>NC_081430.1:0-2400000 GCF_949786415.1 Peromyscus eremicus | reverse complement strand
GAGTTCACTCTGACTAAGGGACCAGGAAAGGTTTTATAAGGAAGGTGACATTTGAATTAGCTCTTAAGATACTAATAGGATCTCAACATCCTGGAGTGATGGCAGAGGTGACAAGACACAGGTAATTAGGCCTGAAGTGCAAACTGAGTCAACAAATACCAGTGGAGAGCCATGTCAGGAATGTCGACTGGAGAGAAGAAGAGTGAGGCAAAGGGGAAAATCTAGGCCTCTTGGCTGAGCAGAGGAAGTTGGATTTACTTGAGAGGTAATTGGAAAGCACGAGCAATTTCAGACATGTTGGCCATCTGTACATGTGGATGATGAAGATGCCCCCTCATTGTGAATAAACATGGTCCTGCCTAAGATCAAAAAAAAGAAAAGGAAGGAAGGAAGGAAGATGGAAGGAAGAAAGGAAAGAGAGAAAGAAAGAAAGAAAGTAAGAAAGAAAGAAAGAAAGAAAGAAAGAAAGAAAGAAAGAAAGAAAGAAAGAAAGAAAGAAAGGCAGGCAAGCATGACCACTTTTTTAAGGCCAACAGTGACCTACTTGAATATAATTGGGAGGAGGCATGGGGTACAAGACCAGAACTCAGATTGCTGTTGCAATCATGTTCCTACCCACACTAAAATAATTTAGGTGGACTTAGTGTGTGACCAGAGTTTGCTGGATATCAGCATAGACACAGCTTATGGTACACTGAATTGAAGTTAAACACCCTACATCAGGATTACTAAGAGAAAAAAAATCTCTTTCACTATGGACTCATATTTTCCCTCAGTTGCTTTAAAAAATAAATGTAATTTCCTTATGTGAAATCTATAGCCTCATATGTGTCATAAGACATACTATTCCCAAAATTTAAGGCCATAGCCTACATACATTCTACATATTGCAGCAATAGCCCAGAGTAGAAGACCCTGGAACTCTAGACTCTTTTCATTAAGAAAATACTCAAAGCAGAATGTGGTTGGTGAAAGAACACAGAGAATAGGAGAAGACTTGTCTGCCTCCCTGGGAAAAGAATAGACGGAGCTAGATTCTGCAAAAGTTTCCCTCTCTAGTGACCCAAAAGACCACCTAAGTATGAGAGACTGTTAGGAGCTGTGCAGCTCCCTAACCTCTTCCCTGTCTTAGGACCTAAACCAGAGCCACGACTGGACCCTGGCAGAAGACCCTCCCTGGACAGGCTTTGGATCTCCTCCATGGCATCCCTGCCTGGGCAGCGTGCTCTGTGTCAGTTCTATGAAAAGCCTGTGAACATTCCCATCAGAAGCCATCACATGTATAGAGAGCATTCCTGTGTAGGTTACCTACCAGGTCACCTACCCATGCCCAGTGTGAAGAGCCTGACCAGGAGCCAGTGCAGAAGGATGTCTTTATAACCATAAAATGGATATTGACCACAGCACCAGTTTAAACCAGAAATGGCAGCATTAATTCACAATCCAGGGCTAGTTGGAAATAAATAGAGTGAAAGCTGATTCTGGAAAAGCTGGGGGTTTTAATGAGGGGCCTTACAAAGGGCTGGAAATACCAGAAAATCTTTCTACTAGGTATAAATCTAACACACAAAACCCTCAATCCAAAAATATACTCAGCTCCTAGGTAGAGAAACAGAAACCAGAATCCCTCAGAACCCTTTCCAAACTTTGTCCCCAGCTCATTGGCCCTCCCCCACACCACCTCATCTTTCTCTGCACGTCCCTTCCATTTTTTCCCTGCACAGTAGCTTTCCTCCTTGGGGCTGAGCAGGTAGTTTGGCATGGCTGCCTCTCAGCTCCTCTCTGGCTTATTTACTCTTGATTTTACCTCCATCACCATTTTATTCCAATTTAAATAACCTTGACTCTACTTGGTCAGGAGTCCACCCCAAGGTCATTCCGTTATGCTCTGGAGGTGGGCTCACTGGGTAGAGACATAGCTGCCAAGATCTACCTACCCTGTACTGGAAACACAGGCGTGGACGGACCACTTATCTCAAAAATCTCTTACTATCAATGAATACGTACAGAAATATTTTGGTCAAGTTTTCTTTGATATTATTTGTATATACTTACATCCCTATGCTATTGGGATATCAGTGTTTCTCTACATGTTAAAAATTGAACACAGTAACGCAGTGGTGGCACACGCCTTTAATCCCAGCACTCAGGAGGCAGAGGCAAGTGGATCTCTGTGAGTTTGAGGCCAGCTGGTCTACAAAGTGAGTTTTAGGACAGTTTTACACAGAGAAACCATGTCTCAGACAACAACAAAAATTGAACATAAAGATATTCTCTGATAGTCACATTCTCTACTATATAGCACCGAACTGGAAAGACACAACTGCTCAATCTAAGCATGACTAGCATTCATTCTAGCCATCTTTTTTTTTTTTTTTGGTTTTTCGAGACAGGGTTTCTCTGTGTAGCTTTGCGCCTTTCCTGAGACTCACTTGGTAGCCCAGGCTGGCCTCGAACTCACAGAGATCCGCCTGGCTCTGCCTCCCGAGTGCTGGGATTAAAGGCGTGCGCCACCACCGCCCGGCTTCATTCTAGCCATCTTAAGAGCAAGGAAGAAGAGCAATTCAGCCAACAGGAGTCAATCCCCTTATCTTTCTTCCACAAATGAACCCAGGTCATCTAGTTCTTCCCTGCTGAGTATGCAGCTGACATTTACTGGAGGAAGGAGAAAAATGATCTCTGAGTATGTGGGTGTGTTTCAGGCAAACACTTTTTCCCAGCAGTTTCTGATGTCAAATGAGAACCCCAGGCACACACAGGCACGTTTAGTGCTTAATAATATTCAGTGGGGAGAAAAGAATAGAAGTTACATGGTTTCCCTGGAAACCTTTTCTACAGGGCTTGCACATGTCTTCTCTCAAGAAGCAGGTGAGATAGCCTAGAGATGCTCCTGGGCCCTGGGTCCCTCATTAAAGGGTGAAGGCCATGGCCCTTCCACTGTCTCTACATGAGCAATAGTTGGGTTTATGTTATTCAAGGTTATTTAATATCAAGTCTCTCATACCAGTGGACTTAATGAGAAAAATGTGCTCAGCTTCCTTTCAACATCTTCCAAAGTGTTTGTGAGCTCTGGCACATAAGAGAGAAGCAGAGGAAGTCCTCTCTGTCAGTCAGTAGAAAGGGGATTCCTCAGGGAACAGAATTTGATAGCTCAGTAATTATAAAAATCATTTTATTTTTTTGTTTTATTTTGAGATAGGGTCTTTCTATGCAGTCCTGGCTGTCGTGGAACTCCCTACAGAGACCAGGCTGGTATCAAACTCATATAGATCCACCTGCCTCTGCCTCCTGAGTGCTAGCATTAAAGGTGTACACCATCATGCCTTAAAAAAAAATATTTTGACTTAAACTCTCACTGCAGTTATATTCAGAATGCATTACAGATCAGAATAAAAATGACATTGAATAGGGTCATACAAATAGTTATCAGTCCCAAGATCTGCTTCTTTTAAGAAACATAGTATTTTATTTTATATTTTTGACTTTTTGTCTGTTTGTATATCTGTGAACCATATGTTTGTATTTATGTTTGTATGCCTGATGCCCACGGAGGCTGGAAAAGGGCATTGGATCACTGGATCTGAAGTTACAGAGAGTTGTGAGCCACTATGTGGGTGCTGGGCGTCGAACCTAGATCCTCCATAAGAGCTGCCAGTGTTCTTAACTAAGCCATTTTTCCATTCCCCCCACACACATTTAATCCCAGCATTTTGGAGGCAGAGGCAGGTGAATATGAGACCAGACGGGTCTACATAGAGAGTTACAGGCTAGGCAGAGTTACATAGTAAGGCTATCTCAAAAAAAGAAAGAATCGTACTCACCTGGGTTAAAAGTAAGTATGTCTATGAATCTGTTTAGGATACTCTAGTAAAATGCCATAGACAGGGCAGCTTACAGGAACTCAATGCTCACACTTCTGGGATCTGAGAATTCCACAATCCAGTGAATAGCAGATTTAGAATCTGATCAGAACTCATTCTGCAGTTGGTAAATGGTACCTCTCAAAGTATCCCCCCGTGGTTGAAGAGATAAAGGTCTCTTTGGCCCTCCTTTTTAAGGTCCTCGATCTTCCTCATGAGGGCTCACTTTGATGACCTAATCACCACCTACGCCTCTTCTCTGACTGCCATCTTTCTAAGGACTCCTTCCATCATCTGAATGTTAGCACACAAACACCCAGACCACAGCAGTAAGCAACTCCTTCTTCCGCCACACTTCATCATTCTCTCCCCATTTCCTTCTCTCACTTTAGGAACCAATCATCTAAATGCTGCAGCCGTAGTGGCTCTCTGTCTTATTCCCCTCTTCATAACAGCTAATGTTTTGATCAGGAAGAAAGCAGCCTGCCTCTGTGAGCTGTGCCTCTAACTTGGGAAGGGCCTTACCTTGGAAGGTTTGTGTTTTTATTTCATGAAATTCTGGCATTTTCAAGCATCAGCTGTAGGTCTTGGCATTGAGCTCCTCATGTCTGACATCATCAGAGCAGGTGAAAATCAGGCAAATCACATAAGAGGGACTTTGTTCTCAGGTATGGAAGAGACTGTCCCACACTAAACAACTCAGGACCGTCAATGCATCTAGAACATCTATACATCTCACACACGGGATGGAAATCAGTATCAGCCCAAGCACTGTGTCACCAGGATTCCTTTATTAGCTGAATCCTTCAAAACAGCATGCTCATTTCCACTTGAAACTGTCCCCAACACTTAGGATCACGTATAGCTCTTGCTGAAGGTTCCCAACGTTTTCAGAAAAGCATCTTTTCTCTTTCATTATGATTAGAAGACTTCTGTGTGCCAGGAATCATGAGATATTTGGGACTTAGAAATAAAAGCACACAATCCCTCCAGATGTAGAGTAGTTTAGGTCTCCTGCCTGTATGCTTTCATGGCTCATTTTAGGGAAAATTCAGTCATATTCCCTAATTAACCTGGATAAGATATTGTTTCTTTTCTTTTTTCCTCATTTTTGTTTTGTTTGTTTATTTGTTTCATTGTTGTTGTTTCGAGACAGGGTTTCTCTGTGTATCCCTGGTTTTCCTGGAACTTGCTCTGTAGACTAGGCTGTCCTCGAACTCATAGGTCCTCCTAACTCTACCACCCAAGTGTTGGGATTAAAGGCACGTGCCATCACGTCCAGCTAGCATTAACTTTTCAGATCAGTTGGTCTTACTAAACTTTCTAATAATAAAATCTGAAGGCGCCCAAGTGTGTATAGCTGGTGACTGGTTTATACTTGCCCTTCCTGACCTGTGCTCCTCTCAGCACTAAAACTGATCTCGTCTGTGGGAACAAGAAATCCCGCCAGCCTCTCTGCAAAGTTCAGTACAAAGCTGCTTTTTTCCACTTCGGCCCCACCATCTAGCCTCAGTCCCACTTCTGTAAATCACAAATAAAACAGCAGTGAGTTCATAATAAAAACCTATATTTTCTTTTTCTTGAAATTCTCAGAATGTGCTCAAAAGTTCTAGCTTAGTGAAGTAGTGGTATGTATTCTGAGGACATGGAATATTTTTCTTAACAAAATCTGTCAAGTGACTTGAGGATAATTTGGAGTTGCATGAATCTAAGTGCAGAAAGTACAAGGAGATGAGAGGACCTGGGTTCAGTTCCCCACACCCATATCCGTGTGACTGGCAGTTGCCTACAACTCCAGTTTCAAGGAGATCTGATGCCCTCTTTTAGTCTCCATGGCATCTGCATGCATGAGATACACATACTGATAAGAAGGCACACACATAAAAATAAATATTTTTTTAAAATTCATCCATGAAGTTCAGAGTAGACAGAAAGATTTCAAAATGTTTGATTAATTGAAAATACAATCAAATCATTCATATTACTTTGAACTAGAAGTACTAGAATCTAAATGTATACATTTTAAAAATCCACTCAAAAATAGACACAAGGACACATACAGCTCTGATACCTAAGAGTTCGTTATTAAACAGCAACTCTTTAGGTCCATGACTATTATAAACTGATCTATTTTTGTAGGGAAATAACTTTGAGTCGTGACTTTGAGGGTTGTGAGTCTTTCTAGCCAAGAATCATAATTGTATTCTCACAATTCTTCTGTGTGTGCATCACTCCTCAATAAGTGATTTTTTTAATCAAATATTGAATGAATGAGACATACACATACTCAGTGGAGACTCTAAAAGCCAGACAGTCCTGGACAGATATTTTTGAAAGACACTAAGAGACCACAGAAGCCAGCTCAGACTACTATACACAGCAAAACTTTCAATCAAACAAGATATTCCACGACAAAATCAGATTTAAGCAATACCTATGCACAAATCCAAGCCTACAGAAAGCACTAGAAGGAAAACTCCAAGTCAAGGAAGTTAGCTGCACCCACAAAAACACAAGCAATAAATAATCTCATACCAGCAAAACCCAAAGAAGGGAAACACACACACACACACACACACACACACACACACACAAAACCACCACCAACAACAACAACAACTCCCACCCCCCCAAAAAAATACCCCAAGAATTAACAATCATTGGTAATTAATATCTCTTAATATCAATGGACTCAATTTGCCTATAAAAAGACACAGACTAGCCGGGCAGTGGTGGTGTATGCCTTTAATCCCAGCACTCATCTCTATGAGTTCGAGGCTAACCTGGTCTACAAAGAAAGCTCCAGGACAGACTCCTAAGCTACACAGAGAAAACCTGTTTCAAGAAAAAGACACAGGCTAACAGAATGGATACAAAAACAGGATCCATCCTTCTACTGCATACAAGAAACACACCTCAACTTCAAAGACAGACATTACCTCAGAGTAAAGGGTTGGGAAAAGATTTTCCAGTCAAATTGGCCTAAGAAGCAAGCTGGTGTAGCTATCCTAATATCTAACAAAATAGACTTCAAAGTAAAATTAATCAAAAGAAATGAAGAGGGACATTTCATATTCATCACAGGAAAAATCCATCAAAATGAAGTCTCAGTTCTGAACATTTATGCCCCAAATACAAGGGCACCCACATTTGTAAAAGAAACTTTACTAAAGCTTAGCTCACACATCAAACCCCACACATTAATAGTGGGAGACTTCAACACCCCACTCTCACCAATGGACAGAAACTTAACAGAGAAATAAGGGAACTAATAGGTATTAGGACTGAAATAGACTTAACAGACATCTGTAGAACATTTCACCCAAACATAAAAAAAATACCTTCTTCTCAGCACCTCATGGAACCTTCTCTAAAATTGACCATATACACTAGGCCACAAAGCAAATATCAACAGATACAAAAACAATAGAATAATCCCACGTATCATATCAGATCACCATGGGTTAAAGTTAGAATTCAACAACAACACAAACTACAGAAAATCTATAAACTATGAAAACTGAACAACTCTCAATTGAATCACCACTGTATCAATGAAGAAATATGAAAGAAATTAAAGACTTCCCAGAATTCAGTGAAAATGAATGCACAACATACCCAAACTTATGGGACATTATGAAAGCAGTGCCAAGAGGAAAGTCCATAGCACTAAGTGCCTACATAAAGAATTTGGAGAAATCTCACACTAGCAACTTAACAAAACACCTGAAAGCTCTAAAACAAAAAGAAGCAAACTCACCTGTGGGAGCCCAGCTGGGTGACAAGCTCCCACATCTTACTACAGGGTACTCTTGAGGAGAGAGAAATAAGAGCTATCAGATAGAAGGATAGAGGGGAGAGAAACAGATAGAAACACAGGATAGCCTTGGAAGGGCCTGGATCATTGTCTACCAGCCCCTCCTAGCTCTTCTAAAGGGCTCTTTATAGGAATGCCAAGGGATGGAACAAAAGACCTCCTCCTAGCTCAACCAAGTGTAGACCCTTCTAATCACCTAGTAACTATGCACATGGCCAAGCAATCCTCTAATGCAGCTCTGCTGGGTAAAGCAAGCTCAGATCTCACTAGGAAACCTTTGTGGGGCTCCACACTCACCCAGCAGGAGTAGATGGCAGGAAACAATGAAGTCAATAAAATAGAAACAAAGAAAACAATACAAAAAAAATCAATGAAACAAAGAATTGGTTCTTTGAGAAAACCAACAAGATAGACAAACCCTTATTCAAACTAACCAAAAGGCAGAAAGAGAATATCCAAATTAACAAAATCAAAAATGAGAAGGGGGATATAACAACAGACACTGGAGAAATCCAGAGAATCATCAGGTCATATTTCAAAAATCTGTACTCCACAAAATTGGAAAATCTAAAAGAAATGGACAATTTTCCTAATAGGTACCATATACCAAAATCAAATCAAGACCAGATAAATAATTTAAATAGACCTATTACCCCTAGTGAAATAGAAGGAGTCATTAAAAGTCTCCCAACAACAACAACAACAACAACAACAAAAAAGCCCAGGGCCAGATAGTTTCAGCACAGAATTCTACCAGAATTTCAAAAAAAAGCTAAGACCAATACTCCTCAAATTGTTCCACACAATAGAAACAAAAGGAGCATTGCCAAATTCTTTCTATGAGGCTACAGTTACCCTGATACCCAAACTACACAAAGATGCAATAAAGAAAAAGGATTACAGACTGATCTCCCTCATGAACTGTAGAGACCCACAGAGGTTTCCTAGTGAGAACTTACTCAGGGTCCAAGTATCTGAGCTTTCTTTACCCAGCGAGGCTGCATAAAGGGATGATTTGACCACGAGCGTGGTTACTAGGCTGTGCTAGCAAGGAAGAAGTCTTTTGCCTTGCCCCTTGGCATTGTTATAAAAGCCCTTTTGAATAAACGGAAAAAGCAGTTGGGTAATGACCCAGGTCCACTCGAAGTTATCCTGTGTTTCTGTCTTTCTTCTTGTCAACTAGGTCTCTCGTTCTACCTAATATTTTCTTATTCCTCTCTCTTTATCATAAGAACCCTTGAAAAGGTGGGAGCTGGCCTCCCACAGATGGCACCAGAACTTGGGACTTGGGTACAGAGGAGGTAAGTAAGGGAGAAAATGGGTCACTGTGGAAGCAGTTGGACATGTCCAGTTATAAATTAAAGGTTAGGCAGTGGTATTCTATTATTTGGGAGTAAAATTGTAAATATAAAGCAAAGTTAGGCTACAGCAAGTATCTCTCTGTGTCTCTGTCTCTGTGTACATTTCTCTGTTTCTCTGTAAAGTAAAAAAGTTTGGTGAAGTTTAGTTTGAGATATGTAGACTTAGGCATATTGGAGTAAAATAAGCTTTAGATCTAGGGATGTGGTGAAGGTTTAATAAGAAAGTCACTTAGGGTAAGAGCAGTTTTTGCCAAGTAGGACCTGGGACGCACAAAGCAGCATCCAGGACCTAGCACCCACTGCGAACTTAGCAGTCCGAGTGGCTTCAGAGGCTCCAGAAGCCACCAACAACAGCAGTCTGAGAGCAAAAAAAAGCCACTTCAGAGATTGCCAGCTTCAGAAAGCAGCAGCAGAAGAGCGTGACTGCCCAACCAGATATCTGCGGCTGAGACCCATGGGGTGTCATAGCTTACTAGACAGCAGACACCAAGAGACAGCAAGAGCAACAAAGGTCTGCAAGCTTTCTGCTGAGAAAAAGCCACAATGAGGAGCCAAGCACAGATGCCATGCCAAGAAAGAGGCAAATGGCAGGCAGTGACAGCAGCAGCTTAGAGTGTAGCAGAGAGGGTAGATTTTTGCTATGAGTGCCCAGCAGAGATTCCATGGGAAAGGCAGCAGCTGGATGGGCAGCTGAGACATGCTTCTGCGTGGAATGGTGGTGAGAGACGCTGAGGTGATGCAAAGCCATGCTCCAGGCTGAGTGGCAGGGACACTGGAACCTAGAGCAGCCCGAGCTCTCAGAGACAGAGCCATGTGGCTATGCAAGCAAGGCAGCAAGTTCAAGAAAGACCCTCAGCAATGCAGGTAATGGAGCCGGGCTATAGGATGTGACCGGCTGCAGCTGAGTTTCCTCCCAGACCCAAAGGTGCTCTTTGAGAATGGTAGCTTGTAGCAGCTAAGCAGCATTCATCCATGCAGCATGAGGCTCAAGAGAGCCCTCAGGGCCTCAGGACACCAGAGTCTCTAGGTAGGAAGGCCAGGAGATAAGAGGTGCAGACAGACTGGGATGGTAAAAAAGCTGCACAGTTTGTTTGCTGGCAGTTCATGCAGGCTGTATGAAGAGGTCTTCCCCAGCCAGCTAGCAGCTTTTGCCCTGGAGCAGTTTTTGCCTAGGGGAAAGCTAACTGAAAGTGTCTCTGTGGCTGAGACTGAGGCTTCAGAGGCACCTGCTTGAACTGAGTTGAGTTGTTGCATTCAGGGGAGCTGCAATATATTTTGGCACTAGGACTCCTCATACTTGGGACTGTTAGCCTAAGAGTTATTATGACTTGGACTGTTTGTTATATAAAGACTTCAGGGTGGATGATAAGCCAGGCCCTAATCTTTGGCTGTCAATTTAACTTTGGGACTGGCATTAGAACTGACTTTTTGAGCTGGACAGCAGTGATGCATGCCTTTAATCCCAGCACTCAGGAAGCAGAGCCAGGCAGATCTCTGTGAGTTGGAGGACAGCCTGGTCTACAGAGCAAGACCTAGGACAGGTACCAAAACTACACAGAGAAGTCCTATATTGAAAAAAAAAAGAACTGATTTTTTGAACTTTTGCAAACCTCAGAAATGGGACAATTTTTATTTCACCTATATACTCTGTCAGCTGTGATGACATATGAACTGTTTTGTATATGAATATATGCTTTATTAACTGTGGTGATTCATGAACTGTTTTGTGGAAAAAAATGGAACTGTTTGAGTAAAAATGGAGAAGTTTAGGTTTTTTCTACCCAGGCTCAAGATGCAGCTAAAAAAAATTACAAAGAAAAGGAGGAATTAATGTTTCTCAGTCTATTTAATTTAAAAAAAATTTTTCTTGTGCCTTGAGTGATTTAATGTTAACTTGCATTGATGTACCCTAAGTTTTGTTAACAAGAAATGCAAATAGTTCTGTTAAGAGATCACTTTTGAATGTTTGCTAAAGTTTATCAAATGTAAATAGTCCTATTGAGAGTTTGCTTTTGGATGTAAGTTTGTAAGAATTGTAAATACGTATAGTAAGAGTCATGCTAGAATTGTTAACCTGTTGATATTAATGAATCATGGTTTGGTGAAGCTAAGGGAGTCTTCAGGTTTGATGTGGTTGCATCAGGAGTTTATTGATTTATTTGATGCAGTTGCATCAAGAGTTTATTGACTTAAAACAGGGCTTGGTGCAGCTGAGGCTGCTATAGACATCTTAGTCCCATTCAAAAAAGGACATTCCATCTTGGTCATCCTCTACCCCTTTACTGGGGTGTGTGGCAGCCATAGAGATTGCAGTGATTGTTCCAGCTACTTGCAAGCTCTTAGTGGGGACCTGATTTAGAGATGCATAGAGTTAACCTCTGTACTTTCCACTGCCAGAGGCTGGTAGTCAGAGATGGGTAAGTCCTTCTTACTAGATGCCAACCTAAGACAGAGTACACTTAACAGAAAGTATCTCCATGATGGGTAAGGCTGATTAGTGAAGAAGATGACCTAAGACAGACACTGTAGCTGAAGTTTTCTCTAGTCCTGCCTGGCCCACGGTCAGGACAAATCTCTCTCACCCACCAGTCCCACAGCCACCCAGACCCAACTGAGTAAACACACAGAGACTTATATTGCTTACAAACTGTATGGCCGTGGCAGGCTTCTTGTTAACTGTTCTTATATCTTAACTCATTTCTATTAATCTATAAGTTGCCATGTAGCTCGTGGGTTACCGGTATCTTAACATCTACTTCTCATTGTGGCGGCTGGCAGCATCTCTCTGCCTCAGCCTTCCACTTCCCAGAATTCTCCTCTCTCCTTGTCCTGCTTATATTTCCTGCCTGGCTACTGGCCAATCAGCTTTATTTATCAATCAATCATCCACAGCGGAAAAACCTCAGGTGACTGTCCAGGCAGCTGGCTGTTTCTGTCAACCCACATTTTTTTTTGGAAGCTGCTTGCATGTACTTCTTGTTTTTATTTTTGTTAGGAAATATTATTTCCTTCTTGGGTCTCTGGGGGATTTGAAGATTAGATAGTTATAGTTAGTTAAAGATTAGATAGTTATAGTTTTCCTTGTTAAGAATCTCAAAAAAGAAACTCACTAAAGAGGTGTAAGTGTATAAATTTGAAAGACATTATAAGATATTCTGTTAGTAATATGTTAGGATAGAAAGTAAATCAGGTACATTTTGGACTTACCAAAATAGGATAGATAATGGAATTATTTTCTCTGAATTTGTCAAATGCAAATGGACTAGACATTGTTTAGGTATTTATTGCTTGTATATATGGTATATAGTTATTGTACTTTTGTATATAGTTTTTCTTATATTAGTTATAACTTTTTTCCTTTTTTCTTTTTATTAAAATAGAAAAGGGAAAATATGGTGATATTTTATTTGTGCTTAAATGTGATTTTATTTGTATGTTAATAAATAAAGTTACCTGGGAGTCAGAGCTAATAGTAAGCCATAACAGAGGTCTGGCAGTGGTAGCACATGCCCTTAATCCCGATCACATGACAAGCAGATCTCTGTGTATTCAAGGACACCACCAGCATGGAGACACATGCCTTTAATCTCAATACCAACCACAGAGACCTAGAGGTCTATATAGACAGGCAGTGACAAGGAGGTCATGTGGTTGGGTTTACAACCAATGAGAAGACAGAAAGAAAGTCAATAAAAAGACAGATACACAAGAAGTAGGCCTCTTTCTCAGGGGAAGGATGGCAGCGGCAGTGAAGGGTAAGAAAGGGTTTTTAGTATCAGCTCTTAGCTGCTGCTCTGACCTCTTGGGCTTTTAACTCTGCATTTGGCTCTGTGTTCCTTATTTAATAAGACTGTTACATCTACAAGACACAGTCTATCTGAGGGGTCTGAGGGGCCCTTTAAAATATTAAGAAGGCAGAGCTGTAGAGACCCACAGAGGTTTCCTAGTGAGAACTTACTCAGGGTCCGAGAATCTGAGCTTCCTTTACCCAGCAGGGCTGCGTAAGGGGATGATTTGACCATGGGCATGGTTACCAGGTATTTGGAAGGGTCTATACTTGGCTGTGTGGTGAGCTTTGATCTAGCAATGGGGAGGTCTTTTGCCCCACCCTTTGGCATTGTTATAAAAAGTCCTTTTGAATAAATGAAAAAAGACCATCAGGTATTGACCCAGGTCCTTCTGAAGCTATCCTGTCTTTCTCCTTTTCCCTATCTTTCTATCTCATATTTTCTTATCCCTCTCTCCTCCTCATAAGAACCTTTAAAAAGGTGAGAACTGGCCTCCCACAATGAACATTGATGCCCTGCTGGGTAAAGCAAGCTTAGAGTCTATGACCTTGGGTAAGGTCTCACTAGAGAGCTTCTGTGGGTCATCACAGTTAGGGAGAAACCTGGCTCCAGAGAAACCTCCAGGAATCCACAAGGATGACCCCAGCTAAGACTCCTAGCAATAGTGGAGAGGGTGCCTGAACTGGCCATCTACTGTAATCAGATTGGTGACTACCCTAATTGTCATCAGAGATACTCTATCCAGTAACTCATGGAAGCAGATGCAGAGATCCACAGACAAGCACTGGGATGAGCTTCAGGAGTCTTGCTGAAGAAAGGGAACAATGATTGTACGAGCCAGGGGTATGATGACAGGTGACCCACAGAGACAGTTGACCTGAGATCATGGGAGCTCACCAAATCTGGACCAACAGTAATGGAGCCTGCATGGGGCCAATCTAGGTCCTCTGCATGTGTGTGACAGTTGTGTAGCTTGGTCTCTTTGTAAGGCTCCTAGCAGTGAGATCAGGACCTGTCCCTGGTACTTAGCTGGCTTTTGTCCTAGGCCCACGAGCTGGCTTTTGGGAACCTGTTCCCCATGCTGGATTACCTCGTCCAGCCTTGACGCAAGGGGAGGAGCTTGGTCCTGCCTCAACTTTATGTGCCATGGTTTGTTTAAGCCCATGGGAAGCCTGCCCTTTTCTGAATGGAGACAAAGGAGGAGTGGGTTGGGAGAGGGTAAATAGAAAGAGGGGAAAGAGAGGAGAGGAGGGAGGGGAAACTTCAGTTGGTATGTAAAATACATGAAAAAATTATTTAAATAGAAAAAAGATATCTACAAAAAGAATATCAAGTACTAATCCTGGCTATAGGGGCTATAGCAGTTCACAGATAAAATTCTAGAGCTATATTTAAATATTAAATTCAGCATAGCTTCAAATGTGTGATATGAATAGGTCCATGATCATAGTCAGTGTTCACCATTTACGTCTAGACATGCCAAGGACTGCTCTGTCTCTTGTGAAGTGATATCTCTTAGAGACATATAGGTGCAGCTCTTCCAAAGACTGACAGGTGATGTTGTATAAGAAAGGCAGCCAAGTAATGTGTGGACTTAAGCTGGGATGACTTTTTGGCCACATTTTAAAAATGACTTATCCAGAAACAGTTGCAAAACACTTTTTTGTCAACCTGTAAATATTTTTTTCGTTTATTTATATATTAATGTCTGTGTATGAGTGAGGGTACATGTGTGTGGCATTCTAGGGACAATAGTGGGAATAGGTTCCTTTCTTCCATAATGTGGGTCCTGGGACTTGAACTCAGATGGTAAGGATTGGTAACAAGCACGTTAACCCACTGAGCCACTGGACCATCTTGTGGCCCACAACCTGTAAATCTTGAAGGAGGTCTGTCCACCAAAAGCATGTACAATCATGATGTCACTGTATTTGTTTATTTCTTCATCAGGTTTAATAGTTTTGTTTTTTGTTTTTTGTTTTTTTTTGGTTTTTCGAGACAGGGTTTCTCTGTGTAGCTTTGCGCCTTTCCTGGGACTCACTTGGTAGCCCAGGCTGGCCTCGAACTCATAGAGATCCGCCTGGCTCTGCCTCCCGAGTGCTGGGATTAAAGGCGTGCGCCACCACCGCCCGGCTAATAGTTTTTTATTATGTGTTTTTCTAGTTAGAAAATCTATGTGTTCCCTTGCACACAAAAGTTTACTGTAAGTACCCATTGTGTTCTAATCACTGGGCAAATAGTGACTAGGGAAGGTCTCCATCCTATGCACCAGTCACTGGGCAAATAGTGATTAGGGAAGATCTCCAATCTGTGCACCAGTCACTGGTCAAATAGTGAACAGGGAAGGCTTCCATTCTGTGCACCAGGCATTGGGTAAGCAGTGATTAGGAAAGGTCTCCATCCTCTGTTTTTATTCTAAGAGAGGTAACAATAAAATCATAAGACAAATACCAATTTTAAGAAGTATGCTTAAGGAAATAAACTAGAGATACGTAGCAATTAAATAGAACAATGAGGACAGATGAGGAGGAAAGAACTTCTGAGGAATCAAGTTCTGAGCTTGGATTTGAAGATACAAAGAAAATAATTCAATTTATAATACCATCACAAAGGATAAGTTCATGTATGAAATGTGAATTCATGAAACTCTTGAAGCTACATAGGAGTGTTGAAAGGAAATGAAAAAAACTAAGTGAAAATCTATATATGTTTGTAGATCAGAGACTTGGTTAGTTGGACAGTGGTCCTCAAATAATTATGCATTTACAATCTGATGCTAAAACAGAGAAGCATGGACCCAGAATATCTTCAACAATTTGTGAGAAGTGAATTTTGAGGACTTGTACTTCTTGCTTTTAAAACCTACTACAAAGGCAAATCAAAGCCCTGTGGTACTGAAATAATAATGGGCAGATAAACCAATGGGTTATGATCAAGAATCTAAGTGATTTCCAGTAAAGGCAGTAAGATAATTTCATGGGGAAAGAATAGTACTCTCAAAATTGTGCTCAAAAAACTATATATCCGCATGAGAATAATTATCAAATCTGTCCCTCAAAAATATACCAGAATTAACTCAAATGTATCAAATCTCTAAATCTAAGAAATAAAAGCATAAAACTTGGAGGATGACACTTAACTATAACCTCATGACCTTACACCCAGCACAGGCTTTTAACTCTGACACCAAAAGAGAGAATGACAAATTTATCAAAACTAAGAATGTTTGCTTCTAATGACACTATCAAGAACTTAAAAGACAACACAGAGGAGGAGAGCAATTTTTTAATTTTTAAGATTTATTAATTTTACTTCATGTGTATTTTACCTGCATGAGTGTATGTGCACCACATGCATGTTTGGTACCTCTGGAGGTCGGAAGAGGGCATTGGATCTCATGGAACTGAAGTTATTGATGGTTGTGAGCCACCATGTAGGTGCTGGGAATCAAACCCTGTGGTGATATATTGTGTACCCTAATAAAATTCACCTAAAGATCAGAGAACAGAACAAGCCACTAAATAAACATAGAGGCCAGACAGTGGTAGCTCACATCTTTAATCCCAGCACTTGGGAGGCAGAGATCCATCTGGATCTCTGTGAGTTCAAAGCCACCCTGGACTACATGAGATTGACTCAGTCTAGGAGAGAAACAGAGCCAGGCAGTGGTGGCACACACCTTTAATCCCAGTACTTGGGAATCACACACCTTTAATCCCAGCACCTGATACCTCATGCCTTTGCTTGGGAAGCACACATGCCTTTAATCCCAGGAAGTGATGGCTGGGCAGAGAAAGGTATACAAGGCATGAGGAAACAGGAACTAAAGCTTTTCAGCTGAGGAACCCCTTTCGGCTAGAAAGCTTTTTCAGGCTGAGGAGTCCTAGAGGTAAGATGTGGCTTGTTCTTTTGTCTCTCTGATCTTTCAGCATTTACCCCAATATCTGGCAATGGGTTTTTATTGTAAGATCATTTTAGAATTTGCACAACAACGCCCATATCCTCTGGAAGAACAACAAGTGTTCTTAATCACTGAGCCATGATTTCTCTCCAGCCCCAGAAAGTAAATATATTCAAATCATTTATCTTATAAAGAATTTGTATCTAAAACATATAAGGATCTCTCATAACAATAATAAAAAGTAAATTCAATATTAAAATGGATCTGAATATATGTTTCTCCAAAAAATTATTAAAATATCAACAAGTAAAATAGAAGATTTGAAACATAATTGGACATTGGGGAGATGTCACTCAAATCCTGATGACATACTACTTCATACCTACCAGGATGGTGTGACAAAGGAGAAATGAGTGCTCATGAGGATATGATGGATCTAGAGCCTATCAACTTCTGGTGGAGAATAAAACTCATGCCTACTTTGGAAGAGTTTGGCTGGTCCTTAAAAGGTTAAATATCAAGTTATCTTATGGCCTAGCAAGGTGCAAGTGGTATGACTAAAAATGGCCCCCATAAGCTCATGTCTTTGAATGCTTGGGTTCCAGTTGGAGGAGGTGTGTGTAAGATGAATTGCTATATGGTCTTATTAATTAAAAATAAAAAACCTGAGCCAGATATTGGGGTGAAAGATGGAAGATCAGAGAAACAGAACAAGCCACAGCCAACCTCACCTTACCAACTCCTCAGCCTCCAGAGCAAGACTTCCTGTTTACTCACGCCTTATATACCTTTCTGTGCCCTGCCATCTTACTGCCTTCCTAGTGCTGGGATTGAAGGCATATGTGCTTCCCAAATACTTGGTAGCAAAGACATGAGATCTCAAGTGCTGGGATTAAAGGTGTGTGGCACCACGACTGGCTTTTCCAGTGTGGCTTTGAACTCACAGAGATCTAGATGGATCTCTGCCCTACAGAGTGATAGGATGAAAGGCATGTACCACCACTCCTGACCTCTATGTCTAATTTGGTAGCTGGCTCTGTTCTCTGATCCCCAGGTAAGTTTTATTGGGGTGCACAAATAAAATATCACCACAGGTATATTGCTGGGGATGGGCAAATCAACATTCTTTCCTAGGACCAGCCTCTTGTTAAATTTTAGGCTAAGACTAGCTGGCCTTGAAGAACAAAGATTAATATAATAATTATTGTGTTTGCTATTTTTCTAAGTACTCTTTTCTATTCTCAGACAAACTCTAGTACTAACTTATGGTATCTTGGCTCCACTGGCTTTGTTTCAGGCTTTTATTTGTTTGTTTGTTTTGTTTTTAAGCTGATACTGAATAGAAGTCTCACATTTTAATTTAAGGCAAGAATGATATTGTGACAATATGTTACTCTCTCCCTGCTTTTATTTTTGCCATTATTTCTAAAATGAAATTACCTGATCCTATTAATTTAATAAGATGTCATATAATAAATGAGATCATTTTCCAAAAGAAAGTATTAATCAATAGTAAAGTATTGGTTTCACCCTGATATGATACAGGGCTGGGGAGAGGGCTTAGGTGGTGAAACGCTTGCCTACCAGCATGAAAATCTGAGTTCAGACACTGAGCTTGTGGAGTTTACCCACATAAAAAGCCAGGCAGTGGGTGTCTGTGGTCCCAGTGCTGGGAATAGAGACAGGAAAACTGTTGGGGCTTGATGGCCAGCTAGTTTAGTGAAATTGGTGAGTACCAATGTCATCCTCTGACCTACACACACACATGCACACACATGCACATGCACATGCACATGCACCTTCATGCAGGCATGCACACACATTCAACATACATACATACAAATGATACACTAATTTCTACTTTACAATAGTTTCAGACCCTGAAGCTCCTCTTCTCCTCTCCATGCCTTACGGTAAAGTTACTAACTTCTCTTTGTCTGACTCCTCGGGTACTTTATTACTAGCAGATTTTAAAATACCAGAGCCTCCTGAAGATCTGAAGTAAATGACTGCAGTATGGAGGGAAGGGACTGCAAGGGTAGATGTAGGGATCCATAGAAGAAAAGAAGAATGGAAGACTGTACAAGGAGCTATGCGTGATTGTCTATGCTTGTAATCCTAATGGGTGAAGACTGTAGGGTTATGAGTTTGAGGTGAGCTTGGGCTGCATAGTGAGACCCTACTGCAAAAAGCCAAAAACCAGCTGGGCATGGTGGTGCCTGCTATAACCCCAGAACTTGGTAAAGTAAGGAAGATCAGAAGTTCAATGTCATCTTCATCTATATAGTGAGTTGGTGGCTTGCCTGAGCTACATGAGGCCTTGTCTTAAAAATACGATTTCAAAAGCTGAAAACAAATAAGAAGGATTGTACGTCACTTTTAGTTGGGATTTGTGTTGGTAACTTTTGTATCACTGTGACCAAATACCTGACAGACAGATTAAGGGAAGATGTAATCATTTTAGATTCAGGTTTTTTGAAGAGTTTCCATTCATCACAGAGAGGCCATGACAACAGGACAGTACAATACAAGGTGACAGGAGCATAGGGCCACGGCCTCATGTGATGGCTATACCAGGAAGCAATATAAACTTCAGAAGCTAGCCCCTAAAGAGCTCCTTCCACCAGCCAGGTCCTGCCTTCTAAAAGCTCCACAGCTTCAAAACCTGGGCCTGGGGAAGATACTTCAGATTCAAACCATAAGGGAATTCTACCCCTCTTCCTGTCTTCCATCCAGCGTATTTAGATGCTGGTCTGCCCCTAGGTTACACTTTAATATTAGAGCCTCAGAAAGCTCCTCTAGAAAGTTTGGGCTGAGCTATCTCTCCATTTAGAAAGAGTCAGTAATAGATAATGGGGTTATTGTGAATTATTTTAACCCAATGAAAGCTTGTCACATTAAGAGGCCTTTCTCTAGCCTGTTCTATGCCTCTTTCATATTTCTGGGCTGATAGGATCCTACTTCCCCTAAGAGAGTGAGGATATTCCATTCTGGCACAGGGATCACTGAACATCGGAAGTGCTGTGGCGGTCAGGATGGTGAGTCAGATGTGGCACCCGAGGACCTGAGACACCTGGTGAGATGAAGGACACAAATAACTTGGATACAAGGCAGTGTGAGTAGCATCCATTAGCTTCTGTAGTTAGCTGATGATTTACTTCCCAAAGCTTGCCTTCCCTGTTTAGTAGTCCCTGTAACTCCTAAGAATTTGAATAAAATGCAAATATTAAAGCCATCACATGTGCAGTCACCCTCTGTCAGGATCATTTCTTCCAGTTTCCTGATTCAGTGAAAAATATCCAAACCTGATAATGCTCCAGTATTCAAATCTTGTTTTCAGGGGTGGGGGTGCCCTCTGACAGGGAGAACAATGCAAAGCTAAAATAAAGAGGAAATTTTTGAAAAGGGAGCCAGAAACTGATGACCCAAACTCTCTTTCTTTATGACCTCCCCACCTCTCCTCCATCCCCTATTTGGAAAAGTTCACACTAAAGGCTTCCCCAGCCACCCTGAATCAACAGTTCCCCTCTCTCAACTCCAGCCTACCTGTGCTTTATCCGCCCACCAGCTTCCACATGAAGCACTGTAAACAGCAGTAACCAATGTCCTGGTACTGACAGTGCCTGGAATGTGTGAGCCCTGCGAGCAGAAGTTTCTTCTGAGTCTAGAGGAGAGCCAGCCTATAGAAAGCCTTGAGTGAATGGTCGCACTGTGCTCCGGTCACGGCAGGTAGGTACATGCTTCCCTCTAACCAAATCTTTCTTTTCTCCTAACTTCAAGGAGCCTTGTTACTAGATCTTGAACCCACTCCAGTCTTTCCCAGTGCAAGCTCCATTTTGTCATGCTAGTCTGCTCAACAGTCCACTCTTTTCTCTCTCCTTGTTTCAGTCCTTTATTTCATTCCTTCAATACAGTACTGATTTCATCAGAGTTGGTCATGCATCTTAGCACCAATGCCTAACACAATAGATATACACTTTTTAAAGGTTCAAAGAATGTTCTGGAAGGCTTTGCAGTTTTGATTAAATTCTGTTTGATTTCCATTATTTAATTTTGGGGTCAAATTAAATGGAAAATTCCCTAGCAGCCACCACAGGGCTCTGCTTGTCATGTCTGTATTCATACTGGAATTTTTCCTACCCTCTCTTCCCCTCAATGAGACCCCGTCCACCAAGCAGCCTAGCTCAGGGGTAGCCAGGTTTGTCCTGTCAACCATGGCTGAATAGCTGAGCTAAAAGGGGAAATTTTCTCTGAGGGATTTTTAAAGATGCTGTCAATTAAGGACCCTCTTTCTCATGATCTGTGCTTGAGTCTAATGGGAATGACTTCAGTTATTTTGACTCAAAACCATTCAATTCCTTGTGAGGATGTAGCATCTGAAGCAATTCAACTTCAGCTTGTACATACCGAAGGAGTTACCTTCTCAAGGACACATCCTCCTGGACCAGGATTCCCTCCAGCCTGGTCTTGTATTTTAAACCTTTACATGCTCACTTATTTTGCCTTTTTAAAGTAAAATGACAAGGTAATATTTTTACTTCTACTAATTCTATCTATTGTCAATACAAATGTGTCCAGAGCTTATGGCTTGAGTCTTCACCCCATATTACATGGACCTATTGCAATACGTTTGTACCTGGCACACATTCAATGCTTGGTAAGTCCTTAGCATTCTTAAGTGCTGCTACTCACCCACAAATCTTTGTTTTATGAATAAAATCGACAAAACGTATATGGTTTTGTCAATAATGCATACTTGTCTGGGACATGATGATTACCAGTAAATTACAAAGTTCTTTGAATTTATTATTTTAATGAGTTCTCCTTTTTTTTTAGGTGCCTTTTTAGTGACATCTTTCCTCTCTGCTTTGTCAGTTCAGTGAAAGTTCTCTTTAAGGGCAGTGCTGACTTCGTTTGCCAGACCTGCGGTCCCTGTGTGCTTCAGTGCATTTGCAGAAACCAACCCCCAGGGGGCAGAGTGAACAAACTAGATGCGGCTCCAGAGTGTAGGCATCCACTCTGGAACCCTCAGCTCTTTCTCTGGAAAGCAACCTTTTCCCATTAGGGACAGAATTTGGCTTTTCCTCCTTACTTGGTGATGTAAGAGTGGCTCTGGATGGCAAAAAGTGAAGGTAATGCCTGTGGTGGTATTGTGTTCCCCGAAATATTGTGCACCCTAATAAACTTATCTGGGGTCAGAGAACGGGACAGCCACAATATTAAACATAGAGGATAAGCAGTGGTAGCACACGCCTTTAATCCTAGCATTCCAGAGACAGAAATCCATGTGTTCAAGGATACAGCCAAGCATGGTGACTCACGCCTTTAATCCCAGGGAGTGAACCTTTAATCCCAGGGAGTGATGGTAGAAGGCAGAAAGGTATATAAGGCGTGAGGACCAGGAACTAGAAGCATTTGGCTGGTTAAGCTTTCAGGCTTGTAGCAGCAGTTCAGCTGAGATTCATTCTGGATGAGAACACAGAAGCTTCCAGTCTGAGGAAACAGGACCAGCTGAGGAACTGGCAAGGTGAGGTGGCTGTGGCTTGTTCTGTTTCTCTGATCTTCCAGCATTCACCCCAATAACTGGCCCCAGGTTTGATTTTATTAATAAGACCTTCTAAGATTCCTGCTACAAACTTACTGTGAGCCAGCTTTTGTACACAGCCCGAAAGTGTCCCTGGTCTGACAGTTCTGACACCTGTTTAAAGGCCTTCCCAATCCTGTAGCAAGAAAGTTCTTTGCTGATATTCTAGCTTAGACTAAATACTTCCTATATTTACAATGCCAATATGCATCTCTACAGAACTAATTCATTCGTTTGTGTTATTTTTTGGTTAACAATTGACCAAATCTCTTCAGAAAACCATTTTTACAGAAGTACATTTGTATCTGACCTCAGCCCTAGATTATACTGAAGGCCAAATAGTAAATAATAATAAGACATAATTATTGTTTTATGGAATGGGCTGGGGATGGCTAAGTGGGTAAAGTGCTTGCTCTGAAAGCATGAAAACTGAGTTCAGGCCATGAAGAAATACAAGGTGTGGTAGCACATGCCTACAATCCCACCATGGTGGGGGGCAGAGACAGATGGGTCCTGGGGGATTGGTGGCCAATCAATCTAGCTAAAACAGTTGACTTCGGGCTCAGTAAGAGCCTGTCTCAAAAGTAAGGTGGCTCCTGGTGGTGCTCCAGACAGTGGTAACACATGCCTTTGATGCCAGTACTCGGGAGCAGAGGCAGGAGGATCTCTCTGAGTTGAAGGTCAGCCTGGTCTACAGAGTGAGTTCCAGGACAGCCAGGACTACACAGAGAAATCCTTTCTTGAAAAACAGTGTGGAGAGTGATAGAGGTTAACCTCTGGCCTCCACATGCACCACACACACATACACACACACACACACACACACACACACACACACACACACACACATACACACACACACACACAAATGCTTATGGTATTAAATTAATATCTTCTCCAACATTCTCAGAAGATATTCCTATTAGAGAGAGTTGTTTCCTTGGATTAGAGTGAAAAAATAGCTTTTAGGGACAAATAACTCAGAGTTTTCTATAACCCAATTGACTTTAGTTTTGCCCTGTGGAAGGAAGGACATACAATAACATCAGCCACCATTATGGTAAGAGGCAATCATGAGGACTAGCAAAATCCCAACTCCTATCAAAGTTCCAGGAATCCCTCTGTCAACCTAGAACACTGACCACCTTGTAGATCCTTCATCTATCCCCTTCCACAGCCTGTTCTTCTCCTTCCTAAATCTTACTGCCATTGAATTCTTAGAGATAGCAAACAATATGTGAAATCATTTCAAAGAAAGTCCCTACCCTCCATTGTTGGAGGCACAGAGGTCTTCGTGGTCACAGTTAGCACTAGAGGAACCTGGAATGTTAAACACACAGGGTTGTCTCTTCAAATGAAGGGATAAACTGTTATCCATCCAGAAGGCTGAGAGCAGATGTAGTTAATATCCTGGTGACCTTTGTGGTCTGGATCCTCCCCAAGACCTTTAACATGAGCTTGTTTTTCTCAGTCAATCTATAGAACCCATCCCTATGGAGGTGTTACATGTAGTCAGTCTATAGAACCCATCTCTACGGAGGTGTTACATGTAGTCAGTCTATAGAACCCATCCCTATGGAGGTGTTACATGTAGTCAGTCTATAGAACCCATCCCTATGGAGGTGTTACATGTAGTCAGTCTATAGAACCCATCCCTATGGAGGTGTTACATGTAGTCAGTCTATAGAACCCATCCCTATGGAGATGTCACATGTAGTCAGTCTATAGAACCCATCCCTATGGAGGTGTCACATGAACTTCACAAAGAGTTTTGATGTAGTCACATCTGATCTTTATTTAACTTACTTTATGCTTTATTGTACACATGGGATTGAGTTAAATATCACCAGGAAAGTTTTTACCAAATTGTGCTGTGCTTAAATATGCCTAAAATAAACTGCCTTGGGTCAGACTCCAGAAGTTTGAGCCAACAGTGGCTACTGAGTACTGCTGAGCCAAACCAAACTGCCTTCTTGCCTCCCTCAGATGGTTACTCTGCTGGCAATAGTGGTCACAGAACCCCCCTGCACTCTTGTCTTAGTTAGGATTTCTATTGCTGTGAAGAGACATCATGACCACAACCACTCTTATAAAGACATTTAACTGGGGCTGGCTTACAGGTTCAGAGATTCAGTCCATTATCATCATGGTGGGACATAGTGGTGTGCAGGCAGGCATGGTGCTGGAGAAGGAGCTGAGAATTCTATGTCTTGATCTACAGGCAACAGGAAGTGAACTGACTTGAGTTTCTAAGACCTCAAAGCCCACCCCCACAGTGACACACTTCCTCCAGCAAGGCCACACCTACTCCAACAAGGCCACACCTCCCAATAGTGCCACTCCCTGTGGGCCAAGCATTTAGACACATGAGTCTATGGGGGCCATAACTATTCAAACCACCATAGTTCTGTTCTCCCTGCACAACAGGAGACTTCGTTCTTCCAAGGATACAGCTTTTCTGAAGTCTTCTAGGACAGAGCTGTTCTGTATTTTGAAGGACTGGTAGCATAAGGCAGAATTCTCCTGTTTCTACTTCTAAGTCATTAACTAGTCCTCCTGTTAGTCCCTCATGTCATTCTCACCTCTGACCTTACTTCACGTCCACTGTAAACTCAGCCACTTGAATCATTATGTCTTCCCCCCTCATGACTTTAATCTCTGTGCATCATCCACCTTTGTCATAGTACCTTGACCTCCCCTGACCACAAGCAGAGCTGAACTAATTACTTACCTGAACTACTCTACTTCTGAAATCTTAGACTCCAGTATTCACTCACCCCCTCATCCTATTCCTCCAGATGCCAATACAGATATCATCCAATCTGACTGCTCCCTCCAGCTGGATCCCATGTGCTCCCCACAACTAGGTTGTGTTCCTTTGCTCTTCTTTTCAATCAACTCAGACCTTTGCCTCTTACCTGCTTCCTTTATCCAGTTCCTCACCTATTCATGCCCTCTCCTTCTCTCAATTCTTCCACCTCTGTCTTTCCATTACATTGTCTTCCCGAGTGACTGCTTCTACTCCCACAGCTCTAACTGCTACTGATAAGCTGATGCTATCTAAATGAGTATCGCTAGCACAGCTTCTCTATAAATTCCAGAGTCGATAACTGAGTGACTATTGGGCATTCTCAAAAGCACTTCCAACTCAGCTTGTCAAAACCGAGTTACTCATCAGTCCCCCGCAGAGGGAGTGGGAAATGTGGTCTTCCTCCAATGTCCTTCAAGTGAGCGAATGGAACACCATCTCCATAATGTTTCTAAGGAACACCAAGAGTCCTTCACTCGTCTCTTTCCTTCAGCAACATGCACTCTTTCCGATACCCAGTTTGGCCAGTTGTCCTCATTCCCAACTATCTGAAGAATGCACCCATTTTATGAGCCTGATTAATGTCTTATGTGATCAGAGTTCTTTGATTGTAAACAGAAAATAGCTTTCAATAATTTGGTCTGTGTGTGTGTGTGTGTATGTGTGTGTGTGCATGTGTGTGTGCATGCATGTTCAAAAGCACACGGTGGCTCACAGAGGTAGGAATCCTAAAGTGCACAATTAACTGATTCAGCCCCAAGTAGCTTATGACACTGTGTACCTCATAACTAATCTGTCTCAGTCCCTCCCATGTCACCTTGTCACCTTGGCAATTCAATCTAAATACAAAAGTACTCTCTTTTTATAAAATAGATATCTAGTTTTATCTCTGTCCTATTTAAATTTCTTCAGTAGCTAATCAGGCCTTTCAAAATAAAACCCCTAAATCTCCAACATTCAGGAACTGGCATCTACTGGCCCAACCTCTGCCCATACATCTGCTGTCCTTCTACCTTACACATTACATTAGCTGGGGCCTATGAAACTACATTCAGTCTCCAAATGTACAACGCCCGCCCCCCCATGTTTGGTGCTTGTACCAATAAGGGCAGTAAAATACAACCAAGATAGTGTAAATGAAGAACTACATTCAAAAGCATGGGAAGCATTCAGTAAGAAAAAAAGCAAGGGAAGACGCAGCTCTCACAGGCCAGCAGTGATGGAAGCAATTGCCACCACAGGCTGGAGAGACAAAGGGAGAAATCCTGACAACACATCTGCCTAGAAAGGAGACCCGCCATTAGCCACTGTTGTCGGGTTGCAATGCAGCTACTCCAGAAGACCAGGCTGTCCACCTATATCTAGAATTCCTTTCGTCTTTGTCTAATGTTCTGTCATGAGATTTCCCACACTGTTTATCATTTGGCTCACTTGTGTGACTTCTACATAATCAGAGATTTTTCTGACCTGACCATCCCAATGTGCGCGTACCATAGGATCTGGCCTAGAGGGTACTCAACAGATGGTTGCTGAATTGATTTTTAAAATAATTTTAAATTACTTTTACATGTCTCTAGGTAGACTCTGCAGGTTCATAGGCAACATAAGAGAAGCAGAATATTTCAGGTAGGGTTGGGGAGATGTTTTTAAATTTTAGTTTATTTATTTTATTTTATTTATTTATTTATTTATTTATTTATTTATTTATTTATTTTTATTTTTTTATTTTATTTTTTTTTTTTGGTTTTTCGAGACAGGGTTTCTCTGTGTAGCTTTGTGCCTTTCCTGGAACTCACTTGGTAGCCCAGGCTGGCCTCAAACTCACAGAGATCCACCTGGCTCTGCCTCCCGAGTGCTGGGATTAAAGGCGTACGCCACCACCGCCCGGCTTAGTTTATTTTTATATGTATGTGCCTGAGTGTATGTTTGTGCATCACATACAGGAGCCCATGGAGGTCAAAAGTGGGTGTTAGGTGCCCTACAACTGGAGTTACTAGTGGTTGTGAGCAGCCACGTGGCTGCTGGGAACCTAACACAGGCTCCTCTCCGAGAGCAGCCACTTCCCTAAACCACGGAGCCCTCTCTTCAGCCCCAGAGATGTTTACTGAGGGAAGAAAGCCACCACTGTACTAGGTTCCTTCTGTCTGATTAGGAATCTCCTCCCTCAAGAAAACCACCTTCATTCAGTTACAGGAACAACAGTTTCTCTGACCTTTCACAGAAACAGGGAGAACACTGTTTAATATAAGCCAGAAAGTGAGGGGTGGCATCCGCCTGCTCACTAGATGCAGGAGAGTCCCCAGACAGGAGGATAACTGGAACAAAGAAGAAGGAAAAATCAAGCTTCATTGAGAATGTACAGTCCTGCTTTGGCCTTGTCAGTGGCTCATGGAAATGACTGTGAGACACAAGAAACAAAAGTAGGTTTGCCCACTGAGAGTAAATTTAAGCCAAGATGTAAGGCATGAAATTGAAGACACAGAAATCTGATATCTCTTAGAACTATACAATTTGACAGGAGTCTGATTATCTTTCAAAATATATAATTTAGGGGCCTGGAGATACGGCTAAGTGCTTGTTGAGTACTTGCTGCTCTCCCCAAAGGACTTAGTTCAGTTCCCCATACCCAGGTCCAGAGGCTCACAACCACCTATAACTTCAGTTCCAGAGGATCCAATGCCCTCTTCTGACCTCCTTGGGTAACACACTCACATGGCACACATACACATAAATACAAATAAAAGTAAATCTTTTTTTTTTTTGGTGGTGCATACTTTTTTATTGTATTTTTTAATTTTATAATTTAATTTAATTTTATATATCAGCCACAGATTCCCCTGTCCTCCCTCCTCCTGACCCCTACCCTCTCCCCAGTCCACCCCCCATTCCCATCTCCTCCAGGGTAAGGACTCCCCTGGGGATTCAGCTCAACCTGGTAGATTTGGTTGAGGCAGGTCCAGTCCCCTCCTCCCAGGCTGAGCAAAGTATCCCTGCTAGGCCCCAGGTTCCAAACAGCCAGCTCATGCACTAAGGACAGGTCCCGGTCCCACTGCCTGGGTACCTCCCAAACAGTTCAAGCTAATCAACTGTCTCACTTATCCAGAGGGCCTGATCCAGTTGGGGGCTCCTGGTTGAAGAGCTTAAGTAGGGTATGTCCATCCATCAACACCTGACTACCCCTGAAACACAGACAAGGCTTAACTTGTGAGCCTCAGATCCAAAGACTCACTAGCTCTTTGACCAAAGTGAATTCATTAAGATATAGACTGTGCTAGGAGCCAGTATCAATTTCAGCTCTAATTTGAACTTTTATCATAAACTATAACACAGTGGAGATTTTTTTAATGAAAAAATTCAGGATCACAGCTCAAGGACAAATGTGGCATCCATAATCTTGCATTTCTTCCTCTATAAAATGGATGACTGTTAAGACAATCACTTGCCAGAAGTCTCCCTGAAAACATGGTAGTGCCATGAAAGGTGAGTGTTGTGTTGAGCCCTAACTAGCTTTTATCCCAAAGGAGTCTGAACATTATAAATACTGGCCCTTGGTTTTCTTTTTTATGCAGGAAAAAAATAAAACAAACAAAGGAAAAATCGGCTATCATAACTTCTGGCTGGAATAATTAAATGAGAACAGTTTTCAGCAGCAGGAAACCTTCAGACAATATAAGCATGGGAAGTCTCCAGTCAGACTAGCAGTGAACCCTGGAAAAACTGGAAACAGAGAAAGGGGGACTCAAGCAAATATGCAACTTAAAAGGTGAAAAGAACCCCAAATCTCAGAGAACTCCTCAAGGGAAGCAGGAGTTTTCAACTCCTGTGGCTGTGGAGGTGCAAGGGGGGAGCTGTGGATGAAAATGGAAAGGACAAAGCCTTTGCACTGAGTCTGCACACACAGGAAAGAACAGAGAGAGAGAAGAAAGGGCTAAGAGCCTGAACTTGGACTAAAGTAAATCCTGTCAGCATGATTAAATATAAACAAAGGAACGGAGCAGAAGCAGGAGCCAGAACCCAGGCTTGCACAGTGAATTTGCTTGGGCGCTCAGTAAAGGGATGCCAGTCCAGGAGCCTCATGTCAACTCCAAAGCACCAGACAGAAGCAAAAATGAAATGTGAGCAAACCCCAAAGGACCCCTAAGTCATCACCCACAATTCAACTCTCACTTCTTTGGCTCAAAATCCAGACACAGATAACAGACTTTCTTGGACCCCAGTTTTCCTCTTTATAAAATGGTTCTTAATAATACCAACTCCTCTTACCTTGCAAGGTTGTAAGGTCAAATGACCCACAAATGGGGGAAAGGCAAAGTATTTGATGTTCGGGGTAAAGACTCTACAAGTGTGTCCCCTTTGCAGAAGCGTGAGTGTTGTTAGATGAGCACTAGGCCTGGCTTTGGTTTTCTTCGCCCCCAGAGCACACAGCTTTCTTCCTTCTTTTCTGTGGCCTAATGATGGCAACTCCCTACTCATGCTTTTCTTCCTCTCTCCTCAGAGTCCTGCCCAGCAACAGCTAAATGCTAACTTTATAGGCTATGGGAGCCCAACCTGCTTCCTCGTGCTGAACTGCCATCCCTGCTTCCCTATAAATCACACCACTCCCTAGAAACCTGGCCTGGTGCAGTGTCCTGGGAACATGGCACATTGCTGCACCCAGGTGCAATGGAAATAAGCACCTCCTTCCTGTGGCCAGGAGGAAATGTGTTCCTTAATAAGGATGGTTGGCAAGGGGTCTGTGCTGGTCCAGGCCCTTGTGGAACTTTGCAGGGCTCTTTATGCCTCACAGAGGTAGGCACAAAGGCAGCTGGGCCTTTAGATGGCATCTCAGAGGAGGCCTCACCCTGTCTGTGTTCCCTTTCATCCACTCAGGTAGTTGCCGTTGGCAGCTACTTGTCCTCTGTCCCAGCATGACAATGCTCTCCTACCCTCTGCCTCTGAAACAAGACATGAACAATGACAACACCAGTTGACCTGCCATTGCAGATGGGGAGATGTCACAAGACCCCACCCCTAAATGAAGAGCTACAGGCAATTAACAGCCATTGGGAGAGGGAGAATCAGTCTTTCCCAGGAATGAGTCCCCTGATAGGCTGACCCAAGTGGTCAGCCCTAAACACACACATACAAGCAATACCAAATGGACTTAACTGGTTGTATTTACATACATACACACACACACACACACACACACACACACACACACACACACACACACACAGACCTGCCCTTGCCACCCCTATCCCTCTTACCCTGCTCTACTTCAGCCTTTTCCTATAGCACTAGCACCTTTTAACATAAACATATTCTACCTGTGCCTGCTTTATGGCTTGTTTTCTCTGTCTCCTCCTAGAACATAAGCTCTACCAACTATGGTTTGATGTAGGCCAAATACTCAGAACAGCCTGACAGCTCTCGACGTTCCAGAACTCTTGGTGTATGGGAGAATGAACTGAAAACTTGCTTTACATCCTGGATGTCCTGGTCTGCCGGTCGCCCAGGACCTCCCCTGTAAACATGCACTTTTTGAGCCTTCTGCTCTGACCCCGTGCCACTGTAATCTAGCCTGTTGAAGTTTTCTGACTCCTCGCTTCAACCCAAGCTTGGCTCCATGTTATAAATGTCGTTCAGCCTGTAGCCCCTTCTCAGAGAGGTGGCTCATACTCACCTGAGGTCTTTCCATAGTGGCTCCTTCCCAACCACATTGTCCATTGTACAGCCAGGTCCCTGTCCACTGTTTTCCTCTTTCAGATCTTCCTTATTTCTTTTCTTTGGGCACAGGCACTTACAGACTGCCTGAGGAGGGGCGGTAGAGATGAAGAGAGAAGGAGTGAACTACACCAAGATTTCTCCTTATTTATTCCAAACCCTCCCACTTTATTGAATGCACAGGAGAAAATGACTCTATTGGGGCCTAGAGTCTATTCTATTTTATAAAACTAGTCAAGCTTGAGACAAGTGGGAATTGCAGGTTATAAAGAGAACACGGCACAAGATCCACTAGGAGCAGGTGGAAACTGGCTGTAGAGGAAAAGGGGTCCTGGTCAATAGGAACAGGAAATTAGTGCCATGTCCAGCCTCACTGGTGTGCCTTCACCCACTTGGCTAAGAGATTTGCTAATTCCAACATTCATGCTGTGGACACAGATGGCAACCAAACAGGTAGCTGTCCCAGTACAAATAGTGACAACACTGTCTCCCTGGCCTTCCAAACAGCAGGAGTATGACCTTTGGGCAAAGACAAATGCAACAGCCTTTTTCTACAATCTGAATAGCACACTTGCTCTGGGCCCATGCTAATTGCCAGCTCTCCCCCTAAGGGCCTAATGTGCTGAAGCACTCCTACATTGTAGATCAGTGATTCTCAACCTGTGGGTCATGACCCTTTTGTGGGTCGAATGAACCTTTCATCAGGGTCACATATCAGATATCCTGCATATTGAATATTTACATTATGATTCATAACAGTAGCAAAATTAGTTTATGGAGTAGCAATGAAATAATTTTATGGTTGGGGGTCACCACAACATGAGGAACTGTATTAAAGGCTAAAGCAATAGGAAGGTTGAGAACCACTGCTGTAGATGAAGGAGCCTTTCAAGTGTGTGGAGGAGTGTGGATTGGTGGTCACGCAACTTAGTTCTAAGGCTTGCAGGCTTCATCACCACTTTGGACTTCTTCCCTGAACAGCTATTTTTCTGAGAAGAGGATTTTTTTTTTTTTTTTTTTGAACAGGCTTCTCTGTGTATACCTGGTTGTCCTGAAATTCACTCTGTAGGCCAGGCTGGTCTTGAACTCAGAGATTCACCAGCCTCTGCCTCCTGAGTGCTGGAATTAAAGGCATGTGCTACCATGCCTGCACAGCTATTTTCCTAACACTGTGTTCGACTACAAATAGCCCAGGACCTCTGCATTCATGCCCAAACTGTACCCTGTATACAGAGCTGGCCCTGCAGCTGTCAGTGACAATGATGTCCTAGTTCACAAGTTGGTAGACATTAAAAAAAAAACAAAAACTGACAGGCAGTGGTGGCGCATGCCTTTAATCCCAGCACTTGGGAGGCAAAGCCAGGCAGATCTCTGTGAGTTCGAGGCCAGCCTGGTCTACAGAGCAAGATCCAGGACAGGCACCAAAACTACACAGAGAAACCCTGTCTTGAAAAACAACAACAACAACAAAGAAGAAAAAAAACAACACCTTCAACAACTGCTGCTGTCTTGGGAACCAGGCTCCTTCCTTCTTCTGATCTTGTGAAGGTGAGAAAAGCCCCCACAGCTCAGCAGCCCGGGTGGTCACCAGGTGTTCCCACTGAGTGGGGCTCTTTCTAGAACCACCTGCTACAGGAAAATCAAGTAGTCGAGGATACTCTCCCTTAGGAATAAGTTTCTATGTTGTAAATACCAGCACACCATTTATTTCTCCTATCCAAAAATAGAACTTTTGTTCAGTTCAACTCATTCTCCTTCAAAAAGAAACTGCATTTGAATAGAAGCTGAAGTGTCACCGGCAGCTCTGAGGTACAGGCACACTGAAGTTCCTCTCAGATGAAGGCTGAGGGCACGAGGCAAGGTTGCTTCCTCCCTAAAGCTTCAAAGCGGGTTCACTGCAGGATACTCCTTGAGATTCAACCATATTCCTCTAATCTGTGGCCTTCTATGAAGGGGACACTGTCCTCCTCTAGATATTTGGACAGTAGGTGTCTCAGGGTTTCTAAACATGATAAAACACCACGATCAAAAGCAACTGTGGAAGGAAAGAGTTTATTTCATCCTACAGCTTGTAGTTCATCACTGAGAGAAGCCAGAGCAGTAACCTGGAGGCAGGAGCTGATGCAGAAGCCATGGAGAGAGCTACTTACTGGCTGGCTCCACACGGCTTGCTCCATCTGCTTTCTCATAGAACCCAGGACCATCAGCCCAGGGGTGGCCCCACTCAGAGAGTTGAACCATTAGCCATTGTGTGATAGGATCTCTAGCCACGCCCCATGACCGCATGGGCTGGCAAGACACTTAGTCATTTCCAGGGCCTTACATCCTACGTACTCTGTGCGGGTGCTGTGTGGGCACATAATCTATGCGCATGCGCAGCGTAGCTATGTAAGCCCATATGCACGTGTGGGGGGGATCCATAAAAGGTGGATCCCACGTACCCTCCCCTCTTTCCACACATGTCTTCCAAATAGACCTAAGCACGTTCTTTTCTGACCTTTCTAATAAACTCTTATAGTGGGTCTTGTTGTGCCTCATGACTTTTTCTCGTAGGGTAGACAGTGCTGCATAAAACTAACATTGTACACAGGCCAATCTGGTGGAGGCATTTTATCAATTGAGGCTTCCTCTTCCAAAATGACTCTAGCTTGTCTTGCACTGACATAAAACTAGCTAGCACAATATATAAAATAGGGATTCTCAGAAGCGTGTGGTCTTGTCCCTATGTGTACCTGAATCATCTAAGGATATCTAAGCCCATCTCAAATCTATTGCTATGATTTGAATATATCTTTCACATTGGAAATAATCTCTACTATTGTGTGTTAGTGGTACTTCAGAAGTGAGACCTTTGGGAGGTAACTGGGCCACCAACACTTTGCCCTTGCAAACTAATGCATTTGCATTATCAATGTATAAAAGGTTTATCTATCTTAAGAACCTCTTTATAAAAGTGAGCTCTCTGGCTCCCTCACACCCATGCTGCCATGCCTTGCCCTAAACTGCCTCAGGATTAAGCAGAGAACACCACATTGAGAAAGTCCTCTGTTGACCATGGACCCTCCCAGTGTCTGGAACCATGAGTTGAATAAACCTTATTCATTACAAATTACCAAATATGTAGATAGTGATAGTAACACAAAATGGACTGAGATGCCAACTAAGTCAGACTCTGTGGAGGTAGGATCTGGGAAACTGAATTTGGTAGATTTAGGGGATTCTGAGGCAGATTGGGGTTTGGCAGTCACTGGATTTAATAATTGAAGATTTTTAACTCCTTAGGAAAGTGTGACCCAAGTGGGATGAAAACTGTTTCAGACAGATTTTTTTCAAGTGCTTTCCTGCAATAGTATTAACAATCAGGCCCCGGGGAGATGCAGATCCATTACAGAACAAAAGGTCTCCAAGCAGAATGGTGGCAACCAGCTCACTTTTTAAATGTCTCCCCGCCTTGCTAATAATGGTGGCTGCTGCTTAATGGGTGTTTGCTCTGAACAAAAGGAGCAGAGAGAGGAGGTGTGCAGGTGAATCTGCCGTTGCCATGGAAACCGCAGCGACTGTCTCCAGAGAGGATCCCCTCATGGGCAATCCTGCCATTCCATTTCGAAAGTCCCCGTTTCGTTACTTCAGATTAGGCCTTCTTGGTGCACGACTCTGACGGTCTGTAAATAGGGAATGATAATTTTCCACCAGTCTGGTTTCTTCCTTAGTGTCTTTCAAAAGCATTCTGGTATAATCCAAACAGGGTGGAAATTTTTCTCATCTTGGCAAAAATCTCATGTGTGGTGTAGAGAGGAATGAGGAGATGGGGTGAGTTTGGAGTTGAAACAACCCATTTGTCCCCCTTCTTCCCCTTCTTAATTAGTAAGCCCAGTAAAAATGCACCTGCATCAGGATTTTAATTAAGCTAATTTTTTAACATATTGTTTTACGCTGTTAAGAGAGAAAACTTTGGTATCACGTTTCTGTCCCAGACACCTTCATGCTCATGTTGAGTGGGCCACACCTAGTGACTCTGTGCCTTATGGAATAAACAGAGAGGTTTACCCTTGCCCCCAAATGGTCAAACAATAGCAATTAGATGCACATGTGTTTAATTCTAGGGAACAAGGCCCAGTGGGTCATGTCCTTTGCAAGAGAGCTTCCCACACTCCTGACCAGGCCTTGCCTTTCTGAGCTCCGAAACCCAATGCTTCCTGAGCGTATCTATCACCTCCCTCCCCAGAGTGGGGCAGCACACACCCACTAATCTCTTGAACTAAACACCAGATTTTTTTATATCTGCAATATCTGTTCTCACAGGAGCACGCACTCATGCACTGTATAACCACTCCCTTCCCTCTCTGAGAGAAAGATGAACCAAAAGAGGAAGCTAAATAATATAGTGGTCAAAGTGCTATTTCATTCATTTATGATGAGGGAAAACTCTCTGATTTAAAAAAAAAAATAGAAGACTAAAAGCCCCTGTGACAGACCCATGCCCATGGGCTGCACTGTGGAGGAAATCCGGTAATAAACAGATGAGTGGAGGGAACTAAATCAGGACAAAGAGAGTCAATGCTGAGAGGCTCAGGATTAGCCTAGGGTTGGTTTAGCTGCCAGGCGGCAATTATTCCCTCTCCCCGGATAATGTTTTGGAGGACCATGCCAAAGCCGTGTACCTCACTTCTCTATGCTTCCATGCCAGTCACCATGGCTCTATTTCCACACTTGATCTTTGCAGTGTGATGACAATTGTCCTTTAAACGGCTTTGTATCTTCTGCATTCTATGTAATGTTGTGTTGAGGTGACAGTTTCACTCTGTGCCAGTTATGTTAATTTCTCCAGAACATCTTTTCTAAAGCTCCCCATAGGTAAGCAATATTGCTGAGTGCAGTGTTCTATTTCCTCAGATTGCAAGGATTCACTTGTACTTGGGAAGACAGAATACTCCTATTCCATCTCTTCCTTAGCATGGGTTTGGGACCAATTGGACCAGAAGCAAGACTGAGCCCCTTTCAGATGCCATTGCTAGGATGTCATTGGTCACTTTAGGGATGCCTTTTTACTAATTGTACTTGTCTTCTCTAGTTACCGTTCATCTGACATCAGTTAGCCATTGAGTGAATACTTGTGTCCTGAACTAGTTAAGAAATTTGATTCTCAATTTGTTCTGTTACATTTTTATTTGTTAGACTGAACATCTATTTCATGAATGTAATTTTGTACATAATTTATTCATTTTGAAGAAGATTCTAGCAAAGCAAAAGAAAAGGGAGAGTAAACACTTTATGTAATCCCCAGTGGCCTTTAGCTCTTTTAGTCCTTTTGAAAGCTTTAGCCTGTAATGAAGCTACCACCCAGAAAAACAGGCAACAAAACAGAAAAGAAACGAAGCAAAACAGGACTATCTGCCTCTTAGATTCCAAAAGAGACACGGAGAACAGGAGGCACAAGGGGGTGTGGCTCCGTGCTCTCCTGCTCTTTGACATTTTCTGCTTAAGAACAGGATTCTCACAGTGGAACTAGAACCTGTAGCTCTTGGCTGCAGGGGCTTCTGCAAGAAAGTATTAGCTGAGTTTTTGTGCCTTCAGCTTTCACACTGGAGAGACAATGGACACCCAGAATGGTCACAGCTGGGAGGAATTTGTAGGCCGTGCAGCACACTAAGTCACAGAAATTTCTGGTCTGAGTTTCAACTATCTCCAGAAAACCAGGAGCACAAGATGCTTCTAGAGAAGTTTGGGACTCTTTTTTCTTTTTTTGGCCCGAGTCACTGTCTGTGTAAGAACTACTTTGATCAAGGCTGAGCAAAAAGAACCAACTCCAGGGACCTCATCGGCCTGGACTGTCTGTCCTCTGGATTCTACTTTTACCAAGACAAGGAAAAGAAGTTGCCTCTCAAAGCTCCCTCCCCTCAAGGATAAACTAGAAATCAGGTAGAGGGAACTCTAGCAGGCAAGAAGACGGGAAGAAATTAGATGATGCTAGGTAGCATTCAGGGTTCCTGTAAGGAGTTAGGAAGAACTGAATGGGCTGGTATCTCTCTGAAGCACTGTTAAGCTTCTAAAGGCAGCAAAAAAAAAAAGAAATGGTAACTCAGAAATATGTCATTGGAACACACCCAAATGTTATCCCTTTTTAGAACATAATCAAGGAATCATTGGAGTTATTAGGTTCCCATTAATTCATATGTATGTATAAATTTATATATGTATGTGGGTAAATTTGGGGGCATAAAAGGTCTGGCTGCCACTATATACCATGAAACAATACCCAATAAAGACAAAGGTGGTGTGTAACTTCTTACAAAAGGTCTATGGGGTGACAATAGAGCATCCTCCTTTAAAGAAGCCATCCAGCATAGCTTCTTTCTTCTTCAGACCAGTACACATGGTTCAATAACTATCTGGACCAGAAAGTTTATCACCAACCAACTATGTCAGAGTAAACAAATGCTATCAATGCCCTTCACATCAGGAAGGAACACAATCTAGAAAATGTAGGGAGTGGTAAAATCTAGTGAAAGTGTACTACACCAGAGTCATCTTTATATTTAGATTCAGAAGCCATTTTGGTGGTAGTGAGACCATTGGTTTGGGCATGATGGGTGACTCCTGGGACTATGTAAAGAGAAATGAGCTACACACAGACTTAGAAAAAGCATGGCCTCGTGTGAGAAGACAAAGACCTCAAGAAGACAGTTGAAAGAAACCCAAGAACAGAGGGAGGACTGGAAAGGTCAACCCTGGTGCCAGCAGAAAAGGAGCTGGAGATTAGATAGAAAGGAAAGATTGCCACAACGTGGTCCACAATGACAGTGTAGATTCCTGAGGAGAATAATAAACCATAAACAAGTACACAGTCAGCCATAGCATCGAGTCCACCCTGCATCTACATGCTCTAGCTAGGAAACGTTCCTTACTTCAATTCATATTTAAAATGTAGAGAGTATCTTCATTTCTAGAAAAAAAATAATAGTTTGAGGGGGTCACTAATTTAAAAAGAAAACTATCAACATTGGGGCCAAGCTAGATTATCAGAAAAACCAAACAGTTCTAGAAACAAAACTATTATAATTATCCCCAAAGAGATGAGCTGTCCCTAACCCAAGGGCAAGGTGCTGCAGAAAAAAACAGAAGACAGAGGATCATTAGAAACTGATAGTTACCGATATAAAAAATACAAAAGTTAAAAAGACAAAGAGACCAGGGAACAAAATAAGAATTAAGACAATTTAATGCTTTGTATGGTTTATCATACTTTTTTAAAAATTAAGAAACAAGCTGGAACAGTGGTGTGTACCTATAATCCCAGTACAAGGGAGACTGAAGCAGGAGCATCATGAGTTGGAGGCCACCCTGGCAAGACTGGTCTGTCAAATGTGTTATTGAACAAATGCAAGTACATCTGAGACAAAAGCCATGAAGACGCTATAATTAGCACAGACCTCATGGAATCATCAAGTCTCTACACTGAAGTACGTCCCAACTGGACAACTCAAGAATCTTAAAACACCTATTCCTAGGTACACCAAGCATAAATACAACGGTTTAAGATCCTCCAGGACACAAAGCCAACTCAAATACAAAAGAACTAGCCAGAGCAACATCTGATTGCTTCATAGAAACCATAAATGCTGGACAAGCCGAGCGGTGCTTTTAGACGTCAAAAGGAGGACTGTCGAGCCCACTGCAGTGGGATTGGGTCTGAAGAATTGTCCATTTCCTGTGTTCTCTCCCTCTTCCCTCAGTGAACCCTGGGCCCTGTTTTCTTCCCTCATTCTCCTCAAACGGATGTGGGTCACCCACTTAGAGGCATCAACAAAGACTATGAAATCAAAGGAATGAAGCTTTAGCCGAGCAAACCGATGTGAAGATACACTGGCAGGGCCGGTCTCACCGGTGCACAGACAGATGGGAAGATAGCGGGCAGTGATGCAGAGCTGGTGCCACCAGTACAAAAGCCTCATAAACTGATGCTGGGGAAGAGGAAGAAAGGCAAGAAATGAAGAAAACCAGAAATATAAGAGAGGGAAAGGTGGGCTAGGGAAGGCCTTTCATCACAGGCACTCCTAATCACCAGGGAACTGTCTGCTCATCCTGCCACACTGGTCCCAGTCTCCCATGAGGACCTCTACCTTCTGGAGTGTCTGTTTTAAAGGAACCATTAGTTTGACAGGGTAATCTACTGCCTGATGGTGGACATCTGAGACATTTTGTGGGATGTTAATGACATGAACACAAAGCGTTTCCTTCTGATCTAGACAAGGCTGGATAGAACCAGATGAATATTACCCTGTGAGCAATTCTTTTCCCGGACAGACTATCAAATGTGTTGGAAATACTAAAGTACTTTGAGGCATTCAAATCTTAGCATTTTATCACTTGTAGGTTTGTGGATCTCTCTCAGAAAATCAAATAGGCAATCAGGAAAAGAGGAAGATGCAGAATTCAGCAAACAGCAAATGCAGGGAGAAAAAAAAAAAAAACAATGAAAGGAAGCCCTATATTCCCAGAATGACAACCATAGTGCAGGCCTAAAAAATACACTGTTCCTGTCGGGACAGAAGATGATGAAGTGAGAATGCCCGCAGTCAACACTTAATGGTGAAGACCGTATAATCTGAGGGTCAATATGACAGAAAGGATTTGCTGAAGTCAGGACTTTCAGAAAAAAAAAAAAAAACAAGGAGAGGAAGTCATTCAGAAAGCTAATAATGAAACTGTATAAGAAAAGGCTACCAATATGTAGCAAGCTCAAATGCACAATGATTTTAAGACCTCAACAAATGAATGGAAAAGGAAGATGTACGAAGCATACACAATAGAGTATTATTCATAAAGAACAAAATTGTGTCATTTTCGGGAAAACATATGAAGTAGATAGCATTGTAACTAGTGAAATAAGCTGGACTCAGACAGAGAAATGTATTTTCTATTATATGCAAAATCTAGATTTAAAAAAAGGCATAAAAGGTTATTATTTGGGAGGAAAGAATCATGGGAGAAGGAAGGAAGACCAGAAAAGGTAAAAGAGGTGTTGAATGTGATTAAAGTCCTTTGTATATGCCTATATGAAAATGTCATAATGAAACCTGTTATTTTGTACAAATAGTCTATGCTATAATAAAAAGTAATGGAAAATGAATGAACTAATAAACAAGTACACTTATAACATCATACAATAATTCCTATTTTAATCTAGCATCAATAAAATACAAACATGTAATGGAAAGAAATGAAGAAGCCATTTGACCTGAAAGAGGTAAAACATCCCTCGTGTATAACTGCAGTCAGTATTTGCATTACCGTAGGAAGACTAAGATTGCTTCTGTGGCTTGCAAGGAGGTTTGCAGGTGGCAGCAGGATGGAATTTGAATTGGCAATCTTAATAGGGTAAAGGGGGGGGGGTTGGGAAAAGGAGGGTCAGAGGAAGGGGAGAACAGAAAACAGAAGAGTGCAGGTACCAGTGTCTTTTCACAGACCCAAGGGTGACTGCTGAAATTTACTGCATGAGAAATAGGGGCGGCTGGGCAGCTGCTAACCCATGATGCTGGGAGTTTGTGCAAATGGAAAATAGAACAGTATAGGGTTTTGTTTTGTTTTTTACAGTCTTCTCTCTCTCTCTCTCTCTCTCTCTCTCTCTCTCTCTCTCTCTCTCTCTCTCTCTCCTTTCTGACATAATAAAAAACTTTAAATTTCTTGGGACTGTGTTTAAGGTAAGGCCAACTTAGCTTTCTTAACTTTTGGCCCAGGAATACAGGATTTTCCAGATAATTTTGGTATGATAAATATGTGTCAGTAACTTTTCAAAGCAGAGAATATTAATTCTCTGATTTGGAAACATAATGTTAATAATGTAAGATGGGTAGATAATTTTTCATGTAATTGAATGAATTCATTTTCCTTGAAACCCAAGAAGACTTTCTGTTGTGACTACACAAGTCTAAATCACTATTTGTTAAACTATAGCTGCTGAGGAGTTCACACCAGATGTAAAGAGGAAACCTACTTTACCAGTGTGGGAGTCAGTTCTGTGTGTCTGTCCTCTGCCGTCTCCCAGTGTGGGCCAGCACTGTTCCCATTCTGGGTCCACAGGCTTCCTATTCCTCCAGCTAAACAATGGTCCTGCTCTCACATTTAATAAATTAGCATGAAGCACTTTATATCTAAATGCTACGTAACAGATAGTTTCAGCTACCCACATGCTGCATGCATGTATGAACTTAGGGAGACTGTCAATCACTCACTTCATTCATCAACCAATACTTTGTTCAGTGTATTGTTGGAACACAGTCAAAGAATGGAGTCATGTGAGGAGAATTGTGCGCTTCATGCTCCTCCCCAGTGCAGCTGATAGGAGTGAGTTCACTTCAGATTATTCACTACCACTGGCTACTGTTATTGTTTATATGCCTTTATGGGAAAACATGTTTTTGCCATGTGCAGCTCGTCCTTGTGATTGTACACTTTGCTCATGTGATTCTTCTTAGCTCTCAGAGTATAAATTGTCTGGCGCTCTGAATAAAGTTGGCTATTGTACGAGACTTTGGTCCACCTTGTTTTTAGGATCCATTCTCCTGGGTTCTACCACCTTTAGAGCTGTAAACAGTGTATGTATCATTTTTGAAATGTGTAGTGAATAGGACATTGCACTGATGGCAATTTGCCATGGAATGGAACAGAATAAAAATAATTAGACCAAACTAGAAGGAAGGGAGAGAGGGAGGAAGGGAGGGAGGGAGGGAGAGGAAAGAAGTAGGGAGAGTTAGATGAAGAACAGGCTATACATCTAACATGAACCTCATCCAGTGGCTTTTTCCTCCACTTCTGTACAGTCCATCCAAGTCCATTGTCTCACCATCACAAGTGGAATTCCCATTTCTCTGGTAGCATAGTACACCACATCCTTACCTTTCTCTGGTCCCTAAAAATGGTCATTAGCCAGATTAAGAACCAGCACTTGAGAGAGTTCTTACCACAGAAAGACATTATAACAAGACAAAAAGCATTTGTGGGGTGTGGTAAATTGTAGATGAATTTCTAAATGGTCTTATTAAATAAAAAAACATGGAGCCAGATACAGGGGTGAACCCCTGGGAGAGATCAGGGACATAGGGAAAGCCACAGCTAACCTTACCTCCCCAACTCGGCAGCTTCCAAATGCGAGTTACTTCCTGTCTACCCACGCCTATATGCCTTGCTGTTCTGCCATCTGATTTGCTCTCTCTGTCCAGCTACATCACTTCCTCTTCCTGCCCAGCTCTGTCACTTCCTGTCTGTCTGTATAGACCTCCAGACCTCCGTGGTTAACTAGTGGTGGAATTTAAGGTGTGTGCCACCACACCTGGCTCTGTTCCTAGTGTGGCCTTGAACTCACAGAGATCCAGACAGATTCCTGCCTGCCAAGTGACAGGATTAAAGGCATGTGCTACCATTGCCTGACTTCTTTGTTTACTTATAATGGCTGTTCCTATTCCTCTGATTTCCAGGCAAGCTTTATTTATTGAAGCACATATAAAATATCACCACAGTAAACTGGCAAAAGGGAGCTAAGTTTTTTCATGAAGGCTTTACCAGAACAGAAAAAGGGTAAAAACACAATATAAATATATTGCAAAATGAGAAGCCAGCATGATCACAGGAAATCAAGACATTTGGCCCTTTACCTTACAACTGACTTAATCTTTGCATACATCTAAGAACTAGCATCAAAATACCCACCCCTCACAGAATTATTCCATGTAGCCTTTCTGCCTCAGCTACTGGTTGTACAGCTCTAAAACAAAGTAGGGAACCTAGGATCCAAAGACCAGATCAGGCTCTGTGAGGGAAGGAGCCTGTCCTCTGGGCATCCACGCAATGGCAAAAGTGAAAGGGTACACAGCACTGGTCTGGTCTGCGGCAGAATGGGGGTGGGGGGAGAGAGGGAGGGAGGGAGGGAGGGAGAGAGGGAGGGAGGGAGGGAGGGAGAGGGAGGGAGGGAGGGAGGGAGAGGGAGAGGGAGGGAGGGAGGGAGAGGGAGAGGGAGGGAGGGAGGGAGAGGGAGGGAGGGAGAGCATGGAGATGCACGTCCGGCTTTTAGGCTGAGACACAGTTGCCTGCTGATGATGTAATAAGGCACCAGACGAGACCCCAGCTGCGAATATGCACCCTCAGTGTGGTTTCCTCCAGATCCAGGTGATTCTTATCTCACAGGGATGTGGACAGATGTGGGCAGGTGTTGGCAGGTGTGGGCAAACCTAGTGGTATCACAAATTGTAAATATTCAAAACTGATTTTAGTAAATTAAAAACAAACAAACATAAACTGTTCTGCAGGCTGGATAAAGGCTCATCAGCAGTCCTTGCTGCTTTCACAGAGAACTGGAGTTCTGTTCCCAGAATCTACACTGAGGAGCTCACACCACCTGTAACTCCAACTCTAGTGGTCCAACTCTTTCTTCTGGCCTCCTAAGGCACATACACACATGTAGCACATACAAAAACACGCATACACATAGGTTTTTTTTTTAATCTTTTTAAACTGTTCTGGTTAGATTTAAAAAAAATTGTCTGACTTTGGAAATAATCATAGGCCCTTAGTTTGAACGCTGTATGACAAAAAAAAACAAAACAAACAAACAAACAAACAAAAAACACACCCGATTTCATTATACAAAATTGCATTTGAGATGAGAAGGTTGCACACAAAATCCATCACCATAGGAATGCTCAGGTGTCCAGGATGCTTGTATTGAGAGCATTCTAACGCAGTAGATTTCAAATCTACCATGCATGGCGACACCTGCCAGAGTCTGGGTGTTAGCATTTCCAGCATCACCTAGCCAGCCCTAGTGTCCTACAGTCATATGTGCTGTCAGTATTCAGGCAAATGCTTAGTCAGCCAAGGAGGACATACTCTGCGTGCATACGCTGCCTGCGGGCTGTGTAGTCTCTATGCGCATGCGCTAAACCCCTTTTTAAAGGCAAACCCCTCCCCATCTCTTTCTCTCTGCACACTAGGCCCGGTTCTTCCCATCTCTTCTCCTCCTCTCTCCTCAACTCTTATCTCCAGAGGCATACTCTGCATCTCCTCCCTCCGCTCCCCCAGTAAATTCTCCACGTGAGTGGCATGACTCTCTAGGGTCCCTTGGCTCCAACCCCCCAAGGTCACCTTCCACCGTTTAATAACACTGGGGACATCTTTGGTTGTCACAACTGGAGGGCATATGGTAATGCTTCTGATATCTAGTGGAAAGAGGCCAGGAATAATCTACTATATTGAGAATAGCCTGAAATACTCACCTGACCAAAATGGTAATTGTACGGAGGTCAACAAGACCTGCTCCTAGATAAAAGGGTTCCTCAAAGTGTGGATCCCAGAACAAAGCTTATATATTCTGCAAATCTTCCAGACTCAACTGTAGATGTAACCAACTGTCTTATTAAATAAGAAACATTTCTGTTCTACCTTCTCATTGGTTGTAAAACCAACCACATGACTGCTCATCACTGTCTGTTGTACAGCCCTCCAGGTCTTCTATGGTATTGAGATTAAAGGCGTGTGTCTCCAATGCTGGCTGTATCCTTGACCACACAGAGATCTACCTAGCTCTGCCTACCAAGTGCAGGGATTAAAGGTGTGCGCCACCACCCGGCTTTTGCTACGGCTCTAATAGCTCTGACCCCCGGGCAACTTTATTTATTAACATGCAATTAAAATCACATTTCAGTACAAATAAAATACCACCATACTCAACTCTGTCAATGAAATCATCTGCTATGCAATACTAGATAAATGTATATTAGAAAGCTTCCCAGGTGATGTGAACGAATGCCAAAATCTGGGCGCCACTGGACCAGAAACAGCAAAATTGAGTTAATTTCTACCTCCAGAACTCCCATTGCGGATTTAGCAAAACTGCACATTCAACAATAAAAACCGAAAAACTTCCACTTTTAAAAAATGCTGCATGGCCAAACAATGGTATAGGAAGACACCAACCCCACCAATAGCCTGCTCCGGAGATAGGGAGGCTGTTACAGAAAGAAGGAAATCTGTAGCCAAGTCTTGGCCCCGCAGCACAAGAGGGGACGCCTTAGAGTTCTGCCAGCACTTTTTAAAGCTTATCAACGGGAAAAGCAACCATAAGAATTCTAATTTTAAAGGCAGTTTACATTCCTCGGGATCACATCCAGGCATTCCAAACAATGACACATGAAATTATAGAGAATAAATCATAGGTCCACTCACTGGCACCTCTGTCTCATTGGAATTGGAGACTAGCTTAAAGCTACATCAAGTAACCTGCGTTGTACATTTCTTATTTTCTTTTAACACTGAAAAATATTTTGAAAGAGACACTGCCTGGAGCCCTGTCTCCCTTGGAGAGTGTATGAAATGCTTCCTGCCCCCAAAGGCCAACAGATGTCCTGTCAAGTGCCCCCACCCCGGGAATGGGCCACCACTATTGACAGAAGTGCATCCCGCCACCTAAAGGGCAGGCACATGGTGGAGCCACCGTCCTTGGCAGGCCTCACAATAGAAAACAGCCCAGAAACTTAAGTGTAGATAAGGAGAACTGTATCCCAGGGCTGACGCAATACAAATTTCAAGGCTGTAAAACCAGACGGAAGAGCTTCCCGGGTAGTAAAGTCACAGCCTCATGTTCCAGTGTAAGTTGTTGGCTTTGTTTGTTTGCTCCTTTGGTTAGTTGGTTTGGTTTTCTTATTTTTCTGACTTTGCAGCCTGGTGACAGCACTGAGCTCTGGAAAGGCCTCCATAAGTCACATAAAGGGAGACACTGGGGACCCTTTCCACACTCCATCAAATGGACCACATTTTCATTGTTGTGTTTTTCTTCTCTGATTTAGGAGAAAGCCAAAATGAAAATTAGTTCTATCTAAGCCATCCTATGGCTCCTTCTTGTAGCCAAATGAACATCTGTATGTGTCTAGCTCAAAGTGGGTAACTCTGAGGCACACTGCTTAACCTGAGGACACAGCAGTCAAAGGGATGCCCAGAAACAACACTGCAGCCCTTGTCATCACAGGAATAAGAACAAAGCCCCTGGGACAGAAAACACAACCTTTAAAGTCTCTCTTTGCCCTACCAATGTCACCCTTAATGACATCCTCAGGATCACAGTCAGCCAGCCTTGGCTGGTCCTTGAGATTATCACACTGACTTCTACTGGAGGCCCCTCTTATCTTTCAAGGTTTTCTGCCTCCCCTTTTACAAGGAAGAAGTTTAGGGTTCATTCTGCCCACTTCTTTCTGATAGACGAGACTGACGTAATAAAAGCCAATAATGTTTAAAGTTAAATATCATCTCTTCCTAGAAAGCATTTATATTTTAAAAAGTTGTTGAAAGGTAGATGCTAGATGTTCAGCCCAGTGGCAGAACATATGCTTAGTCTGCCCTCATGGGCCTTGGAATCATCCTTAACACCTAAAAGAAAACAAAGAAAACAAGGTTAATATTTAATCCCAAGCAAATGATCCCTAAAGGCAACTTTTTGAGGACCCTATCTTCCACATGGAACAGATCTTACAGCCTTCAGATTGGCTTTGGTAGCTGGGACATGTACCATGGAAAGAAAGAAAACAAGGTTTATAAGGAACCTTGGGTAAAATGTAAGTCACCTCTCTACTATTCAAGTACAACAAATGGAAGTTGGACATAACAGTTTGTACCTGTAAGTAATCCCAGCATTTGGGAGGTAGAGAGACAGGAGAAATGCCACAAGTTCTAGGATAGGCTGGTCTACATGGTAAGTTTGAAGTCAGCAAGCACTACTGTCTTAGTTAGGGTTTCTTTTGCTGTGAAGAGACACCATGATCATGGCAGCTCTTGTAAAGGGACACATTTAATTGGGGTTGGCTTACAGTTCAGAGATTCAGTCCATTATCATCATGGTGAGACATGGCAGTGTGCAGGCAGACATGATGCTGGAGAAGTAGCCGAGAGTCCTACATCTTATAGGCAATAGGAAAATGGTCTGAGTATCACATTGAGTGAAGCTTGAGCAAAAGAGACCTCAAGGACCACCCACACAGTGACACTTCCTCCAACAAGGCTACACCTACTTCAACAAGGCCACACCTCCTAATACTGCCATTCTCTATGAGCTTGTAGGGGCCAATTACATTCAAACTACCACAACTACATAGCAAGACCCTGCGCAAATAAATTCTCAAAGAGAGTGTGTACTGACCTGAAAAGCAGTCATTTTTCACTGCCTTTTCAAGGAGCGAAGGGAAGTAAGGATGACTCTATCATACTCATTGTAGCTTAGAATGAAAACATGTTCCAGGGGCCACCTCCTGCCCTTCAGATTGCACAGTTCCAGGAGAGATAGAAAGGGAGTAGTTACGCTTCTCAGTTAAATCCACAGGTGTGTCTCCTAGGTGATTCTAAATTCTGTCACAGATAAATCATCAGAGTATCCAGGAATGCCTCAAGAGAGAAGAGTATGGAGTGGTAGAGGGAAGTAGGCCAAAGACACAATTTATTTTTATATCTTTGTGTGTGTGTGTGTGTGTGTGTGTGTGTGTGTGTGTATGTAAGTGCCCACAGAGATGAGAAAGAGCATTTGATTCCCTAGACCTGCCTGATGTGGGAGGAAGTACTGGAAGCAGGTCCCCTGGAAGAGCAGTATGTACTCTTAACCACCACTGAGCCATCTCTCAGCCGTATTTGATTTTTTTTTGAGACAGGGTCTTGCTATGCAGCCCACACTGGCCTTGAGCTTGAGTGATTCCCCTTCCTCAGCCTCCTCAATGCAAGGATTACTGATGTACATGTGAATCTCAAAAATCAATTTTAATCATGAGTCAGAAATTAACAAGCAAAGTTAGTGATAAAGAGAAGACTGGGTGCTCTGCCCGCCTTGTCAAGAGAATGAGGTGCAGGGGAAGACTGCAGGGAGCAGCCGTTAGCCAAAACTCTGAGGGAGAAGCATTTTGAATGTAAAGTTGTTTTGGACTTGCATATGCATAATGAAAAATCTTGAGGTTACAGCCCAAGTCTAAACATGCGATTCATTTGTAATTTATATACATGTACACACATAGCCTAAAGGTAATTTTCTAGAATGTTTGTGCACCTGCATTTTGACTGTGGATCACCACACGAAATCAGGTAAGAAACTTTCTATTTATAGTACCAGATCAGTGTCAAAGACTTACAGATTTTGCAGTGTTTGCATTTCATAGTTCCCACTGAGGATGCTTAATTTATATTTTAGTGTTCACCTGAATGTATGTTTGTATACCACCTGCATGAGGCCAGAAGAAGACATCAGAACCCCTGGGACTGGAGTTACAAACTGTTGTGAGCTACCATTTGGGTGCTGGGAATTGAACCCAGGTCCTCGCAAGAGCAGCCAGTGCTCATAACTGCTGAGCTATCGCTCCAGCTCCTTAACCTGTATTTTAGAAGAGATGCAGTATATGTGTCCAACCTCTGTGACTAAATTGCCATTCCCTGGACTGTAAGCCATATGTGGGCAGGAAGTTCTCTGTTTCATTCAGTGGTATTTACCCAGAACCTAGAAGAAAGAGTAGCACATGTTTGGTACACAGTAAATGTTTACCAAATGAGCAACTGGATTCTTGTAATCTTGAACAAGCCAGGCAGCCCTCTAGGACTGCTCCACTGATCTCTTGCCCTCGTGTTTCATGGAATTGCTGCTTCAATCTAAAGAGCTTGTACAAGTGACTGGTGTGACAGAAGTCCAAGTGTGTGGGGAGAGCTGCCAGGCAGGGAACACAGACAGGAAACTCAGTAGCAAGTGGAGCTAGGTCGGAAGGTCAAGAAAGGCTGAATCTGCAGGAGAGCTGTAAGAGCAACAGTAGCCACTGCCCAGTGGAAGTTGGTTTAAACCGAGCAGGGAAACTGTTTGAACAGCTCTGTTTTCTTCTGGCTTCTGCCTAGGGGCTAGTGAGGATGAGCCATTAGCTGTAAATGGAACACTGACAGAGAAGGAAAATGGAAGGGGGTTGATGATGTAAACTTCAGGGTGGCTGAAAAATCAGAATAAATGTTGATAAAGGATTGGGTCCCCACCTCCAGCAGGAAGCCAGGTCAAAAAAGAAGAAGAGGAAAAGGAGGAGGAAGCTGATACTGGAGTAGTTATTATGCCTTCCACTGAAATAGAGAGAAAACAATGGAGTGGTGAAACACACTTGTACTTCAAGCATTAGTGATGTAGGGATAGGAGAACTGAGCGCTTGAGATCAGTCTGGGCCTCATAATGAAACTCTGTCTATTCCAGATTTTTAAAAGAAATAAAATTAAGTTAACAAAATAAAGTAGAAGGAATGAGGGGCACTGCTGGAGTCTGCATCTGAAACACTTAGGTGTTAGCCTCATGGGAGGTCTTCGGAAGGCTGGGGTCATCCTTAAGGGGCTAGAGAGACCTGTGGGTCCTTCTTTTTCCTGTTTTACCCCCTAACCATGAAGTGACTGTTTGCTCAACTCTGAGTTCCCATCATGATGTGCTGCTTCTTCGCAGACCTAAAGGGACAGGGACAATTGATCATGTGACGGAACCTATAAACTATGAGCCACAGTAAGCCTCTTCTCAAGTAACATGAGGTACTTGGTTATTACCATAGAAAGGTGACTAACAGACAGAGAACAAAGGCCAGCAGAGGGTCTCATCGCCAAAGGAAACTCCCTGGATTTTCCTTGTTAGTCCTAACTCCATGTGGTTTTATTGCTCTCACTTAAAGGCATCTTAGCCTGAGTTCTGTTTAAAAATGAGTGAATGGTGAGCAAGTAATTTCTTCATGAATGTGATTCCAAGAATGGGACAGGGCAAGTGAAAGACAGAAGGAAGAGAGAACTGCTCAAGGATGTATAATTCAGCAGGCTTTGTCAAGGACAGCTGGTGCCCCATCCTGCCAGGACATCTGAGGAGCTAATGAAAGCCTCTCTGCACTGCTTGCTGAGGGGCTAACCTGAGGAATTGTGGGTCAACTCCTCTATACATCTAGGCTGTGTACAATCACAGAGCGAGCTCTCACAGGCACCCCTTGTCTCCACAGCAGCAGAGCTAATGAAGTTCATAACACATGTTCAAGTTCATGGGTACAGAACCCATCAAAGCCTGAAGGAACTAGGTCAGCATGGCAGAGATGGGGTTGAGGGGGGTGGACACAGAGCATAGTCCACATCTGCCCAACACTGACTTTTCTATATTCTTCACTCCTACATTTATTAACCTGGAATTATAATGCAGGAAAGAATGCTATAACTTCCCTTTAAATGGCTATGAAAATTTAACAGGCCCAGATAAAGGAACTGGTCTGACTCTTGGAGAGAAACAGAATTGCTGGCACAAGGAAGATTAGTTAAATACTTGCTGTGTTTTTCATCTTTGAACTGATTGTTTGACTTGATACATGGGACAGCCAGTGCTGAAAGATCAATAAACCACCAGAGCAAAATATGACACCAGGAAATGTTTAGGATATAAAATATAACAGAGTATCATCTTTTGTACTTTAAAAAATACATTTAGCAAGAGTGTTGGCATGTAACAGCCATGTAAAACAGGAACAGGTTTTGCAAATGACCTGAGTTTGAGAAGAAAGACCAAGAGTATCAGCTGCAAAGACGGACAAGAGTCAAAGGGGGAGCTGAGGTAGATGTTTCTGCATAAAGGAAAGCAGGAGTGTAAGGGGAGGGCACAGGGGGAAGTGAGCAGAGTCTTGGGAAGAAACGAGGAAGAAATGAAGAAGTTATCATTGGTGAAAGCAAAGACAAAGGAAACAGCCTGGAGGAAAAACTGAGCCCAAAAGAGAAGAGAGGCAGGGTCCAGCCGCCCTCCTCACTCCTTTGTTCTAGAAAGAAAGGCATTGAAGGAAGGGAGGGAGAGGGTGAGGACAAATTCAACATGAAGGACATGATAGTTGTGATTCTTCCTACACTCAAACTGCTATAAGCCAAGAGGGAAGTCTCGGCATCCAGACAGGGAAGGTCTGAGTAAGAGGGGCCTTAGGAATGCCAGCCCCCAAACTCTGTTATGAGGCTCTGTTCTCTTTCTTTCTCTTTCCTCAGACCACAAGGCCTCTCAGACCTTTTCTCTTTGGCTATCAGCCTCAGTAGCTCCGTTTCTGATGAGCTTGCTCTGTGCAGACAGGCAGGATGGCTGCTCCACTGCAAAGCTTTCACTGTCTCAGCACAGCTGCTGCTGCATAGTGACAGTCTTATGCCAGCATCTGCTCGCCACACTGAGAGGTACTCCAATTGACCCTGTTTGGATCCCAGCCATTGCAGAGATGAAGTATCATGATTGGCCAGAGTCAAATGTTCTTCCCCTGCCCTGGTATCTGTGTATGACCAAGTTCAATAAAGCTACTTTTAATAGAAGTTCCCCCAAATAAAGAGACACATCATTATCAGACCAAGAGAGGTCAGGTCACAGGTACCAGTAGATTCTCACTACATCTCAATTTGTAGGTGACTCCAACAAGGCACTTCTAAAGAGAGTGACAGTGACTGACCCTTATGGTGACAATAGCCCACATTCTCACAGTGCTTGGAGCTTTCTACATGACAGGTACTGTCCAAAGTCTTTTACAAATACTGAGTCATTTAAAGTTCACAGGATTATTACACTGTTATTGTCACTGCAATAGACAGGAAGCAACAGGCACAGGAGGTGAGGTCCTTGTCCAACGGCATGCTGTAAATGAGGAAAATGAGGGAGAACTTAAGTTTAGGCCGTCTGAATGGAGAGCAAGCAAGCAGCACCCTTAGCAGCTGACACAGACTCTCAGAAAGGGAGACCTGAGGGAGATAAAAATGGGTGTGGGTGTGTGTGGGGGTGTTAAATGTCAACAAGGAGCTGGCCTGATGGTACACACCTGTAATCTCAGCCACTCAGGAGGTTGAGGCACGACCCCAAGTTCAAGACCTGCCTAAGCTACAGAGTAAATTCAAGCCCTCTTCTACACAATTTAGTGAGCCCTGTCTCAAGTTTTTAAAAAGGCATTATTTCCAGAGCCAGGATCTTGGACTGTGCATACAAAGCGTGACCAGATGGCTGGTGTCCCACCATTTTCCCTTCCCTGCCCTGATGGACTATACCCCCAAATTCTAAGCTGGAATGGACTCTTCCTTCCTACCCATCCCCTCCCCAGAAAAGTAAAAAGAGGGTTGGGCATGTGTGAGAGCCAAAGTTACATTTTAAGTTTTAATTACTGTGCCATGAAACAAAAAATGCCTCTAACCTGTAAGCCCTTTGCCCAAGGACAGATAGTTCCCGAAATGCTGGAGGCTATTGTTTATATGAGATAATAAGCCATGTATTCTTGCTCCCCTAAAAAAGTTTGTTTGACCCAACTGAACCAGAAATGTTTGATCGCATGTAGGTTGGAGATACGCAGGCAGGAAGCACGTCAGGATATAAATTTGCCCGATTGAACCTGGTGGGAAATGCATAGCCTTATGGGTTTGCCTTTATAAACCTTAGCAAAGTATGACTTGTTGCCATTTCCTGGGGAATCTGGGATGGACCTGGCCAGAGTCCATCATCCTGGCCAGTATTTAATTAAAGTTTGATTCAAATTTGGCTCAAAATTATGGTAGTGGTCATATTCTCACGCAACGGGATCAACACATGGAGGCATAGATCACCGGTAGAGTGCTTGTCAATCATGTGAAAAACTGTAGATGGCTGGAAACACTGCTTGGTCAAGCCAGAAGGAGAGTTCTGGGAAATAAAGAAACAGGGAGAACTTGAGAAGGCTGGTCCACTGTGTCCCTGGGGATCTTAAGTGAAAACATTGATTTGCAGTTGTTCAGGCAAGAACCTAGGAAAGATTACTGTAGTGCGCACAGCAGTAAACAGGCCTGGAGCTGTCTGAAAGATGTCTCCCTAGGCTTGCCTCACCTTAAATTAATCACAATAGCTCCAGAACGAAAACAAATACACATATATTTTAAACCAGAGTAGCCTGTGATGTACGCAGGTGACTTGGGTGGCATATCTATCATTAGAATACATCTGAGAGGACAAGACCAGAGAACGCCCATGACAAGCTTTTACAGATGTGCAGCTGTTCTCCTAGGAAATCTGCTGCCTGAGGACTATTTGCTTTAGAAAGTGCATTTTGGAGAAGTCAGCCTGGCAAGCTGGGCAGTGATGGCCCCAGGAGGCTCTGACCCATCTGCCGGTCTCTGGAAGTTAGCCTCTGCCTTCGCCACCAGTGCCTCAGAGCCCTGTTACTCTGTGCCCCTGGTAGCATGTTGCAAGAGAGCACACACACACACAGCCCTCCATCTCGCCAGCTATTTCTTCAGCTTGAACTTGCACCCAGTTTGCCCTTGAACTTGCCATCGGTAAATTTTCCTTGCTCTTTTCCCTATCTTCTTTAGCCTCAAGGCCTCTCTGACCTCCTTACAGGCCATTGCATTTTCTACAAAAGCCCAGAGGAACAATCAGGCAGGCATGCTGCCTTCTGCCGGACATACAGTTCTGGCTGTAGCAACCTGCCCTGAGAAAGACCTTTAAACTCACACTCGGTCCTGTCCTTTTCCCTGCTTATTTGTGAATATAGACGTCAATGGTGGAATGAAATACAAGTTGTCCTTCTTCTCAACCAATGTCATTCTAAACAAAAAGCAGTTTCAGCTTTAAGTCAGTTCTCCCAACGTTGACTTGTAACACGTGTTCCTTACTTAAAGTATCAACGTTACAGTGCCCAGCAACTCTAAGAGGAAGTTCTCCTGTCCACATACTAACCAAGACTGAGACCTCAGAGAAAATATATCATGCTCAGATCTAAGCCTGTATGCTCAGGTTTCAGTCTGCTATCTGGTGAAGCAAGGACAATGGATGAGTTGTCCTCTGAAGTTTTATTCCCCTTTTCTATAATAATAGAATCTCTAATTGGTATAATAATACCATGAAGGCTCAGTATGAATGTCGCATCCTCTGACCTTCCTTAGAGCTATCTATGGCCATGTCACTAACAATTGGCCAATTACATGTGAGAGGAATTGAAATGTTCACCTCTGGGATAAATCTTGACAGATATAGATGCCCAACAGGTCTTCATTTTGTACCCTCCTGCCTGGAATGTGGATGTGGGAGTTACTGTATGCCATGTTGGACCACGGAGGTCAGAGCAATGTTGTATTATAGATGATAAGATAGAGATACTTGGATTTCTGAATGACCTTGTGGAATGAACACTCCTTAACCATATTTGGTATTTCTACTTCTTGACTGTAACACGTGTTCCTTACTTAAAGTATTATTTTGAGTGTCATTTATATACATGTAACAGAACCTATATGACAATAAGTACTGCTGCTCTGTCTTTGGATCTTCTATTTTATTTTATTTTTAATTATGCATATGTTGGGGTAGGTACACAAGAAGGCCAGAAGAGGGTGTCAGATTCCCTGGAGCTTGGCTTATAAGCATTGTGAACTGTCCAATATGGGTGCCAATCACTGAACTCAGGTCCTCTGGAAATCAGGAATTGCTTTTAGCCACTGAACCATCTCCAGCCTCTCTCTCTCTCTCTCTCTCTCTCTCTCTCTCTCTCTCTCTCTCTCTGTCTGTGTGTGTGTGTGGGGGGGGGGGGTTCAGGTACCCAGAGAGGCCAGAAAAGGGCATCAGATTCCCTAAGCTGGAGTTACAGGATATTGTAAGCCACCAATGTGGGTGCTAGGAACCAAATTTGATCCTAGCCAACCAGCTACCTCTTCAGCCCCATTGGGTCATTTCTTAAGGACAAGTCACATCATTCTCTAGGTCTCAAAATCAATCTCTCCTTTCCCCTTCCCTTATGACTTTCTTTCCTGTAACTTTCTTTGGGTAGCCTATATTTTTTTTTCTTTATGAGTTATCCTAGATAGACCTCCTAAAAATTACAAATTATATTTAAAAGACTAGCTTCTACATTTCATGCTCTATCCCTTTTCCTTCCTTTCTTCTTTCCTTCTTCCTTCTTTCCCTCCTTTCCTTCTTCTTGCCCACCTGTCTTTCCAAAACCAATAGTTACTATGTTTTCCTGGCTATCAGGCAATACAGAGGGATGACACTGAAGTGTCTACCAGCGTTACCAACTGAACCTACTGTGGCTTATTCAGGAGGAAAAGAATATTGAAACAGCTTTGGGTATCACAGACTCAGGAGGATGACAAAGCATTAAGATCATGGCTATCTAAAAGAAACCCACTCAACAGCACACTGCAAGACCAGTTTGTAGATGACGCCTCTGGGTCAGCACCCAGCCCTGGACACCTGTGCTGCTAATATCACTGGCTCCAGAAGCTGCCACTAGAGCCAGGGCCTCTACTGCTCAGCTGGAGACAGCCTTCTTGACCTTCTCTTGTGTCCCCAGCTCTCATTCTAAGGTCTAGGGCAGACACACTTGGCCTTGGTCCTTATATCACACACTCAGACATAGCTGCAGTGACTTCTGGAAAGGAACATTGGAATCCTTAGTTTGTGAAATATTAGCAACCTTTGTGCCATAGAAAAACACCCACCAAAAAATTCTACAGCCGGGCAGTGGTGGAGCATTCTTTTGTTTTGTTTGTTTGGTTTTGGTTTTTGGTTTTTGAGGTTTCTCTGTGTAGCCCTGGCTGTCCTGGAACTCTGTAAATCAGTCTGTAAATCAGACTGGCTTCAAACTCACGGATCAGCCTGCCCCTGCCTCCTTAATGCTGGGATTAAAGACATGAACCACCACCATTCTGCTGGCCATTATCACCTGGCTGGCATTTGAGTAATACCTCTACTTGGGAGAGATTAAAAAACCTGTTTCAAAACAAAAGAAAAGAAAAGAAAGAAAGAAGAAAGAAGAAGAATTCTGCCAACATTAGGAGCTAGACTACAAAATTAACCTGTATGTCTCCTGACAGAACTTCATCTAATCTCCCTATGCTTATTGGGCTGTGAAATGTGAATGCCTGGAACAGTCTAGGCTGTTACCTGCCTAGAAAGTGAAACTCTAAATAGAATCTTCCTATGTGCAGAATATGATGACTGGCAAAGCTATCCGTTTACTTCTGACCTCCAGACTGAAGGGCTTATCGTCAAGCTACTGGACCTACCAGAGCTAGCTGGGAATCTGAAGAGCCCCTCTCTGTCTCATTGTCTTAGTGGAAGGGTCTGATTTTTTATTTTTATTTGTTGATTTTTTTTTTAACTTTTTGCCATCCCTGGAAGTTTAGGTCCATTGTAGAGCCAGTCTTGACCAGGGAGACGCTCTTGGCTAAGCCTTCAAATCTGGCATGAGTTGAAGTTGGAAATAAGAGAACATATGTCAACCCTCATTCCTCACAGCCCTTCCCTTGTGCTTAACATGACTAGTCACATGAAAAAAGAATTCCATCTGATGCCACACAAGTGACCAGGTGGCGTGATTAGCTTCGAGTGCTTAACTTCCCATGAGCCCAACCTGTAAACATAATGTGACTGTGGTGGAGATTTCAAACTAGGTGTCATAGACATTGGCATTTCCTATGGCTTAGAATTCCCTATCCTATAACTGTCGTGTAGGAGGGTGGGCCTTGATTTCTACCACCTCCAACAGTTCAGGTCTGTGTTTGCAAGCAGTCCCAGCAGCCTGACCCAAATAAAGCTGCCCCGGACAAGCTGCGCAGGAAAGGCCTATTTATATGTACAAAACAAACAGATTTTCCTTTTGCCTCCAATTATTTCCAGCTCTTCAGAAAAAGTGCTTGTCACCCTACCATGTTTTAAAGAGAATGATTTCATCATGTTTCCCTCTGTCTTGAGCTGTCCCAGGTGCCTCCAGTTTGTTACTGTCTCCAGCTCCCACGTGCTTTTGTATCAATTAGATTAAGATGCCATCTTGACTTAGTTCATATTCAAAGTCCCAAATGCCTCCATCTATGTATGGTTTAGAATTGGGCTCAGCTGTAATAAAGAGACAACTCCTTAAGTAACAATGACTTCAAGCAAGATAACACATTTATTTCTCTCACTTAAACAGAGCCTAAAGGTACCGCCTGATGTCAGTACAGTGATTCTGATGGTCAGAACTCAGACTCACAATGACTCCTTGCATAGCAGTGTTCACATCTGTTTAATAATAATAATTTTTATCATTTTAACAGTATAAAACCTCTAACCAGCCTTTGTAATGCTGTGTATTTTATTGTACACAGCTGAAGAGATTCTGCTGAAACTTCACTGAATTGCCCAAAAGAATGCATGGCAAAAAGGGAAGAAGAAAAACAGAGAAGAGCCAGGCATGGTGGTTTACACCTGTAATCTCAGCACTTAGGAGACTGAGGCAGGAGAATTGCCATGAGTTTGAAGCTATCCTGGACTACCCAGTGAGTTTCAGATCACCCTGAATGGCAGAATGAGACCCCAACCTCAAGGAAACAGATCAAATTAAGAATCCCTGCTCCAGGGTGGTAGAACCATCTGAGCAGAGGACCCTAGTCCCTGATGACCCTGAGCATCTCCCCAGACTCAGAGAGGACCATGATATGAGCTTACAATACACTTTCATTGTGTTGAACCATTGAGATTTCAGAGTTAATTTATCCAACTCTTCCTAGAATAGTATCTAAATAAAAGAACACATTTACACTTGGTTTTTGTTTTATTTTGTGACAGGAGAGAATATAAGGACAAAAGCTTAGCCATGTTCATATAGGAAGACCAGAACGATTCTGAAAGGCTGCGGGTAGTAACTGTCTCATGACCACCTCCGCCTGGGTCTGACTACTGGGATCGCTGGCCAAGCTCCACCACCCTCCCAATGCAGCCTTATTCTCCTTATCTCCCCCTCCACCCCCACACTCACCCTTGGCCTCCTCTTATCATACTCCAGGTTGTCCGAGGTCTCCTGCTATTGCTCAGTGCTGACGTTGGAACACTGGCATGCATCTCTCCTTGGCGCTGGCTCATCTCCTTGGTTTCACCCTGGGCCTCTTCCTTGGCCTTGGCCCTACCTCCACCTGGCTCCTACCCAACAAACACCCAGAGTGCCCCCTGCCCAACACCTCCTGAAGCTTCCATGTAACCCAGTCACCCTTAGGTGAATGACCTTCTCAGGGTTAGAAAAACATTCATTAGACTTGGTTTTCTTTCTCATACCTTTTTGGAGCTGTTAGAAAAATGTTCACACTCTTAATTTTCAAATCATGTATTAAATGAAAAAAGGGAAGCAGTATTTACTGAGCACCCTGCCAAGGGGCTAAATACTTCTAAATTTTACTTCATCATTGTCAAAGCAATTCTTGGAGGGAGGTGTCATAATTTCACTTTCTGAAGGAAAACAAAACTAAGATTCTGCAGGATTGAGTTACTGCCTAAGATCACCCAACTCTAAGAAGCAGGGCTGGAGTCTGAAATAGGTTCACTTTTACCACCGCCATGGAGCTATGATCATTCACAGAGGCCTCGGGAGTTCCAGGTGAGCCAGGGGAAATTGCCAAGCGTGAGTGGGAGGGATCTGATTCGGACGTGAGCACACTTAACACTTCTCTTGACAGCTCAAATCATGGAACGCACACATGCTTGCCATCTGTCAGTGACATTAACTTGAGTATGGTTTAAAAAAACAACGTTGATAAAATAATAAGGACACGCCTTTAAATGGAAAAGTACAAATGCAAAGTTCAGAGGACTTGTCCTGGATCTCACTCTGTAGACTAGGCTGGCATCGAAGTCACAGAGATCCACCTGCCTCTGCTGCTCAAGTGCTCTTATCAGAGTTGTGTGCCACCATGCCTGTCACGGGTTAATTATTTTTTAATTCTTTTTTTAACTTTCTTTTTATTTATTCTTTGTGTCTTTCACATCATGCATCTTGATCCCAGTCATTATTCTTTTTTTTTAATAATTTATTTTTATTTTGTGTTCATGGGTGTTTTGTCTGCATGTCTGTCTGTGTGAGGGTGTCAGAAGCCCTGGAACTGCACTTACAGACAGGTGTGAGCTGCCATGTGGGTGCTGAGAATTGAACGTAGGAGGAATAATTATCTTTTAGTTAAAGAATACTTTCAAATTCACAGCAGGCAAATAGTTAACTGTGAACTGCAAAGCAATCCTGACAATACTTTCTGATGTTGGTGACATGGCTAAATGTGATGCTCTTGCTTTCTGAAGCATGACTCCAGGCTTTATGACCGAAGGCATGTGGTGGAGAAGCCATGATCCAGTCTCTGTGCTGTCCAGCTACAGTCAGGACTTCATTGGTCGTTCTGGAACCATTCATCATAGGTGACAAGTGAGGATCTTGGGTATGTTTCAGAAGCACAGTTACTACTCTAGGGTAAAGAGCCTCAGGGACAAGGCCCAGAGGACCAGGTTTATTGAGAATCAGAAGTGCTAAAGATAAAACATTGGAGATGTAGATAGTATACAGTAGTCACATGTGCAGAAATGTGTGTGTGTCAGCTTCCCCTGAGAGTCATAGAAGACATGGAGAGTTGGAGCCAGGCCTGGAGGCACACACCTATAACACTAGTATATGGAATGGTGAGACAAGAGGACACAAACTCAGGACCAGCCTGGCTGGGGATTTAGCTCAGTGGTGGAGCATTTGCCTACCATGGATTAAAGCCCTGGATTTGATCTACAATATGGGTCTGGGCAGTGGGGGAAGCAGTATCACTCCTGCTAAACCAAATTCCTTTGGAGCTGGTGAAGGCAAGCCTTGCCAAAGATTGTGCACACAAAAACTGGAGTGTGGGGTTTTCAGCCTTAGCTGAGTATGGGAGTCACCTGGAAAAAGCCACCTGGTAGAGTCTGAGCCCTCTGAGATGGCCCCAGGGCCTCATGCTTTAGGGGGAAAAAAATCCTCTCTTCTCTTTTTATGACTTCCAAAATATCCTCCCCCACCCCAAGTCACCCTGACAGACCACCTAAAGTAGAGACGGCTCTGTGCTAATGTAAACCGTGCCACCACTTAACTGAGAATGGACTGTCTTGGGAAACACTAAGTGATTTCTCCAGCACTCACTGACATTTACCTTCCCAAGACAAACATGTTTTTTGTAACAGTGACTCTTCTACCCTGGTAATCCACATCTGCACATCAAAGTCACTGCAGCTAAAGTGCCACTACTTTTCCCAGGGTTCTGTGACTGTCCACTCCCTCTCCTTCTTGCCCTCAGTAGCTGTAAGGGATGAAAAATCAAATCAGTGTCAGAGGTTGACGTAGGCTCTTTGGCTCTCACTGTGGTCTTCATTTTTGCCATATGCATTCAAGGCACAAACATGGGCTTTATCTCCAGAGACTCCTGGCCCCAGAGGACAGGGAAGTAGTGTTCCTGGCAGCTGTTCAAACTGTGGGTAACTGTTCCGCAGCAGAATGAAGGATTACTGGGGCTGATGTTAGTCACTTGCACTTTAGGTTAAGCTTAAACCTAGGACCAGGATCTCTAAATTCTGAGGTTAAATGATTGTACATGTAGTGTCAATGAGGGGCCCTGCAGTATTCAGCGAGGTTTCTGGCAGAGGTTCTTTTTTATTTTGAAATCTAAGTAGATGTTTTCTCGATTTCTCTATAGATCCATAATTGTGTATATTATCTTTGTATTAGGGTATGAGTAAAGTAAACATCTTAACCTTCTCTTTTTTGCTTTTGGTTTTTGACAGTGCTAGTGTCTAAGCCTAGGGCCTCATGCTTACTAGTCAAGTGGCCTACCACTCAACTGCATGGCAAACCAATCATTTTGAAGAGTACTGTGCAGTGGTAGTGTGTACATCAACATCATTGTACCAGCAGACACCATAACTATTCTCAGCTTGCAAAACTGAGACTCCATACCCACTAAATTCTTCCCACCTTCACCTGCAGATTGTTTTTTAAATATAAACATTATTATTTTAATGTACTCCTTGAAAAGATGCCTTACCCCAGCAGTACAGATCTATCATACCAGTTACTTTGGAAAGCAGAAGCCAGAGGATTGAAAGTTCAATGCAGTCTTGGCAACTGAAGGAGCTCTTCAAAATAAAAAGTGAAAAAAGCTGGGCAGTGGTGGTGTACGCCTTTAATCCCAGCACTGGGGAGGCAGAAGCAGGCAGATCTCTGAGTTCAAGGCCAGCCTGGCCTACAGAGCAAATTCCAGGACAGTCAAGGATAGCAAAGGCTACACAAAGAAACCCTGTCTCAAAAAACAAAAATACACACACTAAAAAATTTAATAGTAATAATAATTTTATAAGGTCTGGCGCTATGTCTCAGTGGTAGAGGGCTTGTCTAGCTTCTGGGACACCCTAGTTCAATTCCTAGCATAAAAAGAAGATTTCAAAAAACAAAACAAACAAACAAACAAAAAACATTGGTTTACAAAGTTCTACTCTTCTAGAGACATAGTAACTCTCAGTATTGGTGAGAATAAATTCATGAAGCAAATTAGAGAATAGCCTATCAAAATTTAAAACATGGACTTTTTTTTTTACAACTATTCAACGTTGAAGTCTTTATGGCTTCACTCAAAAAATTAGAAACAACTTGAAAATTCATTAATATAAGGTTTGATCACATATATTCAATGAAGTATTTTGTATTTACTAAAAATAGTAAGCTAGGGGCTAGAAAGATGGCCCAGCCATTAAGAGCACACTCACTCTGTAGACCAGGCTGCCTCGAACTCACAGAGATCCACCTGGCTCTGCCTTCCGAGTGCTGTGATTAAAGGCGTGCACCACCACTGCCCGGCACACATGTAACTCTTAGAGAGGACCCTTCTGCTCTTAGCACTCATGTTAGGTAGCTCACAATTGCCTGTAACTCCAGCTCCAGGGGATCCAACACTCTTTTCTCACCTCTGTAGGTATTTCACATGCCTGAGCACAAACACACACACAGAAACAGAAACATATATACATAGTTAAAGATAAAATTAATCTTAACAAAATAAGTTATAAAAATTTTTACAAAAGAGTGGTAACGTCCTGTGTGTTGATATAAGAAACTATATTTCTAATGATACATTTAAAAATTGGATACAACTGGAAGAAATGTAAGTATATACCTGAATTCACACACACAAATAAACACACACATATGCCACTATGTGGGGAGGCAGTCCATTTTATGGCAGGGCAATCAAGCAATTGCTAACAGTTTCTCCCCTTGGAATAATGGACTCGTGATTAGGGATAAAGAAAGGGGAGGAATTCATCCAGTTTTACATGTCTCCATATTATTTGAGTTTTTATTTTTAAAATATGTAATTTTCTTACTTTGAGATTTTTTTAAATGTAAGCAGGATTATTGAGGGTCTCTGCAGCTCATGGCCTGCAGACTGCACAAGATCGAACACAAAATCATAAACCAACTTAAAATATTTTGAGACTTTGTATGTAGGCGCTTGTTTCAGGGTTGGTTTGTTTGTTTGTTTGTTTGTTTTGTAACTGCTATTTCGTCCCCAAGAGTAAACTTTATAGATGACAACACCATGCTGCAAAAAGGCTGAACATACTTCTCATGAGCAGACAGTGTCCTGAGCCACTAAGACTTGATTATCTTTTTTCTTATATTTTACAAAAACAAGACTTTTTTTTAGTATTGTTTTATTGGTTTTTGTCAAGAAGGCTTATCTTATATGACTTTTTTTTAATCCTTCCCCCCTTTTTTTTGTCTTGTTTTGTTTCTTAGTGCTTTGAAATTTACCGTTGTAAAAGCTTTGTGGTCCCCCCGTCCCCTGCCCCCGGATTCATCATTTTTGAAAGATTGTACTTAGACTGCAGTTTACAGAGTGGAATATAGCATCCATGACCCCTGAGTGCCTAAGACACTCAGAGGCTCTTTCTTATAACAAGATATTTTCCTCCCAGTTCCCTGAGTAAAGTTTTGTTGCCCTTGAGAATGATTAACTTTTCTCAAGGTCAAGAGTCACCCAGCAGAGCAGAGCAAGAGGTCTCACTACCTCTGAGAACAGACTCAAAACATCATGCTTCAAAAGCGAGATGTCAAAACGTCTGGGGTTTTGTTGTTGTTGTTGTTTGTTTGTTTGATTTTATGTTGAGTATAGGAACAAATGCTGTTAACAGATTTTCTCTGTCCATGAACATAACTGACTTTGGGAGAAAAGCATGGTTTTGGTTGAGGGGGGAGTACGTTCTAAAACAAGGTCTCTCTATATAGCCTAGGGTGTTCTCAAACTTGTGATCCTTGCCTCAAACTGCTGAGATTGCAGGTGTGTAAAATCCCAGGTCTTAATAACATTTTAAGCCTTAGCAACCTGAGTTCCATCCTGGAAGCTACACAGCAGAAGTCAAGAACTGACTCTTGCCAGCTGACCTATCTCACACACACACACACACACACACACACACACACACACACACACACGCACATGTCCAGGCTACATTATATTAACATAAAATAAAATTTTAACTAAACTCATCCCTACCACACCCCTCAGTGCAAAAATGTAGAATGTACTTAGAATTGAGTAATCGTCATTGGAAAATAATTTTCTGGCAAAGGTACAAAGTATGTGTGGTTCTCATAGAATTAAACAAAAATAGATCTGGTTCAAAAATAACAATAAAATTCCCCAGGGTCTGACTAATATAAGATGGCTGGCACTACTTGAACTCCATTGGAAAGACTAAAATTTTAAAACACAGTCACAGAGTAGAGTCATTAATCATCCTTTGAACTATGGCAGCCATCTTGGAAATATCCTGGTGCCTATGGCTTCAGATGGGAACTTGAACCATCAATTCTGTAGCCAACAAGTTCCAACAAAAACCAAAAGTGGTTTCTTTTATATTTTGACACTTTGAAACACTGAAAGTAGCTTGGCCCAATACCACAGGTAGACATTATGATGATCACACAAAATTATCTTTAAGTTATATCCTGTGGGTTTGGTGTTTTGTTTTGTATGTGTACTACATCTCTAGAATATTATCTCATTAACTGAAAATTATTTCTTGCTATCAGATCCTAAAGTAAGAATATATAGTTCTTTAAACTTCTTCGCATAAGGATGAAAACAACCATGTTGTGAGATTTTTTATTGTTTTTGTGTACTATAAACACAGCATATTCCCAAATGACTTATAATTTCATACAGTTTTTATTCTTTTCAATAAAAGTAGTTGATTTGAAACCCATAGATAAATGGTTATGCAGTCTTTCTATCTTCATAAGATTTTTTATATAACAGCTTTTGTAATTAAATTAACACAGAATGTGTGTCATAGAAAATGTAGCCATTTGAAACATAGCAAAAACAAAAACAAACAAACAAACAAAAACTCCCCAAAATGTGCGTATTTGTCCTAAGAGAAGAATTCTCCTTAAAGTACATGGTTCTAGAAAAGAGGTCATGAAACACAAACCTTTTATGTGATCTGCAAGTGTGTGTGCTTTGCCCCTGAGAACGGTTGGATGGAATTCTAGTCTTTTCCCAGTTGGATTGGAAAAGGCCCAGCTGGCTGGGATCACTAGGTCAGGTCGGCGTGTCCAGGCCCCAGGAGACTTGGGAGTGAGTCTCCACGTGGATCTCACACCTGCTGGGCTCAAGGCACCCATCTTCCCATCCTATGGCTTTTGAATGACCGTGAAAAACTGTCATATGATGATATTTTACTTGGAAAACATCCAATTTCCGTATTCATTTTGGAATCATTACTATATTTAAAGTGACTATGTTATCAAAGACAATTATTCTGTACAAAGGACTTTTTCTGATGTTATTATTTGAAAATTCTATAAAAGCAATAAAAATTGCATAGATGTCACAGATTAATAGCCAGAACTGGGAAGGTGCTATCTCTAAAAATGTCAAGGTTGCTTGTGCACCAAACACCATTTTGTTTTCAGAATGGCACTCTGTGTGGTAGAGTACAAAGAACATGGATTCTGCTATAGACAGATCAAACTCAAAATCTTGGGTATACTTTTTCTCCCTGTGTTAACTTTTCTAAGCCATGTTATATCTTAGGATAATAGTTTCTTCTTAGATTTGTATGGGGGAGGCTAGGTTCCCATAACAAATAGTAGGCAGTTTAAATAATGAATAGTTATTTCTCATAATTCTGGAGGCTTGAAAGTCCAAATTCAAGGTACAGGGAGACTTTAGGTCTGGTTATCCGAATCTACCTTCTTGTTTTACCATCACACTTGGAGACAGGTCAGCTCTTATGTCCCACTAATCACATTCTAGATGGCCCCATCCTCACAGCTTTGTCACCTTCTAAAAATTCACCTAATATCAACATATTGAAAAGGAAGATTTCAATCTATAAATTTGAGGCAACACAAACATTCAGGCCATAGCAAGGAATAGAGAAAATGACATTTTAAAAAGTGTCTAGACTATAATAGATTCTTGTAGATGTAACCAACCGTCTTATTAAATAAGAAACACAGAGCCGATTCAGAGAAGAAAGCCAAGAGGTCAGAGCTAAGAGCCTCACCCTTCCTGCTTCAACCAAGAGAGCTCTCTGAAAAGGGGCTACTTCCTGTGTGTTTGTCTTTATAGTCTTTCTGTTCTGCCTTCTCATTGGTTGTAAACCCAAACACATGACTGCCTCGTCACTGCCTGTATGTACAGCCCTCCAGGTCTTCTATGGTATTGAGATTAAAGGCGTGTGTCTCCAATGTTGGCTGTATCCTTGAACACACAGAGATCTACCTAGCTCTGTCTACCAAGTGCTAGGATTAAAGGCATGCGCCACCACCTCCATGCTCTTGCTATGGCTCTAATAGCTCTGACCCCCGGGCAACTTTATTTATTAACATACAATTAAAATCACATTTCAGTACAAATAAAATACCACCATAGATTCTTAAAATTCTCAGCTGTCCCTGGCACTGTTGCTACTGTCAGCATAATTCCGTCCCCCAATCTTCACACTTAGACTTTGTCATCTCTCCTCGCCAGTCCAGAACTGTAAATCCATCACAACACTGGCATTTTGGTTAAGAATCCATGTCTTCTAGCCAGGTGTGTAGCCTTTAGTCCCAACACTCAGGAGACAGAGGCAGGTGGATTTCTGTGAGTTCCAGGACAGCCAGGGCTACTTAGTAAGATCCTGTTCCAAAAACAAAAAACAAACAAAAAAGAGTCTATGCCCCCTGCTCACCCAACTTTCTCTCTCCCTCTCCCTTATCTCCCTCTCTCTCTCCTCCCCTCTCCCCTGTCTCTTTCCCTTTCCCCCTTTCTCCCTCTCTCGCCTCCCCCCTTGTCTCTTCCCCCTCTCTCTCCAGGTTGGAAGGGCCTTTGAGAGCAAAGGTCTGTTTAACCTCATCTTTGTTCCTCTCCTCTACCATGGCATTCCCAGCTGGAAAGATTTTCTATGCTGAACTCAGCTGAATATATCAGGGTGTAATAAAGCTTTCTTGAACTTTCCCCATCAGAAATCACTAAAAATGAGCAGTATTTCAAAAAGCCTAAATTCTCCTCCAAAAATGCTTGTGAAATGTATTTCAACACACATACCCAACACTAAGAACATGCTGACGATGTCAATCCCCATAGCTGCCCTTTATTGCGGCTTATTGCTATTTAATCAGGAAATAGGTTATCACTTCTATGTAAGGGTTCCAGTTTGAAATTTTCTTGAACTATGAGATAAACACTCATCATGCAAATGACTACTAGTAAATTATTTACAAGAGATGTTATTCTATCAACAGTGATGCTGTCACAGAACCTTTCTCTCCCATAATTCTCTCCCATTTAAACCAGGACATTTCCATCTCACAATGAGGTGCTGGTGTATATTTGGGGCCTAAGTGAGTAGTTGAATAAACAGAGCTACTATTATTATTGTTACTGTGAATATAGTTTCCTTCCCCAGTTGTAACTGATTATTTCCTTTTTTCCATTTCAAAACATTTTTGTTCAAATGTTCAAATATGGCTGATTGTAAGCCATATTCCTTCTGAAACAATGTACCTTTTAATTTTCAACCTAAAATACACAGACTGTCATCTATGAAGTAGGATGCTATTGTTAGAGAGATCAGGTGTCCCTAATTGGTGATTTTTCAGGTAGATAAGGGATTACAGGGAAGGGGTGCTTCCTGTTAATTTATGCAAAGCTAAGACAAGAAAGTCCATAGTATATAAGAGGCACTGTTACTACAACAAGAGTTATACATTTCCTAGACACATGGACTAAAAGCAGTTCCCTACTCAATGTACTTTGCTATTTCTGCTGCAACTTACATAACAAAATGTTGTTTTGCTTTCTTTATAACATCTTCCTAAGAAAAGACAGAGACCCTTCTCAGAAACCAAGCCCCCTTGCAGATAGAATGGTCTACCCCAATTCAGGATGGACATCTACTAGGAAACACCATTCTATGCCCTGGAAAATCTAATAGATCCAATCTTTGAGACAGAGTCAGACTGGAAATTGGGTAATGTCTCCTCCTCTCAGCCATTTATTGTGACACACAGCAGACATGCAAGTATGACCTCCAAGGAGGTTATGAGGGAGGCATCTTCCAGCTTATTGGGAACAAACAGGGACCAGCTTTCCTCAGAGGAATAGCCAGCCAGAGAAATCAATAACATTTTCCTTGCTGCTCCAAATACCTCCTCACCAGGCTCACTGATATTTACCATTTTATGACTACAGTTTGCTCCTTAGTATCCTCATAAAGACACTCCTGGGCCAGGTGTGGTGGTACATACCTGGAGTCTCAGAACTTGGAATGCTGAGGCAGGGAGAACATACATGTGTAGCCAAGACAGAGGTACATAGCCAGACCCTGTCAAAAAGAAGAAGGAGAAGGGAAAGGGGGAGGAAGAGGAGGAGGAGAAGGAGGAGGAAAGCATCCACCCTTTACTCTCACTTTGGGGAAAGAAGTTGATCAAATCCATCCTTCAGAGCACAAGAATATGGACAAAGAAGAAGAGAAAAGTTGCTGGCTAGCCACTCCCTGGCTTTGCCTCCAGTCTTGTAGATCGACCATCTTGGTCAGTCCTGGGAATGTCCCCATCATTAACAGAACAGCAAAGAGCCCCCCAACTAGTGCTTTAGAGGAACTAGTGTGGCCTTGGATGTAGAAATAGTATGTCATTTTCTGCAAGTCCCCATAAGTGACTTGGCTTTCTCTTAGAATTGTGTTGTCATGAGTCATATCCTAGAGGCTTTGGGAAGGCACTGAGATCTCTCAAATGCTCACTGTGGCCAATCTATCTAAAACAAGAGCACAAACTTTTTTTTTTTTGGAGGGGGGATCTGGAGACACTCAGGAACAGATCCAACTCATTGTCTGTGGCCACACTCAACTATTCTTAAGACAGGATGATAAGTCCCTTGCAGCTGCTGCCTTTCTCTCCCACTTGTCCATCAAGGCTGGAGCTCAGGCTAGTTTCCATCTGCCTGGCTTTATCAGGGCAATTGCAGCTGCAGTTACAATACCAGAAGCTTTGATAGCGTCCCTCTGTCTCTGTCCCCCTTTCCCTGATTCTAAATTTGGACACAGTCTCCCCTTTTCTTTCAGAGGTGCCCAAGGGAACATGATGACCTAGGCAGTTATTTTACTGCAAAGCTTGTTTGATCGTATTTTGAGCAACTGAAAATAAATTGGTAATCTATGTCTGAAATACCCATGAAGATGTGTGAGAAAAGCCATAAAACTAAAGGTGATAGTTACTCTTTAAAAGACCACTGGCCTTTCTACTTCATCAGGAGTGAAAAAATAATAACCCAATTTCTGTTTGAAGAGCAATCTATGTGGGATGCTCTGGATTATGATCCTTAGCAGAAATATTTTTGTCACTTTCCCAATATTGTACATAAGTGAAGTTGGCATGTTTCACAGGATGTCTGGGGCCTGCCTCTAATTCTCAGTTTTCTTAATCCAAAACCGGCCTTTATTCTCCATGAGAACCACGGAAGAATACGAAAGCCCTGTTATTTCCCAGCCCTGTAGCTATGGGAAACAAGCTACACACCTGCAGCCTGGCGTGGCCAGAGTTCTTTCCAGTTGTACCACCTTAGCTCCTGTCACTCCTGTCAATCATGCAGCTCTCTAGAAACAAAGTCACTTTAATGTATGACCTCACTATCTCTGGAGACACTGTGTGCTATAGAGTCGTTTTCTTGTTCAACCTGCAAGATCTCTAATAGACCTGGGGGAGCATAGCCTCACTCCTGGAGCCAAGGAAACCATAAGCACAGAGCCTAAAATGTTTGCATGCACAGTGATAAAGCTGAGGTGGGAAGCAAAGCCTAACCCATAAGTGATGATTGTCTTATTTCTTGATGACGTGTGTGTGTGTGTGTGTGTGTGTGTGTGTGTGTGTGTGCTCCCATGTCAGTGTTATGGTTATGAAGTATGGATAAATGTTACCAAGCACATGGGGGAAAAGCACTTGAATCTTCCTAATAAAATTCAGCAATGATTAGCTTGTCACAATTAGAATCAGTTGACTTTTCCAAAATTAGATGACCTTTTTAACTAGAGCAACTGAAGTCTAATTAAACAAAAAGATGGTGAGGTTTCACTCAAGAATCAATTTCTAAGTTCAACAATTATTTTAGTGCCAAGGTCCTGCTTACTTTCAATTGAAAAGAAATTGATAAACAATTGTTTAAGTATCAGTTATACCCATCAAAGCATTCCTTTCTGATTTTCATTATCTATTTTGAGATATCAAAGTATAAAGGACTTGAAAAGTAAAGCTATCAATAATGCAGCCAAAATCAACTTTGCATGACAGAGCCAGTGGCCTTGTTATGCAGGAGATCACAATGCTCAGTAGCAGACTGAGCCTTTCAATGTGACAGGAAAGAGGAATGAGCATCAGCAACCATCTTTCTAGCAATGTCCAGATCTACACCGAAAGATAGGATAATCTGGGAAGAGTCTAACATGTTCTTTCCCTTGACCTTCCAGAAGTAAATGAAAGACTGTCTTCAGGAAGGGTGTGTCAATGTTTAAATGAAATATCTCAGTTATTATTTTAAGGGTATTTAAAAACAATAATAATTTCTATTTCACTTAAAGTGTTGCCAATGCATTTTTATATTCATTTTTGTTTTCTCCTCTCAACCCTACAGACAATTATGTTCAATAATAACCCATTCTCTGAAACTCAGTCTGAAAATCTCACTGACACCATGAGATGCCATGTTGAGGTACAACTCGGAACTTGAGGATAGTCAGAGAAAAACAGGTGTGTCCCACCACACCAGTGGCCCTCCAGGGCAGAAAACAGGGCCACTACCAACAGGTGGGGTTATTAGATATGGCGGAACAGGAAGCAGGCTTAGCTCATCTCAGTAGGGGGTCTGTAACAGGAGCAGTCTAAGACTGTAGCTGTCCTGGAGAAGGAAGAAACTTCCGTGGACGTTTTCTGAACACATTAGCATCCACACAAAGATCAGGGAAGATGCTTTGCCGTTCCCATAGGTCTGAGGTACTGGGGTCCTTGACATGTTGTACCCATGTCAAACAATCTGCATTCACTCAGGGGTTCCTCCATTCTCCACAGTGCATGAAATCAAACCGCAGCAGAACATAGAACACAATAATCCTTGGAGCTCATGTTGTATCAGACACTGAATGGAGAATCCACTGAGCCCTACTACAGCAAACTTGAGTCTTACTTTAAGATGTTATATGGAAGTTGGTTCCACTTCTGGGCTCATTAAGTGAAAACAAGACACATTCAATGTTTTTACGCAACAAAGCATGAAAGTGTCCATTTTACAGACCAAAGAATGCCAAGTTACCTGACCAGGGAATGGATTTCAGAAGAACAGAGCCCTTACTTGAAACTGAGCCAGAATTCAAAATGGAGTTTTGCCAAAAATCACACAAAGAAAAATTTTGTTTCATTTAGAAAATTGCTAGTTTTGAGTCGCAGTGTTTAAATATGAAACTTAAGTATCTATTGAAAGAAGCTACTGAAAAGAACAATGTTCTTCAATGATGGTGTTACTTTAGACAGCATCTTAGCTCCCAATTTTCCCAAAGGAAATGTTGTCCCATTGTCCGCACAAGTCTAAATGTCTGCATGTTACTGAAGCATTTCCATGTAATGTTGAAATACCATTGTCTTCTCAATTCTTATTAAAAACAAAACAAAGCAAAACTATCATATAGAAAGATGCTGAGCAAGTGGAGCAGGTTTCGGGCTGCAGTTCTCAGTTGTGGGCAGAGGATCTCTGGGTGTCCCTGAAATTGCTCAGGACAGCTGCCAGGGTCTCCCTTCTCCTACCACACAGCTGTGTGTGAAGCCGGTCTCCCCAGGGCAACATTGTCAGTGCATGAATCCAGCTGCTTTTCCTTAGACCAGACATCAAAGGGAGTTGCTAAAATGTAAAACAATGTCATTCTTCTCACTAAACTAGCTTTTATTTTGCAAACATAAATTTGATATTTTTGTTAACATGTGATAGATGTCATATAACAACCTTAAAATGGAATGCTAAAAATATTAACTTTGCTCAATTTTCATCCTAATACATTAAATAGTAACAGATTCTACTCCAACAGAGACTCTGGCATCCTCAGAATTTCTAAAGGAATTTTGGTACTAAAAATTGTGAGACTTCAATCGAAAATAAAATATAGCATAAAAAACAAATAATAGAAATGGATTTGGTATTAAAATAAAGAGATAGTGTCTCAGTTGAAGGAAGAGAGAATCAGAAAGAAAAAATATTTTTCAACAAATTTGGAAAGGGGGCATGACATTTTAGGCAAAAGTCTTATATAAGAGACCAAAGAATATGGGAAAATACAATCCAGATAAGTGCCTTTCCTGTTGAGAGTATCATGGGAATTTGTTGAGGAGCTTTGGGGGTATTCGCTCTAGTTCACCCACAGAGAGAACTTTCTATGGAAGAGAATGTTACAGTACAAGTGATGACATGGGTGGAAAAAAGTATTTGTAGATTTGACAAAGTTTCAGTGAAATTAATTTAAGACCCTAAGTTAACAACAAATGAATTGATTTTAATTAACAGACAATTCAAGGCACAATCTAAATTTTAAGTAATTTTGAATTGGTCGCATAAATTGCTGTGTCCTGATGATGCACTCTGCCAGTTACTTTCTATAATATATATGACTTGTAAAAATGATCACAAATGAGAAACTAGTCTTAGAATAGAATATTTGGAAGTCTAGAAAAAGATAGGAAGGCTTGATAGCAATGAAACAATGCTAATATTGTTTATGTGTAAATGATGTGGTTATTATTATATTTTGTCCTTTTGTAGATTTATATTTTCCACAAATAATAATAATAATAATAATAACATTACAATAAAGTTACTTTGTAGAGCTGACATTCCTATTCCTTTGAGATGGGATCCTTTCCACCCCCATCAGCCACTCCCAGGGACTCCTCTGTGGTTTCAGTAGGAAGCTAGTCTCTTCCTCTTTATTCAAACTATAGCTGCATTCATATTGCTTGTGGATTCAATGGCTCCAGGGTGTGCTAAGTGATTTTATTCTGTAAATTGAGAACCAGATAGTTTGGAATAGCATGATGAAGCCTCTTGAGATAATGAGTATAAATGAAGGAGAAAGTATGCCCTCTAGGTTTCCCTAAGAGTCTTTTCTTCTGTGACAGGAGACTCTACAAGTGCTTATCATAAATAATGTATTGCTCCGTGACATACTAGATACCTGACATGAGTGTTGCCATGGGAACATCAATGTCCATACACAGTTTAATTCTATTCCAGAAGCTGAAATGAAAGTTTGAATTACCTTTAAGTTACAGATGTGGTAATATAGGCATTGGGGATCCAAGCCCAAGCCCCACAACAAATCTGAGGAAGAACTGGGATGAGTCAGCGGATGCCCAGGCCATGCCACTCCACATTCGAAGATGTTTTGAGTGTGAGTGTGGCTGGGCAGGACTCTCCACTAGGATGACACAAGGACAACGTATACAAGTTCAAAGTGGGCATTTGTAACCTTGTTACCTAGAGCAGCTCCTGATTCAGCTCCACAGCTCTAAATTACTCTTAGGAGTGGAAGTCACCAAACCACCAAAATGATTCCCCTGGCCAGAGACTCTCACTGGGCCAGCAGGAAGGAAAGGAGGCAGAGTGCACCCTCCAGGGAGAAGGGCTGGAAACATCTAGAACTCTTAGTCTAACAAGTAAACCCCATGAAGAACACACAGTAGGGATGTAGTTGAGAAGGTTAAGGGATTTTGAAGTAGTAACCACCAAAGGCAGTAACAGCCAACTTGCTTCTCTTCTCCCCTGGTGGGTCATTTGCACAATATCACCTACTGATGCCCACTTAGGTTTAAGAAAAAAAGAGAAATGGCAAAAGATCTGACTGGAGAATAGCAGCATTTTATGTAGAGGTTGTAGGCTAGGAAAACAAAGTAACAAATAATCAAAGACAAAAAAAAGCTGAATTATTATTCCATGAAATTAATATAAACAGGGTATCTGCCCAGTCTTGGTCACATTGTAGGAAATAATACTTAATTTTGCTTCATACAAATAGCAAAGGATTAATAGGAGAAAAGACTCTAACAGCTAGAGGTTTCAACTGTTTGTTCTTGATCTGGAGAATAGCATAGATCTCTGGACCAGAAGTCTGCATATGTTCTACTAAGGGTCAAATGGGAAACATTCCAGGTTTTACAGGCTACGAAGGGCCTCTTCCAAAATGTAAAGTCAGCCGGGCGGTGGTGGCACACGCCTTTAATCCCAGCACTTGGGAGGCAGAGCCAGGTGGATCTCTGTGAGTTCGAGGCCAGCCTGGGCTACCAAGTGAGTTCCAGGAAAGGCACAAAGCTACACAGAGAAACCCTGTCTCGAAAAACCAAAAAAAAAAAAAAAAAAAAAAAATGTAAAGTCACCCACAGCTTAGCTGCTCAGAAACATAATTTTCTGTGCCCTGCTCTGAACTATTACACCAAGGCTAAGTGCCACAAAGGGCAGCAGGGCAGGAGGGAGAGAGTGGAGCCATCCACTCCCCAGCCCTCGCTCACACTTGGGCTATGTTGCTCACACTGGTTCTCTAGACCCTGGAGCAGTGCCTGGCATGTATACTTGTTGACTCGGTGAATGAGAACTGTATTTGGAAGGCTGGGGAAATGTTACAATTTGTCTCTACCTCTCCCTGCTCATCTTTGTAAGGTGAAACTACACAATGGTTTGGATTGACTCTTCTCTGCATCCTAGAATTCACAGTAACTGGCCTTTGCTCTCTTCTTCCCGATCAATAACGAAATGACTAAATACTATGATTTGAAGACCATGTGTGTTTTATAGTATAGTGTCTATATATATATTACCAATGCTTGGGTCTAGAAATTTAGCTCAAGTTTAGCATGCCTGAGAATCTGGGTTCTATCTCCAACAATGAAAAAGGAGTCTTTGTTTATGTATACACATACAAAACTGCACTGGGAGGGGTTAACACGGCACAGAGGCTTCTTTTATGTGAAAGTGTTGTGGCTAAGGGGACCTGGTTTTTTCCTTACAAAGGAGAAGGGAACATCCAGGGTTGACCTGGTGCTAGTGTGTCTAACCACTCATTATTCATAACCCACATATGGTACTGGAAGGTAGAGCATTAACATCTTATGGGTACAAAACAGAAGTGTGGGAAAGTTGACTAATTTGCTCAAGTTCCCACAATAAGTAAGTTTCAAACCAAGTCTCTCTCTCTGAACTCGGGCTCTTTAGGAGAAAGCCGTGTTTGCTAGAGGTTGAATTTCTGGTTCTGACTCCGACTTTCCCTGTGACCTTTATGATGATCACATCCAATAAAAATATAAGTAGCTTCCTCCTCTGGGGCCAGTAAACTTCCTAAGTGTTATAAGATAGATCACAGCACTTCTTGGTGTTCAATAAATATTTACTGAATCTGACTTTCGTTGACCACGTGAACTGACACTCTCGAGCAAGAGGGAAGTGTGTAGAAGAAATGCCCAGTTCGTCACCCCTTGAGTGTCTACCAGAGAGGACAAAGAAGAGGGGGAGCACCGTTCAATGACTGTGCTGCTGGGGGTGTAAACACAGCCAAGAGAGAACAGAGACTCGATGAGAAGGATCCGGCTTCTGGAAGAACACTATCATTTGATCAGTGAGATCCAAAGATGGTTGGTTTCACTTTTGTAAGGAACAGAACTTTAGTCTGAAATCCCATACACAAACAAATACAAAACTATTCTTAGAATAGCTCCCATGGATCCCCTCGCTTAGTGCTGGGTTTGGAACGCCTTGCTCTTTCATCTCCCTCTTGCACAGACACACAAGCTACACTGTTTGCTCTTCCTCTTCTGCTCTGTAGAGTACTTACCAGCTGAAGGTTCTCCTGTGCAGCGGTGGAGAGAACTTCAGGCATTAACTTTCACGATCAGGAGTATGCATCTCTCAATTTTTGGATCCAGTGTTCTCTGAGACAGTCCTGCTCTCACACAGGCTCTCTCTATGTGCTGTGGAACCACCACCAGCAGTTCAGTTTGATTCATCCTGGGTACCTGCAATTTCAGGAAAAGGAAGTTGCCTTGTGGCTCAAGTCCTTCCAAGGCCTTGGATTGCTATCAGCCATGTGCCACCCTGACCTTGTGGCAATGACTGGAGTAATTTGAAGTTATGAGGCCTGTCCTGCATCATTAGTGCACCACTGGGCCAGTACTGTTCCCAGACACAACCCAATCTTCACTCCTGCAGTTCCCAAAGACAAAAGCTCTGAGGTTTAAAATCCTGAAAATTACAATCACAGAGGATCAAAATCCTGAGTATTAAAATCCTGACGCCCTCCCTTCACCCACAATACCCATAAAAACTACACAGGGGGGCTGCAAGGCCAACAGGGCTGTGCTTAGCCAAACAACCCAGGAGTGATGAAGGCCTCTGCTCTAACTTCACCATTTGTGCTAACATTACCTCCAGCTTGATGACACTGCAGATTTTAATGAATTAAAGCTGCTTTTGCCTGAAGAATCCAGTGAAGTTCCTGGCTGGTTCAAAAGTAATTACATGCACGGGAGCATCAGAGAGCACACTGCCACACTGCTGTTCAGTCCCCAGAGCACTTCTGTAAACCTGGGGTCTGTGTGAGAGTGCATACTGGGCAGAGTCTGCAAACACAACACCTGCACAACACAGCACAGAAGACTGACAGCGTGCAGACTAGAGGATGATTATGTCAGGGCCTTAGAAGAATGTCAAACCAAGAAGAAAGCAGTTATGAATATATTTTCTAAGGAAACACATGCCTGGAAGGAAAAAAGAAATCAGCGTTTTGTTGTCATTATGTGAGACTGTGGCACTAAGGCAGGACTTAGCTAGGTTGCTATTGTTGTGTGAAATATCATGGCCGAAAAGCATGTTGGAAAGGAAAGGGTGTATTTGACGTATGCTTCCACATCACTGTTCATCACTGAAGAAGTCAGGACAGGAACTCAAACAGAGCAGGATCCTAGAAGCAGGAGCTGATGCAGAGGCCAAGTTGGGGTCCTGCTTACTGACTTGCTGCTCATGCTTTGTTCAACCTGCTTTCTTATAGAACTCAGGGCCACGATCCCAGGGATAGCACCACCCACCATGGGCTGACCCCTCCTGCATTGATCACTAATTAATAAAATGCCCAGGGGATGGGGATTTAGCTCAGTGGTAGAGCTCTTGCCTATTGAGCTTAAAGCCCTGGGCTCAGTCCTCAGCTGAGGGGATTGGGGTGGGGGGCGGGGATACCCTACAGACCTGCCTACAGCTGGATCTTATGGAGGCATTTTCTTCATCTGAGGCCCCCTCCTGATGACTCTAGCTTATGTCATGTTGACATAAAACCAGGCAGCACAGCAGCTGACCATTGTGCAGCAAGCCTTCAGAGTCGTTTAGATCAGGAGCATGGGATAGCTCTCACCTGTACAGTTGCCTACAACCTGTCTTTTTGTACATCAGATTAGCCTTTATGTGGAAGGGCTGCCCCTCCCTCCCTTTTACAGTTTTATGTTGTCTATCATTTTAAATCGCTAGCTTTGTTTTTTATAATTTGCTACGATCTATCATTTCATCTTTCTATCACATTCAGTACTGGAGGTATGAAATGTGGAAAGACTTCTAGAGAGCCCTCTTGCTTTGTGTGGGTTTGTTTTACACATTAAAATTAGTGAAAATCATAATGTTAATTTTTCTATGTGATTACAATGCATGTTTCTAAAATCATTGAAACTTGGCTGGAAATATAACCAGGGTTAACAGCCCTGGTTGCTCTTGTAGATGACTCAGGTTTAGTTCCCAGCACCCACATGGTAGGTAGCTCACACCACTCATTACTCCAGTTCCAGGGGAGCCCTATTCTGACCTCTGACAGTGTGGACCTATTTGCTACACAGACAACATACAGGCAAAACACTCATACACACAAAATAAAATAAGTTTAAATTTTTAAAAAAAAAATGAAATGTTTTTCAAGAAATGAAGAGATTCCCTTTTTGTACATCTGTATCTGTGAAAAGCAAATTTTCAAAAATCCAAGCTCCTGGGCAACTGCATATGCAGGCTTGACCCATGGAGCTTTGTGGTGGATCTTGCCAGAAGACTCTTACTGTCAGTTGTGGTATTTTAAATGACCACAGTTACAAAGGCTGGTGCACACAGTAATCAACCACACTGATCTGTGTCTACACATTTCGTCATCTGACCTGCTTCTGTATGAATAAGCTTTGCGTGTTATATCAATGCAACTGTCATGAGTGCACTTGAGTGCTTCTACTTGACAACTATGTATGTTAGTGTTGCTTATTCTATTATGTAAGGTATCTAATAAAGTATTGTTTTTCACAGAGATTGCCAAACTCTACCTCTTGAGTTTGGGATTAAAGATGTGCACTACCACGCTCAACAATACTGATTTTATTTCTGTGTCTCTGTGTGAGATGTTTTAGTTACTTTTTTTTATTGCTGTGATAAAACCATGACCAAGGCATCTTAAAAAGGAAGTGTTTAATTTGGCTTAGGGTTTCAGAGAGTTAGAGTCCATGGTGGCAGAGCAGAGGAATAGCAAAGAGCTCACATCCTGACCCACAGTTAGGACGCAGAGAGGAAGAGAGAGAACACTAGGAAGGGCACAAGTCTTTTGAAACTCCAGAACCTGCCCCATCCTCTCCACACAGTGACACACTTCCTCCACTGCCTCCAACAAGGCCACACCTCCTAAAATCCTTCCCTAACAGTTCTACCAACTGGTGACCAAGTATTCAAATATAGGAGCCTGTGGGGTCCATTCTCCTTCAAACCACCAAATGGAGTATGTGCTCATAAGAGCAGGTGCCTACAGAGATCAGAAAAAGGGTGCTGGATTCCCTGGAGCTAGAGTTTCAGGTGTTTGTGGGCTACCTGATAAGGATGCTGAGCCACCAGCTCAGAGATGACACACATATGTTGTCATACCTGTCTTTTTATATGGGTGCTGGGGCTGTAAACTCAGGTCCTCACACTTTGTCTTGGTCAGTGTTCTATTACTGTGAAGAGACACCATAGCAATTCTTAAAAAGGAAAATATTTAATTGGGGCAGGCTTATAGCTTCAGAGGTTTAGTCCATTATCATCATGGTGGAAAGCATGACAGCATGCAGGCAGTCATGGTGCTGGAGAGGTAGCAGAGAGCTCTACACCAAATCATCAGGCAACAGGAAGAGAGTAACACTGGGCCTGGCTTGGGCTTTTGAAACCTCAAAACCCCACCCCTCCCCCTGTGATACATTTCCTCTAACAAGGCCACACCTACTCCAACAAAGCCACACCTCCTAATCCTTCTCAAATATTGCCTCTCCCTGATGGATAAGCATTCAAATAGCCTATGGGGGTCATTCTTATCCATGCTTGTATAACAAGCACTTTACCAATGGAGTCACTTTACCTCTTTACCTCTATCACATTTTCATGTCTCTTAAATAAACTCTCTATTTAAAATATAAATAAATATATTTTTCAAAATTATTAAATTATTTTTCCAGAGTTTTACTTACTGAATTTTGATATCTTGGTATTTCAACATTTGGAGTTGGAGCATTTGATACTGTATCTTTCAGGACTGTGTCTCAGAGCCAGGCAAGTTTCAACCCAATATGTGGATGGAGAATGCTATACTGAAGTAATTCTGAGCTCACAAAAGTTTACATCCACCCTGAAGTTACAGACATGAAGAAGTAAGCAACCCAAATGGAAAACTGAAGAGCAGATTGGCTGAGGTGACAGCATACAGAAAAGTCAGAACATTTCAGGAATGAGAGAGGAAGGGAGGAGATGGAAGATGTGATCTGTGGTGTGGACTTGTGTTTAGACAGCAGTCCCCAAGGGAAGTGGGGCTAGATTGCAAAGCCATCCAAAGGATTATTTATCATCAGGATAAGAAGAAAAGTGGTCAGTGAGTGCCTGCATAGGATGCTGTGTGGGAACCCAGGTTACAGAGTCACTAGGGAAGACCGCAAGAGATGTTTTTGCTGTGGTTCAGTGGCCAGGGGTGAAAGAGCACAGCAGGACTCAAGCTTCATGAGTACAGCAATTTCTTATTTATTTTGGACAAAGTATCTAAAGGAAAAGACTTAACAATTGTTGATTGGCTACAAATAGCATGGAGCCAATCCAAGAGAAAGGCCATTTCCACCGTATCAAGCTAGTAACTATAGTGGTTCGATGTTTTAGAATCAAAAAGATCCATTTATATACTGACTTCTTCATACATTGGTGATAAGATCTTTTGCAAGTTATTTATTCGCGTACCTTGGCTTCTTTCCTTGGAAAGTGAGGATTGTCAGGTTCAAGGTGTTTTGTGGTTTATAGTCAACAGAGATAACATTAGCAAAAGGTCTTTGTGCAAAGCCTAGCACACAAATGCCAACTCAATATTGGTTATTGTCTCAATCTGTTTTGTTGTTATAACAAAATATCTGAGGCTGAATATTTTATCTAAGAGAGAGAGATTTGTTTGGCTCACAATTCTGGCGGCTGTAATATCCAAACAAACAGCACGGTGCCGGTGTCTATCTGCCTCATAATGTGACAGGAAAGACAAGGAAGTGGGCTTTTGTCATGCAGGTGAGGAGAGATGTCACACTTGTTCATAACAGTGCTGCTCTTACGGTAACCTGCCAAAGTGGAGATTCCTTGTAAGAGAAGACCATTATTCTTTCTTTCATGATCATATCCTCATTGTCTAATCATCTCTCATGAGGTCTGAAAAGCTCTTCACTGTGGAACCACCATATTGGGTATCAACCTTGTAACACACAACAAATATCTCACACTACAGAAGTGACAACATTACTTAGAAACAAAATTATTGCTCTATACAAATCAGTGTTACATAAAAATGACACCAGAGCATGTAACATAAATCAACTGAGTGAATAGCTCTGCTGGGAGCTGGGTGTTTCACATTTGTTTTGTTTGTTTGTTCTTTTAAGACAGGGTCTCACCAAATAGCTCTAACTGTTCTGGAACTCAATATTTAGACCAGGTTGGCCTCAAACTCAAGAGATCTGCCCCAGGATTAAAGGCATGTATGTGCCACCACCGCCCAGCAAACTAGAACCTGAACTAGAAGTTGTTATAGCATTTTTTTTTTAATTCACTCATTCAAGAACATTTGTGAAGGACCATTACATGCTAGCAAGCATGTGCCAGGAGTTACAAAGATAAAGAAGATAAAGCCTCTGCCCTTAGAGGGCCCACAAACCAGAAAAATTACAAGGCTTCAGCATCAAGCTGAGTACTGCAGGGGGAGGTTTGCTCGAGCGATGGGGCGGAGCAGTCCGCAGCCAGTCCAGTTCAACATTGCAAGGCTCAGACTCATGGGCATGGTCAGCTTCATCTTCCTGGTTGGAGTTAAGTAAGGGTGCCAGATCTATAATCATGGAAGGTCCCTTTGAGAAAGAAAACTGACAAATGCAAAGCCAGGCGATGCAGGTGGGAGCGTCCCTACCACTCTCTTGACCTTCATATAGCTTCCGAAGGTTACACTGCAAAGCTTTTCATTTTTTTTTTTGATAGTGTATCTCATCTAATTTCTCAGATGGGGAAAAGAACAGCACAGAAAACAGACAGTCAGCAGCAGCCATAACCAGGCTTTTAGACTGGGGGGTAGTAGAAAGGCAGGGGGAAAAAAAGGTGAATCTGCATGAGTAGGCACGCGGTGATGGGGCAGCCTCTGGGAACAGAAATACGGTCAAAAGGAGAAAAGTAATACAAACCAGAGATTTGGCACATGCACTTACAAAACAAACAAAACAACAGAAAAAGAATTGGAAGGAAGGGAAAAGAACATCTGATCAGAGAAAGCTAGATAAGAGCAAGATCAGAAAGGACAAGCAGGAATTTAGGAGCAGACAGGGAGTTGAACTGAGCTCCAAACCTCAGAACAATACAAAGAAACAAAAGGTTGAGGACTGAGAACAGGAGTTCGAGGTGAGCCCTTCAGCAGGGTACCAGTCTACAGAGAGCTGCGGGGCAGTGGGGACGTGACTTGGAAAAGTCTACAGATACATTTGATAAGCCCTTCCATGCATTCATTTCAACAGTTACAAAGTCAGAAAGTCCCTGTCCTCACAGAGCGAGTCCACAGCTGAGCAAGCAATTAGTACAGACTTTGGTATACCAGGACGCAGCTGGGAGGCAACTGTCCATCCAGTAAAGACTACCACTGTCCCCCTAAGCCCAGAGGTTGCTCCTGAGTCTGTTCCCAGGTTCATATCCACCAATTTAGGGTTGTACACACCTTAGCTAAGCTAACAAAGCCCCCAGAACACAAACTTGTTAGTTTATAGTAAGAAAAATGAATATGAAAGATTTGGATATTTGTATGCTGTGATTGGTATAGTCCTTCCTGATAGACAAATCTGAATGGAGGTGGATTGCTCTCAGAGGACTGTTCAGAGACAAGCTCACTAGAGAATAATGCAGATGAACTGAAGGCTCAGATCCAACAGTGCAGAGAGCCCCTTGTGTTCCTCTATGTGCCTGCACCATTATATACCTCAAAGGAAATGCCTGTGTTCATGGCCAGGGCATCCACCCTGGGTACCATGAGTGGAGCTGTTGTGAAGTCTCTCTCAGTTTCCCTGTACCCTTTCCCACTTCAATATAACTCACTGGATATAATTTTTCTTAGGCAGTCTTGTCCTCCTAAGGTGACATGAGGATTGTCAGGTTATATTTGGTACTCAAAACCTGTTAGGATCAGACTTTATCTAATATATAAAATATATGTTATATGTAATGTCATACTTTAATAATTTCTAGGTTCATATGTGAGATATAGTATTAAACTCATTTTGGGAGTGTACTGCTTATTTTCATTCATCAGATCTAGACTACAGTAAGTATAATTGACTTTGGCCAATGAATAGGGTAGCACAGAGAAAAGAGGAGGAAGAAACTGAGGTTGGGTATATAGACCCTCTGTGAGGGATCACTAGTTAGCTGTTGTAGGCTGGAGCCTCCTGTGGTAGAGTTTGGCTGACAGTCATCTCCCTTGTTCTTTTCTGTCATCAGAGTGGTAACAGCTCTTAGGTATTCACTGTCCTCAAGATTTGTACCAAGAAAGCCAGGCAGGGTAGCACTCTCCTGTAATTGCTCACTTGGAAAATTACTAGTTCAAGGTCATGCTTGAACATACATACATACACACACACACACACACACACAGACACACACACACACACACACACATATATAGAAAGAGAGAGAGAGAGAGGGAGAGGGAGAGGGAGAGAGGGAGAGGGAGATGGAGATGTGTGTGTATGTGTTCAGCATAGTGATGCACACTTTTAGTCCTGGCACTGGGGAGGCAGAGGTTGGTGAAACTGAGTTCAAGGCCAGCCTGGTCTACAGAAGAAGAAGAAAAAGGAGGAGGAGGAGGAGGAGGAGGAGGAGGAGGAGGAGGAGGAGGAAGAGAAGGAGGAGAAGGAGAAGGAGGAGAAGGAGAAGGAGGAGAAGAAAGAGAATTAAATCAAGATACTGTAGTGTAGTGGGTAGCTGTTCTAGCTATGACCTTGAATCATCACCCCTAGTGAGGTAACAGGTAACTGTTACACGTGCCTATGACCTTGAAGTACATGGCCCTGGGGCATGGCCTCTCAGGATCCTTAAGACCTGGGTTGCAGGTAGGAGGCTCTCTCTCTCTTCACCTCCTCATGGTATTGGATGCTGAGACCTTGGACCAAGCAAGTCAGCCTGGGACATAGCTCATCTTTCTCAGACCCTATGATAAATCCCCCATGGTAGTGAGTTAACCCCCAAATAAATTCCTTTGCTTTAAATAGACTCTGCGGATTTCTCGATTTACTGTAGGTCCCCTTAAAGCCTGTCTAGGCATCATAAGCAGTGCTTCCTTAAGCGTTCCTCAGCTGTTCACCTGATATGGCAGCATGTTGACTTTTTAAGCATTAGTTTAACATCATCACTCTCATCTTCATATGTGGCTGACTGCATTTTACAGTGATTGAGATCCCAAAGTCTAGGAATTTCCATTTTCTTACTTCAAAAAGAATAAAGTTAGGTAATAATTTCCTATAATATTGACATAGAAATTAAAATCAAATTTTGAATTGAAAAAGCATGTTAAAGAGTACCTAAGTCTGAGCAAGTAAGGCCTGTGATTGATTGGCCTTATAGAGGCTGTCCACTGTGGAACCGGAGTAAGTCAGTGTGCTGAACAGTTTTATGTCAAGTTGACACAAGCTAGAGTTATCAGAGAAGAGGGACTCAATTGAGAAAATGCCTCCATAAGATTGGGCTGTGATGGTTCCTGTCCCTGGTGCATGAGCCGGGTTTTTGGAGCCCAATGCCTATGATGGGACACTTTGTGAAGCCTTGGTGCAGGGAGGAGGGGCTTGGACTTACCTCAACTGAATGTACCAGGCTCTGCTGACTCCCTATGGAACACCTTGCCTTGGAGGAGATGGGAATGGGGAGGATTGGGGGGGAGGAAGGCTGGGGGCGGGAGGATGGAGCAGAGGGGAATCTGTGGTTGGTATGTAAAACGAATAGAAAAATTTCTTAATAATAACAAAAAAGAAAAAAGAAAAAGATTGGGCTGTAGGCAAGCCTGTGGGGCATTTTCTTAGTTAGTGATTGACGTGTGAGGATCTAGCCCATTGTGGTAGCACCACCCTGGGTAGATGGTCCTGGGTCCTATAAGAAAGCCAGCTGAGCAAGCCATGGGGAGCAGGCCTGTAAGCAGCGCTCCTCCATGGCCCCCAGGTTCCTGCCTTGCTTGAGTTCCTGTCTGTACTTCCATTGATGATGAACAGTGATGTGGAAGTATAAGCCAAATAAACTCTCTCCTCCCCCACTTGCTTTGGTCATGATGTTTCGTTGCAGCAATAGAAACCCTGACTAGGACAGCCAGTTATCTGACTCTTCGGCTTCTGCTGCTCTCTTCTCATTGGAGGTGTTATTGTGAGGCCTTAGGTAGTAGAAAGCAATACTGGAATTACCTTATAGTTTTCTTTCATCAAATAAGAATTGATATGAGAGAGCTAGGTGTGACAGCCCGAGCCTGTAACCCCAGCTCAGGAGAGGAGGAGGTAGGAGGATCAGAAGTTGAAAGCTAGCCTGAACTACAGGAGACTCTAGCACAATAAATAAATAGAAATAAAACAGCAAACAACAACAAAACAGCATTGCCATAAAAGGAGGAAGATGGAGGTTGAAATAGTGATTTCTTTATTTTCTTTTCTTTTTTCCACTTCTCTCTGTAAGAGGAAAAGTGATGCTCTTCCCTTGAGGACAGGCTCAGTTCTCTGAATTGCACAAAGGAAGGAATGGAGTGTAGCTCGCAAACGAGGTGATGAAATGAAACATGTAACTTCCTGCTTGCTTTCTTTCAGACACATGCAGGGAAGGAAGCTGCCCTGCTGTAAGGACACAGGAACTATCAACTATCAAATGTCAACTGTCAACAGCTCTTGGTGGGTACTGTCTTCCAGCTAGGCCTCCAACCTACAAGTAAATGAATCCTGGGGACAGCTTGACCCTGCTGAGCCAGAGCCATGCTCTAAACTGCTCTTAAGTTCCTAAGCCCCAGAACCGTTAGCAGTGGTTCAGAGTGCTGCATGTGAAGGTAACTAGTTACAGTACAATAGCTAATTGATAGAACAGGGGAGGGGAAAGGAGACAAGGCAAAGCAAGGGAAGAGTCTTCAGAAAAAAAAAAAAAAAAAAAAAAAAAAAACATGCTTCCTGTAAAACATTCTTACACAGCACCAGTAAAATTCACTCAAAGAGGAACGCGGACACCTGATAAATTGCCAAAGCAACAGATTTAGAGCCCAGAATGTCATGGTTTCTGGAAGAACACAAGAAAAAAAATGTTTTACAGTGGAAAAAGTTTCCAAATGACACTCTGGATGAACTACGGTGTGTAGAAATCCATGAGTAAATTTGGTGAGAGGTCATATAAAACAGGGAAGGCAAGGAGGGGAAAGGCAGGCTGGGAGGGGGATTCCTTGTGACACCCACAGGCAGCCAGAGAACCAGGATTCAACAGAGAGAAGAAATCATTCAAACCAAAGAAGAAGAAAGGCAGACAGGTTTGTGAAAGCTGAAAAAAAAGGCACCAACTCAAGCAAGACTTTATTTACTCAGAGGCAATGTGGATAGACAGAAATGCCAGTGTTATGGTTTGGAGAGGACATGGCATCTTCATCAAAGGCTCATCTGTGGAAGGCATTGGTACCCAGTGTAGTGCTCAGGGATGGTGTTCTGGGAGATGTGAGCAGATTTATGAATACAGTCACTTGATCAATGGATAAATCTATTGATGTTTTCACACTGAATGGACCACTAGGGAGTGGTAGAAATCCAGGAAGGTGGGAGCTGATTGGAGGATCACTAAGAGCTGTGAAGGGTATGTCTTACCCTTGGCCTTTCCCCTCTCTGTCTCTCTTTGTTCCCAAACCAGCAGCCGCTTCTCTTACAAGCTCTTGTCAGCATGATACTCTGCCTCCCTGTAGGCCCTTCGCAATAAAACTAGCTGACCATGACCCTGACACTCTGAGACCATGGGTCTACATACACCTTTCCTTCCTCAAGCCTTCCCCTCCTCAAGAATTTTGTCAGTGATGCAAAATGACTCATAGAATGAGCAAAAAGAAAATATGGGCATGGTAGGAGAGTTTACAGGGGAAAGAGAAGTCTGCAAGAACAAACTGAGCACACCAGGCCCACGGCCACACAGTCCACCTCTAAAATGATCTTCTTGATTATGTAAGCAACTGAGATAAAATCAAGCTCTTCCTGATGCTCCAGGCTCGTGCTGTGCTGTTTCTTTTCTTAAGGGGAGGCTGTAGTTTAAGTGGCGATGGCAAATGTCTGAGCATTAGAGAATGGAATAAAGTTGAAAACAGTTCCTGGAAGGCTGGCCTACCACTCCATTTGCAATATGCCCCCTCCTTTTGAATAAGGCTTCAGCAGACAAATTTGGTTTGATTCTGGGGAAAATGGAAATGAAATTCCTGGCACTAGTGATTTCCCGTCTCAGGAAGCTAACACAGCGTTGCAGTCATAGGAGGCACTCAGGGGCTTTGAATTCAGACCAACTTCCTTCTCATAATTTATTAGTTATAGCCAGTGTCAGGAGATACCATAGGCCTAAAATCATATGAGGAAGAAACTTGACTTTGAGGATTATAAAGCCAATAACAGAACTCCTAAAAAGAGCTGGAATGAGTGCTTCTGTATTAGAAGATAATCATCAATACAATGGGACATAAATCTCTTAAAAATAAATCCAGTCTACGAGCTGCCTTTTAACAATGTGAAATATACAAAACCTCGAGGAAATGTGACTAGAATCCATGCTTTACAGAGAAAGCTTGAAATAAGGCACGAATATTCATGCAACCCGATACAATATGCATAACAATAGAAATGCTGAAAATATACTGCCTGGGAAATGCTAATGAAACATTAATAAGCAAAAAATTTCTGTGCAGAGTCAGTGAAGGAAGAGGGCTATCAGGATGAGGAATCTAATGTTTATGGAGAAGCAAAGGTTTAGAAATGTAAAGAGGCAGAATTAGAAGTATTCGAGGTAGTCTGTTTTATTTTAGAAAAACACCAGGAAAGAAAAAAAATAGCAGTTTACTATCTCTCAGTATTAGAAATCTGCAAAATTCTAGTTTTCCTTTATGCTTTTTTGTTTTTGAAATATCTACAATCAACCGTATCATTGTTAAAAATATCCTTTTCATAAATTGTATTTTAGGTTTAAGACCAGTATTGTGTATAAATAAGGAAAAGAGCATATGTAAGTTGTAGCCTACAAAAATAATATTATTACAAGGATGACAGGAACAGACAGATTTTGTTTTCATTTTGGTGACAAATATGTAGGTCTCCATTCAGTATAAACAACTATAGAGAGAATCAGGAAGGGAAGAAGAAAAATATAAAAAGAATGAGAAAAGAAAAGAAAAAAACTCATTAGAATCACAAGAGTATGGTTTTTCAAAAGGTAAAGCAAAAACTGGCTGGGTCTTACTTACCTGGCAGAGGAGACGCCGTGATCAGAAAGGCGGTATCCCCAGACAAAGTTTATCCATTGCATTCCAGGTGTTCTGACCCCTGCGGTTTTCCCAGACATGGGAAACTCAACTGCATAATTTGTGGTAGTGGAAGACTGCATTGGCATGCTCCCTTTAAAAAAAAAAAAAAAAAAAAAAAAAAAAAGCCAGGTGGTGGTGGTGCTTGCCTTTAATCCCAGCGCTTGGGAGGCAGAGCCACATGTATCTCTGTGAGTTCAAGGCCAGCCTGGTCTACAGAGTGAGTTCCAGGAAAGGTACCAAAGCTACACAGAGAAACCGTGTCTTGAAAAAACAAAAACACAAACAAAAAAAGTAATTGGAAAATCCACAGAATAGACTATTGGGAGAGCAGTTTACTTGTATAGAATTTTAACTTATGATGTGTATATACACTGCAATGATTGTGAGTTATTTCTACTGAGACACAAGTAAAACACATCTACAGGAATCTTAGAAATGATCTAGTATCGAGTTCTACTCAGAGAGGTAGAGTGATCCAAGAGTAAGTCTGAAATGTGAACTTACTCTCTTATTCTCTGGCTCCTGCTATGTGGGCCTCATGGGCATCCCCTGGCGCCTCCAAGAAGAAAAGGAGCAGTCATTAGGGTTAGCTGGGCCTGTTGTGACAGATGAAGGGACATGAGTAAGCTTTCTAAAGCTCAAGAGGATAAGTTAATTTAGAGAAAGTGGGCAATGGTGGGACGACACAGGTGAATAAGGGCCAACTGAGGACCTTTTTACTGGAGGGATAGAACCGTTGGAGCATGACAGCTTTCCCAAGTGGTTAGAGAAATTGTCACTTCGGGTGTTTAGAGTTCAAGTTTGTAGAAAGATAGAAACAGATTTATTTTTGTTGATGTTGTTTTAAAAAACTGACACTTTGTTTCTCTGAGCCCTAGCTTTTCCCACAAGATAAAAGTCTATTGTTCTATGATTCTTGTGCTGCTTAGGTTTTTGTCGACTTGAGACAAATTAGAGTCATCTGGGAGATGGAATATCAATGAGGAAAACAGGTCCTAGATACTGTAAGAAAGCAGGTTGATGGCTGGCTCTTGGGAACCTATTCATCATACTGGGTTGCCTTGCCCAGCCTAAATACAAAGGGAGGTGTTTAGTCTTGCCACAACTTGATATGTCATGCTTTGTTGATACCCATGGAAGGCCTGCCCCTTTCTGAGAAGGAGTGTATGGAGTGGGGAAGGGGGCAGAAGAGCAATGAGGGAAGGAATGGAAGGAAAGGAGGGAGGGGAAAATGTGGTCCCGACACAAAATAAGCAAATAAATTAAAAAAGGAAGGAAGGAAGGGAGCAAGGGAGGGAGGGAAGAAGGAAGGGAGCAAGCAAGCAAGCAAGCAGGTTGAGCAAGCCATGGGGAGCAAGCTAGTAAGCAGCACTCCTCTGTGGCCTCTGCATCAGCTCCTGCCTTGAGTTCCTGCCCTGCTTTCTCTCAGTGATCAAGTGTGACCTGAGAGTTGTAAGATGAAATAAACTCCTTTCTTCCCCAGGTTGCCTTTGGTCATGGTGCTTATCACAGCAATAGAAAGCAATAATTCTGTTTATGTCGCAATAGGAAGAAGTTCAAAACCAGATGTTTATGATCCATTTGTAGAAAGATGGGTAGGCTTAGAAACAGCTTTTTTTTTTCTTTTTTTTTTTTTTTTGAGACAGGGTTTCTCTGTGTAGCTCTGGCTGTCCTAGAACTCACTCTGTAGACTAGGATGACCTCAAACTCACAGAGTTCCACCTACCTCTGCCTCCTAAGTGTGGGCATCAAAGGCGTGTGCCACCACCACCCAGCAAGTTTTCTGTTTTGAACAAAGAGTGGGCTTCTGGTCAAAGAAAGGTTACTTTTATAAAAAGTAGGAGATGGAAAACGGATCGATGCAAACAGTTTGCAGGTGTGACAGCAAACACTACACAGGAACACAGAAATCATTTAGACTGCTAAGGATCGTTTGACCCAAAATAATAAAACCAGCTTTGGGGAGAAAACCTTTCTCTAATGAGTAAAAATAAAAGTTCATAACAAAAATGTATAAAATGAGTAAGTGAGGATATTAATATTTAGGTTATGTTATGTTGACAAGTGTGTATTATAAACATGAAGAGAATCTCACTGAAGATACGTATTAATATATGTCAATAATGAAAAGTCTGGCACTTGATAAATACAATTGTGAATGTTTCACATCCTCTCTCTTTTTTATATTAAACTTCTGAATGTTTTAGAAGGAAACATAAGTCTTGGGAGTAAAGCATTGTTAGCTTGAGAGTAAAAAAAAAAACATTGTCAACTATTTTTTTATGAGTAATGCTGACCTGTGTCCCATTTCCTGTCAGCATTAGAGGCTCTCGCCATTATGCAATTAAGCTGTCTGGGATGACCACTGACCCTGCTAGCTGTGGGGAGATGGAGGTGCTTTAGAAGAGGCAGCCCTATGGAAAATGGCTGTTTTGCTAACTGCTTTGGCAGGTGGAGATGGTGAATCTGAGCCAGCTCTGCATAATGGTATCAGCTGCGGAGTTCCTCCTGTTCTACCTAATGAGGAATAATGGAGTGCCCAAGCCTTACCCCAGCAACCAACAGAGGAAGCCTGGCTCATTGCCTTTCCCAGTGAAGTCTTCCAGTGTATTCTTTTATATCATCCTATTTTTCTTCATAATTTCATAATTTGTTCCTTATTTATTTGCTTCGTGCTTTTTCTCCAGACTACAAAGACAGGAGAATTTTTGCTTTATCCCAATAGTCTTTCTGTGCAATGACAACTCCTAATGTGGTGCCTAGAGCTGAGTAGGTAATATACATAATGTTGAGTTCATGGATATGTTCTCTTTCAGAGAGCCCCTGCATCTATTAAAAGAAGCACTCCTTAATCTATGCCAAATAGGTAAGTCTCCACATTTTTTAATCCTGGGAAGTGGTTGCACTTCAAATATTTTCCAAGGCTTCTCTGATTCATTTTCTTGGGGCAACTTTCCGCATTAATATTTCTGACTCATAACTTGGTCCACGAGGTAGTATCCTGGACAAACTTTTATTTCATTGATGACAAACTCAGGCCTTGACTACCTACCTAAAAGCTTCCCAACCTCCCTGGATTGTTGCATACCCCCAAAGGCATGTTTCGAGGAGCTCTTTAAAGTGGCAGGTTCTATTCAAACCCCTCGGGAAGCCAGGTCAGGCTGTGCTGCTATCAAGACTGAACTGCTGCTGTGGAGTAAACACTGCAGTACAAACAACATTTTTGCCCTCACTCTACACTCCTTCAACTCTTCATTTTTTGGAGACATTGTGAATACAAGGCATGGTTCAAGAGAAATTTCCAAGAAAAACAAGCCAAAGAGTAGCAACAGTTAGAAATACTAACATTAACTTTACAGCCAGGCCTGGTGGCAAGGCCTGTAATCATAGCTACTCCAAGTCAAGACAGAAGAATCTCAAGTTCAAGCCCTGTCTGGGCTACTGAGTGAGTTCAAGGCCATTCTAGGTAGTTCAAAGAGATCTTATCTCAAAATAAAAGGTAAAAAGGGGGTAGGGTGGGGGAAGGACAGTGCCCAGTGAAGGAATGCCTGGCTAGCACGTGTGAAGCTCTAGATTCAGTTTCTGACACCTCAAAACTTTTTAACTTAATCACGTGCAAGTGCATACAAGCAGCAGATCTAGCTATCGGTATTCTAATATCGATGACCTCACCTTTATATGGTCACTGAGGAATACCACACAATAGTACTCGATCACAACCTCTCTCAGGGCTTGCCTATACTTTATAGACTTCATGTGGTTTTCTTAAAGCATCTGTCTTTCTGAGACAGCCTTGTTCTATCACAATCTACTGTGAAAACTAAATCTTCCTAACAGCTGTGCTTCATACCGTCAGTGTCTGCAGGAAAGGGTTGGCACCCACGTGTCCCTCACTGAGTTGTTAGGGTTCCTTGAAGTGGTTCTCTTCATTTTCTGTGTAGCAGGGCAACATCTTTGAAAAGGATGTGGCCACTAATCTAGTTGATTGAGTTTGCATATATTCTACTGATGTTGTTTCTACCACTCAGTAGTTGGGAACACTTAGGGAGGCCATTTTAAATTTCTATTTGTCCTCATGTACAAAATGAAGACATTGAATAAAACCAATGATTTAAAATACTTAGCAATAAAACCCCTACTTCAATAAGATGTTTTGTCAAAGCCTGAGAAATATATGGCCGAAGCTTGAAATAGATTATAATTTTAATTACCTTACACTGAAAATTTAAAATTTTTTCTGTGTCCATTTGAGTATTAAATATACTAATTCCCATGTGGAAGGTACGGTTCCCTGGACGTCTGTACCTGTAGGAACCCTCCTGCAACCCCGAGTAAGCAGGCTAATAACTTAGGGACTCCTCCTGCAACCCCCAGCAAGCCAGCTGATGAGTTTTTTTCCCAGATTAGTTTCCAGAGACAGACTAAGTAATCCCACAAGTAGAAATATATATAAGATAGGAGTGAATGATTACTTCTGGTCTGATGCTCTGACCAGAAGTAATCATGAAGGTGTCTATGATACAGCACTCGTCCAAAGGTCAGATTTATAAATGGGCAAGGCAGGTGAAGATTTCCAAGTGGATAGACATGGCAAGGGACAGCTTGGAACCAGGAAACTGCAGAGCACTGCTCAGAGAAGATGTTTTTCTATGTGTTGGTGGCATAAATGAAGTATGGAGAATTTGAGCTAAAGCTGGGAAATTAGACCTAATCAGTTTATAGTTCATAATTATGACATTGCTTTTATTCTCTAGGTAACTAGAAAGCTACTGGAGGATTTTTATGTGTTTGTTTTTTGTTGTTGTTTTGTTTTTTCGAGACAGGGTTTCTCTGTGTGGCCCTGACTGTCCTGAAACTCACTTTGTAGATCAGGCTGAGCTCACACTCACAGAGATCCACCTGCCACTGCCTCCCAAGTGCTGGGATTAAAGGTATGTGCCACTACTGCCCATCTTAGGTTTTAATTGCTTCCCCTGCCCCCAGAAATGGGGTTTCTCTATGTAGCCCCAGCTGGCCACTGGAGGTTTTATTGCTGCAATTTTTCTTCTTCCTTCCTTCCTTCCCTCCCTCCTTCCTTCCTCCCTCCCTCCCTCCCTCCCTTCCTTCCTCCCTCCCTCCCTCCCTTCCTTCCTTTCCCTCCCTGTCTTCCTTTCCTTCCTCTTCCTTTTTTTGGTTTGTTTGTTTTGTTTTGTTGTTGTTGTTAAAGCAGAAAACGATGTAAACCAAAATAACTAACTTAGAAAAGATTTCTCAAGTAATGTAAAAGAGACTAGAGACAGAGGGCTACTTAGGAGACCACAGTCTTGGAGAAAAGTGACAAAGACCCATTCAAGGACATGTCTTGGACCAAATTGTGTCAATTTCCACACTCCCCAAATTCACCCATTGAAACCTCATCCTTCAGTGTGGTCATATTTGGAAATGGGCTCTTAGTGCAGAGGTGGATTAAACAAGGCTGTAAGGACAGGCCCAGTCAATAGCAGTGGCAGCCTGAGAAGAAGAGGAGACACCAGAGTGCTCTCCTTCCATGTGCATATCACATGAAAAGACCAGGTGAGCACATTGTAAGGTCACCTGCAAAGCAGAGGAGAACCCACCAGAACCTGGCAGGCAGGCCCCCTGCTGCTGAACTTCCTCCCCACGTGATGAGAAACCCCATGTGTGGTGTTTGCTGTACCAGTCTGAGCTCATTAAGATGGACAGTGACATTAGGGGCACAGGGAGCAGACTCAGCAGGACTTGACAGTTAATTTACTCAGGAATGTGGGCCATGGAAGTCAGTGACTTTGAGAGTCTAGGCCAGTGTCATGATGTCATGAGGCCATTTACAGAGCCAGAGAATAAAAGAGAGGGGAAGAATCATTCTGAAGAACAAAACTTGATTTTTATTTCAAATAAGTGGTTTGTTCAATTCGGGGTGGAGGTTCTTCTAGCAGACAGAGTTAAAAGGCTGAACACAAATCTTACTTCCTCTGCACTCACCTGCCAAGGTGTGCCACCACAGACTTATCATATATGGACAAAATCATTAGGGTACAATGTACCACATACGGAAGAAGTTTTATGTCCAGTAAGAGAAGGTGGCTATTTCTGTGTGCTGGGTAGGCCTGACTTACATGTGTTTTTATGACTCTAGAACTTCTCACTGAAGAACTGGAAAAGTTAAGTCTCTCTTCAAAATGGTAAAGAGAACGAACATGATTTAGACACCCTCAAGGACCCTCTTGTGTTCTCATACATGTTTAATTTGTTTCTGTGAATGAAAGACTAAACAGAGTTTAGTGGACCACACAGTTCAGCAAACAAAAGATACTATGACCTTGAAGTGGGGTAAATGGCAAACTGTTTTCCAAACAAAGTACACATTTACTCTAAAAGGGCTCAGAACACACAAAAAAGGCACATTCTACCCCACAGGAATACAGATTAGCAAGAGAATTCTACATCTGGGAATCTTGAATTTCACTAGGGCAATGGAAATACCTTTGTTAGAGAAGTTGAGCAGAAGAGGAAACTACTGAAATAGAACATGATATTATAAAACAAAGGAGCGCTTCGTAAATGTTCAACTACCTGAGGAAAGGAGTAGGGTGTTAGAGAATGCCTCAGGAGCCTGGCCCGTGAGAGTGCCTGTGTGAGCCATCAGCCTCTGATACTTGAAGAAGCAATTGGGGATTTCCCACTCAACACACAGAGCAGCCCTCTCAGTATAGGAACTGTAGTCTCTGTTTTATGATTTTGTAGCCTGGACATGCAGTCCTTGTGACCTAATAACTACTGTAGAAATTGATTCAATCAAACCCACTTCTCAAAGGGCCTTGCCAGCTCCTTCTATAAGCCATTTCTCCTGCTGTTTAAATGGCATGGTTTGTAGACTGTATATTGTTGTTTCTTGATTCTCCAATTTAGAATTCTCATTGGCTATATATTACAGAATATCAGGATTTACTGTTTATAGTTCAAAATTCTACAGCATCACACACACACAGAGAGGAGAGACAGAGAGACAGAGACAGAGAGAGTCATACTACACTTTTTAGTGGTTTCCACACTCATATTTTACATTATGATTACATAAATATTATTTATGTCTAAGCCATGCAGTATTCTGTGAGAACTTGGATTTCTCCAGAGTGGACTGTAGTGTTTTCAGTGTCTAGTTTTCTCTGAATCCATTATTTATTTGCTTTCCAGACTGTTTTTCAGAGATGAACACGACCAAACCCATAAGATCACTTACTGCTTCTTTTCTCTTTCTTTGAGGACTTCTTTAGATGTGTCTTCCGTCTCCCACTCCATTGAACCCAGATGATATACAGACCTGCCAAGTGCAGCTATGGTGGTCCCTCCCCACTGCCGCTCCAAGAATCATCTGTATAGAAACGGTTAAAGCTACTGGGTTTTATGAGATCACTCGGAGTGTAGAGAAAGATGTCAGGGGGCTTTGACATTAGAAGTCAAGAGGGTAAAGGCATGTTCACGAAAGGAGACTGGAAAGACTAGCTTTGGAGACAGGAAAAGAACAGTGAAAAAAGCCCTGTGAGCTAAGAGGAAAAAGTGTTTCCCTGGGTTCCTCAGCAAGGCAGCCTCCTCCATCCAGCTAACAGACAGATCCTTTTCCTTCTTAATTGCTTTCCTCTGACTAAGTCAGGCCCAAGATAATCTCCCTTTTGATTAATTGAAAACCAACTGCTCTGAGACTTTAAGTCATCTGCAAAAGCCCTTCCCCTTGTCACAAAGCAAGTCATAGTTAGCACTCCCACGAAGGAGAGGGGATTATTCAGGGCCAGACTAGCAGGAGGGTATCTCAGTCAGCTTGCCTCAGAGAGGTTCAGTTGGAGAAGAAACTGTGAGGCCACAGAAGAGGTAACAATTGCAGAGCAATGTCCCCTGGCAGGTTGGAGGAAATGGGAGCAGTCACTGACTAGAGGGGGACAGAGGTGTGAGCACCTTGCCCGTTTAGCCCATTCGGTCACCTCCGTCCCCTTCAGAGGCACCCAGTGCGTCTGTGCTCTGTGAGACACATATGCTCTTCCTGGTTGGCTTCTTGCTGACCCCTCCACCCAGGCCCAGCTTTCTGCACTCTCTAGTTTTGTTAAGTGTGCTCAAAATTCATGTAATTTTCATTTGTTCTTGTCTCTTTTCCTGTTTCTTTTTCTTATTAAATTTTCTGTTAAAAATTAACTATAGGGAAAGAGAAGGTGTAGCCAGGTCAGGGTAGAGCTGAGGGGAGTTAAAAAGAGGACTGAGAGTGAACAGGATCAAAATACATTGTATGACATTCTTTAAGAATTAATAATTTAAAAATTAACTACAAGAGGGGCTGAAGAGATGGCTCAGAGGTTAAAAACAATGACTGCCCTTCCCAAGGTCCTGAGTCCAATTCTCAGCAACCACATGGTGGCTCACAACCATCTGTAATGGGATCTGATGGCCTTTTTTGGCCTGCAGGCAAACATGCAGATAGAACACTGTATACATAATAAGTAAGTAAATCTTTCAAAAATTAATTGTGACAAAACAAACATAATACAAAATTGTCACTTTATCCATTTTAAGAATACAATCCAACAATGTTAAATATATTCACATTGTTATACAACCAATTCAAAACCTTTTCCGTCTTAAAAAAACAAAACTCTTTCCCTGCTAAAACAAGAAATCTACCTCCTGCTGTCCCCAGCCCCTGGCAACTGCCATTCTTCTTTCTATTTCTATGAATTTTGATGATTCAACTTACCTCACATTTGTAGACCCAAATTGTATTATTTTATTAGAATTAGCTTATTAAAATTAGTATAATGTCTTCAAACATGTGCCAGAATTTTTTCCTTTTAAGACTGAGTAAATTAAAAGCAATTATTTTAATTTTATTGGGGTTCTCTTATTTTTCTGCTTATGAGACCCCCCCAGTCCCTTTAATTATTTATTATTTTTGTGGGATTTTTAAAAAGCAGAGATAAATGTGTGCACAATCTGTTCTTCAAAAGGAAAATCATATTCTATTTGTGAAATGTTCTGTTTAAGAACACACTCTATGATACTTTTTAAAATCACCTTAACTTTTCAGGACCTAGAATAGAATTACAGCATGAGTTTGCATCTAGTCTGCCTTGAATCTAAGAGCATCTTATGCTTTGATGTTAAGCAAAGAACTCACTTCTGGGAGATACCTTTCAGCATGAGTATAAGCACTTGCACAGGGAATCTAGTATAGTGTTTCACATATTGATGTTCCCAGACCCCAACATATGAAGCATCTAGGAATGTGAGCAATGCATAAATTCTTAAGGCCCACCTCTTGAATCTAAAAGTCGAGTAGTGGCCCGAAGCACCAGTATTTTAGCCTGGTACTTCGGCTAGGCTAACTAGGGAATCAGATTCTTTTTGGATTTGAGAACCTCTAGTCTTTCTAGACATCACCCTGCAAAACTTCATCTAGAAATTCAACATTGCTTAGGTTAGTCCAAACTCTAAGATTTATAGGCTCCAAGGTAAAAATCTTTGGCAGACATGTTGTGAGTTACCTATATCATTTCTAATCCAAACACTTAAGACTTTTCTTTGTAGATGAGCCAGGTCTTGTTAAGTATGTATACTGTCACATCCTCATCCTACATGCCAGTGGCTGCACTTACTAGACCATCTTGGTCAAGGTCAGGTAATCTCCAGGATGGTCAAGACCATGTAGTTGGATTTGATTTCTTGAGAACCTTAATAGATAAAACAAAACCATAGTCATTGATGAAATTCTGAAGGTGTATAAAACCAAGGCCTGAGGCGAGTACAGTTCCTATATGCTTTCAACTGCTTATTTTTTGTTTCTCTTTTCCTTTTTTCTATGAGTGCATATTTGTTTCTTGTACCAGAATGATTTCATTAAGATACACCCTAACTATTGATAGGACATGCTAAGTGACTGATTGACCATAGTTATTATTCTGCATTGTAAAGCTTGCTCAAACCATTGGCTTATTCTTTATACTGTCTTGTCTTAGCAGTAGTATTAAAGCAATTTGGTATCTCTGTCCAGTTTTTGTATGTGGAAATAAATTTGGTAGCATTCTTATTGCATTCAATGCTGAGCACTTAAAATTCTTTTGCAACTGCTTCTAGTCTGATTATCTGAGAAACTAGTGCAAATTGCTTTGTAAACCAACAACCAAAGAATCAATAGCACTGATGTTCTTTTAAAGAATTCAAGATGAATAGTCCCTATACGACACTGTCATTCACTCAAAGGCTCAAAAGAAAGTACTTTACAATGAAAGCAAGGGAAACCATAAAAAACTGTCTCAAAGGTTATGTGGTGGTGATGAAAGGCTAGAAGATAGTTTGATAAATGAAAATTTGTTCTGAGAATAGTTCCAGCATAACATAACAGGAACAGGGAACGAAGCCTTTCTTTTTCTGGATATGGTCATTGACTTAAGAATTGAAGCAAACAAAAGTTATCACGGCACTGATTTCAAAGATAGTTTAAACATACTTGCTCTTAATATTATACTCTTGGAAACCTTCCAGGATGATAGACCAACAGGTCATCTAACTCAATTACTAATTTCATGCCCAAGCTACTTCTATAGCCCTAAAGAAATGAGAGCTCCTGGTGTTGTGACTGATGAGAGAGCCATCTACCATGCCTCATACAAGCAATCTATAAAGTTGGGAACACATGTTGGAGGATGATACTTTAAAACACAGCTCCTGCTAATGTTTGCAAGAAGAGTTTCTTCTTTCTTCTGTCCTTGGGGAAAAGGTATTGAACATCATGGCAGAGACTAATATTTGCTCCCAGACTTGGTTTTCCTTTGTCTCTAAGTATTTGCATTCCCCAAATTTTCCCATTGTAGTGTTGAATTGCTATTGTTGTGCAACAAACTACCCCAAAATTTAGAGGCTAATAAAACCTTATTTTTTTTTTATTATTATTTAATGCTCACTAACTCTGTGGATCAGAACTTTGGTCAGGCATTTATTATAGAACTAGAGTGACTTCTAAATACACCATTGGCCAAAGCGGTCACAATCCTACTTACGTTCAGCTCCTGGTTTAGGAATGGCAACATATGGGCTTGTAGGTACCATTACTTTCATTTTCAGGAAATGTAATTTGTACAACTGATAAGTCCAAGCCAAAGAAAAGATGAGGTGTGTTTGCTGTGTGTGTGTGTGTGGGGGGGGTCCCTGTCTCCTTCCCACTTTCCTCTCAGCTGATTTAGACTACATGACTGGAGGTGGAGCAGCCATAAGCCCAGAATTACAGAGCAATGAGCTTAAAGGAGTGTGGATTCCCAGTTACCACTGACTACCACAAAGGCTTTCAATAGGTTGCCTTACAAGATAGAGAAACACAATTCCATCTTGTTTTAACTTATATAGCTTACGTTTTCTGCTGCATATGAACAATGATATTCATAATTAATGTAAACATACATGAAGAAAGATGATAGAAATGCATCTTAGATTATTGGATCTGTAAAACACAGTAATGCTTATATGGTAGAGAACTAGACTAATACTGTATTCCATGTGAAGATCACCACATTTTCTAAGAGTTTATTTGTTACACACTCCTCAAATACAATTTAGAAGCATTTTAAAAAACAAAACAAAACCAGCATTATTATTATGAGGTTAAGAAACTGAACTTGAGAAATGAATTCCCTTATGGGAAAAATACAAGATGCCCCTTGTAAAGATGTATTTAAAAAAAAAAAAGTGGTATTTCTGATTTCTAGTTTTTGGGTTTCCTGAGTCACGTAATTTGTCTTTTGTGTGGGAAAGGTAAATGAGAGTAACTAAAGGAAGAACAGCTAAGCGAGCTTGCGCTTGGAGTGCTTTCCGATGAAATGAGCGCCGTAGAAAATGAAGGATGTGTATTTAAACAGCGTTTAATTTGGCAAAAGATAATTTTTTGTGCTTCAAAATGCTTAGAATAGGCTCGTTTTAAAGACAAGGGCTTACTTTAAAAAGCACAAATGTGTAGTTCTATTTTCTTTGTTTTGCCATATTCGAATTGAAATGAGTCAAAGTGTCAGGAAAGGTTTTAAAAATAAGCAGTGAGGCTAACCACGCAACACACCTTTTGTTGTCTGACCACCTGTCCTGAAGACCCTGTGTCCTGTCTGGAGGATATCAACTAACTTTGATAAGTGCTTCCCAATAAAAGCTGCCTTTGTCTCAGCAACCAGTGGGAAATGCACCAAGCACACCATGCAGAACATCTGTAAGGCAGGCCATCACAGCCAGGTGGCTAAAAGGCGGAATAAAACCTAGTGAAATAAAAAGTATGTTGTAACAAACAAGGGGCAGTATTTCTTTTATCCAAAAGAGAACCAGTACAGCTGTAGGACTGTAACAAAAGATATCATGCACATTTTTCTTGCGGTTGGATTCTAGGAAAAGAAAAAGCACCACCAAGGTGGAGGCTGAAGTTACAGAACAAATTGCGCGACACCAACTCTGAGTGGGCTTGGGCAGAATGATGTGTAGGGTTTGCGCAGGAAGCTCTGGTGGAGCCCGCGGCCTCGGCCCCACGCCCTAGGTTCCCGCTGCCTCCACCCGGAGGCCACTTGCAAGGCGGCACTGCACCCGCCCTCCGGGTTGCCATGGTTTCCGGGGACCACGTGGGCGCGCGGGCGGGGGCGGGGCGCCGGGCGTGGGGCGGTGCAGCAGCCGCGGGAGAGGGAGCGGGAGGAGCTGGAGATGCTGCCAACCCTCCCGGGCTGCGCTCGCTCTGTCGCTGCCGCCGCACGGAGCAGCCGCGCCGGGGGCCCAGTGCGCCGCGCTCGCAGCCGGTAGCGCCGGGGGCGCTCGCTCGGGGCCGCGCAGCCCGAGACCGGACCGCGGAAAGGGGGCGAGGGCGGCGCCCCTGCGTGCACAGGCAGCATGAGCATCGAGATTCCCGCGGGGCTCACGGAGCTGCTGCAGGGCTTCACGGTGGAGGTGCTGAGGCACCAGCCCGCCGACCTGCTGGAGTTCGCGCTGCAACACTTCACGCGGCTGCAGCAGGAGAACGAGCGCAAGGGCGCCGCACGCTTCGGTCATGAGGGCAGGACCTGGGGGGACGCGGGCGCCGCCGTCGGGGGCGGCACCCCCAGTAAGGGTGTCAACTTCGCCGAGGAGCCCATGCGCTCTGACTCCGAGAACGGCGAGGAGGAGGAGGAGGCCGCGGAAGCAGGGGCGTTCAACGGTGAGGACCGGCCCCCTCGCGCCCTGAGCCCTGACCGCCGCGCCCGCCTCGCTCTCGAACCCCGCCTTGCTCTTGAACCCTGCGCTGAGCTCCCCACCTTCCCCACCTTCTCTACCTTCTCTACCTTCCTATCCCGCCCACCCCCTCAGCACCCATTTCGGTCTCTCCCACTCGCCCACCTTCCTACTCGGCTCTCTTGTCATGCCCTCCCTCTCTCTGGAGGTGGAAAAATGAGAGGGTGAGCTCCCGCAGCCCCTCTCTCACCTCTCTTCTCTGGCCGATTTGGGGTGGGCATCTTACTGGAAGGTTAACTTTCCCGTGGTTGGAGATGTCTCGGTCTCGGAGAGTACCATTGTGCATGAAGGGCGCTTGACGCCCTCTTTTCAGCCCTTAAATTTATTAATGGAGTGTTCCGGGAGAAAAGGCGAAGCGTGTAGGACTCAGTCAGAGGAGTGTGAAATCGGACTCACTAAATAAAAAAAATTAATGATAATAGCTGTGACATCGTTGGAATACGAATAATTTATTATTTTCCAATACCATGTGGTAGAGATATTTTTGGACGCATAACAAAGGATCATATTTAGTCAGATATCTACGGGGTCTTTGGAGTGAGGAAGTAGACCAATGATTTTCTTTCCTTAAAAAAAAAAATCGAAACATATATTGAATGGTTTTGATTTTTTTAAGTGTATGGGAAAAAATAACACCATAGGAAGCTCTAAGAGCATGTCGGCTGTCTGTAGAATGAAAAGCCAGTGAGTAGCTGTAAGGACCGCGCCAGACACTGAGGCTAGAAAGAATGAATGAGAGAGAAAGGAATTTTCTTAAATAGCTGCTTTTGGTGAGTCCCACCCCTTGTGCTTACCAGCCTCTCTTTGACACACCAGATACACACACATGTTTACAATGACCTGTGTTTACACAGTGTACCAAATCCCAGGTTTTTCATGAACCCAGGCTAAAATGCCATGATGTGCAAATGCACAACTGTTTTCTTTGTGGTGTAAGGCAAGCACACATGCTGCTTTTGTTTATTTATACTGCTAGTGATTTGTGTGTCCACAATGCATTTCATACAACGAAAACACTTACGTGCTGTTCATTTCCTTGTGTCCCTTCCTAGGAAGAGTTTCATTTCTTTGTAGAATTAATTACGTGTTGGATGGGTTGTAAAATTAGTGCATTCTTAGCTTGTCTAAAACACAGAAACCCTGGACATCAGTGCTCTGTGAATGTAAAAGGGAGGATAGCTATTTAAAATCTTAATTTGGGACAGTTGGGTGCTTTTGAGGTAGGGTAATCATGGTTTTAATTGTTCCCACACCAAATCAAATGCGTGTCCCGCTGGGAAGGAGAACTAGACAACGTTTTATGTAAATGAGAAGGGAAAGCCAATGTAGATGGTATAGAAAGAAAGTGGCCTCTATGGCTTGCATGCACATGCACTGTGTATCTGTGACATGGGGATGCACATGCAGGCCAGCCATACACAAAGGAGAAAGGGACTAGTAGCCTAGATGGCAGGCAACAAGGAGAAGGGGGCTTAGTAAAGAACCTCTGCACTTTAGAATATGATGTTAATACGGCTGAAACCTTTTTAATTCTCTTGGAGCATGTTGCATTGATTCAATTTCTCCTTGCAAGAGTGTGTCCTGCACATTGGAACAAAGAAGTGCGTTTGTAAGCAGTAGGAGTATTTCTTATGAGGCTTTATATTCTTTGAGTCATCTTTCCTACAAAAATGACTCAAGGTCAGTTGTAATAATTACTTAACTGGTTGCACCATTTATTCCCACCTCTACCTCCAGGTGTATTAGAAGTTTTGACTCCACCCTAACACAGTTTGATCAGTGTCCAGCAGGTGTGTGTTTGGCATTAGTATAACCTCTATTGGGGACAGTTCTTTTTTATTTTTCTAACCAACACTCTCGTTCTCGTGTAAGTAAATTGTGTGAAAAACAGTTTAAAAAAAACAATTGTATGCTACAGAATGCTTGGCAGACTTTTTTGTGAATGGCCCTTTCTTACTGTGGACATCTTATAATCTGGATCACATTTTTTCAAATAGCCCTTTAACCAAGTGCACTCTCTGGAGCTTGAATTTATACAAGGCCATAATTTACCCAAACCTGGTCAAAGGAGGGAATATGTGTGTGTGTGTGCGTGTGTGTGCACACACACACACACTTTAAGATAGAACCGTTTGTGGAAAAAAAAAAAACACACATGGGGAATTGACCAAAAACCTACAAACCTATTAAGGTTGTGTCTATATCCAGGAGAATGCTGAAGAAAACCCCGTAGACATTGGGTCATTCTCTTGACACAGCAGAGAATAAGCGTTGGATGACCTCAGTCCTTGAGGTACAGCACAGGGTTACAGGATCAGTGTTGCTTATTATACTTCACATGCAGCTTGAAGTTTGATTGAGAAAATATCTAGTACCTATCTTAGAGAGCTTTTATGAGTAGGTAGGACATAGTTTTATTCTTTTCTTTATTTTTTTTTTTCTTTTTGGTCAACAAACATCTCAGGTTTTCTGACCACACTTTGAAAACACTGGTTGGTGGATCGTGCTGATCATGACCGTAAGGTAGTCTCTCTTCTTACTAATGGTTAAGAAAGGGCTGCCATTTGTTGACAGTTTTGGTGTTCTAGGTCCTCTGTAATTGCCTTAGTCCATCCTCCCAGCTCCATGATACTAATGAGGCTGTCACTTATTCTGTGTTTTATAGTTAGTGTGCTGCAAAACCAGGGCTGGCACAGACGAGCCTTACTTCATCCCTGTTCTCTTGTCTGCCAGGTTTATCTGGGGCCAACTTGACCTGTGCTAGTCCCTTTATATCAAACTCTTCTTGATACTTAATGTATTTTCTCTAAGGCTTTGTAAAATTAGCTTGTTCAAGGTCATATGCAGAACTCATAGTAGGAGAACTGGGTTTTTTACATGGGTTTGATCTTGAGGCCCAGATCATCAGGAAGTTCTTAAATGAAATTTGTTCCGTGGGTTGACTCACAGGTCTTGTCCCAGGTTTTTTTCCAGTACTGGTAATGGGTTTGCATTGTTGGCTCTTGACTTCTCTCATGAATCATTTCATCTAAGTGATGATATTACGATAGCTTGAAGGTAAGAGGCAGGCTTTTGACGATGAAACTGTTACCTGTTAGACTGATAAAGATCAAGTCTATGATCTTGACCTCCTGTATTGTGGTGGTTTAATTAGGAAGCCAGGTCCCTGTAGTTATTGGAAAAGTGGTCTAATCCACTGTTGCAGTGATGTGGCCATCCATGGTGCCTGATGTGTAACGGTGGCCTTTCCCTCCTTTCCCATGGATTCTTTGATTTGTTGGTAGAGTTCCTATCTATTCTTACTTATCCATATAATGACTTTTTTTTGGAGGGGAGGTTATCCTCTGATCCTGGATTTCAGGCAACCATAGGTAATAGAATGTTAGTAGTTTATGGTGACTCTCTAGGGAAATTTCTAGAAGCTAGAAAGAAGCTGGAATGGAGACTGCTTGTCATCTACTCTGCCTGCCTCATCCTGATACGTCTGTCCTCTGTGCACTTACTAATGGGTTTACAGTAGGCCAGATCGTTGAATCACTATTTAAATTGGAGTAAAATGAGTAGTAATTAGACAGTCATCATGGTTGGATCTTGTGTAGCTCTGAATTTCTCAGATGGTTAAAAATAAAATAAATATAGTTCAAATTACCCTGATGGATTGACAAATGGTAAAGAACAAATTACAAAGGGTCACTGGCAGAGCAGACAGTGTGGGATGAAATCTAAGCAATCTGTAGAACTAGTTTTCTGTGTTACAGGGGAAAAGAACTAAAATTAAAAATAAAAACAAAGCCAAAAATGTAGAACCATACCTTATACAGCAAGAATATCAAAGATGCGCGCGCACACACACACACACATGCACACACACCTTCCAGTAGCAACTAATTCTCTTAAACATGTGAAGTCTTTGTCTGAAAACCTTATCTCACTTTAAGTTTTTGGGGCAGGGGTGGTGGTGGTGGTGGTGGTGGTAATGGTGGTGCAGGGTTTGAGACAGGGTTTCTCTGTGTAGCTTTGGAAAGCCTGTCCTGGAACTTGCTCTGTAGACCATGTTGGCCTCAAACTCACAGAGAGCCTCCTGCCTCTGCCTCCTGAGTGCTGGGATCAAAGGCGTGCGCCACTGCCGCCCAGCTCTCACTTTGATTTTTACAACTTAAAGTGTAGGGACTATATAAGATACAGTTAGGTCTTTGTAAACTAGTTTCATAGGTATGTATACTGCATTCTAGTGACGGCCCACTGCTCTTTCTCCCACAGCCATCGTACCCATCAGTCTCTTTCCCATGTGTGTGACTTGCAGTTTTGTTTATAACCCATTGCATTTAACCAGGGCCATCAGTGGGAGCCTTGGGTAGAACTGTCCATTGGAGGCTGATGAGGTCACCAAGGGTAACAGCTGAAGGCATGCACACTCCTCTCCCCGACTCTCAATGTCAATTAGTTTAATGGTGAATGGTTGAGTTCTTTATGTCTTTAAGATCAAGTGAAATTAGAAAGAGTCATTGTGGTCATGGTGTGGATTCAGAGAATAAGGCTCTTTATCATGAGAAGAAATGACTAAGGGGAGGTAAAAGTATCAGTGTGTCTGAAGAAATTCCCTCACGTAATTTTGAGCAAATGTTCTTTACTTCTGACACATGTGAGGATTTTGTAACTTGCTTAAAAGTGTAAGCCTGTCTGAATGGCTCCTGTGATTTCCCTTAAGCTAGATGGCGAAGGCAGGGAAGACAGTCTGCTAGCTTCACAAGAACGTGCAACCTGTTGAGTTCACAGACAGTTGAAGGAATCCCTGTGTGGGCTAACTGTTGGGCTGGCCTTGAGCTCCACTTGTCTCTGCCTCCCAAGTGATGGGATTACAAGCCAGCACACCATGTCTACTTCCCTATATGCTTCACTAACAGCTGCTTTCTCTGGTGCCATATGGCCGTCAGAAGATAAGAGACAAAGCCAGTCATCAGCTCTTGCCTCCTAATGTGTTTCAACAACAAATGACAAAAGACATGTATTTTTGGCTTTCTAGTTCTTTTGTACAACAGACAAAAATTATAAGAGCCTTTTAAAAATTATATTAGATGTGTTTTTATTTTAAGTGTATGAATGTTTTTCTCACATCTACATATATGCATACCACGTGTGTGTCTGGTGCCATCAGGGGTCAGAAGGTTTAGAATTTCCTAGAACTGGAGTTACAGATTGTTTAGAGCTACCATGTGGGTGCTGGGAACTGAACCTAGGTCCTCTATGAAAGGAGCAAGTGCACTTAACCACTGAGCCATTTGTCCAGCCCCTTAAAAGTGCCTCTTAATATGTTTTGGATTTGTCAAATGTGTTTAGTCAGTTTGAAAACATGTGTAAAGGTTGTATTTTGGTAGTAACTTTACATTCAGGCATTCATGGAGAAGTACCATGCTGATAGCACTTGATGTGCCATCGATGTGTTAGTCCAGAATTCACACAGTTGTTACAAGGACAAGTGAGTTAGTGTTTGTGGGGTCGTTAGGGCAGTGTATACAGCAAGCACTGATTACATGTTAAGAGACCTAGCTGATAGGAACTCTTGCAGAGTTATAAACTTTTATTACAGAGTAGCATTATCGTTGTTTTATTTGGAAGCCAGTCTGGTCTCACTTTGGGGTGATTCAGTGTGAAGCTACATTGCATAGTTGTAAATGTCTTCTTTCAGCTTACAATTGTAGGTAAGCGGTTTTTGTAGTTAAGGAGACTATGTGGTCATGGGCTGTGGTAGCTCCAAATCCTGAAATGGATTATAATCATGCCAATCGGTAAAATATTGAAGGCATTATTTTAGTTATGAGTGTAATCCAGTAGTAGTATCACAAATTTGTGATGTTTAGAGTAGAACAGTTAAAAACCAGGATTCTTTTCAGTTATAAGTATTAGGGGTTGAAATTGGAACATCAGTGGCCTTGAAGTAGTCTCCTTTCTCCTGTTACCCACCAATAACTGCTTTGCAGAACAACTCAAGGGAGAGCAAGAAGCTAGGGGGGAGGGGGAGGGAGAAATTTAAGAGGAACATCAGTGGGGCATGTGAGAAACTGAGGCAGGGCCCTAAGGGACAGTGGCGGCCTGAGGTGCTTGCTGCCCTGTCTGAATTAAAATCAAGCTTCTTTCTGTAAGACAGTTGCGAGCTTTCCATTGAGGCTGCACTGTTCAGGGGTGGAGAGAGGAGTAAGTGTTGCATGGTTATTTATTGTTACAAATCTCACTCCATGGATTCCAGTACATTTCCAGCTGTCAAGATTTTTTTTTATAGCTGTGTTTAAAAAAAAAAGTGTGTTTTCTTTTCAGCCTCTCAAACACCATCAGAAAAACACAGAATCAGTCTATTAGGAGTTTATTTATGATGCCTTAAGCAAGCCATTTATCAGCAGTAGTAGCATTAGAGAAGGCCCCCAGTGGACATCTCAGAGTGAGGAGGGGAGGAACTGAGCACAGGAGATTGAAGTAATTGGCTACAGAGTCTCTGTCAGGTGTCCAGAACACCGGAAGGAACCATCTGTTAGAAGGAACAAGTGGGTGTGGAAAGCAAAGGGCTAAGAACTCCAGACCCACCTCCCTCCCTCCCTCCCTCCCTCCCTCCCAGTCTCCTTCTCTCCTTTTGTTAATTTCTTCCTTTTAAAAAGAGACATGATAATTCTCTTAAGTTTACTCTGGATCAATGAATTAATTCTTTCGCGAGAGATTGTTCTTAGAGCTTGTGTGTGGTGCCTTTGTTTAGATGAAGCAGTTGAGAGGCAGAAGTCCCTATCTGAGTACAGTTGGTCTAGGCTTGTGAGTTTAGCCTTGTTCATATGTCAGTTTGTGCTGTTTGTATTAACTCCTATATTATGAATTCTTTTTCCCTCATTTAGGTACATTTTAAAAGCCTGGACTAAAGAAAGGAAGTATATGTTGTTTTAGAATTTCTAGGGTTTTGTTTGCTCTGACTGCTTTTCATTGCAATGAAACTTTATAATAAAATAATAATAAACCAATAATAAGTGAACAATAATAATAAATAAATAAAATAAACCTAAGAGACGATGGGAAAAGCCAGAGTGCTGGTTCTGCTCATGTTCTAGCCTTTTGCAGCCCTGTCCATACTGTCTAGTTGTGACAAACCCCCACAATAAACCCTCACTGTGATGTGATCATTAGTATAATTATTTCATGAGACCAAATTTTTTGTCTCAAAAATTCCAAATGACTTAGACTTTTCATTATGTAATTTTTGGAAATAACTAAAGCTAAGAATTTCAGGTCAAGGTTTAAATGAAAGAAAAACAATTGTAAAAAATCAGCTATGAGTCTGAGGTCAGCCCTACAGAGGGAGTTTCAGGACAGCCAGGGCTGCACAGAGAAACCCTGTCTCAAATAAATAAATTAATTAAAATAAATTTTAAAATCGTAACAAAAAATAGCATGTGAAAAGTCAGCTACAAACACAGTTGGTGCTGCATTTATGAATGATCTGGCAGTAGGTTCTACCATGTGTGGCTTAATATGTTTGGAAACTTTATAAAAGTCATTCCAGTTGCTGCTGTTTAAAAATGTTTCTTAATTTAAAAAAGACAAAAGATCAAAATATAAATACACATTCCACATGAAAGTGAAGCCAAGAAGATATGCTGTGTACAGTTATTCCTGTGTCTGTTTGTTTTGGGCCTGACATTGTTTAGTTAACATCAGCTGTTCCAAGAAAGAAGAGTTCATGGTAGTGATATTGAGGGATTTTTCTTTCAGGGAAAAAAGCTTCCATTTAGTTAAGTACTAGTAGACCCCGAAAGCATCATTTCAAAAGGTCAAGTTAATTTAAAACATGACTCAGTCATTTCATTCCCAGTATTGTAAAGGGCTAATGTTAAATGGTTTCTTTTTTATTTATCAATAATTATTCTGAACATCTGGGGCTTCTTACATCCCCTTGCTAAACAAGGACTGTTAGAGACATATTGCTTCATCTTCCCCAAAGTAAGTGGTGGAGTCAGGATTTGGAGCTGACAGCTGTGGTCCTAACCCACCTAGGTCATGCTAGGTGGTGCCTGTGATCCATTTTCAGCTCTCACTGAAGTTTAGGGTTTAGAGAATGGATCAAGAAATGAGCTACCAGGACTGGAGAGATTGCTCAGTGGTTAAGATCACCGGCTGTTCTTCCAGGGGATCAGGGTTCAATTCCCAGCACCCACATGGCAGCTCACAGCTGTCTGTGACTTCAGTTCCAAGGATCCAACACCCTTACACATACATACATGCAGGTGAAACACCAATGCACATGAAGTAAATAAATAAATCTTTAAAAAAAGAAAAAAGAAGTGAGCTACCTACTCATGCCCTGGAAAGCATGCAGGCCAGCCTTGCACTGATCTGTCCACTTTTACAATCTAATTACTTCAATTATTCCCCCCATACTTCAGTAACATATTTTGAAAGTACAATATTTAGAAATATATGGAAATGTTCTGTTTTGCAAAATTCACTGTATTATGCCTTAACTAGAAAAATGTATTTGAGTGTATACTCTCAATATATATTTATAAATTTTATAAGTATACCAATACATTAAGTTAATGTGTGTATGAGGAAGTGTCCCACAGTATGTGATTCAGAGAGGAGGAAGTCTCTGTAGACATGTTCTCATTTTTCCCTTTGCCTCAAAGGGTTGCTTTCTATACTGCTTCACAGTGCAGAAACTGCACTTTGAGGATTACAGCTGTAAATGTCACAGCTGGGACTCTGTTAGCTGGTAACTGGGATCCACGCTGGTGTCCAGATTTAAGCGTCTAGACCACAAAGGACCCATAGAGAGCCATGGTGCTAGTTGTGTATGTGCTCTAGCACAGAAGTTTGGTGGAATGTAGAGGGACATTTTGTCTTACAATAAAGACATAAATCACTTTACATAAAAAGCCTCTGTTGTAAATCTGTACTCCTATGTGTACCTGGTACTCTGAGCTAACTTATAGAGTACTACCTTTGTGGGCAAGAAAAGAGAATCATGTCATTTATGCTTAATGAGGGATCACTAAGTTGTAAGAATGCCTGTCAGTAGTGGATAGAATAAAGACAAAACTTTGAATGCAGTTTCCTAGAAGATCTCAGAAATAACACCCTATCCCGAGCCTGTTTCCTCTCCATGTCCTGAGCCTGCTTCCTTCTCCACATGCTGGGCCTGCCTCCCACTCTGTCTTTGAGCAGAATCAGATGTCACTTCAGGTTTCCTTGTTGATAGTAATGGTGTCACCTGTCACAGGGAGCTTTGCAGATTGCAAACAGCAGGAAGGACGGGAAACACCGTACGTTACCAGTTGTAGGTGGTCAGTTTTTTAAAATTAAAACTCAGCTGAATATTAAATGCCCAATATGAAATACATGTAAATGTAAAAGGAATGAAACTTTCTGATGCATGTAAATGATGTGCCTGATGCCAGTCTGCGAATACTTATTTACATCAAAGCATTTAAAGATAATTTCATGAAATAGAAAAGCTTTAGTCTGTTTTCAGTTCAGTCTCATAGATTTAGGTTTCATTATATTGAAAACAAGGCTGTTTTGTCTCTGAACCTGACCTTTGATTGCTCTACAAACTGCAGAGAACACAGGCACCCAGTCATGACTTGCCTGTAAAGGTTTCACATTCAGGGTAACAGTTGAGGTGACGTTTTTGTTCACACCTCAACCCCCCAAAACAAAAGAATGGTAAGAAAGCCACGAGTTAAAGCATCATTTTTATACCACCCTCTCCTTTGAGAAACAGGCTAAATTATTAGAATAAATGAGTTTGTGTTTATAATCCCAAGCTTATGTTTTTACCTAAGCTTTAACAAGTCATTTTGAAACAACTTTGGACAGGGTAGATGGAAGATGAAGACCTAAAATGCTACTTTATTTAAATGACAGGAATGCATGCCTGAAATATCAAGTAATTGGGGAAATCTTTGAGCTACATTGACAGCTTGCCTCCATTTCTTCCTATTGTGGTATTTATAAAAAGAAAGCTCATTGAGGGACAGACTAATACCTCTCCAAGTTAACATGACTTCGTGGTTTATTACTAGAACCCATAATTCTATACTTACTCAACTGTAAATCACAAATATCTTGGTATGGTTTAGAAGGAGATGAAAGGTCCTTCTGGGTCTTAGCTTACAGACCCAGTTGTTCACAGATGTTTGATTTTTATATTTTTGTATTTTTATATTTGTGAGCCTACCCTTTAATGGTTGAGTCATCTCTCCAGCCCCAGATCTTTGATATCTAAATTAACTATATTAACAAAAGGTTACACTAGAAAATATTAGGGCTTTCAGTTTTTACTAATTTTATAGTAGTTGCTTTATAATTCTTTAAAAAATTATTCCAAAGGTATTTTAGTGTTTGAATTTAGCAAAAATTCATTTCCAAAAAGAGTATTTTGGGGGCTGGAGAGATGGCTCAGAGGTTAAGAGTACTGACTGGTCTTCTAGAGGTCCTGAGTTCAATTCCCAGCAACCACATTGTGGTTCACAACCATCTATAATGAGATCTGGTGCCCTCTTCTGGCCTGCAGGCATATATGCAGGCAGAACACTATATACATAATAAATAAATAAAACAAAAGAAAAAAAGAGTATTTTATGCCTGGGTGACTGTGGCGCATACCTTTAATCCCAGCATTCAGGAGACAGAGGCAGGTGAGTTTGAGGTCAGACTGGTTAACAGAGCAAGTTCCAGGGCACCCAGGGCTGTTACACAGAAAAACTCTGTCTCGAAAAACAAAACAATCAAACAAAAAAGTATTTCATGAAAAGACAACGTAAACTAATCTGACAGAGCTCAGGTCAGAGCATAGTGAGATATTTTACTTGCAAGAAAAGTAGAACAGAAAATTAATGTTTTTGTTGTTTGTTTGTTTTAGATTATGAGATACTTCCAACACACTCAGAGAAATAAATGTATTAAGTAGCATTTACAAAATTCATCCCTTCACCCTAACAATTCTTACCATTTTGGCTTCTTTAGGTTTTTGTTGTTTCATTTTAAAAGAACACCACATGTATAACATTTGTTATTTCCTGTGCTCTCTTTGCTTTTAGCACCACGTAGGCATATATCTTAGTTAGAAATAGTGCTATTATAATTTATTCCAAGTTTATTTGAACTATACACTTAGAATTTTTTTTGCATAATTTATCATACTTCAGCTTGTTTCTAGAGCAGTGTTTGAGAGGTTACATTGATTCATGTAGTGTCTTTCTTTAAACTGCTATGTAGTGTATTCTGTGTAAATAAACACTATACATTCTGAAGTGTAAATCTAAGAGTCAAAGATCGGGGTAATAACGTGAAAGATCAGAGAAGCAGAGGAACAGCCACCAGTGACTTCTTACCTCTTCAGATCCTTTGACCAAAAGGACCAAGATCCTGTCTCTGGCCCGCCTTATCACTTCCTGTCTCTGCCTCCCAAGTGCTGGGATTAAAGGCGTGAGCCACCACCTCCTCCGCTTCTATGGTTAACTAGTGGCTAGCTCTGCCCTCTGAGCTCCAGGCAAGCTTTATTTGTCAGAACACAAACAAAATATCACACAACAGTTCCTGGTAAATGTTGGCAATTTCTTGCTAGAATACTGTAGTGGATATTTGTGTGTGTGTGTGTGTGTGTGTGTGTGTGTGTGTGTGTGTGTGTGTTTATACATGTGTGTGCGCCAGCTTATAAAGATAGCTTCCAATGTGATCAGGAGACCTCCACAGGACTCTTTTCTCCTACTCCCAGATCCTTTCAGGAATCACAGGATGAAAACTATCATACTAAAAATTATACATTTTTATTTTTTATCTTATACTCTTAAAAATACACAGTGAAGTTCTCCTGAGGACATGTAATATCTGATTATGCAGTAGATTGAATGCAGAGTCTATCATGCCAAATTTGGAAAAATGTAAAGTAAAATCATTCTAATATTTACTAAAATTTGCTTCTTAGCTGGAGAAATGGCTCAGCCTTTTAAGACTAGGCTCACAAAAAACATTAACATTTGCTTCTTTTGGAAAATGCAATTTTTAAATTAAAGTATGTTATTTATAGTATATATTTTAACTTCCAGTATAATAAATATTGATGGACATAATTTAGATAAGCAGAATTTTTAAGAGTCTAAAGAATCTTTGAAATAAAAAAGTTTTGACAAGTGTTGCCCCCAGTCTCTGCATGAGAGAGGAGTGGTGAGGTCCCTTCTCTTCTTCACCACTTGAGTTCCAGGGATCCAGCTCAAGTCACCAGGCTTGGTAACAAGTGCCTTGTCACACTGAACGATCTTACCAGTCTCAGAATATAATTTTCAACATACATAATTTATTGATTCATTTTTTCCCATTGTTTTTTCTTGCTCTTGTTTTGAGATAGCATTCCCTATGTTGCCTAGGCTAGTCTTGGAATTCCTGAGCTTAAGCCATCCTCCTGCCTCAGCCTCCAAAATATACAAGACTACAAGCATGATGCAGCATCACTATGCCTGGATTTCCCATTGATTTTTAAATTCAGGTTTCCATGGATGCATAATTACAACTAAAGTCTCTATTCCGTTTTATTGATTTAGCTATCTTTCCATTAATACCTCTCTCAGAATTAGTAGGACTTTATAATGGTCTGTTGCATGATACGGTAAATAATACCACCTTTTGTCTTTCAAAATTGCTTAGTTGAAGGCCTTTATTCTATAGAAATTTTAGAACAAACTCCCATTTTGTATAAAATTTTCAGTGAGTATTTTATTGGAGTTGCATTGAATTATATAAATTTGTAGAGAACAAATGTTTTAATTATATTGAGTCTCTATCCATGAACATAGTATCTCTCTTTTTATTCTGTCATCTGCTCAGATTCTTTGATTTTATTTTGTCACTAGAGGAGTTTTCTATCTTTTATTGGTTTTATTCTTAAATATCTTGTCACTTTCGTTATGACATCTGGAATTTTATCTATTGCACATTCTAACCAAAGATAGAAACTTGGGGCATATCAACAAAGAAGTCTTAAGAGTAGCTGACCCAGCTGGGCGGTGGTGGCGCACGCCTTTAATCCCAGCAGAGGTAGAGGCAGATGGATCTCTGTGAGTTTGAGGCCAGCCTGGTCTACAGAGTGAGTTCCAGGACAACTAGGGCAGTTACACAGAGAAACTGTGTCTTGAAAAAACAAAAACAAAAAAAAAAAATGTAGCTGACCAGCACATGGATTAGAGCTCTGTGAAGATTAGAGTTGTAAGGAGACACCATGACATATGCACCAGAAGGGCTAACTAGACAGTCTCTTGTGTTGGCTGTGATGTGGGGCAGCTCAAACCTACCTCTGTATCTGTAAGAGGACAACAAAGTAGATAGGAAGACTGTATGCCCATTACACACAGTCACCGACTCAACAGCCCCATGTCTCGGTATTTCTTCAAGAGGTACAAAATTATAGACCTATAAATATTTTTGTGAGAATATTTACTGAAGCCTTATTTGAACTGGAACAACTCAATGTCCATCAACAGGAAAATAGAGAAATAAATTATGACATTCTCATTCAAAGGAATACTACTAAGCAATAGAAACAAATGAGTTGCAGATGCCGCAGCAGCATGAACATTCAAATGAAGTTCCCAGACAGGTAAAATGCAATGGTTGTGTGGAAATTATAATAGAGGTTCCCATGGGATGGTGGGAACTGACTAATAGGCATAGAAACTATCCAGTGTTGAAATGCTTAAATCTGCATTGGGACGTTATGTACATGGTTTAGGACATTTGTCAAAGCTCATCAAATAGTACATGTCATTGAATGTTAATTTTGCCTCAACTAAGAAAAGCAGAAACATGGATGGTGTTGGAATCCTGTTTTCTGGTCTTTAACTGAGAAATGCCATTGCTGTGATGGTTTTCTTGTGAAATGTTTCATTTTTTATGTTGTAGACCAAAATCCAGGTTCCCTTTTCATAGTAATGGGGCATAAATGAGAATGCTTTTTGGTACTTGAGAGAAACAAAGCCAAAGGGTTGTCAGTTTTTGCTATTTTTTAAATCTATTGAATCTTTCCAATCAGTACTGTAATGTGTGAGTTTCACTAACTTAACACCTTGTAACTATCTCCTTCATTTGTCTGAATGATCTTTAGGAGTCAGGGAGTACCTCCTTTGTTGGTAATTTCCTGTCAGCATAGTTCATTCAGACTTGTTGGTCCTAATGTGTACATGTAAGTGCTGGGGATTAGTGGCCAAGTAGACCAGGGAAGACCCCAGCCCCCTGGAGCCAATGTAGGGAGAAATGAGCAATACAAATACCAGATATCTTTAGACAGCTGTTTGCTCTGGAGGAGGTGAGATGGGGTGGCATGGCAGAGCAGTTAAAGGCGCTGCTATACATGGTCTATTCCAGAAGGCTTCCCTGTGTTACGGCTATAGTGACAGGAACATCAACTGTGGGTATGTTCTAGGACTATTTCGAGGAGGAGGTCATTGTCACACCCCTCCTTGTTTGTGCAGTTATTCATTTCAAAGCTTTTATATTTTTCATAATGGCCTTTGTAGGGACTTTATGTATGTGGGGCAATTTGACCTCTGAACTTCTGAAATTGCTAGTCTAGTCTGGGTTATTCACCCTTCCAGATGGAAACAGCCCTTTGCAATGTTGACTTTATCTTGCTGTCCCTGCTGTATACAAGCTTGGGAGGAGGGCTTAGTGCGTGGAGATGCAGAGGTTGAATTTCTGTAGTTAGACAGTGTCCTTTTGCTAAGAAGAGAGTATTTAAAATGTGAAGAGAGTTTGGAAACCTTTTTCCTTGGCCTTTGTCCCTGCCTTGCATCTGTGTGGTTAGTCTTGTTGGGACTCCCTAGCTGAAACTGTTTTCTTTTCTCTGTATAAGAGAGCATGGTTGGCAAGGTCCTCGTGAATTACAAAGTAAAGAATCATACTCAATCATAAATAAAAATGTGCTTTCCTAGTTAGTTGGTTGCTTCTTATAGTGATATTTTAAAATATCAGTTATATTTGGAGGCATTTGGTTTAACAAATAGAACAAAATTGTAGGTTTTTTTAGTGATCACTCAAGTTGGACCATTCTGAAAGCTGAAGCACTGTATTTCATTTCACCCTGTCCTACTTCCAGCCACAGTCCATGTGAGTAGGTTGGATGGACACTGGTCTGAATCCTCCTGCTGTGTCAGCAACAGAAAACAGTGTTCCTCAAATGCCCACACCTCACACAGCCGCCTAAGGCTAAGGCATACTTGGAGGTGTGCAGTTTATAATTCATGCCTCAGCAATAAAGGTTTGGAGAAGCCCCTGCAATTGTGATTCTTTCCTGGTGTCCCCTCTAGAGGCCAGTACACGGTGTTTCTGAAATACAGGGCCAGGGCTTATGGGCCTGTAATGAGTATCTTCAAGTATTTTTAGGACTGATAGAGACCCACCAGCTTTCAGTAGAATAATAGAAAATAAATGCTATTTTGGGGAGCAAGAATTGAACGTGTACAGAGAGTATGCATGAAAGGACTGGAATCAGCACAAGACACCCAAGACCAAGTTCTCAGCACAGAGGTGGATTTGCCCCAGAGGGATTAAGGGCAGAGAAGAAGAGACAAAGACAGGGGATAGAGGACAAGGGAGAAGGGGAAGGGAACAAGGAGGAGGGGACACGGGACTGCCTCCAGATAGAGGGGACAGGCATGGCCCACAGACTAATGGCAGTTTATAAAGGGAAAGGGGAAACCCCTTGTTAGGATGATTTGGTTTGTCTTGATTGGACATGTTAATTAGGGCAGCCAAAAGGGGACTTTTGATTGCTGGACTTCCAATACTTCCATAACTGGACCTTGGTGGTCAGCCTCAGGAGAAGGAAGTGGCCAAATAAGGGAATAGACCTTGGAGGCTAGCCTTAGAATGTAATCCAACCGTTTAGCCAGGCAGAGAGAACAGGGAAGGGCAAGGCCCACCAGAGCCAGGCTTGCCATGTTCTGGCCACTAGAGCCCTTCAATACATACTGTGTTCTGCTTGGCAAAATATTTGTCTTATTGCTGTTGATCTTTTAAAAACTTAATTTTTCTTGCTTCAAGGGTGAACTTTATTTAATTTTTCAAACATAGACGCAAGTTAATTTATTCTGAACTGGGTATTCTGTCAAAAATACTTAGCTGATGCATTTCCATTTACAATTTTCCCAATCTTTTATTTAGGCAGCAAACAGATATAAAAAGTGTTTTATTTCTTAAAAAAAAAAAAAAAAGCAACTATTATGAGGACAGGGATGCTAATTTTTTTGCAGAATCTAAGAAGGTTGAATGTGTTTTACTCCAGAGCATATGTGTCGCGTCCACCTCGACCAGCAAGGAAGATGCAACACCAGGCTCTTCTCCAAGCAGTTTATTCAGGAACCTTGAGACAATCTTCTGACCCTGGGGAAAGCCATCTTCTCACTCTGGGGAAAGCCAGCCCACGCCCTTTATAGCCACTGGGCAATCAACCCCGTAGTGCCACATGGACAATGCCGATAGGGTCAGACATGCGCAAGCAAGCCAGATTCCACGCCCAAGCCAAATAAGGAGTTGTTTATCCCAGAGAACACCCGCCATCGGGAAGGCCGGACGCCGGCGCCATCTTTGAGGTGCGGCTGTGCACGGCTCTCTACACATATGAACACTTTTCAGCAAAAAGACCCATTCATCCAGTGTGCCTCTAGTATAGATGGGGCGGGTTTGTGTATGTGTGTGAATGTGTGTGTGTGTGCGAGAGAGAGAGAGAGAGAGAGAGAGAGAGAGAGAGAGAGAGAGAGAGAGAGAGAGAGAGATAGAGATAGCATGCACAAATCATGATTCAGAATGTCTCCCGCAGCAGCATGTTCAGAGATGAAAACTGTGTCTGTGCATTTTGGAGACAGGTCTCATTGCTTTGTGCTTTTAACTGACTGCTTCTGTTTTGTGAACTATCTTGCTTTTCAGCCTTCACTGAATTCCTCTTCCACCTATTTTTCTCCTAAGTTAGGTAAGCCCTGGAAGCAATTGTATGTGGAAATATGACCCAGGAATTAGGTAGAAGCAAAGAGGCTTGCTCTGTGTACTTTTCAGGTTATTGATCCATTTGGTGGGTATTAACTCAGCATGCCTTCCATGCCAGGGCAGCCTTGGGTACAAAGAGTAAACAGCAGTTTCTGTGGACAGAGGAAGAGCTTAGGCAGCTTTAGGAGCTGCTCTCCCTGCTGGGGATGGAGACTGGCCTTCAGTTCACCTCAGGTGTGGGAACTTTTTCTCTTAAGGATGCTCCAGGGTGGAGGAGGACTTGAGTCAGTTGTCTGGTTTCCTGGGAGCACAGTGAGTCCAGTGAACGTAGTGTGTCAGTAAGAGGATCTTACTGTAAATCAAAGTTAGCTGATCCATTGGTTCTGTGGGTGTGATTCAGCGAGCCGCAGCACAGCCGGGCTCCTTTGTGGGGCTTCCCACCTTCCCACAGAGAGGTGGCCTTTCCGTTCCTGCCTTCCTCCTGCTCCTTCCCTGGTGGCTCCTGAGAGAGCACGCGCGAAGGTCGTTGCTCTGCCCAGCGTACACTCACTTCCAGTCTTCTTCCCTATGTTGCTAACTAGATTAAAACTCCAGAAAAAGTGTGATGTCTTAACTTCCTACAAGTGTATGTAGGAAAGACTTGTTACTTTTGTCTCTCTCTCTCTTTTTTTTCCAAGACAGGGTTTCTCTGTGTAGCCCTGGCTGCCCTGGAACTCGCTCCGTGGACCAGGCTGACCTTGAGCTCACAGAGATCTGCCTGCCTCTGCCTCCCAAGTGCTGGGATTAAAGGCGTGCGCCACTACCACCCAGCCGCTTTTGTCTCTTTAAAGAGAGTGTGGGGGGTATAGATATGAGGGATTGGAATTTTGCTGATTGTCAAACACTGCTTTGTATCTTGAATATTGAAAACCACCTGCCCTGTCACGACTCATCTTGTTAACTGTCCATTCCTAGGCCCCATTTATTGTCAAGCAGCGAGAATCATCATCATGTAGCTTAAATGCTCACAATTCAAAAGTAGATTCAGTATCTAGAAAGCCTGTCAAGGACATACCAAGGAATGTAACTTGTAGTGTTTAAGTAATAGCATGTGAGGAAGAAGGCAGCATGGTTAGATTCTCCCCACTGTGTGGGACTCCAAAGAACATGAATGTTGTGGGTGGAGTCTGGTCGTTTTGTTCTGGTCACTCATGTACCTCAAATGGCAGGGCAGCAATGGGATAGTTTTCTAAAACCATGTAAGAGTAAAATTCCAGACAAAACAAAACAAAATATAAGAAAGAAAGAAAACTTAATCCTTTGATCTATACTGTTGTTCTGCTGGGGAAGTTATTATTACTGTGCATATGTGTTCATGGTGTGTGTGTGTGTGTGTGTGTGTGTGTGTCTGTGTCTGTGTCTGTGTCTGTGTCAGTGTACATGTGGAAGTTGGGACATTATGAAGTTTATTCTTTCCTCTACCTTTACATGGTTCTAGAGATGGAACTCAGATTTCCAGGCCTGTGTAGCAAGTTCCTTTACCTCCCAAGCCATCTTGACAGCACATTACTATTGACATTTATCAAAACTGCATGTAGTAGTCATGTGTATATGTAAACACTGTTAGGATTTAGGCTCAGGTGGTTACAAATAAACTTTTGTAGATGTGAATGTCTAGCAGGTTATTGGAAAGCCGTGCAGGGGCTAGCAAGATGGCTTATTTGTGAAAGAGCTTACCATGCAAATGTGTGGACCTGAGTTTGAATCTCTGAAAACCACAGAGAGTCATGTAAGTGAGATGGGTCTGGAATCCCAGTGCTCCTGTGTGGAAATGGGAGGCAGAGGCAGGAAAATTCTCAGAAGCTTGTGGGCCAGCTAGCTTGGCCTTTGTAGAGGGAAAAAACCACAGCCACCAATTCTAAGAGACTGTCTCAGACAAGGTGGAAGGTGAACATGGAAACTGAAGGTTCTCCTCTGCTATACAGCAACACACATGCATGAACACACACAAAGTCATACAGAACATAGCTCTGGGATGTAGGACTTCACTTCTTGTGCAGGAGTGTTCTGGAGGTTGACTGTCAGGATTGTGCTCTAAATCAATGTGACAAATGAAGTAGTTCCCATAAATTCAGAAAACATAATTCGGTGTATAGGAGTGTGGCACATGAATAGCATGGTCAGGACCCTAGGCTTTGATCCCTCCCAAAAGGAAAAGATGTTCTAGATGATAGGACCATTGTGGGAAATCTTCCTTGAAGAAAAATGCAGAAACATAAGGCCTCTGGAGAGCATACCACACCAGAGGCCACAGTGGCTTCATCTTCTGAACAGGCTAGTGGGGCGGGGCACAGAACAGGGAGTCTGTGTTCTGTTGCAAGGCTGTGATGGGCCTTTTACCTTCACCTGCACATGTCCCTCGCCTGAATTCCTGTGGTTGGATTAATCTGTGCTGTCTTAAGTCATTGTCCTTGTAAGCCTTGGAGGGAGGCTCTGTTAGGACTCCCTTCTTAAAGATATAAAAAGGAGTTTAAAGTATTCATAAAAACCATGGGCAGTGTGTGTGTGTGTGTGTGTGTGTGTGTGTGTGTGTGTGTGTGTATGTGTATAGTTTACCTAGTTAAAGTTGTTTGCATAAGTAATTTGTATCTGCTGAACTGCTGTGGTATATACAATATAAATAAGAATTTTGTATCTTGGATAATTTGGAGGATATAATTTTGCTACCATATACTAATTGATTGATTGAGACAAGGTCTCACTGTGTGGCCCTAGTTGACCTGAAACTCCCCATGTAGACAGGATTGGCCTTGAACTCAGAGATATGCCTGCCTCTGCTTCCTCAGTACTGAGATGGGCACCACTACTTCCAGCTTATACATGGTTATGTATTGTACGTGAATTTTTGAGTTATTTCACAAAGTTAACCCTCTGTGTTAGTGAGGATTAGTATGGGGGAAAAAGTATTGACCTCTTACTGTGCAATTTCAGAACTCAGTCCCTTCCCTTCCCTCCCCTCCCAACCCCTGCCTCCTCCCCTCCCCATCCTCCTCCCCTCCCCCTCCCCTGCCCCTCCCCTCCCTTCTGGCAGTGTTTCTAGTTCTATTAGCCTCCAGCTTTGGTGCTGGCTGTGTGTATGTGATCTACCACAAGTTCATCTCTTTTTAAAAACTTTACGGTAGCATTTCCTTATCAAAACTACATAGAGATAATGATGTCTAAAGCTTGGAGCATCTGCCCCACATAGCCTTTCTCCAAATCCTTGTTCCTGTACCAACATATTCTTCATGAAACCACAGTGCTGAGAAGAATTGGGTCTTCTCTGTCCCCATAGCATAAACAGCATTCATAATTGCTGCTTTAAAAGTCTTAAAGTGTTAACATGTATCATAGCAGACCCATGACTCTTTGGATATACATGCTGGTCTTTCTACGTAATGTGAAACACTCATTTACCCACTTCTTGTAAGAAAGGAAATTTTAAAAAGAACATCAAAGCTTTTCCATTTCTTGAGATATTTATGTCTGCAAATCCAAGAAGAAACCCAGAACTGAGTGGAATCAGGGTGTGGGCAGATAGAGGAGTGTGGCATGCACCAGCCTGTAGCCTCAGCTTTCTGTGTGCGCATCTATATGTCGTGGACGTCTTACACATTCTTCAGTCTAAGACTGACAAGGATAGACTACCTTCACCTAAGCATGAGTTGATTTTCCATGAACATTTTCAGTTTTGTTTCCTTTCAGAACGGCTGCTGCTTAAAAGATCTATTTATATGTTGCTTTTCCCTTTCTAGGAGCACTTGGAGACTCACCTCCTGAAGCAGACTGTGAAAGGACACAGAGCTTAGCTGGCTCTTGATGTAGTTGCTGCACTGTTTTCTAGTGGCGTTTATAGATTTATTCTGTTCCAGCTATGTGACGTCAACATACTTTAACAAAGCGTTTTTATTAAAGTCTTTAGGGGAAATTAATTTGATAGGTGAAACACTGATTTTATGTTACGTTTCTTTACAGACTTTTATCTCCTTTATTGGTAGCAAATGCTTTATTCTGAGCATTTAATTTTATATGTTTTTTTAAAATTTTTATTTTTATTTTGCAATACAATTCAGTTCTACATATCAGCCACGGATTCCCTTGTTCTCCCCCCTCCGGCCCCCCTCACCTTCCCCCTAGCCCACACCCCATTCCCACCTCCTCCAGGGCAAAGCCTTCCCCGCGGACTGAGATCAACCTGGTAGACTCAGTCCAGGTAGGTCCAGTCCCCTCCTCCCAGGCCGAGCCAAGTGATCCTGCATAGGCCCCAGCTTTCAAACAGCCAACTCATGCAATGAGCACAGGACCCGGTCCCACTACCTGGATGCCTCCCAAACAGATCAGGCCAATCAACTGTCTCACCCATTCAGAGGGCCTGATCCAGTTGGTGACCCCTCAGCCATTGGTTCATAGTTCATGTGTTTCCATTCGTTTGGCTATTTGTCCCTTAATTTTATATGGTTTATATTTATTCTTATATTATTTATGCATTCTAATTTATATTGAAATTATGGAATTATGTAACTGATTTGAGTCTTTTGGTTTTGGGATAAATAATATTTTTAAAAATATAATCCTATTATTCTGCTCTTTTCTTTTAGCTCCAGTTATAAATCGGTTCACAAGGCGTGCCTCGGGTAAGTCTGACTGTCCTACGGACTTCTCTCACTAATGGCGACATTTTAAAGATGATAATTGTATTGGACAAAACTATACAAAGAATAATTAATGGGGAACAATAGCCTATTTGTTCATCTTTTCTCTAAGAAGAACCCCAGTGTGATATAACCATATATTAGGAATTAATTGAAAATTAATTAAGCCATAAGTGGCTATGTTTAAGTCCCACTGTGGCCCAGGCTGGTGTAGACTTCATCTCACTCTGCACATTTCTTCTTGCTTTTAACAAAATGTCTACTTGGGTGATTTCTCATTCACCAGTAACAGTTGAGAAGCAGTGATTCAAGAAATGGGCAAAGGATACCTGGAAACAGTGAGGAGGGAACATTTTTAACTATTATATGGAGCCCTTTAGAATAAGCCAGTTAACATTGTTTAGTTGCTGTCTTAAATATTGCCTGGCACCCTGATGCATGGCCAGAGGAGAGCTGTGTACCAAGTACCTAAATGATAATCACTGTGGACCCTGTGACCTGTGGGAAGAAGGGTATACAGTTAAAGGTGTTTCTATCTACACTAGTTTCAGTAAAAGGAGTTGGAATGTAGAAATGGATCAGTGACTTTCTGGAAAATTCACTCTGTGGAGTATCTTCCCTGAGAGAGGACTAATGAGTATACTACATTTACTTTGAGAGGGTTACTCTTCCTCTTAAGTACAGGTAGAATTATTTTATTCAAAAATAGAAAATAAATATTTCAAACACTTCATCTTTGGAGTCAGATATTAGAAATTAGTTTGTTTGTTTGTTTGTTTGTTTTTATAAAATGGCCTCATTTCTACTGTGTTGTAAAACTCAGAAAGCTTTAAGCCTGATTTTTTTTTTTAATTTGCCAGCAGTTAGTGGAATAATTTACTCTTTACACAATGACCAGGTCTGTAACGAGAGAACCTAGAGAAGTGTGCTGCTCTGGGACGTGGCTCCCATTCTCAGCTGTCGGTGATCTCAGTGCATATTTATTTTAAACAGTGAATGCAAATTGCAGGTTTTAATGCCTTCTGTGGAATAGGGTTTCGTTTATGTCTGCAAGGCAAGAACAGAGCTGTGAAACATGACTTTCAGAAATGGTAGAAACCAGGAAGAAACAATTGGAATCAATGTTGTGTGTCTTGTCTTTACCCGTGAAGTTCATTCAGTAGAAATGGGTTTGGGAATCATCACCCTTTCTGCCCTATGCTGTATGAGTGATACATTTATTTATGAGTAAGTTCCATTCGTATTTTTATATGATTATTCATCAGTAATTGATGGCTTAGTATATAGATTAGTTTTCAAACACCATTGTTTTATCTCTCCTCCCCTAAATGTGTATCCACTGTATCTCATTAGGACCTGGCTGGAAATGTAGAGCTGATGGAATACTAGCAAAGAAATACATTTAAAATGTATTCATTTCCAGGATGACAGACAATTGGAAATGCCAGTGAAACCAATCAGAAAAAAAAGTCATTATAAAATAACAATAAGCCAGCTGGGCAGTGGTGGCACATGCCTCTATTCCCAGCACTCAGGAGGCAGAGGCAGGCGGGGGTTGAGGCCAGCCTGGTCTACAGAGAAAGTTCTAGGACAGCCACACATACACAGAGAAACCTTGTCTCAACAAAAACAAAAACAAAAAACAAAAACAAAAAACCCCACAAAAAGAAAACCAAAACAATAACAACAACAACAACAAAATCAACAAGCCTAAAAGGTCATAATGTATGCTGAAAACCATTATAAGAATGACTCTTAATGTTGATTGCAAAAACAAGAGATACTCTATGGAGTGCCCTGGCCAGTCTGTTACTGTGCATTTCATATAAACTTTCAGTCTTTTGACTGAGAGAAATAAAATTATATGTCTTAGGAAAACAACAGTGTTGTGTATAGGAGAATAAGGATATATTTAATCATTTACACCTCTATATTTTGCCTTCTTATAATCCTTATGAAAATTTGTGTACATAGTTCCTGGCCAAAAACCATAGGATCAGTCTTAGGTACTCTGGAGGGAAATTCTGCAGTTCTGTTAGTTTAAAGGCAGTTTAGTGGAGGAGCCATCTTTCAACTCCTTATAAAGTAACATTTTTTGAAAAAAAAAAAAGCATTGCTTGTCAAAAATATAGAAAATTGTGTGTAATTACTGAGATTGCCTGAGGAGTTTTTTTGGTCGAATTTAATTTCAGTCATACTTTCCTTTTAGAATTAAACTTTAAAACTCTAAGAACTAGAGTCCATGGGAAAGACAGTCAGTCAGATAAAATCATCCAGAAGTCTTTGAGTTTGTTTCTCATAAAATAATATTTCAAAAAAGAAACCTGTATTAGTTACAGAATAGGATAGAAACACTGTGTGTTATAGCAGTGTGGGTGATGCTGGTGCTTGGTCACTGCTGGTTCCATGAAAACAGTCAGATGCAGTAGTTCTCATATTCTCAGTTCCTGAAACCCTTGAGTTTGGAGATTTTAGTATTTATACTGCATCTATTACAAATAATTTTCAGACTTGAATAATATAAATAAAACATTCTTCCTTTTATACTTTATTGCTATGGTTCATGAGGATGAGAAGTATGTTTATGATAATTTATAGCAGGCACATTATTTAGGCTCATGCTTTTCTCTTACATTCACATCTTTGTGTACTAATGTGTGTGTGTGGGGGGGCGTGCCCTGGAACTGGAGTTAGAGAAGGTTGTAAGCCACCAAGTGGGTGCTGGGAATGGAATGCTGATCCTCTGGAAGAGGCGCCAGTGCTGTTAACTGCTGAGCCATCCCTCCAGCCCCCATTTTGTGTTTTTAGTAGCTCACTTTCTGATAACTTCTTGAGTCATCTTCATATATTTTTAGTACTTACCCATTGTCTTACTTAGAGTTTCTACTGCTGTGAAGAGACAGCATGACCATGGCAACTCTTGTAAATGAAACATTTAATTGGGGCTGGCTTACAGTTCAGAGGTTCAGTCTGCTATCATTATGGCAGGAAGCAGGCAGATGTGGTGCTGGAGCTGACAGTGCTACATCTTGCAGGCAACAGGAAGTCAAATGACTGTCACACTGAGGGAAGCTTGAGAAAAAGATCTCAAAGCCCCCACAGTGACACATTTCCTCCAACAAGCTACACCTCCCCTCTGGGGGCCATTTTCTTTCAAACCACCACACCCTTAAACCTGTCCGTTACTGGTTCTATAAGTAAAAGGGCCAGGTTTAGTCAATTTCGCTGAACAGAATTCCTGTGGTTTTAAGTCCTTAGTTAGTCCTTAGAAGCCAGTTCACTACTTAATGCAGGGTGAAGGCTGTGGCAGTGTCACTAATGGAATGAGGGAGACACTGTTAGAACACAGAGACTGGCCTTGTAGGCCGGTGGGGAGAGTTCTACCAAACATGGAAGTGGTTGTCGTTTGTCTGCTGACATGCAGCTACAATACACGTTCGGTATCTTCCTTGCATTGCCTCATTAAACCTATTTAAAAACAGCACTTTATAATCCTGTTATTACAAGATAAGGCCAGCTTTTGGTCCTTTCTTTGGGGGAGGGTACGTTTGTAAACCCTTCTTTAAAAATATAGAGAAATGTTTTCCCTCTTCTCCTTTCCTTTCTTCTTCTTCCTTCCTCCCTCTCTCCTTCTCTCCCACCCCTCTCCCTCACTGGGAGGCTAACAGTAATATTCAAGTTTGTCCTAAGGGTTAAGTGGTTTCAATAAAACCCACAACAGAATGTCTACTCTCTCCAAAATACTCATGATATGCAAGACACTGAGGCCATGGGCCAGGTAATATTTATTAAGGAATGGGATCTATAAGGTATACTCACAACACAGAGCAACAAGGTAGACACTGCTGCTTATCCAGCTGTCACTGTCCTGCCATTCTGCCCAGGGGCGATGGGAACCAAACAGCAAGCCACACCTCTTTGCAGCTTGCTCCTGCTCCGACTACCCAAGAACACAAGAGAGCGAGTAACCCCTGCCCACGTAAGGGGTCACATATCCTAGAGAAGACCATGGCCATAAAGCAAAAAACAAAAAAAAAACAAAAACAAAAACAAAAAAAACCAAAAAACAAAAAACCACACACACACACACACACACACACACACACACACACACACACACACACACAAAACCCCACAAAACAAATGCTCCATCCAATTGGTCATTGGGCCGAATGGTGGAATTCCCATAACACTCATGTTGAGCGGTCTTTTGCAAAGAATGCTTAAATCCAACCAACAAAACTCTCAAGAGACTTTGTGCCTTAGCCCATCAGAGAAGAGTGTTAGCCTTGGCATCAGTCTTTAATCAGAGCATCTCTTTCTTACTGTTTGCACATTACAGGTTTCCAGTAGATACAGTGTTTTCTGTGTAGTTTTATTTCTGAAGTGGGAGAGTGGGATCCAGCCAGTGCTGAGACAGGTCTCTTTTGTTTTTTCTAATCACAGATTTTATTTAGAAAAATACCATATTTATAGAAAATTTCAAAGAATGGCTGAATGAACACATTTACCCAGATTCCTTGATTGTTAATTCATTATTTTGACACATTTGCACACTCTCCCTTCTTTATACACCCACACACATATGCACACGTTTTTAGTTTTTGAGATGAAGATCTGTGTGTAGCCCAAGCTAGCTTTGAATTCATGATTTTTCTCCCTCCCTCAGGCTCCTGAGTGCCAGCATACCCAATCACACTTTTTATTTTTTATTGACCTTTTCAGGAATTCTAAATACTTGAGTGTCTATCTCCTAAGATCTTCTACATAGTGTATCACTCCTGGGATTAATGGCATATAAACTCGGTATACTATAGACTACTGTTGTTAGAGTCAGACTTTTTCTGTTGTCCTACTAAGGGCTCCCTCCCACCCCCATTAAACACTTTTGTGTCTTCATTTTTCTTCTCTTTCATAAACTGGCTTCCAGGAATTTTTAAAATTTGCTTTTTTGAAGTTTTGAAGGTTGTTCCTGACCTGTTATTAGCTGCTGTGAGTTCTTCAGTGGCACAGACTCTGCAGCTGTCGGTCAGCATGTCCCACTGATGCCCGGGGAGTCTTTGCATTGATGTTTGGCATTGCATTCAGGGTCTGCAACAGAGCAGTCTGTGTTAAGAAGCATTTGTTTCTTGTAAGAGAATTGCGAGAGCACATGTAAACACACACACACACACACACACACATACACACATCTAAATAATGACTTTTGTTGTAAAGATAATTCATTCTTTAATGTTTTACCATGAGTGTTGAATTGTGTAACACAGGTTTTTTTTGCAATTCTTTTTTTTAATTTTATAATTTAATTTAATTTTACATATCAGCCACAGATTCCCCTGTCCTCCCTCCTCCCGCCCCCTCTCCCCCCAGCCCATCCCCCATTCCCATCTCCTCCAGGTCAAGGACTCCCCTGGGGATTCAGCTCAGCCTGGTAGATTCAGTCTAGGCAGGTCCAGTCCCCTCCTCCCTTCACCCAGGCTGAGCAAAGTGTCCCTGCATAGGCCCCAGGTTCCAAACAGCCAGCTCATGCACTAAGGACAGGAGAACAAAGAAAAAGAGACCATGATAAATGAAGACCCCATGGGAATAGGAAGAAGCAAAGTGCTAGAGAGGTCCCCGGAAATCCACTCTGTACCACACTGAACATAGCTTGAGCATATGAGACCTCAAAGCCCATCTCCATAATGATGCACATCCTCCAACAAGACCACATCCACTCCAACAAAGACACACCTTTAATAGTGCCACTCCCTTGGGCCAAGCATTCAAACACACAAGTCTATGGGAGCTATACCTATTCAAATCACCACAAGGTATAAACTAATAATGCTCCTCTTAGAAGATTTTTATAATAATTATGCAGTATATAGTCCATGAAAACATGGGACCCAGGACTTTTCCCAGTTTTGCTTTGGTTTTATAGTACCAGCCTGCTGTTCACATGTGTCCTGAGACAAGGTAGGGGCTTTCAGGAACCCGGGCTGGATGTCCAGATGAGTCAAAGTGAAGAGGTGGATGGGACGCTGACACCAAAGGTGGGGTTGAAATTCAGAAGCAGACAGTTCTAGCAAAGCAACAGAATGAAAACAGAACTCTCACACTGGGCAAGGGAGGTGGAGTGGGGCCCAGAGAGGTTTGATGAGCTGGTGTCCAGGCCTTTCCTCAGGTGAGAGAAGTTACTGGGAATCCTAGAACAATCTCATTCTCTGGTTACTGTGCTAGGCCCAGAGAATAGTATTAAACATGTTCTTCCCTGTGTTTCCGTACAAATAGAGCCATGTGGGTAGAGCGGGTGCTGCTTGTATCATCCCTGGCTTGCCTGTTTACCAGGCCCTAGCAACCCTGATTGACTAAGTATGTTCCCTGCATATCTTCCTGTGATATGGAACTTGGACCCCAGTGTCATCTGGTTCATTTTTTAGTAATTCTAGGAACACTGACAGACTTTCTCAAGGATATTGAGGGACTTAGTTGCATTTCTTCCAGAGTTGTTTGAGCCTCTGGAGCAGGAAGAAAGGAAGGCAACGGAAATTCGACAGGATCGTCAGTGCTGTTGAGGGGAGAGGGATGAGGAGGGTTCTTCCCACGTCCTCAGACCCTGTACATCAGTGCTTACTTATGCCAGGGGATGCCCATGGAACCCCAGTGCATCTGGTTACTAGGACACGGCCCTGGAGCTGACTGAATGACTCCAGCAGACAGGTGGCTCTCCAAAACATGAATAGAGAGACCAGACCCATGGACTCAGCACAGCCATTCTTAATATTATCAGGGTTTAGATTTCTACTGCACAGACAGAACCATTTTTTTGTTTCTTTGTTTTGTTTTCCTAATGCATTGTAGACCAGTGCTTCTGTAAAATATGGAATTTCTATAGAAATACCGATTGCTATAGTAGTTTCTAAATACTCTCGTTTTTGATTTTTTGTCTTATTGTAGATTGCCATGGATTAGGTAACATGACCTTGGAATGACCTACAGGAGATGTGAAAGTTCTCATAGAAAGCTTTCTTTTTTTTTTTTTTTTTTTTTAGTTTTTCGAGACAGGGTTTCTCTATGTAGCTTTGCGCCTTTCCTGGGACTCACTCGGTAGCCCAGGCTGGCCTCAAACTCACAAAGATCCACCTGGCTCTGCCTCCCGAGTGCTGGGATTAAAGGCGTGCGCCACCACCGCCCGGCCATAGAAAGCTTTCATAAAGGAAAATTACAAATTTAATTAAAGAATTCATTATTCAGAAACCAGACATCTTATTTTACCAGAATGGCATTTTGTCAGCATGTCTTGCCCCAGGAATGAGTGGAGCCCTTTGTTGTAGGTGGCACATGACACATGTAGGTTGTGATACACATGCTGTTACTTGTGCATGGTGCACATGCCTGTTCTTGTTGGAGGTGTATCACAGGCTTCTCTTGGTTAGATCTGCTACAGTGTACCCTTGCACGAATTTCCTAGCCCTAGCATGTGGACGCTATGATGCTGTCACTATCACATGTCATTGATACTGTAATTTAATTATTTTTGGCCAATCACCACTTTCTAATACATGAGGTCCCTCCCTCATTAATGAACAGAGAAAAAATGTACTTCTGGATGAGGTCGAAATAAAGAAACCATTAGATTTGTCTCTGAGGGTCCATGCTTGGCTAGCTTGTGTGATACTCTAGATTCAGTCTCCCCCAGCTCCCCACAGAATGTGAACTGTAAGGGAATGAGAGTGTTGGAAGGATGTGAGTGAAAGTGAGGCTTGAGATTTCTGAGGTAGAGTGTGCTGGGAAAGAATGAGCATGTCATAGTTAAGGGTCAAGAAGTCCATGTGAAGTTGCGTGAAGTTTTATTGGAATTAAGGAAGCCCAACACAGACTGAGGATTGACTTTTTTTTTTTTTGTTTTTTTGAGACAGGGTTTCTCTGTGTAACAATCCTGGCTTTGTAGACCTGGCTGGCCTTGAACTCACTGAGATCTTCCTGCCTGTGCCTCCGAAGTGCTGGGATTAAAGGTGTGTGTTACCACCGCCCACCTGAGAGTTGCTTTTTAAACAGTCTTTAGTGAATGATGATAAAGATGGAGTTACTCAGGAGGGTGTACCTGAATGATGTGAATCTTGGAGGAGGATGGCAGTGTAGGGAACTCTGAGAGTCTCACCACAGCATATAAGGAGTGGCACTCTCTAAGAAAAGTAATGTTCTTGGTTAGAAATGTTTTATAAAAATATAGACTCTGGTTCTCTGTGGGGAAAGGATTAGAAAGGAGGGTAGGAGTGGACAGGAAGAGCCCACAGGTCAGCAGTTTTACTGAGCACTCAACATTGTTGGTGACTAAGCAGTAAGTACTCTGCATTCCTGAGGAAGTTGCAGGCAAAGGGGAAGCCCAAGGAGTGGGGAGATGAGTTTGGTGAAAAAAGATGGTTGTGGTTGGGCGGTGGTGGTGCACACCTTCAATCCCAGCACTCAGGAGGCAGAGGCAGGCAGATCTCTGTGAGTTTGAGGCCAGCCTGGTCTACAGAGCGAGTTCCAGGACAGCCAGGAATACACAGAGAAACTCTGTCTCAAAAAATAAAAGTCTGAAGAAGCTTTATCATATGGATGACCAAGGGTAACAGAATTGAGGGCATGGTTGGACTGATGGGGTGTGGGATAGAACTGAATGTCTGTAAATGCTTGTTTAAACTGAACTTAAGGCTAGGTTTAACCTCCCGATATTTAACTGCAGAGGGCAGTAAGAAGTGAAGAGGTCCTAAGTGGGGCAATTTTTTCCACTTACTGATTATTCAGTGAGAACTTACAGTGTGTAGCTGCAGGCTCAGCCCAAGGAGGACACTGATGAGGGTGTTAGATGCATCAGTTATTCTATGTGATCTGGACAAATTACTTAAGCCGTCTCCTGTAAAACTTGCTTATTGTGATGATTCATGAGGAGAGTGCTTAGAAAGCTCTCAGCATAATCCCTGCCTTGTACTAAGGGCCAAGTGTACATTTATTAGTTCAATGTATCAAAATTTAATAGAACAGAATGTCCTAATGTTCATTCTGGTTTTTTTTTTCCTTCTGTATCTTACTACTCTTAATTTTAATTAGTTGAAGTACATAAGTGTAGCTAGAGTTTTCCTGCCTTGTCCACAGTCAGGACAAATCTCTATCACCCAGTCCCACAGCCGCTCAGACCCAACCAAGTAAACACAGAGACTTATATTGCTTACAAACTATATGGCCGTGGCAGGCTTCTTGCTAACTGTTCTTATAGCTTAAATTAATCCATTTCCATAAATCTGTACCTTGCCACATGGCTCATGGCTTACCGGCGTCTTCACATGCTTCTTGTCATGGCGGTGGCTGGCAGTGTCTCCCTTTCCCTTCCTGTTCCCTTAATTCTCCTCTCTGTTAGTCCTGCCTATACTTCCTGCCTGGCCACTGGCCAATCAGTGTTCTATTTATTGACCAATCAGAGCAACAGATTTGACATACAGACCATCCCACAGCACGTACGTACATAATTTTTAGGTACCACTTAGCACTATCCCAAGTTTGGATTGACTTACCATTGTAATAGCACGTGTGGAGGATTTCTTTAGCTAAAAGCAGAAAAGCAACTTCTCTCCCCTAAATTATCAGCTGGATATATAGACTATTATTTTGAAAACAGATTGTCTTTTAAATTTCAGCCTGCTATTTTGACTTGTATATAAATGCTGCCACACCACCTCCCCTATCCAATTTATCCAGCTACGTCTTTTGAGCCAGTACCTAGAGAAGAAATGATAGTGTCCTTGGGTTCTGAGTCTCTGAGCTCAGTGAGCTATTTCATTCTAGTTTACAATTTGATCAAGCTTTTTGATAGTTAAAATATTAATGCTTCAGTTAAAAAACAAAATGTATTCAGGCTTCACTTTCCTTTATTAGTTAAGAATCAGATTTTGCTGGGTTCAGTTGTTCACACCTGTAGTTCCAGCACTCGAGAAGCAGAGTTAGGTAGAGTTAGGTAGCAAGTTATAGGCCATCCTGCTCTACATACAGGCCAGCCAGGGCTACATAGTGTGACTCTGCCTCAGAGTGGAAATCATAACCCAAAACATCCCCAACTCCTCTCCAAATTCCTGTTTCCACTTTTCTTCCTTTTTTGTGTGTTTTTCTTTAGTTAGGAGTTCTTCAAAACAGAGAATGTTGATTTTATTATCTTACAGGTGACTTCATAACAAGACTGCTAAAAATTTAAGACAGAAATGAGTGGTGTATTGTTTTCATAATGATGAAAAGAAAGCACTTCACCTAAGAGACTTAAGTCATTGTTCCTGGGGTCCATTTCAAGGCATTATGAATATTGTCTCCACTAACCATCACCAGAAAAGGTGACAGTGACCTTCTTAGATGTTTTTAAAATATTTAAAGCCTTAAATATTTTGTCATGTCTTTTCTTTCTAAGTAGACATAGGTAGTTTAACATATCCCTCGCATGACCCCACATGGTAGTGAGGCATGGACCTTGAGTGCTGCAGGGGGCTTTGAGCCAGGAGGTGATTTTGTGACAGCCCTGCCCAGATGCAGTGTGGGGTCTAAGTAGGCTGTGAGAGGCAGCTGCGGCAAAGGGGAGCGTTTGTCCACCATGTCTGCTCGGTGGCTTTCTAACGTAAACTGTTGCCTTCAATTGCATTTCTATTTGGTATTTGTATTTTAGATTTTGTGAATCTATTGACTACATCATTTTTGTTTTTTAAATGGCACATTTAATACAAGGGGGGGGTCTATTTAGTGTATTTTCAAACAAAACAAACCAGAATAACAAGAGACTTAAAATCTAGAATTACATATTATTGGCTAAAACATGGATATTATCTCTTACAATTTGGAGTTAGATGAAATTAAAAATGTTTCCTTTAGTTAAGTGGTTGCTTCAGAGAGGGTTCATGATGTTCCGTTGTGGAGTTGGAGGATGTAGCTGAAGGGGTCAAAGTATGTGTCAGAGTGTGGGCAGAGACTACTCTGAGATAGCTCATTAGTCACAAATGTATTCACCAATTTTCAGTTCCCAGTCTTTTTTCATCTGTCGTTTTGTAAAAGAGTAAAATTCTCTGGTGAGGCTAAGGACTATTTGATGGAGGATCGGTTAGGCCGGTTTTGAACTCTAGTGGGTAATGTGAGAAAGCACCATGCTGCTGCTGTGATGAAATGATTCAGGCCAAGTGTGTGCCACCAGCTGTTCTTAATGCCCCTTCCCCAATGGTAGCTAAGGAGAGTCATTGGCAGTTCTTTGCAGGGGGATCTTTAGACCATCTTTCTTTAATAGGTATAGAAATTGAAGCACAAAGAGTGATTCAGTTCCCAAGGTTTTACCTAAGGGTCATATTGTTTTTATTTTCAATATGATTGAAATATTGAATCAAAATAGTTTCAGATACTTTATTAAACAGGAGTAGGAGAGGTAGAATTATAAAAATGTTGCATACTTCATCGTCAAATCGTGCAGGTATTTGTGAATGTTCTGCAAGAAACAAGTCAAACCACTTCTAGCTTTTCTTTTTTGAGACAGGTCTCATGTAGCCCAGGCCTCAAGGATGACCTTGAACTTCAGATCCTCCTGCCTTTGCCTTCTGAGTGTGAACCCCGGTGTCTCACTGTTGTCCCCAGGTTTGTGCGGTGCTGGCTGCCGAGCCTTGTTCTTGCTGAGCGTGCACTCTGCCCTTCAGCTCGTTGTTACTGTACTGTTGTGGTTTTCATCCTGAATTTTGAGATTATATTAAGTATTCTTATCCTGAATTCCAACAAGTTAATTGAATTGTTGAATAATTTCTAATGCCAGCATTGTCTTTTCTATACAGACTCTTCTAGGTGAGGCAGTTAAATTAGTGTTATTATTAACATGGCTATAGGTATTTCTCCTATTTTAAAGACATTCTTTGAATTTTATCCTATTCATCACTAAATTTTCTGTGCTCTGAATTATAAGAGTTTACATATTTATGTTTTTAGTTCTTAATAGGTAATTCAGATTAATTTCAATCTAAATTTAACTGTTACCCATTTTTCTTTACAGTTAGAAATCTGAAAATACCACATTACCATTCAAATTATTGAAAATGTATTATGATGTTGAAATTATGATATTGATTATCTGTACATAGCCTTATCTATATTTCTAGAAATTACTTGTTTGCATTTTATTCAGATTTATTATTACTCTTTATTTTTCCCTGAAGAAAGCAAATAAAACCTTATTATCTGGAAAATTCAATTTAATTTATATTCATACTCTTTTTGTTTGTTTTTAAGACAGGGTTTCACTGTAGTCTGGCTGGCCTTGAACTCACAGAGATCCACTTGGCTCTTCCTCCTGAGTGACAGAATTAAAGACATGTGCCACCAGGCTTAGCTTGTGTACTCTTTGAGTTCTGCAAACCAAGCAGTAAACTGATGGTATAGGTGACGCCCAGGGATGGCATGGAAGACTGAGTGTGTTTGCTTGGTTGGTTTGCAGCACTGTAATTACTAAGTATTATACTCCTTCGTAATGTGGATCCTGTAAAAGACGAATCAGCCTGCTTCCATCTGTATAATATGGAAACTGACGTGACAAGCCTTACAGTCCAGCGGCTGTAAATGGTAGATGTGGTCTGATGACTTGGAAAAGAGATGAGGCAAGGGGAGGGCATAGGAGGTCAGACTGTGAGAGGTGGGGCTTGGCGTCTCCATTTTAATTTTTAAATTTGAAATGATTTCCAGCTTCTATATTGTCAGTAACAGTGAGTCAGAATTGTTTTTTAAATTTAATTTTGGCCTTTTAATAATGAGGTCATATTTCCTACTATAAAGCTGAAGTATTAAGGCTTTTGGAATTCCCCAGTTGGAATCCTGTGGATCAATATTGATGTTACTGTAGTTGTGATCAGTATGTACACTACTAAACAGAATTTCATTAGATCAGTGTTCTGAAACTTGTTCAGTAGCAGAGTTTAGAGTCTAGACATAATACGGTGTTGCATAATTGTGCCATAAAAATGCGTTCATACATTATGTAATTAGAAGTGGAATTGCTTAGTCAAAGCTGTAAGAATGTGAAGTTTGTCCAGATGTTGTCAGATGTCCTCTGAAACAGCACAGTAATTCATCTTCCTTCCTTGTATTTAATAGAGTGTGAGACAGTATTACAGAACATTTAAATGTTTTAATTTTACAGGTGAGTTACTCGGTTGGTATTTCCTTATTTACCAGTACAACTTAGCCTCTGTGCATATCGTTTACCACTTATATTTATCTTGAGTGGCCTGTTCAGTCTCTTTCTTCATTACTCAGTTGTGTTTGGGCTCTGAGTCCTAGACTGTGAATTCAGATTCCGCTTTGCTGCTCACAGGTGCTTGACCTTGAGAGGATTGCTTAGTCTCCAGACATCAGTCTAATATTGGTAAAATGTAGTAGTGGATGCACCAAGCTCACAGAGTATTGTTATTAATGAGAATACAACTGTAAAGTACTTAACACATTTCATGAAGTGTGTTGAGAATATGATGTATGCTTGCTAAGCTTTTTTAAAATGAATAGAATGTCAAATGTCTTCATAATGTCCATATAATTGTTGGGCTTTCCTTCTTTACAATATGACAATCATGTTGTGTGGTATTTTGTTTGTGTTCTGACAGATAAAGCTTGCCTGGAGATCAGAGGGCAGAGCTAGCTACTAGTTAACCATAGAGGCCAGGCAGTGGTGGCACACACCTTTAATCCCAGCACTTGGGAGGATGAAGCAGGAAGATCAAGAGTGCAGGGCCACCCTGGGCTATACAAGATTGATCTGGTCTAAAAGAGAAACAGAGCCTGGCGGAGGTGGTGCATGCCTTTAATCCTAGCACTAGGGAGGATCAAGCCTTTGATCCCAGCACATGGTAGGTGGAGACAGGATCTTGGGCCCATTCAGTCTATGGATTCGTAGAGGCAGGAGCCCCATTTGGTCTGAGATTTAGTAGAGGTAAGAAGTCTCTCTAGTGGCTGCTGCTCTGCTTCGCTGATCTTTCAGCTTTCACCCTTGATATCTGACTCTGGGTTTTTATTGTTAAGACTAATTAGGATCAGGATTCACAATCAGATAAATTATATTAATGTATTTTTTAGTATTGGAATATCCTCATATTCATATAATGAGCTCTGCTTCTTCAAATATGATTAACTATGTTCTTAAAGTGGAAGTAACACATGATAACGGTTGTTTTAGCACACACAAGAATAAACATCTGAACCCAGAATTAAGCTCTTGAATCTTAGGCATAATTCAGAAAGCATTATTGGATGAGCACTTCTGCCTTAGGGCTTGGAGCTAACGATTAAACAGCTAGAAACTTCTTGAAGAACCTGGTGATCACAGTAAGGGGTGTTGGTCAGATGCAAGATGGACTAGTAGTGCAGATAGTGAACATGTCTTGTAAGAGACTGCATGAAGAGTGGTATTCTGTGTCTGTCTCACAGTTTCGTGTATATTAAGTTTATGTATACCATATGGCATTTAAAATAATAGTCACAGTGTCATTTTCTAAAACTGCAAAGAACTTTACCCAAATGTAGGAAAGTGTTGTTATAATTTGCACCTTTTAGGGACATATGCACCTCTGAAATTCTTGATAGCACAAATCTTTTTTTTTTTTTTTTTTTGAGACAGGGTTTCTTGATGTAGTTTTGGAGCCTGTCCTGGATCTCGCTCTGTAGACCAGGCTGGCCTTGAACTCACAGAGATCCGCCTGCCTCTGCCTTCCAAGTGCTGGGATTAAAGCTGTGTGCACCACCACTGCCCAGTAGCAAAAATCCTTTTATGTTTGATTTAATTTTAAACTGAATATAACAGTAAAGTGAAATAAATAACCTGTACATTTGCACAAATCATGTTTGTATAAAGTGAGGACATGACTGTTCCAAGGTCTGGTTTAGGAGAAGCTTTTTTTTTCTTTCTTCTTTTTTTTTTTTTTTTTTTTAATAGATATGAGAAGTATAGCCAGAAACATCTGGAAGAGTCCAGAGCAGGGAGAGAAAGTAGTAGACTAAACGTGGCCAGCAGATCGGATCAGACCAGGCCATGAGGAGAGAGGGAGAACGAGAGAGCACAGAGCACTAGAAAGAGTGAGCTCATGGCTGAACTGGCAGGGTTACATGGAAATGAGAAGCTGGGGACCCATGAGCTGCAGAAGTTTAGAGTGAAAAGAGCCAGGATACCAACATGGACTCTCTAAAGAAGTATTCATGGTGCTGAAAGACCCAGAGGCCAGCATACACTCAGATACGCTAATAGGCACCAGGGGTAGCCATGTGTCTTCAGATTTTCCTTCAGAAAAGCATGCTCATTCAGCAAATACTGCCTTTTTTTTTTTTTTTTTTTTTTTGGTCTTTCTTTAAATCTCAAACTACTAAGGGCATCAGTAATATGATATGGCATGGGGTAAAGAGAGTTTATATTGAAAAAATAAGTACCTGGTTCCATACTTTGAGTTCACTTTATATACAAACTCATAATATAATTAAAGCCTGGCATTTCAAAGGAAAATATTTCAAGTAACATAATAATTAATCACTTACTGGATGCTTACCTCAAGCTGGGAACTTTTCTAAGTGGTTCTGTGTTACTGATTTGACTTATTTTTTTTTTGTTTTTTTAATTTTTTTCGTTTATTTTATATACCAACCAGTTTCTCCTCCCTCCTCTCCCTCTCCTCCCATTCCCTCTCCCTACCTCCCTTTTATCCCCCCATCCTCCTCATCTACTCCTCCACTGGCTCCATTCAGAAAGGGGTGGGCTTCCCATGGTAGTCAACAAAGCATGGCATATCAAGTTGAGGCAGGACCAAGCTCCTCCCCCTGCATCAAGGCTGGGCGAGGCATCCCAGCATGGGGAATAGGTTCCAAAAAGCCAGCTCAAGAGCCAGGGACAGGCTGGAGAGATGGCTCAGTGGTTAAGAGCAATGGATGTTCTTTCAGAGGTCCTGAGTTCAATTCCCAGCAACCACATGGTGGCTCACAACCATCTGCAATGAGATCTGGCGCCCTCTTCTGTTCTGCAGGTGTACATGCAGACAGAATGCTGTATACATAATAAATAAATCTTAAAAAAAAAAAAAAAAAAAAAGAGCCAGGGACAGGTCCTGATCCCACTGCTAGGAGCCCCACAAACAGACCAAGCTACACAACTGTCACACACATGCAGAGGGCCCAGGTCCCATGCAGGCTCCCCAGCTGTTGGTCCAGAGTCAGTGAGCTCCCACGAGCTCAGGGCAGCTGGATTTGACTTATTCTTTAAAGTAACTCTATATCAGGTACTATTCTAGTGTTAAAGATAAACAGATTCACTGGCCAAATCTTTGCCTTGGTTACATAGCAACCAGGGGGAGGGACAAGACTGAGATTCAGATATACTGTTTGCACAGTTGTGAACTGCATACCAAAGTTCTGTCAACACTGAATATATTTATACACCCAAGGGTGGCTCCTTATTTTATAGATGAGCACTGGACTTATAGTGGTTAATATGTGCAATTATTATTGAGGCCTCAGGCAGGAGGGTAAGGAGCTCAGTCTCTGTTCTGAGGTCTGACTGCTTGTTTCCCTCAAAACAAACAAAAGCCAAAAAAGTCTTGGAGAAGAGGAGGGATTTCTCTTCAGAATGGCTGCCACTGGGAAGGTAGATCTAAGAGTTCTTTTCAGGGGTGCTGAGTAGAGCTCAGTCCTCAAGAGGGAAGGAGCAAATGCAGGGCAGAAAACATGCACAGCTGAGCAGTCTTGGTCACACTGTGGTCTGATTGGTCACTATCAGCAATTAGAAAGTTGATGTCACTGGACGTGGTGGTGCCTGTCAGCGGTCTTAGCACTCAGAGATGGGAAAGGAGAACTGTGGGTTTGGATCCAGAGTGGCCGATAGGCCTATGCAGTAAGACCTTGTCTTGGAGACAAAAGAAGTGGAAACTTGCTTTTATATGGATTAGTTTTGATTCTCGGCACAGGGTATTTGTCAGTTGAGCCTGGAGTCCCTGGTGACGGTGGGAAGACGTGACTTGGAGAAAAATATGTATCAGAAAGGCAAGATAGCGTTAGCCAGGCCTCCAGGTTTAGGACAGTGACTTCTAGGCATTGTTCTAGTGGTCTGGAACACAGGATGTTGTGGAAATTGGCAATTGATAATGTCAACAATGGCTGGGGAGTTACAATGTCTCCAGTAGCCTGAGAAGTTCCCTCCCTCCGAGCAGGGAGTCAGGTAAAGCTGGATCTTTGTATCACAGAAAAGAACTTCAGGATGAATCAGTGTAAAGCAAAGTTAGCAGTTATTCAAACCCAAGCTCCTGAGGGAGGGAGAGGAGGACAGATGGCATGACTTAGGAGGACAGCCACACCTGACAGGGATATGTGTGCCTGTTTGGTTTGGTTTGCTTTTTAAAAAAAAAAAAAAAAAATTATTTTTTTGTTTTTTGAGACAGGATTTCCATGTGTAGCCCTGGCTCTCCTGGAACTCACTCTGTAGACCAGGCTGGTCTCAAACTCAGAGATCCACCTGCCTTTGCTGGGATTAAAAGTGGGCTGCATGTGTGGGCTTGTTACGAGTCTCTGCAATGGCTATGCACATAGTTCTGTGCCTTTCTGACTTACGTTGCTCAGAGGACGCCATTTACAACAAAGTAAAGTTTAAATAGTATGTAAAAAAATATGGGCTGCTTTCCTTATTTCTGTTATCTGAAAGTTAAGAATGAAAGTACAAGGTGGTTTTATGAGGTGTGTTATTTAGATTTATGGATGAAAGGAATACTGGCCACAAACATCCTGGCCCTAAGTAAACAAGGTTTGTTGTTTTTAACATCCTTTTTGAGATGTCTTTAGGAAAACAAGCATCAATTTTGTGGGTAATTTAGAAATTTCTTTACCCAGCCAGCAGGTAGGTAGATCCTGTTAGGTTTCAGGAAAGGGATCCGAGAGGAGAGTGCAGGTTCTAGAGAAAGGCCAGGATGAATGTCTTTCAGTTTCATTAATTCCATAAATGTAAGTGGTGTGGTAAGTGGTAAGTGGTAAGTGTGTGTGTGTGTGTGTGTGTGTGTGCGCGCGCGCACGCGCGCGCCTGTGCCCTGGAGCACCTGCCTGACTGCCTATCTATAGGTCTTTGTCATTGTCTCCGTTGGCACACTCACTTGCAAATGAAAGAAACTGGCAAATCCAGAGGTCCTGGTATGAAGGATGCTCACTCCACCTGTTTTACCACTTGCCAATGTGACTGCAGGTGACCCATTTGGATGTGTATCTTTTTCTGTTGAGAAACACTGTTGTTTATAGTAGAATATCACTTCACGTAGAATGACAAGAAATAACAGTATGGGACAGATGTCACTGTTCTTTAGAAGAATGGGACCATTATCTTGCCTATCAATTCACCCAGCTACTGAAGGAAGAATTCCCAGAAGAGAAATAGTACTGTACTTTTATGTCAGTGTCTTTAAAGAGATACAGTGGAGGACTCAAGGTCAATCTTTCATCTTAGAAACTATCTTTTTAAGTTAAAAAAAAAGGTTTTGTTATCTGTACTTGTGTTTGTGTTCATGCCTGTGTGCACCATGTGTATGCAGGTCCCCTCAGAGGCCAGAAGAGGACATCAGGTAGGGAGTGATGGGACCAAACTGAGATCCTCAGGAGAAGCAGCAAGCACGCTTAACTACTGAGCCATCTTTCCGGCCACCTTAGAATTTATTTGTAATGTTATTTTCCTAAGCAAACAACCACTTGGTTCCATCACACTATACAAAATACAATAATTGCACTTTAAAACCTGATTTTTTAAAGTTGTAAGTACTTCCACTTTGTAAGAGAACTGTTGTTTTCTGCAAAAAAGGTTAATTATAATTGTGTGGGATGGCTGGATTTTCATAACTACAGAAATGATGGCTTTATAATCTGTTTGGTTATGGTACTGTCATTTTAGTTAAATTAACAATCACAGTATTTATTGTTCGCAAGACACTGTTATCTGCGTTTTTTAAACTATTAGGATACGGAAGGTAAAGCTTGTACCCAAGGCCTGCAGGTGCTCTCTGGTGGGAGCTCATCAGAGTTGTGGCTAACACAAGTCTTATGGAGATGAGTGTCACCTAACATGAGTGAACAGGAACCAGGTACCGTGGGTGAGGGAGCTGTGAACCTGCCATCCCTGGAGCTTTGCTGGCTCACTCTTGAGTGCTCCTGTCCAGGCTTTAGGTACTGTAAATGCTAGGGGATTTCCCTGTCTCTTGCTCGGATCTTCTCTCCATGTGGTAGGGAGACAACCGGCCACAGGTCCATGTCTTACAGCAGTGGCGGCCGCCGGAGGAGCTGGACCTTGTGTTGTCTAAGACCCTGTAGAAAAGAACTTCAGAGGAAGGCAGCAGGAGATGCTCAGGAGAACAGTGCTCAGGTTTATGTTGGGTGGAAAGGAAGTGTTTCAGACTCTTTGTGGAACTGTGTGTCTGTGGGATTTATGAGAACAACACTGACAAGTAACCTTTTTCTTTGCATGTTGGTTACGATTTATCCCCTGTGTAAAATGAGGTATGGGTACAGTACATTCTGTTTCTACAACAAAAGGCTGATGTAACCCGAACTGATTGTTCATTTAGTGGAAAGTGTCAGGGGCTGATGTGGCATTTGGGTATAGCTTTGATGGAAAACCAGGATTTTAGTAGGTTGTGAATAAGTAGTGGAAGAATAAGTTTCCAGATATGTAAATCACGTAAGGTAACTGTGGGGTTCAGGAAGTAGTGATCTCAGGAATGTCAGGTCCGTAGACTGTTGCAGACTAAGAAGAGGAAAGCCCCAAGTGAAAGCTGGATCCAGGCCAGTGGTGGGGACCTGTGAGAGCCATGGCAAGAGTTTGGGTGTGTTCTTTATTTTGTTCTTAGTTCTATAATTAATTCATCAGTCTATTTCCTGAAGGGTTTCTTTTTAAGACAGTCTTGCTCTGTTATCCACACTGGCCTTGAACTTACCATGCATGTAGCCCAGGCTGGTCTCTAATTCATTCTTCTTGCCTCAACCTCCTGAGATCTGCAACTATATGCATACGTCACCAGAGCTGCTAGAGTGTGTGTGGCAGACAGTGAACTTAGCAAATGAATCAACCCCAGGATGATGGGGCTGTGATCTTAAAGAGTCAAAACAGGTCCTCTAGTCCTTCCTGTCACTGATCTGGATGTGGTATAGGAAGCTGCTTTGAGGAGATGGCCTCTCACATGTGTGCAGGAATCCAGCTGTCCTTCAGAAGTGGGGGTGGGCGGGGCGGGTGGGCGGGGCCTGAAGCAGCAAAGAAAACATAGTCCACACTGTGTCACCTGAGTTAGAAACCCACAGCTGTGGTGTTCTAATCATTCTTTTTGAAATCTTTTTTAGAAATTAAGAGAAAAGGAAATATATTTATGGAATCCTATATTTACTCAAATATTTGTCATTTAACGACATTTAAATTTTTCATTTAAAAAGATCTTTTTGTGTGGCTTTTGAGACAACATGTGTGCATGTGTGGAGGCCATTGATCAACCTCAGATGCAATTTTTTTTGAGAGAAGTTCTCTTGCTGGGACCTGAACCTCACCAGTGAGGTTAGCCAGGGGTCTTACCACAAGGACTGGCATTATACACGCATCATACCACCATGCCCAGCTTTTCATGTGGATGCTGGGGATTAAACTCAGGTCCTCAAGCTTGTATGGCATACACTTTACTAGTCCCTAGCATGCCCCCCCCAGCCCTGAGATAGGGTCTCTTTTAAGCCAGGTTGGTCTTGAACTTGCTAGATGACTGAGAATAACCTTGGACTTCTAATCCTCTGTCTCTACTTCCCAAGGGATGAGATTGCACGTGTGTACCACTACCCCTGATTTGTAGTACTGGGGACTGAACCTGGGGCCTTATGTGTGCTGGACAAGCATTACACATCTAATCTACATCTCTACTCCATTTTCATTATTTTTTACAAAACAAAATTTAGTGTTTAACCATTATCAAGTATTGGGTTGCATGGCATTAAGTATTCACATTAATGTGCACCAGTCACCACCATCCACCTACAGAACTTTACACCTTAACTAACTGTATGCATTCAACACTGAACTCGTCATCCCCTTCCTACAGCCACTGACAACCACCATGCCACTTTCTGTCTCTGAGTGTCCTAGGTATCTTACTAGCTACACTCAGTCCTGCTGTAACTGATTTATTTCATTTGGCATGATGTCTTTAAGGGCCATCAATACTACAGCCCGTAGTAGAGCTTCCTTCATGTTAAGAGTGACTAATACCCCATTATATATTGATTTCCTGATAGACGCTGCCTCTGCATTTTGACTATTACACTGTTATAAAAATGGATGCACAAATACCTGTTTTTGTCTCCACTTTCAGTTCTTTGGAGTATATTCTCCAAAGAGGAGTTACTGGAACATATGGTAATTTTTTTAAAACCTTTTTTGGAGGAATTGTTTATTAATTTCTCTTCTGTTGCTGTGATAAAATACTCTGAAGAAAGCAACTTGTGGGAGAAAGAGTTTATTTTTGTCTTGTGGTTCCAGAGGAGATATGGTTCACCAGAGCAGGAAAGGTATGGCGGTAGCTGCATGTGGCTGGTCCCTCATTGCATCAGAAGTCCAGAAGCCGAGAACACACAGGAGGTGTGGGTAGACTGTAAAACCTCCAGACTCTGGTAAAGCTCGCCTGAACAGTGCCACCCACAGGGGACCACGTGTTCAAGCCTTGGTGTATGTGGGGAATTACACATCCACAGCACAGCAAAGTGTCCTGTTGGTTTTCACGGAGCCACGTGATATCTTTCCTGCAGCGGTGTGCAAGCTTCCAGATTCCCCAGAGCCTCACGCCTCACCAGTGCTTGCCTTTTTTTTTTTTTTTTTGTAAATGCCAATCTAAGATCCATGAAGTAGTGTTTTGTAGTGGTTTTGACTTACCTTCCCTAGTGACTTGTGGTGCATGAAACATTTTTATGTGCTTATTGATAATTTTCATACTATTGAAGAAATGTCTTTTTAAGTTCAGTCTTCATCTTTAAACTAGGCTGTTTGATTTTCTCTCGAGTTCTTTATATATTTTGGGTAGTAATTCCTTACTGAAGTCATGGTTTGTTTTGTTTTGTTTTTTTTTTTTTGAGACAGGGTTTCTTTTCTCTGTGTAGCCTTGGCTGGATCTCGCTCTGTAGACCTAGCTGTCCTGGAACTCCGCCTGCCTCTGCCTCCCGAGTGCTGGGATTAAAGGCGTACCACCACTGCCAGTGTTTTCTACCATTTTTGTGGGCCAAATATTTACCTTTTCTGGTGCTCTTCACTTTTTTCCTCTGGATTTCATTTTCTGTCTGGTGTCACCTCCTTAGCCTGAAAGACTTCCCTTGACCCCTTGTGAGGCACATGTGCTAACAGTGCTCACCGTTTTCTCCTCTCTAGCTTTTTTCCCCCTTTTCAAGTCAGGGTTTCTCTGTGTGCTTTTGGAACCTGTCCTGGAACTCTGTAGACCAGGCTGGCCTTGAACTCACAGAGATCCACCTGCCTCTGCCTCCTGAGTGCTGGGATTAAAGACATGTGCCACCGCCACCTGGCTCTCACTAGTGTTTTTAAAGCACAGTTTTTCTAGATACAGAGTTGGTGGAGACAGATGTTTTTCAATAAGCACTCGGAATACATAATTTCCCTGCCCTTTGACCTCCCTTTGTTACGCTGTCACTTGGAAGATTTTCCTCTGGTTTTGACTTTTAACAGTTTGGCTAAACCATACCTAGATATGGTTTTGTGTTTTGTTTTTTGTTGTTCTTTTCTTTTCTTTTTTGGTTTCTTGAGACAGGGTTTCTCTGTGGAACAGATCTGGCTGTCCTTGGAACTCACTCCGTAGACCAGGCTGGCCTCCAGTTCACAGAGATCCATCTGCCTCTGCCTCCCCAGTGCTGGGATTAAAGGTGTGCACTACCACCTGGCTATTTTTCTGTTTTTCAAATAAGATTTCCTGTTGCTCTGTCTTTCAAGTTCTTTGTTTCTGCTTTTGAACACTGATTATGTTTTGTTTGTTTGTTTAGTGTCTGTGCGTCTGCATGCAGGTGTACACATACATATGAAGGTGTACTTGCCTGTGATGTGCATCAAGGCCAGAGGCTGATGGCAGGTGTCTTCCTGTATCGTTTTCCTCTGTATGTAAGATGGGGTCTCACACTGCACCTGAAGCTCACGGTTTTGGCTAGACTGGCTGGCCAGTGAGTCTGAGATCCTCCTGCCTCCAATCTGCCAGTGCCGGGGTTATAAATGTGTGCCGTCACAGCTGGCTTTTATGTGGGTGCCCAGAAAGTACCTCACCCACTGACCCATCTCTCTAGCCCGTTCCTTCATTCTTTCTTCTGTTGAGCCATCCTTTAAAAAAAAAAGGCAAAAAAAACCCAAAAAACCAAAAAACAAAACCTACATTTTTCAACACAATTCCCCTTTTATTCTTTCTTGTAATTTTCTCTTGAATGAGGCTGACTCTCAGATCATTGTCATTATACTTTATCTGATCAAACACAGTTTCCTTTGCCTCAGTGAAAGGCTGGCCTCGAACTCAGAGATTTGCCTGCCTCTACTTCTTGAGTACTGGGGTTAAAGGCATGAGCCACCACCGCCCAGCTACTTTTAAAATTCATAATTCCTGCTTATGAAGTGAGAAAAACGTAGAAGGGTACAGATAAGATAGTAAGAATGACCATAGTCTTACTGTAGAGCAGTAACTGCTATGTTAACATTGGTGTCTACCCTGAAAACCATCTTTCATGCATACTTCTTGTAAATATACTATGCATCTGCCTTGCAAACTACTATAAAAATAAAGATTTAGTGACTATTTCCCTGTATTATAAGATATTCCTATCAAACATAATTCTTAATCAAAAATGAATTTTTCTTTTATTTACTTACTTTTTAAGATGGTATCTTGCCTCAAATCCACCATGTAGCCTTGAATTCCTCATCCTCCTGCTTCCAGCTCCTCAGTGCTGGATTTACAGACATATGCCACCACACCCAGTTGGTATAGCTCTAGAAATTGAATCCAGGGTCTTATGCATGCTAGACAAGCACTCTACCAACTGAGCTGCAGCCTCAGCCCCTTAAAATTTAATTTAAAAATATTAATAGCATACAGGAATACGTATCTTAATTTTTTTTGTTTATTTTTGGGGACTCTTCTTTTTAGCTATCATTCTATAGATGAAATGATTTGAAAAGTACTTAATGAATTGAGCATGAGAATGTTCAAGGCTTTTATTTTTTTGAGATAGATAGGCTCTCATGTCACCCAGACTGACCTCCAACTCAGCTAACGATGACTTTGAACTTCTGACCCTCCTTGCTTCCATCTCTGGGGTGCAGAGATTGCAAAGGGGCACCCCTATAACAAGTATGTGTGGTGCTGGGGGTGGAGCCCAGGGCCTTAGGCACGCCAGGCATTCCCTCTCCTCACCTGAGCTACATCCTCAGCCACCTTTCAAAGTCCGTAGTAGTCTTTGAAGCTGGCTTCTCCAAGTCTGTTCCCACCTCTCAATAGCAGTGCTGAGAAAGTCCATTCTAAACAACGCATTCTTTGTAATACTTTTTTATTTAAAAAACAAAAGACCCTAACAAGTTTGCCAGTTTATTTGACATAAATGTTTAGTAGTTTGTTTCTAGATTTTAATTTTTTACTCATCATATTACTTTTTCTTAATTAAAAAATTCATTAGAACTTGTTTTTAATATATCGTCTTACAAATTGATTGGAGAAAAATGACAGTTAATAAAAATAATTCCCAACAAAGGAGAAATGAAGATATGTATCTGTGGTGGTTTGAAAGAAAATGGCCCCCAAAGGAGTGCCACTATTAGGAGGTGTGGCCTTCTTGGAGTAGGTGTGGCCTTGTTGGCAGAAATATGTCACTTTGTGGGTGGGCGTTGAGGTCTCCTATGCTCAAACTATGCCCAGTGTCACACTTCACTTCCTGTTGCTTCTGGATCAAGATGTAGAACTCTCAACTCCTTCTCTAGCAGCATGCCTGCTTGCCTGCCTGCCACCATGTTTCCTGCCATAATGATAATGGACTAAATCTCTGAAACTGTAATCTAGCCCACTTAAACATTTTCCTTTATAAAAGTTGCTGTGGTCATGGTGTCTCTTCACAGCAATAGAAACCCTAAGACATGTCATTATATATTATTGCTTCCTTGGAAGCCATTTAAAAACTAGACTTTATAGAAATATGCCATGACCTACAAAATGTGAACAAATCTTATTTTTTTAAAAGCAATTTCCACGAAATGGTGTAGTTTGAACCCACAGAAAATATGTATTTTTTTAAAAAAGTTAAAATGAAAATGGAGTTGGGTGTGGTAGTGCAGGCTAATAACCCTAGTACTTGGCAAGGCTGAAGCAAGAAGAAAAAAAATAGCTAGTTTATTTTGACAACTTTAATTTTTTTGTTTTAAATAATGAATAAGCCAGATTCGTGAGTTCCGTTTTCTTTTTACATGTTCTATATTTTGAGTCTTTGCATCTTTATGAGCATCGTGCTGTCGCACTTTGGTAAGCAGCGGCAGTCTTGCTAGACTTCTGATCATTGCACTGAGAGTCTTGACTGGGAGAATCCCCCAGTGCTACTGTTGAACAGTTCATTATGACATTTGTAAGGGTCCCCTAAGCTCTTCTTATGACTTCCCTGCTGGGTTAAGTTCTGGTTTCCCATCCCAGGACAATCTGGTCAAATGACACTTGTTCTGAAAATGTACTAATGAGCTAGAAGAGTCCTGGTGGCCTCTCTTTCATATGTGTATGTTGGTCACCATTCATCTCAAAACCAGAAGTGTCCAGGAATACTCTTCTGAGTAATAAATGAAAATATTTAAATGCCTTAAGTGGTGATAGACCTACTATTTGAAGGGCAGATTTACATTGTGATAAATGCAACTATATTAGTCTATTGGCTAGTGTTTATATTTAGTTTATTTTATTAGAAAAAAATTTTTATATCAAAATAAATGCCAAGAGATAATCATATTCCTTGAACAATGGAAGCCTTTTGACAGATTTGGGAAACTGTCAGTTGGTATTTAAACCAAAAGATCATAATTCTTTGAAAATTTCTCCTTGGCTATCAATTTAATTTTCAAAGCCTGATCTTAGATTTACTTTTGTTTTTTGTGTATTAGTATTTTGCCTGTATTTATGTATGTGTACTACATGTATGCCTGGTGCTGTGGAGGTCAGAAGATGGCACTGGATCCCATTGAATTGTAGTTACAGATGGTTGTGAACCATCATGTGAGTACTGGAAACCAAATCCAGGTCTTCTACAAGAGCAGTAAGCTGTCACTCCAGCCTCTCTCTCCCCTTTTATGAGACAGGATCTCACTGTGTAGCCCTCAGACTAGCAGAGATCTACCTGCTTCTGCTTCCTGAGTTCTGGGATTAAAGGTGTGCGCCACCACACCTGGCTCCTTGGCTATCAATTTATTTAAACACATAATAGCCATCAAATAAAATGCTCAGACATACTTACTGGACTGGTACTATTCTAGTACTGTTTTCTGGTATAAATTAATCCATTTACTGTTCACTGCTTGGTGATATTTTGGAGAGAATCCTTGACGAATTCTGGTGATTAATAGCAAACATGTCAATGGACTTTATAAAGTTAATATTAAGGGAACAAGGGATGTGGTTCAGTGGTAGACCAGTTGTCTAGAGTACTCAATGACTTGGGTTTGATCTCTAGCACCACTAAAAGCCACAACAGTTCTTTTCCAAAAGTGCTCTGATGAATTGCTCCTCAGGCTCACTTGGCTGCACCATATCTGTTATTCTTTGAATAAATAGAATGTTTGTAAAATACCCAGAAAATGGGTCCTCTAGCCACATGCATCTGTCTTTACTTGGTTTCTACATGTTGTTTATTTTATTTATGTCTTTATATTAGCACCATTGGAAGTACAGGGGAAAGGAGTGGGGCTTTTATTCTGAAGGTGGGCTTATGTAGAATATTGGAGCTTATCCTACATTATCTCCTTAGAAATGTTCCCTGTTGATAGGAACTGTAAAGATGTTGAATGCATGATTTATTTAATTATGCCACACTAAGAATGGAAATATATGAGCCTGTGAGGGACATTTTCTTTCAAACCATCAGAGTAGCCCAGGTTGCCTTCAGACACAACTTCTTCCTGCCTCAGCCTCCTCTGCACTGAAATTATAGGCACCGTCATACCTGGGAACTTTCAATATTTTGGTGCAGGAAATGTAAAATGTTAAAAGCAAATGATTATATAAAGCCTGAGATAAATGTAAGGAAATATTATTAATAATTTAAATCATTATTTAAATTTAATTATTCAGTTTCAGAGTTTACAAGTTGTAATTCTTTATAGACTTCTATAGATGTTTTAGGTTAAGGACTTACCTCTTTATGTTCTTTTATCTTTTCCCTTCTTTCTTCCTTTTTTCCACTATAGACTGAACTGAGGCCTTGTGTTCATGGTGTACTGCTGTTCTGCACCGTGCTCATCTTCATGACTTCCATTTTAAAGTAAAGGTTGATTGCAGCCCTTCTTCTACTTACTCTGTAAGCCTGTGCAAGGGGGTGAAAGAGAGAAAACAGAGAGGAGGTGGAGGCATCATGGGCATCATCAGGGCCTAATCACAGTAGACTAGTGTTCTTACCGAGACCCTGGAAATATGTACTGCCCTGTCTCCTGCTTGTGCTTTTTTTTTTTTTTTTTTTTTTTTTGGTTTTTCAAGACAGGGTTTCTCTGTGTAGCTTTGCGCCTTTCCTGGAACTCGCTTTGGAGACCAGGCTGGCCTCGAACTCACAGAAATCCGCCTGGCTCTGCCTCCCGCGTGCTGGGATTAAAGGCGTGCGCCACCACCGCCCGGCCTGCTTGTGCTTTTTATGCAATAAAGTACCTTATACATTCCTTCTATACACACATCGTAGCAAAAGAGGTTTTAGGGTGAAGCTTCCAGAGCCACTGAGCAGTATGCCACTGCTGTAGAGTCTGGTGACATTCCAAATCGTGGGGACTCCACTAGCCTCTGACTTCAGTAAAGACTATTCAAAACAAAATGCTCACTGTGTTGAGGGGGATATACCTTGTGAGGAAGAAGTGAACCTGTACTGTCACTGAGATTTGAGATACCATTTCATCTATGGAAGCCAGTCTAACCTGACATGAAGGTTCTCTATGTCCAAGGGTAAGGAATCTTATTTTTAAATCTGAGGTGGTCCCTGGTGTAGTGGATGGAGGGCATTAGCTACTCTAATTTTGCTTATAAGATTATGATTTTTTTATAATTTTAATTTTTATTGAAAATAGATTTTCTCCTACAATACATTCTGATCACTGTTTTCCCTCCCCTAATTCCTTCCAGATCCTCCCCATCTCCCCACCCACCCAAATTCACACCTTTCTCTCATTAGAAAACAGGCAACTGAGTAAATGAAACAAAAAGCCAGAATGGAACAGAACAAACAGGACGGGGAAAAAGGAGCAAAGGAAAAAGCACAAGAAACACATAGGGACCAAGACACACATGCTTGCACACACTGAAATCTCATAAGAATGCAAAACCAGAAATCATAATATATAAGCAAAAGACCTGTAAGGTTTAAAAAAAAAAAGCCCAGACAAAGCATTATGAAACAACAGCCCTTTAAAAAAACCATTGAGTGAGTTTTATGTTAGCACCTTCCATCCCCACTAGCTCTTGCAATTTTCCTTCTCTTCTTCCACAGTTCCCTGAGCCCTGAGGGGAGGGATCTGATGGAGACATGTCATTTAGGACTGAGCAGTCCAAGATCTCTGACTCTGCACACCATCCAGTTGTGGGTGTTTGTTCCCACCTACTGCAGGAGGAAGCTTCTCTGATGATGACTGAGAATGACATTGGTCTATGAATATGTCATTACAAGTCATTTTATGGCCAAGTTCCTTTAGCAAAAAAAAAAAAATAATAACATTTAGGTTTTCCCCTAGGTCCATGGTCTGTCCAGTCTCACACTCTTGGCTGCCTGATGAGGAATCTTAAGAAAAGATTGCCCTGTAGGGAAGCCCTGTAGGGCATTTTCCTGATGATGGTGGCAGTATTGGGTGGTCCTGGACTGTGTAAGAAAGCAGGCTGAGCAAGCCCGTAAGCAGCACTCCTCCATGCTCTCTACACCAGTTCCTGACTCCAGGTTTCTGCCTTGAGTTCCTGCCCTGAAATCCTAGTGATGGACTACACGCTGTAATAAATAAACCTTTTCCTTCCCAAGTAGACTTGGTCTTGGTGTCTTAACACAGCAATAGAAACACGACCTATAAGGTGAGAGCAGATACATACCAGACTGCCTGACCTAAGATGAGACCAAAGTGAAGGGAAGCCTGGCGTCACCTCACTGCTTCCCTTAGCCAGAGCGAGTACATTTCATACTGGTGTGCTCAGTCTCTATCACCTTCCCCAAGTCTCCCCCTCCATTGCCTCAGTGAGATTTTACTGTAGATATACTATGCATCTGTTATGCATTTGGTGTATATTTTGTACTTTCACTTTTTTTTTAAAGAAACACTTTTTTTTGGCCCTGGGAACCATTTTCTTCACTGATAATTATAAAAGTTAAAGTTTTTTCTCATGTAGGAGGGCATTTCCACTCCAATAAGCTAAGTTTAACCATCTTGAGTGAGAACTCTGTTGTCTAATACACCTGTGCCTTTATATGCACTTTATTTTAAGTTAATTATTATTAAAATAAGTATGCAAAAATTTGAGTGCATTGAAAACACACAAAATTCAACTTTTGTATATTGTGCAGAAGACAGTTTTTTTCTAGATGAAAAGGTCTCTGAACCACAGTCTTTGTGTAGAGGCCATATTTGCCTGTCATTCTTCGAATGAATATTTATGAAGGGCATACAGGATCAGCGTTGAGTACTCAGTAGCTCACAGAGTTCATTATTAGTCTTTGTCAACCAAGATGCCAATGTGGTTTTATTCTTGCCAAATATCAGGTTATCTGACTGTACTGAATCTCAAACATAACCAGTGGAGTAAGAAGAGGGATCTTGCTTTTAAAAAAACAACAAACTTTGGAGTTGGCATAACCCTTTGTCTACCACTCTATAAATAGAGTGTAGGAAGACGGAAGGCCAAGTTCCACAGGATGGAAAGTCGATGCAGCTCTTCTCTTGGGTCTGCTTCTGCAGTCTGTGACAGTTGTCTGGCTACACCAGTGCACACACTCTGTCTGCAGTGTGGGGATGTGCTTAAATTCCTAGACTATTCTCAACAACCAGTATACTGTCCAAATACACAGATTGCAGTAGAACAGCGAAACTTAAATAGATCTTAAGACTCTCTCTCTACTGTTTAGTTTCCAAAGAGTAAAGAATTCAGTTTGAGGATGAGTTTCAGATTATCTGGAAGATAAAAGGTAACTGTGTTTCTGGTAGAATAAGAGACAGCACAAATTACATGAAGACTGTCTCGACAAGCCATCCAGACAGAGTCCGATATGCATTCGTTTTGCTCAAGTATTTACCGAGTTCTTTAATCTCCGCTCTTTAGTGAGTAAAATAGAAGCCCTTATTTTCCCTCATTCTCTATGTCCCTGTTTCTTGAAGAAATAACCTAGAGCAGCTTTTCTTTGTCTATTCAGAATGTGCCTGGGTGTCTGTAACACTGGTGTGCTACTGGGGGCTAGAGGAAAAAAAACAGCTTCTCCATTCTCAAGGCCCATGGAAGACTGTTCACCTGTCAGTCTCTCACATGTGCATCAAGCCAGGCAGTGTGCCCTGTCCCTGCTAGGGAACAAGAGTACCCAGTCAGTCCCTAGAGGGTGGCAAGACAAGCACAGTTTACCATGTTTGGAAGAACATGGTGTGTTAAGTGATGACAGTGACTCCTCCCACACTCTTGGAGGAGCACAAAGGGTTCTCACTGAAATGAACACACCTAAATTAGCTCTGTGTGGGTGAAAGGTCAAGACCTCTCCTCCCTGTGTGTGTGTGTGTATGTGTGTGTGTGTGTGTGTGTGTGTGTGTGTGTGTGTTGGGGGTGATTGAAGTAGAGAGTAAACTCAGGGCTTCATGGGCACCATGTCCATTTGTGTGGGGGGGTGGTAGAGAGTAAACTCAGGGCTTCATGGGCACCATGTCCATTTGTGTAGGTGGAGTGGGTGGTAGAGAGTAAACTCAAGGCTTCACGGGTACCATGTCTATTTGTGTGGGGGGGGTGCGTGGGTATGTGGTAGAGAGTAAACTTGGGGCTTCATGGGTACAGTGTAAGCACACTGTTTCCCCAACCCATGACTCTTGATCTGACTTACCTTGGGGCTGGGGAGAAGAAGGGAAATAAGGTAGGTTCTAATTAAAGGAAACAGTTGGGATTGCTCAGTGGACTGTAGCTCAGCCCACCACAGTAACTCTCCAGAGTTACAAGTGTCATTGGGGTATAGGAGGTAAATTCTAGTCCAGTGAAACAACTGCAGCAGCCAAGAATCAGTCCTTACAATATTGACAAAATAAAGACTTTAAAGAAATTAATAGCCCACCACAAACACACCTTGTATGATAAAGTAGATACTCAGATTAGAGGGTTGTTAAGTAATACACAACATTGAGATAATTGGTAAGCTGCTTAGAAAATAACAGATTTTTTATTCCAGGTTGTTTTAGGTAGGGGATAGTGACCAGCAGGTTAGAAATAGGGGATCAGGATGCTTTCTGTGAACTGAAACTTAAGACAGCACTAATGAGGCAGGGCCATAGACCACAAGTTACTGGAGGACCAAGCATGTTCACTATTTCATTTCCTGTTGAATGTGTTGATCATATGACCTCGTCACCTTCGTGGTCCTCATCCTCACAAGCACCCTCCATTTGGATTAATCTCCCTTTGTCACCCTCTGAAAAGTCAAAACCTTTAACATTGGCCCGTGCTTTCCTTTTTCACTGTACAAACGGTAGAGCATCCTGTTCCCTGTCTGGCTGTCATTCATGGGAAGGGAAGGTTACAGAGCTTCACCTAGAAGAGATTTTCATGCCTGGTGGAAAGTTGTAGCCAATCCAACTAAGTATGGAAGCCAAATTAGCCAGATGATCCATAGTGTGTGTGTGTGTGTGTGTGTGTGTGTGTGTGTGTGTGTGTGTGCGCGCGCGCGCGCATGTATGTTATCCAGCCTGATATCATTAGACTTTTCTTTGATAAATTCTTAACTTCCCATTTCCTGATCACCAAGCAACTTCTTAATTATGGTTTGGCTGCTTTTGTGGTTTTCTGCAGAGAGAGAACTGACTGGTCATGCTGACTTCATACTTCGTCCAGGAAGTTACTTACAAATTGACATTCTGGTTTTATGAATCATTGGAGGTCTATAAATCTGAGTTTGCTCCCAAGAAACCCTGTTTCTGCTGGAATTTCTGAGACAAACTGAAGTCTAGGCATTGTGCTGGCAAATTTTCCCAAATTGTGTAGGTATACAACAGTGGTTGATAGCAAGGGTTCTGGAGTCAAGATAGACAGTCCTAGGATCAGATATGGGCCCTGTCACTTACTAGAATGTTTGACCCTGACCTTTCTATGTCCTGGTGTTTCTGTGAAGTAGTTACCTACTTGTAGGATTGTGAGATTGAATAAGAAAGAGTACTCTAGGTCAGGGGTTCTGAGCCTCAGTACTATTAGCATTTGATACCAGATAATGCTGTGTTTGGAAATGGTTAATTGTAGGGGAGGGGGCTTACTGTGCCTTGTAGGCTCTTTAATAGCATCCCTGACCCAAGCCCACTATATGTCTGTGGCTTTCTCTAGCCCCTCACACATGGATGATCTACTAATATGGCTGCATAGAGCAAGGCCTGCAGAAAGAAAGATTATGTTGTGTTTTATAATAATGATGATAAAGGTACTAAAGAAGATAAATATTATTATTGCTACCATCTTGAGACCCTGGGGAAGGCATTTTTGATCCTTATTTATTATTATTATTATTATTTTGATCTTTCAGTTTCTATATCTTAGCCAAAATAAACTCTCTATATAGACTCAAGTAAAAATTAAAAAAATATATACCTTTTTAAAAAATGAAAGAAAAGTAGCAAATCTAAACTGAGAAAATGGTTTCCAAGCTCATAAAGTGGGTCTTCCTGTGATATTTAATGTTGGAGTTAAGTCATTAAAGTTAAACATTGGGGCAGTTCCTTCCTCATTACTACATTAAGCATAAACAAACATGCACAATCTGTGAAAATTTGTCATAAACATTAACAAGTAAGTTGATTTAAATTATTTTGAGCAGTCTAAGTGTAAAATGATGTTCAACAACTGGCTATGTCCAGGTGTGGTGGTGCATGCCTTTAATCCCAGCATGTGAGAGGCAGAGGCAGGTGGATATCTATGTTTGAGGTCATCCTGGTCTACATAGTGGATTCTAGGACAGCCAGGGCTACATAGAGAGACCTTGTCCTTAAAAAAAAAAATAAAAGAAAAAGAGAAAAAGAAACTAGTCAAAAAGGAAATAACATTCCCATAAATGACAACAAAGGAGATATATATAGTCAAAGGTATTTGGTAGTTGTTCGTATTTAATAGTTTAAATATTTAAATCCTTTCTTTTAAATTGGCAAAGATTTTAAGTGTGGGCACCCAGCTCTTTTATGTAGCCAGAGAGCCTTTTTGTATTCTTTGTAGAACAATGGATGGGTGCAGCCTTTTGTAATAAATATGCCTTAAGATTTGTCATGCCTTTTTGGCTCCCAGAATAACATTTGGAATAGTCTAAAATGTCTACATGTATTTATGGTAAAGAAGTACAATATTGCAAAAATATTGTAATAAAAAGCCAGTTAAATGCTCAGTATTAGGAATGGAGTTAATTATAGCAAGGCAACATAATTTGTAGTCCTTAACAATATTTACTGTTTCTGGTGACACAAACATTCTTAGTGTTAAGGGAACAGAAAGCAGATTTTCAGGCTGTGTATGCAGTATAAATTCAACTCTGACAAAGACCAGGAGGAAATACTCCCAGTATTAGCAACACTTTCCTGAGAAAGTGGCTTATGAATAATTCATGAAAGTTTCTCATAGCTATATGATTAAATTGATTATTTCATGGCATCCTTAGATGTTTTTGTTGTTCATGTTCTCTCAGGTAAGTTTTAGGTCATAAACATTTCTTTGCCTTAGAAATACAGTTTTGAAAGGAATAAGCAAAAAACAATCACTAGTGTCATAAAGTGGATTTATGACATGGATTTATCATATAAAAATTTCTATAAATTAAATGTAATCAATTTTAGGGGGTAGGTTTCTAATGTCAGAAGTTTTCCTGTGTCCCACCCTTCCCGCAGCCCTTGGACCAAGTAAACACACAGAGGCTTAATATTATTTATAACTGCTAACTGCTCAGCCATTAGCTCATGCTTATTACTGACTAGCTCTTAAATTAACCCATAATTCTTATCTATGTTTACCCACGTGGCTTGGGACCTTTTCTCAGTTCTGCCTTGTCATCTTGCTTCCTCTGTGTCTGCCTGGTGACTCCTGACTCTGCCTTCCACTTCCCAGCATTCTCCTCATCTGCTTGCCCCACCTATACTTCCTGCCTGGCTACTGGCCACTCAGCATTTTATTAAACCAGTGTATGAGAGCATTATCCCACAGCAGTTTCTTGCTCTGTAATTAATGAATTTTCTTTTAAAACCATCATGGAACTCTTTATGATCATTAATTTAAAAAATTGTTTCTTTTTCATTGAGATTATAATATAGTTATACCATTTCCCCTTCCTTTTCTTGCCTCTAAATGTCCCACATTTACATCTCTGCTCTCTTTCAAGTTCATAGCCTCTTTTTTCATTGTCATTAACATGCATGTGTGCATGCACGCACACACACATTCCTAAATAGTCAAATACAATCTGCTCAGTTTGTATAACGTTACTTGTATGTATATGTTTTTTAACCACTTGAAAGTGTATAACCAGTTGGTGTGCTGGGGAAGACCGTTTCTCCCACTCTTGGCATTCTTTGGTTGTCAGTAGTTCTTTGTGTAGAGTTGAGGGCTCCTGGGCTTTCCCCATCTACATCAGCATGTCTGCTGGTACCATCCTTGGTCACCTCATGTTTAGGCAGTTGTGTTGGTAAGACTATGTGTGGTAGAATATTATTTTAAGGTGTGTTACTTTTGTTTATGCTGCATTTGTTTAACTCTGTGAAGATCTGTTACTGTGCCTGTCTAAAACACCTGATGGTCTAATAAAAAGCTGAATGGCCAATAGCAAGGCAGGAGAAAAAACAGGTGGGACTGGCAGGCAGAGAGAATATATAGAGGGAGAAATCTGGCAGGAGGGAGCTAGAGATCTAGGAGCCAGAGGAGGAGGGTATCAGAGGCCAGCCACCCAGCTACACAGCAAGCCATGGAGTAAGAGTAAGATTCACAGAAGTAAGAGAATGGGAAAAGCCCAGAGTCAAAAGGATAACTTAAGGAAAGCAAGCAAGCAACAAACCAAAATAAAACCGGGCATTTATAATTAAGAATAAGCCTCCATGTATGATTTATTTGGGAGCTGGGTGGCGGGCTCCCCAAAAGAGCCAAAAAACAAACAACAACTATGGGTGTAGCTTCTGACATTGCAAGAAGACACAGTCTACAGCAAACTCCCTAGTCCTCTGGCTTTTACAATCTTTCCACAGTGTTCCCTGAGCCTTAGGTGTGGGAGTGTTTTGTAGATGTATCCATTGTGACTGGGCTCCACAACTCTGCATTTGATTGGTTATGATTGTCTGTAATTGTCTCTGTCTGTTGCAAAGAGAAGTTTCCTCGATGAAGGTGAAGACTATACTTATCTGTGGATAAGGACGAATGTTTAGAGTGTAAGTAGGATTTATGCTGGCTTAGTAAAGTGGCAGTTGTAGATTCTCCTCCAAGATCCATGACTTCACTATCGCTTTGGCTAGACTTCCAGTACCCGGCATGATTTCCGTCTTGTTGACAGATCTTAAGTACAATTAGAGAGCTGTTGGTTACTGCCAAGGTGTGCCTCTCACCACCGCACCCTTGGGGTTACTTTGCCGTGCTGGTGGTTATTGTGGCTCCTAAGTGTCATATCTGGGTTGGACTGTTGGCTGCTTCTCTCCTTTGGAAGCTTGCATGGCATCTTCTGGTGCCATGAACTCTAGTCCTTAGGGACAAGGCTTTCAAATCAGTACCAGCTCAGGGGCCTTGGGGTCCTGTGTCTGAAGTTCACAGATGATTAATTTTTAAAGATATTTATTGCATGTATTTGATGAACAGATGTTTAAAATGTCCCCTTTTATATTTGCAGTCTGTGCAGAAGCTTATAATCCTGATGAAGAAGAAGATGATGCAGAGTCCAGGGTATGTAGTTTAATGAATTAGGTAATGTTTAAATGCATTTATGTAAGGAAAGTAATAATGGAAACACAGACTTTCAGGACAGACATTGAAATTATTTATTTTTTTTCTCACCTTATCTTGATAGACTATTTCTACTTCAAATTCTATAGAATTATTTTTATCTCTCCCCACGCCCCCCCAAAGTCTCTTTTGAATGAAATGAGACAGGAACATAAGTGCTCACTGAAGTTATGGTGTAGTTCTTTCACTAAAGGCATCCTGATGATGGAAAATGTTTTGAGCTATTTATTTTTCTTATAGTCATAGTTATTTATAAGAAGTGTTTCTACTATAGAGAGATACTAGTGAAGACCTTCTGCTCCTGTCAGTTGGTAACAGAAGGTTCCTCGGAAGCAGACAAACCTCAGTAGAATCACGGGGAAGGCGCCAACACAACACACACCATGCTTTGTGCAGACTGGTTCTTGGAGGCCCTGATGATTCTGTAGAATTTGCCTTGTACACTTTTAAGCTGTATCCTTAGCTTACTTTTCCCATTAGTGATCCAGTAAGAAGTAAACTTAATAAGAGATCACTGTGCCTGAACATGAATTAAAGGAATAACTTCTCTCCCTCCCTCCCTCTTTCTCTCCTTCCTTCCCTCCCTCTCTCTCCCCTTCCCTCCCTCCCTCCCTCTCTCCCCCCTTCCCTCCCTCCCTCCTTCCTTCCTTTTTTGTATACACTTTAGAAAAGTCTCTTTTGCATCTTCAGCCTTAAAAAGAAATTTTTAAAACCTATCTATAGCTCTGAAAAATGCAGAATAGCAGACAGCAGGTTCGGAGTTTTTAGACTGTTAAGCTCCTGAAGTATATTTGTACCCTCGGTGTATACCCATACACATATGCAACCAAGTTCTTCTGTTGCTACTCTAGAACATGCTGTTAACTGCTCTGTGTGTGCTCTACAAAACTACCTTGTCTATCACGTGCTTCATCTGTATATCTAGCAGAAACAGTAATGGATGACAGTTGAGGAATACACACATTCCTTTGTGGTTAGTTATATGGTAAAATTTAGCAATCAAGATAATGTAGTTTAGAGTAGTTTTAACAATCTAAAACTAAACTGGGTGGTGGTAGTGGTGGGCACCTTTAATCCCAGCATTTGGGAAGCAGAGGCAGGAGGATCTCTGTGAGTTCAAGGCCACCCTTGTCTACAGAGTGAGGTACAGAAGAGCCAGGGATACACAGAGAAACCTTGTCTTGAAAAACCGACAACAACCGAAAAAATAAATAAAAATAAAAACTAAAGCTAAGGAACATGGTTTGAAAGCAACATGACTCTACTCAGACCTTGAGAGGGATTTTAGATACCATTGAACCTGTAAGTGAGTTAAGTAAAATGTTTTGGCTAGTTCATTCCCATTCTAGTTAATATTCACTTAGCGACCAATCAAATGGAATTAAACATAAAAAATACAAATGAGAACTTACTGGATACATGTTTGGATGTATTACCAATTCCAGAAAGAGTTCAGAGGCCACACGTAGACAGGGCTGCCTGCCTCTAGGGCAGCGGTTCCCAACCTGTGCATATCAGATATTTACATTATGATTAATAACAGTATCAAAATTACTGTTATGAAGTAGCCATGAAAATAATTTTAAGGTAGGGTATTGTGTGGTATTTTGATCATGTTATAACAAATAAAGCTTGCTTGGAGTCAGAGGGCAGAGTTAGCCACTAACTGACCAAATTAACCACAAAGGTTTTGGAAGATTGAGGACAGATAGGACAGGAGGAAAGAGGTAAGGCAGGGCAGAGGGAGGATCTGGCTCTCTTTGGAGGAAGGAATGGAGCAGGTAGAGAGGACTGGTGTCTTCTCTGCCTCTCTATCTTTCAGGCTCTTACCCCATTATCTGACTCCTGAAATTTTACTGATAAAGAATAATTAGAGTTGGTGGTCACCACAACATGAGGAACCGTATTAAAGCATCTCAGCATTAGGAAGGTTGAGAACCACTGCTTTAGGGTTCTTCAGCAGCAAAGGTGCAGATGTTAAGTGGTGTTAAAGGCACTCACCAGCCACTCTCTCCTTATTGCTGGCTTTCAGTTCAAGATCCGGTTTCCCAGGAGCTTCTAATAAACCCAGTGCTGGCCAGTTGGGGCAGGGCCAGGAAATCAAGACTCAAAGACCAGTTGTATAAATAAGGGCAGACATTTTCTATGGAAGGTGGGTGTGCTGGCTAGTTTTATGTCAGTTTGACATAAGCTAGAAGAGTGGACCTCAACTGAGAAAATGCCCCCACCACATTGATCTTTGGGCAAGCCTGTGGTGTATTTTCTTGATTGATGATTCATAGGGGAAGGTCCAGCTCACTGTAGGCAGTGTCATGCCTGGGGGCTGATGGTCCTGGGTTCTATAAGAAAGCAGGCTGAGCAAGCTGTGGGCAGAAGCCAGTAAGCGGCACCCCTCCATGGCTCTGCATTAGCTCCTGCCTCCAGGTTTCTACCCTGTTTGAGTTCCTGTGCTGAACTCTCTGGATGGTGGACTACAGCTGTAATATAAATAAACCCTTTCTCCCAAAGTTGTTTTGGTCAAAGTCTTATGGCAACAGCATCGACTCTTTTTTTTTTTTTTTTTTTTGGTTTTTCGAGACAGGGTTTCTCTGTGTAGCTTTGCGCCTTTCCTGGAACTCACTTGGTAGCCCAGGCTGGCCTCGAACTCACAGAGATCCGCCTGGCTCTGCCTCCCGAGTGCTGGGATTAAAGGCGTGAGCCACCACCGCCCGGCAGCATCGACTCTTAAGACGCACTGGGGTCTGTGGGATGGGGACTCACTCTAAGACTTGTCCTCTCTAATACTTTACATTCCTATGTAATATATTAATAACATAGTAATGATTATGATAAAATGCTTTAGTATTCTGATTAGGTTGAAATGCTTTTCTGTAGCATACTAAAAATTTTCCTTGCCTTTGGCCTTAAAACTATAAGGCAAATTGTACCATAGTTTCTAGGAATGATTGTTACAGATGTCAAAATTAGTTAGCTCTAGATGGATATTGAAAAACATCTGTGGGGAAGATACATACTGCATTTTGATAGAGTAACATTTCATAATATTTCTGGAATTCTTTATAATCATGAAATCTGCAAACTCCTAATAGAAATTAGTATTTATCTTCATATGAATTGAAAGAAAATCAGAATACTTAAGACTAATTTTGGAAATTAATCTGGGTTTTAGTTGAAATACCAATAGTAAATGAGAATTTAAGAGTTGTATATTTCTAGCATGTGACCTGAGAGGGAAGCCATGTATTTCCTCATTCTCTTCTACAGACTCACTTTGAAGCATCTCTGCACAGCTGGCCAGCTGCTAGGTATGCCGCAGTGAAGCCGCCCCCGCCCTCGTCCTTAGAGGCTAGTGGCAGATGCAAACTAGTGAATTAATGAGTAATTACAAAACATGAAGTGTCAAAGTGCAGTGAGACATTGTATAGGAATTGAAAGCTTGTCTGCTTGTGTGAAGTGAGTGGAGGTCTCTCGAGGTAAGACGTGAGGCAGTACAAGAGTCTGGACTCACTGTTGCATCTGACCTTGAGCAGCCCCGGGAACGGGGAGTGAAGTTCTGGGGTCTGCTGAGGTTTGTAGCTGGGAAATGGAGTGCTGTCATTGGATGGTTGATAGATCTCCTCTATGTTGTCCAGGGGAACGGAGTGGGTAGTGTGCAAGGTTGCCTCTGCAGCAGAGTATGAACTATTAGTTTAGCAATTAGAACCGTATTATTTGCTTTGCTGATTATTTTCCTTGAAAGGCAGTAGAAGTTCAGAGCAGGAGTTGGCAAATGCTTTATGTGGGGACTTTTTTTTTTAACTGAAAATTCACTATTTCTGAACATGAATGTTTTGTATTTAGGAAGCTCTTTTGAAGCTACTCAGCCCTGCTGCTGTGCCTCAGAATCAGCACAGTGAACAGATTAAAGCATGTCTGGGTTCTGAGGACATTTGAATTTCATTGCATTTCCATGTGTCAGAAAAGGGTGTGTGTGTGTGTGTGTGTGTGTGTGTGTGTGTGTGTGTGTGTGTCTGTGTGCATTCTCTACAAAGTGCTTGCAGGTGTGGTTTACTGTTCTGGGGTGTGAATGTGTTCTCATAACCAGCTTGTCAGGGATGAATCCGAGCTCTGCAGCTCATGGACTGTGAGTTGATGAAGAAGCCAATTGAGTGAGTCCACTCTCTCACCTCTAAATGACCACCTATTTCCAGGGGTCTGTTACTAGTTAAAAAGAATTGATATTTATGGGGCCCTTAAAATACTACCTGACGCTGGGTGATGGTGGCACATGCCTTTAATCCCAGCACTTTGAAGCAGAGGCAGGTGCATCTCTGAGTTCAAGGCCAGCCTGGTCTACAGAGTGAGTTAGAGTACAGCCAGGGGTACACAGTGAAACCCTGTCTCGAAAAAAACAAACAAAACAACAACAAAATACTACCTGTCATACATCAAATGCCACATAAATGCTTGTTTAACAGGATTTTTATCCTGAAATGAGAAATTTTAATAAAAATCAAAAGAGCCTATGGGCTAGCAAAAGCTCATACTTTGGGTACATTGTTAAAGCTGAAGAGTTCCAGAGACAAACCTAGTATGTAGAATGATGTCAGACCTAGTGGAAAGATGAGGTTGAGGAAGCAGGCAGCATCTTCTGAGCCATGAGAACCTCAGGGGAACATCTGCCTTCTGACGGCTCCCAAAGCACAGAATGTAATACACCGAGGGTCTTCGGAAAGAACTGTGTCAGGGAGGAGTGGGTGACGGGCAGCTGCAGCCCTGGGGTGGGCCTGGAAAACACAGTTTAGAAATGTTAATTGGTTAGAGCTAGGGGATCAAGAGAGAAAATCAAAGGGCACTTCCCTGTTGAGACGTCACAGGGAGAGAAAATGTGGGGAGAAAGGCGAAAGACTTGAATTGACAGAGGGTGAAGCATCACAGAGTGGAGAACAGACTGTAGGCTGGCACCCCCCCCACACACACACACACCCGGCTGGCAACCCCCAACCCCCCATGGCTGGCTGGCATTTATACACACACACACCCGTGTGGCTGTTGGCTGCCCGGCAGGCACACCCTTGCTGTTGATCCTCCGTCCCCACCCCACCCCCTGTCCCTTGTGGCTGCCCCACAGGCACACCCTTACTGTTGCTTTCAGAGTGAGAAGTAGCACTCAGCTTCATCTCTTGTATTTCAAGTAGAAAGTGGGGAGCTCTGGTTAGTGTGATCTGAGGTTTGAAGGTTTCTGTGTAGCACTGGTTAGTAGCATTGTGTTCACCTGTCACCTTAGGGTTCAGATGAGCATGGGTCAGATAGGCAACAGGTTCACATACCGTACCCTTTATATAGTGACTTCTCATATCAAGAGAAAAATGCGTGGCAGAAATAATATAAGGGAATTAGGTTTGTTTTGGATCCAGTTTCTGGGCTGTTTTAGTCCATCATGTTGGGGGAGAGGTGGCTGTGACGGTGACAGGAATGTCACAGGGCACCATCCAGGAAGAGAATGCTGGTCTGGAACTACAAGGAGTTATAAGAAATGCCTGCACATACCTATCTGCTTTTGCTCACCTGCCAAAGACTCCACAGCCTTCAAACATGGGATTCAGTCTGTGAGGACGTTTAGTCCCAAGTCACACACTTTTATTGAAAAACTGCTGAGACTTGTTCACTAGCTGATAGTCTTTCATGTTATCTGTAAATCATGGAAGGCATGGTACCCATCAAAGCGATCTCCTTATACTGTAACTGCCAACTCCTTCAGGCTTATGTTTCATTGATTTGTTAACTGTCTCTTCTGCTGAGTTAAATGTCCCTGTGTATTGTTGGTTGTTTTTTACTCCTTTGAAGGGCTCGCCACCCAGCTCCCAAATAAATCACACATGGAGGCTTTTTCTTACTTATAAATGCCCAGCCTTAGCTTGGCTTGTTTCTTGCCAGCTTTCCTTAACTTTAAATTATCCCATCTACCTTTTGCCTCTGGCCTTTTCCGTTTCTATTCCTGTATACCTTTCTTTGTTTCTTACTCTGTGGCTTGCTGTGTTGCTGGGTGGCTGGCCCCTGGAGTCCTCCTCCTTCTCTGCCTACTTCTTCAGCTACTTCTTACCAGATTTCTCCTTCTATATATTCTCTCTGCCTGCCAGCCCCACCTATCTTTTCTCCTGCCTCGCTATTGGCCATTCAGCTCTTTATTAGACCATAAGATGTTTTAGACAGGCACAGTAACACAGCTTTACAGAGTTAAACAAATGCAACATAAAAAGAAGTAACACACCTTAAAATAATATTCTACAACACCTGTGGGTGATGATGTATATGTGGGTACAGATTTACTGCTGTCTGATTCTGGCTGCTTTGATGAGAGAGGTGAGGCATTCACTTATCAGATCCTATAGTCCTTTTTTTTTTTTTTTTTTTTTTTGGTTTTTTGAGACAGTTTCTCTCTAGCCCTGGTTGCCCTGGACGTCACTCTGTAGACCAGGCTGTCCTTGAACTCAGAGATTTACCTGCCTCTGCCTCCCAAGTACTGAGTTTAAAGGCATGCACCACCACTGCCCAGCTACAGTCATTCTTTGAATGAACATTGGAATAGGAGAAAGTAGTGTGTTGGTCTTCAGGAATCTACTCCATGGCTGCTTTAAGAAGTGTCTTTTACCACTTATTTTTATTTATAAACTACCAATGTTCACAATAAAGAGTCTTTTGGTGTTAGGTATATAGCTTGATGGTAGAGCATTTACTAGCATGAGCAAGGATTTGAGTTCAATCCCTATGTCTTAAAGAAAGAAGCCAGCCTCACTGGTCCATTGAGTCTGATGTTAGTCAAAGGGGCCTCAGAAGTTAGCAGGCTACTCTCAGAGGACCTTCTGACTGCTGTGTTGTCCTGGAGCAAATGTTCAGTGAGAATATGGAACACCAGCTTCTCTTAACTTTATCCTAAAATGAACGTGTCAGTATTTCCTGGGTTCATTTCCCCTGAACACACATTCTCTGGGGGCAGTACATGGTTGCTTGTCCCTTTTGTAAGTTCTTTGCAGGCTATTAGGGCAGTTACCTGCAATTTTCCTAATATCTTATTTAATTTTGATGCAGTATACACTGAAGAACTTCCTTGCTTCTGCAGACATTATCAAGTTTTAAGGAAGTCCTGTATCCATAAGAGTTTGAGTCATAGCAAAGGAATGAAGGCAGGGTCTAACTTTCCAGTGTAACAGTAACACTTTGTCCTTTTGTACATGTCCACATAGCCTGGGGTGTTTGTTATCTTTCATGATGCTCATGCATCTTCTCATAATGTGCTTGCTGATCTTAGGGAGAACTCTCCTTCCAAGAGCTTCTGAGCACAATGTTGGTGAGTGTGTTCTGTAGACCAAGGGACTGCTTATGGGCTAACACTTGTTAGCCACCCAGGGTGAATATCATGCCACCTGTGAGTGAACTTGAACGTTAACATTGTTCTCTTTAGCACTCCTTTTTATTGTTTGGATTTTACCTGGTATTAACTGTTGTATTTGTTTTCTTGATTTTGGTGTCTTTTCAGATAATACATCCCAAAACTGATGATCAGAGAAGCAGATTACAAGAGGCTTGCAAAGATATCCTGCTGTTTAAGAACCTGGATCCAGTAAGATAAATCATAGTAATAGAAGTGGGTTAAGACCTGGGCAAGGACCTGCGTTTCTTCCTTTCCAAGCTCAGATCACTCTGGGATCATGTGGAGGCAGATGGTTGCATGCACTTTCTGATCTTGGGTCTATGGATACTGGATATTCTATGTTAGAGCTCCAAGGGAAGACACTGTCATATTCTCAGACCCAGCCCTGGGGTGGTGCAGGGGAGGAGAGGCTAGACCCCTGAATTCTCTGTGTACATCAGAGGCCACTGGAGGATGTCTTCCCTGCTGCTCTCAACAGCCAGTAATAGGAATCATATTTGAATGTATTTAAGCTCTGCATTGTTCATATTTTAAATGTAGCATATTACTTGGCTTAAGGCAAGTGAATGTTTGATTCTTTGAAAGAATTTTGACATCTCTAGTCTCCACAGAGAGAGTTTCTAGCGTATCACTTGGTATGGCGTGAGTGTTCAGACTTATTCACACTGTTGGCTCAGTGTTCTGCTTTGTCGTCACATGTCATGTTTCTGCTATTTAGTGATTTAGGAAAGAACTTCTGCTTTGTTCCAAGCATGAAGGACCAACTTTTATAGCTTACTTCAACTTTAAATTTTCCAAACACCACCTCTTCTAGTTTTCAGATTGATGTCTGAGAACTGGTTTTTAGATGAGGGTTTTTGTTTTGTTTTTGTTTGGACATTTTTTGAAACATTAAGGCACTACATCATACCATTTTATATTAGGTCATGTTTATACCCTGAAATATTAAGAAAAAAAGGCTTCATGTTTTCTGGGACTTTGGAGCACACGGTAAAAATTTGTATGTCATCCCTGAGTTCAAATTATTATTTTGACATTTTTTTTTTGAGATAGGATTTCTTTCTGTAGCTTTGGCTGTCCTAGGACTAGCTCTGAAGACCAGGCTTGCTTTGAACTCACCAGATTCATCTGCCTCTGTCTCGGATTAAAGGCATATACCTTCACTGCCTGGCTTCGTCTTTGACATTTCTGATTAACCAAACAAAGATCTATGCATTGCTTCATTTATTCACTTCTTGAGGGTAGGACACACCTTTTCATTCAGCTCTTTAAGTAGTACAGGCCCCATTGTCTTCTGTATGCATTGATGTCTCTAAAAGAAAGGATGGCCTGAAACCAGAACATTCTGAATTACTATTTCTCGTCTTTCTAGTTATGCATACTTGGTAGTAATATTTTGAATAGATTTGGTAATTTTAATAAAGTGGTGGTATTTAAAGACTGAGTCGGGGGCGGGGCTGGGGGCGGGGACGGGGATGGGGACCGGGAGCTCAGTGAATAAAGTGCCTACCATGCAAGCATGAGGACCTCAGTTCAGATCCCAGGTACCCCTGTAAGAAACCAGATGTGGCACATGTGCCTATAACCCAGCACTGGAGGGAAGGAGGTAGATTTCAGAGGCTTGCTGACAGGCTTGTCTAGCCAAGTGATTCACTCCGGATTCAGTAAGAGACCGTGTCTCAAAAAATAAGATGGAGAATGAGAGAAAGACACCAACATTGACCTTTGGCCTCCATGAGCATGGCATGGGCAAGTGCATCCCCACAAACACATGCATACCACACACACACACACACACACATACACATCCCACACACACAAATAAATAAATAAGGCTCAAATCTTATTGAAATTTACAGTGATCTTTGCTTTGAGAAAGATGTGTCTTCTTCCAGATGTGTAGCCACTCCATGCTCATGCTAACAACCTGAATTAAACTCAGTAGGTCACATAAAAGGAGAAAATAAAATAGGAGGGGACTTGTTGGAAATAAGGTATTCAGAGGGAAGGAGGTAAGAGAGGGTGATGGGGGGCGGAAATGGCCAACATTCATTATATACATGTATAAAATCGTCAAAGAATTAAAAACACTTAATCCATTTGAAAGTTAGCAGGAACAAACAAGTGTAGCTGAAAAAGTTACAGTGACTCTTTTACTGCAGTTCTGCTCTTCTGGTATGGATTCATGTGTTCAGAGTGAGTCTGCCTACACACTCAGTCCAACAACTCCATGTCTGCTGAATGCAATACTGAGCCATTTATGTTTAGGAGTGGGTTTGTATTAAGGTTCTCTAGTTTTTATTAGATCTTTACATGGGAAAATTTCAGAAGTCATTGTGAACAGTGCCTCTCAAGTTTTTAATACAACTGTGTATCATTAAGGGGTGTTAGTAAATGTGGGGAACCTGATCCAGTAGGTCTGCACTCCTCACAGGTACCCTCTCTCTCCCCTCCCCTCCCCTCCCCTCTTTCCCTTCTTTTTCTTTTTCATTTTGCCTGGTGCATGCTAGGCAGGTGCTCTGAAACTGTGCTTACATGCTCAGCCCACCTTTTTCTTTCATTTTGAGACAGTGTCTCATGTACCAAGTTACCCAGAGTGAGTTTTACCTCATTCTGTAGCCCATGCAGGCCTTGAACTTGAATTGATCCTCCAGACTCAGTTTCTCAAGTAGCTGAGATGAAAAGCCTGACCCACTAGGCATAGCTAAATGGACTCTTTAATGAAACGATTTAAAAAAGATTTGCACTGTCCTGCTAAAAGTCTTCAGTGTGTGATGTAAAAGTCAGTTCATGGGAGAGAAGCAGCACCAAAATCATGAATTAACATTACTGATTATTTTATAGGGAAAGAATATGTTTAACTTTTATTTAGAAAAATATCTATTGTTTTGAGGTAGGCTCTTTCTATATAGCCACAACTGACCTCAAACCCAGGGTCATCCTTCTCAGCCTGCCACCTGCTGGGAACACAGGCACAGGTGGGTCATCATCACTCACAGTTTGTCTTTGATCTCATGCCAGCTTGATTTCTCTCTCTCTCTCTCTCTCTCTCTCTCTCTCTCTCTCTCTCTCTCTTCTCCCAAATCCTTTTCAAGATGACATAGACTATTTTAAAAAACAAAAACAAAAAACCTTAAACGTTTATGTATGCCTGCTTGCCTTCCTTCTCCTTTTCCTCTGTTTCTATTCACTGAGACAAGTTTGTACTGCCCATATACTCCTGGGTACAGGGTCATCCATGGGGGAACCTTCCAGTGGCCCAAACACAGTGGCTGTCAACTGCAACAGCTTGTCTGCTAAGGACTAGGCCTCCTCGTGTGCAGGTGATCACAGCTGCTATGAGTTTATATGTGAACAGCTACATTGTGAGCAGAGGAATTTCACGGCACTCCTTCCATCCTTCTGTTCCTTTTGTCTCTTCTTCCACAACATCCTGGGCATAGTGGGAACAACTGAAGTATTTGGAGCAGAGGATTTAACAGTCTTATTTCTTCCCTGTGGCAGGTAAAGAGGGAAACGAGAGGGACATGGGGTAGAACGAAAGGATGGAGCCCATAGAGAAACTGTCCCATAATTCCATTGGAGAGAAGTGGGGCTGAACTGCGGAAGGGAGATGAGTAGGCAGGAAAGGATGATTGCTGACATGCAGGATTAACCGACCTTGGTTCTTGACAGTTGGTCTGATTAGAGCCTGAGGAGCATCTAGGATGACTGCCAGTACCCCACTGCAGTGACCATGAAGGCAGTACCTTTCCAGACCTGGAAGAACTCCAGAGAGGAAGGGGAACCATAATTACCAGTTAGCACAAAGAATAATGTTGGCTTTGTAACTATTGTCTCATTTGAATTTCCTGAAGTTAGTGTTTAGTTTGAAGATTTCACACTTCCCAGACCTCAGCACACTTTTTCCCTTGGAGTACTGTATAGGCGCAGATTTTCTAATTATTAATGTCTTTGAAGATATTCTTCTCATGAATATTTTAATGTTCCACTCAGTAGGCCGTTTTCCTCCTGAAATAGTTCTAATTTGAGGCTAACGGGAACACTTTTCCTTTGCTCTTCGGTAGGCGCTTCCATTAATGCAGAGTAGATTGCCACTGCCTGAATGAGTCAGAGCCTTCCTGAGCTCTGAGAGAGAGAACGCGGTGTGGATTGCCTACAGTGGCTGTCAGCACCACCCTCAGCCTCTGCCTGTTGTATTTCCCAAGTTCTTCTCACTCTGTGCATAGTTATGGGAATTAGATTTTGGTTGACTAGAGCAGACACCTGTCACCATAGGCAAATCTCTCTATTTTATTAGGAAATTTTCATATACTGGTATAAGTTCTTTAGTTTTATAATTTAAAAGTAGTGTTTCATATGTCTGCTTAAACTGGAGCTAATTCTAACATAACCAAAAATTTTATTGTAGCAATTTATTTCATTTTCTCCATTTGATATTTAGAATCAGAACTAATCAATAAAGCTGATATTTCCCCTCTGCCTTCCGTAAAAGAAACAAATCATAAATGACAAGTAAAATACGGTATTAGTAAGCCATTTAATTAACCTTCAGAGTTTTGACAGGTGACCATATGCTGCTTGAGGCAGATTAACTCATTTGGGTAAAAGGTCCCTACGGGGCTGATTAGCGTCCTATCTGGAAATCCTTGCTTCACAGCCCTCCTGGCTCCATCTTCAGCCCTGGCTGCTGCCCATGAACAGGAGCCAGAGCTCACCCATGATGAGGAAGAAATGAAAACCACTTGCAAACCGATCACCATCATTTCCTCACGCTTCTCTTAGTATATGAGAAGATTCAAAGTTTTGTTCTCTGTATAGAGGATTTTTTTTTAAGATTTATTTTTATTTATGTGACTATGGGGTACATGCATGCAGATTTCCTCTGGCATCAGAAGGGAGTATCAGGTTTTTGTTGTTGTTGTTTTCAAGACAGGGTTTCTCTGTGTATCCCTGGCTGGTCTCAAACTCAGAGTGCTGATTCAAAGGTGTGTGCCACCACTGCCTGGCAAGTTTTTTTTTTTTTTTCAATCAAGAAATTTTAATTACACATATATTTACTAGAATTCACAATGAACAAAAGAAACTTCCTTACAACTCTGTCTCCCAGGAGCCCTATCTCTTGGTAGACAAAGCCTTTACACTATCTTGTGTAGTCAGACTTCTTTTTCCTGCCAGCCAATTCCCAAATAACCATACCAAAACTTATGTATTAATTATAAATGCTTAGCCAATAGCTCAGGCTTGTTACTAGCTAACTCTTGATTTTAAATTAACCCATATTTTTTATCTACACTCTGCCATGTGGCTCAGTACCTTTTCTTAGTACAGCAAGCTCATCTCCTCTCTGTCTCTCTATTCTGACCTCCTCCCTTTCTTCTTTGTGCTCTGTTTTTGTCTCTAAGTCCTACCTAACCTCTACTTGTTCAGCTATTGGCCAGTCAGCTTCTTTATTAACCCAGTCACAGAGACATATATTCACACAGTATAAAGGAATATTCCCCAGTCTTGTTCATTTCCCAGGACTGTGTAATGCATATGTGGCAGCAATATTTATCCAGGCTTGGCTCTGTTCTTATCTTACTTAATATATTAGATACCATAGAGATATATGAACATAGAGCCTCTACTTTTTAACTTTTTTTTATTAGTTCTTTGAGAGTTTCAAGTTCCCTGCACAGCATGTTTAATCTCCCTTCAGCTCTTCCCAGACCTACCCTCCTTACCCTAAGTCATCCAACTTTGTGTCAAAACAAACCATCCTTTCAAGACTAGTTTGTGCTGCCCAAAATATTCTTGGAGTGTGGTTTTCTCCTACAGCGTGTCTTTCCCAGCATCTAACAACTGCCAATCACTGCACATCGAGGGTTGGGATTGTGTGCCCAACTTCCCTGTCTGTCTGGGATTTGATCTGGCCTGGGCTTGCACAAATTTTACATGTGCTATCACAGCTGCTGTAAGTTCACCTGTGGGGCTGTCCTGCTGTGTCTAGAAGTTGTTACCTGGCTTATATATTCTTCCTGCTCCTCCTGCAATGATCTCTGAGCCTTGTGGGGATGGTGCAGTAGACATAGTCCTTTTAGTGCTGAGCATTCGAGAGTTTCTTACTGTTTGCACATTGGCTAATTATAGGTCTCTGTGTTTGGCACCATCTACTGCAAATAGAAACGTCTCAGAGGAGAGTTGGTAGATGCATTGATCTATGGATATAATGATAAGTCTTTAGAGTAAGTTTAATACTGTGTCCATTTAGAAGCATAACAATAGTAGGTTCTCTCCTAGGGCTTACGACTCCTGTAGCCTAAAGTTCTTGGCCCCAGCAATGGTGTCAGATAGGGTTTCAGTGGTTGGTTACTTCTTTGGGTAGTGTTGCTAGATGGGCTCTGAGGAGTTCACAGAGGGTGTAATTGATGATTACTGTTTACATCTAGTACCTGCATAGCACCTGCACTGTGAGAACTAGCTGGGAGGAATGAAGTTTCTGGGTCCCTAGCATTTCGATCCTGTTCTGTCATGTCTTCAGTGTACATTCTTACTGTCAGGTTCTGAAGGGTAACCAAGAGGAGGGGCAATGCCTATAATGTTTGAGGGTCTATGTGGCCCTCAACAACTCCAGAAGAGGAAACCATTTCTGGACCTGAGCTTTTTGTTAGCATATGTTTAGTAGGGGCATTGTTGCCCTGTTATAGGGTAATTCCATTTCTTCTGTATTTTACTCTCTCTCTCTGTGTGTGTGTGTGTGTGTGTGTGTGTGTGTGTGTGTGTGTGTGTATACACACGTGCACGTGCATGCACTCAAGCTACCCACACACACTTATAGTTTAAACCACCACACAAGGTTAAGTATTCACAACCTTGGATTTAGCAGTGGATTTTTAGATACCAAAAGCAAGGATGAGAAAAGATATATTGAACTTTGTATTACCATAACATTGTATAAGTCACAGGACATTACTCCCACAAAAAAGTAAAAAGACAAACTACAGAATGAAAAATATTTGTTGATCATATACTTGAGAAAAGCCTAGTGTTCAAGATATATAAATAATGTAAGACATACAACAATCCAATGAGCGGAGTACTTAAATAACTTTCTCTAGAGAAGATAAATGACAAGCAAACAGATAAAAAAAAATTCCTAGCATGGTTAGTCATTAAGAAAATGCAAATCAAGACCAAATAAAACACTACTTCATCTCCACTAGGGTGGTTATAATTAAGTAAAAGAAAAACAACAAATGTTGAGGACATGAGAACATTAGAATGCTCACAGTTGCTAGTGGAAGGTAAGTAAGTGGTTCAGCTGCTGTGGTCTATCACTTGGGAATCCCTCAAAGTGTAGAGGTACTGTACAGTTCAGTAATTCCTCTCATAGGCATTCAGAAGAATTGAGGTCAAATATTGGTTGAGACAAGTACTAGTGTGCAAATGTTCATAGCAGCATTGCCCACTGTAGGAGGTGGAAACCATCCAAATGTCCATTATCAGAATGTGGGACCTGAGCCCAGCATGGTGGCACAAACCCTTTAATCCCACCACTTGGGAGGCAGAGATGGGCAGATCTCTGTGAGTTCAAGGCCAGCCTAGTCTACAAAGTGAGATCCAGGACATCCAAGGCTGTTACACAGAGGGACCCTGTTTCAAAAAAACCAAAAAGGAAAAAACAAAAAGCATGTGAGATCTGGAGTTCATCAGGCCTATGTGCAAGTGCCTCTGAAATGGATTCTAAAATTTACATCCGAAATAGACAAATCTGGAGAGGCAAAGTCCCAGAGAAGCCTACACAGTGTTGAAAGCCAGTCAGTGAATTTACAATGACTTCACCACACAGCATAAGATACGACACCAATACTGGAAGAAGTTGGGCAGTGGAACTGAGCAGAGCCTAGGAAAATCTCCATGTGAATCACCTGGACAAAGGATAAAGGGAGCGAGTGGCACTGGGACAAATGAATGCGCACCCCAAAGAACCTTTCACAAAGATTAACCCCAAATGTGTCAGAGACCTCAGTGTAAAATGTTTAAAAGTCATAAACACTACAGCTATCTAGATGATCTAGAATCTGATGACTGTTTAGATAGGATGCCAAAAGTTCAGTATATGAAAGAATCAATAAGCTGGACCTCCTTAAATCAAACATTTCTAAGACCAGGTGTGGTGCTTAGTGCTGTAATTCCAGTACTAAGAAGGTAAGGCAGGGGGTGTGAGGTACAGGACCTGTGTGGCTACATAGTGAGATACTGCTTCAAAAAGAAAAAAAAAAAAGGAAAACTAAAGTTTTTGGACTGGAAGATGCTATCAGCAAGCCTTAAGAGAGAAAATATTTGCAAAAGATACACCTGATAAAAAACAATTACACAGGGGCTGGAGAGATGGCTCAGAGGTTAAGAGCACTGGCTGCTCTTCCAGAGGTCCTGAGTTCAATTCCCAGCAACCACATGGTGGCTCACAACCATCTAAGAGATTTGGTGCCCTCTTCAGGCCTACAGGCAACATGCAGGCAGAACATCGTAGACATAATAAATAAATAAATCTTAAAAAAAAAACAACAATTACACAAAGTACACTAATAATTGTAAAAACATAGCAGTAAATAAAAGCCTGTTTGAAAATTAGATCAAGACTGTGAGATAGGTCAGCAGGTAAGGATGTCACATACAACGGAATATAGTTCAGGCTGGGAAATGTATATTATTTATTATGCTACAGTGGGCATAAGCCGTGAAGGCATTATGCTAAGTGAAATAAGCTAGATACAAGAAAACATATTTTATCATTCTATTGTATTGAAATATTCAGAAAATAGGAATCTACATAGAGAATGAACAGATCCATGGTTTCTAAGGAGCTAGGGGACCATGAAAATAGCAAATGACTGCTTAATAGATACAGGGTTTCCTTTGGGGCTAATGAAAATATTTTGGAAGCACATAGGGATGGTTGATGTTCAGTGACCTATGTCTCCAGGGAAAAGCAAATCAAAATCAGAACAGTGAGATACTGCACACCCATCAAAATGCCCCAAATCCGGAACCCTGATACCCCAAATGCTGGTGAAGGCGAGGACAAGAGGAACTCTGGCTCATTGCTGGTGGGGATTCAGAGTGGTTTAGCCACTTTAGAAGTGATTTGGCAATACCTACCACACTATTTTCCTACACTCCAACCCTTCTGCTCCTCTGTAGTTACCCAGAGAGGTAAAAACTTAATGTTCACACAAAAACCAGGGTACAGTTGTTCACAGCAGCTTTATTTATAATTGCCTAGTGTTGGGAGCCACCAAGATGTCCTTCAGTAGATGAAGAGATAAACTATGGTACATCCAGGCATGGGAATAGTATGCAGCAAAAGGAAATGAGCTGTGAAGCCATGGAAGGACACAGAAGAAATGTATGTATTAGAAGTAAAAGAAGCCAGTGTGAGAAGTCTAGACCTACCCGATTCCAACTGTCAGACATTCATAATAGGAAATGATGGGGTCAGTAACACAGACTCAGTGGTAACCAGGAGTTGAGGGACAGGAAGGATGAGTGACAGCTGGGTTCAGAGCATTTTTGGGGTGGTGAAACCATAGCTGTGTCATAGCACTTGTAAACTTGACTGAGTGGCAGTGATGTGCCTGCGTAGATTCAGAGCAGCAAATGGAGCTCTCTGGTGTAGTGGCTAGAAGTTTGAGGATGAAGTTTAAAACAACTGATATAAATCTATTCTGGGAGAGGCTTGTCCATGTATGGGGGCAGGGAGCATATGGGAAATCTGTGCATCCCTCACTGTTTTCTAGGAATCTACAGGTCCTCTGAAAAATAATAAAATCTGTGTATTAGTTCAAACATGCTGATTTCTGTTAGTTTTTATCATTTGCTAGCTGTTGTAAAGAACTAAATCATGACATTTTCAGGAAAAAGGATAAAACTGGAAATCATTACGTTGGGTGATAAAAGCCAGTCCAGATACTTCTAGAATCCATATATGGGGGGGGGGCATTGAAAGGGGAATCAGTTGGGGAGATGGATGTATCTTAAAGGAGAAGGGGTAAAAGAGAGGGGTAAGAGAATGTGTGACATGAAAGCAAAGGGAAGCCTGGGAGATGGAAAGGAACCAGCCGCTCAGAGGGGCACGGAGCAGAGGTAGGGCCGTGGGGAGGAACAGTTGGAGTAGATAATGACACTATAGGGAAGCCATGATGAAACCCAGTTGCTTGTACTCAACTTTAAAAACTAATATGAAAATGTAAATCAACTGTTTTCAGAATGATGTCCCTCCTCAGGAAGCCCTGAGCTCAGCACAGTTGGAAAACCGTTCCCTGCTCAGGAAGTCTGCATTTGAACATAGCCTGCAGCTGCGGAGCTCAGTCTTCGCAGAACAGCTCTGTGATTGCCTCACAACTTTCATTCTTTTCTTTTTCTTTCTTTCTTTCTTTTTTTTTTTTTTTTTTTTTTGTCTTTGGAGACAAGGTTTCTTTGTCTAGTTTTGGTGCCTGTCCTGGATCTCACTCTATGGACCAGGCTGGCCTGGAACTCACAGAGATCTGCCTGGCTCTGCCTCCCGAGTGCTGGGATTAAAGGCGTGCGCCACCACTGCCCAGCTCAGCTCTCATTCTTAGGCAGGTCTTTACACTGTGTTAAAACCTCCGTGAAACCCTGTGGTCCCCATGCGGGCCTCTAGACCTGACCAATGTGACAGAAGATGGATGATGTGTTCCTATGTGGGACTTCTCTCTCCTCTGAATGCCCCTCCCTCAGCCTAGTCCTCTAATGGCAGGTTTTCACATTTTTTGTGCCCCCTTTCTGAGCGTCCTGCCACTGCCAGTGACTCCCTTGAAAGGTGGATGTAGGAGAATCCCCACATGTGCTTTTATAGTTGCTGAATATATGGGAACATAGTATAATGTATGTACCCAGCACCCGTAGGGAAGCATCCATTTTGTTTCCAGTCTTTTGTTAGGATGATGCCATGAAAAATGCTGCATTACATGCCATCTCAAAGATGTCAAAAGAGTGACTTCCTAGAGAGGGAGTAGTCAGGGTGGAGGTTGTGCATTTGAAATCTTACTAAATGTTGCCAGGTTGTGTGCTTGCTCTCGCTCGCTCGCTCTCTGTCTCTCTCTGTCTCTGTCTCTCTCTCTCTCTCTCATTTGCTCTCTCTCCCTCTGTCCCTGCCTCTTCCTCCCTCCCTCCTTCCCTCCCTCCCTCCCTCCCTCCCTCCCTCCCTCTCTCCCTCCCTTCCTCTTTGCCCCTCACCCCCAAGGTTTCTCTGTGTAGCCCTGGCTGTCCTGGACCTCACTTTATAGACCAGGCCAGCCTTGAACTCACAGATCCACCTGCTTCTGCCTCTGGAGTGCTGCTGGGATTAAAGACGTGCGCCACCACTGTTTGGCACCAGGTTACTTTCTGTGGCGTTTATTCTGTTTACATAGAAGACAGTGGAAGTGTCTCTTCTTCATGGTGACTCCAGAGTCTGAATTTTTTTCAGATCTGACAAATGAATGTGTGAGAGAAGTGATCTTATTTCCATCTTAATTTGCATTTCTCTTCATTTTGAGAGAAGCTGGGCATCCTTTTTCACAATTATTTTAAGACACACCCCTCCCCAGAAGCACTTTGGAACCCTAGACCCAGGTTTGGGGTTTTGTTCATTGGTTTAACTGGGCTCCTTAATGCTCTCTTCCAGCCTGAAAAACTTTCCGTTTTAGAAAGTTTGTTCCATGTTTCTTCATTTTCTGTTTTCTCTGGACTCTTTCCTTTCTTTGTTGACTTTGTGATTTAAATTTTATTCTTTCTTATTTCATTAAACTATTCAGTCGGGTGGCATTTGCCATTTGCCATACCTATACCAAGAACAAACCTTAACATAAATGCAAACTTTGGGTCAGTGAGTCTCTGAGTCTTATCAGTTGTAACAAACCCACCACTGTGCTGGGGGATGTTATTAGTGGGGGAAGCTGAGGAAGTGTTAAGCCCTGTGAGACTGTCTCAGTGCACCCATAAACCTAAAACTGCTCAAGAGGTTGATTTTAAAGGAAAAAATTAGCAGTCATGTTTTAAATTTTTTGTCAGGATCCTTTTTTTATACCTGTGAATATAATATCATCCTGAGCCTTCTATGGGTGCACAAGCTGTACTGTCTAAAAGCTCTCCTCTGCTCCTGGGACTGTCAACAAACAGCTGATTAAGAGCCCCGAGGAAGTAGGGCAGCCTGTGAGCTCAGCTGTCATACCTTGGGGGCCCTCTTCCTAGCAAGTGAAAGGCTTGCATTCTGGGCACTGGCATTTGGTGTGTCTGTTCAAGCTCTCTCTGGTCTCTTGTCTAGGAAATTCAGTAACGTCTTGGCCACTAAGCTTGTGTCCAGGGTAAAGGGACTTTACAGGAAGCACCTGATCCATATGCATCTTTATCTTTGTGTTTTAGCTCCACCCTGATGGACCACATAATTTTAGTCTGAATGTTTTCTGTACTGTGCTCATGGGCCCCTCTAACACTATTAAATGCAGTTTTAATGATTTGTGAAGATCTTTCCTAGGAGATGTAGTTGGTTGGTTTTTGAGGAGAAGTGTACTGACAGACAGATAGTGACAGAATATTCGCTGCAGTCTTTTGTTGCTGCTGTTTGACTGGCCCTGCCCCGAACTGCGTTCTGTTCTGTCTTGTTTGGGTACTGACATAAACTGCGAAACTGAAGTGAGGATGTAATTTCACCAGGTGTTTAGGGAACCTCCACACTAATTCTATCAATGAGTACTAGGAAGTTTTAAGAACAGATAGCTTCAGGAAATTTGAAACAGTTCTTTACTACTCTGGTTATTTTTGTTTTTTCGGTTTGGTAGTTCTTTTTCCATGTGAAGTGGTGATAGTTACAAATGTTCTAAAGTAGGCTGATATCATTCCTCTCATTCAGCTGTTGAATATGAGAATAAATAATCATCTCATTTGTATGTGGTGAGGGGTACTGCAGTCTGACTTTTTTGATAAAACCCAATGGTAATGATATTCTGATTTCTTTGAAATCTTTTACAAAAACTAAGATTATATGATTCCTTCAGGAACTGTGTTCTAGATGCACGTAAAGATATCTTATCTCTTTAAAAAATAGGAGCAGATGTCTCAAGTGTTAGATGCCATGTTTGAAAAATTGGTCAAAGAAGGAGAGCATGTGATTGATCAAGGTGATGATGGTGACAACTTTTACGTCATCGATAGGTAAGTTTTATTCAGCTTTACTACTGAAGCTTTAAAAACCTATCCTATAAGATCTCAGCAGTCACTGTGACAACCAACAGATTAATCTGTTTGTGGTTTCCCTTCACTCTTCATACTAGACAATTGGCACTGTAAATGTCTTGTGAATATATACAATAAAGCCATGCTAAGTAGTGCAAGGAGCCATAGTTTATAGAAGAAGTGAATCTGTAAGTCTTAATCATTAATGTGCCTTGATTTGCTAACTTCTATTTGGTAGGTAGAAAGTAATAATATTGCCATGTAGTAGATGCCTATTACAGTGAGAATAGGGCATGGATACCTGGCTGTGGTGGCGCACACCCTTAATCCCATCCCTCAGGAAGCAGAGGCAGGTGGATATCTGTGAGCTCGAGGCCAGCCTGGTCTACAGAGGGAGTTCCGGGACAGCCAGAGCTGTTACACAGAGAAACCCTGTCTCAAAAACAAAAACAAACACCACAACAAAAGATAAGGAGTGGAAGAATCTAAGTGGTGGTGTAGTTCCCTCAGTATTGCTCCATTTTTAAAAAGTTCTTACTATTAACCATAAAAGAACCCAGGTACCCCGGAAGGTGTGAGATGAGGAGGAAGCCCTTTTTTCTGCTGTTTTAGCGTTCTTTAGTCAGTAGAGGGAGCAGCTCATGTCTCCTTATAGAAATTGTGGCCGGGCGGTGGTGAGGCACGCCTTTAATCCCAGCACTCGGGAGGCAGAGCCAGGCGGATCTCAGTGAGTTCGAGGCTAGCCTGGTCTCCGAAGCGAGTTCCAGGAAAGGCGCAAAGCTACACAGAGAAACCCTGTCTCGAAAAACCAAAAAAAAAAAAAAAAAAAAAAAAAAGAAATTGTGTAGCGTTTTCTTTGTCTTTTCAAATGTTTCAGGGTTTGGGGGTTTTTTTTGGGGGGAGGGGGTTGTTTTGAGGAAAGTACTGGCCTAGTACTTGCTATGTAGACCGGGCTGGCCTTGAACTCATAGAAAATATTTTACAAAACAGAAAGTATATGCAGTTACTTGTATTGACAATCAAATTGTCAGTTTGAATTGACAATTCAGAAATCTTAAACTGTGTTTTGCTTTATCAGAGAACAATGTGGCCTGTGTGATGAGTAGATGACCCTCAAACCGTACTTCCGCACATGCTGGGCAGGGTGTTTCTTCACCTTTGTAGAGTGAGGCAGGGTTCACGGGGCAGTCCGGGTCCCTGAGCTATCCAGTTTTGTGTGGAACACAGATCATCTTCCCACCTGATCTACTGATACAGTTTTGCTCCATTGGATAGGATTGTGGTCAGCTGATAATTAGACCTCCTCTGTCTCCTTGGGCCCTTTCCTAACCTTGACTCTGTTTTCGTTCATACCTGAGCTGTGCGTGACTTTCAGTCAGCAGGTTTGCTGACTTCTCTAACCCCATCCTGATGCCTGAGTGACCACTGCTGCAGCTCTCCCAGGGCAGGGATGAAGCCAAAGCATGATGTGTTCCCTTACGTGAGGCAGAGTCATAGTGATGGTTACAGCTTTCACCAGCAAAACAGCTTGTAAATACACTCAAGTGTTTTCATTGAATTGTAGGTGAGAAGACCATGTTTGGAAGTCCAGCATTGACCTTATAAATACACTCAAGTGTTTTCATTGAGTTGTAGGTGAGAAGACCATGTTTGGAAGTCCAGCATTGACCTTATAAATACACTCAAGTGTTTTCATTGAATTGTAGGTGAGAAGACCATGTTTGGAAGTCCAGCATTGACTTTTCTTTCAGTGGGTATTTTTGACTACAAAACCTGCTTTACATTTGAGCATAGTGCATTCTCTTTCAGTTATATCCTAATTATCCATTGACAGATGAAACACTCTGGTTCACAGACGTGACGGGGCTTGATTGAGGTCACCCAGATAGTCAGTGCATCTGACCCACAGCCAGGTCTTCTGTCACCCACTTCTGTTCATGCTCATTGCTCTGGCCTGCACTGCCTGGAGCCTCACAGCGTCAGGGAGGGAATCAGTATGAACAGCAGTCTGCCTGTCTAACAGACTTCCCACCGATGGCTCCCAGCTGGGCTGGTAGCATGTTTTACTCTCACCAGGCCATTTTGTTATTCATTTTATCCTATTCAGAATGGCAAATCTAGAAAAGAATGTCAGTGACACAATACAAGGGAATAAACTGCAAATTAACAGTTTAAAAATTATTATCCAGCCGGGCGGTGGTGGCGCACGCCTTTAATCCCAGCACTCGGGAGGCAGAGCCAGGCGGATCTCTGTGAGTTCGAGGCCAGCCTGGGCTACCAAGTGAGTTCCAGGAAAGGCGCAAAGCTACACAGAGAAACCCTGTCTCAAAAAACCAAAAAAAAAAAAATTATTATCCATGGAACAAATTCTAGGATGTATCTTCACGTGTGTCATTCTATCCATGAACTATATTTAAAAGGCAACAGTTTTCTTCCTTATTAACATCTTCTGTTTCTGTCTGTTTCTTTACTGCTTAATAATCCTTTTCTAGTCCTTAAAAGCTGTCCCATTTTACCACTGCCACATCTTTTTTCTAGGATTTAACCAACAGGATATAGCTAAAGAACTTCTCCTGTCTGCCTCACAGGTGTGCCAGGCAGCCTGGAAACCATGCTTTCTGTTGAAGTACAGAGCGTGGGAGGATGGTCCTGTGCGGAAGGAAGGGCTAGCTTGTATGAGTGTAGGCCTGCCTGCCCCTGAGCACAGGGACTGCACAGGGAGGCTGCTTGCCCGTAGAAAGCACCTCAGGGGAAGCCGGCGAGAACACTATAGGAAGGGCAGCAGTTTGGGGTTGACCTAAAGTACAGGTCAAGGAGGGCAGGTTAAGGCTTTGTGGGCCACTGTGGTCTAAGAATTCAATTCTGCTTGTAATCTGGACCAGCTGTGTATAATAAGTAAAGAACAAGTTTGTTTTCTAATAAGACTTTTTTTTTTTTTTTGGCCAAAAGTGGGAGCTAGCTGGGGTACCAATTCCTGCTATAGTTTATAAAAGACTTGTCAGCAAATTATTAGAGCTATATGCTTTTAAAAAGTAGTCATTTTCTTTTGATCTCAAAAGCAATATACATTTCTTTTAGAAACAAAGTATTGTTACATGGTCAATGCCCTGGAGCACCTCACAGTTTTACTGTCTTAGATAAGTACAGTAGTGTTTGACATATGTTCCCACAGATGACTTACTGCACATATTCTATCACTGATTTTAACTTTTTATTGTTTAGTTCCTTCCCCATGCATTGTTCCTACCCTAGTCCAGTTGGTGGTCTTTCTCATAGGTCGCTGTTATCAGAGGGTGTAGCAGGAAGGAAATCAAAGTGTACGGGGCTCTTCTCTGCAGTAATGCCTCACTGTAATCAAATGCTACCTGAATCTCTTTGTCTCTAATTTAATATGATTTGTATGTGTCCAACAGAGGAACATTTGATATTTATGTAAAATGTGACGGTGTTGGAAGATGCGTTGGTAACTATGATAATCGTGGGAGTTTTGGAGAACTGGCCTTAATGTACAATACACCCAGAGCAGCTACAATCACTGCTACCTCTCCTGGTGCTCTGTGGGGTTTGGTAAGTAAAATATTTGCTTGATCTAAATGTTATTTTTTTTTGAAAATTATTATGACAGTAGATAGGCAGATACCCTGAAACTATATTTTAATTTTAATCAGTAAATTTATTTGGGAATCATGAGTCATTGGCATTTATTAGATGTTGCACTGTTGGACACAAAGACTGTGCTGAATCAAAGATTTATTTCCTGACTCTTCCCAAGTCAGGAGCTTGAATATACTGGACCTTAGAATGACATCAGATCCAAAATGCTCCTCTTGTATCCATACTTAAACTTCGACCCACAACAGCTGGAGAGATGACTCAGTCATAAGGTACCTGCTGTACAAGGAGGATCTGAGAGCACAGCAGCTTGTGCCTGTAACTCCAGAGTAAGGGAGGGGGCATGGGGACAAGCATCCCCGAAGCTCATTGACTAGCCAGTCTAGCCACGTCAGTGAACTTCAGGTTCAGTGAGAGACCTTGTCTCAAAGGTGGAGGGCAACCCAGAGAAGATATCTGGAATTAGTCTCTGGCCTCTGTGTGTAGGTGTGCATAAGCATTTGGACACACATATGCACAAAGCCTCACTAACAAGTATGAATTCGCACTCACTCACACATGCGCACACACACCCTTCTGTATTTTTCTCAGCTAGCTCTCTGAGGTAAAATGGTATAGTCAGATAAATTAGTGGTTTTCAGAGTGATCAGCTGAAAGTCACAACTGGGGCCTTGTTAGAAGCACACACACTAGGCCCCTCTATTGATTCTGACCCCTGCACCAAAAGCTCTGGAGAAGGGTCCAGCATTCCTGTGCTCCTGAAAGCTTCCATGTGATTCTGATGTTGCCACAGTTTGGAAAGCACTAAAAACGGTTCTCCTGATGGTGTCAGCTGCTTGGTAATGTGTTTCCACTCAAGAGCAGCTATGTAGAGTAAAAATATTTGGTACCTGTGCTTTTCATTTAGGATATTAAAAAAAAAAATCTTGCTTTGATTCTACATAAATCTAATCATTCTCTTTGGGTGGGACCTGGATGTTGATTTGGATGGTGTATTCCTAATCTAGAAACTTTGAAATGTCACCAATTCAGAACTTTTTCAGTACCAACATGATTCCACAACTGTAAAATTCCACACATATTACAGATCAGTTAGAATGCAAGCACATTGTGAATACTTATAAATTACCTTCAGGTCATGCATATGAGATACACATGAATTATGGATTTTGTGTTTGGACTTGAGACATGCTCCCAAGCTATTTTTGTTAGGAGTTTTCTGGGCGTAGTTGAGTGTGGGGGTGCTGATGTCTAAAATCTAAAACACTTCTGGTCTCAAGACAAGAGATCCTCAGTCTATATCTTTAAATAAATGTCTTAATGGTAGAAATTCTGTTAAGCATTGGTTCATAGACACATTTGGCTGAGGGGCTGGAGGAGGCTTGGGGCCTCTTTTCCCATGGTAACATAGTGCAGAACATAACAACTGATTCTGGAAGACTGGGTTTAAGGTCAGGTTCTCATACTTTGTTTGGCAAGTATGCAGACTACCCTGGGAATCCACTTACCACCCTGTAGGTTGTGCAGATTATATTTCTGTGGGTCTAAGGTAAGCCAGAGCTGGCTGTATTCAAGAGCTCCCAGGAGGTATCCACACTGCCTGGGGTCACACTTCACTTCCTGCAGCACTGATTGATGGGAGTGTTTGAAACACAAAAGCAGCACATCCCATGTTCTTGACCTGCAGTTGTTAGGTTATTTCCCCAGGCCTTTGTAGAAGAGGTTGTTGTTTGTTTTTGGGACATCTGCTGTCCTGGAACTCAGAGATCCACTTGCCCTTGTCTCCCCAGTGCTGAGGTTAAAGTTGTATCCCACAGCCTGGCCAGAAGGGTTTTAACTGTCTAGTTTCAAAGGGGGAAGAGCTACAGAATGTACACATTATTTCTGCATTTCACTCAGAATTTGGTTACCTCATAAAAACATCTCACTCAAAGATGCTGGATACTTAGAATTCCTTTTTATTGGAGCCAAGCAGTTCCTGTATACCTATTAAACAGTTTTATGAGTTATGGGGTAGAAATGGGGATGCTTTCATGTGGAAAGAAGTGATCACTGGAGTGTGTTAAAGGCGCTCAGATCTGAGTGTCTGAAGCCAACAGAGAGCAGCCACACTAGAGCAGACTGTGCAGGAAGCATTTGCCAGTTCTCACACTTAATCTTGTGTCCTCCATAACCTACCTATTACAGAGGGTGTAACTAAAAATGGAGCCATCTTACTAGAGATGCCAGTCAGGGTCAGATGTGTCAAATAGTAAGGAGGCCTCTTCACACATCCTTGGTTCAAGATCCCACATTTTCAAATTCACCCTGAGTACTGATAGTTTTAGCAGTGACTAACATACAAAGGCTCAGAGTTTTCATGTGCACAGTTCTTAAGCATTTAAGGAACATTTTCTGAGATTTTTTTTGGTAGCCTGTGCATGTTACTAACATTCATAAAAAGTGGTAGTTTCTGATTCATATATAAATGCAATATCCTTAAAAAGTATAATAACATACTTTCAGTGTATTCAAACTTGCTTTTTAAGAGCAATTTGCTAAGCAGTCCCTTCTGGGGAAAGTTAGGTGGAAAGGAAACTTCTAAGATGCACAGCCTGCAGCCCTGTGGTTGTTAGTGCAGATGTAAAGAGAAGCATATTGCAGAGGGGTCCTCACTCCACAGCACTCTGCTGTTGTCAGCCTGGACATTAGCATTTGGAATTGGGCTTCCTGAACTTGTCAGGTCACAGTGGGTTCATAGACAGTTCTTCCTAAGAGATAGAATTCATGATTTATTTCTAAATGGCTAAACTATTTCAAGCCTTTTCTGTTTTAATGAAAACAAAAAAAGTCTGTCCATAAAAAATGTACCTGCTTCCCAAACCTCACTATATATGACAATCACATGGGATACTTTTATAGATGCAAATTATGTAGCCAGATGTAGAGATTTTGAGTTACTCAGGTCTTTGGTTTTAGAAATTACCTCAGCAAATTCTGATGTAGAGCCAGTCTTCAAAAGAACTCAATATTTTTGTGAATTAACTCATAAAATTAAAAATAGAATTTTTCTTTTTTTTTCTTTTTTTTTTTTTTGAGACAGGGTTTCTCTGTGTACCCCTGGCTGTCCTGGAACTTGCTTTTTAGACCAGGCTGGATTCAAGCTCACAGAGATCCACCTGCCTCTGCCTCCCGAGTGCTGGGATTAAAAGTGTGCACCACCACTGCCCAGCATACATTTACTTTTTATTTTGTGTGTATTTAGGGGCATGTGTGGAGGTCATTTTGTGTCCTAGTGACTGAACTTAGGTCTTTAGGCTGGGTAGCTGGTGCCTTTACCTGGTGAGTCATCTTGCTGGCCCAGGTAAAAAAAACATTAGGAAGTACAAATCCAGAGTACAGCTGGCATCAAAATAGTAATTAACTAACTTGGAAACAGGAGGTTTAATTTCCTAGTGTCTCATTCTGTCTGGCTGTTACCACAAATCACTGTAGGTGGCAAGAGCATTCATGTCTCACTGCTTTGAAGGCTGAGAACCACAGGAGCTCTTGGTGTCTAGGGCCAGTTCCTAGAGGGCCATGTTCTTACTCTGTCCTTGTTTGGTGGAAGGGGCAAGACAGTTTTCAAGGGGCTTTTATGAGACTTACCTAATTCTATTCATGACAGCTGCGCACTCATGGCCTAATCACCTAAGGCCCATCTCTTCATACCATCATGCTGAGGTTTAGGATTGGGGCTTCAGGGAGGGGACACATTCAGTCCATCATTGTTAGAGTTATATCCATAATATATTGGCATAGTAAGGTATTAATTAAATAATACCCAGTTTTAATTTTACTAAAGTATAATTATTCATTGGTGAATGCCAAACTATGTGATTATGAGGCTTAAGAATAAAAACACTTTGAGAATTTTTGCAACATAAAATTTTTGAGGAAAAATAGCTTTTGAGCTGCTATGTATAAACATTTCTGTCATTCCTAAATTAAGTTCTGCCTCCTAAGTGCTAGAATTAAAGGTGTGTGCCACCACCACCACCCAACATAAATATGTATTTCTAAGAATGTTTACGTTATCAATTCTTTAGGGATGACTTATCCACTAGTGGTTCTTGCAGTTTTTACTTCAGTGTATATATACTTCACAAACATCACATTTAATTGAGTCTGTGTCTGACTGAAGTAAATACTTAAGAAAACAATACTACAAAGAATGTACTCCAAGACTGTCTGTCCTGCTTTATTTTTTATAAAACCCAGGTCTGGTCAAGTTTGCTTAATTGATTTTGCAACTCTGCCATCTGCAGTGAGGGAAGGGTACTGGTATATTTTTTATAGTATGACAGTGCCCCCGTGTGGGCATAAAGCCCAGTGTGTTTGTCTAAAGCAGTACCTCTCAACCCTCCTAACACAGTGACTTCTGATACAGCAGTGCTTCTCAGCCTTCCTAATGCTGAGACCCTTTAATACAGTTCTTCGTGTTGTGGTGACCCCCAATGATAAAATCATTTTTGTTGCTACTTAATAACTAATTTTTCTACTATTATGAATCATAATGTAAAATCTGATATGCAAGATATCTGATCTATGTGAAACCCATGTGAAAGGGTCATTCAACCCCCAAAGGGGCACTACCCACAGATTAAGAACCACTGATCTAAATAAATGCTTTCCTCCCTCTCTCTTTCTCTCTCCCTCCCCTTCCCCCTCCCTCTTCCTTTTTTTTTTTTTTTTTTTTTTTTTTGAGACAAGGTTTCTCTTGTGTAGTTCTGGAACTTGCTCTGTAGACCAGGCTTGTAAGATGAATTGCTAAACGGTCTTATTAATAAAAATCCCAGAGCCAGATATTGGGGTGAAAACTGAGAGATCAGAGGAATAGAACAAGCCACAGCCAACCTCAGCCTCCAAAAAGAGCTACTTCCTGTATACCCACGCCTATATGCCTTTCTGTTCTGCCATCTCACTTTCTCTCTCTGCCCAGCCTGTCTGTCTATACAGACCTCCAGACCTCTATGGTTAGTGCTGGGATTAAAGGCATGTGCCACCACACCTGGCTGTGTTCCCATTGTGGCCTTGAACTCACAGAGATCTGTATGGATCTCTGCCTCCCAAATGCTAGGATAAAAGGCATGTGCTACCATTGCCTGACTTCTATGTTTAATTGAGTGGCTGGCTTTTTCCCCTGAACCTCAGATAAGCTTTATTAGGGTGCAGAATATATTGGGGGACACAATATATCACCACACAGGCTGGCCTCGAACTCAGAGATCTTCCCACCTCTGCCTCCTCAATGCTGAGATTAAATATGTGTGCCACCACTGCCTGGCTAAATGCTTCTTTTTCTAAGCAAATAAAGACAAAATTTTATATGCTAAATTTTGTGCCCAAGGAAATAAAAATATGAAATTGAGAGTATAATCATGCTATAACCTTTTCCTTCAATTATTGTGTATTCCTTGTAATGAAAGAAACTATTTGTTCAGATTTTAACTGTCTTTGTATTTGCGTCTCTCTTTTTAGGACAGGGTAACCTTCAGGAGAATAATTGTAAAAAACAATGCCAAAAAGAGAAAGATGTATGAAAGCTTTATCGAGTCACTGCCATTCCTCAAGTCTCTGGAGGTGAGTTGGGCTTTACAATAGTCTGGTGCTCCAGCTGATAAAAAGGTCGACCATGCAGGGAAACCCAGTTCATATATAAAGATGGAAAGGGGTCCCCTGATCTCCTAACATATTGTGTGCTATAGTACCTCCGCAGTAATAATGATAATGATGATAATAATAATTTTAAAGTCTATTCATATTTTCCTATGAAAAGAACAGATAGTGATATTAGGTCTTATTGCTATTTTTTTTACTACTGTAAGTACATTTTATTCTGGTTATTTGAAAATAAGGCTCTTATCTAGAATCTAGCAAATTTATAGGTGCCATTTTTCTGATAGCAGACTTAAGAAATCAAAATGTCATGAAGAACTACTGGTTATCCCTTTACAGTGGGGAGCTACCTAAACACAGAAGGTCCTCACTGCCCCACCCCCAGCCCCCAAGTCACCTTTACTGCTTGTTCCCATTTCTCTCTACTTTTAAAGTCGGCCTTCCTCAGCCTTGGGTTCTTCTCCACCTATACACACTTACTTGGTATGTGAACATTTGAAATACGAATCAAACATATTTCAAATCTCAGGTCCATAAGTACTATCTACATGCCAATACCTCCTAAAATTGTCATCACTGTCAACTACTTATTTAACATCTTCTATCAGATACCTGTGCACATCCTAACCTGGACCAGATGCCTCAAATACTCCTCTTGGCTTTCTGTCCTACTTTTGTATCACTGTGATAAGACACCCTGACCAGGCAATTTATAAAAGAAAGCATTTAATAAATTGGGCCTGCAGTTCCAGAGTCCATGATAATGGAGCAAAGACATGGCAGCAGGAACAGCTGAGAGCTTACATCTGGATCCACAAATATGAGACAGAAGGCTCACAGAGTATAGCCTAGTCTTTTGAAAGCTCAAAGCCTTCCCCCAATGACACTCCAGTAAGGTTACACTTCCTAATCCTATCCAAGCAGTGCCACCAACTGGGAACCTATGGGTGTCATTCTCATTAAAATCACTAGACTCCTCTTCATCTTAGAAGGCATTGTCTTTGTCATTCTGTTGTCTCAGGGCAGAAACTTAGGAGTTGGCACCCACTCAGCTCTCCCCACCAGCGGTCAATGTGTTGATAATCTTCTCTATCCTGTCTTCAGAATATCTGTAACACCCAGTCATTTTCCATTACCTTCACCAGTATCACCTTCTGTCTGTATCATCATTACCTCTGCATGGCCTTTATCAACCACCTACAGGGTCCTGTGAGTCCTAGACCATTCCAGTCTTTTGTTATCAACCCTTCCAGGACAGGATAACTTTGAAGGCCACTGAGGACCTGCCCAGTGTCCTGCCCCTAGTCTGTGTCCCTCTGACAACATTCTAACTGCTCCACATTTATCCTGCCAGGGACACTAGCCTCTTGCTGTTGCACAAATAAGCCAGCCCTCACCTCAGTCCTGTGTACTTGCTGTCTGCCTAGAACAACCTCCTGCACAACTCTGTGGCTCTTCCATGAATCTCCTTCATTTCTTAGCCCAATGTCTTCTCAATGAGACCAGTTGTTTCTTATCTTTAAGGGCAGACACTTAATGAAAGAATTGTTACCTTAAGAATTCAGCTTTGCCATAAATTCATTGTTAAGTGTTTTTTCTAGACATTTTATAAAGCCTCGTATTTGAACACTCTTGAAAGTGGTTATAGAGAAATAGATGTACGTACTTCTTGGTCGTATTGTGGAATACACAGGCAGTTGGTCTTCTCCAGCAGCTCCTGTCCTCAAGTAGAACACATCAGGGAGGCAGTCTGGTCAGATTGAGGCATGTGACATGACAAAAAGCAAATTGGGAAACATGTGCTCCCTCTAAGGGAACAGCTGCCATTCCTCCATAACTTTATTGCTGCCGTATGGAAATTTGGGCTGGGAGTTTCTGAGTTTTCTGGTATTTTACAAAAAAACTAGAGATACAAATTTTTCTATTTCAGAATTCTAGCAGTTAATGTAATAATCACACAAGCAAACACTGTTCAGTTTATTTAGCAGTATAGGCTACCCCTTTAAACATGTAAAATAGGTAAGGTTACCTAATTGATCTGTGTATTACCCAGGGTTCTCTAGAGGAAGAGAGAATTTATATAATACATATATTATATATGCTGATATGTAACATATTACATATGTGCCCATGGTGAATATGTAATATATAGTACATGTATTTGTATATGAGGATTTATTAGAATGGCTTACAGGCTCTAGTACCGCTAGTTCAATAATAGCTGCCTACTAATGAAAAATCTAAGACTCTGGTAGTTGTTCAGTCCATGAGGCTGGATGTCTCAGCTGGTCTTCAGTCTATGACAGAATCCTGAAGAAGTGGGCTCTAGTACCAGGGAAGGAGCTGCCTTTTTCCCTGTCCTTTCTATAGGCTGCAGCAGCAGTCAGATTAAAGATGGATCTTTCCACTTCAAAGGATTAAAAGAGGGTCTTCCCACTTCAACTGATTTAATTAAGGAAAAAGAATCCCTCACAGGTGTACTCAGCCATTTGAGTTTTAGTTAATTCCAGATGTAGTTTAGTTGACAACCCAGAACAGCCATTACAGTCTGTTTCTTTCTAATATTATATTTTCTTTGTAGGTCTCTGAACGCCTGAAGGTGGTAGATGTGATCGGCACCAAAGTTTACAATGATGGAGAACAGATCATTGCTCAGGTATGATACCATGTCAGTCAGTTTAGGGGTTACCTGACTTTCTGAGTAGTTTTACAATTTGTAACATGAAGTTCACATGTGTAGTAGGAATAAGATGTCCTATGTAAAAGGGGGAAACGTGGCTATCCCATGAAATTACTAAGAATCCAGATCCATTGTTTTGCATGATCTGTTCTCGAGACCCTCTGAGGCCACTTCCAGATAACATTCACTGAGAAGATCTCACATTGCACCAATCCAAGCATTGAATACGTTAATAAAAATCTTCCAGCCCTATGCTTTTCTAATATCCCAGTGGGAAACCAATTGTGTACAATGCCTCAGTCAGCCAGAGAGCCTAGAAAGTAGGCTTTGTAGACAGTTGAAACATGCACATGACTTGAGGGGATTGGATTTCTAATATTCTGTGGTGGTTTTTTTTTTTTTTTAATCACAACAGTTTACGGTAGTACTATTCTGTTTGAATTATTGTCTCTTCCTTTACATGTGAAATAAGATTCAAGAAAAGACCATTGTTTAGAAGGCAAATAAGTATCTTTCTGTCCCTACCCCTACCCCATGCACACACACAGACATGTTGTCAAATATCAGGAAAAGTGTAATCAAATTAGAGAGTGTTAAATGGGAAATAGCAAAGTCTGGCATGCTTTTCAGATGCTTAAGTTGATTTGGGAGTTGGTTGTTGGTTAAATTGAGGATCTCATCATACATGCTAAGCATGTATGTTACCACTGAGCTACAGCTCCAGGCTCTTAAATGCTTCTTTGTAACTTTTTTTATTCTGGAAAAAAAAGATTACAAAAAGTTGCACAAAAGCACCGGGAGTTTGCATAGACTCTCCACTCAGTTTCTCTGAGCCGTCTTGTATCATTGCACTGAATCAGAACTAGGAAACGGACATTGATGCAGCCCGCAGACTGGACTCAGAGTTCACTGGAGTTTTCCCAACATTTGCAGCACATTTGCCCAGCAGCAGGTAGACCTACCAGGAGGCATAGAACTTAAGATTTTAGTGTGAAGCTCTTATAAAAACTTGATACGAAAATGAAAGAAGGGGCCTAGAGGTGCAGCTTAAGGATAGACTGTATTGTTTGCATGTATGGGGCTCTGAGTTCATTCCCTAGCATTAAATAAATAGTTAGCTATATTTTGAGTTAAAGACACCATTACATACCCTGGCTTCATTCCCTAGCAAATAAATAGTTGAATTTTATTAAAGATGCCATTGCATACTGTTTTGAGCATCTATAAATACATATCTATCCTATATTTTTGAAATGTGGGCCTAACATTTAGTTTTGTGATATAATCTGTGGTTTTGTTTGAGGTCCTAGAGATAAAGGTAAAAGTCAGGCCCTTAGCATGTTGGTTGTGATACCATCTCATGCCAAGTTTATAAATTGTACCAAAGAGGTTTTCAAATATTTGTATTTCTCTGGATTCACCGGAAGGACCTTAAACAGTGAACAAAAATCTTCCATAATACTATTAACTTATTATACTATTTTGAGGGGGCGGCATTAGAAATCAAGAGTTTGTGCAAAATCTAGAAATACTGGGTTTTTAGTTAGACGTGGCATTAGACTTTTCAGTCTAGCAGTCTTTTCAGAGCCTGGAAGTCCACTGGCTGTGGGCATCCCAAAGCCAGCATCCATTGCCTCTGAATGCTCCCAGGTTCTGTCTGCTCCTGGCGGGTTACTGTGCTAATGAGGGTTACTTTAGGGGGCACAGGGAGCATGTTGCTGCTTTCCAGGGAGCACAGAGCTGCTGATGGAAGGTGCTGCCGGGATACACAGCTGTGCAGTCCTTCTGTGGGTACGGTTCAGCACAAAATTCAGGGCAAGATTCCTAATACAAACGAATAACCTAGCCCAGGTTATTTGCCATATTTTCTGGTAGAGACTGCAAAAACATTATTTCAAATGTTTTTACAAATAAAAGTGTTGTTACATAATTATCAGTTGTAACCTCTGAACGTGGAAGATGAAATAGTCTCTTCAGTATGACTTTACTTACAGACTGGAATCTGTAAGCTGGTTTCAGGGGCACAATTTCAGGGTTGCTATGGAATTTTCATTTTCACTCTACATTTTTGTTTTCTTTTAATAGGGAGATTTGGCAGATTCTTTTTTCATTGTAGAATCTGGAGAAGTGAAAATTACTATGAAAAGAAAGGTAAACTTTTATCAGTCCTAAAATTCCTCATATTAGCAAGGAAAATAATGGATTTTTTTAATGATGTTAGACTTAAATGTAACTCATTTCAATTACCTTCTCAGGGTAAATCAGAAGTGGAAGAGAATGGTGCCGTGGAAATTGCTCGGTGTTTTCGGGGACAGTACTTTGGGGAGCTTGCCCTGGTCACTAACAAACCACGAGCAGCGTCTGCACACGCCATTGGGACTGTCAAATGTTTAGGTGGGTCACAGTGGTGGGTCTGGTTATGTTTGTACTCCAGGCACTCAAGCCATATGGGACATTGTATTGGATTCACAAGTGCTAAAGTCCTCACAAAATAGGACCAAGGTTTGGACTTAACTTTAATTATTGAAATAAGAACTCCCAGTTAACAAGTTTTATATTTAATCTGTCAAGAAAATGCCATGTGTTGTGTCCCTCAAAAGAGAAGGCTAAAATGGCACCTTTTGTGAAGTTCATCATTAAGCTCTGCTGGGAAGTTGGAATGTCAGTGAAAACTGCAGTCATCCTCCCGCCAGGATGGGGTTCAGGTCTGTTGGAGCATAATCAATTGCTGTTATTCAGCTTGGTATGGCTTCATTCTACCAGGGAGCTCGGCAGAAATGCCACTTTCAGTTGGTATATACAGAGATTTTGTGTCTGAGAAATCACTCACTTAAATAGTGAAAACATAGTTCAGAAAATAGTAACATAAATGACATTTAAAAAATTGATCCAACAATAATTATCTTCTGCATGTTCCTCACAATTCAAAAAGGTAAAAGTTAGTTTCAGTGATTTTTAAGATTGGCAAGGCTTGTCAGAATTAATTCTTTACAGAGTCACTTTGTAAAAGGTTTTTCAGTAAGTGCAATATTATTGAAATGATACTTTGATGAAAGACAAGACAAAACTGACAAATTCTCCTCACAGCTGTTGACTGTAAGATAAAGGTGACGTGAGAGAGGCTGCTTATTTTATTCTGTGGTAACTGTATTAAAGGCAGTGGGAGAAATACAGGAAGTATAGAAGACCCAGGGAAAGCTAAGGTACACCATGTCCTCACCATCTGCCCATGTTTCCACTGTTAGAATTCCTTTTTGTTTGATTTGCATGAGTTCTTCACTATAGGAATTTTATTAGTACATCAAATTTTGACATTCCATTAGGTAAATATATACACAATAAATTCTAATCACTCACTGGTAAATGTTTTATGAGCTTTGGGTCTAGTTTGTATACATATATATGCAGAGGTGATTCTTACTTTTTCCTTAGAAATGGTTTTCTGACTAGGTCTTTTAAAATGATTTTTCTTTAATTAGTACGTATAACTTGTATAAAGTTGTAACATTTTCATGAGTAGCATGTGCTTTGCATATTCACCATAATTACCTTCTCCTGGTTGGTCCCATTCTACTTTTCAAATAGCCCCCTTCCACTTTCATTGTTGTTCTTTTTTTTTTTTTTTTTAAGATTTTACTCCTTCAGCTGAAGAAAAACATACAGTGTCTGCTTCACTTAACGTGATTTTTTCCAAGCTTTGTTTTTCTGCAAATGTTACAATATATTTTTCTTTATGGCTGAGTAACACTGCGTTGTGTATATACATTTACTTTTTCCATTTGTTGATGGACACTTAGGCTGATCACATAACTTAGCTATTGTAAATAGTGCTGTAGTATACACGGGCAGGTGGATATCTCTCTTGTATGCTTCTGACTTTGAATCCTTCGGACATATGCTTAGGAGGGTAGCACCTGGAGAAACTGGTGGGTCTAGTTCTATTTAATAAGGAATTTATATACCAATTTGCTAGTGCCTACACTAATCTGTAATCTCATCCCCTGTGGACAAGGCTTCCCTTCTTCAAGAGGCCTTGCCAACTTCTGTTGTTTCCCGATGTGGCCGCTTGACTGGGGTGAGATGGAAATCTTAATGTAGTTGTGATCTGCATTTCTCAGATGGCTGTTTTTATGTATTTATTGGTTACTTGTCTTGAGAAGTAGTTCATTTGCCTATTTAATGACTCAATACATACAGGCCACTTTTATTTTTTCTAATGTGCCTACTATACCATGCAGGAATGTCCATAAAGCCTTATAAACCCTACCTTATTTAATCTGTGCAAATTTGACAAAGAGATTTTAATATGTTAAGCAGTATATTATAACCTCAGTTTTAAAATGCATGAGACAGCCAGGTCTGGTGCCTCCTGCCTGTAATTCCAGCACCTGAAGTGGGATGATCATAAATTCAAGGCCAGTTTATTCAGAGTCAGTGTGAACTGCATAATCAGGCTGTCTCAAAACCAAAACATGCAAAATAGAAAATGCATGAGGCAGACAAGCAAAGTGATGCATGGATTGGTAGAGGCAGAAAAAAGCACTATGTTGATCATGATTTTGAATTGCATAGACAATGGTATAAAAGTGTATGAATCTTCACAGCATACCGTACACTCTGAGATAGGGTAAGAAACGCTCTTGCACCACTTTTGGGGGGGTTATGTTTATTTTTGAAAGCTCTGAGGCCGTGCCATGTTAGGTCTTCATTTCCTCAGCATGGGTCAGGCACCTCCCACCAACTTCGCCTCAGGTCTGTCATCTGTCAAAGCATCCCAGACTGTAACCAGAGAAGGTCCTGTTTCCTTTATGAAGTGGAACATTTTCACCTTTATTTTCTCTCATATTTTTATAATATCTATCTAAAAATTCTCTTGCATTGTTAATATATCAAAACTGTAAAATCATAGTAGAATATCATAGTAGAAAGGGATAGTTTAGGAATTTCTGAGTTATGCAAGGAATGGTATTTTAATTTATTTTTTTCTTTTCTCTTAGCCATGGATGTGCAAGCATTTGAAAGGCTTTTGGGACCTTGCATGGAAATTATGAAAAGGAACATCGCCACCTATGAAGAACAATTAGTTGCACTGTTTGGAACAAACATGGATATTGTCGAGCCCACTGCATGAAGCAAAAGTACAGAGCAGAAAGAGCATTAGTGAGACAGTTATGCCTAGTGGTTAGTCCACTGAGAATGTGTTTGTATAGATGCCAAGCATTTTCTGTGATTTCAGGTTTTTCCTTTTTTAAACAAAAATCATTTACAATGTATCAGTAAACAGTAGTGATTTAATAGTCAATAGGCTTTAACATCACTTTCTAATGGGTAGTTCATTAAAAAAACAACATATTCATAAAAATGACTTTCTATTCCATAAAATTATTTGACTGAAAGATTTATTCAAATGGTTATAATATATTGAAAGCATACATGTTTAAGAAGATAATTAAAAGATGTAATCATAGGCCAATATATGTGTTTGGATTATTCAAATATCAAGTTAGTGACTATCCCATTTAAGAGGGAAGTTGGTAGTGACTCATGCGATCTAGCATGGCATCACATTCTTTTTATAATTCATCATACAGTAAAATGTCAGTCATTTCATTTTCTGGCTTGATAAATTGTGTGTTAGCCTTGGCCTATTGGTGAAATGGTATGAAACATCATATGCAATTTTAAAATTTTTTATATTTTTGCAATAAAGTACATTTCGACTTCTTTGACAAATGTCAGTGAGTAGCCTACGTAATTGAGTGCTTTTGAGGCGTGGCAACTTAGTCATTATAATTGGGCAAAGAGTCTTTTGAGATGAAAGCATAAATGCATTTTTCTGTCGTCTTTTTTTTCCCCTCAAGACAAGGTTTCGCTGTGTAACCCTGGCTGTCCTGGAACTCACCCTGTAGATCATGCTGGCCTCAAACTCAGAGAGATCACGCCTGCATCTGCCTCTTGAGTGATGGGATTAAAGGTGTGTGCCACCACCGCCCAGCCCATAAATGCATTTCTCATCATCAAATATATAGTATCACTGCTTCCTTTTTTATTTTGCAACCCCTGTATTCTTTATAAATTGCTTCTTGACATTTAATGTGACAAAGATTTTTTTAAAAGCTATTTAAACTTAATCTGACATTTTTTTGTCCTCTGAATGTTCTGAATTTTATATTTAGAAAAAGGAAAACTTTCCTATTAAAAAATCATTTGGGATTCTTATCCACATGCCCATGGGATATTGCTTTGCACTTTATGGTCCAAATACTGCAGCTCTGTGCACATGTCTGTGCCCATGGCCATGTTTTATTTTTATTTTTATTTTTTTTGTGTGTGTTCTTCCTTGTCACCAACCAGCAAGCTCATTGATCATCAGCCAATCAAGTGTTTTATCTTTTCCAGCCTTCAAAAACTACCACCATGGTGGAAATAAGTTTGTATATAAGCAAAGCCATACACAATGATTAATGGAATTTCTGTCTACACTACATATCATTAGGCCTTGTCCTTAGCTTTAAATTCAACACAGAGTTAAAAGTACACAAAGTACAAAATTTTATTAGGTTTTCTTTGGTCACTTATATGCTTATTTTTATGCCAGATAACGATGAATTGTTATGTACAACCAAAGCAATATACTTTTACACGACTTTCAGGCCCCATGACCAAGTATCTAGAGACTAATTCTCACCAGTTATTCACCTTTAAATGGGTAATTTCATTTTGGGAAATGTGTTCTAAGGAACAGAGGATCTATATATGTGCAATTCATCTATGGCTGTTGTGATCTTATAAGGGAATGTTTATAGTCCTACTTGTACATGAAAACATGGCTAGAATGTTAATTGGATAATGCATAAACAAGTTAAAGTATGTAAACTATAGCTTTAGTCATGTTTTAAAATATTATTTTTGCAAAATCTGTCTTTAGGAAAAAGAGCTCTCTCTACATGAAGGTAACATGTTTTCAAAAGCCATGTGTTAAACAAGGAAAAATTCCAAAAACAGAAAAAAACAGAAAAAAGCCACCCAAGTTCCTGGTTCATCATTCTGTGTTCTTTATTCACTCACTATTCCGAGTTCTCTTCTGTTGCATTGCATAAGCTAATTGTTAATGTTCATGGAACAGTAAACAAATGCCTGTCAAATAAAGAACTCCAACCAAGGCTATAAATGCCAGTTACATTATTTTCAGTATTGTCGGTTATATTTAAAATTTCCTTATAATAAAGCACACTTTTATAATAAATGTTTTAAGCATTGTTTTCTTTATTGTGGCTTGTCTGGTGTATAAATGTAACAAAAATCATGAGATATGGCCTATGGAAATTATAATCCCATGGCATATAGCAGTAAGAAAGTATGGTTTTTGCATGACTGTAGGTCTCTGTAAGATTTTTAACTACTGGTTAAATTTTTAACTATTGTGGTATGTTGCACATTATTTTGGTCATTTAGAGTAACCAAATAACTGGGGAATTTATGTGTAAAACTTTCTAATTAAAACAGCTCAAATTTGGCTTGTGGATGTCTTTATTAAATCACCAATGAGGAATCTTACTACTTGGGAATTCCTTGATGAAGTTTCCACTCAAAGATGGCACCTCTTAAGTACACCTGTGGCTAGGAAAGTGTTGGGAATCTGTCCTGGAGAACAAGATTCTTCATTTTGTTTTAAGTAAGATTAGAAGGGTATTGTGTTTCTTGCTTACCAGTATGAATTAGGGCTTAGCCCCTATATTTTAACAAAAATACTACCTGCAATAGAAGTTGGATAAATATATTTGGGTTACTGTTAACATTGGCTACTAAGCCATGTAAAATGTTTTATGTGGAGAGTTTCAATGAAAGACTTGGGATTTTACTGAGAAGTGTAAGAGTCAGAAGTATGTGGAGTTGTCTTTATTTTCAGAGTATATTTAACAATACAGATAACTTCTTTAACAAATGTTATGATAAGATAACTTTCTGTGTTCTTAAAACACTGTAAGCGTGGAGAGATTGCTCTGGGCCTTTGTTAGGCAGCTGATGAGGAGCTCCTCATAGCTAAATAAAATGCTAACACTCCAGAGAGAGACAGGAGGAATGCTGGTTCCCAAAGTTAAGAGTGAGGTGAGGCACACACTAAAGGGAGAAAACTGTGTTAGGGATTTAGACAGTTTTACCTGTTCCAGAATAATTTTACAGGCAGTAAAACTGGCTAAACAAAGAAAAGTATAGTTGTATTCACAAATATTTTTTAAAATGTATTACCAGGCAGTGGTGGTGTATGCCTTTAATCCCAGCACTTGGGAGGCAGAGGCAGGCAGATCTCTTGAGTTAGAGGCCAGCCTGGTCTACAGAGCGAGTTCCAGGACAGCCAGAGATACACAGAGAAACCCTGTATCGGAAGGAAGAAAAAAAAAACTAAATAAATCCTATCATTGTAACTCATGAATTGTGAAAATGTAAGCCAAATATACTAGTTATTTTCAGAAGACCTGTGTACCCAGCAATAACCACAAGATTATCTCTGTTCAATTTGCATACCAAGGAGAATCCATTTTCACCAAGGCTGTGTAGTACGTCCATGGCGGAACTCATGAAGAATTGAGATTTCTTCCTTTCTTGTCAAAGTCTTGGCCTATAACCCAATTAATATCAGTTAAAAGCCTAGTCTTATATAATGTAGAGTCAATTTTGAGAGGAAAAATTTTTACTAACAAATGTGGGTCTTTATTTTTTGCATATGTTAAGTTTACAAACCTAAAACTTCCCTAGAAATCTTTAGTAAGCATCTGTCATCTAAATATGGTGAGCTCTGGTGATCTATGACACAGGATTTATCATTTATATTAAACTGAAGTGCCATTTTAGTGTGGTTTCTTCAGACTTTGATTTAACTATAGCCTGAATCTTGCCATTCTCTTAAATGTAAACATGACACTACAAAGTGGTATGTAGGTACATATGGAATATACACATAGGTGTACATACATTTACACACACATTGTTAGCACCATTTATAGTTGTGTCATAGTAGCATGTTAGTACATTTTTTACTTTTAACCGAAAACAAAAATGACCTTTTTTTCCCTATGCACAAGGAAAAGTTAAAAAACCAATAACAAGATGCACCTTAGTCAATTCCTGTCCCCTCCATTTGCTTTTCCTTAGTAGTTATATATTTATTTTAGTAGAATACAGCAAGTAAAACGACCCATGGTGAATGGGACACAGATGCCTTTCTAGAACCCCAATCTTCTCTATGAGCTCCCAAAATGTAGTTTCATCCATTGATTTATAAAGGAAGTCCTCTCTTAAATGGTGTAGGGATGAAGGTGTAGTGGTCCTAACCAGCCTAGCTTCCCCCTACCCAAAAAACTAAAATGTATGGGCTGATGAGATGGCCTGAGTCTAATCCCTAGGACCCACAGGTGTTAGGAATAAACCAGGCACATGAATGCGCACACCCAAACATGCGCACAAAAAAAAAATCTGCACAGATTGAGCAAACTGGGCAACATCTGGGTGTCCAGCTGCTAAGTTCTCAACACTGCATTGGCTGCAACCATCCTGATACAAAACCCTGAATTATCTCGATTACCTAATTTCGGCTTTTACAGACTTGGTCTTGCTATTTATAAAAAGCCAGCCTCAGGTGGCCCGGAACTTAACCATCCTTCTACCTCTGCCTCCTTAGTGCTTGGGTTATGGGGCTTTATCTGCCCTGCCTGATCTGACTTTTCTTTGGGAAATGCTGGGGATATAACCCCAGGGCAAGCACTCTACCACTTACTTTCATTTCCAGCCTGTAACATTTTATATTTAGTGTGAAAAGGCTTTAAAAGAAGAGAAATTTAGTCGAAATATTGAAGTTACTTTTAATCCTTCATCTTCCTTTTCTGTCCTAACTGGACGCCAACCTATGTCTTTCTGATCAATAAGAGAATCAACTGCATAACTAACTGCACTGGAAGTTTACCTGCCTCTTCTAGGCTAGCTTTCAATACAAGTGTACTTTACATGACTATATTCTTGAAATGTGAACAAATAATTTCTTTCCCCCAATCTTGAGACAGTCTCACTTTGCTGTTCTGTGCTCTCTTGGATTCAGGCCATCTTTCCACCTCAGCCTCCCAGCAGGTGGGACTATAGACAAGCGCCACTCACCTCCATCACAAATGACAATTTTAGGACAGGCATATTTTAATTATTTTAAGATAAGTGTCCATTATAAGAATACTGTTCTTTAAGTGTTCTTTAAAGTGCCACTAGAATATTGTCAACACTTCAAAACTTTAGAGAATTATGATCATCTATATGATGGTGGTAAGGTGTGATAATGAGATACATATTCTATTTGTATGATTGACATGGTGAAGGAGACAAAAACAGTATTTAACACAGCTAGAAGCTGAGTGTCTTATTAGAAATGCTTGGAACTAGAATAATTTAATTATTATATACTAACAGTATATAATAATATATATTATTATTAAATTATTTAAAGTTTATGATCTTTTTGGAATTTGGAGTATTTACATGCTTCAATCACCAAGCAGTGCTAATTTGAAGATGTGAGATCCAGAAAGTGCTGGAATCTGAAAAATGTTTGCGAGCTGACATAATGCTCAGAGTTTCAGCACTTAGGACTTGTTGGTTAATGGTGTTTAACATGTAATGGCTACACAGAGGAAGCAGCCTTTAAAGAACATAGAAAGTATTTTCAAAAGTCCATGTTCAAAACAGCACATGCCATATTAGAAATCCACACTGCTTATTTCCCCTTAACTTGTTATTCATTGTTTATCAGATACCTACTTAATTGCTTATTTGCCAGACAAAAAGATGGTTACAGAGATGGAGAGTGACAGGAAAGGAAGTGATGGGGTGGCTGTGAGAGAAGGGTGCACTGTTAATAAAAGTATTAGTTTATTAGCATAATACTATGAAAGCTGTGAACACATATACACAATAGTTTGTATAAGCTATTCCTATGATTTTAAACGTTCTTTATGAGACTTAATTATCCTTAAAATGAAGTACTTTTGGCTAGCAAATAAAAAATGTATACAGAACCTCCGAACAGAACCATCAAAAATATTGTAAGAACTTTAAGTAGGTCAGAAAAGAATTATCCATTCTAGAAAATTTTCCACGAAAGACATAAGAATTGTTATTTCAGCTTGAGTTTATAAACCATATGTGAGATGAAATTTTTTTTATTCACTACTCTCATTTCATTTATACCAAATTGAGCAAATCTGCAAGAACTTTTGAGAGCAAATAATACCAAAAGTAGCAGTCTCCTCTATTTTCTGAGGGTACTCAACTTTATTCTTCTAGCCCAGTGGTTCTCATTCTTCCTAATGCAAAGACCCTGTGATACAATTCCTCATATTGTGGTGACCCCCAATGATAAAATTATTATTTTTTCTTTTTTAAATTTTTTAAAAATTTATTTATTTATTCCCCTGGCCCCGGCCCCCCTCCCCTGCCACCAGAGCTGAGGACCAAACTCAGGGCCTTGCACTTGCTAGGCAAGTGCTCTACCACTGAGCTAAATCCCCAAACCTATTTATTTTTCTATTATCAGCTTGATACATTCTTATCCTAATAGTGAAATGTTTCACCAAGGCTTTCCCAGTAATTGAGTAAAACCAAAACTTATTATAAGCCACAGTCATCCTAGGGTGCCCTCTGCTATATAGCCTCCCTGGTTCTGTGGGATGCAGTCTGATTGTTCTTTGCTTTATATCTAGTATCCACTTATGAGTGAGTACATACCATGTTTGTCCTTCTGGGTTTGGGTTACCTCACTCAGGATGATATTTTCTAGTTCCATCCATTTGCCTGCAAATTTCATGCTGTCATTGTTTTTCTCTGCTGAGTAGTACTCCATTCTGTATATGTACCATATTTTTCTTAATCCATTCTTCAGTTGACGGGCATCTAGGTTGTTTCTAGGTTCTGGCTATTATGAATAGTGCTGCTATGAACATAGTTGAGGATGTACCTTTGTGGTATGATTGAGCATTCCTTGGTTATATGCCCAAGAGTGGTATGGCTGGGTCTTGAGGTAGATCAATTCCCAATTTTCTGAGAAATCGCCGTACTGATTTCCACAGTGGTTGTACAAGTTTGCACTCCCACCAACAGTGGAGGAGTGTTCCCTTTGCTTCACATCCTCTCCAACATTGACTGTCATCAGTGTTTTTGACCATAGCCATTCTGACAGGTGTAAGAGTCGTTTTGATTTGCATTTCTCTGATGATTAAGGACGTTGAGCATTTCTTTAAATGTCTTTCAGCCATTTGAGATTCTTCTTTTGAGAATTCTCTGTTTAGCTCTTTAGCCCACTTTTTAATTGGATTGTTCAGTATTTTGATGTCTGGTTTCTTGAGTTTGTTTGTTTGTTTGTTTTGGTTTTTTGAGACAGGGTTTCTCTGTGTAGCTTTGCGCCTTTCCTGGAACTCGCTTTGTAGACCAGGCTGGCCTCGAACTCACAGAGATCCGCCTGCCTCTGCCTCCCGAGTGATGGGATTAAAGGCGTGCGCCACCACTGCCCAGCTCTTGAGTTCTTTATATACTGTGGAGATCAGTCCTCTGTCAGATGTGGGGTTGGTGAAGATCTTTTCCCATTCTGTAGACTGTCATTTCATCTTATTGACTGTGTCTTTTGCCCTACAAAAGCTTCTCAGTTTCAAGAGGTCTCATTTATTAATTGTTCTCAGTGTCTTGTGCTGCTGGTGTTATATTTAGGAAGTGATCTCCTGTGCCAATGCGTTCAAGAGTACTTCCTACTTTCTCTTCTATTAAGTTTAGTGTAACTGGATTTATGTTAAGGTCTTTGATCCACTTGGACTTGAGTTTTGTGCATGGTGACAGATATGGATCTATCTTTAATTTTTTACATATTGATGTCCAGTTATGCCAGCACCATTTGTTGAAGATGCTTTCTTTTTTTCCATTGTATAGTTCTGGCTTCTTTGTCAAAAATCAGGTGTTCATATGTGCGTGGACTAATGTCAGGGTCTTCATTTCAATTCCATTGGTCTGTATGTCAGTTTTTATGCCAGTACCAAGCTGTTTTTATTACTATAACTCTATAATAGAGCTTGAGGTCAGGGATGGTGATGCCTCCAGAGGTTGCTTTATTATACAGGATTCTTTTAGCTATCCTGGGTCTTTTGTTTTTCCATATGAAGTTGAGTATTTTTCTTTCCAAGTCTGTGAAGAATATACTCTTTGAAGTTCTAGCAAGACAACAAAAGGAGATCAAGGGGATACAAATTGGAAAGGAAGAAGTCAAACTTTCACTATTTGCAGATGATATGATAGTATATATAAGTGACCTCAAAAATTCTACCAGGGAACTCCTATAGCTGATATCCTTCAGTAAAGTGGCAGGATACAAGATCAACTCAAAAAAATCAGTAGCCCTCCTATACACAAATAATAAAAGGTCTGAGAAAGAAGTCAGAGAAGCATCACCCTTTACAATAGCCACAAATAATATAAAATACCTTGGGATTACACTAACTAAACAACTGAAGGACTTGTTTGATAAAAACTTTAAATCTCTAAAGAAAGAAATTGAAGAAGATATCAGAAAATGGAAGGATCTCCCATGCTCATGGATAGGTAGGATTAACATAGTAAAAATGGCCATCTTACCAAAAGCAATATACAGATTCAATGCAATCCCCATCAAAATCCCAACACAATTCTTCACAGACTTGGAAAGATAAAATTATTTTTATTGCAACTTCTAACTGTAATTTTTCTACTGTTGTGAACCACAATGTAAACATCTGATATGCAGGATATTTGATATGTGATCCCCCAAAGGGGTCACGACTCACAGGTTGAGAATCACTGCTTTAGACTATTAGCGCTTAAAGTCCAAATGAAAATGAATACATACAACGGTTATAGACTCCCTGTAATCAAATTTCTCGTGACCATAGCAAGCTTAGCATCTAAATTTGAATCCCACTTTTCCTTACTTCCAGGACCTACGTCTCTCCCACATCCCCTATTTCAATTGGAGACACGAATAATCTCAGTTATGTAAGCAAGAAACCCAACAATCTTTCTTGCTTCATCTTCTGTTGTTTCTTCTTCCTGATGGATGTAAGGACAAGACCCTCACACATCAACTGCCAAAGGTCTTGCCATAAAGGTCATCTGAACAAAATCTAAACTTCTAGTTGCATCAAGGATATGCGGTACATAATGATTCAGTTCCACAATGATGCTCATTACCTTCTAGGCATTTCATTGCACGTGTTATAAGAATACTTTGAACTAAGTTAATTATAAAATAAACGTGTTTTCAAGCAGTAAGATTATATAGGGAGGCATTTGTGTGAGTTTAAATATTCTACCAAAAAGTTATCTGAAACTTTTGAACTATATGGTTTGGTCTTTTTCTCAGTTGTAGAATTTGTTGAACTGTTTGATAGTGAGAACAGTGATATCATGGAAATTCAAGTAGATGTCGTGTGGGCTTTCTCAGTTTTTGTTTGGCAGAGTAGTAATTGTTCAAGATATGGTGGAATCCAGGGAAATTACTTAATTTCACCTCTGAATAGATGAAATAAGTTCTAAGTAGAGTTTGTCTAATTTCTAAACTATTTTTAACCATCTTTAACCAACTAAAACTTGTTTATAACATGTAAATATTCAAACTGCTGATAATTTGATTTGAGATTTCCCCCCATATTTTTTATTATATATTTTATGCATGTGTACAGTATACATACTAAGCAAGAAGAGGTATTAAAATGATTTTTAATGTTAATCTTGTCATAAAAACATCTGAAGATGACTGGCTATGTATCTGTTTTAGTCAGAGCCTAACATATAAGGTTTTACTAAGGTCTTATTGGTCTTCATTTTTGGTTCTTGCACTGGCTACTTTTTTTGGTTGACCAAGAATTAATGATGTTCATGGTAAATATGCATAAGGTGCTAAGGTGCTCAGTCAGTTCCCCAAGGAAGTCAAAAGACAGGATTAAATATCTGCTAAAAGGTGGGGAAATTTTAATAATTACATTTATTTATCTATCATTAAACTACCCAGATTTAACTTATATTTAAAGATTTGGACAAAAGATAAAACATAACAAATTTAAATTGTATTGTTGTTAGTACAGGGAGTCAATAAAAAGTACTAAATATGCTATGGGATGTTCTATATGTTAAATGTGTTGCTCTGACTGGTTAATAAATAAAACACTGATTGGCCAGTAGCCAGGCAGAAAGTATAGGCAGGACAAGGAGAGAGGAGAGGTCTGGGAAGTGGAAGGCTGAGGCAGAGAGACGCTGCCAGCTGCCGCCATGAGAAGATGTTAAGATACCGGTAAGCCACGAGCCACGTGGCAACTTATAGATTAATAGAAATGGGTTGATTTAAGATATAAGAACAGTTAGCAAGAAGCTTGCCACGGCTATACAATTTATAAGTAATATAAGTCTCTGTGTGTTTACTTGGTTGGGTCTGAGCAGCTGAGGGACTGGTGGGTGAGAGAGATTTGTCCTGACCGTGGGCCAGGCAGAACCAGAAAAACTCTAGCTACACTAAATATATAAATGAATGGAAAAAAATCTATGGAGTCAGCAAGGGGTAAGACTTCATAATTAATGTACAGTATCTTTATCAGAGTCGAATTTATTCTTCCTACCCTGGTTACTTCCACCGTTAAGGCTTTCAAAACCTTATGCTTGTTTTCCCCTTCCTTTCTTTTTGTAACATTCAGGAAAGTCGGTGTTATAGTTTACATACTCAAGAGGGACAGATAAATCCATGGCTCATAGCTTGTGTTGATTTCATTTTTGGAAATTACAACTTTTTAGTTTCAAGAACATGCAAATCTTGCAGATATTAAATTTAAATGATTAAATATACTCCAAGGATAGAAAATAAATATTGGTATTTCAATTTTTTTTGAAGCATAAATATTTATATGTAACACTGGGTGGTGGTGGCGGCGCATAGCCTTTAATCCCAGCACTCGGGAGGCAGAGGCATGTGGCTCTCTGTGAGTTCAAGGCCAGCCTGGTCTACAAAGTGAGTTCCAGGACAGACTCCAAAACTACACAGAAAAACCCTGTCTAGAAAAACAAAAAACAAAAAACAAAACAAAACAAAATTTATTTGTAACAAAGGAGTTTGTGTACAATGTTGAAAATCTACAAAAATCTACAACTTCTTGTTAAATTCACATTTGCACTTCACCTTTTAAAAACAAACATTTATAATCATTATTTTATACAGATATAGGTATGTAAATACAACATCAAATTCAGTGGTCCTTCAGCATTTTCCACTTAATTTTTTTTAACATAAAAACAGGTTGTAATTCCAAAGTCCAGAGTTATTCGAAATTGGAAAATATTTTCTCTGTAGAAGATAGTAAAAATGATAACATTTCCCAATAAGCACCTTTAAGCCAAATAATAGCTGAATTATACATATAAATATTGATTAGATTCTGGGATACAGAAGAAACCTATCTTCATCTGTTCAGAGAGCTATGTTTTACTTAAGTTGTGTAAGTCAGATTCCTATTCATCTTCCCCTTCACTGTTTGATTTACAGCAGACATTTTTCTATAGGCTAATCCATAATCTAAAAAGATTTTAGCCTCCCCTCCTGAAAGTACACCCAGCATATCCTTTCATCAGCTTGATGTGGTACAAATTCTTATCCCAATAGTGAAATGTTTCACTAAAGCATGCCCAGTGATTGGGCAAAACCAAAATTTATTATAAGCCACAGTCATCCTAGGGCCCTCCCTGCTAGGTAGCCTCCCTGGATCTGTGGGTTGCAGTCTGATTGTCCTTTGCTTTATATCTAGTATCCACTTATGAGTGAGTACATATCATGTTTGTCCTTCTGAGTCTGGGTTACCTCACTCAGGGTGATATTTTCTAGTTCCATCCATTTTGGCATTTCTATTTTTAAATTATGGATCATGATCACTTTCCATTAAAAGAAAAAGAAAACAGCACGAAATGATTGAAACACAGTCATGCTTTTTGGAATCACTCTACAGTATCTGAAAGATGTAAATTAAAATCTTTTACTTTTTTATTTAGGGAGAAAATTAGGCATTCCTAATTGGGTTTCCTCTGAATTATTTTGAAGAAAATAGTGCTTGATCACTACTATATGTGAACACAGAATGTAAATCTCTGCTCACTTGAGAGGGCTATTTTAGAAACAGTTTCCATTTCAAGAGTCCAAATGTAGAACTCAAAGGAATTTGAAACTTTGTTTCAATCATATACAGGCAGTCTAATTTAATGATTCTCTTATGTAGCTTTTGGGTACATTTGAAAATTCAAGCAATGTGGCAGCTTTAAAGAAAGATGATTTCGAACTCTTCCCTAAATCGACTTTAGCAGAATTCTTACTCATTCCCTTCCTCTCGATTTTCAGCACATCTCTAATAATCAAAAGAAATAAAACCTAACCCATAGCCTAAATGACGAAACACTTCAGGTTCAAAGAAAAAAAAGCTCAATAATGCCTATAGAGATGCTTATAATGTGAATAGTAAAAATGCAATTACAGATTAGCTGCACCCAGCTGCTATGAGCAACCTCCTTTAATGGGAAGGTCACTAACTAAAGCAGAGAAGACATTCCCTGCTTCTGGTCAGACTGCCTTAGAAACGTGGGAAGAACCCCTAGTGGAAACAGAGTGGAAAGACAAGTTTTCTTTCTGAACCCTTTGGGCGGGAGACACAGTTAAAATATTCACCAAAGAAGTAATCCAGCAACTACGTAAGTCTGGACTTACCTATACCCCTTTGTGTAAACTTAAAAGAATGTAGGCCTATACGGAAATAACCGCTTCAAACGCCTCAATTTCAAAGCAATCATCCCTTTAACAGCTGTGTAAATTGTCTCATCCCTAAACCCTACAGTGCACGGCACTTGGCTGTGTCTCAATGCATCCGGGTCAAACTGAACATAATTGGTAAAATTTTCCCGAGTTGTGGGCGTGATGGGGCAAGGGTTGAGTCAAAGAATCTAACTCATCGGCTGCGGGAGGGCAGTCTTGAACCAACCTTTGTCATCCCCATAGTGCATGGGCCGTGATTCCTGAGTGATCAAGTCGCTGGTGTGCCTACACTGCTTCCGCTTGTGCAGTCATCTTCTTCCCCTCGCACTAAAACAATACCTTGGCCACCTGCCAAACTTTGAGCAGCAAGCGACTCTGGCTGTTTATGGCCTGGAATGGGTGGGTGCTTGACAGACTGAGGCTGCTCTGAGTGCTCCTGGAGGCCCAGAGGAAGAGAAGAGGCCCTAGCTCTAAAACACTCCTTTCCTCCGCCCCCTCCCTTTTGTCTGAGACACCAAAACAAACGAGCTGATACACGTGTCCCTATGACTCTTGTTTACTATCAAGACTGCGCTGTACGCGCACCTCTGGGATATGTAGTTCAAGCAGCTCCTCCCACCGGCAATTTCCTGAGCTAAGGAGCAAGGCTGAAACTACCAACCCACAATCCACTTCGAGAACAAAGTTTGGCTCCGGTCCCCAGCGTCTCGGCAGCAATCCAATCCAAAGCGTTTTCTGTAGTGATTGACAAGCCACCTTCTCCAGTAAACACAACAGAAAAGTCAATACATACCCGCCCACCGAGACGGGCCACGGCATTGACCAATGGAAAAGCGGAACCTTAGAATGGCAGTTCTTCAGACCAATTAAAGGCGAAAAAGATGAACGAAGGCTCAGCCCCCGGGGGCTTTAGGGGAGGGGGAAGACGAAGCTTGAAAGACTTGGTAATGGCGACTGGTTTGGTAAGTAGGAAAGTTTCGGTCGAGAAGTAAACGCTGCGGCGGGAGTCGCGGCGCGCACCAGGGAAGCGGGCGGCCTTCAGGGAATGCGCAGGCAAGCTGCTGGCGACGTTGTCGCGACCGGCGGCCCGCGTCGTGACGGTGTGTGGTCGCTGGGTTCCGGAGGGGTGGGGGCGGGTAAGGGAGGGGCTGGCCGCTCAAGCGGGGACCCTCGGGCTGCTGGGCGCGGGCCTCCCCGCGGCGAGCGTGCGGCCGGGCCTCCCCCGAGCTCTCTGGGGCTGGGCGGTCGCGGCGCCCAGGATCCCCGGGGGTGGGGGTGGGGGCGCCGGCCGAGGCCGCGCTCGGGCGCGCTCGCGGTGGGGGCCGGCGGGGAAGGGGCCGGGGCAGGGGAGGGGCCTGGCGTTCCGGAGGGCTCGGAAAGTTTGACTCGCCACTCCCAGCTGCGGGGCCGAGGGGCGGATACCGGCTGCGAGCCCAAGCGGGCTGGGGGCTCCAGGGAGGCGAAGCTGCCTCCGGGGCCCGGGCCGGGCGGGGGAGCTCGCAGAGCCGTCGGTCCCGGGGCTCATTGTTACGCAGTTCGAATGAATGGGCTGCGAGGCGCGTGCGCGGTGGGGCTGCGCCGAGGGGGAAAAACAAGCCTGGCGTCCAGGCTGTGGTCACATGATGGGGGGAGGGGAGGCAGCGATGAATGGCGAAAGAGGTGGGGGTGGACTTGGCCAGCTCCGGGCGGCGCTGCTCGGACTGACCCGGCGACGAGGCCTGCGGGCGAGGCCAGGCTCCTCCCTCTGCAGGCCGATTTAAACAAAACAAAAAGGAGTTCGGGCGAAGCGGGGTTTCGGAGTCTCGCTCCTCCGTGCTCCCTGCGCTGTGCACCCTGCAGTTCACCCTGGACTTTTCAGCTGGAGTCGTGTGAAAGCTCTGACAGCTGGGCGGGACACGTTTACTGGCGCATTGTACCTGATGCTGGGACTCAGTAGGGCTTAAGGAAACTTCAGCTTCTGGGGAGTGGGGTTTCAGGATGAGTTACGGTTTGAGAATTAGAATACTTTTAACATTTATAAATACTTTAGTATTCTTACTACAACAGTGATCTCGAGCTGTAATTCTGTGTTTTTGTTTCCGGCGTTCGACCTCTCGAGTTAACCCTCAGCTTTGTTTTGTAAACTGAGTATTGGGAAAATTTGAGTTACGTTCAAAAGAAACTTCATCAAGTTTTTGCCTTACCTGAGGGTTTTGAAGAAGAAATAGTTAAACGTTACTTCAACTCGACTAGTAAACTTAAGAATCTTTTTAACATTTAATTTTATAGCTCGCAGCTTAGTTTTATAAACCTAGTTGCTGTTTCTTCCTGGGAAAGCCCTTTGTTCATTTCCCAACTGTTAAAAAGGATGCCTTTTCAGTGTTTTTTGGTCATACCTTTCTCAGTTGTACTTAAACTCTCTTGAACACTATACCACCAAATTGTCTACTGTATTTTATCTCCGGACTCTCCCAGTGAAGCAGGCATATGGCGTGAACTTAGATACTGAGCCTGAAGGTTCTTTGGTGTGCATTACAAACTGTTTTGTGTATCGGTTGGAAATAAAGATATCAGTACTCTTTTAGTCACATAAATTATCTTCAGAAGTTACTCCCTAACAGTATTAACAAGGGCAGATATTTTATGTGTTTTAAATTTCACGGTATGTACTGAGAAGGGGAAAAGAAATCACAAAAATTAAAGTTAAACTGACAAATGCCTGTATATCAAACAATTAAGAAAATTTGAAACATTTTAACTTCCTGATGTCAGTAATTAATTATGTACTTTCATATTTTCATCTGTATTTGCTTTGCACGTCCAGTCACAATTCCTATTACGTTTTCACTATGAAAACTAGAAAAGCTTATTTTCAGCCATGTCTGTCAGTAATCTCAAGCACCTTGGGAGGAACAAGCAGAATGGGCCATGACCTCAGCTACATAGTGAGTTCCAGACCAGCCTGGACTACGTAAAACCGTATCTTTAAAAAAAGAGAGAGAGAGAGAGAGAGAGAGAGAGAGAGAGAAGAAGAAGAAGAAGAAGAAGAAGAAGAAGAGGAGGAGGAGGAGGAGGAGGAGGAGGAGGAGGAGGAGGAGGAGGAGGAAGAGGAGGAGGAGAAGAGAAAAGAAGAGAAAAGAAAGAGAAAATAAGAAAAATTTCCCTGTAATATGGTTTTAGAAAAATGTCATGGTCTTAATTGAACAAAGTTACCTGCCCTGAAGATTCTGAAGTCTTTATAGCCTAGGCTGGCCCTGGATTCTTGGCAGTCCTCCATCCTTAGCCATTAATGCTCCTCTAGAAAGCCCCTCCCCCCTTCTTTAGGCAGGGTCTCATACTGTAACTATATAGACCAGGCTGGAATGGAACCCACAGTGATCTTCCGGCCTCTTCCTCCGGAGTGCTGAGGTTTAAGTTTGCTGCCATGTCAGGACAAAAAAAAAAAAAAAAAGAAAGAAAAAAGCTCTTTTCACAGGTTGTAGAAATATGAAAATGTTTGAGTATAATCAAGTTAGAAACTAGGTTTCTTTCATATAAATTTTAGATTTCAACCATGCCTGGCCTGAAAGAGTTGTTGTAATAATATGAAAATGGTTAGGATTATAATTAGGTATAGGGAAATAGTTTCTTTCATATAAAATTTAGATGATTTCAAGTTTCTCATAAAAGAATGTTTCTTTAAGATTTTTTAATTTTATGTGTGTGGGTGTTTTGCCTGCCTGTATGTCTGTGTACCGTGTCCATGCAGTACCCAAGCCAGCCAGAAGAGGTAGTTGGAGTTAACAGACAGTAGTGACTTGATGTAGGTGATGGGAATTGAACCAGGGCCTCTGAAAGAGCAGTCAATGCTTTTAGCTGCTGGACCATTTCTTTAGCCTCCAGAATACCTTGCCTTAAATATTCTTTGAATTGACAGTATTGTTCACAGAAAGTTTTATGTGATCTATATTAGTATTTCATGTTGATTGAGCATGAAAATAATTTACTTTGACTTGATTTGCAATGTTCAGCAAAGGAAGAATGTGAGATATATTTTTATACCTGTAATAATTTTGAGGAGTGGGTAGGTTTAGTTCTATTGACAAATAAGGAAATAGGCGTCAGTGGTTAAAGTGTTGAGGAGCACAAGGGTGCTAAGTGGTAAGCTACAGTTGTGCAGCTTACCAAAACGAACCCACCATGTGGCGGCTTTTTTTTTTTTTTTTTTTTTTTTTTGTTTTGTTTTGTTTTTTTGAGACAGGGTTTCCCTGTGTAGCTTTGCTCCTTTTTTGGAACTCACTTGGTAGCCCAGGCTGGCCTTGAACTCACGGAGATCCGCCTGCCTCCCGAGTGCTGGCATTAAAGGTGTACGCCATTACCACCCGGCCCATGTGGCTTCTTGTTTTCATGTTTTAGCTCAGCGGCAGAAACATTTGTCAAAGAAGTGACATTTAGAATATGTGGTGTTATTCTAAAAGACTTCAGTAAGACTTTCTGATTGCTTTTGATGTAAAAGTTGAATTTAATATTTGTTAGTTGAGGTACATTGCCTTTTCTTCACCTCCTCTTTGAAACAAGTTGAATAGCCTAGGTGGTGTCTGGAAGTCCTGGAGGATCAAGGGAGAGTAGAAGGAGGGTCTTTCACAAAGTTGGTAAGGATCACTGAACAAAAAGGAATCTAGAAACAAAGGCTTGAAACCTGGAGTCTAACATATTTTGGGCTAAATGTTTATGATTGTGTCTCTTCATTTTTTTTAGAAAGAAAATGGTCCCATTGAGTGGTCAGAGTCCTGCCTTCCTCATGCGTTATGTTCCCAGAGCTGTTTGCCTGATGACTAAAATGAGAGGAAGTATGTGGCAGTACTCTGGAGTGTGGGAAGGAGAGAGACAAGCGTTTTGAAAACCCAGTTTCTTTGTTGTCTTCTGTTCTCTTCTTCCTAGAGTTTGCACATACTTTGTTACAAAAGTTTGTAGCAAAAGCATTACATTTTGAATTTTTGAACATGGCATTTAAAGTAAAATTAGAGAATTGAAGCTTTGAAAATCATTGATTTAATGAAAAATTGACGTGCATATTTAGCTTAAATACAAGGCAAGTCCTGTTGCACATTCTAATAGCAGAGTAGTGTATACAGTGTGAATGAACAATAGGGTTAGCTCTACCAGGAGGTGTTTGAAAACTGAGCTTGTTTATCAGAATAATATCTAATTGCTGTCATGTATGTGGGGATTGTTTTGAGGATAGGCTGAAATGGTGTTCCTTTACATTTTCAGAGGTCTTGCTTTGCCCAGCGTGGATTGTAAGAAGACACAGACCAACATTCTGATGTGACTTTTGTATGTGTGTGTTTTCATTTGCTTTATTTAGTCTTACACTAGCCCCATGAGATAAGTAGTACTGTGGGAGTTTGAAGATGAATTGCTGGTTCCAGGGTATGTAACCAGAAGAGTAAAAATGTGAGTCTGTTGTCTTGAACTTTAGGCATTCTTTCCCTGTATAGGAAATAAAAACCTTAAAAATCAGAACTTCATAGGAAAACAAAAAACAAAACCTGTGTAATAAAAACTTTTACCTTAGCAAACCATCAGTCAAAAACCAGACTTCACCATAATCAGTGGGAAGTCCAAATGTCAAGAACAGTAAATATTTACTTGGTCTGTCAGTGGTAGGTAGTTCTGCTTTGACATTAAAATTAGTGTTTGCCCCCCTACAAGTATGTTGTGATGAGATTGTGATGAGATTCTAAGTGGGAGAAATTCTATGGTGAATGGTAGGCACTGCTGAATGGTAGGCACTGCTGATTGGGAAAGGGGAAGGTCTAGATTTGCAGAATGGCAAAACCAAAGCCCTCTGCAGAGGGAGAGAAACAAGAGAGCCACAGTAGATCCTGTGGACTCAGAACAGCACTGTTAGGACACAAAGGCTATCTGAGAATGATGGCAAAGTGGGGTTGTCTTCGAGGTGCAGCTATAGTTGACAGTTGACATCTAGGTCACAGTATATGAAATGGAGTGTGGATGTTCAAGAGCTGACATGAAAATTGGATTATGTTCTTTAAGCTGTTCAATAGATTACTATAGGATGAATTAAAATCTGATCTAAACTGTTAGTGTTAGCTGTTTGAGAGAACTTGCAAAGAGTGACCGAGTTCCTGTGTGTCTTAGGAATTACTAAATAAGGAATCTGCATTGTTACTATTTACCACCTTTTACAAGATTTTGCAAAGGAGTCTGGAAGCAGTTGGCTTATTTTGAAATTAAGAATGTGAGTGTTCTTCAAAAATAAAAAATACCAGCCGGGCAGCAGTGGCACAAGCCTTTAATCCCAGCACTCGGGAGGAAGAGCCAGGTGGAGCTCTGTGAGTTCAAGGCCAGCTTGGGCTACAGAGTGAGTTCCAGGACAGGCACTAAAACTACACAGAAACCCTGTCTCAAAAAAACAAAATACCCTGCATATGCTACAGACCTTGCCTGTTCAGATAGTGTTTTAATATGGTTTGTGCAGATTGAAAGAACCTGATTGTAGTTACACTCATGTCAGACCTCAGCTCCACAAACCATCAGTGACTCCCTGTTGTCTGATAGTTGCTAATAGCAACACCAACCATTCCATACTGAAGATGTTTTATGTTAGGGATTCCAGAACATTTTTCATTATCACTGAGTTTTTACTACAACCAAAGAAGTGTGTACTTTAATTATTCCATTTTACAAACAAAGCAAGATATTAAAATAGATTGTTCTGAGCATGTAGCCTCTTGACAAACCTGGTTTATACTTAATCTAATTTCAGAGTCTTGTCTTTATTTTCTTATACTAGGATTAAGACTTATTCTAACCAGCACTTGGGAGACAGAGGCAGACGGATCTCAGTGAGTTTGAGGCCAGCCTGATCTACAAAGCTAGTTCCAGAACAGCCAGAGCTGTTAACACAAGGAACCCTGTCTCAAAAAAAGATCCACTGTACTGCACCTTACAGTTTAGTATCCATAGCCACAAAGTGCTCAAGGCTGTCATGCTTCCTGGTGATAATAAATTTCTCTATTTTCCTGATCTTATCCAGTAGCACTTTGCCAGGTCTGTTAGCTGATGTGAGTTTCTCTTGTTGGGAGTCCACCCCACCCCCACCCCCTATTGACAGCTAAGTCTTGTTCTGTACAGCGAAAGCTATTTACTTGTCTTGTTCAACTAAAGCCTAGATCCCTAGACATTCTGGTTAACTGTTTGTTGTTGCAGCTAATATGATGCCTTGTGTATGATACTTGATGAAAAAGGAATGTAGTATCCCTGTGCCGAGGACCGAGCCCTCGTTTGGCATGACAGGCAGGTGACCTACCATTGTGTTACATTACCTCAACTTGTTAACAGTCGGTTTTTTTTTTTTGTTTGTTTGTTTGTTTGTTTTTGTTTTTCGAGACAGGGTTTCTCTGTGTAACTTTGCGCCTTTCCTGGAACTCACATGGTAGTCCAGGCTGGCCTCGAACTCACAGAGATCCGCTTGGCTCTGCCTCCTGACTGCTGGGATTAAAGACGTGCTCCACCACCGCCCGACAACAGTCGTTTTTTAATCTCAGCAGTTCTTACTTAACTCAACACACTTGGATTTTTTGAAAACAAAAACCAGTAAACAGGGCTGGTACAAATCATTTCCTTTTTGTTTCTAGGCATACATGGGATACTTTGCAGAGTTAAGTGAGAGTCACTGGTAGAGCTGAATTTACTCAATGTTTCAAGTGCTGGGCAGAGGCACAGAAAGCGTGATTTTTTTAAAAAATTTATTTATTTATTATGTATACAGTGTTCTGTCTGCATGTTGCCTGCAGGCCAGAAGAGGGCACCAGATCTCATTACAGATGGTTGTGAGCCACTAAGTGGTTGCTGGGAATTGAACTCAGGACCTCTGGAAGAACAGCCAGTGCTCTTAACCTCTGAGCCATCTCTCCAGCCTAGAAAGTGTGATTTAATACTTGAGAAGGCACATGTCACTTGACCATCACATTTGTGGGAAGTTATCATATCCCAGCAGTGTTGGTAACTTATGTGCTAAAACGTTGATTCTCCAGAGTGCCTCTCTCAGTAGGTGGAGTTTTTCTGCCCTGGCAGCCATTATGTGTTTGAGCAGGTAAAACACACCATGTATTTTGTAGTTCTTTAGGTTTATTTCTTTATGTCTATAGTCAGGATTTTAGGGGGGGGTCTTTCTTAATCAGACCTGATTTTTTTTTTTTTTTAACCTGGAATGAATCCATAGTTTTTTCATTTCCCATGGAAATAAAGCATAACCTCTCCCCCGAAGTAACATATCTTTTGACTTAAATTTTAAAGTCAGGATATTTTTAAAATATATAGGTTGGTTTAATCTAGCAGTTTTTATAATCCAGTGTCTCTTAGCACCCAAAACTTTCTGTGTTTTTTATCTTTATGTTGTTTATTTTTTATATTACTTTATTATTTTAAAGATATATTTATGATTGTCTATACCTTCTCTCTTCTCTCCCAAGCGTATGTGTATTCTTAAACATTGTAACCCATTTAGAAGTTTTTGTTTGTTTGTTCTTGGTGTGTGTGTGTGTGTGTGTGTCTGGATCTGTCCTTTATTGAGCATCTGTAACCTTTTTTGTCTGTATGAGTAAAACTTAAATTGCTATGTAACTTAGACCATGGCGTGTTGGTGGCTGGCTCCTCCCTTCGGTTCCCAAAGAGCCTAGTCTCATGGCAGAGGCATGTTGTTTACATCCCCAACTCTGGGAAGTTTCTGGGTCCATGTGTCCACTAAGCGGCTTGCCACCCACTGCTCATAACCATCAAGTGTCTGGTAGTAGGGCCTCTTGAAAGAGCTGCCCATTTTGGCCACTAGCATTGAGCCAGGAAGCTGCCTCTTAAAGGAGCCATGCCTCTGCTTATCGCCAGCAAACAGAGTCCATCCAAGAAAATGGGGCTGCCAAGAAGCCATGCTTGATTCCATTCTTGGGTGCCTATAATCTTTTTTTAAGCTTTGTTAGTCTTATGTGGATATTTCGTGCCCCATGTTAGGTGCCATTTGTAGGCAGAGTTTTTCTGTCCTGGCAGCTGTTTCCCAAATAACCATTCAGCATCTTAATAATTATAAATATTTGACCGATAGCTCAGGCTTGTTACTAGCTAACTCTGACATTTAAATTAACTGATTTTTTAATCTATGTTTTGCCACATGGGTTGGTCCCGTTTTTTAGTATAGCACGTCCATTTTGCTTCTTCCTGCATCTCCTGTCCCTTCCTGACTCTGCCCTCCTCCCGCACTTAGTTTGGTTGTCTCACCTATACTTCCTGCCTGGCTAACTACCAATCAGCTTTTTATTAACAATGAGACCAACGTGTTTTCATAGTATACAGGATTATTCCACAGCATGCCTCCGACTTAGATAAACTGTTAAATACCCAAAGTAATAGCATGAGACATCACTGTTCCAAGGTGTGTATGGAGAGCTTGTCAGGTCTTCCAGGAAGAAATTGCCCAGACTGGATAGGTGTGTGGTTATTTGCCTTCAGTGAGTATTGTAGGACATTAAGAACCCCCACAGCATGTTTTTATTGTCTCATAGTCTGGAGCTTAAAAACTTACTTTACATTTTAAAAATTTTTTCATTCATAAGGACTTACGGAGAGAAAGTAGGGCAGGTTTTGTAAACATGATTTTGATAACTGAGCCACAAGTTCAGTCACTTGGTTCATAAAGTAAAATAATCAAACTGGAATCAAAAGCCATATTTCTTAAATCTGAGGGTCCTTCTGCCACACAAACCATGTCTTCGGTTGATATGAATAAGCCTCTAAAGTAGTGCCTAGACAAGGGTCATTTTTTAAAACATTGATTTTTGTTGTATGCACATATACCAAGGTCTGCTCTAGAGAGCACATTGATTTCTGTCATATGCATTTATACCAAGGTATGCTTTCAACTGTGCCTTTCAGGAATCAAACTATTTTGAGGGAACGAACTATAGATTGTTGAAAAATCACGATTTGTTGTTTCTTAGAATTAAAAAAAAAAAAAATTGGAGTAGAGCCTGAGAAGTCAGGAAGTCTGACTTGGTTGCCATTATGTTAGTATGTTAGTTAGATCCTAATGTAACTATTGTCAAGGCTGAGAGTGTGACAGGGATAATCACATTAGGATTTTGCTGAGAAATGCTGTGTTAATTTGTAGCCCTCTTCTTTGTGATAACTTGACCAAGGCTTTCACAAAGAATCTCTATAAAGGAAGGTAGCTGGGAATTAAAGCTGAATCTTTATCTCCAATGTGATTCAAAAATTTGAGTTTCTCTGAAAAGGAATTTTGAGTGGTACTGATTTGATTTGAAGGTAGTTTTAGTAATTGGTTAGCTAAATTTACTACAGGTTTTTTTTTTTTTTTAAATCTTTCTGGGAATAATAGTTAATATAGAATGACTCCCTTTTTCCCCCTTAAGACAAGGCTCCTCTTTGTATCTGTGGCTGTTCTGGAACTCTCTCTGTAGACCAGGCTGGCCTTGAACTCAGATCCACCTGCCTCTGCCTCCTGAGTGCTGAGGCAAAAGGTGTGTGCCACCATGCCTGGCTTAGAATAACACACCTTTTTGTCATGCTAGGTTCCAAATCTTTCAAAGAAAACATAAGAATGTATTACTTTTCATGAGAAGTATAATGTAATATAGACTCAGAAATGTTTAAATGTTCATAGAGATATAATTTTAAGTATATTAAAATTGTTCACTTTCAGAATATGAAGAAGCAAAGTATTGAGCAATAAATGAAAAGTCTTTAAAAACAGAAGATATGGATTATTCCTCTAGGGTGGGTTTGTTTTTGTTGGGTTCTCACTAGGTATACTTGGTTGACCTGGAATTGGCTATATAGACCAGACTGACCTTGAACTCAGAGAAGTCTGCCTGCTTCTGGCCACTGAGTTCAAGAATTAAAGGAGTATGCCACCACCCCACCCAGCTCCTTCAGTCTTTTTACATAAGGAAAGTTGGTTGGGCTTGATTTTCTTTTGATTTTGAACACAGCTGAAAAATGAATTGTTAGTATTTGTATCTGAAAAGAAAGTTCAGAATATAATTGTGCCATTAGTGGTGAGAAAATTCTGAATTAACAATGTTAGTACTTGGAGGTTTCTGTATGATTTAGTGTTGAGCACACAGTTGTGGAGTTGTCTTGGAGGGGTTGAGGAAAATCAAGCGGCAATGTATGAGTAAGTTGAAATGCGGCATGGTGCTGTCTCTCTCACTGACACATATGACTGGACACTGTCCTTCTTTCGTTTCCAGTCGGAGCACCATAACATGGTGTGGGAAGTGAAGACAAATCAGATGCCTAATGCAGTCCAGAAACTCCTGCTGGTGATGGACAAGAGAGCGCCAGGAATGAATGACTCGCTGGAGTTGCTGCAGTGTAATGAGAATTTGCCATCCTCTCCAGGATACAACTCCTGTGACGAGCACATGGAGCTTGGTAAACAAAATTCAAACCTATATAAGAATCTAGTTACTAAGATTCAGATGAATTGCCATATTTAATCACCTTTTCTGTCTTGTCTGCCTAAAAAGTATGTAAAGCGCTTGTGTAATAGGAGTTTTTAACTTTCTCTTCTTACTGCTTTTCTTTTTAGTGTGTATGTGGTGCATGTGCTTGTGTGTACACTGGCCCATGTGTGTACTGTGGAGGCCAGGGGTCTGTGTCAGGTGGCTTCCTCTGTCAAGTTCCACCTTACTCTTGTTTATTCAGTGAACTTGGAGGCTCAAAGTTCATCTAGACGGGTGATCCAGAAAGAGCCCCCAGAATCCTCTTATCTCACCACCCCAGATACCTTCAGCCGCAGACAGGTCCTGGCCTGCTATCTGACTTTTGTGGGTGGTAAAGATCCAAACTCAGGTCCTCATGCTGTGCAGCAGGCCTAGTGATCCACCCTCCCCCAACCTTATGGAGGAGATCCCTTGTTTTACAGTATAGCTGAAAACAGTGTGAGCTACTTAGGTACTCAAAGAGATTGAAAACTTACTGAAGTAAATAGTTTTATTTGTGTACTAAGATCAGAAACCCTGCCCTGTGGCTTGGTACCTTCCCAGTGAGCTCGTCATGGTTGATCTGATACAGAAGTGACAGTACCCATAAGACATTTGTCGTGATCATTGCTAATGAGCCACTCCAGAGAGATGTTTGTAGAATGTTGAGGTTTATTGAGTAATGATTTTAAATCTACTGCTTGTAGACTGCTGTTCTGGAGCAGAGTTAATGAGCGCCTTTGGCCTGCTGTTCAGCTTTTCACCATGCCTTTGTCTTCCTGTAATGTTTATAGAAACTGAGAGGGCGTGGCTCGTGGTCACCTTGGCTTTACAAATGATGATATTGTGGTGATGCTTGGGAATTTTGAAGTCCTGAAGGTCTCAGGACATAATGTGTAAATTCAAGTGCCACATATTTTCTGGATCCTAATACTTTGTGAGTAGTGATTACTATTGAGCAAGGAGCAGCGCGTTTGGCAATGGTTGATTGTCCATCATCATCCTCACATGTCCAGAGGAAATGAGGCCTGGGAGCTTCTATTTATTCTATTTCTGTCTGGCTTCATTTTAAAAGGAGTTAATTTTCTGAATCTGAAAAACAGAAATAAACCATTCCTAATAAAGAAATGGTTCATTTAAAGGCAGAGTGTTGACAGTGAGGTAAGGGATATAGTTACAACAGCCTAAGGATTGGCAGTTGGAATTAGCATATAATGTGCTTTATACCTCATTTATTCAATGAAAATGGATACTGTGTAGTTAGTGTTAAGAATGAATGGATAACCTGAGTTACTGCTTTTAACTAAGATACTTTAGTTTTAGAGGTCTCCTCTGGAATATTTGCCTGCATATAGGCCTTTATGGAGATACTTAGTGGAGTAGGAGAGGTTTTGTGTGTTTGAGGGTTTTTTTCCCCCCTGGTGTGGTATTGGATACTTTTTTGTATTCTCCATTGTCATGTGGAAAGAAAACATCATAACATCATTGAAAACATGGTAAAGTGTGGTCACTACTACATTGCATAAAGCAAGGTAATTAGTGTTCACAGAGGAATGTCACAGAACACTTGTTACTGAGATTAGAGTCTACGTTTTCAGTAGAGGATCTAAAAGAGGTGATGACACAGCTATAAAGAAACACATTTTCGGTAGGGCGGTGGTGGCGCATGCCATAATTTCAGCACTCTGGAGGCAGAGGCAGGTGGATCTCTGTGGTTCGAGGCCAGCTTGGTCTAGAGTAAGTTCCAGGACAGCCAGAGCTACATAGTGAGACCCTGTCTCATAAAAGCACAGACAAAAAAATGAGTTTTCTTAGCTCAGTTTACTTTCATTAGTGACATTTGTAAGTAATTTCAAAGATTTTTATTTTTAAATATTTTTTACTTTATTTTATGTGTTGTGTATGGCTGTTTTGCCTAAATATATCTCTGTGAGCCAAGCGTTGGTGGTGCACATCTTTAATCCCAGCACTCAGGAGGCAAAGGTAGGCGAATATCTGAATTCGAAGCCAGCCTGGTCTACAGAGTGAGTTCCAGGACAGTCAGGGCTACACAGAGAAACCCTGTCTAGAAAAACCAAAAGAAAAACAAAGAATGTATCTCTGTGAACCACATGTATTCCTGGTGCCTACAGAAGCCAGAAGAGGGTATTAGATCCTTTAGGACTGGAATTACGGACAGTTCTTAGCCTCTATGTGGATGCTTGAAATTGAACCTAGGTCCCCTGGAAGTGCTCTGAACTACTGAACTGTTTCTCCATTCCCCAGAAGATTTTCTTGATTTGCGTATTTAAGGGACCCTGCAGGTCTGTAGGGTGTGTGTATGTGAGTGCTTTATACAGGGGATTTCTGGTTTTTGTTTGTTTTGTCTTTTGTATTTTGTTTTTCTGAGACGGGGATCAATATATTATGTGGCTCTGGCTATCCTAGAACTTTCTGGGTAGACCAGGCTGGCCTTGAACTCACAGAGATCCACCGACTCTGTCTCCTGAGTGCTGGGATTAAAAGAGTGCCACACCATGCTTGGCTGTTTTGTTTTTAAAAAGGCATATGAGATCCCCCATCTTTTAAAGAATTTCATATTTCTTTTTGGATTGTTTCCTAGTTTTTTCTTTGAAAAGCTAGGTTTTGTGATCTACCTTTGGGGAATGCATTAAGAAAAGAATACTACTAAATATATTTAAATTGAAAATTCCTGTTTTATGTTCTGTTTTGATCTAGGGTCTGTGTTGCTCAGGCTGACCTTGAACTCAACCACAGTCTTCCTGTATCAGCTTCCCAGATGCTAGTTTACAGCCTGCACCAGCAGCTCCAGCTAACCAGAGACTGAAGAAAGACTTACAGAATCTATTCCATTTGTTTCTTTGTTGTTTTGAGTCAGGGTTTTGCTGTGTGGCTCAGGTTATTCTCAAACTTGGAGTCTATCAGTCTCAATCTCCCAGATGTTGTGATTTCAAGCATGTACCACCATACCCAACTCACAGAAATTAACATAGACTTGTGTTATGTTACTACCTAAAACTTGATAGTACATCTCTGGGCTCATCTTTAGAAGTTGGTTTCAATATTGCAGTTACTTGTTTTTAACAGGTTACTAAAAAGTTTATGCATCACTATATGTACACATTAAATGCCCCTTTCTTCAATTATATAAATCATTCCTAGATGAGGTATAGAAAACAAACTGAACCTTGTGTTTCAGGTTCTGGTCTCTTGTGATAATTGCATGGTTTAAGTAGTAAACCATGTTCACATCCATTGAGTTATCTTCCCTCAGGTTCCTTAGATCTACATGTACAGGTTTTTTTGTTTTTTTGTTTTGTTTTTTTTTTTTTTTTTTTTGAAATTTTCTTTTGAGAAATCACTGAATTTAATTTTGAATATATTTTTCCTTGAAAATTAGTTAAATTTGTGTATTCCTAACTGAAGTTACTATAGTATCATATTAATATTGAAGGAAAAATAATCTTGTACTTATTTCCAGATGACCTTCCTGAACTTCAGGCTGTTCAGAGTGATCCTGCCCAGTCTGCCATATACCAGCTAAGTTCAGATGTATCTCATCAAGACTATCCAAGACCGTCTTGGAGCCAGAATACCTCAGACATATCGGAAAATGCTCACCGTGAAGATGAGGTGGACTGGCTGACAGAGTTAGCAAATATTGCCACTAGTCCACAAAGTCCACTGATGCAGTGCTCCTTCTACAACAGGTGGGGAGCACTGGTCATGTTTGCAGTGTGAACTTGTGTCATTAGGGCTGGCAAGTGGGCTCAGTGGGTAAAGGAGCTTGATGCCAAGCCGGTTTTCATGCATGCTGTAGTGCATGTGCATACACACTCATGAATGAAGAAGACATTTAAACTTAATTTCAAAAGCTATTATTTTAAAATCTCCCAATTTTATAATAATGGGATTAGCTAATTAGATAGCTAATTAGCCATTAGAGGATGGTTAATTTAACATTTAAAGTCAAAATTAACATCCATATAATGATCAAAGATGATTTCATTATTTTGAGAATTAGATAACAATGTATGAGAAAAAATAGCCTAAAATATTTGTGTTTACAAATCAAAAAATTAGTCTAAGGAATACATTTTTATAAAGTTTTACTTCTAGAAATAAAAAATGTATTTAGTTGAAGAACCATAGTTAAGTACTGTATTAAACTTTTATCAGCTGTACATTTGATTCATTGTGTTCTGTATTTTTCCACAGTGTGTGTTTATCTTTGCCAAGTCTAAGGTTTGTTAATCTTAAAGTAGGAGCTGGAGAGGTGGCTTATTGGTTAAGAGCACTTGTTCTTTAGAGGACCTAGGTTTGATTCCCAGCACCTACATGGTAGTTTACAACCATCCCTCTGTAATTCCAGTTCCAAGGGATCTGATGCCCTCTTCTGACCTCCTCAGGTACCAGGAATGCACATAGTATACAAACGGACATGCAAGCAAAACACTCATACACATAATAGAAATAAATCTAAAAATAAAATAAAAATAAAAAAACTTAAAGTAGACTTCCAATAATAAAAACCACTTCATATATCAAGACCAGAGTTTAAGAAAATGGGTGAATCTGTGGTGAACCTATGGAAAATGCTAGTTGACGATCCTGGGGAGACCTTAGTGGGTATCATTTCACTAAATACAGCTTGGAGAAATGTCCCATCTTCACTCTGTTGGTAAGAATTAGACTAGAATTTACTAGGTAAGTAGGAGGAACTCTAACTTGGGTATAGTTCCCACGTTATAGAATACTTGGTCATAGCATAGTTGTCCTGCATCCTATTGAGGTATTCTGCTTTTCTTTTTGTAGGATATTGATTTCGATAGAGCCGTTTGGTTCAGTTAAATTCTGTATCAATTTCCATAGGGAAGAAAACTTTTCTTTCAGCATGTCATTTCCTTTATATCCCTACTTTTCACAGTAATCTGTTTAACCTAGGATGTTTTGCGTGATAGGAAAGAACTTTACTAATAAGCTGCATCCCAGTCCCTTAACTATAATCATGCGTTTTTGAAAAAACAAACCCTGATTTAAGTGTTGTTCCTCCCTCTAACTAGAGTTAGAAGATGGCAGTTTTCATCTTCACATTGATGTTACAGTTTATAGAAGGGCTGAGGAGTCACGGCTTTGTAGAACAGTGCTTACTGGGCATGTGCAGGGTTAAAACCTGAGTTGTATCTGATACTGCAAAGAAAAGGGGTAGGGGAAGCTCATGGGGAGTAAGTAAACCCTCCAGAAGAAAATGAAGGTAAAGAAAGATAGAAGTAAGGGACTGTCTCCCTGGGGATGTCATTTTATTCTTGGAGGCATTTTCTGTGCTGCTCATCACAGTTGTGCTCTGCTTTCCATCACTGTTAGTGGCTATTGGTGTAGAGCTTATGGGTGTTGAGTATTTGAGCTATTGAAGGTTGAATGTCTGAAGTGTCCTGTAGTACTGGTTATGAGGGAAGGATCTTAATGTGTTCTTGGGAGCCCTACGTAGTTGAAAGAGTACAGCTCAGTGGAGAGTTTACTATGGGAAAGGAAGGAGAAGGGGTCAAGGTGATCCTGGTAGGAAAGGGACTGGACTATCTTAGAATGCAAGAAATAGTGTTGCCTTTTAAGAGGCGACAGTGTTTTTGTTTAAGGCAAGTCATGTCTTCCCAGTGGTGCATGGCTGCTGGACAGTTTAGCGTTGTTCAGTTAAGCTTGTAATCCCATGCTGAATGGAAGAAATGGATGGATATTTCCTTCAAGATAATATGCATATTTTTCTGTGTTGGGATAAAAGAGATGGGAATCCAGTATGGTATGCGTGCCTGCAATTCTTGTTCTTGAGGCAGGAAACTCCTGAGTTTTGGCCGGTTTGGACTATAGAGCTGTCTGAATTTTAAAAAGTTGTAAAAGAATGGGATGAATATGTGATAATAGTACTTTACCATCTCTTAGTAAATTTGCATGTGAAGAGGATTTATGATAAGTTCAAGGCACAGCATGTTATTGCAATGCAATCTTGCTGTCTTTACCCCTCGTAAATGTTGGCACTATGTTGTTATCAAGAGAAAAGATATTCTCTAAGGGCCTACACTGTATAGTAAAAACTGCTGCTTTATTTTAGATCATCTCCTGTACACATCATAGCTACTAGCAAAAGTTTACATTCCTATGCACGCCCACCACCAGTGTCCTCTTCTTCAAAGAGCAGGCCAGCCTTTCCTCATGACCACTGGAAGGAAGAAACACCAGTAAGACATGAAAGGGTAAGTTTCTTCATGATGTTAAATTTCTACAAAGTTTATATAATAATTGAAAAGCATTACCTTTCCCCCATCTAAGAAATTCTTTTAGAGAATATACAGATGGAAAAAATATTTCATTGTTTATTAATTATGTGCATTTGATTTTGTGTTTACTTCTTATGTTAAGAAAGTTTGTTACAGGTCTGGAGAGATGGCTCAGAGATTAAGAGGCTCTTCTAGAGATCCTAAGTTCAATTCCCAGCACCCACATGGTGGCTCACAACCATCTATAATGAGATCTGGTGCCCCTTCTGGTGTCCAAGCATACATGCAGGAAGAACACTGTATACATAATCAAGATTTATTTAAAAAAAAAAAAAAAGATGGTTAACAAATGACAGTATTTAACTAAAACTTAAAAAAAAAAAAAAACTCTTCAGTATTGAAAATGTATTTTCCTTAAGCTTACAATTAAGTTATTTGAAATCTTGAGTTAAAAATAGGTATTAAAAGAGCTTTAAAAGATAACAAAATAGAGGTTTCTGTTTCTCTGTACAGGCGAACAGTGAGTCTGAGTCTGGCATTTTCTGCATGTCCTCCCTGTCAGACGACGATGACCTGGGCTGGTGCAATTCCTGGCCGGCAACTGTATGGCACTGTTTTCTGAAAGGTAAAGAAATACTTGACTGTTCTGCAGCTGCCTTGGGTGAGATAGTAGTCATATTGTTTGATACCTTCTTTCTTAATTCAACTCTAGGCACACGACTGTGCTTCCATAAGGAAAGCAATAAGGAATGGCAAGATGTTGAAGACTTTGCTAGAGCGGAAGGCTGTGATAATGAGGAAGAGATTCAAATGGGCACTCACAAGGTTTTCATTCATTTCAAACCCTTCTAAAGAATTTCAGAACCAGTCAAACTTGAGGGTTATCTCCAGGAAACCCTCCGCTTATATTCCTGTGTAATGGCACCCTGCGTTCTGTGAACTCAGTGCCTAGAGAGGGGGCTATGAAGGACGACCCGGTTAACTCCTAAGATGGGGTAGTCTCTGTTGCTTAGCAGCTTTGTGCTCTGAATGCTTGTGTTCTGGAAAACTAAACTGGCATTAAACATAAATAGTAAACTAGTTAAGACTTTAAGTTCTCAGGTGTATAATGTAGTTAATTTCCTCTGTAGTTAATTGGGAGTTTGTTGTTACTTTTTAAATGATTCCAGCAAACTATCATTTTCTTTATTGATGAATAGAAACGGTAGTGAACAATATTAGGATAATTATCTGTAGATACATTGTACTTTGTTTGTTTTGTTGTTGTTGTTTTTTTGAGACTGGGTTTCTCTGTATCCCTGGCTGTCTTGGAACTCACTCTGTAGACCAAGTTGGCCTTGAACAGAGGAGATTTGCCTGCCTCTGTCTCCTGAGTGCTGGGATTAAAGGTGTGCACCACCACTGCCCAGTAACACATTTTACTTTTAAAACTTACAATTTCTGCATCTCTACTGCAGACTAAATAAAATAAATATGGGAGAATATAAAATGGACTGATTGAAAATCCTTCTTGGAGCCTACTGTCTCCTGTTGACTTTCTTGAGAAAAAGTCTTTGTCTGTCTGTCTTGAGTGTAGTGTCCTCATCTTAATGTTCCTCTTCATTTAGTAAGGTATGCAGTCTGACTTTGCCTTCTACTTTACAAAAATTGTCTTGTAGTTTGAAATCTGCAAGATTTGCTACATTGGATTATCCTTGACTTCCTGACACTATCTTCCCTTAGTGAGTTCAGCAGCAATACCCCCAATTCCCACGTCCTGACTATTGCCAGCAGTGTGAGTCTTCTTCCTCCTCAGCCCGTCTGATGGTAGTACCGGTGGCACCCAAGCATCTTGTTTGTAGAGAGCACTCTGAACTCAGTCTGTCCTCCAGAAAATCTTTACGTAATTGCTGTGGCTTCCTAATCTGTAATGCAAGATCAGATAAAAATCTTATGTAGCTTTAAGAACTAGAAAATTCTGAGCTGTGGTGGTGCATGCCTTTAATCCCAGCACTCCAGGCAGATCTCTGAGTTCGAGGCTAGCCTGGTCTACAAAGCAAGTTCCAGGACAGTTAGGACTATTACACAGAGAAACCCTGTCTCAAAAAACCAAATAAACAAAAAGACCTAGAAGACTGATTTGACTGTTAACATACATCCTTCACTTTCCAAGTCTTGTTAGACATCACTAATGCATAATGATCAATCAGTTCTTCACACTCAGCCTAGTATTAGGTGGGCTACATTTATTTCATTCTTTTTTTAATTTCTACCTGTTCCTTTAGTTATTCTTGATGACCAGATTCAAAACCAAGAAATTGTCTTTGATTATGTTCCCTTTCATCCCTTCATGTTCAGTTTACTATTTCCATAAGGATTTTCAACATTCTTTTCTCTCACTCATTATTTTGTTCATCCACTAGTATAAAATTGCATGCTGTAGCTAGCCATGGTCATGTTTATTTTTCTATGAATGCAAGAGTAATGAGCACCATGTTTTGTTCATGTCATTTACAAGCCTGGCATGTATTACTCAGTAAATATCCATTGAATTTAAATTTTATCTGGTTCTTCTATCATTAATTGTTAACTCAAGATGTATAATGGGTTTCTCATAACCTCATATAGTTAAAATATAGAAGCTGGAGGATGGCTTAGAGTACTGCTGTTTTTGCAGAGACTAGTACATGTACATATACAAATACACCTTTAAAAAGTAATTATCAGATTCTCCTTCTGCATCATCCTCATCATCTTAAAATTGACAACCGCATTAATCAAACTGCTTCATTGACTTCCCAACACCTCATAAGGGACATTTAATGACTTTGCCTATCTTACTCTGTAACTGGCTAGTTTCTAGCCTTATTTGCCTAAGTTTGAACTTACCTTTTTTTTTTTTTTTTTTTTTTTTTTTTTTAGCAAATACTTAGATTCTCAAAGAAGTTAAATGCAAACTGTTCTTGGTCTCCTTTCCATTTCACTTCAGATGAAATTGAAAGTCTTCCTTAATATATCTCAGAATAATGTCTTTGTTTATTAAACTTCGTCATATTATTTATATTTGGATTAAAATGCATATTCCAATCTGCCGTATATCCTGTGGCCATTTATATATGTGTTTCTTTGCTACTAGGTTTTAAAGTACTTGGAAGCTGAGAGATACTGAGTTTTACCTGTAGTCATGACATACATTGGGACATTCACTCTGTATTGAACATTTAAAATTCATTTAGCCTATGCATATGTTTATATGCTTTCAGGGCTATGGTTCAGATGGTCTAAAGTTGTTATCCCATGAAGAGAGTGTATCATTTGGTGAGTCTGTGCTGAAGTTGACATTTGATCCTGGTACAGTAGAAGATGGCTTGCTTACTGTGGAGTGTAAGCTGGACCACCCATTCTATGTTAAAAATAAAGGTAGGGTTCCAGTTGAATTTACAAACTTTACAATTATTTTCATGCATGTGCGTGTTTTCCCTCCATGGATATCAGATCCCCTCGGACTAGAGTTACAGATGGCTCTGAGCTGCCAGTTGAACCCCAGATCTCTGGAAGAGCAGCCAGTACTCTTTTAACTGCTGAGCCATCTTTAGCCCTGAGTTTATTTTACATCTGTTTTGTGGCTTTGATGATTAAGAAAAAAACTGAAAATTGATTTCAAACCAAATAAAACTACAAAGGAAATGTTTCTAATTATATTTAATAATGTTTAAACGTCTTGGTCATAATCAGATAAAATGTCCCTATGTATATGAGAAATTTCATTCATACTGAAAGCTCTTAGTTTGGTATAATGTGGGAAGTGGCATCCTCAGTAATCATGCTTTTGTTTGTAGTTATCAAGTAGGCTATAGCGAGAGTTAATCTTTATAGCTTTTCTTTTTGCCTCATGATTTTTCAAGATAGGGTTTCTCAGTGTAACAGTTCTAGATGTCCTGGGTCTTGCTTTGTAGACCAGGCCGGCCTTGAACTCACAGAGATCCACCTGCCTCTGCCTCCCAAGTGCTGGAATTAAAGGCGTGCACCACCGCTGCCCAGCAATCTTTAGAGCTTTACTACAAAAGTGTCATGTTAAGCATAATTTAGTAATTTGTAGGCAACTACATAGTTTCATTATTTATCCCTTAACTCTTTTTTGCAGATGGATAGAAGTGCTGACTGATAGAGATTTATAAACAAAACACTGGATCAAACTAGTTTTGGGGGCTTTTACATAGCTGAAACAAAAATCTAGTGATTGTTTATTTTAAAATCAGACTCAACGCGTCAGACTTAGTAGGACCTGTTCTTTCTAACGTGTTCTAATTAGGGTGCTTTTTTGTCATTCCTCACTCTTTACCTATTGTTTAACTTTAGGTTGGTCATCATTTTATCCAAGCTTGACTGTGGTACAGCATGGCATTCCATGTTGTGAAATTCATATTGGTGACGTATGTCTACCTCCTGGACACCCTGATGCCATTAATTTTGATGATTCAGGTGTTTTTGATACATTTAAAAGGTAATAGTGCATTTCTTTCATGTTAAAGTTTATTCTCTAGTGATTGCTGAGTCAAAGTTGAAGCTAAGTTTTAAAGGTTTTAAGAATTTAAAAAGGGCTGGGGGAAAGGCTCAACAGTTAAAACCACTTGCTATACAGGCATGTCCATCCCCAGAGCCCTTTAACTGCTGGGGGAGAGTGGCCTATCTGCACTGGGGACAGCTGGTCAGCCTGGGAGCCCTGGGTTCAAGTGAGGGATACCACCTTAAGGAATAGGCTAGAGAACAATTGGGAAAGACTCTTTCATACTCAAGAAGTCAATTCTTGTAGATGAGTATAAAGTCATATCAATGACTTTGTAACTCAATTGTTCACAGCAGCAAAAAGGCTATGTCAGTATTGCTAATTGTGATATAAACAAACAGTGGAATTCTTATCAGAAGATGAATGAATTGGATCAATTTAGGAAATAACTTTTAGCTGGGTGGTAGTGGCACACACCTTTAATCCCAGCACTTGTGAGGCAGAGGTAGTCAGATCTCTGTGAGGTCCAGGCCAGCCTGGTCTACAGATTGAGTTCCAGGACAGCCAGGGTGGTTACACATAGAAACCCTGTCTCAAAAAACAAAAAGGAGTAACTTTAAAGTAGAAATTAATCTGAGAAATAAATATATATATATAGTGCCCCTAATAAACTTAGGTTGTATTAATACTGGTGTCAGGTGTTCCCTGGGACTGTCCTGCATTCAGTGATGTACTAGGAAGACTCCTGAGACACAAATTCGCTTATGTTCATGCAAAAGGATCCAGAGCACAGTCAGGAGAGGGAACCTCCCAGCAAAGGTAAAAAGCCAGGCTCGGCTTCCAGGAATGAGTAGTACAAACATAAGAGATGTTTCTGCCAGAGAAGTTTGTTAGACTTTCAAGACATAGGGTTTTTATTGAGAGCCTGGCCAAATAAGATTCTCTTCTTGACATGTACCAAAATTCCAGTTTCTAAACACTAGTGCTCATAGTTCAGGGCCAGGTAGGTTCTCTTCCAAGTTGTTGGAATGAAATTCAAGTTCTAGATGCCAGTCAAGGACCAGTGCTGTGGATAGATTTTTGAAAGTATAGTAGACAGGCCAATAGTGTGTTTTTACAATAAAACCCCACTGTTACATTATTAAAACCTAAAGGTGATTCTCTGGGGTAACAATTGTGCTGTGTTAGTGGTGTTAGAATCCCTTTAGATTAGGAGTTCACTGCTTAGTTTTATGCTTCATAACTTAGGCTCATTTTTAATACACCAGGCATTGCATGGTATAAAACTTCATTTTTTTTTTTTTAAAGCAAAAAGGGAAATTTAGCGGCCCAAGTCTTGTTTTTCTAAGATAGCAAGTTTTCATTTCTCACTCTTAGTGTTGCTGTTCCTTAGTGGGAGCAGTTGAGTCCATCTGGAAGACCTTAGCCATTAGTCCCATTTGCTGTTGAGTGACTGTAATGTGACAGCAGTTCCTCCTCTTCTACAGTAGGTAATTTTTCCAAGGTCACATTACTAGTAAGTGGCAGAGGCGAGATTTGAACCCTGTTAACATTGTGTATCATCACATACTCTATAATTAATTTAGAGTGCACTTTAAATACTGTTGATATTGCCTCTTTGCTTCCGGTCTGAAGGAAGTGGGTTGGGAGGTATGGAGTGTGCTAGTGCTGACAGGCCTTGGGTCTGGTGGAAGCATGACTCCAGAGCTGGACCGCCTGCCTTCACATCCTGATTGTTCACTAAGCTGGTTGTGGAAGCTTAGGTCAAGTTAATTAACTTTGCTTTAGTGTTTTTTTTAAAAAACCATAAAACAAAGATAGTGATTTAAATACTGATTAATTAGAAAAGACTAAATGAGCTTGATTAACAGGCTCTACATTATTGTAGTGTTTGCCTTTAAGAGTAATGACTGAGGGGGTAGAGAGGTGGATCAGTGGTTAAGAGCACTTCCAAAGGACCCAAGTTCTGTTCCAAGTACCCACATCAGGTGGCTCACAACTGTCTGTAACTTCAGCCCCAGGTTGCCTCTGGCCTCCATAGGCATCTGCACACAGTTAAAAGTAATAAAATAAACCTTTAAAAGAAGAGAGTAATGAAACATGAAGGTGTTTGAAGAATAACATGTACCAAGATAAAAGGTGTTTCCATGGTAGGAACAGATGCTTACTTACAAAGAGGGGGTAGCCGGGCGGTGGTGGCGCACGCCTTTAATCCCAGCACTCGGGAGGCAGAGCCAGGCGGATCTCTGTGAGTTCAAGGCCAGCCTGGGCTACCAAGTGAGTCCCAGGAAAGGCACAAAGCTACACAGAGAAACCCTGTCTCAAAAAACCAAAAAAAAAAAAAAAAAAAAACCAAAAAAAAAAACAAAACAAAACAAAACAGAGAGGGGGTAGTAAAACTAAGCTATCTAAGAAGATACAGCCATTGCTTTAGCTGTCAAAATCCTGGCTACTGTTACTGAATAGTGAAACCCACTTAAGTTGTATCCACAAAGAAAGTAGATGACAGATTTCTGCCACTAGATGGTGGCGTTTTCAAATTTTAGTAACTAGCTTACTCTACTGGGACTTTAGATGGTAATTACTTTCTTCAGTAGACGTAACAGTTATGCATCACATTCTTCCACAGTGGCTGTGCTTGATAGTTTTCTAAACTTCATTTGGTAGGGGCTTAAGATTTTTTTACAAAGCCTTAAGGACAGTTCTAGCTTTGCTCATTCAGCACTTTCCTGTTTTTAGATTTTCTGATCTCCTGTTTGACATTATTTCTACTTTGATATAGTACCCAGAATTTCTGTTTAGAGAAAGCTCAAAATAAAAGCCAAATAGAAGGTTTTGTGCTGAGAAGAAAACAGAGAGTTCACAGAGTTTGAGGGTCCTTTTGGGGTCCATCTTTAGGCTGTGGTCTACATTAGCTCTGATTTTCATCTAATATTTTAATTAATATGGTGATTGCTTGATTACTTTTGAATTTGGCCATTGGTAGTATGAAGATACTGGAATGTGGGTAAAGAAGTCTGGGCTTTGCATCCTAGCACTGTCCTAGGGTGAATGACACTTTGTATCTTTTGACTAGCCTCTTTCTTCATACAAAGGGGGCAATGGACTCCACTACCCCCAGGCTTGTTGAAGACTGAGACTGTGGATAGTTTGTTTGGGTGGTTATGCAGATTGAATTTACATAACAAATTGTGTTCTTTACTGATAAGGATAGTTTAAGATACTAGTAATATATAGGTGGACCTGTATATGTTAGAACTTTTTGTACCTATGCAAATTCTCAAATTGCAGTGTATTTTAAGTTAGCCACATTTAATAGCTTTTTGGAGACAGGGTCTCAGCTCTCAGCCCAGGTTGGCCTTGAACCCACGGTGTTGCTCAGGCTTGCCTCCACACAGACACTCATCTGCCTGAGCCTTCTAAATGCTGTGAGTTCTGGGCTGAATGGCTACCCTTCTCAAGCTGGCTTTTGTCTTTCAAAGTAGTTAGCTCTCAGGCCTGGCATGCTGCCTACTCCAGTTTAGTTTCCTAGGTCCAGAATCTTCTAGGCAAGAAATGAGATTATCAAATTCATTATTAATAAATTCATTTGTTAAAAATAATCTAAAGAAGGACAGGTATGGGATCTGGAGGAGTTACCTTCTGTGAAGGACATGCTGGTTATAACTTTCCTGGGGCTTTAGAGGTTGGCTTTTAAAAGTTTTCAGTTGTATCCATGAGACTTATAAGCATCAGTGGCAGAAGTTGTGCCAGTAAAGTAGTGCAGAGAAATTTTCACATGGTAGGTTTTTAAAATTTGTGTTTTGGTACTATATACTCTGTCTAATTTGAACTGTGTTTTTGTTCATTTTCTAGCTATGACTTCACACCTATGGACTCTTCTGCAGTTTATGTTTTGAGTAGTATGGCTCGCCAGCGCCGTGCATCTTTGTCTTGTGGAGGACCTGGTAGCGCTCAAGAGTTTGCCGGCGGCTCTGAATTCAGCAAAAGCTGTGGTTCACCTGGGCCATCACAGCTCTCCTCTGATTCTCTGTATGCTAAAGCTGTCAAAAGCCACAGCTCAGGGACTGTGAGTGCCACTTCTCCTAATAAGTGCAAAAGACCAATGAATGCCTTCATGCTTTTTGCCAAAAAATACAGAGTTGAATATACTCAGATGTATCCAGGGAAAGATAACAGGTAAATAGTAATAATGTAAGTACAATTACTGACGTGTCAGTGCAGTTCACAGTAACTGAGGCAGCGAAAATAAACTCAAGAGCTCTTGTTGACTTCTTTCCATTTTCTTAGGTTGGCTTTAGATACATTGTTTTTATAATACGTAGGTTATACAGACTACCTTCCTGAGAAGGATCTCCCTTTGACAGTAAGTTTAATGTACCTGTTAGAACATGAACAGTTCTAACAATTGATGGTTGATGTTTTTTTAGAAAAGACTAGTATAGTACTTCCTTGTGTCAGATTTGGAAGGTTTCCTATAACCCGAGTCTCACTGTGGGACATGAAGCATTAACAGTTTATATAAACAAGCTCTGAGATTTGTCAAAACTCCGCCAATGGAACTTGAGTCCTGTCTGCTCTTGCCTCACCTGCCTCAGCATTATGCTATCCATCCAGCTCAGTCTCACACTCACATGCTAAAGGTACCTCTTGCAATCTTCCTATTTCTCTGAGAGTCAAAATTATTACTTCCTTTGTCTTTGGGATCATAAATCAAAAGACTATAACTTTAATTCAGATTGTAATGTCTCAATGCACTTAATTGTAAACACTGCCTACATTTTAGAAAGACGCTTTATATCCCAACTGCATCAGACTTGATGTGTTTGTACAAAATGGCCTTGTCCTAGTACTGGGTTATTTCTTTAGAATTGGAATTGAGGGCAGCCAGGGCTAAATAGTGAGACTCTGTAATTTTTTTTAAAATTCATGTTGTAAATAGTCTCTGGTCAGGAGGATGTAATAGTTTAGCAGAAAACATATTTCTAAATTTGAAAAGCATTTCCAGAATACCTTAGCCCACCTCCTCTCTCCCCTTTTCTGTGATGGCCATGCGGGAGACTTCCTGACAAGTGCAGGATGTATTGCTCTTTTTACACCTGTCTGCTACTTGCTTATTAGAAACAGTACCTATGTCCTTGTACTGTATTACCAAGCCTAACAGCGAGTACTGACAGTCCTTTTAATTCTGGAGGAAAGGACTTGCCTAAGAGTAGATGTCTATTTTCATTTTTTTTTCTATTTTAGGATCTCCTTATTAAAGATATCTCCCATATGGCTCATAACTCTTGCTTTGCTTTGCATTTCAGTATTGTTACCTTGTGATTGATAAATCAGTAGTCATCTAACACGAAAGGATGAACTGAAAAAAAAATTTTGGATTTTTTTCTTTTTCTATAGAGGTAGATCTTTATTCAGTTGAATAAAGAAGTTCTTACTTAGGGGCAGAATGTAGACTAAAATAAATAGGTTAGAGAGAGACTTAGCCAGTTGGTATAAACATTATTTGGGCTGAAAAATTGTGAAATTGTGAAAGGAGGGATTCTGGTGTTGAGCACTGTGTGCGTCACACTACCCCCATCATGTTTTAACTTAAGGGGAAACTAACACCCCAGAACATCTTAACTTTGGGAGACAGAGATGGGTATGTACCAATTTCATATAAGTCGATTTTAAATAAAATAAAGCATGCTCAGTGGCTCTCACACACTAGATTTGACAAGACAAATAAACCCGCTGTGTATTTCAGTAGGAGGCTCCTATGCTTACCATCTTCCTGAAACATCAATGTAGCATCTTAGTCAGTACAGAGATTGTTTACAGACTGCAGTTACCCCAGGATTCTCTTGTGTGAGTGCCATGAAACGGCTAAAGGTTATTCATAGAAGGAAGTGATGATAGCTGTATATTCTGGGTGAGATTACTTTCATAGCTTTGGTATCAGCATGACTAGGAAAAATAGGAAAATGTCAGCTTGGCTCCCTCTTCTGTTTTGAATTTACTCCAGTGTCTCATGTGCTAAGTACAGATCTGATCTAGTGTACTTTTTTATCATTAGACATAAACTGAGGCAAAGAAGTCTTTCTCACTTGGCTTGCATTTGTGTGGAGAAAAAGCTTTTATCATAACCATAATAGTTTGAGTAGCTACGCACACAAAATAAGTTCTTAATACAAGTTGACTGCCTTATGCTGCCGATACTGAACTTTTCTTGGGAAATATCCAGTTTTTAGCCATTTTGAATGTCTTGGAACAAATATTAATATTGGCACTATACACCCAAGATTCTGATAAATGTGACAGGCTTTGCTGAAATGACTGTGATAGTCCTTCTCTATGGTTTTTGCATTTTGGGCTGAAGTAGCAGCAGTTGGTACACGTCTATGAAAAGTTGTTAATATTTATTTTGCAGAGCCATTAGTGTGATCCTTGGTGACAGGTGGAAAAAAATGAAGAACGAGGAAAGGAGGATGTACACATTAGAAGCAAAGGCTTTGGCTGAAGAACAGAAGCGTTTAAATCCTGACTGTTGGAAAAGGAAAAGAACCAATTCAGTATGTTAGCAATAGTGCTTTTACATGGTGCTGTGGCCCTGTATGCCTGTGTGTGTGTTGGCACGTCAGAGCCTTTAAAGATACCTCACCATTATTATACTACAAACCTAGTAGTATTTGCAGAACTTAGCAGCAAAGTCTGCCTTTTTCCCTTTTTTTAATCATCATCAAGAACCACTTATGGCAAGCAGAAATCTCTAAAGCCAGCGTAAGAATGTCCTAAGTGCTGAGGTGGAAGGTGGTTTTGGAATATAGTATTTCCAATTTGGTTAAAAGATGGACACCAAGCTGGGCGGTGGTGGCACACGCCTTTAATCCCAGCACTTGGGAGGCAGAGGCAGGTAGATCTCTGTGACTTCGAGGCCAGCCTGGTCTACAGAGCGAGTTCCAGGACAGCCACAGATACACAGAGAAGCCCTGTCTCAAAAATCAAAAATAAATAAACAATTAAAAACTGAGGAATATTAACTCGATCATAAACATTACAGTAGAAAATTTCTCTAGTTCTTGGTGTCTTCCCTCAGACTCATTCAGTAAGTAGTAACATCCATGCAGATTTCAGCCATTGGCAAAAAATGGTAGATTAGGAATCTGAAGGAATAAGAATGGTGGAAAATAAGTTTCACAGTGCTATCGTGGTTGATAGACTCCATTAGTAGAACTGCTGATTGGCATCCTTTATGTTCAGTTTTTAGGTTATTTACCAAAAAAGTGTATATGATAGAATAGAATGAGCTCATGTTTTAGTGAGGAGATGATGTAAGTAGTTAACAGAAGAGGCTTGGTGAAGGTGTTATAATCTAGTCCTGTTCATTTGTAAGAGTAAATGGCTCAAAGATTTATTCTAAAGTAGTAGTCAGCTGCCAAAAGTAGTTGAACTATAATGTAGAAGTTTGCTTTGTGCTTTTTTGGTGTGTGTGTGAGAGAGAGGTGGGGGCGGGGAGAGAGGGAGAGAGGGAGAGGTTTCATGTAGCCTGGGCTGGCCTCAAACTTGCTTTTGTACCCAAGAATGATCTGCAACTTGTAATCCCCCTGCTTCTAACCCCTTAATTGAGGGATTACAGGCACACAACACACACCCAGGTTGTGTGTGTGCATGTTTGTGTGAGTACAGCCATGCATAGTGAAGTCACAGGGCAAGCTCAAGTGTTGGTCTGCCGCCTTCGGCTTTGGGTGTACAGGTTTATGTAGTGCTGGGCTTTGAACCCAAGACTTTGTGCTTGGTAGGGAAGGCCTCTACCAACTGAGTCATATATCCACTTCCCGCAAATTCTCTATTGTATTGGAACTTTAGATGGGACATGATCTGTTTTCACTTTTCTGTGCATGCTGCTCTCAAATTTGTATAAATTTTTCAGATATATGAGCCATGAGGAAACTTGAATCTTTACCGTAAATTTGATGACTATCTGAGCTTACCTTACAGGGTTAGCATTCGTTGTTTTGTAAGCATTCACTGTTTTATTTCCACAGGGCTCTCAACAACATTGAACCTGATGCTTGCATTTTTAAATCTGTATCTGCCTAAGTACTGACTCTGGATGGAAAAGCCTGGAAGACCTTGGTCTCACCGTTTGTCCTGAATTTGAGTGACCATAAGATACTGATAGCATTGAGTCCTGAAATGATTTAATGAGTGAGGATTTGCTTTCTCCATTAGAGCATTAAGTAAGCTACAACTATCAACATTGTAAACCAAATTGCCTTATTTTCCTTCCAAACTTCATATATGTCTATCAGGTAATATAGGCTTGAAAATTGATATCCTGTGGTGCTAAAGTACAGTAGAAAGAAAGATGTGTATACATGTTTTATTTTAAATTGTACGAAGGGGAATTAAAAAATATGTAACTGCTGTTTATACATCAGCTCCTTACTGCTTATTAATCTGTATTGTACCCACGATATCAGGAATGAAGCAGAAGCTGGCCTTTTCATGAGTAGCCATCACATGGCCCAGCATCTGTGCCAAACACAGTCGCTTCTAGTCTGGCCAGTGCCAAGAGACAATGTAACATGGCAGGTAGATGGTGTCATTGTCCTCGCTAAAAGAGCCACCTGCTTCGGATACCACGGGCATGTGCTGAGTGGATGCACCAGGGGGCAGCACTCCTCCATGATTTCCAGTGGGGGCCAAACCTGACAGAGGTGCAGTTGGTTAATAGCATTGGGATAGTCACTGTAATGGTGCTGTTGACAGTCGACACCATTGTATTTTAACATGTTCTCTCTCCTCAGCCACACATCTGACATCTGTTTGTCACCGTTCTCCATGGTGGGGCAGACTTTGCACTTACTGAAGTGCGACCCTTGCACTTTACTTCCCTCAGCTTTTAAACTAGAGCAAGGGCTGTGGCAGGACAGCTGCTGCTGCTCTGAGCTACAATCATGGCTTCTCATGTTACTTACCAAGTGGTATTTTTGGTTAGGAATCACAGCTGTAAAATTGATTTCAGTTCCTTACACTTCTTCAACATGTTGCCCCTCAATTTTGCACACTATATTCTTGTATATTATTTGAAATAAAATGAAAGAAAAAACTGATTTCTGATTGACTGACTGAATTTATGTATAACTATCAGAGAACAATTGGACCAGCAGATGGAAAACATTCTTGATAAAATGAACTCTGGTGTTATAACTAAGTTCCTGGTAGGATTTTAAAAATTAAAGAATGTTAATAAAGGAGTAAAGACAATAGAAAAATAAGGACTTGTATTTATAGAGAGCCTTTGTAGAAACTTTTATTTTTTAACTTGTCTTTGTTCCAAAGCCCAAGTGAGTGTTTTTAATAAAATGACAAAGTATAAAGGAAACCCTGGCTTCATTTAAAGATGTAGCAACATATCGTAAGAACACTGAGCATGCATCTGTCTCAGCTTGGTTCTGCCAATCACTTGTCTTGACTGCACATCAGTATCACTTTCAGGATAGTCCTCTGTCAGGTGTGCACTCGGGGACTCCCCAATGTTGATCAAGAGTGAGATTTGAAAACCACGTGGTTGGGGAAAGAAAGCAGGGTGAGTGAGCTTGTCCCTTTAGAAGCAATGCAAGTGCAGGGAATCAAGAGCATGATGGCACAAAAAAACCCCACCTAATTAATAATTTTGCCTTGTTCATAAATCTAAAAAAGGAAAAAACAGGTATCTTTAGAGGAAAAAAAAATCGGGTGTATGCAATTTAAAGCTTGTGATCTATTTTGACATTGTAAAGTTAGAAGTACTGGAGGTAACAAGGAAAGATCAATAGGAAATACAGAAAATCAATTATCTTTAGTTGCGTTGCCATGTTCAGATGGGTTTGTGTGTGGAGACTGCATGTCACTGAAGAGTAGACATAGCCTTTTGAAGCAGCTGGACCATAATGGGATAAACTGGTGCAAATTCTTTGCCTTCTCTGCTTCTCACTGATTGAACATAAGCTTCCAAGGCTCCCCTGAAAATGCAAAGGAAAAATGTCAAAATGTCACATAAATCCAAGTTTCAGTAGCACCAATATGAAAATAACATGTCTGTCCCATTTCTGGAATTGCTCTGCCCAGAGCCACAGACTGGTACTTCAAACATGCATTGGAGTTATAGTAGTTAGGCCAGTTGGGTGATTCAGCTATGGCCAAGTCACTCTTTCACATTTCAGTATATGCTGTTCCCTGTGTCCATCCTGAAGGCCTGTGAGAGTATGTGGGTGTAGCTTGTGCTTGTTCATGGAGTTCAGCTAGGGGAGAAAGCACCTTGGACACATGCTCAGGAGGGCCCATGGGCACACACAGTAACTACAGCATTTTAGAGCTCCCAGTCTTAGTGTTGTGCCCATGGCAGATAGGTGACAAGGAGTCTGAATTTAGGCACTGATGTGTGATGCCAGATGGTTACTTTGGTGATGTTCTTCTGAATTGCACTGGGAACAGTAGTCGGCAAATGGTGTTTGCACCCTGGGCTAGTTCCTTTACTCCAGGGCCATTTTCCCACAACCACAGCAGAGCAGTAGGGGTGGCCACAACTCCATAACTGGTCTCCATGGGAAAACCTGTGCATCTCCAGCCATTAAAGCTTAAAGAATGGTTTGTACTTCTTTATAAAGAGGAATAAATTACCATTGTTCTGCTCACATGTTTGTTGTTCGTTCCCAAACACTGGAAATAGTCAAGTGTGTTCTTGCCTCTTCACCTGTTGGGGGCTGTCTCTGGTTCTGTCTGCCTTCTGGACATCTGAAGTAACACTTGGCATCTACCAAATGCGTGGCACTGTTCCTTTGGTCTTTCCTTTCTGAGCCCAGGGAACCAGCTCTGAAACTCTGATTCCCATCTATGGGCAGTCAAGTACCATGGTCTCAAGTTCATCCCACCACAGTTGCCCCCCCCCCCCACTTTGTTTCAGTTTGAATGCTTGCTATCTTTGGTTCATATAGCTGCTGGCATTTCTGGGGTACACCCTGGTACTGGCTCTCCAACATCACCAGCTATTCCTTGTTTACAAAAGGATAGCATCCAAACAACCCAGCTGTGTGATAAACCACTGCCAAGCACTTTATGCTTCTTGGGCTCTCAACAGTTTGATGTAGTCTAAAAAGACCTGCAAGTCACTCCTTTATACTTCACTCAATACTGGCTGAGCCCATTGCCCAGTCCGGGAAGAGATCGATAGTTTTCCACTCTGAAATAGGATGTCTCTCCCAAGATAGGGGTTGGCCATCCCACATATTCACAATTAAAAGAGATATGTTCTCCTTATCACCTGCACATCGCCTCTTATCCTTGGGATAAATGCCCTTTCTTGTGTTTTCCCTGGACAGCTCTTTACCATTTAGGACTTAGCTTTAAAAATTTCCTTTGGCATAAAATGTCAGATAGCAAAATACTACCCTGGAGTCACATAGATGTATATAAAGGCCTGACTACACAGTGCCCTGTGGTGGTATTGTGTTCCCCAAAATATTGTGCACCCTAAACTTAACCTGGGGTCAGAGACAGAACAGCCACTAGATACAAAGGCTAGAAAATGGTGGCACTCACACCTTTAATCCTAGCACTCCAGAGGTAGAAATCCCTCTGGATCTCTGAGTTCAAGGCCACATTGGAAACGGCCAGGCATGGTGACACATGCCTTTAATCCCAGAAAGCGAGCCTTTAATCCCAGGGAGTGGTTGTAGAAAGCAGAAAGGTATATAAGGCATGAGGACCAGAAACTAGAAGCATTTGGCTGGTTAAGCATTCAGGCTTTCAAGTAGCACAGTTCAGCTGAGATTCATTCTGGATGAGGACACAGAGGCTTCCAGTCTGAGGAAACAGGATCAGCTGAGAAATTGGCAAGGTGAGGTAGCTGTGGCTTGTTCTGTCTCTCTGATCTTCCAGTGTTCACCCCAATAACTGGCCTCAGGTTTGATTTTATTAAGATTCATGCTACAGTGCCCAGCATTCTTAAATTCCTGGCTTCATGCTGTGTTCAGGGTATGAGTGAGTCCTTTAGCCCTACAGAAGCATGGGCAGGCCATTAAGAAGCCAGATTCTCAACAGCTAGGCAGTGGTGATGCATACCATTTAATCCCAATACTCTGGAGGCAGAGGCAGGTGAATCTCTTGAGTTTGAAGGCTGCCTGGTCATCAGAGTGAGTTCCAGGACAGCCAAAGCTACACAGCCAAAGCCTGTCTCAAAAAAAAAAAAAAAAAAAAAAAAAGCTAGCTTCTCTAATAAGATGGTACTCAGGTCTTAGGCTCAGCCTCAAGTCTCATTTAATAAGCAATTCTTAACTATTAGAGTGGAAGTCAATGCTCTTAGCAGTATTTTGTGAGATGTTTCAGTGCATATCAGAGCCAACCCTTAGTGAGTTATTTCTCTATGAAGAAAACTGTTTCTTTTCCAATTGCCATGCCCATTCAGGCAGGTGCCCCACAAATGTCCTTAGAGACTGGCTGAGAGATACAGTAGAGAGTAACCTCCAAGAGCTTGGGGTGTGTGCATGCACATGTGTACATATTTGCCAGTCTAAGAAATAAGTGTGGGAAATCTTATAAATGTTACAGAGTGGACTCACTGCATCTGCTCTATTCACAAAATGCACTTTAAAAGCAACAGCAGTCTTTTGCATTTGAAGGGAGAAGGCTATGTAAATCATACAGCACATAGATGGAGACTCAAAATGAGTTAGCTTTCTTTTCTCTTGATATCCATCAAAAACACCATCAGAACTACAGTAAGAAAACAGATTAAGCTGCCCTCCCACATAAAATCAGGGCAAGGTTTTCAAGCACTTATTAAATTACTTCATTTGCTTCAGCAAAACATTAGCTTTCTTGGAAATCAGGCCAAGCATTATGTAAGAGGTTTGTTGTGACCACATAAGATCGCTGAAGTTCCCATCAGTGAGGAAGGCAATGAGTGTAAGATCTGAAGGACTGGCTTGTGTTAGTAGGGTACACTGTTACCTGACACACCCAAGTAGATGTTTTTATGAACAGCAATTTATTTGTCAGGCATTAAAATTCATTGTGAGTAGTACTGAAATCCTAAGTGATCTCTTGTACCTGTACCCCAAAAGGCATTTAGGGTCCAGCTTTTCCCTTGTTTTACAGTTCATTACAAATCTATCTCAGGCACTTAGTTCCTGGAACTGGCATCTACTGGAAGGGATAGGCACAAGGAGGCACCTAACATTTTAAGACTTTTAGAAACAGACAATCTGGGAAAAATAAGGTTCCAGCCTATGGGTTCTGGACAATGGCAAGAGGCCTAAGGGTCCACAGATTCATATGATACCAAATGTTTTCTGTAACAACAGATAAATGCCATAAGCTTGATAAAGTCTAAATGGTTTCGACCTCAGTGTCCTCAAAGGGCGCTACAATAAGATGCATTGCTTCTCTCCTACTAAGACACATAGGTTTGTGGCAGATCCAAACATTTCTGCAGACCCTGGGGAATTTTTGATCCAAATGTCTGGAGCACCTTCCTGGTGGCTGAGCTGGTGCACCGCCGCACCCCACCCCCACCCCGCCCCCGCCCCAATTCTCCACATGGCCTGGATCAGTGATTGCTCTGACTTTAAAGTCAAGTTCACTGTTATCTATTCAAGTTCCAGAAAAACACCTGATGTCAAAAGGCAAGAGAACAGGGCAGAAGAGAGCTCGCCATCTGCGGTCTACTCCGCAGCAGCGCTTTACTGTTGAGCACTCTGCCCTACTTCTAACAGATGACTGGGAGCAGCAGAATGAGGCTCCACCAAGGCTGAAGGAAATGCTGACATCAGACCAACACTTGCTCTGGGTCTATCTACAGGGAGAGAATCGTCCAATGATGCTTTGGTAGGTGGATCAGAATTCCATTTTGAGGCAACAAATAAGAGAAAGCATAACCTCTAAGACAAAGGCCCTCTCTTGCAAAGAGCCAGGCTGCAGTGCAGTGCAGTTTCTGTGGATCCCCAAGGCAGGCTGCACTTCCTGCTCGAGGCAGGAAGGTTGTGGGATCTGCACATGGAGGGCTGATAAGAGGTGGCTCTTAGGAGCATGGCTTTCACTTGCTAAGTATGGACTTAGTAACAGCACTGCTGAGGGACATTTTAAACAGCAGCAGCAGCAGAACAGATCTGTGATCACCTAGAGCAGGACAGCCATGTGGATGAGCTCATTCCAAGACCTTAACATGACAAAATCCTGCTGACTCCTCTCCTATTACCAAGTATGTTGAAGCTCAGTGACTGGGACTCAGACAAAAAAAGTCAGAGACATTGTAAATCAATGAGTTAGTGGAGATCCAAACTCCCTCGCCACATCTGAAGCCTTTTCCAAAAGCATGTTTAATGAGGCCTGGGTACTGACAGGAAGCTTACCCAGCAGCCTTTCCCATTTCAGGATCAGTTTCCTACTGAGGAAAAGAAGCCTAGTCTTGGGAGTTGGGGATTTAGCTCAGTGGTAGAGCACTTGCCTAGCAAGCGCAAGGCCCTGGGTTCGATCCTCGGCTCAAAAAAAAAAAAAAAAAAAAAAAGCCTAGACTCATGCTCCTTGTCCCACACGGGTTTCCTGAGGCTCTGATGCCACACCCATGGCTTGGTGCCAGGCTCAGAAGCTGATGGGCTCTCAGCTTCTTCAGTGGCGTGCTTTATCTGAAAAGTGCACTATGTCCCACTGTGACAGTGGGTGGTACCTTCTCGTGTGCACACATAGCTGAGAATGACGTTCCCATAGGTGCTGCATACCTGCACTGAGGATCAGGTGGGCTAGCTGGCCTGCCATACATCCACAGACGGGCAGGGAAGAGAATGGCCTCGGGTTGAAGAGCAATGCTAGCTGGAATCAGAGACTGAGCTGGACAGGAGTTGACTCGTGATGTTGTTTCCTAGCATGGCTGGCTAGGTGATGGTAACCTCTCATGACAGGGCATACAGGAAAGAAAGGTGTGTGAGGGAATGATTAAATTAAAACATTTGGGGGCCGAGATTCCTGTGGTGTATGCGTGCAGATGTCTGAGAGCAAGTTTACTGGCCTAAGGCCCCAAGTAAGTGAGTCCCATACCTGGAATTTATGGGAGGCGGGGGGAGAGGCTACAAGAAGCATGTGTTTACACCAGCTCAACTGAGAACGAAAGTCTATATAGACTGACACAAAAAGCTAGAACAGATCAAAGGAAGCCATTCAGCAGATGGAATGGATGAGGAAGAGACCAGAAAAGCAGAAACAGGCGAAGCTGAGAGAAGATGGGGCCACGTAAGGGCTCGGCCTCACATGTCAGTAAAGTACGCTGAGTCAGCTGAACTAAAGGAAATGCTGGCCAATTCTGGCAAAGCTATGGGGTTGGGGAGGAGGTCTCTGGTGATGTTTTCTAATGAGGGCTGAGAAGGGGGTATTGATGGAAGAAACATGCTCAAGCTGCACGCACAAGTGCACCTCACCATGCTCATGGCTGGAGATGTGCACACACTTGGGCACAGGTGCACACAGAAATGTATTCACAGACCACAACCAGAGAACGTGTATGCTCTGAACGGTCCTTTCCTGCCGAGAACGGTTACTGTTCAAATTTCACTCACATCTGAGTGCTACCATTTCAGTGACTGCAGCACATGAAAATGACACATAAAATACACAGCCAAAGTGAATCCTTTTATAGTTGAAGCTGTTTTAAAGCTGGAGCTCATGCTCTAGGGTTGTATCAGGCAAAGCACAAAGGAGGGTGTGAAGATCTGGAAGAACTAGACAGCCCTATGCCTCCCAGTACACTCCATAGAGACCACCCGCGAGTACCTGGCCAATGAAGGCCACTTGAAGATATGCAACTGCATGTCTGCACCCACACAATCACTGCTCCTTCACCATCCCCCAGCCCAGACGGCACTCTAGAAAACACAGCTTTACCTGAGGAGGAGGAGCCTGTCCTTTTCCGATGGGTGATCGTCCAGCCACTGGGAGAAGCGGGCGTGGGACCACTCTGCCCTCTTCAGGGTTGCACCACAGAGAAGAAAGCACACTCTTTAGCACAAGAAGCACTCCATGACTCTCAAGGTGAACTCACCTTCTGAACTTCCTGAGATTCTTGAAGGAAGCTGAGAAGGTGGTACAGGCCTTCATGCAACTGATTACCAGAACACCTTAAGATCTGCCAACTAACATGGGCCAAAAAAAAAAAAAAAAAAAAAAAAAGCAGCCTGCATCACCAGAGCTTTATGAATAGAAATTACTTGTATCCTTGTTTTGTCTGATGATGGTGATGATTTTTGAGATAGGTTCTCACTCTGTAGTTCAGGATGGCAAGGAACGCACGCTAGTCCTCCAGCTTCAGCTTCCCAAATGATAAGATTACAGGCCTGTCCACCTTAGTCAGCTGAGACCTTTCTTCCTAAGGACTAACTCTGGACTCCTGAGGTAAATTTGACTGCCTGCTGAGCAAACAATTGTGGGGCACTGGAGTTTTCTTCCACCTCTGCACTTTCAGAGCCATCCAAGACTAACGAAAGCAGAAGGTTAGCCAGGAACCCACTTAGTGAGGAGACTTGTTTACAAATGGACTTGGGAGGATTCCATGATGGTTTTACCGTCACTTCATTACCTGGAAGGGGGATTTCAGCTCAGCCGGTGCTCTTGTGAACAGAAACTGAATAATGATGCTGAATGGAATAACATCCCCCACTGCTGGACTATCGGCCACATGTTCACTTGTCTGGAAGAGCAGGGGTCTAGAAGGAAAAGAGGAAGTTAATTCATGTGGTTCAGCATTGAAAGGGGTAGTCTGGTAGGGGAATCATTCTGCTTGAATATTCTTCCTCCATCTTTTTTGTGGAGAGGGGGTTTCAAGACAGGGTTTCTCTGTGTAGACCTGGCTGTCACGGAGCCAGTGAACCAGGCTGGACCTCAGAGTTTGGCCTGCCTCGTCCTCCTGAGTGCTGGGATTAAAGTTGTGCACCACCACACCCAGCCCTAGGTTAGTTTCTGAAGCCCCATTTTAAAACCTCCATTCAGCCCCAGGACACACGTGCTCATAATCTTGCAGGCTGATTTACTTCATGCTCTTATCAGTGGGTCTGACATTACTTCACTAATGCAGCAAAATTCCTTCTAGGATCATTTCATGAACAAGCTACAGTCAACCGAAGCACAAAGCGAAGCCTAAGTTGGTGTAAGCAGCAGCTGCTTACCTCCATCGACGCTTGTAGCTCTCATCCTATGTAAAACCCTTCTTTAGGCTATAATCTAAAACGGATGAACTCAATGTTTTCTATGTATTCTTTCTAAATGGAACTTGAGTCTTTAATGCAAAGTAATTACTTTGCTGATTATTCCAGTAATTTATGCCAGCTCCCTTCAGTCCTGAGTCTCACCGTCAGTTTCCTAGGAGCGGTGCGAGGGGAAATTGACTCCACTACCAATGCTTGGCCACTCTGTGACAAAATCGGCAAGAATGACGTGCAGCTGCCTGGGCTCTGAGTTCTGAGGGACACAGCGAGTGACTTGATGGCTGGCTGTAGAGGTCCTGGTAGCGCCAGCGGCAGTCACACTTCCTGGCAGTTCAGATGACTGACATGAGCCATGGAACACAGCTCTGTATCCTGTTCTCTTTCCTCAGCCATCCAAACTACACCAATGTGTGAAGGCAGGCAGGCCTATGTGAGACAGCCCAATATCTCCCTTCCTCTCACTAATGAACATTTATTCCAAGAGCCAGGAGAGTGTGCTCAACACACACTTGATTCTTGTTGGAAACAAAATATTAGGAAAAGATAAGGATATATATATATATCTCATATAAATTGCTATAGCACGCAGCCAATGCTGTATGACTAGATGGCTTCTGGTTCCTGCCACACATATGCAGGTGCCTGTGGAATCCAGAAGAGGGCATCAGAGTTCTTGGAGCTGCAGTTACAGGTAGTGGTGAGGCATGTTAAGTTGGTGCTGGAAATTGAATTTAGGGCCTTTGGATGATTTATAAACATTCTTTTTTTTTTCTTTTTCCCGAGACAGGGTTTCCCTGTGTAGCTTTGCGCCTTTCCTGGAACTCGCTTGGTAGCCCAGGCTGGCCTCGAACTCACAGAGATCTGCCTGGCTCTGCCTCCCAAGTGCTGGGATTAAAGGCGTGCGCCACCACCGCCCGGCGATTGATTGATTGATTGATTGATTGATTGATTTTTAAAGATTTATTTATTTATTATGTATGCAGTGTTCTGCCTGCATGTATGTCTGCAGGCCAGAAGAGAGCACCAGATCTCATTACAGATGGTTGTGAGCCACCATGTGGTTGTGGGAATTGAACTCAGGACCTCTGGAAGAACAGCCAGTGCTCTTCACCTCTGAGCCATCTCTCCAGCCCCGCCCGGCGATTTATAAACATTCTTAATCGTTGAGTCTCCAACCCAGGATCCAAGGTTTTTATTCACTACTTTTATAAAAATATTATTTCATTATTAAATATAATTTGGATTTTTAAAACTTTCATTTTTAAATCAGCAAAGGCATGTTAAATATTCCAAAAGGCATTCTACTTAGGGATAGCTATCTTTTAAATTCAAGCTCTTAAAAACTCCAATAAACAAGCTGGGCAGGTGGTGGCACTTGCCTTTAATCCCAGTACTTGGGCGGCAGAAACAGGGGGGTCTCTGTGAGTTTGAGTCCAGCCTGGTCTACTGATCAAGTTCCAGGACAGCCAGAGCTATACAGAGAAACCTTGTCTCGGAAAAACAAACAACATCAACAACAAAAGCCAATAAACTGTCCCTTACTAAGGAAATGGAAAAGAATTTTAACTTGGTCCAATCAATTTGATTACTATGTTTGTACTAATAGTTAAAATGTTGTACGAAATAGATTAAAGGCTCTGAAAGTTCCGGGACAGACTTCAGCCTCTGATTAAAGTAACTCTGACCTCATTTACTCTTATCAGGACACCCAAAACTTTAGGTTAATTAATTTAATCCAAATTATAAAACAAAACAAACCTAGTCCCTAATAACAACCCTCAAGGTATTTTGTACTTAAGAATTCTATGTTTCCTGGGCTAGGATGCTAACTTATTCAGGAAAATGCTTGCCATGCAAGTGTGATGGTTTTAGTCCATATTCCCAAAACACATGTAAACGCCTGGCATGGTGGTACATGCCTATTATCCCAGCTCTTGGAAGGCAGAGGCTGGTGGTGCATCCCTGGGGCAAGCTGGACTAGTCAAATCTGTGAGTCCTGGGTTGGGTAAGACCTTACTTACCTCAAATGATAATGTGGAGAGAAACTGAAGATGAAGAGGGCAGGCAACATCAATCAGTGGACTACATACACACACACACACACACACACACACACACACACACACGAATAAAACGTACATACACACATACAATTTACACACTGTTTTAGCTACTTTTTTATTGCTGTGATAAGACACCATAACCATTGCTAATTACAGATTTTATTTGGGGCTCACAGTTTCAGAGGGTTGGAGTCCATGACCAGCATGTCAGGAAGCACTGCAGCAGGCAGGCAGACTTGGCTCTGGAGCAGTGTCTGAGAGCTCACATCTTGATATATATGTTAGGTAGAGAGAGCTAACTGGAATGGCATGACCTTTTGAAACCTCAAAGACCATTCCCAGTGACACACCTCCACCATCACAGCTACACCCTCTAGTTCTTCCAAACAGTTCCATCAACTGGGGTCTAAAAACATATGAACCTACATGGGCCATTGTTAGTCAAACCACCACACATATTTGTACACACATGCAAAAAAGTCCATGTTTCTTGATTAAATCATTATTTAAGTTATCCTATAGTATAATTGGCAGGCTTTCAAATTTTAAAATATTTCTATTTTACCAATAAAAAGTAAACAGACTATTATACAGTGACTCCTATTGGAGTCCTATTTTTCATTCTGATAATGCCCTGAGATTTGGTTATTCCTAGAAGGTGCATGAAATTCTAACTTCTTATAAGTCTGAGCTCTCTTTTTCAGCCCTGTCACCAAAAATACTGTACATGGGAAAAGACAATTTGTATAAACGAGAAATTAAAGGAATGCTATATTGTTATCTGATTTCATCTGGAATATAAATCTCTCAAACTGAATTTGGTACAATACTGAGATAATGGAACATATCAAATTATTACCCAAAACAAGAGTTATAATTTATACTTTAGAACTCAACATTTCCTATTAGAACTATCCACCTTTCATGAGGTTACAGCTATAAAATCAAACTGATTAAAAAGGAAATCTATAATCAAAAGGTAGTAAGTCATTTTTAATAACCCAAACATCAATTAAACCATCTTATCAAATACAAATAACTACAGACAGGGCAATGTCATCTACGCAGTTTAAATATACCATTTCTGGTTTAAATACCCTCTTCTCTTATCAGCTGCCTTTAACTCCTCAGGCCATACCGTATTTTGATTATGCTGACATTAGGTGTAATATTCCTATTTTTACATGTCACATGTATGCCAGATACAGAGGTTGAAAAAAACTTAGACCTGGATCATGACAGCTGGAAGAGTTGGTGATGTGAATTGTTTAGTATTTACTGCTCCTGGTGACTGTTTCCTGCCTACTCAGTCTCTCATCCTAGGGGTGAAGGAAAGTTCCTAGCACACTGGGACACAAAGTAATACTGGTTTTTGAGTGCACAAAATGTGACTGCTTGACCAAAAAAAGGAACTGTGAACTGATGATTTTAGAAAACAAACCAAATGTGGTGGGTCCCAAAACAGCTTGACCACACAGCTGCCATGACAGACTTAGGGGCCCAGACACAGCTTCTGTGAAAGGCTTACCGGCAGGCAACACCCAGATCCAGGAAAAGCCTTAAGATGATACCACCCAGGGATCCACCCAGGGATGAGGAAGTACCTGACATCCCAAACATTCCAACCATTAGATAAGGTGGCCAGATGTCCCTGAGTCTAGCACACACCTATTTTTGTTTTACAGATACCCCTAGACAATTGTCAGCCAACCAGGGTCCTGGACCCTGGAAATCTTCTCACCCCAACCTCTGCTATGATTAAAAACTCTGCCCCACTTGAGTTCAGGGCTCTTTGCTCTCACTGCTGCGTCTGACAGACAAGAGAGACCAAGCTCGGAGCTTGAAATAAAAGGCTCTTTGTTTTTACATGCGGGATTCGGTCTCCGTGGTGGCCTTTTGGGGGTCCCTGTGATCTGGGCATAACACCAAACAAACCCACCAAACATGTTAAACATTCTACAAGGTTGAGGGACTGGGTCGCATGGCTGTGACTGTGGAGAGATAGAATGTTCAAGCTGGCAGATAGTCTTGGGCTACCTTTAGCCCCCTAAAGAGCCATTTATTGCCTACCTACATGTGGGAACTAACATCCTCCTGACTCTCAAGTCAATCCTTTCAGATTCACAAACAGCTCCCTCACTCCACCAACAAAATGTCAAGATGTCAAGATAACCTCTGAGGCCTATAACAAAGAGTCCCTCTCTGTTTCAACCCACACACCTGTGTTGAACAATGCATTTAATCATGCCTTGATTTATAACTTTACAGAAACTCTGTGAGATCAATAGCATGTTAGAAGATGGTATTCGTGGCAACCTGAAGCTGTGTTCTTGGATCATGGCCAGTTATACTTGCCTCTCTTATTCTCTTTGAAAATGAATTTTAAAAAATTCTACAGATGAACACAAGGACTAAATAACACCATCAAATATAACCAGCAAACCTGAGTAAGCATAAGAAACCAGTGACTTTAAAGACAATATTTAAAACATGAAGTTATGTCGGACAGTGGTGGCACACATCTTTAATCCCAGCACTCTGGAGGCTGTGGCAGGTAGATCTCTGTGAGTTCAAGGCCAGCCTGGTCTACAGAGTGAGTTCCAGGACAGCCAGGGCTACACAGAGAAACCCTGTCTTGAAAAACAAAACAAAAAATGAAAAGCAAAAACCAACCAACCAAAGAAAAAAACCCATGAAGTTACAGGAGCAGAATGAGAAGGAATAAAGAAAGCTGACAGCAGTCAGCAAAGACCAACAAGGCCACCAGGAGTCATCTAATAGAAGAGGGAAGAAGAAAGGGAAGGGGCTGGAAATGTTTACAGAAACAACGGGTCAAACTTTACCAGCCTCTAGGTACAGAAAGCAAAGTGCTCTCTAATCACCCAGCCTGAAGAGAAGCACACCAAGACACACAGGAAGGTAGCTAAAGCCAAATATGAGTTCAGGGAATGAGACTCAGGAGGGTCTCAGCGTTGTCAGGAAGCAGGCAGGGTTAGGTGCTAAGAACAGACCTCCTCTTCAGATTCCATACAGTTGCCTCATTTCACTCTGATATGGAGAACTAGGCAGCTGGCTTTGTTTTACCTTCAGCTACAGAAAATTTAAAGCCAAATCTGAAACTTAGTGAGGAAGTTAATTTCATGATTTGAGTATTTGTGTTTTTCATAATTATCCTTCAGGACATTTTCAATGCAAACTACAAAAGATACAATGGGAAAAAGCAGGCAAGATGGAAGATTAGGAGAAACGGAGGATGGAGGCAGGCAGGGAGGAAGCATGTAGGCACAGGTGCACAGGATGAGCTGTGTCTAGGACGTCTGGCCCACAGACAGGGTAGGTGAGATGCTCATAAACCAGGCCTGGTAAAAACCAGTTGTTTTGGGGGTCAGTCACCTGTCCCTTTGGAGCTTTAAACCACAAAAGCTGTCTTTCTGACAAGACCAGTCTTCCACACTGGTCACTAACAACTGTCTAAAGAGCTCTGAAAACAGCTCTGGCTCTGCATCTGCACTGGGCACCACTCACACATCACTTCCTGTCAGGCAGCACAGCTTGAGCCCTCTCTATCCCTGATTCCTGGTGGGACTCGAAGCACCAACAAGTTAAAAAAATATCACCACCTAAAGTGCTTTACAAAACAAAAGAAAATTAATTAAGATGCTATGAAAAGCAGAAATTCCATACTGTCATTCTTAGAGATTATTTTAAATATAGCAACACTTCCAAGGTTACACATTCTAGCCAGAAGGTAGAGTTAATTAGTCAAGTATTAGATCCCTTAGAAAAAAATGTCTATTTCTAGTCAGGGAAAGTCACATTTAAATGACTCATGGCTGCCCAGCTGTCAGTTTCCAGACAGCCTGTTAAGGCTGATCATGAAATGCAGGACAAGAGGTCCTGATGCTCCTGTCGCCATATCCCGCATCAATGCTGGTCCCTTCCATGCCATCTGCCACCAAGTCTACCCTCCCCAATTCTGAGTGAAGAGCCTGAGAAGGCAGCAAGATCACTGAGTACAATGCTCAGAAACTCCCATAGAATTGAGTCAGAGAGAGGAAACACGACCCCATTGTGGGACAGAATGCAGCACAGGACATGGGACTGCCATTGAGAGAACAGATAGATGTCTGAAGCCTGCAGGAAGTGAGCCTCTCTACAAGACATTTTAGGGGTCACGAGGGCTGCAGAAGAGAATGATGCAGGAGGCTAATGACTTGAAATAAACAAGGGCTCAAAGCCGAGGTTAGAAGGGTTCCTGTTGGAGTTCATTGTTCCTGGTTCCTGGTAGCGGCATGCACGGCTCTTCCGAGAGGACCTGCTACGGAGCACTTAAATGAGGTTTGTGGGCAACGTGCTGCAAGCTGCTTGGTGGTGGCATGGACCCACTGCTTCCCAGAGGTGGCAGTGAACGTACCTCCACCGAGTGGAAAAGCCTAACGGGCTGGGCAGTTGTGGTGCACACCTTTAATCCCAGCACTTGGGAACAGAGGCAGAAGCAGGTGGATCTCAGTGAGTTTGAGGCCAGCCTGGTCTACAAAGAGAGTTCCAGGACAGCCAGTATTGTCACACAGAAAAACCCTGTCTTGAAAAACCAAAACAAACAAAACCCAGAAAAGCCTAACAAGGCAGAGCCACGAGCGAAAGCTGCTGCTTTGGTCCTAGCCACACAATTTAGCAGTTTAAAGCAAAGGTCAGAAAAGGAGGGGCTGGAGAGATGGCTCAGTGGTTAAGAGCACCGACTGCTCTTCCAGAGGTCCTGAGTTCAATTCCCAGCAACCACATGGTGGCTGACAACCACCGGTGCCCTCTTCTGGCCTGCAAGGACACATTGCAGGCAGAATACTGTATACATAATAAATAAAATAAATCTTTAAAAAAAAAAAAAAAAAAAAAAAAAAAAAAAAAAAAAAAAGAAAAGGATTACAGATACACAATAAAGACAAATTCAGACAGAAAAAAACCTCTAAATGGGTTACAATATGTATAAAAATGTACATAGGCTTGGGAGAGAGAAGATAAAGTATCTAGATAGTCATAAAAATAAAATAAAGTGTAGCACGACTCTTAAAAGGTCTTATTAATAAAATCAAACCCAGGGCCAGGTATTGGGGTGAATGCTGGAAGATGAGAGAAGCAAAACAAGCCACATCCAATCTCACCTCGCCAATTCCTCAGCTGATCCGGTTTCCTCAGACTGGAAGCCTCTGAGTTCTCATCCAGAATGGATCTCAGCTGAACTGTTGCTCAAAAGCCTAAAAGCTTAACCAGGCTCTAGTTCCTCGTTCTCACGCCTTAAATACCTTTCTGCTTTCTGCCATCACTTTCTGGGATTAAAGGCGTGTGTCACCATGCCTGGCTGTTTCCAGTGTGGCCTTGAACTCACAGAGATCCAGATGGATTTCTGCCTCTGGAATGCTAGGATTAAAGGCACGTGTGTCACCATTTTCTGGCCTTTATATCTAGTGGCTGTTCTGTTCTCTGACCCAAGATAAGTTTATTGGGGTGAACAATATTTTGGGGAACACAACATCACCACAATAATGTCTTAAAAGAGAAAAATAAAATAATATATAAAAGAAATAAGCCATGTAAAGATGGAAAATACACAATGAGTCTGGATTATGTATATCATTACGTTTTCTTTGAATTTTTTCACTGCTAATGTATGCTAACTACAGAGAGACATTTGATGGTGGGGGCTACTAAGTTAAACCAATATATATATATATACATACACACATATATATATAAAAAAAATCTTGACTTCAAAATTTAGGTCTAAGGATATGTTGCTTTGGAAAAGAGGTTGTTTTTGTTTCCACAGAAGATGAGAAGCTATGGATTGCTTCTCGGCTAATAAGGTTTGATCAACCAAGACCCCCTGAAAGGTCTCTGATGACAGCAATGGCTCAGATGATCCAACATCCAGAACAGCTTCAAGGCAACTGGCTGAGATGATGTAGCCTCACAGACTACTACAACCAAGATTGAACCATAATTCTAAATTTTCTCAGGATCCCCATAAGATGACCAGTGCCCCTCAATCAGCAGGAAACAGTATAGAAAACTACGCCCAAATTCCTAAAATATTGTTTATAAATGTTTGTTTTCATTTAAAGGGGGTTGGTTATAAATGGTTAATGGTCATAGTCAATCTCTTTCTATTGAAAAAAAGGGAATATGATATAGAAATGATGAAAAAAAGGTAGATCATGGTTTATTAATACAGGTTTAGGGTCAATTTTGTTATATTATATGTATATTTATGCTCTTGTTTGGGATATTATGTTTATGCAGCTCATTTGAAATTGTAATGTATAATTAAGAAATGCAGATTATTAGTCATCTATGATAAACTTATAATCATGTTAGTTAGGTTTTCTAGATATACAAAGATATATTTCAATTAGGTAGGTAATCTTCAAATACTTCAAAGACCTACCCACAGAATATGGTATTTAAAATGTTTTAAGAACTTAGGTTTTTCTGGATAATGAGACACGTCTGCTTCTGGCAATACCAATTACTTCAAAGAGGATAATGGGCATCAAAGAAACTCAGTATGGAGTTTGCTTTCAATATGGCAAAAACTAGCCATTTGGGCAAGAAACTGCTCTTGCCTGGACTGCTTGACAATATGATGTATAAACTGGATATGCAGGACCTGTAGGAAAATTGACACTGAACTCTGCCAAAACAAGGTGGGATGGTCCTTCAGGTTCCTGCTTCACAGAAGAATCTGCCAGACATTCTGCAGGACACAGAGGAGAGTGACTAACGAACTTTGCCAAAATCAGCAGGACTTCAGATTTCCTGCTTCACTGAAAAGTCTGCCAGATACTCTAGTGTAGTGGGTATTTGCTCTACCCATGACCTGAGGCTATCTGGCCTGATAGGGGCGGTGCTTCTTGTCTGCCTACATGACCCCTTAAAAGTGAAGGGGGAGGGGATCATGGGCTCTCTTGAATGTAGAAAGCTTCCTGATGCATAGTTCAGAGAACTGGTCTGGAATTTTCCTCATCTTTCCCTGGGAGATAAAAAGGCAATGGCATCGCTTCATTTTGTATTCATGAGTATGTGATCCCCATTTCATTACTTAATAAATAAGTCTTCTTCCCAGACATTACTCTAGACCTATAGGCTGAAGATGGATGCCCCAACATTACAAAAGAACTTTGGGTAACTCTCCAGGCAGCCAGATGTCTCTTGTCATTTCTAGAGTTTTGGAAGTTGCTTGCAATTCACTTCCTGTTTACTCAGGTAATATTACATCCTTCTGGGATCTTTGATGGAGTTAAAGACTAGATAGTTATAATTTTCCTTAGTTATGATAAAAGGTAAATGAGACATAAAACTTTAGATTCACTAAGATAAGATAGAGAAATGTTTTCTCTAATTTTGTCTAAAACAAACTAATTATTGTAACTATAATTCTTGCTTGATAACTGTTTTGTTATATGCAATTTTACTATGTTAAAGTTAAAACCTTCCTTTTTGATTAGACAGAAAAGGGGAAATGCTGTGGTGTATCTTTCTGTAGACTATGAATATGTTTTATTACCATTGGTTAATAAAGAAGCTGCTTTGGCCTATAGCAAGGCAGGATATAGCCAGGTGGGAAATCCAAGCAGAGATACAGGGAGAAGAGAGAGGAGTAGGGGAGACACCAGTGAGCTGCCCAAGAAGTACCGGGAAGCCACCAGCTACATGGCGATACGTAGATTAATAAAAATGGGTTAATTTAAGATGTAAGAGCTAGACCAGGCAGTGGTGGCGCACGCCTTTAATCTCAGCACCCGGGAGGCAGAGGCAGGTGGATCTCTGTGAGTTCGAGGCCAGTCTGGTATACAAAGCGGGATCCAGGAAAGGCGCAAAGCTACACAGAGAAACCCTGTCTCAAAAACAAACAAACAAACAAACAAACAAAAGATGTAAGAGCTAAAACAACAACAACAAACAAACAAAAAAAAAAACACCACCACAACAATAAAAGAGCTAGCTAATAATAAGCCTGAGCAATAGGCCAAACAGTGTGTAATTAACTAAGCTTCTGAGTGATTATTTTACAAGCTGTTGTGGGACCAAGCGGGACAGAGAAAAGTCTACGGCTACAATCGGAGGACAACCTGTGGAGTGGGCTCTCTCCTTCCACCCTGTAGATCCCAGACACTGAGCTCAGGTGCAGGCCAGTGGCCAATGCCTTTACTAAGCCATCTTGCCAGCCTGTGGGCTCATATTTTAGGCCATCTCTTCATGATGATGAGTATTTCCCTTGCTGTGTAGAAGCTTTCTGATTTAATGTAGAACCATGTCAACTCTGGGATTTCTGTGCTACTAGAGCCCTTTTCAGAACATCCTTCTCTGTGTCTAGCTTCAGTATTTCCACTAGTTTTCTACCAGTATTTCACACTTGCAGTCTTATGTTGACGTCTCTGATCCAGTTTGAATTGATTTTTGTGTAGGATAAAAGACAGGAATCTAATTTCTCTATCTACAGGTAGAAATCCAGTTTTCCATTTGTTGGAGACACTGTCTTTTTCAAAGATTAGGTGGCTATCGTAACTGTGTCATTGGTTTATGTACCTTTTTCCCCCACTAGTACCATATAGTTTGTTACTATGGCTCATGATATGGATTCACAACATGCCCCCATGGTTGGGCATGGTCGCGCATGCCCCGAGGGACCTAGTCACTTCCGCCTAGTCATTTCCGGGTCAAAATGTCTCTCATGACCAGGACATCGTGGCTTTGCGTGGTTGTGTAAAGCACGCAGCGCAACCATGTAATCTATGCACATTCATGGAATAGCCACATAGGCCTGTGTGCACAGGCACGGTCCAGCCTTTGTAAGCCGGCGCCGTGATTCCCGGCCCCCCTTCACTCACGTGTCTTTCCGCAGTCCTGTGCACATCTGTCCCTCTCCCTTATCTTAATAAAACTCTTGTTAGTGGATTCTGTCGTGCTTTGAGACTTTTCCTCGCAGGTTAAGAGCACTGCAAAAACCAACAGCTTACTAATATAATCTCATAATCTGACAGGCAGGCTCCAATATTACTCTTTCTGCTTAGGATTGCTTTGACAATTTAGAACTTTTTATGCTTCTATGTCAATTTTCATTATTTTTTTTATCGTTCTGTATAAATAAAACACTGATTGGCCTGTGGCCAGGCAGGAAGTATAGGCGGGACAAGGAGAGAGGAGAATTCTGGGAAGTGGAAGGCTGGGGGAGTCACTGCCAGCCACCACCATGACAAGCAGCATGTGAAGACGCCGGTAAGCCACAAGCCATGTGGCAAGGTATAGATTTATGGAAATGGATTAATTTAAGCTATAAGAACAGTTAGCAAGAAGCCTGCCACGGCCATACAGTTTGTAAATAATATAAGCATCTGTGTGTTTATAAGTGGGCTGTTGGACTGCCGGGGCTTGGTGGGAGCTGGAGAGAAATTCTCCAGCCACAGTTCTGTGAATAATGTTACTGGAATTTTGATTAGGCTGTTGACTATAGCGACCACTTGGTAACTGGCTCATCTTTATGATTCTACACATCTAATTGGCATGGCAGGGCTTCCTCGCTAATGTCTTCTTCAGTGCCCTCAAAAACTCAATGTTTTCTATTCAGAGGTCTTTACTTCCTTGGGTGGTCTTTATGTTTTATTACCATTGGTTAATAAAGAAGCTGCTTTGGCCTATAGCAAGGCAGGATATAGCCAGGTGGGAAATCCAAGCAGAGATACAGGGAGAAGAGAGAGGAGTTGGGGAGACACCAGTGAGCTAAATAAACAGAGTTTTTTTCCATTATTTCTTTCTTAGGAAGTTTGCTATTATATAGAGAGAAATAAACAATATTTTTGTATGTTGGTTTTGTAGTCTGCTATTTTGCTGAAGTGTATATTAGGTCTCAGGGTTTTCTTACTGAGTCTTTAGAACCTTTTAAATATAGGATTATGTCATCTAAACACAGGCATACTTTCCCTTTTCCCTTTATTACTTGTGTCCCTTTACTTCTTTCTCTTAGCTTGCAGTCCTAGTTAAAACTTTGAGCACTATACTGAGGAAGAGCAGAGAATGGGCACCCTTGTCTCACTCCTCATTTAGAGGAAATGCTTTCAGTTTTTTTCATTTAGTATAATGCTGACTAAAGATCTGTCATGTATAGCCTTTATTATATTGAGACATATTTCTTTGATTCCTACTTTCTTCATTAAGGGATTCTAAGCTTTATCAAAGGCCTTTTTGCATCTGAGTTGATCATGTGGTTTATGTCCAAAAGTTTATCTCTATGCTGTATTACATTTATTGATTTGAATGCCTAGGTTGAAACCCACGTGGTTATATGACTTTCATTTTATGAAGTGTATGGATGTTTTGCCTGTATGTGTTTCTGAGCACCACATGCATGTCTGGTATCGTAGAGGTCAGAAGGTTGGGACCTGCCAGAAATGGAATCACAGACATTTGTGAGCTGCATATTGCTGCAAGCCGCAGGAAAGCGTATGGAGTCCAGTGACTATCACAAAAGCTACTGCTTGGAAAGGACTTTTCTGAAGGTCAAGCCATGGCTTAAGAAGTCTTGGTGATATTTTAGCTTTTGTATATATATTAGCCGGTTCCTGCAATGATTTTCTTGTACGCTATGTAAGCTTCCAAGAACTTCTATACCTAGCATCCTAGGCATAGCTTTGTTTCTTGTGCCAATGAAGCTCAGACCCTCCTTTCTCTCACAGCCCAAATGGCATTCCAGAGCAACTGATTCAACAAAAAGAGTTTTTTGCATACCAGGTGCAAAGTAGCTTTGAGACAGGTTTCCTGGCTCCAGGAAAGTTACCTCTCCCTGCCAATATATGGCAGTACAGGAAAATAGAGCCAGTCTTATTTTAGTGACTTATAGACTCTTTTACCTAACCACCTGTAAGATTGTGTTTGAGCACATTTATGATAGACTTTATGATAGACTCGTAACGTTTCACCTAACCACTTATAAGAATATATTTTGAAGCCGGGCGGTGGTGGCGCACGCCTTTAATCCCAGCACTCGGGAGGCAGAGCCAGGCGGATCTCTGTGAGTTCGAGGCCAGCCTGGGCTACCAAGTGAGTTCCAGGAAAAGGCGCAAAGCTACACAGAGAAACCCTGTCTCGAAAAACCAAAAAAAAAAAAAAGAATATATTTTGAGCACCGAAATTCCCTTTCTGACTTATTCCAGGCCTTATCTGACCCCACCTCCTCTATTCACTCCCCTTTTGGACTGTAAATGAAGTTGGCTACCACAGCTCTTGTAGGGACCTTGGAGGCTTTGCTTTATAGTCTAAGAGTCAGACTGATGATAAGGGAGAGACAGGTTCCAGGGGAGAGAGAGGAAGGAACCAAGATGGAGAGGAATGAGGTTGAAGATGAAAAAGGGTTAGAGTTATGAGAAGACAGGAGAACAGGGGACAGAGAGGAGCTAAATATAAGAACAGCATTAAAGCTATGTATATAGAATTTAATTTCAGAGGGATAAAATAGACGGACGAAAGAGCATGGTGTACTTAGATTATTTTCCCGCAGATTACCCCCGCCATTAGTAGCGTCTCTTCTGGGCCCCTGGGAGGGAAATTAAAGAGACTGGACCTCAATAATTTCTGAAGCCATGTAGGTGCTGGGAATTGAACCCAAATCTTCTGTAAGAACAGTGCTCTTAACTGCTGAGTCACATCTTCAGCCTCATTATTTTTTAAATGTCTCTTAAATTCAGTTTGTTAGTATTGCATCAAGAGTTTTGGGGGACGGAGAGGTAGCTCAGTGGTTAAGGCTGTTTACTATTCTTGCAGAGGACCTAGGGCTTAATACCTACACTAATGCTTACAACCACCTGTTATTTCAGTTCCAAGAGTCCCATGCCCTCTTCTGGCCTTCAGAGGCCTCTGCACATACATGACACATAAATTATACATTAAAAATAATACACATACACATAAAAATAATAAATCAAACAATTTAAAAAAGAATTTTTGCATGTAGGGTCTGCAGAGATAGCTTTATTTGTAAAGTGCTTGTATTGCAAGCATGAATACCTGAGTTCTATCTCCAGAAACCATATAAAATATCTGGGCATGGAGACATGCACTTGTAATCCTAGCATCTAGACAGAAGTTTGCTGATCTCTAGAAGTTGCTGGCCAGCCAGCCTAATAAGCAAGCCCTAGCCAGTGAGAGATACTATTTCAAAACAAAAACCTGAAGATGAATGGCACCCGAGGAATGAATGACACCCAAGGTTATTCTCTGCCACCCCCACACACGCACATGCACATACATACATAAGTGTACACCCCCATACATGCAAACACGTACACCCACACACAAGTACACATACATACAGTTTTTGTTTATCAAGGAGTTTGGAGTTTGGCTACAGTTCTTGTTTTTTTGTTTGTATTTACCGGGTTTTGTTTTCAGGATAATGCTGTTTACTCGGTGAAATGCGTTCGGTAATGTGCCTTCCTTTTCTAATGTGTGGAATAGTTTGACTAGCATAGGTAGTAGCTCTTCCCATCAGGTTTGTTAGTATTTGACAATGAACTCATCTGGTCCTGGGTTTTTCTTTGTTGGAAGACTTTTTGTTTCTTCTTTTTTATAAATTAAAAAAAAATTATTTATATTTTATGTATGAGTGGTCTGCATGTATCCCTGTACACCAGAAGAGGGCACCAGATCCCACTGTAGATGGCTGTGAGCCACCATGTGGCTGGGAATTGAACTCAGGACCTCTGAAAGAGCAGCCAGTGCTCTGAACCGCTGAGCTAATCTCTCCAGCCCCATGTTTCTTTTTTAATTCACTGACTACTAACTATGGGTCTTTTTGAGTTATTATATCTACTTTGTTTAGTTTTAGCAGGTCATGTCTCTAGAATTCATCCATGTCTAGATTCTCTAGTCCTTGGGATGTCAGTCCTCAGAGTATTCCTGATGTTCCTGTGCATCTCACTGGAGTCTAGAGTAAACTTCCTTTTTCACTTTCAATTTTATAAACCTTGGGTCTTTTCTTTCTTTTGGTTACTTTAGCCAGGGGTTCACTTTTTCAAAGACCCAACTCTTTGTTTGATTGATTTTATGTTACTCTTAGTGTCTATTTCATAAATTTTTGCTCTGATCTTTCTTTTTTTGGTTTTGGTTTTGGTTTTTTGAAACAGAATTTCTCTGTGTTGCCCTGGCTGTCCTGGAACTCACTCTGTAGACCAGGCTGGCCTCTGCCTCCCGAGTGCTGGTATTAAAGGTGTGCACCACCACTGCCCGGCTCTGCTCTGATCTTGATTGCTGTTTCTCATCTGCTTTCGGCTTTGGATGGCTCTTGTTTTTCTAAGACCCCGAAGGATACTGCTGGCTTATTTATTTGAGATTTTTCTGATTTTTAATGTAAGTACTAGAGCTATAAACTTCCCAACAGAGTTACTTTAGCTACAGCCAAAGGTTCTGGTAAACTGTTATTTCATTTTCATTTGATTCTAGTAACTTTTAAATGTCCTCCCTAATTTCTTCAATTAGCCACTGGTCATTCAACCATGTTCTGGGAGGGGATTGGCAAGATGGCTCAGTAGGCAGTGTTACTTGCTGCCAAGCCTGATGGCTTCAGGTTAATCTCTGGGATGCATATGGTGGTAGGTGAGGACCAACTCCTCCAAGTGGCCTTCTAAGCTCCACATGCATGCTGTGGCACACACATGACCACACCTACAAATAAATGGATGTTATATAATATGTGTGTATGTTCTATTCTAAGTCACTTCATAGCATCTAAAATAGTTTCTAGGTTGTACCTTGCCCTGACAGACTCCAATTTACAAACAGATTTTGACTCCCATTTTGAGGATAGAAGATAATTACATGCAGGGTGGACTCATAAACACTACCATCTGTCCAGTACCACCCACATAGCACAGACAGATAATGACATTATCTTAGCAGTAGAAATGGCGTTAACCTATAAATGTATGAAGGTGAATTGAGACTGTAGGAGCATGTGGGTGCATTAAAAGTAATCAGCAAAACCAGGCCCAAGAACTTATCAGACATGCTAGACCAAGGAGAGGGTATAACTAACTCCTTTACCTCTACCCCATAAAATGGAAGATACCTAGCATTGTCATTGCAGGGGCCCACACCAACCTGTCATTGGTAACTAGAGCATGCACCAAGGAATGACAGGCAGAGAAGTCGTCCCAGTGGTCCCTGGGCTGTCAGCTCAGTCCTCCACTGCTGACATGGCCATCCACATGCATGTCCCTCTGGACTTAGACCTGCTGCTCCTGTTGCAGACTGGGCTCTGCTCTTTGGTCTCTGTAGCTGGCCATATCTTCAGTCTCAACTCAGACTCTTCCATGCCTGATCTCTACAGCAATGGCTTCTTCCTTGGAGGCTGGTTTGGATTTGTTATCTTATCAATATATGCATTTAATGAGATATGAGATTCAATATGCATTTCAATCCACCAACTTCTGAAAGTTCTTGTACTACTACTGTTGTTACCTTGTATTCTACCTGTAACTCACATATATATGTAGATCTATATAGATACCCTTATTGTATCCTGTGTATGGTATGATATGAGTTATATTAGTAAGTAAGATTGGAATAAAAGAACCAGCATTCACCTCAGCCAGATTTTTGAGGTAGGTAATTATCTGGCAAATTGCTGCCACCAAAACCAATGCAAGTAGTAAGTATATTGTTATTCAATAAATTCTCACACTATGGAAACACACAAAGTGTCCTCTATGATTCTGGCATAAGGTATTCTTCACAGAATCCCTACATTTGGCACAATATGTATTTACAATTATCTACATTTTCTTGATGAATTATTCCCTTTATTAACATGTGAATGGCCTTTACCTGATCAGATATAGCAGCATTTGTATGACCAATAGATCAGGGCCTTAGAAAACCCTCAATAGCCGGGTGGTGGTGGCATATACCTTTAAACCCAGAATTTGGGAGGTAGAGGCAGATGGATCTCTGTGGGTTTAAGCCCAGCCTGGTCTACAGAGTACGTTCCAGGACAGCCAGCCAGGGCTATTACACAGAGAAACCCTGTCTCAAAAAACCAACCAACCAACCAACCAAACAAACATATAACCAAACAATTTCTTGGTAACCCTCAACACCCCTTCAATGACAATCAACACACAGGAGCATTCTATTCTAGTTACTTGGTTACCCCTTCAATGACAATCAACACACAGGAGCATTCTATTTTAGGTACTTGGTTTGATGATGCCCCTTTCTTGAACCTGCTCCTTCTCTCTCGATTTTTTCTTCCCTGCTCTCTTGCTAAAAGCTTCAGCATAACACAGCCCCATCCTCTGGCTGTTTTTACTCATCTGTGAAACCTAGATAGGAAGGTTCTGGCAAAGCAGGCAGTAGACATCCCTTCAGGAGGCAAGGTGAGGTGTGCTGGAAGGCAGGTTCTGCATCTCCGGCCTTTGTGTGTCAGCTCACAGATCCACACTGGATCTCCATTGACAGTGCCAAGAGGCAGAGTCTCACGACTTCTGGTGCTCAGGGGTTAATGTCATGCTGCAGACAGGCAGACAAGAGCAGGGTCTTGACAGTTCTGACATGTGTGTCATGTGTAGAAATACAAAGCCTCTAGGGGCAGATCAGGAATGTCAGCGTTTTTCTGAGGCAGCATTCTGTCCGAGTATGAAAAGGTTCTTGCTGCCCGGGGAACTCTAATGGAGATAGCAAAATGCAAATGTATGCAAGAAGCTTGCTGGCTTAATTAACTAGTCCACTGATATTACCATCAGAGAGAGTGCCCAGAGGCAGATGGCAGCATGCTGTGGAAAGGGAGAGCTTGCTAGGGCTTTAGGGGTGGGAGGGGAGAGGAATCTTAACAGGAGAAAGATCTTTTGGCTGGCAAGGTCCTCCTCCCTTGCAAAAGGGTCCCTGCTGCCCTCCCCTGCTCCACTGTTTCTAATTCTGGCGATTCAGAATGAGGCCTTCTGTGGATTCCACAATATGCCTGAGTTATTGTTTGGCTTGCCTGCCCCCCACCTTGTTAGAAAATGTTCTCATGGATGTTATATTATTCTTTAGCTCTCCTGTTATTTCTAGAAGAGAAAACTATGTGAAGAATTTAACAGTAAAATTTATTGGCTTTTCTCACTAAAAAATAAAGCTGAAGCAGGAAAATTGAAAAATAAAAAACTGACCAGACTTTAATGGCTCTTCTTTTTTCTCTTCTCCACATAAACACACTCCAGTGTCAGTGTTTACAGTACAACAGAGATCACACACACACACACACACACACACACACACACACACACACACACACACACACCAGTGTTTACATTACAGCAGAGGTCATAACAATCTCCTTAGTAGCCTATTTTTTACTTTTTGGTTTATTTTTCATTTAGTGGTGCATTAGAGAATATACTGTTTTTGTTTTACAAACTTTTAAGAGGCAATCCAATACATGCCCATTTACCCAGACATGGAGAAACAGTAACTTTTAGTGACCTATGAATTATAGCCAAGATCCAGCATGCATATGGTTACTGGTTGATGCCTAGCTCTTGTCAGAGGGTTCAGCTACAATGGAAAAGACGCAGGTTAATAATCACAGGTCCTAGGGCCTGGCAGTGGTGGCACACACCTTTAATCCCAGCACTCAGGAGGCAGAGGCAGGTAGATCTCTGAGTTCAAGGCCAACCTGGTCTACAGAGTGAGTTCCAGGACAGCCAGAGCTACACAGAGAAACCCTGTCTCAAAAACAAAACAAAACAAAACCACCAAATAAACCAAAACCCAAACAACAACAACCTCAGGCAAGCATTGTGGTGCATGCATCCTTATAATCCTAGAACATAGGAGGCTGAGGGAGGAGGTCAGCCTGGGTTAAATAGTGGAACCAAGCCAGGAAAAACAAACACAAAAAAATTAAGAAGCCCTAAAATTTCTTACCATGCGTGATAGCCAAAAGTCTGAAAAGTCTGATTGACTATTACTCTATCAAGAGCTAGATATAAAAATTATGATTTTTAAAATGTATGCATTTATAATTTTTATTCTATAAGTAGTTATAAAAAGATGTTACCCAAGCCTGAAATTGTTCCTTTGGGGTTCTTTTTCTCATGTGAGATTAACTGGGAGAGTTAATGGGAACTTCCTATCTTTTTTTTAAAAATAATTTATTTAACTTTATTTAATGTGCATTGGTGTGAAGATGTCAGATCCTAGGGAACTGGAGTTACAGACAGTTGTGAGCTGCCATGTGGGTGATGGGAATTGAACCTGGGTCCTCTGGAAGAGCAGCCAGTGCTCTTAACCGCTGAGCCATCTCTCCAGCCCCGGGAATTTCCTATCTTAAATGGTTAATTAGTCTTATGTGAAACTTAGACTCAGATTTTATTTTTCTGTACTGTCATACAAATTTAAAAGTACCGAGGGAAAAGTCATCCTACTTTGCAAATATTAAGATTAGCACTATTTTAATATATATATACAATCAACCTAAATATGGAATTTGGAATTATCAAAAACAAGAGCCTAGTCCTACTATGGCAAATGAATGCCAGATAAATATTTTTCTCAGACCTTTATCAAAAGCTACTTGACTAACGTTCTCAGAACATTTACTGACCCAGCCATGACATCATTCTATTACATAGTACAGATTGGTATTTGTAGTGGTTAAATGAGAATGCCCTCCCACATAAGTTGAGATATTTGAACATGAGGTCCCAAGTTGATGGTACTGTTTTGGAAGGTTAGGAGGTGTGGCCTTGCTGGAGGCAGGCTTTGAGTTTAAAGACTCACACCACTCCCAGTGAGCTCTCTCTGCTTTCTGTTTTGGGATATTTGATCACACTGTGAACCACGAGATTTCGTTTATTTAAATAAAATCAACCATAGGTCAAGAGGTGGAGCAAGCAACCAGCTGACTGGAAGTTAACTATAGACAGTGAGGGAAGTCAGGAGGCTGGGGAGACACACGGGAAGTAGAGGAGTAGGGGCATCCAGTTGGAGGAGTCGTTGTTTCAGATGGGATAGAAGAAAAGTCTCTTTCTAAGATGATGGCAGAGAAGGAAGGTCAGGTGGTTGCTTTCTCTGCCTCTCTGAGCTAGCAGGTTTTCATACCAGCATCTGGCTCCCAAGTCTTTATTGGTAAAACAAAAAGAAAGAAACTTAGTTAAAAGGACATTTGCCTCCCTACGTGGAGGTGGCTGAGGTGGCAGGGGCAGACTTGAAGGCCTCAGCAGAGGTTGTGGCTATAAGGAGCTGCAGTCAGCAGCTCAGGCAGTGATAGGTTCGGGTACAGCCACTGTGCTGAAGATAAAAAACAACAGCTTTCTGCTTGAGTTGGAAGATGTAGGCTCTAAGATTCTGTCTCCTGCCACCATGTCTGCAACTTGTGTCCACGCTCCCTATTATGATGGGCTCTCTTTCCCTCTGGAGCCATAAATCAAAGTAAACTCTTCCTTGTGTAAATTCCTTGGTCATGATGTTTTATCACAGCAAGAGGAAAGTAATAAACCGTATCACCACCTTGCTCAAAGAATACGACTGGACAGTTGTTTCAATATGGCTATTTTTAAAGTTCAAGCAGATAAGTGATAGACTGGTAACCTTGGGATCTTACGTTTTAACTTAGTGCAGAACTAGAATTTAACACAATACTTAGAGCTTTATCTATTTATTTTAAAGAACTCAACAGACCCAAAGAAGATATTTGAAAACTATACAAGATCTCACTTGAAGTTTTCTTGCAATCATGGATGTATGTGCAGTGATTATCCACTGCAGAAAACACAGAACCCATGCCATGTTGTCGGCAATGAGAACAAGAAAGAAACTCTGTCGACTGCAAATGGGTAAGGTAAAGTACATGGTCTCTGTCGGCAACACTGGCTCCCTATATGGCTGTTACAACAGTTTGATGACACAAGAGAGCACACACAGTCTTCATTGGAAGGGCATACACTTATTGATTACTCTAGTTTTCAGATAGCCCATATCACCTTATTTTACAGAAACACACTCAGGGATCATTATGCTTTTGGACATTTGATTAGTTCGTGTCAAAGCCTTCTATGCAGCATGCTATACTCACAAAATTGTCATAAATGTTTATTATGTAGATCTTTCCAGTCTATAGAGCTGGCTACATTTTTGTACGAATATTTTCTTTGTGCTATTACATGAAAAATTTGGAAATTCTAGTTTACTGAATAAACAGCCATATGCACAATATCACCCTGTCTTCTAACATCTACTACTGAAGTCATTAAGTTACTAGATATTTTCAGAACAAAGTATCCAGTCATAGAAAGGACAGCTTCCTTCATTAAACTGCTATATTATTACATCATGAGTATGAACTAGTTCACTGTTGCTCTTTTTTCTTTTCTTTCTTTCTTTCCTTTTTTTTTTTTTTTTTTGAGACAGAGTTTTTCTGTGTAGCCCTGGCTGTTCTGGAACTCAATCTGTAGACCAGGCTGGCCTCAAACTCACAGAGATCCACTTGCCTCTTCCTCCCGAGTGCTGGGATTAACTCACTGTTACTCTTTTTGAGCTGGTTTGTTAAGAGGCTCAATTGCATCAGTCTTAGCTGTCTACTCCATTCCCTAAGTTCATCGCCAAGCTTCGTTTTAGTCAATAGTTGTGTTTGTTTATATTATATTCTATGTTACTTTTAGAAGTAGGTTGGATTAAAAATATACATGAATAAATAAAATTTTCAGAAAAAACATGCCTATATTATAATGAATTTCTGTAAGAATGCATCCATCAGTTCAACCTTGGAGTTATAATCCAAAAAGAACCCACTCCCGCCGGGCGGTGGTGGCGCACGCCTTTAATCCCAGCACTCGGGAGGCAGAGCCAGGCGGATCTCTGTGAGTTCGAGGCCAGCTTGGGCTACCAAGTGAGTCCCAGGAACGGCGCAAAGCTACACAGAGAAACCCTGTCTCAAAAAACCAAAAAAAAAAAAAAAAAAGAGCCCACTCCCATGTTATTAGTTACTGCATATAATTCTAGATGGTTCTCTAAACAATACCTTTTAGGATGACTCATCACATATTGGCACTGTTATAGTAAAAAATGAATGTTGACAATTTTATAAAGCTTAACTTGAATAGGAGGAAAGGACCACCTGCTAGTAAGATGGCATATAATATCAAAAAGTTAGGTCTTACCTGAATGACCTCAGCATTCGGTAGGACTTTCCCAAATCAGATACTCTTCTGCAAAGTGGACCCACAGCCAGCTCCATCTGAAATATGAAGAGACAGACAACAGCTTTACATGGCGGACTCTGAAGGCTGAACCTGAGAAACACTCTCTGTCAGTTCTTCCTTGTTGTGACAGGACACCTGATGTGAACAATCAAGAGGAAATGACCTATCTGGGCTCATGGTTTCTGAGGCTTCAGTCCATCGTGGTGAAGGTCTGCTGGGGCAGAGCAGCTCCCCCGATGGGGGCAGGAAACAGGGAGAGAAGCCTGTGCTGATGGCACCCCTTTTTATCTAGGCCCCAGTCACGGATGGCAAGACATTCAGGGCAGGACTTCTCCCTCAGTTAATCCTCTCTGGAAACACCCTCCTAGGATACCTAGAGCTGCACTTTACTAATCTCCTAGTACATTTTCAGTCTAATCCAGTTGACAGTCTAGCCATTATATATAACTAACAAAGTTGTAGTCTTTGTAACCTTAATGTTAACTGGCTGTGATACAAGTTTTGGAAGTCACTTAAATTTACAACAAGGTAAAGACTTCAATGACATTTACACTTCTTCACTAAAGAGGCTCAAGATGAGATATTTTTATGCTGTTAAGTAAGAGAAGAAGTTCAAGTCATGTCTGAGTTGGGAAAAGAAGGTTTTCTAGACTATGTACTTGCTTTCTACACAGGCATCACAAGCCTCTCCATAGTCGATATAATTGATGAGAATTTTTACCAGTCAGCAAGGTCCAAGTGATTATAAAGTTTTAGCTCTGGAGATTTCTGTGCCACATAAGTGGCAGAATTTCAAACTTTAGTCAATATAAAATGACCCTGAACAAGTAACTTAACTCTCAGTTTTGCCGGGCGGTGGTGGCGCATGCCTTTAATCCCAGCACTTGGGAGGCAGAGGCAGGCGGATCTTTGTGAGTTCGAGGCCAGCCTGGTCTACAGAGTGAGTTCCAGGAAAGGTGCAAAGCTACACAGAGAAACCCTGTCTCGACAAACTAAAAAAAAAAAAACAAAAACAAACAAACAAAAAAAAAACAAAAACAAAACTCACAGTTTTACCTTTTTCATATGTCAAATGGATATGGTAATATCTGCTTAGTATAATAACAGAAATTAAATGTACAAGCTCTACTTGTGTGGCATATAAATACTTAGTTGTAAAATTGGTGCTGCACAGATAGCTCAGGGCTTAGCAACTCTAGAAGAAGACTGGGGTTCGGTTCTCAGCATCTACACGGCAGCTCATGACTGCTTGGAACTCCAGTTCCCGGGATCTGGCACCTTCTTCTGGCCTCTGCAGGTACCAGGCACACATATGATGCACATACACACATGAAGGCAAATTGCTCAAACACACAGAATTAAAATAGGCCTTTAAAAATTCTGAAATTATCAGTATTTAATTTTTTTCTCATTTAAACTATTAAATTAATCTGCCCCCATACAAGATACTAGCAAAGGTTGGCTTCACTTCTTTTTATTTTTCTCTTTTGACTGGAAATTCTACCTGACACAAACTGGCTCCTGGTTCTTTATCTTCCACATGCTCATGCAAATTCTTTGTAATATGTGGTACTCAGAAGAAAACTGGTCCTCCATGCTGACTAAAATTGTGCTGCGTGGTGAAGACCAGTTTAGAAAACGGCTGAGAGCAGATTCTTCCCAATGGTGCAGCATCTTTACTCAGACACATGGGGAAGGACAGTCACAGGTTCACCACCCTTCTGAAAAACTGTTCAAAGCTCCTTGCCAATGAGGACCACAAAGCCCTAATTAATCATTCATTTGCAAAGCAAGTCCTATTCCCTACTCACAGCCAGGTACCAAACTACAGGGATAAGGTGGAGAAGTAGAAGTCTTTCCTTCGAGAATTCTCAAGTTTAGTGAAGGGGATTTTAAAAAAATGCAACTTTACAATAACAAAACGTGTGTAAATGTGTACATGCAGACACAAATATACATGCCCACATATCTTTACGATTTTGTTGAATGTTAACTGTGCTACTGAAATAAATACACATATGCATATCAATTATTATTAGGCAAGATGAAAGTGCCACTGAGAATGCCTGTGACTGCTGAGGACTGCAGGGCAGCTCCCCTGAGATGCTCCAGTGTTAGCCGACAAGTCAACATCTCTCTTCTGGTACAGAGCTTCACAAGAACACTACACATCTACATGGTTAGAAGACTCTAAACTACACAAGACTAAACACAATTGTAAAGAAAAAGCCAGTCTTCCTGCTGACAAACCAAACACGATGCTGGGAACCAACTACTCCACAAAAGGCAAGGGTGACGGGCTGCTCTTGGAGCCCTGGGAAGTCTATTCCCTTGCCAGGGAGTTCTGGTTTTCTTCTGAGTGGAACATTTATTTTACATTGAACACAAATAAATATGTAATCAGCATTTGCTAATTCTATCCACACCACTAACTGTGGTATGCATATAAGGGTTTCCAAGCACGTATTACGTGATGTAGTTTCATGACATATTTTGGTCTCCCCCCTACCCCCATTACCTTTGTGGTTCATTATCTTCGAATATCAAATCAAGCAACCTTTGACCTAGCCCTGGAGTAAGACTAAATGTTAAAATAATTAAATAGCTATGGCAAAGTTCCTAGATGAGAGATTATCACCTCAAATGGTTGTGAACTCCATGATGACACATAAGATTTCTACACTACAGGGTGATTTCAAAAGGCTAAATGTTTAAGATGAATTTTTAATCTAAAAAGGACTCCTAGGAGACTGAAAAATCATTTCCCTTTAAACAATAAAGTTCATGTTTAAAGAGGGAGTGTTCTGTTAGAGGAGTCTGCAGAGCTCCAGATGGACACTCAGTGACAGGCACCTAGGCTGCTCCCTGCCCTGCTGCTGCCCTGTACCCACCAGTTAACCACGGGCCTCATCTAGATGTTTCAGAGGCATTCTTGCCCTGACAATGTTCAAGATAAGAAAAGGCAAGAGGAATCAGAACCAAAACGAGAAATTTGCTTTCTTTTCTAACTTTACATCTTTGGGCAATGTGGGAAAGATAAAAGTGTGTGTATTTAAAGGGCACTGGAAAATTTATAAATAGAAATTGCTACGAGTACCACTAAATAATTTAATTCCAACTTCAATAGCTGTCCTTTCCCTCAGAGAAAAAAAGAGACAAGTGGGGTGGAGGGGGAGCCGGTGCTACAGCAGGGGCATCGTGAGCATGTCTGCGTGAGTGGGAACTAGCAGAAGCCTGTGGGCCTTGGACAAGCTCAGGGCTTTTTGAACTGCTGTATGATTAGTGTAGACACAGAGGCCATGTGGTCACAGCAGGAAATTAATTACCTGCAGGAAGCCACCTCATGCTCATGACCTAATTCTTCACTGGGCTGTATGCTGGCTATTCCCTCACTGCGAGCCCTCCAGATGGCAGCCTGCAACTGCTTTTTCTATGCACAGGTGCTCCTGAGGAGGTTAGAATTGTTTAAAGAACACTTAAAATGCTTCATTATTTGTCTTTACGTCTAAATGTTATGTCAAAATCTTCCCAGATTCTTTCTACTGGTCTTTTCTTGAGCTCTGCTTATGGCTAAACAGCAGGTTCTTTCATCTCAAGAACCCTTTTCAAACCCACAGAGAATTGTGTGTTCTGGATTCCAGTAACCTCAGTGGCCTTGTTTAATTTTGATTACAAATTGACAGACCTCTCAATAATGAGCCAGTTCAAAGGCTACAGTCCTCAGCTGATGCCTGTCAGGCATACAAATTTCAGAGAAATGTTATTTTAGTATTTTGACTAACCCAGACAAAAAAACACTTCCAACTAAACAGGACTCTGAAAGCTGAAGTTCATCACATAATTGCAGTTGTGGCAAGAAACAAAACCCAGTGAGATCAAAACTCCAATTCAAATTTTAACTTAAAAAAAAAAAAAAAAAGCCGGGCACTCGGGAGGCAGAGCCAGGCGGATCTCTGTGAGTTCGAGGCCAGCCTGGGCTACCAAGTGAGTCCCAGGAAAGGCGCAAAGCTACACAGAGAAACCCTGTCTCGAAAAACCAAAAAAAAAAAAAAAAAAAAAAACCAACAACAACAAAAAGAAAACAAAACAAAAATGGAGTTGCAACCATGACCTAGTACCTGGGAAATGTTTGCTAACACTATTGGTCACAAATAGGGTGCTTCAACATGTCTTTTCTGCACCTGTGGCTAAGATCTGAGCCAGGCTAAGAGGAATGGTGGGATCTTCTAAAACTGAACACACTGTGCAGTAGCAAACCAAGGAAGGGTCGGCCACAGGTGCTGAGCCTCAGCAACTAAGCCCACTGCAGGGCTGGAGTACATTCAGCACAGTGTGTGCCTTTTCTAAACAGAAGTTAGTAACAGAAAGTAATGAGTTCCATTTATCTTAAGGGGAAATGGTTTCAGAAGGTAATGTGTCTTAAGGAAAAAGGAACGCAAACACAACTCTGAGTGTGTTGTAGCTCTGGGAAGGTGGAAGCTCACCCTACCACTGGAGGCTGTGCACTCTGGGGTGCTAGCTGCAGTAGGGTGCTGTAAAGGACAATACTTGCCATCTTTCAAGAGAACACATCATTAAAATAAAAGCCCAAACGGCAAGCCTCTCTCCTACAGCACTCTCCTTCTGGCCATCTCCTGCTCAGCTGCCACTCTAATTGGACTTGAAGTGCTGCCTCCAGGAAAGTGACTCAAGAACCAGCTGGAGAAGAATGCAAATAAGCTGGTGGGGGAGGGAGCCCAGCCGAGGGAGGAAGACAGAAAAACAAGACCTAGGAGGAGAGCAGACAGGAGAGAGGCCCAGCGGAGAACAGCTTACGGTGATATTTTTAAGGACTACAATAGGTTGTCGGACACACGGACACAAATCACAAATGTTTCTATAAGTCATTATTCACAGACAGAATAAAGGCAACAAAAATGGCCAAGGTTAAGCCAAATTAACAGGGGCATTTAATTATTTCTGTTCTCACTTGTGGCTACTAAAGGTACCTTTCCCAAAGGAAGGCTCTTTTTGTATGCCCTAGTAGTTTCACAGACATCATTTTGGGGATGAAAATGACTAACTGCTGGGTCAATAAGAAAGAGGATGGTTTTTGAAAGCCAGGTTTGGGTTTGCTGTTTGTGTTGTAAGTGTGCTAGGGCATGGGAGCATCTGGCAGCCATCACCCTGAACAGGCAGTTCAGGTCCTCTCCCAGACACACACTGACATTAGCATTTATCTTTATAAGCAAGGAGGATCTGGCAGACTAATATGAAGACTCCATCTGAATAACTATTTAGATCAGCAAAGCTAACAGTTTTGAAAGGTTTAAGAAATGGATTCACCCTTGACATATAAAAGAGAATTAACTGTTTCTGAATCTTCTAAGGAAACTGGGTGCTTCAAGTGTTTTTTTCTTTGCCTCTGATTACTGAAAGGTAAAGGGGAAAATCAGATAGCATAAGCTGAAGGCTAGCCACAGAGGAAAAGGGTACTGTACTTAGTAGAGGGTCCAAATAATCAGGCTGGATCTGCCAGGCAGCCTGCCCATATCATTGAGCATACAAAGACATACAAAGATGCTCTCTAGAAGACACTGATTGGCCTGGATCTGCCAGGCAGCCTGCCTATCTCACTGAGGAGACAGAGAGCGCTCTAGAAGACCACTGATGGGCTAGAGTTCTTCCTCTTCTCAGAACAACAGGCTGCCCCTTTCTGGCTGTTTGAAAAGTCATCTCATTGCTACAACATTTTTGAGTAAAGTCAATCAATTATTATTATTATTATTATTATTATTATTATTATTATTATTATTATGGCTTTATTGGATGATAAAATAGCAAGAATGTGAATTGTTGCTTTATTGTGGCATAAGATACTCTGCCTTATTCTTGAAGGATCAAAGATGAGGGATGACAATTTTGTTAAAAAGAAAGGACAAAAATAAAATATGGTAAAATATTTTAAAACTCTTCTATGTAGCAAATTAGTTTTAAGTGGGTTTTCTTTTCTTTTTTCGCTGCATAAATAGGTAAGATACTGACGTTTTAGGTATTCTTTACATAATAGATGACAGTGAGGCTCAAACATTACCTCCCTTGGAGCAATGCATCAATTTACCTGTGCAAAATCAGTAGCAAGTCGCATTTTCCCACCTTCACCAAGAGGCCTTACGAGACTGGCATTGCGGATGAAAAGTTCGATGGCTCTGTGGGCAATAGCTTCAGTGTTGTCAAAGACAAAATCCAGACACTCAAAGTGCTTAAAGTAGTCAGTCACAGCTCTGGCAATGAAACCTTGCAGCTCTTTCATGTATAGAGAACAAGGAATATCAGGCTTTCCTGAGCTGGATAATGACCTATAAAAGAAAAAAATATTCTCAGCATCAATTCATAAAGCTACAATTTTGTATATTTTCACCCTTGGTTACTATTTCAATCTTGTACAATTTTTCCCATTAATAGTATAAAAACATTACTTTGTTTTGTTTTGCTAAGTGCTAAAGAACATAAAACAATGCTTAAGCTATATATATATATATATATATATATATTTTTTTTTTTTTTTTTTTTTTTTTTTTGGTTTTTCAAGACAGGGTTTCTCTGTGTAGCTTTGCGCCTTTTTCTGGAGCTCACTCTGTAGCCCAGGTTGGCCTCGAACTCACAGAGATCCTCCTGGCTCTGCCTCCCGAGTGCTGGGATTGAAGGCGTGCACCACCACCACCCAGCTTGCTTAAATTATATTTTTAAATTAGTGTTTAGACCCTATGAGGATGACTGAAGGAATTTCAGCATGCATTTACTTAAAATTTATTAAGAATAAAAGGCAGCTATCTGTCTTAGATAAATCACACTCTGGCCTTTCAAGGTTTGACCCAGCTCCCAGCTCTCCATACATTCCCATGTTTTTGTCTGAAATGACATTTTACACTTTGCAAGGGCAGAAACTGCTTGGTAGCAATCTCTGCTCTTGTAGTTGATCACATCAGTCCAATGGCAGTGCTGTGACAGAGGGATTGGTTGTGTAACAATATGCAGCATGCAATTTCTTCCCTCCAGATGAGGGGGTTTGGAAAGGCTTTAATTTGGAACAGCAGATGATACCAGCTGTGCTCCATGATATACTATTTATAACTTATAAATGTTTACAACTGCCCTTTAAAGAATATATTCAAAGAATATGAAATATTTATAGGAAGGAGTTGGACCAAAATTAGAAATCACCTGATCCTAGCTAATAGATGAGATCACTGACTACATAATGCTGAATCTTTTCCAAAAAGCAAGGGAAATGTTTCCAAAATCTGAGTATGATGCAGAGGAAATGGAGGTGGTCTAGAGACGAACAACAGGCGTGACTGAAATTCCTTGAGGAAGAGAGCAAAGTGAGATGATGACCTTCAGGTAGAGCAATGGTAGTTATAAACAGAGGTGTTCCACTTCTGGAAGCAGACAGGAATAGGGAAAGAGGGCCTTCGCTCTGCCAGGAAAGGGTGAAGATGTAAGAAAGACTTGCTTAATAGCAGCAATGTCAGCACCAGGTATTCAGTACAGCGTGTCCAGGCTCTGAATGATGCCAGGGTGGTGTGCTGCCTGAGCAGAGGAGCCTTGGTCAGTGATGGCAAGTGCCACATGGGATTTGACTTTGCCAGACTCAGATCACTACATGGCCTATTTTTATTCAGGCACCAGTATAAAGGGCTAAGTTGCAAAAGATAGAGTATTTTCATATCTATTTATTTACTGGATGAACAGTAAACACATATAATTGTGCTATATAGTGATATACAGTAACATATGTATAAAATGTGAAAACATAAAAAAAAACTAATGAACACATCAGTTACAGTAAATTCTTATTTATTCCTCCTATCTAGTTATAGCTTTATATCATTTGACCAACATCAATGCATTATCCCAGTTTCCAAGCCCTAGTAACCACTATTCTACTTTTTGATTTTTATCATTTCAGGTTCTACATATAAATGAGAACATGAAGTATTTGGTTTCTGTGTCTGGCTTATTTTTATATAATATGTCTTCCAGGTTCATCTGTGTTGTGGCAACCAGATTCTTTAAATATCTGTTTATATTTAGGTGCACTGATACCAGATGCGTGTATATATATATATATATATATATATATATATATATATATATATATATATAAATCCAGTTAATGAATTGACTGCTTTTATCATTTTATAATGATCTGAGTCACATTTTATAATTTTTGACTTGAACTTCGTTTTGATTAACTACACCTGTTCCAGTTCTCTTTTGGTTTCCAACGTATAGAGTATCTTTCCATCCCTTTGTTTTCAGTTTATGTATGTTCCAAAAGCTGAGTCCCATGTGAAGGCCAAATCCACTTGGCCTCTCAAATCTTTTCATACTTTATCCAACATCACAAAAATCTTCCTATTACTCTGGAGGAGTGTGTTCATAGAAAATAGCATATTGGAACAAGTTCCAGAAGCATGTGTTAGTGTAAGGGAAATTATACTCCAGATGAAATCTGAGATACAAATTATAAATCTCATTGAGGATTAAAAGTTTGATTTAAATTTACTAGAATACAAATATACTTGGCTATTAAAGATCAATTCTCCCAATTACTCTAAAGCCTTGAATAGCAGGTTCTCAACAAACTGTGTAGGTACTCCAGAGTCTTCAAAACAACAGTGCTATACAGGAGCTGAAGGTGAAATGAAGAATACACACAACTAAGAGTTGGTAGATGTGCATCTTCATATCACTAGCTTTGTATGCATTATCTTTCCTTAGAGCAGTGGTTCTCAACCTTCCTAACACTGCAACCCTTTAATACAGCTCCTCCCCATGTTATGGTGACCCCAACCATAAAATTATTTTTGTTGCTACTTCATAACTGTAATTTTGATACTGTTATGAATTATAATGTAAACTTCTGTGTTTTCTGATGTCTTAGGCCACCCCTGTGAAAGGGTCATTTGACTTCCCAAAGGGATCATGACCCACAGATTGAGAACCACTGCCTTAGAGGGAATCAGCCATTCCTGCAAAGATCCAGGGCCCTTGTCTCACTGCCTCCTTTCCCTACATAAACTCTCATTCGTCAGGCTCTCCTTACATAAAGCATGATTAGGACTCTGAGAGGAACAGGGGTCTTAGAGGACTAAGAGAGCTTGCTCCCAAAGCCAGGGCAGGATTCAGGTGAGTCCTCAAGAGGAACGTTACGACTGTGCCAGGGGACCACACAGGTAAAGAAGAGGACATCTGTGAGAAGGAAGGAAAACAGGAAGAGGAAGTTGGCACATGCTACACTATCCTGAAGCACTGAGCGGAGTCCACAAACCTGTTCTGTCTCAACAAGAAGAGAGATGATGGAAACAAGAACAGAGAGAAGGTGGTAATAACATGCACAATGAAAAAGGAGGTGAGGAGCTTATGCTGTCACAAGAATAAAGCCTGGCTGCCAAGGAACACAGAGAGTAGGAGGGGTAGGGAATGGAAAATAAAGGCAGTGAGGACTTGTAACAGTTCCGAGGAAATGTTTTACCCAGAAAAATCTTCCTGATGCATGGTGATGATTATGGCCTCGATCGCATCTGCCACTGAAGTCAGTAAAGGCTGTATGGCATTCCCCATAAGAGCGTGAATCGTCTGACGAAGAGAAAAAAGGAAAGAGAAGCAAAATCAGAGAAACTGATACAAAGACATGCGAGGAGATGAAGTGAGATACATTTTTGACTAATAGTTTTCATATTCTATCAGAGTCGGACTACACATAACAGAAGTATGATTCTCCCCCTAACCACTTTCAGCTATGACTCGTAAAGCTTAAAATATGTGGAATATAGCACTGAAAACTTCCAACCCCCTCAAGCATCTCACTCTGTCAAAAGGGTTAGTGGTTAAATGAGCCCTCAGAGAAGGTTAGCCATTTCAGGGAGCAGACGTAGTCCATTTACAAAGCTAAGAGCAAGCCAACACAATCTTTTTTGTTTCTCAAAAAAGTGAAACAAGCAATTCCTTAAAAATCAGAATATCATCAGATTTTTTTCCTCACCAGAGGGAATAGAGCAAGAACACAGGTGATTCCTACAGGGCAGAACAATTAGGCAATTCACAAGGTAGGTTTCTGTGGAGAAGCCCATGGCAGTGATTCTCTACTGAAAGTAGCTGTACTCCTGGGGAAATCTGGCAGGATTTGGAGACCAAGAAGCGGGGAGGAACGTGTCGCCAGTATCTAGAAGCAGATGATAGTGATGCTGCTACAGGGTGGACCACACACCAGAGAGCTGTAAGCCAGAGCATCCATGCTGCTCAGGCGGAAAAGTGCTGCCCAACTGCTGATTAATCTGTGGAGGAGCGTAGGGCTTAGTTGAGGGGTTTGGTTTTGGTTTGCAAACGCCGACTAGCTTCAGGTAAACACCCCAAATAATAACTGTAGGTATACTACACATGCTTCAGTGGTAATTAAAATCACTGATGATAGATGGTCATGGCTCCTAATAATTGAAGCCAATAAGAAAAGAATAAGGGGGACACTTATTCATTAAATTTCTACATGTCACCTGCAGGCCTTAATCTGTCAAGATAATAAGCATAATATACACACAGGTGTGTGTGACCCAGTCTGCAGTCTAGTGATACGGATGAAACATGATAGTAACTTAAACATTCCAACAGAGTATAGTGGCATCATGGGGACTACCATGTCATGCTGAAAAGATATGAAAAATAAAAGGTGTTTGTTGGGATTTAATCTCTGACAAATAGAAAAGAAACATAGAGAAAGATGGGACTGGGAACATGTATCAAACACTAATCTACTTGGGAACCAAAGAGCACAGGACACACAGACTACAAGGGCCTGACTGTGAGAGGGATGCAGCTGGAGTGTGCTCTGGGTGGGTCGGGAAGGGATACAGCCCAGTGACAAAACACAGTGAAGATTTCAATTCAGAAAACAATCATATTAGATAGTAGACTAAGGGATTAGACTAGAGGCAGGAAAGCAATAATGAGGCTGCAGGAGATACTGATACTGATGAACAAATCAGACACAACAAGAAAGGAGATGAAAAGTCAGTAGGGCTTGGTAGTTAGATTTACAAAGTATGAAGAGATTTAAGAGTACATGTGTTTTCTTCTTTAATATTTAGTAACATCATTTATTAAACATTACATATAAAAGCAGCAGAAGCTGACTTGGTGATATAAAGAAAAAGACAAGTTCAGTTAGGGATAAGAATTAGAAATGTCCATGCGAAAATCAGCTGGGCTATTAGGTAGGTACAGAGATGTTTAAATTTGTACTTCCTGAGATGTTTTGGTTACATTTGGCAGTCACCAGCTTTTGTGACAGGAGAAAAACCAAGAGAGTCAGCCCAGAGATTACTGCACATATTGATGCCAAGTGCCAATCAGAGGACAAAAAGAATATGTGCCTTTGGAGGAGGTGGTGATTTTACTTACAAGTAAGTTATTACTTCTCCAAAGAATTTTTATTCTCTCTAAATTATATTCCATGCAAAATAATTTATACACAGAGAAACTCAGGCAAGTTCAGAAGACTGTCTTTGGGTGAACAAGTAGAGTGGCTGAGACTCTCTACATATGTCTGCCCTATGAGCTTGGGCTGTAGACTGGGAAAAGAAAGCAAAGTGACCTTAGGAAAGTAAAGACTATCTTTAAAAGGCTGCGTTTCTTACTCATGGTTTGAAGGAGCATCTCATACAAAACAAGAGCACCTACTGAAGGACTCAGGAGATACACCGCAGGCAGTTTGGAGAGCTGTGGAACTCTGGGGTAAACGGGCAGGCTCCTAGGTTTTATAGCCTTGCTCTCAGAGGACTACAGTATAAGAATAAGTGGTTAATTCCCAAAAGGAAACTAAAACTAGGTTTTACTTTCTGATCCCTATCCCTCTTTCTCACTCCTCATTCTCACTGTTCCCTTCCCTGCTCCCAAATGGTCCTCTGTGGCAATGCAATATTCTGAAAATCTCTTTTACATTCTAAGAGACTGAAATTTTTGCTGGACCTCCACAGACAGGTTAATAATACACCTTGAAGACTGTTCTCTTACTGTGTACTCAGTCTGTTTACTTAACCTGTCTTTAAGAGAACAACGTGACAACCAATTTTACTTGCCTTGGATTCCCCATGTAATCAGCTTTTACAACCTAAGCTAATGCATGGCTGTAATCTTAAATTATGTACTCTTCCACACCCTTGATCCAGACGATGCCCGTGCATCATTTGCTAAAAGCAGCAAACACAGAAGCTGAAAGCAACTTCTTAAAATCTACTATAAAGGTCAAAATCAACCATTTATGATTATTGGTTGCTAAACAATGTCTGTTGTCTGGGTCAACTGGAGCCAGTGGTGGCTCACACCGTTTATCCTAGCACTCTGGAGGTAGAGGCACGTGGATCTCTGTGAATTTGAGGCTAGCTTGGTCTACAAAGCAAGTTCCAGGATAGGAAGAGAAACCCTGTCTTGAAATCACACCCCACCCCACCCCCCAACCCCCCGCAAAAAAAAAAAAGAAAAGAAAGAAAGATTTCTATAAAGTATCCCATTCCTTTCCCCATGTGATGCTTTCTATACATACAGATTGAAGCCCTCTGTCATAAGGAGATACAGACACCACTAACACATAGACAGAAGACACACATACAGACAGAAAGACAGACAAAACCAGATACGCATAGTGTCAAACATATACACAATCAGACACCACTCACACACAAGCACAGACATACACAGTGGCACACACAGACACAGGGATAAACAGATCCACAAGACAGCCTTCAGGCAAGTACACATGTGACAGACAGGACAGAAGGCACGGAGCATGAAGTAGAAAATTCAAAGATGAATTCCCTCTTGATTAAATGACTCCAAGAGGAAGTGATTTGATTTTTTTCCTTAACGTGAAAAAACACTAATATGTACATATATAACTTAAATCTAGATTCTCCAGATGAAAACAATGCTATATTTTGTCTTTCTTATATCTCCATTATTCTTTTTCCTCTCACTCATCCCTCTAGAGTCTCTTCTCACTGTAGGAGCCCATGTCTACTTTCATATGTATGAATATTTGACTCTAATTCCATATACAAGAGAAAATATGCAGTATTTGCTCAATTCTGGCTTATTTTGCTTGACTTAATGTTCTCCAGTGCTACCTATTTTCCTGAAAATGTCAAATCATTTTTCTTTATGGCTGAATAAGGTAGCATTTTATTTCTCCTCTCATCTGTAGATGGCACTAAGGCTGGTTCCACATCTTGGTGATGGTGAATAGTGCAGATAGGAACGTAGATGTGCACATCACTCTGAGGTTCACTACCTCACATTCTTCTGAGTAGATGCGGGAGTGGTACAGCTGAGTTGTATGGTAGTTCCAGTTGCAATTTTCTTAGGAACCTGCATATTGGTTTCCATATATGGCTATAACAATTTATATTCATACCTATAAGTGTATGACATTCATCTTTTCCTAAATCCTCATTAGCACTAGTTGTCATTTCTCTTCTTCATAATGACTATTTTGATTGGGATAGGATGGAATATAATGTAGATTTCATTTGTATTTTCCTGATGGCTAAGGATGTTGAACATATTCATATATTCATTGGCTATATAAATATATCTTTTAATTCTTTGATAATTTCACTCATACAAATACTGAATTTTCATTTTCCCACACTCCTCTTTACCCTTACTCATTCCTTACAGGGACAACATCTGACTGCATCTTAGTTCTTCTTTTGAGAACTGTCTATTCAGTTCATTTCCTCTCAGAATGAATTTGGTAGTGTTCTTTCAGTTTCTATTTTACGGAAAGCTTGAGGGGCACTGATGTTACATCTTTACAGGTCTGAGGGAATTCAGGTGTGAATCTATATGTCTTAGAGTTTCTTTGTTGGTAGACTATTACTGTTTCAATCTTGTTGGGACCTGTTTAAGTTATTTATATTCTTTTTACTAAATTTTAGTAAGTTATATGTATCTACAAATTTATTAATTTCTTCTAGATTATTCTTCATTTTGGATTTTCAGAGTTCTCTAATAATATTTTGCATTTCATTAATACTATTGTTTCTTTGTTGATTTTTTTTTCTGATGACCTATCTAGTGATGAAAGATTATTGTTTCAGGATCAATTATTTGACTTTTATGTCCCTAAGTATTTGTTATGAAGCTGAAAATCCCAGGCTTTGGTGCATATGTATTTACAATTGATATATCTTTTTAAGGAAGTGTCTTTTTATTAATGTGTTATGGCCTTCTTTACCTTTTCTAATTTTGACTTGAAGTCTATTATATCAGAGAGAGCCACCATGTCAGCTTACTTGACATATTGATTATCATGCTTTTATTTTTCAGTTTGCCTGTATTTCTGACAGGGAAGAGTGTTTCTTGGAGATAAATTATAATAATGTTGTTTTGAGACAGAGTCTCATGTAGACTGGCCTTGAACTCCCTTTGTAACTGAAGATGACCTCAGATTCCTGTCTACATGTCCTAAGTGCTAAGTGATAAGGACTGAACACTATTACAAAAGAAAAGAGTAATAAAATTTGGATCAGTCTAGACATCTAGGGTGTGAGAAGGGCATTATGGGAAGAAGAAAGCTAGGAGGTGGTGAATGTCTAATTGTATGTTTAAATTCAGCACTAGTCTCCATCTGACTCATAAGCCCCATTCATGCAGAATAAACTAAATACGTCTTGCCAATACTATTTTAAGACGTGAACTATTAAGTATAATCTCAGAACGTAGGAGATGACAGCAAGAAGACTAGCAGCTGCAGGCTGTCTTGGATACACAGAAAATTTAAAGCCAACCTGGGCTACATGAGATCATGTGTTAATGGGAAAATAAGTGAGCTGAATATGGGCATGGTAGTGAATAATGACAGGTATGACACTGTATAATTTGAGTATGGCCAAATTAATTTCTTATTAAGGCAAAATATCAATACTCTTAGAAGAAAAAATTTAAAATAATGTGTTTACACAATATTCACCAGGCCCAGGATATATTCAAAATGAATGCAAATATAAAAACCTAGGAAATTTTATGAAGCCTCAAGGAAACAGATGACCTGAAATGACCCAGACTCCAAAATTATGAGGAAATATCCTCTGTGAGAGAAAGCAAAATAATAATAATAAGATAAAAATAATGGAGTTTTTAGCAGGTAATAAAGCTATAAAAACTAAGTGAATAGAAATTTTAAATAAAAAAAATTGTATTAGGTGAAGTTTAAAATTGACTGCACAGCTTTAATAGAAAATATATGTAACAGAGGAGAAAAGTCAATGAATTGATGATGCTTTCAACAGAAACTCATCTGGAGAAGAGAAAAAGACAACTAACAAATAACTAGACTTCTGAAGCAGGTGTAGAAGAACTATATTGCTAACTAGAGTCCCATAAGAAGAGAGAGGATGAGGCATAAAATTTATTTAGAGGAGAAAAGAATCCCACAGTCCCCCAAATCATGAAAAGCATAAATTTATATATTTGGGAAACTCAGTCATCCCAAATAGAATAATTTTGAAAAGAAATCTGCCTAGCTATATCAAAATCATACCACTGAAAATCAGAGATACAGAGAAAAGCTTGAAAATGGTGCTGAGGAAGGAGGAAAATCACAAATATGGAAATCCATGGTAAAGACTGATGACATCTCTCTGGAAAACATGGAGGATGGGAAAAAAATGGAATAGTATATGTAAAGAGCTAAAAGAAAACAAAACTCTAGTTTTTGTAAAAACATTCTTCAAGACTGAAACTACAAAGAAAGTATTCTGGGTCAAAAACAGAGGAAGTTTGTTGCTCTAAGAGTTACACATCTGTCCCAGCAGATGCTCCAGGGATGCCTAGAACAGGGTATCCCAGGTGTTCCTTCCAAATCTGCTTCCTGGAGGGCTCCAAAGCACGTAGCCCCCAGGTGGTCCTGCAGAATCTGGGCAGCAGGTTCAGATGTAAAGATGTCCTCTGACCTGTCCTTTGATCATCATTCCAGAGGGATCATTCCAGCTTGACAAAGATGCCCTAATTTAAGCCAGAAGTAGCTATAGAAGAGATTACATCATCCCCTAACCAACAACAAAAAAGGCTGGAATGTCAGGTCTCCAACCCAGGACCAAGGGCTAACTGAGGTGCCTATTAACAATACCAATGCTAAAACTGGCTGCCAGGTTCTGTCAGTACCCCTCAGTGTTTACCTGTTGAGGGTCCTCCTGGCTGACATCCCAGCCTCTACCCCAAAGTTCTCCAGCCCAGGTACTAGTCTGGGCCTTCCCTTCCCCCAGCTTCTCTGATCTCTGTAAAACCCATCCATTTTGTTTACACAGTCCTTTTCGGTCTCTTGGCCTCTTTGCCTCCTGGACTCCCCCTTCCCCTTCTCCTTCATGGTCCAGCTCAGTCTACTGGTCATGACTCTTCCAGCTGCTTCTGGCTGATTCTCCCTCATATCTACAATAAGTCTTATCCTCTACCATAAAAAAAAAAAAAAGATAAAGTAGAACATAATTTATATAAAAGGAAATTGAAGTCTTCAAGAACAAATGCACAGTATAGGTAAATGTAAAAACACTGCTCATTAAAACATTTTTAGCCAGGTGGTGGTGGCACATGTTAGGATTCTGCCCCTCCTCCAGCTATATGACTGCACATGCGCAGTTCAGGAGCTAAGCAAGGGTTCTTACGTCTTACATCATCAGTGTTCTGTGTGATTATGGTCATGCAATCTGCACATTCATGGAGCTGCACATATGTGGCATAGCTCCATAAACCCACCTGTAAATGTGCAGGGGAATCCTTAAAAAGCCGGTCACAGACTCCTCCTCTCTGTTCTGCTCTCTCCTCCCCCCCCCCCCCACTCTCTCCCTCCATGTATCTTTCACAGGCCTGGTTACTCTCTTCTGTTACTGCCCCCCCCCCCAATAAAGCTCTGATACTAGGTTTTGATGTGCCTTGTGACCTTTCTCACATGGTAACAAGCACCGCATTTAAAACCAACAGTACTTGGAAGGTAGAAGCAGGTGGATCTCTGTGAGTTCAAGGACAGCCTGGTCTACAGAGTGAGTTTTAGGACAGCCAAAGCTACACAGAAAAACCCTGTCTTAAAAACAACAACGAAATTCCATGTCTACTGACATTTTATTTGCTTGCTCTATCAATTGCTGAGGTAGAGTCAAAATCTTCTAAGTATATACTTTACTTCTTTCTTTTATTTTTTTATTTTTTATTTTTTTTGAGCTGATGATCGAACCCAGGGCCTTGTGCTTGCTAGGCAAGCGCTCTACCACTGAGCTAAATCCCCAACTTCTTGTTTTGTTTTTTGAATGTGTGGCTTTTGTAGTTGTTGTTTTTCGGAGACATGGTTTCTCTGTTATTTATTAAGCAGCGCAATGTTATTCATTAAGCGGCACTGTTTAACATGCGAGAAAAGCCACGAGGTACAACAAAACCCACTATAAGAGTTTACTAAGGGAAGGGAACAGAAGGGGTGTGCATAGGCCTATGGAAGTGCAGGAAAAAGGGGAAGGAATAGGTGGAATCTGCTTTTATAGCCCCTCCCCCCGCACATGTACATATGGGTTTACTTAGCTATGCCACATGCATAGATTACATGACCATGCAGTGCACGGATTATGTAGGACGTAAGGCCCTAGGATGACTAAGCATCTTGCCTGGGTACTGGACAGTGCATGTGAGGTCATGTAACTGGAGGAGTGGCTAGGAATTCTAACATTCTCTGTGTAGCCTTGGCTGTCCTGGAACTCCCTCAGGCTGGCCTCAAACTCACAGGGATCCACCTGCCTCTACCTCCCAAATGCTGGGATTAAAAGGCATGCGCCAGACATGGAATATTTTAACACTTGTTGTTAACCTGACAAGTGACAGGACACTACAATCAACAACAGATTATAAATTACTATCATGCACACATAGTTCATTTATAAATAAACCACATTCCAAGTTAGAATGTAGACTACATGTAAGTCCGTCTCTCTACCCATTCAAAATACAACACACAGGGACATGTAAACAAGACTAATTAAATTTCAAAGAACAAGCAGCCTGAAAAACCTGTTTGCTGGCATCAGTTAAATTAGGAATCAGTAAAATACATATGACAATAAAACCCTAGAAATAGGAAAAGAAAAAGCTTCTAACTAATTCATGATTGAAGGAAAAATATCACTAAATGAAATTTCAAAGTACTTGAAGCAGAATGAAGATAAAAGTATAAATGATTAAAACTGTGATGCCTCAAAGGAAGTTGTACAAGTTTAAATGTTTATTTTGGCTGTTACAGGGTCTAAAAACCATTAATACAAGGTCTCAAAAGAAATAAAAACAAAACAAAATAAAAACCAAAACAAAACAAAACTTTGAAAAACAAAAGAAGTCAAAGTTAGAAAGTTGAGGGCCGGGAAGATGGGTCCGTTGTTAAAACACCTGCCACATAGGGTGTGGACCTGCGTTTGGATCTCCAGTATCCATGGAAAAGCTCATATGGTAGCATGTGTCCCTAACTCCACTCACTGTAAGGAGTAGGCAATCAGACCAGAGACAGGAGGAACTCTGGGCCTCACTGGCCAGCCAGTCTACCCAATGGCTGAGCTCCAGGTTCAGTGAGAGTCTGCCTTTAAAGATAAGGTGAGGGCCTGGAGGGACAGCTCACTGGTTAAGCACACTGGCTGCTCTTCTAAAGGATCTCGGTTTGATTCCCAGCACCCACGTGGCAGCTCACAACTGTCTGGAACTTTAGTTCTAGGAGACCTCCCAACCTCTTCTGGCTCCATGGGCACTGCATGGTTGGGTTTTTTTTTTTTTTGGTTTGTTTTGTAATTTAAAAGATCAAAAAGTTGATAAAATCCTAAATAGATTAATAATAGAAAAAGAAAGCATAGCAACAATATAAAAATGAAACAGAGGCTATTACTAAGAGTCCTACAATATTAAAGGATAACAAGTGACACTTAGGGACATTATGCTGACAAGCCAGATGACTTAGATGAATAGACAAATACATTGCAAGTCATAGTTTAAAACTCATTAAAAGATAAATAAATAACCTGAATAGTTGTTTACCTATTAAACAGATAAATATGTAGTCATAAACCTTCTTACAAAGAAAAGCACAGCTCAGATGGCTTCAGTGATGAAACCTATCACTGGAGGAAAAAGGCATGCAATACAAAAGCCTTCTTTTAAACATTTATTGAGACCAGTATTCATAAAATAATAAGGTAGTGATGAAGAAAATTATATACCAATATCCTTTATGGATAGAGATATAAGCACTCTTAACAAAATTCAAGTAAACCATACCTAGGAATATGTAACAAGGGTAATACATCAAGATAGGTGTTTTGCATGAGATTTAGAGTCAATTACTGTAACGTACTTTGTTAATAGAATAAAGGTACAAAACTGTACTATTAATTCAATTGTTTAAGAAAAGAACTACCTAATGTAACAATACAATTGATTATTTTAAAGTACCAGTAAATTAGGAATAAATGAGAATTTGTTTAATTTGGCAAAGGTCATCTATGAAAAACTGTAAAGTAGCACCATTACATTTCAAACCTTATAGCTATTACTATACTACTACTACTACTAAAGTTAATTAAATTAATTCTTTTAGGTCAGGAACCAATTAGTGGAGCCCAGTTCTGTTCAGTACATGACTAGTAGTAATAACAAGAGAAATAAGATGTGGAAAAACAGCATAATTACCAAAAAGGAAGAAATAAAACTCTCAGTTTAAATAACTAATAGAAACCTTCATAGCTGGGTGAGACTTGCACTTAGGACAATGAGAAAGAGGGGCAACAGAAAGCATCTGGGGGACTGCCAGCATATCAAAGACAGGCATGGATAAATAATTACCAAAGGAAACAAAAGGAGATCATGTTACATTCCATAAGCTCTCTACAAACTAAGGAAGTCTGTTATACATTTTAAAAGGATTTCCTAAAATAGCTATGATTATAAAAATATCAGAGCCTCAACAATCTGGAATATTCTCTTAGAGAACTTCAAACCCACACAATAAAAGAGATGTGAAGCATTGCCATATATAAATCAGCAACACAGTCACTATCTGCAATGAGACAAATGCACCAAAATTGGATCAGAATAACTGTGCCAAATGGTTAAATGCCACGTATCCCCATGCTTGTTAGAATGCAATGACTCCATGTTTATTAAAAAATGTCAGCTGGCTCTCATGAGAAGACAGAACAATGTGGAGCACAGAAATGATGTCCTCTGTTCCCTACTGGCATCCAGGGATTACAGAACCCTCAGTTTGGTCATTCTGGTCCAATCTTACAGTATGATAACCAATCTTTTAAAAACTTACAAAAAGCAATTATTTTACGATGGCAGCGTTCATAAGGTTTAGTAACGAGATAAGCACACTGGGGAAGAGGAGGACAGAAAAACACGCGAGTGTCTCCTCTCATTCTCAACACATTAGATCTCCGCACACACGAACGCATGTCGCTGCACTGCTACCTGTTTGGATCTAGCCACAGAACCTATGGACTATATTTGGTTTCCAAACTCCCCCTTTCCTTTAAGATTTGTGACATATTCTCCCAATGTTCTTAAATTCCTCTTTGAATGCATTTGTCAAAGTGTTTATTTGTAGACCTTCATCTCTCTATCATTTTTTTTTTTTTCCTTTTTTTGGTTTTTCGAGACAGAGTTTCTCTCTGTAGTTTTGGTGCCTGTCCTCGAACTCACAGAGATCTGCCTGGCTCTGCCTCCTGAGTGCTGGGATCAAAGGCCTGCACCACCGCCGCCCGGCTCTCTATCATTTTTTAACTCTTTCTCCGTGATCTAAATCCAATCTAACAGTTTACATTTGTTATCACACATAGTTATATTTTAGCATTTTATAAATCTGGTGACTAAGGCAAGGAGAGAGGATTGATCTGACCAAGATTATAGCTGGTTAGATAGCTGAGATGGGATATACAGGTTGTCAGGTCTCAGAGTCTGTTAATAGGGCATTAATTAGTAATTATGAAGTAATGAATGAGTCAAGGTGGCAAAATACAGTGGTACATATCTTCTAGGCCACTAAGATCTGTGTTTATCAGGCTTAAGACTGTGAGAAGTTTTTTGTTTCTAATACAAAATGGGCACAATACTACATAACTGGAAGGTTACTATACTATTTAAATATGTGCCTGTGCATGTATCTGGCAAGCAGTGGTGCTAAATGAAGGGTATCTATTACCGTCATAAGAATGTTTAATTTGGCTGATATTTAAAGAGTTTTCTACTGTAAGTAGAATCTCACACAAAAATTAATGTTTATAAAACTTCTTTAAAGATAGGCATGGTGGCACATGGCTTTTGTCTTAGCAATGGGAGGAAGAAGCAGGCAGAGCTCAGTGAGTTTAAAGCTAGCCTGATCTACATAGTGATTTCCAGGCCAGTCAGGGCTACATAGTGAGAGACTATTTCAAGACAAAAACAAACAAACTCCAACATCCTGAGTATTAGAAAAGAGGTATTTTCTCTTGGTATATGTTAAAATGAGAATTCTCTGTAACTTTACCTTTTCCTAGAAAAATAGGATTTCTAAACCTTGGCATTCCTGACATTTGGGACTAGATCTGGGTTGTGGGACTATTCTTTACATTACAAAATGTTTAGAACCTGGCCTCCAATCACTAGATTCCTGTAGCATCCCACCTTGAGTTAGGACAACCCCAAATGTCTCCAATATTTGTCAAACATCACTTAGGGACAAGCCAATTGGTGAAGGACCACTGCTTTGGGATGTCATTAGGAACTGCTACAAGACAGGAGACATACAAAAACTCCGCTGTATACGTGACTGTCTTAGGTCAAACACAATCTATAGAGAGCAAAAGAGCACATTTTTAAATTCTAAAATAGAAACACATATGTATCTCCTCCCCAGAAGAATTAACAATGTCCTACTTTGGGTGTATACAGATCATACTGAATTACTCTGAAACTATCTTCTACTCAGCCAAACAACTTTAAAACTACTTTGTTATCTATAAAGTCAAAGAATAAATTTACTTACCTTTAAGGCTGACATTATAGTTTGCTCAGCTGCTGATGAGAAGGAGCTCTGACTAGCAACCACCTAGAATAACGTTTTGATGCAGTTACAATTTTGCTCAAGTCATTAATTTTTGTAAACACTAATTTTGACCATAATATGACAAAACTTCCCAGAAGATACATTATAAAATATCATTACTTTATAATATCTCATACTTGCTTTAAAAATGAATTCATTGAAAAATTTGTGTACAAAGTACAGACATTTCACAGTTGAATCATTAGGAATTCAATTTTACTGTTAAGATAAAGGTCAGAACAAATATTACTTATTTCTTTAAAAACATTCACTTTTCTTTAGGTTGACTATTGTTTTCACAAACATTTAAAATATAAAGATCAGATGTTTGCATTTCTACAAATCAATATAAATATCAATAAAGACATTTAAATCAGGCTAACTAGAACCATATTAATAGCCTCTGATGCAATAGAGAAATGATTAAAGTTAGTGGAATGTGTACCCTTAAACATATCTTGTCATTTTATGTTTCTGAAACCTACCTGCTAATTCTTTTTTGTTGTTGTTGTTTTTGTTTTTGTTTTTTCTAGACAGGGTTTCTCTGTGTAGCTTTGGAGCCTGTCCTGGATCTCACTCTGTAGACCAGGCTGGCCTTAAACTCACCTGGCTCTGCCTCCTGAGTGCTGGGATTAAAGTCAAGAGCCACCACCGTCCAGCTGCTAATTCTTTAGAATATCTTTCATTTAATGTATGAAATACATGTTTCAGAAGTACAAAGTGATAAAAGAACTTTAAAAAATTACCCCAAAATATGAGATAGCGCATGAAAATTAATGCTAAAGATTATGTTTTGATCTTTGTTGTTGTGGTTGCTCCTTTTCTCCCTTGTTTTGTTTGTCGAAAGGGTCTTGCTATGTAGCTCATTTACCTCCCGATGCTTCTGCCTTAGCCTCCCAAGTGCTGTGATTATGGGCATGCACCACCAAATATGGCTTGGAGATTGACTATCCTTTGGGCCTTCTAAATATTTATCTTTATAAAATAAAGATAAAGGTTACCTTTGTTACTGCTTGGTGCAACTTAAACAGTGAATTCACCACTCCTACATTTCTCTTCTGTCCTTCAGTGAGAGGCCCAATCACCTGGCTTGCATCTCCTTGAGTAGAGAGCTGTAAAAATTTAACATAAAAAGACATACCAAGATGACAGATTGTATCTTTTATTATTTAATTTTTTTAACCAGGAGAAAGTGCATATCCTGATGACAAAGAAAATGTTAAATGGAAGTATTCAGGTCACATTAGATAAAATTTTGGACTTCAGGCACAAGAAATCTCCACAGAGATAACACCTCAATGCTAACTCCAATTAGTCTTGTGAAGACCATCTCTTTTAAGACTCATGGCTGATGGGCCCTTGAGGCATGCATGCCCCAAATGCCCCAATGTACTCTATCATGTGACACATCATAGTAACCTCAATAACACTGGCAACTGTCAATAGGCTTTTCTGAATTCAAACACTCAAATAAGTAATAATTTTGAAAGCAAGTAAAGACAGGAGAAAACCTTGTTTGTATTCCATAGCCATCTTAATATCTCTGGAAATGAGAGGTGGAAAGAGGCAGTCATCATCTTATTTTTCATAGTCTTTTTAAAAGAAATTGCTGGTCGGGCAGTGGTGGCACATGCCTTTAATCCCAGCACTCGGGAGGAAGAGCCAGGGGGATCTCTGTGAGTTCGAGGCCAACCTGGTCTATAGAGTGAGATCCAGGACAGGCACCCAAACTACACAGAGAAACCCTATCTCGAAAAAACAAAACAACAACAACAACAAAATTTGCCCATGATTATATTATGTATGAGCAAGCAATAAGAAGTAATATTAATTTCCCTTTCTTGATCTTTACTTCTAAATACATAGTTTTAAGGGATGGCATATGGACTACCTTATTAAATTAATCTCTATCAGTTACAGTTTAGGATTAAGGGAAAAACCCCATGCATCACCCATTCTCATGATGATTCCATTATAACCTAATTCTCTATAACATTATTATCCAAAGGCAAACCTGACCAGAACATAATGTAGCTCACTGCAGAGCTGGCACAGATCTCAAGTATATGGAACACTGACTGGCTTTTTAGGAGACAGAGCTAAATGCCTCTTCCTGCAGCTCTATAATCCAAATGAACCATGAAAAAAGCAATTGCTACTTTTTCTTTCTCCTTTCTTTTGACAAATATTCATACACACACACACACACACACACACACACTCAAAATTAACTTCAACCTCTACTTTTTCAATTTCTATTTGTAATAAAATAGAATTTAAAAGAGCTTTAGCAATTTTAATTTTTTATAAAAGGCAATCCTACTTTGTTAAAGTTGTAACCCATCATACATGTTATGAAGTCAACCAAAGACTTCTTGATACCAGGTTAAAGAACTCATTTATTTTGACTTACAGCAAGGGCAGATTTCTAACTTGAAATCAAGTTATGTTCTAAAACTGTCATGTGAAGTATGTGAAGTGGGGAAAAAAATCCTCTTTTCCTATACTAACTATGTCAAAAATCAATCAGCACTTAGAAGAGTCCACACATCCACCTTAACCTACAAATTGAAGAGATCTCATATTAGTAACTTAACAACACACCTGAAAGCTCTAAAACAAAAAGAAGAAATCACACGAAAAAAGGAGTTAGATAGTGAGAAATAAACTGAGGGCTGAAATCAATAAAATAGAAACAACAAAAATAGTACAAAGAACCAATGAAACAAAAAGTTGGTTATTTGAGAAAATCTATATAAGATTGACAAATCCCTATGCAAACTAACTAAAAAGAGAGAGAAGATCTAAATTAATAGTTAGAGATGAAAAGGGGGACATAACAACAGACATGGAGAAAATTCAGAGAATCATAAAGACATACTTTAAAACTTTGTAATCTACCAAATTTGAAAATATAAAAGAAATGGAAAATTTTCTCTATACATATCACTTACCAAAGTTAAATAAAGACCAGATAGGCAATTAAACAGACTTATAACCACCAGTGAACTAGAAGCAGTCATCAAAAGTCTCCCAACCAAAAAAGTCCCAGGGCCAGATGGTTTTAGTGCAGAATTATACCAGATTTTCAAAGAAGAGTTAATACAAATAAATATTCCTCAAATTATTCCACAAAGTAGAAACAGAAGGCACATGCCCAATTCATTTTTATGAGGCCACAGTTACCAGGATGCCAAAGCCATATAAAGACTCAACAAAGAAAGAGAATTACAGACCAGCTTCCCTTATGAACAGATACAAAAATTCTCAATAAAATACTTACAAACCAAATCTAAGAACATATTAAAAAAAATCATCCACCATGATCAAGTGGGCTTTATCCTAGAGATGTAGGGATGGTACAACATACACAAATTTATAAATGTAACCCACCATATAAACAAATGGAAAGACAAAAACCACATGCTCATCTCATTAGATGCAGAAAAGGCCTGTGACAAAATTCAATACCTCTTCATAATAAAAGTCTTGGAGAGATTAGGGATACAACAGACATACCTCAATATAATAAAGGCAGTTTACAGAAAGCCCACAGCCAACATCAACTTAAATGGAAAGAAACTCAAAGCAATTCCATTAACATCAGGAACAAGACAAGGTTGCCCACTCCTTCCATACCTATTCGATATAGTATTTAAAGTCTTAGCTAGACCAATAATGAAACTGAAGGACATCAAGGGGAGACAAATTGGAAAGAAGGAAGTCAAAATATCACTACTTGCAAATGATATGGTAATATACATAAGTGACCCTAAAAGTTCTACCAGGGAACTCCTACAGGTAATAAACACTTTAAGCAAAGTAGCTGGGTACAATATTAACTTAAAAAAAAAAAATCAGTAGTCCTCTGATATACAAATGACAAATGGACTGAGAAAGAAATCAAGGAAACTGAAGAACCAAAACACCCTCACTTCAAGCAAGTCCCTCACCCCAGCTTGAAACAGGCCTGAGTTTCAAAATTCTCAGAGCTGCTGACACAGGTCCCAGGACAAAGTCAGGATGTTTGAAGAGCCATCTGGTAGCAACTGATTAACCACAGAATGCTCCAATGCGAGAGGTAGTCTATAAAGTTTGACAAACAACCAGTTAAAACTACAAAGTAAGATAACACAGAAATTCTGAAAAGCCCCTAAAACTTGATTCAATCAGAATTGTACCAATACTAGCACCCCTAAATGATGTAACCTTGTGGCTTTTAGGGGTGCGGAGACTTCCTCCAACCTCTACTGTGTTGGATGGCTTGATGAGGTCCCTGCTGCAGCTTGAACTGCTTCAATAAACCTTGCTTTTGCATTTCAGTGAGTTCGTGTCTCTGGTGGTCTCTTGGGGGGGGGGGGGCGTGTCTCGCGCCCAGGGCATAACAGAAACAACATCTTTAACAGGCCTCAAATAATATAAAATATCTTGGGGTAACTCTAGCCCCTCAAATGAAAGACTTGTATGATAAAAATTTCAAGACACTGAAAAAAGAAATAGAAGAATATATCAGAAGATGGAAAACTCTCCTATGGTCATGGATCAGTAGGATTAATATAGTAAAAATGGCCTTTGCACCAAAAGCAATCTACAGATTCATTCAAGAACTCCCCAACCATCATTGATGAAGTCCTTCATTATGACTTGAGGGAGTCCCAGACCTCATACCCTGAGGTAAGGCTTCTTCAGTATGTGGATTGCTTCCAAGGATCAGAACTTTTGCTTACAGGAAACCAGAGACCTACTACAGGCCTTAGGTCAGCTAGGATATAAAGTGTGAGCTAAAAAGGCCCAGGTCTGTGTCTCAGAAGTCAGACACCTGGGATACATTCTAACAGAAGATAAGAGGTGGTTGTCACCTGCCCCAAAACAGACTATCCTGGCTATTCCAGCCCCAGTACCCAGAGGCAGATCTGAGCATTTCTAGGCTCAGCAGGATTCTGCTGACTCTGGATACTGGGATTTGCTGAAATGGCCAAACTCCTATATGAGGCCACTCATGGGGCTGAGGAGTCCTTCCTCTCCTTTAGGAGCCTTTAAAGCCATAAAGGAAGCTCTGCTAAAGGCCCCTGCTGTATATAAATAAGCCCTTCTAACTATTCATAGATGAAAAAGCAGAGGTGGTTAAGGGGGTCCTGACTCAGTCTCTTGGACCCTGGAAGCAGCTGGCAGCCTATTTATCCAAGCGATTGGTCCCAGTAGTCTCTGGCTGACCCAGCTGCTTCCATATCACCACAGCTGCAGCCCTCTTAGTCAAGGATGCTGACAGGTTGACACAGGGGCAGCCTATAGCCAAAACTACCCCCAACTCGATAGAGGAGGTTCTCAAAAATTCTCCTAACTGGTGGATGACCAATGCCCAGTTGACATACTACAGGGCCTTGCTCCTCAACCCCCTTGCATTAGGTTCCTCACACGCATCTTGCTCAACCCAGAAAACTTGCTGCCTAAGCTGGAATTGGACATCATCCATGACTGCACAGAGATACTACAAGTACATGAAATTGTAGTATCTGGACTTGACTGACATTCTCTGGGCAGATGGAGATGGCAGCAGCTTCATTTGGAAAGGAATCAGGTATGCAGGGGTGGCAACAGCAACACCCTCAGAGACTATCTGGGTCACATCCTTGCTCTCTGGCACCTTAGCACAAAAGGCTACGCTGATTGCCCTAACCAAGGACTTACAACTAGAAAAAGACAAAAAACTATCAATGTTTATACAGAGAGCCACTATGCTTTTGACACAGCACATGTCAACAGGGCCATCTACAGAGAAAGAGGCTTGCTAACTGCTGAAGGAAAAACTATTAAAAATAAACAAGAGATCCTAGACTTATTGTCTGCCCTCTGGCTCGCAAAAAGATTGGCCATCATCCATTGCCCAGGGCATCAGAAAGGAAACTCTTATGAAGCCCAGGGCAATAGCACAGCAGACCATACAGCCAAGGAGGCTGCCCTGGCCACCACCAATTTACTGATAACATTACCAGATCCTGTATTGCCCGAGATGCCAGAAAACAACTGGAACTTTGTTTCTTAGTACAAATTGCCCCACAAATATATTATTATAATGACTCAGCTGGCAGGGAACATTTAGACTCCTCCCTAGGGGTACGACATAAGAGATGAGCCCCAATCCTCGTCCACACAATGGTGGGGTATTGCAGGTTCTGCTGCCCTGGGAGCAGCATCATTGATTACTAACCAAGCCAGTTACAACAGTCTCTCTGAGGCCATGGAAAAAGACCTAGTCTGCAACCTCATACCTTGAACAACAGGTAGACTCTTTAGCACAAATGGTTCTACAAAACAGAAGGGGACTAGATTTACTATTCCTAAAGCAAGGAGCTCTATGTACTGCCTTGGGTGAATCCTGTTGTTTCTATGCTAACCACTCAGGCATCCTTAGAAGCACCCTTCAAGAGCTCGAAGTAAGTCTCCTCAAAAGACAAAAAGAGAGACTGTTAGTTTTATGCGGCGCTATTTACCCTGAGAGGAAGTCAGAAGGTACAACAAAACCCACTATAAGAGTTTATTAGGGGAAGGGAGGGACGGGAAAGGGTGTACTCAGGCCTGTTTGAGAGATATGTGCAGAAGACAGCGAGAGTACATGGGATCCACCTTTTATGGACTTCCCCGCGCATGCACATATGGGCCCACGTGGCTATACCACGCATGCACATAGATTACGTTATCACGTGCAAATGACGTGACCACGCAGAGCATGAATTACATAGGATGCATGGACCCAGAAATGACCAAGTGTCTCACCAGTGCATGCACGGTCATGGGGGCGTGGCTAGAATTCCTATCAAAGACAACAATCATTTTCCTGGTTCCATAAGCTTTTGATTGGTCCCCTTGTCTAACAACCCTATTGTCCTCCATTGCTGGTCCATTGCTTATTCTTTTGATACTCTTTTTTTTTTTTTTTTTTTTTTTTTTTTTTTTGGTTTTTCGAGACAGGGTTTCTCTGTGTAGCTTTGCGCCTTTCCTGGAACTCGCTTTGGAGACCAGGCTGGCCTCGAACTCACAGAGATCCGCCTGGCTCTGCCTCCCGAGTGCTGGGATTAAAGGCGTGCGCCACCACCGCCCGGCTCTTTTGATACTCTTAATGGCTGGTCCATGTGTAATCGATGTGCTGATTAGATTTGTAAAAAAACTGCATTTTTTTCAGTAGAACTCTTGATTCTTTGCTTTCAACATAGAACCACTGCAGACGCAGATTGAGATTCAGACGCAGAATCAGGCTCATACACAGATTCAGAGGAATAAAGTGTTTGATTCTGGTATAAACACAAGGCGGGAATGAAGACCCCAGGAATATGAGAAACTGTATAGCCTATACACATATTCTGGGAAAGTTGGAGCTGACAGCTATTGTGGACAAAGGTTAATTTTTAACAATTGCCTCTATGTGACCCCATCCTACATTCCCTTAACCTTTAACAGTTTCCTCTCTGTGACCCTCTGTGCTACCTTCCTTTCAGCTATATGGGAAGACAGCTGTGTCAAGACAGCCACAGGCTTTAATCATAAGCTGTAAATCTTAGAATGATGTGACTCAAGGCCTAACCTCAAGACTGTAAACCACACTGACCCACCCCTGCTGCTTGGTTTTTACTCTAAGAAGAGGCTTGAAACCTTCTTTCAGTGTCACCATGTCAGAAGCCCGAATTCTGCCTGTGGCCCTGGCTAGCTAGAAGTTTTTTACCTCACGGTGTCTGGAATAAAGTTTGCTACGGGTTAATAGACTTCAGTGGTTTGTTCCCTCTTATTTGCATGTCCCCAGGACCCAACAAGTACAAAATTAACTCACAAAAGTCAGTAGCCCTCTGATATACAAATGACAAATGGACCAAGAAAGAAATCAGGGAAACAACATCTCTAACAAGCCTCAAATAATATAAAATATCTTGGGGTAACTCTAGCCAAGCAAATGAAAGACTTGAATGATAAAAATTTCAAGACACTAAAGAAAGAAATACAAGAATATATCAGAAGATGGAAAGATCTCCCATGGTCATGAATCAGTAGGATTCATATAGTAAAAATGGCCTTCACACCCAAAGTAATCTACAGATTCAATTTAATCCCTATCAAAATTCCAAAACAATTCTTCACATATCTTGAAAGGACAATTTTCAGATTTATATGGAAACATATACACACACAAAAAAAACCTAGGATAACTGAAACAATCCTAAATAATAAAAGAATTGCTGGAGGTATCACCGTCCTGGTTTTAAGTTATATTACAGGGTTATAGTAATAAAAACAGCATAGCACTGGTACAAAAACAGACACATTGATCAGTGGAAAAGGACTGAAGACCCAGAAATAAGTCCACATACCTATGGATACCTGATTTTTCATAAAAAAGCCAGAAACACACTGGAGAAAAAAAAAAAAGCATCTTCAACAAATGGTGCTGTGTAGAGGGCATGAGCTCACAGATAAGCACTAGAAAAACCAGAATTGTTAAACACTCAGGCTTTTTCTCACCAATGGAAGAAACTGACACCTATTTTCCATCCATAAAGCTGTGAATGCATGTGTTAACACCTAGTAATCTTTCCTATTCTGTAAAGCCAGCCCCCATCAATACCCCAGAATCAGGAGCACTGTTAGTCAATAGAACTCATTCTTATGCTATTACAAACCATTCCTCCCTAGGCCTTTCTCCTGAGCCCTGTTTCTCAGTCAATAGAACCCATTCATGTGGAAAAACAACACAGGTGCTTTGTTAAAGAGATGTACTTTGCAAAGGAGTTTCAATGCAGCTATGCCTAGAGCTTTGCTGTGATAACTGTCACATGGAAACTTGTTTGTTTAAATGTGTACAAAAATAAGGCCCTTGGTGTCAAACTGTTGGCATTCAGACTCATCCCTTGGGGACCTGGCCAATACCTTGGCAGCTCAGGGTTCTGCAGTGATATATTTGTAATCTAAGAAATAACGCTTGCCTGAAGATCAGAGGACAGAGCTAGCCATAGAGGTCAGGCAGTGGTGGCACATGCCTTTAATCCTAGCACTTAGGAGGCAGAGGCAGAGGCAGAGGCAGAGGCAGAGGCAGAGGCAGAGGCAGAGGCAGAGATCTGTCTGTATTTCTGTGAGTTCAAGGCCACATTGGGCTATGTGAGATTAATCCAGTCTAAAAGAGAAACAGAGCCAGGCAGTGGTGGCACACTCCTTTAATTCTAGCACTTGGGATCACACACCTTTAATCCCAGCATTAGAAGTGATATTGTTAGAATTCTGTCCTCACTCCAGCTCCATGACTGCACATGCGCAGTTCAGGAACTAGACAAGGGGTCTTGTGTCTTATGCCATAAGTGTGCCCTGGTGATTACGTACATGCATTGTGGTCATGCAATGTACACATGCATGGCATTGCTCTGTAAGCCCACCTGTGCCTTAATGAGCTGTGACTCAGACCCCACCCTCTCTCTCTGTTCTGTTCTCTCTTCCCCCCACCATCTTTCTCTCTCTCTGAATGTGCTCCTTCCCCAGGCCTGGTTCTCCCCCCCACCCCCACCCCCACCCCCCCCTCCTGCCCACCCCTCTTCCTCCTAACAAAGCTCTGATACTGGGTAGTCCTGGCCATGCCTTGTGACCTTTCTGTGCAGTAACCAGTGCCGGTAATTAGTGCTGCTTATCATTCTTACAGATATGGCTCAGCCGAGAAAGGAATATAAGGCGGAAGGAGACAGGAACTCTGGCTCTTTCAGGCTGAGGAGTTGGTGAGGTAAGAGATGGTGGCTGTGACTTCTTTGCTTCTCTGATCTTTCAGCTTTCACCCTGATATCTGGCTTCAGGTTTTTATTTTAAGACCATTTAGGATTCGTGCAACAGGGTCCTGACAACTTCATGAGCTCACTGCTAAGTGGTCTCTCTGGGCATGCTTGAAAGTCCCCTCATAACAGGTGGGGCCCCACCCACCTTCTCTCTCTTCTTCTCCCTGCCTCTTTCTCTCTCTCCCTCCCTTTCCCTCTCTCTTTCTTCCCATGAGGCAGCTCTATGCTCCCTTTCTCTCTCCCCTCTTCCTTCCCCCTTCACCACTATTAAACTCTCCACGAGAGTGCCATCTGCATGGTGTGAGTGACTTTCTGCCATGCCCTTTGGCTCCATCTGCCAAGGCTGCTGCTGCGCCATTTTTAAAATACAGCATTGGTTCTGTGAAAACTCAAGAGGCTCTCCTGGCAATTCCTCAGTCTGAGGCACGCTGAGACCCTGGACCACAATGGGCCCACTTTCCAGCTCACTGATGGCTCACCACCCCATCCACCAGTAGCAATTCTGTAAACTTCAACTGGGTTATCACACCCCCTCTGGAGCTGTCCATAATCCCACAACTCCTTTAGGCCCTTGTAGATTTTGTGACACCATTCCTGACCTTTTCCTATGGATAAGACCCCTCTTAGAGCTTGGTTTTTGTCCTTGCCTTCTGGCCTCTATGAAAGACCTGATACCAGGCACCAAAAGCCTCCTCAGGCTTAGCCAAGCTAAGCTCAACCCCCATTGGGTGTGATGAGGATTCTCTGAATGGATTGGTCCTTGTTCGGTCCTCCCTTAGTCCTGGGGACATCCACGATTACAGGCTGCTCCACCCGTGGCAGATTTTTTCCACCTGTAAAAAATTCTGCTTTTTCACTCACCAACAGCTTTGCCTTCAGTATTCTTCAGACCAGACAGTCAGGGAACCGAGAAAGAATTCTCCACTTTCTTTTTCTTTGCTCCAAAGACCTCTCTATGTCTGTTTCTTTCTCTTTAAATGTCCTGTCTGTTTGCTATAATGTAAAAGGCAGAGAAGGAGAAGCCAGCTTCATCTCACTCAGCACACACTGGTTCTCCCTTTCTTATTTACTCAACTCCTGTTTCATATATCTGTGTGTGTATATGCATGTGACTTGGATTTAACCCATGTATAAATGTAAGCTAGCTTTAATTTTACATGTATGTGTATATAACTTGGATTCAACTCTGTGTACATGTTTATATAACTATTATTAAACATGTTTTAAACAACAACAACCACATGGCTCTCCTCCATCTTGGCTGGTGACTTCATCATGATGTAGACAGCCACGTTGTGGCTGGCAACCATCTTTTACTAAAGTTTACTAAGGTTAAAAATACATTTAGTCCTTCCATGGCTGATATGTAGAATTAAATTATATTGTAAAATAAAATAAAATTAAATTAAAAAAATTAAAAAAGCATAAAAAAAATACATTTAGTCCTAATGACCTCTCTGTTCATTTTATCTCCTTCTAGAGAAAGGAAGCAACAAGCCTCAAATATTTTAGATTCGTATGGACTTTTTATATGATGATAGAAATGTAAAGCTATATTTGATTCATCTCTGGTTTATAATATACTCTATATGATAATAGAAATTTAACGTTATAAAAACTATTCAGATTAACAAAAGCTAACTTAGAGATTTACACCTATGTCTTTGCCAAATGTTCAACACCAAGCTTCTAGAGAATTTAAATAAAGGATAGTATAGGTTTGATAAATAATGTATTTGATAAACAAGATATATATTCTATAATGGAGTTTCTAGTCCCCTGAGAGGGTCTTTTTCTCAGAGTTGGGCCACACCCCAACTCACAAGACTCTTTTCTTAGTCTTATGAAAGCTGCTAATATATTAAAGCCTGTTAGGGAACACAAGTTGATAGTCAGTCATTCATATCTAATGGACAGACAGACCTCAAATGCTCAGAGATCTACAGAATATGGCACTTAAGATGTTTAACTAAAAAGCTTTTTGTGATAGAGAGACATGCTTGCTCCTGGCAGCACCTTTATTTCCTCCAAAGAAGATGGATGGGCACTGAAGAACCTCCACTTGCTTCAGAATGGCAACACCAGCCACTGAGCAAAACCGTCTTTTGCCTCAACTGCTGCCTTCTGTGGATAACAGGACTGTGGACTCAGGGAATCCATTGTTTCACTTTTGCATAGAAAATGTAGGGTGGTTCTCCCCATAAGTTCCTATCCTACAGCTGTCAGATTTTCTGAGGCCTGGCAGTCGAAGACTGATGTTGTTACCCTGAGACCTCTGATCTCAGTGACCATGGAGGACCCTGGGATGGCTGTCTAGGTAGTCAGCAGGTAAGTCTCTGTGACTTTCAATCACTAACTCAGGTAAAATTTATCCTTCTCAGATCTCTGATGCCGTTTGATGACTCTTCTGCTCATTTTATTTCTCCTTCTCAGATCTGATGATGTTTGATGACCAGGGACCTTTAGATTTGCCAGATAACAGCTCTCCCCCTGCTTCCACATTAGAGAGGGTATGGAAGCCTCCCAGCCTTTTGCTATGTCACCAAGATGTAAATCTGTTCCAGTTGTTTTATAGACACTTGCAGATCCTGCACAGATCCACCCCTACTGCCAGACTCATGCCAAGGCAAACCTGCAGGGGGTCCTCCAGATACACCTGCCCCTGTATCAGCTCCGAGGATGCCAACTGGGCAAATACTGGCAGGTTAACTTCACCCACATGCCTTCTCATCAAAGCTCCATTATCTCCTAGCTGGTTGATACTTTTACAGGATGGATAGAGGCGTTTCCCACCTCCAGAGAAACAGCAGATGTGATGGCTCAGGTACTCCTGAAGAACACATCTTCCCTCATTTTGGCATGCCATCTCACCAAGCTCCTGGGACTTCACTGCTGGTACCACCTCTCCAGGCTCAAGCAGGCACCTATCCAGCAACTAGAACCTGGTTTTCCAAGATGTCCCAATGAAGGGCATATATGCTCTCATATCTCACTCATTTACCCTTGCTTCTTCTGTACAACCAAGGCACTTCTCTGTTCCATTCTTTCAGGCAGTTATCACTCTTGCCATGGCTAGCCCCACTCATGGGGCTGATGACAACTATCTATTTTTTCTTCTAGCAACCTGCCTTCTCGGTTCCCTCAAGGAACAGATCCCTGAGGTCTCCATGATGACAGCTAACTGAATGCTCCTTCATTCACCCCTCCCGCTATGCATGACCCTGACTTCCAACTTCCCCCGTCCCACTATAATCCCAAATCAGCAGGAAGCAGTCTCGAGAATTCAGCGCCCCTCATTCCTGCCCCACTTGCCACCAATAACTCACCCTTTTCATAATGATGAAAAGGGAGGAATGTTAGCATTCAAGACATGCCCCTTGGGGACCTGGCCTTGGCTAGCTCAGTGTCCTGACAACGTCATGTGCTCATTGCTATGTGGTCTCTCTTTGCATGCTTGAAGTCCTCTCATAAAAGGTGGGGCGCCGCCTACCTTCTCTGTTCTCTCCTCAGCCCCCCACCCATTCTCTCCCTCCCTCCCTCTCCCTCTTTCCCTCTCTCTCTCTTCCCATGAGGCAGCTCTATGCTCCCTTTCCCTCTCCCCTCTTCCTTCTCCCTTCACCACTGTTAAACTCTCCACATGAGTGCTGTCTGCATGGTGTGAGTGACTTTCCATCATGCTCCTTGGCTCCACCTGTCAAGTCTACCACAGCACCATTTTTGAAATACAACACAAACTCCAGAAGTTTGGCCTAGTACTGGCTAAATCAAGCTGACCTGAGTTTCATTCTCACTGCACCAGGATCATTTTGCTGCTGGCCATGATGCTTGCAGGGACCCCTGCATCACTGGACAAACTTGAGGGCCACGTATAGAAGACTTGAAATAGATACATTCTTATCACCCTGCACAAAACTCAACTCCATATGGATCAAAGACCTTAACATACGGCCAGACACACCGATTTTGGTAGAAGACAAATTGGGGAATACTCTTTAACTGGTTGTCACAGGAAAAACCTTTCTGAATAGAACACTGACAGCACAAACACTAAATGGGGTCTCATGAAACTGAAAATCTTCTGCACAGCAAAGGACACTGTCATTTGAACAAAGCAGCAGTCTACAGAATAGGAAAAGATTTTTACCAACTGCACACTCAATAGATGGCTAATATGCAAAATATATAAAGAACTAAAAAATCCTTGACATCAAGAAAACAAAGAATCCAATATAAAAATGAGGGTACAGAGCTAAACAGAATTCTCAAAAGAGGAAACTCAAATGGCTGAGAAACACTTGACAAATGTTCAATATCCTTAGTCATCAGGGAAATGCAAATCAACACTACTTTGAGATTCCATCTTAACACTTGTCAGAATAGCTAAGATCAATAAAACAAAAGACAGCTCATGCTGGTGATGATGTGGAATAAGGGGAGTACTTATCCGTTGCTGTTAAGAGGGCAAACTTGTACAATCACTAGGGAAATCAGTTTGACAGTTACCCAGAAAGCTGGGAATTTATCTACCTCATGATCCAGCTATACCACTCTTGGAAATATATACAAAGATCATTTCATCCTACTACAGAGACATTTGCTCAATCATGTCCATTGCTGCTGGCTATTCATAACAGCCAGAAATTGGAAACAACCTAGATGCTCCTCAACAGAAGCCTGGACAAATAAAATGTAGTACATTTACACAATGGAGTATTACTCAAATGTAAAAAAATAATAGTAATAACATCATGAAATTTGCAGGCAAATAGATGGAACTAGAAAAATATCCTCCTGAAGTAATCCAAACCCAGAAAGATAAATAAGGTATGTATTCACTTATATGTGGATATTAGCCATTAAATAAATGGTAACCAAGCTACAATCTCTACAGAGAAGATAGGTATAGAAGAAGGGACTGGGAAGGGGACACATAGATTTCTCTGGCAGGGGGAAAATAGATTTTATGTGTGGCCTGAGGGTGGAGGGGCAGAATGGGAGGATCAGGTAGGGAGGGGAGATGGGGGTGAGGGAAGGGATGTGGGGAAAAGACAGATAGAATTGGGGGTCATTTGAGGGGTTGTATGAAAACAGTGCAGTGGAAGCTCCCTAAAATATCCGAAGGTAATCCTAAGGAAGTACACAAACAATGAGGGAGACAGAGTCCCATTGGCCTTATCATCAAATAAAGCTTCCAGTATCAAGACTGGGTTTCATCCAACTGACTTGTTGGCCAAAGTCATCCCAATGAAATCCCCAAACAACCCAGGATGTTGCCAATACAACAGGCTGCTCTCCACAAATTGATAACAAGGCCCCATTACTGAAGATAATACCCACACAATTTGCTGAACATGGAGGATGAGCTGGTGCCTACATACCCCTACACTGTAGTATCTTTGAAACAGGAAGAGGACATTGCAGTCTATCAAAAGAGAAATGCAAATATCAACCCAGACACAAAACCTTTGAACTACAATCTGTCCTGCCTGCAAAATACACTCAGGCAATGGTGGCACAAAGCTTGTAACAAACCAATATGTGAATTGACTTATGGTCCACTCCATGAAATCATGAAATCCCTAGGTGTTGGGGACCGATTCCGGACAGCGGCATCCTTACTTTATCAAGTCTTACAAAGGCAGGAAGTTCCTGGCCTAACCGCGGGCTGTACAACTTCCTGGAGTACCTGCTAATCAGCCAGCTGCAGGGGCCTGGGACCAAAGTGACCTCACCCTCCCTTAGGAATTTTCCATCCTTCTCTCCGTGCTTCCCCTGTTCCCCCACCCTGCCTGAAGCCCTGTTTATAAGCCTCAACACCCAGTCAATAAACGGAGACCTCGACGCAACTCAGACTGACTCTGTCTTCCTTTACGCGCCTGGTCTCCTTTCTCTCTCGCCCCCATTGATCTTTCAGGAGGTGCCTCCTCGAGTCACATCAAATAACCTGGCCCGCGGGACCGGGCACCTAGGTAAATGGCTGGGACTAGAAAAAAATCATCCTGAGTGAGGTAACTCAGACCCAGAAAGACAAAGATGGTATGTATTCATTTATATGTGGATTTTAGCTGTTAAGTTATTGATAAACAAGCTACAATATGTATAATCACAGAGGTTAGGTGCTGTGAGGTATCTTTCTATATGCTGTGAATGTATGTGTTGCTCCCATTGGCTAATAAATAAAGCAGCTTTGGCCTATGGCAAGGAAGCTTAAGAGGCAGGCAGAAAATTCAAGCAGAGATACAGAGAGAAGGGAGACATCAGCCCACCATCCAAGGAGTAACATGCAATGGGACACAGGTAAAGCCACAGAACATGTGGCGATACATAAATGAATAGAAATGGGTTAAGTGCCGGGCGGTGGTGGCGCATGCCTTTAATCCCAGCACTCGGGACACAGAGCCAGGTGGATCTCTGTGAGTTCGAGGCCAGCCTAGTCTACAGAGTGAGTTCCAGGAAAGGCACAAAGCTACACAGAGAAACCCTATCTCAAAAAAAAAAAAAAAAAAAGAAGAAGAAGAAATGGGTTAAATTATAAGAGCTAGCTAGCAAGAAGCTTGAGCCATAGGCCATACAGTTTGTAATTAATATTCATCCATACTGCAGGGCTGGAGAAACTTCCAGCTTCAGTTAGGTAGAAAGTGAGGGACAAGGGAGTGGGGGGAGGCACTGATCTTGTTAGGAAAAGAAAGTAGGATAGTTATGGATTAAACAGGGTGCTGGAATGGGAGGACCAAACAAGGAGGGAGAGGGACTAGCAAGGCAAGGGAGGGAATATAGGAAGGGGTAGTTAAACTAAGGGCCATTTGAAGGGTTGTATGGAAACATAATACAGTAGAAGCTTCCTATAATATATATATATGAAAGTGATGTAAATTAAATCACCAAATAGTGGGAAATAAAGCCCCCAACTAGACATATCTTGCCACCAAATGAAGCTTCCAATAAGTACAGGTACTGGGTTACATCTACGTTATGTGTTGGTCAAAGGGGTCCCAAGAAAACCTCCAAACAACCAAGGCTATTGTCAAGGCTGACAGTAAGGCCCTATTACTGAAGACAACACTGACATAACTCATTGAACATGGAGAAGTCAAGCTGGTACCTACTTACAGCTCCCACTCTACGAACTGGTATCCATGGTACTAGAAGGTACTCTGCATGCTACCAAAGGAGAAAGATAAACATGAACCCAGCTATAAACCCTTCAGTCTTTAAGAGTGAGTTGTCTGCAAGATATGCTAGTGCAATAGTGGCAGAAAGCTTGTGGGAGTAACCAATATCTGATCTGAGTTAAGACCCCCTCTATGGGAATCTACACCCAGTATTGCTTGGGAGGGTAGGAGGGGGCAAGAACCTGAGACTAGATAGGTTATGGACCTAGGGAAAAACCAAATACTACTTACTGTTCTGCTAAAGGAATGTAGCAATAAAATGACTCCAAACAACATCCTGCTATACTTATAGATCCATGCCTTGTTCAGCCATCATCAGAGAAGCTTCCTCCTTCAGTGCATGGAAGTAAATACAGAGAAACACAACTGGACAATGAGCAAAGAGTGAAAAATTTTGGAACACTCAGTCCTAAATGAGATGACTCCATCAAATACCCACAAGGCTCAGGGAGCTTCACTGAATAGGAGATAGAAAGAGGGTAATTGCCAAAGTGGATGGAGGACACAAAGGAAACAAGTTCCTATATACACAGCAAGGCCAGTGCCCATATGAACTCAGACACTGCTGCAATATGCATAGGGCCTGCATGGGTCTGAACTGGAGGGTCTTAGAACTAAAAGGAGAAATAGACACAAGCCCCATCCCTAACCCAGAAGCTATCTCAGACTGACAGACATTTACAAATGAAAAAATAGTTTTCTCCAAGGGAGTCTCACTGGTGAAACAAAGCACTCCTAGGGATAGGCTGCATGCCCAGTGGTAGATGGCCAACACAAAAGGAACTCAAGAGCATCTTTGGAAGTTCCTTGTCTTATAATGTTAAGTCAGACTTTTCCCCATCTACCTTACAGGTCTTTTGCATATATATATTGTGGCTTCTGGTTTGGAGAGTGTGTAAACATGTGTATCTCTGTATCTATATGCGTTTCCCGTGTTTTTTCTTTTGCTCTTTTTCTTATTCAGTTATTTTGTCATATTCCAGTTTGGTTGTTTATTTTATATTATTATTATTATTATTATTATTATTATTATTATTATTATTCCTTAGATGTCTGTTTTCTAACAAAAAGGGTGTGGACCACCCTTAAAGAAAAACGACTCTCACTCCTCCAGAAAACATCAGCTGTCCATAGCTTCTCAGTTTGGGGTTGGTGCTCATGAGCCCCTTCCCTCCATGAGCTAGAATGCTGACTGGTTTGATTTCTAAATATACATATATTTAAATGTCTGTCTTTTTATTTGACACTGAGGTATAGCTCATTTTCAGTGTATGTGGGATGCATGCAATTAAGACTATTTAGCAGATGGATTTCACTGCCCAAACTGGTCTCAAACTCCTGTTCCCAACAATCCACTCATCTCAGCCTTCCAAGTAGCTGAGGCTTTTAGGAGTGTTCCAGTGTACTCAGAACAGTAAGTTCTATGTTAATGTTGATTTTACTATGATTAAAAGTTCTTAAAATGGAGGCCAAGAGTGGTGGCCTATGCCTTTAAGTCTAGCAGTTAGGAGGTAGAGGCAGGCAGCTCTCTATGAGTTCGAGGCCAGCCTGGTCTACAGAGTAAGTTCCAGGACATCCAGGACTGACTATACAGTAAGACCCTGTCTCAAAACAAAACAAAACACTTAAAGATGGGTCATTTTTATGATATGCAAGTTGTATTGCAATTTAGTTATTTGAAAAAAATAACCTTTTTCCTTTTATCCATGGGCCATTTAAGTGTGTTGTTTAATTTCCAAACATTTGAGGTCTTTACAGATATCATTCTATTTCTTATTTGGGAAAGAGAGTTGCATACCTCTGAAATGTGCTGGAGCATTTTCCCAGAACCAAATTTATATAACAAAACATTTTATAATTTCCTGGGGTTTACAGATCCTCTGAAACTTACCCACTGATTTACCAGACTAACAATTTGTATCTCATAAAAATGATAAGATTATATGAGGGATACAGGGTGTTCTTGGTTGTCACCACAGAGATTTTTCCACATGCCACCACTTGGTATTGTTTAGATATCTTAGTAAGTGCTCTCAAATGGCACACCTCATAGTAATGATGTGAACAGGATTCACCGCCTTGGTATATGTAACAAATCTGCTATACTAATGGATAATAAGAGAGGCATAATAGTGTTGAAAATGCAAATGTGTTCACTTATACTCAAATGCAGCAAATTTGATTGCATTCATTTTTTCTTTCAAGAAAATGCTCATTTCTCCTTTCTCTCTCTCTCGTCTGTTCTTGGCATGTATATGTGAAGCGTTCTCTTTCTACCTGCCTTCCTACCATCACTCCCGCAGTTCTTAATTCAGAATCTGATCTTGTAACTGTGAGACACGAAGAGAAACCAAGACACCACTGACATGGCAAAGTCATCTTGCCTCAGGCTACACCACGCTTGTATCCTTGGCAGCCCTAGGCAGCAAGGGTAGATTTCCTTTACAAGTTTCCTTGTAAGGATACTATAACTGGTATTATTATGTGTATCTCTGTTTGTATGCTGTGAGGAAGGTGCTGACACAGCCTTGCCATGGTTCACTGCTAACAACCCTCTCTCCCAGAAATATACTTTCTAACAGTATCATTCTAGATTGCATATATTGGAACAGGGTAGGATTTTAAAACTATACTTGATCACTAATACGTTTTAAAATGTTGTTAACATTTTATAGTCTTGGGATTTCCGATTCAAGTGAAAGGCTGACTAGGTAATTCAGACTAACCCTTCCCATCTATAGAGCCAAACTACTTTAAATTCTTGTTGGGTACAATGCTACATGTCTGTAATTGTATCACTCAGGAGACTAAAGCAGGAGGACTGGGAGCATAAAGAGCTGGGAGGCAGTCCAAACTAAGCAGGAGGACTAACGCAAGCTCTTCTTGATGGTATTAAAGCAAAATGGGAAGGAATAGGGCACTGAAGAATTACAGGACAAAACCAGTATTTCCTGGGTTGGATGTGAAAGATATAGAGACTAATGAAGCTCCACATTTTGGAATACAGGGGGAAATCTAAAATATTTTTATTGAGAAAAATCAGGGAGAAATAAGTAAGTTGAAGACAACACATATTAAAAAAAAACAAGGGTCAGTATATGCAGTATTACTAATGAAGCATTCATGGAGGCTCATGGCTAGGTGTAATACACATTTATTGTACTATTTGAGAGGTTAAGAAAGGAAACTCACTGAGCCCAATAGTTCAGGGACATCCTGGGCAGTAGTATAGTGAGATACCAGATCAAGCAAAGCTCTTTAAAAACAAAAACAAATAAACAAAAAACCAAAATAAAACTCTAATAATAACAAATTAAGCAAATTACCATAACAACATATTTCTTTCTTCTTTGACTTGAAGGCAGAAGCCAAATGGCACAAACTTAAACACACACTGTTAGGCTTCAAGTGTGACAGCTGAATTAGTAATCGGATACACGTTGTCAAATGGCATAAGACACACACACACTGATAGAATTCAACTGCAGGAGGGGTTCATGATTTTTGTTTGAGGCTGTTGCCATATTCCCACTCTGGTTCTGTAACATGGCTTCATCAGCATTTTGCATCTTCTTTCCACCTAGAAGGCTGTGAGCAGAGGTATCTAAAAGGGAACATCTTTGATGTATGTAGGGTCAGGCGCTCCCCCAAACTCTCACAACCAGAAGTGGAGGTGGCTAATAGCCCAGATGACCTCTACACTCTCTGTATGACGGAGACCACACCAGATCCTTCCCCAGACCTTTAAGACAGCACATATAGCCAATCTCTAGAACATATCATAAAGGAAGAAGTGACATATACTTTGAGAAGAATTTCAATGTAATTATGCCTCCTTGTGCACAGGGGATTGTGTTACACCAGGAATTTTTTTTTTTTTCAAAATTGTACTATACTTAAACATGCCTAAAGTAAACTGCCCTGTGTCAGACTGGAAGTTTGAACCAACACCGGCTACTCAGTTGTGGTGAACTAGATTTCCTCTTGCCTCACACAGAAAGTTACTCTGGGGCTCTGGTGTTTGCAAAGACCCCCCATACCCCTGACCTTGGCATTGTGGATGAGCTGCTTTGGTAAGTCACGTTTATGAGAGTACTTTCTCTCCAGTGCCTCTGCCTAAGACAGCCTGCTCCCAAATTGCAGACATCCAGAGCAATCTCACCTAAGATTAAGGCCAGCAGCCACTGTATGAGCAAGCAGCCAAGCAAAGCCACCCGGCTTACAGCTCTTCTGAGCAGCACAGTCTGAGTGCTGAATGCCGTGCAGGCTTGTCTGTTACAGTGGTGACTAACGGAAGCTTCGGCACACTTGCACTGGAATTTAAAACAAATTTTTTTTTTTTTTTTTTGCGAAGGGGTCATACTTTGTTGCCTAAGCTGTGATCAAAGTATATTCTTGCCTCAGCCTCCTGAGCAGCTAGAACTATGAGCACAATAGTATCCAGGAAAGTTTTTGGATTGTTTATTTCTTTCTGAAACTATTTGTATTAGTCAGGGTACTCTAGAGTCACAGAACTTGTGGAATGAATCTCTCTCTCTCTCTCTCTCTCTCTCTCTCTCTCTCTCTCTCTATATATATATATATATATATATATATATATATATATATATATATACACACACACATATATGTGTGTGTATTCTCATTATATATATATATATTCCAATAAATCACACACACACACACACACACACACACACACACACACACACACACACACGCGCGCGCGCGAATGGCAAGTCCAAGAACCTAGTAGTTGCTCAGTCCCATGAGGCTGGGTGTCTCAGCTGGTCTTCTTTATATGCTGGAATCCCGAAGAGGGAGGCTCCAGTGCCAGCGCAGGAAAGGATGTATTTGCAAGGCAAGGGCAAGCAGAAGAGTGAACAATCCCTTCCTTCTTCCATTGTCCTTATATAGACTTCCAGAAGAAAGTGTGGCTTTCCAGCCTCAAGCTCTGGATTGAAGATGTGTGTCATCCAGCCTCAGGACCTGGATCACAAGTGTGCCCTTCATTTCTGGATTGTAGTTGATTCCAGATATAGTCAAGTTGACAATCAAGAATAGCCCACTATTTAATAATGAAAATAACCATTTTTGTCATTATTGTTTGTCAGCAGGACAGCCCTTCTGACTTTTAGAGAACCAATCAATCCATCTACTACTGACCTGTCATAGCCTCCAGAAAATCAAGCACTTACAAATCTGGAAAGCCAGTCAGAAAGTTAGAAGCAACGGTCTTAAAATAGTTTAGGCTAAAAACAAGGGTAGCAAAGATGGAAGGCTGTCTGATGATCAAGAGGATCACTAACCCGAAGTGACTGTGTGCTTGCACTATGGCAAGTGCTTTTGAAATGAGGACCCATGGATATAATGTTACTGGGCCTAGGGCAACGGCTCAGTGTTGAGCAAGCATAAAGACCACAACTCAGATACTCAGAACTATATAAAATCCAGGCATGTGTTGGCTCACCTGTAACCCCAAAACTCAGGAGGCTGAGACAGGGCATCTCTGGACCTAACCAGACTAACCAGACTAGCAAAAATGGCAAGCTCTAGGTTCATGGAGACTTTGCCTTGAGATATAAGGGGAGACTGAGTAAAGAAGAAACCCAGTGACAATCTTGGGCCTCACACTGCTTACACACACACGGGCACCTGTGAACACATACACAAACATGGTTACCACACACATGTGCAAATCACTTACTATAAAATGAAACTAGTAATATTATCATCTGACTATAATTGAAGCAAAGAAGTAAAAACACTATGATACAGAGAAGTAAAGTCATTATGAGTGTTTTAAAACACAGATCCTTATTGCACGGTAAAGTGAGTAAGCCACAGAACAGGATGGTGGTACAACCTGAAGTTTTTACACAAGACGCATGTCAGAAATGGATGCTGTTAAAGCTAGGTCTAGCCAAGGTGCAGACACTGGCTAAAACACTTGCTGACATTCTACTTTCAGCAATATTAAATGGCAATGCCACTAACTTTTCCCAGGCTGGATTTCTAGACTGCAGTGTTAGACATTAATATTTCCATTTCATATTAGGATTGTTGTGAAATAAATAAGGTAACACATACAAATGGCTTGGCATAGCCATGACTTCACCACAAGTGCATATTGATAGTGGTTATTTTTGTGATCCCAACTTACTCTTAAACGAGGATTCTCAGGACTGGTAAGATGGCTCAGCAGATAAAAGAGCTTGCTACCATAAGCATGACAATCCACACTTCAGCCCTAGGATACATGTATAGGTGAAAGGAGAGAACTGACTGCAAAGTTGTCCTCTGACTATCCCATACACACATCAGGCACATGTGTGCCTATACACACATACATGTGCACACACAATAATAATATTAATTACAAAATAGATTTTCTGAGTTGCCAGACATGGTGACACACACCTGTAAACCTTACACTTGGAATGGTATGGTGGTTTGAATAAGAATGGCCCCATAGACTCATATATGTGAATGCCTAGTCATCAGGGAGTGACATTATTTGAAAGGAGTAAAAGGATGAGGACGTGTGGCCTTGTCTGAGGAGGTGTGTCAAGCCCAGAGTTTCCCTGTCTGCCTACAGATCAGGATGCAGTTCTCAGCTACTGCTCCAGCACCTGCCCTCATATCACCATGCTTCCTGCAAGGTGGTTAGCAGACTAAACCTCTGAGACTCTACCAACCCCAATTAAATGTTTTCTCTTACAATAGTTGTCTTGGTCATGGTGTGGCGTGGACCACATGTCAACCACTACTGCTGGACAAAGTTCCAACACACTGCGGATCACAATTCTCCAGCATCTTTTTACTTTCACTTTTAGTGACGTTCATTACATGTGATGGGAATTTCCTTACACCTTTTCTTTTGGGAATACTCATGCAGGCTTTGATGGATGTACACAATGGCCGTCTCTTTAAACCAAATAACTCTTTGGAAAAAAATCCCTGCTACTATGGAACCACATACCATGATAAGTCTGCCTACACCCACACAAGACTCCCATTATGCCCCCCGAATACACCAGTAACAGAGAAGTTAAAGATTTACTAACTGGGCATACCTGGCTCTAAGGATGAAAAGCACACAATCAAGAGAAACAATGGACCCAGATCCAGAGCCTGGAGCCATTAAGGGCAAATGTTCACTCAATAGGTATAGAATAGTGCCCAGGATTAGTGGTTTACTGGATGAATGGCAAAATCTGGCATGCCCCTTGGAGAGCAGATTCTGTTAAGAAGTTAGACTGGCTTGCCCCCGCTCTGCCATATACAAAAGCCTGCACTGAAGCCAGGACTGTCCCCTTTGGCGCTTACGAGGGAAACAAGGAATGTAATTAGGAAACAGCGCAATGCTTGTTGTGCTATATGGTACAAACACTGCATCATGCCCCTTGAGGAATGAAAATCACTCTTATGGGTATGCTTCTCATGACTCAATGTCTAACCTCTCCTGACCACAAAGGTCGAGACTGTGCACTGAGAAGTGTAAGAGGGCACCTGGCAGGGTTATTGAACCTTAGAGGACAATAGGCATTTAGATTCTTTTTTGTTTTTTGTTTTTTTGAGACAGGATTTCTACATGTAGTTTTGGAGCCTGTCCTGGAACTCAGTTTGTAGCCCAGGCTGGCCTCAAACTCACAGAGATCCACCTGCCTCTGCCTCCTGAGTGTTGGGATTAAAGGCATGCACCACCACTGCCTGGTGGCATTTAGATTCTCGCTAAACTTATTGTTTTCTGATTATAGAAAAATGCTTTAATTGAGTTGATGGCCAATTTCACCCCAGATCATTAAGTCTGCTTTCAATATTACTTGTGGTTAAACTACAATGCAATTAGAGAGCATACAGGATACAGTCTATTTTCAATAAATGGGCAGCCATCCTGACTTTCCCTCAGATTGTGTCAGTCTCCCTCCTTAGCAGACTCCACACCTCCTCTTTGGGACCTGAACCCCATTAGAGTTGGATTCTGCCAATGGTGCCTCTTCACAGCACTAGAACAGTGACTAAGACAGATGGTAAGTTTGCTAAGTTAAGGAACAGAGATCAGACTTCATTACATAACAAGTTAAGACAAGTGACTGTGTTTCAAAAATCCAAGAAAAAAAAAAGAGTAAAAAAGGTAGATTCTCTGGTAAAAATGGATTTAAAGACTCATCCTTATAGAGATATAGGCTTCTATTATACATACCTTTGATAATAACAGCAAAGTCTTAGGGGTAAACATGTATGTACTGATAATTTATGATTATAAAAATGTAAATTATTGTGTATATATCAGTGTGTGTTGTGTATGTACTTGACTGTATTTGGGCTTGCATGTATGTGTATGTGTGCAAATATGGAGGCCAGATGTGGACAGCAAATTTCTTCCTTGATCATTCTCCGCTGCCGCCCCCCATGGCAGCATCTCTCACTTGAATAGTTGAATCTAGAGCTCACCAATTCAACTAGTCTAGCTGGCCAACCTGCCCCGGGATCCCTTGTCTCTTCCTCCTGCAGGCCACCATGTCCACATGACACTTAGGTGGGTGCTAGAGACAGAACACCAGCCCTGATGCTTGCATGGCAAGTACTTTACCTACTAAGCCACGCCCATGCTCTTGTAACTATTTGTTACACTCTGCAATACCACAGAATAGTAACAACCAGCGTGTAAATCCTTTTTATTAGAATTTTCCTGATAGGGATTAAAGCAGTAATTCCATGCATTAAAGTGTTTTGGTAGACAAGCAAGTTGCAGTACTTAGAGAATTACACCTAGCTTCTGGAAAGCTACTTGCTGTCATCTCAGGGTGTGTTCTGAAACCATACTGTCTGAATGTATGCTCTTAAAATTTAAATTTCTAGTTTGTTTTTATTTCACTGCTTCAACATTTCATCAATGAATTCATTGCTATCACTTCTCAACCTTGTAGATTAGAGCTTTACATTTTCAACTATAAAAAGAATCCATCATTCAGTAATTTTGCTTTTATCTCAAATCTCCTATCCACATTTCCATTTATACTCAGAGTAGATTATTCTACTTAAAAAATGTTTCCAACTTTTATTCAACCAAAAACTTTGTATTTGGTGCTTTTCCTCTGAATGCTTCAGTGAAACTATTCTAGAAGAGTATGAAAGAACTGAAGTGAGCATGTGAAATGACAGAATAGGTATGGTGCTGACTGTCACACTCAACCAAGAGGAACACACCTGTAACTTTTCACATACATACTGTGGCATGCATGCATATGTACCCTTGAGGGTATGCACACATACACAAATAAATCAATAAGTATAATTTCAAAGTAAAAAAGGAAATGTGTCAAAATTTAAAAATAGGATAGCATAAAGAGTGTTATTTACTGGCAAGAAATAGTAACTAATGCAAAATGTTACTTTAGGTTTTAGTAATATGTTTTAAAATAAATGATGTTCTTTGTAATTTTATTTAATGATTAGGCTTCCTTTAGCCAATAAAATGAAGAGTGAAAAGTAAAATTGTGGTGATATATTGTGTACCCCAATAAAGCTTACCTGGAGATCAGAGAACAGAGCCAGCCACTAAATTAGACACAGAGGTCAGGCAGTGGTGGCACACAACTTTAATCATATCACTTGGGAGGAAGATATTCATCTGATCTTTGTGAGTTCAAGGCCACACTGGGCTACATGAGAGAAACAGAACCAGGCAGTGGTGACACATGCCTTTAATCCCAGGAAGTAATATAGCAGGACACAGAAAGGTACATAAGGCGTGAGGAAACAGGAACTCTCTCTCTTGAAGCTGAGGATTTTGTAGAGGTAAGCTAGTGGCTGGCTGCTCTGCTTCTCTGACCTTTCAGCTTTCACCCCAATATCTGGCTCTGGGTTTTTTATTATAAGACCTTTTAAGGTTTGTGTTACATCTGGTGTCCAACGTTTGTGGCACAAATTCACAAAAAAGCCGCTTGCCTGTGGCCTTGCAGGTCCCAGCTCAGTCCTGAGCTGCACGAGGCCGGAGTCTCCATCCCACATGGACCAAGTCTCTAACCAGCTGGACCCAGATGGCTGGATCTTTCACTTCTTTGTAGATCAATTTCTAAATGGTCTTATTAAATAAAAAGCACAGAGCCAAATACAGGGGTGAAAGCCTTACAGAGATCAGGAAATAGGGAAAGCCACCATCCAACCTTACCTCACCCAACTCTGTAGCTTCCAAACGCGAGTTACTTCCTGTCTAGGCATCGATATGACTAGCTGTTCTGCCATCTGATTTGTTCTCTGTCCAGCTACATCATTTCCTCTTCCTACCCAGCTCTGTCACTTTCTATCTGTCTGTACAGACCTCCAGACCTTCATGGTTAACTGGTGTTGGAATTAAGGCGTGTGCCACCACACCTGGCTCTGTTTCCAGTGTGGCCTTGAACACACAGAGATTCTGCCTGCCAAGTGACAGGATTAAAGAAGTATACTACCACTGCCTGACTTCTTTGTTTACTGTAACAGCTGGACTTTTTCCTCTGATCTCCAGGCAAGCTTTATTTACTAAAGCACAAATAAAATATCACACTTCTCCTTTTTTGTTTAATAAAAAATAAAATAAAAAAAAAGTCTTAACTAATATAAGAAAAACAATATACAATAAGTACAATAACTATATATAATATATACAAGCAATAAATACATCAACAATGTCTAGTCCATTTGCATTTGAGAAATTCAGAGAAAATATTCCATTATCTATCCTATTTTGACAATTGGGACACAGGAAAACTTCCAGCTACATTTGGCATACCAACATGGGACTCTTGAATTTCCATTTCAAAAAGGTCTTCTAAACACACAACAATGGAGCCAAATACAGCCTTCTACTTCATGTCTCATGCGGGCTGAGATATAGAGATGCCAAGGTACAGAGACGCCATGGCATGCGGACTTGAGCTCAGTATGGCGGGTTCATGGCATAGGGGCTTGAGTGCAGCATGGCAGATTCCTGCCTGTACACAGTGGCATCTGCAAGCCATGCAGCATGGTACATGGTGGATATAGTTTTTGCTAATACAGACAAAAAAAAAAAAAAAAAGAGTTTCTGGGCTACACACTGCTTTAATGGAGGCATAGACCCACTGCTTCCGAGAGTTGGTTATATGCATGTCTCTCAGAGCTGGAGGTAAATGTACCACCGCCATGTTGAAAAGCTGAGGGGGGCAGAGTCAACAGCCAAGGCTGTCGCTTCTGTTCTAACCACTCTGCAGTTTAAAACAATAGATTCACACCGGGCGGTGGTGGCGCACGCCTTTAATCCCAGCAATCGGGAGGCAGAGGCAGGCGGATCTCTGTGAGTTCAAGGCCAGCCTGGGCTACCAAGTGAGTCCCAGGAAAGGCGCAAAGCTACATAGAGAAACCCTGCCTCGGAAAACCAAAAAAAAAAAAAAAACAAAAAACCAATAGATTCACAATAAAACAGATTCAGATGAAGTAAACCTCTAAACAGTTTACAATGTGTATAAAAATATACATAGGCTTGGAAGAGAGAGGAAAAGGAATATAGACAGTTATATAAAGAAATAGACAGTTTTAAAAAAATGAAGTCTTTAAAGAGAAAGTAAAAGTAATATAAAAAATAAGCCACATAAAGACGGAAATCACACAGAGAGTCTGGATTATAATGTCTTTGGGATTTTTAACTGCAGAGAGATATTTAAGTTAAACCAATATGTATATTTTAAAGGTATCTTGACTTCAAAATTTGGATCTAAGGATATATTGCTTTGGAAAGGAGGCTCTGATTTTGTTTCCACAGGAAGCAAGAGGCTATGGATTTGTTCCAGGTTAAGATGGATCAGATTGGATCAAGCCAGACCTCCTGAATCTTAACATATGACACCTATCAACAAAGGTTATAGCCAGTCTTCCCAGGACTTGACCATTATCTCGAATTTTCTCAGGATCCCCATAAGACTACCAGCGCTCCCTATAAGCAGGAAGTTGCCTAGAATACTCTGCCCACATTCCCAAAAAATGTATTATGGATGTTTGTCTTTGTTTAGGTTGTTGGTTACAAATTGTTACTGGTCATAGTAAATATCCTTCTAAAGAAAAAAGGGGGATAGGATATAGATATAATAGGATGAAAGGGTAGATTGTTGAATCTACTTTTAAAGAGCAACAACTTGCTTGAAGTGTTTTACATTGCTATTTTAGTTTATTGATACAAATTTAAAGTTAATTTTGTTATACTGTATGTATATTTCTACTCTTGTTTAAGGTATGTTTGTATAATTCATTTGAAATTGCAATGGATAATTAAGAAATACAGGTTAATAATTAGTCTTCTATGATAATCAAACTTATAGTCACGTTAGTTAAGTTTTCTAAGTATACATAGATATATTTCAAATACGTAGATAATCTTCAAACACATCAAAGACCTGCAGAATATGACATTTAAAATGTTTAAAATACTTAGACTTTCTGGACAGTGAGACATGACTGCTCCTGGCAGCACTGATTTATTTCAAAGAGGAAGATGGGCACTGAAGACATCCTACACGGAGTTTATGTTCCACTTGGCACAAAATGGCCATTTGGGCAAGAAATTGCTCTTGCCTGGACTGCTTGACAGGATGTTATATAAACTGGACATGCAGGACCCATAGGAAGGTGACCACTGAACTTTGCAAGGTGAGATGATTCTTCAGGTTCCTGCTTCACAGAAGAAACTGCCAGACATTCTACAGGACACAGGAAAAAGTGACTGAGAGCCTCTAGGCCTACAGGCTGAAGATGGATACCGCAACATTGCAGAGGAACTTTGAGTGACTATCTAGGCAGCCAGCCTAGATAGTCTCTGTCAATTGACAGTCTCTGTCAATCTAGACTTTTGGAAGTTGCTTACAATGTTCTTCCTGTTTACTTAGGTAATATTACATCCTTCTGTGGTCTTTGATGTAGTTGAAGACTAGATAGTTATAATTATAATTTTGTTTGGTTATGATAAAAGATAAATTAGATATGAAACCTTAGACTCACAAACATAGGCTAGATAGAATATTTTATTTTATTTTGCCAAATACAAATAGACTAGACATTGTAACTCTAATTCTTGCTTGATAACTGTTCTATTATAGGTAATTTTACTATGTTAAAATTAAAACCTTCCTTTATGATTAAACAGAAAAGGGGAAGTGCTGTGGGATGTTGTTCTGTACGTTGTGAATATGTGTTGCTCTGATTGGTTGATAAATAAAATGCTGATTGGCCAGTAGCCAGGCAGGAAGTATAGGTGTGATAAGCAGACAATGAGAATTCTGGGAAGAAGAGGGCTGAGTCAGGAGTTGCCAGCAAGACACAGAGGAAGCAAGATGAAAAGACAGAACTGAGAAAAGGTACCAAGCCACAAGGCTAAACATAAATAATTATGGGTTGATTTAAGTGTAAGAGCTAGTCAGTAATAAGCCTGAGCTAATAGCCAAGTAGTTATAATTAATATAAGCCTCTGTGTGTTAACTTGAGTCTGAGTGGCTGTGGACCAGGCAGGACACAGGAAAACTTCCAACTACACTTCTCTCCTGGTGGGTTGTGAGATCTCCTGGGATTCCCGTTTAGGGCTGCTACCATACTAGGTAGCTGTCTTGAAACCTGCTTAGGTGTGTACTGTTTTACGCAGTCGGCAGAGTTGGAGAGTCAATTAAGATTTCTTAAAAGGAGAAATTAGTTAAAAGAGAATTTTTTTCACACATTAAAAAATGGGAAACATTTTTACAATGGAAGGTGTTTGGTCTCTATTTGATAATACAATTGACGGTCAGAAAATGGAAGAACTAAGTGAGAGGATAATTAATGTTGATGAGATAGATGTAATGTCAATTATAAATATTATTTGTTTCATCATTTCTGTTTTATCATTAAAAAAGCTGGTTAACGTGAGTGCCAAGATAAAAATTTTAGAAAAACTTGTTAAAACAGATCATAGAGATATTCAGACCCAGACAGAAGAATTTAAAGATGAACCAAATCAGCATTGCACTATAAGGTTATAGAGAAACACCCTAAGGCTTTCAAACAGCCAACCTTAATCTATCCAGTAACCTTACAGGAACTGCCAAATGCTCAAGGTTGTGTACCAGCTGATTGAACTCCTGCTCAAATGCTAGATTTGAGGAGATTCAAAGAAGCTGTAGTGACATGGCATACATTCTCCTTTTGTGAAGCAGATGTTAAACTTGTGGTCAACTTGTAATAGAATTATGCCTCAAGATTGGAAAGATTTGGTTACAGTGGTCTTACAGGCTGGTCCACAGTTACAATAGAGGACCTGGTGGAAAGATGAGGTAAAAACATTGAACAACGAAGTAGGACTAGAGGTATGGAAATTTCCCAAGATCAAGTTCTTGGAGAAGGCGATTATGCTGATATACAAAGACAATCTTTATATAATGACCACATCCTAGTTTTATGCTACACGGCAGCCTTGAATGCTTGGGACAGAACTGAAGAAGTAGGAAAGAAAATTGAGGCATTTACAAAAGTTATACAGGGCCCAAAAGAAAACTTCACAGATTTCTTACAAAGGCTGTGTTCAAGAGTAAATAGAATGATACCAAATTCAGAAGCTAGACAGATAATAATTGAATCTCTGGCTTTTAAAAATGCCAAAGCAGCATGCAAAAGGGCAATCAGGCCATTAAAGGCATGATTAGCACCCTTGGAGGAATGGATCAAAGATACAATTACTATTGAATCTTATGACCATGGTGACACTTGGATAAGAGATGTGATTTCCAGAGGTCTAAAGAAAAATAGTAATGTCAGGTGTTTCAATTGTGGTACACAAGGTCACCTAAAAAGGGAATGTAAACAAAGTGTTCCTAGAAACAATGTTTTTTCAAGGAACAATGGCAACAGAATGCCCCTCCTTTCTGGATTATGCAGAAGGTGTGGCAAAGGCAAACATTGGACTAATAAATGTAGATCAAGAGACAGACAAGGCAATCCTTTGCCTTTGCCATCGTTAAAACCCGAGGGACCTCTTGTAGGCCCCTATGTCAAATTCAGTTCAGTCCTTTCCTGTCATTGTGGAAGAAACATCTCAGAACAATTAAAGAACCTAATTCCTATTGTAAAAAACCATACTGCTCTGGATGATAGAAGATAAAAAGATAAAGATAAAGCTTTAGAAAATAAAACAAAAATTTAAGGGGAAATTACAAATCAAAATTGATAAATATTAGATAAAAATTTGGAACCTTCCCAAAGTTAGGGTTGGATAAGGCTTTTGTTTTTGTCTTGAAGAATGAAGGCTAAGGAATCTGAAGAACACTGGACAAATGAGGCATCTGAAGAAAAAGGACAAATCATCCAGAAAAATATCCCAAGAAAAATAGTAAACTGGCCTATCGGTATATTACATATCCAAGAGGATAACATCTGATAAGTCTTCCTAAATGTTTGTTTCTCCTGTTCTCTACAGACACACAAATGGTCTGTATGTGGTCCCAGTTCAATGAAAAATTAAAGTTGGCTTTAGAGTTGGAGTGTGGCTCTTCTTCTCTAAACCCAAGCACGCTTGTTAGAAGAAAATTCAAAATCTCTGTATCATGTCAGAAGAGCCACCTGATATGGGACAGAAGAAAAACCAAAATTAAGGGACTATTCTATTGTAACTAATCTTATAATTCTTTGGTTTTATTTTGACTCTTTAAAACTCTTCTTAAGGTATGAATTTTATATCAAAATTTATAAGATTAATATATATATATATATATATTTTAAACTTTTGTAGTGATATTAATGGTCATATACAGTACTATCTAATTTTAGAAAAAAGGTTTCATCTAGATTCCTGTATAGGACTTTGGGTTTGAGTCTCTTATCAGTTTTCTGCAGGGAACCATGACCAAGCCTAACAGTGACTTTGAAGTCTCCAGAAGGATGATGGGGCCCCACAACAATGATTCCATCAGGACGATAATAATATCACTAAGATGACAAATACCACTCAAAGATCTGTTTTGGACTACAAACTGCTCAGGACAATTTTGAGATGGCTAGCTGAGATGATCCAGCCTCACAGACTACTCGAGCAATGACTTGAGACAAGCCCTGCATTTTCCCATTATGCAGAGACTCAACAACAAATGATACAGCTACCTCTCCCAGGACTTGACAATTAACCCAAAATTTTTCTTTTCAGCATCCCCTAAAAGATGCCATCACCCCCAGACAGCAGAAAGTAATTTTAAGAAAATGACATCCACATTCCCAAGATGGGTGGTTTTTGGTTGTTCAATGGTTATGAATAATTGTCATTGTTTAGGATGGTTGGTTACAAGTTGTTAACTGATAATGGTCAGGAAAAAAAGCTAAACAAGAAGATTAGATTCAGGATTCTTGTTTAAAAAGGAAAGAAAAAGAAAAAGAAAAAAGAGGATATACATAAAAGGTAGATTATTAAATCTACTCTGAAAGAAAGAGATATAGAAATAATAGGATAAAAGGATAGATTATTGAATCTACTCTGAAAAGAGAAAGGGGAGGATATAGATATAAGATAAAAAGTAGATTATTGAATCTACTTGTAAAAGGCAATTACTAGTTTTAAATATTTTATACTGGATTGGAATTTTGTATATTGTATACAAATTATGTATACTGATACAAATTTGAGATTGATTTTGTTAGAAAATACTGTACATATATTTTTAATCTTGTTCAAGGTATTTTACCTATGAAGTTTATTTAACAATGTAATGCAAATTGCTAGTCCTTGAAAGTTATTATTACTAACTAATTAGGATAGAAGAAATGCAATTTAATGGTCATTATAATAAAACTTGTAGTCATATTAGGTATGTTTTCAAGGTTAAACAGAAATTTCTTTTAGATAGACAGGTCATCTTCAAACACTTCAGAGATCCATAAAATAGGGCATTTAAGATGTTTTAATAACATAGATTCTTATTTTTTTTTCTGACTATGAGACATGTCCTGGCAGCACCAATCTACTTCAGAGAAGATGATGGGTATTGAAGAAACTCCATAAAGAGTTTACTTTCTTCGTGGCAAAACTAGCCACTGGGCAAGCAAGTGCCCTTAGATCGACTGCTGACAGTATGCTGTCCAAAATGGACAAGCAGGACACAAAACAAAGGACTGCTGATCCTTGCCAAGACAAGGTTCGAAGGCCCTTTAGAAAATCCTGCTTCACAGATGAATCTGTCAGATATGCTAGGCCTGTAGGCTAAAGATAGATGCCCCAATGTGGCAGAGGAACCTCACGTCTAGGCAGCCAGCTGTTTCTGTCATTTCTCACATCTTCTTAGAAGTTGCTTGTTTGCACTTCCTGCTTACTCAGTTAATATTATTTTCTTCTCAGGTCTCTGAGGGAGTTGAAGATTAGATGGTTATAGTTACAGTTTTCCTTGTTAACAAATTCAGAAAAGAAACTCACTAAAGAGGTGTAAAGTATGTAAGTCTGAAAGACATCAAAAATAGTTTTGAGTTGGTAATGAAAATTAGGATAGAAGGTAAATTAGATACAATCCTTTGGATTCACAAAGATAGGATAAATAACAGTATTTTTTCTGAATTTGTCAAATGCAAATGGACTAGACAGTGTTGATGTATTTATTGCCTGTATATATAGTATATACTTATTGCATATAGTTTTTCTTATATTAGTTATTACCGTCATTTATTATTTTAGAAAAAAAAAAGGGAAAATGTGGTGATACATTGTGTACCTCAATAAAGCTTACCTGGGGATTAAAGGACAGAGCCAGACACTAAATTAGACACAGACGTCAGACAGTGGTGGCACACACCATTAATTCTATGACTCCGCAGGCAGAGATCTGTCTAGATCTCTATGAGTTCAAGGCCACACTGGGACTCTCTCTCTTGAGGCTGACGATTTCATAGAGGTAAGCTAGTGGCTGGCTGTTCTGCTTCTCTGTTCTTTCAGCTTTCATCACAATATCTGGCTCTGGGTTTTTTATTATAAGACCTTCTATGATTTGGTTACATGAAATTATTAAAAACAGAAAGGATGAGTTTTTACTAGTCTTCACCATTGGTTAGGGAGGATCAAGAGATTTCACCACAGATTGTCACCAATAGCACATAATCTATCATTAGTTAACACAGTTTCCATTTTCAAAACCCACCCCTCAACCTGCCCTCACCAAAAATAAAGTATTTTCTAGGCAGGCCTGCTCTGTCTTATAACATTTAGCCTCTGCTAGGGCCAATCTCATAGAGATTTCTTTACTGGCATTTAAGTAGCTAAACTAAATTCTACTGGACACAACATCAAATTTTATTTATGGTAATAAACCACGTTTGTGCATGTGCTTTAAGCTATGAACATCTACAAATACGAAAAATTATTCATCTCTGCCTACCAATAGCTCCCATGTCTCTGTATGGCTCCTTTTCAATAAACAAAGTTTGAAAAAAAAAAAAGATGCCTCTAAATTATGTCAAAATTATAAGATGAATGGAAAATTACACCATATTAGCAAACACTATTTGGAACTGAAAGTAGGAAGCTTCATAATATAATTACCATTGTGGGTCAGTCCACGTCAATTACTTAGCGTGCTACTCTAAAAATTATTACAAAACCAATGAAAACAACTCAGATATAAGTATAAATGGATTATTTAATTGTTATAATGTTAATTATAGTCACTCAAGAAGTGTATAACTAGGAATTTTTAACCAAATCATTAAAATTTATAAATAAAGGAATACCACTTACAAGCTGCTCTGATTTCACACCATATAACTGGATAGTCTTTGCCACATTTTTTGATACAGCTAATGTGAGGTTTGCATCAACAGCAGCTACATTGAGTTCACTAGAGAAAACAAAAGCAGATTTCAATTAGCAACATAATTCATCAACAAAGCAAGAAGCATCATATAACCTGAAGCCCAATAAGGAACATGTTGAATCTTCATACAGATTTTGCTGATTGCTTCCAGGAATTGGTTACAATATTTCATTTTTCTCCCTAAATTCAGAATTAGGAAAAAGGGCTTTGAGATGGCTTTGTTAATGATCAGTTTCACATTAATAAAAGCAAGCCACGTGTGGGTTCAGGCTGTGACTAGGGGGGTAAACTGTGTAGAGATTTAAAGGAGCACTCTTGCTAACACTGAGAAGTGCAATTAGCAGCACTGCAAGTCACAAGCATCTGCAAGGGAGTGACAGCTCTTGAATGGAAATGACGACCTTGGAGGGACACAGGCTAAACATATAAATTACATATGACACATACGGACACTTGCGCTCCGCATAAACTATGCCAGTTAATTCTGCCTCATAAAGAATACCTTTAAATATATGGACAGCATAAGACTATCATTTTAATATTTAAAATTTTAGATTCTTAAGTATTTCTCTGTCATGTTCATTGTCAACTTTAACAGTGAACTGATAGGACATTTGATTTGACTGTAGAAGGAAAGAGAACATTTTCCCAAAAACCATGGAAAGAATATCAAGAGTTAAAAATCTCATGAAAACCATGAAAGAAATGCATTATCTCTGAAGTGGATGAAGTTTTGGCACTTGCCAGATTAACTTTTTAAAGAAACTAAAGAAACCACAAGGCCCTGGCTGGCCTTAAGTACTTGGGAGGCAGAGGCAAGAGAACTCTATGAGTTGGAGGTCTGTTTGGTCTATATAAAGAATTCTAGAACAGCCAGGGCTACAAAGAGACCCTGTCTCAAAAAACCAAAAAACCAAAAACCAAAAAAGAAACCGAAAGAGTTTGAAACAACACCAGTATTTGATACATAAAACAAAATGCCCCTTCACGTAGTACTGAAACTCTTCCCGTCTGCATTCTATTAAACACTAGCATAGCACCCTTCTTCAAACCCCAGATAATGTCTGACTAGAGCACTGTCATCCCTGATGATCAACCTCCCCAACATTTACAGAATGAGGTAACAGAGACTAAGTTGAATATAGCACCTTGCCCACCACAAGCACACTAAGAAGGTAAAAGCTGCTAAGGTGAAAAGCATAGTCCAGACTTATCAGGTCAAAGTACATCATAAGAGGTGTAGGGCAGTTGAAGCACTGTACAGATACATTCACGGCTACAGATATGCACATACGTATTGCATCTGTAAAGTGCCATCCTCAAATCTGTAGACTGAAAGAACTTAAACAATTCTACCTCATGGTTCTATATTGCCCAGCCACTCACTATTTTTATTCTTCAAAATGTCAATCATGAAAGTACAGACTGTTATGACAACTTGACAGCTATGTCAGGGCTGGAGTTCTAATCTGACTGGAATACCTCTGAAGCCACAGTGAACTGCATTTGTCTGCAAGTACTCAGAAGTACCTCTGTGGATACCCGCTCTGAGATGTCTTTCTGTATGCTCTGAATATGTATTTCTCCCATTGGCTAATAAATAAAGCTGCTTTGGCCTATGGCAGGGCAGGATGAAGCTAGGCAGGAAAATCCAAGGGAGATAGTGGGAGGAGAAAGGCAGAGTGGGAGACACCTAGCTGCCACCCAAAGAGCAGCAAGATGCCAGCAGACCTGTAATGCCACAGCCACATGGCAAAACATAGATTAACAGAAATGTGTTATTTTAAGATGAAAGAGCTAGCTAGCAAGGAGCCTGGCCATACAGTTTATAAATAATATTAAGCCTCTGAGTGATTATTTTATAATAATAATAATAATAAATATAAGGACCACAGCATGGGTGGGGCCGGAGACACATACCGCTGCATATACCTTCCCTTTTTAGTTTAAAAGCTATTCACATTCACTTGGAAAGCTTAAAGTAGTGAACTTAAGTACGTTGTGGAATATTAGTTTAACTATGTAAAGATGTGTTGCATTTATCTTGTCTGACTAAGGCACCTGAGTGGTGAATGGACAATAGCTAGCCAGTAGAGACATAGGCAGGGCTAGCTAGCTAAGCAGTTGAAAGCCAGCCAGACAATGAGTAGGACATATAGAATGAAAGAAAGGTACAAAGCCCCGAGGCAAAATGTAGATAAAAAGAAACAGGTTAAATTAAGATATAAGAGCTTAGTGGGACAAACATAAGATAAGGCTGAGCATTTATAATTAATAATGAGTCTCCACGTCATGATGTGGGAGCAGGTTAGTGGCCCAAAAGACAGCCTGTTACACATGTAGGCTAATCAGAATTATTAATACTGTTTCTTTCATGAAGTGCCTTCTACATTTCTGGGTTAAAATCTCTATATATGTCTGAGTTTTTCAGTTTGTAAGATTATTTCATATTTGTTTTCCCATGTAATACTAGGAAGTTAGTAGAGTATGAAGAGCTAGATTTAATTTCATCTTGCTAAGATGCAAAGTAATTATAACAGATCATTTTTCTTTTTCTCCCCCCCCCCCCGGAACCATTTTTTTTCTTTTCTTTTCTTTCTTTCTTTCTTTTTTTTTTTTGGTGGTGGTTTTTTCAAGACAGAGTTTCTCTGTTTAGCTTTGGAGCCTGTCTTAGAACTTTGCCTTGTAGACCAGTCTGGCCTAGAACTCACAGTGATCCACTTGCCTCTGTCTCCTGAGTGTTGGGATTAAAGGCATCCGTCACCACTGCCTGGCCATAATAGGTGATTTCTGTACTCTACACACTGTATCTATATTTAAATGGCTTTATTAATTGGATTCTCAAGCACTATGTGAATGCTCATTCACTATAAAATCAACTGAATTGAAAACCTAACTACTTGAACAATTTGAGGTAAATTAAAGTGTACTGCCACTGGCAAACAGGGCAGGCAGTCTGGCATGCTATTTCACAAGACATACATACCTTGCTATAGTTTTAATGATGCCATCAAGCTCATCAGAGGAAGGAGGATTACGCCCACCAGGGGGAAAAACCAAGTTGATGGGATCAAAGAGTCTCGATAGGGATTTTGAGAGATAAGCAGCCTCATAGGGTTGCAGTGAATCTTTCAAAGCCTTTTCTGGACTGTGAAAATAAAATATTTAAAAAGGTAAGTAATAGTTATAAACTGTAGTTGTAAATACATTTCAAAATATATCTCCAATGAATGTAACTATTAACAAGAATTTGTTTTAAATGCACTTTTAGAAACATGTTTCATAACTGAACATCTATTAAGGATTATATAAGCATTTTAAGTGTAAATCTTAGCTATGTAGTATAGCATGTATTTACTGGATTGAAATTAAAAGAATACTGCAGGAGCCTATTAATTCTATGCTATTTATAGACTATCAAGCATACCCAAGAGAGGCAGCCAGCAGATTCCTCTCATGTTAGCTCAACCCTTTTTATTCACAGCTGCTATCTTTCACAAAGCCTACAAACTTAGGGGAAGGATACAGAGGTCAGCCTTCAACAGATGTCCATTCTTGGGATACTAGCAAGAATGAAGGCAAAATGAAGAAATACTACTCGTAAAAGTCCTATAATTGCATAAAGGTTCTTGAGTGGAGTTCTCATTTGTTTTACAGTACTCTTCACAAAACAAAAATTCTGCTTCCCAAACTCTCCTTTATTCTTCACTGGCCCCAGCAATTCCTGCAGGATCCCATTTAACAGTCAAAGACTGGATCTTACAGTGTTCTTTTAATTACTAGCAAATGCCTTTCTCCATTATTAAACTGCTTTACTCCTATGATTAATTGCCTGTTTTTTCACATCCTCTGCTTACCATCCCTTCACCAACCTTTCCACTCTTATTCCTTAGAGAGCAAACTTCCCTTTGTCTTACCCGTCAACCTTGACAACATCTGACCTTCTCTCTGTGTACAAGCAACAGTCTCTCTCTTTCTCACCCTTCTTGTCTAATCCACAAGCCTAAAGGTAGACTGCTCTTGGCTCCTGAAGCAAAATTCCAGAGTTATCTCTTGCTTCTTTCTCATTCAGTAAGTAGTTCACTCAACATGCACCAGGCACTTCGATAAGTGGTAAGAAGATAAAAAAAACAAATAGTACTTTACAGACCAGTGAAAAGGGGGCAGGTGAAGTTCAAGCATAAAGGGGACTTTCCATATGTTCCACCCTTTCCTATCTCTTCTCTTTCCACTAATATCACTAAGTCTTTATAATCTGCCAAGTATTTCATGGACATGGAAATTTGGCAACGTGCTTGGTGAAAAAATAGTACACTGGCCATGTAAAGTTCACAAGCTAACAGAAGATACATAAAAAGTCAAACAACAGGCTGGACAGGTAGCGTGGAGTGGTTAAGGACACTGGCTGCTCTTCCAGAGGACCTGGGTTCAACTCTCAGCACCCACATGGCAGCTCACAATCTTCTATAGCTCCAGTTTCAAGGGATCCAACACCCTCTGCTGGCCTCCATTGAGTACTAGGCATACAAATGGCACACATACACACAAGCAGAATATTCACACACTTTTTGAAAGTAAGTCATGAGCTCAATACAGAATGATAGTAGTAAATGCTACAAGAAACAAAAGTGGAGTATCAGGGAGAAAGCAAATGTCATTAACCATTTCTACACTGCTTCATATCAAAAGGTCTGAAGCCCAACCCACAGCTCCATCACTTAGCTGTTCAGTCTCACCGACTAAAACCATGGACTATAACTTTCCTCAACTGGACATGTTCTAGTTTGTTTCATTTGCAATTTGATCTGTCTTCTATGATTTCCCCATTATTTTGATCTAAGAAGATTTAGCTTATTTATTTTAAAATAACAAAGGTTTTCAGAAAAAAATATAATGTACCTCTTTGTTTTCCACCAAAGAGCTTTATTAAAATAAATTTATATATTATGCAATTTTATTTCTTAAAGTCTATGGTTCAATAGTTTTATATTTAAGATCCCTGCAATTATCAGTCAGCCATCAATTGATGGCTCCGTGGTTAAGAGCATTGGTTGTTCTTGGAGAGGACCTGAGCTGATTTCCCAGCACGTACATGTTGGCTTGTATCTAGCCTATATAAAGAATATTTTATTTTGTACTAAAATGATATTTGTATGTTAATAAATAAAGTTGCCCGGGGGTCAGAGCTATTAGCAAGCCATAGGAAAGCCGGGCAATGGTGGCGCACACCTTTAATCCCAGCACTTGGTAGGCAGAGCTAGGTAGATCTCTTTGTGTTCAGGGATACAGCCAGCATTGGAGACACACGCCTTTAATCTCAATACCAACCATAGAAAACCTGGAGGTCTATACAGACAGGCAGTGACGAGGCGGTCATGTGGTTGGGTTTACAACCAATGAGAAGGCAGAACCGAAAGTCTTTATAAAGATTTTAACACAGGAAGTAGCTCTTTTTCGGAGAGGTAGGACCACCGCAGGAGGAAGGGTAAGGTTTTAGCTCTTAGCTCTGACCTCTTGGCTTTCTTCTTTGCATTGGTTCTGTGTTTCTTGTTTAATAAGACAGTTGGTTACATCTACATATATGTACAAATATTTTCTACTATTGGTGATCTTGATGCACTCAGGGTTTTACTTTTGAGGCAGTCATATATATGTATACACACACATATACATATATATTCTTTTACACTTTGACTTTTAGTATCATATCTAAGAATCTTTTACCATATCTTAAGTCATGAAGATATGCCCTTACGTTCTCCTGTGATATTTATACTGTATGTTAAAAATTTTTAAGGATTTATTTTGTGTATGAGTGTTTTGTTTTCATGCATCTGTGTGTGTATATATAAGAATATGTATATATGTATCTTGTGTATGTATATAGAAAAACACACACACATATATATATATGTATATTCCACGTGTATGGCTGGTACCCACAGACTTTAGAAGAAGGCATTAGATCCCCTGGAACTGGAGTTATGAATGGTTATGAGTCATCACCATGTGGGTACTGTGAACTGAACTTAGGTCCTCTGTGAGCAACAATTGCTTACAACTGCTAAGCCATCTGTTTAACTCTTATGCTGTCCATTTAGGTCTTTGATCCACTTTTAGTTCATTTTTATATACAGTCAGAAAAAGAGTTCAACTTCATATTTTTGCATATGACTATTAATTATTTGAGCATCATTTGTCATTATGTTCCTTTTAAAAATCAAATTAACAAACAATGCATCTTTTCTTTTTCTTTCTTTCTTTTCTTTTTTTCTGAGACAGAGCTTCTCTACATATCTCTGGCTGTTCTAGAACTTGCTCTTGCTCTGTAGAACAGTTCTGGCCTCGAACTCACAGAGACCCACCTGTCTCTGCCTCCCAAGTCCTGAAATTAAAGGTGTGTCCCACAACTGCCCAACAATGCACCTCTTTGTACACTTTGAATTCTAATCTATCCTTGTGCCAGTACCATTTGTTATGATTAGAATATGAGATGTCCCTCACAGAGTCATACATTGAGAGCCTAACTGCCTGCTTTGGGAAGCTGCATAAACTTTTTTTGGGCTCTGACCTAACAAATAGATGAAATCCCAGATGGCTTCATCATATGGATGGATTACTGGGGGGGAAAGTAGAAAGTTGGTGATGGTGCCCCATGGAAGAAGTAGGTCCCTGGGAGCAAGCCCTTGAGAGTTGTACCTTGCCCCTGCCCCTTCCCTCCTCTTTGGCCCTGGCCACTATGAAGTGGACTGCTTCCCTCCACCATGCTTTCCTCAGGATGTCTTTTTTTTAACTTGCCAGGATCCTAAAGGCACTGGAGCCACCTAACCGTGGACAGAAACCAGGAAACAAGCCTTTTGTGCTTTAGGTTGTTTCTCTCAGGTGCCACAATGACGACAACATTGACTCCACAGACATCTTGACTAGCAAAAAGCACAAAGTACAAAATCAGAATTCTGTCTTCTAAAGTATTACTCCCCCTGGTCTGTGCTACTTCCAGTTCTTTCCTAGTGCATGTTCATGGACTGAAAATAAAGGTAAGCCAGAAATACACTGATAATGAATATGGTATTTTATATCAACTGCTTATTAATGTATTATCAAATTCCTGTAGCATTGTCTCCTCTTGGAGACAATGGTTTAGATAATCTGGTCTCCGGCTACTCTTCCAGCCTAACCTGGCCATGTGCTTCACTAGTCAGTACTAGCAGACACAACCAGCTGTTTTAGGAAAAACACATAAAAGAGAAACAAGCAGCTAACATTACACAGAACCTACCCAGTGTTTTTTCTTACTAAGTAAGTGATAAGAATCCATTGCTACTTCAGTCAGTGTTGTGAAAATAAATAGGATTTTAGAATTGGAAGAAAGTTAATCACTTTATCTGGCACTCACACAGAAATGTGAAATTCTTATCAGTTTTTGTGGAAAGCTGGCAGGGTAGAATTCATAGACATAATATATTGGTTTCCAATGTAGTTCTTCAAGATGGTTATAAAATATGTGCTTTGTGGTGACTGAAGGGATTTCTTGGGATAGATCTGACTGTACTTGGTATTTTCTAAAACATTGACTGAGGAACTATCCCAGCATAAGATTTATTTCCCTGGCAGTTTCAGCATACACCAGATCAACTCAAAGACAAAGATTTCATCTGTTTATCATTCAGCTTCTTATTACCCAGCATAGTCTTAAACTTCAAAACCCATTCTGGCAGCAGATACAGTGCTCAGCCACAGGTCAATTTAATGTTTGTAGTACAAGTTTTGCAAAATACACCAGTCATTCCAAAGACTTAGAAGCTTAGTATATTCTCAATTTCTAGTTTATAAGGAAAACAGAAAACAAAATTCCTAAAATGCCAATAATCCATACATTCACATTAAATAAAACATACTCATAATCTGGCCTTTTCAGTATGAACATGTCTTGTGTATCATCTTCCATGTGTGGGAGGTCAACAAAAAGGTCAGCAGTTCCACTTGTACTGAAATTTCCTTGGATATTTTGACTGTACTGCTGAAGACGCTTCCATAAGTCATTATAAAGACGTAATAGTTTAGGGTATTCTCCTTCAAATGCCTGTTTCAAAAACATAGAAGCTGCCAAGCAAAATATGTATTAGATAAATCATAAGGCAATAAGAGGTAGCAAATCAATATTTGAACAAACAGACCACTACTAAAGAATAAAGACAGGTTCCAACGACACCTTTGAAAATTATACCAATAATTATTCATTGCATTTGGTACAAAGACCACATATTCTAAAATGTTATCTACATTAAAAACAGACAAAATTCCGCCAGGTGGTAGTGGTGCATGCCTTGAATCATGGCACTTGGGTGGCAGAGGCAGGAGGATCTCTGAGTTTGAGGCCAGTCTGGTCTGCAAAGCAAGTTCCAGGACAGCCAGAGCCATGCAGAGAAACCCTATTCGAAAAACCAAAAAGAAAAAAAAGACAAAATTCACAATTTTAGTTGAATATATCCTTCTCTTGATAATTGATTTTTAAAAAAGGTACATAGAAATATTGGATCTAACTCTTTCATTTAAAAATAGTTTATGTATTTGTATTTATGTACATTGGTGTTTTGCCCACGTGTGTGTCCTTGTGAGGGTGTCAGATCCCCTGGAACTAGAGTTACAGACAGTTGTGAGCCGCCAACCCAGGTCCTCTGGAAGAACAGTCAGTGCTCTTAACCGCTGAGCCATCTCTCCAGGCCTACTATTTCTTTCTTAAACAGTATCTATCTAATTCTGTTGGAATGTTTTGATAGCAAAACAAAAGACAGTAAGGGGGAAACAAATAAAAAGAATAACATTTCTTGGGGCTGGAGAGATGGCTCAGCAGTTAAGAGCACTAACCATTCTTCCAGACGACCTGGATTCAATCCCCAGCACCCACATGGGAGCTCACAATTGTCTATAACTCCAGTTCAGGGTGTCAGAAACCCTCACACAGACATACATGCAGGCAAAACACCAATGAACACAAAATAAAAATAAATTATATATTAAAAAAGAGTAACATTTCTCATGAATGTAGTTGCAAACATTAAAAATAAAACTTTTCCAAATCTAATCCACCAATATTTAAAGAGGATACAGCATGATTGAGGAGAATTACTCCAGAAATTAATCACTAGTTTTAACATTTTAGGATCAGTATTATTCATCATATTAACAAACTTCTAAGAAAAAAAATCACATTATCTTTTAATGGAAGAAAAACATTTAAAAATAAAAAACAGGCTAACATTTACTCCTATAATAAGTCTAAGGAGAAGTGGAATCTGAAATGGACACCTATAATGGAAGAGAAGAGTCTAGAAACCCTTCAGCGGGATCAGCACTGTCAGCACAGTAAGTGGAAAACAGGCTTTCAGATTAGAGAGCAGGTAGCACTATATAAGAGGCAGTGTGCTCATTTACATGAGTTTAAGTCGCTGTATGTAAGTTCAACAAGCAAACAATCCATGTCTATATACTGGCAATAACTAAGCAGAATTGAAATTTTAAAACAATATATTAGCAATAGCATTAATATAGGAACTTATTAGCTGTATATCTAACAAAATATGAAGACAATGTGGAAACAATGCTGAGCTGAAGAAGACCTAAATAGTTCAGTAGATTAATTGCTAGATGTGGATTATGCCCAGATTTATCTACACATTAAATGCAATCTCATACAAAAATCAATGCAGACCTTTGGTAGAAATTAAGAAAATGACTAAAAATTCCTATGGAAATTGAAAAGACCTAGAATAGAAAAATTAACTTTGAGAAAATGAGTTAGAGGAATAATTCTGTATGATTTCAAGATTTGTAAAACTATGACAATAAAAACAACTGGTACTAGATAAAGATCAGCACACATGTTAACAACAATGTAGAGAGTGCAAAAGCTCATGCACAGACAAATACATGGAAAACTGACTTTGACAAAAGTGCAAAGGTGAGCTGGGGAGGGTCCTTGTCAAAAAATGTAACAACTGAATATTGATATGCATACCATTGCAATTTAATATCTTTGCATCTTATTTAGAAACTAATTCACAAAAGATTTAACTTTCCAGAGAAAACTTTCCTTTCCGTGGGTAAGACATGATCTGAAAGCCCAATCACAGTAACGGAAGGAGTCACGGACAGTCTAAATCAAAAGTGTCTTTTCCTCAAGAAGCACTGCTGAGATTATGACAAGACAAGCCCAGAGTGGGAAAATGTGTCCCCACAGATTGGACAAAGCATTTATAGCTGGAGTATATAAAATTGGAAAATTTTTTATGGGGACCATCATTAAAGAAGGTCTATGTATGGCAAATAAGGACTAAACATGTTCAGTAAATTGCCAAATGTAAATCAGAACTACAACTAACACAATTGTATTAACTGTTCATGTCTTTAAAAAGAAACAAAATGAATGTCTATATAAAATGTTGAAGATATAAAAGTGAAACTCTCAAACACATTGTTAAAGAAAAAAGGTGTGTGTGTATGAGTTCTGCCATTTTATATTCCCAGATAGGAGGTACCCAAGAGAAGCCAAAAATTGAAAACAACCTAATGTCATCAACAGTTACATACACGAACCAGATTAACACACACACACACACACACACACACACACACACACACACACACACACGCACACACACACACACACACATATGGGTGCTATCCAGCAGTGAAAGCACACTGAAGTATGGATAACCCTTAATAAAAGCACACACCAGAAAGAGGACAGACAAGGAAAAATACACAATCTACTCTATACAGTTTAGTCTGCACAGAATGACACGGAAACATACAAATATGCAAAGCAGACTAGTGTTTGCTGGGGGAGGGAAACAAAATTAGGTGGGAAGGGATCATAAAAGGTAGTTCAGGCTGGCCTGTAACTTACTGTGTAGTCTAGTCTGGCATCAAACTTGCAGTAATCCTCCTTCCTTAGCCTCCAAAGTACTAGAATTCTAGGTTTGGCTTAATTTTTATTGCTGTGATAGTCTGACAAAGTTGTGTGAGAATCAAAACTTAGCTGCATGGTGGTGGTGCATGCTTTTAATCCCAGCACTCAAGAGGCAGAGGAAGGTGGATCTCTGTGAGTTTGAAGCCAGCCTGGTCTACAGAGACAGCCAGGGCTGTTTCACAGAGAAGAAATCCTATCTCGAGAAACAAACAAACAAACAAACAAAAAATCCAATTTTATCAACTTCTATACTTTAAATATTTACAGTGTCTTGTAATTTTCCAAAGGAAATTAGCTGAGAAAGAACTTCTTAGGCTCCTTCCCTCTCCCTGATGAAGAAGCAATCCACCATGGGCCCTTGCATGATGGATTCCTATCATATTTTCTTCCAGAGTGTGCCAATAGAACAAGTGTCTGGCTGATTGTGTACTTGTAAAAAGCAACCTTGAGAAAGGTGTCTCCCTTCTGCTGAGAGAAGGCAGGGTTTTGCACAGCTCACTACTACTGACAGTAGGTTCACCAAATCCAAGGTTCTTTACCTGTGACGCTGCCTCTAGCTGTGTAAGCACCATGCATGTAAGCCTATGCCCCGTCTCCCCACAACCTCTGGATGTACTAGGAGCCAACAAAACAACATGATATTGCCCATGCTGCTGGCTGTGTTGTGTTCTGTCTTCAGACAACTCATAAAACCGTGGCAGATGAGACTTTCTAAGAGAAGATTTTTCAAGCCTTTCACAACTCTTGAGCTCCCTCAACCTAATGATATTCTCACGGTTATGTTCTAACAATGCTTTATGCTACTTTTGCACTTACTGGGCCTTGTAATCCTATCTTCTTAAAGAGCATTTCCTGTACTTGACTATATATACCCCATGCACGTAAAGAAATGCCCATTTTCCTCAAACCACTGCTAAATTTACATACCACAATAGAGATTAAGCAATTTTGAGTTATATAACTTAATTTTTGTTGTTTAATGAACAGCAAACTTACTTTTTTTCATACCCATATCTTACCTTTATAGAACAAACCTCTGCTGTGGCTTTCACACAACTAAACTCTTCCCAGGTCATCTCAGTATATGTGATTACACCAAGTATATTTAAAACTTACAATAAGTACTGTGTGCTTAAATCTTTAAGCTAAGTTTTCTTTGAAGTGTTTATATGTTCATATAACTTGATTTTAACCTAGTATTTGATAAATATAGAATAATATAGGTAATATAAATATCAATAAATATTTAATAAATAAAACAATAAATATAAAAGTAGTTTTTATGTCAACTTGACACAGGTAGGGTCATCTGGGAAGAAAAAATATTAATTGAGAAAATGTTTCCATATGATTGGCCTATAGGCAAGTCTGTAGGGCATTTTCTTGATTGAAGATTGATGTGAGAGGGCCCTCTTCTGGCTTCCAGGAGCTCCTGCTTACACTTGGTGCACATAAACTCACAAAGGCACACACACATACACACAAAAATAACACATAAATACATATTTTATGAAAGAGAAATTCCAATTCTCTACAATATTATTAGAACTAGTCACTGGAGTTTAACCCACAGCACACACAACAGTCTACCTTAACAACAATAATAATATGACTACCTACTTATTTAAGAGTTCACAGGATATAAGAGCAGCTCTTCCTGTCATTTAAGCATATTTCACAGGGCTCAACAGAGACGAACTATATTTATAAGTAAAGTAGGTGAATGGGGAAGTAGAAAGGAATATAAAAGACTTCTAAAGCCTAACACACTGAGTTATTTCAATGTTGTTTGGTTTCTAGGGTTTTTTTTTTTTTCTTGAATCTTGCATTATAACTAGATAGGGTCTCACAAGGTGGAAATTCCTAGAACCACTAAAGAGTCAATTTAGATTTACCTCAGTATTTTGCGGCTAAGGAGACAAAAATCATCCAACTTCTCAATTGAAATCCCAGGAGAAGAATGTCTAAGTAACAGGGAAAAGTGAAAGCTACACTGAGACATATTAAAACTGCACTGCCCCCAAGTCAACCTCATTAGCCAGTACAAACTCAGCAGGCAACAAAGAGGAAAAAGGAAGTATACAAATAAATCCAGACAATTCCACAGTCCTGTCAGCCTGCACACACATTAATAGACTCCAGAGATAAAGAGTACACTCAAATACATCAGAATATACAAGTAAATCTTTTTTTAAAAAAAATTTATTTATTTATTATGTATACAACATGCATAACTGTAGGCCAGAAGAGGGCACCAGATCTCATTACAGATGGTTGTGAACCACCATGTGGTTGCTGGGAATTGAACTCAGGACCTCTGGAAGAGCAGTCAGTGCTCTTAACCTCGGAGCCATCTCTCCGGCCCCCTACAAATAAATCTTATGAATCAATAAGCCTGACAGTTCCACAGAGAACTATCACACACTCCATAAAAGAGAATACAGATGGTGAATGTGCACATGGAAAAGCTGTAAAAATAACATCTATAAAACATATTCAAATTAAATAAAAATGTGACTGAATGAAAACACCACAAGAATGGCTAAAAAAACACTAACAATGCCAAGGGTTGACAGAAATACGAAACATATATACAACCAATTGGAGTTCAAACTGACACATCACATCGAACACCTCTTGGACAGTGTCTGCTGAAGCCATCATCCACAGCTACATGACCAACTATAGCGATCTCCTGAAGCTACTACAACAAATCATTACAAGCCTGGATGTTTACATGAATAATCTGGCAAAAGACTAAGTCAAAACTGAAATATCTGTTGGGCCCTTTCCCTCTGAACGTTCTAGGGAACAAAGGACTCTTGTCTTTTTCATCTCCCTACGTTCCTTGGTTTATGCTGCTTCTCAGCAGTAGATCCCTCTGGCCTCTGATTCTCTATTATGGCTGCTCCTCTAACTCTTCTATCTGAATCTTACTTTTCTCAGGACTGTATGATTACAGTGTGTCCACCCACAGGATTCAAGATAATCTCATCTCAAGATTCTAAAGTCACATTTGCAAAGTCTATTCTGCTGTATGTGGCACCAGACAACTTCTGGAGATTAGAACATGTCACTCTGAGAGTTATTATTCTGCCTACCAATTCTTAACTTCTGAATTTATTCCCAGTAACTGTACAGAACTGTCATGTTAATTAGCACTATCTGAACTAGCTCAATAAGAAACTACCCAAATGTCTTATGGTAAATACCCTAAAGTACATTCACAAGTGGGATGTTTTATAAAATGGGAAATGATTTACAAGTCCATGTAATATGGAGGACTAAGAAATATGCTGAGAAAGATAAACTGAATAGCAGACACAGGAGCACAAAAACTATGATTTTATCTGAGTAAAATGAAGTAGCAATGTTTTTTAAAAAGATATTACATTAGAAATTAGAAATTGTTAAATGGGCCAGGCAAAAATTAGAAGGGAGGAGGAGGGGAGCATCTAGGACACAGGCAATGCTCTTCTGTGATCTTGGTTACAAAGAAGGTTTGAGGTTCGAAAAATTCTTCTAGGCATAAAATATCATATATAAAATGTATATAAAATTATACTTTTGCAGGGGCATTGAGACAGGGTTTCTCTGTGTATCCCTGGTTGTCCTGGAACTCATGCTGTAGACCAGGCTTGCCTCAAACTCAAGAGATCCGCCTAACTCTGCCTCCCGAGTGCTGGGATTAAAGAAGTGTGCCACCACTGCCTGTCAAAATTATATATTTTTAAATAAAAAAATTTTAAGAAACACAGAAAGTTAGTGAAAAATTGTAATGAAAAAATAAAATGATTAAAATCTCCCTATCAGAGCTACCAAAAGTACCCTATCAGATCTATTAAAAATATCCTGTCAAACCTAAGCACTTACTTGACTTACTCTCTTCTAGTCACATAAACATTTCTCAAGCCCTCACAGCAATTAGTCCTCATTTTGAAAAGACTACAAATTTCCTCTATTATGTTTATACAGAATGTTTAGAATGAATGGTGCTTTGGTTGTCATTGTCATTGTTAAGATTTTGAGATAGGGTGTCACTTGCTATTGTTATGGTTTTCAGATAGGCCTGGAACTCCCTAAACTGCCCACGCTGGCCTCTAACCCCTAATCTTCCTCCTGAATGCCAGGATCACAGGTGTATACCTCCATGTCTGGTAAATGATGACTTATTTGCTCCTTAGGACTATACAGAGAAGCCAAGCACAATAGCATACACTATAACACTGAGCACTCCAGAAACTGATGCAAGGAGATCACTAGCTCAGCCAGCATGCACAATGAGTTTCAGGGCAGCCTGGGCTCTATAGTGGGCACCTATCTCAAAAACAAACCAACAAACAAAAAAATCAAGGTATCTTAGGGTTTCTATTGATGTGAAGAGACACTGTGGTAACAGCAACTCTTAAAAAGGCAAACATTTAATTGCCATGGAAGCCATTTTTATTCAAAACACCATACAAGACTCGAGGTTGTTCCTGAGTTTGATCCCCTAGCACCACACACACACACATACACACACACACACACACACACACACACACACACACACACACACACCAACAAAACACAATACTTTAAAAAAAACTATAGTAAAATGCTTTAATTGCAAGAATAAAAACTCTAAAAGGTACTTTAAATAAAAATGAGGTTACTCTTGCAGTGTGTGTGTGTGTCCTTAACTTTTAAGAACTATATTGTTTACATAAAGTCATAGATATATGTACACACACACACATATTTGAGATATCAGAGTAGAAGTGAAATGAAACTGTCTAAGGAAATAAAGGAAACTAATAAGAGGCAGGTGGGGGAAGAAGAAAAAGATAGGAGGGTATGGAGAATGTTATCAAAATATATTATATACTTATATAAATGTCCAGATGTAACATAAGACCATATACAATGAACATATACCCCCTCACCTCCCAAAAAAAACCCTCAAAACAAAACAAAACAAAATACGAAAATGCATCATTTAGCTTCCTGGCAATTGTAATGTGTTTGTGTTGCTGTTGTTGTTAAGATAAGATGTAGTGTGGTCTAGGCTGGCCATAAACTCCTCATCATCTTACTGACTCCTCCCAACCAAAGCAAAATAAAAAAGCACTCATAAATATATACTTTATTTGTTTTAATTCTTGTAAGATTTGATTTTTTTTTTTTTTAAAGATAGGGTCCCACTATGTGGTCCTGGCTGGGCTGGAACTCACTGTGTAGACCAGGCTTGCCTCACAGAAATCCACCTGCCTCTGCCTCCTGAGTGCTAGGATTAAAGGTGTGCATCATTATGCCTGGCAATAATGACGATTAAGAGTCAAATCTTGGAAGAGAAGCCAATGCTGTTAACCACTGAGCAATCTCGCTAACCACCATCCCCTCACCCATTTGTAAATACTAAGTTTTCGTGAAAGAGCACAGCATCTTTCCCCATTCCCTCCCTCTTCTTTCTGTCTGTTAGTATTTACTGAATCCCTGCTGTGGGCCACTGAGGATGCCACCTCCATGAAGGGCACTCGTTGTCTTATGAGGCTTACATTTAGGTGGTGGTGGTAGTCAGACATGGCAGGTAAATTATTAATATGGACTATGGAGGGTACTGAAGCATATTTATTTATGATGAGATATTCTGGGAGAAGTCTTAAATGAGAAAGAGAAATTCTGTTTTCATTTCAAATAGTTCATAAAGATAGTGTTCACTTTGCTTGTTTCTGTTGAAATTTAAAAATATGGATCATAACCCAATGGGTTGCTGAATCAATATTATTATCTGGAAACTAAAAGAGAAAAGAATAGACAAAAGGCTTAGAAACCATATTTTGAAAATATTCATGACTCACAGATCATTAATAGGACTTGCTATATAAATTAACTTTATCTTCATGGTTATAGGTTTAGCCTTTTACTTTTTGAATAAAGTAAAATTAAGTTTATTGTCTGTCTAATCCATGAATTAAACTTCCTAGTAGAATATTTTTGTTAAGCATGAACATGCATAATCAGAAAGAACATGTTCCTAACTAGGAAAACTTCCCCTTAGATACATTCTGCCAAAATATTACTTAGACAATCTGTTACTTTGTCTGTAATCTTCAGCTCTGCAGATGGTAGCATTCCTTAACACGGCCTGCCTGGAATTTGAAGCAGCACTACGACACACTACAGGGACTGTGCATGCTATAAAAATGGAAGATGCTTCACAACCAACGTATTTTGGAGTTCTCCCAAGGAAGTTATTAAAGTAATAACAATATCAGAAGATACAGACTACGAAATGTGAAATATTAATGAGAATCTCTGTCTAAAATAATCATATTTCCTCTCAGTAGCTTCTTTGACAAACAAACAGATGGACCCAAGAGGTAAGTACTAAAAAACATACACTGAATTTGGCAATTAAGAAGTAGGTCACTGGTTAACTTAATGAGAACAATTTCATAGAATGGTGCAAAATAGTCAGACTTATTAGTTTCACCTAGCTGAGAAATCAACAGAATGAAATGAAGACAAAAGAAGGTATCACTCTCATGAGAAATATAGGTAAGAGGATAAAAGGAGAACAAACAGTAACTAAAGAGCACTCTTACTTTAATTTCGATTAGATTAGAAAATGTTAAGTTTGCATCCAAGGAGAAGAAATCGGGAGATTTCCAAGGCAAAAAGGAAAGTACCAATATGTTGATAAGAGCTTGCTCAAAACCAAACTGAGCAAGAATAAATGCACAGGTAGTAGAGGGGGAAACTCCATGTAGCCAAAGATGAGGGGAGGAACCAGGGCTCTAGTCTGAAAAAAAAAAAAAGGTACTCAGAAGCTGAGTTTCTTAATGAAAACTGTCTTGTCTCCAGAGGACTGATTATTCAGTGAACACAATGAGGGAGAGTGGGATAGATGGCAAGTACCAAGATCTGCAATGGCTAAAGAAAGTAAGATAGGCAGACAAATCACTCACACACTCACACTCACTGCCTGCCTGCCTGTCTCTGTCTCTGTCTCTGTCTCTCTCTCTCTCTCTCACACGCACGCACGCACGCGCACGCACGCGCACACACACACACACACACACACACACACACACACACACACACACCGCACACCAATAGCATCATTATCATTGTTTCTGGAAGTAGATTAGGAGTCCTGTGAGATGGTTCAACAGGAAAACGTACTTGTCGCCAAGCTTGGAGATCTAAGCTTGGGGCCCAAGACATGGCAGGAGAGAACTAGCTCCCACAAGGCATACTTTGACCTTCACATATGTACATTGGCGTGTACACACACACACACACACACACACACACACACACACACACCACACCACACAAATAAATGTAATAAAAATTAATAATAGTGGTGGTAATAAAATTAGATTAGGGACTTCTGCCTCTGATTGGTCAAGATGGTACAAAAGGGCCAGATTGATCCTCTTACATGAAATATACAATGGATGCAACCTATGAAGAAACTGGTTTCCAAGACATTTCATATCACAGAAAAAATGACATGATCTCTGAGAGACAGGAAACATAGGCTCCCTGCCTATTTTTTTGGGAAGGAATTTCCAGGCCACAGCACAGGGAAGGAGTAACAGACTGGCACATCAGATCATGGAAGGATGTACCAGAGAGGGGAGAGCTACAGAAACTCAAGAGAGCCACAAAGGGTTCACCCAGAGTATGAGGCAAAACTGTTACCAGCATGCGTGTTATGAAACCCCCCAGAGGGATAAACAGCCACCCCAAACATTAGAGAGGGAATATCTGTTAGTCACACAAAGCTGGGAATAAATAACTCCTGTTGTAGAAATCCTGGCTCGGAGCCTCAGAGTGAACATTAGGTGTGTGGAAAGGATCGAGAAATTCTGCCTCAGCAGCAGGAAACAATCAGTCCTAGATTAATCACTAATACCAAAGGTTCAATACCAAAGGTTCAATCTGTATCTGAGTAGCTGCAACACACGATAGGAGTATTTAAAGACAGAAAAAAAGACAACCAGCACCAAGCAAGGTGGGACTCAGTGTCTGATACACACGAAAAACATACTTTAAAAAAAAAGTAGGAAAATATAATTCACAAAGAGAAGAGACTCTGGCCAGACAACGGGGAGTAAGAACAGCACAGCAGCGCCACACAGGGCACGGCTGGTCAGCCCTGCTGCCTAGAGCACCAATTCCTTATGATGGGGAGTGGGTGTTGAGGTAAGTTTACCTTACAGAATTGTTATACAGTTTCCATGAGAAAAATGTGCTCGGCCAATCAATAATAAACAATACTCTAAAATGTATAAGACTTTTTTTCAAAGAACAAAAATATTGTATTTAAAAAGTTTAAGATTTTTCTGTATGCTAAAAGTTCTGGGGAGTAAATATTGTCATACTGAAAAAAAAAATTAAAAGATAAATTATGGCCAGGATGATGGCTCCGTGAGTAAAAGTGCTTGCCCTACAAGACTGATAACCTGTATTTAATCCCAGGAACCCACACAGAAGATGGAGAAAATCAAGTTCCAAAAGATGTTCTTGGAGCTCCAGATGTGTGCCATGGAATGCTTATATCAGAATGTTTATGCATATAAAATAAAAAGTTAAAAAAATTAAAGAGACTGATCAAAAGAAAAGAACCATGTCTAACAACCCTGTATTTTAAAGAATTTGTAAAAAGTGACAGAGTACATTTTTAGTATTTAACAATGATAGATTACAGCAGTCAAGATAAAAATTCAGACTGTTCATTTTCTCTTCCTGGCATGATGATGGCTATCACCTTGCCAAGGAGCCTCAGAGGTGGCAAACTCTTACAGACTCTCTCACTTTTTTATTAATTAATTAATTTTACACCCCAGCTGCAGTTTCCTTCTGTTCCAGCCGCCCCCCCCCCCTCTATTCCAACCACCCAGTCTACTCGCCTTCTCTTTCTGTTCAGAGAAGGGCAGGTCTCCTATGGATGCCAACACAACCCGGAATATCAAGCTGCAGTAAGAGTAAGCACCTCCCCATGTACTAAGGCTGAGCAAGGAGAGTCATTATGAGAAGCAGGGTTACAAAAGACAGTAAAAGAGTCAGAAACAGCCCCTAGTCTCACTGTTAGAAGTCCCACAAGAGGACCAAGCTACACAACTGTTACATATATAGAGAGTGCCTAGGTCAATCCTATGCAGGCTCCCTGGTAGTTGGTTCAGTCTCCATGAGCCCTAATGAGCCCAGGGTAGCTGATTCTATGAGTTTTCTTGTGCTGTCTTTGATCCCTTTGGCTCTTATAATCCTTTCTCCCCGACTTCTGCAGGACTCCCTGAGCTCTGTCTAATGTTTGGCTATGGGTCTGCATCTGTTTCTATCAGTTGCTGGATGAAGCCTCTCTGATGATAATTGGACTAGGCACCAATCCCAGCACATCCCATTGGCAGGACAGACTGTAGGTCTAAGGTTATGTGGCTGAGTTGGTTTCTCACTCCCTCGTACACATCTCTTTTTATGAGGATATAAATTCCACGAGATCAAGGCCCCACCTTATGATTTCATTTAACTTATTTTCTTCCAGAACATCCCTTGTAGTATAGTTCTTTCCTCCACAATGGAGCAGTTGTGAGGACTTTTACCTCATTAATTTCCACTTGTGTGTGTGTTGGGGGGGGGGTAGGGGAAAAGGATGAAGATTAGAAATTTCTCAGTCCCCTTTCCTCATGGAGATTCCAATCACCCCTATAACAGTAAAACTGACTGGCATGAGTTTCTTTTTTTCAACATTATTTATCTTTTATTTTTATTTTTTATTTTTTTAAGTTTTTCGAGACAGGGTGTCTCTGTGTAGCTTTGTGCCTTTCCTGAAACTCACTTGGTAACCCAGGCTGGCCTCGAACTCACAGAGATCCGCCTGGCTCTGTCTCCCGAGTGCTGGGATTAAAGGCATGCGCCACCACCACCCGCTGGCATGAGATTCTTGATGGTCCAGCTGCCAAGAGTTCTCAAGGGGACTGCTGGGTTGTGTAGCTGTGAGTCATTCATGCTTGCATAAGTAAGTAGCCTTAATAAATTTGCTGGTTCACCAAGCTGAACTTGAATGGAAATTCTCATTGCTGTCTGTGTTCTATCTACAGTGAAAAGGCATTTATTTCCTTACATCTCCCCAGAAAAATCAAATAACAAGCTCTTTGTCCCAAGAGTCACATCAGGGATTTGGGTTTCAATGTATTAATTATGTGTGGGTAGGGACACACATGCAAACATTTTAGACCATAACACAGATATTTTCAACAATTCCTTGTAGAGAGAATTTTCCCTAGTCCCACCCAGCCCTGCAGTCCCATAGCCACTTATAAAATATTCACTCAGAGGCTTAATATTAATTAAAAACTGCATAGCTAATGGTTCAAGCTTCTTGCTAGCTAGCTCTTACAACTTAACTCAACCCATTTTTATTAATCTATGTATTGCCACGTGTTCCATGGCTTTACCTATGTCCCATTAAAATGTTGTTCCTTGGACATCGGGCTGACATCTCCCCCAACTCTGCCCTTTTTCTCTCTGTATCTCTGCTTGAATTACCAGCCTGCCTCTAAGCTGCCTTGCCATAGGCCAAAGCTGCTTTATTTATTAGACAACGGGAGCAACATATATATTCACAGACTACAGAAAGACATCCCATAGCACTCCCTTTTTCTGTCTAATCAAAAAGGAAGGTTTTAACTTTAACATAGTAAAATTATATATAACAAAACAGGTATCAAGCAAGAACTACAGTTACAATATCTAGTCTATTTGCATTTGGCAAAATCAAAGAAAATATTCTATCATCTATCCTATTTTTGTGAGTTTAAAGTTTCATATCTAATTTACCTTTTATGGTAATCAAGGAAACCTATAATTATAACTATCTAGTCTTCAACTCCATCAAAGACCCAGAAGGATATAATATTACGTAAGTAACAAGAAAGTGCATTGTAAGCAACTTCTAAAATTCTACAAGTGACAGAGACATCTGGCTCCCTGGATAGTCACCCAAAGCTCCTCTGCAATGTTGGGGCATCTATCATCAGCCTAAAGGCATAGAGTCTCTGGCAGACTGCTTTGTGAAGCAGGAAATCTGAAGGATTGTCTCGCCTATTGGCAAAGTTCATCAGTTGCTTCTCCCTGTGTTCTTCAGAATGTCTGGCAGTCTCCTCTGCGAAGAAGGAACCTGAAGGACTATCTCACCTTGCAAAGTTCAGTGGTCACCTTCCTATGGGTCCTGCATGTCCAGTTTATATAACATCCTGTAAAGCAGTCGAGGCAAGGGCACTTTTTTGCCCAGTGGCTAACATTTGTCACAAAGAAAACAAACTCCATAATGAGTTTCTTTGATGCCCATCATCCTCTTTGAAGTAACTGGTGCTGCGAGGAGCAGACAGGTCTTACTGTCCAGAAAATGTTTTTAAAACATTTTAAATGCCATATTCCGTAGGTCTTTGAAGTGTTTGAAGATTACCTACCTAACTGAAATATATTTTTGTATATCTAAAAAACTCAACTAACATGACTGTAAGTTTGACTATTAAGATGACTATTAAGTTGTATTTCTTAATTATATATTACATTTTTTAAATAAGCTATATAAACATTATACCCTAAACAAGAGTAGAAATATACATACAGTATAATAAAATTAACCTTAAATTTGTATCAATAAACCATACCAATGCAATGTATGTAAGATTAATAGTTGTTTTTTTGATTAAAGTGGATTCAATAATCTACCCTTTTATCCTATCATTTCTATATCATATCCACCTTTTTTCTTTTAGAAAGAGATTGACTATGATCAATAAAAATTTGTAATCACACCCCTAAATGAAGACAAGCATCCATAATCCATTTCTTTGGGAATGTGGACGTAGTGTTCTAGGCTACTTCCTCCTGATTGGGGGCACTGTTAATCTTATGGGGACGCTGAGGAAGTTTAGGATTATGGTCAAGCCTTGGCTGTCAGCTTTGAAGCCTTTTGGAACGCAGAACTCAGAGGAAACTGCAACAGAGGTATTTTGAAATGCTGGATCATCTGGGCCATTTGTTTTCATTGGCATCTGAGAACAGGCTCTGGGTTAGACAGGGAGAGCTAGGCAGGGACAGCACAGTGGACAGACAGCACAGGTGAGAGCGAGGCATTACCCACATTTAAAATTGGCTTTTCCAGAAAAAATTGTGTTGAAAACAGTTCAAGAAAGTTATCAATTTAAATAAAGTTACCCTGGTCTGAGTACACTATTTAAAAATATGTGACAAAAGGCTAGACTGTTTTATGTCAAGTTGCCACAAACTAGAGTCCATGGGGAAGAATTCTTATTGAGAAAATGCGTCCACAGGGCTGACCTGTGGGTAAGTCTACAGGGCATTTTCTTGACTGATGACTAATGTGGGAAGGTCCAGCTCATTGTAAGTGGTGTCACCCCTGGGCAGATGGCCTAGATAATTTAAGAAAGCAGGTTGAACAAGCATGAGTGAACAGGTCACTAAAGCAGCATTACTCCATGGCTTCTGATTGAGTTCCTGCCTTCAAGTTTCTTCCCTGCTTGAGTTCCTGTGTGGGCCCTGGCCCTCCACTGTGAGTGGCTGCAACCTTGCTTGCCTACCTTGACCAGAAGTCCTCCCTATTCAGATTCCTTGCCTGTTTCCTTCTCACCTAACTGATCAACTGGAGGTTCTTTGTTCCTGTATCCTTCATTTGGTGTAAACAGCTTAGATGCAAAAATGTAGCGAACTTCTGCCCTCCGGGGAACCCTCATTGTGCTGTAAGCCTGTATTTAAGGTTTCCTCCCTCTTTCAATAAACAGCATTTGGCATTCGGCCGGCATTCGGCATTCAGCCAAGGCGAATGACTCGCTGTCTCTTGTCCCTTATTTTTTAATCCGCAGCCCCTCGCTCGGACATGGTGAACGTGTGTCGGTAATGCGGGCGTTGCCGCCGAGTAATGGACTGTAACAACCTAGACATAAGTATAAAATGAAATAAACCTTTCCTCCTCAAGTTGCTTTTGGTCATGGTCTTTTACCACAGCAGTAAAAATCTCTGGTGGTTTGAAAGAAAATGGTCCCTAGAGGGAGTAGCACTATTAGGAGATATGGCCTTGTTGGAGTAGGTGTGGTTTTGTTTGAGGAAGTGGGTCATTATGCGGGCAGGCTTTGAGGTCTTTTTCTCAAGCTTCACTCAGTGTGACAGTCAACTACCTGCTGCCTTCTGGTCAAGATGTAGCAAGAACCACATCTGCCTGCATGCTGCCAAGCTCCCCATCATGATGATAATGGACTGAACCTCTGGACTGTAAGCCACCACCTCAATTAAATGTTTTCTTTGTAAGAGTTGCCATGGTCATGGTGTCTCTTCACAGCAATAAAAAAACACTAATACAGAAGGTGGTACCAGGAGTAGAGTACTGCTGTGATAGGCCATGCTTTGTTTGGACGTTGGTACTTGGTGTTAGGAAAGCAGTTGAATGCTTTAAGCACTGCTCAATGAGGCTTACTAGTAGGAACATAGAAGACAATGGTGCTGATAATGATTTGAAAGGTCAGGAGCTGGCTCAAAAGGTTTCAGAGAAGAAATATGTTGTCTAGCAATCATTCCTGTGATATTTTGGTGAAGGAAGTGGCTACCTTTTGCTGTTGTTGGAAGAGTCTGCCTGAAGCTAAAGTGAAGAGTTTTGAATTAATTCCATCTATAGAAGAAATCTCAAAACAGCCTAGCATAGACTCTGTCATGTGGATATTTGTGAAGGCTGCTCAGTCTTCTCTCAGAGATCAGGCCTCAATTTCAGTTTCCTGAGACTTGAGCAAGCAGTTTCTGGGAGGGCCAAGAACAAAAGACAGTCCTTGCAGTAGCTCCCTTTCTGCACGTACTCTGACTGCTCAAAGTTCAGCCAGATGTTTACTTTCTGGGGCCCCTCACCAACTTAGAGTTATGTGCAGTATGTGCTTGGCCAGCCAGCCCCCATGGTGGCTCAAGGACAAAGCCTGGGACTTGTGCTGGACTGCCCCCAAAGTAATAAATTGTAACCACCAACCAGTAAATTCAAAGGTTACATACCCTCACCCAATTAAAAGAGAATAGAGATAAAAATAAACCAATCCGAGTTGCACCCGTGCAAAACTCCCCCAACCCCCCTGAAGGGCTTGTGGATTTTGCCTTTAAAAAGCTAGCCACACAAAGAAAAAGTAAGTTCCTCCTGGCCTCACGACTAAGAGTGAGTGCTTTGGATCGAGCTTCCCTGCCCGCGGCTTGTAAACAAACAGAAATAAACCATGCTGTTGCATTCTGAACCTAAGGTCTGTGGTGGATGTCTTTGGGGTCCCAATCTGGGCATAACAATTTGTACTAACTCTAATGAAGATATATAATGAAAAGGAGCAGGCTGAGCAGGGTAAATTGCAAAAAGCAAAGTTTGAGGAGAAAAAGAGCACCAGGAAATAGAATAGAGCTAAATCCTCTGTTCAATGAGAGAAACAGATTAAGAAATGGAGAGATGGCTCAGTGGTTAAGAGCACTGGCTGCTCTTCCAGAGGACCCGGATTCAATTCCTAGCACCCATATGGCAGCTTACAACTATCTGTAACTCCAGTTCCAGGGGACCTGACACCCTTACACTAATGCATATAAAAATAAAATTAAATAAATTAAAAAAAAAACAGAGATGGATTATTGGGAGTGGTGACCTTGGGGCAAGATCCCACCCAGCTAAGTCTCTACTCTGTGAAAAGGATCTGAAGAAAAGCTTAGAGCTTGGTATGGTGGAGCACACCTTTAATCCCAGTACTGGGAAGGCAGAGGCCGGCAGTTCTCTGAATTTGAGTCCAGCCGTGTCTACAGAGCAAGTTTCAGGACAGCCAAGCTTAGGCAGTGAAAGACAGGAAGCTGGTGAAGAAGTAATTGAACAAGGGGACCATGGTCCAGCCCCAGCATGAAGCAGAATTTGGCAGCTTCAGCCATGTGGTTCTGGCTTTAGAGTTAAGGATAGAAGAAACAGGTTATGGCATTTACCTGAAAGCCTAAGAAAAACCACTGTGTCAGGCTAGGCATGTGTCAAGGTTGTCCTTGAATAAATATAGATACACAATCCTTCTCCAAGGATTGCCTTGGAGAACCCAAGATGTTAGAGATGCCAGAGTTATAGGATACCTGCAGAGGAGAGCTGCTACCAGGGAGTGGAACCAGCCCAAGAGAAAGAAGTATGTTGCAGTCAACAAAGCTGAACAGAGCTGGAGATGTGGAGATCATTTTGACATCAGACATGGAGATGCAAAGTTTGGAGTTTGCCCAACTGGTTTTCAGTCTTGGGTTGGTCCAGTATTTCCTCACTATGCTCCCTTCCCTACATTTTGGAATGGTAATGTATATCCTGTGCCCTTATGTGTTGGAAGTATGTGTTCTGTGTTATGATTTTTATTTTATGGGGAATACAGTTAAGAGACTGCATGAATCTTAGAAGAGACTTTGAAACATTGTTGAGAATGTGACAGAGTATAGGGACTTTTGAGGTTGGATTAAATACATTTTAAATTACGATATGGCTATAAGCCTTCGGGGACCAGGGAGTGGAATGTGGCAGTTTGAAAGAAAATGACCCCTAGAGGGAGTGGCACTATTAGGAGATGTGGCCTTGTTGGAGTAGGTGTGGTCTTGTTTGAGGAAGTGGGTCACTGTGGAGGTGGGCTTTGAGGTCTTTTTTTCAAGCTTCACTCAGTGTGACAGTCAGTCAACTACCTGCTGCCCTCTGGTCAAGATGTAGCCAGCACCACATCTGCCTGCATGCTGCCAAGCTCTCCATCATGATGATAATGGACTGAACCTCTGGACTGTAAGCCACCACCTCAATTAAATGTTTTCTTTGTAAGAGTTGCCATGGTCATGGTGTCTCTTCACAGCAATTAAAAAAAAACCCTAACTGAGACAAAACTTAACTAAGATATAGATTAATATCAACAACTGAGCTTTTTAATCTGTGTTTTCATAAAGCTTTCCAAAACACAATCTAACTTTTTGATGTCCTTTCTCCTAAAAATGCCAAGGCCATTCAAACCACCATGAAGAACTGGGACAACTGTCATTCCCCTTTCACTGGAGTTGGTGGGAAAGAGAATCATGTTTTGTTTTCAAAGTAGTACATTAACTGGAACAGTGAATAAGGAAAATTTGGGCAGTGACAGAAATTTTCTACATCTTAACTGTAATGATAAGAACATGAATGTAAGCATTCCCCTATAGTGGTATGTTTCTCTGGTCCCACCTGGCCCCAAGGTCCTGTAGCCACTTATAAAATAAATCACTCAGTGCCTTAATATTTACAAACTGTATGGCCTATGGCAGGCTTCTTGCTAGCTAGCTCTTTCATCTTATATTAACCCATTTCTATTAATCTACGTTTTGCTACATGGTCGTGACATTACCATTCTGCTAGTATTTTGTTGTTTCTTGGGTGGTGGCTAGGTGTCTCTCCCTACACTCCTTTCTTCTCTTCATATCTCTGCTTGGATTTTCCACCTACCTCTAAGCTGCCCTGCTATAGGCCAAAACAGCTTTATTTATCAGCCAACAGGAGCAACACATACTCAGAGCATACAGCCCCAAGTTGAATGCCAAGATCGCAGGGCTGGTGGGATGGGAGAAACATTTGGCACACCAACTTGGGGCTCTCGAATTTCCATAAGACCTAAAAGAGTTTAAAAAGGGCTTCTAAACACACATTAATGGAGCCAAAACCAGCTTCCTACTTGTGTCTCTCATACAGGCCACAGTACAGAGACGCCACAGCATTCAGGCTTGAGCACAGCATGGGGGATTCCCACATCGCTACACAGAGCTGTCTCCAAGCTGCGCAGCCCACTGCATGGTGGATTTAGCTTTTACTCATATAGACATCAAGGGTTCATGAGCCAGCTGCATGCTATCTGGTGGCAGCATGGGTCCCAGAGTTGTCGGGATAAGCATGACTCTCCTGGGTACCTCCGTTATGTTAGGAAGCTTAAGTGGGCAGAGTCAGCAGCCAGGACTTCAATCTTAGCCATGCTATAATTTGCAATGACCAGAAAAGGATTATAGATACACAAAAGACAGATTCGGATGGAATAAACCCCTAAATGGTTTATATTGTGTGTAAAAATGTACATAGGCTTGGAAGAGAGAGGAAAAGGAGGATAGATAGTTACATAAAGTCTTTAAAGAGACAGTAAAAGTAATATAATAAGCCATGTAAAAATGGAAATCACACAGAGAATCTGGATTGTGTTGTCTTTGGGATTTTTAACTGCAGAAAGACATTTGATTGTAAAGGCTGCTAAGTTAAACCAATATATATACACACACACACACACACACACACACAAATATAGTATCATATAGTATCTTCAAAATTTGTGTCTAGGGATTTGTTGCTTTGGAAAAGAGGTTCTGCTTTTGTTTCCACAGAAGATGAGAACCTATGGATTGCTTCCAGGGTAATATGGTTTGATCAGCCAAGATCTTCTGAAAGGTCTCCAATAATACCATGGCCCAGATGATCCAACATCCAAAATCAACTTCAAAGCAACTGGCTGAGATGGTCCATCCTCACAGATTACTACAGCCAAGATTTAACTATAATTCTTAATTTTTTCAGGATCCCCATAAGATTACCAGTGCCTCCAATCAGCAGGAAATAGTAGGAGAAGCTACGCCCAAATTCCCAAAATATTGTTTATAAATTTTATTTTTATTTAAAGGGGATTGATTATAAATGCAATCCCTTTCTAAAGAAGAAAAGGGGATAGTATAGATATGATAGGATGAAAGGGTAAATTAATGAATCTACTTTTAAAGAACAACAACTTGTTTAAAATGTTATATACACTGCTACAGGTTTTAGTTTATTACAAATTTAAAGTTAATTTTGTCATACTGTATGTATATTTCTACTCTTGTAAGGTATTATGTTTATGTAGCTTATTTAAAACTGTAATGTATAATTAAGAAATACAGATTAGTAGTCATCTAGGATAATCAAACTTATAGTCATGTTAGTTAAGTTTTTTAGGTATATAAAGGTATAATTCAATTAGATAGGTATGAGAGCCCACAACTGACTCAGTTTCTCAGTTTGAATCTGAAGTCTATTCTGAGTCAATAGAGTTCAGGCTTGCTTGCTTGCTCCAGGGCTGTGAGAAAGTCCTGATTAGCCTGCAGAGTCTCCTTGAAGGGCTGTGAGAAAGTCCTGATTAGCCCACAGGAAGCAACATACTATCTAGCTAGACGAAGGCTGCTGATGCCAGCCAGAGGTACATCAAGATAGAAAAAGAAACTGCCTGCTCCTTGACACAAGGACAGGATAGATAGTGGTTGAATGCCTGGGCTGTGCATTGTTCTACCTCTGTCCTTTAAAACTGTATATAAGCTGGCTGTGAAATAAACTCGGAACTGTCCAGCATTGACTGGCAGTCCTCTTGACTCTTTTCTGTCTTCTTCATTGTCTCTACAAATCTGCACACTTCTACCCAGCTACCCAGCTAACTGGTTGGCAGGCTCCGACAGGTAGGTGATCTTCACACACTTCAAAGACTTACTTACAGAATATAGTATTTAAAATGTTTAAAAACTCAGACTTTCTGTACAGTGAGACAGTCTGCTCCTGGCAGCACTGATTTACTTCAAAGAGGAAGATGGGCACTGAAGACACTCCATATGGAGTTCATCTTCTTTGCAGAACTGGCCATTTGGGCAAGAAACTGCTCTTGCCTGGACTGCTTGACAGTATGTTGTATAGACTGGACATGCAAGACCCATGAGAAAGTGACCACTAAATTTTGCCAAAACAAGGTGAAATGGTCCTTCAGTTTCCTGCTTTGTAGAAGAAACTGCCAGACATTAGGGAGAAGCGACTAAAAACTCTAGATCTATAGGCTGAAGATGGATGCCCCAATGTTGCAGAGGAACTTTGGATGACTGTCCAGGTAGCCAGCTGTCTCTGTTATTCTAGATTTTTGGAAATTGCTTACAATGCTCTTCCTGTTTATTTAGGTAATATTACATCCTTCTGGGGCCTTTGATGTAGTTGAAGACTAGATAGTTATAATTTTCCTTGGTTAAGGAAAAAGATAAATTAGATATGAAACCTTAGACTCATGAATACAGGATAAAATATTTTCTTTAATTTTGCCAAATACAAATAGATAGATATTGTAACTATAATTCCTGCTTGATAACTGTTCTATTAGATGTAATTTTACTATGTTAAAGTTAAAATCTTCTTTTTTGATTAGATAGAAAAGGGGAAGTGTTGTGGGAAGCCTTTCTGTATGCTGTAAATATGTGTTGCTTCCATTGGCTAATAAATAAAGCTTTTTTTGGCCTATGTCAAGGAAGTTTAGAGGCAAGCAGGAAATCCAAGCAGAGATATGGAGAGAAGAAAGGAGAGTAGGGAGAGATGCCTAACCGCTGCCCAAGGAACAGCAAGATGCCATCAGACAAGTAATGCTATGGCCACATGGCAAAACATAGATTAATAGAAATGGGTTAAGATGAAAGAGTTAGCTAGCAAGAAGCCTGCCATAAGTCATACAGTTTGTAAATAATATTAAGCCTCTGAGTGATTTATTTTATAAGTGGCTGCAGTACCACAGGGCCGGGTGGGACTGGGCAGGACCGGAGATACGATGTACCACTACATTTCCCAACATACATAGAATTTTATGTTAAAATTGGGAATTTCTACTCTATACAAATTATAGTTCAACAAAGTTCATCAAAACGAGAAAACAAAGGTAGAGAGACAAAGAGGACTCTCATAACACGATTGGAGTGATTTACAGCAGTCACACAGTCCTCAATGAAGTGGCTATTTAACTGTGTAGCATAATTTATGAGAGACTGAAGAGGAGGCAGGAAGCAGTTCAGTAGACTGAAGCTTCTGGTGACTCAACAGTGTTCACTACATAGTAGGCCATTTCAGGAAAAGCCTGTGAATAAAAATTTAGTTACACACAACACCCCCTGCCCCCCGCCCCACTCTGCTTTTTTTTTTTTTTTTTTTTTTTTTTTTGGAGACTGTGTAACGGTCCTAGCTGTCCTGGAACTCACTTTTGTAGACCAGGCTGGCCTTGAACTCACAGAGATCTGTCTGCCTCTGCCTCCCAGGTACTGGATTACACCTCCTGGATCACACACACACACTCTTAAAGCCCTTACAACAACTTACATTTATTGTTCTGGAATTTGGTAATTAAGCACATACTTAGATAATTCACATATTTCATGCCTTCTAGCTACTCTGCCATAGTTCAAAGCTATCCTGAGCTCTATATTGAGGTCCTGTCTCAAAGAAATAAAAACAACAAGAAATGTTTTGTGAATCCTATTTTTTTCTTTAAATTTATTATTGTATGTACATATACTGGGGCTGGGGCGTGCATGCCACAGTGTGCATGTGGATGTCAAAGGACAACTCTGTGGAGTCAGTTCTTGTTACCTGTTTTTTCTTTAAGCAATACACTTTATTTAGCTCAGCAAATCAAAAACAGCACTTCACACAAAATCATGTAAGACTTCTCTACCTTTATATGGATCCTGTAATAAAACTTAGGTCATCATACTAGAGTGGCAAGTGCCTTTACCTGATGAGCCATCCAATAGGCCTGAATGAATCAGATTCTAATGATCAACTTGTAATTCACAATTCAGATTCTTTATTTATATCAAATCTTCATTTTTATAGCTTCATTTAAAAAATAATTCACTCTAATAAAGAATTAACTAAATTTTTATCATCAATCGTTTTATATTATCCACACAGGAAATAATCAGCTCAATTAAGAATATTATTCTAAGCTGGGTAGTAGTGGCACATGCCTTTAATTCCAGCACTCGAGGCAGAGACAGGTGGATCTCTGTGTGTTCCAGGGTTACACAACATAGTGAAATCCTGTCTCAAAAAATCAAAGAAGTCGAAGAGAAACAACAGGAGGGATTTTTGTTTGTTTGTTTGTTTGTTTGTTTGTTTGCTCGGTTGGTTGGATGGTTTTTCAAATAAGAGTTTTTCTGTGTAGTTCTCTGTGTGCTGTACTGGAATGCATTTTGTAGATCAAGCTGGCCTCTAACTTATAGAGATCCACCTGCCTCTGCCTTCTGCATGCTGAGATTAAAGACAAGCAACACCACCCAGCCAGGAGTTTTAGAACAGTAATAAAATAGTTTTATAAAGCAATACAGCAAAATTTTTGACATCAAATTTTAAAGCAACTAAACATTTGAAATGAATCCAAATGGATGGTAAACTTACAGTTTGTTGCTGCATGAAAGTGAGAAGAAAGTGCCTGGGTAACTGCACTCCAAAACATGTACAAAATTTCAGGCTGTCCATCCTATGAGCCAAACACAGAACAGGAGAGCATTAGTTTACTTTAAGATGTGTAACAAAGGCAGGATAGATACTCAAAGTTAAGAGCACTGGCTGCTCTTTGAGAGGACCCATGGTGTTCCCAGCATTCTTATCTGGGGGTTCACAACTACAGGTAACTCCTGCTATAGGGTACCCACACACATGTGGCATTCACTCATTGATACTTAGTTACACACGTAAATAATAAAGTAACCAAATAGAAAGAGAGAGAAGATTCAAGTTTTGTTTTAATTCAAGAAATTAGTTGCTATCTTATCCTGCTCTGCTACTCATTAGCCCTATGTCCTTGGGCAAGGCGTATGGACATTCTCAGCCCTCATCTCCTCATGTGTAAGAAGGACTGGCAGTAGAACCATCACTGCAGCACTATTATGAGGATTACAGAAGTTAATAAAAGGCTTGGGCCAGTGCCACATATAATAAACCCTCAATGAATGTTAGCTATTATCATCTTCATCCTTTGATATACACAAGCAATTTGTGGGGCTATAACAAGACAAAGCATGCACACAGCACACACACTCAGATCAAGGATGGCTAGCATTATAAAAGGCAATGTTCAAAGTTTGCATATTTAAAGAAAAATGACAGCATCACTACTAATTAAAATCATCAGGTTACTTGTATTCAACTTTGAGGATGTTTTATAAATAGACAATGGAAAGGAAAGGCAAGTATTGATACACATAGAATTTGTTAGAAAAGAAAAAGGAGGGGCTGGAAAGATGGCTCAGCAGTTAAGAGCACTGGCTGCTCTTCCAGAGGACCTTGCACTCGCATGGTTGGGATTCAATGCCTTTCTCTGGCCTCCATAGACATGGCATGCACATGGTGCAACACAGAACACACAGGCAAAATATCCATTCACATAAACTTAAAAAAAATCTAAAAATAACTTCAATTAAAAAAAGAAAAATATTTTAATTTTAGAATAAAGTTACATTCTACAAAAATTTAACAACTATATTAAGGTATGTATGTACCTATGTATGTTTGTCATATATCAAATTGCTAGTATTTGACCAGTTTTGAAGTCCAAAAATACTAACTTCATATGGTTCAAAGTAAATATAGAAAATATGTTCTAACAATGAAATACTATCAGTGAAATAAAAATTAAATCCTAATTTAAATGCTAAGTTGAAAAAAAATCAGTGAAAAAATTCATTTGTAGAGTCATACTTATGCACACTTGCATTTTTGTTATTATTTGCTTCTTGCTTTAATACTAATGGCTTTGCATTTATGCATATGAAAAATTATATATAAGAAAAAGAAAAATCAGAGTTGATTTCACATATAATATACAATGACCAAAATCTATTCAAATTCCTAAGATTCATGTATTTACATATTCTGCTGTCTCTCATATATCATGTATTTTCTTTTTTTGAAGCAGGGTCTCTCTTCATAGCTAAACCTAATCTGTAACTCACTGTGCAGATCAGGGTGGCATCAAGTTGGAGATCCTCCTGCCTCCAACCCCTAGAGCTGTGATTACAAGAGTGAATCACCATGCTCAGCTCTCATGTATCTTAAAGATGTTTTTCTATACTAAAGAAGCATGATTTATTAATTAAGAAAAAAGACAAAAATTGCAGGATCCTTACCCTTGGTGCACAGAAAGTATTCAACAAAACAATATATTTTCATAATTAAAAAATACAAAACTCTAGGAATGGAAGGAAATTACATCAACATAATATCGCCCATATATGAACATGATACTCAGTGGTATATAACATGCAATGTTCCATCTCACATCAATCATGGCAATACTATAAGTCCTGATGGAATAATCAGGCAAGAAAAGAAATAGACCTCCATTTGTAAAAGTCTTCTACTTATCTAGGATGCAGAAACTCTAAATAGTCCATAAAAATATCACTAGAATAAATGAATTTCTATCATTCTAGTGTAAACTGTATAATTATTTAATCTGTACAATAAAGTGTCAACACGTATCCGCTGTATTTACACAGACAGCAAACAACTTGAAAGGGAAATAAACAAAACGATGTTAAGCAAAAAATATTTAAAAAAACAACTTAGCCAAAAAGGCAGAACTTGACTAATGAGAGTCAAAGAACATTGGTGAAGAAAATGAAAGAGTCACTAGAAAGACATCCTCTGTCAGTAGACTGGAAGCTTTAACATTATTTAAATGCCCACAGTATTGAAAGTGATTTACAGATGTAAGACAATCCCAATGCCTTTTTCTTTTTCCAGAAGCAGAAAAAAAATCCTTAAAATAATATGGAATCTTACAGATGCCAAATATCTAAGTATCATTTTCGAAGTCTCACATTTCCTGACTTCAGAACATAATATAAACCTACAGTCATCAAAACTACTGGCATAGAGACAGATACAAATAGACATAGGCCAGCAGAACAACATACATAGCCCAGGACCAAAGCTTTACAGAATAGGGTTATATGATCCAGAAGGCACCATGGCTACACAAGGAAAATATAGTCTTAGCAAAAAATGTGCTGAGAAAATTAGATATAGATGTACTAAATAATGAAACAGAATCTGTAGCTTACCCATAATAAAAATTAACTCAAAATGAAGACTTTAACAAGACTTAAAACAGTAAAATCCCTAAAGGAAAACATGAAGCAGCTCCAAGACAATATATGTCACAATAATGACTAGACATAGTTCTGGCATCAAACTGGAAAATGTTAGTGCAGAAATGAAATCAACTGGATGGAGAGAATATTTGCCAACCACAGACATAATGAGGGGTTACTGCATGGAACACACTACTCTATAACAACAACAATAGAAGACAAAGAAGAAGCAGCTGAAGCAGCAACAGCCTCCACTGCCAATTAAAAATATAGAAAGGGCCGGGCGGTGGTGGCTCACACCTTTAATCCCAGCACTTGGGAGACACAGGAAGGTGGATCTCAGTGAGTTTGATGCCAGCCTGGGCTACAAAGTGAGTTCCAGGACAGCCAGGACTGTTATACAGAGAAACTCTGTCTCAAAAAACCAAAAAAAAAAGAAAAAAAGAAAAAAGATACAGAAATGAATTAAATAGACATTTCTCCAAAGAAAATAAACACAGGATCAACATCAGGAACAGGGAAATGTAAATCAAAGTCAAATGTAAATCAAAATCAGAGACACCTTACACCCATTAGTGTGGCCACTATCCAAACAAGGTAAAGAGGTCTGTAATTTCAGCACCTTCTTGGAGCCAGGAAGATCAGGAGTTCAGAGTCATCCTCACACACCTTGGGTGTTCTAGGCCCACATGGCTACATGTGACAAACAGAAATCGAAAGCAAAAACAGCAAAGTCAAATATAACAAGTTTTAGCAAGGATTTTCAGAAAACAGAGCTCATGTGCACTGTTGAGAGGAAAGTAAAATGTAGGCATTACATATAACATTAGACCTTCTCAAGTGAAGAGGGCTGTGGAGATGGCTCTGTGGGTAAAAGTTCTCTTCACATAAACATGAGGACCTGAGATTGCAAAAACCACATAAAAGCAGGGTGTGGCAGTGCACACTGGTAATGCCAGTGCTTCTTATGGCAAGAAGGGAGGCAGGTGTGGTTAGAATTCCCAGATCCTTGTGTTATGCTTTTGCCCCACTCCCACCAAGATGTTAAAATAGAATTGCCACATGACTTACTAATCCTCCTTCTGACTACTTATCTGAAAGAGATTTTACATACCAACAGAATTCATTGCACCATTACTCACAGAAGCCCAGTGAAAGCAACCTACAAAATCCCAATCATTAGCAGATAAGTGCTCAGTGCAGAAGAGGGAGGACTGAAAGACAAGTCCTACCAAGGCCGTTTGATAAAGCCTTAAGGAACTATCTCCACCTAATATTATATAAAATACACATAAGTGTGTACATACACGCATACTTCAAAGGAAGTTAAGTCACTCGGACTGACAATGCTCCCCACAAGAATCACAAAACTCCAGTACCAAGCATGAGAAATCTCCTTTCAAATAGTTGGTCAGAGTAACCAAGTAAATCCCAAACGATATTGATTATCAATGTAGCCCTCAGTTGTCTCTCAGGGGTTGAGGATGAGCCCCCATCACTGGAAACATTGCACACTTAGGACACAGGACTCAGATTATTCAGGCTGGATCTGACCTGAAAGCCGCCTCCTTGCAGTCTAGCTTCCATGGTTCCAGAAAATATTGTGTAAGCTGCCAATGGACGTAAGCAATCAAACAGCACTACACAGCTGCAGCACCTATGAACCACAGTAATCACCAGCATGGTAAGATATACATAAAGGTGTGGTAAGTGGGTATTCCCGTCAGTGACAACCAACAATGATCTAACTAGACTTAAGGTCCACTCAAAAATAGGAAAATCTGCCTGGTACTGGAAACCTAGCCAGCTTCCCAGAGCTAATGAGATCATGGACCTTAGAAAATAATCTACTACCACCACATTTCTAGACCAGCATAATTCCTTAATATGCTCTACATCTTACCTTTATACCCACAGGTAGGTTTTTAAAAAACCTCTCTTTGCTGTAGGTGGTGGCCCATGCCTTTCACCCCAGCACTTGCACTTGGGAGACAGAGGCAGACAGATCCCCATGAGTTTAGGGCCAGCCTGGTTTACAGAGTGAGTTCTACAACAACCAGGGCTACACAGAGAAACTTTGTCTCAAAAAACAAACAAATGAACAAACAAATAAACAAACAAGCCTCTCCATAGAAAATGGAGACCATCACAGAAAACCACAATGAAACAAAATGCAGAGATCAACAGATCATGGAGAATCTACCTCCAACAGATACAACTATATCACAACTCCTGTATCTAAAGGTCAAGGATCATCTTATCTTCAGAGACTTTAAGAGTTAGACTACCAGTAAATCTGCTGTGAGCCAGTCTCCCCTGGAAATGGCTCCATAAACAATGAAATATTATCAATACCATAAAAATTAAATCCTAATTTAAATGCTAGAAGTTGAAAAAAATGATCAATGAAAAATACTCATTTGTAGTTTCATACTTATGCACACTTGCATTTTTGTTATTATTTGCTTCTTGCTTTAATACTAATGGCTTTGCATTTATGCATACTAAAATTACATATAAGAAAAAGGGAAATCAGAGTTGATTTCTTACACACTATACAATGACAAATCTATTCAAATTCCTAAGATTTCATGTATTTATGTAAACAAGACTGGACTAATGGCAGTATCAATGGACATGTACTTATTGTACAAGCATGAGGACCTGGGTGTGGATTCTGGGCACAGTGGCATGCATGTGCAGCTTCAGCACAGGAGGCAGAGAAACTCAGATCCTGGGTATTGGTGGCAAGCAAGTCTAGCCAAAATACCTACCTCTGAATTCAGTGAAAGACTGTCTCCCAAAACAGGTGGGAAGTGATAAATAAACACCGGAGATTGACCTCTGGCCTCCACATCTGCATGCACACATGTACACACATCAAGTATTTACAGGGAATGGTGGTGCATGCCTGCGACCCCAGCACCCAGGAGGCTGAGGCATTTGAAGCCAGTCTGGGCTACACAGTAAGATCAAAATACAAATCAAACAAATAAAAACAAGAAAATATTTTATGATGAGTTTCTATAAATTTTAAAATAATAACCCTATATATTAAGCTTTGTTTCTTTTTTATGCAGTAAGTCAAACGTAGATATAAGTATATTCCCTTCTTGGAGACATTGAAGCATTAATAGATTTCTTAATAGTAAATGATCCTCACATCGATGACAGGATCCTACTGCCTATTCTAGAATAGAATATATATTGCTATTTTCACATGTTATCGAACCTCAGAGGACAGTATGGCCCCTGTATACACCATGACTTCAGCCCAAAGACAGTGAGTTCAAATTTCTGACCAATCAAGAAAGGCAAGAATAAATTTTCTTTTTTTGATTCTTTTGAGACGGGGATTCATGATGTAAACTACACTGTCCTTGAGTTCACCACAGTTCCTCTACCTCAGGCTCCAGAGTGCTGTCACTGCAGGCATGTGTCACCAGGTCTGCTCTGAACATACTATAAAAATCAACTTTCTTTGATAGCTGAAAATTTATATTTACATTCTTAAAAGTAATCCAACTTTGCCTTTTTGAGGTATGTATGAGGCAGGATGCAGATGTTTATTTTCAAAGTACAGTTACATGTTTCCCAATGTGAGCTACTTTTCTTGTTAGGTGAAAAAAAGAAATGGTTCAAAACATATTTTGAGGGGAAACTTTTCACAGACTGAGAAATTTTCTCTCTGTAGATAATCTGAAGAAATTTTACATGTTAAAGTGAATAGTAAAATATTCAACATTGGGTAACTGGAAAAATGTGAGTAAAATTAGTATTTTAACTAATAAGTTAATTATATTTTCTGGGAAAATTCCGTTTCATTTTACATCTCAGATTTTTGAAATTGTCTCTACTCTACAGATTATTTAATTTCACTCCTTCTACATTGTTTGCTTTTAGATGTGATCTTAAAATATGATACTGAAATTCTATTTTTACAGCTTTGCCTTTTGCTAAGAAACCATTGCAGGAGCATGTTGGGGCAGCAGGCTGCTATGGCATTCATCATCGCCTTTCATGCTTCCTTCCATGCCCTTGTTTGCTGCATTTGTTACTTGGGATCTTTTTGTCTGCTTTCATCTCCTTCATGTGTTGAGCACTACAGATCTGAAGTCCACCAAAGACTCCATTTGGGCCTTTGTTTCCCACAAAAGAGTTTTAATCTTATATGATCTCATAATCTCATTTTTCTGAAGCAAAAATGACGATACATCTTCTGAGGCTACTGTTAAATAAATCAATTCATAATTCTAAACTTCAGGAATTGATAAATTAAATAAAAATCAACATAAAGATTTTAGCACACTACAGTTATTTCCTCAATAAGTGCTAATGCAGGGAAAGCTTTTAGGTCATCTCAAGCAACCACCATCTGTTCGTGTATTAATAGAATGAAGAATTCTTCCATGCAATATACTGAATTATAGACCCTTAAGTGAGAAAACCTTGACTACAGAGTAAGGAAAAGTTGCTCTATTTTGAGTGCATGGATTCATCATTCTGACATTTGTGTTCCACACGTGAGCTAGAGGTGTAACAATGGGTTCCTTTTCTTATAAAGTCAGAATCTCTTGGTTTTGACCCGAAGACAAGATTGAATCCACCACATTGATATGGAAAAGAAGAGTAAAAAACATTGGAAAGAGACAGATGAAAAACACCAGTGAATATATTTGGGAGAGGAAGGAAAGGATGTCAAGAAAGGCAAGGGCAAGATCCAGAGTTACCTTTCATCCCAAGAGACACTAGTCAGCCACTCCAGAGGCTTCACAAGAAAATATCATCATGATCTAGATTTTAGTTTAGGAAAAACATTTTGACAATAATATGGAAGTTCAAATAATATGGATGTGTTGAGTCTACAGACGAGAACAAAAATTAGGAAGTGAACTAAAAAAAAAAAAAAAACTCTAGGTACAAGAGGAATTTTCTAAGGCCATAGTAGTAGAATAGCAAGAGCATATGTAAGTATGGTATGACTGTATGAAAAGGTAATGTATTTATGACACATTGAGGCAAGATATACTTAAGAATGACCAGAAAGATGGAGCCTGTGCAAACAAAATGGAACTCCAGAAGGAGAAGCTAGTGGGCAGAGAAAGATGAGCTCATGGAGACAATGTTTCTAGAACCTGTGGGGGAACTCAAGTGAAGATCATCTACATCAACAGATATAGTTTTATAAGATATTGATTTATATAAATAAATAAATAAAAGCCTTTTGCTTAAGAGCAAGATCCAATTAAACTGACTCGTAGGATATTTCCACGTGGACATGGCAGAACGGTTAGCATTTATGAGGTATTCCCCATACACTAAATGTGGCGTGAGAAAAGAGATACACAGGGAACATTTCATATAGGAACTACAACAGATAGGTTCAGAAGAACTAAGACAGAAGTAGATTTGCCTACCCTGCACAAAATTTTTCAGCTCCAGCTATCACTGATGGACTTGCAGAACTTTTATCCACTATCACTGTATGCCACACAACACTGATTCTGACCAAGGAGCTCAGTTCATAGCCAGAGAAATCATGGGCCCACGCTCGTTGACACTACTGATCTTACCATGCTCCTCTCCATCCTGAAGCAGCTGGCCTGATAGAATGGTGGAATGGCCTTTTGCTTTGTTTGTTTGTTTTGTTTTGGCTTTTTGAAACAGGGTTTCTCTGTGTAGTTTTGGTGCCTATCCTGGATCTCACTCTGTAGACCAGGCTGGCCTCAAACTCACAGAGATCCATCTGGCTCTGCCTTCCAAGTGCTGGGATTAAAGGTGTGTGCCACTGCCGCCAGGCAGAACGGCCTTTTGAAGGCACAGTAATAGCACTAATTACATGACAGTAGCCTAAAGGGCTGGGGCAGGGTGTTCCAGAAGGTGGTACATGCTTTGAAACAGCATCTAATATAAAGTTCAGTTTCTCTCAATAGTTGGGATTCACCAGCTCATGAATCAAGGGGGGGGGGGGAATGGTTTCTTTCACACACTGTCACCCATAGTGACAAACTAGGACAATTTTTGCTTCCTGTCCCTACAACCTTAAGTTCTACTGGCCTAGGAGTTCGGGCAGTGGAGCACTCCTGCCACAGGCAAAACAAACATTCCATTGAACTGGAAACTTGAGACTTGCTACTTTGGCCTTCTGATGCCCTTAATCCAACAGGTAAAGAAAGGATTAACAGTGTTAGGAAGAATGATTGATTGAGACTGACAGGGAGAATTTGGATTGCTTCTGCATGGTGCAGGAGAACTTTTAGGGTGTCTCTTGTTACTATGTCTTGTGATTAAAAGTCAATTGGAAACTACTATAAACCAATCCAAACAGAATGACAAAGGGCACAGACCCTTCAGGAATAAAAGTATGGTTCACTCCTCCAGAAAAAAAAACCAAGGCCCACTAAGGTGTTAGTTTAAGGTAGAAGAAATATAGAATAGGTAGTAGAGGAAAATAGTTAAAAATACCAGCTAAGGCCAGTTGCAGAAATAAGGACTGTATGTGATATGAGTACTTTTGCCCTATTTTGTTAAGAATATGTTTGTGCATATATAAACATATATTAAGCAGATATTATATGTTTTCTTTATCATAAACCACTGATTGAGATAGTATCAGTGGTTACCATATTTAAATTAGGAGACATTAAAAGACCAAGCATCCTCAAGGGGCATTGACACCTATTCTAAAATAAATAATCCATTTGTGGTTGCACATAAGATCGTTATATCATGCTAGAAGAATTCTGGCCTGGGGCTGGTAAGGTGGCTCAGAGGTTAACAGCAGTGGCTGCTCTTCCAGAGGTTCAATTCCCAGCAACCACATGGTGGCTTGCAACCATCAATAATGAGATCTGGTGCCCTGTTCTGGCCTGCAGGCAACATGCAGGAGGAATACTGTATACAAAATAAATAAATAAATCTTTAAAAAAATCTGTATTAAAAAAAATAATTCTGGCCTGGCTATTATTTTCATTTAGAAATTAAGTATGATATAAGGAGATGTGATTGCATGTCAGGTCGACAAAGGGTGAACCTGTGAGAGCTAACATTGGCTGTCAATGTGACTACATTTGTAATCAACCAAAACTTAAGCAGCAAAGCACACCTATTAGAGATTCTCTTGATTGGATCACTTGAGGTATGAAGATCTACCCTAAATCTGGGCCACATCTGCTGGTGGGAGGCCACAAAAAAAGAGCATGGGAGAAGAAAGCTTTTGCTTTTTCCATGTTTGCCCTTACTCTTGCTGGTAAGTTGATTTACCCTACTGCTGAGGCATTCCTTTGCTAGTATTAGAACTTACTTCTTCAGAATTCTAATGTAGACTGAAGATCAGCAGCTTTCTAGGAACTCTCCAGAATTCCAGCAACAGATTGGAACTGCTGAGACATCCAGTCCTGGGACCGAACAACTACTAGCTTCCTTGCTTTTCCATCAGGAGACAGCCATTATTAAGCTACCTGGACCACAGACTATAAGCCACTCTAACACATCCCTTTCTAATACATATACATTCATTTGATCAGTTCTGTTCCTTTACAGAACCCTAACACACCAGGTTTGGGAGTTTTTAGTTTTCAGATATAAACATTGAGAAAGAGGGGAAAGGAAAAGCTATTATTAGAAGAGACTGAAGAGAAAGTAAGTGCCTATCAGAACTGTGGAATATTCCTTTACACTGTGTGAATATATGTTGCTGTGATTGGCTTAATAAAGGAGCTGACTCCCGGAGCCCCCAGGTGGAGCTCCGGGAGTCCAATCAGCGAGAGAGAGGAGGGATTGTATGAGTGAGAGATACTGAGACCATGATTGGAAAAAGCACAGGGACAAATAGCCAAACTAGTGGAAACTCATGAACTGTGAACCAATGGCTGAGGAGCCCCCATGGAACTAGACCAGGCCCTCTGGATAAGTGAGACAGTTGATTAGCTTGAACTGTATGGGAGGCCCCCAGGCAGTGGAGCTGGGACCTGTCCTTGGTGCATGGGCTGGCTTTTTGGAGACTGGGGCCTATGCTGGGACACTTTGCTCAGCCTTGGTGTAGGGAGGAAGGGACTGGACCTGCGTTGGCTGAGTCTACCAGGCTGGGCTGACTCCCCAGGGGAGACCTTGCCTTGGAGGAGGTGGGAATGGGGGGGTGAGTTGGGGGGGAAGGCTAGGGGGCAGGAGGAGGGAGGATGGAGGAATCCCTGGCTGATATGTGAAATTAAGTGAATTATAAAATAAAAATATTAAAAAAGAAGAAGAAGAAGCTGACTGGCCAATACCTGAACAGGATAAAGTTAGGCAGGAGAGCTAAACTGAGAATGCTGGAAGGAAAAAGGGCAGAGCTAGGGAGTAGCGAGCAGATGCAGAGAGAAGCAAGATGGGAATGCCATACTGAGAAAAAGTACCAAGTCACATGGCAAAGCATAGATAAGAAATATGCGTTAATTGAAAATATAAGAGTTATCGAGTAACAAGCCTGAGCTATTGGCTGAGCATGTGTAATTAATACAAGCCTTGGTGTGTTTATTTGGAAGCTGCTGGAGGGAGAGAAACTTCTGTCAACAAGAGCAAACAGAGGAGGACCCTGGGGGTGGGGTGCGTAATGCAACCTCCTTCTGTCTTCTAGGCAAAGGTATGAAGTGAGGATGATAAGGGCCACCATTTTTTTGACTTTGACAAAGAGCTGACTGAGAAAAGGTCAGAGAGAAGCAGTGGAGCTAGGCTAAGATCAAAAGAAATGAGAATGCAAATGACTTAGGGAAAAGTCTGTGCCAGAGATCTCTGTGGAGAGACTGTGTCGGGAATGAGGAGGCCTGCAGACTTGATCAAAGACACCAAATGGATATGAATTTTAAATTAGTTCTTAATCATTTTCTGAATTCAAAGCAGAGAAATCCTGGCTTTGCAAACGTAAGACAAAGAAAAAAGTTCTCTGTGCTGAAAAATAACCTTCAGGGGTTAAGCCTCATCTCTTCTGACAAAAACAGTGTTAAAAAATAAATAAACAGGGTGCTGGCATGATACAGCACAGGGTCACTATGGTGGACGTGCAGCAACTCTGAGTGCAGGAGGCTGTGGACACTGTGGGGGAAGTGTAGAGGAGAGAGAATATCAGAAGATGCAGGGCCTCATCAAGCACTGCCTTGTGCCTCTGGCTCAAGCCCAGGCTTTGGTGACCACTCAGCTGGAAAGGTTCCAGGACCGCCTGGCCTGATGCACCATGCATTGCAATGAAAAAGCCAAAGACTCAATGGATGCAGAAAGTAAGGAGCTGCAGGTAAAGCAACAGCTGGACAGCTGTGTGGCCAAGTGTGTGGATGACCACACGCACCTCATCCCAACAATGATCAGGAAGATGAAAGAGGCTCTGTCATCCATTGGGAGATAAAGTTGTTTGCCAGTGGCCATGGGGTTGAGGGCAGGCTATTTAAAAGAAAGAATGGAAATTTAGTCTGTTAAGCAATGTTTATGAATGAGGAAAACTTGGGACATGGCAAGTTTCAGACAAATGTCACTCACCTCTGGACACAAGTTCTTTTGCATCTGGATCTTAGAAGGTGAAGTGGAAAGAAACTGGTGCTAAAATCTGTATCATAGATAGTACAGCATTGAATTCTAGATCCTAGAATTTCTTGTGCAAGTGCTTGTTCTGGCCGTAGAGATTGCCTTTGTACCAAGGGTTCAAATTCATACTAAATCCAAGCTGGCAGGTTTCTTCAACTTGCTGGTTATTTTGAGGAGAGGGGTGTCTGTTGCCAAGCTTCTGCTTACCACAGAATCACCACACAACCCGCATATGCTCTGAAACAACACCCAGTCGGCTAGTAATTTAGAGGGAGGAAAAGGTTTCCTTTCCAGATCTTTTCTGTTTGGTTTTGTCTTATATGCAAGGGCACAAAGTGGATTTAAGACACAGAAGGGAAAGTAATTTGAATAGTTTCTAAATGTTTCTTGTATTTTCTGGCCATCAAGATGGGAAAGTCCTTTTCTTCAAATTCTGTTACTCTGGAAGCTCCTGCAGAAGCAGGGCAGTGTCACACTGTGCATGGGAAACAGCTTCCTTCACTGACTTCTGCAGCAAGGTGACATATGCCCATGAAGAGCAAAGGGGTTTGACTGTTATTCACAGACCAGTAGCTGAAAGTAAACAGTCAAATAGGAACTGCTGAGAAGTACTAGTTTGGGGAAAACCTAGATTTCACAGAATAAAAGTCCAAAGCCATTATTACTCACTCAGCCCCTGAATTCACAGAGCCTTATAGAGGTAATCCCTAGCAACAAGGAGGCCTAAAAGTAGGCAACTTGGGCCAAGGAAGGCTAGGACTGCTATAGAGCAAGACAGGCACACACCTTAAGAATGCCATTTTTGTCTAGGGCTCTGCAGTGCAGTGTTGCTGCCCCAACTTATCTTTTGGATAAGTACTACGTTGTATTTATACCAATTAATTATTTGAAACAGTGATATGCTTGTCTGTTTGCTGTCAAGCCTGTGATATATTTTCCAAGTAGTTTGGTTTCTAAATAAAGTTTCATTGTCTCCAAAAATAAAATAAAATAATATTAAAAAAATAAAGAGATTTCTCCAAACTCAAATTCTGTCTTTTGTCATCCACCTACTCAGGCTCCTAAAATATTGCTGGTCCTAGTCAGCACTCCATATCAGACAAGATGAAACTTAGAACAGTAATTTGGGCAGCTCCATTCACAGGCACACACATGCACATGTCAACACATGTGCGAAACACAAATATACACACATGTATGTAATACACATATACACACATACAGACAATAGTTAATAAAGCAAAAAGACAGGTACAGTGGAAGAAAATATTTGCTAACTAAGAATCAAATGAGGAGCCAGGCATAGTAGCACACACCTTTAATCCCAGCACTCAGGAAGCAGAGGCAGGAGGATCTATGTGAGTTCCAGGCCAGCCTGGTCTACAGAGTGAGTTCCAGGATAGCCAGGGCTACACAGTGAAACTCTGTCTCGAACCTCCCACCAAAAAAAAGAATCAAATGAGGATCTGGCATTCCAAATACCTAACTGAAAAGTTCTAATGTCTCATCTTTAATGCTTTTTTTTTGTTAAATATCCATATAATCAACTGTCAAATACATCTTCTATATCAAGATAGTGACACTCTAAGCTCTGCTGTGGCAATTAATTTCATAAAATTTTTTCAATGTATACTTCTGAGTAGGACTAGATTATAATTTTCCTTATCATCTTTGTCTGTGCTTAGTATTAAGGTGTAATAGACTCACTAAATGGGCTGGGTGGGTGGGGAGTATTCTTCTTTTTGAGGATATTAGAATGATCTCTTCCTTGAATTCTTTGTAAAATACACGTAAAGAAGTACCTGGGCTGACTGTTTTCTTGATGATAATTTAATCAACAGACTCAATTTCCTTAAAAGCTACAGGAACATGGATCATGCTTTCTAATTCTAAGAAGACACTTGAAGGGTTGTATCTATCTAGAAATGTGTCCATTTCTACTTGCATCTTGATATATTTTTATAGTCTTTAATTTTGATAAAATTTAAATTTGGAGATAATACACTAAAATAAGAAAAAAATCCATTCACTATTTGTTTGCTCAAATCAGCCACACTGACTTATCATCTTCACTCTTTTCCTCTGTTAGAGAGGAAGTAAAAGCACAGAGGAGTGGATACTTTTCACTGCGAACTGATATTGCCTGGGACTATAATACATGGAGTAGTCTGGCGACTAAAGCTAGAAACGTCTTCCTCTACCAAGGGCCTACAGCTGTTTCTGGTGGGGAAAAAGGTATTGTTAGCATCAGATGACCTTGTTTGCTACTGTGGCATAGCTATCAGCCTAATGCGAGGATTCTCTGCTCCTTGTTTGCTTGTACTGTAGTGATAAGGTCCTTAAGAATATCTCATCTCTAGACTAGCAGTAATAGAAATCATCCAACTTGTACAGATAGAGCACTTACCAATAATATTAGATTGCCTGTCTAACTGGCTTATCCTGATTGAGTTGTTTCAAAACATTAAGAAGTCACAGTCAGGTTGAATATTTTACTTACAATGTTAAGATTTCAAATTTGGGTGCCTTAAACTTTTCTAATTAGAGTCTCCAATGCTATTATTGAATCATATGCTATGTCTAAAAGGGCAAAAGAAAACACATTTTTGGCATAGTTAAAATTCTCATTAGTACTATAGCAGCTTAAAATTCTGAACATCTTCCAAATTTAGCTTAATGCATCCTACACACATGATTACAAAACTCTGAAGATAAAAATTGCTGGCTTAGAAAATGAAAGTATATCTACACCTCCATACAGCTAAACTGGCTTAATTCTGTCCATGAAAATCTACAGCCTGTTTTTCACTATGTGGTTCCTAAATAATCTGTCAATCATTTGGTAACTCACTTTACAGCCAAGTGATATTACATAGTAGTGATGATTCTACAGGGATATGACAACTCTTGCTTGGCTGAAAAATAACAAAACTGACTGAACTTCTGTTTTGTATTCTTAAGCTTTTTTTCTCAATTTTAGATTATTTTATTTTATGGGTTATGAATGTTTTGCCTTCGTGTATGTCTGTGTTTCATATGTGTGCCTGGTGCTCAGAAGAGGGTGTCCATAAGAGGGTGTCATATTCCCTGGAAGTGGAGTTACGGAAAAATGTGAGATGCCAGGTGGTGATACTCGAACCTGGGTCCTCTCAAAAAGTGGTTAAGAGTCAGTGCTCTTAACTACTGAGCCATCCTTCCACCCCCTGAACTTGAAAATCTAATGTCTAATAATCAACCTCAAATTTTTAATTATAAAGAAATTATTGATTTATTCATGGAAGCTATAGAAAATACGCTACAGAAAAAGAAAAATATCCAGAATTATACTGAAATATGAATGCTAAGTGTGAATGCATTTTTTCAAATGGTCATACCAAGGCAATACAAGTTAATTTTATGGGGCATTTATGAAATTACCAGAAGCCGAATTAGCCACTTCTGTTAAACAAGAGTTTGAAATGGCGCCAAATTCCTACTGAAATACCCACAGGCTTTACTTGCTACACTAGATATAAATGGTCTAGGATCACTTTATACGCAACCCAACTTGCTGCTCCATACACATGTGTTCTTGACAACAGGATGGACGTCTACTAAACAACCTCCCAAATAATAAAGCATAACAGAAACTACCTCTTTGGCACACTCTAACTTTAGACTATGGATACTGATACACACTGTCCTTTTCAGCACCCAGAATCAAGTATCTTTGCAAGTACCAAGTTGAAAACTAAAAGTTTATTTATTTACTAATTTTACTTTGGTTTTTCAAAACATGATTTCTCTGTGTGTAGCCCTGATTGTTTAGGAACTCACTCTGTAGATTAGGCTGGACTTGAACTCACAGAGATCCACCTGCCTCTGACTCTAGAGTGCTGGGATTAAAGGTGTGCGCCACCACTGCCTGGCAAAAACTAAAAGTTTTGAAGTAAACTCTACTGTTTCTTTTTGCCTGGTAAAAGAGTACAAATGAATTATTTGAAATGAATTCTAAGTCTCATAAGATTTGCAAGAAAAAAATACAAAAAATAAGCTTGACTATTTTTACAGCTATAAAGTTACCACATATAGGATTACTTTATTGAAATGAGATATACAATCTTGACACATTCAGAATACTGTATATTATCTTATTTAAGGAAGTATAATTAATTCTTTAAACTCCTGATATTATGCATGAATTAATACCGGCACATATGTTTTATTGTAAGTGTTAAATAAAACTGACTTCCTCATGTGCCAGGGTTCTTTATTACCTAGTTTTTGATAAGCTTATGAGCCTTAAAAACAGTGCACTTTAAGATTTTAAAAGACTGAAATAGCAATCATCATATCATACCATTGAGTCTTATTAAGTCCATTGCCTTATCATTGTTGAGCCTGGTACAACAACCTGCTCTATCTGAATCAAATCTACATTTTACTTCTCATTTCAGTGGCAGGATAACCATTTCCATTTGACAGCTAAGGCCCTGAAAGGCATAGAATCGGTTTAGACAGAGTTTAGTGCTGGGATGCCAAGGCTTAAGTTACAATCAATATATTAAATTAGCCTTCTTTTGACATTGTTTGAATTGGTATTAAGAAAGCAGACCTTACGCCAGGAGGTGGTGACACGTCTTTAATCTTAGTACTCAGGAGGCAGAGGCAGGTGGATCTCTGTGAGTTTGAGGCCAGCCTGTCTACAAAGTGAGTTCCAGGATGGCCAGGGCTACACAGAGAAACCCTGCCTTAAAACGAAACAAAACAAAAAAAGCAGACCTTAACAATTCAGCTTTCCAAAAGCTAAAAAGCTAATACTATTAGGAAAATGTTAAGTATAAAGTAGGGGGTTTTAGGAATAGAAAACAAGTATAACTAATCTGTATGGTACTCTAATGGAGTATATGGATATAAGGTAATACACATTGACATAATGAAGTATTTACATAAAGTATCTCAAGTTGGTATAGTATATGTGTCAAAACTAATGAACAAGTATGTATAGATTATTAATGTAGTAAACAACATATCAGTATATTATTGAAGTCACAGTGTACATAGGGATTTACTTCTGGCCTTAATTTCTCAGTTCCCCGGGCTCTCATAATTCATTTTTTTCTATTTAACATTGTTATAACTTAAAGCTGCTCTAAAAATTAAATATCATAAATATTTTAAGATAAAAATTTTAAATTCAAGTATCAATATTTAAAAAGTGAACAGTAACAAAAAGACAATTATAACAATTATTTGACATAGGAAATAATAAAACATTTTTGAAAAAGGAAAGAAGCTGTCAAAAAAAAAAACTATCAAATGCAGAAATTTCATTTTAGTCTCCAGTGAACTGCAAAAGCACTGGAACTACTTGGTTCCAAACTAGGAAATCTGGAAGAGATTCTCAGTTTCCCATTCATAAGCCATTATTCCTGCAGTGCTAGTCATACCATAAGGCAAAAACAACCTGAAGTATCATTTAATTGATCTTTCACTGAGTTTCTGATATAGACAATTTATAAAAAATAATAAATATGAAACTTTTTAATTCTATTTGATTCTAATGTAAAAAGAAAAATGTTTATTACTATTGATCTCCTTAGGAAAAAAAAAAGGCTTAATTATTCTAAATAGCTATCATAAAAAGCCTGTGGTTTAAGATGCCTTTTTCACTAAGAATTATTTACATTGTATTCTTTTATTTTTAAAACATACTTTCTTGCCAGGCGGTGGTGGTGCACACCTTTAATCCTAGCACTTGGAAGGCAGAGCCAGGTGGATCCCTGTGAGTTCGAGGCCAGCCTGGTCTACAGAGCGAGATCCAGGACAGGCATCAAAACTACACAGAGAAACGCTGTCTCAGGAAAAAAACAAACAAAACAAAACTGTATACACACACACACACACACACACACACACACACACACACACACACACACAAACCAGGAGCTAGAGAGATGGCTCAACGGGTAAGAAAGATGCTTGCTAGAGAAGCATGAGAACCTGAGTTCAAGTCCCCTGTACTCAGGTAAGAGAGTGGGCATGGCATCATTGTGGGTAACCCCAGCACTGGTGTTGAGACAGGAGGCCGCCAGCCTAGCTCCAGGTTCAATGAGAGACTCTGCCTCAAAGAAATAAGGTAGAGGGTGATAGAGCAGGACACCTGATGTCTTCCTCTGGTCTGCATGTGCCTGCATAAACACATGTGCATATACCACTCACACACAGAGAATCAAACACAAAAGGCTGAACTTTTAAATTAGGAAAACAGACATTATTCTAGACATAGCTAAACTTTTTATAAATTTATGTACTTAAAATTTTTCTACATATTTGGTGTAAGTCCTTGTTCAAAAACCTTATGTTAGAATTCTGCCCTCACTCCAGCGGCATGACCGTACATGTGCAGTTCAGGAGTTAAGCAAAGGGTCTTGCGTCTTATGACATCAGTGTGTGCTGGCGACGAAGTGCCTGCGGCGTGGTCACACAATCATCGCATGCGTGGTGTGGCTCTGTACCAGGAGCCCTTAAAAGCCAGATGCAGATCCCACCCTCTCTCTCTCTTCTGCTCCTTCTCCCCCCCACCCCACCATCTTTCTCTCTCTTTCCTCTCCAGGCCTGGTCCTTTTGTCCTTCCTCCCCTTCCTCCTAATAAAGCTCTCCACTACTAAGCAACCGGGTTCTGTCGTGACCGTGACCTTTCCACCAGTAACCAGTACCACCACAAGCACCGTTTATCATTCATTTCACCTTAAAAAACACAAAAACTACCAGTAAAACAAGAACACATGAAAGATACCAGAAAAAGATTTAATTTGCCAAAGCATGCAAAGATTATTATATAGGCCTCCAAATCATCCTAAGAAGCCCGAGCTTTTTACAAAGGTTCTTCTGTCCCCTCTTAACTACAAAACCAATGCTCTTCCTAAGTAGATGTGTGATTACTATTTTGTTTATGTTTTAAGATGGAATGGAAGCATGTTGGTCTCAATCCTTCCATTCCAGCCCCCCGAGTTGCTGGAACTAACCACTGTATCCAGCTGAAAATATGTGTTTACAATTATAACACAGATATACCTCAAAGAAGACATTTTTAAAAACTACATTAAATATGGGGAAACATGGGTGCTGTCTTTTAAACAAATGGTGAATATTTTGCATTTAAGAATTTTATTTTGGTAGGCAGTGGTGGTACATGCCTTTAAGCCCAGCACTTGGGAGGCAGAGCCAGGTGGATCTCTGTAGTTCAAGTCCAGCCTGGTCTACAGAGTGAGTTGCAGGACACAGAGAAACTCTGTCTTGGCAAAAAAACAAAAAACCGAACAAACAACAACAACAAAATCTGAATATAAATGAGAGAATAAAATGAAGCATATTTTAAAGTATATTAAAAGGGGATCTTTTCATAGTTAATGACATAAAAACATTAAAAATATGGCCTGTACAAACTGCCAGTGTTCATTTACTACAATTTATTGCTGATAAGAATGATTTATTTTTATGTAAAAGTTTTCCTAAATGTAATAAAATTACAAACATATCTCTTTAATAGAACTATTTTTAATTTTTTTAATTAAATTTCTTCATTTATTTTACATACCAACCAGTTTCCCCTCCCTCCTCTCCTCCTGTTCCCTCCTCCTATCTATCCCCACCCCAAATCTACTCCTCCTTTCAGAAAGGGGCAGGCCTCCCATGGTCGTCAACAAAGCATGTCATATAAAGTTGAGGCAGGACCAAGCTCCTCCTCCCGCATCAAGGCTTGCCAAGGCATCCCAGCATGGGGAATAGGTTCCCAAACGCCAGATCATGAGCCAGGGACAGGTCCTGATCCCACTGTTAACTGCCCCACAAATAGGTCAATCTACACAACTGTCACACCCATGCAAAGGGCTTAGATTGGTCCCATGTAGGCTCCCTAGCTAGGTCTCCCTAGCTCAGGTCAACTGTCTCTGTGGGTTCCCCTGTAATGACCTTGACCTCCCTGGCTTGTAAAGTCCCTCCTCCCTCTTTTCAACTGGACTCCCTGAGCTCGGCCCAGTGCTTGGCTGTGGTAACAAGGAGGACCCAAAGAGGGACACATGGATTTCCCTGGGAAGGGGAAATAGATGAGATCTCCTGGGTAAACTGGGGCAGAGGAGAGGGAGGGGAGAGATGGGAACATGAGGGATCAGGTTGGGGGAGAGCAATGAAAGAGATATCTTGATTAGGGGCCCATTTTGGGGTTAGGGAGAAACCTGGTGCCAGGGAAACTCCCAGGAATCCACAAGGATGACCCCAGCTAAGACTCCCAGAGGACCCAGGTCCAACTCGCCACACCACATGGCAACTTAGAATTGGCTATAACTGCAGAGGATCTGACGCTTTCTTCTGACCTCTGCATGAACGCAAACCCATACACTTAAAATATTTTTTAAAAAACACTTGAATTGCTTAATGTTGCATACATAATATTAAAATACAAAACAGAATTTTAAACATAGGGTATCAGATAGTAAAAATATAACAGGCCACTTCTTATAAAGATAAGGTAAATCAACGTGAGTGGAAAGACCAGAGCAAATGAGCATACTGCATGTAAAGTTGCTTGTAAAATGTAAAGGTCCAATACTTTGACCTCATGGCCTAGTAAATGCAAAAAATAACTAGTGGTTGCAAACTGACAAAGCTGCATCTTCCACATGTGAAAGCAAGTAGGAAGCAGGGTGACGTCAGAGCCAGTACGCCTCTTACTGCTGGATGGAAAAGCAGCAGCAGGTAGGTGTGAGCAACCTTGGAAGGTTGATCCATGGATGGAGTCTGGAGACTTGGATCTTGAAAGGAAAATTATGATTCTTTAGCTGATAAAAGTTGTTCCTTTAGCTAAACTATACAATGTTGCTATTTACAGAGCTCTCATTTGGTGCTCTGAAGTCCTAGACTTTTGATACACTGACCCTTTATCAATAAATAAAAACCCTGGACCAGCAGCATCATGGAGGGCTTTGTTGGAGATAGCAATTGATGTCCTCATACCAAATCCTTTTACTGACTTTGCTTCATATGAGTATAGTACATCACTGGCATCAGTCGAACTACAGGCTGGGACCTGAGACTCTAATTCAATCACCCAAATGAAGGCAATCTTGGAGGTGCTCATCATAGTATATAAAATACTGTAATGTATGAAGTTACAAGTAAAACTACTTAAGCCATGATAATGAAAACACACTAATTTTTTTCTTTAGCACATTCAGGGTTAGGCTTTAATAATAAATAGGATTATAATTCCTTTTCCTATTAACATTTATAAAAGCACTTCACAATTAATGACTAGGACATAGAATCAGATATTCCCTGCCTTGGAAGGAGTCCTAATGGCCCACGAAGCTAGCAGGTTAGTAAAGGACAAAAGGGAGATTTCACAACATGAAAAGTGAACACAGCAAAGAGAATTATGGGCAAACTAATAATGGAATGGGTTCTGTGGCCTTAAGTGAGTATGTTATCATGACTACTGTTTAAATTTCTTCTACACCAACATATTTCACATTACTTTCTAGTGGAAAGTTTGAAAATGTTACAAGCCATCACTTACACGACAGAAATGGGAAGAGTGCAGTGCACATCAGAAATTAGACCAGACCCCTGCTGACATTGACCTTGCAGGAGAAACTAACAGGTGTCAATAAATACATTGCCTTTGATATACAGTTACCCTGTATGGCAGTGACCCAGATAATGCTTGCTGGTATCTTCCTACTTTCTGCATGAGCAAGATACAAAATATTCTTCTTTAGACATACCTTAACTATTTCTTCAATAAAACAAATGTGAGAAACAGGATCTCTCTTCTTGGTTAATACTTTTTGTAGATGCTGTACCTAAAGGTGGGGAAGGACAGAGAGGAAAGTATATTTATCTGGGTATGTCCAAGGGAAACCAAGGCGACACTTATGAACTGGAAAAATCAAGGTATATCTCAGAAATAGTATTACTGCTAGCACAAGGGACAAGCAGACAAGGAGAGGAAAGTGCCACGTTTCAGCCTTTGCTCACACTACCATCAGTCAGCAGAGGTGCTGGAGTATCAGGGATGACAAGATATAAAGTCACAGGATTATAAAGCTCTTCCTATCTTTTGAAATATTTACCTGTCCACAAGCAGCACAGATATGGTCCATAAGTTTTTCCATGTTAGTCCAGAGGGAAGCACGAAAAGCTGCTGTGTTTCCTGGAGTTGGCATGGTAGCTCGCCCAGGGCCTCCTGGTGAAGAGTAGCAGAGAAATGGGGAAAATGAAAGTCCTCAGATACAACAAAAGTACAGAGAAGACAAAAACCAAGAGGTCTCCTCTCTTACAAATAGCTTCTTATGCACAATGTAAAAAGAATCTTCGTGTGTAGTCAGAAAAGTAAATATCACACAATCACCTGAGTGGGGCTATAAAAACAAATAAAAGTTAATGAAAACCGTTTCCTTAAAAGGGAAAGAGGGCCGAGTGGTGGTGACGCACACCTTTAATTCCAACACTCAGGAGGCAGAGGTAGGCAGATCTCTGTGAGTTCAAGGCCAGCCTAGGCTACAGAGTGAGTTCCAGGACAGCCAGGGCTACACAGAGAAACCCTGTCTCAAAAAAACACAAAAAAGAAAGAAAGAGGGTGAAGAGTCATGAAACAAAGTGAAATGTTTTACATATTCAAATTAAGTTTACAAGAATGACAAAGATAAGCCCCCAAACTGAATTCAAGTAATACAGAATCAATGGAATTATCTGTGTATCAAATTAACAACACAACCACGGGGGAGCCAGTTAATTCAAATAATTTAAAATCACAGAACACTTACTTTAGTAGGATCTATGCTATGGGCAAAAAGAACTTCAAGGAAATTATGAATGTAACAGGTTTGCTGTGTGTGCAGTTTGGATGTAACAGATCTGCTAATTCAGGTATATTTTCAAAAGCAGCAACCATGTTCTCACTACAAACAGAGTAACGGCGAACAATGCAGTAGAAATTAAAGGTATATCCCCAAGCCTGTGTACCGGAAGAGCAGAGTGATAATGACCCCTCAAAAATGATAAGCATACCTAGCATCCAAGTTTTTATTTCTACAACCATCCTTCCCCAACCCAACCAATCAAACCAGCGCTCCTTGATAAAAACCAGGTTTCACTACTAGAATATAAAAATACAATGTAAAATCAGTTGTCAATTGTGCAAAACGTTCAGAGAAAATGGATATTTATCAAAACAACAACAATAAAAAACTATGAACTTGACTGGAAGGGACAGCTATTAGATCACAGGCTTGCCACTTGAAGTTGTTGGTCACTCTGAAAGAGCCTGGCAGTCTGCAGGCGTCAGGCTACACACTCCTGCAGCTCTCCTGCTCTCTGGGTCAGAGTCAAAAAGCTATGGTGAGCTGTGCTTCTGGAGCTCCTCCTACTTGAAGCTGAAAGACTTTATGGTCCTACCCAGTACCTGGCTCTTGTCATGTACACCATACAGACTAAAATCATGTAGTGTGGTGCTTCCTACAACTCCCTGAAAGAGCACAAAGTCAGAATATCCTACTTTGTTCAGAGGATTCCTCTGAAGCCTGGTCCCCTGCCATGCTGTCCAGGACAGCTGTCTCTCCTACTCTTTTTGCTTTAAGCTAATTTTCTTAGTGTTCTCGTAATGTTTCTAATTGCTCTCCCACTTCAAGATCTGATTCCAGCTCACATGGTCCTTGTTAGGTCTCAGAAACCCAGACAAACGGCTGAGATGACTATTAACATATCAGGGTGGACTCTGGCTAGCTCTCCCACCTTTGCTCAGGACCTGCGGCTCCTCCCAGCACTTCTCACCCCGCCCCCTACCCTAAACCTCTCCCTCCCAGGGGCTGGGCTTCTGCTTCCCACCCCACAGCCTGGTCCCTTTATAACTTGGCCATTTTAGCTACACTGGTCTCTTAGCCTCCTAGCCAGAGCCACCCCCTCAGCATCTCCTCTCTTGCCCTCCCTCCCCTTCTCTTCTCTCATAGAGTGCTTCAGTCGGCCGGCTATGTTCAGCCTGGACTCTTCCTCTCAGCCTGCTTTCTCCTTTTATTTCTTTTCATTCAGTCCTGAGGCTCATCTCTGAAGGGCACTTGGTCTTTGCCCCCCTCCTTTCTCAAACCAGTCATTCTCCATTTCTTTGTTGTAACAGTTTCCTCAAAACAAGCTGGGATAAACAGGCCATCTGAAAGGATACTGGTAACGATAGACTTTAAAACTGATAAAAAATAAGTAATGAATAAACAGAGAGAAATAAGCATTTTAAAAGGATAAAGGGACTGGCAAAATGACCCAGCAGGTAAAGGAGCTTGCTGCCCAGCATGGCAGACTGAGCTTAATTCCCAGGCTTCATATATTGGAAGAAGAGAATTACTCCAATAAGTTGTTTCTAACCTCCATATATGTGCCATGGCATGCATGCACCCACATACAAACAGAAATAAATTAAAATATAATAAAACATTAAAAATAAAATAAATAAAACCAAAAGTATAGAATCTTCTTTTGAAGCAATTCAGTGGGAGTTTGGAACACCAAAATCCTGTCAAGAATTCAGTCAAGACAGGGCTTACAAGGTCACAGAAGGAAATGGGTATTTTTCCTGGGAACTGGACTAGAGGCTATTTGTGTTACAAGCTATCAAAAAATTTGTCCATGCTTTAAGGCATCGAGGAAATGCTGAATTTAAAAGTAAAAGACTAATTATCTTAGAAATGTCAAGTATTCAGACTATAGGATGATCACTGCTGCTACGTCGTACCTGGCTTAAAGTGAAAATAGGGACAAAAGCCAGAGTGAAAAATCACAATAAACTCATGAGTCTTGGCAGAAAATAAACAAATCACACATTTAAACTGGAGGCAATGAAAGGTAAGTTTGCTGAAAACATTAGAACCACCAAAAACAAGGCAACAGGAAAGATGCCTTGAAGGTGTCTCAAGAATTGGCCAGACAAAGGCCATATGACTCTGCTTTGTGAAGCTAATTTCCCCAGGATTGGTGTCAATGATCATGTCCACCAAAGAACTCAAGAGTCCATGGCAGCCATGGTCCTGGTTACTGTTTGAGTAGGAGTTAGACCTCGGCATTGACCATTTGATGCTGAGTTTGTACACAGACTTAACTTAGACTTCAAAAGAACACCTGGAAAGTCAGTGTATGGCCAGGTCAAAATGCCTATGGATAGTCCCCAAGAACTTACTGCATTAAGCTATGAGAGTAGAGCCAAAGCTGTAATGGAGACCTCTGGAAGCTAGAGATTCTAGGAACATGGAACATCTGCAGAGGAATGCTGTAAGCAACAAACTGAGCCACCGCAAGACAGAGAGAGGCCATGCAGGCTGCAGCCCCAAGACCACGGGTGGAGTATATCCTAGTAATATGTACTCCAGCTGTTGGTCGTCCTGCTGGATTCTAGTCTTGGGGTAATCCCATCTCTCCTGTTGTAAATAATACAGCAGCTAAAATATTAACTCCATTTTTTGCTTTATTTGGCACTATTACATGCTGGAAACTTTAACCTTTTTTTTTTAAATCTTTACTGATATTCACAGGTAAGAGTTTGTCTTGAGTCTCAGTAGAGACTTTGGAATTGGACTTGAAAACAACACTGAACTGTTACAACTATGAGAACACATACACAAGTCTGAGCACTTTGGAGCCAGAGATGGGATGTAATAATTAGAATGTCCCTCAAAGGGTCATGTCCTGAAAGTTTAAGGCTCCAGCATTACTGGGAATCAGTGGAAACTTAAAAAGGTGGGCCTAATTAAAAGTACATCACTGTGGGACATGCCTTTGCAGGACATATTTTATCCCTGGCTCCCTGTTCCTTTTTTCTCTTTCCTTTTGATTCCTGGCTGCCATGAGGGGAATAACCTTTTCTACTACACACTCCTGCTACCATGACATTTTTTGCATAATTGAGGTAGGCAAGGATAGAGGAAGCTTAGTATCCAGTGACTCTGCCTAGCTTGAGCTATGTACACACCTCTTTTCAAAAACAAAAGTCACTTCCCAACCTGTGACCCCCACCTTCATTGAGCTGCATGGACACCCTGCTACAAACAATGGAATAAGTGGCTTCTTCCTAGCAACCTCTTGGTTGGTTGCTCCCCTTCTGTGGTCAATAATATCCTGGAATATCTGGAGCAATGGGTTGGTCCAGCCTGGACTGGTTTTGGGCACATACACAATAAGGCGAACTGTTTCCTCTGAGTGAACTTTTAGCGAAAATCTTCTATTTACCATCTCCTACTTATACATATTCATGACTGGACATACATATGATTAAAACCAGATACATCCTGGGAAAGTGCATGCACAACAAATAAAGTACTATGTAACCCAAGTCCATCAATCAAAATAACACCTATACCCACCCTTAGCAAATGACTAGTCTTTCTGCTGAACCTACAAAAGGAAACCCCAGATAATAAGCAGGCTCTCTTGAACTGAATGCTTGCTCTGAGTCTGCTGCTCTCTTACTGAGACAAAATTAATATTTCTTCCTTCCTTTTCAATTATTTTTCTCATGATACATTGTTAAGGAAATACAAAGATAACAAAAAACCAGCACATAAAGATTCTTATGGTCACAAGCTACATACATTGTATTGATGATAATATAATCATGATCGAAATAACCAACTGACTAAAGAGAATGCCAACCTAAAGGAAGGAAAAGAATATTTGAAATAAATGGATGCTTTCATTGGTAAGATTTAACAGACTCAAGACACACAATAAGCTATGTCATAAATTTGGGTTTATTAAAGTAATGAAAGAAGCTAAGAGTTCCTGAAATAAAAAATACTTATGGATGATTTCTAGTTAATGATATTCTCTACTTTTGAAAGCCAGCAAGATTCAGAACAAACAAAAAGTAGGAAAATAATGTACTTAGAAGAAATAAAGAATCAGATAAATCCTTCAACTTGATTATGAAATGCTCAAACCAAATGCCATTGATAAATTAAAAGGAAGAAGAGACCAGATAACTGATAAATGAGCCATTAGTGGGAAACTGCTTTAAAATCAATTGTAAGCACAACTGTGAAACAGACAAGAGATTTCCTACTTAGTGAATCTTGAGAGTACACATAGTTACTTAATCACTGAGAGGTGTGCTTCCTCTTTTAATGACTGTTAGGATTTGGTTCCAAATCAGAGTATTTCCAATGACTACAGAAAACACATAAGGGATACTGGAAGAGGTGAGTTAATGAAAGGTGCAAAGGAATTGGAAATTTTAGAGATAATGGAGAGACGATGGAAAGACAGAATGATCTAAGAAGGACAATGGTCCTCAAACTTAGGAATCCCTGGAATGATCTGAAAGGCAGGTTTGAGGATTAGCCTCCACTGTCAACTTAATTAGAAAATAGGCAGAGATTAGTAAAGCACATCTCTGAACATACCTGTAATGGTGCTTCTAGTGATGATTAGCTCATGATGGATCTAACCTATTCAATGATCTTATTCAATGATCTTATCCATTAATGGTTTAAAAACTCTAAGCATACAACTGGGAGCCAGAGGAAGTGGGTCACTGGGAGCATGTTTTTGAATGGGTTACCTTGGCTCTGGCTCCTTCTTGTTATTCCTCCCTACTTCCTGGCAGTCAGGAGGTGAGGTGCTTTGCTCTACCATACACTCACTACTATGATGTTCAGCCTCACCTAAGCAATGAGGTCATCTGAGCATGGAATGAAACCTCTGAAACTATGAGTCAACATAAGAGCTTCTAAAATTGTTTTTTTTTTTCTCTCTCTCAGACATTATTCAAGTGACAAAACTCTAACATAGAAAGTAAATTATAGAATGCTAAACTCTTTTCTGAATTTTGACTTAGGAAGTCTGTATGAAGTTACATAATCCACATCTCCTTAGTGAAACAGAACTTGAGAAAGACTTTGTATGAAAATAGTTAGGTCATGGGGTGATGGTGCTCGTTATTGACACTAGGAATTCATGGGAAAGATGCCAGGAATATGTGAACTTTGGCAAAGTCTAGAAGCAGAGTAAAGTGAATCTCCAAGCCATTATTCTGGCTGACTGTCCTAGTCTGCCCCTCTATTGATATGATAAAACCATGACCAAAAGCAACTTGGAGAAGAAACGGTTTATTTTAGCTCACAAGTTATAGACCACCCTAGAGGGAAGCCAAGGCAGGAACTCAAGAAAACAATGGAAGAGAAGACCATGGAGGAGTGCTGCTTACTGGCTTGCTCCCCATAGCTTGCTCAGCCTGCTTTCTTATACAACCCAGGACTATCTGCCAGATGTGGCACCACCCATAATGAGCTGAACTCTCCTACATCAATCATTGACTAAGCAAGAAAATGTCCTACAGACATGCCCACAGGCCAGTCTGATGGAGGCAATTCCTCAACTGAGATTCCCTCTTCCCATGTGACTCTGTGTCAAGTCAACAGAAACCTAACCAACAAACTAACAAAGGCATTTTCTCAAATTTCAAAGTATTGTTTAATTTTTTACAGTTTTTATTGTGTCTATGATGTGCATGAAAAAAATGGTGTGCATGTAAAGTAAAAGGAAATCTTTGTGGTTCCACCTTCACAAAGGTTCCAGAGAAAAATCAAACCATCAGGCTTACAAGACACACACTTTAGCCACTGGGCTAATTCACCTGCCTTATGTTCACACTGTTTGCAACTGAATTTAATTCTATTTTACAGATGACAGAATTGAATATAAGGTCCTATGTGTAGTGAGTAAAGGAGCTCAAACAAAACGCGGGTTTGTGCAGGAGAGAAAAGGGGTGGCTACAGGACTAATGGCAGATATGAGTCAACTATAACTTTCATTTATTAGTTATCTCCTATTACAGTAAAATAAATAGGCTTAAGGCTAAAAGTCTCTTGAAAACAAATCAACAATAAGAATCTATATAAACTGCCTACTGACTTTTTGTTAGAGCTAAAATCTACAGGCATGGATGGGTCAAGAAAGAAGTAAATTGTTCAACATTGCAGCATGATACAGAAGAAAAGTAAAACATAAACCATAATAAAGTGATACTTACATAAGAATTGACCCTCAATCGTGGGGAAATACTGGGAGTAAAGTTCTTGACAAGAAAGTGTTGGGGGAAGTTGAGAATACTAGATTTCAAAAAAAGAAAAGAGGACCTCAACAGCTTTACTGGGGTGACACAAAGTTCTCAAATGGCCCCAAATTGGAAGGATATGCTTCAAAGATAATCAGAAACAAAGGCAGTCCTGAACTGAACATAGATACTGGAGGTAGAGGAGAGTAAGACAATGATAAACATAGCCAATAAACATAATTCCTAAAGAAACAAGAAGGACCACTCAGTTCTGCAGTTTGAATCTGAAATGTCTCTTCCAAATGCTTGGTCCCCAATGCAGCATTATTCTGAGGAAATGATTGGGTCATGAAGATCACTCTATTGGCTGAGTTAACTTCTAATAGGCTATCAGGACATGGCAGATATTATAGGAAGATAAGGCCTTAATTGGACAAAGCAAGTCCCTAGGGTATGGCTACAAAGACTATATTTTCTTCTTGGCTCCTTCCTCTCCTTGTTTCCACACTGCCAGGAAGTAAGCAGCTCTCCCTCACCCTATGCTCCCCACTACGATGCTCTTAACCTTACTATGGTCCAGAAACAACAGAGCCAAATGACCATGCCCTGAAATTCTGAAACTGGCCCAAAATAAGCCCTTTCTCCTTTCAGCTGCTTTACTCAGATATTCTGTCACAGTAGTAGAGAGCTGTCTGCTATCTCAGAGCAATTATAGAAAACATCCTCTCTCATAAATACCAGAAATAAAAATGACAGTAAAAACAACCCAAATCCTAAAGAACAGAGGTAAAAACACAGTAAAACCTAAGAAATAGGCAAGAAGAAAACATATAAGATGAAGTAAAATACAATATTAAAATAACTATAGAAAAGATACTAAGCATAAAAAACAAACATCTGATGTACCAGATATGTATAAAGTTCTAGAGCACAAAAATAACCAAAACTGAAATCGAACTAACAAAAAACAATTGGCACACAGAATCCAACTCCAAGGTAATGGCCTAAAAGTTACTAAACTTAAGAAACAGAAAACATATTACCAGGCAACTGAGATGGCACAAAGGGGAACATGGTCATAACCAGCATGAGCACCAGACTTCATTCCCCAGAACCTACTTAAAAGCCAGGCATGGCAGCATGTGCCAATAACACTAGCACCAGGAGGTAAAGGCAGAAAACCCTCAAGGTCTTGCTGGATGGGTAGTACAGCTGAGACAGTGAGTTTCAGGTTCAGTAGGGAGCCCTGTCACAAAGAGTAAGGTGGAGAAGTAACAAAAACAGTTTTCAACATCAACCTCTGGCCCTTACACATACATGCACTAGAGCATAACCACCCACATACGTGCACACACACTCATACAATACACACACACACACACACACACACACACACACACACACACACATACACACAAAATTGTCTATGTAGGGGGACTCTCTATTTCCCAGGCCTCATCTTTTACCTGGGGGAGAAACGGACACAACATATTTTGCTTCTTTCCCTACCAATCACTTGACCTTCACATGTGAAGAGGAGTGACTCAGGGCAAAAAACCAAGCCTCTTCTTACCTGCTTTTAAATCCTTGTGTGCACAAGGGTGAATTCTGACTCACACTATCAGTGTCAGTGAGGCAGGGCAGGCTAACATTGAGCACAAAGTCATTCTGAGGTGATACAGTGATGTTATTTCCTTAGATCAGGTTTATCTCCTAAATTTCTACTTCAATTATTTTCTTAGTTCAGTAAGGAAGACAAACACTACACATTGAGCCAAGCAGTGGTGGCACACGCCTTTAATCCCAGCACTCGGGAGGCAGAGCCAGGTGAATTTCTGTGAGTTTGAGGCCAGCCTGGGCTACCAAGTGAGTTCCAGGAAAGGCACAAAGCTTCACAGAGAAACCCTGTCTCGAAAAACAAAACAAAACAAAACAAAATTACACATTGAGCCACAAAAAGTTGCAAAATTCTAAGGTAAAGGAAATATGTGAAAATTTGTATCTGCTCAAACTATTTAAGTACAAGGACAAAAAATACTACCAACCATGTGATAACTCCAAAAACAGTGTCTATAAAGCATTTTTTCAAAAATCAATTATATGGTGAAATTCATAGAAGGAAGAGATGAATGTAGAAACGGAGAATTCATGTTAAAAAGACTGTAGATGAGAATCAAACCACTTAAAATATAATGAAGAAAATATAAAAACCAGATTTAAGAATAATAAAATACTTCCACATATGAAAAAGCATATGAGGACTGACAAGATGGTTCAGTGGGTTAATGCACTTGCCACCAAGCCTGATGAGCCGAGTTTGATCCCCAGGTCCCACATGGTAGAAGGAGAGAGCCAACCTACTTCTATAAGTTGTCCTCTGACATCAACACACACTGCAGTATGTGTGTGCCCATATACATACACATACACAAAATAAATAGATGTAAAAAAATAGCACACTGAGAAAAATAATGTGAATACTAGCCACAAGTAAGAAACACAACCGAAAATGAAATAATATTCCATTTGTTTTTCCCTAGTCTTGTTTCCTTTATTCTTTCTCCAGAGCAAAAGAACTCACAAATTTAGAATTATCATCCCACAATTTTAAGCTTTTAGGGTACATGTACATATCCAAAACAATACATAGCATAAACTGTCACATTCTGGGGCTTTAGACATGTACCTTTATGCAACTTCCTTTCTTGGGTTCTGTTTTTGAGAATTATTGACAGTTATATATTCTTTAAAAGCTTACCCACTTTTCCATTAAGAACACAGATTATTTTCACTGGTACACACACTAATGCAACAGAAATTCTTGGACCAGTGAAGTGGGCAGGTGGGTAAAAGCACTGCTACACAAACCTGATGCCCTGATTTCTATCCCCAGAACAGAGATAAAGGAGGAAGGAGAGTACTTCATGAGTCTTCCTGATTTCCACATGCTACCAGACACGTGCACTCACACTCACACATCGTACACTTACACAAAACAATCATATTTTAAAACTTACATATGTACCAGATTCCTCTAGGACACATCCTTATAGGAGTTAGGAACATAAGGAACACACAATTTTAACCTGAGAAATCAAACTGCTAAGGCTGGGAGACTGAACCACTGCACTCACCCACAATATGAATACTGGGTTTTTGCTCTCCTCTAATAGCTGTGTCTTAGACTTTGGCTAACTAAATAAGAGAAAATAGTATCTTGTTTAATTTGCATGTTTCTAATCACTAGTTTATCCCCTAAAAAGATGTTGAAAGTCTTTCTTATGTTTACTGAATATGTGGTCCTGTAATATGTCTTATTCACAGCTATATAGCTATCTTCCAAGTTTGCTTGCCAACTTGAGTTTTGTTGTAGTTTTGTTTTTTTCCTGAGACAAGATCTCACCATGTAGCCTAGGAAGTCTCAAACATGAACTATCTTCCTGCCTCAGCCTCATATGATTTGAGATGTTCTTCTGTATTCTTCGAATATGTGTTGCTTTTTTTTTTTTGTTTGTTTGTTTGTTTGTTTTTTTGGTTTTTTTTCAAGACAGGGTTTCTCTGTGTAGCTTTGGAGCCTGTCTTGGAACTCACTCTGTAGGCCAGGCTGGCCTCGAACTCACAGAGATCTGTCTGCCTCTGCCTCCTGAGTGCTGGGATTAAAGGTGTGCACCACCACTGCCTGGCTTATGTGTTGCTTTTATTGGTTGATAAATAAAATTGCTTTGGCCTATGGCAGGGCAGAATATAGCTAGGCAGGAGAGCCATACTGAATATACGGAGAAAGAAGGGTGGAATAGAGAGAGACACGACCAGCTACCCAAAGAGCAAAATGCCAGCCAGCCAGTAATGCCACAGCCATGTGGCAATACATAGATTAATAGAAATGGGTTAATTTAAGTTTTAAGAGCTAGTTAGTAATAACCCTAAGCAATAGGCCAAGCATTTATAATTAATATCAAGCCTCTGAGTGATTATTTACAAGTGGCCTCAGGAGAGGGCAGGACAGAAAAAAAGCCTCTATTTACAAATGGTGCCCAACATGCCACATAAAACCTGAGAAAGCTTTAAAAAGGTTCTAATACACAGAAATGGTGCCACACTGGGCTTCCTAGTCTCTCATGCCAGCTGTGGTTCCCTTGATATAGAGCTGGTCACCATCCGCCATGAGCCAAGCCACACAGCAGGCTTCCGCAGTACAGAGAGGCTTCTCCTGGCTGATCCCTGCAGGCTTAAGCTATCAGCACAAGCTCTGGCAGCTGCTGTGGAGCGAGTTAAGGTTTGTTGTGCTCATATAGACGAAGGATTAAGAAACACAGTAAAAACAGATTCAGCATGGGTCACCGTGTGTTTAAAAGATGTGCACAGAAAGTCTGGATTATGTATATTATTATGCTGTCTTTGAGATTTTTTTTTAACTGCTACAAGACATTTAATTGCAGAGGCGGCTAAATTAAATCAACCTGCATATCTTGAGTCCAAGGTTTAAGTCAGAAGATAGGTTACTTTGTAAAGGAAGTTTTGCTTTTGTTACAAAGGAAATGAGAGGCTAAGGAAAATCAGGTTAGAGTGAACAAGACCCCCTGAAAGGTCTCCAATGGAAACGATGGCCCAGGTGATCCAACATCCACAACAGCTTCAAGGCTTCTTGCTGAGATGACCAACCACACAAAATACCACAGTCAAAACTTGACTATAATTCTAAATTTTCTCAGGATCCCCCAATCAGCAGGAAGTAGTATAGAAAACTATACCCAAGTTCCCAAAATATTGTTTATAAATGTTTGTTTTCATTTAAAGGGGGCTAGTTACAAAAGGTTAATGGTCTTAGTCGATCTCTTTCCAAAGAAGGGGGATATGATACATAAATGATGGGGAAAAGGGTAGATTATTATGATAATAAAAAAGAGGTATATTATTGAATCTACTTTAATTCAAAAAACAACTATTAATCTGAAAATACTTTACACTGATATGAATTTTGGTTTACTGAAACAAATTTAAGGTCAATTTTGTTACACTATATGTATACTTCTACCCTTGTTTAAGGTATTATGTTTATGCAGATCATTTTAAAATGTAAAGTATAGTTAAGAAATACAAATTAATAGTCATCTATAGTAGTCAAACTTATAGTCATGTTAGTTTTCAAGATATGCAGAGATATATTTCAGATGGATAGATAATCTTCAAACACTTCAAAGACCTACAGAATATGGCATTTAAAATGTTATAAGAACTTAGACTTTTCTCGACTGTGAGACAAATCTGCTCCTGACAACATCAATTACTTCAAGAGAATGATGAACATCGAAGAAGCTCCTTATGGAGTTTGCTTTCAATGTGGCAAGGCTAGCCATTTGGGCAAGAAACTGTTCTTGCCTGGACTGCTTGACAATTTGCTGTATAAACGGGACATGCCTGACTCATAGGAAAGTGACTGCTGAACATTGCCAAAACAAGGTGGGACAGTCCTTCAGGTTCCTGCTTCACAGAAGAAACTGCCAGATATTTTGCAAGACACAGAAGAAAGCAACTGACAGATTTTGCCAAAATAGGTGGGGCAGTTCTTTAAATTTCCTGCTTCACTGAGAAACCTGCCAGACACTCTAGGCCTGTAGGCTGAAGATAGATGCCTCAATGTTACAGAAGAACTTTTGGTGACTGTCCAGACAGCCAGATGTCTCTAACGTTTCTAGATTTTTGAAGCTGGCTACAATGCACTTCCTGTTTACTCAGGTAATATTATATCCTTCTGAGGTCTTTGATGGAGTTGAAGACTACAGAGTTATTATTATAGTTTTCCTTAGTTATGATAAAAGGTAAATTAGAGATGAAACTTTAGACTCATGATGATAGAATAGATGATAGAATATTTTCTTTGTTTTGCCAAATACAAATAGACTATTATTCTTGCTTGACACCTGTTTTGTTATATATAATTTTACAATGTTAAAGTTAAAACCTTCCTTTTTAATTAGACAGAAAAGTGGAAATGATGTGGGATGTCCTTCTGTATGCTGTGAATATGTGTTGCTTTTATTGGTTGATGAATAAAGCTGCTTTGGCCTATGGCAAGGCAGAATACAGCTAGGCAGGAAAGCCAAACTGAATGCAGGGAAAATGAAGGGTGGAGTCAAGGCAGATGCCACCCAGCTGCCCAAAGAACAAGATACCAGCAGACTGGTAATGCCACAGCAATGTGGCAATACACAGATTAATAGAAATGGGCTAATTTAAGTTGTAAGAGTTAGTTTGTAATAAGCCTGAGCAATAGGCCAAGCATTTATAACTAATATCAAGCCTCTGAGTGATTTTTTTAGAAGTGGCCTTGGAACAGGGCAGGACAGAAAAAAGCCTCTGTTTACACTCATGGATGCTAGATCTAAATGCATCCAATACTATGCTATCTTTATGCATTTTTGTGTTCTTTATATATTCAAAGTAATATTTTAAAAAATATTATTTGATATTAAATCTATAGAATATTTATGGTATAAAAATCTTTGCCCTAAACTATGTACAAGAGCTGTAATGCTCCACCATACTCGATGACTTTAATGAGTATTTAAAATAACTCTATGTAACCTCATAGAGTATTAACAAGAAAACCATTTCCTATTAAAAATAAAGATAATACCTATTCTTTAAGAAGATGAAGAACAAGTGCTTAAAGTTTTTACATTACGTCATGATATCTACTTCTCAATTGATGAAAAAAAGGCAGCTTTAAAACCCTTAATTCTTTCTATAAAACAGGCTTACATTAAGATTGACAATATGTGAATAATTGCTTTCATTTTTTCCCTGTTCTTGACAACAAAAGAGGAATGAGATTAAACAGCTCCTGGAAATTTAAACATTATATCAAACTTTCTGAAAATAATTGCTAGCAAAACTTGAGAGGAAAATCTCCTTTGGTGATTTCTTTTCAACAAACTCCTTTGGTAATTGTATGAATATGGACCTATTCAGAGGCTGAAGCATACCTTTAAAAATCTAGTTGAGATTTAAGATTCTTGTGTTCCTTTTTATTGGTGTAATTGATTCAGGAGCTATGAATTCAGTTTTGCTTAAGGTCATGTACAAAAATGAAATTTTTTTGTTTGTTTGTGTGTTTTTCAAGCAGGTTTCTCTGTGTAGCTCTGGCTGTGCAGGGACTCACTCTGTAGATAAGACTAAGATGTGCTTCACCACCACCCAGCAAAGATGAAATTCTTTTGTATTATTTATGCAGTAGAAGTATCATTAATCTACATGGTCATTTTTGTTTAATTTCAGGACTACTCTACAATTGTCACAGTGCCTTCAATAAAAATATGGAGGAAAATGATGCAGTTACTAAAGACAATAATGTGGGAAATTTTTTGGTAAAGTAGTAAAATGAGATAGCAGAGTCAAAGAAAGGGAAGTCAAAAAAGTAGGTAACTCTTCTCCCACCCAACTCCTGCCTCTAGGACCTAGGCCGTGGGACACAACCTGTGTCCAGGAACCCTCAACCATTACTGTCCCAGTTGCTGGCCAGCAGGGAAGACTCTTGAGGGCTGGCTTCCCCACCAACAGCCCTCACTGGACCCTGCAATCTACAAGACCCATGCCCTACCCCAAATTCACCCATCTCCCTGTGACCTCAGCGGCTTCCTGAAACATGGAATTCGCCAGCTCTGATTTAAACCAAGAGCAGCTCCCTGAGACACAGAATCTGCCAGTACCAATTAGACCAAGAGCTAAGATTGGACCAAGAGAGGCAGCCTGAGATACAGACACGGCAAGCACAGATTGGACCAAGAGCAGCTTGCTCAGACACAGGCACCTCTTGCACCTATTGGAGGAAGAGATGGGTTAGACTCCAGTGCAAAAATACATACAACAGGATAAAGAGCAACATGGCACCACCAGAACCTAGCAGTTTTACATTAGTAAGACCTAAACATCACAACATAGAAGCAGCAGAAGAAAGTGACCTTAAAAATAACGTTATGAAGATGATAGAAGCCTTTAAAGGAAATGAAAAATTCCCTTAATGAAACTGAGGAAAAGACAAAAAAAAAAAAAAAAAAAAAGATGGGAAGAAATCAATAAATCCCTTAAAGAAAGCCAATAAAATAAAGAAAAAGCAATTAAACAGGTGAAGGCAACAATTCAAGACCTGAAAATTGAAACAGAAGAAATGAAGAAGACACAAACCAAGGGAATGCTGGAAATAGAAAATCTAAGTAAATGAACAGGAAATACAGATGCAAGCATAACCAACAGAATACAAGAGATGGAAGAGAGAATCTCTGGCGTGGAGGATACAATAGAGGAAATAGATTTGTCAGTCAAAGAAAATACTAAAGGCAAAAGAGTTGTAACACAAAACATCCAGGAAATCTGGGACACCATGAAAAGACCAAACCTAAGAATAATTGGGATAGAAGAAAGAGAAGAATACCAACTCAAAGGTACAAAAAATATATTCAACAAAATCATACAAGAAAACTTTCCCAATTTAAAGAAGGAAATACCCATGAAGATGCAAGAAGCTTAATAGAACACCAAATAGACTAGACTCCCCTAAAAGTCCACATAATAATTAAACCACTTAGCATACAGAATAAAGAAAGAATATTAAGAGCAGCAAAGGAAAAGGGCCCAGTGACTTACAAAGGCAGATCCATCAGAATAACACATGACTTCTCAATGGAGACTCTGAAAGCCAGAAGGTCCTGGACAGACATAATGTAGACACTAAGAGACCACAGATGCCAGTCCAGACTACTATACCCAGCAAAACTTTCAGTCACCATAGACGGAGTGAACAAGACATTCCAAGACAAAATCAGATTTAAACAATACCTATCCACAAATCTAGCACTACAGAAAGCACTAGAAGGAAAATTCCAACTAAGGAAATTAGATACACCCATGAAACACAGGCAATAGATAACCCCACAGCAGTAAGCTTCAAAGAAAAGAAGTACACACACACTACCACCAAAAGATAACAGGAATCAACAAACACTGGCCATTAATATTCCTTAATATCAATGGACTCAATTCACCTATAAAAAGACACAGGTTAACAGAATGGATATAAAAACAGGATCCATCCTTCTGCTGCATAGAAGAAAAACACCTCAACTTCAAAGACAGACACTATCTCAGAATAAAAGGCTGGGAAAAGACTTTTCAATCAAGAAGAAAGCTGGTGTAGCTATCCTAATATCTAACAAAATATACTTCAAATTAAAATCAATCAAAAGAGATCAGGAAGGACATTACATATTCATCATAGGAAAAACCCACCAAGATGAAGTCTAAATTCTGAACATTTAAGCCCCAAATACAAGGACAAACATGTATATAAAAGAAACATTACTAAAGCTTAAACCATACATCAAACACCACACACTAGTAGAAGGAGACTTCAACACCCCATTCTGACCAGTGGACAGATCTTCCAGACTGAAACTTAACAGAGAAATAAGGGATCTAATAGATGTTATTACTCAAATGACTCAAATGGACTTAATAGACATGTTCTGTAGAACATTCCACCCATACACAAGAGAATAAACCTTCTTCTCAGCATCTCATGGAACCTTCTCTAAAACTGACCATATCCTCGGTCACAAAGCAAATCTCAAAAGATACAAAAAAATTGGAATAACCTCCTGTATTTTACCAGATCACCATGGCTTAAAGTTATATTTTAACAAAACAAAAATTACAGAAAGCCCACAAACTCATGGAAACAACAATGCTCAACTGAATCACCAATGGGTCAAGGAAGAAATAAAGAAAGAAATTAAAGATTTCCTAGAATTCAATGAAAATGAATGTACAACAAAATACCCAAACTTATGCGACACTATGAAAGCAGTGTTAAGAGAAAAATTCATAGCACTAAATGCCCACATAAAGAAGTTGGAGAAATCTCACACTAGCGACTTGACAGCACACCTTAAAAGCTCTAGAACAAAAAGAAGTAAACTCACCCAGGGAATAGACGCCAGGAAATGATCAAATTGAGGGCTGAAATCAATAAAATAGAAACAAAAAGAACAATACAAAGAATCAATGAAACAAAGAGTTGGTTCTTTGAGAAAATCAACAAGACAGACAAACCCTTATCCAAACTAACTAAAAGGCAGAGAGAAAACATCCAAATTAAGAAAATCAGAAATGAAAAGGGAGACATAACAACAGATAATGAGGAAATCCAGAGAATCATCAGGTCATACTTCAAAAACCCGTACTCCACAAAACTGGAAAATCTAAAAGAAATGAATAATTTTCTAGATAGGTACAACATATCCAAATTAAACTGAGATCAGATAAATGATTTAAATAGACTTATAACCCCTAAGGAAATAGAAACAGTCATTAAAAGTCTCCCAACCAAAAAAAAAAAAAAAAAAAAAAAAAAATCCCAGGACCAGGTGGTTTCAGTGCAGAATTCTACCAGAATTTCAAAGATGAGCTAATACCAATGCTATTCAAATTCTTCCACATAATATAAACAGAAGGAACATTACCAAACTCCTTTTATGAGTCTACAGTTACTTTGATACGCAAACCACACAGAGATGCAACTAAAAAAGATAATTACAGACCAATCTCCCTCATGAACATTGATGCAAAAATACTCAGTAAAATACTGGTAAACCGAATCCAAGAACACATCAAAAAAATCATCCACCATGATCAAGTAGGCTTCATCCCAGAGATGCAGGGATGGTTCAACCTATGAAAATCTGCCAATGTAATACACCATATGAATAAACTAAAAGAAAAAAAAAACCACATGATCATCTCATTAGATGCTGAAAAGCCTTCAATAAAATCCAACACCCCTTCATGATAAAGGTCTTGGAGAGATCAGGAATCAAAGAACATACCTAAACATAATAAAAGAAATTTACAGCAAGCCAACAGCCAACATCAAATTAAATGGAGAGAAACTCAAAGCGATTCCAATAAAATCAGGAACAAAACAAGGCTGTCTATTATCTCCCTATCTATTCAATATAGTACTTGAAGTTCTAGCTAGAGCAATAAGACAACAAAAGGAAATCAAAGGGATAGAAATTGGAAAGAAAGAAAGAAGTCAAACTTTTGCTATGTGCAGGTGATATGATAGTGTACATAAGTGACCTCAAAAATTCTACCAGGGAACTCATACAACTGATAAACACCTTTAGTAATGTGGCAATGATACAAGATTAACTCAAAAAAAAAAAAATCAGTAGCCCTCCTATATACAAATGATAAATGGGCTGAAAAAGAAATCAGAGAAACATTGCCCTTTACAATAGCCACAAATAACATAAAATACCTTGGGGTAACTCTAAGCATGTGGAAGACCTATATGACAAGAACTTTAAGTCTCTGAGAAAGAAATTGAAGAAGATATCAGGAAATGGAAAGATCTCCCATGCTCATGGATAGGTAGGATTAACATAGTAAAAATGGCAATCTTATCAAAAGCACTCTACAGATTCAATGCAATCCCCATCAAAATCCCAATACAATTCTTCACAGACCTGAAAAGAACAATACTCAACTTCATATGGAAAAACAAAAACCCAGGATAGCTAAAACAATCCTATACAATAAAGCAACCTCTGGAGGCATTACCATCTCTGACCTCACGCTCTACTATAGAGCTATTCTAATAAAAACAGCTTGGTACTGGCATAAAAACTGACATGTGGACTAATGGAATTTAACTGAAGACCCTGACATTAATTCACACACATATGAACACCTGATTTTTTAATGAAGAAGCCAGAACTATACAATGGAAAAAAAGAAGGCATCTTCAACAAATGGTGCTGGCATAACTGGACTTCAACATGTAGAAGGCTACAAATAGATCCATATCTGTCACCATGCACAAAACTTAAATCCAAGTGGATCAAAGACCTCAACATAAATCCAGTTACTCTGAACCTAATAGAAGAGAAAGTAGGAAGTAGTCTTGAACGCATTGGCACAGGAGTCCACTTCCTAAATATAACACCAGCAGCACAGACACTGAGAGCAATAATTAATAAATGGGACCTCCTGAAACTGAAAAGCTTCTGGAAGGCTAAGGACACTGTCAACAAGACAAAATGAAAGCCTACAAGAACGGGAAAAGAGCTTCACCACATCTGACAGAGGGCTGATCTCCAAAATATATAAAGAATTCAAGAAACTAAACATCAAAACACCAAACAATTCTAGTAAAAAATGGGCTACAGACTAAACAGAATTCTTAACAGAAGAATCTCAAATGTCTGAAAGGCATTTAAGGAATTGCTCAACATTCTTAGCCATCAGGGAAATGCAAATCAAAATGACTCTGAGCTACCATCTTACACCTGTCAGAATGGCTAAGATCAAAAACACTGATGACAGCTTATGTTGGAGAGGATGCAGAGCAAGGGGAACACTCTTCCACTCTTTTTTTTTTTTTTTGGTTTTTCGAGACAGGGTTTCTCTGTGTAGCTTTGCGCCTTTCCTGGGACTCACTTGGTAGCCCAGGCTGGCCTCGAACTCACAGAGATCCGCCTGGCTCTGCCTCCCGAGTGCTGGGATTAAAGGCGTGCGCCACCACCGCCCGGCTACTCTTCCACTCTTGGTGAGAGTGCAAATTTGTACAGCCACTTTGGAAATCAGTATGGTGGTTTCTCAGAAAATTGAGAATCAATCTTCCTCAACACCCAGCTATACTACTCTTGGGCATATACCCAAGGAATACTCAATCATACCACAAGGATTCATTCTCAACTATGTTCATAGCAGCAATATTTATAATAGCCAGAACCTGGAAACAACCTAGATGTCCCTCAACCAAAGAATGGATAAAGAAAATGTGGTACATATACACAATGGAGTACTACTCAGCAGAGAAAAAAACAATGACATCATGAAATTTGCAGGCAAATGGAATAAACTAGAAAATATCATCCTGAGTGAGGTAACTCAGACTCAGAAGGCCAAACATGGTATGTACTCACTCATAAGTGGATACTAGATGTAAAGCAAAGGATAACCAGAGCACAACCCACAGCTCCAGAGAAGCTAGCTAACAAGCAGGACCCTAAGAGGTACGCATAGATCACCCTGGGAAGGAGAAATAGATGAGATCCCAATGAGTAAACTGGCGATGAGGGGGGCAATGGAGGGTAGGGGGTGGGGGATGAGAACACAAGGGAATGGGATGGTTGAGCTGGAGCAGGGATGGAGTGGGAGAGCAATGAAAGAGATATCATTATAGAGGCATCCATCATGGGGATAGGGAGGAACTGAGTACTATGGAAGTTCCCAGGAATCTACAAGGATGACCCCAGATTAGACTACTAGCAATAGTGGAGAGGGTGCCTGAACTGGCTTACCCCAGTAATCAGATCAGTGAATACCCTAACTGTCATCATAGAGCCTTCATCCAGTAACTGATGGAAGCAGATGCAGAGATCCACAGTCAAGCACCAGGCCGAGCTCCAGGAGTCCAGTCAAAGAGAGGGAAGAGGAATTCTATGAACAAGGAGCATCAAGATCATGATGGGAAAACCTACAGAGACAACCAAGATGTGGGACTGGAGCCTCCATGGGACTGGACTAGGCCCTTTGCGTAAGACAGTTGTGTAGCCTGATCTGCTTAAGAGGCCCCCTCGGCAGAAGGATCAGGATCCATCCCTGGTGTATGAGCTGGCTTTCTGGAGCCTATTATGTATGGTGGGACACCTTGCACAGCCTTGATGCAGGGGAAGGGGCTTTGACCTGCACCTACTGAATACCAGGCTCTGCTGACTCCCCATGGGAGGCCTTACCTTTTTGGAGGAGGGATTGGTGGGGTGGGTTGAGGAGGGGAGGCTGGAAGGGTGGGACGAGGGAAGAGAGAGGAATCTGTGGTTGGTAGGTAAAATGAATAAAAAATTCCTTAATTAAAAAAAAAGGGAAGTCAAGATATATTTGACTGTCTGCTAAAGATGACACAATAGGACAATTGTGTGATGAAAATGAAAGTCAGAGAAGGGAAAATTGACAAGCCCTCAGAGCTGAGCAAAACCGAGAAGGGGTGGAATTTAATGACAAGCTGAGCACTCTTTTCTTCTAGACTACATGGTAAGAAATGAAAGACGGAAGTACAGGAAGGAAGAAACACATACAATGAGTGGTCTTTCACCTACTATGAAGAAGTGTGCTGTGCCTATGAGTGACACTACACATTGCAGCAGGAAGAAGGTCAGAGTACCTTCCAGTAGCTGTTTTCTTTACACCTTGTCATTGCTGTCATGCTCCCAAGGGTTTTCTCCATTTTGACTACTTCAACCATTGTTGTTTTTCAGTAGGAAAATTATAAGGAAAAGTCCAGACAGCTAACATAGAAAAGGCATTCCTTAAAGATGTTTTTCTTCCCAATAAAAAGCACATGTCAGGAAAGGGACTTTAGGAAGAAAAATATGATCTGTTCTTTTTTATATCTGTTTCCTTCCAACTAAATGATGCCACATCTTAGACATCTTTATCTAGAGGTTCTGAATATACCAAATGGCTAGTTCAATTCACTGATTATACACAAAACTTATAAATAAGTTCTGAAACATAATTTCTCCTCTCATTTTTTTGTCTACTAAAAAATGAGTCATTAGATTGCTTTGAAACATGAGTGCCTGACATACTATTCAAAGAACTTCTCAGTTATAAATAAATAAAGGAGCTAAATATAAACTATCCCCATACCTCTCACAGATGACTGGGAAGGCTGAGTCAAAATTTTGACATCCAATGCATTGTTGATACTGTCTTCCAAAGCAGCACAATAACCATCCACAACATTGGTAACAGTGTCCTTCAAAGTCCCCAGATTATGGAAAACCTGAAGAGCTGTTCCAACTTGAGTTGGATTCTGAAACACAGTTGAAATGGGGGTGAAAACAGATATGAATAGGAAATAAGAAAAACCAATATAAATCTTAAGAAAAAAAATCAAAAACTTTAACTGGCACTTTAGCAGTGACTACTGTATTTCCAGGTTAACAAAGGTAAGGGTAAAGGCAGTTTGGGGCAAGTTTTATTTATATACATATATTGTTGTGCCATAACGTCTTGATAGAACATTTAGTTTGAAATGATATTCATTTACTTTTCTTCTTGTTCAATGAAAACAATCAATCTCAAACCCATTTCCTGTTATTTTTTAAGGCTTACTGTGATTTACCTCTTTGTCTACCCCCCCTCGTGTGTGTGTGTGTGTGTGTGTGTGTGTGTGTGTGTGTGTGTGTACACTCATGCAGGGTGTAGTATAATTTTATAGTAATGCCAGTAGATTTCAGAAGTAATTTGTGAAATTATTTGTTAATTTAGTTTGGAATAAAAACTAATGAGATAATTTAATTTATAGATACTGAGTCATGTTGAATGATAAAGTAATTTGAATGAAGCATTTTAGGTCCTGAGTTCACACACACATGGGATGGGGTGGTGTAGAAGCATAAGTAAATCACAGTAAGCCTTTAAAAAAACAAAAAAAAAATGTGTTTGAGATTTATTTTTTTCATTGAGTAAGAAAAAAAGCAAATGAATATTATTTCAAATTAAGTGTTCTATCATGAAGATACGGCACAACATTTAAAGTATGAATTTCCTGTATGTAATGACTGGAGTCTCGATTTCCAGATATCTGAGTGAGCATGGCAGCTCACCTGTAATTTCAGCTTCCCAGGATGGAAATGGGGGATTCCTAGAGCAAGTGTAAAGAGCCAGCAAGACTAGACATAGCAGTAAGTTTTGAGTGTGACTGAGAGATCCAGCCTGAATGAATAAGGTGCAAGAACATGAAGAATAATGTCCTGACATCAGCCTTTGGGCTTCTACATCATACACATCATACACATCACTACATACTTGTGCATCCACACACAGGTACACTCTCAATACATGTGTGTACACAGTCACATGAAGCATACATCATAACTTCAAATATTGTTAGCACCTCTGAACTGTCTCTGGTTACCCAAATTGTACCCCTCCAAATATTATCACGATCATAACTTTTGATACAAGATTAATTCTGTTTGTCACCTTGACATTACATGATTTTTTAATCTGGCTCTCTTTGCTCACTGTCTTATGTGTGGAATGCTTTTGTGTTATTTCATGTAACAGAAGTTGATTCATGTTTATTGCTGTTTAGTAATGTCTGCCTATTCTATTGTGGACATACATTTGAGTTGTTTCAATTGCAGGCATTATAATTAATACTAGGATAAACATTTGGACACTCAACACTTGGTTAATAAATACACAGAGGTGTCTCTGCTGTGTGAAAGCAGAGTGGAGTCACAAGGCACTGCAAGTTTGTGTTAAGAGACAAGGTATACTTCCCAAAGACACTGCAAAAGCTGCAGATACCCCATCAGCTTATCCACAACCAGACAGCCATGCGCTAATGTAGTCACTGCTCTCTATAAGCACTATGGTTGTCACTGTCTGTTCTGTAATAGCTAGGGAAGCTGCTTTTGCCATGCATGGTAGGCATTTGGTTTTGTTTTTTGGTTTTTTTTTTTGGTTTTTTTGGTGTGCATATAAAATATATATTCCTTATTGCCCATTGTTTAACTGGTTGTTTTATTTTCATTTATGTATTTGTATAAACTATATATTTTAGGTTTAATCACTCTGATAATTGTTTTTATTGTAAAATGTCCTCTCTTATGAAATCTTTTAAGGACAATAAATTCTTAGTCTGAAGAAGTCTTTCATTAAATGAAAAGAAATTACTAATCTGAATGCATTCTCTACAGTTAGCACTTTGGGCATCTTATTTTTTGAATATTTCTTATTTGTTAAAAGTTCCATACATTTATACTGATTAGTATTCCACTGCTACCTCCCTCCAGCTCCCTCCAGTGCTCCTCATCTTCACTCCCTCCCAGCTCCATGTCCTCTTTTTAGCTTTTTATTATTAATAACTCTGAGTCCCTACAGTACTACCAACATGCACAGGGGTATGTGGCCCTCTGTCCAGGGCATGAGCATCCTACAACATGCACATGGGTACGTGGCCCTCTGTCCAGGCATGAGTATCCTACAAGCAGCCACATCATCAAATGAGAGTGAGTTCCTCTCCCCCAGTAGTAATCAAGGGCTAATAGCTCCTCTGATAGCAGTTAAATTAATAGAAATGATAAAGTCTCAACAAAGGGCATTGTAAAACTACTTGGAAGAGTGGAACAGTGTAGGAAGTATGAACTGTACTAGTAATACTGAATTATAAACCTAAAAACAATTAAAATGATAGCTTTTATTGTATTTATTTACTGCAATTAAAAATTTAGTGTACATGTTGGTTTGTGGGAGTCAAATTTTTCTTGGGAGAATCAAAGAAGAGGGAGGCTGGATATGTTGATTTAGAATAAAATTATTGTGAATGTCTTAGTTAGGGTTTCTATTGCTGTGAAGAGACACCATTGACCAAGGAAACTCTTATAAAGGAAAACATTTCATTGAGGCTGGCTTATAGTCTCAGAGGTTTAGTCCATTATCATCATGGCGGATGGGATGCAGGCAGACATGGAGCGAGAGAAGGAGCTGAGAGTTCTACATTTGATCCACAGGTAGCAGAAGGAGTCTCTGTGCCATACAGGCAAAACTGGAGCTTATAAGACCTCAAAGCCCACCACCACAGTGACACACTTCCTCCAACAAGGTCACACCTATTCCAACTAGCCCACATTTCCTAAGAGTGTCATTCTCTTTGGCCAAAAAACTCTCTCCTCAACTCTCTCCTCAAAATTTAGCCATCTGAATTATTAGCCTAGCTTCAAAATGCTTTTACTGTCCAACTCTTTAATTTGTTGTAAGTTAATCCTGGTTCATGATATTTATATACATCTCAGAATTGGCCTAGCAATTTCTGTTTTTAAAAAACCTGGGATTATATCAGTGAAATTAGAATTGACATCTGTGTCATGATGGACTCTCCAACTCATGAAGATAGTATTTCTATTTATTTATTTATGTCTTCATTACGTTCTTTCAATAATGTTGGGAAGTTTTCAATGAAGAACACATACATGCTTTCTCATTTATAAAACTAAGAATTAAATGGTTTTAACATTGTAACTTTACATTTTTGTGTGCTGTTAGCATATTAAAAGTGATTTTTATATATTAAAATTGCAACCTAACAAGCTTTCTCCAATTAATTTTTTTGTTTGTCTTGTTCTTTTGTTTTTTGAGACAGGGTTTCTCCATTTAGCCCTGGCTGTTTTGGATTTCACTCTATAGAGCTGGCCTCGAACTCTGTAATTAATTTTAGCAGCTTATCTGTCACTGTTTTAGTTTTTCTATATGCAGAGTCATGATATCTCTGAATAATTTTATTAGTTAATCTTCCTTTGTTTTACTGGTTTTTCTTAATACAGATCTTCAGTTGATTGTGAGTAAAATATATTACACAATCTTTCTGTCATTCCTAATCTTAGGTGAAAAACATTTTTTATCACAGTTTTTGGCGATACCACTGATCAGAATGAATTTTTATTTCTGGTTCACTGGGAGTATTCTAGATCACAGACTAATTTTATTTTGGGCCCACTAAGATGATAGTCTTCCTTTTGTTTAAGAGACCACACTGCACCTCTGGAAGAAAGACATCTTAGTCAGTGTCAACTGTCAGTTTCTGATCTCCTTGCTCACATTTGCTAGCACTGTGAGGCTCAGTGTTGTACAGCAATGATGAAGAGAGATACAGATAGTAGCTTTTCTTCTTGTAACGTCCTTACTTTGTTATCAGCATTATCCTCCCTCGTGAGAGAAGTGGTCATACTCCAGTGTGGTGATACTTTATTTGTGCACCCCAATAAAGCTTATCTGAGGCTCAGAGAAAAAAGCCAGCCACTATATTAAACACAGAGGTCAGGCAGGGGTAGCACATGCCTTTTATCCTAGCATTTGGGAGGAAGAGATCCATCCAGATCTCTGTGAGTTCAAGGCCCCACTGGAAACAGAGCCAGGCATGGTGGCACATGCCTTTAATCCCAGGGGTCTGGAGGTGTGTACAGATAGACAGGAAGTGATGTAGCTGGGCAGAGAGAGGAAGTAAGAGGGCAGGGACAGAAAAGCATATAGGCGTGGGTATACATACAGGAAATAGGTCTCTTTGGAAGCTGTCCTATTCCTCTGATCTCTTGGTTTTTACTCCAATATCTGGCTCTGGGTTTTTTTATTTATAAGACTGTTTAGCAATTCATCTTACACTCCACTTTCCTCAGCTCTTGGATAGGGTTTATATAATGCTGGCTTATTTGTTCCTTAGATTTTGAAAGTCTTGACATTGAAGTTATATGCCCTTGTAGTTTTCTCAGCAGGAAGGTTTATGATAAATTCAATCTTGGTAACAGAAGAATAAGTACTTAGACCCAATCTTCCTAGCCTTATTTTGTAGGGTTGTCTTCCTAGAATTTGACAACTTTATCTAGATTTTTAAATCTATTGGAGAAAAGTTAAACCTAATGTTTTCCAATATCTTTTTAGATTGTTGGATGTGCTGTCAGCCCATTGGTTCTTGCATCTTTCTCTGTCCCTCAACAGCTCTTGGAGTGTTTATCAATATAATTTATTAATCTTATCAAACAACTAATTGTACACTTTGATGATTCTATTATTAGCTTTCCCTAATTCTGTTTCACAGGCTCTAGAGTAAGGCAGACATCATAAGTCAAGCTCTGACATTAAATAGCCGAAACCAAAGGCAAATTACATGACCTCTTTAAGAGTTTCTTTGTTTGCATAATACAGAAGTAACAACACCAACTTAATGGGCAAATTATATATACAACTTGGTTTGTTATTACACTCCTCATGAGATTGCTAAAAGAGGTTGAAAACACACACACACATACACACACACACACACACACACACACACACGGATGGACGGAGAGTGGGGAAAGAGGGGAGAGACAGAGGTAGAGGCAGTATCTTTGTGCTGCCAGGGCTAATCTCAGCTCTTGAACTCAGTCAATCCTGCCCCCACCTCCTGAGTAGCTGGGATTACATGTACATGCTAGTAGAACACCTGAAATAACATCATTTACCTTTACCTTGATATAGTAGCAACATGCTATGGTGGATAGAGTGTGCGCTTTTAAAGTTAGATGGCCTTGAGATGGAATCATAGCTCTACAGTAGATAAGTTATGTGACTTTGAGCAAACTATTCCATCATTCATCAAACTTTATGGTATTTATATAATTCACATTTAAGAGTACTAAGGGAAGGTTCTGTATTTGTTTTGATCACTACTATACTCTTAACACCTAACTCATGTGCTATATGGACAGATATTGGGAATTACCATCTGAATATGTAAAAGAATAAGTAGGCTTATATAATTTGGTTTGTTATTACACTCCTCATGAGATTGCTAAAGGAGGCTGAAGTAACACACATTTCTTGGACTGACAGAATATAGGAATAATAAAAAGTATTGGCTCTCTGGTCATTTATTAATATCTCCAAACCTCTAAGAATTCTAAGACTAGCATTTATTTCTATTCCTAATGCATTTCTTCCGCCCCCTTGGTTTCAAGGCAGCATCTCACTCTGTATCTTAGGCCAGCCTTGAACTCACAGAAATCCTCCTCCCTCAGTCTCCTGAGTGCTAGAATTACAGGCATGGGACATAATATCTAGCTCCAAGGAATTTTTCTTATCATCTTTTCTTTAATTACTGATATAAGTAGGATATTCATCAGAACTATTTGGGTAACCCTGAGAAAGTCAGCTTGTTCCTGTGTCTCAAACTTAAAAATGATGAAGACAGATGACAGAAAAAGATTCCCAAAGTTAGCTGAAGATTATTTGAAAAAAAGAATGTAGTCAATAGACTCTAAGTCTAAAATTCTTTGACTTAGCCTGGGCGAGATGAGGTCTGTTTATTTATTCTATGCAGTTATTCAGATGACTCTGGTACAGTCTACCAGTTGACAACTTAGTGGTGAAGAATTTGATTACAAGTGTTTGCCAGACTCTGAAAGAAAGTTATTCATTCAGATGGTGGTAAATAAAAACAGAATCTACAAAGAAAAGACCACAAGGGCCCTCAGTGAAGACTTAGAAAGCAGTGTGGTAGTTTGAATAAGAATGGCTGCCATAGGCTCATAAATTTCACTGGTTAGGGAGTGGCATTAGGAGGTGTGCCCTTGTTGGAGGAAACGTGTCACTAGGGGTGGGCTATGGGGTTTCAAATACTCATGCTAGGCCCAGTGTCCCTCTCTTCTTGCTACCTGCTGATCTAGATGTCGAACTCTCAGCTCCTTCTCCAGCACCATGCCTGCATGTATGCATCCTGCCATGAAAATAACGGATAAACCTCTGAAACAGTAAGACAGCCCCAATTAAATGTTTTTCTTTATAAGAGTTGCCATGGTCATGGTGTCTTTTCACAGCAAAAGAATGCTAAGAAAAGCAATAAACAGACTAACTCTATGGCCTGGACTATAGTACATGAAATGATGATAATAAAAAGTCCCTGAAATGCCCAAGAGTCTTGTCACAGATAACCTTAATGAGTATTCAGTGATTTTTAAAGTTTCTTGTTTAGTAAAAGAAAACCATTGTTTTTCTAAATACTATAATCTATATTGTTTGAAGACAGTTAAAGAATCAACTGGCCTTGACAAATAACCACTAAAAAGAAGAAAAAAGGAGAAGTAAAAATAGACTGAGCTAGAGAGGTGCAATGATAATTCTAAGCTGTGGCTTAGAAAGTGGTCTCTATAGGTCCACATACAAAGGTTTTGTCCCCCAGGGGGTGATAGGGGAACTGCTGAAGACCTATAAGAACACTTTAGTGTCCTTAGGTCATCAAAGGCATGCCTTCAAGAGGGGTATGGGGCTGCAGTCAGTCTCTGTCTTGACTCTCTCCTTCTTTCCCACTTCCTTCTCATCACCTTTCCCTTTTTCTGCCTCATGGCTAAAGATGTAAGCCCTCACTATGACAGGTACTCTTGCCATGATGTGTCACCTACATCACATAAATAAATAAACAGGCCCAACAATCGTGGACCTGAATCCCTAGACCAACAGCTAAAATAAATGTCTTTTTATAAGGAACCTGTACCAGTTATCTTGTGCTAATGTGAAACTGACTAATTCAAGAATATAATGAACAGAACAGAGGGAGAGACTTGAAATATTAAAGAAAATAGATGCCAACTGTGATGGCTAATCTTTGTTGTCAACTTGACTACACATGGAATTAATGAAAACCTGTGAGAGGTTTTTCTTGGTTGGATTATTTGAGGTGAAACCCCACCCTAAAACCAGATCACTACAGATCAGAAGATCCAACCTAAATACAGTCCACATCTTTTGGTGGCAGCCCACATAAAAGGATATGAAAGAAGGAAGCTTTTGTTTTTTGCTTGCTTGCCCTTACTCTGGCTAGCAAGTACATCTGTCCTGTTCCTAAGACATCCCTTCACTGGTGTTAGAAACTACTTTTCAGGATTCCAATACAGACTGAAAACCAGCAGCCCTCTAGGACCAGCAGCCATTTGGGACTCTTGAGACATCCAGTCTTATTGACTCAACAACTACCAGGTCCTTGGCCTTTCAGCAAGTGTTAGACTACTCTGACAAGAGCCTGTGAGTCACTCTAATAAATGTCATGTATATATTAGTTCATTCAATCAATTCTGTTCCTTTAGAGAACCCTGAGAACCGTGACCTAATATATCAACTACAACTGATAAGAGGGAAGGGAGAATCCAGGCTGTAAAGAAAGAAACAGAAAAGGGAGAATCAAAGGATGGATCATTTGAGTGAGAAGGTGAGAGTCAGGAAGAGGGAAGTCAAAAAGCTACTACTAAGGAATTATTTCCTTACACATCAGTACATGTAAAATGCCAGTGGTGTCATCTTTGTTGGAAATATGAATGCTTCTGGGATGTATAATCATAGCAAAGTAGTCTGGGTAGCAAATGAGATTGAAGAATAAAATATACACATTGGAAACCAGAAGCCACACTGGGAATGAGTATCAGAAACACTGTGAACAAACATATCAAAATGGGATGGTGGACTACTCTAGACATACCTTGAATTACAACATTAGAATATTTGAAAATGCAAATTTGTCTAGCTATGAAGAATATTTGAAAATGCAAATTTGTCTAGCAATGATTCAAGTGAAGATCATATTCTACAATATTGAGTATTTGCACCCTTTTCCCATCATCTTGTCTTATCATAGACAAATACCACATATTTTGACCACTAACTCTGGCTAAGCCCTTATTAGCAAATTTCAGGCTTCTATCCCATTCATTTATAAAAAACGAAAGGACAGAAAAAGATGCACTCTATTGCTTTCTTAAAAGATAACGGTTTTATTAGTCTTCCATAAGAACTAACTATGACGTGCTGGTGGTGCTGTGCAAGATACTGAGAATAAAATAATGCTGCACTCTCTGACCTTTCGATATTTTGGTCTGATTGGAAATAAGAACAGGTAAGCCAGCAATTAGGATGTGCTGAAAAATATCTTTTATGAATTAATGTTTATGAGCTGTGCAAGAAAAGAGAATTCTTAGCAATATAAAAAAATACTATTCATTGGCCATTCTCTTTTCTTTTTTAAACTTATTTTCTAATCAAAGAAAAACTTGAGTTTTCTTTAAGAGCCCAAACCAGCCGGGCGGTGGTGGCGCACGCCTTTAATCCCAGCACTTGGGAGGCAGAGCCAGGCGGATTTCTGTGAGTTCGAGGCCAGCCTGGTCTCCAAAGCGAGTTCCAGGAAAGGCGCAAAGCTACACAGAGAAACCCTGTCTTGAAAAAAAAAAAAAAAAAAAAAAAAAGAGCCCAAACCAATGGTTATTTGTAGAGAGATGTTACAGTTTGTAAAAGGCACCAACTTTAAAACTGCAAATTCTCGCATCTTTGCTTTGCCATGTATAATCTTTGTTGCCCCAAGCTTTCTCTCAACTCCTCTATTCCCTGGCTCCCTTGTATTTGACTAAGGGATCACAGCAACCATCTTAATATTTTTTTAAGGATAAATAGGTATTTTGTAAAGGCACCCAAAGTAATTCTAGTCCAGGTGTTTATTAGTGTACTATAATGGAACAATCATCATTTTCAAAGTGGCTTATTTGGGTTTTCTATCCTTATAATGAATACTGCACAATTTTTGTATGTGTGAGAAGAAGAATATTTGGTCTTTATAGAGCAGGGTCTAAAACTATGAAGAGGAAGATCTAAAGTGCATTACTGAGGAAAACCAGGTTTTTATATGTGACTTAAGTATGATGTCAACAGTGGTTCTCAGCTTCAGAATTTTAAATCACTAGGAATGTTTCCTTTAAATGTGTAGATTTCTTCTGCAAACCAAAAAATAGAGTTGAAATTTTACTTCCCACTCTAAAAAAAAAAATTTAAGTCAAATGCTTAAACGTAAAACCTGAAAATATAAAATTCCTAGATGAAAAACTTAGAGAAAAGCTTTATGACAATGCATATAACAGTGATTTCTTGGAAATGTCATCTAAGCACAAGCAGCGAAAGCAAAAAGGATTCATTGACCTAAAAACCTGTGTAACACAAGCAAGCAGCAGAGTAGGCTAAGGGACCAACATAAGAAGAGCAAACTACATACCTGGTAAACAAGTTAGTATCAGAATACCTAAAAAAGTCCTACTGTTCAACAGCAGCTACAGCAACATGCCAATTAAATGCAAAAAGGACTAAGAATTAAACAAAGAAGATACACAAATGACCAGTATGCAGTTATAGAAATTAAAATAATAATCATAAGTTTCCTTTACCTGCTAGGTTGGCCTCTATCAAAACGAAAGAAAGTAACAAGTATTGGTGACTTTCAGCACAATTGTAATCTTGTACTGTTATCGGACCTCCTATTTCCCCATCCTCCTAAATCCTGACAACCTCCATTCTTCTTTCCATTTCTGTGTCTATGAATTTGATTGTTCTGGGTTCCTCACACAAGTAGAATCATGTAGTATTTGCCTCTTTATAACTGGCTTACTTCTTAGAACTTAATATACTCAAGGTTCATCAATAATAGATAGAATAGAGATGTTCTTTAAATGTTACAGTTATTGATAAAAGGTCACTACCATGTTCTTATTTATAATTTGGATGGGAATTGACAAAACCCTTACATTGTTGCTCCTTTTGAACTGCCTGTTTTGTATATCCATTTTCTGGCTGTCTAAGAACAGTTAAGATTTCTTTGTTACCTCACAGCCCCTTCCCAACTCCCTCACTATCTTTACCAAGGCAGGTGGGCTGTCCTCACTGCAGTAAGTCAACCTGACCTATAACAACAGTAGACTTCAATAGCACACAGCCTCTTCAGTCTGAAGTGTTCACAGTCTTTAAAGGAGCTTTCCCATCCACTGATTTTGTCATCACCAACAGGGAAAGTAGATACTGCAAGGAGGCAGGCCAGACTCTCACGCCATTCCCTTTCTACACACTAGATTCACCAACTGACTCAGCAGCTCCACAGGCTGCAATTCTGCAGAGTTAAATAAACAGACTGTGGCAACTGTAAGAGCTCTCAAAACAAACATAAACTACTTTAAAATACTATATTGCAGGACCTCTACCTCTAGCAGAGGGATATTGACAGTTAAAAAATGCTATGCTCAAAGGAAATAAATTCCTACCTAAAAGTAACAATATCTTCAAGACAAGTCTCTTTATATGAGATACACAATATTCCAAATTTTTCTACAATTGTCACTGTGACTTTCAATGAATCAAGTGATCTTATAGGAAATTTCCCAACTTTATAAAATAGTATGTCAAGATGGAGAAAAGACCATGTAATAAACTAGAAAAGAGAATATATAACTATGAAAACTGGACTATAATCTCCTCAGAAACATTTCCAAATGTGGTCAATCATTTTCTTTATTAAGCTGAAACTATTTCTCTTACTTTGGAAATAAGTATGATGCAATTTCTTCTTTCTCAACCTCTCCACAGTTGACATGGGAGAAAAAGTCTCAGAAAAACACAGAAGTACACTTGTTTAAGATCTCCACAAAACTTACCAAATCAGAAACACTGTAACTAATGTGACAGGGAGCACAGTAATGCAACAGAGACAGCAAAACACAACAAAGGCTGTCCTATGACACAGAAGCAACATTCCACTGTTTACCAAGCTATAGAGTGATATGGAAGACTGTTCTACACATAAACAGCACTGAATCAAGGCTGGCAGGGCTTCAAAAGCTTTCTATAGTGGAATTTAGAAATGAAAATAATGAAAGAATTTGATTTCATTGGAATTAAAACAAAAATATCATAACCATACAAGTCTAGAAGTACATAATGGATGATATCCTTATTTACATTAAATCTATAAAACATGAAGGCTGGAGAGATGGCTCAGGGGTTAAGGACACGCTGCTCTTAGAGAGGACTTGGGTGCAGCTCCCAGCACCCACATGGTGGCTCACAACCAACTGTGATTTCAGTTCCAAGGGATCTGAAGTCCCCTCTTGACACCCTCCAGACATGCATGTGGTATGCATGTATGTACACGCATGCGTGCGCGTGCGCACGCGCGTGCGCACACACACACACAGATAAATAATAAATAAAAAAACTGTTGAAGTTTTATTTATGTATTAAGTAATCTTTGTACTATTAAAGCATATCAAACACATCTTAGATTTTTCTCTAATAATAATTCTTTAGAAGTGTTCTTTCTAGTACTTCATATGTAGGAGAAGAGTGACACAGTGAAGGAAAGACGAGGAAGAATATAGACTACTGTTCGCAAAGGCCACTCTACCACGTGAATCGGTTCAGGAAGTTCTGACACTGCAGCTGATCTCAACTGATTTTAAGTAGAAAAGCAGGCAGAGATTAAGAAATTATACTTGCAAAGTAATTTATTAGGAGGAAAGCTGCAGAACTAAAACATTTCCTTAAAGTTTAACACTGCATTTCACATGAGACAAAAGTCAGGAACTGGAAACTCTGTAAAGAGCAGAGGAGGGAGGAAGATAAGGCAGGAAGACAGGACAGGGAGGTGACAAAAAGTGGGAAACAGACAGATGGTCAACATGTCCTAACTTCCCTGGGATCCCCCTCACACAGAGGTTATAGTTAGAAAAATGCTGTGATAACTCAAGCTAAGCTTGACAGTGGCCCCCTTTCACATAAGACAGCCTTACTGCTGGGGAAAAAAACAAACAAACAACAACAACAACAAAAAAAACCTGCAGCACTTAACTGTTCTGTTTTATAAAAAAAGGATGCACAATGTTTCCAAGTTTTTTCTTTTCTGTTCTATTCTTTTAGCCAGCACACCTTTGATCCCAGCACTCGGGAGGCAGTAGCAGGCAGATCTCTGTGAGTTCAAGGCCAGCCTGGTCTACAAAGTAAGTTCCAGGACAGCCAAGGATACACAGAGACACCCCCCCCCCCGCCCCCGCAGACAAAAAAAAAAAAAAAAGAAGGATGTACATCTAAAAGATTACAGGTAAAGTTTCAACCACTCCTGAGGGAAGACTATTTAATAAATTTAGGCTGATATTCAAGTAATGCTAATAAATACAGCAATTCATTCATACATAATATTTAAGGAATCAAAATTCCATACTCTATGTATGAAAAACAGCTAATAAATTTACAGCACACTATACCTAAGTGGATATTAAGCCAAAATATTTAGGGTATCTTATAGTATCTGTGTGCATATGCTCTAAAAGGACATACACACCTGACACTTTCTCTGGCATTGCTAATCTGCACAGCACTGAAAACTTAATGGAGCATATTGCAAGATTATAAGCACTGAAGGAAAGGGAGTCTCTTTAAATAAAGAAATTTAAAACCAAGAATCACATCAGCTACTTTGTTTGTGATTCTGAGTTCATAGTAGCATTTCTGACTCAGGAGCATGCAGCCCATTAACCCTTGACACATATTTCCCAGCCAACCTAATAGGGCTATCTCACAGCCTGTCAACAGCTAGCAGGCAGCAGAGTATAGCCCAAATATCACTGAGATACTAAGAAAGATCTATCTACCAGATCTATCCATGATCTATCTACCAGAAATCAACCTTATTTGAGCATTTATTTTAAAGAGAGACAAAAAAAAAAAAATGGGTGGAGAATATATAAGACAAATAAAGAAACAAGAGAAAGACAGAAAAACCAAAGATGAACATGAATTTAAAAAAGAAAATTCTACAGGAAGAGATGCAATAACACCCAGGCAGTCTAAGAAAATGAGAAAGAGAAGAGAGCTAGAAAAGGAAAAAATGGGTCATTTTAACTTCTATATTTTTTTACCTAGTAAGTCTGAAGAATATATCTATAAGAATCTATATAATCAGTCATTAAATAAAAGATTTTGGTTTGTTTGAGACATGTAGCCCAGGCTGGCCTTGAACTCAAAATTATCCTGCATAGCTTCTCAAGGGCTAAGACTGTGTACACCCAGTTCAAATAAAAGTTTTTAAGATGATTTGAAATATAGTCAATAATAAAATGAATCTCTCTCTATATTTTATTTTATTTTATTTTATTTTTATGTGCATTTGTGTTTTTGCCATGGGTGTTGGGGTCCCCTGAAACTGGAGTTTCAGACAATTGTGAGCTGCCATGTGGGTGCTGGGAATTGAACTCGGGTCCTCTGGAAGAAGGGTCAGCACTCTTAACCCCTGAGCCATCTCTCCAGCCCAATAAAATGAATTTCATAGAGAAAAATAATCATGACAAATTAAGGTAGCAAATCCACACAAGGCTCTTACTGTCTTATAAAATTTTAAGTTAAATACATAAGCAGAGGTTACTTTAGAAATAAAGTAATACAGTTAGACCTCTAATTCATGTGTTTAACATATTCAGATTTAATCAACTACAGATTGATAATACTATAAAAAAGATGTGTGTCTATAATTGAACATGGACAGATGTTTTTCATGTCATTATTCTCTAAACAATATGAAGTACAATTATTTACACAGTATTTATATTGAGTCATGTACCAGTAATCTAGACTTGTTAAAGCATAGAGGAGAAAGTTAAATGTCAGTGCTATTGCACTGTATGTCAGGAGCCAAGTGCTCAGAGTTTCAGTATTTTCCCTAAGTCCTCTAACAGACCCCAAAGAACACCAACAAATGACTATATGATATCACAATTCTAGCTACTCTGTTTTTCTGAAGGTATTTATTACAAATGTCATTAGCTATTGTCCAGATGCATTTATCCCTCCTTCCTTCCGTTCCTCCAGTCTCACTAGTAAACACCTCTAGAAGCATCTGTTTGTATTGTTCAAATCCTCCTTGACATCCTCCTGACAGCTGGAGTTATCATGTAGCAGAAACATGGTCGGTGAGATATAAGAACATGTCTGCTAAAACAGTTTTGGGAAAAGGCTTTTATAGCACTGTCATCTTGACTGGCAGCTAGCAATGTCCCACTCTGACATCCTCAACACAGACTTACAGCCTAGAGGTAACAGCTATCCTGTAATCACAATGAGACACTAGCAAAAGGACAATACAGATAATGAAACAGGGAGAAAAACTGTCGGAGAGATGAAGCAATGCCAGCACCCCTACACACACACACACACACACACACACACACACACACACACACACTACCTTTTTAAACCCCTACTAAGCTAGCTCACTATTACAGCTCTAGCTATTTAATCCAGGACAGAATTGAGGAAGGCAGGGAGAAAGGTTTTAGGCAAGAATCAGTAGTAGGTGTTCAAACAATCAGCAGAAAGACTGACAAGAAATTAAATATTCTCAAGATGACAAAAATATCAAAAAGGTGACAATGATGTGATTCAGGGGAAGAAAAACAACCTTTCTGAATAAAAGGTATCTGAACACCTATATCTCTTTACAGAAAAATAATGAATTTCGTACTTCACCAAAAAAAATGAAGACAGCAAGATAAAATTATCTAACTTAAGAAACCACAAGATAAAAATTATAGAGTCTGAAAAAAATGAAGTCTTTAATTTTGGGATACAGAAAATGTTCTTTTCTTATATATAAAAGAAAACATTGAGAATCTGGACTTTATCAAAACTGAAGTTTACTTTTCAAAAAAACAATGACAAGGCATGGTGGTAGGTAACACTACTACTAACAGGCAAAGAACCATAAGCCCACGTCCATCAACCTATCAGCACACACGATTAATAATACACAGACTATGGCTATTTAAAAAATAGGTTTATTCCTAAAGAAGTATGAAACACAATGACACATCATACTATGAGAGTAATGAGATACACAATATTATCTTTTCCTTTATTTTATTATGATAAATTTTTAGTAAAATGCAAGTCTACTGAGATTTGTAATTGCCTGTGCTGGTGACAAAAGGAGGTACTGACTATAAACAGGCATATAAACATATAAACAGAAAGCAGACTTTCTGTGGTTTGTGTAATATTCTAAAACTAGGTTGTAAAACTACATAAACTCAGCTGGGGTGGTGGTGGCACACACCTTTAATCCAAGCAGAAGGCAGAGGCAGGTGGTTCGCTTAGTTCAAGGCCAACCTGTTCTACAGAGTGAGCTCCAGGACAGTCAGGGCTACACAGAGAAACCCCATCTGGAAAAAAAACTAAAAACCAAAAACTAACCAAGCAAACAAACAAACACCCACCCAAAATGTGGTGAGCCACAGGAATATGAAATAGAAGTCCAGCTGTATATTATAAGCTATACCTTGACCAGACCAAGGGACAGTCGAGTGGGAAGCCAATCAGCAGGGTCTATCGGTGTTATGCTGCTTAATATTCAGTTGTGCCTTGGATAAATTCCCTGTGCTCATAATTCTCCTAAAATGTGTCTCTGTGTGTGAATCTCCAGTTCAAAGCACCTGGATAGTCACATAGACAGAACCTTCTGCTCTGAGCTCCAGGCTCCCTCTTTAGCATTTGTTTTGGGTATCTGCCTTTTGCAAATACCCTCCTTGAGCTACTTCCTAAGATAGAGTCAACCCCAAAGAAAGCCTTAAAAGACAACCAAGGAACAGATAGCTACCAGGCCATCTGTTAGATGCCTGAACACAGCCAACCCCCCCAACCTCACCTCCCCCACCCTCCCACCCTCCCACCCCTGGCCCGAACTGAGGTAACCTCTTAGATCAAAAGGGTTTCCTTGCCAGGCGGTGGTGGCACACACCTTTAATCCCAGCACTTGGGAGGCAGAGGCATGTGGATCTCCTTGAGTTTGAGGCCAGCCTGGGCTACTGAGTGAGTTCCAGGAAAGGCGCAAAGCTACACAGAGAAACCCTGTCTTAAAAATCAAAAACAAAAACAAAAACAAAAAAAACAAAAAAAAAAAAGGTTTTTCTCTCAACAGGCGTGAAAGCTGTGATGCAGACTGACTAGTACTATCAGTACTCTTCCCCCGCCCTGTCAGAAAACTGGCAGCTGAGGAAAAAAGTAACAGTTTTAACTTTTAGTGACCTACAGACCTTCTCTACCCTATCACCATAAGTTTACAGTTGAACATATTTATGATAGACTCATAATGCTTTCACCTAACCACAGTAAGGATATATTTCTAGCACATAAATTCCTTTTCTGATTTATTTCAACTACTAACTGACTCCACTCTTATCTCTCCCCTTTTGGGTTGCAAGTAAAATGGCCAGGAAGCCTCTAACGGGGACCCTACAATCTGGTGCTGTACACAAAACATGAGGTGTTGCTGCTCAGGACAGGATATAGAGCAGTCCTGGGGGAAGGAGGTTAGAATGGAGGGAACCAAGGAAATGAAGAGATCTGAGAGAGCTGAACTGGTGACTGAATGATGGTGACTGACAAATAAAAAAGTGAACAAAAGAACTCTGAGCAGCTGGATTCATTCCCACACCAATAGTAGCTTCTCTCCTGAGGCCCTGGAATTGTATATTAGGACTGAACCCTTAAACATTATACAAAACCAAAACAAACAAAAACTACATAAACTAAAACTATATACTTAAAGTACATGAATGTTATGATTTATGTAAGTTACATCTAATGGGGAAATGAAGAAAGCCACACAATGGGGGAAAACACTTTTATATAATATATACATATATATGACAAAAGATTTGTACTAGAATATATTAAGAATTATTCCAACTTGAGCATATAGTAAGTTCTTTAAAACTGTAAAAAAAAAAAAAACTTCACTTTTATCATTTGAAAAGTTAGTTACAATAGTCATTCTAAAAAGGAAATTATACCTACAAGAATCTTCCAAACACCCACTAAAATGTTTACAATCAAAACGACTGCCAATATGGATTTGGAGGAGACAGAATTCTAAACTACTGATGTGGTACAGAAAGTGACAGAACCACTTCAGGAAATGGATATCCTCTTCAAAAAGCCATCACGCCACGGCTGCATTGGCTCAGCATCTGTGAGATCTCAGGTTCACTTTAGAACACTAGGGGGATGGGTAGCCATAACAAATATATTTTTAAAACCTAACAACTTTTGCCATACACATTCACCTTACAGAGACTGAAAGATCCACAGATGGGAAGCTGTGAACCTTTACTTAACATGGGCCTAACATAACTTACAGCAACACATGAATGGGTAAATGTTATTTTTATAAAATGAAAGAAACAAAAGAGGTACAAACTACCAAGACATACAACATAGATTGATTTCAACCATGCTGAATTAATAAAGCCAAGCATATAAAATAATATACTATATGACTCCCATTCTACAAACCTATGGAAAACACAAAACAATGATTCTAAATATCTGCCTGATTCTATGACACTGTTTTTGAATCACAAAATAAAAAATATTGGTATTTTCCTATCACTATAAAAGTCTAATAGTGCATAAATTAAATAAAATCATATACAGTTATCCAAATTCAAACAAATTTTTAAGAAACATAAAAGAAGTATACACACATTGAAGAGTAAGTATCAAATTTTAATCAAAGGGAAGCAAGAAAATTCTATATTTAAATTAAATAAAATTACTAAGTTACTAAAAAATTCAAAGAGCCAAGTGTAAATGAAGTATTACTCACTGCACTGGAAAACTATGAAAAGCAATAATGTTAGAAGAGCTTGGGGCTAATAGTAGTAGCTAGTTACATAGGAATGGATACTTCAATATGGCAGTAAAATAAGAATGATGAACACTTCTTGGATTATTCATGAAAGAGAATTTTGCCAAAACTAAGAAAAATATACATGTGTATAATCTAACACTTGGAATAACAGGGCTACTTCACATTTGGTATAAACAACAGCACAGGCATGTATCATTAGGTAATTGAAGTACTACTATAAAAGAGAAAGGAGCAGGCAGAAAGAATTGGGGAAGGAGTGAAGAATTTGAAGAATGAACAGACAGAATGATTTAAAGCAGGGACCAATATGCTTTAAACAGCAAGATAATAAATATTTTCAGTTTTCATGCTCTACATGGTCTCTGTTTCATGTCCTTGTTTGTTTGTTTGTTTTTTCAGAAGTCATTCAAAAGTGAGTCTAGAATGGTGGTTACCAGGATGAGGGTTGGAAGGGGCAGTGATTAATGAACACTTAATTGCAAAAACACAGAAGCAAGACTTTCTAGCATGATGTTTCATGGTAGAGTGAATAGTCATACAGACACAATACATCTTCTAGAAAGGATTATGAGCTCAAACCATTAAGAAATGGTAAATGGCTGGGCGGTGGTGGCGCATGCCTTTAGTCCCAGCACTTGGGAGGCAGAGGCAGGCGGATCTCTGTGAGTTCGAGGCCAGTCTGGTCTCCAAAGCGAGTTCTAGGAAAGGCGCAAAACTACACAGAGAAACCCAGTCTCAAAAAACCAAAAAAAAAAAAAAAAAAAAAAAAAGAAAAAAGAAATGGTAAATGTTTGAGGAGATCTGTATGTCTACTCTAACTTACTACCCAATGTAACAAAACATCATGTGTAATCCAATAAATATATACAATTTTTATATTTTATCATTTAAATATATATTTAACTGTACATATAAAACAAAGTGGCAGCTAACCAGTAAAATAAAATTCAAAGGCAGCCAAGCCATAATCTTCCAGCTTGTAATTATAAATGATAAGAGGTCAAATTTAATTTTCCACCAAATTTAAAGATAAGACAGTAAAGGTATAAAAGTAGTTAAGGTTGCCGGGCGGTGGTGGAGCACGCCTTTAATCCCAGCACTCGGGAGACAGAGCCAGGCGGATCTCTGTGAGTTCGAGGCCAGCCTGGGCTACCAAGTGAGTCCCAGGAAAGGCGCAAAGCTACACAGAGAAACCCTGTCTCGAAAAACCAAAAAAAAAAAAAAAAAAAAAAAAGTAGTTAAGGTTAAGCTTTAAGAAATTTAAATTAATTAGTTTAAAATTATGAAGTGCTATGTAAATACAAATTTCAAATATGTTATTAGCAGCAATAATATCTAACAATCTAACAACTCTTTAAAAACTGTGGAAGAATTACTCTTTTTTTTTTTGGTTTTTCGAGACAGGGTTTCTCTGTGTGGCTTTGCACCTTTCCTGGAACTCACTCTTTAGCCCAGGCTGGCCTCGAATTCACAGAGATCCACTTGGCTCTGCCTCCTGAGTGCTGGGATTAAAGGCGTGCGCCACCACCGCCCCGCCAAGAATTACTCTTAAAACTAGTATTTCCATATGTCAGAAAATTTAACTGAAAAGAAGTGCACCATATGCAAAGTCTGTTCGTAATCTAAAGAGAGTTGTTTGAGAACAATGGAAGACTTACCAGTTTAAGGTTTGCAAAATTAATTTTGAAATCCTTAGCCATGTTTAACTTGAAGAACTATTATTCCTAGTTATCCACCAAGTTGTTTACTGCGTGCAAAGAAAAAAACTATGCAGGAAAGCTAAAAAAATTATACCAAAGGTAGTACTGAGAGGGAATCTGTTGTAATACACAGACAGGACTCAAATAAGCAATGTTAACTATGCATTTCAAGGACTAAGAAAACCAGAAACAGGAAGGGCAGATGGCTCAGTGGGAAAAGTGTCTGACCACCAGAAACCCAGACAAAAAGCCAGACATGACCATGGTTTATAATTCTAGCACTAGGGGGAAGAGAGGCAAATTCCTTGGGATTCACTGGCTAATCACTCTAGGCAAAACAGTGAGTTCCAGGTTACTGATAGAACCTGTCTCAAAAAATAAGGTAGAGACTGTAAAACCTGGTTTAATGCTTCTCTTTCTAGAATCTTGACAGATGGGATAATTAAGTATCCCAATGAACTGAAGAAATGGAAATTTTAAGCTTAAATTACTTAAGTGAATACTGCTCACTACAGTTTACATTAGAAAACGTGCTTACTGATTCTAGTAACTGCAATTTCTTTTTTCAGTTAGATGAGTAATGGGAAAATTTTTGTTGTATTTCAAAATTTAAATAAACTAAAAACAATCTTTAAAAAAGAAAAGAATAATACAGAGAAGTAAAGATATCATGATATCACCTTCGGGCTGCCATGAATAACTACACAGTGAGCATACCCACACACTTGCTGAATAATCTTTTTGTACACTGTGAAGATGTCTCACTCTGATTGGTTTAATATGAAGCTGAATGGCCAATAGCTAGGCAGGCACAGGGATGCTGGGAAGAAGGGGAGTCGCTAGCCAGCAACAGATGGTGCAGTGAGGGCACTACTGAGATGAGGTGATAAAGTCAATTAATAGAAATGGGTCAATTTAAGTTATTAGAGCTAGTTAGAAACTAGCCTATGCTATGAGCCAAGCTTCCATAATTAATAATAAGTCTTCCTTTCATGATTTGGGAGCTGGCTGGGAGGACAGAATAATCCACCTACAAAAGGTGCCCAACGTGAGGCCAAGCATATCCACGTGAAACCTGAGAAAGCTTTAAGAAAAAGTTCTAAAACACAAAAATGGAGCCAAACACAGCTTCCTAGTCTCATGTCTCTTATGTGGGCCGTGGTACAGAGACCTGTCTCCCAGCAGCTGCCTGTGCGCCATGAGCTAATAAGCTAAATGGCAGGTTTTGTTCATGCAGAAAGAAAAGGTTACAGATATGCAGTAAAGCAGGTTCAGATGGAAAAAAAAAACCAACAAACCTTTAAACAGGTTACAGTGTGTTTAACAATGTGTGTAGACTTAAGAAAAAAAAAGGTGCCGGGCGGTGGTGGCGCACGTCTTTAATCCCAGCACTCGGGAGGCAGAGCCAGGCGGATCTCTGTGAGTTTGAGGCCAGCCTGGGCTACCAAGTGAGTTCCAGGAAAGGCGCAAAGCTACACAGAGAAACCCTGTCTCAAAAAAAACCAAAAAAAAAAAAAAAAGAAAAAGAAAAAGAAAAAGAAAAAGAAAAAAAAAGATATAGACAGTCACAGAAAAAATAAATAGCTTAAAAATAATAAAATCTTTAGAGAGTAAAGGAAGAGTAAATGATGGAAAATACACAGGGAGTCTGAATCCTATATGGTGTCTTATTAACTTTGAATTTGTTAAATGCCAATATACAAAAATAATAGCTGCTGAGAGACACTGGATTACAGAAACTGCTAGATTAAACCAACCTATATACTTTTAAAATGTCTTAACTTCAAAATGGAAGTCAGACAACATGTTGCGTTGGAGGAGAGGTTGTGCTTTTGTTTCCACAGGAAATGAAAGGCTGTGGATTTCTTCTAGGTTAATACAGATCAGATTTGACCAGCAGAGACTCCTGAGTATCTTGTCTACAGACATGGGGGAGGAAACCAAAAAAGATTACAGGACAGGTGACATGTAGGCTGATCCCTGACATAAGAACAGCTCTGACACTGGATGAGCCATGGTAAGTCCTGTAGGCTACAGAGTCCTCATGACTTAGTATTACATGCCATCTTTTCATATGGCATGGATAGAGATTTATATTATAGTTTGATTATACAGTCCAAATGGACTTATAAAGTTAACAGATGCCTTTTACTTGCTCAAACACAAACACACACACACGCACACACGCACACGCGCACACGCACACACACATGCACACACGCACACACACACAAAAAATTTAAGCACATTTCATGCCTGTGTTAATACAGATACATATGTTACCTTTGGAAGTTTATGTGTTTTCAGAGCAAGGGGATCAGACACCAATGAAAACAGGCAGCCCAGGTGATCCAACCTCTTAGAGTGCCTCTATTACAGTTACCTAAGAGTTCGGCATCCAGAACAGCTTCAAGGTTGCTGGCTGAGATAGTCTAGCCTCATGGGCAGTACTCTAGCCAGGATGTCAATAAGCCTTGCACTTTGCCATTGCACAGAGACTGACAACAAATAATACAGCTAACTCTCCCAGGACTTGACCATTATCCTAATTTTCTCAGGACCCCGCAAAGATGCCAACACCCCCAGAGAGGAGGAAGCAGTCTAGAGAATACGACACCCACATTCCCAAGAGGTGGGATGGGTGGTTTTTGGCTGTTCAATAGGTTATGGATGTTTGTCATCATTTAGGGGGGTGGGTTACAAATTGTTACTGGTCATGGTCAGGGAGAAAGCTGAATAAAGGATTCAGGGATCTCTTTTTGAAAGGAAAAAGGGGGATATAGTATAGAAATGATGAAATAAAAGAGTGGATTGTTAAGTCTACTTTTGAACAACCACTAGCCTCAAATACTTTACATTTTTGTAAATTGATACAAATTTAAGGTTATTTTTGTTATACTATATATGTTTCTATTCTTGTTTACGTTATTGTATCTATGCAGCTCATTTAAAAAGGTTATGTAAAGTTTTAGTTTTTGGAAGCTATTTAGGATAATAAATACCAGTTAATAGTCATCTATAGATATCAAACTTATAGTCATATTACATATGTTTTCAAGGTCATACAGAGATATATTTTAAATAGATGGGTGATCTTCAAACATTTCAAAGTCCTACAGATATGGCATTTAGAATATTTTGGGGTTTTTTTTTGTTGTTGTTTTGTTTTTTTCAAGACAGGGTTTCTCTGTGTAGTTTTTGGTGAATGTCCAGGATCTATATAACATAAGACTTTTCATGACAGTGATACACGTCTGCTCCTGGTAGTACCAATTTACTTCAAAAAAGGATGATGAGTATCAGAGAACCTCCATATGGAGTTTGCTTTCTTTATAACAAAAGCTAGCCATTTGGGCAAGAAACTGCCCTTGCCTCGACTGTTGACAGTATGCTGTCCAAACTGAACCAGTAGGATACAAAGAAAAGTGATTGCCGAACTTAGCCAAGACAGGGTAAGACAGTCCTTCAAAAGTCTATTAGATATTCTAGGCCTGCAGGCCAAAAGTGGATGCTCCAGCATTGCAGAGGAACCTTGGTTGACTGTCCAGGCAGACAGGTGTCTCTGTCATTTCTTTTAGCTTTAGAAGATGCTTACTCTACACTTCCTCTGGGGTCTTTGATGGAGCTGAAGACTAGACAGTCACAGTTATAGTTTTCCTTAGTCATAACAGAAGATAAATTAGGTACAGCATTTTGGACTCACCAAGGTAAGATAAATTATAAAGTATTTTCTCCAAAATTGCCAAATACAAATGGACTACACATTGTAAATGTAATTCTTACCTGCTAACTGTTCTTATTATATATAGCTTTGCTGTCTTAGAGTTAAACCCTTTCCTTTTTATTTAGACAAAAGGGGGAAATGTTGTAGAATAATCTTTTTGTACACTATGAAGCTGTGTCATTCTGATTGTTTTAATAAAAGTTGAATGGCCAATAGCTAGGCATGATTTTCAGGACACAGGAAGCTGGGAAGTAGAAGGTGGGAGTCGCCAGCTAGCAGAAGAGGAAGTAGCATGGGCAGTATAGAGTAAAGGTAATAAAGCCATGAGACAAAAAATAGATTGATAAAAATTGGTTAATTTAAGTTGTAAGAGGTAGTTAGTAATAATAAGCCTAAGCTACTGGCAGATCTTCTATAATTAATAATAAGTCTCTGTGTCATTATTGGGGAGCCAGCAGTCAAGACGAAAAGGCTTGACTAAACCCACCCACCACACACACACAATGAAAAAAGAAAGAAGTAGGAAAAACCCAACATAAAACGGGGAGGGGGGGGGGGAATAAGAAAAGTCAAAGCAGAAACAAAGAAAACCTGAAACTAGAAATATATATATAAAGATCAAAGAAACAAAGGGTTGGATTTGTTTTCTGCTTTCTTATTGTGTGGTGTGTAAGTGTATGCACATGTGTCTGGGCATGTTCATAATGTGAGTGTACATGTGACACATCAAAAGACAACCAAGGATGTTGTGCCTTCTCCTTCTTGTGTGAAACAGCATCTCTCATTGATCTAGAATTTTGCCACACTGGCAGGCCAGATGGCCAGCTCCAGAGATGTGCTGTATCAATCTCCTATCACACCATCACTGGGATTATAAGCCACACCCAGCTTTTATACAGGTTCTGGGACCCTATTCAAGTCCTCACAATTGCATAGCAGGTACTTACTAACTAAACCATCTCCTCAGCCCAAAGAACTTAATTTTTTAAAAGGTTGATCAAGTTGACAAACCAAGTAAAAACAGAATACCCAAATAAATAAAATCAGAGATAAAAAAAGAACATATTATAACTGATTCCACAGGAATATAAGGATTTTAAGAAACTATGAATAACGTTAGGTTTCTGAAAGAAGAAATGGACCAATTCCTAAACACATATAACTTACTGAAATGGAATCATGTAGAAATAGAAAATAAATAATAAATAATAAGATTCAGATAGCAATTTGAAGTCATCTAAGAAAAGTACAGAATGCAATGCTTCTACTGATGAATTCTCCAAAATAAAGAAAAGTAATTTCAATTCTTCTTAAACTATTTTAAAGAAATGAAGTGGAAAGAATTCTGTGTAACTTGTTTTATGAACCTAGCAATGCTAATATAGCCAGATACAGCAATGTGGAAGGAAGGAAGGAAGGAAGGAAGGAAGGAAGGAAGGAAGGAAGGAAGGAAGGAAGGAAGGAAGGAAGGAGGATAAATCTTAGTTTCTTTTCAGGCTGCTGTGATAAAATACCCAGATAATAGCAAATTAATGGAGAAAGGATTTATTCTGCCTCACAGTTCAAGGTACAGTCTATCGTGGAAGGAAAGTCAAGACAACAGCATGAAGCAGCCAGTTACCGAAGCTTTAACTGCAAGAGAGAGGTGAATCCGTGCTGCTGCTCAATTCCTTTTTTTCATTGTATTGTTCAGGAGCCCGGTCGTGGGTTGGCACCTAGAGAAAGTCAGTCTTCCCAACTCAAGGCAATCAAGAACATGTGGCACTGGCATGCATGTACAGGGGCCAAACTCCCAGGTGGTTCTTGATGATCAGGTTGACAATTCACACTAACCAGCATACCATGATATACAATTTTTTAATGAATATTAGCAAACTAAATTCAACAGTATATGGCAAAGATATGCACCATGATGAAGGTGGATGTATTCCAGGGACACAAGCATAGTTCAACATATGAAAATAAGATAAAACATCTTAATAAGATGAAGAACAAAAATCACATGATCATCTCAGTCAACAGAAAGAACAAAAAAGAGGTGATAAGACTGAACATTCCTTAAGCATGCAAACTCTCACCAAGTTAAGTATAGAAGGATGATATCTCAAAATTCTAAAGGCTGTATACATGAATACCAGCCAGAATTATGCTAACTAGAGAGACTAAAAACATTCCCTCTGAAGTCAGAAGGAGAAAGGTAACAACTTTCATCATTCTCATTTGATATACCTGGCCAAAACTAGTCAAGAGAAAGAAATAAAGGGTATCCAAATAGGAAATAAGAAACTAAGTTTTCTGTTTGCAAATAGCATGTTTTTAAAAATTCCTAAAAACCCTAAATATTCCATTAAAGAATTGAAATGGGATGAATTCTGCCAAATACATTTTATGAATCCAGTAATGTTAGAACTGGTAAGTCAATCAGTAAGTTTGCAAAAAATAAAACTCTGATACAAAATGTATTTTTATGCATTAATAAGGAACTTGGAATGAAATAAGAAAATAATCTCATAAAAGCTACCAAAATGAAATTATTTAACTTTAAAATTATGAATAATTACTAAATTATTTAAATTTAATTAAATTATTTAATGAAATAATTTAACCACAGAAACGAAAAATCTCAAAGTAGATATTATAAAATGTACATATTATATGCATTAGTGATTAAGCCCGAGTCAACAATAATGAATCAGTGTTGCATTAAGGAAAGAAATAAAAGCACTTCCCTTTGGGGTCATTTAACCAAGAGAATACGGACATACATTTTCTACCTCAGGCTCCTTTTGTCTTCTGTCTCCTGTTTGTGTCACACAAGTCTGAATCTGTGTCTGTGTAAAGGCAGTATAACAAACATCATTGCTTATCAACCAATATGCTTTCAATCTTAATGGTAGATTTTGAGAAATTAAACTTCTATATTCACTATTTCCAGCATATGCCTGCACAGTTCTGAGTCAGAGGCATGGAAGACTATATGACTTAAGCTTGCAGCTATGCGTTACCTTAGGTTGTAAAAGCTGACTACATGGAAAATCTAATGCAAGTAGATTTGTTGCAAGTTGTTACATAGTTCTCTCAAACGCAGGTTAAATAAACGGGCTGGGTATAAGAATAGTGATTCTTAAGTGACTTCATGATCATTATTAACTCTGACTATGAGGTACAGCAAAAAGTTGCAGTCTCTTAAAATATAAGAGATATTTTCATAATATTGCATTGCCACAATAAAACAGTGATGAAAGAAATTATGCAGGACATGTACACACACACACACACACAGAGAAAGAGAAAGAGAGAGAGAGAGAGAGAGAGAGAGAGAGAGAGAGAGATATTGGGATTCAGACATTCTGTATTTATGGATAAGTAAAATGTTAAAATGATTATACTACCAATCTATCAAAATACCAGTGAGTTTTCATAAGAATAGAAAAAGCAATTCTAAAATTCATATGGGCCCACAAAAGACTTAAAGTAATTTTGAAGACATAGAGGCATCACAATGTGTGACTTCAAACATACTATGAAACTATACTAACCAAAACAGCATGGCACTGTCACAAAAACACACAGATCAACAGAGTAGCAAATGAGAAACTAATCCACAGTCCTACACCAAATTGGTTTTTGACAAAGTTGCCAATAAAAAGGTCTCTTTAATAGATTGTGTCAAAGCTGTGTGTGTGTGTGTGTGTGTGTGTGTGTGTGTGTATGTGTGTGCCTGTGTTCAATGTGTGCACAGAAGAATGGAACTAGATCCCTTCTCACATAAAACCTGAAACTATTAGAAGAAAACACAGGGGAAAAATTTCAAAACATCAATACAGGCAATGCCCTCCCCACTGCCATGGGCCCTCAGAGGTACAGGTAACAAAAGTAAAAAAAGACAATTGATTTATATCAAACAATGAAGCCTCTTCATAGCAAAGGAAACAACAGAGTTAAGAGACAATCTACACAGGGCCACCTGACAACAGATCAGCACCTAGAATATATATATATATGCAATTCAAAGACAATCACCAAAACTATCAAATAATCCAATTAAAAACAGGCTAAAACCGAAGTAGACATTTCTTAATGACAGATGCATGGCCAAGCATATGAAAGAATGCTCAGTCTTATTACTCATTGGAAAAAAGCAGTTTAAAACCACAATTTGATACCCTCTCATCCCAGTTACAATGGTGATCATCAAGGTAAAAATAAATGCTAGTGAAGGTGTGAAGGAGGGGACTTAAATAATGTCGGTGAGAGGATACCTTAGTTCAATCACTACAGACAACAGTACAAAACTAAAAATGGGCTGCTGAGATGTTTCAGTACTGAACAGGCTGCACAAGCCCTGAGTTTAGTTCATAGCACTAACATAAAAGCTAGGTGTGGTGGTGCACCTGCAATCCCAGCACTAGACTGGTAGAGAGAAAAGGATCCCTGGGGTTTGCTGGCCAGCCATCCTCGATGAATCTGTGAGCTCCATGTTCCTTATGAGATTATGCTAAAAAAAAAAAAAAAAAATGTAGTGTGGTCAAGGAAGACACCAGACATTGCACTGAAATTTGACCTCCACAGGCATACACATGCATCTGTACACATGTGTAAATGCATGAATACACATACGCATGCTAAAACTAAAATCAAAGTCAGGCTTAGCAGTGCACACCTATAATCTCAGGACTCATGAGGCTAGGACAGGAGGATCACTGAAACTTTGAGTTCAGTGTGGGCTACACAGTGAGTTCAAGGCTAGCCTAGACTTCATAGAAAGAGTGTTTCTCAAAAGAAATCAAAACTGTGGGCTAGAAAGATATACAGTGGTAACAGCACTTGCTATATTAGCTTGAAGACCCAGGTTCAGATGCTGGCACCAAAGTAAAAAGCTAGGTACAGCTGGCCACACTCACATATAACCCAAGCTTATGAAGAAAAATGCTGGGGCTTGGAGACCACTAGCCCAGGGCTATGTTCAATGAGACCATATTCTTAAAAATAAGGCAGAGAGAGTAAAAGGATACCCAGTGGCCTCATGCCACACATACAAATGCAACATAAGATTAATACAAAGCAAAAAGAAAAATCCTAAGAACAGAACTACTATATGATTTAGTGATTGCACTCCCAGGTATATATTCAAAGACAATAAAATCACTACACAAAAGAATATGTGCAATTCCATGTATTGCAATACTATTCCCAATATCAAAAATGTTGAAAACAATTTAGGTGCCAATCAGCAATGAATAAATAAAATGTGGCAAATATTACAGTGTAAAATACTACTTAGCCATAAAAAAGAATGGAATGCCACTGGCAGCAATGTGACTCAAAATGCAAGTCATAATGTTAAACAAGCCAAACAGAGAAAACCAATTTCTACATACATGGGCTCATTCATTTGCATAAACTGAAAAGTCAACTCTCAGAATGGAATAGAATACTGGTCACCAAGACTAGGAATGGGAAGAGGAAGATGGGAGCAAAGAATTTTTTAAAGGAACATCAAGAAACACCAAGAATATTCATAGTATAGTAGGGAAACTATTAGTTAAAACAATCTGTTGGACTTCAAAATTACTAAAAGAGTAAGAAATTCTCAGCACATACAAGAATGATTATTTCAGTCCTTGGGACGCTGAGGCAGCCAGATCTCTGAGTTCCAGACCAGCCTGATCTATACAGCAAATATCAAGTCAGCCAAAGCTACTTAGTGAGTCCCTTTCACAAAAAAATTGTTTTAAAAGAGATTTAAATGGGTATTGTCATGATCTGACTATGTAGCCCATAAACATTTGGAACCGATGTCTCTTTAAAGATGAGATGAAAAGGAAAAGATACCAGAACTTGGTTAAGTGGCAAAAGCAACATTGGATCAAATATGCAAAACACACTTCTATAGACTCAAATGGTGAGATCTGTTCTGCAGCTTCTTATAGGGTAAGCCCAAATAGGATGAATTCTAGTCAGGAAATACAAGAAAGCTTCTCTAAAATGCCTTTGAGCTTGACAAGCAACTGATAGTGGCTACTGTTGATGTTTATTAGGCCCCATTTAAGAGAAGAAAAAATTTAACAACAACAACAAAAGTTGCTTAATGAGGTATATCATTACTATGTTTAACATTTCCAGGAATTTATTTTAAAAGCTAAAGAAAGTGGTTAACTTACACAGACTCCATTCAACTCAAAAATCAAAATTTTCAATCACAAGTAAACCGACTAAATGCACACTGTGCACTCTGCTGACATTTTTCTGATGGCCTGCAGTCCTACACTGCCATTTTCAAAAACCTGTCTGGAAGACATTCTCGGAGCACTTCTGTTTGGCAACTGATGAACACCTGGACCCCAGACTTAACCCAGGAGGTTCCTGCCTTGAAGATAAGGCAAGTATATGGCTCTTCAGGGTGGTCACTTGGGATCATGGCCAGGTACTAACTTCTGAAAGAACTAAATGCAGATGATGAATCCTTCCTGATGACCTCTGAAGACAAGAACATCTGCTTCCTCCGCCCAGAGTCTCCATAAGCTCTGTGCTTGTTTACTGGGAAAGCTTAGAATTCACAAGTTAAACCCTTCCTGCTAATTAAAATGTCATCATTTTCCTGTGGGGGACTGGTATCTATGGTGATGCAGGAACTCATCCAAATCAAAATCTCCATCACCTATTTTTGAAAGCTAGTTAAAGCTTGAAGTAATGGAGCCTGCTTAAATGCTATTTTCTCTCCTTATCCCCCATCACTGAAAGATTCTTAGGGTCAACAACAAAGAGCAAAGTACTAAAGATGGCTGGCAGATCTTGCCCCATGCCTGAAACAGAGACATCTATAGTTTTGCCCTAATATTGGGATCTATTACACTTCCCCAGAAAATGGGCCAGTCCTTCCCAAAAATTTGTCAAGTGTCAGTGAAAGCACTATAAATTGCTTGTATATAGAAATGATAAGCCATTACTATAAGGCTTATTCATGTTAAATAAAACTGTTGACATTATAAGCTTATTTATATATATTTCTGTTTTTTATTTAGAGAGAAATAACATATTTATTTGTACCTACATGATTTATGACTTTGAAAATAGAAATGGTGTAATACAGTAGTAGGGATGTAGTAATGCTACCAAACTATCCTAACCTACACATGAACAACTGACTAGGGAAAAACAAAAAGATCAAATTGGTCACCTATATTTACTAAAAAAATAACTTGCACTTTTTGTTAAACAGGTATTTCAGACAATAAAGAAATGGCTATTGTCTTAGTTTCTTCCTATTGCTATTAGACAGACAGACAGACAGATGGATGGATGGATTGATACATAGATAGATAAAGGGAGGGAGAGAGAAACTGGGCAGCTTATGGACAATAGAAGTTTATTTCCAGCAGTTCTGTTGGCTGGAAGGTCTAAATCAGTGGTTTTCAACCTTCCTAATGCTTTGACCTTTTAATATAGTTCCTCATGTTATGGTGACCATTCCCCAAACATAAAATTATTTTTGTTGCTACTTCATAACTGTAATTTTTCTACTGTTATGAATCATAATGTAAATGTCTATATTTTCTGATGCTCTTAGGTGACCCCTGTGAAAGGAGCATTCAACCCCCAAAGGGGTTGTGAATCCATAGGTTGAGAACTGCTGATCTAAATGAAGGAGCAGCAGATGAGACATGTGGTGAGGGCACACCTTCTATTCATACAAGTATGTCTTTTTACTATAATCATATGTGACAAAAGGCATAAGCGTAAACTCTCCATGCAGTCAGAACAGATAAGAGAGCACTCTCCATGCAGTGAAGGTTGAAATAAGAAATTGCTCTCCAAGAAGTCAGGGGTGGGATAAGAGAGCAATCTCCATGAAGTAAAGGGCAAGGTAAGAGAGAGTTCTCCATGAAGTGTATGCTGGGGGAGATAGGATAACAGAATGCTCTTCATGAAGGTAGAGGATGCAAAAGCATGAAGTGAGGGGTGGGATAAGGGACAGGGGAGCACTAATCCCATTGATAAGGACTCTATCCACAACACTTAACCATTTCCTCAAGGTCTCAACTCCTCTACAGCATAACAACTATTAAAAAAAAATGACCACAACATATCTGAATGTTATAGCTGAGTCAAGGTGACTAGTATTATTTAAGGTTGGATACAATGAAGTGGTGAGACAGTAACTGTTTAAGTTGATTGCATTATGCAATAACAGACGCGCGCGCACACACACACACACACACACACACACACACAGAGAGAGAGAGAGAGAGAGAGAGAGAATATGATTTGACTTATCTCCCTATAGCGTAATCATCTAAATCCTTGAAAACAACAAAGGTAGAAATTTTCTGGTAATCTTAAACGATGACAGAGGTCACAACTGATAAAGACAGCACTGATACTGAAATTGTGGTTCTCAACTACATATTAAATAAAAAGGTAAGCACTTTCTTGAAAGTAACTTCAAATTGACTACCAAATACAAGTAATGGTAAATGTGACAGTTAATTTTCAGTCAACTTGATTAGATTTAGAATTGCCTAAGACACAACACCTCTGGGTACATCTATGAGGACAGTAGAGGTGTAATTATAGGACATACAAAGAGTTGTAAATGAGGAGCGAAGAGACACCCCGATTGTGGACAGCATTATCCAATGAGCTAGGGTCACTCTTGCATTATCTGTGTCTCTTTGTGACTGGATGCAGCCCCTTATACTCCCATTGCCATGAGGAACCACATACACAAACCATGAAGCAGAATGAGCCTTGTATCCTTAATTTGTTTTTTGTCAGGTATTTGGCATAGCAAGAGAAAAGAAGCTATAATGTATTACAAGTTTTCAAAAGTTACTTGTTTACTGAATATCTATTCAGGTTTTAAATCTATAAAATCCTTAATATACTAACATGACTGCAGCAGCACTTCAGTACTGAAGTACTACTACTCTTTTAGTCCCTACTTAAAACAAAGCTTAGTTATACAGGTAACTGTTTTGGTGATTTGAGGATGCAATAGATGAAAACTGCATATTGTGTTCTAATAAAAAAGGGAGAAAGCACTCAGGCAGAGAGACAGCATAAAGGCCTTGGTGAAGAGAGGAAGATAGGGCTGGAAAACTAGAAGAAAGACTGAAAAGTAGAGAAAATGGGAGAGAGGCACAAAGGATGCATGTCTGAGTACTGAGGAGAAGGATTTAGTAAATGAGAGGCAACAAAGGCACAAGAGTGGAAATAATGAAATAAGAAGAGGGAGCCGGGAGGAGGGGGGACTGGGCCTCTTTCCCTCCCTTTCCCCACCTGTCTGCAGATCAGGATGTAGTTCTCAGCTACTGTTCAAGTATGATAGCCTGACTGATGTCATGTTTCCTGCCATGATGAGAATAGATTAACCTCTGAAACTGTAAGCAAGCCCTCACCTAAATGTTTTCTTTGATAAAAGTTGCTGTGTTATGGTGTTTCTTCACAGCAATAGAACAATAACTGAGACAGAGGGGAAAGTTAGCGAGAATGGAAAATCTGAAGTAGTAATTCAGAACTTGGAAAACTAAGCTGGTCAGTGAGTAAAATCTCTGAAGAAATACTGAGGGAATGAGGGTTACATTAGGAGTTAGTCACAGCCTGGGGACTTCCTAAAGAAATACTTGTGCTATATAAGTTTCCTTTCCCATAGGAACTAGTCAGCAAAGTAAAAAGTCAATTTTAGTATGCTTTCATAACAAAATCAAAATGAACATGGTGGTCTTATTAAAGAAACATGAAATAAGCTCCAGACAGCAACTTTGCTGCGCCTTGACAGCTGTGGAAACCTTAGTTTGCTCACTTTACCATGTCTGTCTCCTTCACTATACATCATCTCCTCACAGGTTTGTTACTGTGACTGAGATAACTAAAACAGAGCCTAGCAGAGCCCACCCATCCAATAAGGGTTAGTTTCATTTCCAACTCCTAAACCGTATACTGGTACAGTGGATGACAACTTTGTCTGCTTCTCTCCAAGAACAGGAAGTAGCTGCACTAAGATACCCTGCTTCCTAACAATGACCCTATTGATCAAGGCCTTAATTCCATCAATTCTGCCAAGCCTGAAAGCAGACTTTGTGAGATTAACACAGAGAGCCAGGTCTGAGGAGGACAGACATGTAACTAAATCCAGAAATACATGATTTTATAAACACAAGCATCAGTTTACAGTAAACTCAGTGAACTGAAGCAGAATGCCAACATTAGTGATCTCTTTAGAAAAATTATCTAAAAAGCTGAGTTGGTCTAAATACTATATGTCTCTCCAAATTCATGTTGAAATCCTGGCATTTAAGGTGACAGTATTAGGAACAGGGGTATCTGAGAGGTGATGAAGTCAGAACACATTACAGGACACCCAGGTCCTTATTACAGAATCCTAGGCGCACATTTGCTCCTTCCACCATATACAGAGAAGAGACTATCCGAAGAACAGGAAGTTAGACCTTACCAAACATCCAGTTGCTAGCACTCCCATTTTTGATTTCTCAACCTCCTAAAATTCTGTTGCTTGCAAGTCATGCAGTTTATAGTTTTCTTATCACAGCTCAAACACAGAGACAGCAATCAAATTATAGTCAGAAGGATACTTAATATAAATCTAAACAAGACAAGTAAATTTGGTATTACTAGCCAACGTCAATCAGCTGTGACACCATGATCCACATAGGCCTGCAGAGACAGCACTGCGTTCAGTGAGCAGTGCCCACCCTCTGTGGAACCACTCTGAAACAAAACAAAACCAAAGTCCCTGACTTCTGTATTTCTGAGATTCATGCAGATAATTTCACACGAACACACACAGGTGTCCACATGTAGATGAGTATGTGTGTTGCTGAGGATCAAACCTAGGAATCAAATATGTTAGCCAAGCAATCACCACTGAGCTCTATGCACATTTTTCTTTATCTTTTTTTTTTTTTTTAACTAAATTTCATTGACTAAACACAGGGTTTGGCTACAAAACAAGAACTATCTAGTTCAAGCTCTTTTGATTAACTTTACACATTATGGACATAATAAAACTATCAATATTTAAGGAAGAGAAGTTTCTCAATGTTGTTAGTTCCTCTTTAATTTTATATGAATTCAAAAACTGAAGCAGGCTGGGCAATGGTGGTGCACATCTTTAATGTTTGAAGCCAGCCTGGTCTACAAAGTTCCAGGACAGCCAGGGATACACAGAGAAGCCCTGTCTTGAAGAAAACAAACAAACAAACAAATAAATAAATAAATAAATAAATAAATAAATAAATAACAAAACTGAAGCAAAATAAAATTATGTAACTATTAAAATATATACATACAATTGAGCAATATCAAAAATAGTTTATTACCCTAGAAAAATACTACTGTTAAGCATAGAATTTCTTAAATACACATTCCTTTACAAAATGTTAAAACACCTATGCCTATTGAAAACAGTACTTCAATTTTACAATCCTTGACATTTATTACTCTTCTAAAATTATTTAGTTTATGTCTCAATTCTTCTATAGCAAAATATTAAGAGTTACAAAAACTGAAGATATACACATGTGGAATAATCTTTTTGTACACTGTGAAGATATATCTTTGCCAAGTGCCTTCTGATTGGTTTAAAAAAGAGCTAAATGCCCAATAGCGAAACAGGAGTTATAGGTGGGACTTGCGAGCAGAAAGTGAGGAAGTAGGAGATGAACCAAGGTTCAGGGGACACCAAGGAGATGCAGAATGAGTGGGACACACAGAATCATAAAGAAGTAAAAGCCAAGTGGCAGAACGTAGATTAATATAAATGGGTTAAGTTATAAGAGCTAGTTGAGATAAGCCTAAGCTAAAGGCCAAGCTTTCACAATTAATATAAGTCTCCGTGTCATTATTTAGGAGCTGGCTGGAGGGACAGAGAAAGACTCATTACATACACAGACATATAGATATACCTCAGCATCCACTGGGTACTTCTTCCTTCTCTACAAGTTCCCAACAAAAATTTAAAGATGGATCTTGCCCCAGACTTCCCTTCTGAAGCACAGGTGAGTCCCCTAACTTGCCCCCAACCCCATACCTGGGCACCAGCCACTTGGGAAGACCTGTCCAACTTGGCCCCAGGTTCTGGTCACTGGGCAAGTTCCCTTCAAGCCCCACTGGGAAGGATCCCCTTCTCCAAGACCCCTGGCAGACCCTGCAGTCTCCACGCCCTAACCCCACGCCCATCCACCCAAGCCCCAAGCCTCTTCTTGAGACTTAGAGGCTCGCCCCCAGCTCCCATCTTGCCCTGGATTTCCCATCTGGAGGAGAGAGAGAGAGAGAGAGAGAGAGAGAGAGAGAGAGAGACACAGAGAGAGAGAGACAGAGAGAGAAAGAGAAAGAGAGAGAGAGAGAGAGAGAGAGAGAGAGAGAGAGAGAGAGAGAGAGGAGAGCACCCATCCTCCCCCGGACTTCCCTTCTGAACAAGAGCTCCCATCCTGCCCCGGACTTCCAATTTGGACAAGAGAGCTCCCATCTGGACAAGAGAGAGAGACTTCCTGAATCTGTCAGCTCTGTCTGAACCAAGTGTGTGGATAAGGCCAAGAACGAACCACAAGGAGATGGGCAGACGTCAAGGCAGAAACACATACAACAAAATGAATAGCAATACACCATCACCAGGCCCTAGCCCTCCTCCAACACCTAGACCTGAACATCAGAAATTGGAAGAAGCAGAAGAAAATAGCCTTATGAATGTCATCATGAAGAAGCTAGAGGCTCATGTAGAGGAAAAGACAAAAAAATGTAAAGAACGCTGTAAACAACTAGAGGAAAGGGCAAACAAATTAGAAGAAATCAAAAAAGTCCTGGAAGAGAACAATAAAATACTGAAAGAAAATCAAGAAAAATCAATGAAACAAATGAAGGAAACAGTCCAAGACCTGAAAAGGGAAATAGAAAAAATGAAGAAGACACAAACAGAGGGAATGCTGGAAATAGAAAATCTGAGAAAACGATTGGGAACTTCAGATGCAAGTATAATCAACAGAATGCAAGAGATGGAAGAGAGAATCTCTAGCGTTGAAGATACAATAGAAGAAATAGATTCATCAGTCAAAGAAAACACTAAAGTCAACAAAGTCATGAACCAAAATGTCCAAGAAATTTGGGACACCATGAAAAGACCAAACCTACGAATAATAGGGGTAGAAGAAGGAGAAGAATACCAACTCAAGGGCACAGAAAATATATTCAACAAGATCATAGAAGAAAACTTTCCCAACTTAAAGAAGGAAATGCCTATGAAGATACAGGAAGCCTATAGAACACCAAACAGACTAGACCCCCAAAAAAAGTCTCCTCGCCACATAATAATTAAACAATTAAACGTACAGAATAAAGAAAGAATATTAAGAGCAGCAAAGGAAAAAGGCCAAGTGACATATAAAGGCAAACCTATCAGAATAACACCCGATTTCTCAATGGAGACTTTGAAAGCCAGAAGGTCCTGGACAGATGTAATGCAGACACTAAGAGACCATGGATGTCAGCCTAGACTAATATACCCAGCAAAACTTTCAATCATCATAGATGGAGTGAACAAGACATTCCATGACAAAGCCAGATTTAAACAATATTTATCCACAAACCCAGCCCTACAGAAAGCACTAGAAGGAAAATTCCAACCTAAGGAAGTCAGATACACCCTCGAAAACACAGGCAATAGATAAAGCCACAGCAGTAAACCCCAACGAAGAAAAGTACACACACATCACCACCAAAAAATAACAGGAATGAACAATCACTGGACATTAATATCCCTCAATATCAATGGACTTAATTCACCTATAAAAAGACATAGGCTTACAGAATGGATACGAAAGCAGGACCCATCTTTCTGCTGCATACAAGAAACACATCTCAAAGTCAAAGATAGACACTACCTGAAAATAAAAGGCTGGGAAAAGACTTTCCAATCAAACGGTCTTAAGAAACAAGCGGGTGTAGCCATCCTGATATCCAGCAAAATAGACTTCAAACTAAAATCAATCAAAAGAGATCAAGAAGGGCATTACATACTCATCACAGGAAAGATCCACCAAGATGAAGTCTCAATTCTGAACATTTATGCCCCAAACACAAGGGCACCCACATATGTAAAAGAAACATTATTAAAGCTTAAATCACATATAAAACCCCACACATTAATAGTGGGAGACCTCAACACCCCACTTTCACCACTGGACAGATCCCCCAAATCGAAACTTAACAGAGAAATAAAGGACTTAACTGATGTCATGACTCAAATGGACTTAATCGACATCTACAGAACATTCCATCCTAACAAAAAAGAATATACCTTCTTCTCAGCACCCCATGGAACCTTCTCTAAAATCGACCACATACTTGGTCACAAAACAAATCTAAACAGATACAAAACAATTGGAATAACCTCCTGTGTTCTATCAGACCACCATGGTCTAAAGTTGGATTTCAACAACAACAAAAACTACAGAAAACCTACAATCTCATGGAAACTGAACAATACCCACCTGAATCACCAATGGGTTAAGGAAGAAATAAAGAAAGAAATTAAAGACTTCCTAGAGATCAACGAAAATGAAGACACCACATATCCAAACCTATGGGACACTATGAAAGCAGTACTAAGAGGGAAATTCATAGCACTAAACGCCCACATAAATAAGCTGGAGAAATCCCACACTAGTGACTTAACAGTACACCTGAAAGTTCTAGAACAGGAAGAAGCAAAGTCTCCCAGGAAAAATAGATGCCAGGAAATTATCAAAGTGAGAGCTGAAATCAATAAAATAGAAACAAAGAGAACAATACAAAAAATTAATGAAACAAAGAGTTGGTTCTTTGAGAAAATCAACAAGATAGACAAGCCCTTATCCAAACTAACCAAAAGACAGAGAGAGAGCATCCAAATCAACAAAATCAGAAATGAAAAGGGGGACATAACAACAGACATTGAGGAAATCCAGAGAATCATCAGGTCATACTTCAAAAACCTCTATTCCACAAAACTGGAAAACCTAAAAGAAATGGATAATTTTCTGGATAGTTACCACATACCTAAATTAAATCAAGACCAGATAAACTATTTAAATAGTCCAATAACCCCTAAGGAAATAGAAACAGTCATTAAAAGTCTCCCAACCAAAAAAAGCCCAGGACCAGATGGTTTCAGTGCAGAATTCTACCAGATCTTCAAAGAAGAGTTAATACCAATACTCTCTAAATTGTTCCATACAATAGAAACAGAAGGAACATTACCAAACTCCTTCTATGAGGCTACAATTACCCTGATTCCCAAACCAAACAAGGATACAACAAAGAAAGAGAACTACAGACCGATCTCCCTCATGAACATTGATGCAAAAATACTCAATAAAATACTGGCAAACAGACTCCAAGAACACATCAAAACAATTATCCACCATGATCAAGTAGGATTCATTCCAGGGATGCAAGGATGGTTCAACATACGAAAGTCTGTCAATGTGATACACCATATAAACAAACTCAAAGAAAAAAAACACATGATCATCTCACTAGATGCTGAAAAGGCATTTGACAAAATCCAACACCCCTTCATGATAAAGGTCTTGGAGCGATCAGGAATACAGGGAACAGACCTAAACATAATAAAGGCAATTTACAGCAAGCCAACAGCCAACATCAAATTAAATGGAGAGAAACTCAAAGCAATTCCACTAAAATCAGGAACGAGGCAAGGCTGTCCGCTCTCCCCATACTTATTCAATATAGTACTTGAAGTTCTAGCCAGAGCAATAAGACAACATAAGGAGATTAAGGGGATACAAATTGGAAAGGAAGGAGTCAAGCTTTCCCTATTTGCAGATGACATGATAGTATACTTGAGCAACCCCAAAGATTCCACCAAGGAACTGATACAACTTATAAACACCTTCAGCAACATAGCAGGATACAAGATCAACTCAAAAAAATCAGTAGCCCTCCTATATACAATGGACAAAAAAGCGGAGAAGGAAATCAGAGATACATCACCCTTTACTATAGCCACAAATGACATAAAATACCTTGGGGTAACACTAACCAAGCAAGTGAAGGACCTATATGACAAGAACTTTAAGTCCCTGAAAAAAGAAATTGAAGAAAATGTCAGAAAATGGAAAGATCTCCCATGCTCATGGATAGGCAGAACTAACATAATAAAAATGGCAATCTTATCAAAAGCAATCTACAGATTCAATGCAATCCCCATCAAAATACCAACACAATTCTTCACAGACCTGGAAAGAATAATACTCAACTTCATATGGAAAAACAAAAAACCCAGGATAGCCAAAAGAATCCTGTACAATAAAACAACCTCTGGAGGCATCACGATCCCTGACTTCAAGCTCTACTATAGAGCTACAGTAATAAAAACAGCTTGGTACTGGCATAAAAACCGACATGTGGACCAATGGAATCGAATTGAAGACCCTGACATTAATCCGCACACCTATGAACAAATAATTTTTGACAAAGAAGCCAAAAGTGCACAATGGAAAAAAGAAAGCATCTTCAACAAATGGTGCTGGCAAAACTGGATATCAACATGTAGAAGGCTGCAAATAGATCCATATCTATCACCGTGCACAAAACTTAAGTCCAAGTGGATCAAGGACCTCAACATAAATCCAGCTACTCTGAACCTGCTAGAAGAGAAAGTAGGAAGTAGTCTTGAATGCATTGGCATAGGAGACCACTTTCTAAATAGAACACCAGTAGCACAGACACTGAGAGAAACAATCAATCAATGGGACCTCTTGAAACTGAGAAGCTTTTGTAGGGCAAAGGATACAGTCAACAAAGCAAAGCGACAGCCTACAGAATGGGAAAAGATCTTCACCAATCCCACATCTGACAGAGGACTGATATCCAGAATATATAAGGAACTCAAGAAATTAGACATCAAAATGCCCAACAGTCCAATTAAGAGATGGGCTATAGAACTAAACAGAGAATTCTCAACAGAGGAAACTCAAATGGCTGAAAGACATTTAAGGAATTGCTCAACATCCCTAATCATCAGGGAAATGTAAATCAAAACAACTCTGAGATACCACCTTACGCCTGTCAGAATGGCTAAGATCAAAAACACTGAAGACACCTTATGCTGGAGAGGATGTGGAGCTAGGGGAACTCTCCTCCACTGCTGGTGGGAATGCAAGCTTGTACAACCACTTTGGAAATCAATATGGCGCTTTCTTAGAAAATTGGGAATCCATCTCCCCCAAGATCCAGCTATACCACTCTTGGGCATATACCCAAGGAATGCTCAACCACACCACAAGAGCACTTGTTCAGCTTGTTCATATCAGCATTGTTTGTAATAGCCAGAACATGGAAACAACCTAGATGCCCTTCAACTGAAGAATGGATAAACAAAATGTGGTACATATACACAATGGAATACTACTCAGCAGAGAAAAACAATGACATCATGAGGTTTGCAGACAAATGGATGGACCTAGAAAAAAATCATCCTGAGTGAGGTATCCCAGACTCAGAAAGACAAACATGGTATGTACTCACTCATAACAGGATACTAGATGTGGAACAAGGATGACTGGACTGCTACTCACATCACCAGGCAGGCTACCTGGAAAACAGGACCCCAAGAAAGACACAGGGATCGCCCAATGACAGAGAAATGGAATGAGATCTACATGAACAGCCTGGACATGAGTGGGGGTAGTGAAGGGCGAGGGTCGAGGGAAAGAGAGCTTGGGTGAGTGGGAGATCCCAGCTGGATCAACAACAGAGAGGGAGAACAAGGAATAGGAGACCATGGTAAATGAAGACCACATGAGAATAGGAAGAAACAAAGTGCTAGAGAGGCCCACAGAAATCCACAAAGATACCCCCACAACAGACTGCTGGCAATGGTCGAGAGACAGTCCAAATTGACCTACTCTGGTGATGGGATGGCCAAACACCCTAATTGTCGTGCTAGAAACCTCATCCAACTACTGAGGGATCTGGATGCAGAGATCCATGACTAGGCCCCAGGTGGATCTCTGGGAGTCCAATTAGCAAGAATGAGGAGGGTTTATATGAGAGAGAATTGTTGAGAACAAGGTCGGATAAAGCACAGAGACAAATAGCCAAACGAACGGAAACACATGAAATATGAACCAATGGCTGAGGGGTCACCAACTGGATCAGGCCCTCTGAGTGGGTGAGACAGTTGATTGGCCTGATCTGTTTGGGAGGCATCCAGGCAGTGGCACCGGGTCCTGTGCTCATTGCATGAGTCGGCTGTTTGAAACCTGGGGCCTATGCAGGGTCCCTTGGCTCGGCCTGGGAGGAGGGGACTGGACCTACCTGGACTGAGTCCACCAGGTTGATCTCAGTCTGTGGGGAAGGCTTTGCCCTGGAGGAGATTGGAATGGGGGGCGGGCTGGGGGGAATGTGAGGGGGGCGGGAGGGGGGGAGAACAAGGGAATCTGTGCCTGTATGTAGAACTTAATTGTATTGCAAAATAAAAATTTAAAAAAAAAAATTTAAAGATGCCCATGCCTTGTATATAAAGTGAGGTAGGACTTGCTAACATGCACAAACCTCCACTATACTCATTATCTTCATATAACTTACTATGCCTAATACAATGTATAGAGGTGATATATTGCACTGTGCAGCAAACAACCATGGGGAGGATCTATATATGTTGAAATACAGATACAACCATCACATTCATGGCTTTATAGCACTCAGAAAAGATAAAAGCAAACCATGCTGAAACACTGAGTGCTGGCAAGGCTAAGGGTCTATGAAATGGTATAAAGCTACAATAGTAAATGTCAATGTATTACTTCATTTGCATAATATGGTGGTTTGAAAGAAAATGGCCCCCAAAGGGAGTGACACTATTAGGAGGTGTAGCTTTGTTGGAGGAAGTATGGGGGCGGGTTTTGAGGTCTCTTTTCAAGTTTCACTCAGTGTGACAACCAGTTGCCTTCCTGTTGCCTGCAAGATGTAGCACTCTTAGCTGCCTGCACACTGCCATGCTCCCCTTCATGATCATAATGGAGTAAACCTCTAAAACTGTAAGTGAGCCACCCTCAATTAAATGTTTTCGTTATAAGAGGTCATAGTGTCTCTTCACAGCAATAAAAACCCAAACTAAGACACATGGATATAGCACAGTGGCCAAGTTGTGGAAAGTTAAATTTTGAGTTTTGAAACTTCCTCAATTTTTTTCTCAATGTTTGATCAGCAGTTGATCCTACTGCAGCCACAGAACCTACAGATAAGAAACTTAGCTCTCTTCCCTGTTTGTCTCTGTCTCTTTCTGTCTCGTGTGTGTGTGTGTGTGTGTGTGTGTGTGTGTGTGTGTGTGTGTGTGTGAGAGAGAGAGAGAGAGAGAGAGAGAGAGAGAGAGAGAGAGAGAGAGAGAGAGAGAGATGACTTAATGGATTCAATGAAGTTTTAAAACACTAAGTGCGGCCGGGCGGTGATGGCGCACGCCTTTAATCCCAGCACTCGGGAGGCAGAGCCAGGCGGATCTCTGTGAGTTCGAGGCCAGCCTGGACTACCAAGTGAGTTCCAGGAAAGGCGCAAAGCTACACAGAGAAACCCTGTCCCGAAAAACCAAAAAAAAAAAAAAAAAAAAAAAAAAAAACCACTAAGTGCCAAGAAGCACTGAACTACAAAAACAGAAAGGCTTATGATGGTGCACTTTTGAAATGCTAATAGCAGTTTTCTTGGACTACTCAGATTTCAAAAGTATCCATTTTCTGTAGATTGGAAAGTAAAATAGCACAGCCACTGTGGAAATCAGCGTGGAGGTCTACAAAAAAGCAAAAACACAACTATAATCTGATTCATCTACATCACTGTGGTTACTACATACCTGAAGAATACTGATTTGGTGTACCACAGAGATACTTGCACATCCATGTTTATTACATTTGCTGCTAACAATTGTCATGATTTGGAACCAGTCAAGATGTCAATCAACAGGTAAATAGATAAAGAAAATGTGGTACATACACACAATTCAATTTTATTTATCTACGAAGAAATAAATTATGACATTTGCAGAAAAATGAATGGAACTGGAGATCATAATATTTAGTGAAATAAGTCAGACACAAAAAACAAATACCAGGTTTTCTCTCATATACAGATTCTGATTTAAATTTAGATATGTATATGCATGTATGCATTTGTGTATGTAGATATATGCCCATATTGTGTAGAAGAAACTCAAAGTAATAGGACTGATATTAATAGATTTTCCTTTTAAATTTTATTTTTATTTTACATGTTTGGGTGCTTTGTCTGCATATGTAAGTCTGTGCTCCACATGTGTGACTGGAACCAACAGAAGTCAGAAGAAAGCATCAGATCCTCTAGAACTGGAATAACAGATGGTTCTGAGAAACCATGTGTGTGCTGAGAGTCAAACTCAGGACCTCTGGAAGAGCAGCACATAAAAATGTATTTTATACATGTCATATAGTAGAAACCTCAAGTGTATTTCAGAATTAAATACATAAAGATATGGTTAACCTTCCCTGTGCTTAGACATGCTTAAACATGTGAACTCTGTAACACAGGTCTTCCATAATAAAATTTAGCTTATTACTTTTTAAATCCAAAATCAAACGTGCATTGATATCCCAACAGATTCTTCCCATTTCTTACCTGGGTCTCCACACCCTGCTCCAGCAGACGCTTAGCTTGATTTTCCACTTCAAGTCGTGCTCTTGCAATAAAGAGTAGATCATTTTCTATTACTTCTATTCCAGAAAGATCTATTCCTTGTGAAAGATAATCTATTAAAAAATACAGTAGTCAATATCAATTAAAAATGACAGAATCAAAACAACATGTATAACTTCTTCAAAACCACTATGGATTTGCTGAGGAACACAGTTCCTTCTTCAAACCTATATTCTAAAATATAACAACTCCCAAATATCTCCTATTTAATAATGTACCTCGGGAGTTGAATGTCCCAAGTAAAATAAAGAAATGACAGAAAATATTATAAGTTCAGCCAGGTAATGGTGGCACACACCTTTAATCCCAGCCCTCTGGAGGCAGAGGCAAGCAGATCTCTGAGTTCGGAGCCAGCCTGGTCTACAGAGCTACAGAGTTCAGGACAGCCAGGGCAACAGAGAAACCCTGAATCAAAAAACAAAAAAGAAAAACAACAACAACAAAATAATACTATAAGTTCAAAGCAATGTCAACAAATTAAAGAGTGTCTTTTTTCCACAAAAGAGTCTTTTGCTGTGCAGATCAGTATTTCTTAGAACTCACTATGTAGCCCGGGTGGGCCTGAAACTCACAAGCCTCCTTCCTCTGCCTCCCAAATGCTGGGATTGTATGTCTGGGCAACAGGCCCAGATTCTATTTTAATTTAAATAAATATACTAATAGTCACAGAAATTTCTCAAGCTCTACCTACAGCTTCAAAAATCATTCTGTGATAACAAAGCATTAGAAACAAATGTTTTTAGAGCAACAGTTAATAATTCACAAATAAACCTTAGCATTTTGCCATTTATGTGATTGTACTGACTTGAAGAACATTATTTTACCAAATGGAAAAAATGTGGAATAATTATTATACACAAACTTTCACAATAAGAATTATTGCAAGCTTAGGAGGCAGGTAGGAGAGCTTGGAGAGTGGAGGACTTCCTGTCACAGCCCTGCACTCACATACAACACTGGGCATGGTGGCACAGCTTGCAATCTCAGTGCTGCAGAGGCAAGGCAGAAAGATCCCCAGAGCTCCCTCCCTCCCTAGAAAAGACTAGCAGAAAGCACAAGCCCCAGGTCTCAGTGAGAGATCTCATCTTAAAAGTCAAGGAGGATGGCTCCTAATAAATGGGGATAGGGGTTTAAAATGGTTGAAAAGCAAGCAGATTTTATATGACAGCAGGGTTGGGTCTTTGAGATGATACAAGCAGTTGACTGACAAAATGCCCTCGCAGGAGGTAGTTGACTTTTGAGGCCAGGAAATAAAGGAAGTTCCTGGCATAAAACCTATTAAAAGTAACTGGACTTAAATAAATGTTATTCTGCAACTATTGATTAAAAAAAAATATTAAAAGCCCCCAGGCAGTGGGACCGGGACCTGTCCTTAGTGCATGAACTGGCTGTTTGGAACCTGGGACCTATGCAGGGACACTTTGCTCAGCCTGGGTGAAGGGAGGAGGGGACTGGACCTGCCTAGACTGAATCTACCAGGCTGAGCTGAATCCCTAGTGGAGTCCTTGCCCTGGAGGAGATGGGAAGGGGGCGTGGGAGGAGGGAGGACAGGGGAATTCGTGGCTGATATGTAAAATTAAATTAAATTATAAAATTTAAAAAAAATTAAAAAGGTGAATATATTTGCGCATAAAGTATCACAGTGTTAATTATAAAATTTACACACATATGTATGTCTATATGCATATGTACACATATGCTGGTGAATGTGCACACATATTTGCAATATATGTGAACAATAAAAATCAGCAAAAAATACTTTGAAAAACAATTTGAGATTATCATAATAATGTTCCAAACAAGTATCTCTATGACCAAAATATTCCATTTGGAGTCACATATGCGTGTGTGTGTATGTAAATGGACAAGTACAGGAATACTCAGTATAGCATTATTGAGAACAAAACTGAAAACCGACACCATCACCCAATAGATAAATAAAAGCATAATTTAAAATAGTACTATACATGAAGTATTTGCTTAAAAATAAAATGTATTTTTTTTAATTTTATTTGTATGGTTTTTGGGGGTTTTGTTGTTGGTTTGGTTTGGTTTGGTTTTTCGAGACAGGGTTTCTCTGTGTAGCAACACTGGCTGTCCTGGATCTTGCTCTGTAGACCAGGCTGGCCTCAAACTCACAGAGATCCACCTGCCTCTGCCTCCCAAGTGCTGGGATTAAAGGTGTGCACCACCACTGAGCTAAAACATACCTTATAGCAGCTTAAAAATAAGCAAATAAAAGGCATATGCTTATCAGTATCAATGGTTCAACATAATGATAAAGATTTCGAAGAATAAATATGTCAAGGATTGATTCAGGGTGTTTTAACAAAAGTAAAACATACAAGATGGGTGACACAATGTGTTTTTAGTAAGAAGTCCACAAATTTGGTAGGCAGCATTTGTTACTTACATATTAAAACAGTGTTCTGGCATTTTTTCTTTAAGTATTATAGCATTGTTGGATAAGTACATTCAAGTTATTACAACTGTATTTCATTTGTTCAAAAACCAAAGGCTGGGGCTGGAGAGATGGCTCAGAGGTTAAGAGCACCGACTGCTCTTCCAGAGGTTCTGAGTTCAATTCCCAGCACCCACATGGTGGCTCACAACCATCTGTAATGAGATCTGGCACCCTCTTCTGTATATGTAATAAATAAATAAATCTTTAAAAAAAAAAAAAACCCAAAGGCTGAATCCATTAGGCCAAGTCCTAGATAGGACAGACAGGAGCAGCACACCAGAGGTCTGGTACAAGGTCTGGCTGGCATCCGCAGATTCTCTCACATTGTTAAGAGGGAAATTATCACCTTACAAGGGAAGGCTCAATGCAAAGACATTAACTGACAACTAGATAAAGCCTTTAGAAATACCATGCTCATCAAGAAATTTTCTAAAGTCACAGAACTATTTTAAAAAAAAGAAAAAAGGAAAAGAAAAAAGAAATTACATAATACCATAATACAGAGGCAACCACAGTGGAGCAGATAAGTGGATTTGCATGGGTATGATTGAATCCCGATATTCTCAACCAGCGCCAAAATAGCACAGAGCCTCCCCCTAGATGTTTATGTGAGAAAAAGCAGAGGAATCAAAAACTGACATAGTGACTGGGCAGCTGGCTATAGTCACCAATCAACAAAAGTTACTTCCTCCTACACATTTACTTTTCAAAGAGCACCATTCAAATGCATGCCTCAGAAAATGCACACGTAACATTCATGTGCTCCAAAATACATAAGATACAGACTGAGCATTCTCTTCTAAAGTTTAGCCTCTTTTTTAACCTACCTGTGCATTATATTGTTCTTGTTTTAGTTGAAGTTACACATAATTACTTTTGACAGTGGTGTTGGTGCTGGAGATGGAACCTATACATGTATGTGCACTCCACTGAACTAGCTCCAGAACAACAGGACCTTTGTACTTTAGTATTATAAGCACTTAGCCACACCACTACTGTTCATACAAATACTAAACATTTCCCAATATTTTATCAAGTGAATGAAACAAAAATTTACTTAGCCTTCTTAGCATAAGATAGAATATTGGCTATCACAAGCAACTACTCTAAACATTTCCAAGCATAAAATGTTATCTAGAATTATTTCTGTGAGAAAGTAACAAAGAGGGAATTGCTTGTTTCACAGAGGAAGAATCAAAGCAATACCCATTCAAAGAAGTACTTTTAAGTTTTATATAAATTATCAAACTACTTACATTTTTACAAGTTACATAAGTAGCCTTCAAAGCAGCTATCAGATTATATATATTTTACGTTAATAATAGACATGTCACGTCTAACTACACACAATACAAAATTACCAGTGTTTAAAAATCACATATGCTAGCTGGGAGGTGGTGGTGCATGCCTTTAATCCCAGCACTCAGGAGGCAGAGGCAGGTGAATCTCTGTTGAGTTCAAGGCCAGTCTGGTCCTCAGGAGTTCCAGGACAGGCTCCAAAGCTACACAGAGAAACCCTATCTCGGAAAAAAAAAAAAAATTGCATATGCTGGCCTAAGAAAATACATGTTTATACTATTATGATACAAACTTTAAGTGATGAGCTAGATATCATTAATTACATTTTGTCTTGAGTATGACATATAAATTTTATTTCCTTTGCTTATATCACTTTGTCTCAATTATAACTGTTTATTACATTTGCATTGATTATTTTACCAATCAATTTTTTAATTTAGTTATACCTTCTATATTATTTCCTAAACCCATTCTTGGAACATAATGGTAAAATTATCTAAGTAGTTCTACATTAGATTCTTTGAACACCTGATTAAGAAGCTCAGTCATGGGGGGCCGGAGAGTTGGCTCAGCAGTTGTTGCTCTTGCAGAGGACCCAAGTTCAATTCCCTGTACCTACATGGCGGCTCACAACTATACATAGCTCTAGTCCAAGGGGATCCAGCTCACTTTTCTGAACTTCTCAGGCACCAGGCAGGTATATGGTTCACAGACATACATGAAACCAAAACACTCATACACACAAAATAATAAACTAAATCTTAAAATTAAAAAGAAAGAAAGAAACTCAGGCTTTGGTCAGTATGATGTCTCAGTAGGTAAAGGCACGTGCTACCTGATGACTTGAAGTTCAATCCCCAGGACCCTCATAAAGAGAGGAGAGAACTGACTCTCATAAGTTGTCCTCTGGATTCCACAAGCATACCATGGCATACACATGCTCCCACAAAAACCCATAAAAATAAATAAATGTAATTTAAAAGGAATTCAGCCTAAAGCTTATTTTGTACAAAAATAGGTAACATATAAAACTGATTTATATAAGATTATCTTGAAGATTGATAATAATCTAGAGAGATAAGATACTACCATCTGAGATACTGCATAAACAAGTTATTTGAGAATTTTCAAATAACAAAACAACCAATAACCACAAAACAATACCAAACATCATAGATATCAGATTATGAGATTGATATAACTACAGTATAGTATCAAGTTGATATTATGATTTAAGCCAAATCAAGAGACTAATTAAAGCTAAGGTATTTCCATTCCTTTTTGTTTCTTTCTTCTTTTTCTTTTTCTTTTTCAAAGATGAAGCCTGCTATATTGCTTCACCTGGTTTTGATGTTGGGCCAATCCTCCTGCCTCTGTCTCTTGTGTGCTGAGATTACAAGTATGTACCACCATGCTCATCTTTCAGGATGTCTTCCCCCCCCCTCCCCCCCCCCCTCCCCCCGCCTTTTGAGAAAGGGTCTCTCTATGTATCTCTTGCTGTCCTGGAACTCACTATGTAGACCAGGTTGGCCTCAAACTCACAGAGATCTGCCTGCCTCTGCCTCCCAAATGCTGAGAATAAAGATGTGTGCCACTGCACACAGTTAGAGGAACCAAAGATTTCTCGTTAGACCATGTGACACCTGAGGATAAGATCCTCAACTGGCCTTGACCATCAGAAACAGTTAAATTTTGCCACCTGCATGGTCTTAAACACCCAGCAGTAAAGTTTAACAAAGACTAAGGTCACTGGTATGTTTTGTGTTTAATGGACCAAGGAATCATCACATTTCACAAACATTAGACAACTATATATTTTCTTCTTGATAAATATCACCCAGATATAACACTACAGACCTTGGCTCATTGCAGTACCTATAGCCAAAAGAGGCAAGCCTACTGTTATTTAAACCTGCAAGTTAAAGTATGGTTAGTTTTCTCTTCTTTCTCTGTCTAAAAGGAACATGGGAAGGTCATCATGCTAACTTTTAGCCAATCCAACACCTATTAAAAATCAGGAAAGCAGGTTACATTACTCTGGAGATCAGCTTTAGAGGCTAGCAAAAAACAAGGAAGAGCCCAATAGATCCTGTGAGCCCAGAAAAAGACTGTAACACAATTTCATTTGGACATCTTAAAACGTCCTTGTTCTTCCTTCACCTAGTTCTCTCCTTATGACTGGTAATGTTAACATTTGCATTTACTTTTCCCTCACATCTCTTTCCAGACACTACCCAGGTACTTCCTTTACTCCCTAGTCCGACAGCCCCCTGGAGGGCTACCCCAGAACTGCCACAACTGACACCCCCAGTACAATACTCAGACACTCTCTTCCTATTGCAGTACTTATTCCTAGATAGGACAGAAAAAGAGAGCCAACTTTTTTTTTCCTTCTCTTTTCTTCCCTTTTATTGAAAACAGATATTTTTTCTCCTACAGTATATCCTGACTAGAGTTTCCTCTCCCTCTGCTCCTCCCAGTTCCTCCCCACCTCCCCTCCCATCCAGACTATCTCTCATTAGAAAAGAACAGGCTTCTAAGAGATAACAACAAGAACAATAAAATATTATAAGATAAAACAAAAATCATTATATCCAAGTTGGATGAGGTAAACCAATAATAGAAGGAAAAGAGCTTAAGAGAAGCATAAGAATCAGAGACCCACTCATTCACACACTCAGGTGTCCCATAAAAATACTAAATTAAAAGAGGACTTGGTGTGGTCTGGTACAGGCCCTGAGCATGCTGCTTCATTCTCTGAGTTCATATGAGCGTTGCTTAGTTCATTTAGAGGCCCTTGCTCTTCTGGTGTCTTCCAAACCCTCTGCCTCTTACACTTTTTCCACTCTTCTTCTGAGATGATAAATGCCATGGTCATGTGATGCCCTCCTCCTCGTTGTCCTGTTTTTATATTCTCCCCGTCTCCTTCTTGTATAATGTTCCCTGAGCCTTGCAGGAGGTGATAATGAATAAGCACTCAAGAATCACTTGTTCTCAGCAACTTGACCTGCCATGAGGCTTCCTATTAACGATCATTTACTATAAAGAGAAGCTTCTTTGATAAAGGCCAAAGTCAGCACTAATCTATGGATCTACTCACAAATATTTAGGAGGCAATTTTACAAGGTATCCATTTAACAAAACAGAAGTAGTAGGTTCATCCTTAATGCCTATGACCTCCTTGGTCATGGGTCTCTGACCAGGTCCATAGAACTTCTGGAGGAGGCCTCAGAGCCAGTCAGAAATAGTGTGATAATAGTCACTACTTAACAGTTGTGACACTATTGCACCAGTAAGACCTGCTTTTCTGGAGTTTGTGTTGTAGCATGCAAGGTCCAACCAAAGCTGGGAGGGAACACTGGTGACTTTTCCCCTAGCATACTGCACAGCAACTTCCAAAATGAAGACTAGAGCAGAGCGGAAGCTTCAAGCTCAGTTATAACATGCTTTGTCTATATTCTGCTACAAAGTCATGTGGTGCCTTCAACAATAAGTTCTTAAAATCCAGTTCTGATAGGAACTAAAAGCAATGGTCATAAACTTGTATGGTCTAGGGGACCTCTGGGGCTTTTCTGGCCAATAGCTCCTAGGGAAGTATTCAACATCGGGCACTAAGATTTCCATTTAAAACCTACAGCTTTGGCATTATCTATTCATGCATGGTGTCTCTGTTCAAAGTCCTTTTGGTTTGAGACAGGGTCTCATTATGGAACCCTGACTGACCTGGCAACTCACAATGAAATTAGGCTGGCCTCAAACTCACAGAGAGCTGCCTGCCTTAGCTTCCCAAGTACTATGATTAAAGACACATATCAATATATATAGTTCTCAAAGTCTTTTTAAATTACATATTTTTTAAATTTTTTTTAAATTTATGTTCATTGGTGTTTTTGTTATGGGTGTCGGGTCCCCTGGAACTGGAATTATAGACAGTTGTGAGCTGCCATGTGGGTGCTAGGAATTGAACCTGGGTCCTCTGGAAGAGCAGTCAGTGCTCTTAACCACGGAGCCATCTCTCCAGCCCCTTAAATTATATTTTAATTAACATATAAAATAGTATATTTCCCTGTGACATCTTCATAACTGGGTTTTGGTGAACCAGCCTCTCTGTTTATCCCACATTCCCTCCTATTCCCCAACCCAGTATCTGCTTGAACTTGGTTTCCCAAAGCACTCCTTCCCTGCTTGCACAGTTATGCCTACCATCCCACTCTCCACCTTCCAACATGGCCCCCTTGTCACTTCAAGTCTTTACAGACATTCCAAATTAAACATATCTAAAAATTCCAAACTAGGATCCACACATATGAGAGAACATGGGGCACTTAACTTTCCCCCAATATTCTTCAATTCTATCTATTTTCTACAAATTTCATTTCAGTTTTTTTTTTTTTTTGAACAGCTAAATACAGTTCCACTGTGTCTTTGTACCACATTTCCATTATCTGATCATCTATCGATGGACACCTAGGCTGACTCCATTTCCTAACTACTAAGATTGGAGCATCAGTAAACACAGATGTGCAACTACATCTCTTGGGTATACAAGGAATAGTACAGCTCAGTTATGTGGTCATTCTTTTTAGTGTTTTTAGAAACCTGATTTCCAAACTGGCTGTACTCCCACCATCAGGGTATGAAGTTTTCCCTTCCCACACATTGTATTTAATCATTTGCATTCTTAATAATGGCCACTCGGAGTGGAGTGAGACGGAATCTTAGTTTTAATCTGCATTTCCCTCATGGCTAAAGTTGCTGAACATTTTTCAAGTGTTTACCAGTCATTTTGTTTCTTCTTTTGAGAACTCTGTATTCAGTTCATAGCCCATTTTTAATTGAGTAGGGTTTTTTTCTTGATGTTTATTTTTGTTGTTATTCTTTGCATATCCTAGAAACTAATACTCTGTTAGACCTACAACTGGCAAAGATTTTCTCCCATTCTGAGGGCTGCCTCTTGACTTACTTGACAATTTCCTTTACTGTACAGAAGTTTTTTACTTACTGGCATTTGTCGATTGTTGACCTTATTTCCTGTGCTACTAGAATCTTATTCAGAAAGCCCTTACCTTCCCCTATATGTATAAATAAAGTACTTCAACTATTTAAAATTTAAAATTGTTTTAAAGACAGAGAGACAAAGAAAGAATAGGGATGATGAATGTCTAAATGTCATGTTTTGTTTTTGTTTTTTTTTTTTGGCTCAGGGATCGCTGTGGAAGAGGAGGCAAAAAGATTGTAAACAGTCACAGGAACAGCGAGTGTGCTCTCTCCTAGGAATGTCAGAAGCTATACTCCTAAAGTCTCACCAACATGACTGCCTAAACATGAGTGAACAAGGACAACAACAGACATGCTGAAGTGGCCGGGGAAAAGAAAGCCCACGAGTGCTCAACCCTACGCGAAGAACTATAGACAAAGGATGCTGAGAGAGGAATAAACAGTCTTTCCCAAAGAAGGGCATACCTTATCCAAAACCAAATGATCATCCCTGAAAACATATACATTCAAGTAATATTATACGGACTGAGCAAGGTTTTTTTTTTTTTTTTTTTTTTTTGTGTGTGTGTGTGTGTAACAACAATTAATGGAAAAAGAGGCCATGAATTTGAAAAAGAGCAAAAAGGGCTATATGGGAGGGCTTAGAGGAAGGAAAAGGAAGGGGGAAATGATTTATTTATATTATAATCTCAAAATATAGAAATTTCTTTAAAAAGAAAAATGTTATCTCACTATAGAAATCCTGACAAAACACAAACCTAAAGAAAAATTATGTCACCCAAAACTCCATCAAAGTCAATTAAATACACATTTTTATTTTAATTTCCTTATTCTAGGTATAAACAGCATTTTACTTTTATGTTCAGTATATTTTTAATCTTAAATAGTTTTCTTGAATATAATAATAGACTATGTCTACAGAAGAAAATATTTTAATATTATGTGTAATTACAGGAAATTTCTAGTAACATATAATATTACTGAAAGTATAATAAAATTATGGAGCTAATGTATTTAAGGTTGTGAGGTATTTGCACAAATAAATAATGACAAAGAGAACACAGAACATATAGCATTAAAGTAAATAAGATTTTAATACATGAGAACCTAAGCATAACTAGATAAATAGAAATAATTATAAATAAGTTCTTTCAATAAAAACAAATCAGAAAAAATCTTTAATACAGAATAGAGTATGTATTCAAGCTATTAAAGAAAGATAATTTCATACCCTTCAAAGTACATAAGAAAAACATCATAGTTAAATTTCTAATTGTTACCAATCAAAAACGGCAAATTTCACATTAGAAGAAAGCATAGAGGGAATAATTGTAATCAATGGAAGATTAAAGTATTACCATCACTCTACCTAATGTTTCCTCAACATGACCTACAAAAGATGTTGTCCTTTAACATTCCAGCAGAGAATGGGGGTAGGCTCAGGAGGTCCACTGTCCTGAGTAGCTACTGACAGAGAATAGTTACTGTGTAAAGAGGGGCCTCATTTTCTTCAATGGCACAGCCACCAGTAAGTTGCCATGTTCCAGTAAAACATCTCTCTGGCCCATGCTCATACAAGCAACCTTAATTAAACCAGGGATCACAAAAAAAAAAAACAAAACAAAACAAAAAAAAAAACCCACACCAACAAAAAAGACATGAAAATGGGAGCAGGATGTTTTTAGGAGAAGGGTTAAGCAGAACTGGAAGGAAGATCATAAGGACAACAGAGACAAAAGACATTATATGCAAGTATGAAACTGTCCACAAATTTTCAAAAAAGGGTATTACCATCAAAACATAAATAAGTCATATTATCTAATAGGTAAATAGCAAAAGATATTAAGTAAGTTCATTACGAGGACATTGACAAGCCAGTGCATGAAAACATATTGAAATATTATTTTGAAATTGACCTTTATGTAAAATGAAATAGTAAATATCCACTAAAACATTTGAAATCTTCAAAACCCCTTTAAATTCTTTCTGGTACTTAGAACAAAACCCAGAGCCTTGTACACGCTACTTAAACTATCACTGAGCTACAATCTTGGCACTAACTACACTAAGATTTCTTTAACTAGGAGTTAATTCTTACTTCTACAAAAAACATGTACATCCTTTAAGAGCTAGAATATGAATAAAGGAATGCTAAACTAGGAATTACAACATCTGGACTTTAATACTATTTGATTGTATGACTGTAAAAAAAGGACTGTCCTTTCTGAGACTCTAAGAATGAAGAATAAAGTACCTATGTTCACAAGATGGCTACACAACTATTGAGATAGATGAGGGAAATGTGTTTCCTAACTATGAAAATACATCACTGCTAGGGGGCTGACTTAGTGGTAAAGTACCTGCACAAGGATGAGGGCCTGAACTCAAATCCCTAAGACCCATATAAATAAAGCTTAGGCTGTAGCACACATCTGTAATCCCAACACTCTAAAACAGGGAAACAGGAAGTGGAGACAGCAGAATCCCCAGCTCAGAGGCTAACTTGTCTGGTAAAGGAAGTATACAAAAACAAGAGATCCTGCTTCCAACAAGGTGGAAAGCAAGGGCCAAAAACCAACCTTCCATACACATACATCATACATAAAGATTAAAAAAATACACCCAAATAAACTATTGTTTTCAAGATAGAGTATTAGTTGCTAACTCTTGGTGTTCTGAAGAAATTTAGAAGAAAAAGGATCCTGGAGATGAACATAGGCTAAATTTTGTACTTTTCCAGTCAATTATTTTTTAATAATTTATTTAACTTTATTTAATGTGCATTGGTGTGAAGGTGTCAGATCCCCTGGAACCAGAGTTATAGACAGCTGTGAGCTGCCATGTGGGTGCTGGGAATTGAACCCAGGTCTTCTGGAAGAGCAGCCAGTGCTCTTAACCACTGAGCCAGCTCTTCAATCCTTCAAAGATTTTCTTTTTTTAAATATTTATTTTATGTGCATTGGTGTTTTGTCTGCATGTATGCCTGTGTGGGTGTCAGATCCTCTAAAACTGGAGTTACAGGCAGTTATGAGCTGCTGTGTGGGTGCTGGGAATTGAACCCAGGTCCTCTGAACCACTGAGCCATCTTTCCAGTCCCTCCAGTAAATTCTTAATTAATATGCCCACATAAACTATGCACAGAATAACCCAAGTCAGATAAGTAAACCCTATCTGAATCATTATATTTCATGTCTAAAATACTTCTCCAGGCAAGTTTGAGCACCCTATTCTTCAAAGCTTTGGGGAACTTAGTATCAAAAGCCTGTTCTTTTTTTCTCTGTCTCATTCAGGGTGGAGGAAAACATAATTTCTCTTTTTCACACCATCAGTATAATTTATTACAGCAATTCTAGCAAACTGATATATAAAGAAGCTGATATATAAAGAAAGCATTATAAGAACCTCTGTGTTTTCTATATAATAGTTTGGCTACAAAGAGTTAGTTTTATCTACTCATTCCACTTTACAGATAAAAGTGGGTGACAAAACAATTTCCCATTATTAAGTGGTAAAGGTAAGAAATACCTTTGTGTTATTCCAGGTTGCTATCATAAAAGAATATAACCAGGATATATTAAAAACAAACAAACAAAAACATCAAAGATTTCTCCTAGCTCTGGAGGTAGGCCTCCAGACTAGATTACCAGTACGGCTAGGCTCTGATAAGGTCCCTTCTATGTGTTTTCAGACTTGTACCATTACAAGAGGACAAAAAAGCTATCCCAAATTCCTATTAAAGAACACTAATGTCATTTGTGAGATTACTTGCCAAAAGGCTCACTTCTTAAAATCACATTGGAAATTATGATTTCAACCCATAAATCTGAGTCAGAAGCAACACAAATGCTGACTCCATTGCAGCTATTAGAACTGCCCTGCAGTTCTAATAACTCTTTGTTTCGAAAAGCTAGGTCATTCCTAGCACCAATATCTGATTCTGGCCATCTAAAACTTCATTCTCATCACAGTCTTTTCAAATATTTTAGTGAATTTTCTCTACTTAAAGTAGCTATGTCAAATTCACTTGGTCTGAAGTAGGAGCCCTGGATGACAAATAAGGAAATCTGTTACACATGAAATGGAGGTCTGAGGAAAAGTCCAATACCTACAGAAAGTGACTACAGTCACAGACTCAAGAAGACTGCCTAAGAGATGTCTAACTTCTTGCTACATGTATTTTCAGTTCTGTTCTGTGGTAATAAGGAGTCAATCTGACATTGCTGTCCACAAAAACTAATTCCTCTGACTTTCAGATCTGATGAACACTTTCAGTGAAACAGCAGGACACAAAATCAATGTACAAAAGTCAGTAGTTTTTCTATTAATCAATAATGAACATGCTGTGGAAGAAAACAGGAAAAAATGCATCTCCAATATCATCAAATGAATAAATGAAACTTTTTAAACCTAGTAATAAATTTAACCAAAGACGAGAAAGACCGCTACATTGAAAATTTAAAGCACTGAAGGAAGAAACTGAAGACAACACTAGAAAATGGAAAACTTCCCTCCTCATGGATAGGAAGAATTAATATTGTGAAAATGGCTATATTACCAAAAGAGACAAACAATCTCAATGTAATACCCATCAAAATTTCAATGCAATCTTTCACAAAAATAGAAAAAAACAAAAAAAACAAAAAAAAACTCCCGGACAGTCAAAGCAATCCTGAGGAAAAAGAACACCACCAACAGTAACATAATTTCTGTACTATAGTGCCATAGCAACAAAAAAGGGAAGGTGCTGGTGTGTGTACACACCCACAAAACAGACATGTACACCAATGGAATAGAATGAGACACAGAAATAAAACCATCCAACTACAGCCACAGTTTTTGTTATTGTTGTTGTTTTACTAAGATGTCAAAAAAGATAGCCTCTCCAACAATGGTGCTGGGAAAACTGGATATCCACACATAAAAGACTGAAACTAGAGTCTCATTTCTTACAATGTACAAAAACTCTAAGTGGACAAACAACCCTCACATAAGACTCTGAAACTGCTAAAGGAAAATACTTCAGGTACAGGCTAAACAAGGATTTTCTGAAAAATGCTCCCACAGTCCAGAAAATAACATCAAGATCCAAAAAATAGTGGTGGCATATTCCTTTAATCCCAGCACTCAGGAGGCAGGGCCAGGTGGATCTCTTGAGTTCGAGGCCAGCCTGGTCTACAGAGTAAGTTCAAGACCAGCCAGTGATACACAAGAGAAACCCTGTCCCAAAACAATAACAACACCCTAAAGCTAGAACTCCCATATGACCTAACTATACCATTTTCAGGAAATCTTAGTATACTGCAGAGTTACCTGCATCTGGCACATCCATGTTTACTGCAGCACTGTTTACAACATGTACCTCATGGAATTAGTGGAGGTACTAAAAACATGGGTAGGTAAAGAAAACACAACATATATACAATAAAGTTTTACTCATCTATAAAAAGGATAAAATAATGTCCAGTTTCCAGGAAAATGAATGGAACTGGAGATGATCAAATAAAGAAAAGTAATCAAGAATCAGAGAGACAAAAGCCACGTCTTCTCTCATATAATGAGGAATGAATAGGGTCAAAGTACATGATATACTTGAATGAAATATTATTATGAAACTCATCATTTCATATAATGAAAATACATTAATAAACTTTAAGAACAACATAATTTCTCTGAAATTAAAGGCCACTCATCTCCTGACTACAAACATGTATGACCTCTTTCCAAAGGCAGTTGTATGCATAAACCATACTACAGAACAGTTAAGACATGGCAGTGTGGTGTAAAGAAAATTATGAGGGATGTCAAACAATTGTGGTTTTCAAGAGCAGCGACCTGAGACCATACGTCAAACTGACAATGACTATTACAAATAAAGCTGCTATGAACATAGTTCAGCAAGTGTCCTTCTGGTAGGATGGAGCATCCTTTGGGTATGTGTGCAGGAATGGTATTGCTGGGTCTTGAGGTACATCAATTCCCAATTTTTCGAGAAACTGTCATTGCTTTCAAAATTGGCTGTACAAGTTTGCACTCCCACAGCAATGGAAGAGTGTTCCCCTTGCTCCACATCCTCTCCAGCATGAGCTGTCACTTGTGTTTTTGATCTTAGCCATTCTGACAGGTGTAAGTTGGAATTGCAGAATCATTTTGCATTGCATTTCTCATACAGTTAAGGATGTTGAACATTTCTTGAAGTGTTTCTCAGCCATTTGAGATTCCTCTGTTGAGAATTTTCTGTTTAGATCTGTACCCCATTTTTAATCGGAATATTTGGTTTGCTGATAACTAGTTTCTTGAGTTACTTATATATTTTGGATATCAGTCCTCTGTCAGATGTGGGATTGGTGAAGAACTTTTCCCATTCTGTAGGCTACCATTTTGTCCTATTGATGGTGTCCTTTGCCTTAGAGAAACTTTTCAATTTCATGAGGTCTCATTTGTAGTCAATCTTAGTGCCTGTGGTATTGGTGTTGTGTTCAAGTTGTCTCTTGTGCCAATGTGTTTGAGATTATTTCCCACTTTCTTTTCTATCAGGGTCAGTGTAACTGGATTTATGTTTGATCTACCTCGACTTGAAGTTTTTGCAGGGTGATAGATATAGACTGATTTACCTTCTACATGCAGACATCCAGTTGGTTGTTTGTTGAGGATGCTTTCTTTTTTCCATTGTAAAAATTTGGCTTCTTTGTCAAAAATCTAGTTTCCACAGGTATGTGGATTTATATGTGGGTCTTCAATTTGATCCCATTGATCTACCTATCTGTTTTTATGTCAATAATGTGTGGTTTTTATTATTATAGCTCTGTAGTAGAGCTTGAGATCAGGGATGGTGATGACTCCAGAAGTTCCTTTATTGTACAGGATTCTCTTAGCTATGCTGGGTTTTTTTTTTTTTTAAATTTTTCCATATGAAGCTGAGTACTGTTCTTTCAAAGTCTGTGAAGAATTGTGCTGGAATTTTGATAGGGATTGCACTGAATCTGTACATTGCTTTTGGTAGGGTGGCCCTTTTTACTATGTTAATCCTTCCTGAACATGAGCATAGGAGATCTTTCCAACTTCTGATGTCTTCTCCAATTTCTTTCTTCAAAGACTTGAAGTTCTCGTCATCCAGGTCTTTCACTGGCTTGGTAAGAGTTAAACCAAGATATTTTACATTGTTTGTGGCTATTGTGACAGGTGTCGTTTCCCTGATTTCTTTTTCAGCCAATTTATTGTTTATATAAAGAAGGGCTACAGATTTTTTTTTTTAAGTTAATCTTGTAACCAGCCACTTCACTAAAGGTGTTTATCATCTGTAGGAGTTCCCTGGTAGAATTTTGGGGGTCATTTATATATACTATTATATCATCTGCAAATAGTGATATGTTGACTTCTTCCTTTCCAATTGTACCCCATGATCTCCTTAAGTTGTTATATTGCTCTAGCTAAAATTTCAAGCAGTATATTGAATAGATACGGACAGTGTGGACAGCCATGTCTTGTTCCTGGTTTTAGTGAAATTATTTTGAGTTTCTTTCCATTTAATTTGGTGTTGGCTATCAGCTTTCTGTACATTGCCTTTATTATGTTTAGTATGTCCCTTTTATCCCTGATCTCTCCAAGACTGTTATCATGTAGGGGTGTTGGATTTTGCCAAAGGCTTTTTCAAGCATCTAATGAGATGATCATGATGTGGTTTTTTTTCTTTCAGTTTGCTTATATGGTGGATTACATTGACAGATTTTTCATATGTTGAACCATTCCTGAATCTCTGGGATTAAGCCTACTTGATCATGGTAGATGATCTTTTTGATGTGTTCTTAGATTCAGTTTGCAAGTATTTTATTGATTCTTTTTATATCAATGTTTATGAGGGAAATTGTTCTGTAATCTCTTTCTGAGTCTTTGTAAGGTTTGGGTATCAGGATGACTGTGACCTCATAAAATGAATTTGACAACATTTCTTCTGTTTCTATTTTGTAAAATAATTTGAGGAGTATTTGTATTAGCACTTCTTTGAAGGTCTAGTAGAATTCTGCACTAAAACCACCTGACACTGGGCTTTTTTTGGTTGGGAGACTTTTAATGGCTGCTTGTATTTCCATAGGTACTGTAAGTCTATTTAAATTATTTATCTGATCTAGATTTAACTTTGGTAAGTGGTATCTATCAAGAAATTTGTCCATTTCTTTTAGATTTTCCAATTTTGTGGAGTACAAGTTTTCAAAGTATAACCTAAAGATTTTTTTAATTTTTTTGTCTGTTGTTATGCCCCCCTTTTCATTTCTGATTTTGTTAATATGGATATTCTTCTCTCTGCCTTCATAAAGCCAGAAACTGGAAACAATCAAGATGTCCCTCAACCTAAGAATGGACAAAGAAATTGTGGTACATTTACACAGTTTGAACTTGAATATTATTCAGTTATTTTTAAAAAATGGCACCATGAAATTTACAGGTAAATGGATGAAACTACAAAAATATCATCCTGAGTGAGGAAACCCAGACCCAGAAAGACAAATATAGTATGTACTCACTAAAAAGTGGATATTAGCTGTAAAGGATAACCATGCTACAATCTACAGTGTACCTGGAATGTTTCTCAGTTCTGCCTGGCCCTGCAGTCCCGCAGACATTTATAAAATAATAACTCTGAGGCTTATATTGATTATGAACTGTATGGTATACAGCTTCAGCTTCTGGCTAGCTAATTCTTTAATCTTAAATTAACCCATTCCTATAAATCTATATATTGCCACATGGCTGTGGTGTTACCAGTATCCTGGCATCTTATTGCTTGTTTGGTAGCAGGCTGGCGTCTCCTCTCACTCTCCTTTCTTCTCCCGTCTCTTCAGTTCGAATGTCCTGCCTAACCTTATTCTGCCTTGCCATTGGACAAACAGCTTTATTTATCAACCAATCAGAGCAACACATATTCATAGTATACAGAAAGACATAATATCTGCCTACACCACAGACCCAGAGAAGCTAAGTAACGAGGAGAACTTGGGAGGGGGAGATATGAATCTCCCTGGGAATGGCAAATAGAATAGACATTGTGGGTAGAGGGCGGTGGCAGAAACAAGAAGAATCAGGTTGAGTGGAGGATAGATGGAGAGAGTACTTGGATTGGGGGGCATCTCAGGGATGAGCTAGAACCTAGCGCAAGGGAAATTCCTAGGAATCTCCAAAAGTGATCCTACTTAAGACTCCTCCTACCAATGGGGGATACAGACCCTGAATTGGCCATCTCCTGTAACCAGGCAAAACTTCCAGTGGAAGAATTGGGGCACCAAACGAGCCACATAACCTTCAACCTACAATTTGCCGGGCCTACAAGATGTGCTGGGGTATAGATGATGTAGAAATTGTGAGAGTGGCCAACCAATGACTGGTCTGGCTTGAGATCCACTCCATGAGGGAGCCCACCCTTGACACTGCCTGGAAGGCCAGGACCCAAAGGGTGGATAGTCCAGAGACCTAGGATAGAACCAAACAGGGCTGGCAAAGAGAAAAAAAAAGATCAATAAAATGATTCCTAATGATATTCTGCGATACTCCTAGATTTGTGCTCCAGCCGTCGCCTGACTCCAAGTGGCCAGGATACCTCTCCCCAGAGTTGCAACAAATTTGCTTACACCTCCCAAAAATGATGCGTTGAAACCTTAACTCTTAGCTTGTATAATGTGATCTTACTTGTAAGTAGGGTCTTTCAGATAGAACTCAGGTAAAACGAGATCATATTCTATTAATATGTAGTTTAATCTGATGAAGAGAATCATAGCATAAGAGACATGTGGACACAAACACTCAGAGAAAATTCCATATAAAGACAAGAGACAGAAATGGAATGATCCATCCATAAGTCAAGGAACACCAAAGGTTGCCAGAGTCATACACAGCTAAAAGAGACAGGAAGGAAGGAAGAAGTCTCCAAGAGTAGCTGCATCCCTAGCCAACACCTTTTTGCAAAATCTCAGCTCTGTGAAACAGTATCTCTCTTGCTTTAGGGAACTCAGTTTGTAAAAAACTAAAACATCTTCTCTCTACTATGTTCACTACTTTCCATCTTCAGTCAATCTCCTATTTAAGCCTAAAGCTATTTACCAAAGGAGATAATTGAGAATTAAAGCCCATGGAAGTTCCACATACACAGCAGCCACAGGAGAAGCCATTTAATTTTCTACACAATGAATGCTCCCTGGCCTATTACCAGCAAGTTTCCAGATTCTCTTAGCTGAAGAGCTCTTGAGCTACTGAATAGGACTTTTGCAACTAATGAATGTTTGTAAAGAGGAGTCAGGGAAACAGAACAAAAAAAAAAAAAAAAACCCAAAAACTATTTGGACTTGAAATGCAGGCATCAGATAGTTTGCTAAATAAAACAGAGGTCAATATGTCAACTCAAACATTAGTATTTCTCTTGCACCCTCTCCTTGTTTCTAAAAGATTCAAAAGTTCATGCATGACAGACCAACTGCACAATAAATGATACTAAAGTAGAACATTACTAAGAGTATCATTCAAATTTTTACCTTAAAAACCTTGGCTGTCCCTTACTATAGAAGAGCTTTATGGAATATTTTAGTCTTTCAAAGGAATTAAATGAACTGTGACCTTGCAAAAAGCTCTTTGAATATCACATATTAGCAAAGAGTAAGTGGAATGTTATTGTAGGGCCTTTTTATTTCAGCTCTTCTAGATATAAATTGGTACACTGTCACTGGATTAATCTGCATTTTCCTAGTGACTAATAAGGCTGACAATTTTCCATGAAATTATTGGCTACTTATCTATGTCTTTGAAAGGGTGTCTATTCAAATTCTTTCCATTTCAGTTGGATTATTGTACGTACCTTGTGACTGCCATAAGGCTAGAGCAAATCTTCTATTTGGTGGGTTGCCAATGAGGTCCTATGATGTACAGTTTATTTAGCTGTGATGAAGTACATGTTATTCTTTTCTTTTGGAATCTATTCTTCTTGTGTTATTTAAGAACTAGACTACAAAAATCTGCTTTTATGTTTTCTTTTGTAGGCTTTACACTTAGCACAGAATCTTTTTTTTAATGCTGTGATGATGTGATACACACTTCTTTTATTTGTAGTTATTATTTGTCCTAGCACCATTTGTTCAAAAGTCTAAATTGCCTGGTTGAAGATGCCACTCAGTTGATAGAGTGCTTGCCTATCATACATAAAACCCTATATTCAATCCTAGTACCACAAAAACTTGGCATGGTGGTATATACCTATAATCCCACTTGGAAAGTAGAGACAAGAAGATCAGAAGTTCAAGGTCATCCTCAGCAACACTGTTGAGTTCCAGGCCAGCCTGGAGTACAAGAGACCCTGTCTCAAAAACTCAAAATAAAAATACTATTAATTACTAAGCAAACTGTCATGGCAGGCATGGTAGCTCACTGTAGTGGGTAGCTGTTCTAACTATGACCTTGAAGCACCGCTCCTAGTGAGGTAACAGTTAACTGTTACACCTGCCTATGACCTTGAAGTATATGCCCCTGGGGCATGGCCACCTGGGACCTTAGGACCTGGGATACGTATATGTGGCTCTCTCTTTGCCTCCTTGTGGTATTGGATGCTGAGACCTTGGACCAGGCTAGTCAGCCTGGGACATAGCTTACCTTTCCTGGACCCTATGATAAATCTCCCATGGTAGTGAGTTAACCCCCAAATAAATTTCTTTGCTCATTAACTAGACTCTGTGGATTTCTGACATTATCTGGCGCCCCCACATGGGAGTGTGGGTAGGCCATCCTCAGCCTTTTACCCACCCAGATAGCTTCCACTGATCCCACCCACAGGCTGCATACCATCTCAGTGCAGATTCCTGCATTCTAACTGCGTGGGTACCGCTCCTTCACTCCCAGTTCCTGTGCAGTCTTCCCAGGGTCCTGTGCTTAGTGGCCATCCTTTCCCTGAGTGAGGGAGTGCACCTCCACTTGACTTTAATCCTAGCACTTGGGAGGCAGATGAGGGATGTAAGTATGAGGACTTATTTCTAGATTGTCAATTCTAGTCCACTGATTTACATACATCTATCCTTATGCCAATACCAGCCTTAACTGTGATAGTTCTGTACTAGGTTTTAAAATGACTAAGTATAATTACCTTGCTTTTATTGCAGTATATGAATTTTAGGATCACCTTACCAATTCTATACCCTATACTTGTTTGGATTCTGAAAATTTGTATATCAAGTTGGGAAGTGTTGCCATCTGCGGTAGGCAGAATATAGGACGTCAGTATCTTAACCATCAGAATTTCTGAGGTATTATGATAAAGATAAAGATCGGATTAAATTATGGCTCTTGAAAGTCATCCTGGATTATAAGAGTTATATATTTTTTACTTGGAACTTGACTGAATTTGATCATCTTACCATCAATATGTTTTTACTATAAAAATTTTATCATTTGCAATATATGCACATATAAAGAAAATAAAGAACTACTATTTTTATTATAGAGATTTTTACCATTTTATTATAAAAGGGTCATAAAAATAAGGGGAATGGTAATCTATTGTACCTACCACTGAATTTTAACAATTATATTGTTTTTCCAATTTTTAAAAAATGTATACCCAGTCTCATTTCCTGGCTCTACTGGAGCATTAAATCAAACCTCAGACATAAGGCTATTTTCCTCATATATACTTCAGCACCCTCATTAAATCTAGTGTCTGTGTGTTTATGTGTTCATGTGCATGCAAGTATCAGTATGTGTAAGTCCATGTGTAGATGTAAGTGCACATGTAGTCCCAAGTGCACATGCATGAAGAGGCAAAGGTACAATCTGAGTTGTCATTCCACATGTACTAATCACTTTGGTTTGGGGGTTCTCTCCCTGGCATGGAAATGGCCAAGTAGGATTTCTGGCCATGGAGCCCATGAGGTCTGCCTCTCTCTCCTTCCCTAATGCTAGTGTTACAAGCACATACCACCATACACAGCTTTTCATTTTGTTTTGTTTTAATATGGGTTCTGGGGAATGGAACTCAAGTCTCATGGTTGTAAAACAAGCACTTTACCATCTGAGTTACTACCCAACCCCCTAAATCTTAAATATATGAAGATAATAAAACATATTCAGTGAAATAATTCACAATGTACTACAAAAAAACTGCCTTCTAGTTATTGAAGTTGAAAAGTTAAACACAATGCTAGTCAAAGCACTGATAGATTAAAATGATATATTTAATCTGTGTTTAGAACAGGTTTTCACTATGTTACCCAGGCTAGTTTCAAACTCACTAGTGATTAATGATGTGGTTCAGTGGTAGAGCAGATACCTAGACTATGCAAGGTCCCGGGTTTGATCCCCAGCACTGAAAACAAATGTGTGTGTGTGTGTGTGTGTGTGTGTGTGTGTGTGTGTGTGTGTGTGTATGTGTACATATACACATATGATAAAATATTTTTTGCAGTAAAAGTTTTTTAAACTATATTTTTAAATTCAGGCTAGCCCTACAAAAGTTAACTCCAAGTATCAGACAAAAACAACAAATAAAAAGCACCCAACTTGAAAAGCAAGACGTAAAACTATGACCTTATATAAACATATAAAACATTTATGGATTCTACACACATGAAAACTGTAAAAAAAAGTCATTAATAAATTGTAAAACACAAAAGTTTTTTGTAATCCTATAAACTAGCAATGAATTGTGCAAAAAATAAATTAAGGAAAGAATTCTAAAAATAACAGCAATAAAAATAGTAAGAATCCCATATAGTGGCACATGCCTCTAATCCCAGTAGGAGGGTTGTGGGTTTGAAACAGCCTTGCCCACATAAAAAGCCCCCTTTCTCAAAGAAACCAAAATACTAGTGCTAGTACTAGTAATCATATACTTAGGAATAAACTTAACCAAGGAGGGGAAAGACTTACAGTCTAAATACTATAAAACATGGCTGAAATAAATCAAAGATGATGTTCATAAACAGGAAGAGATACACTGTTCAGATTTAAAGACTATTGCTGGATGCCATGCTACTCAAAGTGGTCTACAGAGTTGATGTTTAACTCAAAACACCCTACCAAATAACAGAATTTTTATAAAAATTGGGAAAGCCATCCTGAAATTCAGCTCATGAGACCCTGAATAGTGAAAACAGACTTGACAAATAACGTGAGAGCAAACAGTGTAAGAGAGGAGAGGTTTGTCCGGCTCTTGGCTTCAGAACACTGCCAGCTATAGCCATTACTTTGGGGACCAAGACAAGGCAGAAACATCACAGAGGAAGGGCATGGTAAAAGAAAGCTGTTCCTCTCATGACCACAAGGAGGCGAAGAGAGCTGGGGAAGGGATCCCTTTAAAAGGAACATCTTTCCAGTGACCTACTTCCTACAACTAGGCCCAGCTTTCAAGAATTTCCATTCCTTTCCAGTAATGCCATCAAATTAGAAAGCCACCAATAAATTAGTCCACTGCTGAAAGTAGAGCCCCCAAGGTCCACTCATTCTCTGTGATTAGATCCATCTGCTAAGGACAAGGTCTACAACACACAGGTCTTTGGAGGTCCATGACAGTGAGGAAAGAAGCCAAGGACAGGTGCCCTGCAGATGGGTCTATGCTTCTGCTCCGGAGTAGCTTAGCTTCCTCAGCATTACCACAACCATTGGGCTGTGTCCTAAAACTCAAAGTCAAGTCCTCTTACCTTAATTTGCTTCTTGGCAGGTATTTGATCACAGCAGCAAGAAAAACAATAAATACAAATTCCTAAAATTTTGGATCTGTGATAACAATAACGTTTGTGGGGCTACAGCTGTAGCTCAGTTGAGAACATATACTTCACGTGTGTAAGGCCCTGGATTCAATCTCCAACACACATAACTAGATAGATATAGTGACAGATACAGATAACCTTTCAGGTTCCAGGACAGACAGGGCTACACACAGAAACCCTGTCTCAAAACAAAGAAAGAATATCCCATTACGTATATGTAGCCCATTTTTAAAAATCCATTCATGACCTGATAGACATGGGCTAGTTACATTTCTTAGCTTCTGAGAATAGTGCTGCAAAAAGCATGGGAGTGCAGATGTCTCAACATATTGACTTTATTTTCTTTGTAATCATGGCATTGCTGGATCACAAGGCAGTTCTATTTTTAGTTTTCTGAAAACTTCCAGACCGTCGCCCACAATGTCTATACTAATTCACATTCCTACCAGCAGTGTCCGCAAAGTCAGTTAGCACTTGCTGTCCTTGGTCTTTTTCAGGTATTCCAAGTGGAGAAAGGCAGTAACTGTCTGTCTGATAATTAGTAACTTGGAGCATTGTCCCACACACCTGCTGACCACTTATGTCTTATTTTTAAAAATTTCTATTTGAAACTATTGTACATTTATTAATCATATTGTTTGAATTTTTGTTGAGTTGAATTCCATTGTGGAAGCTAATCCTTCACCAGATGTGTGGCTGTAAATATATTCTCTTATTCTCTAATGAAGTTTTAGAGCAAACCGAAACTCTGATTTTGTAATACAGCGTGTAGTTCAAAGTATTGGTTATGATGACTGGTTAGTGTGTGTGGAAAAATATTTTTAAGTGGAACCAGTGGTGATACAGCTACGTCAGCTACTGACTTAACAGTATCTAGTGAGCAACCATGTGCTAGACACAGCAATGAAGAGATACACTTATTGTGGGGATTAACAAGGCAACTCCACGTAGTTAAAAAGGAGGTTTATTTTGAGGTAACATACAGCCAGTAAAGGGGTTGGTTACAGGATCTGGGAGAGGTGAGGTGCAGTCCAGCAGGGTTCTCTGGACAACTCTGATCGGTCTACCATCCAGCATCCAGGATCACGAGGAATCCAGAGAGCTGGCACGTCCAGATCTCAGGTCTTAAGAGCTCCTGTCTTGGTCCTGCTCCAGGGGTGGGTCATAGCTAGGCATGGCATTTACCAGAAGCCTCACTAGGGGTAGTACTTACAGGTCAAAGCTGGAACAGCTACCCACTACACATACTGCATAAGTACAAATCCTCAAACTGTCACGAGCACAGAGAACAGCACTTCTGTGAACACCTACAAGCAGCCTTCAGGAGACCCCTCCCCTAAATTTATATAATTGCAAATTGAGAAGACATATCCATAAGATAGGACCAAACCTGACAGCTTTAAGAATGATCATCTATGTGAAGATAAGGCAGTGACAGTCTATTTTCAAGTACTCCTTAAAACTGTCCTTAAAATATCTTAAAATTCTTAATCAAAAGTGGCAAGTGTAGCCAGGCGGTGGTGGCGCACGCCTTTAATCCCAGCACTCGGGAGGCAGAGCCAGGCGGATCTCTGTGAGTTCGAGGCCAGCCTGGACTACCAAGTGAGTTCCAGGAAAGGCGCAAAGCTACACAGAGAAACCCTGTCTCAAAAAACCAAAAAAAAAAAAAAAAAAAAAAAAAAAAAAAAAAAAGTGGCAAGTGCTAGCTATGATATATATTTTTAAAAAATCCTTTATTGGTCTGGGACGTACCTAGGTGAGTGAGTACTTAATTGAGCATGCACAAGACCCTGGATCTATGTCTACTATGGGAACAAAAACAAAAAAAGAAAGAAATCCTTTATTTGCTTAAACTAGCTAAAGTTGATTTCAAGCAAGAAAATGTAAAACTTCAGCTTTGAATGAGTAATGTCAGTGTAAAGAGACTCAATAATTAGATTAAAATGACACTGCGGACTGAGACCAGCTGTATCTAATGAGATCATGTATAAGCTGGTAGTTGACATCTGAAGCACACACATCCCTATCGTCTATCATGTCCTCCCAATGAACTCTGCCTTCTGGTAACATTCTGTGTAAGTTATACATGATGACAAATCATAGTTGAGATATAAAAACACTGGCTTCTACTTTGTATATCAACATGTTCTCATTCTCTCTTGACCCCACTTAACTCATCCCAGGAAAGCTGCCATGCTATTAAGCAGCCTTATAGAGAACTCAGGATAAAAAACTGAGGCCTACCCACAACCACCAATGAAGCAGTATTTTCTCCAGCTCTGGACACGATTCTGACTGACAGCTTCACTGCAACATCACGAGACCCCAAGCTAGACCCACTGAAATAACATTTCTGAGTTTCCTGACCTGTATATTATTAACTATTAGTACTAAATATAACAAAATAAATACCTAAAACAATACAACTTACCATCTTACAGCTTCATAGGTCATAGTTCAGTGGACTCAACCTCTTTATTTGCCCTAGGCATCAAAAGACAGGAATGGTGTTGGCTATATCCATTACTTACTAAAGTTCCTCCTGGGAAGAATATGTGCCTTCAGGTTTCTAATAGAATTAAGTCCCATATAGCTGTAGGTCTGCCTTCCCTAATTCTGAGTTAGCTGTCATGCAAAGGATTGTCAGTTTCTGAAGGCCACCCACATTCCTTGGCTCACAGCCCCCTACTCCATCTCACACTTTGAATCTCTCTGAACATTCTTCTGCCTCATCTCTCTGACTCATTTCTTCTGATGTCTGCTGAAAATGATTCCCATTTTTATGAGCTCCTGTATTAGGCTAAGCCACATAGGTAGCCCTTATCTGTATTTGTAATCTTACTTTCAACTTTTCTTTTTTAATATATCACGCTCACAGATTTTAGGAAATAAGGAAAGGATGTTCTTGGGACCATTATTATCCCACTACACCTGCAAAAAGAAGGGAACAGGTTCCTGTGGACACAGAAGCACAGCTGTACACAGAAACTCACAACTGTTGTGACAGTACAAGACCTGGGAAGCCCAAGCCAGACCAAATCCCAGCATGAAGTGGGAAGGTAAGCACACACTCCCACCCACAGCTGAGAAACTACTGGCAACTAGTAGCTGCTAGGAAAGAAAGAGAACATTTTCTCAATAAGTATAACCCCTGCTAAGTCAACCACTCTCCAGTGTAAGACCACACATCCAAGGACACATGAATAGCATAAACTCGTCTAAAGAATGTTTTAAAGTTGAATGGATAGGGAAGGGGATATGAACCAGGAAAGAGCTGGAAGAGGAAGGGTACAAATGACCAAAACACCTTGCATGAAACTCTCAGAGTACTAGTTTAAAAAAAAAAAACAAAGTGGCATGGATCGCCCTAGGAAGGGGAAATAGATGAGATCTCTATTAGTAAACTGGGAATGAAGGGGGACAATAGAGGGTAGGGGATGGGGGATGAGAACATAAGGGAATGGGATGGTCAAGCTGTAACAGGGATGGAATGGAAGAGCAATGACAGAAATACCTTGATAGAGGGAAACATCATCGGCATAGGGAGGAACTGGGTGCCAGGGAAGTTCCCAGGAATCCACAAGGATGACTCCAGATTAGACTACTAGCAATAGTGGAGAGGGTGCCTGAACTGGCTTACCCCAGTAATCAGATCGGTGAATACCCTAACTGTCATGACAGAGCCTTCATCCAGTAACTGATGGAAGCAGATGCAGACATCCACAGTCAAGCACCAGGCTGAGCTCCAGGAGTCCAGTCAAAGAGAGGGAAGAGGGATTCTATGAAATGGGACATCAAGATCATGATGGGGAAGCCTAGAGAGATAATCAAACCAAGCTAGTGGGAACTCATGAACTTTAGACCAACAGCTGTAGAGCCTCCATGGGACTAACTAGGCCCTCTGCATAAGTGAGACAGTTGTGTCTCACTTATGATCTGCTTAAGGGGCCCCCTGGCAGTAGGATCAGGACCCATCCCTGGTGCATGAGCTGGCTTTTTGGAGCCCATTACCTATGCTGGGACACCTTGCACAGCCCTGATGCCAAGGGAGGGGTTTGGATCTTCCTCAACTAAATGTACCAGGCTCTACTGACTCCCCATGGGAGGCCTTACCTTTTTGGAGAAGGGAATGGAGGGTGGGTTGGGGGGAAATGCTGAAGGGGGTGGGAGGAAGGAAAAGAGGGAGGAACTGTGATTGGTATATAAAATGAATAAAAAATTTCTTAACAAAAAAAATCAGTGTAATTGAATAAATATTTGTTTTAAACTTTTAATTTGTTATACAATAAATAACTAATGTACACACATAGGGTGAAACTGCTAAAATCATTTCTAGTATATGCAGTTATATACAAGGTATACAAAACATTGGAGATTTACACATTTAACACACATACAAGACAAAATGCTAATAAGCATTTTTATGTAGTATCTCAATCACAATATGTTATTAGCCACATGATGAACCCTCTAGACACTGGTAAGAGCTTGCACTGAATCTCAGTTATTTCACATTCATACTATACAGCACCTATTTCCTTTTCTCTTATAATCTAAATTTGCAATTATCACATTTGAGAATAATTTCACAGTCAAAACTAACTGCCCTTCAATTAACTTTATTAATTACATTGTTTCCTCTTAGCCCCCACCCCCACACACATAAAGGTAATATTTCAAAGTTCAGCAACTAGAATCATTTCCTCACTAAAAGGGTCATATATAAGAGGTACTCGTGTGATTATTTATGGTGCTGTTTTGCTGAGATTCAAAAAAGAAAACACTCATTGACTAAATCCTAAGTCCACTTTAAAATTCTTATTTTCTTTGGTATCTCATAATCTATGGCAAGACTAACTATCTTTTCTTGGCTTCTATCACATCATGACTGTCCAACCTTCCTAGCTCCTACCTTCAGTAGATCTCTGCAGTCTCTCCCTGTACTCATCCACTGAGAACTACAACTGCTCAAAAAGATCACCATTTTTACCTCCTTAGAGGTATGAACATCACACCGATGCATATTCAATCCCCATCCATATGAGACAGCTTTCAAATCTGTCTCTCCTCTTCTTTTTTACTGGACTCCAAATCCTCAGATACAGGTCACTACTAGAGCTTAAGTGTCCAATACGCACCTGAACTCCATCCCGTACCAAGGAACACTCAATCATCCCTCACAAAACCACTTCTCTTAAGAGCTGGAACTCAGAGATCAGTGGTAAGCCACTTATTCTGCGAAGTAAACCATACTTTTCTCAGAAAACCCAACTGCTTCTGCTGGGAAGAAGGGTGGAGATGCAAGGAGTCACCAGCAGACAGAGAGGGAACAGACATGCACGAGAAGAACTTAAGCACGAGTCACATGGTAATACTTAGATGAATAGAAATGGGTCAATTTAAGCTATCAGGGCTAGTTAGAAACGAGCCTAAGCTATCAGTTTAGTTTTCATAATTAAATCTCCAAGTCACATTTTGTGAGCTGGCGACCCAAAGAACAATCCATCTGCATATGACACCCAACATGTGGCACATACATCCATATAAGGGCTGAGAAAACTTAAAAAAAAAAAAAAGTTTAGAACACAGGAGTCAAATGCGGCTTTGTGGTGACCCTGGTCTCTCAGGATCAGCAACAGAGACTGTCTGTGGGCTGGAGCCATCTGCCAGCACCATGCACCAGTGCCATGAACTAAGCTGAGCCGTGCCCAAGACTAACATAACAGTTTAAGGTCCGTTTCATCCAATCAGAGAACACCACAGATGCTCAATAAAGACAGATCCAGATGGAATAAACCTCTAAACAGATTATACTGTGTTTTAAAATGTGTGTAGGCTTAAAAAAATAAAAGAAAATGGATATAGACAGTCATAGAATAGTTTATAAATAATCAGATAAAGTCTTTAAAAAGAAAGTAAAATAAAGGATAAGCTATGCAGAGATGGAAAATACACAGGGAGTATGGATCCTGTATGGTGTTGTACTGACTTTGAATTTTTTGATTGCTGATGAGTGAACAATAGCTGCTGAGAGATACTGGATTATGGAAACTGATAAATTAAACCAACCTATATATTTTTAAAATGTCTTAACTTCAGAATGGAAGTCAAATATTTTTGTTGCATTGGGGAAGAGGTTATGCTTTCATTTCCACAGAAAGCAGAAGGCTGAGGATTCATTCAAGGTTGATTTGATCATTCATTCAAGGTTGATTTGTTCATTCATTCAAGGTTGATTTGATCAAGGAAGACCCCCCTGAAAATCCTGGCTACAGACATAAAGAAATAAAACTAAAAAGAACTACAAGACAAGTAACGTATATTTTACCTAGTCAAATATGAAACAAAAAAAATCATTTTTGGCTGGCTTGTGTACAACGTACAGTCCATACTTGTGTTAATGCATATGTATGTTACCTTTAAAAGTTTGTGTGTTTTCAGAGCAAGGAGACCAGATACCAATGAAAACAGGTGACCCAAGTGATCCAGCCTCTCAGAGTGCCTCTACTGCAGTTTCCTCTGAGTTCTATAGCTAGAAAGTTTCTCTCCAGCTCCCGCCAAGCCCCGCCAGTCCCGGAGTACACTTATAAAATAAACACACAGACTCTTATATTATTTAAACTGTTTGGCCTAATGGCTCAGGCTTCTAGGTATCTAGTTATTACATCTTAAATTAACCCATTTCTATTAATCTATAAGTTGCCACGAGGCTCGTGGCTCACCAGTATCTTACATCTTCCTTGTCATGGCAGCGGCTGGCAGTGCCTCTCTGCCTCTGCCTTCCACTTCTCCCAATTCTCTTCTCTCCTTGTTCCGCCTATATTTTCTGCCAGGCTACTGGCCAATCAGTGTTTTATTTATTAACCAATCAGAGCAACACATTTGACATACAGACCATCCCACAGCAGAGTTCTGCATCCAGAACAGCTGCTGGTTGCTAGCTGAGATGGTCCATCCTCACAGACTATTTTAGCCAGGACTTCACCATTATCCTAATTTTCTCAGGATCTCCCAAAGATGCCAGTGCCCCCAGACAACAGGAAGCAGTCTAGAGAACATAACGTCCACAATCCCAAGAGGTGAAGTGGGTGTTTTTGTGGTCATTTGGGGGGCTATTGATGTTTGTAATTGTTTAGGGGGGTTGGTTACAAATTGTTATTGGTCATAGTCAGAAAAAAGAACTGATCATAGGAGATTAGATTCAGGGATCTCTTTCTGAAGAGAAAAGGGGGGAATGAAAAAGGGAGGATATAGTATAAAATGATGAGATACAAGGGTAAATTGTTGAGTTTTGAACAACCATTAGTCTCAAATATTTTACATTCGTATGGATTTTTGTGTATTGATAAAATTTAAAGTTTTTTTGTTATACTGAATATATGTTTCTACTCTTGTTTGGGACATTGTACTTACACAGCTAATTTAAAAATGTAATATATAATTTAACAATACAGGTTAGTAGTTAGTCAGCTATAATAAACTTGTAGGCATGTTAGGTATGTTTTCAAGGTCAAACAGAGATATATTTTAGATAGATAGGTGATCTCGAAACACTTCAAAGACCTACAGAATATGGCATTTAAGATGTTTAATAACCTAAAGCTTTTCATGACAGTGAGACTCATTTGCTCCTGGCAGCACCAATTTACTTCAGAAAGGATAATGGGCAATGAAGAACCTCCATATGGAGTTTGCTTTCATTGTGGAAAGACTAGCCATTTGAGCAAGAAACTGTTCTTGCCTTGACTGCAGACAGTATGCTGTACAAACTAGACAAACAAGACATAAAGGAAAGTGACTGCTGAACTTTGCCAAAACAAGGCGGGGCAGTCCTTCAAAATTCCTGCTTCATAGAAAAGTCTTCCAGATATTCTAGGCCTATAAGACAAAGATGGATGCCCCAACATTGCATAGGAACTTTAGGTGACTGTCCAGGCAGCCAGATGTCTCTATCATTTGTACAGTTTTGGAAGTGGCTTTGCACTGCACTTCCTGTTTACTCAGGTAGTATTATATCCTTCTGGGGTCCTTGATGGAGTTGAAGACTAGATAGTTAGTTATCCTTTTCCTTAGTTATAATAGAAGGTAAATTAGGTACAAAACTTTGGACTCACCAAGACAGGTTTAATAATAGAGTATTTTCTCTGAATTTGCCAAATACAAATGGACTGGATATAGTAAATGTAATCCTTACTGGATAACTGTTCTTATTGTATATAGTCTTACTATGTTAAACTACCTTTCTTATTTAGACAAAGAGGGAAATGTGGAATAATCTTTTTGTACACTGTGAAGATGTGTCTCTGTTACTGGTTTAATAAAAAGTGGAACGGCCAATAGCTAAGCAGGATTTCCAGGCACAGAGGATGCTGGGAAGAAGCATGGACATGTGAGGTGTTGTCAGTGGACAGAGAGGGAACAGATATGTAGGAGGAGAGGTAAAGCCACAAGTCATGTGGTAACACATAGATGAATAGAAATAGGTTAATTTAAGTTATAAGAGCTAGTTAGAAACAAGTCTAAGCTATCAGCTGAGCTTTCATAATAAACTCCATGTCACTTTTTGTGATCCGGTAGCCCAAAGAAAAATGTGTCGATAGGAGAGAGAGAAGAGAATGAGAGGGGAGAACAAGGAAGGAAGAGAGAGAGATACCGGGGGCCAGTCAGTCAGGCAGTCACTAGCCAGAGAGACATGGAGTAGAACGTACAGAAAGAAAGAAAGGCAAAAAGCTGAGGCACAACATAGATGAATAGAAACAAGTTAAAGTAAGTTATAAGACCCAGTGGGACAATCGTAAGATAAGGCCGAGCAGTCATAATTAATGATAAGTCTTTGTGTCTTGATTTGGGAGCTGGTTGGTGGCCCAAAAGAAAGCCTGCTACAGTGTGGGGGACCAGCCCCCACTTTTCCCAGGATACTCTTGATTGCAAGGGATAAGAAATTTGTAGATAGAAAGATAGTGGAGAGGAGAGAGACAGAAAACACAGGATAACTTTGGGAGGACCTGGGTCAATACCCAGCGGCCCAGAACTTTATTCAATAGGGCTTTTTATAACAATGCCAAGGGGTGAGGCAAACGACCTCCCCCTTGCTAGATACAGCCAAGTGTAGACCCTTCCAAACACCTGGTAACCATGGCCGTGGTCAAATCATCCCGTTGTGCAACCCTGCTGAGTAAAGCAAGCTCAGATTCTCTGACCTTGAGTAATTTGGGCCTCCACACTACAGCCATCATGGCAAGTTTGTCTAACTAAACTACAAACTCATTATTTTCCTTTTTTCCCTAGTACCTTATAAACAAGGAGACAAAGAATGTACTAAATAATGGTTGAAGGTCTAGCCACACAGACAGACATCCCTAGAGTAATTTTTCTATCACTTAAAATAATGTCCTGGACAACATCACAGTCCCACAACATGGAAGTAAGAATTACAGCTTATAGTGATATATTATTCATAAAAAACTAAAATGATTGGAAGTACAAGAATTCTCCAACTTTTGTATGAGTCTTGAGAGTTACATATAGTATCAATAACAACTTGAGGACTAGAGAAAATTAAAAGACTAAGAGATAGTAACCCATTACCTAAATGACTCCCTTCCTAAACATTGGTAACACCAAAATGTGTTCTATGTTTTTGTCATAGCAAATAAATCACTACAAATTAAGGATCTTCTAAGACAAATGAGAATTAGTCAAAACTTCCAACATTAAATTACCTAATGTTTTCAGAGTAATTTCTTGTGAAATTACTGTGGTTTTCTAAAGTTAGTGCATCAATTATATTTTATAAGTTTATCTGAAATATCCCTGCTATATCACATGTCCAAAAAGATTACAATATATCATAAATTTTTATTCTAATAGAATGAGTTTTTTTATTCAACAGGTTAAAGTAATTGACACCGCTATTATATACCAATAAAGTTTATTGGCTAAACTAAGTTAACAATTCACTGGCAATATCAAGAAAGTATTTCAAAGTATTAACCTACTGTATTACTAATTCTTCAAGGTTATGCATAACACCATTATTAAACTGTGAATGTTCTGAATTATACATAGATCTCAATCTGCCAATTCAAAACTAATTTGAAGACTTTACTCAAATAGTATTCATTAACAATACAATTTTAAGTTTGTCAAAAAGAGACAGAAGGAAGCTCAAGGGTAAATGCAATGATGAGCTAGTGTTTAAATGGCGGCCACATCTAGGGTAGCAAAGTAACAGTGGTGGGATGGTGGAGTTAAGGAGAGGATGGTAGAGATGTTGTTGTTACAAATGATTTTAATGACACTTTGTCTTCACAGAAGTGATGGTGGTGACACCTACTTGTCTTAGTTTGTGACCTCTGTCTCAGATATGCGACCCCTCCCCAAGTTGATCAGGGCTTTAATCCTCAAATCATGTCAGTGAGTTTGGAGACAGGGCCTTTGGGAGGTAATAAGGATTAGATGATATCTAAAGGACAAAGCCACATGGTGGTGCTGTAGCTTAATAAGAGGAGGAAGGGATCTGTCAGGTGTAAGGACACACAACTGTAATCTTAGCAGTTGGAGGCAGAAAGATCATGAATTCAACTCAAACTTTGGCTACACAGTAAGTCTGAGAACAGTTTAACATGAGCCTCTGACCCAAAGTCAGAGGAGGAGGAGGAGGAGGAGGAAGAGCGAGAAGTGAATTAGTACAAGCCTTACTATACCATGATGCAGTAAGAGGGCCCTCACATGATACCCAGCAGATGTCAGTGCCTTATTCTTGGACTTCCTAGCCTCCAGAACTGGACCCAAATAAACTTTATAGATATTCTTTATAAATGGTCTTGCCTCATACGTTTCATTACAGCAATGAAAATACTGAATGACGTTGATGAAAGTATTAGCAGTGTGGGCGTCCATGACAATGGTGAACTGAATGGTATAGTCTTGCTACTGTGAATGATGGTAGTGGCATCACATAATCCCAGCACTGTAGAGGCAGAAGCAGGAGTTTGAGATCGAGTTGGTCTACAAAGCAAGTTCCAGGCTTACCAGGAATGCATACATAGTAAGATCTTGTCTCCAAAAAAAGAGTAAGCAATCATTTTAAAGCTAATCAAATAAGATAAAAGTAAGCAATTTAAATTTAAGGCACAAAGTAACTTCCAAGTTATAGTGTATATAGTTAAATAGAAATGATCAAGGATTAATTGTATGTAACAAAATAACTAACCTAACTACAGAGTAACTAATGAGTATACTATGGAACTACTTAAGAAAATAAGCCAACGGAGATTCAGTCCTTGAAAGCTTAAAATCATTTTGAACTTGACTTTAACTCAGAAAATGACATGAAATATGAAAACTAAAATCTACAGATGGAAATTTAGTACTGTGTGTTTTACCTCTGAGAGTTACAGCCTGCACCATGATGCTATTCTTACAGTACAAATCTGTTGTGTGGGGAGCGGGGGAGGAGTAACTGTGTTACAGGAAAAAAGAATGGAACAGACTGTTGTAAGAACATGTAGTTTTTCTCAAGTATCTTTAGTCTTCATAAGTAATTTTATTCTTTAAGATTTTATATGTATTAATATGTAAATAGCTCGTCTATATTTAAAAGACCTATTGCCTTTCATGGTTCTTAGTATAAAAATTGTCTTTAAGAAGCCACTGCTACTTAGTTCAATTGATAGCTTTTTTAAACTCTATAATAACAAGAAAAATAATAAAATTCTTTCCTTTTTTTTTCTTTTATTCTCCAAAACAAACCAAATCATCAGTACAACACCAAGGAGAGAAGGGAGAGCTCCGTCAGGGCGATGGCTGCATCGTACCTGAAGAGCCTCGCATCGGCAGATGTGAGGTGAGGCTGCACCACTGTGCCTAAACCCTACCTGATTCCAAAGTTAAAAATACAGAAAATACTTGACATTTTGCCTTTTAGAAAGCAGTCTTCCTCCCTAATGCAGACTATTTGTATTTAAAATGTTCTAATTCATTAGTTTTTATACATTGTCAGTGAGGAAAACATTATGAAAAGGAAAAACAGCCAAAGTACACATAAAAATGAATATTCATCACAGAAACGCTTGACAGCCATGGTCTTTATTATAGTTTAAAGCTTGTTTTCTACTTTGCAATTAAACCCAATTAAAAGCATTTTAGACAAAGAGTTGTGGTTTTGCATTTTTTATGATAATCACCAATTTTGAATAGCATAAGCACGAATTTGAATCACCAGGAAGTGAGATCTCTGTACACCTTTGACAGAGTACAATAGTATGTGGTAAAGATAATGCATGCAAGAGTACAATCAACAAAGTGCGAATGAAGTTGGAGAGAACAAAAGCAGGCGGGAATCCAGAGCAAGTCTGGCTTAAATTTAAAAAAAAAAAAAAAAAAAAAAAAAAAGCATTTATCTTTGATTAACACAGAAGTAAAGGATGAATAAATGGAAAAATAAATGTGTTGCTAGGTGAACGATATAGAAAGTACCAATATGCTGGCATATACTTGTTTGTACTCCCAGGACTGGGGAAGTACTGGCACAGGTTCAAAGCCAAATTGATCTACATTATAAGATCCAAGACAGCTGGAGCTACCTGGTGTGTCAAAACAGACCAAATAAACAACAACAAAAATGCCTAAGAATTTGGGATGCAAAATTTACTCCATTTAAAAAAAAAACAAAAACAAAGCCCAAGATGGAGGGAGTGTCATGGAACAAAGTGGTGCTGATCTATACTAAGGGTCACCACATTAAAACCTGTGAGCAAAACTAAACCCTTAGACCTAAGAATGTTTTCATTGTTAACATTTACCTAGCTATTTGTAACGTACTTTGATCCAATGTACCACCCATTAGTGCTCCTCTAATTCCTTCCCTATCCCCCTACCACTTTTCCCTCCTATTTTAATGTGCTTTGTTTTTAAGTCCACCGAGACCACTTAATGCCCTCTATAGATTGTGCGTGTGTGTGTGTGTGTAGGATCATTTACTAGAGCATAATGCTGCTTCCCTGAAGAAAACTTACTTTCCCTCCCCTGACAGCTGCCAATAGCTCCTCAGCTAAGAGTGGGACTTCATGAGCCCCTTCCCTTCCACATGGTGATTCTAGCTGGTCTGATCTTATGCAGTTCTGTGTATGTAGTCTCAAATGCTGTGCAATGGCCCTGTTGTGTCCAGCAATTACTACTATTCTATGTTCTTATATTTTTAAATGACCAAAAAAGAAGACAATGTGATACATCTATATAAGACCCACTAAATCAAAACAATTTGGGGGGGGGGTATGTTTGTTTGTTTTGTTTTCTTTGAGACAGGGTTTCTCTGTATAACCACCCTGGCTGTACTGGAACTTGCTTTGTAGACCAGGCTGGCCTCAAACTCACAAAGATTGGCCTGCCTTTGCCTCCTGAATGCTGAGATTAAAGGTGTGCACCACCACCACCCAGCTCAAAATGATTTATATTGGCCTTTTAGAGGAAAAGTTTGCTAACCCTCATCTACATAATATATTACCTGTTAGGAAGAATAAAATTACTACCAGTTAAAAGGAATAAACTTGAAAAGACATAAATCTACACAGATATGTATGTGCTATCTTTTCTCCAGTCATGAGATCTTTTCTTCTAACAACGGGGTAGTAGAGGAATAAGAATATTCATGGTCAAAAACTGCTCAGGAACTCATAGCAGCTGTGGTTACCTGCACAAGATTGAGCCAGTCAACTTTCCAGCATGGGTGAAGGACACACAAGCAGTTATATAGCAGTTTCTGCCCAGAATAAAACCTTCCACCTTGGAAAGAAACTTAAGCCAGGTTGTAAACAGAAAGTGGAAAAAACAGGTTATTTTAGGAGAGAATGTTTATAGGGAGGTAAAACAACAGAATGTCATAGGGCAGCGGTTCTCAACCCTCCTAACACTGTGACCCTTAATACAGTTCTCCATGTTGTGGAGACCCCCAACCATGAAATTATTTCATTGCTACTTCATAACTGTAATTTTGCTACTGTTATGAATCGTAAGGTAAATATCTGAAATGCAGGCTACCTGATACATGACCCACAAGGTGTGAACCACTGTTCCAGGGGAAGGTGAAATTTCATGCTGCAGGAAAACTCCATTAGGACAGAAAGCAAACAACACAAAATAGCTTCAGGAAGTCGTCCCTGAAACAGACTCACTAAAGCCTTCCTTCCCAAAGAGTGCAGGCAATGAAGACTGCTTAGAAGAACTCAGAGGAGCCAAGATGTAAAAACTCAGACAAGCCCAGTTGCCTGGAAGAAACAGAGATTAGCTGAGCTGCCTAGAAGCTCACATCAATTGAGACACCTGGCTGTGAAGTAGGCTCCAGATTTCCAGCTTTTGTGAACTGTCACTCATACTGGGATGGGCTTTGATGATGCAGCTATCTTTGAATCATTTCACTTCTGTATGTAACCCTTCCCCCCAGACCTATAAGGAACTCCAATAAAATTCATTGGTTCACCAAGTTGGACTTCGGTGGCCTCCATATTGTGGTCTGTCACAGGTTCCCTTTCTGGGGTGAGTACACATAGGTATGTTTTTATCTCCCTAGGAAAAGTCTATCACACAACACAAACCCAAACCTCTAACTACGGAACTATTAACAGTTGATAGGTGCTAGGGAAGAGACAGTTCTCTTTAGAGATGTGAACCCTGGTAGGTTGACCATGCTCCAGTGCGTGGTCCCATATCCATTTGCATATAGGAAGCACCAATTTGGACTTGGTGGTGTGCTGACTAGTTTTATGACAGCTTGACACAGGCTAAAGTCATCTGAAAGGAGGGAAACTCAATTGAGAAAAATGCTTCCATAAGACCTGGCTATAGGGTATTTTCTTAGTGATTGATGGCGAAGGGCCCAGCCCACTGTGGGTGGTATTATACCTTGGCTAGTGGTCCTGGGTTCTATGAGAAAGCAGGTCGAGCAAGCCATAATGAACAAGTCAGCAAGCAGACCTCCTCCATGGCCTCTGTATCAGCTCCTGCCTCCAGGTTTCTGCCTTGTTTGAGTTCCTGTCCTGATTCCCTTCAATGATGAACAGGGATATGGAATTGTAGGCCAAATAACCCTTCCTTCCCCAAGTTGCTTTGGTCATGGTGTTTCATCACAGCAATAGTAACCCTAAAACATGGGTTATTTTTTAAAAAAGACATGAAGTTTGGGGATGTGGAGGGAAGACCAGGAGATGTTCAATGAAGGAAGATTGAAAATACAGGGAAAGAATGGGATTGTATGCATGTCTGAAATTTTCAGAGAATGAATAAATACATATTTTAAAAATTATTCAAGGTAAGTATTTTAAATAAAAATAATGTGAGTTGTAGGACATAGACTGCTAGCTTATCATTAAGCTTTAACACAAGAAATAAGGCATAAGAATTAAAACAATTAGATTTTAATAACATTAAGACAATTTTAAGACACTAAGTAACGTAAGAAATACCACATTGTAGCTCATAATAAATTACTAAAAAAATATTCCATGATAATTAAGTTTTTAAGAATTAGAATGTCTGTTTCTAACCTAACAGAGTAATTGAAGTAGGATTTACCTAGTAAATAGAACCTCCCCATTAAAAAAACAAAAACAAAAACAAAAACAAAACAAAAAAACAAACATAAAACTGCCCCTTTCCCACTGGATAGCAAGAAAGGCTGTGATGTGACATTAAAGCTGTTGGAGTTTGAGACAGGCTCTTGTAGCCTAGCCTAACCTTGGACCTCCTGATTCTCTTAGTGCTTGCATCCCCGGTATGCATCATGACACCTGACAATGAACTGAGCTTTATGACATAATTATCCAGCTTGCTGCCAAACATACTTAGGGAAACTATCATATGAGAGAAAAACCCCAGTAGATTAAGTAAGTACAATGAGTTTACAAGACAGGTTTAAGGAAACCTGAGGAAGACTGAGTTCTATGACTAGGTTAAACAGAAAGAGAAATTTTAAAAAATTCCAGAAAATTTGATATGGTACTTTGCAGGGGGGAAAAAACACAGTTTCATAAATTTCTATATAGGACCTCTTAAATATTCAAATGAATATGAAGTTATAAATTCATATAGAGAGACTCAGAAAGGCTAGGCAAAGAACCATCAGGAAGCTTACTATCAGGTAGGCATCTAAATGCACAGAACACTGCAAAAGGTTCCAGTGAAAGCCAACAGGGCCATTGAACAGGGGCAGTCAAGAACTACATTTAATAATAAGGCTAATAAATAAGTAAGTAAACAATAATAAAAATAAAAAATAGTAAAGCAAAACTAATTTTGGTAAAGGTGCCTCTAGAGCTGACTCTCATGTTACTTAAACGCAATCATGAAAAGAGCAAGCTTGGTCCACAGTATTAGGACTGACAAAGTATAACATTCAATACAAGAAGACAAAATTCTATTCATAGTATTCAAACATAAAGACCAATATCCATCTAAACATTATCAGAAATACCAACATGCAAAAAGATGAAATAATTAGGAGAGAAAGAAATTAAATCATATATTAAATTAGTTCATAAAGAAAACTATAAATGAACTATAAAATCCTTATCAAGGATCAAGGAAAAGGCTCAGTGAGTAAAGTGCTTTCCATTAAAGCATGAGGAACCACGTTTGGATTCCCAGACTCACATAAAAACCAGGCATGGGGCTGGAGAGATGGCTCAGAGGTTAAGAGCACTGGCTGCTCTTCCAAAGGTCCTGAGTTCAATTACCAGTAACCACATGGTGGCTCACAACCACCCGTAATGAGATCTGGTGCCCTCTTCTGGCCTGCAGGCATACATGCAGGCAGAATACTGTATATAAAATAAATAAATAAATCTAAAAAAAAAAAAAACTCTTCAAAAAAAAAAAAAAAAACAGGCATGGTGCCAATTATCTGTAATTCCAGCACTAGGGAGGCAGAGACAGGTGGATCCCTGGAGCTCAGTGGCCATCCAGCCTACCCAAATCAGTGAGTTCCAGGTTCAAGGAGATCCTCCCTCAAAAAGTTAGGTAGAGAGGGGCTGGAGAGACTGCTCAAAAGTGAAGAGCACTTGCTGTTTTTGCAGAGGACTCAGGTTCAGTTCCCAGCACTCCCTTGGCAACTCACAACTGCCTGCAACTCATTCTAGGAGAGCTGATGCCCTTGTCTGGCCTCTGTGGGTACTACACACACAGCACACATATATACAGGCAGGCAAAACATGTATACACATTAAAAAAAGTCTTGAAAAGGTGGAGGAGACTGAAGAATTACACACACACATACACACATACACACACACACACACACACACACAGAAAGAGAGAAAGAGAGAGAGAAAGAGAGAGAGACAGAGACAGAGAGAGAGAGACTGGACAAATTTCTTGAGCTGAAAAGTAAATATTTAAACTGAGTAGTTAATACAAGACTTTAGCATACATTGAACTCTGTAAAACAGAAAATTCGTAAGTCCAGACCCAGAAGTAAAAGCACCCAAACTAATCTTCCTTTCCTTGGAAAAGAAAGGTTCTGTGCTATGCAAGACAATACCAAGAGTTTGAAAAGTATTTGAAGACACAAAATACTTTTAATTTGATTTTTAAAAAGTCTAACATCAGCAATAATAACCACATCAAAAGCAAATATCTAAGAATATCAATGATCCAAGCCAGTAATGATAATAAACAGCAAAGCACATCATACTGAACTACCAAAACAATGAAGCAAAATGAGCACTTGGACGAATCTAGAAGGAAAAGACACTACAGTAAGAAGGAACAAAGAACAATGATACCACAAATATTGGAAACTAAACACCATTAAAGTAAAACAGTCAGTATAGACCTTTATATCAAGCAAAAGATAATGAAAACCCAAGGAATACATTTCAGATAAAGTAGAATTTACTGCCAATAATCCTTGCTACAAAAAGTTGCAGTAAGTCTTTTAGAATGAAAGAAAATAATACCCAAACTAGTCTCTGCTATACAAAAAAGACATGAAAAGAGCTAGAAATTATAAATATCTATTTAATTATTTTAAAAGTTAAGCCAGACAGTGGTGGCACACGCCTTTAATTCCAGCACTTGGGAGGCAGAGGCAGGCAGATCTCTGAGTTTGAGGCCAGCCTGGTCTACAGAGTGAGTTCCAGGACAGCCAGGGCTACACAGAGAAACTCTGCCTTGAAAAACCAACCAACCAACCAAACAAACAAACAAACAAACAAACAAACAAAAAGTTAAGATTTGTTTAAAAGATGACTGGTTGAGCAAAAATAACAATTAAATATTTTGAAGTTCATACAACATAAGTAAAATAACCAGCATAAAAGATGGTATGAGTCAATAGATATTATGTTGCAGTAAGGTTCTAATATTATATATGATATATTGTAATTAGATAATGATAAGTTAAGCATCTATATCATTAAATTTTGAAACAATCACCAAAGAAAACTAAAGGATATAGTTAGTGCTAATAGAGAATATAAAAGGAAAAGCTAAAAAAATTACTTACTCCCCAAAAAAGGAAGGAAAGTAGAAAAAATAAAGATACATGGTGTTAACAGAATAAAAAGGAGAATACTAGTCTAATCATGTGAAAATTACATTAAATGTAACTGCTTTACATTCTAATTCATTCAAAAATCAGAACAGATTTTAAAAAGGAAAAAAAAGCCATTCATGTGTAGGAAAAAATACCTTAAAGGTACACAGATAATACATTAACTGTAAATATTGCAAACCACACAGAACAAACCTGAAACTGACACCAGGAATACAACTAGAGGAAACAGGTGTATGACAACCCTAAATGTGAATGTGCTGTGTACACATACATGGAGCTAAAGCTGGGAAAAGTGAAAAAAGAAAGCAACAAATCAACAGTCATAGACTTCACAACTCCTCCTTCATCAAAAGTTAGCGTTCAATGAAAAGCTGAGACTCAGTACGGCTAGACCTTAAGGCACTGTCATCAATGCCTTTTACAGGCCAATATGGTGATATTTTATTGCTGAAATGTGATTTTATTTGTATGTTAATAAATAAAGTTGCCTGGAGGTCAGAGCTAAAAGCAAGACATTTAGCAGAAGTCCGGCAGTGGTGGCACATGCCCTTAATCCGATCACATGGCTGGTAGAGTCTCTGTGTGTTCAAGGACACAGACAAGTGGTGACCCAAAACTTTAATCTCAGTATGAACCATAGAGACCTGGAGGTCTGTATAGACAGGCAGTGACAAGGAAATCATGTGGTTGGGTTTAAAGCCAATGAGAAGGTAGAACAGAAAGGCAATAAAAAGATGGGTCACACAGGAGAAGGTCTCTCTCTCTTAGGGGAAGGACGGCAGTGACTGGTAAGCTAAAGGCTTCGCTAGTGCTCTTATCTCTTGGGCTTTTAACTCTGCATTTGGCTCTGTGTTTCTTGTTTCATAAGACCATTTAGAATCACATCTACAGGCCAGTAGGGAAAGCGCACTATCTCTAAAACTGCTCCCAGCAGAGCACAACAGAGCATGCCTTTAATCCCGGCACTCTGGCTTCTTCATCAGCTTTAATTCTTTTCCCCTTAATATGTGCTCAATGCTACATCACCTACTTCTCACAAATTGGATGTTGTTTTTATATCACCTATTTCAGTGTGTTTTCTGATTTCCTTGCTATCATTGTCTAATGTTGGTTATTTTAAAGATGTTCTCCAATTTCCAAGTAATGGATGATTTTTCAATTTTTATTATTGTTTTCTAATTTAATTCCATTATAGTCAAAGAGAATATTTTGGGCAATATCCATTTTCTCCCCCCTCCCCATATGTAAAAGCAAAGAGCCTTTATTTTCAAGCTCAGAGTTTCAACTCTCTGTCTGACACAGCAGTGAGAGCAGAGAGCCGGCAATATCCATTCTCAAAAACAAGCATATATTTGCCAGGAGTGGTGGCTCATGTCTTTAATCCCAGAACCCAGTAGGCAGAGGCAGGTGGATTTCTTATGAGTTCAAGGTCAGCCTGGTCTACAGAGTGAGTTCTGTGAGAAAATACACTGAAATAAGTGATATAAAATAAAACATAGCCAAATTTGTGAGAAATAGGTAATGTAGTACTAAGCACATACTAAGGGGAAAAAGAATTAAAGTTAATGAAAGAATTTTTCACTAAAAGAGGAAACATGAATGGAGCAGAAACTAATAAAGTATAATTTTATTTTATTAATAACTGCCCATATTCAGAGTGAAAGTGTTGACAGCAATACAGATATTAAAACATTAAAAATGATGAGGAAATACTTAAAAGGGATGCTGATAATATTGGCAACTCAAATAACATGACTGCATTATTTAAAAGATACATATCACCAAAACAGTGACAGGGAAAATTAAAAGTATTATCTGTTAAATAAATGAATTTATAAACATCACCCAATATAAGGGATTCAACTAATCATTACAAACTTTTTCATATTTAAGGAAAAAGGAACATTTTTTAACTCGTTTTATAAGCTCAGAATTCTAAAACTAGATAAAACATTAAAACAAATGAAAAACGACAGACCAAAGTCTCTCATGAACACACAGGCAAAGACTATCAGAATAATCTCAAATGAAATTATACAATATCAAAAAAGGTAATTTGTCATGACCAAGTGGGGCACAGCTCAGAAATGCCTAGTTAGTTTAACATTCAAAACGCAATTTGTCAAGTTTTCCATGTTTATAGATTAAATGAGGAAAATTAGAGTTTTCAACAAATGGAAAAGGTCATTCAAAACATGTAATATACATTTCTGATACAAGCCAAATACTTTTTTTTTTTAAAGATTTATTATGTATACAATGTTCTGCCTGCATGTATGCCTACAGGCTGGAAGAGGGCACCAGATCTCATTATAGATGATTGTGAACCACCATGTGGTTGCTGGGAATTGAACTCAGGACCTCTGGAAGAGCAGTCAGTGCTCTTAACCGCTGAGCCATCTCTCAGCCCACCAAATACTCTTTAGAGTAATATCAAAAAACAGAAATTCAGAATGATCCAACCTGACATCCATGAGACTGTAAAATACATGCTGTGAGAGATTAAAGACAATCTATGTAAAGTTAGAGACAAAGTGTTGGTAGGTCAGAAGACTTAACATAAGGATCTATGGATTCCATACAAATCCAAATGAAATCCCAGCAGGTGTTATTCCAGCTTCCAGACAGATGAAAAGAACTGGAAAGAATACAGCTCACACTTAAAACAGAAAGAAAAGCTCTCTACAGATACAACCTTTCTCAGAATTGTCAGACAGCAAAGGTTAGAATATCCATCAGCCCAGACTCTCAGAAAAGACAGCTGGCTTGAGGGACACATTGGACAGGAACAGCTGAGTACCCAGAAAAGTCAAAAGCAAAACCCAGGAAGACTATTTAGGTAACATTTTTATTGATTTACTAAAGGCTAAGCGTGTGTGTGCTAACAGGAAGATAAGAATCTGTGGAGAATACATATGCAAAAGCAATCATACCCATCTGCAGGTCCTTCTTCACAGACTTCACTACATGGTCACAAAGAGCACAGGAAAAGCCAATGTCTAAGCTTAGGGAAGGAAAACATCAGGCACTGAGGGTACAGTATGAAGCACATCTTGAATCCTTCCAGCAACTTTGATATGAGTGTAGGGATGCTTAAACCACTGTGAAAGGGGTAACAACTCTGCCACTCTCTGAACACAACTGAAAAACTCATAGACCTAAGAAAAGGAACTGGAGATGTGGCAGGGGGTGGGATAAGATGAGGGATGATCCTAGAGTCCTAAGGCTGAAAAACAGAATCCATGATCACAAGTGAAAGCTAGTAGGAATATTGAAAATTCCCATTTCCAAAAATCACCACACAGCGGCTGCCAGTCTATCATGTGGTTTTGTTGTCGTATCAAGTGTAATAATTGACCCAGGTAGAACTAGAAATTTGCAAACCGCAGGCTTTATAAGCCAAACTGTCTTTTGGCAGCTGCAACTTGTTTTCATAGCTTAAAGTCCAAGGAAATGATTTAATCTGCCAGCCTTCTAAAGGGCAGACCTGAAGATTAGGCTGGCAAGAGGCCAGGATTTAAAGGAAAAAAACAAAACAAAACAAAAAAACAGACATTTTAAGCCCTAAAAAGGCTAGTATTGGTTGGAGTCATGAAAGCTGAATGATAATATCCACTTCACAGTTGGTAGACACAGTGACACTAAACGATGACATCAGCTTCAGCTGAGCCAAGAAAGAGGTCAATCAACCCAGCTGTTCATGGGAACTTACAGGAATAGAGGGTTCATATGAGCCAGGGGCTGTTTTAGGTGGTAATCTGAGAAATGCTTTTGTTCCACCCACCCTTCATACAAAACCAGAACTGACACTTAGACAAGATCAGCTACGTCTGTGGACAAACTATTTTCATTTATGTATAAGGTCCAACTGGTCACTTCTGCTTGAGAACCATGAAGCCCAAGTCAGCCTACTGCCAAACAGGGGCATCATGCCATAGAGCCATAAGGTATATCTGTGGGTCAGGTAGTTCATCTTAACAAAAGCTATCAGTAGGAACCTGGCACATTTCAAAAGCCATGCACTTGAAGGGGTGTTGTTCAATGGCAGAGTACCTGCCTGTTGTGGCAGGAAAGCCTACTTCTATTTTTAGCACTGGAACAAACAGAACTATTGGAAAATAGTTCAAGTTTAGTGCTTTAGTGCTAAGAGTTACAAGCCAGTGTGACCAGCACAATGAAACTATCTCAAATAAAGGGAGAGAGCTTTACAATTCACAGCTCAATGATACTTGCCTAGTATGTGTGAGATTTGACTTTCAATCCCTAGTATAGCATTAAAACTGTGAGAGAAAGAGACCGGAAGAGGAGGGAGGAAAGAGGAAGGGGGGGTGCACTTGGTAGCTGGGTCAGGCAGGTGGCAGTGCTGCACTGGGAAACAGACTGAGTTCTCCAGCAGCACAAGGCTGTTAAGTAGCTGTGAATTCTTGTCTTTTTTTTTTTGGGGGGGGGGGGGGTAGGGTGGGGGTGTAAATTCCTCTTGACATGTAGCAAACCACGACTGTGAGAGTCACCTTTAAAGTCTGAAAGTATCCATACTATATAAGACCACCAAAACCACAGCATTAAATATTCATCTAGCTGAGCTATCAGAATATCAGAATAACAGCAATGGGTAGGTCCAGAAGCCCCACCCACAATTCAGCTTCTTAGAATTTGAGCAGTTGCTCCCTGCCTGCAAATCATAGAACAAGAAATTGAACAGACAAACAGAGTAACTATAGCCAGAGCCTCTAGGAGGCTACATTATTCTCTGGCCAGGGGTCTGAGGAGTGGGAGACTTTCAGGGAGAGCTGGGATGTGGGAAGGTTTTTCTTTCCCTTTGGCTCCTCACACCATGTGGTACACACTCCCTCCTCTGCCCCAACCTCCTACAAGGGTCAAATGTCTCTGGTTTGCCCCTGTGCCTCCTGCTACAGCTCTAGCCTACCTCAGTGCCTCTTCTTTGCCACCTACTGAGCTTTCCTCCATAAAACCTGTAGGATTCAACAGCCATCTCTGTCCTCAGCTACAACAGTTCATTCTTTCCTCTTCAGGAGGCTCCTCTCACCTGGATTTTAAGAAGGGAACCTCAGAGTGAAGGCACAAAGAACAACTGTACCAATACAAAACCTTTATATCTACATCCACATTCCATGGTGACTGCTCAACAAATGAATGTAAAATATCCAAGTCTACTCAGCTCTGTATCTTCACTGATGCCGCCTTTGTCCCCACGGCTTGCTGTCTCGCTCAGGAGCTAACACTTTCCCTTCCTTTCCAGACTAGAGAATGAGCAACAACCAAAGCACCATTCCAGCAGCTTTGTTCACCGCATCTTTCACTGCTGAAAAACAATTCATTAGCAAGTAGGGTAATATCTTTGAAGACTTATTCTCTGCAACTACCCTAGCTTAAACAGTTAGATTTGCTTCTGTACCTCATGAAATTTAGGCCACTAAAGGAATCCAAAAAAGCCCTGTCCTTTCTTGTAAAGGTAAAGCTTTGCGCTTTACCTTTGTCAGTATTCATGTCCTTGAACCAAAAATATCAAAAATTGTTAAGGGTCTGGGATATTATCCATTCTGCTTATAAGCCACGATGCTAGTCTGCTACTGTTTCACAGATACAAACAGAAGGTATTTGATACAAAAACTAGTTCGAGCACCATGTTGCTGACAATTCACCTTGCCCTACATGGCCCTTTACCAGAGGGCTCTGAGGTGATGCTCTATATCATGTAGGAGTCTATCACAGCTCAAGAACACCAATTGGAAATGGATCATTTTCAGAACAAGCAGAGCAAATCTATCCATCTGTGCTTTGTCTGGGGAGTCATTACTTCATCCCTCGAGGGAGAACAACCCTGGGAAAGAGATCAGATAAAGAACAGTCAGAGCCTGCATTCTTGTCAAATTCAGCAATAAGATTCAGGGATGCTTGGGACTCATGACAGACTGCTGCCAAATATACTCCTATCCAATCTAAAATCAGAGATGCTGAGAAAATAAATGAATACGACATGTACGTTTCTGGGAGAAGCAAACAATATCTCTGTGTATGGACATTATTGTCTATATAGAGAAAAGTCTATGTAATTTATTTCAAAAGCTCTAAGATTAACATATGAATTTAGTAAAGTTGTAGGATACAAGATTGTCTTAGTTAGGGTTTCTATTGCTGTGAAGAGACATCATGACCATGGCAACTCTTATAAAAGGAAAACATTTACTTGGGGATGGCTTGGAGTTCAGAGGTTCAGTCCATTATCATCATGGTGGGAAGTATGGCAGTGGTATGCAGGCAGACATGGTACTGGAGAAAGTGCTTCTACATCTGGATTGGCAAGCAACAGGAACACACAGAGAGACACTGGGCCTGGCTTGAGCATTTGAAACCTCAAAGCCCACTCCCAGTGACACACTTCCTCCAACAAGGCCACACCTCCTGATAGTGCCTCTCCCTATGAACCTATAGAGGCCATTTTCATTCAAACCACCACCAAGATCAATAAACAAAAAATGACTGCTATCATATACCCTAGCAACAAGCAATTGGAATTTTTTTAACTAAGTATTGCTTTGATAACATTAAAAATATAATAATAATATAAAATCTAACAAAATATGTACAGGACATATAAGAACTTAAAAAATGATAAAATAATCCACAAATGAACACATTAAAAAAAAACACAGACACTATACCCATGACATTAATGATTCAATACTCCTGTCAATTTTTTTTTCCAAGTTTAAAAACAAATTCTCTGTAGCAACAATCCAAATACTTAGTATTAAGGTAATATCCCTAATCAGATACAAGAAAACAGCATCAACTGGACATATATCCATAAATGTAACAAGGTTACTAGGAAATGTTTACAATGAATCCCTTTATTCAATGGCCCAAGGAGGACAATGCACGTTCCTGAACCTGGAGCAGAATGACAGCCTACAAGAGAATTTCCTACCCTCCAACTCTAGACACAAAGAATGGGAGCTTTCTGATAGCTTTAATCATATAACATCTGGATCACAAGCAACCGTTCAGCTTTGTCACTCAACAGAACATAAGAATTCAAACAGCAGCACAGAAAACAAAAGCTGACAGTTTTGTTAAATACATAATCCAGCTGATCAAACTGACTTAGCCTCAAGATAGGAATGAATTTGATACTGTATAATATCTTAAAGTATACAAATTATGCAAAGAAAAGAAAGCAACAGAAAAGAAAAACCAATGGGGAACAACAAGCACCTGTCTGTATAACTGGTTAAAATCATCAATAGGGCTGGAGAGATGGCGCAGCATCAAGCACACGTGTTGCTCTTCAGAGGACCTGGGCTCATTCCTGGCACCTCCATAGCAGCTAACAACTGTCTATAACTCCTGTCCCAGGAAATCCAACATCTTCTTCTGGCCTTTGTGGGCTGCACACACATTGCATATAGAAACACAGGCAGACAAAACTTCCATAAACATAAAAACTAATAAATTTTACAAAATATAATAGTCACCAACAAAACCTATGTAGATGGGGTCTTATGTAGCCCAGGCTGGTCTCAAATTTATCATATCACTAAGTAGTGGAGGCTAGCCTTGATTATCTGGCAGCTACCTCCTAGGTCAGGAATTACTGACATGCAGCACCTAAACCCCATATTTAAGAGATACAAAGAGGTATGTATGGTAGTTTTTAATTGTTCTTATAGATAATAAATCATAGTATTCTTACTGCCCTGGCTACTTCTTCCTAGACTGAAGTCTCGGAGAATGGTCTGTTTCTATTTTATTGACGAAGTATTTGTTGTGTAAGAATTAAAGTTGACAAGCCAAATGAAATCTCTGAACTGGCTTTACATAGAAAACTCCGCTCTTCCCTGAGCTCCAGTATCAGAAACAGAGTTAACAATGTTAAGTATTCTGTGAAAAAGCACTCTTTCTGAAGCAATACAGCTTCAGGAGTGATTTGCTGTGGTTAGAAAATACATATACACAGATATTTTCCCCAAATACTTTCAGATATGGTTAATTAAAATATTTCATTAAGTTGAAATTTTTTTACTTACAAACTCATCAAAAGTATAGTATCAGAACTAGCCACAAACTTTCAGGAATTAAGAGCTATACAATAAAAATATTTATAACTAAAAGGGAAAAATATAACTTCTGAAAAACAATTTTGAGCTGTATTTAGAGGTTAGAGTCACATATGCTGCTCAGTTATCATTAGGACAGCCAAATTGTATTCCCAATTTACAAGGTAAAAAAAAAAAAAATTAACCTGTGAAATTACTTGATAACATAAAATTTTATTTAAATTACCAGCTGTTGCAGGTTAGATTGGGTGAGCTAGCTGAGGCAGTGCTGGCGAGCTGGCCCAGATAGTTGTAGCTAGGTTGTAGCTGACCAACCCAGCTTCAACCTAGAACCAGGGCTATGAGTTAGCCCACCTCCACATCCACTGAATCTATGAACTGTTGGTGCATGTGAAGGGGATAAACCTTCAGATTCAAAACAGCAGGATTTCCATGACACAGGACAGCAACAGCAGGAACCCCAGTGAGAGTCCATTATCCCTGGTGTAGCATCAGCCAGAGGCCTCCAGCCAGACCAATGAATGCCATGTGGCAGTGAAGAGTTGCCAATAAAGATGAATGGACTAAAGGGTAAACTGTGTGACTCAGTGGGTCGCACTACAGCTTCCATGACAAGATTCTTTTTGTTGTCTTTTTGTTTTGTTTTGCTTTGCTTCTTTGTTTTGTTTGGTTTTTCGTTTTTCTTTTAAATTTGGTTTTGTCTTGCGGGGGGGGGGGGGTGGGGGGGTGGTGGCAAGGGCAGTGGAGGATTCAGGTTAAGAGGGCAGGTGGATCCTATGAGATCCACAAAGAATCAATAAAAGTTTTTTACAAAAGGGAAAAAGAAACTTTTACCTATTTAAAAAAAAAAAAAAAAAACCAAACCACCAGCTGTAGCATTTTTCAAAATTAGTATCTTATATGACTACTTGTATTAAGTGCACAAGTGTGAAAAAAAAAGCCTGTTCCCATGGAAACAAGAATCTTCACAAATTCTAAAATATGTAATTTGATATGCAATTTTTCATAAAAATAATATAATCTGATTTTTTTTTTTCAGACAGGGTTTCTCTGTGTATTCCTGGCTGTCCTGGAACTCACTCTGTATACCAGGCTGGCCTCAAACTCAGATACCCAACCTGCCTTTGCCTCAGAGTTCTGGGATTAAAGGTATATACCATCACATCCAGTTTTTTAATCTGACTCTTAGTCTAATGTATATTATTACTATAATTAGTTTCTTCGTTAAAACTAGAGGATTTTAAATTACCTTGTGAAAAATTTTAGTAACATTCAAGTACCAAGTCAATTTGTGGCTTTAATAATGCAAAAAATATTGGACTAAGTATTATATTTTAAAAACTGCTATTTGTGGATTCTCATGTTATCTTTAATCACAACTCTGTTGTACAAGAAATGTACTGAAATGTCCACACTTGAGCTTTTTTTTTTTGCTACTATTACTACTTACAGAAAATTCAGATTTTGTTTCTCAAAATAATCTGACTATAATTAGAAAAGTTTTCCCATTAAGAGAGTAGAGAGAATCACAGAAATATCCTTCAACAACAACAAAAACCAAAGCTATACTGTTACTTGAACTGGAGAGTGAACTTAGGTCAGCCAGGGTTAAGTGGACATACTTTTCTAATTCCAAGGAGTCAGGCCCATAGCTCGAACAGCAGGCTCACAAGGCTCTAACGGACTGGAACAACACAGCCACACATTGGCAAGTCAACACATTCTCTTCACCTTTGTTTCTTCTACTTAATCAGAACATTTTGATAATAAACCTAAGCAAACAATTAACTCTCTGGCAGGAGAACACTATATAGATTTTTTATTATGTTAATAATTTTCATATTCCAATCATAATTCTCAGCTGATGCTAACATGTTCCCTCTGACTTTAGTTTTTAGTTTAAAATAACATTTTTTATCATCTGTCTTTAACATATCTGGCATTCTAGCAAGATCTTTTTCCATAACTTTGAAAATGCATGAATAATAAATAGCACAACATTTTCATTTTTAGCATCACCAAAACCTTACGACACAAAGCTATGCAGAAATTTTTCAAAATTCACAACAAAACGTCCATGTTACTTTCAATTTCTAAAGAAATGCAATTCAAACCTTATGTACTTTTCAGCTACTCCCCAATAAAACTTGAACACTGCCCATAAATGATCACAAAAATGCATTTTCCTTTTCAAAATTATAAAAGACAAATATAATTATAATGACAAATTTTTCACCCCCATCCCCACCCCTTAGAGCTGAGGACAGACCCCAGGGCCTTAAGCACTCTACCACTGAACTAAATCTCAGGCCCCACCCCCACCCCCACCCCCACCCCCTTTTTTTTGTTTGTTTGTTTGCTTTTCAAGACAGGGTTTTTCTATATATCAGCTCTGGCTGCCCTGGAATTCTCTTTGAAGACCAGTTGGCCTCGAACTCACAGAGATCTGCAGTCTCTGCCTACCTGAGTGCCACCATACCCAGCTTCTCTAACAACAAATTTTTAAAAAATTTAGTATACAAAATTTTGAAAACTCAAGACTATTTCTAAAATATTGAAAATAGGTAATGATTAATATTCTAATAGTGCAGCCATCAGCAATGTGTTCCTCTTTGGCTCAGTGGGTAACGTCGCTCACTGCCAAGCCTGACAACCTGAGTTCCATCCCCAGAACCCATGTGATGAAGGAAAGAACCAATTCCTGAGAGGTGTCCTCTGACCATGACATGTGCACCATGGCACATACACACACACACACACACACACACACACACACACACACACGTGTAATTTTAAAAAGAATCTAGTCACTAGATATATTTTGACCTAAAAAAATATGTATCCTCACTAACACGAATAGAAATGTATTTAAAAAGTACCCACAGGTCATAGAAATTTAATTTTAAATTAATGTATTTTGTTTTTATACATTCTTTTGTTTGTTTTTACATCTTAAAATAGTTTAGCTTTATATCCTTATGAGGGCACATACCTTTTCCTTTACCACATATATTTACCAGCAGTATTAGCAATCACCATATACAATATTTAAGAAAGATGCCCATTTCAAAAATAGAAATAGCCCAGTGAGATCAAATAGTAACAGCAAATAGTCAGTACACATAAAAATATCAGCACAGGTGAGGACTGAGATTACCCATTCCCAAAACTAAAACAAAATTACTCATATTTATGCTCTACCACCATGCAAGCAATGGAATATTTACAAATGTTTTATGGTATAACCACCTTACGTCAATGTGACTAATAATATGAACAAATGAATAAAATTAAGGAATATCTGAGTGAATGAATATTTAAGACAAGATGGCATTTAATACCATGAGATGGTCATAATTTGGAATACAAAGAGATGATTTGAATACAAATAAACTAACTGAAATCAAACCTGGGCTTTCTATCTGTAGAACAAAGAACCTCAACCCAAAGCACACACAGCTATTGAAATAGTCAAATCCAGTTATCCAGACTTAAAAGTATATTATTTTTACTATGTAACCACCATGGCACACGCGCATGCACACACACACACAATATTTTCTTAGTGTTTGGCATTGAGGAATCAATGAGCCAGAACAAAATACACATTTTTAAAAGACTAATTTACTCATATTCCACTTAAGAGCAACAAACAACCACTTAAAAACTTAGCCTTTTAAAACAGCATCCTTATATAAAACAGTGGGGGGGGTACCCTCTTCCATACATATGAAGCAGTTTCAGCCAATACAACTGGCCAATCACAATTAGTGAATGCACTGCATCTCTCTGCAGTGGAGAGAGACGACAAGGTAGGCTGTCACTCTGCAAAAGCTGCTCAGAGCAGGCTTTCCTCTGAAAAAGCAGAGCTGTTCGTTCCTTTTCAGAAAGACGGGATCTAAAAGCTGCCTCTGGAGACAAGAAGCCCTTCAGTATGCTAAATTACTTTCATTACGTATTTTCAAATGCTTATTGACTCCACAGTAGGAAGAGTGAGAGACTGCAGCCGCGAAGCAGCACTACACGTTCCATACGTTAGCAGGACTGCTCAAACAATGGCACAGTACAGACACATTTTCATTAAGGTCATTTTGAAGAGATTTTTATGAGCCTCTTCCCTGAGCCCTCTACTAACAAATGAACAAAATGAAACAATCAAAATTGGAAATGCTTCAGCTACATCAAGAACTGGTCAAATCTTTAACAGAGGTAAGATGTATTCCTTATTATAGTAAATAGCTGCTTTTGAAACAGCAGAGTGGGGTAAAATTACTTTGGAATTTTTAGCCTAATATTTTAAGTTTGCTTGTTTTTCTCTATTTATTGGTAAATATGGAATTTTTAAATTTACTTCTTTTAAGATGTGATCTATTTCAAGTGTAATTTTTAGAGTGCACTGTTAAATCAAAAACTACTCTGATCTCTATAATTTATTCCAAAGACATCAGCTCTTAAGTCATTTCTGGTATACCAAATATTTTTAATGTCACTAGTGTAACCATTTCTCAAGTGCTAAAAAAATGTTTATATTTCTTATAAGAAGCCAGTTTACTATTTAGCTGTTTTATGTTAAGATTATGACCAGGCATGTTCACTGAAAATTATTAATTTGCACTTAAGACTTTTTTACTACCGTTTACATTTTACCCACATGAGCATATCATCAAAAGAAATTGACATTGTCTTATCACAGAATCTGTTTTAGTGAGTTAAAGTTCAAGCCATGTGTTAATAATTAAGCAAGGTACAATATTTCCCAGGATGTAGGCAATGTTAAATTTAATATCAGGGGGTAATGGAAGTATGTTTAGTAAATTCTAACTGTTCACAATCTCTAAACATTCAAGTTAGCTTCTAAAAGAGAAAAGAAATTAGTTTAAAATTTCAGTCTTTCTCATGGTTATATTTCAATGCTAACTCTGCTGCTAAATAGGGTAATATATGCCATTTTATGAAAAAGGGATTAATATGAAGAAACTTCATTTTATGACCATAGCTATGCCTATAGCAATACACTTTGCTTATTTTTAGAACAAATGCTACATAGTTTTAATTCTTTAACTAAAATAATATGTAATTAGTTCAAAATTATTAGGAATCCTATTCTTTAATCATTTTCACCTTTTTCACAAGGGCCCACAACTAACTCAATATAGACAACCGACGATATGAAGAACGCAACTGCCTAAGAAGCTCCCTAGCTCTCTCAATCACAAACTGCTAGATATTCTTGTAATGCATGACTTTAAGAAACTAAGGAGTTAAAGCCTCGGATTAGCTCTTCTGGAACGTAGCAAGCTGACAGCATCCCAAGAAGATGCTACATAGAATAACCACAAAAAGAAAAAAATAGAGCTGTAAAAAGCCTGCAGATCATCGGGTGAACGTTTTAAAGGAAGATCTAACACTTTAACACGGCAGAGTTATGGACACGATTGATTCTATAAGAAACAGTGAAGCAAAAACTTGGAAAATGGCATGATAGACCAGCAAGCAAAATGAAGCATTAGCAGACATTTTTTGTACTATTCAGATATTCATATCAATTGATATGACTAATAAGTTTTCCATCTGAGCTTTATGACCAATTATGTATCCTCTTCTAATGAGAACAAACCAAATTAAATAGCAGATGGTTTTTATCAAAAGAGCATGTACTGGATTTATAATATAAAGCAAATTATGTGATCAAGAAATCATTTCAAAATAATGAGAACTGCTGCAGAAACAGACTGCAAACAAATGGATATCTAAATGCATTTTAGAAGCTAGAGACATTATGTTTCTTTTTTCTGTTTTCACATATTCTGGAAAACAAGGAGACACAATCTTACATTCCTTCAAAAAGGAAGTACAATTTCTATCATTTGATGAAGTTTCATTTGCCCATGTCTTTCTGAGGGAAAAAAAAAAACACGAAAATTATGTGCTGTTCTTCAGAAAACCATCAGCCAACTAAATCCCACAATGTGTACAGCTAAAGTACTCAAATAGCAAAAGAATGAGTTCCTACAAGACATGAAATAAAACACAACTACTTCACTGTTGTCAGGAAAAAAAATTCGTGTCAAAACTGTCAATGACATCATGTATCAACTTGTGGAAAACTACCATGGTGAGCCAAAAGGCCCATAAGGCCACAGCAAACAGGTAGGTCAGAAGGTGCATGCACCCCCATGGGAGAAAATAAATGGGTTTTCTTTCTTTGCTGCCTTACTTGACATGTCTGCTTTACTAATTATAAATGTGATGTGCCAAAACAAAGACCTGATGTTCAGTCTGTCAGTTCAGAAAATTTGGCACTCTTAAAATTTACCATTTTTATAGGATTTCAGTAAGCTAAGCCATTTTATATGAGTAAATATGTATCTAGTAATACCCATCCTGACTCAAATGATGTTGTCATGTTTCCAAAATAGTACCCTAAAATAACATGCATAAAGTTGTCAAAGGTAACATGAATTGAAATGTCATTATGAAATTTTGAAAGTTACTACTTTTTTTACTTCAGGTTGGAATATTTTGAAGTTCAAATGCTATATCTGAAATGTGAAATATACTTGGATGTATAAATTCATCTTTTAAGCTGAATTTTAATTTTAAGCTGCTCACTGTAGACATTCTAGGCCAGAAAAATCAGATTATAATTTTTATAAATGACTCTAAACTCTTAAAATATTATTCACATGAATTAGCCAAAATGTTCATTTCAGACTTTTTCTTCAAAAAAAGTGGCTGATTGTGAACAAAACGTCTCACAGGTAAAGTGAAAGTTAAAAGCTTCCTCAAAAATGGATGTCAGAATATTCTTCTGAATTTCATTTTTACCTCACAAATTAAACAAAGTAACTGGATACATTAATAAAATCACTTCAAAAGCATCTACTTCTTAATACATATCAAATTTCAATTTCCTCGTTCTACAGCACACAAGAGGTTGTGGTTGCAAAATACATCAGTCATAGGAATACCTTTTATTATGCTTGTGGTTTTTTACTTTAGCATACTGTCCTTTTTTTTCCCAAATTTTTGTAAGTCTATTGTAAAAATATAGTGGGCATATTTACATGATATACAAAATTCTCATCATTTGTCTCTTTCCTTGGGAAATAACCTCATTGTCCACATTGTTGACTTCTCAGAAACTCAACTAGAGTTGGTAAGGTAGTGGAGTGACAGAGATGAATTAGCACTGAGTGCTGTTATCCTTTCAAATGAACACTTGTCCCCTTCATTTGAAATCTCACAGGAATAATTACAACTACACTAATCATGCTAGAGCATATTAAAATAGCATTTACCTTCCATCCACTCACAATATCATTTAAATGAAATCTTAAACCATTAGACTAAATTAGTTTTGCACACTAAGTAGTCTTATTTTTCAGAAGCATACTTTCTCGAAAAATAAACACCTCAGTTATTTCCAATTAAGCAAACCCTTGTAGTATGGATAGTAATTCTGCACTACAGAGGAACAATTCTCATAGGGTTATTTCTTCAAAAAGAGAAAACAATTTCTCTTTACACCAAAAGCAATGCAACCTTGATGTTTCCCAATTCTATATTTTGCATCAATAGTTTACAAAATAAAAAATTAAACTAAGTACATGATAAAGGTATTTTGTTGTTTACAAAGAATACCATGTCTTATATGTCACTTAAATTGCCAAATATCAAATATTCTATTTTATTTTCTAGGGGAAACACCAACTGCTCCAAAAGAATGTGTTTTTCTCCTGTTCTGGAAATCAACATGCAGTCTGAATCAAACATTACAGTGCGAGATGACATGGATGACATCGACACCAATATGTACCAACCACTATCATACCCACTAAGCTTTCAAGTATCTCTCACTGGATTTCTCATGTTAGAAATTGTGTTGGGACTTGGCAGCAACCTTACTGTATTGGTACTTTACTGCATGAAATCCAACTTAATCAACTCTGTCAGTAACATTATTACAATGAATCTCCATGTACTTGATGTAATAATTTGTGTGGGATGTATTCCTCTAACTATAGTGATCCTTCTGCTCTCACTGGAGAGTAACACTGCACTCATCTGCTGTTTCCATGAAGCTTGTGTTTCCTTTGCAAGTGTTTCGACAGCAATCAACGTTTTTGCTATCACTCTGGACAGATATGACATCTCTGTAAAACCTGCAAACAGAATTCTGACAATGGGCAGAGCCGTAATGCTAATGACATCCATTTGGATTTTTTCTTTCTTCTCATTCCTGATTCCCTTCATTGAAGTAAATTTCTTCAGTCTTCAAAGTGGAAATCCATGGGAAAACAAGACATTGTTGTGTGTCAGTACAAGTGAGTACTACACTGAGCTGGGGATGTATTACCACCTTCTAGTTCAGATCCCCATTTTCTTCTTCACAGTTATAGTGATGTTGATCACATACACCAAGATACTTCAGGCTCTTAACATCCGGATAGGCACCAGATTCTCGACAGGGCAGAAGAAGAAAGCTCGGAAGAAAAAGACAATCTCTCTAACCACACATGAGACCACAGACATGTCACACAGCAGTGGTGGGAGAAACGTCGTCTTTGGTGTGAGAACTTCGGTTTCTGTAATAATAGCCCTCCGGCGTGCTGTGAAACGCCACCGGGAACGACGAGAAAGGCAGAAAAGAGTCTTCAGAATGTCGTTACTGATTATTTCTACATTTCTTCTCTGTTGGACACCAATTTCTGTTTTAAATACCATCATTTTGTGTTTAGGCCCAAGTGACCTTTTAGTAAAATTAAGATTGTGTTTTCTAGTCATGGCTTATGGAACAACCATATTCCACCCTCTCTTGTATGCATTCACCAGACAAAAATTTCAAAAGGTCTTAAAAAGCAAAATGAAAAAACGAGTTGTTTCCATAGTTGAAGCTGATCCCATGCCTAATAATGCTGTAATACATAACTCATGGATAGATCCTAAAAGAAACAAAAAGGTTACCTATGAAGACAGTGAAATAAGAGAGAAATGTTTAGTACCTCAGGTTGTTACGGACTAGGGAGAAGTCTAAGTTTCACCAAATCTACATTCAGAAGAGTTTTAAATTTAAATTGTAAAAACTGATTACTGCCAAATGTAAGAGAAAAACATTCTCAGTACTGGTTATGTTGTAAATTTTTAATGTGAATGTCAATTAGATTAGGTCATATATACTCAATTTCCTCATTATTAATGTATTTGTTGCATGGCAGTTTGTTAAAAGTAATCCATGTGTATATTCTGTCAATATTATGTCCATCAGAAGACACTCATGTAAGTCATATTTTCTAAAGAATAAATACATAGCCTTAAAACAGTGTATAACTTTAAAATGTAACTGACACAGGTATCTACGTTTTTTAAGACAATGTATGAAGCCTATTATTTCTAAACCACGAACTAGATATATTAATATGAGAAGTTGCATAATATTTTACACAAAAATTATAGTCTCAAAACAATCAAAGCAAGATTTTCTGTACTACTATGCTATATTTCTGGTATGATGAACTTGTTATAATGTTTTAACAACAAAATAATGAACTATATATAAACCTTATTCTTTGTTATATATAGCCCTTATGTGGGAAACCACAGACTATATTAGTATTTTAAAACCATGAACCAAGAATAAATAAACCCCGTATATGGACACAAAATTAGGGAAACTTCAAATTCAAGCTTATTATATAAAAAGATTGAACTCTGTTACAAAGGTAATATGCCTGAAATACAAATGAACCAACAATAAAGGGAGGGAAGAAAGCTATATAACACCAGCCCTGCCCCTTCTTCCTCATTTTGCCTGAGTCTATGCCAAATGTTCTAGGTTCAAAGAAAATATTGGTTTTAAAAAACTGCAATAAAATAATTTTTCATTTTTAATTTAATAACAATTCTACCATTTAATAAGAGAAGTTAACCACATAAATCAGAAGGCTGGGCAGAAGAAAAGGGATCTCTTCTGTCCTTGTAGAAAAGGCTAACAAAGGCAGCTGTTTCTACTTTTAGATCCATAGCAACTTACATGTACTAGAATTTACACAACGTTCCTACCCAGCCTTCAAAATACAGCAGCTCTGTTTCCAGTCTCCAGGTGATTAAAGCAACAATAAATTATGTCACATTTCTATTCCACCACCATGTAACTTAAGCATTTTTCTCTCAAATCCTCAATTCATGTTAGAAAATTATAATTACAGATTGTAAGGATTATGAATACTTTCATAGCAAACAAGAATTTCTCACTTGCTATAATAATCTGGCAATGTGTAGCAATAACAAAAACTTAGCAACAACTTATTTAAAATAGGTACGTACCTGCTATATATATTACAACTGGTTAGCTTAAGAATAATTATTCCATATTTTAAATACTATATTCAATAAATGAAGTAACATCAATTTAAAATTTAAAACCTCATGTTAAACAACTCAGTATCTATCACTTTTATACAAATAAATGAGATTCATTTAATCAACATTACTGACTAGCCTAATCCCTGGGAAAACGAGCATGATACAGGAGCTTGAAGTCACTAAGGTTTCTGGCAAACTAAACTGATTTATTTCTGATAATGCTAGTGTATCAAAACTTAGCAAAGGCCCACTTTCCTCCTGCTTTATGAAATTAAAGAAATGCTGCAGTTTAATAAAATGTAGCAAAATCAAGTAAAATTAATTTTTTGAAACCCTAAAATTAAGACTTAATGATGTTAAAAAAAATTTCACTCAATAAATGCATTTGGCCTACAATATCTCCTAACACTTTAACTAAAACTTTTAATGCATTTTGTACTTGGACATCTAAGCATAAGTTAAAATATTAGCACTTAGATTTATAATCTTAATTTTAAAAACTAGACTACTTTTATAGAGTTCATGTTAAGAAATACCTCCACTGTGTTTTCACTACTTTTTTCATGAGGTTTAATAAGCATTCCAATGAATTTAGTACAAAAGTAAGTTTCTACCACGTTGGCCTAATAGTTTTTATGCATTCTGATCTTCTGTACTAGGAAAAAAATAAATAGTAAACATTATAACTGCCCTGTAAGCTGCTATTTGTGCATTGGACATCAGAGTAAACAATTAAGCATTTTACCATACAGTAACGAATTCTTTCAGGATACAAAAGTCCATCTACTGATTTACAACAAACAAAATCTACACTTCCCATACCTCACCAGAAACCTCAAGTAGCTTTTAATGTGTTAAATACATAGTGTGTGGAAAACTGTGTTAAAAACAAAGCACAAGCATCTGCAACTGTTGAGATCTGGGTAAATGAGAGCTAAGACGAGTTTTCCTTGACTTTCATTTACTCTATGGACAAACAAAAACATTGTTTTCCTCAGAATGTCTTTTGCTTCAGTGTGCAAATTTTTTACTTTTTCACTAGTAATTTTACCCCAAAAAACATTTTTGCTAACTTTCCCTTTTATAATGAAAACTTGCTTTGCAAATGCAATAGAGCAGGAGTGAATTTGGTATGGACAACTTCTTACAATTTGACTATTATATCCATGTGCTTTCAAACATAGATGATACCTTCTATAGTGGAGTTGAGTCAACTATTTCAAGCATAAAGTCCATAAAGTTCAGAAATTTGTATTAGGTTTCTTGTTTTGTTTGACAATTTAGGGAATTTAGTACTCTATCAAAAAGATATTCAAACTTATAATGAAGATTAAATTCTTTACAATTATTCTTTTTAAAAGACTATTCTATACTTTACAACAATGGCAGCCATATTCATATAAGTAATCAAATTTTCATCTCAAAAAAGGTAAAACATTAGTTCTCCAGGTTTAAACTCCGACTTTTCCAGCCAGTCAGGTGCTTCCATGGAAAAATCATTTGCTACACAAATCTGGCAAGCCTAGTTTGATCCCTGGAACCTACATAAAGGTTGGAGGAGAGGAGTGATTCCACAAAGCTGTCTTTTGACCTCCAAACATACAGCTTGGTCCTTGAGCATGTGTATACACACACTCAAAATATACTTTTTTAATCAGACTCAAGAGTAAAAATAATCTAAAATTTAAGAAAACAGGTATGAAGATTTTACTACACACAGTAATTTTGAGGCTAAATTTCAAGGTCAACAATATTTTTAATTTTATTATGTTTTGTGGTTACATAATTAAGTTTTGTAATTCAATTGGCCTGTGAGTTTTTACGATACACAAGCATTATGGCAGAGATGTTGAATTATAGAAAAAGGGTCATGACCCACAGGAGTGTAAAACCCCATAATCAAGGTATACATCAAGCACTGCTTATTAGAAATGCTTGGAATGGAGTGTTTCAGATCAAAATGTAGGTATTTTGGAATACCTGTATATACTTAATGATACAACTTACAGATAGGTCCAACTCTAATTAAGAGTTTCATCTATTTCATATACACATAACCTAAAGGAAATTTTATGCTGTATTTTTAATGTGCCTACATCTGAACTGAAACCATCTATGTGAGTTAACTTGTAATAATTGTTACATGGAAAAAATGGCATCTAGGTACTATCAAAAGAGAGGAAAATAAGGAGATATGGCTAGTCTAAGACCTAAATTAAGGGGCTGCAGGCAGGCAGTTCAGTGGTTAGCAGGACTTGCTGCTCCTCCAGAGGAGCACCCACATCCGGAGGCTCATAACCTCCTGTAACTCCAGTTCCAAGGAATCCAATACATTCTTCTGGCGTCTGCAAGCTCCTACACACATGTGGCATTCACACACACACACACACACACACACACACACACACACACAAAAATAAAAGCAATAAAAACACATTTTTTATAAGACTTAAAATACTCAAGAATACTCAGCTTCTAGGGAAATATAAATAGAATTGTGGGTTAGAGTTAACAAAAGAAAACTAATTTGAAAACTGACCTTTCTCTAAAAACCATTCAAACAATGAAAGATACACCAGCTGACTGGTTGGATATATTTGAAATATAATTAGACATTGTACTATTAAAGTATAATAGCTATTAGAATATTAAAATAATGTGCACATATTTGGAAAGAGTGCTATCATGATTAGAAATGAAACAGTGGGCTTATTACTAAAACAAAAGCTATCATCTCTTAAGAAAAATTCATTTTTACACCTGAGGAAAGCTGAGGAAACTCAATGAATATATTTCTTCCCTTTCTCATTAAAAAAAAAAAGTGAAGATAATCCTAAGTGTCTCTGCCACTCTTGTCACAGGCCCTAACAAGCATGACAGCTTTGTACTTCCACCAGCAGGTGGTAAAAGGAGCTGTCATGCATGTCACTGTCACCAATATCAACTCTTCTACTATCAAACCCTGCAGCATCACTAAGATAAAAGCTGAGTCTGCTGGGAGCAAGGTCATTTTCCTCACCCTGCTTCCATGAAAGCAATGTTTCATATTTTCTTGAAAGATGTTAACAAGGCAGACTACAAAACATATCTACCACGTTTTCAAGATGAAACGAAAAAGTGGCATAAGACAGAACAATAACATTATGAAGAAATTACTTTCCCTTTAGAGAATTAAAAACATCTAATACTCAAAGTAGGTGGAAATTTTTTTTTTTTTTTTTTGGTTTTTTTTTTGAGACAGGGTTTCTCTGTGTAGCTTTGCGCCTCTCTTGGAATTCACTTGGTAGCCCAGGCTGGCCTCGAACTCACAGAGATCCGCCTGGCTCTGCCTCCCAAGTGCTGGGATTAAAGGCGTGCACCACCACCGCCCGGCCGAAATTTTTAATTTAATATAAAAATTTTCATGTTAGTGCTAACAAAATGAGGACTCTGAGCACACAAAAAACAGACTGGGAATGCAGAGAAAAAGACAAATACATCAGCCCATATATTACTCATGATTCCATGCTATATCCTATATATGGGCTATTTTTATTGGTATACAATAGTACATGTTGACTGGACAGAGAAGATTATTGTACTACTCATCCCATAGGGCCAGCTAAAATGGAAAAATTAGCTAGGCATGATGGTGCACATCTTCAATCTAAGTAGTCAGACAACAGAGGCAGGCAGATTACTCTGAGTTTAGGCCATCCTGGTCTACACATAGTTCCTGATCAGCCAATATAATATAGCGAGATCATGACTCCAAAAAAGAAAGAAAGAAGCCAGGCATTGGTGGCACATACTTTTAATCCCAGCACTCAGGAGGCAGAGGCACACAGATCTCTGCGAATTCAAGGCCAGCCTGGTTACAGAGTGAGCTCCAGGACAGCCAAGGCTACACAAAGAAACCCTGTCTCCAAAAGCCAAAACCAAAACCAAACAAATAAACAAAATTAAATTTACCCACTCCTTACTCTAAAGGTTTTCTTCCCATGTGTTTTTATTTTGTTACTGAACAAAATTCTAGCAAACTATAGCTACCTTACTGTATAAAGCTGCCATAACTATATATACTACAATAAGTCAATTGTAAAAACGAAAACTTTAATAATGTCTCCCCCAAAAAAGTGCTTGACACACACTAACTCATCAGAAAATAGTAGAGGAATTGAAAGTAAACAAGTTTTTAGTTTCTGATCTTACTCCTATATCCTAATTCAAACAGTGTTACTCAAAATGTAGCCAGCCTATATCAGAATTCTCTATAATGCTGGTTTAAAATGCCTTTTCCTCCTGGCTAGCAAGGTGGCTCTGTGGGTAAGGGCACTTGACACCAAGCCTGAAGACCAAGTTCAATACTCAGGACCCACATAATAGAAGGAGAAGACCAACCTTCACAAGTTGTCCTCTGACCTTTCTACAGGTGTGCATGACACATGCATAAATACACACACACACACACACACACACACACACACACACACACACACACACAAATAAATAAAAATAAAAAATAAATAAAATAAAATGCCAACTTTGGGGTCCTTCTGACTTTCTCAATCAAAGTCTCTAGGGTTTTAGCCCTGAAAGGCCCATTTTAAATAACGACTGACAAGTTTCCAATCAGCTGACTTACAATCACCCACAGCAGCTCACAGTGGAAGTCTGAGCACTGCAGAGGCTGGGCAGAACAATCACTGACTCAGGGCTGCAGTGTCACCCTGAGCAACACAGCACAAAGCCTTCTCAGAGAAAGGAGGAGAAGAGAACCACTAATTTGATTATCAGAAGACTAAAGGTTCAGGATTTTCAGGTTTCTAATAAATTAAAAGTTACAGATGCAGCTGACACTGAATTCAATTGATATCAAACTACCTTCTTGAAGAAAAAAAATAAACTTAATGACCTTAAATACTTAACCATACACACTGTAATCAATCCACCACATTAGCTTCGTAGGAACATAAATTATAAATAAGTCACTGATAAAACATTTCCATTAAAAACCAAATATTCATTTTACATAGTAGCACAGGTCTGTCATCTCAGTTGGAAGGCTGAGCTGAAGAAAGATCACAAGCTCAAGGCATTCAAAGCTTGGATTGGTTAGTGAGACCCTGTCTCAAAATAAATAAAAGGGCTGGGTGATATGGCTCAGTTGTAGCCTATCAGACAGTGTGTGGCTGTGTGGGGGTATGAGTATGTGCACACTGAGAATATAAAATGGTACCACTATAAAACATGACATAAGCCACCATGCTATTCAGTAATATATACCATTCAGACAAAATAGTTAATTATAAAAATCTCATGACCATTGTTTGTCATTAAATTATATTATTCCGACCATAAAATGCTATTCTTGAATACCTTTACTCTTTTCAACAAAACTATTAAAATATATTGAACATCAAGAATAAGAATTACCTCTGGAAAAATAAAACAATTATCTCTGCAAATGGGGAAAGGGGGAGGCTAGGGGATGTGGGGTGGCTGGAGTGATGGCTCTTCAGAAAGAGCACTGGCTGCTGTTGCAGTGGATTCAGGTTTGGTTCCCAGCACGCACATGGTAGCTCGCAAGCATCTATAACTCCAGTTCAGAAGATCCAACACCCTCTTCTGCCCTCTATGGTTACTAGATGCAAATACATATGTTGTGTAAACAACAATACACAATATAGAGATGGACTTAAAAAAAAAAAGAATTACTCAAAAGCAACAACAACAAAACAAAAAGCAGCAGTCTCCTGTTCTTAAAATCACGGGTAAAACTGGCTTAATTCAAGAATAAATTGTAAAATATTACAACAGAAGATCTTGACTGACTTATAACACAATAAGGGATCAGTCAAGCAAGGAGAATGATACTTTCAACTGAATAAAGAGATATGTTCCTAAGAATAAAAGGGATCCCAAGGCCAGATCCTTCCTCTTCTTCCCTTACCTCTCAACCTTCAAATATTTATTATTTATGAGGAATACATGGACTGACTAGCCTTAACAAATATTACCCAGACATCTTCCCTCTCAAAATTCAGAAGCAGATTACTGGCAAAGAGACTGTTAAATATGAATCAAGTTGTGCAAAAACACCTAAGTTTAGAGATCTAACATTCTAGAATGCCACTCTACGCTCACACAGAGTTGGCTGCAAGGAAATTGTGAAATGACAAGCAGAAGAATTCAACTGTCATTATTAACTAACTTGAAAAATCTACTTGCCTAAAACTTAAGATTCTCATTTATCTGTACCCTGAGATTGAATGATGGAGTACATGCAATCAGAGCAAAGACAAAGAAAAAACTGTTGTCATCTATCTCGTAATACATCACAGAAATAATTTTGTAGCCTCTGAAATACTGTTTCTTTTAAATATAATGACCTATCAATAACCATTTATATTAACAAAAACGTTTACTGGTTTCACAATATAATTTCTCAAGTTGCATAAATGATTCTAAGAGCTTAATACTAACATATGCCACTAGATCCAGTGGGTAGAATCACAAACCACCGAACACTGTCAAATAGCAGCAACCATCAGTCCTAGTTACTGCTGTATCCAGGTCTGCTAGCTTGTAAGTGCTCATAAAAGCATTCCATAAATCATAGATCCTAGATAGCAGCATATACAAATCTATTATCTCACAAGCACAAAAAAAATGGAAATTCTTTTAAATGGTCCATTATGATAGCATTCAGCCCTCAAACCAAATCTGAACATTACATAAAACATTTGATTCCTATATGCTTACAAAGGTGGCAGAAATAAAACAAATATGTCAACCTCAGTATCACAAGGCAAAACATAATAAAAGTTAAAAAAACAAAACAACAAAAAAAACCCAAAAAACAGAGCAATGGGGCTTAAAGGAAAAGGATTATATGTCCCAAAGAAGCTGTACAAAGAACTGGCATTGGAACTTTAAGATGACAAGGATCCCACAAGGCAACAACATCAACAAGTACATGAAGCAGGAAGCAAAGCTTTCAGCTCAGAAGTCTTGAGTGACACCTAAACTGAATATAAAGACAGAGAGAATTCAGGAAACTAGGTAATAATCTCATTTTATCACACACAAAAAAGAAAATTAACTTTTTAATATTCTTAAACATTTTGCTGTCTTTGTACTTTCAGCCTTCTGGTATTGATGCATACAATTATTTTTCACAAACATTTCTTTTTCTTTTCCCCACGACAAAGTTTCTCTGTGTAGCCCTGGCTGTCCCAGAACTCACTCTGTAGACAGGCTGGCCTCAAACTCAGAGATCAGCCTGCTGCTGCCTCCCCAGAGCTAGGATTAAAGGTGTGCACCACCACCGTACAACTTCATAAACATTTCTAATGACGGCATTCTGGTTTTAATCAAGAGTTTCTCCACTTGGTGGTGATTTTTCTGATCCAGTCACATCTGCTACTCAGGATATTGTTCAGCTATTTCTTTCCTAGTGTCTCTCCCCATCTGCCAACCCAAGTTTTTCTAGCCTTATTTAAATCATCAGAAAATATTTACTTTAGTTACTAAAGAATTAGTATCAATAAGAGTGTTTTGATAGCATCCTTAACATTGGGAGTTTAATACATTTTGTTTTTTCTTCATTCTTAATAGATTTATAATAAATGTAATATGTGCAGAAAACAGATCCAGGTAGTAAAGTTTTATTCATGGTAGAGGTACTCATTTACTTTTGTTTTAGTTCTGTGAGAGTTTTAAGTTTCATACAATCTGTTTTGATCATATTCACATATTCCTAACTCTTCCCAGATCCATCTCCACTTCTCTATTCATCTAGCTTTGTGTACTTTTCTTTTTAAATCCTTTAAGACCAAATCAATCCCTAAGCCCAGTAAATATCTTTCTAGATTTAAACACATGTGAGGGCACCTAAAAAAAAGTATTTTCATTCTATTTCTATTACCAAGTTTAGGCCCTCAGGATCTAGATCACTTTGATGTGAGAAACCAAATTAAGGTTAGCATCTCTCATAAATTTCATTTTTCTCTTCTTAAAGTACAATTCGACTTATTTTCATCCCCCAGTTATACTATTTATAGCTACATTTTACTGAAACCTAAAATAACAAAGTAATACTCAACAGAAAATCATAGAATGCCATATATCATGGTACACATCTTTAGTCCCACAACTAGGGAGGTAGAGACAAAATAAGGAGTGCAAAGCCAGTCAGATTTATAAGACATCTGTCTCAAAAACAAAACAAACAAGCAAAATAGAAAACAAAGAAGTAAAAGAAGATAATAGAAATGCTGCAGCAAAGGCTCTGCATTTTTCTAATGTTGAATTGGAGATATCTTACAAGTTACATAACATTTCAAAAATACAACTATAGAAAAAATATTTATAATTGTTTTTCAACGTAAAAAATATAAAACACTCGGAAATCTAACTACAAATAGTTGTAAGTAAAAAATGACAAAAATGCAGTAACAAATTCAGTTCTAAGATTTGAAAAAGAAAAAGACAACTGGAGCAAGAGAAACCACATTCAAAACTCCAGCCAATAAGAAAAGTGCTATCAAATACAGGACATTTCAAACCTAGAAGGAAGGGGTATTCACAAAATAACTAAGGTGTAAAACACTGAAGTTAAATGCTTATTGGTTCTCAGAGTCAGTAAGTTCACAGCTCCAGGAAGCAAAACCTCATTATTTTCCAGGTGACAGTAAATGGTACTGCTTGGAGTGCAATGTGGTTGCTATGTGAGCAAGCTAGACCCAAATAACTTACAGATGGATAAAAGTGAAGCCATAAGAATATCTGAAGAGGCCGGGCGGTGGTGGCACACGCCTTTAATCCCAGCACTCGGGAGGCAGAGCCAGACGGATCTCTGTGAGTTCAAGGCCAGCCTGGGCTACCAAGTGAATCCCAGGAAAGGCGCAAAGCTACACAGAGAAACCCTGTCTCAAAAAACCAAAAAAAAAAAAAAAAAAAAAAAAAAAATCTGAAGAATATCAAGGAGAATTTTTTTTTTTTAAAGTTTTTCAAGGCAGGATTTCTCCATGTAGCCCTGGCTGTCCTAGAACTCAGTCTGTAGAACAAATTGGCCACAAACTCACAGATCTGCCTGCCTCTGCCTCCCCTTAAAGTCATGTGCCACCAACCACCTGGCTGAGAATAAATTTTAAATACTGTAATAAGAAGCAAAAGTAACCCAGTAGGTAAAAGAGTACCATGTGTAATTAGAAAAAAAGTTAAATAAGACATTTAAAAAGTAACAAAATGGGTAAATGTCTAGTCTATATAATATAGCAAATAAACCTCTACTAGCAAGAGTATTTACAATCAACATGGAAAAGAACACAGTTAACATACCAGTACAAAACAATGACAAATACAAAGGTATGCAACCACAGACATTAAGAACACATTCAAATCAGAATTAAAGGTGTGTGTGTGTGTGTGTGTGTGTGTGTGTGTGTGTGTGTGTGTCAATTTCACGTTATTTAAAAAGTAACTTTTAAGATGCATTTTATTTCCATATGAGAGAGAGGAAGGAGGAGAGGGGCAAGGGCAAGGGTGTGCATGTTTGGTGAAAAGCAGATCACAACTTTCAGAAATCAATCCCATCCTATTCAGGTTGGAGAAATCAAACTCAGGTTGTCAGGCTGGACAACAGCTGCTACCCACTGAGTCATCCATTATCCTAGAAAATAATTTTAAATGCCAATGACTATTAATTTTGACAAAGTTATATGTATGCTTCTTCAAATTGCTATTAGTAACATATTTCGTTTTAAAATATTAAAACAAACCTTAAAAATGACCTCTAACCAAGAAATTTACCTTCTAAAATTTACCCTAAGAAAACAATGCAACCGGTCTTCAAGTATGGTCATCAAAATAAAGGTAATAACAAAAAATATAAATAATCAAAACAAGTAACAATAGTAGACTATTTATAAAATTACTGGATAGTTTACAAGTAAATATCACTTAGTTAAGTTAGTCCATATTCTGTTGCTATAACAGAATATTTAAGACTGGGTAATTTATAAAGGAAAGAACTTGGTTTCTCATGACTATAGAGCCTAGGAGTCCAACAGCAAATGGTCTCACACTTCATCACAACATGATAAAAAGTACAAGGAAAAGAATTATATCCCCTATGTGAAAAACCATGTTCCCAGTAAGTGACGTATGCCCATTCATTAATTCTTCTAAAGTAGCTAATCCTCTTAAAAGTCCCGATCCCCAGCACTGCCACAAAAGCAATCAAATTTCAATATGAATTGGGAAAGAGAAACCAAATTTAAGTCGCAGCACTAGCAGTTAAAATGAGGACACACACTCATATGAACTAACATGGAAGTGTGTCCACAATGCAAAGCCCAAGACGGTGTGTGTGACAAACACCGCAGTCTGCAGGCAGACAGACAGACAGGAAGCTAAAACTCTCCAAAATACCAATAACGAATCCATTTAGAAATTAACATATATCTCAATTTTCTAGTTTTCACAGCATATCATTATTTGATAATTTAAAAGGTTTTACAAAATATCGGCCAGCAAGATGAATCACTAGGTAAAGACATTTGCCACCAAACCTCACAATCTGAGTTTGATTACCTAGGACTTCCACAAGTTGTCCTCTGAACTCCTTATCTATACCATGCCACAAGTGTACACACACACACACACACACACAAATAAATACCTTTTAAAGTGCAATGCTCTATAGAGAAAAAATAATGAAGAAAATGCAGGTAACATCCATGAAAAAGGATATCAATCTTAACATTAAAGATTTCTAAGTGGTAAAGAGTATAACTTTCACTGGAAAAATCTACTGCACTTAAATTTATAAAATTCACAAATTCATGTACTCTTTGGTCTCAGAGAGCACAAGTTGTAAAACTCTAGGAAAACAGTTTTAGTTTTGGTAAAGGGGAGAACATCTGTATTTAATGAATAAAGGTGCTCAAACTGTCACCTTAAATATATATTTGAGAATAACTATAGACTTCAATTGTATGCTTTAGATTATTTATTTTAGAAGAAAAATGAACATAAAGGAAAAGAGTATTTCAGTCATACACAAAACTTAAAAGCCTGTGGATTCTACAGTAAATTTCCAACATGACACATAAGTGACCAGACATATTTCAGGTTGGGGAGGATGTTGTATGGAATGAAGGCCATAGGTCAGACGTGGGTGTTGTTCCTCAGGAAACATCTACTATGTTCTTTGAGATAAAGCCTCTTGCTGGGACCTGGAACACACCTATTAACACAGGCTGGCTGGCCAGCAAGCTTAGGGACCCTCCTGTCTCAGCCTCTCTAGCACTGGAATTACATGCGCAAGCCATCAGTTCTGGCTTTTGGGGGGAATCTAACTCAGGTCTTCATACTTGTGTGGCAAGCACTTTACTGACTCAGCGATCTCCACAGCCCTCAGAAATCCAACCCCTCCTGTTCTAGTTCTGTGATCATGAGACTGCTGCCTCATCTCAAGAGACTCTGTCCATCTCTAAAGTGGCATTACTTCAAAAGGCTGCCGGAACGTTTCATGAGAACTAGCTCATGATGTAAGGCTCAGGACTTGGCACCTGGGATCAACACAACACTTATCACATTATTGTGGAATTTGTTTTAAAACAGTTAACAATGGCATTTCAATTCAATTATGTGACATAGTCATTTTTTAAAGGAATAAATAAAAATAAATAAATAAAAAGGAATTCACTGTGACTTCTTCCCTCAATAGGTACATTGGGAACTTCGATTTTCTTAAGTTTTTTTGTTGTTGTTTTTTAATTTTCTGTGCATTAGTGTTTTGCCTGCATGTATGTCTGTGTGAGGGCTTCAGATCTTGGAGTTACAGACAGTTGTGAGCTGCCATGTGGTTGCTAGGAATTGAGCCCAGGTCCTCTGGAAGACCAGCCAGTGCTGTTAACCACTGAGTCATTTCCCCAGCCCTCTTAAGTATTTGTTATTATCCTTTGGTACCCATCTCTAACTTGAAAATCTGTGGAGTAAGACTTGTAGGGGCCCACAGGGGCTCCCTAGTAAGACCTTACTCAAGGTCAGAGAATCTGAGCTTGCTTTACCCAGCAGGGCTGCACAACAGGATGATTTGGCCACAGGTGTGGTCACCAGGTGTTTTGAAGGATTTACACTTGGCTGTACATTGTGCTTTGATCTTGAAAGGGAGAGGTCTTTTGCCTCACCCATTGGCATTGTATAAAAAGTCCTTTGGAATAAACCTCTAGGTGACTGGGTAAATGTACATTTGAATGCAAAGAGGTAGAACACAACCACAAAGTATGACATGTGCCCAAGGTGACTGTTAAAATGTGACAATTTTTTTTTTTTATTTCAGTCCTAAAGAAAAAAGGATGAGAGAAAAGCAATCTTTGGGGGCCCTTTTATATACCAGACAAAGGCAAAAGCAGTCTATAAATTCTGTCTCAGTAAATCTCAACACTCTTTAGAAATGGGAAAGAAGTTCTTCAAATCCAGCCATCAAGACAGAAGAAAATGGAATTTAAACCATAATCTAAATGGTTCCAAAGCTCATCTCTTCCTGTCTCAATCTAAATTTCACAGCAGAAACGTTTGTAATCATTTCTGGTATAATTTTATGATAGTCTCAAGTCTCTAAAGTGTTAGCAATGTATCACTTTGATGAAAGAAGAATTTCTGCACTCTGTTGTTCTGACCATTATGTTAAAATAACTAGGTTACAAGTACACATTCAACAAGATTTATTCAGTCATTTACTCTCAGTGAAAATCTCTCTAACCAATCCTTTTTGGCTTTTAGTTTTCATTACTACAGTTTAACTCACTTTAAAACATTAATTTCACTACTTAGTGCTAAGCAGTAATTTTGGTACATCAATTAATTAGGTGGCTATTCTTAATGATTCTCAAACTTTGTCAGTAGACAGTATGTCGTAGTATATACATGAAAGACTGGGATGTTTCTTGTTTTATTTTTCAAAGAAGAGATCACCCTGGGTATACTTTCAGCCCTGATCAAGTTGGAGAATCTAGGTTACCATATGGGGAATCCCAAATAAACACTAACTCTCCTACTCAATTGAAACTGGTTATACAAATCTGTTCCCAAATAAAGCTTTAGAGCCTATGACTGCCTCAATGAGTTAATATACCTACTAAGAAACAATATCCAATCCCATCTCTTTTTCTATGTGTGCAGGAGTACATGCATGAGCCCGTGGAAGTTGGAAGTGAACAGTGAGAGTAAACAGAGTACATTCCATAAGCACTCTCCATCCACCTTAGTTTTTGTGGCAAGACCTCTCGATAAACCTGGAACTTCCTAATTACTAGAATGGCTGACCACCAATGCTCCAGGGATGCTCCTATCTCTGGCCCCCTAGCACTGGGGTCACAGGCACATGCTGCCATGCCTACCTTTTGACATGGGAGCTGGGGATCTAAACTCAGACACTCATGCTTGTGTGACAAACACTTTACTGACTGGGCCTTCTCCCCAATACTCAAGACTTACACATCTTCAAACTTCTTTTAGAATAGATTGGGGAGCAGGAAGCTGGACAGATGGCTCAGTGGTTAAAAGCACTGGCTGCTCTTCCAGAAGATGTAGGTTCAATTCTCAGCACACAAATGATAACAGCCATCTGCAATTACAGTTCCAGGAGATCCAACACCCTCTTCCGGCCTCCATGAGCATTATACACATAGACATACATGAAGGCAAAACACCTATACACATAAGTTGAAGGCCAGTCTGGTCTACAGAGCGAGATCCAGGACAGACACCAAAACTACACAGAGAAACCCTGTCTCAAAAAAAAAAATTATAATATATAAAAATTAGAATAGTTTCTCAAACAAAGCCTAAATTTATAAATAAGGCAAAGCCACCTAATTTCAACTAAGCAAATTAGGAGACCAGAGTTAAACAGCTAACATTCTCTTCATCCAAATCAGAAGATTTCTTCAGAGTATGTACTAAACAAATACAATTGTTGAACTACTAGCCTCAACAGGAAACTCAATGGAAAATTTACTGCTCACTGCAATGAAATCTTGATTAAATATATTCTTATTTCCATTAGGCCCTGGCTTGATCCCTAGCACCACAAAATGAGCTATAACCCAAAAGTTAACAAACTGGAGTTCGCTTTTCAAAGGCTCTAGAGTAGAACCATTTTCTTGCTCACTTAGGTAGTGACAGAGTTTAGTTCCTTGTGGTTGTGAGACAACTAGCAAGTCCCATTTCTTTCCTGGCTATCAGTTGAGAGCAGGTGCCAACTTCTAATCACATCTATCTGACTTGATTCTCAGTCCCTTTTTTTTACCTTCAACACCAACAACAACAGATCACATATTCATCATGCTTCAATTTCCTGTCTTCATCCAGCATCCAGCATTTGATAGAGTCTTTTGCCTTTCTCTTCCATTTTTTTAAAGAAGTTAGTGACTGACAGTGAAACCACAAGAATAACCTATAATATCCTTGTCTCAAAGCCCATACCTGTAACTGCAAAATCCTTTTTGCCATTCAAAGTAACGTATTTCCATGAATTTGGGCATGAACATCTTTGAGGTGGTCATTATGATGCCTAGGGTACTATTTTTATTGAACTTTACTCATCTGAAGTCAGAAATTAAACCAGAGAGCCTGACAACTGCTATAACATGAATTTATGTTAATCCCCAATGCAATAGTGTTGGTAGGCAAGGCCTTTGGGTACATAAAATTTAGACACAGATTTTCAATTATTACCTATTGCAGAATATTATTTTAACTGGACAAAGATGTGTTGCATTTGTTTATACTGCAGAATATTACTTTAACTGTGTAAAGGTCTGTTACTTTTGTTTATGCTGCATTTGTTTAACAATGCAAGGATGTGTGCTTAAATATGTAAAGGTATGTTGCATTTCTTTCACCTTGCCTGCCTAAGGCACCTTATTGGTCTAATAAAAAGCTGAACAGCCAATAGCTAGGCAGAGAAAGGATAGGCGGTGCTGGCCGGTAGAGAGAATAAATGGGAGAAATCTAGGCTCAGAGAGGAACCAGAGAAGGAGGAGGAAGAGAGAACAAGGGACATACGCAGGGCCAGAAGCTAGGCCAGGCAGCCAGACATGGCAAGCAGTGAAAGTAAGATATATAAAATAAAATACAGTAAAAAACCGCAAGGCAGAAAGTAGATAAAGAGAAACAAGTTAGTTTAAGTTAAAAGAGCTAGAAAGAAACAAGCCTAAGCTGGGTGGAGCATTCATAACTAATAAAAAGTCTCTGTGTTATGATTTGGGAGCTGGTTGGTGGCCTAAACAAAATAACCTGGTACAATTACCTTTTACAATACTTTAACTTGTGTAAAGTAAGTGACAGAACTCTGGACCATTTCATTCTGAGCACCATACCTTCTTGATGCATGTCCTAAAATAAACTAGCCAAAAGATGTATCTGTGGATAACTAACTTGAGGGGTTTTTTTTGTTTTGTTTTTCCCTTTTTTTAATTTTCTTAGTTCAATCCTTTAAAAAACACGTTCCAGGAATTATTTTCCAAAGTGAACTTGTGTTTATTTTACCATAATCAATATGGAAAAAAATCTGGATTGCCACTCCTGAACTCTGAATAAGATCCTAGCTGTGATCATTAAAAAACAAACAAACAAACAAAAAAAAAAACACACACACAACCCTTTCATTCACCAAAAAGGATTTGAAGTTCCTATCACACATATTAAAACAAAATGAATAAATCTGGATCCTATTTTACTAAACATTTCTCAGAAAGTCATACCTGTTGTTCACATGACACTAACTTGACAATTTCCATATCTATAATGACAATCATAAATTGATATTAAAGCCTTCTAACTTAATTCTAAGCTATTTCCATTTCAACAAACCCAAGAGTAATTAAAAAAAAAAACTGTTTCAAACTGTATGTTCTACTCACAAAGTAATGAAGCATAAGAGTGATGAGAAGCAGAGCAACACACCTACACACCTGTACAATATTATAGAGACTCAAGGCTGCACCTACACACCTGTACAATATTATAGAGACTCAAGGCTGCACCTACACACCTGTACACTATTACAGAGACTCAATGCTGCACCTACACACCTGTACAATATTACAGAGACTCAAGGCTGCACCTACACACCTGTACACTATTATAGAGACTCAAGGCTGCACCTACACACCTGTACACTATTATAGAGACTCAAGGCTGCACCTACACACCTGTACACTATAATAGAGACTCAAGGCTGCACCTACACACCTGTACACTATTATAGAGACTCAAGGCTGCACCTACACACCTGTACACTATTATAGAGACTCAAGGCTGCACCTACACACCTGTACACTATTATAGAGACTCAAGGCTGCACCTACACACCTGTACACTACTATAGAGACTCAAGGCTGCACCTACACGCCTGTACACTACTATAGAGACTCAAGGCTGCACCTACACACCTGTACAATGTTATAGAGACTCAAGGCTGCACCTACACGCCTGCACAATGTTATAGAGACTCAAGGCTGCACCTACACGCCTGCACAATATTATAGAGACTCAAGGCTGCACCTACACGCCTGTACAATGTTATAGAGACTCAAGGCTGCACCTACACACCTGTACAATGTTATAGAGACTCAAGGCTGCACCTACACACCTGTACAATGTTATAGAGACTCAAGGCTGCACCTACACACCTGTACAATATTATAGAGACTCAAGCTGCATTTCATTAACAAGCTATGTCATTTAAAAGGAATAAACAGCAAATAACCCATAATTATGGGTACTGCTTCTACACATTCAAGTCATACTTTAACAAGTTCTTAATACCAATATTTGTTTAACATTATGAATTTTACATGCTACAATGGAAATGAGTAGTGGCTTCAGCATCCAAACAAGAAAACACACACACAAAGAAGAAATGAAAATCTTCCCTAATTACTTTGAAGAAACATTTACTAAATAACTTCCTTTCAACTGTAAGTGTTCCAGCAAGGGATGATAATAGGTAAAAGTATACAGCTTCCATAACATTATTAATCAGTCATATTAATAAAACATAAAAGGGCTGTTGTAAATGTGAAATGGAAGGAAAACAGTAGACTAACGTGCACAATAAGTGAGCTGCTTGTTATTTTCTGTATGCCATTCTGAATTTCACAACAAAACACCACAATAAAAGATAAAACAAATTCAATAGGATTTTAAGTGATGTTACCTTAATAAGAGTTTTATTTGAGTCTGTGCTACTTTACTATGCTGCCTACACCACAGCAAACCCATAGTAAGACTTTCAAATCATTTGGATTTCAGAATAGCATCACCTCCACCTGATGGTAGCTGAACCCTAGTTCCAAAAGTAATTTAGAAACATAGATATCTAAATCAAGCATATTTGTCCTGTGTTAAATTTATCTATGTCAAAACACCAATGTAAAACTGCAGAATGACTTACCCATACCAAAGTTTTTTGTGACATGTTAAAAAATGTACCACCTCAGACCAATAAAGGTAATACTATAAACAGTCTCACAGTGTATCTACCACCTTTGCTTCAATATATAACTGCAGTGAGCTTAAAATAAAACTTACTAAATTTGCAGCAACTAAATCTTACAGACATTAAAAAAAATACCACTCATTAATTCAGTGCTCTCTGAGTGACCATCTACTATATAAAAAATTTATAAAAGCATGTTTTCACCTGTGCATGAATCAGTTTCACTTGGTCATAAAAGTATTTTTAACAGCTTAAGAAAGCATCACAGTTATAACAAGAACATTATTAGATGAAAGTTATAATTATCCCTTCTTCCAAAATAAATATGTAACAAAAGGCTTACAAAAAATATTTTTGGCTTAAAGAACATTCCCTCATGATATGAGTTTAGGACACAATTAGATGGGAATGAAAATGCAAAACTTGGAAAACAGATAGTCAACATTACAAATTAATGGAGTTCTATGTTCTACTTACCTAACTGCTTCCTTATAATTTACTACTAATTTTATATATGTGTGTGTATATTTGTATATATACATATATATTTGAGACAGGTTCTATGTAGTCCTGGCCTGGAACTAACTATGTAGACCAGGCTGGTGTTGAACTCACAGAGACCCTCCGGCTGCCTCCCAAGTGCTGAGATTAAAGGTGTGCACCACCATGCCCAGCTAATTAAACTTTTTTAAATGATCTTAAAATAACTTACCAAAGCTTTAATATAGACCATTAAGTCATTAACTGCCACAATCACAAAATGCATCTGCTGTACATCATAAATAATGCATATTAATATTTTATATCTGATTTGAAATATGAGGTAATCATATTTCAATCAAAAGCCATTCTCTCATTTTCACCTAAGAGGTCTTCATTTAGATTTAGTTTATATTCAAGGTAGTCTTAGAATGTGGGATAAAATTGTGAATTTTTTTCATGGGTTTTAAAAAAAGGAGACATTTAGAGACCTAACAATGACAGCAATCTTTTTGGCAAATCAATAAATGCTGCCAAAGACTTTAAGGAAAAGCACTGGTGGTTTAAGAGCACAGACTCTGGAGTCAGAGTTTTCCAGGAACACTATATGTGCAACTTCAGAACCCAGTAGAATATAGCTATAAAAAGAAAGGAGACTTTGTGTTTTGTTTTGGGACATATCGTTAATGTCTAAAATAGCACAAGGCATGTGCGGTAGGCAGGCATTCAATAAATATTTATAGAAGGGATTAATAAATTTGCCTAAGTTTTATAAGAATAAAATGACAAGTTTTTTTCTTACTGCTTCATGGGAAGTAAAGATGAGTCCAAAGGTTTTGAAAAGCAGGAGAAAAGTTTGTCTCCTGGAAACCACATCAGCAGCATTGTTAGCATCAGATTTATAATTCCAATACAGAGACAGTGACAGAATTGAACTTCTCAAACACAAAACCTGTATCTATTCACTAAATTTATATTGGGTTCCTAACAAGCTATTTACGCTGAAATAATCATTTGATAACTATATGAATTACAAATCTTGATTTTCATAAACAGACCAGAGTACACACGAAAGTATTGTCTGGCTTGTTTTTAATGGAAAAATTTTCTTCCTTTAAATTCTACTTGTAGAAAAACTCAACAATAGAGTAAATAAAAATAAAATTAAAAGCTAACTACAAATATACCTTTGTAAGGTATAGTAATCAGTTCATAGATACATTATTTTCAAAAACTAAAAAATATTGAAGATAAAGCCAATACTACATTAGAGAAGAGGTTTAAAGAACACAACTCTAGCCGGGCAGTGGTGGTGCACGCCTTTAATCCCAGCTCTTGGGAGGCAGAGCCAGGTGGATCTCTGTGAGTTCGAGGCCAGCCTGGTCTACAGAGCGAGATCCAGGACAGGCACCAAAACTACACAGAGAAACCTTGTCTTGGAAAAGAAAGAAAGAAAGAAAGAGAGAGAGAGAGAGAGAGAGAGAGAGAGAGAGAGAGAGAGAGAGAAAGAAAAGAAAGAAAGAAAGAAAGAAAGAAAGAAAGAAAGAAAGAAAGAAAGAAAGAAAGAAAACAACTCTATGTGTATTACTACATCTATTGGTTCTAGAATATAATAATCATAATAAAATATTTGCTATTTTTAAATATACTGGACTGTAATTGAGGATAAATGCATACACTAAACCTTGAAATAGTTTTTTATCTATGGTTAATTACTACTACAGATAAATTTTGCTGCTTAAAGAATGAGAATTATTAAATGAAGCTCATAGCTGATACTAGAACTTTTACACCCATATGTAAGAATACACTGTGAAAACAATACTCAGTGCCTTCCTCAGCCATTATCAGAGACACTTCCTCCTGCCACACACTGGGAATAAACACAGAGACCCACAGGCAGACATAATGAAGAGAATGGCAGGCAGTGGAACATAGCCCTGGATGTAAATATCTCCATCAAATGCCTCCCCTCGGGGCTCAAGAAACCTTGCAGAAGAGGAAAGGGTATAAGAGACAAAAGGGAAGGAGGACATCAAGAAAACAAGGATGAAAGCACATATGAACTCACAGAAATTGAAGCAGCACGTACAAGACCTGCACAGTTCTGTGCCAGATGGAGTCCTAGAGCTGAAAGGAAAAACAGACACATGCCCCCATCCCTCACCCAGAAGCTGTCTCCAATTGATAACCATTTTGTGGCGGCCCACAAAGGTTTTCTAGTGAGATATGAGCTTGCTTTACCCAGCAGGGCTGCATTTAGAAGATTGTTTGACCATGTGCATGGTTACTAGGTGATTGGAAGGGTCTAGACTTGGCTGAGCTAGGGGGAGGTCTTTTGCTCCACCCCTTGGCATTTCTATAAATAGCCCTTTAGAAGAGACAGAAGGAGCCACCAGATATTGACCAAGGCCCTCCCCAGGCTATCCTTTGTTTTCTATCTGTTTCTCTCCCCTCTATCTTTCTACCTAAAATCTCTTATTCCTCTCTCCTCAAGAGTATCCTGGGGAAAAAGTGGGGGAGGATTCCCCCACACCATTTGCAAATGAAAATGAAAATTTAGTTTTCTCCAAGGGAAAACAAACTACTCTTAAGGGTAGACTGCATGCCTAGCAGTATATGGCTAATAGAAAATGAACACAATGGCATCTTTGGAAGTTCCTTGTCTCATAATGTCTTATAAGCTTTATTATTATTATTATTATTATTATTATTATTATTATTTATTTTTATCTTTTTTTATTTAATTTATACATTTTTCTCTCTCTCTCTTTACCTTATAGGGCCTATAGTGGTTTGAATAGTTATGGCCCCCACAGACTCATGTGTTTGAATGCTTGACCCATAGGGAGTAGCAGTATTAGGAGGTATGGCCTTGCTGGAGTGGGTGTGGCCTTGTTGGAGGAAGTGTCTCACTGGGGAGGTTGGCTTTGAGATCTCATATAAGCTCAAGCCACACCCAGTGAGACTGTCCACTTCCTACTGCCTATGGGTCAAGACATAGAACTCCAGCACCATGTCTGTCTGCATGCCACCATGCTTTTCACTATGATGATAATGGACTATACCTCTATAACTGTCAGCGAGCCCAATTAAATATTTTCCTTTATAAGAGTTGCCAAGGTCATGGTGTCTCTTCACAGCAATGGAAACCCTAACTAAGATCAGGTCCTTTGTGTTGATATTACAGCTTCCAGTTTAGTGTTTTTATAGGATTCCTTTCCCTCTGTTTGTTTCGTCCTATTCTGATGTTAGTTTATGTTTTATCTCTTTTTATTTTATCATTATCCCTTAGAATCCTGTTTATTTGCTAATGAGAGACAGAAGCAAGGTGGAGGGAGGTATCCAGATAAGATGGGAGGTAGTGAGGAACTAGGAGGAGCAAAAGAATGAGAAATCTTATATAATCAAGACATATTATGTGAGAAAAAAAACTATTTTCAATAAAAGGAAAAAAAGCAAGCAATAGTTTGGGAAAAGAAAAACACGGTAAAGAAAAACAAATTCAAAACCAGTGTTTCCCAGGAAAGAGTAACTTCCACTGAATAATTTAAAAGCAGTGAGGGCTGTTGATAGAGTGCCACCATGGTCTCATAGCTGGGCTCTCTTGAAGGAAGCCTCGTCACATCACACGAAGCTTCTACTCTGCTGTTAGGTCTGCACAGTGCCTGAGATCTGCTCTGTCCCCTGACATTTGTCTAAATCATCACTAATCCCACTGTAGTCTCTAGCCTCTTACCCTGCTGCACCATATAGCATTATCTGACAAAATAGATACTTATTGTGTCATTTCTTTAGTGAAAGCCAGAGGTAGTAGAAGATTCCAAGGAAAGGATTGATATACACAGAACTCACAGAGACTGTAATAAGTTCTATACATGTCCAAACCAGACAAAATCACAGAACTGAGACATAGAAGAGAACATAAAGTTCTTCCCCTAAACTAGAAGAGACTTGCAATTGATAACTACTGGAAAAAGAAAAATTAGTTTTGCCAATGGCTTATCACTGGGTTTATCAACCACACTCCAGGGCAGACCCCACGCCCAGGAGTAGCTGGTAAACACAAAAGACTCCATGCTTATTTTTTGTTCTCCTTATTTCATTTTGGCCTTTTTTTTCTTACTGGATTTTGTTGTTGTTGTTGTTTTTAATTTTCACTCTTTGAAAGACGGAAAGAATATGAACTTGGGTGAGTAGGGAGGTAGGAAGGACTAAGAACAACGGGAAAGAATAAAAATCAAAAGTTGAAAAAAAATTAAAAGAAAAACAGCACAAATGATAAATTAACAAATTTAAAAGCATTACACAAATATACAATGTACTATTTTTAAATTTTTAATTAAAATAAAATTGTATCACTTTCCCTTTCTTTCCTCCCCCTAGACCTGCCCTCCCTCCAACTCCTCTCATGCTTCCCCCACTCTCAAGTTGACAGCCACTTATTTCTTTGATTATTAGTTACACACAGGTATATGTATATGTATAGGCACAGATGTATAATTATAACCTTCCAAATTAAAAAAAAATCAAGAAAGTAACATATAACATACATGAAAATAATTTTTTTTTTTTTTTTTTTTTTTTGGTTTTCCGAGACAGGGTTTCTCTGTGTAGCTTTGCACCTTTCCTGGATCTCACTCTGTAGACCAGGCTGGCCTCAAACTCACAAAGATCCGCCTGCCTCTGCCTCCCAAGTGCTGGGATTAAAGGTGTGCACCACCACCGCCCGGCGAGAATAAATTTTAAAATAAAAATATATATACCTTTAAAAAAGAAAGAAAGAAACACTCACATATTACTCACTGCTTAATAACTTTTAATATAGTCCAGCATACTAAATAGCATATTGCCAAAACGAGCCTAACCAATGCCTATACTTAAGCATCACACAATTGAAATGTTGAAGCATGATTTGTGAAAATTACTGTATTTCTTTGACCAGCAAAAATATAAACATCAGAGCAGTGATTCTCAGCCTTCCTAATGCTGTGACCCCTTAATACTTCCTCATGTTGTGGTAACCCTTAACCATAAAATTATTTCGTTGCTACTTAATAACTGTAATTTTTATGTTATAAATTGTAATGTAAACATCTAATATGCAGGATATCTGACACGTGACCCTGCCAGGGTCACAATCCACAAGCTGAGAACTACTGCAACAGAACAAGACTTTACAACAGAAATATCAAAAATGGAAAAACTCAAGAGAACATATCAAATACATTTTTCTAGTGTTACTCTGGCATAATCATGCCTTCAAGAGTAAGCAAACCAGCAATGTTGAAGACATATAATCGGCTGGGTGGTGGTGTTGCACACCTTTAATCCCAGCACCTAGGAGGCAGAGGCAGGCGGATCTCTCTGAGTTCCAGGCCAGCCTGGTCTACAAAGGAAGTTCCAGGACAGCCAAGACTGTTTCACAGAGAAACTCTGTCTCAAAAAAAAAAAAAAAAAAAGACATATAATCAAAGGCCTTCTAAATCTATAAAAGAATAAATATCACCAAATATTTTCACTTCTAAAAAAAATTACTGTGTACCCAATGAAAACAAGAAACCCACAAAGTCTCATCAAAACCCAGGTGTTGGCATTTTCTATGTGTACTCACTAGTTATTCAAACTTTCTCCTGAAAAAATTATGGAACTTGAAGCTTTTTAGCCAGCAAAACCATCAACTCTAAACCTTGAATGTCAAGGGCCTATTTCAAATATCTAAGAAAAGAATGAATAAAGACATCTAGATACCACAAAACATGGGATTTATCACCTAAATAAACAGCATTTCTCCTGGATATTTACTCCATAGAAACTACAACAAAACCTACACACAAGTGTTTACACCCACTCTATTCATAATCACCAAAAGCTAGAAAAAACTCGAATTCTCCTTCAACCAGTGACTCAAAGGACAAGCCCCATGACAGCACAGAATGTATTCTAACAAACTGCTAGTATTCCTACCAATTTGAATAAATCTCAAAGGTATTAAAAGCTAGGTACGAGAAGCCAGCCTCAAAAAGGTATGGACTTTATGATTCCATTTATGTGTCATTATTAATAGACAAAACTATAATGATAAAAAAAATTATGATGGCTGTCAGGTTAGAGGACAAGGATAGTTCTGATCATCAAGCAATGATGGGCATATTTTCAAGAGTGATAAAAGTGTTTTGTATCATGACTGTGATTGCAGTGACTCAAATATTTACATGTTAAAGTGTACACAACAGTTCATGAAAAAAAAAGCCAGTTTTATTATATGATCATTTTTAAAGTAAACATTTTCAAGAAATCTAGTTTTATTCACCCTTTCTGGAGAGAAACATTGCTATAAACAGCCATCTAAAAAAATTTTAGTAATATTTGCTAATAGTGATAACAAATGTCAACAAATCAACTGAGTTAAAACTGTCAAACTTCTACCAATTTTTAATCATGAAAGGACTTACCAAGTTCATTGAGACTCTGAGCAGCTTTGGTTATCTCTCTACTTCCTCCTTGCAGTTGTCCCTGGAGTCTCTTACTGAGATATAAGATGCGAATTATTCTCCGAAGCAAATCACAGGCAACCTGTTCAAGTGACACAATATTAAGAAAGTACAGTAGCTCCATGAAGTTTCATTTTGATTACGGTCAGTTCATCTGTGAAGCTTTCCAATTCTTCAGATGTGAAAAAAAAATTGTTCATCCTTTTTGTTTCCCAGTGGACATCCTAAACAACCACATATCTTTAACAAGAACATCCACAATCCCATATTTAACCTTTACAAAAAACTTCAACTTATCCCAAATAGAGCAAATTTGAAATTGAGATACTATGGAGTCAAAGATTCTTTTCAACCCTGTTCTAGGCTGATTGCTGTTTGACTTCACATTAATTCAAATGGAAAGGTTCAAAAAGCTCCAATGCTAAGACTGTATTTCTATACAACTAAATCGGAATCTGAAGGAGTGATAACTACACATCAGTTCTGCTTGCTTAAAGGCCCAGGTAATGGGAATGTGCAGCCAACTGCTGTGCTTGGCTGCCCACTGTGGCCTCCACTCTAGTTTCTCTTTTCTCAATGTCTAGTTTTTTTCTCAACTTCACTAGTCCTTAAAGGATAAATTATGCATATCTGCTGTGGGATGGTCTGTATGTCAAGTGTGTTGCTGATTGGTCAATAAATAAATCACTGATTGGCCAGTGGCCAGGAAGTATAGGCGGGACAAGGAGGAGAATAAAGCTGGGAAGTGGAAGGCTGAGTCAGAGAGACACTGCCAGCCTCCACGATGAGAAACAGCATGTGAAGATGCCGGTAAGCCACGAGCCACATGGCAAGGTATAGATTAATGGAAATGGATTAATTTAAGCTGTAAGAACAGTTAGCTGTAAAAACAGAAGCCTGCCACGGCCATACAGTTTGTAACCAATATAAGTCTCTGTGTTTACTTGGTCGAGTCGGAGCGGCTGTGGGACTGGCAGGTGAGAGAGATTTGTCCTGACTGTGGGCCAGGCAGGAAAACTCTAGCTACACATATCTGCTTGAATTTTCCTAATAGATCTTATCAATAAATTACAGAAGAGAAAATTAGTAAAACAAAACTCAAAAAACTATTACTTACTTTTATGTCAATTCCTAGCTCTTTTTCTTTCCCAAATGCAACCAAGGTTCAAAAAAAAAAAGATTCAAACGTGTGCATGCTCTGATGCAGAAACTGGGTGCAGAACCATTGAAAGAGAAGAATGAGGTCATCTCATTTCTAGCCTCCACAGTGATAATGAAACACAGGTGATGTATGCTGCTCATCACTACCATCTTTGAATAAGCCCAAGGCTACTTGAAAAGCAAGAATTTTTTACTGAGGAAAACCCTAAAAGGTAGCAGTAAGAATTAAAAACTCAATGCTGGCCAGGGGCTCTTTGCCCGAGGTCAGGAGGAGAAAATAGGAGCTTGCCCAGCACCATGAAGACTGAACAGGAGACAAAGATTCACAAGCCCACTTACTCATCAGGCTGTTATGACAAGAAAATAGACAAGCAAAAAGAGAAAGACAGAAGGCTCATGTCCTATAGAGAGAGGCAGATTTGAAGAGGTGAAGGTGGTGAGGAGTGGACTGAGGTGGGTGGCCTGCTTACCACCAAGGGCCATGGTGATGTCCAGGTCTGGGCTGCTGCAAGGGCCATGTATGCCTGTGGTCTGTGTTCATGTCTATGGCTCCAGTTACTACCTAAGACCAAGAGGATAGGGCTGCACAGAGTTGGCCCCACCCCCTCACTGGTTGCAAGAAGAGGGAGAACTGGCCTTGCCCCTCACCGGCTTCAGCACCCAAGAGAGGGAGTCCTGCACCTCACCTGGGCAGCACAACAGAGCTGACCCTGTTGGTGGGGGTGCAGGCAAGCTGGGCATGAGAATGGGAGAACTCCTTCTGCCCACGCCCCCCCACCTCCCACCCCTGTCTGCCATGTGGTGGTGTGGGTGAGAGAAAGATACTCTCCCCACCTTTCCCCTGGACACCACCTCCTGCAGCAGGTGGGAGAGCTGATCCAGTCCCTCACCAACTGCAGCACTAGGGAGAGCAGGCCCTGCACTCACCTTGGCAGCCTGTTGACAAGGATACAGGTAAGCCAGCCCACAGAATGTGCATGTAGGAGATTTTTCTTTTCTTTTCCTTTTCTCTTAAATTTTGTTTTATCTTGTGGGGGAGGTTGCAAGGGCAGAGGGCGGGTGAGAAGGGACGGGGAGATGAGTTAGATCAAGATAGATGATGTGAAATCCACAAAAAAAATTTAAAAAATTAAAAACTCCAAGGGATAGGAAAGATAACACAGTAGTTAGGTGCTTCCTGCACAAGCTTGAAGGCCTGAATTTGGATCCCCTATCACCATCAACTCATGAAAACCCAGGTTCAGCATACATCTGTAACCACTACCACCCCTTGCACTGTGCAAGTGGAGACAGAATTCCTCGGAGTTGCTGGCTCCTGCTAAAGGAGTAAGCTCCAAGTTCAGTAAGGCCCTGTCTCAAAAAAATAAGGGGACAGGATCAAGGAAAACACCAGATACCTCTGGCCTCATGTTCATATACATACATGTACACATTCCTGCGCACACACACACACACACACACACACACACACACACACACAAGAATTAAGAGCTCCAGAAAAACATCACTAAATGACCAGGTATAAATATTCTTTTATAGTCAAACATGGTACATACTATAGCCATCCCAGTCACACTCAAACACTCCTATAGCACATAAACACACAGACATTGTTCACAAACAGACATAGCCAAAGACACACAAGTAGAAAACATGTTTGTTTAACTGTTTTTCATAGTGACCACATGATAAATAAGAAATAAGAATTTCCATCAAAAAAACAAATGCTTAGCATATTTATTTTATTTATTGGAAATAGGATCTCACTTTGTAGCTCTGGCTGGCCTAATACTCACTATGTAGACTAGGTTGGCTTTAAATTCAAATCTCTGCATTCTGAGTGCTGGGATTATGGGATTAAGGGATGCATCATGACAGCCAGCTAAATTCTCCATCTTTTAATTAAATGTTATTTTCTAAGTATATAACATAAGCACAATTTAAAATTCAAAACATGAGGGTTGGGGATTTAGCTCAGGGATAGAGCACTTGCCTAGCAAGTGCAAGGCCCTGGGTTCGGTCCTCAGCTCAGGGGAAAAAAAAAATCAAAACATGAAAAGAAGCAATGCTGAAAAACGATCCTCATATCTCTATGCTCCAAATTATGCTCTGAATTAAAACCACTATTACTAGTTCCTTGATGAACAGAAATGTTTTTTGTTATTGTTTGTTTGAACTTGCTTATTATTTTTGGAGACAGTGGCAGTGCCCACCTGGCCTGGAACTCACTACATAACACAGGCTGGATGCAACTCTTCCAGCCCTGCTTCCCTCTACCTTTCAAGTGCTAGGATTCCAGGAAGCAATTCTCTCTACCACCTAGGCCGGCAGCACGGAGCCCCCGGCAGAGCTGTTTGTTTCCATGAACAACGTGGAATTTAGAACCTTCAGAAACTATTCTGAGACTACACACATCATGGAGTGAACTATCAGGCCTTACTCTTGATCCCCTAAACCTGTCCATCCAAAATTATTCAGTCTTACCCAATAAAAGGAATGCCTTCAAACAATAATTTCAAGTTCATTTCTAGTGCTTTACTCTTAACAATCTTATTCACTGCCTACTACATAACAAGCTGCTACATAACAATCTTAACTCCATTCCTGCAAGGATTGCCTCAAGTCAATCCTCATCAGTTCCAATTTCACACAATGGTCTCTCAATGAAATCCACCTTCAAAGATTTATCTTCTTACAGTTTTCAACACTCAAGCCCCCTTTTTAATAAACTTTGGTGCCTCTCCACTTAAAGACTAGTTAAATTTTCTAAGAATGAATGGCATTAATAAAATCTTCAATCAACAAGTCTTAGCTAATCTAAAAGCCATCAATTCTCACCATTTCTCAACACACAACTCTCTCCTATAATCAATTTCCTTTCCTTTTATTTTACTTTCACTAATCATAAAACGTTGTAAGCCACATTCACAAATTTATAACTAACTATACTTAGAACCACTACACAGAAGAAAGAATATCGGCCATCACACACACTGCCACATTCATCTCTTGCTCCATCTGAAAGAAGCCACTGTTCTTGTTGGTTCTTGCTTGTTTTTCGAAACAGAGTTTCTTTGTGTAGCAACCCTGGCGGTTCTGGAACCCACTCTGTAAACAGGCTGTCCTCAAACTCACAGAGATCCACCTGCCTCTGCCTCCTGAGTGCTGGGATTAAAGGGGTGCACCACCACACCTGCTAACCGCAATTCTCTTTTATGGTAATAACGTCCCTACCTTTATCCATGGATTTGTTACAGAAATAACAAATTCTCTCTCTCTCTCTCTCTCTCTCTCTCTCTCTCTCTCTCTCTCTCTCTCTCTCTCTCTGGTTTGTGTGTGTACATACACACATACATATGCATATGCAAGTTACAGATTTTATGTCCTTTCTAGTCGACAGATTTCCTCAGCTTTTCTCTGGGAATCTGTGAAACACATTGGATCAACTATCAACAAGGCATCCCAAAACTGCAGTGTGATGACATCATCATCATAGTGTACTTTAACAAGTTCTTCTGCCTTCTATATTTCCTATAAAAAAGGTGGATGTAGGCGACTTCATCAGATCCAGATTCTGTATTGTTGGCAAAGGTCTGAAGATGGCTCAGCAGTTAAGAGCACCTGCTGCACAATCAGGAGGACAGCGTTCAGATTCCAGCACCCACATAACAGGCAGAAATTAATAGGACGACATCTGATGTTCTCCTCTGACCTCCGTGTGTGTGCACACACATGCGCACGCACATGCACAAATAAATCTCTTTAAAGTACTTAGGCAAGATCATTAGGTGGTAGTATATCCATACAGCAGGTATGATTGTCTCTTTCTGATATTAAGTATCAAAATCCATTAAAATCTAAGAGATTACAAAAACACTCCAATTCTACTGTTTTATCTTTATTTGTTGGCACATAAAATTTCTATCTCCTCTATTATTTGATAGGTCAGGTGCCTAGAAATAAGAATATTTCCTCTTGCTTTGGTTATCAGTTTCAAAAGGCAGTGTTTCTTTTTTAAGATTTTATTATTTTTAGTGTGTGTGTGCCTGCCTGTAGGTATGTTTACATAAGTACAGGGGCATGAAGAGGCCAGAGGCACTGGATCAACCTAGAGCTGGAGCTACAGTGTATGTGTAGTGGAGGGACATCTAACGCAGGTGAAAAGCAGTACATTCTCTTCTTTCAATCCAAAGGCAGCATTAACGTCCACTAATGACAGTCAGTGCAAGATGGGGGGTGGGGGTTGTTAATTTTGTGAGGTTATTTTTTCCATTATGAAAATAGGTATTAAGCATCAAGAGGGGTTGTCAATTCACTGTAACTTTAATCCTTATTGATGCCCAAATGGAACAATTTGACCTAGTTGAAACACTTAAGTGCAAGCAACTATATCACTCTGCCTAAAACTAAGAGATTTCTCTCTTTCATAATCTATGACTTTAGCACTAAAATGAAATAATTGGTCACCAAAAAACATTTCTGAATTGGCTCTGAAGCTCCTTTGTCATGGACCTGGTAGTTATGGTATCTGGTATAAAATTTTTCAAGATCACTTTATATATATATTTTCTTTCTCCAACCTGAATCAAAGATTTCTCAAAGAAGCCTTAGTTTCTTTGAAGAGGAAACAGTATTTCAAGATCATTTTGGAAACTAGGTTTACTCATTGCTGGACTTTCTCCATAGACATGAGCAGCAAATGTCAGAACTAAAATATAGGATAAATATTCACTTGACTTATTTGAGAATAGAAATAAAGCATTCTGATTAAAATTATGCATATACATACCTACATATATAAGGCTTATGATAATTTAAAATTAAAACATCTCAACTTCATACTGATACTTCCAATTCAGGATCAAAAGTACAGAGTGTTTAAACTCTATCTTCCATCTTATATCTTAGACATTAAGAGTTGTGGCTCTTAAGGACACAGCAGATAATACAATTAGAGTAAAATGAGATAATTCACTTGTTTGATGGCACAACACACAAAAAGTAGTATCTATTTAAAGAAAGCAATACATGATAAAAGAATGACTACTGAACGTACCTAAATACTGCATATGATTTTATCACATTTTTCACAGTTACATTCTATTTTTTTTTTTTTGCCAAACCATCAAATTGTTATTTCCTATACTTTACAGTCCTTTTTAAAACTCAATTCTATGCTCATTGCAAGTCTTTAATTTAGTATTTCTCTAATCATTTTCGTTGACTGAAGTAGTTTGCTGTGGGATGTTCTGTATGGCAAATGTGTTGCTAATTAGTCAATAAATAAAACACTGATTGGCCATTGGCTAGGCAGGAAGTGTAGGCGGGACAAGGAGGAGAATAAAGCTGGGAAGTGGAAGGCTGAGTCAGAGAGACACTGCCAGCCTCCACGATGAGAAACAGCATGTGAAGATGCCGGTAAGCCACGAGCCACGTGGCAAGGTATAGATTAATGGAAATGGATTAATTTAAGCTGTAAGAACAGTTAGCAAGAAGCCTGCCACGGTCATACAGTTTGTAACCAATATAAGTCTCTGTGTTTACTTGGTCGGGTTTGAGCGGCTGTAGGACTGGCAGGTGAGAGAGATTTGTCCTGACTGTGGGCCAGGCAGGAAAACTCTAGCTACAGTAGTTTGTCTATTAAGATTCATAAGGAAATGTCATGAGAACAATAATCTCTGCTTTCTTTTATGCTGGTGTGAGTCCCTACTTGAAAAACAGTTCAATTAATATATCAATTATCTATTAGTCTTTAAGAAACCAGCACAAAACTCAGTGGCTGAAAATTATTTCACACTCTGTGGCTTGAGAATTAAAGAAGAATTAACATTGTGTCATGTGAGACCACCAATCACTCTGCTGTACTAAGGTAACAACTAGGCTGGTCTCAACAGCAGAAGAAAGCATCACTGATACATCAGGTACAACAACGCTTCCCTGTTTATTAGACCCATACAGCTAATTTGAGCTTCCTTGGAGCGTGATCGGTCTAGCTTTTGTAGAGTAGAAATCAAAGCTGCTGTGCTCCCTAAAAAGTAAGCCTCAAATTAGCTTTCCTAGTACCAGAAGGTGTCTTGCAAGCTTCCAGATGAGACAACCAACTGATCCTATCCAGCAATGATATGTATGGACCAAAACAACAAACACCATGGCACAATACACCTACAGGTGCAGCGGTGGCACACAAACCTTGGTGGTAACCAACAGCTCTCTAATAGTACTTAAGACCCATTAAACAAGAGGGATATCCATGCCTGGTATTGGAAACCTAGCTAACTATTCAGTGCTAGTGAAATCATAACTATTGGAGGAGAATCTACAACCACTAACTTATTAAACCAGCATAATCCCTAACAACAATCTATAAACATTTATCCTTATGTCTTAGGATTTCTAATTCTATGAAGAGACACCATGATTACACAACTCTTATAAAGGACAATGTTTAATTGTGGTGGCTCACTGAAGAGTTCAGAGGTTCGGTCCATTATCATCATGGTGGGACATGGCTGCATGCAGGCAAACATGGTGCTGGGGAGATAGCTGTGAGTCCTACATCTTGCAGGCAACAGAAGTCAACTGAAATGCTGGGAATGTATAGGAAACCTCAAAGCCTGCCCCCACAGTGACACACTTCCTCCAACAAGGCCATACCTACTTCAACAAAGCCACACCTCCTAAGAGTGGCACTTCTTATGAGCCTATGGGGGCCAATGACATTCAAGCTATCACACCTCATAAACACACGTAAGTGTAGTTTTCACCCATCATCAAGGAAAAGTCTCTTTTCAACAGATGGAAACGACTACAGAAAACCACAACCAATAAAAATGTAAAGTTGTAAACCCAAATGGACACAGTTACAAAACACTATGGTATCTAAGGCTCAGAGAACATTGCAGAAGAGGGGGTAAAAGGACTGTAAGAGCCAGTGGATCAGAGAATTTGCTGTGGGATTGTGTCTTATAACATCAGAAGCTATGCCCATAAAGTCTTACCAACATGACTGCCCAAACATGAGTCAAATAAGAGTGACACATAAATGAACATGCCAGACTGGACATGGAAAAGCCCACAAGGCTTCAACTCTACACAAAAAACTACAGGCAATTAAGAAAGGCTGGAAGAGGAGATGTGGTCTTCCTTGGAGAAGAGCATACCAATTGGTTGTCCAGTTCCAAATGGTCAGCCCTCAAATCATACATATAAGTAACATTATATGGGCGCAACAGGCTATATTTAGGAATATGTAGGTATATGAAAATACATATATGCATGCAATAACAATTAATGAAAAAAGAAGCCATCAAATTTGAAGGAGAGCAGTGAGGGGTGTATGGAAGGTATGGAGGGAAGAAAGGGAAAGGAGAAATATTGTACTTAAATTATAATCTCAAAAATAAAAAACAACAATAAAAAGTAAGCCTCAAACTAGCACCAAATCTCTTACATCAGCATCGGTTTTTCAATGGTTTTCCTATACTAATCGCTCTATATGTTATTAGATTGTTTACAGAGCTTGGTATTTCTACGCTATTACTTCTTCATTTCCTTCCTGATATATTTCCTTGCTCATAAACTAATTATAAAGCCAGTAAAGTAGATTTATACTCTATAGAACATGAAGATAGAATTAGGCTCAAGAAATAATGCCATTGGTATATCACTTGCCTAGGATACACAAGACCCAGGGTTTAATCCCCAACATGCATTGCACCAAATGACAAGTACAGGCTGGAGGAGTTCAAGGTCATTCTCAGCTACATAGTAAGCTTCAGTTTGGGCTATGTGAGACTGTACCTCAAAAAAAAAAAAAAAGTAAATAAAATAATTTTGTAATATTAACTAAAAGGAAAAAGAATTCAGCTAAGTATTGATACAAAAAGTATATACAAAGCATATATGATAAAACAAATGGTTTCAGGGATGATATCCATCTTTGTTCTAGACTTTTTCATCCCAGGGATGCAAGGATGTTTCAACATACGAAAATCTATCAAGGTAATACACCATATAAGCAAATTGAAAGAAAAAATAAAACGCACATGATCATCTCATTAGATGCTGAAAAAGCCTTTGAAAAAATCAAACACCCTTTCATGATAAAGGTCCTAGAGAGATCAGGAATACAAGGAATATATCTAAACATAATAAAGGCAATTGACAGCAAGCCTGTCATCAACATCAAATTAAATGGAGAGAAACTCAAAGCGATTCCACTAAAATCAAAAACAAGACAACGCTGTCCATTCTTCCCATATTTATTCAATATAGTACTTGAAGTTCTAGCTAGAGCAATAAGACAACAAAGGGAGATCAAGGGGATAGAAATTGGAAATGAAGTCAAACTTTCACTATTTGCAGACAATATGATAGTGTACATAAGTGACCCAAAACTCCTACAGCTGACAAACTCCTTAGTAATGTGGCAAGATACAAGATTAACTCAAAAAAATCAGCAGCCCTCCTATACACAAATGATTAAAGGGCTGAGAAAGAAATCAGAGAAACATCACCCTTTACAATAGCCACAAATAATATAAAATACCTTGGGGTAACTTTAACTAAGCAAGTGAAGGACCTGTATGACAAGAACTTTAAGTCTCTGAAGAAAGAAATTGAAGAAGATATCAGAAAATGGAAAGATCTCCCACACTCATGGATAGGTAGGATTAACATAGTAAAAATGGCAATCTTACCAAAAGCAATCTACAGATTCAATGCAATCCCCATCAAAATCCCAACACAATTCTTCACAGATCTGGAAAGAACAATACTCAACTTCATATGGAAAAACAAAAAACCAAGGATAGCTAGAAGAATCTTGTACAATAAAGCAACCTCTGAAGGCATCTATCCCTGACTTCAAGCTCTACTATAGAGCTACAGTAACAAAAACAGCTTGGTACTGGCATAAAAACTGACATGTGGACCAATGGAATAGAATTGAAGACCCTGACATTAATCCTCACATGTATGAACACCTAATTTTTGAAAAAGAAGCCAAAATTGAACAATGGAAAAAAGAAAGCATCTTCAACAAATGGTGTTGGCATAACTGGATGTCAACATGTAGAAGATTCCAAATAGATCCATATCTGTCACCATGCACAAAACTTAAGTCCAAGTGGATCAAAAACCTCAACACAAATCCAGTTACACTGAACTGCATAGAAGAGAAAGTAGGAAGTAGTCTTGAATGCACTGGCACAGGAGATCACTTCCTAATTATAACACTAGTGGCACAGACACTGAGAGCAACAATTAATAAATGGGACCTCTTAAAATTGAAAAGCTTTTTTAGGGCAAAAGACATGGTTAATAAAACAAAACAACAGCCTACAGAATGGGAAAAGATCTTCACCAACCCCACATTTGACAGAGGGCTGATCTCCAGAATATATAAAGAACTGAAGAAACTAGACATCAAAAGACTTTTTCAATTTTTCTTATATACTTTTAACATTAAAAATTAGACTTAAAAACTAAAATGTATGATGTTAAAAGTTTAAAACTAAAATGATAAATAGCTCAAAATTATTTTTAAAATTTATGAAGAATTTATGAATTATCTCAGTAAACCCTATTACATTTTAAAGCATAGTTTTAAAAATGTTTAAGTGTTGAAAGTTATAAAACTTAAATTTTCATTGACTTTAAAATTTAAATTTCTATGTAAAAGATTATAAGCTCTTCAAACTTTTTTTGAAAAAACTGAAGCAATTCATAAGCAAACAATATTACTAAAATGAATTAAGATACAGTCCTTAGGGTGATAATTAAATTCAACTGATGTATTCATGTATATAATGAAGCCAGAAACTTCTACTTTAGGAAAGAAAAGGTTTTCTAGGAAAAGACTGAAATGGAAGTAGGGGCAGTGGAGAAAGATATAAAAAGGTACTTATTTCTAATTGGAGACATAATCATAGAATTTTATGTTTAAAGCAAAAAGCATCCTTCATAGCTATTTCCTTCTTACTTTCTGTTTTAGTTAGGATTTCTATTGCTGTGAAGACACATTATGATCACAGCAACTCTTTTAAAGAAAAACAGTAATTAGGTCTGGCTTACAGTTCAGAGATCCACTCTATCATCATCATGGTGGGAAGCATGGTAGCATGTGGTCAGACACGGTACTAGAGAAGGAACTGAGAGTTCTACATCTGGATCCATAGGCATCCGAAAGTAACTGCCACACTGGGCATGGCTTGAGCACATGAGACCTCAAAGCCCACCCCCAGTGACCACTTCCAACAAGGCCACACCTACTGCAACAAGGCCACACTTCCTACGAGTGCTACTGTCTATGGGCTTACGAAGGCCAATCATTCAAACCACCACATTTCACTCCCTGGCCCCCAGAGGCCTGTAGCCATATCATAATGCAGAAATGCATTAAGTCCAACTTTAAAAGTCCCCATAGTCTTTAACAGTCTCAGCACTGTTTAAAAGTCCAAAGTTCAAAGTCTCTTCTGAGATTCATGCAGTCTCTTAACTATAATTCCCTATAAAATCAAAATGAAAAAGCAGATCACATACTTCCAACACACACAGTGTTGTGGATTATTTTCACTAGGCAATGATGTGTTACATTTGTTTATGCTGCAGAACATTATTTTAACTGTGTAAAGGTGTGTTACATTTGTTTATGCTGCATTTGTTTAACAATGTAAGGATGTGTGTATAATTATGTAAAGATGTGTTGCATTTGTTTCACCTTGCCTGCCTAAGGCACCTGATTGGTCTAATAAAGAGCTCAGTGGCCTAGGCAGAGAAAGGATTGCCAGGGCTGCCAGGCAGAGAGAATACCTAGGAGGAGAAATCTAGGCTCAGAAGGAGAGAAAAGAAGAACCAGAGAAGGAGGAGAAAAGAATGAGGGACACTCCTGGGACAAGAAGTCAGGCAGACACCAGACAGACATAGAGAAGCAGTGAAAGTAAGATACACAGAAGTAAGAAAGGTAATAAGCCCTGAGGAAAAAGGTAAATAAAGAGAAACAGGTTAATTTAAGTTAAAAGAGTTAGGCCGAACATTCAAAACTAGTAAGATGTCTCTGTGTCATGGAGCTGGCTGGTAGCCCAAAAGAAAAAGCCTGGTACAACACAGGATATATATTACCATTCCAAAGGGGAGCACAGTAAGGAAATACTCAACCAAAGCAAGACCAAAAACCAGCTGGGCAAATTCCAAACTCTGCACCTCCATGTCAGCTCTCCAACTCCATTCAGCTTTATTGACGTCATGCAACACACTTCTTTCTCTTGGGCTGGTTCCACTCCCTGTTAGCAGCTTTCCTCCGCTGGTATCCATGGCTCTGTTTTCTCCAATATAGTGGAGTACCCAAGGCAATCTAGGCTTCACCTTTACAACTTCACACAAGGGCCTCTTGGGGCCTCCATCCATGGACACCCTGACATATGCCTGGCCTCAGCTTTCCTTAGTCATGGAGGAGATTCTATAACCCCTTCCTTCTATCCTTGACTTTAAAGCCAGAACTACATGGCCAAAGCTGCCAGGTTCTGCTGCTTGCTAGGGCTGGAACATGGCCCCTCACTCAATTATATCTTTACCAGCTTCCTGTTTTCAATAGTCTCAGTTTCCTTCATTGACTAAGCTTGGCTGTCCTGGAACTCACTCTGTAGAACAGGCTGGCCTCAAACTTAGAAATACACCTGCCTCAGGCTTAAAGGTGTGCACCACCACACCCAGCTCTAAGCTTCTCTTTAGTTCCTTTTCACAAGTTGGAAGCTTAGATGGGTAGTATCTTGCCCTGAGGTCACTACTCCCTTTGTTCTATTTAACCTCAGAGATAAACATTATCGCCTTGAACACAGCACTTGGCTCCATCATACTTCTTCCTGTCCCTTTTTTTCTCATAATTGCACAATTTGTATTTTTTCTTGCTCAGTTTGCTCTTTTTCATTATAAATCTAATAACCACGCAACACAGTCAATATTAGGTTGTTTTGAGATTTCCTCTGCCAACCCAATTAATCTAACTCTTCAATTTAGCCTCAAGCCAGACTTTTAAGACAAGGGCAAAACCAGCCATATTATTTGCCAAAATATCACAAGAATTGTCTCTAGGCCACATACTAAAATTCTTCCTCTCTGAAACCTCTTGAGACAGGCTCCCTTAGTTCAAATCGCCCTCAGCACCAGTCTTCCATGCTCCTACTAGGATGGCCCAGTAAGCCCCACTTAAAGTATTCAACTGCTTTTCTAATCCAAAGTCCCAAAGTTCACATTCCTCCAAAGAAAAGCATGGTTGGGCCTATCACAATGCCCAGTCCCTGGTACCAATTTCTGCCTTAGTTAGGATTTATTGCTGTGAAGAGATACCATGACCACTGCAACTCCTTTAAAAGAAAATATTTAATTGAGGCTGGCTTACATTTCAGAGGTTTAGTCCATTATTATCATGACAGGAAGCATGGAGGCATGGTGCTAGAGAAGGAGCTGAGAGTTCCATAGGAAACAGAAAGTGACTGCCACACAGGGCCTGGCTTGAGCATCTGTGACCTCAAAGCCCATCCCCAGTGACCACTTCCTCCAACAAGACCACACCTATTCCATCTAACAAGACCACTCTTCGTAATAGTGCCACTCCGTATGGGCCTATAGGGGCCATTTTCTTTCAAACCACCATATTTTCCTATCCCATATACACTTAAACTACCTTGGAGATCAATGAAGAACAGGTTAATAGGAACATCAGTTTTCCCAATGTTTAAAATATAAAGAAAGTAAACAGAATAATAATGATTAAAAACCTAAGTAAGCTCAGGAAGAGCACCCAAGAACACAGAGCAATTTAAATGGCAACACATTTCTAAGACAAGACTTAGTATAGGCATTATTTAGGTTTGGTTTGATGTCAACTTTTTTTTTTTTAAGATTTATTACGTATATAGTGTTCTGTCTGCATATATGCCTGCATGCCAGAAGAGGGCACCAGATCTCACTATAGACAGTTGTGAGCTATCTTATGATTGCTGGGAATTGAACTCAGGACCTCTGGAAGAGTAGTCATTGCTCTTAACCTCTGAGTCATCTCTCTAGCCCTGATGTCAAGCTTTTCTGTCAAGCTTTTCAAGCATCTATAAGTACTTTCTTTCCTTATTCATGATTTGAAAGTTATCTGTATCAGTGTCTATCATCACTCTCTCCTTACTCCAGCTACACATGCGCAGTTCAGGGTCTTACATCTTACGTCATCAGTGTGCACAGTGTGGTCATACAATCAGCGCATGTGTGGTGTAGCTCCGTACCGGAGCCCTTAAAAAGCCAGATGCAGACCCCACCCTCTCTCTGCTCTCTCTGCTCTCCTCCCCTCCTCCATCTTTCTCTCTGCCCTCTGCATATGTTCTTTCCCAGGCCTGGTCTTTTTGTTCCTGGCCCCCCTTCCTCCTAATAAAGTTCTCTGTAACTAAGTAACCAGGTTCTGTCGTAACCGTGACCATTTATCATTGGTTCCATGACTTGGATGGGCTCTTCTGCTGCTCTGCAAGAGTGTTGGAAACCTATACTGAGGTCCACTGGACCTGCAACTGCCCACCCACTCCGCTTTTTTCATTTGCCCAACCACTAGACCCGCACACCACACCCGCCAACCAGATTGGTGAGTTTTTCCTCTATCCGAGCCCCGCTATTTCCCGCGACTATAGCCTGAGATATATTCCACGCACCAGACCTCCCCCCCCCCCGGGGGGGGGGGTGTTCTGGGGTTGCACTGCTACCGACTCATTCTCTCTCTTGACAAAGAGGTCAATGCTGTTGGACCCCTGGGGGGTCCTCGTGCTGCGTATGCTCCCAGCCCTTACTCCTCTCTTGACGAAGGGGGGGCAACCTGTGCTGATTCATAGATCCTTCTCCAACCTTGGGGACGCCTGGGACTGGAGTATGATCCCATTTCTTTATTTTAATTTTTTATTTTTCTCTCTTGACGCTGCAGCCATGGGACATAGGGGCTTCCTTCTCATGGTTCCATTCCTCCTCTGACAAATGCCTTATATATCCCCAGATACCAGTAAATTTGGCTGTTTCAACCCAATATTTCATGGGAATTATCTAACTCTGCCAGCAAATAGGCAAATAAAAAGTTACCTTATCCCCATGCTTTTACCTAAGCAAAGCCCCTCTCCCTTTCTGACTCTCTCTCTAAGGAATCTCTGACTCTAAAGAACCTTATCTTACCTGTTCTCCGCTCTGTGCTCTGTGCTCTGCTCTCCACTCGCCTGTATTGGACGGGCTCTCCAGTATCTGGCGGGCCCCTTCTGCCCAACCCCAGCTCTCACCTTAACTCCTCCCACTCTTCTCAAGCTGTCCTGAGAAGCACAGACAGGTCTGAAAGCAGGCTAGGATGCATGAAAATAAGTTTACGATCAAGACCCACATGGGAATCACAGTAATCAGGATGGCTCTTTAGCCACAGATCAGTTTACACCCTGCCTCCTGGCTGATCTTCCTAAAGCTATCCTCAAGCCAGCAGACATCAAGTGCTACGGGCCCAACTTCTGGTGAAAAATGGTTTCAGTCAGGACATGGAACGCTAAGTCAATGCTGTGTGAATAAAGAATGTTCTGTTCTTTTGATTGTCTTAATAAATGTTTGGATGAATGTTTGATTCTCATGGTAGATAAACTAAAGGAACAGAATTCATAATTTTGAACTATATATTAGGTATGCTCTTGTCTGTTGATCATTACTGAAAATTTGGCTCTGCTCTTTAAGTTGCTTTCTAGAATTCTAGAAATATAACACCTGAAATGGATTGGGTTGTCAGCTTATTAAATAAATGTTGTTGCTAAGATAAAACCATAAAAAATAATCTCTTACTGATAAAGAAGTTATAAAATTATTTTTCCAGTAAATAAAATACAGGTAAATTGTTTGGTCTAATTGTTAATAATTGGCTATTTGCATTAATGTGTTATTTGAAATCTATAAAAAAGGATCCTCTTTTTAAGATTTTATAAAAATACTCAAAAGTATTACCTAAAGTTACCTCTTCGTATCCTATAGAGATTGTATTTAATGCTTTTATAATTGGCATATGTAAAAAGGACCATGGAAACAGAAGCTGTTAATAGAATTGCTCAATTATTGTTTTCATATTTTAAATGCAAAATGGCGCCTATATGTAGAACTGGAGGCTTTGGGGGTACAGGAAAAAAAGTGTTTTGACAAATAGTTATCAATGACAAACAGCCTAAATTAGAAATGAAATTATATGGGATTGAGATTGGAAGATTATTGGATTCTGGTGCTGGATATATCTATAATTTCACAAGAATCCTGAGATCCCAATTGGCCCCTTAAAAATTCCACCTCTAACCTACGAGGTATCGGCACAGCTCAGACGCCATTGCAGAGCAGGCTACTCTTAAATTGGAAGCATGAGGAAGGTCATGCAACCCTTTGTGCTACCTGACATTCCAGTGAACTTGTGGGGACGGAGAAGAGAAAGAAGAATAGAAGAACTAGATGGGTAAGAACTTGGGAGGAACAAACTGAGACGGGGAAGAACTAGATTGAAGGGCTAGAAGAGAGTACTAGAGGAATGAGATGGAAGATGAGGAAGAGTCAGATGGAAAAGTCCTAGCTGAGTAAGAACAGGGTGAAAAGGACCTAGATGAGGCAGAATTAAAACGAAAGAATTAAGACAGAACTTAAGAGGGAACAGTAGATAAACAGAGAGAAATCAGGCAAGATAGGAGCTAGGCACGAGAACAGACCTGAAGCTGTGTATATAGGATGTTATGCCAGAGGAATTAAAGCAAGTGGACTATAAAGCTCGGTGTGCTGAGATTCTATTTCCTGAAAATAGTCCTCACCGTTAGTAGTTCTCTCTCCTGAGCCCCTGGGATGTATAATATTAAGACTGGTCCCGCTAATATTACACAAGAATCAAGAAAAAAAATTCAAGATACAGAATAAAATCTGTCTCTTCTCTGTCTCCCAGACCACCCTGACATAAGGGCTAAAACTTAAGCATCTGGAGAGCAAGGCTCCTGACCCCACAGGTGGAAGTTTCAGCTGTGGGGTCCCTGTTTTAAGTGGGGGGGGGGGGGGAGAGACGCCACACGGGCTAGTGCGTGTCCTACCAGGCCATCAATTGAGCTTTGTTCAAAGTGCCAACTAGAAAGACAGCTAGTCAGCAGACTGAACCCAGGCACCAAGGGGTAAGGGAGCATCAAACTAAGACCTCCAGCAAACCTAGGCTTGGCCACAGGCTCGCTTGCAGGGAACCCAGAACGCAGCATGGAAGCAATCCATTTCCTTCCTTCTGGATACCAGAGTCACTAACCCAGTCCTGGGAGTTTTGGGGTCTCACTTCTTGTTTCCCTATTGTTGGGGTAGGGAGGACAACCTTACTCACCTCATCAGATTTAATTGCACTTTCAGGGTTACTTAATGGGAAAAGATTTTCCAGCTAAGATTGGAGCTTTCATTTCATTGCTCCCTCCATGTGCCCCACTCCAGACCTGTCAGAAGTGCTTCTCCTCCTCGTGTACAGTGACACAGACAGGGCCCTGATCTCTGCCTTGTCCCTAATTCCAAAGAAATGAGTTATCATCCTACAAGCTTTTCTTTTCCTGGTTCCCTCTTCTAATTAACTGCTCAGCTACTGGCTGCTTCGGACCACCACAGAACTGGAGTCCAGAGATCACATCATCAAGTAAGAAACTGTAATAGCTAAAAGGCATTTATATCCCCAGACCAAAAAGTGTCTGGGCTCTACAAAAACAGACTTTAATATAACCATCTATTACTGTTAAATGCTCTCAACAATTGATCACCTGTGTCTCCTGAATTAATAAAGGAAACAGGTGCCTTAAATAATCTACCTCTAATAAAGCTTATCTCAGGTAAAAATTAAGCAGAGTACTAAATACTACAGTGGTTACTAATTTTCTCATGGCTGCTTCCGAACGTGTTCAAAATTTTTCCAAAGCTCCAGAAACCAGCTTAAATCCATCTGGACAGGTCAGATCTACTTCAGATAAGTGCCAAACACAAACTCCCCTGGTCTGGAAACACTCCAAAGAAAATAAAAATAATAATGATTCTTTTTCTCTAAGCTTTCTCTATCTCACCAGCATCCTGTCAGACACAAAAGCGGCCAGAGTGCCAAGCCAAGAGGGATGAACAGCTCCGAGGCAGCAGGACAGCCCACCATCCCAGGACGCCAACCCCCACAAGAGCCAACGACACCCACCAAGTCAGCTGGAAGCAGTTTTTCTGGGAGAAACGATGCCCCTATTCCTATTCACTCACCTTTTTTATAATAAGCAAAAAAACTGGAATGTTAGAATTCTGCCCTTACTCCAGCTACACATGCGCAGTTCAGGATCTTGCATCTTATGTCATCAGTGTGTGCTAGCAACTACATGCACGCGGCGTGGTCACACAATCAGCGTATGCGTGGTGTAGCTCCATAACGGGAGCCCCTAAAAAGCTGGATGCAGACCCCGCCCTCTCTCTGCTCTCTCTTGCCCCCCACCCTGTCTTTCTCTCTGCCCTCTGCATGTGCTCTTTCCCAGGCCTGGTCCTTTTGTCCCTGCCCCTGCTTCCTCCTAATAAAGCTCTCTGCTACTAAGTAACCAGGTTCTGTCGTGACCATGACCTTTCCACCAGTAACCAGTGCTGCCACCAGTACTATTTACCATTCATTTCATTGAGCATCCCAGTACTGTCTCTGTGTGTGTGTCCATCCTCTGAAGTATATCTCTGTCTCTTCTCCTCTTTCTGGCCCACCAGATACTTCCTTTACTCTTTCTCATTTAAGGGAAATACTCCTAGCTTTACAAAAGACCTTCTACTTGGGCCCAATTGATAACTGGGGGAAATTTAAGTTATAGAGTTTTAAGAAGAAAGTTGACTTTGCTTTGTACTATTGCCCAGCCTCAATATAAATTAAGACACTGAAGAATTTAAACTGTTAATTCTCCAGCTCAATCTGTTCTCTAAATAGAGGGACAGTAGTGGGAAATCCTCTATGTCCAGGCTTTTATATCTAGATTTCAAAGTAAGAAGCTGCTTCTAGGTCTGTATAGCTATAGTATATAAGCCCAGTCTAGACCTATAGAATTGGATTCAGATATAGTGAATGATTCCCATCTCCAATCAATACTATCAGCAAATTTTCTATACCTCTTCCTACTACAAAGACAGGGAACCCAATGAGACCATCCACTGTCTCCTGACCAACAGACAACTCTCAGTTGCTCTCTTCAAACTCTTTCCCTCCTCTCCTCTCTCCTGACCATTCCCACATGAGGAAAACACCTTTTCCTCTCTGTCCTCAAGACCAACCATCTAGCCAATCTCATAAGACCATCCTCAGTCCAAGAGAATGAAATTAGGAAACAGTCAGCCAAACCCAATCAAGGAAATCTGTTCTCATCACAGGACATATTCAATGGACATATAGACAATATCAGAATGTATGCCCCCTTTATAGTAACAGACATGGTCCAGTTTAAGGACAGTTTTGGTGACTTTTCATAAAACCATAATGAATTCCAGGATGAATTCCTTCATATGAGCTTCATGTCTGTTCCTGTCTTAACAGGAGGTTTTCTCAGTATTGATTTATTGACACTTCTGTGAAAGGAGTGGATTTTTCAGGTTACTGTAGTAGCTGGTGGGCTAGCAGCCAACATCCTGATCCATGATATCCAAACACCTGGAGGAAAAATGGCCCACACAGAGACCCCAGTTGAAACCCTGAGAACCTTATTCACAAGTAGTACAGAAACCTCTTAACTTGCCTCGAAACAGAAAAAGAAATGTCTGCTTAAGGCTGTCAGCTCTGACGGGGTCAAAGAAAAGAAAAAGAATATTGTGAATTTCTCCAACCACCTATTAAGTTCTTCTGAAAATCAACAATATCAAATCAGAATCGATGGAAACATGATCCTTAATAGCTATAAATTTTATGAAACAAACTGCCCCAGATATTTAGAGAATGTTACAAAACTGAACTAAGGCATCTAACACCATTTTTAAATATAATACAGGAGGCCTTTGAGGTTACACCATCAGAAAAAATAACAATGGGGGAGGCAAAGAAGAAGAGGGGGTGATAGGGAAGAAAAAGCAAGTATGGACTGCTTTAATTCAACCACCATCTCATGGTAACCCACAAAACTCCAGAAAATATACCCAGTGAGAATTATTCCACCTGAATCACAACCAATGTATATGTAGCTGAAAGGTAGGGCATTGAAAAGGAACTGTTCTGAGTGGCCCAGAAAGGACCAGCTAGAAATGATTCACTTAGAGCAAAATTCTGGACACTGTCTTCCAAGAGGGACAATTCACGTTTAAACTGTAAAGGCACACTCTCTGGCTCCACTGTAAGTACAATATCATATTAGTGAAGCCTCAGTAACAGGTGATCAGTAGGCAGGAGGAAAGAATACTTACTAGATACAGAAGCTGCTTATCTATCCTGACCCAACTTGTTGGCCATTTGTCCAATGCCAACTGCCAAGGACCAGAAACAGATGGGCAGCCTGGGGAAGAAGACTCACTTTTCTCCTACGTTGTGACACAGGTTCAACCACCATTACCCATTTCTTCCAGTACCCCTGCTGGTAGAGATCTCCTTAATACACTGGGTATCTCTATCTCCCTGAAGGAAGAACAGAGGCATGTTTCTATGGAACAAGAGCACAGTATCATCTAGCTGCTTTCCTCAATAACTCTGGCACAGAACTTCAGCATGTCCCTGAAAACACAAAGGAGTCCAGTGGATGGCTCCACCCCCCCTGTGCAGGTAGGCGGTACAAATTGGACTCAGTGAGTTATTTTACAAAGAGGGTAAAGGATATCTGTTAGGCAAGTCTAAGGAAAAGAAGGGAAAGTGGGAGTGAATATAATCAAGACGCATTGTATGCATGTGTTAAATCATCAAAGAATAACTTCCACAGAGAGACATATAACAGGAATCTTAAAAAGTTCTTATTAATAAAATCAAACCTGAGCCAGGTATTGGGGTGTACGCTGGAAGATCAGAGAGATAGAACAAGCCACAGCTAATCTCACCTGGCCAACTTCTCAGCTGATCTTGTTTCCTCAGACGGAAGCCTCTGTGTCCTCATATCCGAATGGCTCTCAGCTGAACTGTGCTGCTCAAAACCTAAAAGCTTAACCAGCCAAATGCTTCTAGTTTCTGGTCCTCACGCCTTATATACCTTTCTGCTTTCTACCATCACTCGCTTTCTGGGATTAAAGGCATGAGTCACCATGCTTGGCTGTATCCTTGAACAGATGGATTTCTGCCTCTGGAATGCTAAGATTAAAGGTGTGTGTTACCACTGCCTATCCTAAATATCTAGTGGCTTTTCTGTTCTCTGACCCCAGATAAGTTTATTAGGGTACACAATATTTGGGGGAACACAATACCACCACAGAGACACTTAACACCAACCTCTGGTCTACCCCTTCATGCACAAGTACAGCCACCTATACATACCACAGGCACAACGAATTTTCCCCACTTACAAAACAGTGTGAAAGATAAAGAGCCAGATGTGATTACCTACCTGAAGTCTTGCTAGTTGTGCAGTACGGGCTACTATTTTATTATATGGCTCAACAATTTTTGATTTCATCCTAAGGCCAAAAAAAAAAGGAAAAAGAGTAAAAATCATTTTCAAAGTAATCAATGGGGGACTAGAGAGATGGCTCAGTGGGTAAGAATGCTTACTGTACAAGCATAAAAATCTGAGTTAAGACCCCAGCACCAATGTAAAAAGTTGGGCATGGCTAGGCGTGAACCTGTGACCCCATGCTATCAGGGGAGGAGACAGGAGGATCTCTGGGACTTGCTGGTCACCAGCCTCATTCCAAGTTCAATGAGAGTGTCTGTCTGTCTGTCTGTCTCTCTCTCTCTCTCTCTCTCTCTCTTTCGGGAATAGGTAGAGAGTGAAAGCAGATACCCAACAGCTACCTTTGACCTCTCTATGCACACACCCATAAACACATATATGCCATATGCCACATGCACACATATACATTACATTCAAACACAAGCATACACAAATAAGTAAATCTAAAAACAGTTACATGTGCACACATATTAATGGCTAGAAATAGTTCCATCTCATATATTTATAAAGTGAACAACAGTACCTATCAACAGCTCCTTGTAAAGCTCCAATTCTTGTCTGCATCATCTGAAGAACACCTAAGAAAGATAACAACTCATATAGGCTTTATAAATTTACAAGCCTCACACTGGACCAAAATAATCAAACATAAAAATATACATAAATACAATCTTAATGCTTTTCTGCCATCATCCTGATGCAGGCAACCAATATAACTTCTATAGTTATAAAAGCCTGCAACTAGCCTCCCCCTCCAGTACCTGGTCCATGACAGAAGCCTGACAGGAAACTAGGTATGGCTACTAACTGCTGACAGGTTTCCACTTGACACAGTGTAGACATTTTAAAACTATACAGTGCTGAGGGCTGTGTAACACTGAAAACATACGCGGCACCGCTCAATCACACACACTTGAAACTTGTTTAAAATTTAAGCTGTAATGGTAAAATTATACATATTTGCTACAATTATTTTTTAAACCTTTGAGTGGTATTTAAAGTTCCTTCTGTGGTGGCATCTCCACTCCTGCAGTAAAGCTGAAGTCCAGAGTTGTGCTCTCGAAGCCAGACTCAGCGCCCTTCTTAGGCTTCCACTGGTCTCTAGCTGCTCCTGAGCTCAAGTCTCTGTTAAGACTTCAGCTTCACTCATCTTCTTCTCACCTACGTCCTTCCAAGGGTTCATTCAATCCAGCGTTTAAATGCTTCCTTTTCCACAAACACTGATTTACTTATAAACATGTATATAGAAAGGGGTAAGTAATACCCTCTTTACATCTTCCTGTATACAGACATCTTCACCTCCATCCCTAAATTCTGGCCTGTCAAATTTAGTATGTCGAAGGTGACTTCTGCAATATCCCAACCCTGCCAAGTCACAATCCTATAATTTATCCCACTTCAATAATCGCCTCCAGTTTAGCAGACCAAAATCTACGGAATCACCAGTGACTTCTCACACCACTTTCAAGCCCCTCAAGGAATCCTTTCAGTTCTGTTTCAATTTGACTCCCATCAACTGCTCTCTATTTACCACACTAATTCGAAGCACCACCAACGTCAACTACTCTACCAGTGCTGTCACCCTGTGGAGCCAGCAGGAAAAATTACTTACAACACTCACCTTGTCTTACAACACTGACTATCAAACTCTCTAATGGTTAATACCTGCATTCAGAATGAAATCAAAATTCCCTTCCAGCAAATTCATCTGTGATTCTCTCCCCTGTTCACATACTCATTCACAAAAGTGACTCTGGCCTTCCTTTTTACCCTGAAGCACATCAAGTTAACTCCTGTTCCCACTGACTATTCCCTAAGCTTTCAACAATTCCTCTCCAGATCTCCACAGGACAGTTCCTTCTTCTCCAGGGTTTTCTTTATAGGACTTAAAAATGTCTCATTTTCTATTTGTACATTTACTTTCTTTCTTTCTTTTATTTATTTTTTTTTCTTTTGGTTTTTCCAGACAAAGTTTCTCTGTGTCGCCCTTGCTGTCCTGGAACTCACTCTATAGACCAGGCTGACCTTGAACTCACAGAGATCTGCCTGCCTCTGCCTCCCAAGTGCTGGGATGGATTAAAGGTGTGTGCCATCACCACCCAGCTACCTGTACATTTTTTAACTGACTTTACCATCTGAAAGAAAGATTGTTTTATAAGGACACAGTAGTTTTGTCTATTCCTCAAATACCTGGTATCAAACAAGTTCTCAACTGCTCCTTAATTGACTAAATGAACAGTGGGAAAAAAATGGGAATAAATTCTCTTTAAAAATAGGCTGAATGGCTAGGTGGTGGTGGTGCACACCTTTAATCCCAGCACTCGGGAGGCAGAGCCAGGCAGATTTCTGTGAGTTTGAGGCTAGCCTGGTCTACAGAGCGAGATCCAGGACAGGTACCAAAACTACACAGAGAAACTCTGTCTCAGGCTGAATGAATGTACCTCCAAACTACTTACAAAATTTTTTCAAATACAAAGGGGAAAGATGAAGAAGTTAGGATTAAGGATTAAATTTTCTAAGTATAGTACACTTTTTGGCATCTCAAAATAATATTCTAATAAGTGTTTTGAAATATACCCTATGATAATTACAAATACATACATATATATGTAGATATATGAGTATATAGATATGGATATAAGGGCTTCACAATGCCAGGAATTAAACCCAGTGCCTCATACACGTTAGGCAAGCTGTTTAACACTGACTTACAACTCAACCCTAATGGTGTTTTAAATGCTGTAACCCTTAAAAAGTATTCTGGGAAAGAGACTGGAGAGATGGCTCAGCCTTTAAAGGCTAAGACTCACAACTAGAAGGACAAAAAGTATCCTGGGAAAAACAAGCACATTGTAAGAATATGCAGATAGAAAAAACATAATGAGGCTGAGTATGGTAACCCACTACTTTAATCCCAGCACTCTGGAGGCAGAGGCAGGTGGATTTCTGGGAGTTTGAGGTGAACAAGGTCTGCACAGTTAGTTTCAGGCCAGCCAGGGCTAAACTGTGAGACCATCTCAAAAAAATATTAAGAGGAGCTGGGCATGTGGTGTATACCTTTAATCCCAGCACTTGGTAGGCAGAAGCAGGGGAATCTCTGAGTTAGAAGCCAACATGGTACAGAGTGAGTTCCAGAACAGCCAGGGCTACACAGGGAAACCCTGCCTCAGAAAGCCAAAATAAACAAATAAACAAACAAATAAATAAGAGATGAAAGTTTTATAAATGAATGAAGACATAATGAGAAGTATTTCTGCTATAATGATGACTCACCTAATCAATGTACTACATCACTTCACAAGTGAAAATTATATTATTTGCTTTCAAAGTTATCATTAAAATATTACTGTTCTTAGAAATTCATTTAAAAAAGTTAGGAGATTAAAAATAATTAGGGCTATCAATACTTAGACACTCTTAACTTCTTCAGATTTTCAAATTAACAATCAAAATACCACTTCCCAGAATGCTAAGCTCTTTCCCAGGGTGCTTCAGAAACAGGGATTCTGAGGTAAAAGCTCATTCCTTTGACACCATGAGAAATAGTTAGACAAAAACCAAGGATATTGCTTCACAGAAAACAAAACCCTTTTCCTTAAGAATTTGATCAACATAGAAAATAAAATCACTTAACTTTCTGTGGATGTGGTTAATAATAGTAATCAAAACACAAGGGTCATAATTTGACACAAGCTAGAGTTATCTGGGAAGAAGAACCTCGGGTGAAAAATGCCTCCATCAAGATTGCCTACAGGAACCCTGAAGGGCATTTTCTTGATTAAGGCATAATATGGGAGAGCTCAGCCTACAGTGGATGGTACCATGCTGGGGCAGGTAGTCCTGAGGTTGGTAAGAAAGCACACTAAGTGAGCCAGGAAGAACAAGCTGAACAACTGAAATACTTTAATAATTGAATAGCACTCCTCCATGACCTCTGCTTCAGAACCTGCCTCGAGTTCCTGTCCTGACTTTCCTTAGGGATAGAGTGTAAAATGAAAGTTATAAGCTGAAATAAACCCTTCCTCCCCAAATTACTTTTGGTCATGGTCTTTTATCACAGCAATTGAAACTCTTAACTGAGACAGCAAGTAATAATGAAAAACATAATAGTAACATTTCATTCTTATAAAATGTAATCAAGGAAAAATGAAAAATTCATAAAAGAATTAGTCAAACATGAAACACACAAATAAAACTCTAATCTGTTATTATTCTACTATACTGACAAGAATGTCAAAGAAAGGAAAAAATACATAAAATTCCACACCTACTTCCACTACTACCTATTCTAACAATACTAATTTTTTTATTGTTTTAATTAAATAAAATTTATAGGAATACTCATATATACAAGCCTGTTTTGAGCATTTTCCTCAATCATTTAATCCTTAAGATAATATTTAGGTATACATTAGTATATCTGTTACAAATAACTGCAGCAGAGCAAAGTTAACTTGCTCAAGAAGTGCTCTGAACCCAGATAGTTTAACTCAAGGATCAGTTAATGAAGTTTTAAGTTTTCCTAGTACACTGCTACCTTGTCTATTATCACATTATCTGTTGGTTGCTTTAGATCTTTCTAGTAAAGCTCAGTAGCTACAACAGAGTCTGTATGGACAACAAAATTTAGAAGTACCTTCTAGCTAGCCCTCAAGCTCAAAAAAGCTTTTGGGTCCCTAACCTAGCTCCATCTAACAGTAATAGATAATAAAAATATACCTTCCAACGACTCAATCCCAGTTGCTTGTGCCAGTAAATCTTCATGTCTGGCAACAACCTGAAAAATCAAGAATGAAAAATTAGCATTTGCTCTGATTAACTATCTTTATCACCACAGGGTACAATCCAAGGTCTCCCTTCGTATATAAAGGAAACAGACACTATACATACACACACATATGCATATACACATGCAAGTTATGAGATGTGCTTAAGATGGGTTGTAACAAACACATAAATCATTTATAGTTCAATATAGAGCAAAAGGAAATAGTGCTAACTCTGCCTTAGTCTATTTGGGGTACTGACAAAATACTATATCATAGCCTAGAAAATACACAAGAGATTCATCATCATAATTCTGAGGGCTGAAGTCCAAGATCAAGGATAAGCAACCAGTATCCATTCATCATCAGTGGTGCTGTCTTTGTCCTGACATGGAGGAAAGATGAACAACCTCCTATGGAGCTCTGGCAGTTTAGCAAGGTACTAACCACCTCCCCAAAACCCACCTCTACAAATTATCACATTGACAATTGTTTCAATATATGATCTGCAGAGTAAAAAGGGCCAAGGGAAAAAACACCCTGCCTCTGACTACACCTGAGACCTGAGCCAAGGAAAAAAACCCTGACCCTGACTTGACCCCAAGACCAGGGCTTGAAATCCCACCAATCCCCGAGCTTGCCCCCAGAGTCAGGCTGAGAATTTCACCAATCCCTGAGCATGAAATCCTACCAATCCCTGAGCTTGCCCCACAATCAGGCTACAAAAATCCACCAACCCCAAGCCACCCTAGAAAGCGCCCCCAAGAAATCGTATATAAGGTCTGTACCCTGCTCAGTTTGCTGCTGTTTCTCACCCAAGGCAGCCAACCTCCTGGATTCTTCCTTCCCAATAAATCTCTTGAGTGAGGTTTGTTGTGTGGTGTGACATTTTCACCAGAGCAGAGTCCAGCTGTAACAGCTTTCACTGGAGCGGAGCAGAGCAGAGCCCTAACACTTTCCCTGGGGAAACTATCCCCTAGCAGAGCAGAGTTGTTATACTCCAGGGCCCTAAGCAGAACTGGAACACTTTGCTGGAGCAGAGCACAAGGAGCAGAACAGAGCTATAACACTTTCACTGGGGAAACTTCCCTTAGTAGAGAAGAGCTATAACACTTCTCAGAAGCAGACTTTCCATCCCAGCTGCAATGCTTACATGAATATATGAATACATGCAGTTGTGGCTTAATAGGAAAAATGCGTGTCTACTATGCATGAAGCCCTGGGTTCAATTCCCAGCAGTTAATAAAATCCAATATATGAATCTTGGGGAAATACAAACTTGGGTCATGGCAAACTCTCCATTTTCCTAACTATGTAAGTAGAATTGTGCAAACAATGATATCTCTGCTGATTTTTTGTGCTTTACCTCTACAGAATTCTTTCAAAAATCAAGTTTTTCTTTATTCTTAGACTTAATTCAGCACCATCGAGGGCACATCCTGAAAACTAAACCACTCAGTACTTATCTAAACCTGAACAGCTCCCTGTGTCAAGTCCCCTGTGTAAGTCCCAAGTGGCCAGGCCCCTTCCTTAAGGATCTGCCAGGCTCTGCCCACAGAACACTCTAAAGGCCATAACAGCCTAACTCAGTCCCTTGAGACACAAGTAGCCAAGCTCTGCCCTACAGAGCAATAAGCCCAAACTCAGGACTTCAAAACCCACTGTGGTTGATATATTGTGTACCCCAATAAACTTATCTGGGGGTCAGAGAACAGAACAGCCACAATATTAAACATAGAGGTCAGGCAGTGGTAGCACACGACTTTAATCCTAGCGTTCCAGAGGCAGAGATCCATCCAGATCTCTGTGAGTTCAAAGCCACACAGGAAACAGCCAGGCCTGGTGACACATGCCTTTTATCCCAGGAAGTGATGGCAGGAAGCAGAGAGGTATATAAGGCATGAGGACCAGGAACTAGAGCTCTTTTTAAGCTTTTAGCAGCAGTTCAGGTGAGATCCATTTGGGTGAGGACTCCAGAAGCTTTCAGTCTGAAGGTTCATGAAAACAAGATCAACTGAGAAGTTATGGAGGTGAGGTTAGCTGTAGCTTGTTTTGTTTCTCTGATCTTTCAGCATTCACCCCAATACCTGGCTCTGGGTTTGTTTTTATTAATAAGACATTTTAAAATTCGTGTTACAACCCACCAACCACTGTCCTCGAAAACTCCCCCCCCCCAAGAAACCCTAGATAAGCCTGTCTCCTACTCAGGTCCCTGCTCTTCTCGCCTGAGCAGAGGCAGCCATTCTCCAGTGTCCTTCCCAATCAATCTCTTCTGTGAGGTTTGTTGTGCAGTGTGACTTTGTGGTGTTCCTTGGCTGACAACTGCCAGGATATATTTCTCCTCAGAGCTGTAACACTTACAATGGGGATATCTTTTCCCTTGAAGCTGTAATACTTACATACTGTATTGCAAAAAAAAAAAACCCTTTTCCCTATGAAACACAGATATTTTTGTGGAAATTAGGGCAAAGGAGGGAGGGAGTATAAGTTAAAGAGCACATGTAAGAAATTCCTTGGTACATTAAAAATCATGCAATGGGTTTGAAGAGATGGCTCAGTGGATAAGAGCATTGGTTGCTCTTATAGAAGACCTGTGTTCAATTCCCAGCACCCATACAGAGGCTAACAACTGTGTGTAACTCCAGTTCCAGGGAAGCCAAGACCTTCTTCTGGCCTCCACAGATACCAGGCACAGACACGGTACACATAAATACATGCAAGCAAAAGCACACACACAAAATAAAGGTAAATAAAATAAAAAGAAATCATGCAAATAATAACAATACTGTGGAAATCCTTATGATTTTGCATCCTTTCTCAGTGTAAGAAAGCTCTCCATCTAGCCTGAGTACTAAAGTTCCTCATCAGCAAAGAATCATTCATGGGTGCCTTCACTTTGGCCTCTTCTGGAAATCACTGTCATTCTATAACCTCCTTTATCCTTCATTTTGTACTATTTTAAATATAAAATTTGTTCTATCAAGTCTTTTCCTATCATGCCACCTCATGTAAGTATTACATTTATTCTGCCTTTTATCACTAAAGTTGCATGGCGGTTTGAATGAGAATTACCCCTATAGGTTCATATATTTGAATGCTTAGTTCCCTGCTATGGGATGTCTTTCTGTATTCTGTAAATATGTGTTGCTCTGATTTGTTGATAAATAAAGCTGTATTGGCCTATGGCAAGGCGGCTTAGAGGCAGGCAGGAAATATAAGCAGAGAGACAGGAAGAAGAAAGGAGAGGAGGGAGAGACACCAGCCTGCTGCCCAAGGAACAGCATGCCAGCAGACCGGTAAGCCATGGATCATGTGGCAAAACACAGATTAATAGAAATGGGTTAATTTAAGATATAAGAGCTGACTAGTGAAGAAGCCTGAGCTATTAGGCCATACATTTTGTAAATAATATAAGCCTCTGTGTGTTTTATGTGTTTATTTGGGTCTGAGTGGTTGCAGGACCACAGAGAGAGATTTGTCTGGACCATGGGGGGGGGGGGTGTGTGAAGAAACCTTCCAACTACAGTTCCCAATTAGTGAAACTGTTTGGGAAGGATTAGGGGGTATAGCCTTGTCGGAGGAGGTATGTCACTAGGGGTAGGCTTTGAGGTTTCAAAAGCCCACACAATTCCCAGTTAGCTTTCTGCCTAATGCTTGTGAAGCAGATGTAAGCTCTCAGCTACTGCTCCAATGCCATGCCCTACTATAGCCTGCTGCCATGCTCCCCACCATGATGGTCACAGACTCTTAGCTCTCTGGAACCATGAGCACCAAATTAAATGCTTTCTATTATCAATTGCCTTCCTTGGTCATGGTGTTTTGTCACAGCAATAGAAAAGTAACTAAGATGTGTTGCCACCAGAAAACTGAATTTTCTCCAGATTATTGATGTGATCATCAATGTATCTGTCTTAACAAGAATAATTTTCTATTCTCCTTTATCTCTCATGACACTTTGAAAAGGCTGAAAAACTAAAAATTACTTTTTCACACACTCCTTGCTGCTAATCAGATCACTTTCTGAAAGATGTAGAAGATGAAAGAAAGGTGAAAGTGTAAGTCCCTTGGATGCGGAGTGGCCAGGCCCTTCCCTGAGGACATCCAACTATCAGGTCCCAAACACAGAACACTAACTGTCCTAATACCCAGACCCAGTCCTTGTCCTACAGAGTAAAAAGCCCAAGTTCAGGACTTGAAATCCCACCTATGGAAATCTCCACCCTGGAAAGCTCTGTGCCTTCTCCCCCAAGAAATCCTATATAAACCCTGTAAGGTCAAAAAGGCCAGTGAAAGAACACCCTGGCCCTGAGACCAGAGCCAAGGAAATATACACTGTCACTAACTAATTCAGGACTTGAAATCTAACCAATCCCTGAGCATGAAAATCAACCAATCCCAGAACATAAAATCCAACCAATCTATGAGCTTCTCCCAAGCTCAGGACTTGAGATCCTACCAATTCCTTGCTGTGGATATTGCTCTATATAAATAAAATACTGATTGGCCAGTGGCTAGGAAGTATAGGCAGGACAAGGAGAGAGGAGAATTCTGGAAAGTGAAAGGCTGAGGGGGAGAGACCTGCCAGCCACCGCCATGACAAGCAAGATGTAAGGTACCGGTAAGCCACGAGCCACATGGCAACTTATAGATTAATAGTAATGGGTTAATTTAAGATAAAAGAAGTAGATAACAAGAAGCCTGCCATGGCCATACAGTTTATAAGTAATATAAACATCTGAGTGATTATTTTATACGTGGGTTGTGGGACTGTGGGGCTTGGTGGGACCTGGAGAGAAGCTCTCCAGCAACACTCCTACCCTGAAAAATCTTCACTCTGGAAAGCTCCACCCCTAAGAAACTCTATAGAAATCAGTTTTGGGCTGTTCAGTTTGGAGCTGCCTTTTTCCACCCTGGCAGAGGCAGCCACTCTCCTGGATTCCTCCCTCCCAATAACTCTCTTGAGTGAGGTTTATTGTAATGACTTTCCATTTGCTGGAGTGGAACAGAGCAGATAGAGCTATAATAACTTTCACTGGAGCAGAGCAGAGCCATAAGGGCTTTTGCTGGAGTGGAACAAAACTGCTAGACATCCGTGGGGAAACTTTTCCTTAGCAGAGAAGAACTGTAACACTTTGGCTGGGGACACTTTCCCTTGCCGGAGCAGAGTTGTTACTCTGGGGAAGCTGAGCAGAGCTGTAATACTTCTCCTGAGCGGAGCACAACAGAGCTGTGACAGCCTCGCTCAGGAAACCCTCCCTGCTGGAGCAGAGTTGTCACACTTTGATTAGGGAAACCTTTCCTGGAGCAAGGACTGTAGCACTTTGCTGGCGAAACCCTTCCTGGCTGGAACAGAGCTATAATACTTATATTGGAATACCTTTCCCTTTAGAACTGTATGTATTCCTCAGCTTCCAACTGCCAGCCTACCTTTCCCTTCAGAGCTGTAACACAGAAAGCTACTTTCCTGTTTGTTTCAGCTAGTAAACAGTAACCTGCAGATTCACAAACACTTAAGGAAACCATATTGATTATTCCAGTATTTAGTCACAATCAAAATGTTAGCAGTAACCCAGGAGACAACACTCTGTCCTGCAACTCTACTTCCTTCAGTTCAACCCCTTCTGGTCACCAACAACTCCACAGACAACTATCTGCTAGGTACCTTTCTGCTTTCAGTACCTACTGTCAATTCTAGTTTGTGTGTTAAGCTACAACAGATAATAACTCTTAGAACTTTAATCATGTCACTGATGCTTCAATTATTTTAATTACATTCTTGTATTTAGCTAGCATTATCTAAATTTTGCTTCTGAAAAAAATTGTAATAGGTTCAGCCTCATACTAGAACTCAGAAACTTTAATCTCACATATCTATATCTATAGCTATAGGTATAGATATATAGATATATATATAAAACTTGTCCTCCTAAGGAGTGTTAATTTAAAATTCTCATCAATTCCTACCAAAGAAATACTACATGAAATGAGAAATATACCAAGTATACAAGTGAGACAAAATTTCAGGTCTCTTGCAAAAACGTATCCCCTGAAACTCTGCAGAGTTTAAAGACATTCTCCTCTGCTCCTGTAAAAACACCCTGTACCATTCTATGTAAAACATGCTTCACTTGACAGTTATTTCTATCTGTATCTGTCACTAATCCTTGGAGTCCTTGGAGAATCAAGGCATATGTTCTCATTTCTCTAATCCACAGCCTAACACAAAGCCTGACATTATCTTCTAAATATTTGTATTTTAAACATGTAATCAGAATTTTAAAGTTCAAGTGACCTTATAAGTCATCTCAATCCTTCTAAGCTGTTCTTTTCATTAATAAAGAAACTTAGATACAAAAAGTTCAATGGATATGTCTCATGATATGATAGATGTAGATTTTCTGGTAAACAGATCATCTATTTACACACTTATTATTCATCTAAGTATTTCTTCAATAACTACTCGGACGAAAAGCAATGTGAGTATTTGGAGACCTGGGGATATAGCTCAGTTGGTAGGTGCTTGCCTGGCATGTGTAAATCCCTGTGTCAGTTTCCATTGCTACAAAACAAACCAACTAACAAAGAAGTAGATCATAGAACAAGCCTACAAAAGTTATCAATTATAGAAGGAACCTTTAAGTTTATCTATAGCAATATCTCCTTAGTCACTAAAGGATATATTTTTTTTAAAGGCTCAAATAAATGCAGTGGTTAAGAAAGTCAATTGTAACAGCACACCTAAGCTTGGGGACTTATCTCCTAATGCTTATATGTGCTCTACCTATCACAACATTTATTGAGTTTCTATAATTTCAGCAAATGTTATACTTTGTACTTAACAAGGTAGAAACACTTCCTGTGCAGCATTCCAATATTACTTATTCAAAGTATTCTACTTCCAAAATTCCATTCCATTTTGTTATCATTATCAAAGGTGTCTTTTTTTTTTGCCCAAAACATTCACTGTAAACTAATAATAATAATAATAGTAATAATAATAATAATAATAAATAATTCAAGTAAGAAACAGAAAGCAAATGATTCCAGAAAGGTGGGTCAATGTTTTCAACTAATAAAAAGTAGTTTACAGAAGACATCACAAAAATGTAATTAAGTGATGCTGGTAAGTTAAGCATTTGTTTATGGAAATACACATTTGGTTTTACAATAATGAGATGACAAAGGGATAAACTGTCACTTTCTGCTGAATAATCTCTATGACCCAGAAGACTGACGTTACCTGTAGGTGTAGTTCTTTATCCAACTGACTGATCCCTTGGGCAAGTTTTGCTAGTTGCTCAGCAATTACCGCTTGATGAATAGATTGAGAAGTATAAGCTTTTACATCGAAGTCTTCATTTAAAAAGTCACTATAACAGTCTAGGGGGGAAAACAGAAAACTTATCAACTCTGCATTATATCAGTTATCAAACAACAGATCAATTATAATATCATAATTAGCATGCTTTGAGACCTTCTATGCACTAGGAACTGTTGTAGAAGTTACCTAGAACAATGTGGAGGAATTGGAGCAGGCAGCAGCAGACAGAAAAGATAATACTCTTGAGAGAATACTATGTATTAGGTGGTGCTCTAAATCCAAGTACTGACTCCTTCAATCCCCACAGTCCTGATATGTGGGAAAACATTATTTGCCCCACTTCACAGGTGCAGATAAGTCATGCAACTTGTCCATTGTTACTATCTGGATTCCAATGCAGAAAGTATAGATGCAGAGTCCAGAGGTCTGAATCACTCTGTTTCTTTTTTGTTGGTGGTGGGGGGGGGGGGTGTTTTTTTTTTTTTTTTTTTTTGGTTTTTCGAGACAAGGTTTCTCCAGGTAGTTTTGGTACCTGTCCTGGATCTCACTCTGTAGACCAGGCTGGCCTCAAACTCACAGAGATCCTCCTGGCTCTGCCTCCCAAGTGCTGGGATCAAAGGCGTGTGTCACTGCCACCCGGCTTGTTGTTGTTTTGTTTTTCTTTTTGGTTTTTCATTTAAGGATTTATGGATTTCATAGATAGATAGATAGATAGATAGATAGATAGATAGATAGATAGATAGATAGATAGATAGATAGATAGAGGATTTATGGATTTCATAGATAGATAGATAAATAGATAGACAGACAGATAGATAGACAGATATATGTATGCATACATTTAAAAAACACATCATTTCTTTTTCCAGTCCATTTTAATGCAATTTTTATATCTATTTATTTTACCTTTAAGTCTTAAATTTCAATACTATCTGTAAGTTTGTGTTTGCCTATTTCTATTCATAATTTAGATTCAATTTTTATAACACTATTTATGCACTGAGTAGAGATACAGGAAGCAATAAATATTATCAGTAGTCAGTTTTCCTTAAGCATTGTTCCTAGCAATAATCTCACTTTCTTGGAATAAAGGTTAGAGTTGATAGTTGTGATTTTAATGTTTTATTCAGTGTTTTCCTTCCTTGTGATTCGCCTGTATTTTATTAGTCTACTTTCATTGTATGTTCCACCAAGGGAAGCTGTTTGTTCTGTTTACTACCACATCTCTAGGGCCTGAACATGGCCAGACAACAGCAGGCACTCTATATATGCCTGAAAGAATCATTGTGCTAAGAGCAAAAGTCTTAATTATTCTCACAGTCTAATTATTCTCAAACTGAAGTAACAGAATGACTACTTTGGCCCTAATTCTGAAAATTATATTTTCTTCCAGTTTCCAAGTTTTTCTCAGAATTAAGAATCCTACCAGACAATTATAACAGTTATCCCACACAGAAGGTTTACCACCAGAAAATGTCAAAATGGCATGTTTTTACAAGGGTAATAATAATTTTAGCAATATTAGATGACAGAATCATATATTAGGTAGAAAATGTAAAGATGAAGTTTCAAAGGAAGGCTGGAGGGCAGTTTGATAAAATACCTATAAGATGTGCAAATTATTCAACTTCTATGCTACTGATAGTTCTAAAGTCAAACAAGAGCACTATCAGTTTTGTATTCTACAACAATAATTCTACCTGGAACAGAGAATAACTAAAATGGGATTTGTTATACAGCAGTGTACTTGAGTTAGTATCCACTAGCTTTTAGCAGCTAAACTATGACATTTTCAGGAGTTCTTTGAGCCAAACAGTATTATATATATGTAGGTGCCTTTAAACCAGCCAGGATAGGGGTATTTATACCATGAAATACACAAATACTAACAAAACAAGGCCTTTTCTTATTTTCCAAGAAAATTGGTTTACTAACATATCTTCTCATGGAGTAGAATCAGAGAGGTCACAAAAGCACAGCACTGTGTTAACAGCCCAAGTGACATAAGGAAGATCCAAATAAGAGAGTGTCACTTAAGAATGTCAAGCAAGTATCATATTTGGCAAATGTTTGGACATGATAATGGGTAGGACTTGATAAGCTGAAATGGTAATTAGGTAGAAAAAAACAAATTAATTGGTGGAATATTCTTTATCTGATAAAAGGAATTCAATTCTGCACTAAGCTGGATTCCCTAGGCATTAAATATAGAAAGTTGAGAAACAAACTTCCTCCAAGAGCTCCACAACCTACTAAAGTCAAACAACCAACAGTAAGTAGTAACGATGACAATCAGAAAAAAAAGACTCAAGAATAGGAAAAAAAATTACTTTGCTTAATGTTTTCCTAAATATGTACTATTTGTTCATATGTTGCTTACTATCAACACAGGAATTCCAGTAGGCAGCTAAAAATATAGTTCTATAATTTAGAAGTGAGTATAACTTGTCCGTCATCAAGAAAAGCAAAGGTAGGAGGTCAAAGCAAGAACCTGGAAGAGGAACTGAAGCAGAAGCCATAAAGGAGCACTAATTAACGGCCTGCTCCCCTGGGCTTTACCAGCTACCTTTCTTATTTAATGCTCACCTGTCTAGGGATGGCACCACCCAGAGTGAGCTGGACCCTCCAGCATCATCTAGTAATTAAGAAAATGCCCCAACCTATGGCCTTGTTGAGTCTGGGGGCCATGCTGCAGCCAGGGCTATACAGATCTGGGTAACCTGTGCTGCCACCTTCGGCCATGATGTTGTCCAGGCCCAAGCTACTGCCAAGGGCCATGTCTGGGTCTGTAGCCCTATGGCAGCCAGGGTCTGGGTGGACTTCACGGCTCCTGCTGCCACCAAGAGCCATGTAGATGCCCAGGGTCAGGTTAGCCACCTGAGTCCATGATGGTATCCAAGGGCCATGCTGCAGTAAGGGCCATATGTATCTGAGTAGCCTGCACTGCTACCCAACGTGATGGTGACATCCAGGCCAGAGCTGCAGCTGAGGGCCATGTCTGGGTCTATGGCCCTACTGTGGCCAGGGTCCATGTTGATGTCCGAGGCTCCTGTTGCCATCAAAGGCCATGCAAAGGTCTGGAGCCATGTTAATGACCGAGGGCCACGCTGTCACTGGACACATGCCCAATTGAGTGGCCTGCACTGCCACCTGGGGCAACAGTGACATCCAGATCCGGCTGCTGCCAAGGATCATGTCTGGGTCCGTGGTCCAGCTGCAGATGGAGCCTGTGTTGATGTCTGTGGCCCATGTCACCTCAGGGGGCCATAGGAACCATGCATGATGAAATCAGAGGGCCATGAGCCGGGCCTACCCTTTACTGGTCCTGGGAAAGCTGGCCCTGCCTTTTGCTGGACACTGCAGAAAGAAGCTGCCCCTTCTTCTCCCCCTCCACCCCGACCCCCACACACTAGGAAGAGCTGGCCCCACACCTTGCTACAGGCAAGAGAGAACTGACCCAGACAGTATAAGCATAAGGGAGCTGACTCCGCCCCCTCACCTGAGGTAAGTGACCCCAGTGGCCCAGCTTTGCTATCACCTAGGCCCACAGCTGGGCCTTGGATTGGCCCACCCTAACATCTACCCATCTAGGACCTTCTAGAGCTCGTGAAAGGACTGGTCCTGTAGAACAATACTCACAGGATTTCCATGACTTAAGGCAGCCTCTGATATCCCAAAGGGATTTTGGTGAGGATCCAGTGATGATGATGTACCAAAAACCAGAGGCCTTGAATCAGACCAATGACTCATTGCAATGAACATTTGCTAGTAAAGTTGATAGGACAAAAGCTCCCAATGCTACCAGGATGAATGAAGAGGTATTAAAAAGGCATGAGAGATAGAGAAGTGAAGAGGTTTGGTTTGGTTTGGTTTTGATTTGTTTGTTTGCTTTGTTTTAGTTTGGTTTGATTCTTTACATTTTTCTTGGGGGGCACACTACAGGGATGAGTTGAGGATATGGGGCGACTAGGAGGTGAGCAGAATTAGGGTGCATAATGTGAAATTCCCTAAGAATCAATAAAGAAATTATGTTGAGAGAGAGAGAGAGAGAGAGAGAGAGAGAGAGAGAGAGAGAGAGAGAAATGCCCCACAGGTAGATATGTCCATAGATCAATCAAATGGAGGCAATTCCTTGATTGAGGTTCTCACTTCCCAGCTTACTCTAGATGATTTAGAAACAAATTTTAGAATAAAAAAGAAAAAAATAAATAGAAATGGACAATATAGGGTTCAGAACCCAGGAAGACACCAAAACCTAGGAAGCTGTATAAAGAAAATACTGAAGACTGCTTGGGGTGCGAGGGACAGAAAGAATGACTAAATCAAACGAAATAACAATTGAAAGGAACTGGTCAACTGTAACTATGATCTCCCAAAGATGAACAATAAAAGATGAACATGGCTATTAGATTATTTGATGATTCCTATTCTGGAATAAATCACATGATTTTTCTCTTTTATGATCTTCTTCTTACCAGAGGCAAATAAACTGCTCACAAATTTTCCAACTATGCGTCTGTGTGTACACCAAGTTTATCTATCCTATCCTCAGGCAAATCCTCAACACAGTGAACACAGTGAATCAGTTACTGAGCGAAATGCTCAATTTTTCAGGTACATCTAGGAAAACTGGAGAAGAGCACCTACAGATTTAGGAAAAAAAGAACAGCCCTACACCATATTAGGAGAGTTATTTGAAGACAGGAGCCAAGCCCTTTACAAACTTAAATGGGATAAGAACCAAAAGTTCTGATTTCTCTCCCAAGAACCACTAGGACCTTAGCAACATGATTTTAAGGTTAAAGAGTGGGAGTGTTTGGGTTCTAGACAAGGATAAACTCCAGAGCACAAAAGGAGGGGCTGTCCATAAGAGAAAGTAGAGCCATTATGTTGTTGTATTTGAAACTGAAAAAGGAAAAAAAAAAAAGCAAGCAAGCATGATTTTAAGTTTAGGATAAGCTCAAGGGCTGGACAGCAATTAAAAAATAAAGTTCACATCTAACAAATTCCAGGGCTTTGAAAGAAGAGATTTTTAGAGAGTAAACGTAGATTTAAATAATCACTGTGGAGGATGACAAAGAGAATTTTTGTAAGTAGGAAAATATAGGATGTACATTAACTATTTACTATCCAAAACCTAGTTACAATTCTTGGAATGTATCCTATGAAGCATATATTCATTGTTTAGAATGTGACATCAAAGGATGTAAACTGGGCAGTCTTAGTTCCACTTCAGAACTAACAACACCTGGACAAGCATTATTGACACTCCCTAACCAAACTCTAACCCCTTGCTATCATCCTCTGTATTGCTGTTTGGCTGTGTACACACAATTGTACTATACTCTTCCAACACTATTACAGGAGCTACCTTTCTTTATAGCTCTACATGGTAAGGTATTTGAGAGTGGAAACTTTATATATATATTTCAGGAGTTTGAAATCTGGTTAAATTTGAATTTCAATTAAGACACAAAGATAAGGCGAAACAGGCAGAAACTCTAAAGGATCCACCCCAACCTAGTTCAGAAAACATCACTAGTTTTGACAAAATATACACCACAAAAAGACAAATAATTAAGGCAATATAAAATATTCAACAGTCAGGGAAAACACAGTAATTTAAAACTTTATTAGTTTGATCCTTTATAAGCCACACTTAGAGTGGTGTTCAAGTTAATAAAAAAAAAAAATCCGAACCTATTGTATGCACAGCTCTGTGGATTATAAAAAGAGGTGTTTTTTGTTTGTTTGTTTGACTTTTGCCGGTTTTCGTGGTAGCCTACGCCTTTGATCCCTTGCACTAGGAAGGCAGTTCCAGAACAGCAGGACTAGGTAGAGAGACCCAATCTCCCAAAAAAAAAAAAAAAAAAAAAAAAAAAGTGGTGGGGTGTCCCAACACCTCGGAATCAATTTAAGTGATTAGTGCAAATGCTTTTAATACATGAAAGAATGGGGGAGAAGGGGGTGAAAGGGGCTTAATACCTTTTGCAATCTGAATTTTGTTCCGCCTTTCAGACTGAGCATTAATACAACTGGATTCTTCAAGACTACAATAGTAGTCATATAAAGTTATATAGCTAACTTACTTGGGACAATTCCTCTCCAAACCACCAATAAATTTAACTTCGACACACATGGATAATACACTATAAGAGGCACCTGCACAGCCCAAAAATTTAACGCAGGTGTTTTCCCCTTTGCATGCCCTCCACCCCTTTCCTTAAGCGTCGGTTTGTCACCTAGTGTGAGTTTACACTTCTGGATGAAGATACTACACTCTTAGGTCAAGAACTGGGCAGGGACTGTCAGCCCAGACCATGGCGTACAGGGTCCTGGAACTTAAAGAGAAGCCCTGGACGCGTCAGAACCGAGTTCAAGAGCGAGCAATTAGAAACCGGGTGTCCCCTAGACACCCACTGGAAGAGAGGAGCACACCCCCGAAACGAGTGGACCAGGACAATCCCTGACGCCAGGGGGCCGGGCGGAGGGGAGTGGCCACGTCCAGACTGGAAAACTTTGTGCAAAGCGACCGCTGGAGTCCTCAGCCTCCGCTCAGGGCACAACGAGCCGGGCCCGGGCCGCGCCCGACACCTTACCGTCCTGAAGGAGCTCCCGCACGGTCACGACCACTGCTGCGGAACCCGGAGCCCCACGGCCTGCCACGGAAACAGCAGTATCTCCACCTTCCATGTTGGCAAGTGTCGGATTGATGACGTCTGCAATAGCCCCTCCCTCCTAATGACGCAGAATCAAGGCGCCGCCCGCCTGGCCATCCCGGGGCGAGTTTTGGGGTACCCGGAGCTGCAGTCCCGGCACGCGAGGAAGAAAAGCCTGCCGCACTGGCCTTCTCCCATTCCGCTTGAGACGTGGCCACCGCGCCTACCTCCAACGCAAGTATTGGCCTGAGAACGCGGGCCCCCGGCGTAGGGAAGAAGGCAGGCTCCTGGGTGCTTCACGGCCCCCCTCGCTCAGCACGTGGGAGCTAGAGGCTGCACAGCCTTACCTATGCCAAGCCCGGGTTGCAGGCGGGATATGCTGGGGAAGGAAGAATAGTTGCTAAACGCTGCCCTAAGCACTTTAGACGTCCAAACGTTTAAATATTCGTTACTTAGGTGAGCGGGTCTCGAACTACACTGCATTTTGCATTCCTTTAGCAGCGTCTCAGATTTTCCCTTATGTGTTTGACCTCAGTTGTGATACAAATAGGATTGCTCGGTTTGCCAGAGGCAGCATGCCCAGATTCACATTAGATTTCAGTATTCATATTATACAAAACTAGTTTGTTTATAATCATAAACGACAAACAGCATTACCTGAATTACAGTATTTTTTTCTTATTTTTTACACTAAAGGATTTTAGTTAGTGCGTATTAAAATGCAATTAAGTTTTAAACCTCCACTGTACATACTAGCATGAATTTACACACAAGAATTTACAAACACAACTAAAAGAAACTCCAGGTGTAGAAGCATATTAAGCAAAATATTGTGCCTGGTGCTATTCAGTTTAAGCAGAATTATTCTGGTACTTTGAAGCATGGCTGCAAGCTTTGGAGAACTTTAAAGCAAAATTTTAATACATTCATTTCATAAGCCCAGAGAGCCATTTAATTGATTTCTCTAAGAGTGACTGATAAAGGATCAAAATAAAGTTTTAAATACTGTGTTTCCCCTGACTGTTGAATATTTTATATTGCCTTAATTGCTTGTCTTTTGTGGTATATATTTTATCAAAACTACTGATGTTTTCTGAACTAGGTTGAGAGAGTTGTTTTTTTGTTTTTTGTTTTTTGTTTTGGTTTGTTTTTTTGTTTTTTGCCATTTAGCCTGAACACATGAATGAGCAAAAGCAAAATCATGATTGAGAAAGTCAGTAATGACATCATTGCCACTCAACATCTCATGGTGTTTATCATTTCTGTAATGTTTAAGACTCTTTCCTCCTTTGTCATGAACTTCTCTTAGAGTTTATTTCCCTTAGCACTACAGGCCATCTCTGATGAACCTTATTTACACTCCCTTTCCTCTGTTACTTGAATGTTGATGCTTCCCAAGATTTCTTGCAAGCTAAAACATCCTTAACAATTGGCTGTGTTTTCTTTAGCTTACTGCCAAAGGTTAAAGACTGAATTTTGAATAATTAGCATTTTATAGGGATAGCTTTTATCTAGCAATAGATTACAGAGGCAAAAATATAAAAAGCAACAAGCACTATGAAATCAGAGTTTTAAGTACCAACATGGAATATAAACAATTTTATCACTTGTACTTTGGGTTTGAAAGTTATTTATTTGATGATAACAAAGCTTCACTGGTAATAACGTTTTAATTTTTAAAATAATAAAGTTTTGTCTGCCTTCTGATTCACCAAAAATTAGAAATAAAAGTATCAAGATTTCTTTTTTTTTTTAAAGTGTGTGTGTGTGTGTATGTGTGTGTGAGTGTGTGTGTATCTGTGGGTGGGTATATGCATGTGAGTACAAGTGCCCTCAGAGGCCAGAGGTGTTGGATCCCAGAAGTTGGAAATACGAGTGGCTGTGCTAAGAATTGAACTCAGGTCCTCTGTAAGAACACTATGTGTGCTTAACCCCTGAGCCATCTCTCTAGCCCCAAAATACCAAGATTTATTTTACAATACAGATGTTCTGTTAATGCTACCTAACTTTCCTGAATGAAATATTTCAGGTTGTCTGTATACACAGTATTGTATGGGAAGTAATTCAAGTCAAATTCCTTGGTTTATCAAGAAAATAAAATGGATAAAATGAAAACTAACATGAGGTTGGACATGGAGGCACACCAGTGTAATTGCAATACCCCAGAGGCTGTGGCAAGAGAATTAGCAGTTTAAAGCTAACCTGGCTACATAGCAAAACCCTGTCTCAAACAGCAAGCAAAAAAGTAATAAGCAAAATCATAACATGATATACACTGGAGGGAAAATCTAGAGGTTTTCTATATTTTATTTCTCTAAAATTACCATGCTCAGTGTCTGCATTTATTGATCCTATAAGTAGGGGCAGAATTTGTCAAGATTCTCTGATTCTGCAAGCCCCAGGAAAAATATTGGTGAATGAAATTGCTAGAATAATAGTTTTTTGTTTTTCTAATACTGAGAATTAAACCCTGAGTCTGCCACATGCTAAACAAACACCCAACCATACAACAGAGCTATGCGACTAGCCCAATGATGGGATTTCATGTAGTGAAATACATATTCTCTTTGCAAACTGTCTTTTTCAGATTTCAGACTAATTTGTATACATGAGAAGTGACTCCATACCAATCACAATATGTCAAGAAAGAAAAAAAGACCCAATAGAAATGTTTCATTCTGGACAGCTGGTAAAAATCTGTGCCCCAATGGTTCGATATTCAAAGTAAGTATTGATAAATTATTAATGAACCAATTTTCCTTACATGTAATAATTTTTTTGAATTTTTTTTCCCCCAAGTAATAGTCACTCAGCTACAAAGGCCTTCAAACTCCTAGCTTTGGAATCATGATTTAGAATTGAGTCCTGGTGATAACACTCAACTGGTATGTTTCTGACCCAAAGTAGATAATTTCTCCAAGCTTTTTTTTCCAGGGTCTCATGTATCTCTGGCCACCTAAAACTTGCTAGTGGCTGAAGGCCTGATCCTTCTGCCTTCATATCTCAAATACTGGGATTACAGGTGTATGCCACTGTGACTAGCATAAATAATGATGGAGACAAACCCAGGGCCTCATGAATGCTAAGCAAGCACTGTACCAACTGAGCTACATCCTCAGCCTAATATCTGTAAAAATGATAATGTATTAGGAATGCAGCCGGACGGTGGTGGCATATGCCTTTAATCCCAGCACTCATGAGGCAGAGCCAGGTGGATCTCTGTGAGTTCGAGGCCAGCCTGGTCTACAGAGTGAGATCCAGGACAGGCAACAAAACTACACGGAGAAACTCTGTCTCGAAAAACATACGTGTGTGGGGGGGGGGGGGGGGTGTGGGTGGGTGTGTGTGGGTGGGTGTGTGTGGGTGGGTGTATGGGATGCAGTAGATATTAAATGGATATAAATGTCACATCCGCAGATTTTTATGTGAACGTGCATCTTGGGACCAAAGCACAGTTAGTAGAATTGCCAGGCTTGAGGTGATTTCATGAGTGAGTTTGTTTGTTTCGTTTTTTTCTAACTACTACACTTTTTTAGAATGGAGATTACACTTTTACACTTTGACCAAATACTTGCTTACCATATAAGTAGTCTAGTTTCTCATCCTCAGCAACTTTTAATAATGACACTTTTTATTTTTACCATTTTATAGATCAGTAGAGTTGTGTCATTATGGTTTTAATTTTTTATTTCCTGTGTTACTAGAGATGTCAAATATCATTATCTGTCTGTTTGCCATCCACATATTTTTCTTCATATCTTCTCCCATATTCTAATTATTGCTGTTTAACTATTGAGGGTATTTCACAGGTTTCTTATGGTTGTAAAATACACATAATAGGCACAATGAGCTAAGACAGGAGAACTGTTGAGTTTCAGGGCCAGCCTGGGCTACATACTGAGACCTTATCTCAAAAAAATAAAAATAAAAAAAAGACAAAAACCAATAAATAAAGATGAAATTTCCCTAGTAGTGATTCATAACTGTACAGGATTATGTATAGTTAAATGTTGAGTGCCTGACCTTTAAATCTCTGGACCTATTAAGCAATAATTCTTCATTCCTAGTACCCCCAACTCCTAGTAACCATTATTTTGCTTCCTTTCTCTATGAATTTGCCTATTCTAGATGCCTAGTGTAACTGAGACTTGTCTTTTTGAGAAGTTTAGTTCACTTAGCATTTTAAGAATACTTATTTCAAGATTCGTTCATATAATACCATATGCCCGCCTTTCCTTCCTTGGTAGTCTGTTAGGTGTACATACTACATTTGTTTCTCTTTTCATCAGTTGGTAGACAGACATGTGGATTGTTTCCACCTTTGGGCAATTTCAGATAATGCTGCTATGAATATGGGTGTTTAAATATCTCCTACCATTTCAGCTCTTTGGAGCTATAGAGTCAAATGGGTTACATGTTAATTCTGTGTTGTCTTTTCAGAGGAAATACACTCCTTTCCATCAATGAAGCACCTTTGCCTACTCCCCAGCAACATACAAAGGTGCCAGTTACTCCCACCTTTGACAATACTTGTCATTTTATTCGGTTTTTTAATCATTATATCCATTCCACTGGGTGTAAAGTAGAACCCCTTGTGGTTGGGTTTGCATCCCCTAATAACTAGTGGTGTTGAACATCTTTTTGCTTCTTGACTATTTTTCTTATTTTCATTATAGAAATATTCAAATGCTCAGCCCATTCTGAATAGGTTTTGAGGTGTCTCATTTTCTACTATGGACTGTTGTTTTTACATTATTCCAGAAGGTACACCTGTGTGGTTTGCAAACGTTTCCTCCCAGTATGTAGTTTGTCTTTACTTTTATCTTTTATCTTTTATTCTGTTTGGTTTAGTTTTTTTGTTTTTCAACTCACATGGTTTCTTTGTATGGCCTTGGCTGTCCTAGAATTAGCTCTGTAGACTAGGCTGGCCTCGAACTCACAAAGATCTGCCTGCCTCTTCCTCCCAAGTGCTAGAATTAAAGGCATGCACCACTACTGCCCAGCTCATCTTTTCATCTTAATGGTATTTTTGAAGCCCAGCTTATTATTCATATTTGTGTAAATAGTGTTTTGGATGTAAAGCATAAAAAAATTGTAGAGTGTGTATAAAAGAGGAGGGGGAGCCTGGCAGTGGTGGCACGTGCCTTTAATCCCAGCACTTAGTAAGGCAGTGGCAGGCAGATCTCTCTGAGTTCAAGGCCAGCCTGGTCTACAGAGTGAGTTCTGGAACAACAGAGAAACCCAATCTCAAAAAACAAGGAGGAGGAGGAGGAGGAGGAGGAGGAGGAGGAGGAGGAGGAGAATGGGATCATGGGGTGGCATATATGCTACTTCTCATTCTCTCATGAGATCAGAGGTCCAACTCATATGTCAGCTGGGGATTGGATCTGAGTTGTCAGGCTTCTGTAGCAAGCACTTCTACCCACGGAGCTGTCCCACTAGCCCCTAGTACTATATTTTTAATTTTATATCTATCACTTAATTAAAAGTTTTTAAAAGATCCTTTTTCGTGTTTTTCTGCGCTGGCTAGAAGTGCCCACTGTGTTAGCAAGGGGTGCAAACAGACATCCTTTCCTTGCTCTTGTCTTGGAGAAGATGTTCATATGATATCTTATGAATGGTCTTCATCAAATGAAGGAAGTGGCTTACAATTCTGTTTTTGAGACTTTTTAATATTGTATAGGAATTATTTTGTCTAATGTTACTTCTGTATCAGTTGATACAGTCAGCATTTTTACATTCATCAGTATGTTCTTTAGTATATAATGGATTATACTTCTGATACAGTCAGCTGTCCTGACGCTGCTTCATCAGCATTGTTCATTACTATGAACATTATGTCTTGATTCTCAGCTTGCCTTCTGTGTACATTTGGGAGATAAGGAGTCCCTTGGTAATATTGACAGAAGAGAGAGTTCTGCCTCATAAGCTACTAGGTAGTACTGCAGTCCTGGCTCTCCCCAAGGCCTCCTTTCACAACATCCAGCAAGAGAGGAACGGGTGCCTTGTTACTATGCAGTACCATATACATGGAATGTATGCTCTATATGTGATCTCCACTGATAGCAGTGGAAAGGGTAGTCTTGGTAGCCAATAGGAATGAAGGTTTCATGTACCTACCAGGCCTGGTTGAACACTATCACCATGAGATATTGGGGCATCTTAGGAGTGAAAATCTAGGCTCCCCACCCAATATTTCCTAATAGAGATAAGTCCCTATTGTTTTTGTATTGTGTTGTTACTTTGTAAGTTTTCAGTCTTTCAAAGTCTTTCAAAGAGTCTTTTCCTGATACTTGATATGGTAGAAGACTTACATTGGGCCCTTTTTGTCTTCAACCACTGCTGATTCCAGATGGCCAGCTACTTCAGCCCCAAGTCTTGTGTATTTAAAGCAAAAAGAAAATTCACAGGACTTGCAAGGCTACTAGCCTGGCTTCCCTTCCTCTCTCTTTTATGATTTTTCTATAATTGTTTTATAAATAGTTTTGAAATTTTAGCCTGGTGCACACCCTTATTCCCCAGAGGCAAAGTCAAGATCTCTGTGAGTTCCAGGCTGGCCTGAGCTATGTAGTGAGACTCAGTCTCAAAAACACAAGTACTGGGGATTTTGGTCATACTTAGCAGGTAGACTAGGTGAAAGTACATCTCTTTAATGCAAGAAAAAGTTACTCTGATAAATATTTATTAACTAAATTGAACTTGCAATTACATGTGCATCAAGGATTTTCTAAATTCATGATTAAAGTTTTATATGTTTCACAGGTTGGCTTTTAGAACACTAGTAAGAAAATACTCTTGTGATCTGTGTTATACACCAATGATAGTTGCTGCTGATTTTGTCAGATCTGTAAAAGCCAGAGATAGTGAATTTACCACAAACCAAGGTATGTAAAACTTGTAGTTTTCTGACTTTACAGGGGAGAGGGGAATGTGTTTTAAGTGCCTTTAGTATTTTATAAATCAAAATATGGACTGTTTTTTACACTGTCAATAATCTATTAAAATGTAAAGTCAGCAGCTCTTGAGACCACCAGCCTTTCTGTCCTCATTTATTAGAATAATTCCCTGTCTTGTTGTCTGTGGTCTTTTCTCATTCAGACTATCCTCTAATAGCCCAAAATGACTTGTCTAAGCTACAAATTTGATCATGTCCCTTCCCTGCTCTTAGTCCTTCTTGTAACTCCCATTGCCAAAAATAATGGCTTCAGTATGATTCCCAGGCAAGCAGTGACTTCATCAATGGAAACTTGTTGGAAATGAATGTTTCCAGGCTCCACTTTAAGCCTTCTGAATTAGAAACTCTTTGTGTTTTGAAAAGCCATGCAAGTACTCTCATCTTGCTAACCGTCGAGAATTGCCGGTCTAGGGGCTAGAATCCAACATCTGAGGCCAATAAGCAAAGTCCTTCATGATCCAGCCACTGAATACATCTGTAGCCTCTCTTTCCATAAATTCCTAGTTTGAACAGGCCTTGTTCTTGAACTTCCTTACCTAGAATATCTTTCCTGGTCATGCAGTCTGTATCTCTCTCTCTCTCTCTCTCTCTCTCTCTCTCTCTCTCTCTCTCTCTCTCTCTCTCTCTCTCACACACACACACACACACACACACACACACACACACACACACACCTGGCAAACTAAAGTTCATAGTTTTTGTAAAACAGCTTGAGAGAGGCCTTGGTGGGTTGGTGGGTTGGCAGGTGAGGGAGACATGCCATGCAGGGGTAGCAGGCAGTGGCATGGGACGGTACAAAGTTACACACACCATGTAGATATGGCATCCACGTGGAAAGTTTTATTATTAAAGGGAGAGGGGAGGGGGAATAGAGGGAAGGAGAGAGACAGAAAGAGGGAGAGGGAGAAAGAGAAAAAGAGGGAACGGGGAAAGCAGAGGTGTGCACTACCTTATGAAAAGAGAAGAAGAGGGGAGGAGTTTTTTCTTAATGGGGGATTTATGTCAGATGGCGTGAGGACACCGGGCAGGTTCCTAAGGGGCGAGCCTGAATGCTAACATTTATCTGCTTTTGATTTTTATAAAAAGGTGAGTTATGGATAGCAAGTGGGGGGCAGGAATGAGGGCACCAAATTCTTGAGGCTGCTTCTTGCTGATTTGGGGGCAAAGTGGGGAGGGGGAAGTTGGGAGTCATGCACAGCAGGAGGTGTGAGTGAAGAAGCATCCAGTTAGCTGTCATCCTGGACACCCCTTGAGGGAGCTGAGAAGGCAGGTTGCAGCAGTGATGTTCCCGGAGCCTTGGGGGTGGCACGCCAAATCAGGAGGACAGGAGCCATCGCATCTGCTGTTCCTGTGGAGTGGGAAATGCTCCCATCCATCCTGTAAAAGTGTCAACAAATTAGGAGATAACAGAGTTTTTATGAGTGGGCGTGTGGGTGAAGCCAACCTGCCAGTGTTCTTCCGGGTGGTCTCCTCGGTTGGTGCCGCGGCTGGTGGTGTATCTGGAGGGCCTTTGAGGGTCTGGCCTTGGCATGAGGCAGGAGGGGTGGGTCTGTGCAGGATCCTGTGTCTGTAAAACAACTGGAACAGACCTATATCTTGGTGTCATAGCACAAGCTATGGCTTTGGGTTAAAAGGTATGAACATTTTCTTTTTTTTTTTTTTTTTTTTTTTTTTTGGTTTTTCGAGACAGGGTTTCTCTGTGTAGATTTGCACCTTTCCTGGAACTCGATTTGGAGACCAGGCTGGCCTCGAACTCACAGAGATCCGCCTGGCTCTGCCTCCCGAGTGCTGGGATTAAAGGCGTGCGCCACCACCACCCGGCGGTATGAACATTTTCTAGGTCCTGGTTTCAACCCAATGAAACGTATCTTTAAATGTATAACCAGAAGAAATTTACTGAATCGGAGTGCTTGAGTGAGTGAAGGAGGAGGAGGGAGGCTTCCATACCCTCTCTAATGCTAACCTGCCTCTAAAAGCTGGGACCAGTAAAGTCCACAGAAATTTAAGGACTCCCAAGACTGACTGTAGTCAGTGTTCTATCAGTTTATCAAAACTGCATTTATCCGTTAAAATTTTGAACCTCTCAAGTTATATCTGAAACTGGTTTATCTTGGACCACGAAGTCTGTGAATTGAAAAGGCAGCTGAAGCCTTGGTTGCTGCTGTTGAACTGATAAAGCCTGGTTGTCAAATGACATCAGAGATCTGAGAAGGGTAAATTTTACCTGAGTTAGGGATTGAAAGTGGCAGAGACTTACCTGGTGGCTACCTAGACAGCCACCCCAGGGTCCTCTGTTGAGAGCAGAAGTGTCAAGGCAACAACATCAGTCTTCAGCTGCCAGGTCTCAGAAGATCAGAAAGTTGTGGGGTAGGAACTTGTGGGAAGGACCAGCCTACCTTGTCTAGGCAAAAGTGAGGACGTGGATTCCCAGAGTCCTGTTGTCCATGGTCTGAAGAAAGCCCTGGCAGCAGTTGAGGTTCTTCTATGCCCATCTCAGTGGCTGGTGCTGCCACTCTGAAGCAAATCCTGGGTGGAGGCTCTTCCGTGCCCAGCCATCCTTTTTGGAGGAAATAAAGGTGCTGCCAGGAGCAAGCATGTCCCTCTATCATGAAAAGCTTTTTAATTAAACATTTTAAATGCCATATTCTGCAGATCTCTGAGCATTTGAGGTCTGTCTGTCCATTAGATATGAATGGCTGACTATCAGCTTATGTTCCCTAGCAGTCTCCATATGTTAGCAGTTTCGATAAGACTGGGACTTACTGTCTCCTGAGAAGGCAAGGAAGAGTGATGGGGGAAAGATCCCAGGGCCACATGGGAGCAGGAGAAATGGGCCTTGTGAGTTTGGATGTGACCCATCTCTGAGAAAAGGACCCTCTGAGAAAAGAACCCTTTTGGGGAACCAGAAACTCCATCATAGAATATATGTCTTGTTTATCAGATACCCCATTTATCACACATATGACATTATTTATTTAAATTCTCTAGAAGCTTGGTATTGAGCATTTGACAAAGATGTAGGTGTAAATCTCTAAGTTAGCTTTTGTTAATCTGAATAGATCTTTATAAATTTAAATTTATATTATCATATAGGGTGTACTAAGTGTTGAATCACTTTACATCATCATACAAAAACTCCATACCAGTCCCAAGTATTTGAGGCTTGTTGCTTCCTTACTGTAGAAGGAGATAAAATGAACAGAGAGGTCATCAGGGCTAAATGTGTTTTTTAACCTTAGTAAACTTTAGTAAAAGATGGCTGCCAGCCATGTGGCCATCTACATCATGATGAGGTCACCAGTCAAGATGGAGGAGAGCCATGCGGTTGCTGCTCAAAGCTTGTTTTGTTTTTTTTTAATAAGTAAATCCAATTCACATGTATATACACATAGATATATTAAACAGGAGTTGAGTAAATATGAAGAAAGGGAGAAGAAAGAAGGTGCAGAATTTTTTCTCAGTTCCCCCACTGTCTGGCCCACAAAATACTGAGGCCAGTCTCACGTCCAGGGGGATAGTCAGAGGTGAGTAGCTGTGCCAGAGTGGTGGTATTGAATGGAGGGCAAAGCCCCCAGTGAACAGGAAAGCAGACTTGTTACAGGTGGGAGGGAGCAGATCTGCAGTGGGTGGAGGCAAGTAAGTGGGTACCTTTGGCGGGCGCTGCCAAGATATGCCATCAAGCAAACATGCCACACACAGCAGAGTTAGTGGAAGAGGATTGAGGGAGGAGGAAAACAAGAGTGAAAGACCATATCAGAGTCGGGGCTTGGGATGGGCAGGCCCTGATCTCTCACCTTAGCCATAGATGTCCCGAAAAATACAGCATGGTTCCCATGGATGAGATGGGGGAAAGGAGTTCCTACAGCCTGTAGTCCTGGGAACACCCAGGACTAAAGGGAGGATTAAGGAGGACCAAACCATTAAAGAGGGCTCTCACCACACTCAACGGGGGTGAGGCTTAGCCTGACTAAGCCAGAGGAGTCACAGCACCTAGTATTGAGCTTTTCAAAGAGGCCAGGAGGCAAGAACAAAAACTGAGTTCTGAGAGGAATTTCATCCATAACAAAAGGTCGGGAATCATGTCCCAAAAGCCAGAAGGGCCTAAAGGAGCTTTGGGATTGTGGGTAGCACCCACAAAGTTGAAACTTACGAGGTTGTCACTGGTGTTGAGCAATCGGTGAGCTGGAAGGGGAGAGTGGTGCCAGTAGACAGTCCAGCCCAGGGTCCCAGCATTCCTCAAATTGAGGAACTGCCAGAAGAAACTGCCTAGTTTTCACAGCACCAGTTTTGTACATGAGAGGCCTTGGCGGGTTGAGAGGAGTGAGGGAGATACGCCATGCAGAGACAGGGGCGGGGGGCAGTGGTGTAGTGGAAGGTTACACTATGCAGACATGGCATCTACATGGAAAGTTTTCTTATTAAAGGGGGAGGGGAGAGAGAGAGTGGGAAAAAGGGAAAGCGGAAGTGTGCTCTACCTCATGGCTAGAGAGAGAGAAAGGAAGAAGGGGGAGGGGATTTTTCCTCTTAAAGGAGGTTGATGATGTCAGGATGCTGGGAGGGTCCCCAAGGGGCAAGCCTGAATATCAAAAATGGTTCCTAATCCATCATTCAGAGCTTGTAACCAAGGAACCTTCCTTGATGACTGTGCATCCATATCCTTGCTCATAAGCACGGGCTCTTTTATTGTACTTAATCCTACTGTTTTGTTTTCTTCTTACATGCCCCTCTCTCCCACTAAATTATAGGTTCCTAGAAGGCATGAGCTATAGAAATAGCTTGATTTTTATATTCAGCTGCTAACAGTGTTGAAAATATATGAGAGCAATACATGATTGTTAAAGTTGAATTTTGGTCCCAACTGGGGAATGCACCCTACATGCCAATGAATAATAAAAGAATATTCTTTCTCATCAATTCCAAGACCAGTGAATTGCTATAGAAATCTGTAATCAATGTAAAGGAGGTAATGTCCTGAAATGTGCCTTTTATAACAAACATCTCATGAATTTCATAGGAAATCCTCATAAAAGCCTTTGAAATGTTAAAATACATCTTTTCAGAATTGTAACACCATCCAAAGATGTGAAAAATATGTTAAGACCTAGGAAAGCTGATACATTTGACTAACCTAAATTTTAAACTTCTCCATGGAAGTATAGAAATGTACTTTAAGATAAACAGAAATATATATGCATATACATACACACACACACACACACACACACACACACACACACACATATATATATATAGCACATGCGAGAGACAACAAGTCTAATTTTTTTTCAAAAAAAATCATCAAATCACAAACACAGCTAGGTATGGAAGAAAATGCCTTTAATCTCAGCACTTGGAACACAGAGCCAGGGAGATCTCAAACTCTGGAGTTGGAAGCTAGCCTGGTCTACATAGTGAATTCCAGGCCAGCCAGGACAACAGAATGAGACCCTGTCTCAAATGAATAAATAAATAATAAAAGAAGCAAGTAACAAAAATAGAAAAATGTGAAAAATACAAATAAAAATACAAAAAGATTGTGTGTTCAGCATGGATGAGTTGAATGAAAATAAAGACCTTTTATATTAATATGCATGTGCATCTATAAACTCTTAGAAAATAATTTAATAGTATCTATATTAAATACCTAGGCAGTGTTAAATGCTTATTCAACAGTTAAACTTCTAGGTAATTATTTAGGAATAGATTTATAAAAGCATGAATGCAGTTTAGACAACAGTATGTAGACCATCCATATAGGAGAATATGCCACTAAATAGAAGAAAATACATCTGAGTGCTTTTCCCAGATACATAAAGAAGAGCAGAAGGTATAGCAGTGTATATAGAATGTTCACATTCACTTCCATGGAATAGGTACGTATATACTATCATTATGGAATAGTTTTCATTTTTTAAGTTTTGCACTGTTTCATTTGATTTTTGTCTGTGTGAATGTTTCTTCTATGAAGTTTAATGTTGGGCTTACTTTTTTTTAAACAGGTGATTGGCCATTGATTGTTCAATTTGCTGCTAATGATGCAAGACTTTTATCTGATGCTGCTCAAATAGTCTGCCCCTATGCAAATGGAATAGATATTAACTGTGGTTGTCCTCAGAGGTAAAGGTCAAAGAAATTAGAAGAGTTTTCAAAGAAATTAGAGAAAAAAAAAAAACTATGGGAACATGGTAAAATATCTTTCTAGTTTTCCAAAAGTTAAGAAGGACAACCTGAGTTCCTTCCCTGGAGCCCATACGATGGAAGGAGAGAACTGACTCCACAGAGTTGTCCTCCTACCCCACATGCACACTATCCCCCCCCACATGCACACTATCCCCCCCTACACACACACACACACACACACACACACACACACACACACACAAATAATAATAATAATTAATTAAATAATGAAATTTTAAGAGGAAGGCTATAGAATTAAAGGACTATGGTTCTAAACAAGAATTTTGAAAAAGAAAAAGTTATTTAGAAACATAACTTCAAAGGTCTTTTACAATGGCTGAAATGATTTATAGACTCTTAACTAGTTTTTGACACACCTCCTTAAACAAAGCTGCACCTCCTAGTCCTTCCTAAATATTTCCACCAACTGGAGAACCAAGCATTCAGATATATGACCCTATGGGGACCATTCTCATTCAAACCACCACATTCCACTGCCTGCTCTCCATAGGCTTGTATCTATATCATAATACAAAAAATACATTTAGTCAAACTTCAAAACTCTGTTGTTAGTGGTTGTTTTTTACTCTTTTTTGGGGGCCCGCCACCCAGCTCCCAAATAAATTCACACATGGAGGCTTATTATTACTTATGAATGCCTGGCTTTAGCTTGGCTTAGTTTCTAGCCAGCTTTCCTTAACTTATCCCAGCTACCTTTTGTCTCTCGACTTTTCCTGGTCTCTTCCATAAATCTTACTCTTACTCCGTGGCTTGCTGTGTAGCTGGGTGGCTGGCCTCTGGAGCTTCCTCCTCTGGCTGCTAGATCTTAGATGTCTCCTCCTAGTTTTCTCCTATATATACTCTCTGCCTGCCAGCCTTGCCTATCTTTTCTCCTGCCTTGCTGTTGGCCAGTTCTTTATTAAACCATCAGGTGTTTTACACAGGCACAGTAACACAGCTTCACAGAGCTAAATAAATGCAACATAAGCAAAAGTAACAAACCTTCAAGGTAATATTCTACTACACCTTGTAGTCTTTCACAGTTTCAAAACTGTTGTAAAGTTAAAATTTTCTTCTGAGACACAAGGCAATCTCTTAATTGTAACCTCCTATAAAGTTACAAAGCAGACTACATGCTTCCAACATACATTGGCTCAGAATATACATTATCATTTCAAAAGGGAGGAAAGGGAGCATAGTGAGGAAATACTGGACCAAAGCAGACCAAAACCCAGCAGGGCAAACTCCAAATTCTGTAGCTCCATGTCCAATATCAAAGGACTTAGATGGCTCCCCCTTCAGATTTGCTGACTGCAGTGCTCTTCTCTCCTTTCCACTGGTTCCACTCCATGTCTGCACCTCTCCCTGGCAGACATCCTATGGCTCTGGCATCTCCATCCCAATCCAGACTTCATTTTTACAACTCCACAGAATGGCTTTTCAGGGCCTCCATGTGGGGACTCCTCTGCCACACATCTGGCCTCGGAGGCTCTCCTTAACTACAGAGCGAGTTTCCACAACACCTTTTCTCTGATATTTTTCATGATGCTGAAGCCAAAGCTGCATGGCTAAAGCTGCCTAGTCCAGTGGCCACCTTGGGATGGAATCTGCCCCTCTTCTTGAAGTACATTTGCATAATTGTTGAGCTTCAGTTGTTTTTTGGGTACAGAAATTTTCTTAGGCCTTTTCCTTTCACAAGTTACAGGATTAGCTGGGTGGAATCTCCCACTAAGGACGCTACTCCCTTTATTCAATCTTTTACCTCTGCCCTCATCTTTTTCAGCAGTCCTTGGCTCCAACATTAAATTTCCAGGCACTCTTTTTCTCCTCAAAGTGTGAATTTTGTACTTCTTCTTGCCCTGCTTGTTCTTTTTCTCTGTAGATCTGCATAAGAGTTATTACTAGTGATTAAATTACTAATGACTAAAGCAAGAGTGTAAGTATTGGCTGTCTTGAAATACTTGCTCCTCTGCCAACAACATTAATCAAAGACTCTCATTTAGCCTCAGTCAGATTCTAGGACAAAGGTGAAAAGCAGCCACGTTCTTTACCTAAGTATCAGAATGGTCTCCAGCCCAGTTGCTAATAGAGCCCTCCGAAACCTCTTGGACTCTGTAATCCACTTGTTCTCATTGTTTTCCAAGCTACTACTAGGATGGTCTGTTAAGCTTCTCTTACGGCATGCTACCACTTTTCCTAGTCCAAAGTCCCAAAGTCTTCCACATTCCTCCAAAGAACAGCATGATCAGGCCTTTCACCTGTTTTAGTTACTTTTCTGTTTTTGTGACAAAACACCATGACTGAGGCAACATGAGTTTGTTGGGGCCTTACAATTTCAGCGGGTGAGTAATGGCCACCATGGCAGGGAGCATGGCAGCAGGCAGAAAGGTGTGGTGCTAGAGCAGTAGCTGAGAATTTTCATCTGATCCAGCAGCGTAAGGCAGAAATAGGTAACTGGAAATATGGTAGACTTTTGAAACCTCAAAGCCCACCTCCAATGACATGTCTCCTTCAAAAAGGCCACACCTCCTAATCTTTTGGGGGGCCATTCTCATTCAAACCATCACATTCAACATTTTCTTGTACAACCCAGGGGTAACACAGCCCACAGTAGGATGGGCCTTTGCACATCAATCATTAAACAAGAAAATGTCTCACCAAGATGTCCACAGACCAATCTGATGGAGACAATTCCTCAATGAAGGGTTCCCTGTTCCCAGATGACTAGTTTGTGTCAAGCTGATAAAATGAACAAGCACACTCTGTGTGACTCTGCCTTCAACCTCATCCATAGCTAATTTTTTGAGAATATAATGTTAGCAATCCCAGAAATGTGTTTTTAATGCCATGTCAGGTATACTCTCTGAAAGCTGATTGTATGATGTAAAACATACCGTTGACTTTCTCCTAATTAATTACCTACTGTAGTAACCTTTTCCTTTCTGTATCACAGCTACTTGATTGGGCTTAAGTAAGTGAGTTTGAATGGTATGTACTTAATAAACTACTGTCCTGGCAGTGTACTAGGTTATCTGCTAGTAGCCAGAATGTGCCCAAAGAATAAGTCACAGTTTTAAATGTAGCATAAGCCAAATCAGATTAGACATTTGTATACTCATTAGGAGAATTAGATATGCTATTTATTAGTTTTGGAATGATGTGAGCCAAAAATATTTTTCTACTCTTGAGGCTGATAAAAACCTCTTGTTATGCACAATAAACATCAAATTTGGAATTTTAAAAATTTGAAGTAATTGCAGTTAATATGAACATCTAATCTGTTTTGGTTGAATGAATTCTAATTTAATACTCTCACTTAGCTAATGAAAAACCATTTCCTTGTACTTTTTGGTCTAGGCAAGTGTTTTCCTGATCTCATAAAACCATTTAGAAATGTTGATCTATGAATTTTATTTAGGACCACAGTCTAGCCAACTAAGTAAGCTAACTGACCTACTGTAAATCCATGAACTGTAAAACGTGTGCTTCATTCCAGATCAGATCGTTGGATAGAGGAAAGATTGATACAGTACATTTAGAGTTTTATCTTCCCTTCTAGTTGTTTACAATCTATCTGTTGTGCTTGCTTTATCAAGGTGGGCAGTGGCAGAAGGTTATGGAGCTTGCTTAATAAACAAGCCAGAGCTCATTCAAGATATGGTGAAACAAGTAAAAAATCAAGTGGGAAATCCTAGATTTTCAGTTTCAATTAAAATAAGGTAAACACAATATTTCAATTTACTGACAAGTTAATATATTACTTGGAAATTAAAAATATTCCTTTTGTCCAGTAATGTGATAGTGTCTATCCTAAATAAATTAGAAGCTGATATGTGGAAATATTGAAAGATGTTTGTCTAGCAAGCAAACATAAACCCCATTCTTTTTTGTTTGTTTGTTTGTTTTTGTTTTTCAAGACAGGGTTTCTCTGTGTAGCTTTGCACCTTTCCTGGAACTCACTCTGTAGACCAGGCTGGCCTCGAACTCACAGAGATCCGCCTGGCTCTGCCTCCCGAGTGCTGGGATTAAAGGCATGCGCCACCACCACCCTGCTCATAAACCCTGTTCTTAAATTATAATCCTTATTATAATCCTGAAATCTTGTTTCTTAACAAAAAGTAATATATTCTTAATTAAAAGACCTCGCCAACCCCTCAGCTTTCTCCAGATACTATTTAGCTAATGCTAAGAAACATCCCTGGCAACAGCTAGAAAATAGGAAAGATATTTGCGCTAAAATTTAAAAATTAAAAGAAACTGAGATTTCAATTTGAGAGGCATGCACATCATGTATTAGGATAACCTCTTTGTGTTCCTCTGTGGCAGTGTGCTGATGGCTCTTAATTTCTCAGAGCTAGTAAGGAAAAGCAGTGGGGAAGGGAAAGACATTTGTCACCATTTTGTTTCTATAGTCAAATAACTAAAGCCAAGGTCTTCAATGGGAACCATCTCTCAACAAAACCTTATTAATAGTGGCGTGAAGTGATAATACAATATGGTGAAGTTAAGTAATGTAGCAGTTGAAGTATCTTAGTTATTTTAGCATTAAAATCTGTGTGCCCTGAACAGCTGCAATTGTGAAATTACAGGATCCATGATGACCTTACAAGAACCATAGATCTTTGCCAGAAGGCTGAAGCAACAGGAGTGTCCTGGATTACAGTTCATGGAAGAACCATTGAAGAAAGACACCAACCAGTCCACTATGATGCCATTAAAATGATAAAGGAAAGTGTGTCTATACCTGTAGTTGCTAACGGAGACATAAGAAACTTGAAAGAAGCAGAAAATGTGTGGCAGATGACTGGGACAGATGGTAAGAAATAAATACTGAGTTTTTTTTATCATTTAATAAGGATGGAAAAGTGAGGATGGGGGAGTGATGTTAATTTGATTTTGTGTTTCAAACTGAGCCATATTTTCCTATTGTACTAATTTAAGCTTAGTATTTTATTATAATGCTGTCAGCTCTTTTCCTTAGAAACAGTAGATCATTTTAGATAAGGCAGTGACAGCATTTTGCTGCCACCATCATATCTAGTGACCAGTAAAATCACCTACAGATGGCCTATTTATTTATTTTTTTTGTTTTGTTTCATTTTATCTTTAAAAAGCATCTAGAATATCAGACTAGAGATGAGAATTAATGAACATGGTTGGCCACAGAAGCCTCAGAACTGCCATGTAGTTTCATTACCCCTCACATAATTAACAAGCAGTCCTATGGTAACTGTTGCTAGATGAAAGCAAATAGATTCAACTTTAAGCAGCCCAATTTATGACAACATGGATCTCTCCTAAAGAAACAGTCAATTAATATAGATGTCTTTTTACAATTAGTTGTATAAATACAATTGGTTTATCAGTGGCACCAGAATCAACTTATTTCTTGTTGAATTTCATTAGTTTGTAGTAAGGGTATTCTGAAACCTCAAAGTAATACTTTTTGATCAGTACTCTTGCGTTGTTTGAACTGATTGATAACCATGGAGTCTGAGTTTGTGGACAGATATGTTGTGCTTTAATCTGCAGGTGTGATGGTTGCAAGGGGACTTTTGTCAAACCCAGCTATGTTTGCTGGATATGAAGAAACCCCGCTGAGATGTATCTGGGACTGGGTTGACATCGCTCTTGAACTTGGAACTCCTTTTATGTGTTTCCATCAACATTTAATGTACATGATGGAAAAGATAACATCAAGGCAGGAAAAAAGAGTATTTAACGCTCTGTCAAGCACATCAGCAGTCCTGGATTACCTTACAGACAATTATGGTGTTTGACTCCTCTTTCATTGTAGTATATACGTTATATCTACATGGAACCATATGACGTCACATCCTGGTATTTCTTTTAAGTCTGTGTTTAAGGCTTTCAACTTCAGTACAACAGTGGTCACTGGGGCCAGACATGGTGGCACATGTCTCTAATCCAAGCACTCAGAAAGGTAAAGGAAAAAGATTGGGAATTCTAGGCCAGCAAGTCTTTGTCTCAAAGAACAAATGGAAATTTTCCCAGAATTTTAAAAATTCAGACCTGGGGCTGAAGAGATTGCTCACAGTTAAAAGCACTGGTTGCTCTTTCAGAGTACCTAGATCAGATTCCCACCTCTCTAGTGCCTGCTCACTACTGTCTGTAACTCCAGTTCCAGGGGATCCAACACTTTCTTCAGGCCTCCTCAGGCACCAGCCAAGCATATGGTACACAGACAACATTCAGCCAAAACACATAACTTTTTAACACTAAAATTAAAAAAAGAAAAAATCAGTTCCTTTACCCTTTCTCATGCATTCCACTTGAGTAAATTTTGAATCAACCCAGAAGTTTAGTTTTAAAGAATCCAAGAGGTTCAGACATCCCACAGTCCCAAATCAAATACTGAAAAACTTTGCTCTGAATCTTTATGAAGTGTGGTGTGTGTGTGTGTGTGTGTGTGTGTGTGTGTGTGTGTGTGTGAAATTTTTACTAAAGATACTCTTTTTAACATTTTTAAATAAAACTTCTTTAATATCAAGAAGTTATGACTCTTCTGTAAGTTAACAAGTATGTTTTTAATTTTTTGAAAGTTCAGGAAGTAGAACAAATGTCTACATAAAATGAAAAAACAAGGAATTCTGGGTAGAATTATATTCAGACTGTACATTAAAATTTTAAATTGGAAAATCAACTAGTATATTTCTAATTGAATATATACCTCAAAGTGTTTAAGTTGTATCTGACTGAATTTAATCCAGTGTTAGAACTCTGGTTAGTGTAAGTCTGGGAAGCATGGGTTCTCCAACCTTTGACAGCAGCTTTACAGCTTTTGAGTACCATGATTCTCAAGCCTAGGATGTTAGGATTTTCCTAGCCTTGACTAATGGCCACTTGACAACTTTCTGGAACTCTACCAGCAGACAGAGCCTGCAGTTTCAGAATCTTACAGGCTTCTGTCCAGCCGCAGAGACTCTTTACCATCTCTTATCTGTTTCCACTGTTCTTGTACTGACCCTAGTCCCTGTGCCATCACTGGGACAGCAACTCCTTTTGCTGCTGTGCTTCTGTTGCTGGCCTTGCAGCCTGTGTTTCCTGAGGATGTCAAAGCCACCAGTGGCTCCCAGGCACCCCTTCTGCAACTGTACTGTCACCACAGCTGCCGCTTATTAATTCAACCTGTCCAACCATTGGTTGATATCAACAGAGGGCAAGAAGGGCTCAGGAGATAGCTATGTTGGTAAAGAGCTTATAGCACAATCAAGAAGTTGATGAGGTCCTAATGTGATTCCAGCATCCGTATAAAAACGCAGGTGTAGGGGTTGGAGCGATGACTCAGTAGTTAAGAGCACTTGCTCTTACAGAGGACTTAGGTTCAGTTCTCAGCACCCACATGGCTTACAGCCATCTGTAACTTCAGTTCTAGAGGATCTGACACCCTCTTCTCTTGGGGACCAGGCATGCATGTGGTACGCATACATACATGTAAGCACTCACATGTAAACATAAATCTTTAAAAAAAAAAAAAAATCCAGTTGCCTTGGCATACACTTGTGATCCCAGTGCTGGGGAGGCTGACAGATCTTTGGAGCTCACTGTCTAGCCAGCCTAGCTTAATCTGCAGCCAATGAGAGACTTTCTCTCAAAACAGAAGCTGGACAGCTCCTAAATATTAGCACCCAAAGTTGACCTCTGGCATACACAAGGCATATGAATACACACACCATATTTATATTCTGTGGGAATTATTTTCAGGGACCTCGACCTGGCTGAAACCAGGATTCTTGGCTGTGCCAAAAAAAAAAAAAAAAAAAATCTCAGGGACTTAGTAGGAAGCAGAATTAGAGTTAGTTATTTTTTCAGTTGGGGTCTCATGTAGTCACAGGCAGGCTTCAGACTCTCTATAGAGCTGTGTATGGCCTTGAACTTTTATCCTTCTGTTTTCACTTCCTGAGTGATAGGATTATAGGTATATGCCACACATAAAGAGATGGAGGTGCTGGAGATCAAAGCCAGGGTGAACACTCTACCAACTGAACCACATCTCTAGCCAAAGCTAGAGTTTATCAAGAAGAGATTCTGGTTTTGCTTTGTTTGGGGTTTGTTGTTGTTGTTTAAGCATTAGAGGTGCAATCCTTAGGACCAGAGTTCAGATCCCCAGCACCCATGTCCAAGCCAATGTGGTAGTATGCCCTTGGAGTCCCAATGCCAGGGAAGTTGAGTCAGGAGGATCTTGGGGTCTCCATGGCCAGCCAGTCTAGATAATCAGTTAAGGCTGCATTCAGTAAGAAACCCTCTCCAGAAAAGAGAAAAAGTGGGCAAGTATAGAGGAAGACATTTGACATCCACCTCTGATATATGCAAAAAAAATGTTTTTAAAATTTTAACATAGATTTAAGCACAGACATTTATAATAGACTTAGCAAAAGGACAGTGCAAACCCAATTGTAGGCATGGGCTGCTCAAATAAAGTGACAGTAATTGTCTTAACAACAACCTTATAGATGATTTTGACGCTTTCTGAAATTGCTATTTTTGGTAACTGAGCTCAGAGTGGTTCTAAAGTCCATTGGATGATAAGGTACAAAGAAAACAAAGGTTTTACAGGAGTGTAGGTGAGGTCTTTCACTACAAAGTTGGAAGAATTCTAAGACTTCCAGAAAATTGCAGGTTTACAGATAGAAAAGGGAAAAGACCATACGTGGTCAGATATAGTCAGGCTTTAAGTGTGGTTCACTGCCATTTCATAATCATTTAAATTTTTCTAATTAAAGTAATTTTGTTAACTTTGCTGGAATTCTTGTCAGTGGTGTGAGACTTCTACCAGACTCCAAAGAGGCTCCTTTGCCTTCCTAGGTCATCTTAATTTTTTTTTTTTGTATCCTGCCCCACTTTGTGTTACATTCCTGAGATGTTACAAGTATTTGAAAAATATGTATTTTAAGTGTATTCACATATTTTGAAAACATGGAAATGTTCAGAGTTTCCTTTTAAATTCTTAGACTTGTTAATAAGAGAATGACAAAGCTTTTTTTCTTTTTCTTTTTTCTTTTTTTTTTTTTTTTTTTTGGTTTTTCGAGACAGGGTTTCTCTGTGTAGCTTTGCGCCTTTCCTGGAACTCACTTGGTAGTCCAGGCTGGCCTCGAACACACAGAGATCCACCTGGCTCTGCCTCCCAAGTGCTGGTATTAAAGGCGTGCGCCACCACCGCCCGGCGACAAAGCTTTTTTTCAAGGACAATTTTATTAGTTTGAAATAAAAAACAGGGTAGGCAACGAGACAGAGAAGAGGAAGAAACAAAGTTATGCCTTTTGAGTTAGGATCCAGTAGTCAACTGCCTTGTTCAGAAATGGAGGCCCACCAGCAGTTGCAGGACGGGACATTAGCAGAGAAAGCATGATTAGGCTAAAGAAAAACAAAACAAACAAAAGGCAGGTGTTGTATTTTTCTTAATAAAAACAGAAAAGCAAGCAAGCTTAGCACTGCTACCTGACAGAAGGAAGCTCTAAGGAGCTCATCTTGGGAAGTACAGTAAGTACAGTATTTTATTAAAAGGATAATTTTCTCTCCCACCTCTTTAACACGTCTCCAAATAAATCAGATTTCTGGAAGTGGACTCTTGGCCAGCTTAAGGGAGAAGATAATAGTATGTAATGTTATAATCTCTGGAGCAGATCGGGATGCCCTAGAGGAGGGGTATTCAATTTTGGCCAGGTGGTCTGGGGGGAGGGGGGCAGTTGTTAGCTTTTCCTTTCTTGTGTCACCAGGGAAACAGGAGTTAGAACGCAGCGCAGTGTTAACCATGAGGGAATCCACCCTCATTGTTTTCCAGGGCCTGTTTAGCTAGCTAACAGAATATGGCTAGGTAACACCCACGCCCACCTTCCTAGCAATCCCCAAGCAGCTCCTTTAAGTTGCCTGGTCCCACCAATGGACAAGAGCAGCAAAACAGGACGCAAAACGCGTCCAGACGATACAGATTCTGCCGTCTCGAGAACAAAATGCTCCACAAACCCCCAGGCCTGGGCCTTCTCTTAAATTTAGTTTAATTAGGGGCAGGGAGGCAGGTTTCCACCTTGGAGCGGCTGGCTGGATTTGAACCCAGCCCCGGCCCTGGCTCCCGGGACTCGCCGTCAGTGGCCTCGTGGAGAAGCCTGCGTCACCTCGCGTCCTGCACGCCGCGTACCAGGAAACGCGGTCGCGTCAGTGTGACCTCAGCTGGGCCGGGCGCGCTCCGGGCGGCGTGTGACGTGCGCGCGCGGGGCGATCGGCGGCCGGTAAGCCGGACGGGCGGGGGCCTCCCGGTGGAGCGCGGCCGGCGGCTGGGCCGCGGCGTCAGGCTGCCCGGGCGCTGGGGCCGGGGGACCGCCGGACCGCCCCGCGCGGCCGCGTCACGTGGGGGGGGAGGGGTGGGCGAACTCCCAGCAGGCCCCGCGCCTCGTGGGGCCGTTCACCCGGGCTTGTGGGAAAGTGAGATCTCTCTCTGTTTAGGTGTGAAGAAAAACCATGACAATCCAATGGGCGGCGGTTGCCAGCTTTCTCTATGCTGAAATAGGACTCATTTTAATCTTCTGTCTGCCCTTTATTCCTCCTCAGAGGTAGGAAACCTTCAAATCTTTAGCAGTACCTAATTGATTGGCTGCTTCAGGCTACTGCGAGTGACGCTTTTCGGAGGGTTAGAAAGTTTTGAGAATGCCTGCAGGGTGGTTCCAGTGGGCAAAGGGCGCTTGCAGCCAAGTAAGAGAATTTCAGTTCGATACCCGGAAACCACATGGTGTAAAGGGAACCGACTCTACAAAGTTGTCTTCTGACCTCCACACATCCACCCTGAGATACACCGAAACACATGTGGGGGGCTGGGGGAGGTGAAATACAGAAAAAGTTTGAGAACCAGTTATATAAAATATAATATATATATATATTATATTATATATATAAACTAATTTACATGTGTAAAAGTTTACCAGTATATATACTTAAGGGATTTTTTTCCCTCACTTTACATATGTGATATCTCAGTTTTTTTGTATTCCCTATTGGTTAAAGAAAGAAATTGTTTTACTATAGAAGCATACCATATAAAAATAGACCTGCAGAAGCCAAATACAGTAGTAATTGCTTGTAATTGCCGCACTTTGCAGGCTGAAGCAGGGGCGTGGCAATTTCCATGCCACCATGGGCTACATAGTGAGACTGTCTCAAGTAGAGAATTAGATGTTGCTAATGGTTAGATCAAAGACACCATTTCTTTTGTTTTTGGGGGGGGTTTTTTGTTTGTTTGTTTTTTGTTTTTGTTTTTCGAGACAGGGTTTCTCTGTGTAGCTTTGCGCCTTTCCTGGAACTCACTCTGTAGCCCAGGCTGGCCTCGAACTCACAGAGATCCGCCTGGCTCTGCCTCCCAAGTGCTGGGATTAAAGGCGTGTGCCACCACCGCCCGGCCAAAGACACCATTTCTGAGACATTGCTCTAACTAGGGAAAAAGAAATAGCTTCCATTAAAAATACGACATTTTAGTTTAAGAATTTCTTTTTGGGCTATTGAAATAGTTCAGTTGGTAAAGTGCTTGGCATACAAGCGTGAGCATCTGAGCCTGATCCTGGAGCCTGTGTGAAAGCCAGGGATGGTTGTGTAGGTTTATAATCCCAGTGCCAGAGGCAAAAGTAGGCAGATTCTGTAACCAGCCTCTCCTAACCAGGGAATCCCAGGGAGAGACTGTCTAAAGGAAGCTAGGAACATATCAGATTGACCTACTCTACAGGCATACCCACATTTCTTTTTGAGGTTTTGCTCATGTATGTTTACTTTAAAAGTTATTTTCTCCAGGTGGTGGAGGAGCACACCTTTAATACCAGCACTTGGGAGGCAGAGGCAGGTGGATCTCAGTGAGTTCGAGGCCAGCCTGGTCTACAAAGGAAGTTCCAGGACAGCCAAGAATGTTACACAGATAAACTGTCTCAAAAAAAAAAAAAAAAAAAGTTGTCATTTTAGAATATACAAACCATCAGAGAAAAGATAATCAAATGTCTTTAATTAAAAATAATTATATCAATTTCATGTCGTGTCAGAGGATTAATAACTTTTACAATTAAATTTCTCTAATTTTTGCCACACTAGCAAAATATTATTTCAGTATTTACGAAACATTTCAAAACCTGCTGTTGGTTTGTTTGTTTCTGTTATTTTTTGTTTGTTTGTTTTTTTAACTAATCTAATTGTATTGCTTTACAGATGGCAGAGGATTTTTTCATTTAGTGTCTGGGGTAAAATTGCAAGTTTTTGGAACAAAGCTTTTCTTACTATTATAATCCTATTAATCGTTCTATTTTTAGGTAAGTACTAGATTCCTCCTTTGAATCCAGTTCAGTAAATTATTTGGATTTTGATTGTTTAAGTTGATGATATTGATATATTGAAAGACAAATCATTTTATATATTGATATTAAGGTAATTTTGGCTATTTTGATACATATTTGGTACTATTTTATATACATAAATTTCAGGTGCAGTGATTCTTAACCTCTTTTAGTTTAGTTACTCTAAAGTTTAAATGGAATGAGTGGCCTTCTTTCCAATTGCCAGATAATTACCAGTTGCAGTCTTTGTTATAGTATTGTCCTGGGCATCCGGGGACTTGGCCTGTATGCAACAAAGGAACGGAATTCCAAGATCCTTAGGAAAGTATGAGTTTTCACTGAATCCTGATTGAAAAACAGCTTTGGAGGCTGCTGCAAATTTTTCTTAATACTAAGTGGTTATTAGGTAATGTTGGGATTTTGCTCTCCTGATGGCAGTGCATCTTAAAGTCTGTGGCTCAGAGGCCTGTTGTAAGGATGGTTTTAGTGAATCTTCACCATTCTTGCTTCTGCATATGGTCTCTGCTTCCTTCCGCAGACATCTCCAGAGTATAGTATTGCAGCTGGTAAGCCCTAAAAACATCCATTGACTTTCCCTTTGTCTAAAACATGTATCCCTTTGTTAAAAAAAAAAAAAAAAAGTTATTAACAGTTTTTATGTAGGAATATGTCCTTAATCTGAGAAGATGCATACTGAAATATTTAGGGGAAAGTATCAAGGAGACTGTAGATTGAAAAACATAGAGCAAATGTGGCAAATTTCACAGTGTGAATCCATATGGTGGAATTAAAGATGTGTACTGGACAGATTGGACATCCCTAACTGAAAACTCTAAATCTAAAAATTTGAATTCAAAGAATCCGAAACATTTTAGCACCAGCAGCCTTGCATAGGTGGAAAATTCTACCCCTCACTCTGTGTGATAGATTACAGGCCAAACCCAAGAAAAGTAAAAGACATTATCTGAAACTAACTCCAGGTTCACATCTATAAACTATGTATAAAATATAATGAGTTTCATGATTATATTTGGAAGAGTCACTCTTTGCCACTTTAGCTTTTAATATACATTGCAAAATACATTTTCCCTAGGAACCGCCTCACACCTCTCCTTATGGATTAAGTGGGTTCATTGGCAGCAACTTGGAATCTTTACCACTGTGTTTGACGTTTTATGCAAAAATGTTTTATGTTCCAGACACCAACCTTTGAAATAAAGTTGATCTTCTTTATAAAATTGAGAACATCTATTGTGAAGGGGTATAAAATTGTTAAAAACAAGAAGGGAAGCCAGGCATGATGGTACACACCTTTAATCCCAGCACTGAGGAGCTAGAAGTTGAGGCTGATAGATAGATAGATCTCTGAGTCCCAGGATACCCAGCGCCACATAGTGAGACCCTGTCTCAAAACAACAACAAATCAAGAAGGGAATTGTATCAAGTTTTAATGAATTTGTATCACATTCCTATAATATTGGGTCTAGTTAAGGCGGACAGATAAGACTTATCCCAACATGTTGGTGTCTTATCTCAAATGGGCTATCACCTACTTCACTAAAGTGATGTAAATAGTACATAACCCAGTAGATTACTCCACCTTAATTCATATCTTACTTTGGAACTTGTTTCCTTTTTCTTGTTGTCATGTAACTATTATGTAGTATTTATATTTCTGCAGCCAAAACTTGAGTATTTATCATATGTGTGTGGGTTAGGGTAATAAATAACAGACATCAAAGTAGCAAAACCAAGAACATATGTTTTTCAACAGAAATACATTCCAGAAATTAGAAAAATTTAAAACTTACCCTCCAAAAGACATATGATTTATAGAAAATTAGGCTCTATCACATTATTCCCTTAATGTTGGTCCTACTCCATTTTCAACATACTCTAGAATTGAAAACAAACCAGAATAAATGAACTAAATAGTACATTAGATAACATGTTGCAGACAAAAGAATAATTTCAAGCAGCAAATATATTTTATGAACACAAAATATTGTAATGAAATCTGAAGCTTCATTCACGAGCAATTTAAAAAATACTTTTGTGTTAGCAATTTAAAAAATACTTTGTGTATTTTGCAACACAGAGCAAATGAGCAAGTATGCTTAATGGAACTTAATTGGAAATAAAGTTTTTCAGTAAAAGAAATGCCATACAAATGTAAGGTAATAAAATGAGCCTCTTGGTTTTTTTTTTTTTTAATTTATTGTGGAATGCTTTGTTGGGTTTTTATTTTGGAGTGATAGAAATGTGGCACTCTTTAGAGATCATGGCTATGAACTATTGTGAAGTAAATTCAACTTAGTCTGCATCCTATTTTAACCAATCTATACAAGTAGAAATTTCAATGCAATGAAATAGTTCTGGTCTCAATTATTTATTTAAAGTAATAGTGAATATAACAGGATGCTGGGATTATATCTGTTGCTGACAGCAGATTGAATTTCATGCATAAAAGTCATGCATAAAAGTAGAAAGAGTAAGAGATAACGTTTCACATTAGATCAAGATTTGGCAGTGAGATGATAAGTAAGCCGTAGAGGAATGATTTTAAAATACTGTGGTAGTGATCCATAAATTGCCACTGCTATCCATCTTTGTGCACAGTACCCTCTCAGGTACTAAAGAGGGACATACAGAAAGAAAGCCATATCTAAAATCCATTATTATAAAGGTTGGTAAGTTATTCTACAACTACTTGTTGTTTAAAATATTTTTACTTGAAAATCAAAAGTAATGTTCTCTCTCCTGTAATAGATGCTGTGAGAGAAGTAAGGAAGTACTCCTCCACTCAAGTCACTGAGAAGAACTCAGCCGGCAGGCCTGGTGCCTATGAGCACACACAGATGAAGCTCTTTAGGTCCCAAAGAAATCTTTATATTTCTGGATTCTCTTTATTTTTTTGGCTGTAAGTAAAAATCTGTGCAAGCACAGCTTTAACACTCATAGAATTCTCTTTCTGCTTTTTTTCCCCCCACTTACACCTTAGTTTTTTGTTTACATCTTCATAAAAGAATACAGATAATATACTCAAATAACAAATAATTGTTGCACTGAAGAAGACTGGGAATAGAAGACATGGCCTTCCCCAGGGAAGAGCACAACAATTGGTTATCCAGTGCCAAACGTTCAGCCCTGAAAACATACATACAGGTAGCATTATACGGACTGAACAGGTTATATTTAGGAATATATATGTATATACACACACTAACAATTTGAAAAAAGAAAGAAAGAGAAACCATCAATTTGAAGGAGAATAGTAGAGGTATATGGAAGGATTTGGAGAGAGGAAAGGGAAAGGAGAAATGTTATAAATAAAAAGGGACAAAAGTTACAACTCATAGATCTGCTGGTTGTAAAGGGCCTTGAATGATTTGGTTGCTGACTTTCTGGAACCTTCTCATACTGTTCTGCAATACACAGAGTACATTCCATTCCCACTCTTCTTCACTATTCGTTCTTTTAAAAAAGTTACCAAGTTTATCAGATATCTGTGTCCTTCCTACTTTGAGTCATCGTACAAGCTATTCTCCTAGACTACTCTTCCCTCCCTGCATCTTTTTTTGTTTGTTTTTCTGGTGGCTGAAGAACTGCTTTTATTAGGGGGTGAGGAAACACATAAATATAGCAGGCACACAGAGATAAAGACCCTCCACACAGCAGGGGGTGGGGCTTGAGAAGCTGAAGCCCTGTTCGTTTCTTTTTGAGACAGAGTCTCACTGTGTAACCCTGACTGGCCTGGAGCTTGCTATGGAAAGCAGACTGACCTTGAACTCACAGAGATCTGCCCACCTCTGCCTATCAAATGCCGGAATTAAAGGCTAACCTGACCATACCTGGCCTTCTCTTCTTTGACTTTTACTTATCCTTTAGCCGCTTTCTCCAAGAAGCCCTGTCACCGGCATCTCCTCCAAAGTAGATTGGTCTGTTAAAGTTCTTAGACTGTGTCTAGACTTCAACTTCTGGTGCCTTTCACAATTATAATTAAATATTGTTTATATCTCCAACTAGAGGCCCAGGGTAGTGCTATACCTTTAATCCCAGCATTCAGGTGGCAGAGGCAGGCAGATTTCTTGGAGTTCCTGGCCAGCCTGGTCTACAGAGCAAGGTCCAGGACAGCTAGAGCTGTTATATAGAGAAACTCTGTCTCGGAAAAGAAAATTATATAAAATATCTCCAGATAGAACTTAAACTTGAAGGTAAGAACTAAGTTCATTTTCAGCTGTGGCCCCAGTGCCTTAGCAAAAGCTGCTGAAAAAGATAACTGAAGAGATTAATTATAATATCTAGCAATGGGGGTTACCTATAAACATGACAATGTTCATTTTTTAGACTTAGCCACCCTTACAAACTGATCTTTAAACTGTAAATTTCAAACTAGACCAAAAGAGAGCGGGGAGAGATTGATTTTCCTGTTAGTCTTACAGTACCATCTAAACTTCCATCTTACTCCTTTAGGCTAAAGGCCTGTAGGGGAAAAACGAATACCACTGTGTGTGTGAGGCCCTCAGGTGCTGCCACACCTGTGTGTTGCGATGCTTGTCGTCCAGCAGAGGATGTGAAGGAGTGTTTGAACTGCCAGGCTTTGATGGTAACGAGGAAATGTTCTGTTTAAACATCCTCTCCACCACCGTTTCTCTAGACATAGCAGGAGTCATTTGACAATGGCTCTTTGTGTTAAAGTCAGAGTTCCCGATGAGTAATCTAGTTATGCATTATTCTGAACTTCATCTGTTTTTTCCTCAGAGTGTTGAGACGTCTGGTCACGCTTATTACTCAGCTGGCAAAAGAAATATCAAACAAAGGAGTGCTTAAAACTCAAGCGGAAAATACTAATAAGGCTGCCAAGAAATTCATGGAAGAGAATGAAAAACTAAAATTGGTATTTAATTTTCTTTATAGAAAATTGTTTAAATGCTGTTGATGTTCACAAGGAGTAATGTACTATTTTTTAGCATCAAAAGTAGCATTTTCATTATTTATCAGCAGAAAGTGGCACAAACCATAGCATTGTTCTATGATTACATTTATTTATTTACTTACTTGCTTACTTACTTAGAATTTCTGAGAAACACTTTGTAGATGAGACTGGCCTTGAACTGGGAGATCTGCCTGCCTCTGTCCCGAGTGCTGGGATTAAAGGCGTGCGCCACCACTGCCCAGCTGATTACTATTCTTTAGGGTTGCTTGCTCCCACACTTTCCCTCAATATATACTGATACCAGTGGTCCCATTTCTGTGATTCCAGGAGGAAACATTATTGGAGCACACATTTTTTTAATAGTTTTTGGTAATTAAATTTTTTCTTTAACAAATTCATACATGTATGTAGTGCATTCTATTTACTCTGATCCCCTGTCCCCTCTTATCCCTTTCTCCTTTCCCCTACAACCCCCCACCCCCACCCACACACACACACAAGTCCCCTTTCCACGTTCCTATCTTTTGTTTTGCTTTGTAGTGCCCTGGGTTTAAAGCCTTGTGTGACCATGGCTTTAGCACTATCCATTGTAGCTGGGTGGGCTCCCCAGTGCATACACAGCTAATGACTCCCTCTCTTCCAGAATCTCTCAGTAGTCAGTAGTTCAGCAGGGGAGGTAGGGCCCCATGACCATCCATGACTGTCTGTTGACAAGGGCCCAATGAAAGTGACTACAGCTGCTGTGAGTTTAAGATTACAGTGGCTGTGTCATACCCAGAATATGGCCATTCTTGGAATACAAATTTGAAGTCCTCCATTACCATTAATTTTACTTCCATAACTTGAATTAAATCTTTATAGTTCTCTGTGTACATTTCTCTTTTGGTTAAAGTATGATTTGTTGTGTATGAAGTAGTGAGAGATTATTGAGACAACATTGATAATTTCTCATAATTTTTAAAGTCTCTTAAAAATCTTATGCTGCTTATATCTTCTGATATCCAGGGAATACATATGTCTGTCAAATATTGAGGTTTGCCCTATTGACAAAAAAATAGAAAAATGAAACACAAAATTAATTTGATTTTTAAAATCTGATGATCTCATAGATTCAGTGTTTCAGTTCATACAAATTCCCTGAGTTTTACTGAATCTAATTCTTAGAAAAAAGATTCACTGGAACTTCTAATAAATGAAACACATTTTCTTGAGCAAAGTATTTTTAGAATCATACATTAAGATTATTTCTCAAAGCCAAGTATGGTGGTACACACCTTTATTCCCAGCACTCGGGGAAACAGAGGCAGGCGGATCTCTGTGAGCTTGAGGCTAGCCTGGTCAACAGAGTGAGTTCCAAGACAGCCAGAACTACATAGAGAAACTCCCATCTTGAACATAACAACAACAACAAAAAGATTCAAATATAGTCTTCACATTATACCAAGTTAATGTCATGTTCAGCAGTAGAAAAAGAAAATCCTGAGCTCAGTCTTGAAGCTTAGCCTTTATTTAAAAAAAAAAAAAAAAAAAAAAGACCTGCCTGCAAGCACTACCTTCCATTGGTTGTAAGCTAGGCAGCTATCATATGGACAATAGGAAGAGTTCTGTGACCTTGTAAATAAGGCAGAACTCATTATCACCTACCCAAAACTTCTGTTTTGCTTTTTATGATATTTGCCTCACTTATATGGTAACAAAAAAGGTAGGGGAGGACCTCTTTTCATAGAAACATAATTTAAAAAATGCGTGTTTATGAATAAGTTATTAGCATCTTTTATGGAAACAGCATGTTAAAAACAGTTTACTTTTTTTGATTTGTTCTTTTTTTAAAAATTTATTATCATGTATGCATGATGTGTGGAGAGGGTATGCATGCCACAGTACAGCTCTTGGGAATTGGTTCTCCCCGTCTGTCTTCACGTCAGTTACAGGGGTTGAACTCAGGTCACCAGACTCACACAGCCAAATGCTTTTACCCACTGAGCCATCTCACCAGCCTTTGCTCTGTTTTGAAAAGGCATTGATCCATTGATGTCTTCTATACTTCCTCTTACAGTAATATTCTCTAGAAATCAAGATGTAGGTATGATCTGTATTAAAAAGCTAGTAGTAAATACTTTCTGCTTTTTTGCAGGGGAGATGTTTGTTTCAGCAGGACAATCAATTTCATTTTGTACTTAACGTTTGCTTGATTGTCTACCTTTTGATCTCATTTCACAATGGTAAAATCAAACCTTGTATTGATTAAATTCAAAAGCCCAGCTTTGTATCTATGGGAAGACTTTCATCTATCTTTATTGCTTTGAAATTGTGCACATCATCTTAGAGTAGTTATAACTATTGTTGGAGCACACACACACCCTTTTAATTGTTGTCCTCTTAATCTTGAACTATAAGCAGACAGTATTTTTACAGAGTTTTTGATAACATAACTCTTCACATATGCAGCATAATCAATGGAATTAATTTAGTCTTGTCTGTCAAAGCATCACTTCCTCAAGAGAACTTTGGAACTCTTCTTTTGGAATTATTTTCAAAGCCATTCACTCATGGTAGGAAATTTATTACTTGCTTGCTGGTTCCTGGGACTCCCTCAATTTCAGCCTTTTTTCTGGTTTCCTGCTTGCTGTATAGCTCTGACCCAGTCAGTGGTCCTAGATCATCAGATATGCTATACCAAAGCTAGTATGCGTGAGAAGGAAATCTGTGAACTGGATAAATCCTGTCAATACTCAGAGTATAACTAATAGACTGATAAAGTGATCAATAAAAGCTATAGGTAAAAATATAAAAAATGCTTTTATTTTATGTGGGCTTTGAAATATTAGTGAAAGAATGATAAAATTGCTAAAAACACTTCTTTATTCTGTATACGAAGAATATTATCTAGCAGAAAACACACAATCCTGAGATTCAGAGACTTTCAACTGGGTGCTAATGTCAGCACTACAGTAACTGGCAGTGTGACCTAGGGCAACTCTCCTCATAGGTTCTGAATTTCAAGGTTCTGTGGCTTTAAATAATAGTTAATGCTATGCCAAATATTACTTCAGGTGCTTCACAGTAAGATATTAACTCTTTTAATTCTTGAACAATCCCATGAGGTTTGTATTGTCTGCATTTTATAGCTAAGAAAACAGGGAGAGAATGGGTTATAGTAAAAATAAATGATACAGTTACAGAAAGTTTGAGGCCATGCAGCCTTACTGTAGTACCCACATTTACAACCACATATTTTGTCCTCTCAACTACTATAATGTTCTATAAAAATGATGCCTCTTTGGTGCCCAAGGTCCGTTTCTCTTCTGATAATTCAGTTGAAGTTAACTTTTATTTGTGTTACAAGGCTGATTCTCTTTAAGTAGCCAAAGCTGGTCTTGAAATCACAATATTCAGGGTGGAGAGATGACTCAGAGGTTAAGAGCACTTGCTGCTCGATCTTCCACAGGACCCTGGATTCAGTTCCCAGCACCTACATGGTGGCTTAAAGCCATCTGTAACTCTAGTTTCAGGGGATCTGATGACCACTACTGGCCTCCATGGGCACCAAGCACACATGGTACACAGATATACATAAAAATAAATACACTTTAATCCCAGCACTCGGGAGGCAGAGGCAGGCGGATCTCTGTGAGTTCGAGGCCAGCCTGGGCTACCAAGTGAGTTCCAGGAAAGGCGCAAAGCTACACAGAGAAACCCTGCCTCGAAAAACAAACTAAATAAATAAATAAATAAATACAGCTTTAAAAAGAAAAAGAAATCAAAATCCTCCTGCCTCAGCTTGTCACCCAAATACTGGTAATTCAGATGTGTGCTTCCATGCCTTGCTATCAGTTAATTTTAACTGAACTGCTTTAAAATGGCAGCATGGAGCTCTCTACTTCTCACTGACCTTTACTCCCACCAGCTTCCAGGGTGGATGAGAGTGGGTGGGCTAGTGAAGACGTGTTCCTCCTGTAGCTGGGAGCTGGCGAGTTGCAGACTCCAGAGCTCTTGGTCTTTCTCCAACATGAAATTAGGGATAATAAATTGGAGCAGTTTTACAGGTGCAGTAATGAAAGCTTATTTACAAGACTGCCACAAATCCAGCTTTTCCAAGTCGGTGGCATAAATAATTCAAGCAGTCACTGTAAACATTCCTGCAGCTCAGTGGTTCCTTTCCAATTTTGGTAATCACCCCAGTGCAGTAATCCTCTACAGTGAGCTTTTTAAGTTTTTAAATCTGCTCTGACTTTACAAATGTAGCTCTTCTTTTCTAGGCTAAAATTGTTTTGAACTTGAAGTAAGCAACAAATTGAAAGAGGCTTAAAGAAGTTCTCATCCTGCTTTTTCAGACAAGTTTTTTGATTCTAAAAGGTCTGATGCTCTCCCCGTTTCAGAGTATGCTCCGAGCCTCTGCTCTCTTAAAAGCTATTTAAGAGATAGTATGTTCACTGGAGCTTTAATCCCTCCTGGGAGCTGCCTGCTCCTGTCCTACTCCAACATGGTGATGCCATGTTTGTGCTTATTCCAGCTTTATGCTCCTGCTTTTCCTTTCTACCAAGTGAAAGTTACCAAAGAAAGAGTATAGGTCATGGTTCTCTTACACTGTCTTGCATGCTAAAATGTTTGTATCCACTCACTAGTTTTTCTGAGTTTTGTCTGTTAAATGTATCCCTTTGGTGTAGAAATTCTTAAATTATCATGTTTCCCTAACCATGGAAGCCACCAGAATTAAGCTGCTGCCACTATGTTTAGTCTACTGGCCCATGCGTATGAACACATAAATTTATTTTCTATTTATCTTGTGTGTGTTGAGGAGAGGGATACTAGTCCATGTTGTTGTATCAGGATTTTTTTTTTAGGGCCACCAACCAACTCCCAAGTCATGACAAGGAGTCTTATTATTAGTTATGAGTGCTTGTCCTAGTTTAAGCTCATTTCTACCTAGCTCTTTTAGCTTAAATTAACGTGTTCTTCTTTAGCTACCTTTTTGCCTCGGGGCTTTTTACTTTTCTTTCTGTATGTATTACTTTCACTGCTTTTCATTGCCTGTCTGGCCCCAGGCGTCTCCCTCATTCTCTCCTTCTCCTCCTTCTCTGGTTCCTCTTCTCTCTTGAGCCTATATTTTTCCTCCTACTTATTCTCTCTGCCTGCCAGCCCCACCTATCCTTTCTCTGCCTAGCTATTGGCCAGTCATCTCTTTATTAGACCAATCAGGAGCTTTAGGCAGGCAAAGTGAAACAGATGCAACACATCTTTCCATAATTAAACACACATCCTTACATCATTAAACAGGTGCAGCATAAACAAATGTAACACACCTTTACACAGTTAAAGTAATATTCCACAGCAGGTTGTGAGCTGCCCAACATGGATGTTGGGCACCAAACTCAGGTCCTCTGGAAAAGTAGTATGTCTTCTTAACAGCTGAGCTGTCTCTCTAGCTCCACAATATCAATTTTGTGTGTTTGCTTGCTATATCAGGTTTCTATTAGATTAGCAAAAGCACTTTATAAAAAAAATTATTAAATACCTAAAAAGACAAATTAATAAAAACCAATAATTTTAATTTATTCAAAAAATATCCAACTGTTGCAATATAAGCTTATTTCTTCCTATAACTCTTTTATGATAGGTACTAAAAAACCATGGCAAAGATGAAGAAAACATTTTGGAAACTGAAAATAAAAAACTAGTAGAAGACCAGGAAAAATTGAAAACTGAATTGAAGAAGGCTTCAGATGGTGAGTTTGTGTGCATGTGAAAAGGGGAAGGACTAGCAGATATTGTATGCTGTCCCATATGCCTCACTGTTTTACCTTAAACAAAACTAATGGCTAATGCCCTCGGGCCAAGCACTAATAATGACCTATTTATAAATTTCTGTTCAAATATGAGATTAAAACATTGTGCCAAGAGAAACATGTTCTGTTATGCAGAAAAACAGGTAGGTGTTTCAGATCTGTGTTGTAAATACAAATGTCCTTACCTCAGCGAAAGAGCTGTGAGCTTGAAAACTTTCTTGTAAGCATATTTTTATAAAATGAGTCACTTTTTTTGTCATCATGTATTTCTTCTTTTATAGAAATAATCACAAGGAGACAGCCTTGGTACAATAATACATATCTTATCTTAAGCCCTAGTATTTCCAACACACTAAATTTAAATTTTTAAGAATTTTTTGAAACAGACTGAAAGTAAGCATCAATCTGGGATATCAGCTGAGAAATTGAGGCTTTGTGCCAAAGTACATTGCATTGTAAGTTCCGAGTGGAACATCCTAAATCTAAATCCATGAAGGTAACTGTTTTTGCACTTAAAAAGTTCAGATTGTTCTTAGTCATACTTGCTACATATATAGTAAAGTATATACCCCAAATCCACTGTCATTCTGAAAAACTCTTTGAGTGTGTGTAGCTTGACCCCTGGCAATGTATCTGCATGTGGAGACAGTTAATGCTTGATGTTGGCCAGACACAAGGAAACCTATTAAGTATTCATGGTTAAAATTGTTGGGTTAAGGTGATGATAAATGCATAGGTCTTCTCCAATTTTAGATCTCTTCTAATACTTTAAGTGAAGGTAAAAAGGATTCAGTGGCTAAATTAAAGACCTACTTGAAATCATTGAGTTTAGGTTTAAGTTGCTCTCAGCATATTAGAAGTTCTCTGAAATATAACTTCCTATTTTAAATATCTATTTACATTATTTGGATAGGATTTATTTTATGAAAGTATGTTTGGATTTTAAATTGAAATTCCAAAAATAAAAGCTAATTCTATAAATAAAAACTCAGATTAGGACATTTCATGTGATAAAAATTCTTTAGTCATTTTACTATTTCTTTTATTTATTTTTTTATGTGTGTGGGTGTCTTGCCTGCATGTATGTCTGTGCACCACGTATGTCTGCCTGGTGTCCTCAGAGGCCAGAACAGAGGGCATCAGATCCCTTGGAAATGGAGTTACAGACAATTGTGAGCTGCCATGTAGGTGCTGTGAACTAAACCCAAGTCCTCTGGAAAAGCAGCCAGTGCTCTTAAACACTGAGATATCTCATTAACCTCTACAGTTTCTTATTTAAATTTAAATGGTAAAATAAAAACAGCAAAGGTAGTTTAGAATTAGTGAATTAAAAATTCAAAGTACCCTTCTAAACAAGGTTATTTGGTATAGCCACAAACTCAAATGTCTTGTTATAATTTAGTATTATTACATTTATTGTAATTCCAGAAGATTTAGACAGTCAAATTTTATATAAAAATTAATGTAGTAGTCCCCTATTCTCTGCAGTGGTGGTTCTATCTTTTTTGTTTGTTTGTTTAATTTATACAATGTTGGTGTTAATCCTTTTAGAGAATGTAAGGATTTCAAAAGTACATTTAATTAGTAAAAATAAAGTTATAAAATCTTTTTTTAATATCTGACAAGGATCTTTTTTATGTTGTGAATATGTAATATAAAATTTAAAGAAATGAAAGCAGAGAATGTAACTCAGTTCATATAGTGTTTGCGTAACATGTACAGTAACCTATATTCATTCCCTAACACTTTGTAAACCAGCCATGGTTCACCCAGAACTCAGGACATTGATGTAAAAGGGATCAGAAGTTCAAGGTCATCTTAACCTACAGAATAGGTTTCAAACCAGCCTTTGAAGCATAAAACTGTCTCAAAAAAACTTTTTTTAAAAGGATTTCGGTCAATAAAGTGCTTGTCAAGCAAGGAGGAGAATTTGAAGCTGGGCATGGTGGCACGTGCCTTAAATACCAGCACTTGGGAGGCAGAGGCAGGCAGATCTCTGTGAGTTTGAGGCCAACGTGGTCTACAGAGTGAGTTCCAGGATAAACAGAGCTACATAGTGAGATTCTATCTTGAAAACAAACAAAGGATGAGGCCTGAATTCAGTCCCCAGCAGCCATGTAAAAGGCAGCATGGTGACAATCAGTTGTAGTCACACCTCTAGGAAAGCAAAGACTGGAGGATCTCTGGGGCTTGCTGGATAGCTAGTCTAGAATCATCAGTGACCACCAGATTCAGTGAAGAGAAAATACCTAGTGTTGACCTCTTGGCTTCCATGTGCACACACCTACTCATGCACATACAGATAAGTAAGTAAGTAAATAAATGTAAAAAAGACAAGAAGATCTGGCAAGATGGCTCAGGAGTGAAAATATTTGCTGGCACCACTGACTACCTGAGATGGATCCCCAAGACCCATACAAAAAGGTGAGGACCAGTTCCATCAGGTTGTCCTGTGACCTCCACATCTATGCTTATGTGTGCGCTCTTCTCTCTCTCTCTCTCTCTCTCTCTCTCTCTCTCTCTCTCTCTCTCTCTCTCTCTCTCTCTCTCTCCTCCCTCCCTCCCTCTCTCCCTCCCTCTCTCTCTCCCTCTCTCTCTCTCCTCCCTTCTCCCTCTCTTTTTCTCTCTTTCTGTCTCTCTCCCCCCCTCCCTCCCTCCTTCCCTTCTCCCTCTCCCACATTAAATAAAAATAAATGAATGTAATATTTTTCAAAGGCGAGAATAGAGGGTATTTTTATTCCTCTCCAGTTAATTTAGTTTCTTCTTTGCCTTTCAAAATTTACAATTCTGAGATATTTTGAACTTTTACTTCTTAATCCTGACGTAAAACCAAACTGAACATTACTTCAGTATTTATTTAATAGAAAACTTGGGTGTTTGGAGAAAATGAACTCTTTAATAATATAGGCATTGTGTTTATAATCTGATAACAAGATATGCCAGTCCTGCTTGTGTTTGAAATGTAGACTGACCACTTTCAAAGGGAGTCGGGGTAAAGTCAAAGCAGACTTTACCTGTTTGAGTGTGTCCTGTTTGGTTCCTTCAAGAGGTGCAATATTTTATGAACACATTCCATTTACCTGGAGTCCTTTTTTAGGTGACAGTCTTAATGACCTTGAGAAACTCAAAAGTTCTATTTCCAGAGATGTTTCTTTGGCTGTTTTCTTGACTTATACCAGACAAATTCATGTAGGCAAGACTAAGAAATTGTGTCAGTTGATAGAAAAAGTATTGTGATTTTAACAATACAGTGTTTGACATACAAATTCATTAAATGCTCGTTTATTTCTAGAAATTGAAGATATTAGGATGGCATTGCTTGAGAGCTTTTCAAAATGATCTTTTAGGTTTGAAACCCAAGTAAAAACAATGTCATTTTTATTTTATAGTATGTTTTCCAAAGGAATTTTTTTAATTTTGTGCTTCTGTGATCCACCCTAAGGATATTCTCCATATTTTATTAGTGAAAATAAAGTATTACAGATAAAAGTTTACTTAAATTAATATTAGCACCAAATTTGAAAAGTAGGCTTCTTTAGGCAGTTATTTAGAACACTCTGCCAGAGGCTGGAGAGATGGCTCAGCAGTTAAGAGCACTTGTTGCTCTTCCAGAGGACCAGAGTTTGATTCCTAGCACCCACATGGTGGATCACAATTGTGTGTAATTCCAGTTCTAAGGGACCCAGTGCCCTTTTCTAACATCTACCCAGGGCCATTCACTTGCTAGGCAAGCTCTCTACCACCGAGCTAAATCCCCAACCCCAAACTTTTTTTTCTTTTTGGTTTTTTTGAGACAGGGTTTATTTGTATAGCTTTGGAGCCTATCCTGGAACTCGCTCTATAGACCCAGATGACCTCAAACTCACAGAGATCCACCTGCCTCTGCCTCCCAAGCACTGAGATTAAAGGTGTGGGCCAGCACTGCCCTGCCTTATGATATTTTTTTTTGAGACAGCATCTAATGTAGCTAAAGCTGGTCTATAATTCCTGATCCTCATGCTCCAACCCTCCCAAGTCCTGGGATTGCAGCTGTAAGCCACTTATGCCTTACAAACTTAGTCTTTCACATGCATTTGTACCAAAGCCACCATCTTGTTTTTAAATTGTCAGTGCTGTAAACGGTTTATTGGTACTAGCTTTAGTCTTTCTTTGTTACCTTTTAATGAGATTTTATTATTTGAGTAAGGAAAGACATGCCTTCTTCCTAAAAATTTACATATCTGGAAGTTTTTGCTTCTTTGACATACCCTTTTATGAGCTGGAAAAAGTTCCTACTAAGAGCAGTGTAATGGTAGAGCACTTACCTAGCATGTGTGAAGATCTGTGTAATTTGTATATTAACACGTATACACATAAATATCGAAACATATGTAGTTTATAAATATAGTCATTTATTTGATGAATATAGCAATTAACAATATATAATTCATAGTATATTAACTTTTTAAAGACAGGGTCTCTTTCATCCATTGTAGTCAGGCCTCAAGCTCTATGTAGCATGATCTTGAACTTCTGACTTTGTGCTTCTACCTCCCCAGTATTGGTATTATAGATGTGTACCACCAACCCCATGTTTTTGGTGCTTGAGATCAAACTCAGAGTTTCATATATTCTAGGCAAGCACTCCACTGAGCTACCTCTCCAGCCTATTAGCTTTTTAAAGTGATGATAACCTATGACTAATCCTTTTAGTTAGGTAAATAATGCATTTATTAATTCATCTCTATATTATTATCTCCACATATGGTTGATGTTATTGTTAAACTACAAAATGAGTCTTGCTTTTTATAAGATTTCTTTCTTAGGACAAATATATAATGATAACATTTTTATTCTGTTTGTTTCCATTTTACATTCCTACTCAATTATATTTTCCTTTTCTGTAAACTCTTTACCTGTTCCCAACATCTATAACTGTTTTAAGTGTCTCTAGATTACTAGGAGAAGTAACTATGGAGAAGATAGTAACTTAAAAATAATATATATATATATATATATATATATATATATATATATATATAGTGTGTGTGTGTGTGTGTGTGTGTGTGTGTATAATTGACATCACTAGCAATTATCTATACCAAGGAAATATGCTACAGGCTGCAGGAATATGAAATAAAGATTCAGCTGTATATGGTAAAACTATACCTAGAAGGACCAAGGAATTCTTCCAGAGGAAAAAGCCAAATCTCAAGAAGTATTTAGTGTTATTTGGCTTTTAATATATCAGCTGTTTCCTGCTATGAATTTCTTGTGCACTCTCATAATTTCCCCAAGAACTTTTATCAGTGTGGATGGATCATTTCTTGGGCATATACTTTAAAGTACTTGAATAAGGTCACATAGACAAGGCTTTCAGCCTGCAGGCTTCCTGATCCCTTTTTAGCATTTGAACTGGATATCTGCCTTCTGCAAATACCCCCTTTAGCAAGCATCCAAAGATAGGGCCAGCTCCAGACTAGAACAAGCAACAGATAGACTAGCCACTAGGTGCCTGACACCCCTGAATTCAGGTAAACACCGTTACAGAGACACAGCCTGTCTCCTAGGCCAAGTGCCTGGCTCCTAGGTGCATAGCTTTGCTTCTTGTGCAAATCAAGCTCAGATCTCCCCTTCTCACAGCCCTAGAGCAACTTCTTAGAACAAAAGGTTTTCTTCATACCAGGTGTTTCAAGCTGTGATACAAATTGACTGGCTATCAAGTACTCCTCCCCTGCCCTGTCAGAAAATGGCGGCATAGGATAGTAGAGGCAGTTTTATTTTAGTGACTTAAGAGACTTCTTTACCTAACCACCTGTAATATTGTAGTTTGAGCACATTTATGATAGACTTGTAATGTTTCACCTAACCACTTTTAAGAATATATTTTAAGCACATAAATTTCTTTTCCAATTTATTCCAGACCTTATTTGACCCCACCTCCTCTATTCACTCCCCTTTTGGGTTGCAAATGAAGCTGACATTGATGGCTTTGCTGGGGATCTTGTGTTGTATTGTAGAAGACTTAGTGTTGATGAGGTTGTAGACTGGTTCCCTGAGAGAGCATTAAGCAAGAAAAAGCAATTTAATGAAGAGCTTATAGTCCAGATGGATGCATCAAATATATATACATAAAACAATAGTTTCACTTCTTCTGAACAATACATGAGTTAGTCTACACCCACCACCACCAAAATGCTTGAGTAAAGATAGCTAAATGCATACTAAATAAAGAAATGTTCTAAGGGATAAGGATGTAATCAATGAACACAGTTCTCTAAATGTGCTGATAAACTTAAATTGGCAGGAAAATGGATGAAATGGTATTATTGTTTTGAGTGGGGCAAAGCCTAGGAAGCAGTGGATGATGGTGAGAAAATGTTGGGTCCGCTAAGAAACAAAGAATGATTTAATAACTTAGTGTTCGTTTTGTTGTATTTCCTTCCTAGGTATACATGTCTACTAAAGACCTTCATGGTCTTCATGAATATATCACTTTATAAAAGACTTATTTTTATTGCAAATATATGTACAATGAATGACTTTTTAGTTTAAATTATTCTCTATAGTTATTTTATTTATACAATGAAAAGTTGAAAGCTTTGTGGGTGAGTTTTTTAGTTTTCTTTTTGTTTGTTGTTTGTTTTAATTCTTTTTCAAAGACCCTGGTAAGATAACCATTCTTTGCTTGAATTATATGACCAATGGACTCCATTCGTAACTTCACCTAGAAAGTAGATTTTTACTATTAGAAGTTGTTTAACTTTGGAAATGTGTGAGGAAGGACAGGGTAATCTTGGTCAAGTTGTTAAATCTCTTTAGGGAACAATTTTCTCTCCTGTAAAATTAGGTAATAAACTAATCTGTAATGTCTGTTATGTGGGTCCAAATAATGTAATTAAATAAGAATGAATATGGGAAATATCTTCATTGTTATCCTTTTGATCTCTAAGTTTTTTTTTTTCATGAGAGAAAGCTTCACAGTGACTTCCCTTTCTCCAAAACATAAATCCAGCAGGTGGTTAATTAAATATTTATGACTTCAGAAAGATGTTTCAAGCAATCATTAGGGCAGGACCTGGCATGTTTGATCCATCTGTTAGCTATTAAATCCTCAATGTTGAACTCTCTTGGGTGGAGTGTTAGGAGGAAGAAGAGGATGTGTGCCAGAAAACAAAATGACTTATTACTGTATGGTTGCTTATGTAGAACATCTACTGAACCCACTGACTTGGAATGATACAAGTTCATGAGAGGAGAATTGATTTGAAAAAATAATCAGCATGTTCTTTTCATTATTATTCTATTAAGAAAATAAAAATGAAACTAGTTCTATTCAGCCATTTCCAGGTTTTAAGAATGTTTGCTTTTACAAAAAAACATAAAACCTGTATCTGAACATATTGCCTAGCATTTCTACATATTTCTAGTACTCTATAAAATAATATTCACCTAGCGTACCTGTTTTTAACCTTTCTTTCTAACTTTAATTTATCCAAGTTTTGCATATACATCAATTTAAATGATAATTAGAAGAAGCTTACCATAAAAAAAACAACAAGGAACAAGTCCTTTCTGTTCTTTGATCCCTTTCTTGTGATACTTGCTTCATGTTCTTAAATGATTATGGTGGTTATTTTTGATCTTTCCGTGTAGAATATCATCTTCTGCTTTCTTATGAAAGATGAAACAAGGACGCATGCCTTTCTTTGTTTTTTGAAATGGGGTTTCACTGTGTTGCTATCCTTGGAACTCTCTCTCTAGACCAGGCTGGCCTTGAACTCAAGAGATGCAGCTGCCTCTGCTTCCTGAGCACTGGGATTAAAGGTATGCACCACCACTGCCCGACTTGTATCTTTTATTTTAAAAAAAATCTGTTTCTAACTTCTACTTTCATGAAAAAATTTATAATTTGTACTATATTGCATTATTATAACTAATAACTTTCACCATCGTTCTGAGCATTCTCCTAAGCTCTTTTTTAGATTCCATGTTTTTTATTTTTGTTTACTCTCTTTTTGGTGGAGTATATCATCTAAAAGCTCTCTGCAGAAAAAAAATAGTTAAGGGGTAAATAATTTAATGAATGAGTCAAATTGAACGAAATGTTGCTTTAGCCCCTCACCTTTGGTTATAAACTGTTTAATCTTAGAATTTCGAAGGTGTTGTGCCTCTAGTTCTGATAGCCATTGTTTCTATTAATTATAGCTAGATTTCATCCACTCCCTGGACTTTTTGTATATAGCTTGTTGTTGTTATTGCTCAATTTTGTTTTGTGAGAACTTTAGCTGTTTTGTTTTCTTCTGTGATGCTGGCAATCAACTAGGCACTTGCTCTTACCACTGAGCGACATCCTCAAACCTTGTTTTGTTTTGCCTTTAGGAGACTTGTGAAATCTTTTCAATGTCTCCAAAGATACAGAATTCCATCTGGAGAGATCTAGAGGAAGCAGAATCAACAAGACTTGGGGTATAAGGAAGAGTAAAGAGTTAGGAAGACTCTGGGTATTGTTCGAATCTTAGGTGGTCTTTTAATAAAATACCCAAAGCCAGATATCAGGGTGAAAGCTGAAAGATCAGAGAAGCAGAACAGCCAGCCACTAGTTCTTACCTCTACAAAATCCTCAGCCTAAAGAGAGTGAGTTTCTGTTTCCTCACACCTTATCTACCTTCCTCTGCCCTGCCATATTACTTCCTGGGATTAAAGGCGTGTGTGCTTCCCAAGCAAGGGCATGAGATCTCAAGTGTTGGGATTAAGGGTCTGTGCCACCACTGACTGACCTCTGTGTCTAATCTAATGGCTGGCTCTGTCCTCTTATCCTCAGGAAAGTTTATTAGGGTACACAACATATCACCACATTTTCCCTTTTTTGTCTAAAATAATAAAAGAAGGTTATAACTAATATAAGAAAAACTTTATAAAATATGTACAATAATTATATACAATATATATAGTCAAGAATTGCATTAACAATATCCAGTCCATTAACATTTGACAGATTCAGAGAAAATACTCCATTATTTATCCTATTTTGGTGAGTCCACAATGTTGTACCTAATTCACTTTCTATCCTAACTTGTATTACCAACTGAAAACTTATCTTTTGATGTCTGTCAAACTTATACACTTTATACATCCTTAGTGAGTTTCTTCTCTGAATTTGTTAACAAGGAAAACTATATCTAATCTTCAACTCCCTCAGAGACCTGAGAAGGAAATAATATTACCTAATTAAGCAGGAAGTACAAACAAGCAACTTGCAAAAAATGTGAGAAATGACAGAAACAGCTGGCTGCCTAGACAGTCACCCAGGATTTCTCTGCAACATTGGGGCATCCATCTTTGGCCTACAGGCCTAGCATATCTGACAGACTCATCTGTGAAGCAGGATTTTCTAAAGGGCCTTCTCATCTCATCTTGGCAAGGTTCATCAGTCCTTTCTTTTGTGTCCTGCTTGTCCATTTTGGACAGCATACTGTCAGCAGTCAAAGCAAGGGTACTTTCTTGTCCAGTGGCTAACTTTTGCCACAAAGAAACTCCATATGGAGTTTCTTCAATGCCCATCATGTTCTCTGAAGTAGATTGGTGCTGCCAGGAGCAGATATGTCTCATAGTCAGAAAAAAAAAAAAATAAGAATCTGTTATCAAAACATCTTAAATGCCATATTCTGTAGATTTCTAAAGTGTTTGAAGATTACTTCTGTCTAAAATATATTTCTGTTTGACATTGAAAACATACCTAATATGACTACAAGTTCGATTGTAATGACTAATAACTTGCATTTCTTTATATCCTAATTAGTTGATAATAATAACTTTCAAGGACTAGAAAATTACATTACATTGTTAAATGAGTTGTATAGGTACAATATATTGAACAAGATTAGAAGTATATTAGAAGTATAAGTAGAACAGTATTTTCTAACAAAATCAATCTCAAATTTGTATAAATATACATAATTTATGTACAGTCTACAAAAATCCAATTCAATGAAAAATATTTGAAACTAGTAGTTGCTTTCTAAAAGTAGATTCAGTAATCTACCTTTTTATCTTATCATCTCTATATCCTCTTCTTTTTTTCTTTTCAGAGTAGATTCAATAATCTACCTTTTATCTTATATCTATATCCTCTTTTTTCTTTTTCTTTTTTTTTCAAACAAGAACTCTAAATCTAATCTCCTTTGTTTAGACTTTTTCCTTACCGTTAACAATAACTTGTAACCAACTATTCTAAACAATGACAATTATACATAACCCATTGAATGACCAAAAACCACCCATCCCACCTCTTGGAAATGTGGGTGTCATGTTCTTAAAATTACTTCCTGCTGTCTGGGGGCAAAGGCATCTTTAGGGAATCCTGAAAAGAAAAATTTTGGGTTAATTGTCAAGTCCTGGGAGAGTTAGCTGTATCATTTGTCATCCAGTCACTGCATAATAGGAAAGTGTAGGACTTGTCTCAAGTCCTTGCTCAAGTAGTCTGTGAGGCTGGATCATCTCAGCTAGCCATCTCAAAATTGCCCTGAGCAGTTTGTAGTCCAAAGCCAATCTTTGGGTGGTGTTTGTCATCTTAGTGGCATTATCATTGTCCTGATGAAATCATCCATGTGGGATCCTATCATCTCTTTGGAGACTTCAAAGATCACATTGGGTCAGATTTTTCCTGTTCTTGGTAATTTTTTTCTGGGTAATTCTCTTCTTCTTTGGATGCTTACTTGTCCAAAGGTCTTTAAATTCTTCAAGGTGGTTGTTTTTCTTTACCTGAAAAGACATAAACAAAACCTTTCCCCAACCCTAACCTTGGGGAATTTCCAAATCTAGTCCTTATCAAATTTCTCTGCCCAGACATCACTTTCTGGGATTAAGACATGTATGCTTCCCAAACAAAGGCATGAGATTTCAAGTGCTGGGATTAAAGGTGTGTGCCAACGCTGCCTAATCTAGTTGCTGGCTCTGCCCTCTGATCCTCAGGAAAGTTTATTAGGGTATACAATATATCACCACACTGGGTTTTTAGTTTATTGGCCAAGATTATTTTTAACCAAGGTAAGGATCAGAGGATTAGTAGACTCCTTTATTTTTCCAAGCAGGGGAGAAGAAATAATGTGTTTGGTTATAAATATGCTGAGTTTGAAGAATTGAAGGACCATCTGGATACTGTAGTGAAAGTTCCCAAAAGAGTTGAAAATACTAGTTTGAGGCTCAGAAGAAAGGCCATCTCATATTAGAATCTAGACCATCATGCATCCTTACAGCTAATAGCTAAATTGGGCAATTGATAGGAATGCCAAGACTGCTTTGAGTGAGAAGAAGTCTGAATGTAGAACTCTGGCACATAAATTGAAAATTGCACTGAGAAGACAGAGGAGAACTTTTACATAGTGACTGTTCCACTTAGGGTTATTTAATGCTTGAGACCCCTAAATTGCAAGAGATAACTATGTTTAGTGGTTTAGTGTATATAAATAGTATTAAGTGTTACTATTGCTCCAGAAGATTCTTTTTTTTTTTTTTTTTGGTTTTTTGAGACAGGGTTTCTCTGTGTAGCTTTGCGCCTTTCCTGGGACTCACTTGTTAGCCCAGGCTGGCCTCGAACTCACAGAGATCCGCCTGCCTCTGCCTCCCGACTGCTGGGATTAAAGGCGTGTGCCACCACCGCCCGGCTTAGAAGATTCTTAAATACAACATAATATGTAAATATAAAAATAAAATTTACTTGAGATCTTACTCTTTAGAAGACATTTTGAAATGGCTGACAGAAACAGCATTCATGAAAACAAAAAGATCAGTAGGTTAGGTATATGAAGAAACTGCAATCTATGAAGTAAACATCACTGCTCAACTGCCCCACCCCCTCTCCTTGTACTACTTCCCAATGTGGTATTTTCTTCAGAACAAGGTTGACAGTGTTTTCCTTTCACTTTCCCCTTTTCCATCTTGTTTCATACTCTTTATTATTGATGAGATTATTGTCAAGGGTAAAATTTATTTGAAAATTTGTATTTAAATTTTATTAAGTCTTCTCTTAAAATCATTTTCTTGGGAAAGATTGACCCAGTTGCCCTGTATAATGGATCAGTAGCATCTTCTTATGCGTGGTGGAGTGCCCTATAACTTCTTAACAAAGTACTCCATAGTTTATGTCTAGAAACAGTTCTTGAGATGTGGAAGACTGGAAAGGGCTGCCTCTTGGAAGACTGCATAGTGAAAAAAACAAAAACAATCAGCAACATGTGGTCTTGGTCAAGCTTCATATTTGAACTTTTACTGGTCCACATACAAGGCAGTTCCCTGGGTGCTGTGAAGGCTACCAAGATTAGTACTTTGAGAAAGCCAAACAAACTCAAATAATAAAATTAAAAAGAAAGGAAATAGTTATTAAGCCAAAATAAAGGTATAATGTCAGGTCGTGTGTTGGGGTTTGAATGAGAATGGTCCCTATAGGCTCATATGTTTGAATACTTGGTCCCCAGTTGGTGGAACTGTTTGGGAAGGAATAGGAAGCACGGCCTCTCTCTGGCCTCACTATGCTCTCCTTTTTGGATTGAAATGTGAGTGCTCAGCTGTTCCTGCCTTTGCTTTGTCATCATGGATTCTAACCCTCAGAAACTTAGATCACTTAAATACTTTCTTTTGTAACTAACCTTGCTGATGGTGTTTTGTCACAGCCATAGAAAAGTAAGTGAAGTATAGAAAATAGAAAGTATAGAGAGTATAGTATGAAAATAGAGAGTATAGTTGATTCTTATTGACACCATTGGGGGAAAATTTAAAGGAAAGAGTTACCATTTTACCTGAGTTGTCAGGATGGGAAGGATTTGATAAGCAGAAATAGCCTAGGAATAGCTTCCCCTGGTTTCAAAACTTTTCATGAAGTAAAGTTGAAAGCCCTTGTGACCAAGCTTATAGTTTATGTCTGAGTAGGAATGATGAGGCTGGCAAGAAAAGTATAGATACTCTTTGCTTAGTAACTGAGCCAAAAGTATCACTATTATTATTACTATTTATTATTATTATTATTATTATTATTATTATTGGTTTTTAGAGACAGGATTTCTCTGGGTAGCCCTGACTGTCTTGTTTTGTTTTGTTTTTTTGTTTTTCGAGACAGGGTTTCTCTGTGTAGCTTTGTGCCTTTCCTGGAACTCACTAGGTAGCCCAGGCTGGCCTCGAACTCACAGAGATCCGCCTGCCTCTGCCTCCCGAGTGCTGGGATTAAAGGCGTGCGCCACCACCACCCGGCAGCCCTGACTGTCTTGGAACTCACTCTTATAGAACAGGCTGGCCTCAAACTCAGAGATCCACCTGCTTCTTCTGCCTCCCGAATGCTGGGATTAAAGGCATGTGCCACCACCACCTGGCCCAAAATTACTTTTATTCCTTAGCAACTTAAGCTTTTTTACTGATGTTTCTTTCATATATGGAGCTTGCAGTGGAGGTTATTTGAAAGCCTGTTTTCAAATTTGAAATTTTTCACATTTGAAAGCCTGTTTATCAGTTCCCTGGCCCAGAGTACCAATAAATTGTGTCCACATGGATAAATCCATATTGTCTCCAAAATTCCAAAGCACTGGGTTTCCTATGGGCTTCTTTCATACTCCCACTCCACCCCCCACTCAGAATGTAAGGAAACTGAGAGGCATGCAAAGAAACAAATTTTTTTCTTTGTAAATTTAGTCTTTATAAGAAAAAAATAAGCCAGGCGGTGGTGGCGCACGCCTTTAATCCCAGCACTCGGAAGGCAGAGGCAGATGGATCTCTGTGAGTTCGAGGCCAGCCTGGGCTACCAAGTGAGTTCCAGGAAAGGCGCAAAGCTACACAGAGAAACCCTGTCTTGAAAAGCAAAAAAAGAAAAAAAGAAAATTATTTTTGTTTTATTTATTAATGTTTGCTCTGTAGTGTAATTTTTTGTGTAGCTTTGTCTCTATTTCAGTAATGTCTGGCTCTTCTTGCCAAGGAAGCAGTCTGCTAAAGTATGTTCACTTTAATCTCTCTGCCATTAGTTGGGCTTCTCACATTGCTGCTAAGAACAGGGGTTTTGTTGTTGTTGTTGATGGAGGTAGTTTTGTTTGTTTAACCATGGTTATGCCTCTGCACTGTTTCAAACTCTGTTGGCTCCTTGTCACCTAGGCAGCAGTTCAAGTTGTACAATGTGGTGTGCAGTGATCTGACCACCAGCACACCTCCAGTCTTATCATTTAAATTTTACACTCCTTCATTGTTATCTTAGCTTGTAGTTACAACAGTGGCATCTCATTAGTTTTTAACTTTTGCTCAGTTTTGCAGATCTACCTGCCTAGAACTCTAAGCACAAGCATAAATTAATTGATGCTCATCATTCTGTCCCAAAGTTGCCATGTCTATGAAATGTCCCCTAAAGTCTCTCCCTTTAAGCACGGTAGACTGACTTCCTTCCGTGGCATCCATTCCTGCACAGTTACCAATAGTGGCACTCTGGAGAAATTACTGATTTTATTTTTTTTATTTATTTATTTTATGTGTATAGGTGTTTTGTCTTCATGTATGTCTGTGTACTACATGCATGCCTGGTGGCTTCAGAAGCCAGGAGAGGGTATCAGATTCCTGGAACCTAGAGTAACAAAAGGTTGTAAGCTGCAGTTTGGGTGCTGGAAATTGAACCTGGGTCCTCTGGAAGAGCAGGCAGTGCTCTTAATCACTAACCCATCGCTTCAGTCCTTTACTTCACATTTTAATAAAGGAGTTTATTATAGGCTTAGGAATAAGAGCTTAAGAGGTTGGAAACAAGTAGAACCCCTGCATAGGAAGAGTGAGTCCCCAAAAAAGGTGTGCCACTGAGGGTTGTTGTCCAGGAGTCAATAAGGATTTTCTGACTTGAGGAATGGGGCATGAGCTGGTCAGTCCAGGTGATCCACCTATGAAGTGTTTTTATCATTCCATCCCAGGTGTCTCAACTGAAGATTCAGTTGCATACTCACATATCTTCCAGGCAGTTGGCAAATTGTAAATGTTTCTCCTGAAGACAAGTTCAGTCTGTAGCTGCAAGTTCCTCCTCTGGCTGCCCACCCCACCTCCTACCTAGGGTTTCATTCAGCCTTTTTCTCTAAGGACATTACTGGGGGTATTTCTTGGGGGTCCATTGTTTGAATAGTCTATACCTTGAACTAATAAAATAGATACTCTCATTTTCATTTGTAATATCATTCAAAACTATAGAAAACTTGATGCAATATTTTATTTAAAAATTCTTTTTTTTAACAAAGAAATTCAGGTAATTTTGATACATTTTAGTAGCCCATGGTGATGGCATATGCCTTTAATCACAGCACTAGGGAGGTGTAACTCTGAGTTCATCCTGGTTTACAGAGCAAGTTCCAGGATAGCCAGGGATACACAGATAAACCTTCTCTCAAAAAACCAAATAAAATAAAATAAAGATAAATTCTTACTTAGTACTTACAGCTTACTGACATCTAGACAGTCCTGTATATATGGTGTAGTGGATAAAGACACTTGCTGCCAAGCCTGAGGACCTGAGTTCAATCCCCAAGATCCACATGGTAGAAGGAGAGAACATACTCCTACAAATTGTCTTCTGACTTCTACATGTGAGTAGTGGCACATAGGCCCCCTCCTCCCTACACACAAACAAATAAATTAAAATTTTTAATATGTTTATTCTCTGTGTGTATGTGTGCTTTTGTATACTATGAAACATGAGAAGATCAGAGGACAACTTTGAAAAGAGAATTCTCTCCTTCCGCTCAGACATCAAACTCGACAGAGAGCATCTTTACCCAATGAACCATCTTGCTGGCTTTATTGCTCACATTATTTCAGTAGTATATGCTATAATGTGATTTATCACTTTTGGTGCTAAACTGGATCCCCTGGCTGAGAAAGTGTCTGTTTGGTCTGTCTACTCTAAATGCACTACTCCTGTTCTCTCACCATAGAGTAATCTTCAAAAGGAAATCACCATTAACAGACCACATTTAAATCTGAGGGATTGTAAGTATTGTATCATCTTGATAGAATCCACATAGTCTAGTCTTAATTACTCTCTATAGGGTCTGTCTCTTCTCTCCATTTATCTATTATGTCAGTGACCTCATGAGTAGTCATGTCATTCTCTGAGGTATACTTTAATGCTACTTTTTTGTTGATCAAGTTGTATATTCAGAGCCATTGAAGACTCTTTGGATTAGCTCCTGTGTCCCACTGTACATATTCCACTGTGGAAGGCTATTTGTTTTTATTTGATTTTTAGAGCTTTTCCTTACTTTCTGTACTCTGATACTCAAACACAGTCTTAAGAATGTTTTGCTTCAGTACATTTCCATCAAAATAATTCAAATATTTCTGTTTGCTTTGTGGTTCACCAGCTCTTCTGAATGTCTTGGTTTTTGATTGAAGAGACAGTTGTGCTTATCTTTTTGAAACCTAGATACCCATCAGATGACTAAAGTAACCTGTTATATTATTTGCCTGACATTTCTCATTTGTACACAAAATAATACCTCAGATACTTATACTCCTCACTTATCTGTGTGGAAGCACCTACCAAGTGGTAGGCAGTGTCCTGGATGTTCAGTGGGTAGTTCCCAGGCTAGTGAGGACACGGTCATCCTCCAGGAATAAGTGCTGTGGTGGAGCTTGCTATGCATTAGAAGAAAGATAACTTCTTGATATTTTAAGGATGATATTAATTAGCCAAATAATGTAGGAAATAGTAAGTAATGGGTAAAGGTCATGGGGATGCTTGAATAAAACATGCAACTGTAACAAAGAAAGTGGCACTTTGGAGGTATAGCAAGGAGTTCATTGCAACTGAAGCATAAAATAAGATAAAGGAGGTGAGAGGTGAGCATCAGCAAAGAAACCACTATGAAAGTTAACTATTGGAGGGTTTGAAAGCATGAGAGTGGCCACTTTTATTAGCACTGTAGACAGTGAATTAAAGCAGCTAAGCAACCAGATGAGGAATCCATTCCAGTAACATAAGAGATAAGGAGAGTGGTCACAGTGATGAAATAGAACGTAGAGGTTGGAGAGGTGAAAAGGAAGTAGACTGAACAGATGGGTGTGAGGTTGAGAGGACTGGTGATCACTGAAACAATGACTAAAACAGACCTCACCTGTACAGACCTGACAAATAAGTTACATTCAAAAATAACTGCAAAAAAACTGCATTAAATCCAGCAATTGTTCATTGATAAAAATAGTACATGTGAATGTCAAATAGTGAATAGCTCCAGGATATCATATGCTCAAGTTCTCAAAAACAGAACTAAAGAAACCAGCACTAAATATATAGAATTTTTTCCAAATAAAATATGTTCTCCTCTGGCTCAGATCTTATAATTATTGTACAACAGCCCAACTTTATCTGTTTTGTGAGTGCCTCCAAAAATATTTTCTTCCATTCCCTGGCAGTGCTTAGCTGGTGGTATCTGTTATCTCTGGTAGAAATCATAGTGATATACATTTGTACAGTTCGTTAGTCTTATCCTCCTCTCAGTGTGCAAATAGCTGTAAGTTCAATACTTGGAAAAATCACAAATGTTCTGACTTACTTATGTCAGTTTATACAAACATGTTGACTTATCAATGCCACTATAACACTAGTTATTTTCTCTGTTAATGGTAAATGTACTTTAAAGGGTTTTAGTGACTAGAATATACTCCAGCTTCTAATTGAATCTGGCTATTCTTGGGAAATATCTCAGCCTTTCTTTAAAGCTACAAATGATAGCCCATTTTGTAGATAAGAAAATTGAAACAGCAACTTAGATATATTGCCTCAAACCTCTGAGGCTGATAATACATATGTCTTTCATATATATTCTATTTCAAAACTGATACAGCTTAAAACAAGCACATTCACATGCCATATGAAAAGTTTATATAATCCCTTGTTTACAGAACGTTCTAGAAGAAGGGGGAAAGCATCCGAAACATAGTATTGTTATTTTTATAAAACGAGATAAAGAAATTGGAAGGTAAGAGGCCTCAAGACAGTAATAGCCTTCCCTAATTAGAGTGAATTTGATTTTTAAAAAGTAATTATCAGGGCTATTGATGTCCACTGAGATACAAAACATAGTAAGAAACATGTTCACATATTGGCTTGATCAGTAGCAGTGAAAACTCTTTGCCTACTATTGTTTTGTTAGAAGTTCATATCAGTAATAGGCAGAAGAAACTCCTGGATTGGCTGTGTAAGTGGTTACCTAGTGTCTTAATAATGAACTCAAGGTGACACAGCTTCAGAATAACTATTCTAACTGTACAGAAATTCACTGAGTCTATAGAGTTTGAGTCTGGTTAATTTCATTGTCTAATGTTTTTATTTCCAAGGTTTTTTTGTGATAAAGTTAATTAAAATTTTAAAAATAATAAGGAACTGATGAGTTGATCTCTCAGATGTAGTATATATTCTAAATAATCTATCCAAATCATTAAGTATAAATCATTTTTACATTAAAACTAGACTTGTGTAGTACACGCTCCTGGCCAACTGTCCCAGTCCATTTTGGCTGGCACAACAAGGTACTGTAAATCCAGTAGCTTATAAGCAACATAAATTTATTTCTCACAGTTTTGGAGGTTGGGAAATCTGAAATGAAGGTGCCAGGAGATTCAGTGTCATTCAGTGGCCTTTTTCCTGGCTCATGGATGTGCTTTCTCACTGTCCTCACAGTATGCAGAGGAAGGCAGCCCTCTGGAATCTCTTTTGTTAGGACACAATCTCATACATGAGAGTTTTGCCTTTGTGACTTATTTCCCAGCTTTACCTTCTAATGCTACCACTTTGGTGATTAAGTTTCAGTATATAAATTTTAGGGAGTAAAAATCATCCAGACCATAGTATCTTTTTTTTTTTTTTTTTAAACTACCATTGTAAGCTAGTCAGGTATTATTAGTCTGTGGAATCTATCTTGATTTTTATATACCAGAAATACAGGTTCCTAAACATTTTTAGTAAGATCTGAAGATAACACTAACCATGCTTCATATTTTCAATGTCTTTTTGGTTGAGCTCAAGTTTAAAACTAAGGCATAACTCTTTATGTTGTGATTGCAATCCCAGTGAGATCTAACTACCACCAAAAGTAATAATAATCATCTCTTTCATACATTTACCGGGTAGTAGCATATTAAATTTGTCCAAAACAGTCTTTAATATCTAATTTAGAATGATGGATCCAATGAAAGGAAATTATATATAAAGTTGTGCCCAGCTTTTAATATGGGTATTGTAGGTCCTTTACAGCAAACACTTTACCAGCTCTACAGGTTTCTAGAAGTAGACCTTTTGATGACTGTTTTATAATGCCTGAGCACCACCCTGTGCTAGGGAAATTTAGGGTGAGCCTGGAACATGTGCCAGAAAGTAAAGAAATGCCTTTTAAAAAGAATGAAAAAGAAGATGGGAGCATAGTCATTAGAAGTAGGAGCCAGCCTGAAGTTCTGACTGACCAAATGTAGGGAAATTGGAACCTTGATTAAACAAGTTATTGAAAAAATAGGAGCCAGGTAGTGGTGGTACACGACTTTATTCCCAGCACTTGGGAGGCAGAAGCAGGCAGATCTGAGTTCAAGGCCAGCCTGGTCTAAAGAATGAATTCCAGGACAGCCAGGGCTACACAGAGGGACTCTGTCTCCAAAAACAACAACAAAACAAAGAAAAAGAAAAAAATAGGAATTTATGATTTATGTTGATTCATAGATGACAGATGTGTCAATAAGTGGATGGGAAAGAAGGCCTAACTGAATAATGTAGAAAAAGTGATAAAGTGAGGAAAATTACTAGTTTGCAACGATCACAGTGATTGTTTTAGGCAAGAATTATAAGCAGATGCTCAATAGAGGTAGGCAGGCTGGCATTTTGACAGAGCAGGATTTTTTTCATAGTCTAATTTATCTTCCCACATATCACTGCTCTGGTTACAGGGGCAAACAATAACAAAAATGAAATGAGTAAAAGGTGGAAGATCTTTGGAAGTGGTTGTTCTGTGTATGCACTGGGAAATAGTAAATGTCATTTGTATCATGTTCATATGTATGTGGAATAGATGACCTGAATTCTGTCGTAAGGAAACACTAGACAAACCCAAATGAAGATCATCCTATTTTAAAGTGGCCTGTATTCTTTAAAATGTCAGGTCACAAAAGAGAAGGTTGGAGTAAGATAAAAGAACTAGTCTAGACTAAAGAAAACTAAAGAAGCATGGAAATGAAATGTAAGTGTGATCCACTACTGTATCTTAAAGTAGACGTGAAGAACAACATATAAAAGGGCATAATAATGACTATTGTCACTATTAAAATATGGGTGGTAGACTACATTAAATGTATTAGTATTAAATTTCTCAAATTTAGTAATTACACTGTGGTAGTGTTAGAGAATGCCCTCTTGTTAGAAAATACACAATGAAGATATAAAGAGAAAGGCTGGAGAGATGACTCAGTAGGTAAGAGCACTGGCTGCTCTTCCAGAGGACCCAGGTTCAATTCCCAACACCTACATGGCAGCTCACAACTGTCTGTAACTCTAGTTTTAGGGGATTTGACATCCTCATATACAGTCAAAACACCAAGCACATAAAAAGAAATAAAGAAAAAAGAGACATGTTTTTGAAACTATCAAATGTGTATGTAGAAAGTGTGATAACAATATGTAGCATGACATTAACAGTTGGGGATTGAAGTGTATACTATATAGGATTTCTCTACTTGAGTCTTACAGCTTTTCTAATTGATATTTTTAGCCCTTTTTAAGGCACAAAACGATGTGATGACTATGAAGATACAGTCAGAGAGACTTTCAAAAGAATATGATCGACTCCTGAAAGAACACTCAGAACTTCAGGTTGGTGACATGTATTTATAGATTTAAAGATTTTTGAAATAATGATTCCTTAAGTAAACTATTTGGATTGCATGCCCTTCACAAATTCAAATAGTGTGCTTAATCCTGGCTTTATTAAATAACCAGAGAAGCCAGATTTATTTATCTAAAGGGTAAAGATTAGGCCATTACAGCCGAATGCAAAATAGCTCTAATATAAAGAATTGCTAACATGCTAACTTAAAAATATTCCACATATGGTAAAGTTTTAAAGAAAAGAATTGAGCTATAAAATAACAGCATTAAAAAACTGGTTCTAGAAAAATACGTGTTTCACCATCTGTAATGTTTACCATATTTGTACCAAAGTGAGGCCAAATTTTGAAGTTTCATATCACATTACTCCAGTCTTTGTTTTCAGTATCTTAGGGCAAAGAACTATGGCATTCAAATACCTGATTTATACCTCCAAAATTGTATCACGAATTCTAATTGGTCAGATCGCACTACAAAAGTTGATTTAAAGATGGGGGAAAATCTTGGTTAAAGTAGCTCTCCAATCTAAGCCATGGGTTTTCTTTCTCTGTCTCCAATTTAGCAAGAGTCAGTTCCGAACATTCATCCATATTAGATAGGTTTGTCTCTTTTCTCTTCAGTTGTCAACCACCAACTTGAGTTTATTTCCCAGCCACTCTTTTTTGAGGGGTGCCAGAGATCAAATCCAAGGCCTAGTAAATGATAGGCAAGTGTTGTAGTACATTTTTGGGGCAAGTGTAGGAAGAACTGATATAGAAGCAGCCTTGGCATGTGACAAATGGACATCATCCCCATGTACTCTGGAGTCAGTCTTGGAATACCTGTATCAGTCTTCATAATAGCTTCGTAGTAACTTTATGATCCTAAGAGATAATGTCATCCATCTGAATGAAATTCACTGTCTTCACTATAACACTGGAACAATAATACTGCCTTGCTCACTGGAGTGTTGAGAGAGCTAAGTAAAATGCAGGATGCTTGGTACTGTTCCTGGCTGATGTAAATACTTAAGAAACATAGATAGCTGCTAGCTAAGCATGGTGGCACACACCTTTACCTCCAGCATTTAGATCTGTCTCAAAGAAAAGAAGGGAGAGAGGAAAGAAGGAATGAATGAAAAAATAAGAGTGAACTGTCATCAGTATTACTTCCTTTGTAGTTTTACTAAAAGACTTCGGATGTCTTAAATAGCTGCTTCAGCCTTCAGTTACTCAGTCAAGAAGCAATCTAAAACGTAAATAATCTTGTTCCCAATATGTAATCTAGTCTTGGGACACTAAAGGCTAAATTTATATGGTCTAGAGTGGATGTTTATTTCCACTAGTAGAGATCCTGAAATTGTTGACCTCCTCAGGGCATGACAAGAACTACTCCATGACATACTCAGCATTCATCATGGGAAGACCTCTTGTCTGTCTAAGTAGACTTTACTCCTTCCTATTTGTGAGAACAGGGTCTTCTCAGCCATCATCTTTTCCCACACATTTCGAGAGGAAAGAGTTTGCAAGATACCAGAATTGTTTAGGCCCTTAAATGGAAAAAGGAAAACAAAGAATATACCCTCAACCTTTCAGGTCAGTGTCCATAGCTTAATGTCTCGGTTATGGTGACAGTTAATGGTAACAGTTCGATAGCAGTAATTCCTTAACCCTGAAGAATATTTAACAGTTAAGATTTCCTCCAGTTTCCTCACTATGCCCAAAAAAAACCACTTTAAGCTTGGAGATTCTTTGTTCTTAGCAAAAGATGTGGAAAGCTTTTGTAGGTATACTCTGCCTAAGAAAATACGCTGCAATATATACAAAAGTAGTTGTACCTGCTTTGGAAAAGAATCCCATCCTAGATAGACTAAGTGCCATGTAGTGCAGATCGGAGCCTTATTGGAGCACATGTAATCCTTAATACCTGTCTGTATTCTGTTTATGAAATACTGACATTTATTCAGTGTGCTCTGGACAAAGCACCTAGCTAATGGTCTTATATATGTGTCAGATTTACTCCCTTGGCAACTCAGTAAGCTAAAATATTTTAGTATCTCTGTTTAGTGGGCAAAGATGTCAAGAATCAATTTTTGTGTGTGTGTGTGTGTGATTTGCTCCCAAGTTACTGAACTAGAAAGAGCATTTAAAGCTAAGCGTCAAAGTCAGGAAGTCTTTCTCCACAACCTCCATCATTAACTGGGTTCTTCAGCCCGTGCTGGTCATCAGTTTGTGTATTCTTGGATCCGTTTTCTTTCTACCCCTGCCCTATCCCATGTGGAAACATACATTTCCAGAACCTTGCTTTCTGTCTCCTGAGCAAATTTAGCTAGTGAGAGGCCACTGATTTTTCCTATTTTCTGTTGTAGGTGACATTTCCTTCTTGGCCTCCAACCCTTCTCTCCCTGGTCACAGTTGCAATGGCCAGCTTCCATTTGCTGACCTTTACCCATCATCCACTCGCACCCTCTAACCAAGAGTGGTTGTGGTTTTGTGCTGTTGCTAATGTTTGGGCTAACCCTTACCACTGTTTTGTGTGCCTACTGTCTTATCACCTGTAATTCTAACTTCCTGAGGTATCTGGTTAAAGGGTTAAGTTGCTCCTGTTGTAACCCTCTGAGTCATTTGACATCCACGTTATTGGAGCACATGTAATCCTTAATACCTGTCTGTATTCTGTTTATGAAATACTGACATTTATTCAGTGTGCTCTGGACAAAGCACCTAGCTAATGGTCTTATATATGTGTCAGATTTACTCCCTTGGCAACTCAGTAAGCTAAAATATTTTAGTATCTCTGTTTAGTGGGCAAAGATGTCAAGAATCAATTTTTGTGTGTGTGTGTGTGTGTGTGATTTGCTCCCAAGTTACTGAACTAGAAAGAGCATTTAAAGCTAAGCGTCAAAGTCAGGAAATCTTTCTCCACAACCTCCATCATTAACTGGGTTCTTCAGCCCGTGCTGGTCATCAGTTTGTGTATTCTTGGATCCTACTTCATCACTTACTACTTCATCACTTACATGAGAGATAGGGTACCTTAATGAGCACCAAACCAGATTTTATTTCAAAACAGAACTTCAAATATTTTTAAATAGGAAAGTCTCTGAATAGCCATAGCCATAAGATACTTAGTTGATTTATTACATTTTTTTCCCCATCTACCTACCTAGTCCCCATTGTCCACTATGAAAACCTAAGAAATACGCTGAAATTTAGATGTCATTCCATGGACCCATCTTCTCACAAGTGACTCTTTAATATTCATAGTCTGAACAAGCAAAAGAGGAAAACCGTTCTAGAGTATAAAGCTGAATTTAGCTTGTCCTCATGAATTTTACTTCTATTGTCACATCAGTCTTAGTAATTTAATTGTATCCTAAGCTTCCTTGAGAAAACTTAAGTTTTTCTCAATTTTATAAAATTGTGATAGTGTGAATGAAACAAGTATGAACAGTTGTTTAAATGTTAAAATGGTAGAAAAACTGGTTTCTTTTCTATAATCAGATCTCATTTTGCAGCTTTTAAATACAGCTGGGGTCCCTCCTAATTAAAAGCATTAAATGAATATTAGGAAATGGTCCCTTCAAAACATACATAGTCTTTGTTTTTTCTTCTTTGGCCTGGCTGTCTTCTAGAAAAGGAAAAAAAAAATGACTAGGTATTATATGCAGCACAAACCATCAACACTTGCTAATTTTTAAATTCATTTTGGAAAATCACCTTTCACATGGGAGAATGCTCTGAGCGTAATAGCATTTTTATTAAAACTTTGATTTATATCTAAAGTGGTCATGTATGTATAAAAGTGTAGAAGTAACATGTCATTCAAAATACGTCCTCTCATACTGTCTATTTAATTGCTTACTGTTCTTATAAAAGCTTTAATACTCAGCCTTAACAAGAGGTAGTGGGCTTTCTGTGTAAAAGCAGTAACATTCTGCAGTTCCATTCTCTGAGATTTCTTTCTTGATATAAACATTTACTTTCTTAATCCAACTCTACTTTTAAGGTTAATTTCTATTTCATACCTCATTGTTTTTTGTTTTACTTTCCTTCATCTTTTCCTTGCCAAAAATCTTAATTGGGTCTGCCATAGGGGAATTTGAAAAATTTTGTTTTCCTGGGGTAACTGTGAAATGAGAGCAAAACAAATTAATATATGAAAAAAATGAACTTATCAGGAGACTTTACTTTCCTTGCCTCTGAATATTTTTTCAAACAAAACTCAGATTTTATAGTGTTTTCATTTTTTTTACTTTCTCAATCCATATTTTAAAATTTTAATTCTCTAAAAACTGGACAAAAGACAAATTTTTATAAGTCATTGTGTCTATGAGCTTGTTTATTAATCTTTTTGTTGTTGTTGTTGTTACAGAACCGTTTAGAAAAAGACAATAAGAAAGGCCTGTGAATTAACTTCGTAATTAATTTACTTCTTCGTAAAAAGAAGATTGTGATACACCCTGTCAAGAAAATAAATTTGTTATCATGGTAATCACTAAAACTTTCAAAATTCAACTAAAAAAAAAGCTCTGCTAGCAGCCACAGGTGCACATAGGCTATATTGTGCTGATGTTACCAATCTTTTGAAAAAATATAAGCATGTTAAATGCCATATTTACATATTGCTAATAGCATTTGTATGTGGTGGCTCTTTACCCATAAAAGGAAACATTCATTAGCCATTTACTTCCCAAAATGAATCTGAAGTTGCATGAAACCATTATTAGCCTTTAAAGCTTTGATGGGTTTTCAGTAATAATCAGTGGTGGTGGTGAAAATGATGTTTGAAAGTAGTACTCAGTCAGAAAATTTGTTCACGGGGAAATAAGGATAAGTAACCACATAGCCACTGTGTTTATATAAGAGAGTCAGAGAGAACAGTGAAAACAATGGCCTTAGGGTTTCTTAAGCCTGATAAGTCTATGATTTACTACTGTACATACGACAGCACTGTTGTGAGCTGTGTTTTTGTCACTGTGCTTCTGTACCTATTAGACTGTTTTTATTAATACATGTTTAGTCATATAATCAATATTCTACCTTTTTTTTCCAATATTCTACCTTTTTAAGTTCATCTAGTAACAGAATTTTTGTCCATTAGTGTAACTGTCATAACATTGAACTGAACTTATATTGCGTTGTGGAATTCTCCACTTACAAAGCTCATTTATGACATCCAAAAAGCTGTGTATTTTATGCTTGTGAAAGTTACTGATTATACAGGTATTACCTCAGTATACATGCACTGGTATCATACAGATCTCTCTACAATGTTCTATGTTTTCAAAGTTAAATGCTGGTTTTCTTGCAAATATTCATGTAGAGGTAGTAATTACAGTAATATGATTTAGATTATTTCAGTGTTTAACTATGAAAAGCCACTTTTCTTAAAATGACTTAAATATAAAAAATAAAATAATAGAGTTTTTACTTCTCTAGTCTTTGTTTTATCTTTTGTTGTTCATTATAATTTTAATGCCAATTTCAGATAAAGGTAAGGAGTTAGTGTTAGTTTTACGCGGTGCTGTTTACCCACTAAGAAAAATCACGAGGTCCTACAAAATCCACTATAAGAGTTTATTAGGCCAGGTGGTGGTGGTGCACACCTTTAATCCCAGCCCTCGGGAGGCAGAGCCAGGAGGATCTCTGTGAGTTCGAGGCCAGCCTGGTCTACAGAGTGAGTTCCAGGCACCAAAACTATACAGAGAAACCCTGTCTGGGGGGGGGGGGGGGGGAGAGTTTATTAGGAAAAGGGACGGACAGGAGAGGGTGTGCTCAGGCCTGTTTGAGAGACATGTGCAGAAGAGAGGGGAGGGTACATGGGATCAGCCTTTTATGAACTCCCCCGCACATGCGCATATGGGCCCATGTGGCTACACCACTCATGCACATAGATTATGTGATCATGCTGCGCACAAATTACACGACCACACAGCGCACTGATTATGTAGGACATACAGCCCCAGAAATGACTAGACAGAAATGACTAGGTGTCTAGCCAGCGCATGCACAGTCATGGGGGTGTGGCTAGAATTCCTATCATCGGGACTCTTTGTTCTTACAAAAAGATAGTGGATGAGTGGGAATGGGGCCATCGTGTCTCCCAAAACTGCTTCCAGCTGACTTGGTGGGTGCCGGTTAACTCTTGGGGAGTTGGGAAGGGGCCTTCTGATGTCCTGGGGTAGTGGATTGTTGTCTGCTGCTTTGGAGTCGTCCATCATCTTTCTCGGCTTGGGACTCTGTGGCTGTTTGGGTCTGAGAGGGTACTGGTGAGACAGAGGAAGCTTAGAAAAACAATTTTACCTTGGGGGGCTCCCAGGGTGAGGGAGGGGGTCCCAGGACCAGGAAAGTTTGAGTTATACTTATCTGAAGTAGATCCAACCTGTCCAGGTGGATTCAAGCTGGTTCTGGAGGTCAGAAGAATTTTTAGACATATTAAGAAGCAGCCACGGGGAATTCAAACTCTTGACCTGGTAGCCATGGTACTGTAATGTTTAGTATCTGCTATCAAAATTTTATTGGTTAGTGTTAGCAAGAGTAGAGAAAGAGATTTGGAACATGCTTTTAATTTTTACCTGAGATAAGTCTTATCAGAGACAGATTTTAAGGCACCTGTTTCCTTTACTAGTTTAGCATCCAGGAGACACAGGTGATCAATTGTTGAGAGCATTTAACAGTAATAGATGGTTATATTAAAGTCTGTTCTTTACAGAGTCAAGACCCTTTTGGGTCTGGGGGTGTAAATATACCGCCCGGGTATATTTGATGGTCCTTGGCCTCCGGCTCTATGGTGATCCTGTAATGATTAGCTGAATAATTAATTAGGAGAGGGAACCAGAAAGGAAGAGCTTATGGGGTGAGACCTCATTCTTCTGGAATTGGTGACAAGGCAGTGGATCCTGGTGTCCTCTGGAACTTGAGAGAACAGGGCCCTGTCTGTGTCACTGTGTATGAAGTGAGATTTTTCTGGGGTGAGGGTGAAATGAAAGGCTTCAGGTGGGACAGGTAAATCCAGTGAGGAAAGCCCTCAAGCTTAACAGCTGTGGGGGTTACAAGAATTACCTTGAAGGGTCCCTGCCATTTAAGGGGAAGGGGTAAGGGGGTGCTGGCCTGGAGGGGAAAGGAGAACCTGATCCCAGTGTGGATTGAGGGTGGGCATGAATTACACATGGCTGAGGTAAGGAATGGTCTGCAAAATTCCACAGGATAGACAGGAGATGACAGAGTAGGAGAGTCAACAGATTGTCTGGGAGGGGTGAAGGTCAGTGTTAGGGCCAGTCTCCCATACATCAGTTCAAATGGAGAAATTCAAAAAGGCCTCTTGAGAAGGGCTCAGAGCCTAAAAAGAGCTAGAGGCAATAATTTTACCCAGTCAAGGTGAAGTTCCTGTGACATCTTAGGAAGAATGCTCAGAGCCTAAAAAGAGCTAGAGGCAATAATTTTACCCAGTCAAGGTGAAGTTCCTGTGACATCTTAGTAAGAATGGATTTTAAGGACCAGTTGGTACACTCCACCTTTCCTGAGGACTGAGGACGGTATGGGATATGAAAATGCCAAGGAATATTAAGAGCCTTAGCTATTGTCCAGGAAATCTGGGAGGTGAACTCCCAGACCATTATCATACTGAAGAGAGGCAGGAATCCCAAATCGAGGAATAATTTCCTGGAGAAGAAGATCTGCAACTGTCTGAGCCTGCTTATTAGAAGCAGAATATGCCTCCACCCAATTTGAAAATGAGTCCACCATCACGAGGAGATATTTAATTCTTCTGACAGTGGGCATGTGGGTAAAATCGAGCTGCCAGTCAGTCCCTGGAAGCGAACCTCTAACCTGGTGGGTGGGAAAAGGCTGACTTCTGTATCTAGTGTTGGGATTTGTCTTCTGGCAAATTTCACAAGAAGCAGTAATAGTTCTTAAGAACTGTAAGTTCTCAGAGGTGGGCTGCAAGTGGGCTTTTATGAATTGAGACAGAGCAAGACTATTAGGGTGAAAGAGCTGATATAAATAAGACAGAATTTGCCTAGTGTCAGGAGCTGCCTGTGAGGGTGTGGACTGCACTGTATGGATTCCCTGAGGTGGGTGAGTGAGTCTTGGCCCTGGAGGGCTGCTGTCCTGGCTGCCTGGTCAGCCCGGTTAGTTCCCTTAGAGATGATAGAACTGTGTCTGATGAGACTGACAGTGGATAACTCCTATAGCCTTGGGGATGTGGGAAGCATGGCCATTATTTGGCCTGAGTTAGACATGAATCCTCCCTTTGCTGTGAGGAGCCCATGCTCTCTCCAAATAGCAGCGGAACAGGAGGATATGGAAAGCATATTTGGAGTCTGTATAACTATTTAGGGATTGCCCCTGTGCCAATTGGAAGGCATGGGTGAGGGCTATCAGCTCAGCCTGTTGGTTAGCAGTGTGTGTGGGTAATGCCTGTGCTTCAACTACCCCAGTATCTGACACTATGGCATAGCCCGCTTTACGGGTCCCCTCATGTAAAAAGGAGCTGCCATCTGTGTACCAGGTATAAGTGGCCTGAGGCAATGTGCCCTCCTGTATGTGTGAAGGGTAAGGTAACAGTTCCTCCAAGGTTTCAGTGCAGGAATGAGAAGTCAGAGTTAGGTTGAGGGAGGAGGCTTAAAATGTTAAGGGGTGGGCAAGTCTGGAAAGTAAGTGTGGCACCTTCAGTAATGCGACCTGGAGAGAAAGAACCCAGGAGGGAGGTAAAGTTCGTAAGCCTTTATAAGTTAAGAGATGGGACAGGTTATGGTGAGAAGACAGTAAGAGGTGACCCAAAGGTTAGCTTCTTTGATTCCTGAATAAGGAGCTCAGCAGCTGCTGAGGCATGAATACAGGGTGCCCGTCCCTGAGTGGTGAGATCTTGTTTCTTTGACAGGTATGCTACAGGTACAAAGGAGGGTCCCCGCTGATGCCCTAGAGTTCCCAGGGCAAATCCCTCCTTCTCTGCTACATAGAGGGAGAAGGGAAAGGTTAGATCTGGGAGGTGAAGCGCTGGGGCCTGCAGAAGAGCCTGTTGGAGCTTCTGGAAATGTTTAGTAATGGGGTGAAGGAGGGGCTCACGTGGGGAACCCTGAGCTGCCTTGTGTAAGGGGCGAGCAAGGAGAGAAAAAGATGGAACCCAAGACCATAAGAAGCCAGCTATTCCTAGGAAGGACAGAATCTCCTGTTTAGTAGAAGGGACTACAAGAGAGTAGATTAGATGCTTTCTGTCTACAGTAATAGCCTTGTGAGTTGGAGTAATGGATAGACCCAAATAGGTGACCTGGGGAGTTGACAGCTGAACTTTAGAAGGAGATACCCTGTAACCTTGGCTGGATAAGAAATTTAGGAGAGCAGAGGTGTTAGTTTGGCTAATCTGTAAGGACGGGCTACAGAGTAAAATATCATCTACATACTGTATTAGTTTAGAGCCAGGGAGAGACAGAGAAAGCAGGTCAGAGGCCAGAGCCTGACCAAATAGGTGTGGACTGTCCCTGAACCCTTGTGGCAGAACAGTCCAGGTCAGCTGTGTGGACCAGTGAGTGTCAGGGTCAGTCCAGGTGAAAGCAAAGATACTTTGAGACTGAGGGCTGAGAGGAATAGAAGAGAAGGCGTCTTTGAGATCTAGAACTGAGAAGTGAGAGATTCCTGAAGGGACAGTGGACAGGAGAATATAAGGGTTAGGCACTACAGGATGGAAAGAGACCACTGCAGAATTAATGAGTCGGAGGTCTTGAACCAGGCGGTAGGTTCCATTAGACATTTTAATTGCAAGTATGGGGGTGTTAAAAGGCGAAGAGGTTGGGCAGAGGAGCCTTTCCCTGAGAAGGTCAGAAATGATAGGCTTAAGTCCTCTTAAGCTCTGGAGTGAGGAGGGTACTGAGCTTGGGTAATATAAATGGTAGGGCCCTGCAACTGGATAATAATAGGGGGATGGTGCCTAGTGATAGAAGGGTTCTGGGTGTCCCTGACTTTGGGGTCCACCTGAGAGGCTGGCAAGGGAAATGATCTGTTAGTGCTAGTAGGCTGGGTGGCTAGGAGGAGGAGGAGAGGAGCTGCTGATGAGTCTGGAGTGAGGCAAATGGGGGGAGCAAATGAAATAAAAGCTCCTACCTTGGCTAGAAAATCTCTTTTCATTAGGGACACAGGGCCATTTAGTTAGCACCACTAAAAAATGTGTAGGTGAGAGGGATGCTCCTGAAAATACAATTAAGTTGTAGGGTCTAATGAGTTAGGTAAGGCTGTCCCCCTACCCTGACTATAGGGAGATGAGGAGAGGTAGGACCCCAAAACTCCCTCAGGACTAAGTAAGTGGCTCTGGTGTCCAAAAGGAAGGAAATGGGTCTCCCCAATATAATTATGACCACCCTAGGTTCCCTGTGTGAGATGAGTGTGGTCAGGCTGGGAACCAGGCAGCTTCAGTCATTGTCAAGGCCAAGCCTAGGAGGTTGGCTGGAGGGTGGTCTTGATTTGATGCCCCCATGCCATGAGGTGCACGAGGGCTATCAGCTGACCAGTGTCCCTGTTGGTGGCACTTCGGACAAGACCCATTTGGTGGTCCACATGTGGCAGGGCATGCCTGAGCCCAGTAACCTTCTCTATCACATTTAAAACGGACTTTTGAGAAGAAGATAGCGTGTGCCAGCATTTGGCAGTTCTGTTTATGGGCTTTCTCGTCTCTCCCATGGTACACCTTAAATGCCACCACTAACACTTCTGTCAGTGTGGTTAGGGGTCCCCTCTCCAGGGGCTTAAGTTTAGCCCTGCTGTTAGGGAAGCTCTGTGAGACAGTGGGTCATAAGGAGCTGCCTGCCCTCTGGGTTCTAGGGATCTAAGCTAGTGTATTGAAGGAGAGCTTTTGTAAGCTGTTCTAAGAAATGAGACGGGTTTTCGTCCTTATCTTGAATTATGTTTTTTAGCTTTTCATAGTTTACTGGTTTGAGGGAAGCCTTACAGAGGCCCACCTGGAGGCAGGTGATAAACCTATCCCTAGCTAGAGACCCACCCTGAGTGTTATAATCCCAGTGTAGGCCCTGATCAGGAACTGCCTCTGCCCCCGCACATGGATGGGTGGGGTTGGTTTGATGAACCACATCTGCGTGTATTCTTGCCTGTTCCCAGACTTACCTGCATTCCTTAGGAAGTAGGTTATTAGCAAGTATCATATATACATCATGAAAGGTGAGACTATAAGACTGGGTAATAAATTGAAATTGTTTAATAAAGGAAGCAGAATTAGAGGTATAGGAACCCAGTTTTTTTGTTTGGAGTTTTTTTTTGTTTTTTTGTTTTTGTTTTGTTGTTTGTTTTGTTTTTTCTATCTGAGAGAGTTCTGTGAGAGAGAATGGAACATGAACTTTAACCAGTCCATCCACCCCAGCCACCTCTTGCAAAGGGAGAATGGTTGGTGGGTTGGCAAGGCTGGGTCAGATCTCTTAGCAGTCTGAGAGTTGATGGTGGGAGGTGTGAAGACTGGAGCCAGAGTCAGGCATTTGGAGCAGCCCACTACCGGAGAGGAGGAGGAAGCTAGAGGGGGAGCTGAAGGGGCAGCAGGCACCCTTGGAGTGGGAGCAGGAGGTCAGAAAGGCAGAGGTTCATTTGCAGGGTGCAGAGCAGTAGTCAGATATTCCTCAGGTTCAGGGTGCATAGCTAAGAGCACGTGGGCAGGAGAGAAGGAATCGAGAAGGGAGGGTTTAGAGCTTAGATTTAAAAAAAAAAAGGCTGAATATAAGGCAACTCTTTCCATTTGCCTGTTCACTGGCAGAAGTTAGATAATTCCTGTAAAATATCAGGGTCTAAAGAGCCATTAGGCAGCCATTTTTTATTGTTATCTAAGGGATATTTGGGGCATTTCTTAGTACAGAGATAGACAATTTTAGAGGGTCTTTAAGTAAGGCATTAAGCTGAGAGGTTTTAGAGTTTCCAGAAGGCATCCCAGAAGTAGGACTGAAGGGATTGGAGGCCTTATTTCCCATGTCTGTAGCAGAGAGAAAAAAAAAAAAATGTGATCCAAGACCAAAATCCCAGGTGTCCCTGAGATCAAGGAAGGATCTGGGAATTGGCTCAAGTCACCTCAAGGCTTTCTCAAGCAGAGGGTGAGGGCCAAGGAGTGTGTAAGTGGGGACCCTATGGGAGTCTAACAGCATTCGATGTTTGTTCAAGTGAGAGAATGAGTCAGCCTGAGGACGCAGCCCAAGGATGGGGGTCCAACGGCAAGAATTATATCTCAAACTGCAGACATGGGAAATGGCTAGAAATTTTAGCTTGCGAGGGGGTCTGACTGTAGCCAGTGATGTCCATGGATGGGGGTACTCCCAGGCCCAGGGACACCAGAGGGGTGCTGGAGGGTCTACAGTCATTCCCACGAGTCCAGGGGACTGTTTATGCTGCTTGGAAAGAGGGAACTCACCAACTAAGCAGCCAGTGTTGTGCGAAGAGGTCCAGCAGCCAGGCAAATAGAAAGTGGGCTGTCATAGGTGGAGCAAAACCTCACTCAGTACAGGTTCCTGGGCACAGAGTGCCAGGAAGGCCTGCTTGGTCTTGGCACCAATGTTAGTTTTATGTGGTACCCAGTGAGGAAAAGTCACAAGGTACAACAAAACCACTATAAGAGTTTATTAGTGGCCGGGCGGTGGTGGCACAAGCCTTTAATCCTAGCACTGGGGAGGCAGAGCCTAGGCAGATCTCTGTGTTCGAGGCCAGCCTGGTCTACAGAGAGAGATCCAGGACAGGCACCAAAACTACACAGAGAAAACCTGTCTCAAAAAACCAAAAACAAAAAACAAAAACAAAAAAAAAAGAGAGAGAGAGAGACTTTATAACCCCTTTCTTGTATCCTTGACTCTAAAGCCAGAAGCTGCCAAGTTCTGCTGCTTTGGGGGGCTAGAACTTGGCCTGCTGATTCAAATAAATTTTCACTAGCTCTCTGTTTTTTGATGCTTTCCTTCACTAAAACTTTTCTTTAATTCCTTTTCACAAGTTGGAAGCTTAACTTATCCTAAGGTCACCACTTCCTTTATTCCATTTATCATCAAGCTTTTCTTTAAACTTTTTATCCCCTTCAGCACAGGATTTAGCTCCATTAAACTTCCTGGTGCTTCTGGAAGAAAGCTATTTAGGAAGCAATGCTATCCCCAGATGCCCCTCTCCTTCAGACTGCTGGGTTTCTCCCCTCCCAGGCCCAGCAGAAGACAGAAGTTTATTTTAAGAGAAAGAAAGAAGTAAATGATGCATTCATTCTAAGTTCAGAATTTCTATCTCAACCAGAATGATGGTAGTCAGTCCCCACCTCCAAGCTCAAGACCAAATGAATGTTTCTAGTGGGGATTTAGTAGGCCCAAGAGGAGACACCTAGAGATATTCACATATATGTTGATATTGGGAGTTCCCAACGACAGCCCGCAGGCAGTTCACCCTACTGGAAATCTCACCATGAGCAAGCACTCATTAGGAACTTCCAGGCAGCTCTTGAGGCTCTCTCTATTTTAAATATGAGTAGGAAGGAGTTCAAGCCTGAAGAGACTGGAGAAAAGCTGGTGCAGTTTTGTTGTTGTTGTTGTTGTTTAATGTGCTGAAAATAGAGTATAAGAAGAAAGAGTCCCCAGTGTTTTTAGAAACTGTGGGTTTTTATTTCAATGTACTCATAAATTCAAACTTTCAAACATTTATCAAGGGATACAAAAGAACTTAGGAAAAGGTTGGAAGGTCCAGTAGAGCCTTAGCAAAAATGTCAAAATATAGAATATCTCAGTCCATTTGTCCTCTGTGGTAGTGTTTTCAACCTGGAGGGTCAAACGACCCTTTCATGGGGGTCGCCTAAGGCCATTAGAATACACAGATATTTACATCATCATTCATAATAGTAACAAAACAGTTATGAGGTAACAACAAAATAATTTTCTAGTTGGGGGTCACCACAATATGAGAAAGTGTATTAAAGGGTCACAGGGTGAATTTTGGAGAAGAAACATTCAAACCATAAAATAGAACCACACTAGTGAACAAGATTCAATGAGAATGTTCTACAAGAGTCCAGGAAACTTGAAAAGCTTAAAGGATATGTAAGTTCATATGTTTCAAAGGAAGCTTTGAAAGGCAGAAGACAATAAAGTAATGCTTTCAAGATTATGAAGAAAAAAAATAACAACTTTATATTCTACAGTTGGTCAAAATACAAATCAAGTATGAGTGAAGAATAAAGAAAAATTTTAGACCTACAAGTTCACAAAACTTTTACTTCCCATGATCCAAACTCAAGACAAAACTTCATGTTCTCCCTACTGCAGACTCTATCCTATAAAATTTGTATACATGTATATATGTAAACAGACATAGTATAGGTAAAGTCTAAAAAGTCTAGAAAGAACAGAGAGGGTAAAATCAGGTAAAGAGGAAGGGTGAGGGGTAGGCGGCAGAAAGGCATACGGAACATGAAAGAGGAAAGAAGTGGGTGGCTACTGTGTGGTAGCGGGGTGGAGAGAGATGGGGGCATGGAGAACCATGAAAATAGTTAAAAAATGTAAGAATGGTATCTAACATGTTATATGCTGATTTTAAACTCTGTGTGTGTGTGTGTGTGTGTGTGTGTGTGTGTGTGTGTGTGTAAACTTTTACCTCCCATATAGCCTTCCTCAAGGAAGCTAGTGGATGGAAGATGTCCTCCATCTAAAAGATGAGTAAACCAAGAAGGAGGAACATTGAAACTAGGAAAAAGGAAATCCACACAGGTGAGAGGCAAATGTTCTCATGGGATTTGAGTAATGGGAAGTCATTAGTTAGAAGCAGCTCAGGTAACTCTTCCAGAATATGTTGATCGAACACCTGATAAGAATGTCTGGGGAAAAGACAAGTGCAAACAGGAAGAGAGTCTAGGTGAGGCAACAGACAAAGGAAGCACAGAGACACAAAATATCTAAGTAAGCAAAATGTAAGAGCAGTTTACATACTCCATTCTGAGTAGGAAATAGAATTACAATAATGTGACTATTATTGATCTAGGCAGAATTATGATCCTCATGGAGAAGAGATAAGTACTCAGAGGTTTAGTAGTGACGGAAGCACAGGTGAAGAGCTAGCCTCATGTCACAAGTAAAACGAAAGTATTATTTAGAGATACTAAATCAGCGGAAGGATTTTGAAGTGGGTGTCTTCGGGAAGAGGAACTGAAAAAAGGAGCTACAGGCTGTGATGTAGCTCATCCACTCTTGCAGAGATCCTTCATTCTGTATGTTGTAAGATTGAACATTTCTCTATATTCTTTTTATAAAGCAGTGAGTGTTTCTGAATTAAGTACCTTACGCTTTTCTTGAGACATTTCACAGAATAATGATATATTTTTCATATGAGCTCTTTAGAAGAAACAAAACCTGATTTACATTTCTGTATATTCATTTCCAAATTCTGTATCAGCATTTCTGTTTGTTCCTAATGCAATTATATCAACATTACATTATCGCTAGATTTTGACTTTTTGGAACTCTAAGATTTGATTAAGATATATACCAGTATGAATCTCTCACTCATATTATATACCTTTCTTCTGATTATAATTGACTTAATACTTTCTTCTGGCTTTTCCTTTAATTTTTATATGTTACAACTTGAATAGTTGGACCTATTCTAGTGAGTCATTCACAAGATCAAGATCCAAATATAAGATAACTATATAACCAAATATAAATAAGGAAGACAACCACTGGGTAGAGAGCAATGACCAAAGCTATGTTATTTTTTTCCAATTATATATGTGCCCTATATATATGCCCAATATATATTATATATATCACATATGTATCATATATATTGTGTATATATATATATATATATATATATATATACACACACACACTAGGCATCTATTATACACTGAACATTGAGATAGTAACAGTCGAAATTCCTGGAATACTCACCATGTATCACATTCTAATTGCTTTACCTATTCTTATTTAATTATTGCAGCAACATTATGAGGTAAGGTCTAATGTCAGCTCCAGTTTGCAGGCAAAGAATATGAGTCATAGAGGAGTTATGTTTTCTGCATTCCTTAGGGAGTGGTTGAACAGGAAATCAAAACCATACCCTGTACTCTGAATCTGTTATGTATCACCTCCCATCTCTCATGAAAGAAACATGAGAATAAAGAAGAGAAAGGGATTAATTAGCTGTATTGAACACTTTACTACAGTGCAGAGAGTTTGTCATTGTGTTAAATTACCAATATGCCATAACAAATAACTATTATTTCATTATTATTGTGAGAGAGAATAGAGTCAAAAGTCACAGAGATGATAATGATCTTTTTCTTTGGTTTTGGTTTTTGGTTTTTGGAAACAGGGTTTCTTTGTGTAGTCCTAGCTGTTCTGGAACTTACTCTGTAGACCAGTTTGGCCTAAACTCAAAGATCTGCCTGCCTCTGCCTTCCAAATACTGGGATTAAAGGTGTGACCCAACACCACCCAACTAACAAAGATAATCTTTGACTCAAAGAAATATATTTCTTTCTTTTTAAAATTTTTTTTTTTTTTTTTGTGTGTGTGTGTGTGTGTGTGTGTGTGTGTGTGTTGTACCTGCAGAGGCCAAAAAAGTTGTTGGATTCCATGGAGCTGTAGTTACAAGTGGCAATAAGCTACCTGTTGTGGATGTTGGGAACTGACCTCAGGTTCTCTGGAAGAGTAGTATGTGCTTTTAATCACTCAACTATTTCTCCAGCCCAAGAAACATTGGAAATTGACACAGAGAAGTAATCAATGATGTGAAGTTTGCAGTAGGCATAAACACAGAAAGATCTCCAAGGAAAAGTGTTCAGTTCAAAGGATGTATTGCTATGGGATTCACTGGGAGAGAAGATTTCTGATCTTAGTCCCAATGCATAGAATTTAGGTAAACACCACTTTCCCCCTTTTTGTTAAGAGTTTTATAAGATATAGGTTTTAGAGCTGACAAAAAGTATTTCCAGATTCACCTCTTTTTATAGGAATTTCAAAGCAAGAATAAGTTCTTACATGTAGAAAACCATTACAAATATAGTTGTGTTGAGCTACTTTTCCAGGAAATTATTTTTCTAGTCACCTCTGATAGAACAGACCAAAGAAGTAACTCCATCCACATCTAGCTTCCTAGGGTGAGGAGCTATTTACCAGAGTATGATCAACTTACACCACCAGGAAATTTTCTGATCCTTCTCCCAGAAATGTTACACATCTTTGTAGAGGGAGGGCCCTCTGGGTCTGAGGAGCCTTAGGGGCCCTCCCTCCTTTCAGGAAGGAATGTGATTTTGTGTCTCCTACAGACAATGGCAATTTCTCAAATTTCAGAACAATAATGGCCAGGCGTGCCCAGAGGATAGTTCCACGATACCCCCTCCCCCAGCTCCTGTATTTCTTCCCCACCTTCTTCCCTGTTCCTTGAGCTTTGATAAGGATGATATTGACACATGATTATCCCTGAGCATCAGGCTGTCGTGCCAAGCAATATTACAACCCACAGCAACACTTATTCCCAATAGTTTGACTAATTGTGAGTCACCACAGTAACTACCCCCCACTGTAAAAGAAGTTTCCTTCCATTATTGTTGAAAGGAGCAGTAATCTGTGAGTGTAAATACACATATTTAGAAGGCATTTTGACAGGCATATCATATCCATTTAATAAAACAATAGCAGTTAGCCTCCCTCTGGGGCCTTTGATTTCCCCAGCCATAGGCCTTTGCTTTGACTTGTGGTACCAGGCCTATATTCTCACCTGCAGAGCAGGCCTTAAGCCCAGTTGGAAAATAGTTGATTGTGCCCATAACCTTTGTCTGCTATTGTACAAGTGGGTACATTTTACCTGATTAACACACAAGGTTTATAGCTAAGAAAGATCATTAGCAATAATTCTTTGGCAACCTTCATAGGGTCTAAGCAAAATGGGAGCATCTAGATCAGTCCCAGCCTGATTTCCCTGTCCTGCAAAGTGTGTGGTATCATCTACAATAGGGTTTTGCCAACAGCAGTGGCCATGACTTGTATTGTGGTAGGGGGCCTCCTTGGGTGTGGCCTCCTTAACCAATAACTTATAGGGAGGTAAAATGCCTTGGCATGAATGGCCTTGTTTCATCGCCTTCTTATCTAATACTTCTTTTTTTAAGTAAATCATCCCTGGAATCAACAACCTGTCTTTGTGAATATGCCTTTCCCCCACCCATGCAGAGTACCTTCTGAATTTATATTTCTAACATAATTTTACAGCTACAAACACAGGCTGTTGTAGGATTTTTTTTTATTTTATTTTTTTAGTTACCTTGTCAGGTATCATATGTACCTTACAAACCATAATTTCCCCAAGAGTTTCACAGTTGTGCCTGGCTCCTGAACCCTTCATAGACTGATTCTCCATCCTTGCTCCTTTAGGTGTGCTTGTACCTATTTCAAATGTTTTTCTAAATCTGTGAAACATAGGTTGGCATTATGTAATGAAATCTGTTTTACAGAAGGCGTGTAGGATCTTTGAAGGCCTACCATCATTTGTTACAAGCAAATGCCAATTGGTCTTGGGATTCAGTAGCTAAGGGAATGCTGGGGGGCTGGGGGTCTTAGGTCATTTGTTCTCTCAAATGAGCAAAGTTGGGTACAGCAGCAGAGCTATTTTACTCGGCTCATTGTAAACCACAGTCATTCTCCTTTGAGTCTTTCTGCCTCCTCATTCTGGGGCAATGCTACATGTTTCCCTGTCTCCATGGAGAACAGTGAAGTTAGATTGTACTGGTTGGCTGAACTCAGGCCAGAAGAAAGCATGCATGCTGTGGCCTGCTGTACCCCCTATGGAGGTGGTTGATTGAGTCCAAGAAGCTCTGTGCCTGTGCTGTGGCTGCTGCTTCTGCACTGATCACATTTGGCTGCTGAAAGAGCCCTAGTAGGCAGTCTCCACCACTAGTCTGCTTTCTTGAAGGAGAGACGTATACAGCATACCCTGGAGAGATAAATGTTTACCTGTGGGACAAACATGGTCTTTTTCAACTATACTGTGAATCACTGTTTGTGCTTTAAAGCAGTGGTTCTCAACCTGTGGATCATGAGCCCCTTGGGGGTCACATATCAGATATTTACATTATAATTCATAACAGTAGCAAAATTACAGTTATAAAGTAGCAATGAAATAATTTTACAGTTGGGGGTAAACACAATGTGAGGAACTGTATTAAAGGGCCACAGCATTAGGAAGGTTGAGAACCAGTGTTTAAAGGATTCCCAAGGCTCACGTTCACTGAACTTGGCAGGTTATAATTTTTTCCCATAGGAACTCCAGCTCAACACAAATTTTGCCATGTTTACATTTGAGTGACCTGAACAGGACTCTTTTATTTTTGTGGGGTTTGTTGTTGTTATTTGTTTGTTGTTCCTTATCTCCTGTTGATTGCTTTAGCATTTTGTAAACATAATTTACATGCTGGTTTAAGTAATTCAGTTCTACATTAGCTTCTCCGGTCTTACAAAGATTATGAACTACCATAGAGCTCGGGAAAACTACTGAGACTTCAAACTAGCTAGTGCTGAGGCCCCTGCTGAGTTCATTCATTTTCTTCTCAGCTCCCCTGTGAACACAGTTCTGTCTGGCCAGTAAACTGGGTATGAAACATTACCTCTCACAGTACTGGCTCTCTGTATATCCTGTTTTTTTCTCTGTTGCCTTCCAGTCTGATACTGGTAGGAAAGTCAAGCAGTGATAACCATGGTCCCTAATGGCTCACAGGATCTGGCCAATCAGGACACTCTACTCCTTGTATTAACACAAACTATGAAGTCTTCATTTCCAGGAAGGATGAGTACTACTTCCACGGCACTCATCCATCCTTTGTCCTATAGCCTCATGAGCCTGGCTGTGAGATACTCTTTATTTTTTAAAAGTTTTTCCAATCCAAGAATTTTAGGGGTTGGGGATTTAGCTCAGTGGTAGAGCGCTTGCTTAGCAAGCGTAAGGCCCTGGGTTCGGTTCTCAGCCCTGAAATTTAAAAAAAAAAAAAAAAAAGAATTTTAAAGGGTCTATACTTGGTTGTACATTGTGCTTTGATCTTGAAAGGGGGAACTCTTTTGCCTCTCCCTTTGCTAGTGTATAAAAATCCCGTTAGAAATAAACTCGAGGCAGCTGGGTATTGACCCAGGGCCCTCCCAAAGCTATCCTGTGTTTCTGTTTTTCTTGTTGTCTTTGACTATATTTCCATCTAATACTTCCTCATTTCTCATTCCTCCCCCCAAGAATCCTTCGACAGGTTGGAGCTGGTCTCCTACAAGGGAGGAAGAAAGGAAAAAAAGGAAGGGAAGGAAGAAAAAAAGAGATTGCTCAGTGGGTAGAGGCACTTGCTTATAGGGTTAGTGACCTGTGTTAAGTCCTTGAATCTCTCAAGGTAGCAGAAGAGAACTGACTCAACAGTTGTCTGAGTTTTCATGGCACTGCAGGTCATCAGTCTGTAACCTCTAAAAGATCAGGCAAGATTGCTCAGTGGTTAAGAGCATGTACTGCTCTCACAGATCTGAGTCCTGTTCCCAGCATGTGTCAGATGAAAGGCTGTAACAGGCCTGCGCATGGCAAGCATGGCTCTGGCAGGCCTTGTCCTTCCTCCATTCTCTCTGCCTGGCTAAATAGTTGGATTACATTCTAAGGCTACCCTCCAAGGTCTGTTCTCTTATTTGGCCACTTCCTTCTCCTGAGGCTGACCACCAAGGTCTAGCTATCAAAGTATTGAAGTCCAGCAATCAAATTGAAGTCCCCTTTTGGCTGCCCTAATTAACATGTCCAATCAAGACAAACCAAATCATCCTAACAAGGGGTTTCCGTTTTTCCCTTTATAAACTGCCATTAGTCTGTGGGCCATGCCTGTCCCTCCAGGGCAAATATCTCTTCCTCCTCTCCCTTGTTCTTTTTCTCCCCTCTTCTTTGTCTCCTATCTCCTGTCTTTGTCCCTCTGGGGCAAATGAATCCCCTTTATGCTGAGAACTTCGTCTCAGTGTGTCCTGTGCTGACTCTGGTCCTTTCATCAAGTAGCTCATGACCACCTGTAACTTCAGCTTCATGGGGTATCCAATGCTTATGGCCTCCTCGGCACCTGCACTTATGCACATATGCACGCACAGACACATATACATAATTAAACATGAAATAAATACCTTTTAAAACCAACCAAACAAGCCGGGCAGTGGTGGCACATGCCTTTAATCCCAGCACTCGGGAGGCAGAGGCAGGCAGATCTCTGTGAGTTTGAGGCCAACCTGGTCTCCAAAGCAAGTTCCAGGAAAGGCGCAAAGCTACACAGAGAAACCCTGTCTCGGAAAAAAAAAAAACAAAACAAAACAAAACAAAAAAACAACCAAACAAAAGGTTTCTTTAAAACACTAGATGCTGCTCCATGCTTTTTCTTTAATTTTTAAAATTTCAGGTGTATCTCTGAGAAAAGAAGCTTGTTTGAAACTTTGCCAGAAGCTTTAGATCAGTGATATGGGCAATGTCCAGCAGGCACGGGCTACACCCATGGGCTGAAGCCCAGCAGGCATGGGCTCCATCCACTTGAAAGTCATTTTCATCCTGTGACATCTTGGTTTCTGCAATGAAAATAAATTATAATCCCTTTGGGTGGGAGAGACTAAATTAGGAAGAAAAGTGATTAGAAACAGAAGGCAGCTTGAAGTTTATGCTGCCAGATTTGTTCAATATGTGACTCAGAAGCTGTGGGTAAGTTTTCTTGGCTGTTCTCCCAATTATCAACCTTTAGCTTACTTAAAAGCCAAATCAGTGACTCAAAAGAGCGTGCTAGGAAGAAATTTTTGACAGATAGAAGTAGCTATTCCTGGCAATATCAAATAACATATATACATACACTTATGTACCTTTTTCTGGAATGAAGCTCAAAATACCCCAACACCTAACTTATACAGCCCATGGGGCTCTAGAACACAACTTTAGTAGCTAACATTTATCAAGCGCTTACTATGTGCCAGGCATTTCATTTAATTCTCATACCAGCATTATGAGATAAGCACTATTCTCACATAATCTTATTTTAAAGATGTTGAAATTAAGGCCAAAGGAAGCTAATTAACTTCTCTGAGGTTATAGATATAGAAATAACAGAGCCATGACTAAAACTCAGTCAGTCTGACTCTGAAACACTCTCTTTTTTTTCTGTTTAGAAGCTTTTATTTATTCATCACACTTACATACATGTATCTGTTGTTGTTTGGTCATATTCCTCCCCATTATCATCTTATCCTCTCCCCTCTCCCCTGAATCCCTGTTCTGCCCAACAAATGCCCTCTTGCTTTCTTCTCTCTCTCTCTCTCTCTCTCTCTCTCTCTCTCTCTCTCTCTCTCGTATATTAATCTTTCTCTGTCTCTGTCTCTCTGTCTCTGTCTGTCTGTCTGTCTCTGTGTGTGTGTGTGTGTGTGTGTGTGTGTGGTGTGTGTAAAAGATGTGTATTTGAGCAACGGTGATTTACCAGTGGCCACACCACTGAGGAATATGACTTCTCCTTCTCCAATAACCGTTAACTACCTATCACTACTCAGAGAACTACTTGTGAGCCCCCCCGATCCATGATAGAATGTCAATGGGCCTAGTCTTACCCAGGCTAGGGTGAATCACCACTGCTGCTCTCAGTTTTATGTGCGCAACAGCACATAAAACTGAGGACAGCCTTTCACAGAACTATTGACATTTTTTTTTAGCTCTTACATTCTTTCTGTCCCCTTTTATAATGTTTCCTGAACTTTGGGAGGGAGGATACAGATGCTCTGTTTAGGACTGAGCTCTCAACAGTCACTTATTCTCAGTGTTTTGATCAGTTATGCATCTCTGCATTAACTGTCACCCACTGTAAACAGAAACTTTTCTGACCAATGCTGACAGCAGTAATAATCTACATATATAAATATAAGCATTTAGAAGGCAGTTTGACACCATGCTCATTTTTTAAAGACAAGGTCTCAATATGTAGATCAAGCTTGCTTCAAACTCACAAAGATCCACCTGTCTCTGCCTCCTGAGTGCAAGGATTAAAGGTGTGCCACCACTCCTGGCTATCATGTCCATTTTAATAAAACAATAGTAGTAGGCTCCCCATTAGGGAATATGACCCAGCCATGGACTTTTGGCAGGCTTTGCAGTTCTAGGCATGAACAGACATCAAATTAAATCAGAAAGTAGTTGGTTGTGCTAATAACAGTGATGCCATTATGACACCACCAAGCACATGTTGCCTGAAAGGTTAATATTGTAGCTTACAGGACTAGGTAAGATTATTGATAACTATCTTAGTTACTTTACTATTACTGTGACAAAAGCACCAGGATCAAGGCAAATGGTAAAGCATTTAATTTTGTAACTCACAGTTTCAGAGAGTTGGAGTCCATGTCCACCATGGGGAGCAGGCAGTAGGGTATGGCACTGAAGCAGTAGATGAGAGCTTACCTCTGATCTATAAACATGAAACAGAGATAGCTAGCTAACTGGGTATGGAGTGAACTTTTGAAACCATAAATCCCACCTCCAGTGACACACCTCCTCCATTAATGCCACACCTCCTAATCCCTCCCAAACAGTTCTATCAACTGGGGACCAAGTATTTAAATATATGAGCCTATGAGGGCCGTTGTCATTCAAACCACCACAATGACTTTCCCCAAGTAGTACCTTCAGTCACTGTGAAAGCTAGCCAACAGACAGGAAGTTTCCAGGTCAGTTCCTGCTCAATTCTCTATGCTCTGCAGCCAAAGTATGTGATGTTCTCAGCAATAGATCTATCTAAGTACTGAGAGACAGCCAGAAGTAATAGCAAATCCCTACATTGTTTTGGGAACTGCTGAACTCCCTGTGCAACAACTCATAAGAATGTATCATACCTAGCAGTGGGATTTTGTTTAATAATCTGTAGCTTCTAGGATTATTGTCATCCACTTATGCGGGATACTGCCCTAAAATTCTTATATTACATATGTTCTGCTATCCCACTTCCTCCTAAGGACTCTCCTTAACCCCAGTGGCCCACTCTATTTCCTGCCCTTCACAGGCACTCCAAGTCAAACAAACAAATCTAAAAATTTGAAGCTCATATCCACATATGAGAGATAATTTCTGGCATCTATCTTTTATGGTCTGGGTTACTTCACTCAGCGTAATGTTTGCTAGTTTCATCTATTTTCTTCTAAATTTTATAATTTCATTTGTCTTTACACTAAATTTCATTGTGTATATGTACCACATCATCATTATGCATCATGTGATGGGCATTCTATTTCCTAACTATTGTGAACAGAGTGCAGTGAACATGGATTTGCAAGTATCTTTATAATAGGATAGTGTGTTAGTTACCTTTTTTGTCAGCTTGACACAAGCTAGAGTCATTTGGAAAGAAGGAAACTCAATTGAAAAATTGCTTACACCAGATTGAACTGTGAGCAATCCTGTGTGGGCATTTTCTCCATTAATGATTGATGGGGGCAGGGGCAGCTCACTCTGGGTGGTGCCACCTCTCTGCAGGTGGTTTTTAGTTGTATAAAAATCAAGTTGAGCAAGCCATTGGGAATAAGCACATAAGCAGCATTCCTCCATGGTCTCTGCTTCAGTTCCTGCTTCCAAGTTCCTGCCTTGACTTCCTTCCATTATGGACTATAAAGTGAAAGTGTAAGCCAAATAAACCCTTTCCTTCCCAAATCGTATTTGGTCATGGGATTTTATCACAGAAATAGAAACCCTGACTAAGGCAGAAATTGCTACTAGGTTCATGTGATATTTCTGTGACTGATGTGATCATGTTTTTGGGCAAGGTTTTAGAACTTTGAACTAGAAAAGCCATTCAGAGTTTAATGAGTGACTGTGGGAACTTAGAAGATAATGCTAAAGGCCGTGCCAAAAATGGAGGCCTGCCTTGTGAAGTTTCAGGGAGAAATTTGGGAATCCCATAAAGACTCTATCAGGACCATTCACATTTTTGAATTAAGACTCTGTGGTCAGCTGGGACAGAAGAATCAGCTATGATTAAGAAGAGACTAGAACCATTAAAGTCAAACCTTTGCTTTGCTGGGACAATCAATAATAATTAGCTGGGGATGAAGACTTAGCTATGATTAAGAAATGATCAGAATCACTGAGGCCAAATATCTAGGAAGTGTTTCCTCAGGGTCAGCACACAGAAGTTGTGGTCCAAAGGCTATACCTAGCAGTTGAACTTGGTAATATATGAGTTCCCCTTATGACATTGGTTTTGAAAGCATGAAGCGATCATGGAGAGCAGCTGAGGCTTGGTAATATAAGAAGCCAGGAGATGCCATTGGTGAAGGTACAGTATTGTAGAATATTGTTTTAAGATGTGTTACACTTATTTATGCTGTGGAACACTTGTTTAAAAATGTGTTGCATTCTTTTTGTTGCATTTGTTTAACTCTGTGAAACTGTGTTACTTTGCCTGTCTAAAACACCTGATGGTCTAATAAAGAGCTGAACAGCCAATAGTGAGGCAGGAGAAAGGATAGGCAGGTCTGGCAGGCAGAGAGAATTAATAGAAGGAGAAGTCTGGGAGGAAAAGAAGAAAGAAGAAAGAGCAAGATAGATCAAGGAGAGAGAGGAGGAGAAGGAGGAGGAGGATGCAAGGGGCCAGTCACCCAGCCACACAACCAGCAATGGAGTAAAAAAGACAAAAGATTACAGAAATAGAAAATGGTAAAATCCTGGAGGTAAAAGATAGATGGGCTAATATAGGTTAAGAAAAGCTGTCAAGAAACAAGCCAAGCTAAGGCCAGGCATTCATAAGTAAAAATAAGCTTCAGTGTGTGATTTATTTGGCAGCTGGGTGGTGGACCCCCCCAAAGAACAAAGAAAAAAAAGGGTAAAAAAAAATACCAACAGCAACAGTACAGCCTCAATTGAAGTAAAAGCTCCAGGGCTGAAGGAGTCATAGTGAGAAGCTGAGGTTTAGCACCATGTAGCAGGATCAGAGTCCCTGAAGAGAATCAAGGAGTAGTTGTTGTTAAAGGTACAGCCTTGCTGAGACGAATAACCTAGCTTATTTGAGATACCATTATCTAGGGATGGCCGCAAAGTATGAGCTATCTTTCAGTGTCCTGAGTTATATAGGAAAGTAGGAAGAGCTAGCCATGTGGAGCAAGCCAGGAAGCAGCATTCCTCCATGGCCTCTGATTCAGCTTTGCCTCCAGGTACTTGCCTTGAATTCTTACGCTAACTTCCTTTAGTGACAGACTGTTACCTGGAAATGTAAGATGAAATAGACCCTTTCCTCTCTGTCTTAGTTAGGGTTACTATTGCTGTGATGAAATACCATGCAAAGCAACTTGGGGAGGAAAGGAATTTTGGGGGGGCTTATATTTCCATATCACTGTTCATCATTGAAGGAAGTCAGGACAGACACTCTAATAGGGGAGGAACCTGGAGGCAGGAACTGATGCAGAGAGCATGGAGGAGTACAGCTTACTGGCTTGCTTCCCATGCATGGCTTGCTCAGCCTGCTTTTTTATAGAACCCAGGACCACCAGCCCAGGGATGTCACTACCTTTAATGGATTAGGCCCTCCCACATCAATAACTAATTAAGAAAATGCCCTACAGGCTTGCCTACAGCCCAATCTTATGGAAGCATTTTGTCAACTGGGGTTCCCTCCTCTCAGATGACTCTAGCCTGTGACATAAAATTAGCCAACATACTCTCCAAGTTGTTTTTGGTTATGGTGTTTTATCACAGTCATAGAAACCCAAACTAAGATAGATATAAAGTCCTTTGAGTCAAAGGTCAAATGGTAGTTCTATTTTTACCTTTTTTATTCCACACCACTTCAATAAAGTCTTTATCTTTAAGCATTTTCTAGTCTAATACTGGATACAGAAAAGTAACTTTCAGTGTGGCAAGTGTTGAATACATCTGTAGAAGGAACATTTACCCTGTTTGACTATGAGGGAAGCCACTCTCACTGGAATACTTAAAGCAAGTCAGGAAGGGTAGGGATAGATAAGATGAGGTCACAGTTCCCCAAACAAAAGAAGCATAGTCCCATAAGTCCACATAAAGAGAGTGCCAGTGAAAATGGAGAGCCATTTTGAAAGATTTAAAAGCTAAGGGGCCGGGTGATGGTGGCGCACGCCTTTAATCCCAGCACTCGGGAGGCAGAGGCAGGTGGATCTTTGTGAGTTTGAGGCCAGCCTGGGCTACAGAGCGAGATCCAGGAAAGGCACAAAGCTACACAGAGAAACCCTGTCTTGAAAAACAAAAACAAAAAAAAAAAAAAAAACAAACAAAAAAAAAGCTGAGGAGAGAATGGAAGACACTTACATTTCTTTTGTTTGTTATTGTTTTTAAGACAGGATCTTCCTCCCAGACTTCAGCAGTCCTCCTGCCTCAGACTTCTGAGTACTGACACTATAGGCATTTGTATCCTAAAACTTTTGGGGGCTACTTCAGAGCATAAATGGTGAGCAGAGCTTTTCTGTGGTCCTTGCTTGAACCCTGGCAGTGTCAATGGGATGGAAGCACTGGGGATGGGGTTGCGCTTGGGATAGTGGGTTAGTGTAGAGCACTTACAGAGCACGCATTCCTATATGACCCTGAGTTCATCCCCAGCACTGTAAGAACAAAGTGGACTTGACTGCAGAGCCATCTCTCCAGCCCTAATGTATGCACCTTTTCAATAGAGCATTATTACTATTGCGTCTAGCAATCTACAACTGTCAAGATAGACATACATACAATTTTTCATGTAAATATGCCATTTAAAGCATCATGGTCATTCTTTTTCAATTATAGAACATACAGAGAGAGTACAGATAACAATGTAAAATACTGTATAATAGGATGTCTTTTCATTAGTACAAGTTTGTATTTAGCCTAATAGATAGTTGGGGTAGCAAGATGGCTCAGTGGGAAAAGGTACTCAATGGGCAAGTCTGAGTTTGATCCCTGGAACCTACATAAAGGGATAAGAAGAGAACCAATTTCTCTGACTTCCATGTGCATGTCATAGCATGCATGCATGCATATCCAAAGCATCATCATCACCATGCATGCACATACATATATAATTATAATAAAAATTAAGAACAAACAGTCATGATCATATATAGAAAATACAGCCATAAGTATATAAATATTGGCCAATACACACACACAAACACACACACACACACGCACACACACACACACACACGCACGCATGCACGCGCACACACACACACACACACACACACACACACACACAAACACTTCTTGGATTAGTCATTGGAGAGGGCTTAAAACAACATCTCTTGAGTAGTAAGGAGCATACCCAGCAGTCAGTACTTGTGGAGAAAGGGCTCACTCTTGAACCAGTACAAGAAATATGCAGGGTAAGTCTGGAATATCATTTAGTGCCAGAACATAAGAAGTGCCACCCTCCCCCTGACTCAGAAACAAACATAATACTTCCTGCACTGGTGGGGTACCCAAAGGAGCTGACCAAGAAGCTCCTAATGAGCAAAGCTAGAACAATATGAGTTCAGTTTTGTTTTTCAATTATACTAAGTCATCATTTAAAATACAAAACAATATGTTCATGGTTCCCTAGTGACATAAATGATTGAATAAATCAAGAAATGAGAAAGAAGAAACAAATTTCCCATGGAGAAGAATTCCAAAAATTTCATGTAGACATTATGCCCTCAAGGATGTGCAGTTTAACCCCCTGCTCCTTAAGCATGAGCTACATATGATGACTTCTTCAAAGACTGCAGAATGGAAAGCAGGGTGTGGAAGGAAAAACCACTTTACAGTAGAGATCTCTCCTAAACCTTGCCAAAACCAAGGCCTGAAGGTCAGTTTCAACAATGATAAGCCTGTTGACTGTATCCCTGTACTTTGTGATGAAAATGATACCTTACCCCTGTGATTTTTTTCATCCAAGGCAACAGAACCGCCGTCTATCCATATGAAGTGTCAGACAGCTCCCAACAGAGTAGCAGCCTACAAGATACTTGGTGAGTTCTCAGATTTGTTAATATCCCTTAAAATGGGGACATTCTGAGAAACTAACAGTCCAGAGGAGCCTAAGAAATCTCACTGACCAAATGTAATGTGGTATCTTGGGTAGGTTCATGGAGCTGGGACATTATATTAGGTAAGAGTTAAAGAAGTCTAAACAACCATGTATACATACTGTTTCTGAGTTGGGGCAAATGTAGCATGCAGATTTAGGAGGTCAATGTAAAGTATATCATAAAAGGGCTGTGTGGTCTTTTTTTTTAAGACAGGGTCTGGAACTGGCTATGTAGAGCAGGCGGGCCTCAAAATTATAGAGATCAGCTTGTCTCTGCTTCCTGAGTGCAATTTTCTTGATTGCTCTATGAATCTAACACTGTTCCAAAATAAATAGTGTATTTTTAAAAATCTTATGTCCATCCAAAACTAGTTTCATGAGAACATTTCCAGAAAAATACTCTGTGCTTCTATGTCTGGATATTCCCATTCAGTCCTCCTTCCCTTCTGCCCAGTTTCTCTACTTAGCTCTTGTCCAGAAGGCTGACCTTACAGACAATATCAATAGGCCCCTTCCAGGAGGACAAGAGCAGTACAGGGAAGAGGAACTGCAACAGAAGATGAAGGAGAGGGAGGGAGAGAATTTTCAGTGTGCCCTGGACTCCTTCCTTGTTGAATGTGAAATTATTAATAGCTCTGGTTCTCTGCCTGAGTGATCTGATGGGCAGTCTTCTGCAGTAACACGGGTCCTGATGCCAGCTCCCTCCTCCTGTCATCTCAGATTGGGAAATTTAGGGGTTGACAGCTCCCTGAAGTCACTCCTGAAGGACTTTGCCCTGTCTTCATGTTCCTTTACCCTGCCTACACTTTTGTAAGCAAGCCATTGATTAACTCCATCTGAATATGTCATCTTTTTTAAGCTCTTTTATGTAATATACAAGTATATATCCCTCCATCTACATAAACATTAGTATACTATACACTTGTCTGGCTTCTTTTTTTCCATCTCAGCACAGTTTGTGTTTCTTTCTATCTATATATACTGTTTACCTTATGAGTGTCCCATTTCTGTGTACTTGTAAACTTTGTATAAAAAAATGTGAATGGAAAGATGAAAGTAGGTGAGTGTTGTCTGTTTATTTTTTTACTCTAAGCCCACATTGGAATGCCAAAAATGTAGTTGGTTGTTTTTTTTACTCTTTGGCTCTTTGCTCTTTGGGTCTGCCACCCAGCTCCCAAGTAAATCACACAGAGGTTTATTCTTTCTTATGAATGCCCATCCTTAGCTTGGCTTATTTCTTGCCAGCTTTTCTTAACTTAAATTAGCCCATCTATCTTTTGCCTCTGGGCCTTTACCTTTCTTTATTTCTATATATCTTTTCTTTCCTTCTTATGCCGTGTCTGGCTGTGTGGCTGGTCTCTTCTTTTCTCACTCCTTTATCTCTTCTCCCAAGATTTCCCAAATTTATTCTATCTGCCGGCCAGCCCTGCCTATCCTTTCTCCTACCTTGCTATTAGCCATTCAGCTCTTTTTTTTAAAAATTTTAAAACCTCATTTAATTCTGTTATCCTGTAACAATAATAATAAATGGCCTTTTATCATTTCCAGCAAATAAAGATACTTTATTTTTAACAAAGCTTGGTACATTCAGTTGAGGCAGGTTGAAGCCCCTCCTCCCTGCACCAAGGCTACACAAAGTGTCCCACCATAGACACTGGGTTCCAAAAGGCCAGCTCATGCACTAGGGACAGGTCCCGATCCCACTGCCTGGGCTCCCCCTAAACAATTCAAGCTAAACAACTGTCTTGCTTATCAAGAGGGACTGGTCTAGTACCATGGGAGCTCCTCATTCAGCTCTTTATTAGACCAATCAGGTGTCCCATTTAGACAGGCAAAGTAACACAGCTTCACAGAGTTGAACAAATGCAACAAAAAGAATGCAACACATCTTTGCATCATTAAACAAATGTTCCACAGCATAAACAAATGTAACACATCTTAAAATAATATTCCACAATAGATGAGGGATCATTAATTCTCAGATGAAGTGATGAGATAATGGTGAGGTGAGCTGATGCTATGATACCCCGGTTTCATAGTAGTTAAGTTGGCTATGGAGTCAAAGTGCTTGGCTTCACATTCCAGCTTGGCCAAACCATAGACAAATTATTACTTAGCATTTCTACATATGTTTCCTCAAATGTAAATTGAGAATTATAACACCTATCTCTGCAATATTTATGCTTACTAGAGTCTTAATTTCCAAGTCACCTTTCAAATCCAACTATACAGGACAATGTGGCTTGTGACTTACCTTACTTAACACTAGAGAAGACCTAATTGGTATAAGATGCAATTCTACCCTGAAATCTATTAATCATCTATGAGATAATTAGAAATAATTAAATAATGTAGTGTTATTTGCTCCACGCATGACCTTGGGCTATACAGTCCAAAGGAGGTGATGCTTCTTGCTGTTATACGTGACATCTTAAAAAGAAAGGGAGAGGAGTTATGAGGCCTGCTTCTTGCTTTCTGGCATAATCAGACTGCCAGGTGGATTCACTCACAGTCAGAACAGAGGACGACTTCAGCTGTTTACTCAGTTCTGTATTCATGAGTGTATTTCCTCAATCTATATTCTAATAAATTCCCTAATACTCCTTAAGCAGACTCCTATGAATTTCTTGCTTTATCTGGCACACAATCATGTGGATCTGAGCCCCACATGCCCCTCCTGGGGCTACTCGGTGACCAAACTCTAACCCTATGGGTGGCTGCTAGTGAGTTTCTCCACACTGCAGAGCCCCCATACAGCCCAAACCCCCCAGGAACTGCCTGATCCCTGCTCAGGTGACCACCTGCATACAGCAGCCATGTGGGGAGCCTGTAGGCCAGGCTGCTCATGCAGCATGTGAACCAGGCACTCCCAGGCAAGGCGGCTCACACTGCAGTGGTTCTTGTAACCACTGCCAGAAGCACATACATTCAGCAGCGGATAGAGCACTGTGTCAGAGAGAAAGGTGCCCATGATAGGTACCTTTCTAATTCTGTGGCTGTAGTGGCTGGATCAGATCACAGCCTTCCACCTGATCCTTCAGCAAAGCATGCCTGCTCTGCAGTCTGAGCACATAGGCAGTGTTCCTCCCACTGGCCCCCGCCCAGCTCTGAGTGAGTTCCAGTGGCTGCCATGAGACCACTGTGGGAATTGCTGGTACATTCTGCTTTCCCGCCAGCGACTACACTGCAAGTGGGAGTGCCAGCAAGGTGCTCCCTTCTTTTAAATCTGTCCCATGTCGTTGCTTAAGCTCAAAGGTCAAACAACTTCAGAGCTCGAGCCAGAGGGAGGTACAGTGCTTCAGGACCTACCTTGGCACCACACCTGCAAAACCTGCTGGCCAAACATCTCTACTATATTCAAAAATCATTGCACAAACCAGCCATTCACCCTACCTGGTTAATTAAGAGCCTGGGACATCTGGAACATGTAGGACTCTTAGAACAATCTCTCAAGGATCTTATCTGAGGTAAATTACTTGATAATTTTACACCTTAAACTGATTAATAAATAATATTTTTTCTTTCCTTTACAAATTTTAAGTATTTCTTATACCATGGTGGATAATATAACCATTCAGGAATTTAAAAATTTCTTTGTTTATACTATGGATGAAATTTTGCAAGACATATATGACCTTCCTGGGATGTATACAATTTTTGCCATATTGGTGATTAGCATAGTAATTCATATCATATCATTAAAAAACTGGTTTAATAACAGCACCAAATATGAGACATTAATAGGACTGATACAGACTTTGCAAATGAGAATGAGAACTTAAATCAAAGGAGTCATTCTTTGGGGTCTGCTAAATTACCACATGAACTTCAGTCCACTAATATTGTATGGAAAACCAGATTTAATTCTATTGAAAATAAATGTGAAAAATTATTGGGTAAAACATTAAATCTGCAAGGCAATCTTAATGCCATACAGATAATTTCTAAGGAGGAATGGTCATCATTAATTGATAGAATGAAATCTTTGGAATCATATATTTATGATGAATATAAAATTTTTTTTGATTCCATGAAGTCACTGGAATCATTTATGGTACAGGAGGTGCAGAATTTAGAAAAAGGCTGTAGTTAATCAATTTCAAGCTTTACAGGACTCTGTTAGAATTGATAATAAAAGTGTTAACATGCAGAAGGAAGAGGTTAGAGAGGTTATAACATAGCCAGTGCCTTACAGAGTTAGAGATGATTTACCGAAAGTCATAAGACATGCTATATATTCGGTTACTGTTTATGACAAGCCAGCAAGTGATAAATATCCTGAAGAATATGTAGAATATAAATGGGAGTCTATACATATGAGAGATTTAAAGAGTATCAAGGAAGCTCTTTACCTATGGTATACATTCAACATATGTGAAACATGTTAAATGTGTGGTCTTCTAGAAACAGGATCACATCAAATGACTGGAATCAGTTAATATCAGCTGTATTAGAATATAGCCAGAAGTTACAATGGATAGGAGAGGTGATTTCCAAAGGTATAAAGAGGCATCAAAGCACCAAATGTTTCAACTGTGGTACACCAGGCCATATAAGAAGAAATTTTACACAAGGTGTTCCTAAAAGCAATGCTTCTTCCAGAAATGATCCAAACAGGAGACCCCCAACCTTCTGGATTATGCAGAAGATTCAGCAAAGACCAACATTGGACCAATGAATGAAGATCAACAAGAGACGTACGAGGCAATGTTTTACCATCAGGAAATGCCTAGGGGGGCCTCTTGCAGGCCCCCAAATCAAATGTGGTCCAGTCATTTTCAGTCACTCTGGAGGAAACTCCTTCCCAGGACAAATGAATAACCCAGTGCTTAACAAAAAAAAAAAAAATCATACTACCCTGGATGATAGAACAGCTTTGGTAGACAGATCACAAATTCCAAAAACCCCATAAAATGAATATTTTGGCAGATTTCCATAAATGAACAAAGACCAAAGCTTAGGGTATGAATTAACCTTATACTTGAAGACTTAATGGACACAGGTGCAGATGTGACTATAATTATATCAAAATCATGGCATCCACATTGGCCTCTTCAAGAGGTAGATATCCAGTTTCTAGGGATTAGAACCCTATCTCAGGTAAAACAAAATACAAGATGGATTGAATGCATAGGGCCAGAAGGACAGAGAGGAAGACTGAAGCTATATGTGGCTAATATAGCTGTGAATCTATGGGGCCATGATCTGTTACAGCAATGGATTACCCAGATTAATATTCCTCCAATCTCAGAAGCAGACCATAGACCAATTTATGTTTCTGGGAATAATATTATATGACACTATACATAGCCACCAACCATTCAGGCTGTACATAAACAGAGCACAACAGCCCTATTTTTAAAATGGATAACTGATAAACCTGTCTGGGTTGGGCAATGGCCTATAACACAAGAGAAACTACAAGCCTTAGAACAACTGGTTCAGGAGCAGTTAAACACTCAACATATTGAAGAATCTACCAGCCCTTGGAATTCTCCTGTTATTAAAAAGAAATCTGGTAAATGGAGGATGCTGACAGATTTGAGAGCCATTAATAAAGTAATTCAGCCTATAGATTCCCTACAGAATGGGATGCCCTTGCCCTCTCTGTTACCTAAGGAATGGTCTATTATAGTTATTAACTTAAAACACTTGTTTTTTTTTTAAACCATACTTCTACAAGAAAAGGATAGAGAAAAATTTGCCTTCTCAGTACCTACTTATAATTCCCAGCCAGTCAAGAGATATCAATGGAAGGTTCTCCCATGGTGAATGTTAAATAGCCCCACCCTGTGCCAATATTTTGTGCAAAATTCATTGAAAATAATTTGTGCACAATTTCCACAATCTATAATTTACCATTATATGGGTGATATCTTATTAGCTGATCTGAAGTTAGATACTTTAGAAAGCATGTTTGAACAAGTAAAGTTTTGCCTTGCTGGGGATTACAAATTACTCCCAAAAAAATACAGAGAGGAGATTCTATTAATTACTTAGTATATAAGATAAATCTACAAAATATTAGACCCCAATAGGTACAACTCAGGAGAGATTGATTGTGGACTTTTAATGATTTTCAAAGATTGTTAGGAAGCATTTCCAATTTACAGACTATCATTGGAATACCTAAAGATGGACTAGTAAATTTGGCCAATACTCTGAAAGGGTACAAGGTCTTAAATAGTCCAAGAGAATTATCAGCTGAAGCTGAGAAGGAATTGGCCCTAGTAGAAAAGAAAATACAAGAGGCATATGTGGATCATGTGAATCCAAAGCTTATCTGCATTCTGGTCATATTACCCTCCAGACATTCCCCTACAGGGATTTTGATGCAGAGGGAAGATATTATATTGGAATGGATATTTTTACCATGTAAACTGAGCATGAAGTTAAAGACAGATGTGTGGTGATATATTGTGTACCCCAATATATTGTGTACCCTAACAAAGCTTATCTGAGGATCAGAAGTAAAAGCCAGCCACTGTATTAAACATAGAAGTCAGGCAATGGTAGCACACACATTTAATCCTAGCCTTTGAGAGGCAGAGATCCATTCTGATCTCTGTGAATTCAAGGCCACACTGCTAACAGAGCCAGGCATGGTGGCACATGCCTTTAACCCCAGCACTAACCATAGAGGTCTGGAGGTCTGTACTGACAGACAGGAAGTGATGTAGTGGGGCGGAGAGAGGCAGAACAGAAAAGGCATGTAGGCATGGGTATACAAGAAGTAGGTCTCTTTGGAAGCTGAGGAGTCAGTAAAATGAGTTTGGCTATGGCTTGTCCTATTCCTCTGATCTCTCAGTTTTTACCCTAATATCTGCCTCTGGGTTTTTTCTTTTATTAATAAGATCACTTAGGCATGGGTATACAGGAAGTAGGTCTCTTTGGAAACTGAGGAGTTGATGAAGTGAGGTTGGCTGTGGCTTGTCCTATTCTTCAGATCTCTCAATTTTCACCCCAATATCTGGCTCTGTTTATTAATGTGCAAGATGAACAGGAGAAACCCCTTGATGAGGAGACATGACTGTTCATGTGACAATTCTACAAGTTATGAGAAAAACTAAAAAAACAAGGGTCAGGGTAGGGTCTTTTGTCTTTACAGGATACTGGGAATACCCATCTTCAGGAAATCAGAAGGCCTTGGACACCCAGACATCTACAGCAGAAAGGAAGGACCTATTGGTACCAATAAACCCTACAGGGTAATACCTCACTGCCTAACATCAATATCTCTTTAACTCTAGAATAGTTGTGGTCCCAATTCAATTATAAATCAAGCTGGCTTTGGAGTTGGAATGTGGCTCTCTCCTTCTCTAAACCCAAGCATATTGCTAAAAGAAACATTAGGAGATTCTGTCTCATATTAGAAGAGCCAACTAGTGTGGGACAGAAGAAAACCAATAATCTAGGGACCATTGTTGTTAAGATTCTATTTCTCTCCATACTTATTCTTGATTCCTGGGAATCCTTCCTTCCATGTCATGTCTTCCTAAAGTTCAAACTTTATGTTTTGATATCAAGAATGTTAAAGTCTTCCATAGTGAAAAATAAAACTTTCAAATCCCTGAAGTCTCCAGAAGGAAGATAAAGCCCTACAACAACAACTGTACCCAGTCCATAATGATGCCATTGAACCAAAATCACCACTCAATGATCGGCTTTGGACTGCAAACTCTTCAGGACAGTTGCAAGATGAGATTGGTCCATCATATTACACTGTTAGCCAGAACTTCAGACAACCTTACCCGTTACTCTGAGACTGGCTACAAACATTACAGCTAGTCCTTTTGAGACTTAACCATTTAGCTTTCTTACAGGATCCCACAGAGATCATGACTCCCTAGACAGCAGGAAGCAGTTTTAAGAAAATGATGCCCCCTTTCCCAAAAGGTTATATTTTCTTAGTGTTATGGATAAGTTGTAATAGGGTTGGGAGTGGAACAAAAAAATTTAGACTCAGGATTCTCTTTTGGAAAAGAAAAAAGGGAGAATAGATAGGACATGATATTAAGGTGTAAGATATTAAGGTAGATTATTATATCTATTAGTAAACTAATTTTGCAAACTCTCAGTCTTACATAATTTGCACTGATTTGGATTCTTGTATATTGATACAAATGTGAACTATTTTTCTATTTCTATTTAAGATAATTTGTATATTAATACAAATTCAAAACTATAATTGTCATATTGCACACAAGTTCCTACTCCTATTTGAAATACTTTGTACATTGATACAAATGTAAAATTATGTTTGTCATACTGTCTGTATGTTCTACCTCTGTTTAGAATATTTCGTATATTGATACATATTAAGGATATTGTTGTCATATTGCACTGTACATTTCTACCTCCATTTAAGATATTTTGTATATCTTCACAATTTTGAGGTCATTGACCTTATACTGTACATCTGTTTACAGATTGTTTACCTTGTTAATGTGAAGCCTTAGTCCTTAGGTTATTTAGGTAGATAAGACTAGACTAATAGTCACTCCTGCTTGTCATATCTATAGTTATGTTAGTTAGGTTTTCCAAATTTACAGAAACATGTCAGATGGATAGGTAATTTTCAAACACTTGATAGACTTAAAGAATATGGCATTTAAGTGTTTTGATACCTTAGAATTCTATTGACATGAGACATGATTGCTCCTGGCAGCACTGATCTACTCCTGAGAGAATGTTGGGCTTCAAAGACATTCCATATGGAAGTTTGTCTTCTTCTTGGCAAAAAATAGCCTGCTGGGCAAAGAATGCCCTTGCTTCAACTGCTGACAGTATGCACTGTCCTTTCTGGATGAGCAGGACACAAGGAAAAGTGACTGCTGAATCTTTCCAAGACAGGGTAAGACAGGCTTTCAAAATTCCTGCTTCTGAAAATGGTCTGGGCCTTTAGCCAAAAAATGATACCCCAACAATGCTGAGAAACATTAGGTGACTTCTGCCAGCTGTCTCTGCCAATTCTTGCAATTTTTTAGAAGCTGCTTACTTCTACTTCCTGTTTTCTCAGGTAATATTATTTTCCTTGCTGGGTGGTGGTGGCACACGCCTTTAATCCCAGCACTGGGGAGGCAGAGGAAGGCGGATCTTTGTGAGTTCAAGGCCAGCCTGGTCTACATAGCGAGATCCAGGAAAGGTGCAAAGCTACACAGAGAAACCCTGTCTCAAAAAAAAAAAAATTATTTTCCTTTTCAGGTCTTTGATGGAGTTGAAGACTAGATAGTTACAGTTACAATCTCCTTGTGTCTTAGCTAAGAACATATTAGGTACTAGAGTCAGATTCTTCAGGATAGGACAGCTATTGGAGTAATCTTGGTAATTTGCCATTTACCTATGATCTGGACATTTCTGAACATTTAGCATGTCTTTCTTGTTTGATATTCTTGGTGGTTGTAGTTCCATTTTTGTTTATGTTATTACCCTTTGTTTCTCCTGGACAATACTTGATAATCATTCTTATTGTATATAGTTTGCATTAGGTTTAGAACCTTCTTATTTAGACAAAAAGGGGAAATGTAGTAGTATTTGCTCCGCCTGTGACCTTAGGCTATACAGTCCAAAGGAGGCAGTGCTTCTTAAAAAGAAAGGGAGGGGGTTATGAGGCCTGCTTCTTGCTTCCTGGAATGATCAGACTGCCAGGTGGATTTGCTCCTGGTCAGAACAGAGGATGACTTCAGCTGTTTACTTGGTTCTGTATTCATGACTGTATTTCCTCAATTTATATCCTAATAAACTCCCTAATACTCCTTAAGTAGACTCCCATGGATTTCTTGCTTTAAAAGAAAGTTTAATATCTATTTGTTTTTATTTTATGTATATGAGTGATTTCCTGCATGTATGTTTGTTTGTGTACCATGTGTAACTCCCCTCAAGGATATACCTCCAATTTCTTTCTGAAGACAAACTACTGGGCCCTACCCCTTCAAGCATTTCCTAATAGCATTACCAAAGACCAAACCTAACACATAAGGCTTTGGAAGGTGTTGGACTACTCAAGAACTTAGTGGATGCTTACCTCTCTACTCTCTCTCTTTAAAGGCCTGGTTCTCATGGCCACATACATTCAAAGGACATTTGGCTGCCATCTCCAGGTCTCACATATGTAAATTTCACTCACTCTACCACCCAGTTTATTTCTCTTTCCTGACTCAGTGTTTTTAGCCTTTCTGTTCCTTTTTCCAAGAGGACTGTCTCCTCGTCCTTCCAATATTTCTTCAAATGTCACCTCCACAAAAAAAAAGGTCTTCCCTGACCACTCGTTCTTAAGCAGCCCTCCTTCTCTGCATATTACACACTTGCTTCAACAAGAACACTGTGTGGGACCAGGGAGATGCTCAGTGGTAAAAATCACTCACTGCTCTTCCACATGACCTGTGTTTGAATCCTAGAACCTATGTTTGGAAGCTCACAGACACCTGTTTGTTTTTGTTTGTCAAGACAGGGTTTCTCTCTGTTGCCCTGGCTATCGTGGAATTTGCTTTTTTTAGGCCAGGCTGTCCTTGATCTCAGAGATCTGCCTTCTTCTGTCTCCTGAGTGTTGGGCCTAAAGATGTGTGCCACCATGCCCAGCTCTGAATTTATTTTTTTTTATTTTTGATGACTGACAGCCACTGCACATTAGAATACAAGTCCTCTGAGGGCATCAACTTTGTCAGACATGCTCATTGCAGCATATCCAATACTTATAAGTGTGTCTCATACAAGTGGGGGGCTCAATAAATACTCACAGAGTGGATGGATGAATGGACAGAATAAGTTAATGAGCAGAATACTTCAATATTCAACCAGCACTGTACAGTATTTAAGCAACATTCCCTTGTCTCCCTCCACGACACACTATAGGATTTATGGGATAAGATTGGCAGGGATAATTATAAAAGTTAAATACAATTAAAATAAACTTGGAAGAGTTCTCAAATTGTTTGTTGCTTAGATAAACTATGTCATTATTTCTTGATAGCAAGAGACAAATACAAATTAATTCGAACACTTATCAAATATGTGGTCTGAGAAATGTAGTGAATTATATTGTTATTGACATTAAAAATGTTTTAAGATGATGGGCTACCATATAAAATTTACCAAGAATTTAAAAAATTCTCTCTCTGTCTCTGACTTTTGCCCCAGCCAGCGGGGTCTCAACAGGGGCAACCCCACCTGAGGGAGAGAATGAAAGGGACAGGAGACACGAAAGAAGACAGCAAGACAGGGTTCTGATCAAGCTGCAAATTTTATTCTCCTCAGCAAGGCTTATATAGCATGGGATGAGGAGGGGGCAGGAAGGAGGAAAGGGGTGCAGGACATGCAGGACGTGCAGCTGAGGGGGGATGTGCAGGTTGTGAAGCTGCAGGATGTTGTGCTAGGTGATAAGGTTACTGGTCAGGGTCCATTGTTCTGTTGCTATGCTACCTGACCTACCTGACCACAGATGTTCTTTATCTTTGGGGGCATCTGGTTTAGGGCCTGTGGCTTGTTCTCTGGCCTAGCTAGTACTTTTCCATGGTTCATGTTTGGTCCCTGACAGACTTTCTTCCTGTGCCTCTTTCTTTCTGCATCTGTCTCTCCCTTATATATGCACATGTGTGTGTGTGTGTGTGTGTGTGTGTGTGTGTGTGTGTGTGTGTGTGTGTCTAGGCCAGAGGACATTTTTAGGTGCTATTTTTTAATTTTTGAGTCAAGATCTTTCATTGGCCTGGAACTCACAAAGTGGGGTAGGCTGACTGGCTACTGAGCCCAGGGGGATCCCCTTTACACTTTAGAGGCACCATACAAACTGAGCTATCTTCCCAGCTAAACTATGTCCCCATTTTAGTATCACAAGAGACATATTTCATTAAGGAACATAGCTTGTAAGCAGCAAGAGAAAAAAGTAATGGACAGGAGGCTGAAACAAGTCTGAAACTGTCTGGCTACAAAATAAACACAGGAAGTTACTCAAGGAAGGTGATCAGAAACCTTGGAAGTTTAAGTTCTCTTCTTGTATAAAAATGGCAGAATTTAACATCCATTGAGAAAATTAACAGGAACTTGTGGTGGTATTTTGTTCCCCAAAATATTGTGCACCCTAGTAAACTTTTCTGGGGTCAAAGAACAGAGCAGCCACTATATACAGAGGCTAGAAAATGGTGGCACACACACCGTTAATCCTAGCATTCCAGAGGCAGAAATCCCTCTGGATCTCTGTGAGTTCAAGGCCACATTGGAAACAGCCAGGCATGGTGACACATGCCTTTAATCCCAAGAAGTGAGCCTTTAATCCCAGGGAGTGATGGCAGATAACAGAAAGGTGTATAAGGCGTGAAGACCAGGAACTAACATCATTTGGCTGGTTGAGCTTTTAGGCTTCTAGTAGCAGTTCAGCTGAGATCCATTCGGATATGAGGACTCAGAGGCTTCCAGTCTGAGGAAACAGGATCAGCTGAGGAATTGGCGGGGTGAGGAAGCTGTGCCTTGTTCTGCTTCTCTGATCTTCCAGCATTCACCCCAATACCTGGCTTGGGTTTGATTTTATTAATAAGACCATTTAAGATTCATGCTACAGGAATTAAAAAGTAAAAATTCAGAATTATAGTTGAACTCCCTGGTCATTGTTTCTTCAGGGTATCTGTTGATCATCAGAGCCAGTCTGAAGTGTGAGCAGTGCTGACAGTGGGAATCACCATGATTTCCAAATATGGTCTCTTGACAGAAATGATTCAACTGAAGTCCACCTTAACATAATAAATAAGCTATGATACACTTCAAACATGAACAGTCATAAAAATCAGAATCAAGGTTTCTTTTAAAAACAGGACTCTTGGGGCTGGAGAGATGACTCAGCGGTTAAGAGCACTGACTGCTCTTCCAGAGATCCTGAGTTCAATTCCCAGCAACCACATGGTGGCTCACAACCATCTGTAATGAGATCTGGCGCCCTCTTCTGGCCTGCAGGCAAACATGCTGTATACATAATAAATAAATACATCTTAAAACAAAAATGAAAACAAAAAAACAGGACTCTTAGTGGACATGGTGGTGCATACCTTTAATCCCAGCACTTGGGAGGCAGAGGCAGGAATATTTCTGAGTTTGAGGCCAGCCTGGTCTACAAATGAGTTCCAGGGCAGCCAGGGCTACACAGAGGAACCCTGTCTTGGGCAGGGGTTGTGAAATCATTAGCATTTTTAAAAATTCTTCTGATTAATTAGATAATGGTTTAAATTTTAAGCATAAAATAATTCACACTACCGTGCTTCTTTTTAGACAAGAAAAATGTAGCCAGATTGATTGTCCTTGTTATCAAAGGACTAGCATCTTTTAAAGATGTATTTATTTTATTTTGTGTGTGTGTTTTGCCTTTATGTATGTCTGTACATCACATTTGTACCATGCCCACAGAAGTCAGAAGAGGGTGTTGGATCCTCTGGAACTGGAGTTACAGATGGTTATGAGCTACCACATAGGTGATAGGAACTGAACAAGTTCTTCTCCAAGAGCAGCAAATGCTCTTAACCACTGAACCATCACTTCAGTCCCTCAAATTATTTCTTATTGTACAGTCACTTAAAAGCATAGATATAATTATGAATTTACATAAATATCATGTCATTAATTCTAAGATGCCATTAATTCTAAAACAATTATTTTATGAATCACTAATACAGAAAATGCTGCCAGCCAGGCAGTGGTGGCGCACGCCTTTAATTCCAGCACTTGGGAGGCAGAGCCAGTCGGATCTCTGTGAGTTCGAGGCCAGCCTGGTCTACAGAGTGAGATCCAGGACAGGCTCCAAAGCTACACAGAGAAACCCTGTCTCGAAAAACAAAAAACAAACAAACAAACAAATGCTGCCAATTGGTATTTGCCTTACTGTACATTTACATCATTTTCAGAAGGATTCAAAGGGTTATAGTTGGAGAGAATATGTGGATTAGAGCCCAGTGTGGGGTGCACACCTGTAAGCTAGCATTTGGGAAGTGGAAGCAGGAGGATTTAAGAGTTTGAGGCTAGCTTGGGCTATATGAGAACTGGTGTCAAATAAAAGAATGAATGAATCAATGAATGAATGACATGTGCCCTAAGGCTTTTGTGTCATTTAAGATGTAAAGAAGGAAATTAAAAATGCAAACCATTAGGCAGTATCTCTTGGCAATAATTTCAGTGACCCTGACTCTGGTACAGAGAAAATCAAGAGCCAGTGCAGTACACACAATTATCATTTTATGCCAAGGGAGCATTTCTTGTGTTGGCAACAGTATACCTCCTGCTGACAGAATTCTAGGTGGCTGATAGATTTTATCAACTATGTTGGTAGACAGGCCTCTTTCACTGAAAAATGTCCAGGAGAGATGAAGAGAACATACCCAAAATTAAGAGGGAGAGGCCAGGAACTGTGTTCAGGAGGCATTCTGTAGGGTCCTTGTGCCCAGGACTCAGGACTTCAGGGGAATGACAGGCCAGTACTCAGGCTGTGTTTGTCATAGTACTTGTCAAACCCCAGCTGCATAGCTGTCAAAGCCCTGGCTCCATGGCCAGGACCTTGGGAGCACTGCCCCTATACAAGCACTTCATGTCACTCTCCGGGCTTCTCAGATGGGGGCTCCACAGACCAGGAGTGGTTGTAGGACAGGCCACGGTCAGTATTCACATAGTCATCCAGGCCATCAGCATCCAGCTGCTGGTATCACCATAGCCCTTCTTTCTCTGTGCCTCAGTCTCTACGAAGTACTGGCAGAGCTCACATTCTACTTCGTCATCTAAATCCAGCTCCAGCTCTTCCTTTTCATGCAGTGCTCACTTTCTTTTGTGGATGCCTGGGTTCTGCTGTCATGCAGAGGCTGCCAGGCCATGTGCTGCTCTTCCCAGCTCCAAGGATGCCTCGCCTCATAAGCAAGAGAGCTCCAGGGAAGAACTCCATAGGGGGAGAACCATGGAAAGTGAAATAGGAATCCCTAAACTTTCTGTAGGCATTCTGTGATTTTGAATCCAAACCACTGCATGATGATAATGTCCCCAGTATCTTGCACATACTCTGTGAGAATACCACGGTACAGTAGCTCTCCATTTTGATGCCATTACTGCTGTCTCCAATTGCAAAAGTTCAAGTGGGTTCGCAGCTTGAAGATCTCAGGCAGTGGGCAAGCACAGGCCTGGTTCTCAGTGTGTGTGTGTGTGTGTGTGTGTGTGTGTGTAGGGGTGGTGGTGAATTCTTAATAAGCTCTTGAATAAATGATATATAGATCTAATAGTAGGGTGGTCTTAAACTTCAAACGCTTGAGAGACAATGCTTTTTTTGCTGTTTGTTTTTTAGGATTGTTGTTGTTTATTTGTTTTTGAGACAGGATTCTGTAGCTGGAGAGTTCTCCAGTCCTGCCTGGCCCACGGTCAGGACAAAGCTCTCTCACCCGCCAGTCCCACAGCCGCTCAGACCCAACCAAGTAAACACACAGAGACTTATATTACTTATAAACTGTATGGCCGTGGCAGGCTTCTTGCTAACTGTTCTTATATCTTAAATCAACCCATTTTTATTAATCTATAAGTTGCCACGTGGCTCATGGCTTACCGGTATCTTAACATCTTCTCATGGCGATGGCTGGCAGCGTCTCTCTGCCTATCAGCCTTCCACTTCCCAGAATTTTCTTTTTTTGCTTGTCCCACCTATACTTTCTGCCTGGCTACTGGCCAATCGGTATTTTATTTATACAGAATGATATCCACAGCAGGATCAGGACATTATGTAGCTCCAGTTGGTCTGGAACTTCTTTATTTTATTTTATTTTATGTGCATTAATGGTTTGCTTACATGTATGTCTGTGTGAAGGTGCTGGATCCCCTCAAATTATGGTTACAGACAGTTGTGAGCTGCCATGTGGGTGCTGGCAATTGAACCCAGGTCCTGCTGTGGGATGGTCTGTATGTCAAGTGTGTTGCTGATTGGTCAGTAAATAAATCACTGATTGGCCATTGGCTAGGCAGGAAGTATAGGCGGGACTAACAGAGAGGAGAATTGAGAGAACAGGAAGCTGGGTGAGGGGACACTGCAGCCGCCATCAGGACAAGGAAGATGTAAAGTACCGGTAAGCCACAAGCCATGTGGCAAAATAAAGATTAATAGAAATGGGCTAAATATAAGAGTAAGAGCTAGACAATGACAGGCCTGAGCTAATGGCCAAGCAGTTTAAATAATATAAGAGTTTGTGTGTTTATTTTGTAAATGGGCTCTGGAACTGGCGGGACTTGGTGGCGGGAGCTGGAGAGAAATTCTCCAGCAACAAATGGCGCCCAACGTGGGGCGCCAGATATTGGTGAAATTATTTAGGCCACTCCACGTAGTTAAAAGGAGATTTATTTAATGGCGTAACTTACAAATTAAGGGATAGGTAGGTCGCGGGGTCTGGGGAAGGTGTATCACAGTCCAGCGGTGTTCTCTGGAGCTCTCCTCTGTCTACCTCCACCATCCAGCGTCCTGGAACCAAGAGAGCGTTCGCCGATCCGGATCTCGGGTCCCCAGGCGCCTCCCTTGGCCCCGCCTTGTAGGCGTGACAGTTGCCGAAGTCTCAATGGGGGTTGGAACTTCCAGAACAAAGCTGGAATGGCTACCCACTACAAGGTCCTCTGGAAGAGGAGCCAGTGCTCTTAACCTCTGAGCCATTTCTCCAGCCCAGGCCTGGAACTTTCTACGTAGACCAGGCTGACCCTGAAATTCTGGCTCTATTCCTGCCTCTGCCTCCTGAGTGCTGAGATGACAGCAGTGTGCTACCTCACCTGGCCTTTAAATCAGCAATAACTGAGAAGTATCATAAGGTAGCAATATTGCCCTCTGATGTCTATTTTGAAGTGACACACTCACTTCTTTGGAAAAAAAACTCTGAATGTGATTAAATTCTGGCAAATAAGACCCACCTACTTCTATGTGAAACAGGTGAGACTTGATTTGTAAAGCCAATGTGAGTAATCTGAGGAGGTTAATGTAACTAGTGAGATGCACAGCAGCTGTGTTTACCTCACATTCTTCCCTGGTTTTATGTTTTATTTATTCATTTATTTTTAATTTACTTACTTATTTTGTGTGGGGGCATATGGAGATCAGATGACAACTTGTAGGAGGCAGTTCTTTTTTTCTTGTAGGTCCCAAGGACCAAAGTCAGGTCATCAGGCTTGGCAGCAAGTGCCTTTTACCCAGTGAACCATCTAGCTGACCCACTCAGCTATTTAAAAGATAGCCAAAGTCTTGCAGCTATGAGAAAAGTAATTCTATGGTCTTATCAAATCCTATAATGCAGATGCTATTCTGTTCATGGATGTTTGTTTTTGCTATAGAAAATACTTTTAATGGGATAGGTAAAACAGTATCGATGTTCAGATACAGAACATAATACACAGTGGTGCTTAAACCAAATTCTAAAAAAAGTTTTATTACATTTTATTTACTTTTTTTGTGAGTATGAAAGTAACACAGAATGCTGTAGGAGTCAGAGAATAACTCACAGGAGCAGGTTCTCTGCTGAGAATTGAACTCAGGTCGGCAGGGCAGTCTTGGTGGCAAGTTTCTTATTCACTGAGTGATCTCACAACTCCCCAAATTCTTTCTCAGTATTATTAATTTTTCTACAATAGTATACAAAATATTACATTTCATTAATACATCTGTAGTGGGTAGCCATTCCAGCTTTGGTCTGGAAGTTCCAACCCCCATTGAGGCTTCGGTAACTATCACGCCTACAATGTGGGGCCAAGGGAGGGCCCTGAAGACCGGAGATCAGAATGGGCCCCGCGGAGGCCCTCTTCCTTCTTGGACCAGGGATGCTAGAGGTAGACCCAGGAGAGTTCTCCAGAGAACACCACCAGACTGCTCTGCGTCTTTCACAGAACCCTACCTATCCCTTCATTTGTAAGTTACGCCATTAAATAAATCTCCCTTTTAACTACGTGGCCTTAATAATTTCACCAATATACATCTTCACACATATCATTATTATCACTGAACCAAATTCTTACAGCGTGTCAGCTACTTCTCTGTTTCTATGACCAAAAGCAATTTAGAGAGGAAACTTATTTTTGGCTGATGGTTCCAGAGGGTCAAAGTCCATAATGATCGTAAGGCATGACAACGGGTAGGAAGCTGGATAGTCACATTTTGACTGTGTACAGGCGGCAGAGAGCAGATTGGAAGCGGGACAAGGTTTCTTCCATCTTTAATAGTTTTTAAATCTCTCTCTCTCTCTCTCTCTCTCTCTCTCTCTCTCTCTCTCTCTCTCTCTCTCTCTCCCTCCACCCTCTCAGTTGCACAACCTGGTCTCAAACTCATGGACTCAAGTGACCCTCCCATCTCTGCCTCCAAAGTCTCCTGAGACTATAGGTTTGTGCCACCGTGCCTGGCTGGTTCTTGACCTCTTTGGGTCAAGTAATCCTTTGAAAATCTGTTGAAAGCTGGTGACTCATTCATCCCTCATGGGGGGGAAACCACACATGCTTGCAACATATTGACTAGGGGATTTACACTAGAGTTCTCCTAAGAGAAATTTTATTTCCGGGAATTTATAAAATTGTCATGGTCTGTGTTTCCCAAGTGAGTGGCTGAACTTGGTGTCCAGAGCGTCCATACTTTTGAGCCTCTTCTGCATTTGCTTCAGAATAGTAACCAGGCATGAATGATCTGAAGTTCCAAACCCTTCTGACCTTATTTTAACCATGCATTAGTTTCAGCCAGATTCCCAATAGAATACAAAACAGGATAGATCGGAATCCCCCACTCTTCCTTGTCTTGATTCTTGCTTGTCCCAGTGGATCACCTCCTGATTATCTAGTTGGAGGAGAACAAATCAAAGAGTCAAAGAGGCAGGTGAGAACCGGACCGCCCACACACCCGAGTTTGTGCATTAGACACATGCACAAAAGTGAAAAGAATTTGCCTCTTCAGCATACCCACTGTTCTTTACTTGGTGTAAGTTAGCCTGGACCAGGCTGTGGATTCTAACAGCCTAGGAACCAGGGTCCCCCAACATGGAAGCTCTGGCCTGTCCCTAGTAGTCGTGGTATGAATGAAGATCTGGTGGCCCCTGTGAAACAAGCGTTAAGAGTCACAGCCCGTTGGGTTTGGGAAAGGGAAAGCGCAGGAGAGGTAGGGTTTTTTGTTTTGTTTTGTTTTGTTTTGTTTGTTTGTTTGTTTGTTTGTTTTTGTTCCTGGTTAAGATTCATGGGGAAAGATTGCTCTCTTTGCGTCCTTCCGTTCGACCAAGGTGTCTGTTGCTCCATAAATAATGCGTCCTACTGCTTTGGTGAGCACTATAAAGGCAGCAGGAAGACTGTTCCCAGGGCATTCCGGGCAGGCAGAGAGCACAGGAGCCCAAACAGGTGAGTTCATTGCAGAAGACGCAGTCGGCTACACCCCGCCCTGTTGTAACTCTCTAGGGATGGGACTGGTCAGGCGCCGCTGGGCAAGGCAGGAGAGGCATCAGAAAAGGCGAGACAAAAGGAAACTAGGGATAGGACCCGGAAAGCCGCTGTTTCTTTCCCCAAGCGGGACCGCACTGCTGCAGCCCAGAGTGTGCGTGGAGCTGCCTCGCCTACCGAGTGCAGGGAAAGGGAGTACGTGACCCTTTCCCTGTCTCACGGGCCCGGGTCCGGTCCAGGGGAGATTTCAGAACGCGGACAGCGCCTGACTGCCCAGGGAGGGCACCCAGTCCAACAACCAAAGTCCCCAAAGTGAGGCTCACTCCCTGGACATTCCCGGGTATCTAGTGTGGGAGACACTGGAGTGCTCAGTTGCTGTCCTTCAGGTGGCCGTAGGGGCGGTTTGTCGCCAGCACCAAGGACTGCAGGATCGGACCGGCTCTCTAGCGCGGCCACAACAGGTGTCACCCGCGGCTGCTCCCAGGTGCCAGCTGCGGACTGCTTGCCCGGTGCTTCCGAGTGTCTTTTCTCATCGCCTCCCCTCCCGACCCGTGGTCCTCGGGTTCGCAGGCCATGGCAGCGCCGAGCAGCAGGTCGGAGCCGCAGCAGCTCGCCGAGTACAGCTGCAGCTACGTGGTGTCGCGGCCAGTGTACAGCGAGCTCGCCTTCCAGCATCAGCGCGAGCGGCGCCTGCAGGAGCGCAGGACGCTGCGGGACAGCCTGGCGCGGAGCTGCAGGTACAGGGGCAGCCGGCAAGTGCCGGGGCGACACTCCCGGGAAAGAAGCGCGTGCCCGGCGGTGCGGTGCGGCGTACCCGCGGCTCTCGCTCCGCGCTCGCTCTTCTCGCACAGTTCCAAGACAGAGGTGGAATTACTCCAACTTTGTCTGGAGAAACTCCCTATTGGAGAAGGGGGTGTCCGGTCATGACACCACTCCAGTTTCACTTTTTCTCTTTTTCCCTTTTCAATGAAATCTGAAAGGCACCTTGGGGTCCAGTGGCTGCGTGCTTCCTTCTTGTGAAGGCCAGGCTAGGGGAAAGCGGTAGGAAAGGAGCTCATAGCAACCGATGATGGACAAGCCTGGCCACACCAGGGTCAGGGGCGCTTTCAGAGGCCTGGAATCAAAGCTAGGAGACAGGTGTTCCAAGTGCTTCAGGAAGCAGTGGGTTCCCAAACCCCAATGAGCCCCAGAACCAGACACCATAAACTTAAAAAACTTGGCAGACACTCACATAATCGCCAGATTTTCTTCTTAAAAACACTCTACCTAATATTTAAAGTATATGCAAAATAGACAGAGAATATGTTAATACCCGAGATTTTACTATTATCCCCTTCAGTAATGATCATTATGAGATTAGCTCATCTTATCTCACTCACCGCCACTCACTTGCTTCCTCTAGCATTATTTTAATATACTATTTTGTTAATTCTTTGAAGTTTGTTTTGTTTTGTTTTTCGAGGCAGGCTTTCTCTATTTAGTCCTGGCTGTACTGGAATTCACTCTGTAAACCAGGCTGGCCTCGAACTCAGAGATCCGCCTGCCTCTGCCTCCCAAATGCTGGGATTAAAGGCATGGGCTCCAGCATTATTTTTTAAAATCCCATGTATTGGATTTTCTGTTACCATTCTCCCTTGGTATCTATAAGGGATTGGCTTTTAGGAGCCCCATAACAGACCACTCAAATTTCCAAGTTCCATATATATAGTAGCTTAAATGTCTGCATATAATCCATACACCCTCCAGTAGTTTCAACTATCTCTAGACTATTTATAGTACCTAATACCATGTAACTGCACTGTTAACCACTGTCACACTGTAAAATTTAGGAAATAAGGGGGAAACCCACATTTTCTTACTTTTATCTGTAATAGGTTGAACTCACAAAACCATGTGTCAGATAAGGAGGGACCACCATACATTTTTTTACTGTGTACCTCCAAGGATTTAAAAATATATAATTATGTCTTATTATCCACCTAAAATAATCCCTTAATATCAAACTTGGATGACCTATTAAACTTTGCAATTATTTCATAAATATAATTTTAAAAAATACCTTTAAAAAGTGGAAGTCCTATCTATTGGCATTTTTCTTCTTATCTATAGATTGTTAAATTTACAATTGCTAAGTGACACATGGTACAAAGTATAAATTCATCACACTACAAGTTTTGTTAAAAGTGGCTCTAAGCTTGTATTGCCAAAATAGCTCTGTGTTTATTTTTCTTTAAAGAAGGCAATGCCCATGTTAGGAGCCTAAAAATTAATCTCACACAGAGACTCCACACTGATCAGTTTCTGACTGGGTCAGAAAATGAGTTCTTGTGTAGGGATATTTTCTCAGAGGATTAAAAATGTAGATGAAGTGGGAGACATTTAATCCTCTGTTTGTTTCTTAGAACAGTTCATTTGAAAGGATAGATACAGTTCTTGGCAAAACCATTGCAAGCACTTCAGTGTCAGTATTTTCCTCATGGAACTAATTTTTTTCTGACTAGTTATTTTTTAAAAAGCTGCAGAATTTGGTTCATGACTTTGTGATTTGCAACTGGTTATAGTCAAAACTGGATCAGACATCCTATTTTCCTGCTTTTTGACAGTTGCTCAAGAAAGAGAGTCTTTGGTATACTGAAGACTCTCCTGCCCATATTGGACTGGCTCCCCAAATACAGAGTCAAGGAATGGTTGCTGAGTGACATCATCTCTGGAGTTAGCACTGGGCTAGTGGGTACCCTGCAAGGTAAGATGCTGGTGGACAGGTCTCGAGTGATGGTGAGTTACTGTCTCTTCCCCACTCCTCTCGCCATGGACCGAGTGCTCACTCTCCTCTCAAGGACTTCACCCTTTCTCTAAGGTGCCTTAGTAGAAAGAATCACCTATATTCTCCTCTTTCATAAAGATATTTTCCTAGGAAACATTGTTGTTTCTCTAGTTGTGTGGCTCCAGGTTACAGGGATGTCCCAAGCCAGAGATCCCCAAAGATACTGAGCACAGTACACAGAAAGAAATGTGCATCGTGGTATGTACTCACATAGCTAAAGTTTTGGAAAGTAATACAAATAATATGCTCTGATATTCTCTATTATGTTCTGATGGTTTTTAAAAACTAATTCTTGAAGCTCACTGGATTACTTTATTTCCGTCCCCTGTACAGATCTTGACCTGCAGTGTGAAAGCACTCTAAAGGAAAGAGAGAAGTATCTTAGCTTGGGTTGTACTCCCCAGTTCACCAAAGCTTCCACATCATGACAACAGAACTCATTTATTTGGTATAATTTACAGACTACCTAGTGGGTTGCAGAACTAGGAAAATTATCAAGACTAAGATGCATTGAAGGAGCTCATAGCTTATTTGGTGTAGGGGGTGGGCATGTGGAGAAATAGCTTGAAATAGACTATTTTAGAAGCTTGTAATAAACGTTAGGCAATGTTGTGCATTAAAATCTGGCTGTGTCCAGGCAATGGTGGCATATGTTTTTAATCCCAGCACTTAGGGGGCAGAGGCAGGTGGATCTCTATGAGTTCCAGGCCAGACTGGTATACAAAGAGAGTTCCAGGACAGTCAGGGCTACACAAAGAGACCCCTGTCTCAAAAAAATAGAACAAAAAATAAAAAAGTGTGCATCACTACTGCCCAGCTGCAGAATTCTTTACTTGGTGCTTTTTTATGGCACGAAGGCTGCTAATACTTGACAAGCTAAGGATTACTCAAGTTTACTCAGAGCAGGCACAAGGACATCCCCACAGAGAAGGAAAAGGTTCTACAGCCCCAGTGTGGAGCCTCAGTTGGACCCAGTATTCTCTATATCCCAAAGGTGAGGGGTGGGGCATGTTCTATACTGTGGCTCTAAAGTCTGTAAAGTGAGTTGGCTGTGATGGTGCATGCCTTCAATCTAGCACTTGGGAGGCAGAGGCAGGTGGGTCTTGAAGTTTGAAGTCAGCCTGGTCTACACAGAGAAATCCTGTCTCAAAAAAAAAAAAACCACTAAATAAATGCCATAAAGTGGCAGCATCCAGGGCTCCTCGGGAACAGGAGCCTTCTCCATCCCATGGCTGTTGAGGCCCTGTATACCACAGTGATCAGCTATAGTAGGTAGCTCAATCAATATTTAGTGAAAAGGACTGAACTTCATTCCTGGCAATAAATCATTTGTATACATGAAAAATGTGGGGTTTTTTTAAGAGCCCAGGCATTCTCAGTTGTCATAGACAAGTGTATTATGAAGATAAATTTTACCACTGGGAGGTGGAATTCAGTGGCAGAGTGCTTGGCTGGGATGCATGGGGTCTTAGATTTAACACCCAGCAGGGAGAAAAGAGACAAATTTTGCTTAATATGTATCAGATACATTTCCTTTCATTCTCATATGAACTCTGAGAGAGGGGTACTATTATCATAGCCCCTTTAACAATGAGAAATCTGTTAATTCTTGCCCAGACCTTGGCGTGGGTGAGTGCTAGTGCTGGGACTTGAATCCTGTCTGACCCTACATTCTTAACTTGTACACTGCAGTTCCTCATTTTAGAGATGGCTTGTTTTCCAGAAATAATGATATAAACTTATCTTTGCTAGGTGTGTTTCTGGAAGGTAAATTTGGCTCACACGCGCTTGCTTATCGCTCATGCACATAATAACCTTCTATGGCTCATTCTGTACTTCAGGAATTCAGCCATCACTAACAGACACAGACCTTGTGGATCGAGTCCAATGGTAGAGGAAGGAATAGAGCATGATAGGCGCTCATTTGGGAAGGAAGGGCTATTTTATAGACTGTGGGTAAGGAAGGCCTAGCTGAAGAGAAGAGATTTAGACAGAGCCAGGAGATGACTGGGAGCCACCCATGTGATAGCCGAACTAAAACGGCCACGTAAAGATGCAAAGGACCTGAGGACAAACAGCGAGGAAAAGGAGAAATCTGATGTGGTGATTGTGTTGGGGAGGGTCACTGTTGATGTGATCTGAGATAAGACTGGACAAGGCCAGGGTTTGGGTGAAGCAAGGAAACACTCTCAGGGGCCTGATTAAATAATGTTCCCAAGGCAGCTCATTGCTTCATCCTAAACCCAGCCCTGAAGGTAGGTTTGCCACCTTGAGCTGGATCAGACAGGACTTAGAGAGCGCTGCAAGATATGAAATACATTCTGCAGCAGCCATCATCATTATGTTCTGGTAAGTGCAGCTGAAAATCAGGCAGCTCAGCCAGGCAGTGGAAAGGCACACTTGCAAGGAAACGCAACTGGCTCACCAGGCCAAGCTCAGTTCCTGCTGGGGCTTGGGATCAGGAACGTTTTAAGCATTGGTTAGTCTTGGTGCAACGCTTCCATCAAGATTATGTACTTGCTTGAAAGCTATTCTGGAGCACATGAATGTCTGGGGGTGGGGGGGGCGGTTCCAGGTGAAAGGAAGGAGTTGGGATGAAGGCAAGGGAACATTTATGAAATCCCATGGGCTGAGCTGACCCAGGATGGAAGTGAGGGCAAGATGGCACAGTGGTGTGGACAGAGTGGTTGGTTCAGAGAAGTCTTATGATGATAAAGTGATGGATGCCTCAGTAAAGATTCCAGAGTACGTAGGCTAGAGGGCTCCAGGCCACAGCTAATGAGAGCTAGGCTCAAATGGGGACTTTGGAGGCTATACTGCAACTCCAGTGGTGACAGAGTCTATGACTTGCTTGCTAGCTGGCCCCTTGAAGTGCTGGGAGACGAGTCTGGGTTTGCTCAGGGTATGGGGTCTTTTGATTCCTAATATTAAAAAGTAAATTTCTATTAAGCAACAAAAGACCTACAAGCCCTTTTATTGGAGTCTTTACTCATAGCTATAGGGAGTTTCCTGTCTGGTTTTTATCTTGGGCATTAATTGATTTACTTAATACATAATAGGAATCTATTTCTCAGTTTTTAAAGCTAAGGAGTCTGAAGTCATGACCTGTTGGGTTGTATCCTCACATGGTGGAAGGCCTTTCCTTTCAGATGGTTTCAATTTAGCTTACACGCCACCATCCTATCCAGCCTATGCACCAACAGAGAGTTCACACTTTCAATCAACAGTTTAGGTTTCTTTACGAACCATATTATATCAAAAATGTTGTACCTAGTTCCTTTGTAACTAAGATAACTATGTTGTACACAAATAAAAGTTACCCTAAATAGACAGTGTGTATGAAAACTGAAAACATCCCTGTTTCCCAGGCATATTAAGATGTGTAGGCAGAAGCTCAGAGAAGAGAAAAGAAGAGATCCAGCACCTTGTTCAGGAAACGCCCAGTTTGAGGACTTGAAAACTGTCCTTAGGAAACAGGCAGGCTGTGCCTTCATGCTCTGTTCCTTTTCCTATTGTGTTCCTGGGAGAGCACTTGTTGCACTTGCTAGCAGTAACCTGGGTATTAAAGAAGCGCCCCCCAGGGGGTCGGAGGATGATAGCTCAGCAGTGAAGAGCCCTTGCTGCCCAAGCATGGGGGTCTGAGTGTAAGTCCCCAGAACCTGTGTAAAAAGCAGGGTGCTTTCACACCAGCACTGTGAAGGGGCAGAGACTGGAAGACTGCTGCAGCCTGCTGACAGCCTAGGATAGCTCCAGGTTCAGTGAGACCTGCAGAGCAGAGCATCTGATGCCTTCCTTAGCCTCTAGTGTCCTGAGCACACACGTGTGTGTAAATCACACACACATACAAAATTTTCAAAAAATCAATGCATCTATATGAGGACCTGGTTTGACCCCCAGGACACAAACTGTAGAGAGAACCAACTCTCCGAAGTTCTGCTCTCGCCTTCACACACATGCTGTGGTGCACACACCTACTCCTGACTGGCTTCACAACACAAAATAAATTAAAATGTAACTTTTTAAAGTTTTACTTTATATTTGGTTGTGTTAGGGAAACATATTTCTTTATATTACATCAATTCTATTCCACTCCCCTCCAAAAACACACTACAACATAGAATCATCGTGTTTAAGTATAACTTAGCTAACTGTTTCCTTATTGGGAAATATTCATTCAGTAGATAAATATAAGTGCAAATGTGTTGGGTTATTTAGGTTGTTAGTAAGTTTTAAAAATCATTATGAATAATCCTCTATTAATGACTCAGGAGTCAAAGGGTTGAATTTTTACTCCTAATGTGTGAATTATGGAGATATACCATGTGTTAAGGCATGCTGACTACTGAAATGTTTAACTAGGAAAGAATGTCATTATCCTTTTCCAACTCCCATGTCCACTGAAATGTTGGTTTCTCCATAGCCTAAGATTCATAGCCCAGAGGCTGCCTGGCATAGCCCACTGGTGGGTCAGCCTCCCTCATCAGGGTAGAGTTGTCTTGTTTTTTTTTTTTAATCTAACTTCTGTTCTTTAGCAAAGAAAGATAAAGTGCAATGATGCCTGCATCCTTCAGAACATAGAGAAATATGAGTTCATAGGGAACTATTCACATAAGCTGGTCTGGGCTTTGGGACTGGATTAACCAAATTATACCAGAACTGATTTAATTATTTTCCAACTGATATCATCAGCCAGTGACTGAATTACTGAGCAATGGAGTCAGTTCATCTGAGCAGGGGATGGGTGTAGAAACCTTCATTATCCCAGCCAAGTCATATTCCACATCTTAGCCTAGCCGAGGTCTGCATGCAAAACAAGAAAACCACACAGGACCAGCTGATATTTTGAATCCATAAACTGAGTATGTCTATGAAAAAGCATTTCTTTGTGGGTAAAAACGTGCTGTAGTTTTTGTTTGTGACTCTTACTGTGTTGGTTGTGTCTTAGGGATGGCTTATGCTCTGCTGGCTGCAGTTCCTGTTGAATATGGTCTCTACTCTGCCTTTTTTCCTATCCTGACGTATTTTGTCTTTGGGACATCAAGACACATCTCAGTTGGTAATTACAAGCATATTTTACAGCTATATTTGTTCATCTGTAAAATGTTTCTGCTATGCTATATATACAATGCCTCCAGACCTTTGCCAATGAGTCCTAGAGGAACCAAACTTCAGGGAGTTGCTTTATTAAATGGCATTGTTAGCTTTATACATAACTGTGCTTTTAAAAAATGCAATTGAAAGACTGAAAATTAAAGCTTACTTTTGAGTTTTATCACAGCTTAAAATTTTTAAATGTAATGAAATTGACTCTATATTTAAAAGTGATCTCTTCCAATATATGACAGAGAAAAAAATCTTTACCGGATCTAAATCCACTTACATCACTAGGTTAAATTTGCATTTACTGAATTATGGTCACCAAATACACATTTGTTATTTTATAAAGAAACATATTTATTTCAGTAAGGAATATTGGAAGACTGGCAAAATCCTGCCAACACAATTTAGAAAAAGTTTTGTATTACTTCTTGACATGACTCACAGTGGGTTTTCCTTTCATTGCTAACATTCAAGGTAGTTTTTTTTTTCTGGAATATTCTAGCAAATAAATGTTTTGATATAATTTTATGTGACTTTGACATCAGCAATGAAGATAATTTTGCTTATACATCCATGTGCTGGTGAGGTATATTTTCTGGATGACCCTCTTGAGACAAAGGTAGTCCCATCCTCAACTGCATCCTACGCCCTTGTGCATGATGGTGTCTCTCATAGACTCTAGCCTCTGACCTGTCTGCAGAAGCAGGTCAGGAGATGCCTACTGATTGAAACAACTTCTTTGGAGAACCAGTCAATAAGAGACAAATGGATTTGTCTCTGGCATTCACTACATGTAGATTTTCCTGGTTACCTGGCTTGGGTATTGAGGCCTCTCAAGGATAATACCTTTTATAATCAAAGGATAGGATCATCATCAACATGGAAAAAATGTAAGTAGTAAATAGAATAAATCAATAAAGAAAACTTTTAAAAATAGGATGTTATTAACTGGCATATGATAAAAAAGAAATCATATTCCAATCCTTTGTCAATTTGGACACTTGACATTGATATTGATGGAGGTACTTGTGTCTGGAAATCAGGATTTTGGACACTCTAAAAGATGAGATCATAGGGGATAAATACTAAATTGAATAAGTAAGGATTCAGTTTATGTGTGTCTCTGACAGGAAATATTTCCTGATAGCTCCCATGCCCTGTGACATGAGGATCCCACACAGGAGGGTCTGGTACCCTCCCTACACACTCACGAAGTATGCTCAACACTGCTTTACTACCATCTACCTACATCTTGTCTTCTCTGAGTCAGGAATGCCTTGAGATTCTCAGCTTCTTCAAACAGTAATTCTTAGTTGCAGCCAACTACCACACACCTTTCTAATAGTACATAGACATGTTGAGTCTAAATGTCTGTGATTCATTATTGATTAGTTGTTTTAGCTAACTATCACACACCTTTCTAATTGTACATAGACATGTTGAATTTAAATGTCTGTTATTCATTATTGGCTAGTTGACAAAGCCCTTTTTCCCCAGGACCTTTCCCCGTGGTCAGTTTAATGGTGGGATCTGTTGTTCTGAGCATGGCTCCAGATGACCACTTTCTTGTGCCCAGTGGTAATGGAAGTGCATCAAACATGACCACGTTAGACACCGGAACCAGAGATGCGGCCAGAGTACTAATTGCAAGCACCCTCACTCTTCTAGTAGGAATCATACAGGTAATAAGTAGGCTTACATGTAAACACAGATGAGTGTAATTCTTATTTGAAATAATTAATTTTAAAATGTGGAGATTTAAAGATGCATCTAATTGCAAGACAAACTTCTTGAACTAAAACTTATTTTTAGTTCTAATGTTATTTTCTAAATAACATTGTTTTTGTCAGATACTAAAATGACTTTGGAAACAAAAACCAAACAAACAAACAAATAGAAGCCAGAATCACTTGTTACCAAAGTCTGAGAAAAGAAAGCAAACAGAACGCAAGTGATTCAACCGAGGGCGAGTGTATGGGGCAGTGGAGCGAGTGTTTTCACTGACACAATGTTTAATTCGTTACTATTTCCAGAGAATTGTTCCTTCTCTCAGCCAAACATCTAACTTTTTCCTTTCTTCTTAACCTAGCTGATATTTGGAGGTCTGCAGATTGGATTCATAGTGAGGTACTTGGCAGACCCTTTGGTTGGCGGATTCACAACAGCTGCTGCCTTTCAAGTGCTGGTCTCACAGCTAAAGATCGTGCTCAATGTTTCAACCAAAAACTACAATGGCATCCTCTCCATTATCTATGTAAGTGCTGCATTATCACTACAGAGACATCATGTTCCCTCTCTCCAGAGTGAACCTGGAGAATCCATTTTCTGGGTACACTTGGAACCATCAAAACACACTTTTATGAAATCAGCAAACCATCATTTTTCAACTGCTCCAAACCTTTCCCCCATACTTTGGCCCTCAGAAACATCAAGGAATCTGAGGTAGCATAGCAATAAAGATGACAGGGCTGAGATGTTATAGACTTGCATTCTGGTCCTGCATTGCCTCTAATAAACTAAGTGACCCCCAGACAGATTATATAGGGTAGTGGCTGAAATTTCAGGTTTGCAGTTAGGTGGGTCTGGATCCAAACTTTGACTTTACTACTTACTGTTTGTCTTATGAACAAACCACCATGCCTCAGTTTCTGCAGAAATTGCAGAATGGAGTTGCAAATAGTAGCTACCTCACTGGATTGTTAGAGGAGAGTTGTTGGATAATTGGTTCAGGGGATGGCATATAGCAAGTTCCAGAAAAGTTATCATTATGGAGTTATTATTTCAAGCCTTTCTTTTTCTTTCTTGTTTTTAAAATGAAATGATTGGAGATGTGTCTCTCAAGCCCTTTCTAATTATGACCATCCATAATGCATAATGTAAATGTTTCAGCAATTATAAATGAAAACGGAACATTAGATTCAAAGCTGATTCAACATGCAAAAGATATGCAAAAGAAGGATCTAGATCATACAAAGTAGATTTGAAGTTCTTAGATCTAAGTCTATGCTCTATATAAAGTATGTTACAGATGCTTGGGAAATGGTGATAATAGTAACATGATGTCACTCTGGCTTGGGGAAATGAAGCCATGCAAAAGTGCATTTAAAAAACAAACAGGAACTGGGGATATAGCTCAGTTGGTAGACTGCTTGCCAAGCATACACGAGACCCTAGGTTCAATTCTCATCACTGGATTCATGTCTATAATCCTAACACTTGGGTGTTGAAGGCAGGAAGATCAGAAGTGCTGAGTTATCTTCACCTACACAGTGGTTTGAAGCCGGCCTGAGCTAAAAGATAAAAATTAGCATCTGAAAACAATATATGACCATACACACATTTAAAAGAGCAAGGTTGTCAAAAAATGTTCTCAGTTTCAGTACCATAATCCCTCATTACTCCGTGTATACTCCATCCTTTAGCAAATGTTGCCAAGTGCTCACTGCAGGCTGCGTACCAGGTTAGCAGTTAGAATAGATGGAGGAAGAGTAACACCATAGCTAACGGTCATAACATTTGAACATCAACAGACTGGAGTTAGAGTCTACTTGTGTGGCCTTGAATATGTTAAATATTGTGTGGCCCTGGGGCTAGAGAAATGGATCAGCATTTATGAGCACTTGTTCTTGCAGAAGATCTGGTTTCATATCCCAGCCTCCACATACATGGTGGTTCCCAACAATTTGTAACTACTTTTAAGGGATCTGATACCATCTTCTGACCTCTACAGGTACCAAGCACACACATGGTGCACAAACATACATGCAGACAAAAAAATTACACATAAAAAATGGAATAAATTTAATGAGAATTAAAAAAAATTAATTCGCCAATACCCTGGGTCCTAAGGTTTTTTTTGTTTGGTTGGTTGGTTGGTTTTTGGTTTTTCAAGACAAGGTTTCTCTGTCTGTGTAGCTTTGGAGCCTGTCCTGGAACTCACTCTGTAGCCCAGGCTGGCCTCAAACTCACAGAGATCCACCTGCCTCTACCTCCTGAGTGTCCAGATTAAAGGCGTGGGCCACCACCGCCTGGTGGTCCTAAGTTTTAAAATCAGGGTAATAATAATGGCCACTTCTTAGAGTAGCAATGTTAAGAACATTTACATCAGGCACATGACACATATTTGTAAACCCAGAACATGGGAAGCTAAGGCAGGAGGATCTCAAATTTGAGGCTACCCAGGTTTATTAAATAGTGAGACTATTATTAAATAGTGTCTTGTAAACTTTAAACATATTTTGTTAAGCTTATGTGTGTTTTGTCTGCATGTATATCTATGTACTATGTGCATGTTTGATGCTAAGGCTAGAAGAAGATGTTGGATCCCCAGGAATTGGAATTACAGATGCTAAGGCTAGAAGATGTTGGATCCCCAGGAACTGGAATTACAGTTCCCAACCCTGTGTGGGTTCTGGGAACTGAACCCAGCTCCTCTGGAAGAGCGGTCAGTGCTCCTAACTGCTGAGCCATCTCTCCAGCCATAAAAAGCAATAAGCACAATATCTGGCTACATAGAGCTCAATTTATTAGTGTTGTTTCATTGTCATAGAATGGACCTCACTGAGCTTACTGTCTGCTTTGATGAGGCCCAGCCCATCAGAGACATCAGCACAGGCCATTTTTCTTCCTTTTTAGATATAGTATTTTTATTAATTCTTTGAGAATTTCATACAATGTATTTTACATATACTCAGCTTCCATTCCTCCCCCAACTCCTCCTAGATCCATCCTCACAGCCTCACCCACTGTGAACTTCATTTCCTCTTTTTAATTTTTTGAGACAGGGTCTCACTATGTAGCCCTGTCTGGCCTGGAACTTGCTATGTAGATTAGGCTGACTTTGAACTCACAGAGGTCTATGGGTCTCTGCCAAAGTGTGAACTATCATGCCCAGTTATTTTTTATTTTTTACTTTTAAATAACTGACTGAGTCCACTTTGTGCTGCCCATGTACTCCTGGGTGCAGAGGTGTCTGCTGCAGCAAGGCTGACCTGCCAGGGCCACACCCTTAAAGAAAATCAGCATCCACCAGTTGCCAGCAGTTTTTCAGTCAAGGGTGAGGAATCCTAAGCTCCTCACTTCCTGCCAGAATTTTGACCGACTTAAATGTGTAGGTCTTACTCAAGCAACCACAGTTACTGTGAGGTCAGGGGTGAAATGGTCCTGTCACTTCCAGAAGACACTGTTTCACTGCCTGATTTCTGCCCCTTTTCTGTAAGTCACTGAGCCTTGTGGGAGGTAATAGAGACATCCCATTTGCAGCTGAGCACTCCTCTGACACTTACTCTCTGCTTTTCGGTCACTTGTGAGTTAACCACTACACTGCACACAGAAACTTCTCTGATGAGGTGTGCCTCAGAGATGAATCCAGAGGGCAGTTTGCTATTCTGTCCACTTAGCAGAGTGATTGTAATAGGCTCACCTTTGGGGCCTAACACAGGCTGGTTTTTGATTCAGCATGATTTATGGTTATTTTTGCTTTCCCCCCTGATCATCAGTTCTTATTTATTTACTTTGTATACATGCATGATACTGGGTGCACAGGGAGCTCAGAAAACAACTTTTAGAAGTTGGTTCTCATCTTCCACCTTGTTATGGCAGAGTTTCTTTTGATGATTCTGTGGGTGAGTTGCACACTCCAGGCTAGCTGGCTCCTGAGCTTCTGGGTGAGTGTTCTATCTGTGTCTCCCTTCTCAGGGTAACAGCTCTGGGATTACAGACACAGGCCACACAACCAGACTTTTACAAGAGTTCTGGGGATCGGACCCAGGTTTGCAGGCTTGCATGGCTAGCACCTTTCCCTGCTGAACCTTCTTTGTAGTTGGAAGTTTCTCTGGTCTTACCTAGCCTCACAGTCAGGACAAATCTCTCCCACCTGCATCCTGCAGCTACTTAGTCCCAAGTAAACACACAGAGGCTTGCATTATTTACAAACTGTATAGCCTATGGGTCAGACTTCTTGCTAACTAGCTCTTATAATTTAACTCATTTCTATTAATCTATATGTTGCCACGTGGCCGTGATGTTACCAGTCTGCTGGCATCTTGCTGCTCCTTGGGTGGCAGGCTGGCATCTCCTCCCACTCTCCTTTTTCCTCTCACTATCTCTTTTAGATTTTCTGGCCTGGCTTCATCCTGCCTTGCCATAGGCCAATGCAGCTGCACCACACATATTCACAGCATACAGAAAGACTTCCCACAGCACTTCTTCCTGGCCCTCAGGAATTCTTCTCAATACTGCCAGGCTTCCCACTTTTGATACAGGTTCTGTTACTTTTTGCATCCCTGACACATCTTGTTTTTACACTTTATCAACTCTTGATTTATTCCTTTATTTTTATTCATTCACTTCACCTATTCAATAAATACTGACACCAAGGCAGTAACTGAAGTAGAGATCATGAGGATCACTGCTTACTAGCTTGTTCTCCATGGCTTGTTCAGCTTGTTCTCTTATACAGTGCAGGCCCACCATCTGAGGAATGGTATAGCCCACAGTGGGCTGTGCCTTCCTACATCAGTCAGCAATCAAGAAAATGTCCCACAGATCAATTTGATGGAGGCAATTCTCAAACTGAGATGACCTCTTCCCAGGTGTGTCCAAGTTTGTGTCAAGGTGACAAAAACTAACCATGACAAGTTGTTTTTGTACACAAGTGTCTTAGTCAGGGTTTCCATTGCTGTGAAGAGACACCATGACTGCGGAAACTCTTATAAAGGAAAACATGTAATTGAGACTGGCTTAAAGTTCAGAAGTTCAGTCCATTATCATCATGGTGGGAAGTATGATATGCAGCAGTATGCAGGCAGACATCGTGGTAGAGAAGGAGCCACGAGTTCTACATTTGCATCAGTAGGCAGCAGGAAGAAAAGAGAGAGAGAGAGACTGGGATTGGCTTGAGTATCGGAGACCTCAAAGCCTACTTCCTAATAGTGCCACTCCCCATGGGCCAAGCATTCAAACACATGAGTCTATGGGGACCATGCCTATTGAAACCACCACAAGTGTGTTTTTTTTGTTTTTTGGGTTTCTTTTTGTTTTTTGTTTTTTTGCTTGGTTGTTAATTGATGGTACCTATACCACTGCCTCCTCTAAAAGTAAGACTGCCCTGAAAAAAGTTCTGCCCAAAGTTGAGATTTTAATTGTGTGTGTAAGGGCAGACAACCTAAGGTGTTGTTCCTTCGGAGCTATCTACTGCAAAAGTGAGTTTTGAAAGTAAAGCTTAGCATGATAGAATTGTTAGTTTTAACTCATTTCTGTGTGCAAAATTTACACCATTATAATAAAGAAAGTAATGCTGAAGGGGCAATCTACTTATACAGAAAGTGTCTGGAGCAAGGAAGGCTGGATGGATGGTGAAGGTGACTGTAGAAGGTTGTCACTGTCATACAGAAAAGAACTAGAAGAAAGTTACCCTGTGCATTTTCCCAGATACATACTAAGCACATGTTTTCCCTTATGGCTTTGTGCTTGGTGAGAACTATTATCCACATAACGTGGTCTTAAAATTCTTCAAACATCATAATAAATAAAATATTATCCATAGCTGATATCTCCATTTGACCTGTATTTAGAATACTAGGCTAAACTACAGAATTAGATTTATCTATAATTTTAGAACTCTGACAAAAAATTAAATTATAATTACTGTTCAGTGCATTTTTGGAAATTGTTTCTATCGACAACTGTCAGGCTATTTTCATTTATATAGCCAAGGTTTATTCCTATGCAGATTAAACTTTCTATTGTAGAGCTTTCCACAAGAAATGCTGAACTCACAATGCAAGCAATATAAGTCAAATGCTTCACTCAATGCAGGTGTGTGATTTTGCTTTTTGTAGCATTTAAAATACACCAGGGGTTCTTTACAATTTTTTCACTTTTATTTTATATCTATTTTATATCTATGAATGGGTGCTTTGCCTATACGTGTAGGCAGTACACCAAGTCTATGCAATGTCTATGGAGGCCAGTGATAGCAGTGGATCCTCTGGGACTGGGTTACAAATCGTTTTAAGTCACCATGTGGGTGCTGGAAATCAAACCCAAGCCTCTGGTACAGCAGCCAGTGCTCTTAACCCCTGAGACATCTTTCTAGCCCCCTGGTTCTTCTTATTCAAAGATTTAACTAATTCTGTGCTGGTTTTTGCCAATTTGGCACAAACTAGAGTCACCCAGGAAGAAGGAACCTCAACTGAGGAATTGCCTTCATCAAATTAGCCTGTGAGCATATGTGTGGGCCATTTTCTTGCTTAATGATTAATATGGGGAAGGCACAACCCATTGTAGGTGGTACTGTTCCTGGGCTGGTGTGTGGTCTGTATATGAAATCAAGCTGAGCAAGCCAGTAAGTAGTGTTCCTCAGTGGTTTCTACATCAGTCCCTACCTTGGCTTCCCCCAGTGGTGGACCTGTAAGCCAAACAAATTTTTTCCTTCCCAAGTATCTTTTGCCCAGAACATTTTATCATAGTAACAGAAATCAAACTAGGACAGTTTTCAAAATTAAGTAAGAATCATGGAGTGATTTTAAAAGTGTGTGTGTGTGTGTGTGTGTGTGTGTGTGTGTATACATACTCATGTGAGTGTGTGCACAAATATGCACTTGCACATGTGTAGAGGCCAAGGCTGACGTCAGATGTCTTCCTGGATCACTGTCCACCTTGTTTTTCAAGACAGGGCTTCTTGCTGAATTCATTGATTTGCCTAGGCAGGCTGGTCAATGAGCTCCAGGGATTCACCTACCTCAGCTCCCCTAGTGCTGGGTTATGAACAGACATTGCAGCACTGTTTTTTATCTGGGTGCTGAGCGTCTGAACTCAGGTGTTTATATTTGAGTGTCTGACTCTTCACTGAATGAGCCATTTCCCCAGCCACTGCAGTGATTTAAAAAAAAAAAAAGCTTGATTGATTGATTGATTGATTGATTATGCAGACAGTGTCTGTCTGCATGTATGCCTCCAGGCCAGAAGAGGATGCCAGATCTCATTACAGATGGTTGTGAACCACTGTGTAGTTGCTGGGAATTGAACTCAAACCTCTGGAAGAACAGTCATCTCTCCAGCTCCCCCTGTAGTGATTTTTGTAAAGTGAAATATTTTGTGATCAGGATAGTTGGTCCAAATGGAGAAAGAAAAGCAGGGGAAGGGAGAGAGGGAAGGGTGAGGAGGGAGGGAGGGAATGAGGGGGAAGGAGGGAGGTGGAGGAAGGTGGAGAGAGAGGTGGGGAGGGAGGGAGGGAGGGAGAGAGAGAGAGAGAGAGAGAGAGAGAGAGAGAGAGAGAGAGAGAGAGAGAGAGAGGGGCTGCTCTTAGACTCTGTTGTACTCTATTGTAAAGAGTCAGTCCAGGCAAGCTTTGAACTCAAAATTCTCCTGCCTCTGCCTCCTGAGTGTTAGGATAGTAGTCAGACAAATAGACAAATGATTTCCAAATTAACTTTCCTGTTTCAATTTGAAAAGTAAACCTTCATTGTATAAACTGCTAAAACATTATACCTAGCTCATGAATTGATAAGAGTTCTCATTAGAAACTTGATTATATAAGGGCAGGCCCCTCACCCAAGAGTGTTTGTGTAACACAATTGGGGCGGAGAAAAGAATACAAAATTGGGTGGATAGCGAGATGGGAGTGGATCTGGGAGGAGTTGGGGAGGGGTGAGTATGATCAAAACACATTGTATGAATTTCTCAAATAACTGATATTTTTAAAAAAGCAAATTCATTATGTAAAGAGCCGACTGGCCACAATGCCACAAGCCTCTGGAGTAAGGAGCAGGGTTGCTGCCTCCTGTGTGAGACATCCTGGGATTCTGTGGTTGTAGGATTTCTCCCAGTTTTCCTTTCATTCTGCAGCCACCTGTTTCATCTCGTTGCCCAATGTATCTGTCTCCAACGATTTTAAGTGTCTTTGGAAAGCAGAGTTAACATGATATATTGGGTTTAATGTGAAAGTGGAAAAGGCTTCCTCCAAATTAAATACCTAAATCCTAGCCCAAACACTTGCTGAGATAAGTTTTGCTTGTAGAAGACCCTCCATCCTTACTCCTGAAGCACTCCAGACAGGCAAGGCTGCTGGCAAAATAAATTGATATTCCTTATATGCCTGACACCAGATTATGATGATAATTATTTACAGTATTTCACTTATCTGTAAAAACAAACCAAGATACATGTTTTAACTCCTAAGATGCACCATTCCTTTATGTCAAATTAAAACCTAGCTATAAACAGATTTATTCAAAGGAAAGTATCCCCTGGCATGACTTGTCTCATAGAATTGAGAGACGCCTCCTTGAGACATGACTTACCTAAGAGATGCAACAGAACAAAGATGCCAGTGTTCTGCCTGGGAGTCTCCCTACTGACTCCCTTGAAGGAGACTCTGGTTTCCAGGGACCTTGTGTTTACAAAACAAAATGAATTTCCTTGAGCTGGCTCTTCTGCCCACTTGGAGAAAATAGATTTTAGTGTTAAGCTAATTTCTAAACAATTTATACTTGGTCTATGTACGCATTCAGTGGTTTTAATTTACCATAAAGAATTGATCAGTACCACTTGGATTTCCATATGGAACACTTTTGGGTTTTTTTTTTTTGTTGTTATTTTCCACATCATTCAGGTTGGGAGAAGAACATTACTTAGGATGCCGGCTGGGACCAAAGAAAATTACCTTGTCAGATGTCAGCCCTCCTGTCTACAAAGATCCCACCTAATAGCATAATACAACCTCCTTAAGACAAAGATTTATTTTTCTGTAAGTTAAGGATAGCATTACCATTTTCCTTGAAAAATTCTCCACTTTATCCTAAAAATACAGATAAACAAACACAAGAATGTAAAAATCACCTCTCCAAGTTAATCACTATTAGTAACTTTGAATACATGTGTATATGTTAGAAATTGCATGTTCTTAATGTTCCTTGTGTTAGTCGATACATTTTTACAATTTTAATAATAGCTTTATATTATTTATTTATGCATATGTATATTTTAGAAATTTTATGTGCTTAATGGACCTTGTATTAGCCAATACTCTTTTAAATAATAACTTCATTTATTTGTGTATGTGTACATGTGTGTGTGTGTGTGTGTGTGTTTTCTTTCATGTGTGCAACAGCAAAGGTATGGCGGTCAGAGAACAATTTTCAGGAGTCAGTTTTCTCCTTCATCATATAGATTGTGAGGATGGAACTCATACCATCAGCCTTGTCAGTGATCACCTTAACCCACTGAGTCATCTTGCCAGTCCCATTTTTAAGATTTTTTTTGCCAGTCCCGTTTTTAAGACTCACATGTGCTGTTCATGTGGGAGAATTGCTCTTATGTATATGTCTGTATAGCATATGTCATATACACCCATTTTCTCTTTACAGACACTCATTGAGATTTTTCAAAATATCAGTGACACCAACATTGCAGATTTCATTGCTGGGTTACTCACCATCATCATCTGTATGGCTGTTAAGGAATTAAATGATCGATTTAAGCACAAAATCCCAGTCCCTATTCCTATAGAAGTGATCGTGGTAAGTAGAATAAATGGTCAGAAAATTCAGTACTAATTAGGTTGACAAGCAAGGAATTGCCAAGGCCAATGGAGTTGGTTTTTTCCATTTTTTCTTTTCTTTTATTTCAGACAATAATTGCCACTGCCATTTCCTACGGGGCCAACTTGGAAAAAAATTACAATGCTGGCATTGTTAAGTCCATCCCAAGTGGGTGAGTGTGGTGTTCCTCTCAGATAGCGCTAATAAACTAAGGCAGTGCTTTGTTAAATGAAACTTTTTATTGCCGGTTTCGCTTCACCATTGATAGTCTTACTTTCATGTGATCTTGAAGAAATGCCATGTGCACAAAACATCAGATAAACAGTGCATGTGGAGATCAAGTTCAGGCCAGTTGTTAAAAGCAGACCTTACATACTCCACTTTCTTAAAGTGTGGCAGGACATGTACATTCAGTCAGACTCCTGATTAAAACATGTATGTATAATTACAGTGTAATATGAGCATATCACAATTAGCATTGATTACATTATGAACAATTTGTTTAAGGAATCTCAGATGTCTGGCTTAAATTCTCTACAATGTAATCAACCACAGATAAAAATGCTATCTTTCATACCTATAAGTTGTATTATTTTCGTGTAAATTATATATATATTTAGACATTTTGTGAAGACAAATTTAGAAGAGTAAAAGGCCAAGGTCCTTAATCCTCTATGTCACTGTCAGTGGGAAAGTTCTTCTGTAAGACAAGGGTAATTACACAGAGGAAGCTTCAACTCAAGCTTGTGAAATGCCACTGAGAGGTCTCATAAAAATGCAGAGCAGATGAAGCGGCTCACACTACAGTTATGAGGAAGCCCATATATTTGCCACATCTATAACACTGACTACAGCATTTGTAAGGAGACTTGGGGTCAATCAATAAACTGTAGTTTCTCTTCCTTCTAATGTGGGTGGGCCCCACATTGTCCTAGCATTTCCGTGCTTGTAATGTAAACTCCTCAGTGCTTCCACAGCAAATGATCTCATTTGAGTAAATATCTTACAGTTTTTCTAATAACAATTTAAAGATATCTTTAAAACAACTGGTACATGAAACTTGTATTACATATTGCCCATTCCAGTGTTACAAATGTACCCTTTGGTAACACCTAAATTGTGTGTTACCTTCCTGCTTTCTACCTCAAACCTGTGGATTCAGGCTGTCTGGAGGAGGCCTGAAAACAATTCTTTTTCAAAAGTGTCTCAAGTGATTCTTCTGATCAGGTAAATTTGAGAAATTTTACACTAGAAAACAACATTTAGGTAGTAAAGTTTGTAAAAGACTGGAGGAAACACAGTGATGAAAGTCGCAATGAAACTTGAGCTGCGGAATTTCCACCCTAAAGACTGAGTTGTTTTGTAGTCACAAATGCTTATATAGAAATGTGTAAATGCAGATCTCTTTCCTTAGCTTCCCGTATGCACAGACCAGGGATGGACTGCAGCCCAGGCCTGTGAATCCCTGCTCCAGTGCTTGCAGCGGAGACTCACTTTTCCTCACACTGAAATTCCTAGCTGCTCCCTTTGCAGGACCTTTAGCTTCCTGCCCTTTGGTTTAGTCATGCTTAGTGCTCTGATTGCTAACTTAGCTTTAGGGGACACTTCATGGTAGTGCCCCATTTGTGGCATTCAGCTCTGTCTCCCTAGTACAACATCTACCTTACAGTGGGCTCTCTGAAAACATTGGCTGAGGGAATAAACCCCCTAAGCCATGTCATTACAAATAAGCCACAAGAAAGGTTATGGCTGTCTAATTTGGTGGCCCAGAAACAATTCTAAAAATATTAACACATCTGCAAAGGAAAAGGTGACATGGAAAGATGAGAAACCAGAGTGGGAATGAGAATGCTCTGGTGGCTGAGGACATCACCAGAGAAGGAAAAGGAACCTCCTTCCTGCATCTCCAGTCAGATTGCTACTGGCAGCTTCCTTTTGTCTCTCTGAAGGTCGGGGTGACATTCAGTCCTCAGAACAAGAACAACCTCCCATTACATAGCCCCAAACGGTGACTGTCTTGTCTACTTAAGCTTGTCTCATCTCCCCATTTATCTGTTATGTCAGTGACCTCATGAGTAGTCATGCCATTCTCTGTACCTCTCTGTACTTTAATGCTACTTTTTGTTGATCAAGTTGTCTATTCAGAGCCATTGAAGACTCTTTGGATTAGCTCCTGTGTCCCACTGTACATATTCCACTATGGAAGCCTATTTGTTTTGATTTGATTTTTAGAGCTTTTCCTTACTTTCTGTACTCTGATACTCAAACACAATCTTAAGAATGTTTTGCTTCAGTACATTTCCATCAAAATATTTCAAATATTTCTGTTTGCTTTGTGGTTCACCAGCTCTTCTGAATGTCTTGGTTTTTGGTTGAAGAGACAGTTGTGCTTATCTTTTTGAAACCTAGACACCCATCAGATGACTAAAGTAACCTGTTATATTATTTGCCTGACATTTCTCATTTGTACACAAAATAATACCTCAGATACTTATACTCCTCACTTATCTGTGTGGAAGCACCTACCAAGTGGTAGGCAGTGTCCTGGATGTTCAGTGGGTAGTTCCCAGGCTAGTGAGGACATGGTCATCCTCCAGGAATAAGTGCTGTGGTGGAGCTTGCTATGCATTAGAAGGAAGATAACTTCTTGATATTTTAAGGATGATATTAATCAGCCAAATAATGTAGGAAATAGTAAGTAAGGCAGGACAGTAATGGGTAAAGGTCATGGGGATGCTTGAATAAAACATGCAACTGTAACAAAGAAAGTGGCACTTTGGAGGTATAGCAAGGAGTTCATTGCAACTGAAGCATAAAATAAGATAGAGGAGGTGAGAGGTGAGCATCAGCAAAGAAACCACCATGAAAGTTAACCATTGGAGGGTTTGAAAGCATGAGAGTGGCCACTTTTGTTAGCACTGTAGACAGTGAATTAAAGCAGCTAGCTAAGCAACCAGATGAGGAATCCATTCCAGTAACGTAAGAGATAAGGAGAGTGGTCACAGTGATGAAATAGAAACCTTATCAACAGATGGGTGTGAGGTTGAGAGGGCTGGTGATCAGCAGGGTGGCTCTGTCCACCTCTCTATTCCTTGTTGGTTAAAAAACACAACCTATCTTTGTCTAGTCAGTGTCTTAGTGTCTCCAGGGATTCACTCACTCCTGGAGCCTTCTCTGTCCCACCAGTCACAGCCTGCCTCTCTCCTGATGCTGCTGATCCTCATCCTGCAGTTCTTAGTGTGTCCAGTTTTTCATTCATTTCAACATGTGCTTTTCTTCCAGCCTACCTGTTTCCACTGTGTGTGTGTGTGTGTGTGTGTGTGTGTGTGTGTGAGAGAGAGAGAGAGAGAGAGAGAGAGAGAGAGAGAGAGAGAGAGAGAGAGCACATTTGTGCTTTGAATGTCATTCCCTTTACTACCCCAGTTTGTCTCTGCTCTCAGTGACGGGTTCCTCTCTTACCAGTCAGTACCTGATGTGCTCTTTGTCGTATTAATTGCCACTGTTTTCACTTGGTGTCCTTTGCAGTGAAATTGGAAGTGTGGCCCAGGAAAGATAGCATGATAGAATGGAGATGGCTGTTTCCTGTGGATTCCTGCCCTTGTTTAGCTGGGTTGGGGAACATTTGCCAAACATGCACAACCAACCTGAAGTGAAACATCCAGTTAGCATGTTTACCACATGTGACCCCCCGCTTTGTGTATTATTGGGCCCTTTGGGAAGCACCATTCCCCACACTCATATCTTCAGGATAAGGATGTATTCATATGCTCCTTTCTCTGCATGACTGGGTCAGACTGACTGGGTTGGCTAGGGCTAACAAGCCCATGGGGTGATCATGTAGTTTAGGAAGTGTTAAGTCAGGTAATAGAATATATTCTTAATTGGGCCGTTAGAAGATGGGCAGATAGAGCCTCCCCTAATTTACTTTGGACAAATGATTGACACCCTTGAAGTCCAGCAAGGAAGCAGAAGCAGTGATGATAATGTGGCAAGTTTAGCTTCTTCCAGCCTAGACTGAGCACCACTAGTAAAAAGGAGTTAACTAGTTACACAATAATATCTCATTAAATTTTATGAGAAGAGGGCATAGGCATCCTATGACAGCCAATGAAACAATTTAGTAGGTTTAAACAATGTGCCCAAAGTCATAAAGTCACTCAATAACTGAAGTCCTTTGACTTCATACCTCGCAATTTTTAACCTTAGTAATTAAGGATTGGGTAATATTTGGAGAACACTACAGTCACAGAGGCAGTGAGCATCATGCTACTATCAAAACTAAAACCTTTTCACAATTTAGCTTTGATAGAGTCCTAGTGACCTGAAGTAGACTTGACTGGGTCTTGGAAGCATCCTATTAAGTGAGATCTACGGTCAGATCTAGACTAGCAGGTGGTGAGATACTGAGTCACTCAAGTATGGGTTGTTTCTAACATGCTGTCTATAGCTGGAGTCCATTCTGGAGTCTACACATAGGACAGGAGAAGGAATGAGGGAGAAGTCTGAAAATTAACCCTGCTGGAGGAAAGTCTTCACAACAGCAGAGCCCTGGCAGGTCTTACTACCCAATTATCCAATCTCCAACATGGACCCACTAAAACTTCAAGCCACTCATTTCTCTCTTCCGGGTTGCAGTTCTCATATCAAAATGAGAGAGACAGGTTCAACAACACTCTGGAGAGCTCACTAGCTCGAAACTTTCTACAGTTTGTCTCTAAAACTTCCATTCCCACTTTATTTAATTACAAGATACACAGGTGGTGGGATTTGTTTTAATGACTGGGGACTTTTGGGATTGCATAATACGTATATTCTAGAGGTAAATGAAGCTCTTCCTCCAAGCTTTTACATTTGGGAACAAATTTCATAATCATGTTTATATGTTTCATTTTTGAATAGTTTATAGAAAAACTTTGGCTTTGTTGAATAGTCTGTGAAAACACAATCAGTGTTTTTTTTTTTTTTTACTGACTGTGGGGGATGATTATAATCATATACATTTAATGTGGGATGAGGGTTTTTTCTGTCTTAAAATTAAGATTTAAATGTCATGGTTCTTTAGAACTTTCTGCTGAGTTCTTTCAGTGTCATATAGTCTTTGTTTCTTCAACAGAATTGACATCTTTTCACACAGACTAAATTTATAACATACCTAGAATCTCTTGTATTGCCAAAGAACCTTGAAGGTGAAATTATGTGAGGAAAAATGTTACATGTGAAGTGTCATGGATGGAGTTGTAGTAAAGAATCCATAGTGACAGATTTATTCATGTCAGAGTATAAAAACAAAACAAAAAATCCTCTCCAACAGCCAGTGAGCTAACACTAACTTCTGGTTAAAAACTAGGAAAGCAGATGTTCTTATTTATGCATCCCATGTGCTTTTGTTTGCTTGGGTCATGTCCTTGCGTGTGCACCATGTGACTGAGTAGACACAGCATTTGGTAAAGCTGGGAAAAAGCTGTCAAATCTTCACAAGATATTTTCACTTACTAGGTTCTTGCCTCCTGCACTTCCGTCTGTGGGCCTGTTTTCTGACATGCTGGCTGCATCCTTTTCCATTGCTGTGGTGGCTTATGCTATTGCTGTGTCTGTAGGAAAAGTCTATGCCACCAAGCATGACTATCTCATCGATGGAAACCAGGTATGGTCACCTATTTATTGAGCTGAGTTTATAAGGCTAGAAACAAGTAAAGAAAACACAACTGGGGGAGATTTTGGTATCACCTAAGGAAACTGATGTTTTCTTTCACTGGCCTTTATTGAGTTGATTTCTCTCCTGTACTTGCTAATTAAATTTTATTTTTGAAATATGCATGTAACACAAATTGCTAAATGGTCTTATTAATAAAAAAAAAAAAAACCCAGAGCCAGATACTGGGGTAAAAGCTGAAAGATCAGAGAGGCAGAGAGCAAGCCACTAGTTCTTACCCCTGTGAAATCCTCCGCTGAATGAGAACGTGAGTTCCTGTTTCCTTATGCCTTATATACCTTTCTCTGCCCTGACGTCACTTTCTGGGATTAAAGGCGTGTCTACTTCCCAGTACTGGGATAAAAGGTATGTGCCACCACTGTTTGGCTCTGTTTTCAGTGTGACCTTGAATTCACAGAGATCCAGACAGATCTCTGCCTCCCGAGTGATAGAATTAAGGGTGTGTGCCACCACTGTCTGGCTTCTATGTCTAATCTAGTGGCTGGCTCAGTCCTCTCATCCCCAGATAAGTTTATTAGGTTACACAATATATCACCACATATGCAAGCTAAGTCATCCTGCTTCTTAAGAAATAAGCTAAAGTGACATTGTCTTGGTCAGGGTTTCTATTGCTTTGATAAAACATCATGACCAAAAAGCAACCTAAGGAGGAAAGGGTTTTATTTCAGTTTCCAGCTTGCAGTCTACCATCCAGGGAAGTCAGGGCAGGAAGCTGGAGACTGATGCAGAGGCCATAGAGGAGTATGGTTTACTGGTTTGCTCCCCTTGACTTGCTCAGTCTGCTTTCTTATAGCACCCAGGACCACCAGCCCTAGGATGTCACTGCACACCTTTAATCACAACTCTTGGGAGGCAGAGGCAAGCAGATCTGTGAGTTCGAGGCCAGCCTTATTTGTCTACAGAGCTAGTTCCAGGATAGCCAAGGCTATACAGAGAAACCTTGTCTAGAAGAAAGAAAGGAAGGAAGAAAGGAAGAAAGGAAGAAAGGAAGAAAGAAAGAAAGAAAGAAAGAAAGAAAGAAAGAAAGAAAGAAAGAAAGAAAGAAAGAAGAGAGGGAGGGAGGGAAGGAGGGAAGGAAGGAAGGAAGGAAGGAAGGAAGGAAGGAAGAAAAAATAAATGCCTTACATGTTTGGCCACAGGCCACTCTGGTGTAGGTATTTTCTCAAATGAGGTTCCTTCTTCCAAAATGACTCTAGCTTGTGTCAAGTTGACATAAAACTAACCAGCACAAGCACTAATTAAAAAATGCTAATTCAGTCAGGTCAAAGGCAATATAAAAGTTAACTATTATGCTAGACAAAGAGCTTTTCATGTGGCCAAGTAACTCTTGGTAATTCATTTCCCTTTTAAATGATTGCTATGTGATTACACATGATGTGTGTGTGCATGTGTGCCACAGACCAGATCAGGTCTCTCTCTTCACCTTTGCATGGTTCTGGAACTTGAGCTCACATCACCAGGTTTGCATAGCAGGTACCTGTATCCTTCTGATGAACACTTGATGAGGGTCCAGCAAGCATTCTCTTTGCAATGGCACTGTAACCTAGTCTCTCCCTTAGGAATTCATTGCCTTTGGGATAAGCAACGTCTTCTCTGGATTCTTCTCCTGTTTTGTGGCGACCACTGCTCTGTCTCGAACTGCTGTCCAGGAGAGCACTGGGGGAAAGACACAGGTATGCAGTGACAGCAGGTAACACTGGGAGCAGGGAACAGAAAGTGGGTGGCTGAGAGAGGCTTCCACGAGACTGAACAGGACAATTAGCCTTCATGAGAGAGGGACTTGTGCTGCCTCAACTGGTACAGTTTGGGCCTCATCTCTTTGACTTGCCCAACCCTTATCAAAAACTTCTTTAAAAGCAACATATATAGTCTCCTGAAACTGTGATTGCCAAATCCTAATGTGTCAGTGTTCACCTGGCTGATAACTACACTCACCTGGTTAACCAGGGACAGTCACATTCATAAGTAAAGAAGAATGATGCTGTTTATTAGTTTGTTATCTACGGAGAGCAAGAGCCTGGTTAAAAAAAAAAAAAAAAAAAAAATTTCCCAGGTCAGTAATTCCAGCTACTTGGGAGTCTGAGGCAGGATTGATCCCAAGTACAAGAAATCTCTGTTTGGGTTATGGAATGAATTTGAGGCCAGCTGGGACAATGATGTGAAACCTTGTCTCAAAAGAAAAAGGGAGAAGAAGGTTGAGGATACAGTTCAGTGTATCTGAATGCTTGCTCTGCATGTCTGAGATCCTGAGTCTCACCCCCAGTACCACCGTGGGAAAATGAAGCCCGTTGCAGCTTTGCAAGTTATAATTTATTCTTTTAAATTTATGTGTGTGGGTGTTTTACCTGCACAGATGTATGAGCACCACATATACGCAGTGGAAGAGGGGTTGGATGCCCCAGACTGGAGTTAGAGATAGCTGTGAGCCACCTTGTGGGTGCTGAGAGTGGAACCTAGGTTCTTGGGAAGAGTAGCCAGAGCTCTTAACCGCTGAGCCCTCTCCAGCCTGCATTATTGTACTTTCTATTCATATTTCCTTTTCAAAAGTCAGGAATTTCCTCTAGAGGCTTTTAGAGGAACAGTTTATTAGACAAGAATTTTTTTACTGTAACATTTTGGCACTATTTCCTGAGTAATATTTCTGTTTTTGAAGTTCTGAATATGCCTTTAATTTTGCCTCTTAAATATGGCTTTTGGTTGTTGCTTTCACAAGGTAACCATAAAACCAGCTAATTCTTCCTGAGGCTGGTGAGAAAGCCCAGGAAACACTCTCAGAGTTTGCTTGAAGGTAGACTCAGCTGTACTTCTGTGGAGGCTCAGAAGGCTTTAGCTTCCTGACATAGGAAAGAACATTGTTTAAGGGGAAAAAAGAAAAAGAAAGAAAGAAAACTCCAAGAGTATAAAAGAGAATAAGCCCAAACTGCTGTAAAATACAAGTCTTCAAGGGTTTTTTTTAAGGCAAAGACATAAGAATGAAAGCAAATACCAAGAAAACAATGACTTGCCCAGGGAGAACTGTAAATGTTCTCATAGCACATTTGATGTCCCCACAATATGGATGACGTTACTACAATACAGATGATGTCACCATAGTGCAGATGACGTCACGACATGTATGTGATGTTCCTCTCCTATTAAAATGGCCTCTCCCAATTTTTTTGGCTACATTAAGGCAAAATTTAATTTTAATTCTTAGAGGGTTTTTTTAACCTTTTATTTTAAGCAATAAAGGAACCCAGTATGCACTAAAAAGAAAAGCAGGGCTCTGTTGTCAAGGGGAAGTGTGTCAGAGCTCCGTTCCAGAGCTGTGCCTGCTGCAGCTGAAGCTGTGAGCAGCTGGAGCCCCTGCTGCTTGCTGTAGTGGTGGGCACTGAAAAGCTCCCCAGGACACACGGTCCTGAGTGGGTGCAGCTGGATCCAAGCTACTCATGGCCATTCTCCTGCTGTTATCTGCCTGCCCCAGTAATAATGTGTAAAGTGACCTCCTTGGCAAAGGGCTCGGGGATAATAGTGTTCTGGTAAGTTAATATTCTCTGCCACACACTGGCCTGTATTATATTTAGGAGGGAAGGGTGCCAGGAGTTCAGCATTGAAGAAGGAAACAAGCAGAACGGCTTGATATTTAATTACTGAAAAGCATATAAAGTTCTAGGGTTAAAAGTCTAAGATCATGGACTGAAATCCAGGGACCTGTGACCAAACAAATGATCAAGTCCTCTTGTGTGGCTTCTCATGCTTTATGCCAAAGCCTCAACTTCAGCATAAATAGGACTACTAATTATATCCACCTCGAAGGGATGCTGTGAGGATTAAATACCACAATGGAAAGTCTTAGCACACACTGACTACTAAATGCTGATTAGTCTACACCTTGAGGGAGGAAGGGCCTCTTAGCATCAGTGACACATGTGCTGGGCCTGGCACCTAAGGAGTACCAAGCATACCGTTGTCGAAGAACAAATAGAAGAATGCGTGTTGGTGGACTTGAACTGTGTCCTATGAATCTGCAGACTGTAGAGAGCTAAACCTTCTTTCCTGTCCTTTCTCTTACCCCTCCCCTGACCTCTGCTGGCTCATAGAAAGGTAATTAACACAAATTACTCCATAGCTCTAATTACCCTTTCCCTTAACAATAATTAACTTGCCAAGAATTGAATCTTCTCAAAGATAGAAAATCTACGTTTTTCCACAAACCAGCCTTATACAGTAAATTCAAATAATTAATCCCTTATAGGTTTTAATATTATGATCAAACTTAGCCTTGGCTCTATAATTAGAGACTTACTATCCTTGGAGAATGGTGGCCAGTCTCCTACTCAGAGTTGTGCAGATAGTTGTCCCTGTCTCCAAATATACCTTTTACCAATCCCTAGAGCCTATGTGTAAGTGGCTCAATAATACGGATCAAGTAACAGAAGGAGGAGGACATGAAGGGAGGAGGGAAGAGTGGAGGGAAGGAAGGGAGGGAAGAGGAGGCTAGCTCCTTAGACAAAAGAGGAAATTGTTCACCATGGTGCTGGGATCCTGGACCATGGAGTCAGAAGATGACAGAAAAAAGAAGTTAGACTTCTGCAAAGTGAGATTTTTATACCTATATAGTCATGATATTGCCCGGGCTGACCCATATATAAACATAAATGACCAGTGTACCAGATGGAATGAATGCTTTCCTTGTACATGTGCGGTGCCTGCTTCCTTTAGCTAGGACACCATGCACGGGGAGTGCTTGCGCTCAGTTGTCTCTCCCCTTCCTCTCTCTGTCTGCTTCTGGTTCCCTGTTCTTTCTCCTTTGTTTCAGAGTCTCTAGTCTTCTCAGCTATGCCCCACGATGTCTCAGCAGAGAATTCATTGACCAAGCCAACTGATCAAACCAGGAATAGGCCCCACCCCTCAGCCTCTCTCTAACTATTTATGGATCTTAGCAGAGCTTTTTTTGTCAGCGAAGGTGAAGATTCTGAGCTTCCTTTACCCTGTGACTGCTCCACTGCCTCAGCCAGTGTTTGGAACCTGTGCTACAACTGCTAGAGGAGACAGGAGCTGTGGTGTGCCAATGTGACGCTGTGAATTTGTAACAAGACGGCTTAATTTATTTTCTCTGGGTTGTTCATGGCAATTATAAGCTACAGGTATAATGTGAGTAACCATTATGGCTGCTGCTTCCACAATGCAGAAGAATCTAATATGCCATAAGGATTCATTCCCAAGAATGTGAGGGTCTGTGTCTCATGGCATGGTAGACAACCAGAAGGTTTCCCTCCTAAACATACTTATAGGCATCAGCCACTCAAATGAAATTCAAGACAAACTAGCTTTACTTTATCAGGGTTAGTTTTCATATTTTCTTTAATTTCTCAGCAATAGTGGGTATATATTGCTCTGGTTTTTTTTTTAATTTTGCATGGGCTTAACAAATAATGCTCCATATTTCTAAATACTGAGCAGAAAGGGAGGGATGAGGAAGTACTAAATGTGTCTGTGCACAGGTTCCTGTGCACACCTGTGGTGAGCAGGGTGAGCCCACCTCATGGAAAGTGTCTTTCAGGTTGCTGGCATCATCTCAGCTGGGATTGTAATGATTGCCATTGTTGCCCTAGGGAAGCTTCTGGAACCCTTGCAGAAGGTAAAACCCTGCTTTTCTGTGCACCAATTTCTCTTTACTAGACTGTTATTAGGGAAAGAGTGGAAAATTAGAGATCAGCACATGGAAACCTCTGCCTCCACTCTCTCTGTGCAGTCAGTCCTGGCAGCTGTCGTCATTGCCAATCTGAAAGGGATGTTCATGCAGGTGTGTGATGTTCCTTGTCTGTGGAAGCAGAATAAGACTGATGCCGTAAGTGACCTACCACGTCTGTCTTTAAAAGAGCTCAGTCCTGGCTGCTCCTGTCACATCATTATGACCCGTTTCCGAAGGCTAGCCTGAACTTTCGGAACTCCAGAGCAGAATTGGAGTAGTGTTGGGAAGCCAGAGCCTTGATGTCTTCTATGTGACAGTCCTAGATCTCTGGGACGATTTGTTTCCAATCACTTGATTGATATCTGGTGAACTAATGTAATTCTTTTCATTTCCATTCCCCTCTAGGTTATCTGGGTGTTTACATGCATAATGTCCATCATTCTGGGGCTGGACTTGGGTTTGCTAGCTGGCCTTTTATTTGGACTACTGACTGTCGTCCTGAGAGTTCAGTTGTAAGTACAAAACAAAACAAACAAACAAACAAACAAACAAAAGAAAAACAGGTATCTCATAGACAGCACAGCCTGAATTTTCCTAGGTTGTTTTTATAAGCATACAGACATTACTTCTTTTTATAAAATTATATATTGAATGAGTGTATGATTTACACACACAACACTTTACAATGTTGAATAGCTCTGATTAGTCTTACTCTACAGGTGAGAAAGTTTAAGCTCAGAAAATTTAAAGACCTTTCTTAATGCTTACGGTTACTAGTTGGCAGACTTAAATCCCAATGCAGCTCACTCCTGAATCTATGCCCTTACTCACATGCGCCACCCTGCTCTCCTTTGGCTGTGCTGAAGTGGAGGACAGACAGCTCAGCCAAAGACTGAACTCGCTTTGTTTGAATCATTTTTAAATCAGGTAAGTATTAGAGGCACTGGGCACCAGTCACAGAACTGGGCACCAGCAGAGAACTGAGCCCCAGGCACAGAACTGGGCACCAGGCACAGAACTGGGCACCAGCAGAGAACTGAGCACCAGCAGAGAACTGAGCCCCAGGCACAGAACTGGGCACCAGTCACAGAACTGGGTACCAGCAGAGAACTGAGCCCCAGGCACAGAACTGGGCACCAGGCACAGAACTGGGCACCAGCAGAGAACTGAGCCCCAGGCACAGAACTGGGCACCAGGCACAGAACTGGCACCAAGCACAGAACTGGGCACCAGGCACAGAACTGGGCACCAGCAGAGAACTGAGCCCCAGGCACAGAACTGGGCACCAGTCACAGAACTGGGTACCAGCAGAGAACTGAGCCCCAGGCACAGAACTGGCACCAAGCACAGAACTGGGCACGAGGCACAGAACTGGGCACCAGGCACAGAACTGGGCACCAGCAGAGAACTGAGCCCCAGGCACAGAACTGGCACCAAGCACAGAACTGGGCACCAGGCACAGAACTGGGCACCAGCAGAGAACTGAGCCCCAGGCACAGAACTGGGCACCAGGCACAGAACTGGCACCAAGCACAGAACTGGGCACCAGGCACAGAACTGGGCACCAGCAGAGAACTGAGCCCCAGGCACAGAACTGGCACCAGGCACAGAACTGGGCACCAGCAGAGAACTGAGCCCCAGGCACAGAACTGGCACCAAGCACAGAACTGGGCACCAGGCACAGAACTGGGCACCAGGCACAGAACTGGCACCAGGCACAGAACTGGGCACCAGGCACAGAACTGGGCACCAGCAGAGAACTGAGCCCCAGGCACAGAACTGGCACTAAGCACAGAACTGGGCACCAGGCACAGAACTGGGCACCAGCAGAGAACTGAGCCCCAGGCACAGAACTGGGCACCAGTCACAGAACTGGGCACCAGCAGAGAACTGAGCCCCAGGCACAGAACTGGCACCAAGCACAGAACTGGGCACGAGGCACAGAACTGGGCACCAGGCACAGAACTGGGCACCAGTCACAGAACTGGGCACCAGCAGAGAACTGAGCCCCAGGCACAGAACTGGCACCAAGCACAGAACTGGGCACCAGGCACAGAACTGGGCACCAGCAGAGAACTGAGCCCCAGGCACAGAACTGGGCACCAGGCACAGAACTGGCACCAAGCACAGAACTGGGCACCAGGCACAGAACTGGGCACCAGGCACAGAACTGGGCACCAGCAGAGAACTGAGCCCCAGGCACAGAACTGGCACCAGGCACAGAACTGGGCACCAGCAGAGAACTGAGCCACAGGCACAGAACTGGCACCAAGCACAGAACTGGGCACCAGGCACAGAACTGGGCACCAGGCACAGAACTGGCACCAGGCACAGAACTGGGCACCAGCAGAGAACTGAGCCCCAGGCACAGAACTGGCACCAAGCACAGAACTGGGCACCAGGCACAGAACTGGACACCAACACAGAACAAGTCAACTCCTCTATCTACCCTCACCCATTTTACTTATTTGAAGCTAGTAACTCATTATGCAACTGGGAGCTTTAAAATGGTTATTACAGCCAGGATTCATTCAAATCTGACAAATGAGGCACGTACCCAATTATGTGAAGTAAATAAGATTAGTTCATATGCTCAATGGGAGCAGCAGAGCTATGAATCATACGGTGGAACAGCCTATGAGGGCAGATGAGGCAAGCTGAAGGCAGATCTGTGGTGGTGACGGTTTTGTTCTGCCTTTGGTTTTAGTTATGTGTCCACATGGACTTGGGGGAGCACAGTCCCCACCCGTTTAGCTTTTCCTTGCCTTTCTAGACATCTGGCTTCTTCTCTCCTGTGCTTGGGCAGTGATAGAAGAAGACACCTGGGAAAACACCAGCATGGGTGTCTTCAGGTTAGCATGAGCTCACCTCTCCTGACCCACCCACCAGCTCTCTGCCTGCCACCCCTCCTCTGGCGTAGTGGTGCCTTCGTGGTGGTGCCTTCCTGAAAGGCCTGTGGCTGTCTCCCTCAGCACCCTAGGAGCACAGGATCCTGAAAAGGTTCATTAGCTTCCAGAGGGCCCAGTTTGCTACTAGGGAACAGTGAAGAAAGTGTAGACAACATTGCCTCCTGTGCTGAGTATGCTCAGTGCCCGTTTTTTGTTTTGTTTTTTTTGAGTCTGCTTGAGAAGGAAGTTGTTTTTTGTTTGTTTGTTTGTTTTGTTTTTTGTTTTTTGTGTTTTTTTTTTAAAGAGATAAAGACTAACTTATGAGGTTTAACTTAAAAATGAGCCCAGTATTGTGAGCCAAGGGAAAACTTGGTGGTACAATTTAGTTGCTGGTTTGGTAACCAGGATCCTACCCAATGAAAAGCAGTACCCTTCACAGTATTTACTTTCCAGTAATTATAATGTGGATCTAGAGAGCACAATGCTGAGAGGACCTCAAACAGATAGTCCTCCTCCAGGGGCTGCATTCAGCATATGTCGCCAGTCACAGTTAGAGAAACATGGAGTTTATCTGATCGCACCAGGAACAGGAACTCGGTGGTCTGGTTAGCGAGCAGGACTCCTTTCACCCAGGCTGCTGTTTCTAAAACCAGAGACTAATCTGATCACTTGCAGACACCATACTCAATCAAGAGGTTGCCATCAGTCATAAAGAAGTGGAAGGAGCCACAGACCCGTACGTTAAAGATGAAGGCTGTGCTTCCTATACTCAGTGGCTTCTCTAACTCCTCTAAACATCATTTTACCAACTAATAAAAATAAGGATAATAGTGCTGGCCATTCAGAGTTATGGTTGGGCTTCCAGACGACTTACAAGTGAGAAAGCTTTCCGATTCCCCTATAATTGTTATGCAGGCGGAAGTGCTCATTATCTCGCAACCCTCAGAAGAGGCTCACAGTTACTTCCTCTTTCTCCAGTTCCATGCAAACACCAGCTGTTCATTTCAGAGTTAAATACAGGAAAATGTCATCAGCAATAAAGACCAAGTCCAAAACACCAGACACCAGAATGATATTCTCTTTCATATGTATTATTTCTTTTTAACTTTTTAGTTGAAAAGGTGATTGTTGCAAAAACAACAACAACAACAACAAAAAAAACAACCTGATGTTCTTTTTCCTTCTTGCAGCCCATCATGGACCGGCCTTGGAAGTGTCCCCAGCACAGACATCTATAAAAGTATCACACATTATAAAAATGTAAGTGCCTTTGTGAGACACTTGTCACAGGGGGCTTGCTGGAATTTAAGGAGTCAACAGATTCCTCTTTTAGCCTGCTAAGTGCATGCAAGCCATGAAGATGTCTGTTGGGAAAGTTCATCAGCACACTGGGAGTGTCTTGAGAACTTTCAATTCAATGTGCCTTTCATTATAAATTGATTACAGGAATTTTGACCATACTAGTTGAATGTTATTTTGGTGTAAAATGAGGGGTAATCAAGAGGGATTAAATATAACAGGCATTTAATAAAAGTTATATTTCTGTCTGTAATCCATAGCCTTTATGAAATGGCCTGAAGTCTCTGTAAGATTTCTTTATTCAGCTTTAACAAGAGATCTTTACAGCTCTCAATCACCAAAGCTTTATTTGATATTTTTTTAAATAATTGGAATTGGAAGAAATAGTATATGAACCAGGAAATGAAAAACAAAGAAACTATGCATTACAATGATGGTCAGATGCTGCTCACAAACAAAACTGTTAGTGGCTACTAGGAGAAAAAAAAAGAGGCAAAAGCAGAGGGAGTTAAGAAAACATAAATTTACCTTTAAAAAAAGTGAATCAAGTGGTGGTGGTGGTGGTGGTGGTGGTGGTGGTGCATGCCTTTAATCCCAGCACTCCGGAGGCAGAGAGTTAGAGGCCAGCCTGGTGTATAGAGCTACAGAGCAAATTCCAGGGCAACCAAGGCTACACAGAAAAACCCTGTCTCAAAAAACCCAGAAGAAAGAAAGAAAGAATAAAATGGATATATGTTATGTAATAATATATATATTTAATATATAATATTTAATATATTTTATATATATCTGATTTTTACCTTAATATTAAAAAAACATTGCTATAAGGACAAGGGGTGGTGGTGCACGCCTTTAATCCCAGCACTCTGGAAGCAGAGGCAGATGCATCTCTGAGTTAGGGCCAGCCCAGTCTACACAGTGAGCTCCAGGATAGCTAGGACTACATAAAGAAACCCTGTCTCCAGAAGAAAAAAAAATAGATTACTGTATATTCAACCTGGAATTCTAGTAGCTGTCACTTAGTTTATTTCCATAACCTTTCTGTAATTTTGACCCAATTATCATCTAGAGCTGAAAAGTTAGTTCAGGTGTTGGAGATGAGGAGGCCATGTAAAATATGCCACAGTAACAGAGCAGTGTGCCCTCAGAAGCACATGCAAGAATCTAGTTTATAAAGCAGACTGTAAAGAGGTGCAACTGCACCACTCAGCGCCACTGTTGAGCTTTGCTGCTTAATAGGGAAACTTAGCTTCTAGTTTGGGAGCTCCAGATTCTAAGCTCTGTCTTGACAAGACTTTACCCAAGTCACTCACCCCCAGGGCCAAGGTGTTCTCATATGCAAGGGATAGACTGATATGGTTGTGACTGCTTAAGACTAGAAGACTCTGGTTGTGTGGGATTCACTCTTGGAGTGGCCACTCTGTGTTAGGGTGTAAACAAACAAAAAACGCGGTAGGGCAAAGTTTCTGAAACACAACCTCCAGATCCCTTTTGTCACCCCCACCCCACCCCATGCCAAAGAAGTTCAGCAAAATGAAAACTGTGGAGGCTGGAGAGCGGTCACATTGCCTTCAGAGCCACTTTTCTTCACATGGGTAGCAGCAGCAGCCTATGAGATTCAGCCTATGAGATCCTGATTCTGGTTCTGACTGATTCCGTGACCTCTGATTCTGGGCATCTTATCTCGTAACTCCCCTCTCAGAGGAACCTGCAGTACCGCTGGCCAGCCCCTGAGCAACCATGTCATCACAACAGGCAGAGCGTCAGGTGAGGGTCTGAGGTGCAGATTTACTTATCTCTCTCTCTCTCTCTCTCTCTCTCTCTCTCTCTCTCTCTCTCTCTCTCTCTCTTTCTCTCTGTCTCTCTCCCCTCTTTCTCTCTCTCTCTCTCCCCTCTTTCTCCCTCTCTCCTTCTTTTTTAAAATACCAGCTTGAAGAGCCTGAAGGAGTGAAGATTCTGAGATTTTCTAGTCCTATTTTTTATGGCAATGTTGATGGTTTTAAAAAATGTGTCAAGTCCACAGTAAGTATTTTATTCCTAAAAGTTTGACTTTTTTAAACTTATTTTCTGATTTGACTTATTTGTTGGGACCAACTAGAAATAAGGCCTTAGGCTTGGTTCTCTGTGTGGCATTAAAAACTATGTTGTGGCATGGTGTGGTAATACACGCTTGTAATCCCAGGATTTAAGAGACTGAGGCAGGAGGATTGCTGTAAGTTTGAGACCAGCTTGATTTACATAGGCTAGGCAGGGCTACAGACTTAGACCTAGTCTCACAAAAGCAAAATACATAATGAACAAACAACTATATTATAACATCTATTCTCCATATAACCTACAATGTGGGAGGGAAGGGGAGGAGAGGGTGAGGGGGAAGAGAGGAGAGGAGAGGACAGGAGAGGACTGGAGAGGAGAGAGAGACAGACAGGGATTTGGAATTGGGTCTGAGGCATGCAGGTAGGAAGCACAGAGTCAGAGGCTAGGATTTACTGAGTTCCAGAGGCTGTGTGAACTGGTTGCTCCAGCAGAGACAGGTAAGAGAATCCAGCTGCCTTTCATAAATAGATACAGCTATTCAGAACAATACCATGCCTTGAAGACTTTTATTTTAAAAATAGTTTCATTCATAAAATATACATTTTTGCTGACATGTAGTAAGTTTATTACTTTAAGAAATAGTTTTAAATGTTTAAAAAATAGAAGAGGGGCTGAAAGACAGCTCAGCTGTTAAGAATATTTCCTCACCTAGCAGAGGAAAGGCGTTTGGATCCTACCCCCACATCAAGTGGCTCATAAATACAGCTCGAAGGAATCTGGCTTCCCTTCTGCCCCTGTGGGCACCTGCACACATGTGCACATCCACACACACATAAATACAATATTTAAAAAAGAAGCCAATAGAAATTTTAGTTGCAGATACTGGGTGTCTCTTAGGTGTCTATTGCTGGGATAGAACACCATGGCCAAAAGCGACTTGGGGAGGGGAGGGTTGATTTCATCTCAAAACTCTCAGGTCACTTTCATCACTGAGGGAAGTCAGGGCAGGAGCTGATGCAGAGGCCAGGCAGGATGGCTGCTTACTAGCTTGCTCCTCCTGGCTTTCTCGGCTTTTCTTACACAACTGAGGACTTCCTGGCCTGGGGTGGCTGTGTCTTCCCATGTGAATCATTAATCATGGAAATTCCTGACAGATTTCTCTACAGGCCAATCATAAGAAAGCACTTTCTCAGTTGAGAGTCCCTCTTCCCAAGTGACTCTAGCCTGTGTCAAGTTGACATAAAACTTTCCAACCAAATAGTGTGAGGAAGGTGGTGTGCTGGGTGTTGGGGAAGTATGTTAACTGAGAGGGGTAAGCACAGAGGAGTGGACAGGGGTTGCCCTGCCGGAGTAAAGAGTACAAAGTGTCAATGTGGTAAAGGAGTAAAAGACTCTTGTCTCCAGTGCCATGCTATCCTTGCAATATGGAATTTGCCAGAGTGCTATTTTCCTGTTTCGAGAGTAAACTAGCTCAAAGAGAAGCTAACAGACCTTCCCTTAATAACAAAGGGGCTTTGTGACATCAGGAAAATACAGACTTAAATATAAATTTTGTCTTTTTTACTGGCTTAGAGCCTTTAACCTGCTAGTCTTCCCTCCTCATCTCTAGTGGGGTAGGGTGCCTGGCGATGAAGAGGAGTCTACTCCCTTAGATCTCATAATTTTTTTTTTCTGGCAGGGGTTCTTTCAAAATAGTATCTTTTAAGAAATAGCCATTCTGGGGTCTGGAGAGATGGCTCAGCAGTTAGGAGAGCTTACTGTTCTTTGAAGCACCAAGTCTGAATTCAGTAGGGGAGTTCACAACCCCCTGTCACTCCACCTGCAGGGCATCTTACACCCTCCTCCGGACTCCTTGGACATCAGCAACCCACATGTGCACATACCCACATACAGACACATAAGTAACAATAAAAGTGAAACAACCCCTCAGATAACAAATGCCATGGAACATTAAGAACCAGACATTTTTAAGTAACTGACATTTATTTCCAAAGGTTGGATTTGATGCCATTAGAGTTTATAATAAAAGGCTGAAAGCACTGAGGAGAATACAGAAACTCATCAAAAAAGGACAATTAAGGGCAACAAAGGTGAGACAACATCTTTCTCCCCCTCTAGGTCCTTTCTCTGATAAAAGCAGTTAGATGGTCTAAAATTAAAACCACCCCATTTGCTATCCAGAGGCACAAGAGCAGATGACAGACATGCATCCCAGAACAACCGATCTGTTATAAGCTCCAGGGGAAGGGTGGGGTAATGAAACCAGTAGAGCTCCCTCATAACAGAGGCAGCCCCCATTAAAAATGAGCATCTGTACTATTTTTAAACATTATTTTTACTGAAAAGAACAAGGTACAAATTCAATACCAGAAAACTACAATAGTAGTTTCATGAACTTTCACAGTTTTTGCTGTGACTTTTCTGTATCTCTTGCAAAAGTCCCACAATCATCCAGAAATCCAATTTCTTGGCTCCTTGGTCTTCCATTTTCTTCTTAGAGAGTAGCAAAGTATAGATGGTAGTAAAATTCATTTTTCAAGACTGCATTCCCTTGCTATATTGGTTTTCTAAGTGGTCCATGCAGGACTTTTGAACAGTTTGGGGTGAACTGATGAAAGGTATTTTGTATTATTGACAATAAAGTTGGTGGTGTTTTCTTTCTTAGAACGGGATCATAAGTGATGTTGGTTCATCAAATAATGCTTTTGAACCTGATGAAGATGTTGAAGAGCCAGAGGAACTTGATATTCCAACCAAAGAAATTGAGATTCAAGTGGACTGGAACTCTGAACTCCCGGTTAAAGTGAATGTCCCAAAAGTGCCAATCCACAGCCTGGTGCTGGATTGTGGAGCCGTGTCCTTCCTGGATGTGGTAGGAGTGAGGTCATTGCGAATGGTGAGGTTCTGGTTGTTTGTACTGTAGACTTGGGGTGTTGGCAATGATAAAGTGAAGGAATGGGTCACTCGGCTGTGTGAAAGGGCTCTGTAATTTGTCTAAGTGAATTTTCTTTTCTCTTCTTCTTCCTCCTCTCCCTCCTCCTTTTTGGCAATAGAGCATAAGCTCTGGAGTCAGGCTCTGTGAAGCGAATCCTGCCTCCACTACCAAGAACAAGTTTCTTAATCTGCCTTTGTCTTGGCTTCTTCTTTTGTAATATAACCAGAATGATGGTATTTACTACACAGGTATCATGAAGATCAAGTGAACAGCATATATAAGTAATACAGAAGAGTTTCTGGCACACAGACATCTCTTAGAAGATGTTAATACTTAGTATGTTTTATTTTTCTGAGAATGTAAATGTTTTTCATGAAAACAAGGAAAAGTGGTACAGCTTGTGTTAAGTATTATATTCTACTTGTTATGGAACAGCAATAGGACTGAACTAGAAGAGGCAGGCATTGTTAAGAAGCAAGGGCAGGCCTTGGGTCATACCCAGGAAGTCAGGGCAATAGTAAGCAACTTGCTGGACAGAAGCACTCACAGAACCAAGAGCAACAGCAGAATCTCAAGTTCATTCATTCGATGTTTCAATGTGTGCTGATTGCTCCACCTAGCAGAAGACTCGTGATGAGGTAGGCCCAGTTTCTCTACTAAGAGGAAGGTAAACATTCAATCATGTACAAACAACTGCAGTAGGTGCTTCAGTGTACTTTAAATAGGTGTTATCCCAAGTGTTAAATTCAGATGAAGCTTCAGGTAGGTACCAAGAGGGTCAGAGAGAGAGGTCGGCAGGGTAAGGCATCAACAAGAGATATAACTACAGGAAACAGGCTTCTGTCTAGTTTTAGCTTAGCTGAGGGCTACCACTGCAGGAGAGAAACTGATGCCAGGGTCTGGGTGCTAGGTAGGTGAGTATTTACACTTGGCAAAAGGCTATGAGAATATGCTGTGAGGCTCTGTTCTCTCAGCAGGTCTGTTAGCTCATTTGAGAACACATGCTGGCCCTTTGTTGTTTATCTCTGCCTGTGCAGTGATATCTCTTGGTGTATAGATTATACTGGCCCCTTGGTTTAATGGTTTTATAGAGTCCTAATGCCAGAATATGTTCCACACTTGAATAGCTGTTTATGTTATAGTGACAATTAGTTTGGATTTTTTTTTTTAAAAAATCAAACTTTTAATGGTCATTGTAAATTCACACTTAGTTTTGAGGGATATTAGAGAAATTCTATGTACCTCCTTCCTAATTTCTCCCAATAGTTATATGGTATCAAAAACTATAGTACAAAAGTGAAATCAAGATAATTGGCATTGGTACATTTAAAACAAAGACCTGGATGTTTAGTGAGATTTGACTTTTTGGTAAGTCTTATACTTTTTGTTACAATGAGCAAGAACTATTTGGGAGCCTAACTACTTCATTGTTTCTTTCCTTCTACAAATATTTATTGAGTACCTCTGGGTTATGAATTGCCAGCTACCACACATTGGATGTTGTTCTTCCTCTGTCTTTTTAAAAACAGGTCTTGCTATGTAATCCTTGAATTAAAAGCTCCTTGCTTCAGCCTTTTGAGTGATAGCATTACCAGCGCAAGCTACCTTACTTGGTGTGCTGTTTCTTATATTTTTGGTTGTGAGCCTAGCCTTTAATGGCTGAGCCATCTCTCCAGCCCGGTGTGCTGTTTCTTAAGATACATCACATACATTTTTTTTTTCATTTTTTTTGAGACAGGGTTTCTCTGTGTAGTTTTGGTGCCTGTCCTGGATCTCACTCTGTAGACCAGGCTGGCCTCGAACTCACAAAGATCCACCTGGCTCTGCCTCCCAAGTGCTGAGATTAAAGGCATGAGCCACCACCGCCCAGCCCATCACATATATCTTTATCTACAGCATTATGTCAGGCTGAAAATATCTATGGTTTTCCAGTAATAAACTCTCCTGAAAGTCTTGATTAACCATAGAAATGTTGACATTTCTCCTGAGCAAATGTTTAAATACGACTGAATTCTTTTCTATTTTTAGATTGTCAAAGAATTTCAGAGAATTGATGTGAATGTGTACTTTGCTTTGCTTCAAGGTAAATGCCTATGTGCACATATATCAAACTTGCCCAACATCTCCTCCCTTGGAATGTGAATATATGATGTCTGAAGGCCTTCTAAAAAATCAAACAAAATTAAAAAAAAACTATTTTGTATTGTAGTACAGAATGTCTAAGAAAATATCATCATAGTAACCTTTAAATATGCAGTTAATCACAACATTAAATAATTGTGTGCTATTTCCAAAACTTTTCATCACCACAAATAACTGTGTACCTATTACAGTAGCTTAGGGCATTTTTGAGCTTTGAAAGAGATTTCTTCCAATTTGTGCCATAGAGCCAGCAAAGTATTGAAACTTGTTTCCTGACAGTGGTGTTAGTGACTGTGGGGACATTGTTTCTGGGGAGAGCAGAGGTGAGACAACGGTGATCTTTTGGAACAGGAGAAATGCCAAGTATGAGTCTCTGTGACTTGTCTATAAGTAGAGGAGGGTACTGGTGCTTGGGATGAGTTCTCTGAGAGAGCCTGAGATGGGGATTTATGCACAAGTGGTTGAGGGCGTGAGGGAAGAGGGACAGGGCAGGAGATGAGGCTGGTCAAGCACCTGATGTCAGAAGTTTGACTACACAAGTGGCTGTAGTCAGGGGTGGTTATGCAGGGCCCCACTTTATACCTTCATCTGTCAGTCAGTGGATGCAGGCCAGGTATGTGTGTGGGAGCTCCCCAGGCCTCTTCAAGTTCTACAGCTTCCAGTGGCCAGAGAAATTCTCTGAAAAGGGCACAGCTGTGAACCAGCAGCCAGGTTCACAGCAACTGGGGGATGGGAACATTGGCTTGGCAAAAGGGTCACCAAGACAGACTGCAAGCAACTGTGGGCTGACCATGCTGTGTGCTGCTGGTAAAGAAAGACAGCTGTGTTAGAGCAGGGTCACAATTTAGAAATGAGAAAATAATGAAAAGGTGCTACCAAATTAAAAAACAACAACAACCTGATATCATTTGATGTTACAAAAATCCTTTTTCTAGCAACTAAACATTCTTTTTCATTTGCAGACGATGTGCTAGAGAAGATGGAGCAGTGTGGGTTCTTTGATGACAACATTAGAAAGGACAGATTCTTTCTGACGGTTCATGATGCTATACTCTATCTGAAGAACCAGGTTAAATCCAGGGAGGGCCAGGATTCTCTTCTAGAGACGGTAAACATTCACCTAACTCTAGTCTGAAAGCCAGGCTAACCTCTGGCTTTTAGGCCATCTGTTGAACTTCTAAGAGCCAGTTTCTCCTCGGTGAAGTGGGGGTAAAACCACTTACTGCTGGAAAGACTGGAGGACTAAAGTAGTTTCTAGGAAGGTTGATGCCCAAGACTTGAGTTCTGCAGTGTGCACGTTCACTGACAAATGTGGCATTAGCTGCAATGCTTTTTTAGAAAACAGCACTGAATCTTGATTTTCTGTGATGTGTGAATCTTGATTTTTCTGTGATGCGTGTGCACAAATGTAGTATTTATTATACCAATGTGGAATCCTTAATTTACGAAGTTAAGATTCAATTCATAAGTAATCTTTGGAAAACAAACAAAGAACAAAAAATGAGGAGCTTGGAAAACTGAAGGCTTGATCGCTGTGCAAGTGTAAGGGTCTGAGACAGCTCCACAGCACCCATGTAGATAAGAAAAACAACAAACCAAACATTGGTGATGTGTGCCTGTGATCCCACTGTTTGGGTGTGGCAATAGGTGAATTCCAGGGCTCTCTGCCAGCCAGGATAGCCGTGTTGGCTCCATGTTTAATGAGAGACCCTATCTCAAAAAAAATTAGATGGAGAGCGACAAAGGAAAATATCCTGATATTAACATCTGACCTACACATGTATCCTCACGGGCAAGTACCGCCCCCCACCACAAAAAATTAAAACCATAAGCAAATCCAGGTTCATTTTCTCTCACAAAATGGGAAATATTATCATTTCCTAGAAGTCTTATTTTGTCAATTCTCCTTTCAAGTAGTGAGAAGAGGCAAACCTGCTTGGACTCCTTGCCTGGGTCTACTGTAGGTGTGAATGAGAACCTCATTTCTCATGGTGAATTTGAGACACTGTAGCAGGTTCTTTTCTGTTGCTGTGATAAAAATACCACAACTAAGAGTTTACTTGAGTTCACGGTTCCAGAGGGCCCACAATGGCAGGGAAGGCATGGTACAGAGGTAGGAGCTGGAAGCTGGCTGGTCACATTTTATCCACACACAGAAAGGGCAGGAAGTGGGGCAAGGCTATGAAACATCAAAGCCTGCCCCAAGTGACATTCTTTCTCTAGCAAGGCTCCACCACCTAAATGTTCCATAACCTCCCCAAACAGTGCTACCTACTAGGGACTAAATGTTCAAATACATGAGCCTATGGAGAACATCTTCCATTTAAATTACCATTAACACATGAAAAACAATTATCCTTTTAACATAATCATATTGTATTACTTACGATGTTTCCTAAGGCTAAGATAAGCAGATCTTTTATTACAGATTAGAAGTTGGTGTTTGGAGTAAAACTAACTCAGAAACTATTGCATTATTCTTTTTAGCTGTCAGTACAGAGGATGTTCTGCTAATGTTCCTGGTGAAAAGAGCAGCCCAAGCTACTGAAAGTGTCCATCTCAAATACACAAGTGTCCATACCTACTAAAAAGAAAAGCTAGGGGCTGGAGAGATGGCTCGGTGGTTAAGAGCACTGGGTGCTCCTCCAGAGAACCCAGGTTCAGTTTCTAGCACCCCCATGGTGGCTTACAACCTTCTGTAACTCCAGTCAAAGGGGATCTGATACCCTCTTCTGGCCTTTGTGGGTACCAGGCATACACTTGGCACACATACGTATGTGTAGACAAAACACTCATACACATAAAATAAATAAAAATTTTTTCTTTAAAAAAGGAAAGCTACATGTAAGATGCTAATCTAAAATTCACCACCTTTGTTTCCTATCCAACTTAAAAATTTCTAACCCAGGCTGGAAGTAGCTCAGAGGTTAGGAGCGCTAGCTGCTCTTCCAGAGGTCCTAAGTTCAATTCCCAGCAACAACATGGTGGCTCACAACCATCCGTAGTAAGATCTGGTGCCCTCTTCTGGCCTGCAGGGATACAAGCAAACAGAACTCTGTAATAAATAAATCTTTAAAAAAAAAAAAAATTTAACCCTAGATTAAAAACAAAGCTGGCTCATATAGCTTTTTGAGACCACACATCAAAAGTAAAACAAAACCACGGCACCAAGTTCCTTCTCAACAGGAAAGCAGTTCTGTGATTTGTTAGCACCCATTCTGATGTAAAATCTTAGGCCACAAATGTGATAAAGCTGAATGAGGAACAGTGCACTCACTATATCAGACTAGACTGATTCAGTCAGTGAGGTGCTGTGAGTGGCTGGCCTAGATTTTCACTTTCAGTCTATGTTAGCTAGAGTATAAATGATTTCTTGCAAGTTGGGCAGAGCATTTCTGGCTCCAGTGAGACTGGGAAACTTGCCTGTCTCCACAGCGTCCATCGTGAAACTTGACCCATCCTCACCCAGTGGTTTCCTTTCCTTCAGAAAGTCACTTGCTCAGATATTTAGATGCAGAGATTTACTACAAGATTTATCCTAGCATAGCCACAATCTGCATCTACCATTCCATCATATTAAGACCATTTGTACAGGGACTTGGCCTTTAACTGACTTTCACATCAATAAAGAACACTGGGCTGTTTGTGAGACAAAAAGTAGAAAACTAGTACTATAGGATGACATTTTAGCTTTGGTATACACTTGGTATTACTTTAGAAATGACCTCAATGAACAAGAAAAATGCAAGTTATATTGTGTTGGGGGATGTCTTTCTGTATGCTGTGAATATGTGTTGTTCCCATTGGTTAATAAATAAGCTGCTCTGACCTATGGCAAGTCAGGTTATAGCCAGGCAGGAAATCCAAGAGAGAGACAGGAAGAAGAAAGGCAGAGGCAGAGGAAACATGAGCCAGCTGCCCAAGGAGCAACACATAATGGGACACAGGTAAAGCCAAGGAACACGTGGTGGTACATAGATTAATAGTTATGGGTTGAGTTCAGTTGTAAGAACTAGCTAGTGAGAAGCCTGAGCCAATAGGCCATACAGTTTGTAAATAATGTTAAACATCTGAGTGATTATTTTATAAGTGGCTACAGGACCTCAGGGCTGGAAGGGACTGGAGAAATCTTCTGGCTACATGATATCCTCCATGGAAAGGATTAAATTATACATTACCCCTGAAAAGCAGAAATGTCCTAAACAGTCAATTCCTCCTCCAATAAAATTAAATTCCACTAAATTCAGATTGGGATCCTATATTGTCCTGAGTCACCAGCCCACTGTGGTATAATCAAAATGTGCTCAAAGCTGTATTAAGTGTTCTTAGCTTAGCTGTCAAAAGACAAGCACTCTTGACTGCTTGTTGGGGGTGTCTTGTTAAGAGGTACATACTTCAGAGGTAGAGAAGAAAGCGGTTAAAGGAGTTTACACAGGGGAAACTGGACCAGTTTGAATGTTTTTAAAAATGGTAGAGGGAAACTCCTAAGATGAGAAATATGAAGGAGCAAGAAATTAGAAGAGGATTCTGAAATCCATAGATTACAGATGACAGTATCAGTGAAGCTTCAAGTCATTTCAGTGGTATGTGCTATATTTGATGTTATTGTATTTCCAATAAAAACTGTGTATGTTCTTTGTCAAGATCACCCTCATTCAAGACTGTAAAGATTCTCTTGAACTGATGGAAACAGAGAAGAATGAGGAAGAACTTGATGTTCAGGATGAGGTATGGTCATTATTTTATGTAGAAAATAATTGGATTTAATATTGAATAAATGGAGTGAACAAGCAGTGAATTATTTAAGAGCCATCCAGGGAAAATCCAAAAATATCCTGAAAGGTATAGCTTTATAGGAGGAGAAATGGAAAGAGGAAATTCCCTCAAGGATGACAAAGACTTGGGGAACTTTAATTTCGGGCATAGAGAGATGACCAGTGACTGGTCGCCATAGGCTAGTTCTGATTTTATATTGAACTCAAAGCACACTTCTTCCTAGAGACCTAAGGCTATGGGGTAGGGAAAGGGGACAGGGGATTTCTAACGGAGGGCCACAGTCAGTCTTCACCTGACTAATGATGGCTTACACACTTCCTTTGCACCATACTGAGGCTGTTTCAGGTGATCATGCCATCAGACTGTTTCTAGGATAGCTGACTGAATTTGAAGAATCTGAGTAAACTTTAGGGTTTTACTTCTAAGCAAAATAAGAGCAACTACGGAAGATCAGATAATTTTTTATCATGAAATTACCAAAGAATATAAATAAAAATAAGATAACTTTATACTTGATCTTAGCCAAAAGGCTGAAAATTAAAAGAATTTTAAAGTGCAAGTTTTCTTAGAAACCAATAATGTGATATTCCAGCCCATGCAGAAATCCCTCCTACACCAACCTGATTCACTTAATTTAGATTCTCTGTGAAAATTTCCAGACACTGGTAACCAGTGACTTCTCAAGGGAAGTTTCCATGGATAGAAATCCCAGTTAATTGTGCCTATGAAAGTGAGCTTGGCCTTTCTGTAGTAACTACCAGCTATGCTTTCCCTAGCAACACAGGCCTTCCCTTGGGCCAGGCTATCACTCATTGATAACACCTCTGTTTCCACCAGACTCCCAGAGCAGCTTTTTCCAATTCCTTCTGTCAGTCTTCACAGATAAGCAGTCTATCAATGCTTTGCTGGCCAACAAAGGAACCTACAAGTAGTTAGGGTGCCATGGAAACCATGCAACCATGACCATTTTGAGCTCATTGAGATATTTAAAGAACATATGTCTGTTTTTATTATAGCTACATTAAAATCTTGGGCTCTATTTAACAGGAGTCAAATAAAGACAGGTGCATTTTCACAAAAACTATGATAGACCTGGGTTCTCCGTTCATACTTAGGCAATTGGTTTCTGTCTCAAATGCAAGATCACATTCAGTTCTGCTAGACTGCATTTTGGATCCAGTTTATTAACAGTTTTGGTTTTCACTGTCATCTCACATACTTACTTCAAGTCTGATAAGCAAACTATGATGATTTTCCAGGTCCTGACGGAAAGCACTAGGTAACATTCAAGCCCCTGTAGTAAAATTAGGCAGAGAATTTCGTGGAAGAAAGTAATGTTAGAATGAAAAATCACAAGCCTGGTGTCTTGGCCCCCTAATAAGCCTTTGAAAGTCATTATTAAACCAAGAAATCTTTCCAGCTTTGGTAATTTATGACTCTATGAGGTCCTGGGTTCGATTCCCAGCACAAAATAAATGGACTCCTGTAATCCCAACACTTTGGAGGTAAAGGCAAGGAAGATCAGAAGTTGAAGTGTATCTGAAGCTACCTCTGGGGCTTGATGCCAACTTGGGCTAGAGATCTTATCCCCAAGAAATAAATGAATGAATGAATAAAGAAATAAATAAAGGAACTTGAGTGACTACCACACTGTGGAATAGATTGTTACTAATTTCCACATAAAATGATCGTTCAGCCAAGGCTTCTAAGGTTATGAAGCATTGTAGCAGTTGGAATTTGAAACCAGACAGACCTGTTGAGCTACTCCTGAATCTGGTTCTTACTGGCTGTTCAGCCAGCACATCCCTCTTTCATTTCAGTACCTGCATGGTAATACACAGAGTGGTGAAAACTGAAGGCTGCATATGAAGAGTAGGGTTTTATACTTAGTGTCCAATGAACAGTAATCACTGCTTTACATAAACCCAATTAGAAGTATGATGAGAATTGAAATTGTCTTCTCTCCTTTTTTTATGATACATACCTGGGAAAAATCAAGCAACCAATACTAGAAAAACATATTTTAAAAAAAGATAATGTAGGGGGCTGGAGAGATGGCTCAGAGGTTAAGAGCACCGACTGCTCTTCCAGAGGTCCTGAGTTCAATTCCCTGCAACCACATGGTGGCTCACAACCATCTGTAATGAGATCTGGTGCCCTCTTCTGACTTGTAGTCATACATGCTGTATACAAAATAAATAAATCTTTAAAAAAAAAAAAAAAAAAGATAATGTAGCCCTAGAGAACTAAGTTGGTCAATATTTTGTTTCCCCTTTTCTTTCACAGGCCATGCGTAGACTTGCTTCCTGAGAGTGGGTTCAGGGGTCACTGTCAGCAAGGACTCCTAGACAGACATGGCCATCAGGTCATTCTCTGCAAGTGTTCTCTGCACTGATTATTTCTTCGTACTTAAACAGCCATCCTTTTACTGCTATGTTAGAAATATTTACATTTTTAGCTGGGCCGTGGTGGCGCACGCCTTTAATCCCAGCACTTGGGAGGTAGAGGTAGGTGGATCTCAGTGAGTTCAAGGCCAGCCTGATCTACAAAGTGAGTTCCAGGACAGCCAGGACTGTTACACAAAGAAAACCTGTCTTGAAAAACAAAACAAAACAAAACAAAACAAAACAAAAACAATTCACATTTTTAAACTTCTTAGGTATTACACAAGAAACACTTGCCATTTCTATGTCTTAATGTAGAAAATAAGCAGCTTAGCTCTAAAATATCCAAAACCATGAGAATTATCCCTGAAAATCAGCAATGTCCGGTTACTGTGCTCAGTGCTGCTAACACCAAAACAGGTTTGTTGTCTGTGCCCACAGGGTAGGCTCTATCCCTGTTAAGTTGCAGTAAGTGTTGATGCAACACAGACTTTATGGGCAAGTGAGTCAGGAAGGACTAATCAAAAAGAAAGATGATTCCCTGATTGACCCTGAAATCCATGTGTTGTGTTGATTGCAGTGAGAAAGGTAAAATAGAATTACTAATGCACTCATTAATGAGCTTAAAAAAATAAAACCAATCTCTGAAACATAATTTTGTTTAGATTTATTTTGTGTATGAGTGTCTTGTTCTTATGTGTACCATGTATGTGCCTGGTGCCCAAGAGGTTAGAAAAGAGTATCAGATAGCCTGTGTGTGGAGTTATAGATGGTTGTGAGCTGCTGTATAGGTCCTGGGAACTGAATCCAGGTTCTCTGCAAGAGCAACAAGTGGTCTTAACCACTGAGCCATCTCTCTATTCCCTATAATCTCTATTTTAAAAATGCAGCTTTAGCTTATCTTTTTGTGTATAAGTGCTCCCTGTAGAAGGGCAGATAAGCTCTCTTCTACTTAAGGTCTGACATGAGAGCCAGGCATGGTGGTGCACATCTACCATCCTAGGCCTTGCGAGGCTGGGGCAAAAGGAGCAAGAGCTCATGGTCTATTGCGCTGCATAGTGAGACCACATTTTAAAAAATCTAACATGAAGACAATTTTGACCAAACCCTTTTTTTTTATAGAAGACCACGGTGATGAGGACAAGTTTTTCTCTACTATTCAGTAGTACTCAGAGGAAACAGTCATAAATGGAATTCTAACCACTTTAAAAACAATCCAAGGCAGAGTGGTGGTGGCACACACCTTTAGTCCTAGCACTTGGCAGGCAGATCTCTCTAAGTTTGAGGCCAGCCTCATCTTCAGAGCAAATTCCAGGACAGGCTCCAAAGCTACACAGAGAAACCCTGTCTCGAAAAAACAAAAAAACAAAACAAAACAACCCCCCCAAAAACCCAAAAAACTAAAAAGTAAATTATCTATAGTAATCTATATTTAAAGTGAGCTTTTAAATACAAAGTATTCTAAATGGAGTCAATACAAAAATAAAAATAGTTTTGAATATACACATCAGAAATGTGCATTAAAAAATACACATTTTAAGCCAGAATATTTCCTACTTTTTAAATTTTTTTACTTGATATTTTCTGAGTACCAACAATTTCTAGGTATCCATGTACTATATAGTCTTTGGTCTCCTGCACTAACTACATAGTTCATTCTGGAGTAAAACTGCACTTCATTTCTAGAGAAAAACAAGTATGTAGCCTCAACTGAGATGCTCTGCTTGAGAACCATAGGGTGCTCTGGCTCAGATGTGTGCAATTCCTAAATGTCCTTGGTATTCTAAAGGCATAATGTTCTATTCTATTCCTGGTTTCTTCTTAAATACAGTTAGAAGCCATGTGTTGACTTCTGAAGGAAGATGATAGCTGCCTCATGAAGGCAGCTGACCGTGCATTCTGGTTGTAGCTAACCAGGGCATACCAGAATCATACTGCTGTCTCATCCTCATTGTGGCACTTGCCTATAATGGAACAATAGTATCTCTAAAGACTATGTAATAATAGTCTTGCAGAAAATGGATGAATACTTCTGTTTAAAAGAGTAAAATACTGCTTTTTTTCTTTAAAGGAAATACCAAAGTTCCATGTTATAATAAAGCTAGTCTTATAAAATCTTGGGTCCATGGTGACTATAAAAGACTATGTCACAGCACACTCTGGGAATACTGTTTTCTTTCATGCATTTTATGAATAACAAGCATACTGTATAGTGTGTTTAATTTGAAATTAAAGTTGTCCTTTGTTATATTCCTAACCTATAAGATGATTCCACTAGTGTATATGAAATTCAATAGCAAATGAAAAACAAAACCAATACATGTAAATCTGAAAATGTATTATTTAATAAATGTAAAGTTATCTTTTGTTTTGGATTTGGTGTTTTCATCCCCAAGACAGCTTTATCCTGGCTAGTCTCAAGCTTGTGACACTCCAACCTCAGCTTCCTCAGTGCTGAGCTCAACAGGTGTGTGTTACCAAATCTGGCCCCATGTTACCTTTTATACTACTTAGTTGTGTCCTCTCTGAGAAGAGCTATTAAACATATTTTAAATCCGACATTCCAGGTTTGCCACTGCTCATCATTATTTTGATGTTCTCTTTATCCCACTTCTATGTGTAAGCATGTGATTTCATGTGGTAGTAGGTGTGGTAAACATCAGTGTGGTCAACAATGTCCCACAAGTTCTCCCTCTTCTCACCCAAATATATAATATATTAGTGTTCATCATTCTAAGCAAAATTTTCAACCCAGTACTGCATGTGTGTGTACACACATGTATACATACACATAGACACACTGTATAAAGAATTTTCACAAAACAAGTGCATTCCTGTTAGTCATACCTATATTAACACACAAGCATACCCCGCTCCCGGAAAACCTTCACTCCTAGCCATTGACACTAGAATGACAGCTGTCTTAATTTCTAAAACCTGTTTTGTAGTTGTTTTGAGACCTGGGTTATGTAGCCATGGCTGTCCTTGAACTTGTAATTCTCCCATCTCACTCTCTTGGGTGCTGGGATTATGGATATGTATCACCATACCTGCTACAACCTGTTTTATTTGAACTACAATAAATATAACTATTATTTCATTTTTTTCTTTATTTGTGTATTTGTCTTACTTCATTGTTAGAATTATGAGGATTCGTCTGTCTCTGCATCAGCAGCCATTTACTGGTTCTCCTGTTATGTAATGTTCTACTGTTTAAGTATTTAGCTATTCAACTGGTTTTGATTATTTGTACTGTTTGTAGTTTTGGTTTTTATGAATAGTGCTGTGCTATGGGCATTCCTGTGAGGTATTTGTCCATGTTTCAGAAATATTGAGATGCTGTATTGGAGACTTAGGTCTCCAAGATGACAGTCAATAAAATTAAAGTTATTCTGCATCTGTGTCAAGCGAGCTACATAAAGTGTCTGGTTTCAGGAAGAACAGGACATACTTACCATGCAAATAACATTTAAACAATGAAATCCCAAGCCCTTGTAGTTTAATTATACAAACTCTACCCACAAGAAAGCCACATGGATGATGTGTCTAGAAAGAATGGAAGAAACAGAAATAGATATAGTTAGGGGAGAAAGTCAGAGGAACAAAAGAGATAGTTAAAAAAAAAAGTGACAGAACCACAACGGAGAAAATGGCCCTGATGCAGAGAAATGATGGAGAACCAATAAGCAGAACCAGGTAAGCAAGAAGTTGAGTTGTAGTAGAGTTTAACTGTAGTCCTGAAAGTTTAGGAAACACTGGCTGTCTTGGAAGACTGCCATTCTCTGTCCATGTTAGCCTTAGTCAATGTCACTAATTATCACTTAACTCAGCCATCTAGAAATACTTACTAAAAAATCTAATATATGTCGGCACTCATTCTTCTTGGTGCTTGAAATTTGTACAGGAACAAAATAAAGAACCTGCTGTGCTGGGCCATATGTTCTAGCATGGCAAAGAAGCAGAAGGAGAAAATAAAGGGTTTATGACTCTTACAGGAAGAAGACACAGGACCAAGGAAGGAGGCCAAGAACTCAGGAGATGCCATGGTGTGTAGTATGAGAGAATCTTGCTCATTTCTGTGAATTCTAAAGGATACACATAGAGATCAGTCTTCTAGTTTGAGTTTTCTTTTCCTGATATCACATTATCCCAGCATTCTTTTCTGCTTTCTGTTTTCTTCCCTCTATCCTGCCTTCAGCTTTTCCCTTTGCTCATGCTCATCAGAACAGCTTAACCACTTGAAAACAACCCCCAAAATTGGATGTGTTGACTGTTGTTGCTGCCACATAGAAGGAGGTGGATCAGCTGAGGTCTTGTTCATTTACTCCTGCTCCTCTCTCTGCTATTTGCATGTAATGCCACACTTAATTGATTTACCTAAAGCCTGGGAGAAATAATTATCCTTTAAATGACATAATATACTTTTTTTGTTGAGATAATGTACTTTTCCTGGTATAATCACTTATGGAGATATAACCCTGTTAAGCATATCTGCTTTTCTAAGTACTTACTCAAAAAAGTGTAACTTTTCCTTTCCTTTTTTCCTCTTCCTAAGCATGCTTTCTCTAACACTGTGGGCTTCCTTTCTCTTTCTCTGAAGCTCCCCACACTCTTTTATTAGGTGGCTTCTCATCCACCATATGGCTTGGCCTCCATTACTGAACACATATGCTTAATTCAAACTGAATGGTTTTCTCTCTTACTCTTCTTCATCTTCCTCCTCAGAACAGCGGCTGAGATTTAAGCTTGCCAGCCATTGCTGTGATTGGTATAATAAAAAGCGGAATGGCCAATAGCTAGGCAGGAGGTATAGACAGGATTTCAGTCAGAGAGAGGAAGTAGGAGGAGATAATCAAGGCACAAAAGAGATGCCAACAAGACATGGAGGAAGTCGGACATATAGAATGAAAGAAAGGTAAAAAGACATGTGGTAGAATGTAGATTAACAAAACTAGGTTAATTTAAGTTATAAAAGCTAGTTAGAAACAGCCTAAGCTATAGGCCAAGCTTTCATAATTAATAAGTCTCCATGTCTTTTTTTTTTTTTTTTTTTTGTGAGCTGGTTGTCCAAAGAAAAATCCATCTACAGAGGCCTTTCTTTTAAACACTGATAAAATTATCCTCAAGCATTCTTCTTAGTTTTTACATTCTTTTACTAGCAAGACTAGGAAACCTGAGAGAGGATCTCAACACCTGGTAACATGTGGCACTCCAAAGTTTCTGTTAGAGTAGGAAAGGTCTGGACACATTCAAGACTTGTGAGTCCATGGCCTTTATCCATCAGCTCCGAACTGAGTCAGGGAAGGAAGTGGTGAGAAGGGCTGGAAGCAGGACAGGAGCCAGATAATGAAGGGACTCACATACTGAATTAAGGAGCTTAGATTTTAATCTCATCTGGTAAGAGATAAAGGCAAAATGGTGGGTTATATTACCTGGCTAATCCAATCAGCTGACCTAGGTACCTAGAAATAGATTCAGAGGAAATTAAAGTGGAGATGAATGAGGCTTTTGTTTTTCTTTTCTTTTCTTTTTTTTTTTGGTTCCCAAGGAGAGAGTAGGAGATGAAAGGAGACATAGTAGCTTTTGTGATTTAGAAATAAAAGCCAGTTCCATTGATGTGATTGTTTCCATAGTTTATCTTTGCAAGATTTTAGTATTAAATTATATAAAATTATATGAAGTCTTATTTTTATCATCAAGAAAAGGAAAATGTATTATTTTAAAACATGGAGAGAATAGATACTGATTTGAGATTGTAGAGTCACACTTTCCTTTTAATGTGTGAGAGCTTGCATTTTACTGACTTTTTGTGGTTTTACTTGCTCGTAAAAAAGGAACATTTAGTCTCTAAAACAAAGAAGAGATTGCTTAATATTTTTGTTTAAACCAGTTATTAAATGTCTGTGGCAAAATAACAAGCTTTAGTAAATGAGGGCTCTATGTTTCTGCTTCCTCCCAAGGAATTAAAGCACTGGGAGTGTGGTATGTCTGCTCTCCTGCACACTGAGTGGCTGGTGTATCCACACAGCTAGTCACATGGTGTGAGGGAACTTGGGCCAAGGAACTACTCTGGAGAAATGTGAGATCAATTTTGCTCAAGAAGTCTAGGATACCTTCTTCTTGTTTCATCAGCTTCTCCTGCCTTTAGCCCAGGCACTAGACTTTTCATCAGATCCCCATTCATTTATTCATCAAAACTTACTGTGTACTCATTTTATATTTGGCACAAGACTAGGGACTAGGCATCCAGCGAATGGTAAACAAAACAGATACACTCTCTGTTTTAATTAAATTAATAGTTTAATGTGGGAAATGACAGAGAGGCAAACATACCAAGAAAAGCAGTATCACAGAGGATTGGTCGCAGGAATTACAGGTGTGCACCACCATACCTGTACGTACTATGCACTTCAAATCATCTCTGTATTAGTTGCAGGAACCAATAAAGTGTATATATTGTGAGATTAGTTACACTGCATTTTTAAGGAATACTGACAAGTATACATGGATTGAATACAGATACAAGGGTTTTTGTTGTTGTTGTTGTTTTCCCTGAGACAGGGTTTCTCTGTGCAGCTTTGGCTGTCCTGGAATTCGCTCTGTAGACCAGGCTGGCCTTGAACTCAGCGATCTGCCTGCCCCTGCCTCCGGAGTGCTGGGGTTATTACATCCAGCCAGATTTACATTTTAAAAAGGTTCTTCTAAGAAATGTAGATTTGTTTATTTTTGTGTACAAGGCATTTTCCTCAAAGGCTCAAAAGGACCTATCATTTTAGTTCTCACACGAACAAACAAGATGGCAAGGGGCAAGAGCAGGGGATAGAATTCCTGTGGTAGATCCTTCATCACCTTCTGACTGTGTAGAATGGGAAGGCATATTTATCCCAAGTCTGGAAGGTGGAAAAGGAAGAAGGCTATTGCAGAGGTTCAAGATGTATGAGAGACACATTTAGAAAAACTTACTGATCAGGCTTAATGTTGAGGGAGAAGAGGAATTAAGATAATTGCTCCTTGTTTTGGGATTCTGACTGAGTAACTTAATGCATGATGATAATTACTGAAATTGAAGAGGGTTGGCATGGGACACTGCAGTTCCAGAATTTCTGTTTAAGGAGACACGGATGGCCAGGCAGTCAGAAATAAGGGCTGAGGAAATAAGGGCTGAGAGAGATGTTTCCTAAATATATAGTCACATGTCATTTATATCAGTCTGGATGGGTTTGCTCAGGTTAGAGCAGTAAACACACACACATGGCGGGCGGGGGGGGGGGGGGGGGATGGGGGGGGCGTTGTTTTGTCCTTGCTGCAAGTTCACAGCAGGTCCAAATGACTGTTGAAGCAGGTTTCCTCCATGTCATGCGTCAGCATTCCAGGCTATTTTAATCTTAGATATCCACATTTCAACACATGATCACTTTGGTATGAAATAAAGGAAGTTGATTAAGGGAATGAAGGGGCAGGTGCAACATGGAGCTAAAGTGAAGGATGTATAAATGCACTCATTCAAATGTTCTGGGAAAGAGGAACTAGGAGTCTTAATGAGCATAAATAATGTTAACCATGATACTTTATATATCAAATAACAAGGTAGAGATTATGATTAACCCCAATAGAGGCCCATGCTTCAGTTTCTGTGTTATAAAGGGGCAGGGGCCTCAAAACCCCAAATCCCAATTTTGGATGTGTTAAATTCAAGGTGTGTTTATACAAAATGTCAAATAAGAAACTAAAGAAAAATGATAATGAATTTGGAAGATTAAAAAATATCTGGAGTTGGAGAGGAGGGTGTAGTCTAGTGGTCTATTTTGAATAATATTGTTATGGGAAAACATTCAGTGGGTGATTAGAAGAGTAGTGTGGACAGAGACCCGCAGACAAGCCTAACTAAAGGGTGGTCTGGAAAGGAGATGGAAGGAACACTCAGATGGATTGAAGGAATCAAGAGAAAACTACTGAAACTAAGAGAAAGAACTGTAAGGTATATGTTTCAGTTCCCTCAAAGGAAACCCCTCCATTTGCGTAAGGGTCACCCTCCTTTCCTGTGTCTCAACTGAATTAAACCTATTAGTACTGAAGTATCTCTCCTCTTCTAAAACAAGGCTGGCATTTTCCCAACTAACCATCAGGATGTCATGAAACTCGAGGCACACAGGTATCACTCAGTTCTCCCACCACTCCACAGTCCTCAGCACTTGTGCATTTCACTTTTTCTTGCCTAATTTCCCCAAGTGTTTAGCAAAGACCACGGCTTTATTTCCCAGGTCTTATCTTCCCAACAAGGTAGTCTTTGCCCAGAGCATATAGATGTTTTCTCCATCCTGTGCCACTGGTGCTTTATAGCACCTGCCCTGCTCTAAGCATTTTAGAGCATTTGCAAGTATCTGAAATTATTGTTTAATTGTTATGTGTATTCTGTCAATTTTACCACACCAGAAAGCAAGTTCCAAATTAGGTGTGATACTGTACATCTTTAATCCCAAAATGAGGCAGTTGAAGGCGTGAGAATCATGAGTTTGAGGTCAGCCTGGGGGCTACATGATGAGATCCTATCTCAAAAACAAACCAAAATGAAAGCCAGTTCCAAGAAGCTTATAAAGCTTAATTATGGGTAGAAGATGAAAGTTGGGAGCATAAGGAGTGGTCCTCTTCCTCCCAGGGTGGAGTTACCATTTCAGAAATTCTGAGATGGTATGTTGGTAGAAGGGTTGTGGACACCATGATAAAAATAACATTTGAAGCTATGGTAGCAGTGGCGCACACCTTTAATCTCAGCACTTGGGATGAAGAGGCAGGCAGATCTCTGGGTTCGAGGCCAACCTGGTCTACAGAGTGAGTTCCAGGATAGCCAGGGCTACACAGAGAAAAATATAATACTGATTTCTTTAATTATGTGTCTCAAAAATAAATAAAAATAAATAACATTTGAGTGAGCTAGCAAAGTTCAGACTGAGACACAAACAGCATAGTCAAAGGGGGTGCTTTTATGACACACACACCTGGTCCTAGGCCGGGCAACTCTGTGGTTACAACCTGTCTACTCATCTGGAGCAGCGCCTTATCTATCCAGAGTTCTATCACAGTGCCCACATCAGTGCCAAACACACAGCAAATACTCAATAGTTATTGAGTGATTGACAGTGTAAAGCAATAGTCTGTGAAGACAATGGTTGTACAAAATCACTGGTTTTCAAGAGGGTACTTTTCCAAATCACATCCTATTAACAACAAGAAAAAAAGTCTTGGAATCACAATTTGGAACACATTTGACTATCCAATGTTTTATGTACTTTGTGTTACATGCTTAGTTTGGGGGTCACGGTATGCTTACATTGAGATATGTACATTGATTATTACTACAGCAGTTTTGTTTCTTTATAACTTCCAATTTTTTGACCAAGGATACCAGGGTATTTTATTTAATGTGGCTAGTGCCACCTAGTGGACATCATCTCCTTAAACAGGTTTGAATCTAGGGGTTTTATTTACCTGGGAAAGGAAATGATGGTGAGGATGGTTGTTACAAGTGCTGGCTTTGAGGCTGGTTAATTTCACTGGCCAATTTCATCTCCTAAAGACTACTGCAGGCTGAGACAAGCATCCCTATTTGACAGACAAAGGATACTAAGACAAGGAGAGATTGGGGAAGTTTCCAAGGACAGTCAGAGAGTAAATTGCAGAGCCAAACTTTCAGTGCCCTACCCTGTAACTACCGTTCTAAAACATGAAGTCACCTGTATAATTAAAGAAATAAGTGTTATGTGTTTGTATACTGAGAGGTGAGAAGATGACCGTGTGCCTTAGTACCCTGGAGGTAATACAACTTAAATGACAACAGATTTCCATGGAAGCAGTTTGATTATCTCCTGGAACATTATTTAACCCCCACTTATATGCCCTCATCTAATTCTAATTAGCTACTGAAGGTGTTATCTCCTAATAACATAAAAAGTGGAGATTGGGGCTGGCAAGATGGCTTAGTGGGTAAAGGTTCTTTTTTGCCCTTCAACCCTGGAGACCTGAGTTTGATCCCTACAAGTCACATTAAGGTCCAAAGAGAACCAATTTACCCCACAAGTTGTTCTCTGGCTTCCATACATGACCTGTGGATTTCATACACACATATAGTAATGAATAATTTTTTAAGCTGGGGGCAAAGATATCAACATATAGAATTGGAGAAACCATAAAAATTCAGTCTTTAATACAAGAGTTTTAATTTTTTTGTTTGCACTTGTATTTATTTCAAATAAATCTAAAATTATTTCCAATGTTTTATTATACAGTATTTTAGATGCCAGAAAACTTGAAAGAACACTAGTACAATCACCAACAAAAGGTTATATCTGCCTTACCTATACGCTTGTCTCCATATCTACACATCTGAAGATAGCTGTTGCATTGTTATATTCTATTCTAACTACATCAGTATGCATCTCCTAACTCAAGCACCATTATTACTCAGAAAAATAATGCCTTCTGCTATTTTTTTTAGCATATATGTGTTAAAAATGTCTCCAATGTTTTCATGCCCATTTCCTTCTGCATCTGGAGACCAAGTTTAAGTATTGCATTTAGTTCTAAATCTCTTAGTTTCCTATCCCTTTTCTTCCATAAAACCAGATTTTTGAAAAACTAAGATGTGATAATGGCATGCAACTAGATTATCCTTTAGAGATTCACAGTGAAGCATTTACCAATGAAACCAGAAAGGATGTTACAAAAGTACAAGACAGGACTACTTAATCTCAGGTGTAATTTAAATTTGCATAAGTAGAATAATACATGAGACTGATTTACACGATACTTCTGAAAACTGTATGCTCACAATTCTAGATGTATGCTTAAATTTTGCATATTTTTAAAAACTTCAATTAAGTCCATGTGATGAGTTCATGCCACCAAAATATATGAATGAAAAGGTTAAAAATCCAATTTAAAAGCCAGCTGTGCACACCTTTAATCCCAGAATTTGGGAAGCTGAGGCAGGTGAATCTCTTGAGTTCAAGGCCAACAGAGTGGTCTACAGAGTGAGTTTCAGGACAGCCAGGGCGACACAGAGAAACTCCGAGTCAAAAAACAAACAATCCAACTTAAAGAAAAACCTACAACATTCAAGTAGTACACAATAATACAAGGACAGTATTCTAAGAATCCCATTGTGGTGGGTGGGTGTGGTGTTGCATGCCTATAATCTTAGCACCCAGAGGTGGAGGCAGATGGTCAAAGTCAACCTTGGCCATAAAGCAAGTTTATGTGAGTCAAGTTTATGACTATGTGAGATCCTATCTCCAAAACAAAATATGTTAAGTACCTTAACTCATTTTACCCAGAAACAACATTTGCTGTGTGGTCTGAATGCTTGTGTCTCTCCTAAATTCTATGTTAAAACCAAATTGCCACTATGCCAGTATTAGGAGGTCTGGATATGGTTATGACAATATTACAGTGACCCCAAAGAGATGCCTTTCCCCTTTCTACAATGGTAAAGATAATTAGCAGATCCCATTTCTGAATCTATGCTCTAACCAGACACTGAATCTTGGAATTTCTAGCCTTTAGAACTTCAAGAAATAAATGTAAGTTTATAATCCAACCAGTCTATAGTATTTTGTGACAACACCAAATGGATAAGATAATTATCATTAGTACCATGTGGGTAGATAAGCAGCAACATTTCTATGGCAGAGGATGCACTATAACCACAGCAGTCTCTGCCCCACCTCTATTCTAGCAATACAAGGAGCCTGGCTCTCCCTGCTGCACTCTCCTGGCTCCTGTCAGCTGACAACTAAAACAGGCTACACAGCTGGAGATTAGTGGGAGACTGGAAAGACTGAAGAGAAAAGCTAAGAGTAAAATTCTTTATGGCAGCTATGTTGTCTTTGGTTTCCTGTGTTTCAGGTACTTTCTCCACTCTTGTTCCTTAAACAAAGGGCTGAGTGGCTTCTGGCTGGGAGGGAAACCTGGAGAGAGGCATCTGAAGGAAGGTAAAAGGAAAGTAAAGGGGACATTGTGGTTTAAGGTTTAAGCAGGTAGGGTGGTGAGAAGCAGATTGCAGAGATGATGTGGGAAGGATTACCTGGGACAAAGGGAATATAAAGAAACCATATTGAATACCACTATCTTGTAACCCAAATAAAAAATACAAAAGAGACATTGAAGAGAGTTACAATACAGGCTCCTGTTAGTCTTCTTGGTTGCCCACAAGATCATATTGCAGAAGACATCACACACATCTTGATTGCAAGGTATGAAAAACACAATATGGAACTGAATTGGAAACCTCCTTTGTGCTAGCTAGCTTTCAAAGTGCTAGGTGGCTTCTGGGGGATGGGGTGGGGTGGGGGGGGTGGGAGAACCACAGGGAACTGTATGAACTAAAACACCAACCTGCAGGGCTTTTACTTAACTGTGAAATAGTGGAATGACTGTTGTTTAGGTAACCAACTGCCTTCTGATTGTATTTGAGGCCTGCTTCACAAGGGAAGGGAGTAACCCATGCCTGGCACTATAAAACCCACTAATGACTCAGGCCTGTAGAGGTCACAGGCTCAGAGGAGGAACTTAGTGTTGTCACTTAAGGAAACTGACATAGCATTAAATTACATTCTAAATATGTGTTTATACCTATAGATAAAAGCTACTCTCAGCCTTAATCAGAGAACCCTCTCCTCACAATGAATGACAATGAATGCAGAGACCCATGGCTGCCCAAAATGCTGAGAATAAGTCATGGTTGTGGACTTAGGCCTAAGCAAGATATTTACACCACCCATTCTAAGTCTCAGCAAATTTGCAGAAGGGGTGAGAATTATGTAAGAGCTGGAGACAGGGTGAGAGCTGTGAAATGCTATTCTCTAGATGATACAGCCATAGTGGTTACTTACATTGGGCTTAGACAAGATTAGTCCTGTCTACAATCAGTCATGGAATGGGGAGGGGCTCATGAAGTCTTACCTTTTACTACTGAACTGCTGGAGAGTGATAGATTCTGAGAAAGGAGGAATTAATCGTCTTCAGCTGTGTGTGTGTACTGCTGAACCCATCAGACCCACAGCTCCAAGTCCATGGTCACAGAGACAACCCTGGTTAAACCCAATGGGTCACAAACAAAATACATGGACATGAATGTTAAGAGATTTGTGGAGAGCAGGGGGATGGACAGGAATGGTAGAAAGATGTGTGAGGTTGAGAGTGAGAATGGTCTGTAATTGTTATGCATATAAATGTGTAAGAATATATGTAAATAATGACCATGAAAATTTTTCTATGAATATATGTAAATAATGACAATGAAAAATTTTCTAATATTAATTTATTCAAATTATTACAATAAAATGATATTTAGTACATTTTTTCTTTATGTGATTAGTGTTTGTTCTACAAGCATTATATTTTAAACTACTTCCAACTTGAAATATTAGATAATTAGTGAAAAATTAATACATGCTATTTTTCCCCTTTATAATTTTTCTGTGATTGGCTACCATGATCTGATAAGGCATATATTTAGCCAATACATTCCACTCCCCCGCAACCCCTCTTCAGAGTAATGTTTCGGTATTTGTATTGCAGGGCATGTGGGTGCTTTGGTTCTGGGCTTCTTTGATGGCTATTCTTGATTGTCAACTTGACTACATCTGGAATTTATTAAAACCCAAAAATAGAATGCCATATCTGTGAGAGATTTTTGCTTAATTTGACGTGGGAATCTAGATCCTTAAGGTAGGAAGACATACCTTTAGTCTAGATCTTCAGGGCTAGGAAAACCTAACTCTTAACCTGGGCCACATCTTCTGCTGGAAGCCTATATAAGGACATGGGAGAGGGAAGCTTTTGTTCTTTGCCTGCTTGCTCTCTCCTCACAAGCATTCTCTGACTGGCATTTAAGTCTACTTCTTTGGGATTCCAGCATATATTGACAACCAGCTGAGATGTCCAGGCTCATGGACTGAACAACTACTGGATTCCTGGACTTTTCATTCACAGGCAGCCATTGTTGGATTAGCTGGACCACAGCCTATAAGTCATTCTAGTAAATCCCCCAAGATTAATTCTGTAGATTCTGTCACTATAGAGAACCCTAATACAATCTTTTAGCTTCTTTAAGGGCTTTCTGACAACATATTGGCAGACATCAGTTTCTTTAGTGAGACTGAAAAGCTTTCAGATTCTGCTGGCCCTTTTAGGGCTAAATTGACAAGGCATAGTAGATCTGTCAACCTAGGAACATCTTTTTCTTCCTTTTTTTTTTTTTTTTTTTTTACAATAACCATTGGCATCCACGATACATCTGCAAACAGATTTTACTTCTTTCCAGTTCTCTTTGGTCTATAATTCTTAGCTTCTTATTTAACAGCAGGTGCACTCTGCTGTGGATCAGGAAATCTTCCTTTATGGGAAAACCTTGTTTGTCATTCCTACCACTGATTCGAACCACATAACCCTTCCACTCTTTACCCAGAGAATCAGTAGCTACTTCCGTGGCTAGGTGCTTCTCACAGAACATACTAATCTTTCATTCTTCATCCACTTCAACGAGTTTCTGACAGCCAATGACTGGGAAGGAGATATTCAGCTTCATCTTGACACAGCCAACCACCTAGGAGATGCCATAAAAAAGAGCATTGTTTTCCTTTTCAATACTGAGAACTGAATCTAGACCTTTGTATGTGTTAAACAAGTATTCTGTGTGTGTGTGGTGTGTGTGTGTGTGTGAGCGCTATATCATCAGGCTTTTAAATTTTCTTATTTTGAGGTCTCATTAAATTGTCCAAGAAGGCATTGAATTTGTGTCTCCTCCTGCCTCAGCCTCCTAAGTAGCCTCAGGTCTGGTTAAGATCAATTCTTTCCTTACAGTTAATTCATACTTGCCTTGACTGGGACCATCACTGGGATCTCTGGCCTCTTGGTCCACTGTCCTATCAGGCACAACATTTTTCCCAATGTAAGAATGTTTTTTGTTGTTGTTGTTTTTAATGTATCTTGCTAGATTGTGTCATTTATATTTGTTACAGGTCTTTTTTTTAGTCTAAAAATTTAATTTTACAACTTTTTTTCAAGGTTCCCTATATTTATATTTTTTAGCTCTCAAATATAGACCACCAGTACAAGTCAAGCTGATCACTGTCTCTTACGTAAGCCACACATTTTACGTGGTTTAGCTTAAGTCACTCTACAAAGTTTAACAACTCTCAGCCTCAATCCTCAGTAGCATCCCTGAATGCAGGTAACACCACTTAAGGCTACCAAAGTATCTTGACAATCATTAGCTTATGATTCAGAGGCTAGTGGTCTGGCAGTAACAAGAAAATACACACTTTAAGCTAAGCCCATTGGGACATGACTATATCTCTTCATTTGAGATAAAAGGCAGGGTAATTGTCAAGTTTGATTCCAGTATGGGCTACAGGGAAAGACCCTGTTTCAAAAGAGCAAATCAAATCAAAACATCAAAAGTATTATGTATGGGTGTGTATGTACACACACTCAAACAAAGCACATGCACTAGTTGCTTTAGGCTGTCCATTAAAATGACTTCTCACATTTATAAACTTTGGGTCAGCACTGTTCTATATAAATATTAATGTTGACTCTTTTTAAGATTTTTCTTTTATGTTTATCTGTGCCTGTGTGCCATGGTACATGTGGAGGAAAATAAAAATCAGCTCAAAATCAACCCCAAGCTTTAAATCTTAAAACCGGAATCCTTGAAATGATTATAGGAAAATACAGATATAGGCAACAACTTTCTAAATAGGATTCCAATAGATCATGAAATGATAGTGAGAATTGACAAATGGGATTGCTTAAAGTAAAAAGCCGAATAGCAAAGAAAACAATCATCTGAGTCAAGAGACTCCAGTCTCTGTAACTAATCTGACAAGGGGGCTGTTATCCAGAACACATAAAGTGAAATAAACATACATTAAGACAACAAACAGTAAGTAGGCAAATGAACTAAATACAAACTTTTCAAATGGTTAATAAACACAGAGGGAGCTAAAGAGCTGGTTCAGCAGGTAAGAGCATTAAGTCCTTTTACAGAGGACCTCGGTTTGATTACCAGTATCCATGTGGTAGCTCACAATTGTCTGTAACTCCAGTCTCAGAAGATCTTATGCCCTCTTCTGGTCTCCAAGGATACTGCATGTACATGGTGCATAGACATATGTGCAGGCAATACACTCATGCACGTAAATACAATAAAATGTTCAAAATATATATGAAAAATGTCGAAAATCTTTAGCTACTAGAGAAGAGAAAATTTCCCCACTCAGAATGGGTATCAAGAAAACAAGAAGCAACAAATGTGGGGAGGGGAGGAAACTTATACATCACTGTTTGGAATGTAAAATACAGCCACTATGAGAAACAGTATGGAGGTTCCTCAGAAAAAAAAAAACAACAGAATTCCCACATGACCTAGCTATATCACTTCTGGGACAATGCCTAGAAGAATCAGTCATCTTACTACACAGATATTTGCACATCCATTTTCCTTGTGGCACTATTCACTGGCCAACACAGCCTAGGTGCCCAACAACAGATGGGTGATTAAAGAAATGTAGTACATTTACACATGGAATACTATTCAATTATAAACAAAAACAAAGTTATGTAATTTACAGGAAAATGGATGAAACTGGAAATCATGTTAAATGAAAACCAGTCTCATAAAGATAAGTATCACATAGTTCCTCTCATATGTGGAATGTAGGGACATGGAAATAAAAGAGGAACTACTGGGTAGATGGAAGGGGGAACTGGAAAAAGAAATTATAATAGAAGGGGTAAGTATGGTCAAAGTACATTATAAAGGAATGGAAATGTCACAGGAAAACACATTAGTTTGTACAGCTAATAAAAATGAAAATAAAAAGTACCATATAAGTCCATGTACAATCTAACTCACAAATTAAGAGATCATTTTGTCACACTGCTACTGCATTGATAAAAGTATGGCAACTACAGTAAGTACAGACGCTGAAGCAGTGTATGGAAGTAACAGGCCAAATCAAGTAAGAGTCCAGAATTTTACTAAAGTGAGCCTTTAGCAAATTTTCTATGTAACCCAGGTTGCCTTCAAACTTGCAATCCTCCTGTCTCAGCCTCCCAAGGCCTAGGATTACAAGCATGTTCCACCATGCTTGGACAGCCCAATAAATTTTCCTAATGATACACCATAAAATATTGACAAAACTATCAAAGTCTTAATATAATTTCAAAGCCCTGTTTAATTCTAATCCTCTAGCAACACTAGACATTATTATTATTCTATATTTTCATCAATCTGAAGTTTGATGGGGGAGGGTAAAAACATTTCCTTGGTAAAAACATCTCTCAGGCAACTCTAAAAGTTCTTGTACAAAGTGAGGGTTTAGGCACCAGAGATATAAAGTGAGGACATGACCCCTCCAAAGTTGAGGAGAGTTTTTTTTTTTTTTTCCAGATAGGAGAGTACAGCCAGAGGCATCTGAAGGAGTGCAGAGCAGGGAGAGAAAATAGTAGACTAAATATGGCCAGCAGGTTGGACCTAGCCATGAGAGGAGAAAGGGGCAAGGCTGAAACAGCTGGGTTATATAGGTAAGAGAAGCTGGGGGCCGGGGGGTGGGGGTGGGGGGTGGGGGTGGTGTCCATGAGTTGGAGAAGTTTAGGGGAGTGAGGTGAGAAGAGCAACAGGTAGTTGTGAAATTAAGGAAGTCTGAAGGCCAGCACCACAATTAGCCATTGGTCCCAAGTTTCTTTTGGACCAGATGTTAAAAAAAAAATACCACATCAGCACTGTATTTAGAGAACTATCAAGAGTGTAGTGAAAGATTAAACAGACCCATTGTATCTGCCATGAATTCTGGAGTAATAGCACCTGGGCTCTAAAGTAACCTTTTGTAAATAGTGACTGATATCAGAATTGCTCTATAGAAGGAATTTCAGAGTCTTTTGCATAACTTAAGTCTCCAGACTACCTGGCAAACCAGGAAGTTTTGTGTGGTTGAGAATTGCTTAGGAAATAATTCCTTCAAACAATTCCAGATAAAAGGTTTTGGTATTGGGAAACTGATTTGCTAAAGTGCCTTTTGTGTAACAATAGAGGCTTTTGATTAACTAAAGGTGCCTTTTGTGTAACAATAAAGAGGATTTTGTGAAGCCAGGAGGCAGTCAGTTTATCAGAAGTTGACCTTCCTGCTGCTGCAAAGCCATAAAACATGCTGGAGTGACTCTCTTCCTTAGACTGACCTGAATAATACAGAACACCAACATCAGAGAAAGGTTAAGCTTCATGTACCTAACACTTCTTCACTCCCCAATAATACCAGCAACTGAAAGCATTCTGAAGACCACTCAGCAGTTTAACAAAAAATAGGCATTGTTTCAGAAATGTCCTTAGTTGTGAGTGCACCTACAACCTTGTTTGTAAAGCCGCAATGAGTTGGAGTCTTTAAAAAGACCACAATTAAGACAATCATTAAATAACACGGTACACTTACACTATGATCTCGACAGTGTTAGTCACAGCTGTTACTGTGCAACACACAGGACACATTGCTACACATACTTTATTTGGAATCGAGTACCGTGAAAACATTATAAGAAGAGGCCAATGTAATATTTTATTGAACTAGGAACTCTGGCACTGAAAGCGTGAAGAACCCAAGGTAACGATGTCGTCACCAAGGGACGACCATAGAGCCCAAATCCCTTGACTCCTGGGCTGATGTTTTCCACTAATTGTGCTCCTTTCTACTCATCTGAGAGCTTCAAGTGTAAAGGGCTGGAGAAGGCAGAAGACCTCTATGAGCCAAATCTGCGAGGTGGGGATGCTCTGAAGATCCACAGCAACCGCCTTTGACACTTTCTTTTGTTTTGGCTGAGCAAGATGAAAACAGCAACCACAGACCCCAGGGACCAAGAACTGGAACTAGGTACTGACTGTTGTGGTAACTCTCTCTTCCTCGGTCCGGGCCTGTCCTTTCTCACTTCTCCCTCCCGGCCAAGCCTTAACGCTCCCCAATCTCCAATCCCTCGTCCCCATCTTCATTCCTTCATCCCATCTACACACCACTGTTCGACGTCCCCGTCGGACAGGGACCTCCTGGTACTCCCTTCAGTTTTAGCAGGGGTTCACATTGTACACGCGTTTCAGCTGAGAAACTTCGGTAGGAGTCAGGGAAAACCCGCCTGCCGGGTGGGTGTTGGGACTCGTCAGGACAAAGCCTGATTAGACAATGAGAACCTTGCCTCTCTCCCGGACGGAGAGCCCCGCTGTCTCAGCTTCCCTCGGGCACCTATGCGGCGCGCGTGTTTACACTTCCTTATACCCAGCGGCGGATTCAGGGGGCATTCTAAACCGTTACTCCGCCTGCCGGGGTGGGACCAGCCCAACGGCTGAGCCTGCGCTCTGGGCCGGCCGGCCGGCATCGGCGGACTACAAATCCCAGAAGGCCTCGCGCCTCGGGGGCGGGCAGCGGCTCACCTGCCCGCCGCGCTTCCCTCTGGTTCCTATTGCTTTCCAACAGCAATAGGTGTCCTTCATACGGCTGAAGGCTGCCTCCTCCAGGGAGCATTAGCAGTCTCGACACCGAAGTCCTCGCGCCCCTACTCTTTCTGCCTCAGTTCTGGCTATGGCTGACTCCCTCACCGGAGTCGGGCAGCAGCGGCGGCGAGGGAGGGAAGCCCATGCAAGCGACCCGAGCGCACTTCCGCCTTTGGGCTCCGGAAGGTAGAGCGCACGCGCTCGATGCGACTCTGGAGCGACTCACTTCCGCTCCCACTGTGCCCTGCGAGCCGAATCATGGATCACACTGGTAAGGAGGCGGAGGCAGCGGGGGTCCTGGTTTCGTGCCCCCTTGGTTCGTGTGGGACTGGTCTCCCAGCGTGCACAAGGGGCTACTCTTGCCCCACTGCGCCTGGACGTGGCGGAGAGGAAGCAAGCTTACAGACCCGGTCCCGGGCTGGGCCTCCTGCTCCCCGGCCTACCTTTCGGAGCGGTGCCTCCATCCTCGAGACCGGCAGCACTGCTTCTGCGGTGCTGCTGAACTCGCTTTGCGGACACTGCTCCGCGCACCTTGTTGGGAACGGGAGGGTGCCAGTTCTTTTCTTTTCTTTTTTTTTTTTTTCCTTCTCATTCCGGTTGCTCTGCACTTTGTGCTGGGGAAATAAACGGGTGGATTCCACTTTCGGAATTGGAGAGCGTCCGGACGCTGAGAGAGAGTGGTTGGAGACTTCCTGCTGCCTCCCAGCTTCGGGTAGCTGCTGCAGTGGTCACCCTCTGTGGTTATTGTCTCTTTGGGTTTTCACGGACTAGAGGCTAGAGAAAAGAGTCGGATATAGTTTTCGAAGTTTTAAGCAGAGCATCTTTTCTAAACCCAAAGCATGCCCCCGCCCTTCGGCCTTGCCCTTTCGCATCTTTTGGGGAAATACAAAAAAATTTAAGATCAAGACATTTCCATCGCATATTCCAAGTAGTAGTGGCTTCAAAGTTTATTTCTGTGGGCTTCGTTTTCTTGTTCTTAGTTATTGAATGAGTGCACTTGGCTTTGAGTGCTTCCGACAAGCAGGAGGAAAAGGCTTTTTCTTTTAAGAGTTGACAGAGATGCCCTCAAATAACTACTTAATTATATAATTGCCTGCAGATACTCGTAGGCTTGGAGATAGAATGATGAGCTGGTAAACAATAGGACTGCGTCCTTGCCTTCGAGTTTACATTCTATCAAAAGGGGCAGGCAGGTTGGTTTCTTTTTAAAAAACCGCCTACAGATTGTGGTGAGTACTTTAAGAAAATAGGTGCTTATGGAGTAGAAATTTCAGAGAGTGCCAGGGAAAGGTGTTTTTGGAATGGTAAGATGTAGAGAAGGCCAAATATCTGTGGTCTAGTTAGCAAGAGGGAGAGCCCTCAGTTGAGAAGGGAAGGAAAACACAAGTTACCTTGTTTGTGAATTTGAGAATCATGGTAAAGGGTTGAATTTTAAATGGTTACGAAGCAGTTGAATAAAACTAGGAGCATAATATTTTAAAAATGACCCCAGCTCTTCTATGGAGAATGGTGTAGGAGAGTAAGAACAGGAGTAAATAAATAGTTTAGGCGATGGTTGCAGTGGCCCAGAGGGAGGCTCAGTTTAGTGAAAGGATAGCTCAGTGATAGAACAACTACCTAGCTAGCACAAGTCCCTAGTTCAATCCCCAGCAAGGCTGTGGGGGGAAAACTTGAGGCGGAGCACAGACAATGGGCAATTTCAAATATTTTGGTGGAGAATCCAACAGCTGCTAATGGATTGGTTTGTGGAAATATGTGAGAAAAATGAGAAAAACTGAGTTTCTCATTAGAGCATCTTGGTACTGCATATATAAAATATCCCAGTTTCTAAGTTGTTAATGAAAGGTTGCCTGGGGAGATAGAAATCATTCTAACAGAAAATAATCACTAATTATAAGCCAGCCAGATTTTTTTTTTTTAAAAATTTCTGCTTAAATCAGCAGTTTTAAATTACTTATGAGACAGTCATCTTAATGTCTTAGTGTTGATTGCTGCACATTTTGAGGGAAAAAAAAATCAAACTAAGCAAAAGACTCAAACTTTCACAAGACTCATATAAATACAAATTTGAAAACTATTTGAATCACAGAGCCTTTGGCAAATCCAGAAATGCCAGTTAGCTAGTTATTTGATGATTTCCTGACTGAATAGACTTCTCAGAATAATATTTTAATTTTTCAAAATGTGTATGCATTAGTGTTTGACCTGCATGTCTTTGTGAGGAAGTTGAACCCACTGGAACTTGAGTTACAGACCCTTGTGAGCTGCCATGTAGGTGCTGGGAATGGAACCCCGGTCCTCTGGAAGAGAGCAGCCAGTGTATTGTTTTGAAACTATTACCACATTTAAAGGTAGATTCACGTTAGATGGCCAATTAACCACTGAGCCATCTCTCCAGCCCAGAATAATGATTTTATTGTCAAAGGATCAAGACGTCTTGTAAATGGAAGTATTGAAATAGAATTTTGTCAGAAAAAAAAAAAACAACTCCATAAATCAATCTCCCTCCCTGCCTCCCTCTCTCTCTCCTCCCTCCCCCTCTTTTTTTTTTTTTTTTTTTTTTTTTTTTTTTTTTTTTTTTTTTTTTGGTTTTTCGAGACAGGGTTTCTCTGTGTAGATTTGCGCCTTTCCTAGAACTCGCTTTGTAGACCAGGCTGGCCTCGAACTCACAGAGATCCGCCTGCCTCTGCCTCCCAAGTGCTGGGATTAAAGGCGTGCGCCGCCGCCGCCGCCGCCGCCGCCGCCGCCGCCGCCGCCGCCGCCGCCGCCGCCGCCGCCGCCGCCGCCGCCGCCGCCGCCGCCGCCGCCGCGGCCCGGCCTCCCTCCCCCTCTTTTTCTCTGCAAACAAGTGTTGCTTTATTTAATGTTTCTCTGGATTGCAGAAGTTTCAGCACTGGGCTGTGAGCACAGAGGAAGCCAGGCAAACCCAAGGCCCTCAGGGGTGGAGGGAAGCAGAGAAAGGTGATGCCCCTGAAATTCCTCCAAGGGCAGCCCTGTCCACATGCTCCCAGGTCACAGAAGTGCTCAGGTCAATAAGACCCTACCTACACTTGATTCATTCTTTGGTCATTATGAGAGTTAGTTAGCACTTAGGTAAAAGTAACATAAATTTTGTAAAATGCTGTTTCATTCTTTTTTGGGAGGTGGATGCTGGTGACCTGAACTCAGGATCTTCAGTACCTTTGACAGTTTCTACCAATACCTTGGCTCTTTTTTTTAAAATCTTTTCCCTTTTTTTTCTTTTTTCTTATGTACATTGGTGTTTTGCTTGCACGGATGTCTGTGTGAGAGTAACAGATTTCCTGGAATTAGAATTACAGACAATTGTAAGCTGCCATGCTGGGTGCTGGGAATTGAACCCAGGTCCTCTGGAAGAGCAGCCAGTGTATTGTTTGAAACGATATAATGAAGTGTTACCACATTTAAAGGTAGATTCACATTAAATGGCCAGTTATTCTTTTTATCCCTTATGTAATATCCAGACATTTCTTAATTATTATGTGTTGTTGTTTTGATACTATATATATTCAACAACGTGTATGTTACGTTTTTATTTTTAAAAAAGCCCCAGAATGTTGTCACTTGAAATCTGTGAAGCAAACAGTAGCTTTAAGAAACAGCAGGCTCTACAAAGAGTTCCAGGGCAGCTAGGGCTACACAGAGAAACCTTGTCTCAAAAACAAAAGAGAGCAGACTCTGGACTAGAGAGATGGCTCAGCAGTTAAGAGCACTGGCTACTCTTCCACAAGACCCAGGTTCAGTTCCCAGCACCCAGATAGCAGCTCCTAACTGCCTCTAATTTCAAGGGGATCAGACACCTTCACACAGACATACATGCAGGCAAAACACAAATGCACATGAAATAAAAATTTTATACACACACACACACACACACACACACACACACGTACAGCAGGCTCTTGAAAGGGCTAGGCTGGCTGTTCAAATAATGGAGAACTCAGTTGTGTGAGGTAGTTGAAAGATGCAGATAAAGTGTTCTATTTTCATTCACTAAGGTAACATCACTAAGATATCCGAAGGGCAACAACTTAGTTTTCATGCAAGGGAAAAAAGGTCATCTGTCATATCTCTACAGCTGGTAGGTACTTCTATATGAATGAACAAATGCAGTGAAGACTGTTGAAATATACAGACATTTCATACAGAAATGAACAGACATTCCATTTTAGTGCAGTCTTGAAGGTTGATCAGATTGGGTTTATTTTATTCAAGATTGTAGCTATTCATGTAATCCCTTTTCCATGAAAAATTTTAAGAGGAGTTCCCTGTTACAAGAGTAGAAAGTAGACAGATGTTTAGTCATTGAAACCCATTTTGAATTACATTTGGCTTTACCAAATTTAATGTGGACAGTTTGGCTATAAGTTTTGATTGTAATTCTTGCAGGAATTCTGTTCATTTATTTGTGTTTGAAACAGTACAGTTTAAAAGTTACATTTGCATTTCCTATTTTTAATCATTTCCCTTTTTGTCTTAAGGTAAAGTTGAATATTTTGTGTTACATATCTTTATGTACTTGAAAAAGTAAAGTTTTATATGAGTCAGTCCTGTGAAATAATGTACCTATTATTCATGGACAAGAATTCCTTTTTATTCCATAGATGATAAGATTTTTAAAGACCAGAAAGTTTCAGTTGTTGAGACCTAAGTCTAAATACAGTTTTCCATCACAGTGTTGACTTCTTAGCTAAGGATGTCAGTTACCCATATCTCTAGAAGTGTTACAACACAAGTAATGCACTATGTGTTCTATTAAATGGTATAATTTTGTAGATCCCTTGAATACTTTTTAGAAAGAAATGTTATGCTTAAAGGAATAATTACCTGTTTAAAACCAACGCATAGACCAGCAAGATGACTTAGCAGGTAAAGAAAGACCTGCGAAGGACTGGAATTCAACATCTGGGCCTCATGTGGTAGGAAGGGAGAACCAACTCCCACAGTTGTCTTCTGATCTGCACATGTCCATTGTGGCTCCAACTGCACTCACAGGCACATGCCCTCGTGCACACAGACCAAAATTAAAACAATTTTCAAATACATATCAGATATCAGATTGAATATTGGATTTCTAATTTTATTATTTGTCTATTACTAAGTTTACTGAGTGGCCACTTTGCATGTTTAATTATTAGACACATATTTTGTTTTTTCTCCTTTATAATTAAAAAATCTATTAAAATTTGTGTCAGAGGTTTCTTTCCTTGCATTTTTATTTTATTTATTGTATGTACATTTGTATGAGTATGTCACATCCCCTAAAACTGGAGTTTCAGGCAGTTATGAGCTGCTATGTGGGTGCTAGGAATTGAATCTGGGTCCTCTGGAAGAATAGCTAGTACTCTTAACTGCTGAACCATCTCTCCAGCTCCTTCATGCATATTTTGTTTCTGTAAACTACTATGGAATTATATGGGAATTTTTATTGTTCGAAGTTCTAGAAAGTGATAAAGATTCTTTAACTTTTATCAACTTTTGAAAGGGTTCCATGTCTCAAAAAAGGGTAAGCAAAGTCATTGCTTTAAAGGTTTATTTCAAATGAAGAACATTAGCAGAGTTACACTTAGGTCAGTCTAGTATTTAAAATCATAACCAAGATCTTTAATTTATTGTTTGATGTTGATTTTATCTTTATACTTGTAGAACACTTTTCAAGAAGAAAAGTAAAAGAAATTACAACTTCTTTTTTCCATTCATGTAGACAATGAATTACAAGGCACTAATAGTTCTGGATCCTTGGGTGGTCTTGATGTTCGCAGAAGAATTCCTATAAAACTCATCTCCAAACAAGCCAACAAAGTTAAACCTGCACCTCGAACTCAAAGGAATATTAGCAGGATGCCTGCAAAGGCCCCACCAGGTGATGAAGGTAACTTGTTTAAACTAAGACGTTTAACAGTTGTGTTGTTTTATCTGAGTGCACCAATTAATCTATTTGATTTTATTTACTTAAACCTATTTTAAAATTTTAACCTTACACGCTCTTTATTTTCTAATCTTTTTTTCTCCCTTTATAAACCCCCTTATGACCTTTCCAAAGAATCTAATCAATATTGCAGAGAGCATTACATTAAAAGTAAAATTTGTTTGTACGGCCCTCTCCAAAGCTAATGTTTGTTAAGATTTTTTAAGTAAGATCGGTAGTGATGGCCCATGCCTTTAATCCCAGACGAAGGAAGCTGAGGCAAAAGGATTGTAGTTTGATGCCAGACATCAAACTACAAACAAATGAATGGTCTCAGGTATTTTAACTTTTTTCTAGTTATTTGTTTGACTGTAACTGTTGTATTATAACATTAAAAACTTGACTTGGGGGATGGCAAGATTAGTGAGTAAGGGCAATTGCCACATAAGCCTGGTGACTTATGTCCATCCCTAGAACTAATATAAAAGAGGAAGGATGAGAACTTATGTCCAGAAGTTGTTTTCTGACCTTCACTGGCACACTGTGCAAACCTATGCCCCCATATCATGTCCACAACAAATTAAAAAAAAAATTTAAAGACTTGACTGGTACGTTTTAGAATTTATCAGATCCTGCTAAATTACTCTTCAGAAAGGGGTTGTTGGTTTATACTCACATCAATATTTCTTATTATTAACAAACTTTTTTTGAGGCAGGGCTTTTGTCCTTGAACTTGAGCAGTTTTGCTGCCTCAGCCTTGTGAGTGCTGTTGTCACAGGCAAGAGCCACTGTGCCCATGACAGAAACTTAAGTGTGTGGATGCCCTTTTGCAGTATTAGCCATTTCTTGTCTGAGTTCCATCATCTGGTTTTGATTGGTGCCTTTCTCTTAGCTTTTGAGTTCTTTGTAAAAGTGGCAATGTTAAATGTCTGTAGTTCATTTATCTTTTGAATTTTATGTATAAAATATTACTGTAAAGAATTTGAACATTCTAAGTAGTCAGTTGAGTTTGCTCTTTCACTTTCCTGTCTTCTCATTTATTAGAAGTCAACAAACTGGCCTATGAGTCAAATTTGATTCCTTTAAAAAAAAAAAAAGTAAAGTTACCATTCAGTTGAGTATTAATAGCCAATGGCTGCTTTCTCACTATCATGGCAAAATAGAGTAGATTGATATGACCTAGAAAGCCTAAAATTTGTACTATGTAACCATTTGTAGCAACAGTTTATTGACCCATGTTTTAGAACATTTATGGATTTTTTTTTTAAATGAAGTCTTGCTTTTTTAATTTTTATCCAAAACAGTTCACTAGCTCCCCAAATATTGGGTAATCTGTCTTTCCTTCCAGAATGGAAATCTTGCTGTTAGCATGCATTCAAATTCTAGGAGGACTTATCTTACTCCTAAATTCTGTTCTTTTCAGAACCAAACTGCTTTCGTTGTACTTTATAACATATCTTTATTATATACTAAAGTAGTAGAGTTGAAGTTAAAATGTTACAAATTACAATAGTGAGTTGGGATATGTTCAGCTGAGCAAAGGCCGAGTACAGCAGTTGACGTGGCTGCTGCACTGGTGTAATCTAGGCTTCCCCACCCATGTTGGCCTTTTGTAAATTATTTTTTAACTACATATAATATACTTTTTTATGATCAAAGTGCAAAAAAAGAAAAAAAAGCCAAATTCCCCTTTCTACACTTCTTCCTGTAGGCGGAGATTTTCGTTGGGACAGTTGGCTCCCAAATAACCACTCAGAGACTTATTATTAATTATAAAAGCTCAGCCGATAGCTCAGGCTTATTACTAAGTAGCTCTTACAACTTAAATTAACTCATTTCTATTAATCTACGTGCTGTTCCGAGGCTTGTGGCTTTTATCTCCTGCATGTTCTGCTTCCTTTCTGCCGGGCTGACAACTCCTCTGACTCTGCCCTTCTTCCCAGCATTCTCTCTGCCCCCAAATCCTGCCTAGCTATGAGCCAATAGCTTTTTATTAACAATGAAAGCAACACATATTTACTGTGTACAAAGATTGTTCCACAGCATTTTCCTATAGGCATTTCACCCACATCCCAAAGCCATACAGCCCCTTCTATAGGGAACTACTATTGCTCTCATAAAAGAGCAAACTGAAAAGATAATTTTTGAATTTTGAATTTAAAAAATACTCTCTTTTTCTAAAACTGATCAAAATGGAGTTTCAGATACAGGTATGATAACTGTAAATACATCTTTAATGATAAGAGAACAGCTTGTGCCACTCTGAAAAGTAGTCATGTGTGCTACGTTTCCCTAGACCGCTGACCTCAATAATTTCTGGGTTTGACATGTTGATTTTTTTTAGCTTGAATTTTAATGACCCCAGTTTTTATGAAGTTTAAATGTATCATATGAGAGCTTAGGGGCATTCAGTTGTCACTGATAAGAACTTCATGACTTTGAACTATATAGTTTTGTTGGGATTAATTAAAAAGTGTAGTGCAGCTGGGTAATGGTGGTACACGCCTTTAATCCCAGCACTTGGGAGGCAGAGGCAGGTGGATCTCTGTGAGTTCAAGGACAGCCTGATCTACAGAGCGAGTTCCAGGACAGCCAGTGCTACACAGGGAAATCCTGTCTTGGAAGTAAAAATAGTGCTATGTCAGCTTTAAAAACTGGCTTGACTTTCTGTGTGTGGATCTATGTGTACACACTAGTATCTGTGCACAAAATATGTGTGCTTTGGCTACTCTGTTTACCAGTTCTAGAGCCAAAAAGAGTCATGAGAACCTTGGCACCTTAGATATTTTTATCTTTTTGTTTTTGTTTGTTTGTTTTATGAGACAGGATTTCTCTGTGTAACCGTGGCTGGCCTAGAACTTGCTCTGTAGACCAGGCCAGCCTTGAACTCAGAGATGTACCTGCCTCTGCCTCCCAAGTGCTAGGATTAAAGGTGTGTGCCACCACCGCCCGGTGGTATTTTTGTCTTCTTAGCTTTACTTAGGTAATTGGATGGTACTGGACTTCCCATTAGACTGTTCATTGGTTTATGTTATTTTGCTTGAGAGGCTTGCCATCAACTTTTTAGTTAGACTAGAGATATTCAGACCATTTGATCTTCCTAGTGTCCTGTTACGTGATATATATGCTCCAAAGGAACAGATACTGGTATTTTACCTCTTTCAGTTTGGGTTGTTGACTAGGGAGAGGCTTTAGCTAAAAAGATCAAATGTATTCATCTGTTATTTCTGAAACCATTCTCACTTTGAGTGGGAGGTCATAAAAAGGCTGCAGAATTCATTATGTCCTTTGGCAATCAAATCAGTCTCTTGTAGCCTGATACCACTTTTGTAGGTGGTTTAGAATAGATGATGATACTCTCTTTAAAATTGGTGCAGTAAACATGATGGTGGTAATTGGTGAGGTTTTATAATAGAGACAGTGTGGGGAGTTGATAAGAGCATTGAATAAGAGACTCTGACAAGTCTGTTCTTGGCCCTGCCACTAAGCTTATATGGTGGTTTCCATATCCAGTGTATATTGTCCTCTGTAAAATACTAGAGATGGACTAGATGATCACCAGGATCAGCTGGCATTTTAAACTAGTTTTGATATTTATATTCTTAGATCATCAGAAATGTTTTTCAGTAAATAGGTCTATTTTGTCATGTAAATATACTTTAAAAATGAAATTTGAAGTTGGAAAGATGTAACATAATTTTTTTTCCTCTCAGAAGGATTTGATTACAATGAAGAACAGCGGTATGACTGTAAAGGAGGCGAACTCTTTGGAAATCAGCGAAGATTTCCAGGACACCTTTTTTGGGATTTTAAGGTATAACTAAAAATGAAAAATTAAGCATTGAGTACTAGTATGAATTTTTAGTGTATCTGTAACTTTTAGCACACATAAGGCCACTTGCTTGTTTCTACATCTCCAAAAATAATTTAAGGTAATTTTCAGTAAACCAAGTAAAATCAACAGCCACTATTTAAGAAGGAAAATAAGCAGAGTTACACTAAGCAGCTTTTATTTCTGTTTGTAGTAACGACTATTATAAAATTCTAATCATTTCACTATGTGAATTGATGAGTACAATTTTCAGGATTGCTTTAAGAGGAAATTTTAATTATCATTTCAACAGATAAACATCTTAGGTGAAAAGGATGATACGCCAGTTCATTTCTGTGACAAATGTGGATTGCCTATTAAAGTCTATGGAAGAATGGTAAGTACAAATAAAGTATAGTTTACTATTTTTTATAACTAATTTTAAAACATAATATGTACAAAAAGGCTGAGAAGTTCTACAACACAACGAATTTAATGTAGTTATACTTTACTTTTATTGGATAGTTTCAGGAAAAACACTCTAAGATAAAACACATTTAGTGTTCTTTCTCAGGAGCTTTCAACTTCCAGGGACTTTAGTCAACCTCAATAGGTTCACATATATATCTGAAAATAGAAGCAGGTGCCAGGCAAGAGGACTAATCCTGTAATCCTAGCACTCTGAAGGTTGAGGCAGAAGGATCATAAGATCAAGGCCTGCCTCAGATACATCAGAATTTAAGGCCAACCTGAGGTACATGTGAAATCCTGTCTCCAGAAATACAGAGTAAAGCATTAGCAGATGTGCACATATTTACTTATTGGGAAAAGAGCCAAAGTTTTTAAAACATTTTCAGAAAACTTGTGATTAAGCCAGGCATTGGTGCACATCTTTAATCCCAGCACTCAGGAGGCAGAGACAGGCAGATCTCTTCAGTTTGAGGCTAGGCTGGTCTACAGAGTGAGTTCCAGGACAGCCATGGCTACACAAAGAAACTTTGCCTCAGGGGGAAAAAAAAAATCTAATGAATTAATTGTTAACTGCTGCTGGTATGTAATCATAAGTCCTCATTTAAATATTTCCTGTATGCCTTCTATCTGTAGATGATGGTACTATTATTGAAATATTCTAAGTTGTTCTAGGATGCCTAACTGTGGTATTTTTGTCTACAGATTCCATGCAAGCATGTCTTTTGCTATGACTGTGCTATTTTACATGAAAAAAAAGGAGATAAGATGTGCCCAGGGTAAGATATGGTTGTCTTTAAATTATCTAATAGTAGTGGTGGTTTAAAGGTTATAGAGTGATGGAAATAGACAAGGATGCAGATGTGCCGGCTGAGTTGGTTTTAGACTTCTCTGCAAGATGGAGCTAACCATTGTTTGTTATTCAGAGTAGCTAAAATGATGAAATCTCTTTGGCATCATAGGAATGGTGTTGGAAACTAGAACCATTGTTTTTGTTTGTTTGAATGGGGCACGGAAGCATGTATAGTATGGTTGGTGATTGAGAACAGTCTCTTTCCAAACTCAGAATTAACATTTTTTAAAATTACTAATTGTATGTGAATAATGTGTGGAGGTATAAGCATGTGTAAGGGTCAGAAGGCAACTTTGTGGAGTCAGTTCTCTGTTTCCAACTTTACATATGTTCTGGGGATAGAACTTGGATTAGCAGGCTTGCTTAGTAAGCACTTTACCTGTAGAGCTGTCTCACTGGCCTCAGGATTAGAATGCTTGAGTTCAAGTCCCTGTGTTGCTATTTATTAGCTATGTGATATAAGCTGGGTTTTATGTCTATAAGCTCCATGGGTGGGTTATTTTTAAGATTAAAAGAGGTTGAATGGATAGATAGATGGAACAGTAGAATCTGGCATATAATAAACACTATGCCTGTATAAGTTCTTACTATATAAAAAACAAATATGTCTTGAGTGATATGACGTTATGATAGACTTGAAGTTATGCAGCACAATGTCTATTTGGGGATGGCTCTAGAATAAAATGGAATTTATATTAATTTAGAACCTCTGATAAGGAAGCCTTGAGAAAAATGGAGTGAAACTTCCTTGGGTTAACTTGTAGCATCCCCGTTTTTCTCTAAACCCATACTTGAAAGTACCCCAAGCAGTAGTAGTAATTGCTAATGAAGGTATAAGGAAAGATTTCCCCATTATGGTGTAGGAAATGGATGTTGCTAGGATATAAAGGGATGATTTGTTATGACCCAATGACAACTGATTTTCTTGGCATATTTCATTGGATTTTTAAAGTTACAGATTGTAAAATATATGCTGTGTTAAAAGGAATGGTTCGCCGGGCGGTGGTGGTGCACGCCTTTTTAATCCCAGCACTCGGGAGGCAGAGCCAGGAGGATCTCTGTGAGTTCGAGGCCAGCCTGGGCTACCAAGTGAGTTCCAGGAAAGGCACAAAGCTACACAGAGAAACCCTGTCTCAAAGAAAAAAAAAAGGAATGGTTCTATAGAATTCTAATTCTAATTGGAAGTATGTATTGTTGGTTATTTTCTCTAGTGCCTACTTCCCAACCCGGTGTACATTCATTTTAAAATTACATAGCAAATATGCTTGAAAATGTGATGAAACATTACATGTAGTGAACATTAAAAGATTTTCTCTTTTACATAGATGTTCTAATATTAATATTTAAAAGCAAAATTTAGTTTTTAAGTAACTAAATGTGTTCTAGTATGCACCTCACCTATGTAATCCTTAGCTGTTTAGAGAGAAAGCTATTCAGACCCAGTTCAGGAAGTAAAGTTAGCAACCAGAATTAGTATAAATAGTATATACTACTGCTTTTAAGCATCATCCGAAAGACAAGACTTCAACCTATCTAACATGGAGATGTTTCTGAGTGTATAGTGAATTAGATGGTAGAAAAGCAAGGAATACACAATGGCCACAACTGAGAAGCACACTAGCATCAAGAGCACTAGCTTTACAGTGAGACAACTGAACTTTGAGTTCCGTAGTTGTGAATGACAGATCCCTTACCATTCTTGAATACAGGTCATAGTATAGTTAGAAAAAATTAATGAGTTCTAAGTTTGGGAAAATAGGTCTCTTAAGTCATTCTCTTTGGTGTTACAATTCAGAGTTTTGAGGTAAAAAATATTCTCAGGTTGGTAGAAATGCTAATGATTAATGTGTGAGACAAATAGGGAAGATTAAAGGTTCACTAACGGTAATTAAATATTTTTTTAACTTTTGCAAATGTGTAACATTTTTAAAGTAAGCAAAATGTTTAAAATAAATGTGCTCTTTTGTATCTGTTTTTAGTTAATCAACTTTTTCCCTTCCTGTTCAGCTGTAGTGATCCTGTGCAGCGGATTGAGCAGTGTACACGAGGCTCTCTCTTCATGTGTAGCATTGTTCAAGGTTGCAAGAGAACATATCTGTCTCAGAGAGACTTACAAGCTCATATCAACCATCGCCATATGAGAGCTGGAAAGCCAGTTACCCGTGCTTCACTTGAGAATGTTCATCCTCCTATTGCCCCACCACCAACTGAAATCCCCGATCGTTTCATAATGCCACCAGACAAGCATCATCTAAGCCATATTCCTCCAAAGCAGCACATCATGATGCCACCACCTCCTTTGCAGCATGTGCCACATGAGCACTATAATCAGCCACATGAGGATATTCGTGCTCCTCCAGCAGAATTGTCTATGGCTCCACCTCCACCTCGTTCAGTCAGTCAGGAAACCTTTCGTATTTCAACAAGAAAACACAGCAATTTAATAACTGTCCCTATTCAGGATGACTCAAGTTCAGGTGCTAGAGAACCACCACCTCCTGCCCCAGCACCAGCTCACCATCATCCTGAATATCAGGGCCAACCAGTGGTATCGCACCCTCATCATATTATGCCTCCACAGCAACATTATGCACCACCCCCACCTCCTCCACCACCAATAAGCCATCCAATGCCACATCCTCCCCAGGCTGCAGGTACTCCTCACTTGGTGTATAGCCAAGCTCCACCTCCACCAATGACCTCTGCTCCACCACCAATAACCCCTCCCCCTGGACATATTATTGCCCAGATGCCACCTTATATGAATCATCCTCCTCCAGGACCCCCCCCACCTCAGCATGGTGGTCCTCCTGTAACTGCACCCCCTCCTCACCATTACAATCCTAACTCTTTACCCCAGTTTACTGAAGATCAAGGAACTCTGAGCCCTCCATTCACACAACCAGGAGGAATGAGTCCTGGTATATGGCCTGCACCAAGAGGGCCGCCACCACCTCCACGAATGCAGGGCCCGCCTTCTCAAACCCCACTACCTGGACCACATCATCCAGATCAAACAAGATACAGACCATATTACCAGTGAACTGAAGATATGACAAGGAAAAAGATTACATTAGTCAATCTTTTAATTTAGCTTTGACTGTTGGGGGAAGGAAAAATACCTCTTTTGAAGTGGCTATAAAACACAGTCTTATCCCTTAAAATGGTTTTAAATCTTGACCTTAGGATTGCTTTCAAATACTATACTGTAGTGCAGATAAGTGGCTCAGTTGAGCACACATGTATCTTAGCAGCTGTTACTTTGGTGTGGTAAATTGACCCAGAAATGACCATTTGTATAAAATTTACAAATTTTTCACTGTTCCATTTTCAAAAATACTGCTTTTATTAAACCCAATGTTTAGTTTTTCTTGTGATGCATTTTGTTAACCTATATAAAAGGATTAAATTTCAAGATGGTTGTAAAAAATGCTGTTTTTATGTGAATTTAAGTACAACCACATTTTTTTTTTTAAACCATATGTTTTACCACTAATTTTCCAAAGTTAAAGTCCTAAAAATAAAAATCTACTAGAATTGTTACCAGGCAGACTGTTACATGATAGGGAATTACTTCACATTTTAGGCACTGAAATTTCAAGGGGTAGTAATTATGTACTTGGATTCATTTTTGTCTTTGAACTGCCTCAGGAGTGCCAGAATACATCAGAATTCCTGTAATGGTGTAGTTTGACATGCCCCGGGGCATTCTAATCATTTGGAAAATGACTGGCTTTACAGGCTCTAAGCTGTGGATGAGATGCTGTCCTCATTGATGCTTTTCTCCTGAGTGGTTAGAATCACATGATCCATCACACTTACTCTTAAATTATGTCACTTTATAGGATAGCTGGAACGATGTTATTTGGATGAAGTGTGTTCTGTGTTCACTGTCTTAACCTACATGTTTAGGGCTGACTAGGCTTTATTTAAATTCGCATTTCTTCATAGTAGTTTGATTCTGTGTTTTAGTGTGTTCTTGTTTATGGGGTTTTAAACTGCAGCTTGAGTGCTGTGGAGGAATTTGACTGATGTATTAGCAAAGGGTGTTTCTTATAAAACCACAACCTAGCATTTACTCAGGTTTCATTGCTGTGGTGAGTTTTTCCTCTAAGTTGAAATTTTAAAACTTAATTATTTCCTCCTTCTCCTCCTCCTCCTCCTCCTCCTCCTCCTCCTCCTCCTCCTCCTCCTCCTCCTCCTCCTCCTCCTCCTCCTTTTGTAAAGCATTCTAACATTGTAGCACAGAATCAATAGTGAGGACAACCTGATAATTTTGAATTGGACAGAAGAAAAGTAATAATTAGATTGTGAATTTCAGTGCCATGTAAGGTGCCTTTGGAGTCAGTGTTTGCATTATAGGGGCTTGTTAGAGTCCACTGAAGATAACCACTCAGTTTATACAGCTTTCCTATGTATAAGTCAGCATTCTTAGGATATTATTATATATCCTTTGAATTTACTAAACCCTTATGAAGCTTTTCTTCCCTCCTTAAAATGGTGCATAATATAAACATGGTGTGTAGTATGCAAATATCATTTATTAGATAGTGTGTAGTATATAAATTTAGAACATTGGTTTTTGACAAAGTACTGATTGGTAATTCACCATTTTATTTTGTCAGGTTCAGGAACATTCTCATGTTGGACGATCAGATGCAAAATGATTTCTGAACTTATTAGCACAGAAGTAAGAAATAATATAAATGGCCATTTCAGCCTTGGCTGGCCAAAAATAACTAATGCAGCCTTTCTTGAGCAAGTGATTTTTTTCCCCCCACGTATAGCAGTGAGAGTCTGGTTTGCTCATGCACTATTTCTACTGAGAAATTTTTGTTATTATAAGCATGGGAGTGAAATAGTGTGACATGGTGGTGAGTGTTTCTATTATATTACTGTAGGTACTTGGATTGGTGCAAACTTGATTCCTTTTCATATTCCTGTTTAGGAGCTATTTAAATATTAACTGTTACAATCCAAATAACTCTTTGTTTCATGTAATTAGAAAATAGCCAGATTCATGTAAGAGCTTCTTAACTGTTTATGAGAAGCTCTTGTATTGAGATTTACTGAGGTTGGATGTGGTAAGAAACCACCTAGCCTGTATTTTGGACCAAAAAAATCAGTATCATGAAAAAAAATCCCACATTATGAGAATTCTTGTAGGTTTAAATGACAATTTTAGTTATGTTAATACGTGTTATACTGGGAGGCAGGTCAGATGAGTGTCTTGTAATAGACAGAATTTTAAATGTTAGACTTGAATTCATCAGCTGATTGTTTGAATGAGGGTGGGTGGGTAGACAATTAACAGGATTACTGTTCTTAAGGAAAAAGTTGTGAATCCCAGTGCATTTCAGGGAAGCCTTTGAAGCTATCTATGACGGACATAAGTCTAAATGTATGTATGTTTCATTAATTGCTCTTAAGACTACTGAGGTGGCAGTTCAATTCTTAAAAACAATAAAATGGAAGCATAAATACTGTTTTGCTGAGATGAGTTTTTAACCTAATGATGACATGTTTGGGAGATTGCAGAACTTTCCACAGCTCCACAGTAAAATTAGGTTCAATTTTTAAATGCTTATAACCAAAGTTGGCTGGTGTATTTCTTTGGCATATTTGTTCAGAGTTTGTGAGTACTTTCAGTATTTGGAGAAAGATCTATTTCTGAGACTGTAAAGAGCTGTTCTCCTTTTCCCCATAAGAGCTACTTGTTCAAAATTGTGTAAATACTAGTCAGATATAATAGAAATATAAATAGAAAAGATTGGAGTGTTTTTATAATTTTTAAGTAGTAGCTATTTACTGTGTGAGGTACACAGAACTGCTTAAAGAGTCATACAGGTTTTAGAAAAAGACCTACATTTCTGTTTCAGATAATTTAACATCAAAGTATGTGATAATTATGAGTACCTAAAACAGAAACGTTTCTCAGATTGGCCATCAAATTATCAGTAGTTTAGCACGGTCATAACTCAAATGTACTCTATTCTGATCGAAATGAATTTATTTTTATTCATTGGTTTATGACCTAGGAACCAAGCAGAATTTGCTTATTAGAATAGTTGTACAATATAATAAAGCAGTGCTGGCTATCGTAAGCTTAGAGAGGAGTGTTAGATAAGCTAGGCAACTATTCTGAAGCACCCCTAATAAAAACTGACTTGGTTTTTAAAACTCCTTCAGTTTTCTATCATTGAAGAGAGCACTTGATGGAGAATGCTAAACGTACATAGTAATTCTCAAGTTTCACTGTCTCATACTCTTATTAATTTTCAGGCATCAAAATGACAGGATTGCAACAAACAGGTCACGGTTGAGTTCTCACACATGGGCAGAACCTTCCTTTTGGAGAAGTAAAGTCAAGATCCCGCCCCCCTCCCACGGTGGTCAGCTCCCCTGATGAATAGTTAACTTGGACCTGCATCTAGTTTTAGTTATAATCTGACAACTAAATAGGCTCCATGACCTAGTGAACATTTTAAGCCCTGGTAAATGTATTTCATAAGCTGTATTCACTAATTTTATACTGAGCTATTGTGGGATATGTAGGTTCATTTATTGAAGTATTTACTCACTGTACAGTATTAAGCACTTGGGATGCAGAGTCTTTAGAGACTGCCAATCATAAGTATAAATTATGTACCATGTTAGACAGGTTTGTCAGAATCCTGTGGGGAAACCAGTTAGTATAATTGGGTAGTTTGTAGCTTTAGTGGGAATGGCATTGAAAAGATGACATTTATCTAAGGTGAAAGTCACGTTGAATAGGAGGAGAGCTTTACAAACTGCAGTTAAATAGTAATAGATGAGTGGAAAGGTGAGGTCAAAGGCAGAATTGGCTCAGGTAGAACACTTGGCTAGCATTCACAAACCCATAGGTTTGGCCCCCAAGACTTGACAAAGAAATTCAAGACAAAGTTATTAGCAATAAGGATCTTATTCTGATGACGAGAGAAGCTTTCGTGGCATCCCAAATAAAGGAGTAGGATGACCTGGCTCTGTCAAAGAATTGGTTATTTTGCTCTATGTTAAGGAAAGACTAGTAAGGCAAAGATGGAAGCAGAAGCCAGTGTTTTAATTACTCTAGGGATGGTGGTGGTAGCTTTGCAGGTATTAACTGGGTGACTTGAGGACTCTTTATGTGTATGTGTGCACAGAAAAGCAAACACCTATAGTGTTAGATGTGGATACATAAAGAGTTTACAAAGTAGATATGGTCACTGCAATTTAGCAGCTTACATTTTAATTCAAAAGATTTTGTAAGTATTTTCAAGGTATAGTGGTCAGAAAAAGAATTTCACCCTTAAAAATGAATTACCAGGGCTGGAGAGATTGCTCAGTTAAAGATCACTGGCTGCTCTTCCAGAGCACTCAGGTTTGATTCCATAACTCCAGTCCCAACGGATCTGATGCCTTCTGGCACAGATGTACATGCAGCCCAAACACCCATACATAAAAAATATTTTTAAAAATGAATTACTAGATTATAAACACAAAAATCATAACGTAAAATTATAAAAATAATAGAATTCATAATAGCTTTGTAGACTGTATTTAATTGTACAATGTTAAATTAGTAACTTCGGAATAAATAGCATGTACTATTTCTGAGTTAAGACCTGCCTGTAATCAGTTTTTAGACATTTTAATTTCTTTTGGGAGTTAATGTTCCCTAAAAACTGTACAGTATAGACTGCACAGAATAGTCTGACAACTATATCACCTGTCCTCTTTGAATCCTGTTTTAGTTTCCTTTCTAAAATGTGAAGCTGAGCTGGGGTGAGGGAAGGTAGCGCACTCATTCCTGTAGTCCCAGTGCTTGGAGATTTAAGAGAATCAGGAGATGGAGGTCATCCTCAGCCACATAGTTCCAGGCTAGCCTAGGATGCAAGAGTTCTCGTCTCAAAAAACTGGAGGTAAATGAACATTAGAACTAGGGTGTATTGCAGCAGCAGTGTGTGTAAGGCTCTGAACTCAGCCCTGGCCCCAAGAATCTTTACTATGTAAGGGCTACTTTGAGAATTAAAGGATTGTGTGTTGTATAGGTTCTAGTCAGGATTCCTGACAGATTTTGTTTTGTTTTGTTTTTTTTTTCCTTTGGAGCTTGAAGAATAGAGTCATTATTCACAGAGGAGAAAAGATGAAAAATTGGATCTTTAGGGCAGTTTCAACACAATGAAATACACAGAGATGCTAAAAACCCAAAACCAAAACCAAACAAACAAAAAACCTGGGAATTCTCCCTTTCTCTGTTCATGCATTGTAGAGTCAGGCTCCCGTTCAAAAACTTGTAAGTGCTGTGCAACTCCTTAGACAACAACACTTATCAAGGCTAAATGATAAGATCATTTTGGCAGGTGTTATCTCCAGCTAATTTCTTATTTTGAGTATCTGTCCCTGGCTCTTTAGTTTCCTTTTCAATGTTGCTCTGCTTTCTCAAAGTTTTATTTTTATCTCTACCAACACAATATCTTATCTTCTCTCTCTATGATCATGGGTTGGATTTCTGTACTAGTTTTAGTATTGGCTATGAAGCAGACAAGTTGAGACAGAGGTCCACAAATTCCCATTCCTCAAAATATCGCTGCCGTAGAAGAGAAAAGAAACAATTGAGAATGAATTCAGTGAGCCTGTTAAGATGTTAAGGTTAGCCATGGACTTGGAGAGTCGTGTCTGCTCTCTATGATTTCCTTAGCAAGAATGTAGGGAGTGCCATTGCCTGGGATAAAGCAACCACAATATGAATTTGAATCTTTTCCCCAACTCTACTTTTCCTGGGAAGGAAAAAGGAAGGAAAAGCTCTTATCCTGAGAGTCACAGAGGTGTGTGTGTGTGTGTGTGTGTGTGTGTGTGTGTGTGTGTGTGTCCCCATCCTAAAACTGAACAAGTTCTGTGTGCGTGTGTCCCCATCCTAAAACTGCACGAGTTCTATTAGGTGATCATGACTCAAAAAGCTTAAAGAACACTGAAAAGTGTTATTTCTCTTGTTTTTAGGTAAGGTCACTATTTAAATAACTTCATTCTGCCTTTCTGAACTTTGATTAAAGTCTAATAGTCAAGCCTTTCTGGGCGGTCTCAGGTAAGGATGAAAGCATACTTTGACAGTAAGTGTTTAGAAGCCAGTCTAAAACTATAGGGCCAGCTTCCTCACAGAGTAGTTTGGTGTTTAATTGAGGGCACTGAGTTGTGTGGTGATGCTGCTGTTTTAATTTCCAAGTATCACATGAGTAAGTGCATGTTTGCCACAAGAACAAGGCCAGTGAGCAACTCAAGGGTACTGAATCTCACTCTCCAACAAAAAGCTCAACAACTCTTCCTGCCCTGTGAGTTACAAACAAAACATGCCTTTTCCTAATGGCTTCTCTCCCAGTGAAATGAGGAAGCAATGACATCTCTTTACTTTTCCCTTCTTGCTTTGTCATTTTATAGCTCCCATTATCTTGTATGGTTTTTATACCAGGATGGGAAGTAAGGAATTGCCTTTAAAGTCCTTATATAATACTTTTATATATAGTATTAGGAGGACTGTATCTGTATCTAGATAGGTTAGAGCCTTAAAAACTGGAGTGATAATAAAACTCTGGTCAAAACAGTCCTATGACAAAGTTCTGCTGAAAGATTCTCATAGCAGTGTTGCCACAGCACTCAAGAAGGATCCACAGCAAGCATGCTTCAGAAAACCAACAAACTTAGTAAAACAGCACACACCTGTACAGCTTAATTGTTTAAAATAGAGATATATTAGCATGACCTGTATAAATTAGCGTCAAAGCGATGGTGTGAATACACCATAAAACATTGTGCATGAAGATAATGACTTGGATAGGAATCTGTCAATGCTACAAAAATAACATACAAACAAAATAATTTTCTACCTTTGATAAGTCTACAAGGCAGAAAATTAGGAATATGTACATAATTTCATAGTGGATATGTGAAAAATATACCATGCTAGAACAATCTCGTTCCAAAGTTTGAAACATAATTCTGTCAAATAAAAATATCATTCATACAATGTATGAATTTAGCAATAACTTTCTAGGTATAAAGTTGTTAATATGACAGATGAGAATCCTTCCGAATTGTATCTTGATTAGAATTTCGTTTCAACTGGTACCTGGAAGAAAACAAAGTTTTTGTTTTAAATGATTTGTTAAGTTCCCTTTTCAGCAATTATTTCTTAGGATCTGTAACTTAACAGTTACCAGGTTTTTTTTAATACCTTTTAAATAGTTTATTTTTTGTATATGTGTGTTTTGCCTGAATGTATGTATATGAATAATGTGCATGCCTGATGCATGCAGAAGCCAGAAGAGAACATTGGATCCTCTGGGACTTGAGTTACAGATGGTTGTGAGCTGCCATGTCAGTGTTGGGAATTGAACCCAGTTTCTCTAGAAGAGCTGCCCAGTACTCTTACTGAGCCATCTCTTCAGCTTAAAAAAAAAAAAAATCTTTAATGGCCTTCTGTTGCTGCTGGATTAGTATGGATCCGTGCATTGACATGTTTACTTTGTGTATGTTTCAAAGACCTATTTGTAGCTTAAGCATTAACAATACAATATGTTACAGCTATATATGTCTTTATATTTGTTCTGAGTCACCCAAGCTCCAAGGTGCCTTGGATACCAGTCAGGCATCTTGTTTTGTTTTTAAATTCTTTTTACATTTATTTATTCATTCACTTATTTATTTGATGAGGAGAGAGGCATGCCATAGTGTGCATGTGGAGGTCAGAGGACAAGTTGAAAGAGTCATCCTGAGGGTTCTGGGAATTGAACTTAGGTCAGCAGGCTTGACAGCAAGTGCTGTTACACACTGATCTCTCTGCCTCACATTCTGATTGTACCCCACAGCTGGTGGACTACCCACAACTGTTGTTTTATTCTCCTCTAAGCAAATCCAGGAGCTGGTGTTAAACTTTTATTTTTTTCAGTGTGGGAAGCCAAGGAATATATCATGGTGCTGGCTCCATTCTGATTTAAGTATGATTCTTAGACTTTGTCCCTTAGTACTTGGTGACAGTTCTGAAGCCAAACTGGGTGTGTATGTGTCTGAATCCATGCTAGGAGGCAGGGTCATGCTTGCTCTGCTCTTTCAGGTCTCTCTAACTAACGCCCTTCCACTTCACCTTTGCTATTTGCTATCACTCCTTGGTCGAGGGTTTTCTGACCCTATACCTTGATTTGTGTCTAATCTGCATTCTTGTTTGCTGTTCTTAGGAAATACCACTAGCTGCCTCCTGTACTTGGTGACCATAGATTCTTCTTTAGAGACCTCATCAGTCTTTACCTGAAGTATAGAAGTGGTGCACTACAGCAAGGCTGCACACAGTGCTTGTCATCAGTTCTTAGGGTAAGTTTTGTTGCTGCCATTCAGGGTGTAACTTCACACAAATTAAATTCTCTGAGTCTGTTTACTAACACCCTCATTTGAAATAGAAGATATCTTCTTTGTATGTTGTCCTAAAGATTTAAAATAATGTAATAACCTACCATGTCCTGGGCCTACAATAGAAATCACTTTCTCTTTACTACAGACATTGCCTTAAAGGACTGAATATATTAGAAATGAATGTTCTAGAATGAATTGGAACTATGCAGTTAAATAATGGGCAACTCATTCTAGTAAGAAAGGAAAGGAACCTAGCTTTCATGTTGAGCTAATCACTGTTCTAGGGACTTCCATATACCTGTATGTCTGAGGGTGCCTACTATTTCCAAGCTCTGATGGACAGAGGGAGCAATGGCTCTCCTGTCTTACAAGTTATCAGGAGGTTAGAATAAGACCAGGTTTAAGAATTCTATTTCAGCTTTGGAAACTGAAAGAGATGTGCTCAAGGTAACACTAACTTGTCATTTCCCTCTTCCTTCCTTCCTTTCTTTTTTTTTCTTTTTCTCCCTCCCTCTCCTTCTTCTCATCTGAGTGTATGTTTCATCAGACTTCCGCATGAAATTAGGCAGCATTACTTCAGTTTCCAAGAATGAGGTACAGAGGCTTGAGTAGATACTGGATTTTCTACAGATAGTGGAAGAAACCCTAATACTTAAAATTGTGTGTGTGTGTGTGTGTGTGTGTGTGTGTGTGTGTATGCAAAACATTGTGCATGTGAGGTCTGGTCAATGAAAGTTGGTTCTTTCCTTCCATCATGAGGAGCTTTGGGTTGTCAGGTTTGGCCAAGCACCTTTACCTGATGGGCTTTTTCACAGGCCCGTATAAACATATATACTTACATGTGTATATATGTGTGCATATGTGTCTATGTATTTGCTGTGAAGTTTGGATGAAGATAAATCTGTTGAAGAATCATACCTGACATTCTCGATTACGTAGTCCTCCATTTGTATTTATGGTAAAGTCAAATTTCATTTCTTTTTCCTGAGAAAAAGAGTGGAAATCGGGGTTAGGGATCAATGTTGGAATTTAGAGGAAACACTTGAGTATTGGCTACAACTGTGAATGTCATCAAATCACCTGTACCTGGCTAGAATTAAACTTTGAAGTGCTGTAGTCCTTCTTCATCAAAATATGCAAAACAGCATCATGGATTGTTAAGAAAAATATTGAGTCTGTGACTTCGTCATCAAAAAATTCACACCGAGCAAGTTTGTCAATGAAATCATCTGAAGGAAAAGAAGACACCATATTGCTTAGAAAAAGACTTGTTTCCCCATGAAACTACTAATTTAAAAGTCCATTTAAAAGTGTGCATTTCATTGACCCAGGATTGACTGGGATACAGCAGTGTAACTTGTGTATCTTTCACAAATTCAATGCCATTGTGTGGAAGGGACGAGAAAATGGTTCAGCGAGAAAACCTCAAGGGGTTCCTGGAAGAACTGATTGTACTCTTATTTAGGCAGGGGCTTACTGAGTTAGTTTTCTTATGATTGCAATAAGTGTGACTATTATTCTATTATTAAAAAATTGCATTATTTCTAATTAGAAAACCTGTGTGTGATGTGCTGAGTTTTGACTGTCAGATTGATTATCTACCAGTGACTGAACTGTAGCCCATTTTCTCAGGTTGCTGGGCTTTATGAAACATCTTCCTTAGCTTCTCGCATTACTTTCCCCATTTTCTTTGAGAAATACCACACTGGTAGGAACTAGCCCACATTTGTTTGCACAGATCACTCAAGCAAATATGAATTTGTATCTATTATGTGCAAAGATCTATCTAAGCAATAAAAAGGTAAATTAGACTTGATCCTCACCCACAAAGAACATTATACATAACTGTACTACTGACAGGAAAAGTGAAACAGTGGGGCAAGGAATAGTTCAGTTTCCCCCCTTTTTTATTTTCTTAGTTTTAAATACAACAAGCAGTGCACAGTAGATCCTCACATTGTTTTGGTAAATTAATGAAAGTATGGGATGTGTACTATGAAATTTCTGACAGCAGATGAAGGCTGTTTCCTCCAGGTGAGCATCATGGAAAACTGTACAGAGCCACAGCATGTCACAGTGCTTAGGATTTAGAGAGAGGTGGAGAAAAAGAAAGAAAATGGATGAATGATGGTGTGGAAGTTCATTGGAAGCTTTCAACAGACAGGGACCCAGAAAGAGCAAGGAGAATGGGAGGAAGGTGATGTCAGACTGAAAAGAATATCAAGTGGCATAGGCAGATGGGTACAAACAAATGGTAGAGAGGGAATAAAGTCCTCCAGTAAATTAACAGGTTACTTGGATCAATGGAATATTTTCAATTATAATCAACTCTTGAAACTAGAATATGTCTGTAGTTTATGGAGGTGGGAGCCAGGAAGGTGTCAGTTTTTGTGAACTGTTTTTCACCTTTCCCTAAAATGCTATTTGCTGAGGTGCTGTCAAGATTGACTCCCGTACTTCACTCATATGTCACATTCCTGGCTTTATTTGATTATGATATGGATTTCCCATGAAATTGAGCTCCATGTCCTCACCCAAAACAGTGTCTGACATGTAGTAGGTACTCAGTGAGTCTTCATCGGATTAAATGCCATTACCTAAGAACTAGGCAAGAGACAGGGACTGTGAAGATAAACAAGACCAGTACTGCCTCTAGAGGAGACAAGTGGGGACCCTGACAGAACCGTAGAACAACATGGTGTGTGCAGGCTGAAGCCCCAGTGCTCTGCCTGATGTTGTTTTTGGTTACTGCTGAGAAAAACATTGAAAGAATTGTTTAATCTGATTATTAGATGAGAGGATGGATAAACACACTGGTTAGGTCTTCCTGATGGCTGACGTAAGAGTAGATAAGTGTTTGGAGTAAGGCTATGCAACCAGGGACAGACTAATTTAAGAAGAACTATCTCTAGGATCTGGTGGCTCATGGATTGTCAAGAGAAGGGGAGAGGGAGTAATTAAAGGTGGTACTGGGGACCTACACAGGGAAGCAGGCTACAGCAATACTACTGTCAAGATTGGAAAGGGCAGGAGGAGAGAGAGGTCTTATATACTAAACGTGTATCAGGTGCCTGGGGGACATCCAGCCAATCTATTTGTGGGTCTCAGCTATGATTTGGGCTGGAGATACAGTTTGGGGATCCATTAACACATGAATACATTTGACATGAGTATGGAGGAGATTGGCTAGGAAGAGTTCATGAAATCACAGTGGTAGGTTTTAAGATTGTATCGTGGGGAAAGCCGAATGCTAGGCCTGGGAGAGTAGCTGTACAGGAAACTGTGTTGCTATGAGAAAGGAGGGAGACAGTAAAAGAATGGGCTCAGAAGCCAAGCAGGGAGAGTTTTAAGGCCACCTACTCAAGTAGGCCTCAGAACAGGTCTTTAGTCTTGATAAATTGGACATCACCCTTGGATACCTTTGGCAAGAATGGCCTAACCAGCAAAGGCAAGCCAAAGCCAGGTTGTTATGGCTGAAGAATGTAAGGGAGAGAGGAGACAGCAATGTTTCCAGCAAGTTCAGAGTGAAAAGTAGTTCACACACTCACTCATTTGCTATACCTATGAAATTAGGACCCAAATCATAAAATTCATTTAATCACACATTAACAGCAAATATAAGCTGTGATTTCCATGGGGATTTTTATTGGCTCAACTGAAAATTCAGTTTCCTTGTGATCACATGACTGTTCTTTAGATGGCCTGTCTAGATTAGCTGGGAGCCTGATGTGACTGTCTGAACGTTAAATATAGTTGGAAGACCCTGGGCTGGGTCTATCATATGAGGCTCTGGTTCCATCTCCAGCACTGACAGAAAAGGAAATGTTGCTACACCTTTAACCAGGCACAATGGTACATGCTATAATACCAGAACTTGGGAGACTGAGGCCAACCTGAACTACATAGCAAGATATTGTCTTAAAATAATAAACAAGCTCTCTGCTCTCTCTCTGCTCTGCTCCCCACCACCATCTTTCTCTCTTTCCAGGTCTGGCCCTCCTCTTTCCCCTCCCCCACTTTTCCCTCCTAATAAAACTAAAATAATAATAATAATAATAATAATAATAATAATAATAATAAACAAACAAATACATAAATAAATGAACTTACCATCCGTTCCCACAATGTATACATCTACCTTGATCCTAATAAATTCTTGCAAAATCTGTTAAAACAGAAGGTATATCTATTTTAGGGAAGAGTTTCCACTTGTCACAAACACAAACTGTTTCAGTACCTTATGAGTGATTATTTTCAGAACCATTTATGTTTTAGAAATAGACAATAAGGACACAGTAAAGTTAAAAACAAGGCTGCATGATAAAAGTAAACAAAATCCTAAAGGGAAAAGCCTTCCTCAGTAAGACATTAAACATTTTTAAGAAAATGTTCTGTCTCAAACTCACAACATTGTCTTTGATTCAATTTCAACATAGGATGTTTTGTGGAAATGACTAGAACTTTCCCATTTTCTTCTCCCCCACTTTGGCTTTTCAAGACAGGGTTTCTCTGTGTAGCCCTGGCTGTGCTGGAACTCACTCGGTAGATTAGGCTGGCCTTGAACTCACAGAGATTCTCCTTCCTCTGCCTTGTGAGTGTTGGGACTAAAGGCATGCCCCACCCAGACCGGCTGGAACTTTCTAATCATGTAAAAACAGCATACAAATTTGTCCATGTGTTTTTCATTGTTCTTATGCACAGCAGCTGGATGTGTCTGGTACCAAGGAGCAAAGATCAGGGTCCTGGTGTCCTGGCAAAAAACGGATGCCAGTGGTGATGTGAGAGGACAAAGTGTAAGACAGGTAGCTTTCTTTCTTGATCAGGTTAGGGCATGAATACCATCACCATCATCAAAAAAAAAAAACAAAAAAAAAACAAAAACCACTTCTAGAACTTCTCCAGGCACCATCTGAGAACTGGGGATTAAAAAAACACTATCCAGAATCTTTGCTGTTTGTGTTGTACTGCTAGTATTAGGAAAAAAAAAAAAAAGTAAAGCCTGTCTCACGCTTTAATCCTAGCACTCAGGAGGCAGAGGCAGGTGGATCTCTGTAAATTCGATGCCAGTCTGATATACAGAGTAAGTTCTAGGACAGCCAGGGCTACACAGAGAACCACATCTGTGATCTCAGCACTCAGAAAGCAGAGGCAGAAAGATCATGAGTTCAAGGCCAGCTTAGGCTATACAAACTCAGGACACCCTGTGCTTCATGAGACCCTATCTCAAAAAAACAAAACAAATAAAAAAACAAACTAAACTAAATGACAAAACCAACAGAAGGAAAAAATTAAGTTAGAAAACTAAATTGATTTTTTTTTAAAGATTTATTTATTTATTATGTATAAAGTGTTCTGTCTGCATATACACCTGCAGGTCAGAAGAGGGCACCAGATCTTATTACAGATGGTTGTGAGCCACCATGTGGTTACTGGGAATTGAACTCATGACCTCTGGAAGAACAGCCAGTGCTCTTAACCTCTGAGGCATCTCTCTAGCCCCTGGTTTTGTTTTTTAATTTTGTGTTCAGGTCACCCATACTCAATGGAACTCAGCTCAGCTTACTTCAACAGATACCTGTGAAAACCTAAGAGAAGCAGAAAGCAATGTAGAATTTATTTATTCCCTGGGTGTTCTTTCAGTTCTGTTGGATATTAATTGTAGAAATGCTGAGAATAAAATGCAAAGGAAGCAAGCCACACTACTTGTTTTATACCTATTTTTAAATCACATGTGATTTTTACTCTTTCATATGGCTACTTAGTATAACTTAATATGACACACACTTTTAAATTGCCAAGTGAAATTTTATCTGTTGGAAAAGATGAAGATAAAAACAAATATACCCACTGTTCTACCCTATCTTAGACTTAGAATTCTGAGTCTCCTTTGTTTTCAGAATAATATAAATACAATACCCATAAGGGTCTGAGAACACCCAGATATCCAGGTTTGAAAAAAAAATGTGAGTGTAGTTGCTTACCCGAAGCTTCTGCAAACATTTTAAGAATGGATTTGGCCACCTTCAAAATTATGCGTGGTTCCATCCAATAATCTCCACTGCTGTCTGCTTCTCACGAGCTTAACTAAGGCTAAAGTTCTAATAAAGTGTGTATTACCTAGGCTGGGGAGATAGCTCAGTTGGTAAAGTGTTTGCTGGGCATGAAGACCTGAGTTGGACCCCCAGAACCCACACAAAAAGTCATGCTGAATGGTGGCGTGGGTCTCTAGTTCCAGTCCTGGGGCAGACATGTGTGTGTTTGGGGATGTGTGACACAGAGATGGGGGCTCCCCAGAGCTCATAGGCCCTAATCAATGAGCTCTAGGTTCAGTGAGAGACCAGGTCTCAAAACAAACAAGGAAAGCATCTAAGGAAAACACTCAGTGTTGATATCTGGCGCGCACGTGTGTGTGTGTGTGTGTGTGTGTGTGTGTGTGTGTGTGTGTGTGCCTATGGTGTGTGCGTGCCTATGGTGTGTTTGTGCCTATGGTGTGTGTGTGCATATATGTGCATTCATGTGTGTGATGTGTGTGTAAAGTTGTTTTTTTTTTTTCATACAGATGATTTTTGACATCAAGAAAACACAAATTACCGTTTTGAGACCCCTCATTGAGGAGACATCAAGGAAGGACACAGCTGAAAAGTCGAGGATGAGGCTGTGGAGGCCGACTGCAGGGACGGTGATGTTGAGGGGGAGATGGGCATTCCAGTCAATCTCAAAGGGCAAGTCTGTGGTATTGATCGGCTGATCCAGCTCTTCTATCTGGTTGTTGTCCAACTCTTCATCGGAGTCTTTGAAGCCATCAGAGGTACAGATGAACCCTTTCTGCAGGAGAGGGGTGGTAACAGATGGAGTGACTCTGACTGAAAAGGTGTGTATGTCATGGATAAGCAGGAGTGCCTGCAGCTTGAATTCAACTTGGGTCAGCAACAGGATGCATAGATGCTTCATACCTTTTGCTTTTGATACTCTTTGCAGGACAAAAAAAAATTTTTTTTAAGGAGATCCTCAAAGATGCTATCAAAAAAAAATGACATTAAGGCTGGCAAGATGGCTCAGAGATAAGAGAGCTTGCCACAAGGCCTGAGGACCTGAATTCAATCTCTGGGGCTCACATGGTGGAAAGAAGGAGAGAACCAACTCCCAAAAATTATACTTTGACTTCCACATGTATGTACACACACACACACACACACACACACACACACACACACACACACACACATACATTAATATAATAAATATCACACTAATTAACATACAGAATGTGTTTATCTAGCATTTCATTTAAAGCAATGGAACCAAGACTTTGAATTATGCTTTACTAAAAGCATTTGTGTTTTACCCGAAATACATGGAAATGTGGTCAGAAACTTACAGGTGTCACTTGTATCAGGCCTCGTTTCTGCAGTTTTCGGATTTTCTTCAAAGCTTTATTGCGCTTGCGTAGAATTCGAAGTGGGTTAAAGCCAACCTGAAAACCCAGTTACTGTGATAAAGGGGAGCTGAGCATCCTGCTACTTACAGAACAGGATGATGATGACTAGCTAGGAGGTGCTGAGGGCTCGGGACATAGGAGTAATTGAGACAAAATGTTTTAAAACAAAATTTAAAAACAATACTAGCAACAGTATTGAATCAGGGCTATGGTTTGCTTAGTCTGCATGCAATTATCAAATTTCAAAAACATTCATGCAGTCCAGAATTTATCCACAAATGATTCATAAATATTTTAAAATTTTACTTGAATCTGTTTGTGTGTGGGCCAACCAAACTCCTAGGGAACTTGATTTTCCTAATTTTCTTTTTGTCAGGTATAGGTGGCACCCAAAAAGGCTAAAGCTTGTGTGATTATATTTTTAAAGATATATTCCAGTACAATTTTATAGTTCTAATATTCAATTTGGGGCTACTTAAATCAATCAGTATAATTAGGCACAAAGTAGGTCAGAAGGTATGTTTTAAGAATGAATACCAAACGTTTGTTTGTTTGGTTGGTTTGTTTTGTCTTTTGAGACATGGTCTCATTATGTGACCATGTCTATTCTGGAACTCATTCTGTTGACTAGGCTGGTCTTGAACTCACTGAGATCTGCCTGAGTGCTGGGATTTTGTCACTTGATCTTAAAAGACTGATCCTTGGCTTCTTTACCAGAATGCTAAGTACTGTTTGTCAATTATCCATATACAGCCACTATCCTGAATCTCCTTGGTGATGCAGTCAAATTTTAAATGTTTCACTGTTGTTTCTGGGTTGGTACCCAAAGACAATGTATTAAAAACCAGCTCCCTAGTGCCATGAGTGATGTTTTTACTTCACAGCAAATCTAAAACCAAGGACTCTACCTTGAGCCTCATAGGAAGAGGCTTATTTCCCAATATATTAATGGATCCCTTTAAGATAGTTTTACCTACTCTGGGACATGCAGACTAAACATTGACACAGCTCAGCTTCAACATACAGGAAGTCAATAACCTTCTTGCTAAAGAGGAAACATTTCACTCCCAGATAGTAAGAATTTTTTGAACCTTACAGCATCAGTAAGTTTCTGTTTAAAGAAACCAATGTTTGCAAAGTAGATTGGAGATGGACATCTGAAAATTTTCACTCCTTCTGGCTCATATACCTACAAAACAGAGAATTAAGATGGTTACGTGAGTCTCACTGCCTCATTTGACAATATTTTAGCACATCAAAGACAACAATGGGTCTTTCTTACATCAGCATAATTTTTTTTATTCTTGTAGATGTTGCTCCTTCCAACATTAGCCAGTGTACTGCATTTTGGACTGTAAGAAAAAAAAAAGCCCCCAGTAAATCATTCTTGTCTATGTTAAGCCCAACACCAGTGTTTTTTCTAGCTTATTAATACAGGCTTACTTTTCAGAGTTGAAAGGTGGGGCAGTCTTCATCTTATTAGAGACCCTGGAGTGCAAACCCCTTATCTTTGTGTCCCAGGGCTTTGTAAACAGTCACTCTCTGCTACATCACAATCTACAAGCAAACCCCATAAGACCACAGCAGTTTAATGTTAAGTATGTTAATTAATTAATGTTGTTTGGTGAGGTAGAGACCTATGTACTCAACTGTACAAATAAGGATAACTTGTACAAAAAAAAAAATGACTTGCCCATGTGACCATTCAGTTTGTCTCTATAGTTGATGGAGCTCAGATACAGAATCCAATTTGATAAGAATACAAGGTATGAAAGAGGGAGAGAACAACAGGCTGAGTTTTTATGCTGGTATGTTCCACTGCTCCAGGAATAATTTTAGTAGCAACTTCTATTTTAGAACCCCTCAATCCCCATTTCTCTTGCAATTACACCATGTATTCCAGATAGGCTGAGTGACCACATGGTGGTGATATTACCTGACAAAGACTTAAAAACCACAAAGACACTTGAGCCGGATGGCTTTAGGGATCAAGAATTACAAAGTTTTGTAGAATTTTGGGCCTGGGGGCGGTCTTTGAGAAGTTCACACATCCAGCACTCTCAGCTGAAGAGGAAGAGGGAGCTCCCCATCCCGCAACTGTCTAAGAACTCCAACAACACTAAACCTGCTTAGGACAGAATTTCGTCCTGTTCACAGGTGAGCAACACAGACTCAGGTGTTTGCTAGTCCTTTGAACCTGTATCAAAGCAGAAAGAAGGCCAGCAGCAGGTGTCTTCCTTTGACTGTCCTTCAAGCCTTCAGGTGGGTGACTTGAGGGAGGTTATATTGGCCAGTCTTATAAAAATCATTTTTAGATTTACTTATTTTTATGAATGTGTATGAATGTTTCACTTGCATGAATGTTTATGTACTACATGCATGCCTGCCCTTCAAGGAGGTCAGAAGGTGGCATTGGTTCCTCTGGAACTAGACTTGTTGTGGTGCCAGGAATCGAACAAGTGCTCTTAACCATTGAGCCATCCCTCTACCCCATGGTCAGTCTTGATAGGTCTACATGCCTATCAAACACACTACTTTTCTCTTAGCCACTGACAGTTGTTTTTGCTCTTCTAATAGGGCAGGTCAAAGCATGTGAGATTGTGCAGAGCTCAGGGAACACTTACAATTGGGTCCTGAACACAATAGTTAGGAGCTGAAATGCCACACTTGCTGCCAGGCCTAATCCGAGTCCCAGGACAATGGCAAAGATGAAGGTCATGATCCAAATTAACTGTAAGAAGAGAGGACAATGCATGCACTGGAGTTTAAGGAAGTACAGTGTTGTAGGTCCAGAGCTAGGGAAGGCGTGAATGTCTAGGGCCAAAGGAAGTGGTTGGAGGTTGTTATCTTGGTTCAGAGAACAAAGTGCCTAGGAAGACACGTCTCAAGAGGTCATTTCATTTCTGCTGGCTCATAGCTGGGCCACAGAAACTCAAGCAAATAAATGGAAAAGCTTTACAGACAGTGTGCCTATTTCTATCCCATCCCAGAACAGACTGAATAAAGGGGAGTGCCATGGCAAAAATTCTACATAGTTCACTCTAACAACTCAGCAGATTAGGGTTGGAATACAGCAATGGTAGAACACCAGCTTAGTATGTGTTAGGCCTTTGGTTCGATCCCCAGCACTGTAAGGAAAACAAACAAGCAAACCCAGCAGACTGACTGGGACAGCCTGTACTAATCTTAGGCTTGTCCTATTAATTTAATTAATGGCTATTATCTTTACAAAAAACTTGAGCTTGCTAAAAGTGGGTTAAAGTCACACACAATGATCGATTAGGAACATGTGCTAACTAAATATAGCTTATTACTTTATGCTTTTGTAGTACCATAGGGTATGTCAACAAGATTTTTTATACTCAGACTTTGACCCTGATTAAATTATAAAGTCTGCTTTTCAGGCAAATTGAGAGCAAGTGGGAGCTTCCCCAGAAGAATGGGTGTTTCCAGAAGGAATGTTCAGAATTTACACCCTCTGCAGGTTCTCTGGAAACTAACACATCATTTAACAAAGAAAAGAAACAACATGTACCCTAAAATTCAGAGCACTTCTGTGGTGTTCAGCATATCCTACAAGAACTTTAATGACATATTGAAGGAAAGCCCTACACTAGTGTTTTAGGAAGCACTTTATACTTTCAAGAACTCATCCATTTATTTATTCATTTATTTTCAGATGGTTTTTAGGTGTGTGCATACGCACATGTGTGTGCACATTCGTGTGTGCCTATCTGTCTGACTGCCCATGGATACCAGAAGAGCCTAATCCCCTAAAACTAAGTTACAGGTGGTTGTGAGTCACCCAACATGGGTGCTGAGAACTAAACTCAGAACTCAAAACTCAGTGTTCTTAACCACTGAGCCATCCATTTCTTCAGCTTTACTATTTCTGAAATAGGAGCTCATTATTAAGCTCAGGCTGGCCTCAAACTCATGCTGCCTCAGTCTCCAGAGTGCTAAAATTATAGGCATCATCTCAGCATATAATGCCACCATCATTTTAAGTTAAAAGTCCCAGATAATGATCAGAAGAGCATTCACTTTCAAGATAGGAAATAAACTAAGGTTATTGCAAACTGATAAGTTGAAGCAAAATTTCACAGCATTTATAATATATACATTTTGCATCAGCATTAAACTACTATTCTGATTTTTCATTTTCTCAAATACCATTGTATCTACTTACGCAATCATATTTATCCTTTTTCCACAATCTGCCTATTTCAGCAAACTGCATCAGCATTCCCTTTAAGTTTCCAAGAGCTAAAGCTGCCAGGACAGACTGTGAAAGACATAAACAACAGATGCACTTTTAAGTTAATCAAACAAACCATATAGAGGCAAAGGTGAAGGCCACAGATAAGTGCCTTAGCAGGCCTCAAAGTATATCAAAGGACACGCCCTTTTCGGGTGTGCGATGCCCAATGGGCCAGGGTTGGGACTCTGACTTGTTTCCCTACGTGAGGTTGTCCCATCCCAGTGGCAAGACTGAGCAGATCTTTGTGACTGTGCCATAAATGAGCTGATGGCATTTACAGTAGTCTATATCCTGCAGTAGAGAGAGGTAGAACTTAAGACCTACATGTGAACCCTTGAATTAGTTGTTCCCAAGCTAAGCTGGTTGAACCTGTCCGTTTAAACAAAAACATAGGGGTTGCCTTTGGTGATGACAACTGCCAAGCTGTTTTATAAAAGGAAGCTAATGATCAAATAATAGTTAACAAAGGCCTGAGGCAGGCTCTGAGACCACCCAGACATAGCTGCCCTGTTCCCAGAGCATACTATGGTAAATAGGAAGAGTTTAATAATTAGTCATTGAATGAGTGGATAAGCCAATGAATTTATATTTCCCAATCTAGGAGTGACAACCCACAACACAGCCTCTTAAAAAGTCACTGACACAGTTGAGTGGTGGATTCACTAAGAGGGTCTTGGGTGTTAACTCAGCCTGCCACATTCTACTCATCATTTCTGGTGTTTCACATATTGTAATTAGTCTTGTGGGAGCTGTTCCAGTTTCAGGGAGATCTGATGCCCTCCACAGGTGTTTCATGCATGCGGTACACATACACACATGCAGGCAAAACTGAAATTTCTTTACTGGTGATGTCTTGACCTCTTTCATGACATTTGCTTTGAAGCTAAGGATTTTGGTGTATAGAAGACATGGTTTTTGCAAATAGTGCTCTATACTCCTTGGAGACAGATTCAGCCAATACAGTTTTTACAGATGGAGGTGAATATACATTCCAGCTATGAATCAACATGGAAGAAGGACCCAGATAGCAAACAATAGATATTGGTGGGCTGAATCATATCTCTTTTTTTATCTCATATTTCCTTTGCAGTCAGAAGTATAATGGAATGTTTGGATAATAATATTAACGACTTTTGTTAATGGTCTTAGTGACTTGGGTTAACTATTCCCTGTTACATCATTATTGTCACAGCTACTCTGTGTAGCAGGTACTATTTCACCCCTGTTTTACATGTGGAGCTCTTGAGATTCAGAGAGGTTAAGGTCTTGACCTCAAATCACACAGTTAGTAAGTGGCAGAGCTAAGATTAGAAGATGGTCACAGGACTCCTGACCCACTATGTACTCCTTTGAAATCCTATTAATACCCCAGAAAGCAATACACTTGTATTTACCATAATCTGCCTTCATAGAGGCTCTGTGGTTTCCAGGACACTGGGGCTATTTACGAGTATTAAATGAAACCCAAACAGTTACAGACAGGGAGCTCAAGGGCAAGAGGCGAGTTCTGTGTCTGGCTGTTTACTCCCATCCTACAATCTGACGGTGTTGGTTTTGGAGTCAAACCAAACTCCTTGGAGCTGCAGGGCATGTTCCCAAGAACAGGTGTGGAGCTGGTAGCACCACTCTCTACATTAGATAGAGGGCTTGATGACCTAACCCTTTAAGAAAATCTTCACTTCAGTCAGTCTAGGTTGAAACTGCAATGCCAGAGTGCCTCCCTGCTTAAACATTAATTATGTTCTTCTCTATGCACCCGCAGAGAGTAGAGTAGATAAAGCTGCTTGGGCATCTGCATTCCTAACATTCATAAAAGGCTGCCAGGAGAAAGGAAAGGTTGGTCTCCTTAGTGTAGACTAAGGAGAATATCTGAGAGTTTGTCATGAACTCATTTTCCCTAACATAGTTTGTGTTTTTGGAATTTGAGAGTTAGATATAATGCCTTAAGGAGAGAGATGTTACACCCCCAAAAGAGAGGAGAATTACCTTTTGTAGCGGCTGCAGAAGAAATCCGATGGCAACAATGACAATCAGCACAATGACAGCAGAGAGGAGCCCTGCAACCTGTGAAGATGAAATAGTTCTCACGACAGCTGCTGCTTTCTACCAGGCTTGGGTTTCCCAGTCCTCAACGCTATGCTGGCCTTGTGGTAGGGATGCTAAGATACCTGTGTTTTGCCTCCTGTGCTCTCCTGAACCCCTGATCTGGAAAGGGCTGTGCTCCCTGCAAAGCCTTTGAATGCTCCAGTGAATATGTTGCTTATTCCCAAGGCGATCAACTCCTGCAGAAGGCAAGGGAAGAAGCTTTTCCTAAAATGTCCTCTTTCAGAAGAATATTAGGTGCATGAAATATGTACCTAATTAGACCCAGTTAGGCTTACCTGATTGCCGTCAATTGGATAATCGTATTTGAGAGAATAGACGCTGGCAACGGAAAAGGCCACTGCGAAACCAACAATCGCAATTCCAAAGCTATCTCCTATGGTGTCTTGAAAAACTTCTACACTGGGTGTAATAGGGGGCTGAAATCTGAAATTGAAAACAAGCAAAACTATATGCCACCGACTTATTCAGAAACTCAAAAGATTATTGGGCAAATTAATGGATGAAGCAATCTGTGATGAATTGTGTCTTTCTTAGAAATTTGGTCCAAAGAACTTGGTCCCATTGAAAAATTTGGAATTTCCCTTTTGCTATTGTGAAATAATGATGCTTGGATTGATAAAATTATAAATCTAGCCTGACAATAATCGTAAGATGGATATAATCTTGCCAGTGCACTCAAAATATCATGTGTACTCATATTACCCTTCAGGCAAATGTCTTAGATTTCACCTGTTGCCATTATGGGTTTCAGAGCATTAATCTCAATAGTTTATCCATGGCTGAAGGCTCTTTGAGCAAATACAATTCTGGGACAAGGAAAATACAAATCTTCTTCCCATTGGTAACAGTAGCTTTTCATTGAAAACCCTGAGAGGTGGGCCTTGGGCTTTGCCCTGTGCTCTGGAGAACCACTAGGGTCCACCACACCCAGAGGAGAGCAAGTTTCAGTTCAAGGTGTTTCAGAGACAAGTGTGCCTCACAGGGGATATGTCCATGTTCATGCGCACAAACTCGAGAAGTTGTGTTACAAAAGCTATGTGTCTCAAACAACATCAAGGTACTAAAATGCTCAGCTCCCATCAGCATCTACTTCAGACTTGAGGCTTGTTGGAAGTGCAGAACTGGATCCAGCCAACTGTGTCTGAATTATTGTTTCATCTTTTATGTCTTTGATAATAAATACTGGGCTGTAGTCTTGATAAAGCATTATTATTCCATGCAAGTTAGAAAGGTGGATTGGAATTCAGTTTTTAAAAACAAACCTGATAGCAGAGATACAATTAAAGATTTCATTTTTATATGAAAATAACTAAGAACCCATCATTATAAGTTTGCTTTTGTTTTGACTTCTGAGCATTAAGTGTGGTATGATGGAGTTTCCTGGTCAAAGAGTCCATTCCCTGGCTCTACTTTCCCTGAGCCTGGATCTTCATTTGTCAAATGAGACAATAATATTGTTCTCTTATCTTCATAGTTATGAGGGAAGGCCAACTAAAATAGTGATTGTGAGCACTGCACACCATGAAATACAAGATGACTGCTGACCATGCCTGTAAGATGCCTCTGGAATCTAACAGTCTCTGTGTTGTTCCTTTACCCTTTTAAGCCACTTCCCTTGGATCATGTTATTTGCACACATTTAATGTGCATATGTGACCCCACAAAAATAATTTCTAAAGTAGCCTATCTATTAGTAGCAATTCAAGCTAGCAAGAATTAATAATCATTACATTCAGTAATAGTCTATTTGCAGTCAACAGAAATTTAAAATGCTTACTTGGTCATTTAGAAAAAAAATGGATCTTGTATTTCATTTAGGTGCTAAACCAATAAGTAGTAATGTTTGAACTTGAAATAGAACTTGTGCACTTAACATGCCACATGCATAAACCCATTTAATACTTCTAGAATCTTTACTATTTTTAGCACCCTTTCATAACCAAGTGTGTGAAGGTAACAGTTTAGTGAATTTGCCCAAGGACAGGAGGTATATCTGAAGTTAACTTCAGTTGATCTGGAGCTGGAGCACTTAGCATATATACTTAGTCACACCGCCTCTCTGGAGAATTCATGGTTAATAAACATGAGCTATGTGCCTCCCTGCCCCACACACCTGGTGGGATAAGTGCATGTATATTTAATATATTTACTAAATAAGGATTATCACTCAATGATCTTGTTTACCGTTTATTTTCAAAACATTCTACTTCTGACAAGCTCCCCTTTGATTATTGCATTTGTTTATTTTCTGATGGGGTTTATGTCTCTAAGAAATTTAAGTGAAGTGCAATCACTTGAAAATTGCAGAGTGGGAAGAAACCCAGAGACAAATGTTCCCAGCCTCATTTCTCACAACTTCTTAAAACTAAAAAAATAAAAATAAAAATAAAGATTTTTTTAATTAAGTAGAACATATGAAGATATGTCAATATATATATATATATAAAAGCATATTTGTATAAATATATGTTACTTTAAAAGCCACACATATACCTGCTTTTAAAAGAATTCAGTTAAGCCAGGCAGTGGTGATTCATACCTTTAACTCCAGCAGTTGGATCTCAGTGAGTTTAAGGCCAGCCTGGTCTACAGAATGAGTTCCAGGACAGCCAGGGCTACACAGAGAAAGCCTATCTCGAAAAATCAAACCAAACCAAACCAAAACAAAACAAAAAATTCAATTATATTAAGATAGATGTAGATATAGTGGATATATATGTACATATATATAATTTCTGTAAGTATCAAATACTTGTTAAGCCTAGAGAAAGGAAAATCATCCATTTATTTAAACTGGAGAACAATTTTCCTTGGTAAGTAAGTTGAAAGCAACCAATACTATCTATGGTTAGAGGTCAGGGAGAGAAAACAACATAAACCCAGGCTCCCCCTCAGTCTGCTAATCATACAGGACTGTACTCTCAGATCCTTGTATTCCCAGCTTCCCTTCCTCTTGCTGAGCTATCCCTCTGGCTTTGCTGTGAGTGTGATCACGAAGAAGGACAGATGGGCTGCCTGTATTACTCAGCTGCTGTGCCTTTTGTGTGTCTCTTGGAAGTTTGGAACTTGGCTCAGGTGACCTCAAACAAAGCAGTGCATGTTGTTTACAGTCATTATGGACCAGGAAACCTGGTTTCAGTTGATGCCTCTTTATAAGGAGAAGAGATTTATTTTTTTGAACTTTTCCTAATTTTCATTTTTATTTTATAAGTTTGTGTGTGTGTGTGTGTGTGTGTGTGTGTGTGACATCTGCATACATTAGAGGAAATCACATACCCTGGAAGTAGAATCATAATAGGTGGTTTTGGGCTGCCATGTGGGTCCTGGGAACTGAACTCAGATTCTCTGCAAGAGCAGTAAGTGATCTTAACTGCTGAGCTATTGCTCTAGCCCCAGTTTTCACTGTTTTGAGTCCTTGACTGCCTGGTTTGTGAGTTTGTCTACAAGGATACTCTTTCTAAGTGTTGTGAATCCTGTGGTTTTTTGTTGTTGTTGTTTTTGTTTGTTTGTTTGTTTGTTTGTTTTGACTGCTTGCTGAAGAGAGAGGGTGCCAGGACTTCTCAAGGGGGTTGTATGATTCTTGTAACTACTGTTGCTTTCTTCACTGAGTGCTGGAAGATGCCAGCATTGAAGATACACTTACCCTAAACTCATATTCCCAACCACAGCCACGCCAAACTTCTGTTCAAAGTTACAGCCGTAGGATACACCTGTTGCAATCACAGTCTGCAAAGTTCCAAATTGTCCAAATTAGAATATGAGGTGCAACTAAAAACCATACTTTGAAAACACCACCATTGCCCCAAATCCAAACCTGCTTGCTGTCAAGCCTGACTATCTGTATCTGATCACTGAGATCCACTCAGTAGAACTCCTGCAAGTTTGTCTCTGACCTCCTCATATACCCGACACTAAATAAATGATAAATGTGAAACAGATAAAAAATAATAATCTCTAGCATAGGCCTAGATACCTTTTAAGGGGCCTCAAGGCAATTCTAGTTTGCATGGACATTACAGCTCATGCTTGAAGGGTCTTTTTATAGCCTGGCTATGGAGGTGTTGCTGTTTCTGCCTTGGACGGAATAAACCCAGATAATGGGAAGGAACTGGTAAATTCTGATGAATAGAAATCCATACTAAATGTTAAAGCCAGAAATGGGAGACAGTGCCTGCCTCGTGGCAACGTGGTGTACAGATGGCTTTCTCTCCTTAAAACTAGATTATAAATGAAATTCTCCCAATGACAGTCAATACCATGATGAGTTCGATGGGGATAGGCACTGGAAGCTTGCTTCTGTAGCGTTGATTGATTTCTTTAACGACAAATACAACCACTAGAATAATCACAGATGTCACGAGGTCTGCAATGTTAGTCTTCTGAATCTGTGTGAAGACTGACTCCAGGACCTACCATAAGAAACGCAGATGAACCAAAGTCCTGTATGAATTCATAATTCAAACACATTTCTCTCCAAACATTAAAACAGATATTAAGACAAAAGACTGGCACATAGCTGCAGCCTTTCTGTGTCCAGCTGCTGTCAACCATGAGCCCTCAAATGGTGGGGGCTGTCATAGAGATACACTGAGGGTGAATAGCACAGCAGAAAACATTGCTTTGGGGATGTGTCTAAAAAAATCTTTAGCTAGTATCAAACTGTGCTGGATATTTTTCATGGTTTTACAATGGATCTCTTCCACCCCTAGGTCTCAGAGGCTTTTTGTTTGCTTTTTCTGTTTGCAGTGCTGGAGGTTGAACCCAAATCTAAGGTCTCACCACACCAGGCAACAGTATTGCTTTTTATTTCATAGAATTTTCTACTGTTCTGTCCAAGGAGTCATCTCTAGTTTCTGGGCATTTTTGTTCATTTTTTAAGTACATTCTTTCACAATACAGACCTTCTCTGGGTCACATGGAAAATGCCTGTACTATGCAGAGTATACTTCTTGAAGGAAGTTGGGTTGTATATCCATAGGCCCAAGACAGCTCAAGTAGACCCAAGCTGGATTTCATGCACACCCCAATTCTGGAATACTTCTGTGTGGGAGTAAGAGTGTTCAGAGCAGGTGCTGTCTCAGAATCCCAAAGACTATCCTTCAAGAAGGACTGAAGATACTACTTGCTGATCAACTGATATGATGCCACTGATTTGTACTGCACTGTTTCACTAGGCCCAAACAGACTAGACCAAAACAAAATGGAGTCATTCATAATAAATGCTACACAACCAAGCTGACATTTTAAGGGAGCAGACTGATTCCAAACACAATAGTTTTTCACCTCAACAAAAGGGGCACCCAGTCTAACAGCCTAGTAGGGTAGTTGTTTGTCTCTGCTTTAATCATAGTGGGATGGAGTGTGGGAAGAGAGAGTAGCTGGAAGTGACCTGTCATGAACCATCAGGTTTCTGTGTATTTGATGCCCACTGTATCAAGCTCACTGTTCTGCTATTTCTCAATGGGGGTTGTGGCTAAATAGGACCATTTTTTGAGGATAACAGAGAAGTGTCAGTGTCCAAAGTTCTGGTTAATGTCTCAAAATTAAAAAGTTGATTAAAAGGGAGAAAATTAAGTATGTCCAAAAGCTGTTTCCATATACATTTTAAATTTTTTTCCATACACAGTAACTTAACTTGATGCTTAACTGTACTGGATTGCAGACACAAACTTCATATATACCCCCCTCCCGTGTGTGTGGGGGGGGGAGGGAAGGAGGGAGGGAGGGAGGGAGGGAGAGGGAGGGAGAGAGAGAGAGAGAGAGAGAGAGAGAGAGAGAGAGAGAGAGAGAGAGAACCAACTGGCCTTAAATTTACAAGTATCTACCTGCCTCTGCCTCCCAAGTGCTGAAATTAAAGACCATCATGCCTAGCTACTTTGGTATTGTTTAAATGACAAAAATACTTACTTTGAAAATAGAGAATGGGTCGCTGTGTGCTGGGACGGTCAGCTGCAGCATGAATTTCAGTTGAGAAACCAAAACATGAATGGCAGCAGCTGTGGTGAAGCCACTGATTAGGGACTCAGATAGATATATCACCACAAACCCTATCTGCAGAACCCCCAAAAGCAACTGGAAAGAGAAGGACAAAAGTCTTTGTTAGTATAGGTTAAGAGTGCACATCAGCAAACCAAAGACTCACCCAAAAGTGCTTCAAAACATGAAGTTCAGCCCATGGAAACATTCCGTGAAGAAGCCAATGCCTCTGCCTCTTGGCACATCTACCATTTAGGATTGTTCTGGGCCTTCTCTTCCATCCCTCAGGTTGAACATTATATGATGTTCAGATAGTACATAAATCCCATGCCTCCAGAAGTATCAGACCCATGAAGGACTCCCTTTCTTGCTTCCTCATTTTTAGGTGCAGTATCTTTAGAAGGCACACCATAAGCCTTGTATAGCAAAATCCTACCCCCATTAGTTCTCATAAACTTGTTGTTGAGGCATGTATGGTGAGTGCAGTAAGTTACTCAGCTTGCTTAGGAAACATGTGACTAGGGCTGGTGAGATGGTTCAGAGGGTTAAAGTTCTTGCTGCCAAGCCAGATGACCTGGGTTCAATCTCTGGGGCCCTCATGGTGGAAGGAGATAACCAACTCCCAAAAGTTGTCCTATGAACCTAGCTCCCACATAAATACATAAATGTAGAAAATAAATACATCACTGCATACTGCATGTTAGAAGTGTGAGGTTTTAACCAGGGAGCAAAGGTGCTTACTGTCTCCAAAGCATCATTGTTTACAGTGAATGTATTAAGTAGACTCTGCTTCTCTCAGACCCTTGACTGTCTTCTACACTCATGTCTTCAAAATACAGACAGAACTTCAGGTACACAAAATTCAATTTGAGTTCCACTTTTTCACATTCAGAAGTGTGTGAGAAACAAATGACCACAAGGCTTGTCAATGGGATGCACACTTGTGTCCTTATATAATTGACTTTTCCTTTCTTTTAGAAATGGTTTTAAGCAAAGATATCACTGGAATCTTAAGTAACATCTTGAGAAGGCCATGGCATTTTCACTCTTCATAATAGTGCTGGCCCTGGAGATTGGGAAGGAAGGTGCAGTCTCACTATAATCTTTTTCATGTTATTTCCCAAGTTTTTTATATGGATAGTTTAAAAAGCAGAGCACCAATTCCCTCCCAACTAAATTAAAGTAACTGGGACATTAGAAAAACTTCCAAGGCTACTAGTATCATTATATAGTTATATTTGATGATGAAACTGATTCCAGTATATTTTTTATTTAATTAAGCATTTCATTTCTTACCATGTAAGCCTTCATCCTGCCACTTTTACTTCTATCTAGATTGTGTTTGTCTGTTTGTGTCTAGACCATGTTTACCCTTTGGTTGTGGTAAATGACTCTTCATAAATACTTGGGGAATCTGGGAGGATCTGAGATGAGTTAGGGGAGGAGAGAGAATAAAATCAAGATACATTATATACAGTTTCCAGAGAATAAATAAGAATATTATTTAAAAATACTTTCTATGGTCCACCCAATGGGGCACACAAACCAAAAGATGAGGAGGAGTCACAGGATATGGAAAGATAGGGACCAGTCAAAACAAACATTTTGGCAGACAAATCACACTAGAATCAGACTCACCTGAATGATTCCAGAAAGAACAGTCACTGATGCAGCCACCATTATCCTCTCCTCTACCAGTGAATCGTTTTCGATTGAGCTTGAGGACAGTTCTGGAGCAGTGTTGCCTCCTGAGGCCACTCTTGTAACTACAACCCCCACCATCATACTCAGAACTGGAAACGGACCTAGTTAACCAAAGGTAAACTATGGTCAATATGTGCCTCCCTATACCTGAGTTCCCGTTCAGCCACAAAATTGCATAATACAAGCTACTGTGTATAACCAGCCTTAGCCCTGATTCTTTCAGGAAACTGGGAGTCTTCTGAATTATGTACAATTTGGAATTTACGGTAGAGTGAATAAAAACCAGCATGAATCTGTCCAGTAATTGACTTACCCACAGATATGTGTCTAGACGTGCCCAAGAAAAAGTAGGTTAGGACTGGGAAAAAGGCCGCATACAACCCGTAGGCTGGAGGGATGTTGACCAGCAGAGCAAATGCTAAACCTGGAGAGACAATAGCCAGGTCTTTAATTTTCATCAGGTTCTCCTAGTAGTTTAGATTGTGTGGTGGTATTGTGTTCCCCGAAATATTGTGCACCCTAATAAACTTATCTGGGGACAGAGACAGAACAGCCACAATATTAAACATAGAGGATAGGCAGTGGTAGCACACGCCTTTAATCCCATCACTTGGGAGGCAGAGCGAGGCAGAAATCCATCTGTTCAAGGATACAGCCAAGCATGGTGACTCACGTCTTTAATCCCAGAAAGCAAGCCTTTAATCCCAGGGAGTGGTGGTAGAAACCAGAAAGGTATATAAGGCGTGAGGACCAAAAATTAGAAGCATTTGGCTGGTTAAGCATTTGGCTAGTTAAGCTTTTAGGTTTTGAGCAGCACAGTTCAGCTGAGAGGCATCCAGTCTGAGGAAACAGGATCGCCTGAGGAATTGGCCAGGTGAGGAAGCTGTGGCTTGTTCAGTCTCTCTGATCTTCCAGCATTCACCCCAGTAACTGGCCTCAGGTTTGTTTTATTAATAAGAACTTTTAAGATTCATGCTATAAGATTGAGCGTTTAAAGTAAGTCACCACATTAACCCAAAATGTGTTGAAGATATAAATACAAGAACTAAAACTAACATTCTTAGAAGAACACATGAGTATGAATCTTTACAATCTTGAATCAGGCAACAGTCTATCAGAAAGGCTACATACAGCACAAGCAATCAAAGAATTGAAAATAAAAATGCTTTAGTGAGAACATGGATCAATGAAAGAGTACCTGCCTAACATGTGGCATGCTCCTGGGCTTAATCACAGCACTGGAAAAACAAAAGCATACTCAAAGGATGCTATCAGCAAAGTGAGCTTTGATCAAAAAGAACACTTGCCTAGCATGCAGGATGCCTTAGTTTGACTCCCCAGTACTGCAAAATAGGAATGTTTAGGGAACTGGGCTGTAGCTCAGTGGTAATATATTTGCCCTGGGCTTAATCTACTCTCCTTTAGTCACATTAAAGACACAGGAAATGGCCATAATGGGTCATCTTTTAGGCTGGGCATGGTGGCACATGGTTGTAATCTTAGCATTTGGGAGGTAGAGGATAATCAGGAGTTTGAAGCCAGCCCAGGCTATATGAGACCCTGTCTCAACGGCCCTTCCTGTCTCCAGTTTTAAAAACCAAAAAGTGAAATGACAATACAGAGAATGAAAAATAGTTGTTGGCAAATATATATCAGATAAAGGTTTAGTGTCAGAAATACATAAGTAACCTTTGTACCTCTACAATAAAAGACAGGTCTCATAGCCCAGTGTGCCCTCAAACATGCTATATAGTTTATAGACCCTCCTACCCCCACCTCCTGAGTGCTGGGATAGCAGACGTGACACCTGATTCCTACTGTTCTGGCAATGGAACCCAGGGCAATCACTCTGCCAACTGAGCTACATCTCCAGCTCTGGCAACTAACATTTTTAAAACAGCAAGGAGAACTAGGAGTCTAGTTCAGTCATAACATTATTGCTTTGTATGCATCAGGCCCTGGGCTTGATCTCTCCAGCACCACCCAAACAAACAAAACAGAACAAAAGATGAAGGATTTGAAAACTTATTTTTCCAAAGACATGCAAATGGGAAATAAGCATAAGGAAAGAGTAGATACTTAACAAACACCATTAGCTATTAGAGAAATACAGATCAAAGCCACAATGAGATGCCAGTTCTCACCCACTACAATGGCAAAGGTAAAACAGATAGCAGTAAGGTATGGAGGCATCTGAAGCCATGTGCACTCCTAGGGGGATGGAAATGATGCAGCTGTGCATCTCTACAAGTGAGGAAACATTGAGCTACCCCAGGATCCAGCACTTAGACTCCTAGGGATATATCCAGGCAATTTAAACATATTTTTACACAAAGAGTTGTACACAGATGCTCATAAAAGCTTTATTCATCATCACCTCTGAATAGAAATGACTCAAATGTTCAATGAAATGTGGTACAATCATACAGTAGAATATTGTTCTTGTTACAATATGAATAAATTGGAAAGCATTATACTAAGAGATAAGAATCAGACACAAAGTGCCACATACAATTCCATCTGCACAAAATATCCAGAACAGGAAAATCAATAGACATGGAAAGTGTTAAGGGGTTGAGTGGAGGAAGGAGTATGAAGTGTCTATCGAAGGATCAAGGATTTGGTGTGTGTGTGAAGGGGTAGGGAGAAGAGAAGGTGGTGAAAATATGCTAGAATTAGTGATGTTAGGTGCACAACCTGATTAATGTACTAAAAGCCATAGAATTATACATAACAAAAGGGTGGCTGGGCATGTAACATGTTGGTAGAATACAAACCTAGCATTTGTGAAGCCTTGGTCTAGCACACGCACATATGTACACACGCAAAAGAATTACGTGGTGAATTTTATGTTATATTAATTATATCTTTAATATAAAAGGAAAGGTAAAAGAGGAAAAAAAAAAGGAAAAAATTACCTTGTAGTACAGCCACCAGCCCGGTGCTGATGCCAGAAACGATGTCACTCAGAAGCCATTCCTTTATCTTGTACGCTGGCAACCAAGATGCTACGGGGAACACAGAGAGGGCAATTTTCTTGGCCTTTTGTGAGGAGCAGCTGAAAACATTTAAAGCCACAGATCAGTGAAGTAATGTCAAATTTTAAGTTTGGTTCCTAAGAGTAGGTAGAAAATTGGCAAAGATGACATTTTAAAGATGAAACTGGTGAATTCACTCCCACTAACAATCTCCTCTTTGCCCCTGCCAAAAGTTTTGGTCACTACCAAGGAAACTTTGAAAAAGGAAAATGCTATCTTTTCTTTGGTTGTAACAGAATTTATGTGTCATCCTGAGTTGAACTGTGCAGCACTTCAATTGAGAATTCGCCTGTTTCCCTCTGACTTGGAAGGACTGTGTTTGTGCCGCTAGCTGAGATGGTGTGTTCCTTTTGCCTTTTCACCTCAGGCAGGGAGTTTAGAAAGCCAAGAGAGACAGATTTCCGAAGCTATGGACTAGAGCCAGAAAGGAAAGCACGAAAGCTAGAAAATTTAGGATAAATTGCTCGTTTCTTCCTCATTCCAGTACCTGAGGAGTCTCTTACCTACAACACCCTTTGAGATGATCCAGGAATGTCTTGTGGTGTCTGTGCGTCTTCTTGAACTCCTCTCCAAAAGTGTTTGTGGAATACACTGGTCGGGCCACTATGTACTGATTCCCTATGGCTTCGATCATTTTGCTTTTCCTGGTGACAGTGGCAGGTAGGAAGACCTTTGAAACTATGTGGTGAACACTTCTTCTTGCTGTTAGCAGGTTAAAATGTCTGAAACCAAACAGAGCTTGCTTCTTAAATAACTCAGAGATAATGTGATGCAATTTACAGATGAGTGAGCTCCGAACTGAATGTTACCACCTTTTGAGATCAAAAGAGGCAGGATTAAGGGACCCAGGTCACGTTTTGCCATGTGATATCACTTTTTCCTTCAAAGAGCTGACACAGCTCCTTTGGGTAAGCAAGCAAGTATTTCTTATTTTTATATATTTTATTTATTTATTTATTTATTTTGGAGACAGTGTCTCACTATGTAACCCTGGCTGGCTTGGAACTCAGTATGGATACCAGGCTCACCTGGAATTCCTAGAGATCCACCTACTTCTGACTTCCAAATGCTGAGGTTCAAGGTGTACAGCAAAAAAAGCAATAAATTAAGTTGGTTTACTTACTAAACAGTTCTTGAGAGTCCACCTCAACCTTTTTTTCTAGAGGTATTTCTAAAGATATGGTACTGGAACAGTGGGACAGACCATAGCCTATTCATTTCCCTTTAATTCTAATCAAGGTTGTTTTAATTTACATACCAGAGTCTTGTTTTTTCTAAGACCTCAAAAAATGGTTTTAATTTGTGAAAATCAAATATATTGTTTATTTCTATTCCTATGATTTCTGGGAGTCAAAGGAAACTATGTACAGACAAGTATGACTTTGTTTACATAGTTCATCAGAATGACAAGATCCTTTCTAAGGAAAGACTGGGGGCAACTGACTTAACCTGTTTGAACCTCTGTTATATATTGAGATGATGATACCCATGTTTCAAAAAAGTGAAGAGTGAGAATGTTCAAAAGTTTCAAAACTTCTGTTGATGGTTCTGACATGCTTCAGGGGTTCATCACATGGTGGTTATTATTCTAACAACTAAAGTTTTCTGGGGCTGAGGATATAGCTCAGTGTGAGACACTTGCATATATGAGGCCATAGGTTCAATCCCTAGTACCACAAAACAAGCAGGTAAGTGAATAAATCAATCAAAAATAAAAATAAAACAACATCTTCTATATAAGTCAGTGATTATCAATCTGTGGGTTGTGACTTCTTTGGCAAACCTCTATCTCCAAAAAATTTATATTATGATTCATAGTAGTAGCAAAATTACAGTTAGGAAGTAACAATGAAATAATTTTGTGGTTGGGGGTCTCCACAACATGAGGAAGTGTATTAAATGGTCTCAGCATTAGGAACGTTGAGAACCACTGATATAAGGTATCAACTTGTATTCATGTCTGTATTTTGTTTCCATGATTTAAGAAGATCAATTTATAAAATCTTTTATGTTCATTTTCAATTTAGTACCCACAGTTCTCTGAGGCATTAACTATTATTATTATCCTCATTCTAAAATGAGAAAATAATTATGTACACTCTCACCCACCACAATCTAAGTGTCTTTTCTTCATATAGCTAATCATGTCAAAGATGGGACCTCCATTTTCAGACCTTTCTATTTCTTCTGTGACATGCAGTTTACTGTCCAATATGAACATGACTGAAGAACATTCTGCTGGTATTTCCTCTCCTAATCTTGCTTTCTCTAGCCTACTGGATCTTGAACTTTACTGTGACTTCTTTCTGAGTCTCCCCCTCAGCCCATTGTGACTTGCTTTAATCCTCTGTTTCATCTTTTCCTCCTCACTTCCAAGTCACCTACCCTACTGGCTGTATAGTACTTCACATCAGAACTGGCTCACAAAGTGGATTTGGCTTGCACTTTGCACTAAAAAGCATGGGTTTTGTTTGGTTTTGCTCTTGGCCAGTTGCCAACACTGCCTGGGACATTAGCACTTTAAATCACTTTAAGTCAGTGACTTCTGATGCTGTGAATGTATGTATGGCAAAGGCTACCCAGAGTGAGGGCTCCAAAGTAGTCAGCCTTGGGAGGAGGAAGACTCAAGATGGCGCTTCTGCTGTTGTATGTGGCTGTGGATGCACAGGGGGAGTGTCTCACTGGTTGCTCTACTCACATTTCCTACTGAAGCATTCACAGAAACTTACTAGTTTTCTCCCTATAAAAAAAACTGAGAGTGCATCTTTTCTTCTTTTGGCCATTATATTTTCTTTCTGCCAAACCATGATTTTATTTATCTCTATATTATTCATTCATTCATTCATTCATTCATATATTTTTGTCATTGACAGCAATAGCAGGAGTAACTTCTTATCTAGCCCCCTGCTCAGATTACCACAGCTGGCTCTTTAACACCCCTCCTACTTTCAGATAGATCAAGAGCCTGAACTCTGGCCCTCTAGCTGCACAGTAGAGACAGCTTCCTCCTCACAGAGCGCGTGGTGACACGGGTGTGCTCTAGTGAAAGAATCAGGGAGGCTTAAGAAATATGTCCAGACATATGACAGCTTGAGAACCATACTCTTTCCCTTCTGCTATCCTGACAGAAAGAACGTTGCCGCCTCACACCCAACAGGCAACAAACACCATGAGCCCAGAGCCAGTCATCCCGACGCACCTCAGCTGAACGGGCTCCAGACAGTCATGAGTGCACGTCATTCATCATGTCTGCGCTTCTTGGGAGCAACTTACTTTAGTTAAGAATTCAAATGATTTTTGTTTTTCACTCACATGGTTCACTTTTCTTTCCAGAAGTTCTTGGGGAGAATTTTTGGTTCCTGGAATCTGCAGTTCCAGTTTCAAGTATTACACTAACATGAATGGATTTTTAGACTTTGTTTTACCTTTGTGGTTCAATTCTCTTCGGGCTCTTTAAAGTGTCAATGACTTTAGGTAATTGGAATTTATTCCTGGAGTGCTTGGCTCCTAGTAATCTTGAAACGTTGAGCTTTATTTGCAAATATTTCCATTTTTACTTACTTTCCCAAGCTGTATACTTTAAAAGTTTACTTGGCCTTTATGTAATTATTAATCTATTGTCTATTAATGTACATAAATACATATGTACATATATGTAGATTTACATATGGTGCCAAATAATCCACATTTATCATTCTCTGCTTTAAAAAAATATTTTTGCTAAAATTCATCCTATAGTTAATCTTCAAAATCCAGTTTCTCAATCGAGCTATCCTGATGTATTAGTAACACTTTGATAACTCCAGGAATTTACATGTACACATTCCTTCCCCACCCCTCTGAGTTCCACCTGACTCCATCCCCCTTCATCTCTAGTTACCTGGGAGCCTCCCAGCTCTGCCTGCCCTGTTCTGCAGAGGGTGCCCTATGGCTCTGACCTTTCCAATTCAGCCTCAGAGCTCTATCTTTTCTGCTAGGAAGCAATTCATTTGAACCAGTAGTTCTACCAACAATGCCAGAAACTTTATTTAATTGAACCCAGGAGGCATGTGCTTTTCCTCTTACTCTCAGTGATATCATCTCTCAAAAGCTACTCAAGCTAAGGAGGGTCTGCCTGGCATGAGTTGAAAACACTGTTCCTCTCATGGATCTCAAAATGCCCCTATACCAGTCAGTGGAAAACCAGAAGTGAGCCAGTTTTATTCCATGGATCAGTCTTTACAGAAGAGGTTACACAGTGTTTGGAAATCTGCAATTGGGGAGTGTATAAGGGAAGGAAGAGCAAGCAGAACACTTGCTCCAGTGAGCACAACAACCAAGGAAGATCTCAGTTAGTTGCTAGACAGGATTCATAATCAAAGGCACAGAAAAGCTCTTATTCTGGCCAGTGTGAGGCTGGATGGAGTCAGGGAATGATGTTGGTGTCAGAGAGGTCAAGTGCTGGTCATGAGTAGCTGGGAGAAGACAGAGGAAGGCTTAGCAGAGATGTTAGTAAAAGAAGTCAGAAGGGATCACAGTCTTGGGCTGGGAAATTCTTTCCCATTAAATGTCGTGGTTCTCTTGGCTCTCACTTGCTGTTGAAGCAGGACAACTAATCTATGTCATCAACATACACTTGAGCTATTTCTTCAGGAGACATAAATACACAGCCACTATTATGGAAACATTTCCCCCTGCCCTTCTGTGATGATTCCTTGAAGGCCATTTTAGCATCCCACAAACACTTCCAAGACAGTTTAGAAGCCAGACTCATTTCATGGAAATGGTCGACAGTCTGACACAGAAGGTGCTTAAAGGTAACAGGACTAGAGTGAGGAACCTGAGGATGTGGAGGCAGTTTCTCTACGTGTCCAAGACAATACTGCTAAAAATGTTTCTGCTTTGATTGTGTTTATGTGGCTAACTCACATATCTCAGTTCAGTGTGCATAAGACTAAAAGAACATGCACAACAAATGCACTGCTGATTTAAGAGGTCTGTTTATATACTGTGGTCTACATCTTGGGAAACTCAGATCAGTTTTAGTTTGATTTTAGTTTAGACTCTGAACTGTCTGTTTCCCATCAGTTCCATCACTATATTGCCTATAATGCAGGAGGGAAAGTCAAGCCTAATTTAGGAAGTACACAGAAAAGAGTGAAACGTGTCAGCCATGGTGGTACATATTCCATCACTTGGGAGGTTCAGGCAAGAAAATCAGGAGTCTGAAGCCAGCTTACCTCAAACAAAACAGAATGAGAATTTAGTAGGCAAGTGTGCCTGGCTTCAGATCTTTGCTGTTGATGAACTGGGTTCTCAGTCTTGGTTTTCTTAATTTTAGAAGAAAGAAGGTTCTCTGAGGTCGGCTAAGGCACAGAGGCCTCTCGGCCTTGATTTTCTTGGTGATAGCTTCAAGTGAGTTTTATATGGACAGTGCAGACCCAATTTGCAACTCTGTCTATGCAACAAAGCCAACCAAGACCTGTTGGAAACATAGTGTGGTGGTTTGAAAGAAAGTGGCCCCATAGACTTATAGGGAATGGCACTATTAGGAAATGTGACCTTGTTGGAATAGGTGTGCTCTTGTTGGAGAAGCATGTCATGGGGGATGGGGGGGTTGAGGTCTCAGATGCTCAAGATAGGCTCAGTGTGTCACTGTCTCTTCTATCTGCCCTTGTAGAACTCTCAGATCCTTGTTCAGCACCATGTCTGCCTGCACACTGCCATAATAATAATGGACTAAACCTCTGAAACTGTAAGCCAGCCCCAATTAAATGTTTTCCTTTATAAAGTTGCTGTGGTCATGGTGACTCTTCACAGCAATAGAAACTCTAAGACACATACTAATGCTGTTAGTTCACTGTCATGTTCACTCTGAGCTTATCTCCAAAAAAAAGTAATAGTTTTCCACTCTCACCAAAGTTTAAACTCCTTTTTGAAGAGTCTATCTAAACTTCCTAGGTCTGGGAGATTCTTTATATTTGGGCTCTTACCTACCATACAAACTATTTTATCCTCCTTTGTCACAAGTAGAGTAGTAAGTTCCTAAAACACCATGACATTTAGCGCCCTGTATCTTTGCCCATATTGTTTTCTTTATCTGTGATGTTTTCCAGCACCTGCTAAGTTCCTACTCACCCTTAAAAATTTTCAGCTGTCCCTGCTATAAATTCCTTTCTTCATTCCGTCAACAGGCATTGATTGACCCGTGGTCTGTCAGGAACTCAGTAATACATGATAAAAAAAGAAGCTGCAAACTCAGCTGGAGTTAGCCATTTCTTTCTTGAAAGTACCCTAGACATATTTCTATTCGACATCATACTTTATTATCATTACTCTTTATGGTTTTCTCCCCAATAAGACTAAGTTTCCTAAGGGCAAATCTCAAATCTTAGTTTTTTGTTTTGTTTCATTTTCCTTTTGTAAAAGTCCTTTAATGTAGTAAATATGCAAGAAGATTTTCTGAAATGAAGTAAAGTATGAACAAAATGTTTTACACACACTTAATGTAGCTAACATTCAAGTTTACATACATAAAATGATTGGGACAGTTAATAATGAAAGAATGATTGTGAATATGGGTTGGAACTGAGGAACACTTAATGTAGATGTGCATTATGAGTTAGACTTTAGGAACATCACCCCATTCCTTGTGAGGGATAATGAGAAAGAAGCATGGAATTGGCAGAGATAGTGAGGATATAGGTTGGGGGAGGGGCTTTCACATTGTTGCTGGGAATGTAAATTAGTGCAGCAATTATGGAATCAGTATTGAGGTTCTTAAAACAATTAAACATACAGCTAGCATAGGATCTACCTAAACTACTCCTGGGTTTATACATTAATGAATCTAAGTCAACATACAACAGAAATATCTGCATACCTATGTTTATTGCAGCACTATTTCTATAACTGAGCTAGGAATGAGTCTAGATATCCAACAACAGGTGAGTAGATAATGAGAATGTGACAGATAGACATATATATGAGTTTTATTGAACCATAAAGAAGAACAAAATTATGCAGTTTTCAGGAAAGCAAGTGACCCCAGAGGACATTCATGTTAACCAAATAAGTCAGACTCAGAAAGATGGCTTGGCTTTTATTCACGCTGTTTTAAATGAAAGTAGAAGGAGAGTGTTTAGGAGGGAACCAGTGAGAGGTGGGCAACAGAGCGGTGGGGTGAATATGACAGAAATATATGGTACACATGTATGAAAATGTCATAATGGAGCCCACTATGTTATACAATGAATATGACCTTAGAGCAGCGAGAGATCAAAAAACCTCAGAGAAGACTTTGTTAGCCCAAAGGAGAAAACATTAGAGACAGGCTGGGAGACACGATAACATGTTTCAGACCATCAGGTTCAGAGGACAGTAAAGAGAACCCCTAGCCATTCCCATAAGGCCTGTGGTTTTCTGAGCACTTTCACTTCCTACAAGCAGACAAGGTAGGTATCATTGTTGCCAAGTCACATGCAGAAACTGAGATGAGAGAAAGCAAATGGCTTTCCTGACCCTTGCTAGCAAGTGACAGAGCCAGGGACAAAAAGCCAGATTTTGTGATGACAGACTCACTGTGCTGCATAACTTTCTCTGTGTGTTAATGTGGGAGCGTACCAACCCTGCTCCAGAGAGAGAAGACACAAGCCAAGAGCACAGAGCTCCAGGAGAGCACTCCTGCCTTGAATATAGAGTGTCTGCTCTCAGTGTCACACACACAAAATTGAGTCAAGGTAGCCTGAGACTCCATCCTGAAGTGGGCCTTAGTAAAACGAAAATGAAGGCAGGGGGAAACTTTATTTTAGACAAATGCTAGACTGTGTCATTGTGAATTTATTCTAGTAACTTAAAAATGTCTATTAGAGCCAGACATGGTGGTGCATTCCTTCAATCCCAGCACTTGGGAGGCAGAGGAAGGCAAAACTCTTTGTGAGTTTGAAGCCAGTCTGGTTTACAGAGTGATTTCCAGGACAGACAGAGCTACATAATGAGATCCTGTTTCAACAACACAATAACAACAATAAATAACCATTATTAATCAGAATTTGGTGCTCACACCTGTAATCAGGCAGGGTGATGGCCATGAATTTGAGGCCAGCTTAGACTATATCATGAGTTCCAGGCCACCCCATCTCAAAAAAACAGATGATGATAACAGATCCATTCCCATTTTGTGAACTGTTTCCTTGGTGGAATAACAAGCTACTAAATAGGTATTTATGTGTTTGTTATCTGCACTATTTCTCCAAATGACTAATTTACTTTGGAAAAAAATTATTCAGTCTAGTGTTTTAGTACATTGTTTATTTATACATTTAAACATTATAAAGCTGTGTATGCAGGGTTATGCCTGTAACCCAATACCTAGAAGGTTAATGCAGGAAGATATCTGTGAATTCAAGACCAGCCTGGGCTTCATAGTGAATTTGAGATCAGCCTGGGTTACATGGTGAGATCCTATCTCAACAAACCAACCAGCCAACAAGAACACTGTAAAATAAAATTTTCTGGCACTTAGAAGAATGATATAGAATCTATCTAACATTGATCAATGCTAGCACAGGTACTCTGTGTGATCTTATTAGTCAGGGCATCAGGTACTCAACTGCTGTCAGTGGCAATCTCTCCTACTCCCCCACCCCGTCTGTCTCCTTTTTCTCTGCCTTGTTGCTGTTACCTTTTCTCTTTTTCTCCTTTCCTCTAGTGTTGGACTTTGTCAAGTGTCTGGAAGATAAAGCTCTCATGTCTGGGACAGGTGGCCTTTCTAAATCCCTTTTCACAGGTGACTCTACCTCCTTTTGGCAACTTTTCCTAGAAGCTTGCTGTGTTTGACAGCCTTTCAGAGCAGATAGCCTACCCATAAAACCCAGTTTAGGTGGATAACTAGAAGAATTATCTGAATAAATAAGGCAAAACCCATTACTATCTTTGAAAAGGCTATTGAAGTTGTAACAATGCATACAACCATTTACTTGATAACTTAAGGCTCCTCAGATATTGTATTCACATTGCTAGTTCTCCAGACACATTTTCAGCCTATTAATGAAATCACTCAAAATATTCATGCTTATAAACTCAAGATTATAACAATAACTTTTAAATAAGCCATGTTAAGCAAAAATATTTTTGAAGCAAATCAGTTTGAGTACAATGATCATTAAGTTTAGTTCCTACCTGGATATACTCAGTGAGGAGCTTCAGCAACAGTGGAAGCCGTCCTGTTCTAGGAGACAGTGTGCATCTAGTTGAGTCTATAGGCTCTGCATGAATACATATGTACTAAGATGTCTATATTATAGGTTATATAAAGCGGTGGGCAAATTACCTTTCTGTCAGCTTTAATAATTAACTTTCATTAACTTTTACAACAATGGAAAGACTCCAGTATGGTCTTGACCTTTGAGACGCTGATCAGCAGAAGTGATGATGACAACAGCTTCCTTGAGTTCCTGGTGAGATTAAACCACTCACTGCACTTGTGTGTGTGTGGCAGAGAGGTTTCATTGGTTTGCAGAGATTTGCACAACCATGTTTAAAAAAAATCTTCACAAGTGTTATCTCCCTGACATTTCACCTACCAGTTGAGATGGGAGTTCAGGGGTGTTGTTTCTTGGCTGGGTGACTCCACAAAACTTAGTAGCTGCAAAAGACATGTGTACAAGCTAACTCCTGGTACAATAAGGGCCCTTGCTAGGAAGGCTCTGTCAACTCCAGGCCACAGTCCTGTGTTTGCAGTCTGATTCTGGTACCACCACTGCTCTTGTGAAAAGCAGTGATCTCTCTGTTTTTAAAGTCAATAAATATTTTCATCACTCTTCTTGTTTAACCTTTTAGCCTTTGACCTTGCTGCTCTCTCTTCACAATCTCCTCTTTAAAAGGTTAACATGTTTTTCTACCCGACTTCATTTTCCACCTTACATTTCATTGCCAACTACTTGCCTACCCTGTTCCTTCTTCAGCATCCCCAAGGTTCTGTCCTGGATTCTGCTTTCTTTCTCTCCATTTTTTCCATAAATAAAAATTCCATGTTCCCAGTGGCCCTCAGATTTCTAAGTCCAGCCAGACTTGCTCAGGATCTCTGCAGGACCACCCTGATGGCATCTAGACCTGGCATACCCAAGTCTGAGCCTTTGATTTTCCCTTTCAAATCTCCTCCAACTCTGTTTTCCATTTCAGAAAGAAGACCCCCTTCTGTCGGAAATCCTGTGACCATTTCCTTTTGCAGACAGTCTGTCCACCTCTAGCCACATCACCTGCTCCACCGTCTCCCTATCACCATTTTACCTCATCACCACCTAGGCCGTCAACATCTTTTGCAAGAGCCCCTTGCTGCTTTCCTGTCTCCATTCTCAGCTCGCCACTTTCCCTACCCACTAGTCAGAATGAACTTTCCGTGTTAACCTCTTCAGGGAGCTAAGGATCATACTTAAAGACCTCCAAAGTCTTGCACAGTACCCTCTTGTCCAGGTCCCCACCTCAGCTGACACTTGCCCAGTGTCTCCTCCATACCTGCTGCAGTGGCCTCTGCTGATCCCCTGAGTTTGCAGATTCCTTTCTGATATCACCCCTCTGCTTTAAATGCTCTCCTTCCTTTTCTGTCTGTCTTATTATCTGACTTCCCCTTTTTCAGAGAGAACCTGTTTGCCTTCTTGATTTCAACAAACCCTTCATGGCTTTCTCTCCTTATATCTTTAAAAATAAAGCATTATGTTTAAATATCCACATTTATATACTTGTGTGATGTTTGACTCCTTCATCAGAATGACAGCTTCAAGCCTGGAGGAGTCCTTTCTGGGTACCACTGCATCTCCAGCACCAATGACAAATCACTTGCAGAATAACTGACAGTTACTGAATGAGTTATATTTGATACATTCAGTTCTAAAAGAATAGGAAGGTTGCTGAAGTTTGTTGTAAGCTAATCTAACTCATTTAAAATATGGTGCATACATGTAAAGTAATTAAACTAGCAAAAGTACCATTTATCTCTATTTTATTTTTTGAGATAGCATCTCGCTGTATGGCTCTGACTTGCCTGGACCTGGCTATGTAGACCAGGCTAGCTTTAACTTCACAGAGATCTACCTGCCTCTGTCTCCCAAGTGCTGAGATTAAAGGCTTTTGCCTCTGGGCCCAGCTAGCTCATTATTTTATTAATAATAACTAACATTAATTGAGTTCCTACTATGGGTGCTAAACAGCGTAACTGTATTTTATTAGGTTTGTCTCATTTAATTCTTACAAGAATTATCCACAACACAGTATTTTAATTCATATTCCAGTTACAAATGAGTATATTGAGATTTGATATGAGTAGTGGAGCCAGGTGATTTAGCTCTATTACTTCTTTAACAACTATATAAAATTGCTTTTGATTACTTTACCAAATGTAGGCCTCATTTGTTCAGAGCACTGTACCTTGATCAAATTGCATGTTTAGGTTTGGGTGCTGAAAGAACTGGAAAATGTTGTACTTAAAAATATAGTCTTAGAACTATTGATCAGAACTAAAATGATTTGTTTAGAACAAATAAGAGAATTTGTGGCTGGTGAATGCAAGCTGAGCAAAGATAAATGAATGGCATTTCTATTTACTCATGATAATCAACTAGAGAATTTAATAGAAAGATTCCATTGAGATTTAACAAAAGCTACAAAGATTAGTGGTGCTAAACCTTATCTATAGACACAAGAAATCTACAAAGAAAATTACAGACTATCTTTAAGGATAGACAAATTTAAGGAAAAATATAAAGCTGTATATTTTCATATATATGAAGGCTCAATATCATAATGAGAGTTATTTAAATTAAATGTAATAACAATAATAATAATAATAATAATAATAATAATTTTTGAAAAGCCTACAAACTGGATAAACTTGACCCAAAACTTATATGTAACACAAAAGGCTAAGAAAAGCCAAGACAAACTTGAAGTAGAAAAAAAATTGAGAGAGTTAATTTGCATGATACACATTTTTTCAATGTTAATTGATAAAGGGGACTTAGCCTACTGGGAGTGCTGTTGTCACTGGGTAGGTAGTCCTGGGCTGTACAGGAAAAGCAGCAGAACTTGAGCCCAGAGGCACAATAAGCAGTTCTGTTTCAGTTCTGGCCTCCAGGTTTCTGCCTTAATTTCCTTGAGCGATAGATTGAAATACTGCTCCTCCCAAATCAAAAGTAAAATAAAGTACATTTAAAAATAATTTAAAAAATCATAGTAGTTATGACAGTGCTGTATTTGTGATGTGGAGACAATTAAATCAATGGGAGCAGACCAGAAGTCTCAGGATCACACACGGAAACTATTTATAACAGGGTTACATGATGGTAAGCAAAGGTTACCATCAACTGGCTACCCACACAGAAAATTCCATTTCAGATTTCCCAGGATTCAGGAATTAGAAGCAGGAGGATGGTGGGTTTGAAGACTATCTGAGCTATATAGCATGACCCTGAGTCAAAATTCTTTTTCTTTTTAGATCTCAATTATGCATCATACTTACAAAAATTAAGTTAACTAAAAACTCAAATACAAAAAGTAGGAAAATTAACCTTTAAATGGGGAAAATAATATGCCGTTGTAATTTTTTTCTTTTTCTTTTTTAAAGATTTATTTATTTATTTATTATGTGTACAGTGGTCAGCGTGCATGTATGCCTGTAGGCCAGAAGAGGGCACCAGATCTCATTATAGATGATTGTGAGCCTCCATGTGGTTGCTGGGAATTGAACTCAGGATCTCTGGAAGAACAGCCAGTGCCCTTAACTGCTGCTGATCTGTCTCTCCAGCCAGCCATTATAATGTTAAGCAACTTATAAAAAAAAAATGCCTCTCTCTCTCTCTCTCTCTCTCTCTCTCTCTCTCTCTCTCTCTCTCTCGGTTTTTTGAAACAGGATTTCTCTGTGTAGTCCTAGTTGTCCTGGAAACTCACTCTATAGACCAGGATGGCCTCGATTTCCAAGATCCACCTGCCTTTGTCTCCCAAGTGCTCAGAGTAAAGTGTGAGCCACCACTCCCCAGCTAAAATATGCGTAATTTAAAGGAAAAGACGGCTAAATCCAACATCATTAAGATTAAATCATGAAAGACAATATAGTAAAAGTGAAGAGAGGTTCCACACTGGAGAAGCAATTGGCTCCACTTCAATCTTAAAAAAAAAAAAGTTCTTATTCTTGTTAATATTGTATGTGGAGGGATATTTTGCCTGCATATGTCTATGTACCACACATGTACCTGGTGCCCAGTGCGCCCAGAAGAGGGCGGCAGGTCTCCTGGAACTGGAGTTTCAGGTGGCTGTGAACTACCATGGGGGCTCTAGGAGTCAAACCCAGGTCCTCTGCAAGAGCAACAAGTGCTCTTTACCGCTGAGCCATCTCTGTAGCCCCTCCAACTGAATCCTAAAAAAGATTACTACCAACAGAAAAGAAGGACTCTTAAAAATCAGTAAGACAAAAGGCAGAACTCACAGAAAATGTGAAGTACCAGTTAACATATAAGAACAATCTCAATTACACTGAAGATCAAGGAAATGTAATCAAAACCACGATGAAAAAATTTGACATCTAGCAGCAATAGCAACAGGCCTTTCTCTGTGTTTGAGTGGGGGGGGGCATGAAGAAAAAGAAAAGCATAATTTCTAATAAAAAATTAGCTATAGGGCCTTTAAAGAGATCCTTGCAAATCATTGAAGTGTTCTTAAACTTAATCTTTGTTTTGTGGTAAGTTTGCTTTTGCTTGTCAGACACCACTAGCAAAATGCTTGTCTAGGGTGTATCCTGGTAGAACACTCGCTGAGAGGGCCTGCTTTCAAGTCCTCAAGACCAAATAAACAAAACAAACAAAACCAAAACCAAAACTCAAATGGTTGACGATATCATCAGAGATATGGAGTTATGACAGCTCTCATACTACTGAATGAGTAAATATAGCCACTGTTTCCCAGAATAGCTTCAAACTATCTTATCAAGTTGAAGCTACACATCTCTAAGACTTATACAAACTTCATGTTATAAAATGAGTTTGTCTTGAAGCTCTAATATAAAGCATCATGGCTAGTGTTAACAATAACAAACTTAAAATTTGCCAAGAGACTAGTAGATCTTAAGTGTTATCACACACACACACACACACACACACACACACACACACACACACAAGCACACACACACAGAGACAGAGACAGAGACAGACAGGAACGGAGACAGAAGAACAGGAAAGCTGGATATAGAGTTGTATGCCTATAATATCAGTACTTAGGAGGCTTAGGCAGGAGGCCAGTCTGAAATAAATATTAAGAAACTTTTAGAGAGACAGAAACAAGGTGGGGATTAAAAAAGAAAAATGCTTGAGATTTATGGATATGCACACACACACACACACATATGCAATGAGAATATAAAAAGAAACAGGATTGTGATTGTCTTTGGGGAGATGAATAGGACTAGGAAGTAGGCTTTAATTTTTTCTTTTTCCTCTTGCAGATTTGTTAAAAAAATGAAATGTGCATTAATTTTCTAGGACTGGAAGTACAAAGCACCATGAAACACACCTGTAAAACTAACAAAAAAAGATATTTTCCCTCACTTCTGAGAGCCAGGGAGATTCAAAATCAAAGTGTTAGCAGAGCATGTTGCAGTGAGACACTGGCCAGGACACTTCCTGCGTGCTCCTACCTTCCAGTGATGGTCTTCCACCTCTTGCACCCTTGTTTGGCAGCATCACTCCAGTCTCTGCCTATCTTCACTGTGCATCTCCATTTTTTCCCCTTACAAGAAAAATATTAGTCACTTTGGATCAAGAGCACATTCTACTCCGATAGGAGTTTGTCTTAACTACATCTGCAATGTCCCCATTTCCAAACCAGGTCTACTTCAAGTACTGTGAGATTTTTCAGCATCGTTTTCAGAGATGCATATCAGTCCATAACAAGATGTAATTTACAAGCAGTGAAATATGTCAATTTTGAATGTACATTTTAGTGGGTTTTAACAAATGATTATACTCACATGTATTAGTTTTTTATTGATCCTATGGCAAATTGCTGTACACTCGATCTGAAATAACACAGATTTGTAATCTTATACTTCTACAGGTCGGAAGTCTTCCATGAGTCCTACTAGACTAAAATCGATGTTCCACAAGACTGTGTTCCTTGCTGGCCACTCTGGAGGAGACTCTGTTATCTTATCTTTTCTCATCTAAAGGCTGCCTGTATTCCTTGGCTCATGATTCCCATTTTCAAAGCTGGCAGCATCCTATCTCTCTGCTCTTTCTTCTGATGTCAATCTCCATTGCCTATGGTTGTAAGAGTCTCTAAATCTTCATCCTTAATTACATTTAAAAAGCCCTTTCTGCCACATAAAGTGACATATTCACAAGTTTGGCATATTGGGACACAGTTAACTTTGGAAGTCATTATTCTGCCTAGCACCTCAGGGAACATCCACCCAATCAAAGTGGAGAACATTTCCATCCCACCAGGAAATGAGATCATCTCCTTTCTCAGCCAATCCCAGTCAACTCTCAGAGGCAAAGTCCATTCTGATTTCATCATAAGTTTGATGAGTTTGACTCATTCTAGATCTTCATATAAATGGGAGATACAGAGTGTTCTCTTGTTTGTGTCTCACAGCTTAATATTTTTTGCAGTTCACTTATATTGTTGCCCACTGCTTTTTATTGTTGTGTAGTATTCCATTGTATAAATATAATAAAATTTGCTCATAACTCTCTTGTTGATGAGTTTGTGGACTGTTTCTAACTTGAGACTGTTATGAACATTTTTATACAATGCTTTGTGAATAAATGTTTAATTTCTCTGTGGTGCTATGAGAATTATTAGGCTATGAGACAGAAACGTGTAACTGTATAAAACTGTGGAGCAGTTTTAGGAAAGTAGTTTTATTTATTATGATTCTCATCATCATTGCTGGAGAATCTCTTTTGTTTCTTATCTTGCCAACAGCTGATATATCAATTTTCAGGTTTGGCTTTTATAATGAGTGTTTATTTATTTAAAAACAAAGCAAAAAAATTTGAAACCACCTTAAACTAATAACAGTTCACCCTTACTGGTGATTTTCCCAAATATCTTAGGAAATAAAGTCTTTTTTTTCTCCTGCCAAAGTTTATCATTGGAACAGTCCTCTTGGCCACTTGTCATTCTATTTCTTTAAGATGGTCAGTGTTCTTGTGTGTGTGTGTGTGTGTGTGTGTGTGTGTGTGTGTGTGTGTGTGTATGGTATGTATATATGTATGTTTGCGTGTGGTGGAGGTACTTGCTCATGTCAAAGCTAGAAGCTGACATCAAGATATCTTCCTCAATCATTCCTCCACCTTACTGTTTAGAAAGGTTTCTCAACAAACCCAGAACTCACTATTTTGTCTATGTTGGCTGGCCAGTGAGCCCCTGGGGTCTGCTTGTCTTCATCCACCTTCCTTTTCCCTACCAACCAGTAGTGCTGGGGCTACAGATGTGTGCTTCAATGCCCGGCTTTTAAATGACTGTTGGCCAGTCTCATGTCCTCCTGCTTGTGCAGTAAGCACTTTGTCCACTGTATCATCTCCCTAGTCTATATCTTTATTTTTGTATCCCAAGTGCTTAACACAATAGTGGGCATGTAGCCAGTGTTTAAATGGATATCTTTCTTTCAATAGAAAAATCACACTTTCAAGGTTGTGCTGAAACCTCAATTCTATACCATTTACAAATTTGGATTGAGATAAAATCATTTTTATTCTGTTCTCTACTAATAGTGGAAAAGATTTGCTGAATTTAAGAAGACAACTAATGTGTTCTCACAAACCACAGGGCTGTTCAGAAGTGACATCCCAGGACTCAGCGCACTGCTGAGAGGCAAGCATTTCTATTTAGTAACAGGCATTGTTCTACTCTCTCACCCTAAAAGAAATGGCCTCCCACCTACATTGACTCTTCCTAGAAGCAAGAACTTCTGGGTAAAATTTCTAGAACTTGAGCTTCAGCCCTGAAGCCCAGAACCCTCTTTTGTGGGAGTCCCTGGATAAGTGTATCTACCACCCTTCATCAAAGAAGCCCCTCTCTACAGCAAATGGAGACCATCACAGAAAACTATAAGATACAATGCAAGGATTAGCAGATCACAGTGAGTCCAGCCCCAACAGATACACTTACATCACAGCTCCTGCACTCATGGCTCAGGGAACATTGTAGAAAAGGGGTGGGTAGATTGTAAGAGCCAGAGCAACAGGAAGTCTGCCTCTCCTAGAAATGGCTGCATAAACAAGACTGAATAATGGCTATATTAATGGCCATGCTAATGTCAAAGGAGGAAAATGGCATGGGGTCTCATCCCCTAAACAAAGAACTACAAGCAACTAATGTCTGTTGGGAGGAAAATTAGCCTCCCCCAGGGTTAAGCCTCCTCATTGGTTGTCCAATGCAGAGTGATCAGCCTTGCAAGCTACATACACACAAACAGAAAAAAAGGAACTCAATAAATTGTATTTATGTTTGTGCATACATATATGTATATATGTATATAACAATAATAAAGAAAAGAGGCTATCAACTTGAAACTGGGGATGTGGGGCATGTGAGGGGCTGGAGAGATGGCTCAGCAGTTAAGAGCACTGGCTGCTCTTCCAAGAGACTTGGGTTCGATTCCTAGCACTCACATGACAGCTCACAACTATCTGTAACTCCAGTTCTAAGAGATCTGATGCCCTTTTCTGGCTTCCACAGGTACTAGGCACAATGTGGTGCATACACATATGTGCAGGTGAAACACCTATAAACATAAAAAGTAAAATAATAACTTGAAAAATTGTTTTAAAAAGTGCATGTGAGTTGGTAAGCATGAGTATTTCAAAGGGGACATTCCATAGTTTCTAGCAGATTCTCAATGATAAAGATATGTGAAAAGTTATATAGCAGGGTTTACAGGTTTAATATTGTGACACAGTTATGAGAATTTTTGTAAAAAAAAAAAAAGTAGTAGTGCCTTTTAAAATAACTGACTTGATGGATTCCCCACTCTCCCTGAGTTGACTAAATTTCAGTGGTTTAGAGAATAGGTCAAAACATTTGTTGACTTAATACAGGTATATTTCCAAATATCATTGTGAAATTGGCAGAAATTGAACTGGGAAACAAATCTCTTGGTTTTAGAAATGAACAATAAGAGTTCAACTCCTTCATACTTGAAATCATACGAAGTTTTCTTATGAGTCCCAGGCTGCCCTCTCTGTGCCCATACAAATTATCTTTTCTTATTTATCTGTAATGCTTGGAAACTAGACAGTTTTTCTTATAGTCTTCCTAAGGACTGGCCCCCAAAGAAGTCAAAGCCATCAAAGAAAACAGCTCCCCAACTTAATATAGATGTCTGTTACCTCTATTAGTATCAAGAGACAACAGATGGTAACTCATATTTCTGAATGTCAAGGTATCCAGTATGCAATCAGAAACAAGCTTTGTAGTGTTTCATTTTTCAAAATCGAGACAAGAATGTAAGAAGAAAACAAAAATCAATCTTGTAGAACATGCTTTTAAGGAATGTCTTTCAATTGGAAGAGTATGATTGGGGCAGCATAGTCATTCTCAGATATTTGTGTTGGGAAAGGGTGGCTAAGGAAGGACTGACATGATGCTGAAGCATTGCAGGAAGTACTCATTGTACAGACTTGACCAGTCACCTGGGACTCATGATTCTCATTTCATGCTTGTCATATTTTCTTTATTGCTTCTTATTTCAATTTGTTTTATTATGTGTAGGAGTATAGGACTTCTTATAGCAATATTGGAATGAAGGATTACATTTTATAAGTTTAAACACATTATAACCTTCTGCCCTCATCTTATCAGACCTCTCTCCCATTGCTAGAGTCTTCACTTTAAAGATAGGCAACCTGTAAAAGAATGGGTGTGCAGAGTGGGTGTGGGGTGGCTGGATTTGTCATTTTGAAACTACCATACATTTTATTGCAGATATTATTTAACATTTTGGAAGTGGGCCAGCTTCACCTTTGGAAAAAATTAACGAGTTGGCAGGGTTTTACACCAGTCCTCTGTGGTGGGATTTTCAACTGAATGACCAATGTTTCTAACATAGACGTTGTCTATACGAGTCCCAACTTCCAAAGCCAAATTAATCCTTTTCATTTCTCTGCCAAATTCAGTGACTCTCTATGGCTATTTTCCTAAATCTTGGTACTATTTACTGATTCCTCTTTTTTCTTCTTAGTTTTAAATTTTCTTTGATTTTCCTGTCCCCTATCACTCTCTCTCCAGCTGGTTGACGTCTTAGTTTTCTCTCTTCTAATTCCACACTCATTCGTTTACAGAATTTCAGTCTTACGATCATGATTCTAAAAGCAGGATTGAAGTCTTCCCCAGGAATTCAAATAATTTGGCCTCCTACAAGAATGCTAAGGTGACAAGGCCACACGGTGGTGGTGCACGCCTTTAATCCCAGCACCTGGAAGGCAGAAGCAGGAGGATCTCTGTGAGTTCGAGGCCAACCTGGATTCAGAGCGTATTCAAGGACAGGCTCCAAAGCTACACAGAGAAACCCTGTCTCAAAAAAAAAACCAAAACAAAATAAAATAAAACAAAATAAAAGAATGCTAAGTGACCCTGCAGCAACTGAAAACAGTGGCATAATATCATTCTTGTGCCAGTCTGGCAAGAAGTAAAGGTTTACTTCTGACCATACACGTGTTCATTTCTTAGTATATCCTACGTATTTTGGAAATATTTATCAATATTTTGAAACATTTATTAAAAATTGAAAAATAGAATTTGACTTGGCAATTATATTTCTAAGAAATTACCTTGCAATATGTGTTATAAATAAGTTCATAAATTGAATCTAAGGGTTTGTATAATAGCAGTGTTTCACGGTTGTAAGCAGTGATTGTGGAATAACAGTAGCTTTTTCTAAACCATCTTGACTTATAGCAACAATAGTTACTAATATAGAACTAGTTAAACACACAAAGTGCATCCAAACAATGCCACACACTACATATTTGTCTCTTGGTTCCCTGATTTCTCTCACACCGTTCTCCTGATGCTGTGGCATGTGAGGCTGTAATCAGCTGTAATTCCCTTTTGTTTCTGGCTTTCTCTGTGGAGCTTCATGCCCTAATCCATATTGCATGCTGATGCCAAAGTAATTTTCTGAAAATATTTTTTCAGCTTTGAACCCCTTGGTCAATTCACTTTTGTGTTATTAACATACTTTGGAATCAGACTGGTCAAATAGCACCATGATAGCTGGACAGCTGTTGATGCTCCAGGGTAAGTCTAGAAGGAAGCCTTTTTTTTTTTTTTTTTTTTTTGGTTTTTCGAGACAGGGTTTCTCTGTGTAGCTTTGCGTCTTTCCTGGGACTCACTTGGTAGTCCAGGCTGGCCTCGAACTCACAGAGATCCGCCTGGCTCTGCCTCCCGAGTGCTGGGATTAAAGGCGTGCGCCACCACCGCCCGGCGAAGGAAGACTTTCAACTGCTCTCACCCCAGAGCTGAACTGGCACAGTTAGGTAAGCCCTTCACCCTACCTTTTAAATGCTCTAGAAATGACTTGTGTCTTCATCAGAGCAGAAACCATGGGTAAGCAGAGGGAGCACACTTATCCATCTGTGCTCAAGCTCTCACACTTATTACTTCTATCATGTCAGTTTTGTTTTCTTTTCCACTTTTGATTTATTGGCCCAAGTCAACCATTTGTCTCCTGTCCTTTTCATGCTCATTTCTGAGATGGAATTTTTTATGCAAAAAATCTCGTTTACTCATTGTAAAGATAAATGTAATGGAAATGTACAGAGGATAAAAAGGAAAGTCAATTTTCATAATGCCAGTTTTGCTTTTTTAACAAAGTTAATCAGGAGTCTGTCAAGATAAACTTTGGTTGTAGCAATACACTTAGATGAAGAAAGCTACAATCACCTTTTGTGTATCTTAAAAGCAGCAATCTTTTACTTTTAAATAGTTTTGGTGGATTTGAAGCAAAAATTACACCATCTGGACGTATTCAAAGCCTTGTAGCCACTTTCTATTGCTGAGCAGAGGAGCTAGAAGCAAAGAGCCCCTGAGCAAAGCAGACAAGCTTCTGGAGACCATCAGAGTCAATCAGAGCTTGGAACAAGAGGTGCTACCAGGGAGGCAGGCCTTTAGGCCCCTGGGCTCTCCCCTCACTGCCAATGGACCACCTTCCTGTGCTCTCAAATCATGTATGGAGCTGAACTGTGGACTTTCCTCATCTCCACAACCTGACCTCAGGGTTTCTTTTTCTTCCGTACATAGATCATTTCCCAGGGACTGTTCTACCTCCTGAGCCCCTGATATTCACTCTCAGGGTGAGCCTCAGCACTCATCCTAACACCATGCTCCATAAGTTGTTTTACCAAAGTACAGTGCTCATACTTCATTATCAGACTTCCTTGACATTTGACTTACGTATGCTAATGTATTGTTATCTGATAAATGGGCAATGTGCACTGATTAAGTATAGTAATGTGGTTATTTTTTAAAAGCATGGAATATGACATTTGGTTGGTTAGGAATATAACCTTGCTATTTTAGTGTTATTCCTATGAGAAAATCAGATCTGATGTGTAATCTTTCAACTTATCATACCCTTCGTATAATACAACTCATCTAAGTTTAAGAGCTGCTTGCTAGGGGATTACTATTTATAATTGCTAGATGTTTTGTTGAATTCACTATGAAGTAACTAAATAGACAAATCATATCAACTCTAATGTATTCTTTATGACGAAGTTAAAACTTTCGAAACACGGGAGGAACACATAAATTAAGAGGAGGAATGAAAAATAGCTCCTTTTGTTGAAGAGAGCTTTCTTAACAAAACTTAATACTGATCAATAGCTAACTTTTTCTTTTCTTTCAGTGCTGAGCCCTCAGTCATACTAGGTAGGTAAGCACTCCACCATTGGATCCCACCTGCCAGCCCTAGGCAAGCACTCCACCAATGGATCCCACCTGCCAGCCCTAGGCAAGCACTCCACCGTTGGACCCCACCTGCCAGCCCTAGGCAAGCACTCCACCAATGGACCCCACCTGCCAGTCCTAGGCAAGCACTCCACCAATGGACCTGCCTGCCAGTCCTAGGCAAGCACTCCACCAATGGACCTGCCTGCCAGCCCTAGGCAAGCACTCCACCATTGGACCTGCCTGCCAGTCCAGTAGTTGGCATTTGTGTCCTTGATTCAGGAGTGTATTGCTCTTTTTTTTTTTTTAATAGGAAATGGAATTCCCATTGGACTTTCTCTTTTCTCTTTTAAAGTATTTTACCATAGAATCTTTCTGATCCAGGCTAATCCAGCATAGAAAGTTAGTCAACATTTAGAAGAAAGACTATTATGAACTTTATATTCCCTTTCAAATAGCTTAGAAATTTATTTTCTAACTTCATGACTAACCCCAAATTTTTTCTTATACCTCTTTGCCTATTCATAGAAACCTGAAAAGCCCTCCAAACATATTCAGTTCCATCGATTTGTTCTTTCACTTTCTGAAACAACATTGTCACAGAGAAAGGCTCAAATATGTAGTCTTCCCCCCAGAGCATGGTGAATAGCATTAAGTGGACTTGGGGATGAAGATTTCTTAATCCTTTCCTGTTGGCTAATATTCCTTTTTCTTCCTATCCTTTGTTGTGGATTTGAAAGAACTATTCCTTTTTTTTGTCGTTGTTCTTAGAGATTTTGTCTTTGTATCTATAAAGAGGACAATCTGACAGCAGGGAATGAGCATGAGATCTAGTCCTGTCCTTTGGGAGTCTCATGATCATTCATTGAAAGATCTTTGGTTTGTAATACAGAAGTCAGCACCAGTTAAACAAATCTCTCTCTCCTTTCTTTTCCTTTCTCTCTCTCTCTCTCTCTCTCTCTCTCTCTCTCTCTCTCTCTCTCTCTCTCTCTTTCTCTCTTTCTTCCTTTCTTTTCTTTTGCATGTGTGTGTTGCTCGTGTGGATATGCATGTGTGTATGTGTGTGGGTATCTTTTTTGACCACTCCTGACTCTCTGAAATTTTCCAATTCTGGCTAATCTAGCTATTCAGCTTGCCATGGGAAATCCCCTGTCTACTTCCCGAGTGCAGTCAGGTGACTTGTCACCCCTGAGCTTTATTCACTGAGCCATCTCCCTGGCTTCTTTTACACTCAGCTTCTGTTATCCCCTTTTCTGACCTGAAGTGATTTTCTAAAATGTTCCTTCACTTCAGTGTTCCCAAATCCGACAATTCTTTATTTTGTTTTATTTATTGTGGGAGTCTGTGGGAGTCCAGCTCTGACCTGCTCCCACCTTTTGAAGGGTTCCCACCTTTGAAGGGTGGAGAAGAGAGGCATGAGGAATATCAGATAGAATAAGAGACCCAGATGACTAGAAGAAAGACAGAAACACAGGATAGCTTCAGGAGGGCCTGGGTCTATACCCACCTGTAGTGATATTTTATTTGTGTTCTAACAAACCTTGCTAGAGGATCAAAGAACAAAGTCAGCCACTATATTAAATATAGAGATCAGGCTGTGGTAGCACAAGCCTTTAATCTTAGCGTTCAGGAGGCAGAGATTCATCGAATCTCTTTGAGTTCAAGGCCACACTGGGAAAAGAGCGAGGCGTGGTGGTACACACCTTTAATCCCAGCACTAGTTAACCATAGAGGTCTGGATGTCTGTACAGACAGACAGGAAGTGATAGAGCTGGCTAGAAAGAGGAAAGTGATGTAGCTGTACGGAGAGAGGAAGTAAGATGGCAGGGCACAGAAAGGTACATAAGGCGTGAGTATACAGAAAGTAGCCCTCTTGGGTTGAGGATTTCCTAGTGGTAGTAGCTTGTGGCTGGCTTGTTCTATTCCTCTGATCTTTCAGATTTCACACCAATATCTGGCTCCAGGATTTCTAGTAATAAGACCATTTAAGATTTGTGTTACAACCACCAGTCTCTTCATTTATTCAAAGGGGTTTTTATAATATGCCAAGGGGCGAGACAAAAGACCCTCTGTAATTGCAAGATCAAAGCATACCATACAGCCAAGTGTAGACCCTTCCAAACACCTGGTAACCACACCCGTGGTCAAATCATTATGCAGCCCTGCTAGGTAAAGCAAGCTCAGATTCACTGACCCTGAGTAATTTCTCACCAGGAAGCCTCTGTGGGCTCCCACAATTTATTTATGGCTATAAGAAGAAAATATCATTTTAAGGTTCAAATATATTAGGTAAATGGTTACATTTAGTTACAATCTTACTTTTATATGGAAAAATTAGTAATACACATTTCCTTCAATAAACACCATGCCTGGAGAGATGGCTCAGGAGTGCTTGCCACTAAGTTTAGGTTTGATTCTTGGGACCTACATAGTGGAAGAAGAGAAGTTGTCTTCTGACCTGCATGTTTCCACCCTGGGTCTCATGGTTGCCCATCATAAATAAATGTAATAATTTTTTAATTAAAAAATTCATGCCTTACAGGGCACTGAAAAATGGCTTTTTCCTTCTGATGAGACATCAGGAGGTAGTGGGAAGATATTGTAGGTCATAGGTATACAGATAAACACTGTCAAGTTAAGAACATGTAATAAAGGAGCCAGCATCCCTGAACTTGTGCCATCCCAGTACAGAGTCCTTAGTTCTGTATCGAATCATAGTGACAGTCTATTTATAATCTTACAGGATGTCCAAATAAAGGAGTTAGACTCATTAATCCATGATGCTCAAGGTATCTCAAAGAAACATGGTTGAATTTTCAGCAAGTAAAGAGCCTGAATCAGATTAAACTAGTGAGCATTTTTCCCCAAGATGCTGAGTGGTTCTAGTGTTCAGTTACATGCCTTGATGTCCTTTCTTTGCATGTTAACTTATAAGACTCCATGTTTCTTCCTTGTGGATTGGGAAAATCCTGCATGGTTACTAGGCAGGTAACTTTGGCTACAAATGACTGAAACTCCAAGTCATGTAGAGTGGCTCAGGCAGCTGAGAAGATCAAAGACAGGTTTCAGAGAAGGCTTGGTCATGTCTCTGAGAACGTCTTGGCTCTGCTGTCCTTTTTAGTTTTAGTTATCACCTTGGATTTGACTTATAAGCGCTGAGATAGGGACTAATAATTGATTAGCTTGAGTCACAGTTGACCAGTAAAAAATTGCCTTTCCAGGGTCTTTTGATGTTGAGTATGACCACATGTCCAAATGGCATACTAAAGGGAGGGAGAAGGACCTTCCTCCTACCAGTTTTCTCCTTTTTATTAGATAGAATTGTGGTATAATAATGAGTAACCTTGAGCCATACATATGGTGACAACTTTAAAAACAAAATTGTCTAAATCCTAAAGACTAAGGCAGAACCTAAGAAAGCACTCTGGGCCCTGACTCTACAGATTGGCAGCCTTGAATGATTTATGCTGAGAAAAAAAGAAGCTTTTTTGCATTTTATGTAAACTACTATTATTTTTATTTTCTGTAGATTAGTAAATTAGGATCTCTGGAGTCCTGAAGATTTTTTTAAGTGAGTCTTGGAGGCCCAGGTGTGTGTGTGTATATGTTTATGTGAGTGTGCTTGCAGGTGTGTGTGTGTGTGTGTGTGTGTGTGTGTGTGTGTGTGTGTAGGTCAAAGGTCAATGTCAATTGTCTTCCTCCAGTATCACCATTTCTAATGAGCTCTTGGGGCCTGACTATATATAACCTTCTGCTACCTTCACCCCCAGCTGGGCTTGTAAATGCATGCCAGCATGCTGAGCTTTTACATGGGTTCTGGGGATCTGAACTCATGTCTCCATGCCTGTGCGTCAGGCACTGTACCGATAATGCTATGGTAATTTGAATATTGACCCCAGAAGATAGCCGTATTCTACTTCCTGGAACTAGTAAATATGTCACTTTATATGGAAAAAGGGACCTTGCAATGTGAGTAAGTTGAGATGGGCAGAGTGGCTTATGTGAGTTGTTCCCATAAAACCACAGTGTCCTTATAAAAGATAGACAGTGGAGTAAGGGAAGAAGTTAGGATGGTACTATATCACAGGCTTTGAAGATGGAGGAGGGGCTACAGCCCAGCATGGGCAGCCTCCACAAGTTGAAAGAGGCAGGAGCTGGGTTTGTCCTAGAACCTCCAGAAGGACGCCTTGATTCTGGACCAAAAGGACTGCTTTTGGACTTCTGACCTCCAGTAGTGTAAGATAATAAATTTATATTGTTTTAAGACACTGAGTTTGTGCATCTTTGCTTATAGCCACAATAGAGACCAGTAAAAACAAGTAACCGTTTGTCCTTTAAACTCAAATTTTCTTCCCAGGTGTACAGTGAAGTTTTCCAAAGAGTATATGACATATTGTAACAATAGACTAACTGCATCAAATCTGAGTCTCCGGTCATCCTCCATTAAAAGCAGGTATTAAAGGGACTTAGAAAAATATGAAATAACATCATTTTCATCACTGTTTTAGTTTTATTTATTTTCATGTGAATTGGTGTTTTGCCTGCATGTGTGTCTGGATGAGGCTGTCAGATTCCCTGGAACTGGAGTTACAGACAGTTGTGAGCTGCCTTATGGGTTCTGGGAAGTGAACCCGGGTCCTCCGGAAGAGCAGCCAGTGCCCTCAACCCCTGAACCCCCTCTCCAGCCCCATTTTCATCACTTTTTAAAACTTGGTTCTTAAAATTTAAAACTAGGTTGCTTATGTTACCCTATAAGAGGTTTATTACTTTTCCTTCAGATAAAGTGACAGTGTAAAGGATCTCATTATTAACCTAGGAGACAGTACACACTGTAACTCTAAGGCACAGAAATAAGGATCTTTATGGTCATCAATCATTTTTGAGGGAATTAAAATTATCCTCAGACAAAAAATTTGGGAATGGCTGTTTCAGCTTAAATGACATAGTAGAAAAACTGGTAGCAACAATTTTGGATCACAATTTTATTTGTCACATTATCCAAAAGAGGCTTTTACCGAAAAAATCAAGTAGAAGTGCCAGCTCTCACTGCGATTGGACCCATTTAAGATCTGTGCCCAATCTGTGCCAGCCACTCTAAACAGACTGGCACTGAAAAGTTAGCCATCGGACCCATAACCCTCAATACTCTTAGACCTGAGTTTCCTGGAATCCATTGTGGAGCAGAAGAGAACCAACTCAAGGAAGTTGTCCTTTGACCTCCACATGCACACTATGGCATGTGCATGTCTGCACTTTCATATGCATTCTGCATGCACATACACAAAAAAATAAGCATAAAGCAGAATGCTGGTTTGGGCTCAGACAGTTTACTCCCATCATGCTCAGATTTTGACTGAGTACTCTCACCGAGAATAAAGTTTTTCTCTTTAACTTTTATAGTGTACTTTATAACCCCCCACAGCATTTGTTAGTGGGGGAGATATATTTTAGTTTAATTAAATAATCTAATTCAAGTCTATACTTTAAATTGCCTCTTTAGTTATAAACATTCTGCCTCTTTGGAGACGTTCAGATTTGTCATTGTTGGCACGTTCCTTCCAGCTGGTACTGTGTTTTAAAAAATCAGGGGTGGGGGTGGGGAGCATCATTTAAGTACTTGTAGTGGAGAATGTCCCCAAGAGCTACATTCTGGGCTAGTAACTGCCAAGAGTGTCAAGCCAGTTCACGGTGCTCTGCGGCCGTCTGCTCTCCTCTCTCAGCTCGCTTAGATCGGTCTTTTCTTCTAACCTTCAACTTTACCTGGCCTTAGTGGGGCACGAGAACACCTTGCACGTGAGTGATTTTGGCAAATTCCCAAGCTAGTCTCTACTCTCTTCCTCAGTGCCCTCTGAACCATGTGGGACTGAAGTCCATTAGGGGAACTAAAGAGTACTTTTTCTCCTGCCCCGTGGTGTTCCTTTCTGACTACACTTCAACATGGCTGCCTCCATGTTCGTACTGTAGGTTCTCAGAATCTTCAACAGAAGCAGAATTAAAGTTCCTCAATCAGCTTTCCAATCACTTTCTCCACTCTTCCCCTTTTCTCATGGGCTTTGGCAGGGAGAAAGGTTAGCGGTGTATCTTGCCCTGTGTAGCGAACTCTCCCTTCCCACAGTGGGCTTTTCTGTGTCGGACAGTGCCTCTATGAAAGTTCTCAAGCAAACCATCCCGAAATAGTTCTTGAGCACTAAGGGGAATTTAGAAAAACCCTATCTCTGTTGACAAACTCGGATTTAAAGCTTATTTTTTTTACTAATGAATTGAAAACCTACTTTTAGATTTTGAAGCTGAATGTTAACTCTTCTCACCCATTTCCACCAAAACAACCTTAAACTCTGCTTCCTCCCCGCTTCATCCAAGTCCTCAGCAAACCCCAAATAACTTTGGAGAGAAAGCTGAAGGCTGTATGCCTACAACATGGAAACACATACATGCAAAAAAAAAAAAAAAAAAGGTCCACTCATGAGTTTAATAAGCTTACTTATAGCATGAACAAACCTAGACCTGAGTCCTAGCAGTTGGAGTCCCCAGCAGGTTAACTTTTCTAAGCTTTAGTGCCTTCATCTATAACACAGAGTATCTATCTTATAGACCTGTTGTAAGGGCATTAGAAGCTAATTATATAAACAGAGCACAGTTCTCAGTCAATGGTGGGTTATCCAAAATACTAATTATTATTTTACTAGCATATCTTTTAATCACATGTCTGCCAGTCTCATTTATGTCTCACCTGACATAACACTTGTGATTTGAACACACATGCTAATTCCACACATTATGTTCTTGGAAATTAGATATTTGTCTGTGTCGGGGGAATGAATTGAATCAAGTTGGGTTCTGTGAGCAAAATCACACAATGATTTTCTGAATCTCTTCATCAGCATTTTGCTTCCTAACAAATTTCTTCCAACTTTCACAGGCTGTGTAGAATAAGATGTTGAAATTGGCCAAGGTCTCCTTTATCAGGTAGAGCTGATCATTCTTCTCTTTGAAGAAGACAGATTGAAAAGGAGAAATGTAGAGAGGGGGAAGTAGGATGAGGAAAGAAAGGGTGGGGAAGAGGGAGGAACTAAGGGATCATTCATTATGAGCCCAGCTTGATTGGGAAATACGAGGATGACTGTAACTCTTATGAAGAAATGTCCTTCTACACGTAACACAAAGGCAGTTTCATTGTTGTGGGTCTTCAATGGAAATTCCGATTTTCACATGGTTTAGCTGATAGCTTTCTCAAACTTTCCCCAAACTGGTCGGTAGCCAGTTTTATGACTCTGTAACTAACATAGGCATGTGCTTTGGTTACCCAAATGTATATTCATAAGGCAGTGACTTATAGTAAGTCACCTATAGTAAGTCTCATATGCTTTTTTTTTTTCTGTAGAGGGATAGATAAATAAATAGTTTGGACACTGTGAGCCATACAGTCTCTCTTGTAGCTCCAGGCCCTGCTATTGGAGTCATAGAAGTCATAGAAGGCTGCAGAATTCATGCACACGCATGAGCAGGCTCGGGATCCAGGGAAGTTGTTTATCAGCACTAACATTAGAATTCACTGCCCCCAAATTCCAGTGACCTCAGACTCCTTTGATCATGATTTTAGCCAAAGCCAAAATCATGAAAGAAACATCCCCAAAGAAGAGTGGTTATTCTCTAGGGAGAGAACTCAGAAATATTCATTTAAGAGTCTTTGGGTCACAAACAGCAAACACTTTTTTGTTGTCACTTTGCCTCAATGATCATTAAAGAAGTCTAAATATCACAATAACTTGAGTAATATTTATCTACATATAAAGTTATATTGGTTAACTTTTGTTGAATGCATGATAGCTATAAACTATTCAAACCCTCTTTGGTTCCTTGGGAAGGGTATATGTTATGCTTTTTTTAAAATAAAATTTTAATTTCAAACAATTTCAGGTTTATAGAGAAATCGCAATTTTTTACAGAGACTTCCTGTATAACTCTCCTGTTGATAACATCTTAAATGAATTCATTTATTTCAAATAACAAACAATAGAGATGCATTATTGTTAGCCAGAGTTCATATTCTCTTCAGATTTTCTAGTTTTGTTGAATGTCCTTTTTCTGTCCCAGGGTCCCATCCAGGAGGCCACATTACATGCAGATGTCACATTTTTGTGGGATCTTCTTGGTTGTTATCATTTCTGAGATTATCTTTTTCATGGCTGCGTTAATGTCTCCAGAGAAACAAAACCAAAAGAAGAACCTATCCATCTATCTATCTATCTATCTATCTATCTATCTATCTATCTATCTATCTACCTATCTACCTACCTACCTACCTACCTACCTACCTACCTACCTACCTACCTGTGATCTTTCTATTTTACAGAAGTTACTGTTATGATTTGGGAGTATTCCAGGCTGGAATAGTGATAGTGAATAAGTAGTTGCTGCTGCAGACCTTGTGTTTGACTCATTCTGTGGAGGAAGGCTGATGTAGTGCTGCTGTAACACAGAGGCAGAATTTTCTTTTCTCTGGAAAACCTTACCTTGTGCTTTAAACTTTGAACTGATTGCATGAGGCCCCACCCACACATGGGAGGGTGGTTTCCTTTAGGACACCTATCGTAGGTGTTAATTACATCTACAAGGCACCTTCATAGCAACATGGATGTTAGTGTTTGGTTAAACAGCTGGGCATTGTAGCCTAATCAAGTTGTCTCCATAACCTTTGAACTGTTGAACATCCTTCAGTTGGTACTTTGTTGGTGTTTCTCTCAAGCTCAAACTGGGGTCATGTACTTTGGGAGGTGAACTATGTGTTTTTGTCAAGGCAATGAAAAACATTGGGCTGGGAATAAGTTCTATGAGATAATAGAAATATTGTCTTAGCCAAACCCCTGAAATAGCCAGAGGTTATTTGCTGTCGCCTATAATTTGTATTTTACTAGAATATTCAATCAATCTCATGATTAATTTCTAACTTTAAAAAAGTTAATATTAGCATTAAGAGCTGTGCAAGTCCAATAAAGAGTTCACATTTACTCTTTGTCCAGTTTCCCTTCTGGATAGCATTGTTAGTGACCAAAGGACTGTAACCTAATCAAGTTACATTGTCAAGCTCAGATTTTACCTGCTTTTCTGCTGTTGTCCTTTCACTGTCCCAGGATCCTTTCAGGATGAGACATGGTTAGTTCTCAGGTCTTCTTAGTCTCATTCAAACTCTGACAGTTTCTTCCACCCTGTCTTTTACAACCCTGTGACTTTTGAAGAGTTCTGCTTGGTTATTTTTGTCTTACTTTTTTTTTTTTTTGAGGCTTAGACTGAGATAGTACATTATGGGAGAGAATATCACAGAGGTGAAGCTTCTTCTCAATTCAGTGTGTTGGGGTCCATAGTGTAAATATGTCTATTACTGGTGATTTTATCCTTACTGTTGAGGATGGTAGCTGCCAGATTTCTTTTTTAAATATAACTATGCTCTAGTACTTAAATTTTGCCACCACCACAGAAGATAATGTGAGACAGTGTAAATACTTTGTTTCTTAAACTTTTGCCAACCTAGCCATTAGTGGATCTTACCTATAATAACTATCATTCTGGTATTACACAGGTGGTATTCTATTTTTCATTCCTTCTACAATTGTTAACTGGATTCTATGTAAAGAAGAGTTAGTTCTCCATTTATTTATTCAATTATTTATTTATAAATCATTGGTTTATGTTTTCATTTTATTCTTTGGGTTATATACTTATAATACTTAAAATTTATATTATAAAAAGTTTAATGGAAGTTTTAAAGGAATTTTAAGACAAAAAAGCTGGGCATGATAGCTATGCTTGTAGTTTCAGCACTTGGGAAGATGAGGCTGGAGGATTACTGTAAGTTTGAGGTCATCTTGGACAACACAGTGAGATCCTGTCTCAAAATAAATAAATAATTGGAAAAATGGATGTGGCACTTTATGCCTATAATATCAGCACTCTGAAAGTGGAGGTAGGAGAATTAAAAGTTCAAGGTCATCTCAACTACATAATGTGTTTAAGGCCAGTCTGGGCCACAGGACACTGTCTAACCCCCTCCCTTCTCACAATGAAAATGGAAAAGATACTTTAGTTTCTTTACTTATTATATACTTTAATTTTCTCTTAAATAGCCAAAGTAAAATCTAAAGCCCTTGAGAGCCAGTAGATGTGCAGTGAAGTGATGTGAACACCTGTACCTAGAACAATACCACACAGCTTCCAGTCCCGACCATGATGAGCCTGAGCAAGAAACTCACCTTTTCTGCTCCAGTTTCCTCCCTTGTGAAATGAGCTTGGGGACTTGTATGTCTTGGCTAACCCTAAGTATATTTGAAAGAGCAAAAGGAGATATTGGATGTAGAATACTTAGTGTGGTGCTTGGACTGTATGTGCTTAACATCTCGGTTCTCATTATTTCAAAGAAATAGCTAAAGATGTGATTAACCCTGTTTGTTGTGGCTGAACCAGAGATAATGAATGAAGGAATTCCCGGCAGTTATGTCGCAGGTTGGAGTCACGTTTTGCCACTTTCCTTTATGCACTCAGTCAATAGTAAACTGTTCTTAAATTTTTGCTGAAGTATGTCTGACTTTGACAATTGAGACAATTATATATAATTAGAAACAAATAAGCAAATGCCAGCCCTCTTCCCATCCAGTCCCTTCCCCCAGAGCCCCTCATCTGCCTACACAATGAAGCTTTGGCATGCTTGGTGATAGAACTAAGTTCACCACCCCTTTCTGCCAGCCCAATACCTGCTGGTGTGGGATATTATATATTCATTCTTTGTCCAATCAATAAATATTTATATGTACCCACTTCATATTTTATCTTTTATTCTCTTCTAAGATCACTCATGTGTCATTTTGTGATGTCACTGTCTCTCTGTAGAACTAGAAATTTGAGAACCCAAAACAAAACATTTTATAAAGATCCTTTTGTTTACTTTGAAACACAGCATTATAACTCATCTTAAAAGCTGGGAGAAGCCAGCTTATATTTTCTTTATACAACAAGGAAGCAGGGAGCTGGCAGCACTGTCTCTTTGATCTGACTCTACCCAAAACTTTTAAATCATTCAGATGAAGGAAGGCAGGGGGCCAGCAGGAGGGAGTCAGGAGTTAGGAGAGGACAGAGGGGAAGGAAGAGGAACAGGAACAAAAGTATGTATGACAATGCCCTACAGAAATTCATTATTTCAGATGCTAACTTAGAAAGTTAGTAAAACAAAACATTCAGATGAAATATGTGTAGCAAAAATTTAATCATTTCAACTATAACTCAGTGACATCCAGTATATTCATAACATTGCATACTCTTCATTTCAATCTGACCCCAAACATTTTCATCACACTCAAAGGACACCCTATACTCAATTACTCTCCATTTTTTCTGCACCCAGCTCCTAACAACCATTAATGTGATTTCTGCCTCTATGAACTCATTTATTCTGGGTATTTCATTTTATTTAAATTATGTAATGTGACCTTCACATCTGGCTTCTTTCCTGTTTAGCATGGTTTTAAGGTTCATCCATGTTGCAGCATGTATTAGAAGTTCATTCCTTTTGCTGTCTGAATAATATTGTATTGTATGTATTTCATAATTGCTTAACTATTCATCAAATAATGTCTATTTGGGTTGTTTATACTCTTTGATCATGTGGGTAGTGACGCTATGAATATTTTCATATCAGTATTTCTTTGATAACTTATTTATAATTCTTGTGTGGTATATAACTATGCCTAGGATCACTTTATTTTATAATTCTGTTTAACTTTTCTAGAAAAGTGACAAGACCGTTTTTCAATTCTATCAGCAATGCATAAAGGTTCTAATTTCTCTATATCATGCCAACACCTATTATTTTCTACTTCAGAAAAATTAATTGCAACAATACTAGTTTGTATGAAGTGGTCTGTCATTGAGATTCTGATCCACATTTCCCTAAACTGATAATGTTGAACAGTTTTTCTTTTCTTTACTAATTTTCCATGTAGCTCAGGCTGACCTCAAACTCACAATACTCTTACCTCAGCTTCCCACTTGCTAGGAATGCAGACATATGTCATCACACCAACCTTACTTATTTTTATTTGTGTATCTTCTTTGGAAAATCTCTCTTCAAGCCCTTTGCCTCTTTGTCATTGAATCATTTTTACTTTTGTTTCTAAATTTAAAAAAAAAATTGGTATTCTAGGCTCTTGTTAGCCTGCAGTTTGAAGATATCCAGCTTATTTATGTTCCTTTTGTTGCTCATCCTTTTGATTTCACACCTAAAGGCTTTAGCGCTATGTTTTATTCTAAGATTTTTATGCTTTGGGCTCTTCATTTCATTTTGAGTACATTTTTGTATATGGTCTAGAGACTTACTTCATTCTCTTGCCTGTAGTTTTCTAGCTGTTCAAGCCGTGTTTGTTTGAAAGATGGATCTTGCCTCATCTGAAGCTGTGACACCCTTGCCAAATGTCAGATAACTATCCATGTATATTCTCCTGATTTTTTATTTTCTCTATTCAAACTAGACAATATGATAATGAGGATTTAGCCTTTAAAAGAAGAATCTCCAATTTAGCATATAAAGCTTATCCGTTCTACTGATTCTCACACTATCTCAAGTCGACATTGCTTTCCCTACCTAGCCACTACCAGTTCAGCCCAAGCCTCTATTAACTGTCTTTTGTATTCCTGCTGTAGTCATTCCTCAATGAGCAGTCAGAGTCATCTTCTAAAATTAATAATCTAGTCATATGAACATCAGTTCCTGCCATTTGAACCATAAATTCAAAAGCTTTAACATAATCCCAAAACCTATATTCTGTGCCCCAGTGATACCACCCCTTCCTTCCACTTTCAGATTCCTTACACTCAAGCCTCTCTGGATTTCTTGCTATTTCTTGAACCCACCAAGCTCTTTATTTCCCTAAAGTTGATGCATGTGTAGTTCCCTCTGCCTGGAATAATTACCTCTTCACTCTTCAGTTAGCTGCTATTCATCCTTCAGATCCTGAATTATAGTGTTACTTCCACAGAGAGGCTTTCCTTGACCTGCTCTCTTTTATTCTCCCTCCAGCATCTTTGTATTTTTCCTTCCTCAGGTTTATCATGAGCTGTGATCATGTATTTGTATATGTGTGTCCCTCTTAAATGCCACGATTGTTTTTGTGCTGTTGTTGAACTTCCTGTCCCAGTGCATTATCTAGTACATAAAAATGATCCATAAATACTTCAAATGAGTAACAAACAATGGATAATGCTTGACGAGTGCTCATTGCCTTACCAGTATCTACCAGACAAGAGAGTCCAGTTTATTTATTCTCCAACTCTCCATTCAGCATTTGTTGAGTGACTATTATTGTAAATGCTAGAATGTAATATGAATAGAACACAATCCCTACCACTGAGGAGGTTCCAAATGGGAGAATATAGTGGACAGAATGGTTGTTCCTAAAATATCAGATCCTGACTTTCATTAGGCCCTGTAAATGTCACCCTTATTTGGTAAAATAGTCTTTATAGATGTGATTGAGGATCTTAGGATGGGGAAATTATATTACTTTATTTAGGTGGGCCCTAAACGTCATCTCATGAATCCAAGAATGGGGCAGAGGGAGATTTTATATGTATAGGCACAAAACACACACACACACACACACACACACACACACACACACACACACACAAATGATGGAGGTAGATTGCAGGCATGTGTCCACAAATGAAAGAATGCCAGAAGCTTTTAGAAGCTGAAGTTCCTTTTAGGAACTGCCTTTGAGCATTTCTGGGGAGAATGTGGCCCTGTTGCTATCTTGATGTTAGCCTAGTGAGACTGATTTCACAGTCACTGCCTCCAGAATCGCAAGAGAATAGAGTTCTGTTGTTGTAAGCCACCCAGTGTATGGTTAGCTTATTATAGCAGCCACAGGAAACTAATACAGACAGTGGTAGAAATGAATAAATCTTTGCAATACATTGTCCCTGGAGAGAAGAACCACAGAGGTGGACAGTGGCAGAGGAAGCACTCTGGGGGAGAATCTGAAAGTTGTCTCAGAGCAGAGACACTGAGCTGAATTTTGAAACATGAACAATTATCTTTCAGGCAACATTGGAGACCACATACATGGAGATCATTCCCACAAAGCAATGACACAGGCCTGAGGACGCAGTTATAGAAATGGACTGTCTGGGAACAACTGGGAAGTCAGGTAGATGGAGAAGAATAATGGAAAATATGGAGATAAAGATCCAAATTCTGACCAGACACCAGGCCTTGGATGTCATGATGATGTACTTTGCCTTTGTTTTCTAAGTAATAAGAAACTAATGAAAATAAAGGGATGATTGATTTGTAGAAAGTGAATTTCTGCAACAACCTGAAGCTCAGCTCTGCAGGTAACTGAGTCTCAAAATGAGTAAGACTCAAGTAGCTCAACAACTATATGGGAATGTGAATAGGGAAGCAGATACATCCTCTGTCCTGGATACTTGTCATGAGGCTGTGGCAATAATCTAGTCAGAGATGCCAAACTGAGCTGGCAATACAAAGGACACAAGACGTGTACTAATTTGAAAACATTGCCTTAGAACGAAAGAAGGAGTTTGTAACTCCATCTTCTACATGGGGTATAGGAGAGGAGGTTTAAACATAAGGGATTGAGAGATAACATGAATAAAATTATGTGGAGGTGGGAGGTTAAATCATTTAGTTCTTATTGGAGTAAAGATGTGGGTGAAATAGACAAGTTCAGGTTTCAGGAAGATAATTATAAATATCTGCTGAAAGTGGAAAACATCAGCAAGAGACAAGAGTTGGAGAAATAAAAGGGAAGTGGGTGGTGAATAGATTAAAACCTAGATGCAGATTAGACCCTGGGTACCACCAGATCTTGGGGAGAAGGCTTACAGACAGTGTAAGGTCTTCAAAGCATTATAGACTAGACCCAAGAGTGCTCTTGATTCTTATGTGCTGATGGCTTTTGTAATATTCTTTATTTGAAAGACTTTTGATCCCTTAGAAATCTGTATTGTCCCCAGACCAACAAATTTGAGACTTAGCTGGCAGCCTACATTCCTATGCGTGATGGCTTCCTGGGGTCCCACCTTAGGATCTAGCCATGTAATTGGTTAATCTGAATAACCACGTAAGTAACCCAACCCTTGATCAAATCATGAAACAATTAATCCAATGAGTACTTAATGATCTGACCAATTGGTTGACCATAATGAAAACAAAATGTTCCTTTATCTAGAAGTTGCACTAATTCATCATCATTTTGTGAGATAAGCATTTTCCAGTTATGATCTGGATCCCAGTCAGATTGGCAATTACTGTGAAGCTATAGAAGTCTGCTTAAACTAATGAGCGTCATAACTCATTAACCTCTTGAGCCTTAGTTACGTTATTAGTGTTACAACTTGAGGCATGAGCAAAGGAGGTGGGACAAAGTAAGGAAAACAAGAGGGAAAGGAAGACTAAGAAAAAAAGAGAGACTGGTGAAGGAAAGGATGAAGGTGAAATTAAAGAAAAGAGAAAAAAATCAGAAAAGGAAGATGTTTATCTGAATTTGTTCCTAAAGGTGGGGTAAAATAGTTTGGCCATCACAAAGGAACGTTTGGAGGGGTATAGTTGGAAACAAGTATGTTAATGTCAGGTAAACCTGACATTAACAAGATAATGTCTGAGCTTCTTTGCCTCTTCCTGAGAAGTGTCTTGCAGAGGTGGAAATCTGCATTCCTAGAGCTTGTTTAAATACTGATTCTGCTACATAACAGCTGCATGACCTCCAACAAGTTATTTAACCGCTCTCTGATCTGTTTTCTTCATGTTTTAAAATGAGGAAAATAATCCAATGTCCTTTATCAAGTTGTGCTAGTAAATGAGCTGGTTCTTGAGAAGCACTTGAGTCATTGTGCTTAACAACGGTTAGCTATTAGCTATAAAGTTGTAACAATTAACTTGCAAAATATTTACAAAAGCTCCTAGCACAATGCCTGGCTTACAAAAACGTGTACATAGCCGATGGCCCCCCCTCTCAGCAACGCAGGTGGAGGTAGTGGTAGAAGAATAACAGGCCTTTGACTACTTCTCCTGTGTGGGCACCCGAAAGCCCACTGGGGCCAGTTCTGATCCCCTGATGTGGCCCCACTTCACTTGGTTCTTGGCCAAGCAGATGGGTTGGGGTTCTTTTTCAAAGCATTTTGAAGAGTATTTACAAATGATTCACTGAGTTTATAGTTAATTGCACAACAGCTCACTACTTTCTGGAGGTAAGTTTTTGCATTGTATATAGCATTAGGCTTAAAACAGTACTCCAAAAGAAAAGCCTAAATTGATAGAAATGAAAGTCAATGCTGGAAAAACTCAATAGGAAATCACTGCAGCATTCATCTTTTTTTTTTTTTAAATGTGATTCCAATACAGAACATGAAAAATTTAAAAGTGAAGCAAATCAGGTACGGTGTATACCTGTAATTCCAGCACTTGGGAGAGGGAGGTGGGACAATCACATACATAGTGGGTTCAAGGCCGGCCTGAACTACATACTGAGAACTGGTTTAAAAAAAAAACATTCTGGGAGATCTGCTTAGCATGTGAAATAACTTAGGTTTGATCTTATCCAAGAATGAAGTATTTTAGCTTCTTTTCCAACTATACATTTATAAGTCATATACACACATTTGCACTGTGCACACACACCTTCCCACAGCTCATTAGCTGCATGAAACCCCCTGAGTCATTAGGAGTGAGAAAGGGAGACATTCAACCCCAAAGTAAAAAATGGGCAGATGTAATCCTTTGAAGATATATCTATGAACAAATATGAAAAACTCTGTCAATGTGTGATTTCACTCCCATAATAGGGTGGCAGCAAGACCCCTCCCCGCTCTTTGTTCAGTCACAGATCACCTCTTTTATTTTTAAACAGAGTTTGTCTGTATAATAACTCTGGCTGTCCTGGAACTTGCTCTGTAGACCAGGCTGGCCTTGAACTCATAGAGATTCGCCTGCCTCTGCCTCCTGGGGATTGGAATTAAAGGCATGCACCACCACTGCCCAGCTTCACAGATCACCTCTTGCCTCCTAAGGTTTCCTATTTCCTTTCCAGTGCTCTACTCAGGGGACTCTAACAAACTGTGGTATCTGGCAGGTCCTCTTTGGTGTCCAGAAGTGCAAACACTAAATACTCTTACTGTGACCACTTTCCAGAGGTATAAATTGCCCAAATATCATTCCTTTCCCTTGCCTCTTCTCTCCTCATCTCAAACAGGTGCTGATGCCTGACTCATGAGGTTGCGCTGAGGATTAAGGGGATGATTACAAGAGATACAGCGGTTAGCCCAAGCTTGACCCATGATCAGCAGGCAATAAACCATTGTTCTTCTCTTCAATAGCTTAGGGTGAGAGCCAAATACAAGGCAGGCAATGAAGAAACCCTTCTGCTCAACTGCAGCACTGTGTGGGAGAGATGAAGTTAGTGATAAACAAGCAGCGTGCTGTGCATGTGGCCCTGACGGGGACACCACTGCCACTTTAAGTGTTTAACAAGTGCTAGGTTATCCTCTAGGCACTTTTGTCAAGGTCACAAATCAGTTGACTTAAAACGGCTATTGAAACTTTCTGTATCTGCCTCTTCCACCTAAGATGTGAATGGCTGAGCAGCCACAAGGGTGCGAGGAACATTTTTTAGGCCATGGAGAAGAATGTAAACACTTGCCAAGCTCAAACTAGAGTGTGCCATGACAGAGCTACTAGGCAGCCCCTCCTATGTCTTTGCCACAGCTGGTCTGTAAAGATCTTTGCCTGAGGAGCATCTCTCTCCTTCAAAGCTGGCTCTGCTTCTTACCTGGGTGTGTCTTTTATGAGGTCACCAAGATGGGGGAGTGGAGCAAGGGCTCAAAGGGGCCTTTGACCTCAGTAGGGCACAGTAACTTCTATGTGGGCTCTGACTTAACCTTTGGAGATAAAGGATAAACAGTAAAGAAATAAAACAGCTTTTGGGGATGTGGAAGTTTAGGGGAGCAGAAAGGGAGAGATTTAGGTGGTAAGCAGTGGAGCCAGAGCAGATTTTATTTGCAAGAGAAACATTGCTAGCTCTTTGGAGTCAGAAGTGCAATTTTATTCCAAATAGGTTTTCATTGGAATTGAACATTTTATACACAAAAAATACCCCTTTGCTGGGTGTAGTGACATACACCTTTAATCCGAGCACTTGGGAGGCAGAAGCAGATGCATCTCTGTGAGACTGAGGCCAACCTAGTCTACATAGTGAGTTACAGGACAGCCAGAGCTACATAGACCCTGTCTCAAAAAACAAACAACAACCTCTGGCCCAGACCTCCTGTGTGTGTATTCTGGGGAAATATCCCAGTGTGCAAAGTGCTTACTAGGCAAGTGTGAGGGCTAGAATTTGGATCCCTAGATTCCAGGTAAAAAAAACTGGCTCAGTGGTGAGCATCTGAAAAGCTGGTGCTGGGTTTAGAGGTGGAGACAGAGTCCTTATTGGAAGAAGTGGAGATAGCTTGATGCCTGGAGTTCGTTGGCCAGCCTAGCCAAATCCATGAGCTCCTCAAATCATATGGTAGAGAGTGTTAGAGGAAGTAACCTGATGTCAACTTCTGGCCTCCATGTGCATATGCACACATACATGAACATGTGCACTAATATACACACATACATCACACATGTCCTATATATCTATTCTTCTGTGCATCTATCTTATCCCATATTCTTTCTTGGTCTTTGCCAGATTAAGGAGCCAGGATTGGAATATTATTTGTAAGAGAAAGAGAGATGTTGTCCTGAAGAAAGAGGATGGAAAGGAGAAACATGTTTTACCAGGCTCTCCACTGCCCATAGGGCCAGCTCAATCAGTTGTGATGGAAGCTTGGGGGCTGGGGTGGGGTTTTGAAAAGTCTGCTTTCTCCCCTGGCCCTCCAAACACGGTTATCCCACTCTGCCTTACGCATCCCAGTTTCAGCCTCACTGGCCTTCTTCTTATCTCAAAAACCTTATGACAGACTAAATCTCATTCTGAAACCCTGCACCTATTGGTTCTTCCTGGCCAGTTCCCACCCACTCCTCCCACAGATCGCCCTTCCACATTAGCTCTCAATTTTAACTTAGTTCCTTTTGTTGTTCAGTTTTAAGTGCCCTTGTCTATCTCAGCACTTGACATAATTTCAGTTTATTTTTCAAGAAGATATTTAAAAATTTTAACAGAGATGATTGCACCTATTCTTAGAGCCCAGTGTAATATTTTCATATGTATACAATGTGCAATAAAGAAACTAGGATGATTATTATATCCTTTACCTTAAATATTTAACTTTTTTTTGTGTTGGTAACATCCAAAACTCTCTCTCCTAGTTATTTGAAATATACAATAAATTTTTGCCATTTGCTTATTTCCCTATTTATTGCCAGACTTCCTTATGAAAGGTTCCAGAAGGTTACTAAACGTGTCTGTTTATGATTTTATCTGCTGGTGCATAGGAAGACCTCAACCAATTTTTCTTGAATAAATAAACTTGGTTACTTGGTTTTTGAAGCTCTTTATATAAAGATTGTATATATGGAGATATATATATATATATATATATATATATATATATATATATCAAGATTTTATTTATCTCTCTCATGATTTTATATACAGAAAGACTAGAAGGTAAAATTTGCAGTTTGAAAAGTAGCTCAGTATAGTGGCAGGCATCCATCGTCTTCAGCTTTGGGGGAGGAGGAAGTGGGAGAATTGCTTGAACCCACAAGTTCAAAATTAGTCTAGGTGACATAGGTAGACACACACACACACACACACACACACACACACACACACACACACACACACACGGGAGGGAGAGCGATGAGAGAGCATTCTCTTATAGGCATTTTTAGAGTCCCCTAGGAGATATAAAGCATTTTTTAAAAAAAATCTCAGGGGCTAGCCTTAAAAATGTTGGCCATAACTAGTCTGGGGAAGATTTACATCACAGACCCACATCAGGTACAATCTTCAGAAAGCATAGACTGACCTAAACAAGTGTGGGGTCCTGCCCCACTGGGAACTTAGGTCCCCCAAGAAGGGAGACCTGGAACCGAGGAAAGGTAAGTAGGCTGCTCACGTGCCACCCCCCCCCACCCCCCCCCCCCCGTTCCCCAGCCTCCCTTTTTCCCCGGGAGACAATCAGACGCAGCAGGGAGCCAAGTCAGGCAAGGGCTCATTTATTTACAAACAACAAGCTCCTTTTAAAGCATAAAGAAAAAAAGACCTGGGGGGAGGGCAAATGCCCCATTGGGCCCATCAGCTTAAAAGTTACCCAATCACACACCTAGTCTACAGAATTTACAGTGTTGTCTATGAGGGAATCATGAACTGACATCATCTTTCTTGATCTGAAGCTCCAATCATATTTTTTTGTAAACAACTTGGGTTCCACCCTCTACACTTTCCCTGGGGTGGGGGCAGCTTTACTAGCACCTGGCTCCATAGGCCCTTCCCCCATAGACAAGAATGTGTAAGCCAACCTCAAAGCCAACACTCAGCGAAGACTCTGTGAGATTTTTAACCACCAGGTACTATGATATGTATGATTCAAAACACGCTCCTACCATCACCATATCATACTCCTCCCCATATAAATGTACTGCCAACCTAGGTATTGTACAGGAGAAAGGTGAATTTGTCATGACACAGAGGAAAGGAATGTAGAAGCTGGTTAGTGCACTTCACACTGTATCAATGGACACATAAGGACAGTAGTGATATTCCTCAGGATTGGAGACAAGATTTCCATCAATGTTGAGACAACACCATGGGTTTATCGAGGATGGGGAAGAAGTTCCTCTCCTGGGTACCTTGGGCTTTTTGACTTTGCAACAGGACAATAATGGATTGTAAATCCTTTAATGAGACCTATCTGAAAGCTTGTGTCCACAGATGAAATCAGGTAGCTGAGCATAGTCACCTATTTGTGCAGTACCAGGCACTTAGTAGGAGAGCAGGACATTAGCTCACTCGCCACATGCAGTCAGTAATTTGCTAGGGCCTGTAGTTATTTTTTCTGTGTCATTTCAAAAGGAACACTATTTCCCAAACAACAAACCGACATACCCATACTTTGGCTGAAATTCTTATTTTCATGGTTTAGCTGAAATTGCTCTTTCAGGATAAGGCCAGGGACTGCGGGGACTGCCTATGGTCTCCATTAACACTTTTTAAAAAACCCAGGCACATTGACATATTAGTTATAGTTAGTTGGTCAGATTTCTGCAGCTGAACCCAGAAAGTGAGGCAATCAGGATGAAACGGCAGGGTGTCCTCATTGTGCTAAGGCAGCACGATCCTACCACCTTCCACCTTCCAGTGAAGTAACAGGCTCAGAGTCGAGCGACTTCCCTGACATCACAGGAATAGTGAGTCCTGACACCCAAGATAGTGTCTTTCTATTTGCCTAGTACCAGCTTGGTTTGTCTGAGAATTTTAGAGAAATGCCGAGTGGGCTCACTATTCAAGAACTGTAAGAATCCAATAAATGCCAGGACCTTCTTAAACCCTTGCATCCATGGGCTACTACATATCAACAACAGCTGAGAAGTAAATGTGTGCCATCTAGAAGAGACCTGAAACTTCAGGATTATTGTCATTATCTTACTATTAAGTGGTTACTATTCTAAATTACTTAAATTTATCTAATACTAATCCAACACAAACTTATTGATCAGCTCTTATGTGTCAGGCACTAGTCTAAACCATGGAAATATAATAGTAAACAAAAGAGTAAAAAGAAAAATCTCTGCTGTCCTTGAGCTTAGAGTCCAGTGAGAGGAGTCACTCAATAGACAATATAAAAGTTGCATTCACAGGATGGCAAACGGCGATAAATGCTGTGTGCAAATCAGGAGAGAGAGGTGCAGAAATCAGGTTGGGGAGGATGGTTATGTGGTTGTAAATTGGGTGATCATGGATGAGTCTAATAACATGGTCTCCCTCGAGCCAAGTCTTGAGGTAGGTGAAAGAGTAAGCCATGGGGATGTTGGGGGATGAGCATTCCAGGTGTAAAGACTTCAGTAGAACAGAAAGATGGTGTGTGGACTAGAGGATTCTGGGCTAGAAACATTCAGTTAGATGGTTCCCACAACATAATTTTTTACCTTAAAAAGGATAAATCTAGTTAATATATAAGTCTACAATGTTAACATTTAGCCTGCCAATACTAGAAAAGAAATCAATAATTGAGTCTTGGACTCTGGCTTAAGTAGGAAATCATTTTTTAATCACATTTTCATTAGGAAAAGATTTAATTTATTAATTAATAATTTACTGACTATGAGGTATTGCACCACACATGAATCAAAACCAATTCCTTCCTATTTTAGAGATGTTTGTGTTCATTGTGCAGCATTACATGGGGCAAAGTTATCGTGAAAGAGTGTAGGTCACCTTTATGTTCCAGAACACAATGGACATGACTTGGTTCCACCCATTCCTATAGAACTCAGCTCAGCTCTTTTGACTCAGAGAGGAACTGTATTTGTGCACCTTCTGTTTTACACTGCTTGGGTTTGGCGGAATTCAGCATTGGACAGAACACCACTGTGTCTCTGTGACTAGGTGATAAATAATTGTTGCTTTTCAAGATAATCACAATGCTGGGTAAACTTTAACAGCTTTGGTTTGATCTTTTCACCTTCAACAAGGCACTTTGTCTCCTTACCTCAACAGATGCTTATTGAACACCTAGTCCCGAGGGGCATTGCTCTGGGTATCGGAGATGCCATAGTGAACACGATAAAATTGGCACCTGCTCCTGCAGGGTTTTTCTCACCAGGAAAACACAGGAAATAAGCAGGTTTGTCAGAATGTATGATAAAACATTCAAGATAGGATTAGCGAGTCAAAAGACCAGGGCATGGAGGCAGAGAGAGGTAGGCACTTCATGTAGCCAGGGAGTCAGGGAGCATCTCTTATGGAAGGCAACTTTAAGCAAAGGCATTTCAGGCAGTCCATGCAGAAGTGCATAAATTGTGGCAGTGGGTCTCATGTGGTGTGCTACTGTGTCTAGAGTTACAGGAGGGTCCAGAGAGTAGTCTCTGTTTAGTCAAAACAAGCAAGCAAGCCCTGGTGTTTGCCTTTATCTTTTGAGGAGAAGATAACACTTATTTTGAGTTAGATTAATTGGGTGTAATTATATGCAATAAAGTTCATGACTTCTAGTGTATAATGCTGAGATTTGACATGTACAGTTGTGTATCGGCCACCACAATCAAGATAAGAATGATCCTATGGTCACTGACTGTTGCCTTTTCCCAAGCTGCTGGTAACCCATATGTTTGCTGTTTCCAAGAATCTTATGTAATGAAATAATATACTACATAATGCTATTTGCATTTTTAGACAGATTCTCTCTATATAACCTAGGTTGACCTAAACTCACTATCCTTTTGCCTCAGCCTTCCGAGTGCTGAAATTATAGCCATGCCTCACCACACCTGGCTGTGTAATGCTTTTACACTATCTGTTCTTTTTTTTTTCCATTTTCACAGAGCATAGTGCATTTGAGGTTCTTATACATTGTGTGTATCAGTAGATTACTTCTTTTATTATTGAGTAATATTCTGCTGTGTGTCTATATCACAGTTTATATCAATCCCCAGCTGAAGAGCATGGTGTTGTTTCTGGGCTATGATGAATACAACTATTGTCAATGTTGCCATTCGTGGTGTGTGTGTGTGTATGTATGTGTGTATGAGTGTGTGTATATATGCATGTGTATGCATATATAAGCATACGCACACACACTATATATATAGTATGTATATATATACATTTTATTTTTCTAGGCTAAATACTTAGGAGTGGGATTGCTGATCATATGATAATATATATTTAACTTTATAAGAAAATGACAGACTATTTTCAGTATTAGTATGTATCATTTGCAGTCCCACTATTAGTGCATGAAAATTCTAATTAGCAGTTAGCACAAATATTTTGTTCATTTTTCTTAAGATAATTAAGCTTCTTCCTTTTCTATATTGGTTTACTGAGTTTATAACATTCACTTATGGATGGAATACTTTGCTGTCTGGATATGGGTAGTAAATATAATACTGGAAACAACAGTTGGAGAAATTATAACTGGACCATAACTAGAGAACAAGTGATGAGATACAAAAATCTTCTGCTTCTCCCTTGGGCCACCACCAAACAAGCCTTGGCCAGGTTGTGACCTAGCAGGTGCTAGCCTAGCAAATGACATTCTATGCTGTTGCAGGTTCAGGCTTTGGGGCAGAAGAGTAGCTCATCTCAAGACAGATTTGAAAGCATGGAACCTGCATAAAGGCTTGAGGTTGGGTCCTGCAGCTGTATTTGGACCTCTCTAGAATGACCACCAGGAGGTTCTAGACACTCATCTTGAATGCCTGTGTCTTGGAATGTCCTAGGAAGGAACTGGCCCCTAAGCTGTGTATTTGGAGTTGTCATCCAGAAGGAGATGTGCCACTGAGCACATGAATGGGATTATAGCACAAGGCAGTTTTCACCTTGTGCTGTATTAACTGGCTTATTTGGCTAGAGTGGAATTTGGCAGATGCAACAGAAATTAAATTGCCATAATTTTCCCAAAGGTCTAGGTGAGATAGTGGCAATGGGCTATATTTTCAGAATCACAAATGATTTGATATCTGGTTTGGGAGGTGCCTCCTGTGTATCTACAATATTTATTTACTTGTCATTTGAGAAAACAGAATTTGTGAGATCTTTTGAAGACAAAGAGAGAATGCTTTCAGTTATCAGAACAATTCTAGAAAATCCAAGAGGCATGCTTGCCCTAAAAATATGTCTCGTGACACCTGCTCTGATGCTCTGATGTCTTCTATGAGGAACAGACAAAACTACAGGATGTGCACGGATGGGCTTGGAAGCCAGGGGGATGGAACATGTATCTTACTCCTGCCCACCTCTAAGAGGGTCACATGGGTTAAGTTTGGTCACCTTTTAAAAGTTCTTCTGTAGAATTAGTTCAGGATTCACTGTGGTAACACCTACAGTGATTGGAACAAGGATGGATGCTGGAATTACAGGCATGTGCCACTACATCTGGCTACTTTTCTATTTCCAATATGCAAATTACACAAACCCAGTTGCTGAAAGAAAGATGTTTTTGTTATGTTACAGTTTTTGCATGCTAGAAGTCTGACAGACCGAACTGCACTAGAACTAACAGGCCAGTGCTGAAAGAGCTGCATCCTTCTTGGAGTCTCAGGGAGTATTTATTTTCTTGCCCTTCCAGCTTCTACATTTCTTGATTTGTAGCTTTTCCTTCATCTTCATAGCTAGCCATGGTAGGGTGTGTCCTCCCCAGTATATCTTTCTGACCAACTTTTTTTCTGTCTTCAGTTTACTTTTAAAGATTCGTGTAATTTAATGGGGCCAAATAATTTCCTCATCTCAACTACTTCTGTTCATCTGTAAAGCTAAACACTCATGGACACATATGCACGCATGCACTCACGCACCCTTATATCTATCTATGTGGTAATTAAAAGACAAAAATGGAAGGTAGGAGTGGTGGTGTACAGCTGTAATCCTAGCACTTTGAAAGACAGAAGCAGGAAGATCAAAAGCTAGAGGTCAGCCTGGGCTACATGGTAAGAGAAGAGGTGTGGGGGGAGGAATAGTACCAGATTCCCATAATTAATTAGTGTTTTGCTCAACAACTTACTAAAAAATTTTCAAATAGGATAATAGTATTATATTTCCAAACTAATTCAATCATAAAAGTATTCACTAAAAATAATGCTTAAAAGTCAAAGTAATTGGTGACTTAAACTATGTAAAACTTAAATATGAGTTGTTTTGTTTTCCGTACCTCTTACCATAGGTAGACAGAAACAGCTGTCATGAAATATTCTATCACGCCTTAGGTTGAGACATACTTTTTCTCTTGTTGATAGCATTTCTGCACACACCTCCCTCTCTACACATCCTTGTGCCATTTTTAAACAGTGTGAAAAAACCCTGTTGAGCATTCCATTGGTGCTATGTGTGAGAAGTCTTGGTCAGCCATGGTCAGAGAATGTCAGTCCCTAGCTGCCTGAACTGAAGAAGATGCCATCACTGCTGAAGTATGAGTGACCCTAAACATCAGACTGCTAGGTTGCTTTTCTCTCTAACTGCTCTAGCAAAACGGGAGCTGCAACTTCTAGATTATCACAGCAACCTCTTCACAGACAAATCAAACAGGAAGAGAAAAAGCTGGTTATGGCAAGGGCAGCGGACATGCATGAACTCATGAAGTAATCTCACATCTGAACAAAAACATCAGAAACCTGTGTTTTTTTTTTCTCTCTCACATCATTTTTATATGCTAAAGAGTAATATTAGTTACCTGATTCTTCCTCCAGTCTGTACCTTGGATAATTTTTCTAAGAATGATGCATGTTACTCCTCACTCACTCTACACATTTCTTCTCTAGCTCCAATGAACCTGAATCTGCCTCCAGCTGACTAGAGATGAGTTGTTTTATGTAAAGAACTGGGTGAAAATTATAAATTAAATACTATTAGAAACACATCTTACTCCTCACTCCACGCACTGTTTCTCCTTTGTGGCATGTCAGATCTATGTCTTCAATCTTGCATGGGGCACCTGGGGATTGTAATCATTTGCATTATAATCCTTTGCATTGCTGGCAGTGGATAAATACAACTTTCTTCCATTGACATGTAAGGCTAAATCTGGGCTGACCTAATACAAACTCTTCTCCTTTACAGATCTATGAAACCCTCAAGTCTTCCACAGCTAGTCCCCAGATCTAGGGTACATCTGTGGGCAGTGAAGCCCCATGTTTGGCAAGATGTTGCTCTGGGAAACGTGACCATGCGGTCATTGAAGGCATCACTGAGCAAGGAAAAATGCTTGGATACAATTCAACTGGAATTTCCATCTTAAGCCTGTCCCAGAAGTGAGCTTTATTCTAGCTGATGACTAATAAAATGAACTCATGTAGAAGGCTTGCCATTTCATCATTTTCATCTGGAATTACCCCCAAGGAACTGGAATATTTAACGTTGTCACCTTTCAATCACTTGCCTCTGCCTAACTCTCCTGTCTGGGCAGGGCAGTAGAGCAGGTGTGGATCAAATGGACTTTGACGTGGGTGAGGTTTGTGCACAAAGATTCAGTATTACTCATTTAATTGATGTTAAACTGGATCTAAGGCCAAAAGAACTAGTACTGGGGGAATGGGAAGGAAGAAAGAGCCTAAGGATGCACCTTTAAGATAAGAGCAACACAGTCCTGAGTTTGTGTCCTCAACTTCAAATATGTTCTACTTAGAATTTTGGAGTCATTAGTGATTTAGTGATTTTATAAATTTGTTCATTCAACAAATGCTTTTGAGTACCAACTTAGTAAGGTCAGATCACTCTAAGGACTAGGGAAGAATGATGGAACTTCTTGGAAACTTACATGGTAGTGAGAAGTGAAACATAAATAGATAAATATAACAAATGACTCAGGTGGGAGAAAGAGAAACCAGCTGCCTCTGAATGTCAAGAAGAAACCAAGTGTGGAAAGTGACAGCTAAGAGAACCCAGAAAGAGGAAAGAGCAAGTACAGACAAAAAGACAGACCAATCAACCAAACGAAAAAACAAATAAAAAACTTGGTTTACAGAAGAAAGTGTGGAGCAACAGAAGAAATGTCAGTAAATGGGGACCTGTACTCCTGAAAATCAATTTATTTTGTTTCTAATTGTGATAAAAAATATATGGAAGGTTTCCCATATTCCCTGGTTCTGACTGTGCCCTTTCAGCGGCATTAAGTACATCTACATTGTTATGAACACTACCCATGTCCAGAAAATTTTCATCATGCTAAGAACAGACCACCCATCAGCTGCTGCCAATAGTCACTCCATTTTGTTTTCTAACTTTTGCTACTCTGAGGAGGTGGAACCACACAGATTGTTCTTTTGGATCTAGCTTATTTCTTTTAGCAAGATGTTTTGCAGGTTCATCAAATTTATTTTATTCACCAAATAAACACTATGCCAATAAGCCCTCCTGTCTCTAGCTCCCAGTATTGACATTATAAGCATGTGCTGCCACACCCAGCAATTAACATGCGTGCTTTGGATATGAACTCGGGTCCTTATTCTTGCCCAGCAAACACTTTACTGAATGAGCTGTCACTCCGGCCTTAAATAAACATTTTTTAAAATTGCACAATATGAACAACTGCTCAGAGATTACTTCATCTCTAAATGGCTTCAGTGCACACTGAGAGGCTTAGCCAGAATGTTTCAGAGTGAAAGGATGGCTCTTATGCTGATGGGATAGAAAAAAAAAAAAAGGAGGTGGGGGTAGGGAGACTCTGGTCATGTGGCTGTGCCTGTGTCTACAAAACTGTGGCTGTATAAACATGCCATCAGTTGTGTTCTCCCAAGGTCATTGTGCTGTGTGTTGACAGGACAGAGATTACCGTAAGCCCCACTTTGCCCTCCACCCAAGAGATGAGAGGCAGATGTTGCAATGCACATTTCCACCCATGCTGGCGCCCTGTGGACGAACACTTCTACTTCTACCTCTGATATTTTTCTGGGGAATGTGGTTTACATAGGAACCAGGTGATTCACTGATGTTGCATTTTGAAACATCAGCTAGATTCTTTGGCTGACTGGCTAGTTCTAAAGATGAAGACACAAAGAACTCTACTCAGTATTTTAAAAATCATTTAAAATTCATAGAGTGTTAACCCCAGTAGAAAGATGTAGTAATGTATCTACTCAAAGTTTTTTTATTGTAAGCTTCTGTGAGATCTCACAAATGAATTTGTTTCCAAGAGTCTTAATCATTCCACCCCACCTCTACCCCTGGCATCCTTGCTGCCCAGGACTCATAAAAATCACCCACACTTACTGCAATGCTACTCTCTGTCACTATAGGCATTCCAAGCATTAGCAAACTCGACAGAAGGCCTACTGGGCAGAGGCGGTGGGGGCTCACTGAAATGTGTCATCGGGTTGGTGGGCACCTCTTCCAAGCCCTGTGCTTATCAACCTTGTATCTCCAGACATCACTTCCTCTTGAATTAGGGAACTGGGGACAATTTTTACAGTGCATGCTGCAGTTGTTTGTTCTGTGGGCAGGCATGGTGGAAAATGTAGGGGAAAGGAGTTGAGTTAGAAGAACAAGTTGATTTAAGAGTGAATTGTTTAATTCTTTCTTTTTTACCTCCACAAGGGCGGAAATGTATTCCCTCCTTTGTCCTTTCTCACAAGTGCTACAGGCAGCAGTGTTTGTGACTGTGGCTGCTCCAGGCCTGTCCAGTGTTGGATCTACTACACATGATCTACTTCACAGTATCTTGTAACCGAAGAGCCAGAGAACTTAACATCATCACTGGCTGAAAACTTTGCTGTTTCTAAAGACTCCGTCAGAACACCAACTCAGCATTAACCAGAGAGTCACCGTACCTCCACAGAGCTCTGTGACATCTACCAACAATATCTCTATATTGTATTCTTTTCTCCTAAAGTTTGGACTCCTAAAGGACATCTATTTTTAGAAGTTTGTCTCTGTGGTATAGTGCAATGTTCATACCACTGTGAAAATGTAATCCTCACTAAGAGTTTACTTATGTCTGACCAGCACTCCTGGCTGGTTTTAGCATTCCCAGCTGGTTACCACCTGTCTACGTCTTGATTTTTCTCAAATATAAGAATTTATAGCCTAGAACCAACTCTGTATTAGCTGCACTGGGAAAGGTGGCTCTGACCTAAGACACAGAAATGTAGAATGGAAAATGAAGCATGACAATCTGAGGTCAAAGCCATGTCAACACCCTGTTCTATTACCATAAGTACGTATGTATGTAGAGAACTCACGTAAGTCATCAACTGTTCTTCAGGTCTGACTTTTCGTTGGTGGTCCTGAGATTATTTTTGAATGGTGTATCGTGGGTATCTCTGAATAAAAAGTGGTACTATCTCACTTTATCAGTTAATTCTTTCTACAGTTCTGTTGTAGAACCCTTGTCTGACATGCACTAGGCCCCAGGTTCCAGCCTTGCCACCACACACACAAATGAATGTCCTTCTCCTCCTCCTTTTCCTCATCTTCTCCCCTTTCCTTCTTTCTTCCTCCTCCCTGTCTCTTTCCCCTTTCCTTTCCTCCCCTCTTCCTTTCACTGCCTCATGTTCCATTATCATACCAATTACATTTTTCAGAAAAGTGATGAACAATAGTTATAGAATCAGTAGCTAGTAACTTCATGTTTGTCTTTCAAAAAGAAGCTTGTTAAAGTGTACATTATTTCCAGAAGGAACCAAAATACTGTGGACAGGCTTACAGCAGCCTATACTTATTTTATGGCTTGGGCACAAGAGTTGGGACCTAGTGAGACCGTCATTGTCTACACAGCTTGGGAAGCCACCTGATTCCCCTCTCCATCCTCTGCTGGCTGTTTGCTTGCTTGCTTCTATGGCAAGTAGTTTTTGGTCTTCTAGCCCACAAAGATATCTTCCGAGCATGACCACTTACATCCCTGGAGTAAGCTCACAGCGAGAAGAGGCGGCTTTGGGCTATTCTGGGTACTGTTCTGCTCCCGATCCCGCCTCTCTTGCCTCCTGGCCAAGTGAATACAGAAATGACACATGTCCTACTCCTGAATCAACTCTTTCCACAGCTTGCAGTGTGTATGCAAAGGTGAAGATGAAATGGATCATAGAGAAACCTATCTTAAAAACAAAATAAGTAGGGCCAAATATGTAGCTCCGTTGGTAGAGTGCATGCCTAGCATCCACAAAGCCCAAGATTCAGTTCCTAGCACTGTATAAATTAGTGTGGTGGAATACGCTTGTAATCTCAGTACTTAGGAAGGCTCAGAAATTCAAGGTTATCCTTGGCTATATTAGGAATTCCAGGCTACCTTGGAGTTGAGATGCCACTTCAAAAACAAACAAACAAACAAACAAACAAACAAACTACTGTAACAAATAAAAGCAGAACTGGGGATGTAGCTCAGCAATAGTACACCTGGCAGGCACTCACAAGGCTGATTTGATCTGCCTGGGAAGAAAACCAACTAAAGTAACCACAAAACCAAGAAGTAAACAGAAAGTGAGGCAGGTGGGGGTTGGGCAGCAGCAAACACTCAAGTCATCAGCTGTTCTTCAGATCTGACCTGTTGGTGGTCCAGAGAAGGCAGGGGTTTATGACTGAAGATTGGATAGTTGTTTTGAAACAAACAAGGTTCTGAACAGCTAGAAGAACAAAACACTTTATTAAGATGTACTCCTTCATGTCCTCAGAACAGATCTGTATTTACGAGGGAGGTTGGCTTTGGCTGAAAAAGCAGCTGTCAGATGATCAAAATGATAATCTCAGAACATGGCGCCAGGTATCTTTCACAAGAGCCTTAATGTCCCAGCAGAAGGGAATATGTCTGGGAGGAAGAGCTGAAGGCCAGAGGGAAGCATGATTTGCAATGGTTTGCTCTGGTTAGACATTCACCATAGTTTGTAAATCAATTTTTATAATGTTTCCCATCTCTAAGCAGAAAGGTTCAGAAGAGTGACACGACTTGATCTTAGCCACATGGGAACCCCTTTCTATCCTTTTTATTAACCAACTGGCAAGAGCTCTTGGGATCATCTAGACTTTGATGTGTGTGTGTGTGTGCTTATTGCTGTCTGTTCTGCAGCACAAAGTGGAGGCAAGGTGAACCCTGAGCTCATGTTGGCTGAAGGCCAGGGAATGCCCTAATGCTCAGCAGATCCCCTGGCTTCTATCTTCAAGACTACCTGCACTGTGCAGATTAGCTACTATCCTATTTTGTATTTTATAGAGAGTTTTGAACTTTTGTGTATTTTCTCATACTTGCATTAATGAAACTGGTAAAATGAAATCTTTAAAAAAAATAAATACTAAAATTTAATTGTATTTGGGCATGGTTTTTCTCTTTTTGTTCTTATGGTTTCATGAAAGTGTTACATGTGAGCACTTCTTACCATCTGACTTCCTACCATCCTGGTCAAGTCACTATAGCTATCCCCTTACTGTGGAGGAAGCTTCTGGACACATCTTCCTGCTTCCACTGTTTTTGTGTCTCACTAAGGCTGGCCTTGAACTCTCCATTCTATAGGGTGCTGAGATTACAGGCATGGTTCATCAGGACATTTGTTTGTTTGTTTGTTTGTTTGTTTGTTTGTTTGTTTCAAGACAGGGTTTCTCTGTGTAACTTTGCGCCTTTCCTGGAACTTGCTTTGGAGACCAGGCTGGCCTCGAACTCACAGAGATTCGCCTGGCTCTGCCTCCCAAGTGCTGGGATTAAAGGCGTGTGCCACTACTGCCTGGCCATCAGGTCATTCTTTTCCTACCCTGAATTGTTTTGTTTTTCTCTTTCAGACAGTGCCTTGTGTATCACAGACTGGCCTTAGACTCATTATGCAGAGGATGACTGACTTTGAACTTCTGATCCTTCCGACTCCACCGAGTCCCAGCATTTCAGACATGTGCCACAATGTGGATTTATGTTGTGCTGCAGTTTTGAACCCAGGGCTTCATGAGTGCTAGCAAATTGTCTGCTAACTGATCTACACACCCAGCTCTTCCTTCCTTGAGTCTTAAGCCATCTCCCTGTGCCCTACACAGTCACTCCATCCACCACAGATAGCAGAGAAACTTTTTTGAGGCATAGATCAGATTATATAACTTTCTGATCTTAAACCTCAATGTTTTCCTTTTACAACCAGCTCAAAACTAATTCTTGATCTTTGAGCTGGCCTATCATATCTACCTGCCTGGGCTCTTGCCTGGGCCTTCTGAATGATTTGCTTTTAGTCAAGGGCACTCCAGTTCCTTCAGTCTTCTCTGTGTTTCTTGAACACACTAATCTTGGCCCCTGTTGGCCTCGCTCTTCCTTCTACTGTTTTCTTTTTGCTCAGATCTTGGCATGGTTGGCCTTACCCATTATCTAGGTTTCAATCCTCATCTCTTCTTCAGAGAGACCTTTAACAAGCAAGTCAGTCCCTTCAGTACACCTCTGCTCTACCCCATTTCTCTATTACAGCTGTGCCCCACACTTATCAATTCTTGAAACTAAAGTTTTAAAAAAGATCTGTTCATGTGCTTATCATTTCATGTGCCCCCACCCCCTCACCTCTACACCTTGGTATATACTCATTAAAGTCAGGGACTGAGGTTCTTCCAAACCTGCTGTAGCCTCAGTACTGGGACAGTGCCAAGCCTAATAAATAGTCATTGACTATCTGACAACAAATTTAACACTCAGTAAATTGATGTGATAAATGAATTAATGATTGTGGAACTACATAAAGGACTCTCAGTCACATTGTGCTGAGTAAAGATCGCACAGTGTAAAATTCCACTTACATGGTGTTCTGGGAAATGCAAAATGACAGGGCCTTACCAAGCAGTAGTTGCCAGGATGGTAAGGTTAACTCTCTAAAGAGACAGCAGGGAACTCTTTGGTGACGAGAACATTCTGTAGGTCTATTTTGCCTTTGATTTTTGTATAAGGGATTGAACCCAGGCCACATACTATGCAAACACTCCACAGCTTAGCTATATCCTCAACTCTATAGCTATTGACTGTATGCTTGTGAACAATCATAGGAATGATTCATTAAACAGTATGAAATTTTGTGTATAATTTATACCACATAAACTTCATTTGATTTGACTATCAAAGATAGGCTTTCATGGCAGGCATGGATGAAACACTACAATAGCAATATGATCCAGGAGACAGAACCAAGGGACTCTTAGGAGATCTGGCACCCAAACCTACACATGTCTACTGTGCTATGTGATCTCATGGGACCTCTCTGAACCTCAGTCTCCCAATACTTAGTACTCACATTTCAGAATATAAGAATTTGTCAAAATAACTATGTCTCAAACACGTAAATGTTGTTTTACAAATATCATTTCCACTTTTGTCTTCATTCTAGTCCATGCTTCTGGAACTTGTATCTGTAAGTCCTCAAATTCAGCTAAAGGCTGTATAGTTTATCTAGTTCTTAAGCTAGGAAATCAAGATATGATGTCAGTCAATTTTTTTCTGTTTTTATTTGTTTGGTTGGCTGTTTTTTTTTTTTTTTGTTTTTTTTTTGTTTTTTTTTTTAGCTCAAGCTGGCCCTGAACTTACTATGTGGCTGAGGACCATCCTCAACTCCTGGGTCCTCTGCTTTCACTTACCAGTGCTTGGATTACAGGTGTATACTCCTGTCCCTCGTTCAATGTTTCTGTCTATTTCACTTCAGATATATATCCTATTTCAGCTGTATGATTGCAAAAATACTCCTGGTGGCAACTCATTTCTCCTTTTAGTTCATTTCCCTGAGTCAGTACACCATAATGACAAAGTGTGACAACCTTGGAGCCAAGCGTTCTACTTCTACATCTTAGCTTTGTTCCTTAATAACCATACAACCTCAATTGAGTTGCTTAATCTCTGTGTGCTTATTTCCTCGTGTGTAAAGCAGGAGTGATAAGAGCTCCTGTCTAGAGAGTTGTTACAAAGATTAAATGATTTATTATACATGAGCACATAGAACAATGGTAGGGTCATGGTGAGTGTTAGCCAATGTGTGTTTGCTAAATAGATCCACCTCCTGTTCTTACAGAATTATCCTTCTAAAATTTAAACATGCACTTTCAGTACAAGGAAGCCAAACCCTTCTGTCTCACTCCTCTCCTGTCTTCAGGCCTCTTTCTCCAGCAGCCTGGCCCAGGTTAGAGTTGGGTCCTCTCCGTGCATCCTTTAATTACCCCTAGCTCACCATGTTGTGATTGTTCTTGCCAGCTTTCTATACTAGTCTGTTAATTCTTAGAAATACAGATAACTATCTGACTTATCTATGACTGGTATCTGTTTGTGTAGAAATAGTGGTTACTAAATATTTGCTGATTAAATTCAGTGAAAACAATAGTTGATGTCATCCACTGAGAGAAATAGAAACTTGTTTTATTTTCCTTGAAATCAAAGGGTTTGGTAAAAACCCAAGGCGTAATATTCAGTGTTACCCTGGTAGCAACTTTTGTGTAAGAATCAAAAGAGCACAGATATGGGGCTATCCGGTCAGCTCCATGCAAGGATGGAGTACATAGGGTGGATTATACAAGCTGATTAAGGTTTCAGTTTGTTTTTATTCAGGTATCTGAAAACAAGCAGTTTCATGCTGTTATTTGGCACATCTTAAAGTGCAGAAATTGTTATTGATTGAAATAGACCCATCTGGTTTAAATTCCAAACAAACCGTATACCTGGTCATGGAAAATAAGACATGAGCATTGTGGTTTATACATAATCCCAACAGCCAGGAGACTGAGCAGGAGTATTGCCTCAAGTCCTAGATCAGTCTGAGTTACACAGTGAAACCCTGTTTCAAAACAAACAAACAAACAAACAACCACAGAACAATAAAACAGAAAAATAAAAATAAAATTGTTGCCTAGGTCTGGCTGTTTTCCCATCTTACAGAAGTCAGGCAGGGTTAGTGTTTTATTGAGAGCCCCCCTTAGCTCATTCTCAGCTGGAGGTCATAACTCAGCCTCATTGAGAGTAGGAGAGTACTGACTGTTAGAATTTTCATCAGACTCTCCCCACCACCCGTGTGTGTGTGTGTGTGTGTGTGTGTGTGTGTGTGTGTGTGTGTGTGTGTGTGTGTTATACTCAGATGTCAGATGCCAAATGCTGCATCTTGGTTATTTGAACTAATTATGTCAGAGTTTCAAAACTATCCATGTCCAGATACTATGTGAAGAAAGTCACAATCTGAATTAGCATTTGTTATACATGTGTAACATTTGTTCCAATATGTAAACAAGTTGAGATCCCCTAACGAAGAGGTAATAAAGAGGCCTCTTTCCTCTTGGGTGTAGCAGAGATAATCCAAAAGTTCTGTCAAGTAACTTAAACTAACAAGAAGGAAGTTTGGCTGTCTCTTTTATTTTATACCATTAAGATTGAAAAACGGGGCTGGAGAGATGGCTCAGAGATTAAGAGCACTGGCTGTTCTTCCAAAGGTCCTGAGTTCAATTTCCAGCAACCACATGGTGGCTGAAAACCATCTGTAATGAAATCTGGTTCCCTCTTTGGGCCTGCAAGGATACATGCAGGCAGAATACTGTATACATAATAAATAAATAAATCTTAAAAAAAAAGATTGAAAAACATCTGTCAGGTCTCCATTCTTTTTTTTTTTAAACATTTTTTTAAGACTCATTTATTTATTATGTATAGAGTGTTCTGTTTGCATGTATCCCTGCAGGCCAGAAGAGGGAGCCAGATCTCATTACAGATGGTTGTGAGCCACCATATGGGTGCTGGGAATTGAACTCAGGACCTCTGGAAGAACAGCCAGTGTTCTTAACCTCTGAGCCATCTCTCCAGCCCCCCAGGTCTCCATTCTTAATGTTCTAATTCTAGCAGGTCTATGACAAAGCACACAAGATTTAGCCATTGTCTGAGATCCTGGAATGTATCCACAATAAAGTCAAAAGCTGAAACACATCAGGGAAACAGCCTCAAATGATTTCCATTTTCTTCAATAAAACAGCTTTACATCTATTAACAACAGAATAATTCTGTATACAAGGTGTTGAATGGTTAGCAAGTAAAGAATAATTGCTCACTGGGTTCTAAAGGATTAGGTGGCAATCCACTAACATGTATATAAATTGCACAATTAACACTCACTCCAGTAGTTTGACAGTATGTTAATCCAAATGAAGTAGAAAATTGTCCTTTGCAAGTGACTGGGCAAACAGAAGTGGACCTGGAGGAGCCCTGAATCCACAATGTACTGTTTACTTCTAATGCATCCCTTCATTTACAAAATGTAGTTAGTACTAACGTGCTTGCTTGGTGCTTGGTTATAATAAGGTAATGTATGTGAAAGTGCTTTGGAAACTGAGATGTATTCCCTAACAGTAATCCATTAATTATTATTTTAATTGCTCATGAGGGAACAGTGCCTGAGTAAATTAGGCTTGCTACATAAGGATAGAGGTCTATAATCTTTCAACATTCAAGAAAATCTAGGGGTGACTCAAATAAAATAATTTACATTTGGGAATAAACAAACAATTCTACTGTAATCTGGAACATATGCACAGGTGGGGTGGGGAAGGCTAGGGTTTTATTGGGGAAAGAGAAAAGCTACAGAAAGTGTTTTGAAAGACAGCTTATTGATCTTTGTAGCATTATGCAAGAGCAGGATAGCTCTGATTGGCCACTGGCTGCAATTACTAGAAAATCAGTCTTAACACCATGGCAGCCTACTTTACTGGCCAGGGCTTCCCAGTGCACTGGTGGCTGTTCTTATGTAAGTGGCTAGCTGCCCTTGTATGATTTGTGTGGTAAAATGCAGTTGGGAAAATCTCTTGCCATAGTTACTGATTTTGGGGAAAATGCTGAGAGCCCTCCTTAGTTCTATTAGAGTTTGACAAGGGTGACTCTTTTTTAATTTTGACAGCTTTCTTAATCCATAAGGAAATAGTATTTTTAGTCTAAAATTAATTGTATTTCTTTTTTAATAACAAGCAGGTGACAACAAAACCACAACCACCCTACTCTGGAGACAGCAAAAGCCATGGAAAGACATCTACTATAATACAAACTTGTCCAGGCCAGTCATCCATGGTGCTTACTGTAATCCTAGCAGTCCAGAGGCTCACAAGTCCAAGGCCAGCCTAGGATACACAGTAATATCCTGCCTCAAAAGGGTGAGGGAGAGGAAGGAAACATTTTCTTTCTACCCTCCAAGTTCTTTCATCTTGTTTTATCTTTGCAAAGAGGTAGACAGCATCTTGAACACTGTCATATATATATATGGAAGGTGGGGTGGAAGTCTTTTTAACTATAGAAGTAGAACCACTAACATTTCTTGGGATCCATAAGATTAGTAGGTGTCTTCTGGGGTATTTGTAAGCTGGTAACTAACAGTGCCTAGAAAAGGTGAGACCTGTACAAAGAAAGTGTTCCTAGCTGTTAGGATCCTGTCCTCACTCTTCCGGGTTCTGGCATCTTACATCATCAGGGGGCATGGGTGACTGCATACCTGCCATGTGGTCACACAATCCCCACCTTAAAAAGCCACATGGGAACCCCTATCCTCCTTCTTTCTGTTTCCTCTCTGCTCTCTGCTCTGCTCCCCGATTCCCTCCCCTGCTAGGCCTGGCTCCTCCCTTCTATCCCCTCTTCTTTCTAATAAAGCTCTTTACAACTCTGGTAGTCGTGGCCATGGTCCATGACTTTCCCGCCGGTAACCAGCATCGTTTTCCCATCACTAGCAACCTGGAAACCTGGAAACATATGTCCTATGCTCACTGCTCCCTTCTTCTTTCCATTCATTCTGTATTACCGTCAGTCTAGATTGTTGTTATAATACCAATCACAAACTTTCCACTAAGGCATCTGAGACTCCCACTTGTAGTAGAATATTATTTTAAGGTGTTACTTTTGTTTATGTTGCATTTGTTTAACTCTGTGAAGCTGTGTTACTGTGCCTGTCTATAACACCTGATGGTCTAATAAAGAACTGAATGGCCAATAGCAAGACAGAAGAAAGGATAGTTGGGGCTGGCAAGCAGAGAGTATATATAGAAGGAGAAAACTGGGAAAAAGAGATCTAGAGAGTCAGAGAAGGAGGAGAACATCAGGGGCCAGCCACCCAGCTACACAGCCAGCCATGAAGTAAGAATAAGAGTAAGATTTACAGAAGAAAGAGAATGGAAAAGCCCAGAGGCAAAAGGTAGATGGGATGATTTAAGTTAAGGAAAGCTGGCTAGAAACTAGGCCAAGCTAAGGCTGGGTATTCATAATTAAGTATAAGCCTCCATGTTTGATTTATTTGGGAGCTGGGTGGTGGGTCCCCCTAAAGAGCAAAAAATAAATAAATAAATAAAAATAAAAAATAAAAAAAAAAATAACAACACCCACCTCCTCCACCTGAACTAGAAAAGCTTAGAGATGAGCAAGTTTACCAAGGCTTTTCTTGGTAGCAGTGAGGTCTCAGGGCAGTGAAGGAAGCATCTAGAGTGGTCAAGACTACAAGGTCTCCTGAAACGGGAGGCATGACCCCTGCAACCAATATCACAGTACTCCTATAGCTGGAAGGTAGTATCCTTAATGCTTCCATGAACTGTTCAAGGCCTGGTTGTCATAATGAGACTCCAGTTTGCCACTAAACAAGAGATGCTCAGCTGCCAGCTTCACTATCAAAGCGGCTAGGTGTAAAGGAAGGGTCCAACAACTGTCAGTCAAAGAGTCAAATCTGTCCAGCCCACCCACAACTTAGCTTATTTGAAGGAAAAATAGACATTACAGGCTATTTACAATAATTCTGTCTTTAACAATCTACAACAAACTTATCATTAACATTACCATTTGTGGTATATCCTCAGCCCAATATCCTAAGGAAAGTTGGATCTGTCTCACTTGTAAAAGACAAAACAACTAGAAAATAAGAGCTCATATTCCACTGCGGATAAGGCAGTAAATACATAGTCAGACAACCAAGACTCTAGTGGTCACTAAGGCCATTTCTAGGCCCAGTCCTCACCAGTGCCCCCTTCTACAAAAAGTACATCACCCATACATCTTCAGGCAGTTACAGCTCAACTTGTGGGACAAAATGGACAGGGATAACTGGAAGTTCTCTTGCACTGTTTTAACACTTTTGTACTAGGATTTGATCTGAAACCTTTTCTGTGATCATAAAGACTTCCTCTCACAATACTGAGGATGTCTGTGTCTCTAGAGCCAGTGAATTCAGTGAAGATGTAGGAAGTACTGCTTTTTGTCAGTCTGTTTAGCAAAGATGTGGGACAAAGACATTAATGGTGAGAAGTGTGTAAGATGAATTGCTAAATGGTCTTATTAATAAAAAACCCAGAGCCAGATATTAGGGTGAAAACCAAGAGATCAGTGAAGCGGAAAGAAGCCAGCCACGTTCTTACCACTAGGAAATCCTCAGCTAAAGAGAGAATGACCTCCTGTATACTCATGCCTACATCCTTTCTGTCCCTGCCATCTCACTTCCTCTCTCTGCCCATCTACATCACTTCCTCTTTCTGCCCAGCTCTATCCCTTCCTCTTTCTGCCCAGCTCTATCACTTCCTGTCTGTCTGTACAGACCTCCAGACCTCTATGGTTAACTACTGTTGAGATTAAAGGCATGTGCCACCATGCCTGGCTCTGTTCCCAGTGTGGCCTTGAACTCACAGAGGTCCGGGTGAATCTCTGCCTCCCAAATGCTAGGATTAAAGGCGAGTGCTACCATTGCCTGATTTCTATGTTTAATATAGTGGCTGGCTTTTTCCTCTGATCTTCAGATAAGCTTTATTGGGGTGCACAAATAAAATATCACCACAGAAGTGTTTTGTCATTGATGCACTAACTAGCTTTTACTGTGCTAAATGCCTGAAGTAATCAAGGTATAAAAAAGACTATTCTGGCTCATAGATTTGGAAGTTCCTGTTCATGACTGGGAAACTATTGGTAGGGGCAGTATATCATGGTCTCAGGCCTTGGCTAGTGGGAGTGGGGCTGCACTTAATGGTTTGTAGCAAAATGAAACCATTTGTCTCATGACTGTGACACAACAGAGAGGAAGAGGAGCGAGCTGGGTCCCACTCTTCCCTTGATAGTGTACCTCCAAAGACCCTCTCTACCAGGCCTTGTCTCAGTTTCCACATACACACTTAGTTCCAATCTGGAGATGTTGTACCCATTTCTTTCCACCGAGGAGCGGGTTTCTGATGCAAGCACATAAGGATCCTTTTATTGTCAAGTTCAACCTGGGCCACCGCACGGCAGATAGAAGGAAATGTGGTGGTGGCCATGAGTCCAGGTGTAGAGAGTTTTTATGGGGAAAAACCACAAGCCAGGAATTACATGCTTGGGATTGGGTAGAAAGGTATGGAGCAAGGTGATTTTTTTGAAACTATTGGTCTAGACTTTCAGCATGAAGCCACATTTGAAACTATTGGATTGTATTTTTGGCAGGAAACCACAACTTGCTCAGCAGGATTATCTGGACTGCTCAGCAGGATTATCTAGATATCTTCAAGAGCCATAAACTGCAGACAGAATGTCTACAGGAGCATACTGCTCTGTATCTGTTCTAGTTGTCATGGCACATTCCTGAGGTCCTTTCTGGAACTGAGTACAGCAGGCGGTATAAGATGCTGGCCCTATCCTTAGATGGGGTCTGTATTGCCTTCACAGTGACTGAGAGTTTACCACATGAGCCTTTGGGAAACAGTACAGATCAAAACTACAGCACCTAGCAGTGTCTAGGTACCAGTGAATGTATTTTTGTGATTGTGAGATTTAATCTTAAGATCAACTTATCATTTATGTCCTAAATTGCATTAATTTTTCTTACTTTGTTAAGTGTGATCAGGATTTACTTAATGAATTCAATAAACGTATTATATAATTTTTCTTTACAAATATTTTCACTTACCATTTTTTAAGTTAAATTTAACAGTTCTTTAAATTGTTTGTCTATAATTTTAATTTCCTTGCCCTTGTTCTATAATAAAGTTTTTCATTTATTTGAATATCCATACTATCAAGAATTTTCATTTAAATTTTCATTGTATATACATGGTACTATATTACAGAAGAACACGAAAACTTTAATGAGGGGCTAAAGGAGCAATTTTTTTTATTTACTGCAGTTATATCAAATTTGCAGATTTTCAGGGACAAAGCAAGTGATGGCAAAAAGGAAGGAAGGGGCTAATTGTAAGTAAACAGTCTCGTGGAATCCAGTGAGGGCCAGACTCCCAAGAGCAACAACTCTCAATGGAAACAAGATTTACTTAGATCCATGACTGCTACTATTGAAAACATAGTTTAAAAAGAATTTTTGAGAAGATTTTTGGCAAAGCAACTATATGTACTAGGGCTGGCCCAAGGGCTATTCTCTATATCCTGAGTCAAACCCATGTTTGACTTTTCTTTGGGTAAAACTCAAATATTTCAGATTTGTTTTGAATGCTCTTCAGTCAAGATTGATTCAGAAGAAAAAAAAATCCAGGAATCACACCTCTTTTAAACACTGTTGTGTTTTCTCATAGGTGCTTGTGTGTTTAGGTGTGTGTAATGGGAGAATAACAGAAATCCTTTGGGGGATGAGTGTTTATTGATCCTATTTTGACAGCATATGAACCCTCCAATAAGTAGTAAACTAAATTATGCCTCTGCCTTATGTAAATTATAATCCTTGACCTTTTCCTTGTTCCTGTGTTCTCTTTCTCCAGTTAAATAAAGGGAAAATGGAGATGGAAAAAGATAACTCACCCTGATGTTGCCCGAATCTCTTTCTGCTTTCCAGTTGGGACAGTTTCAAATTAATCTAATTTGATTTGCTTTTCTTGGAAACAAAAGAGGAAGGAGTGGGGGAAGGAGAATAAAGAAGAAACAGTGAAGATTAGGGTGGGTCATTAACCTAAAGAAGGAAAAAAATTCTGGAAAACTAAAGATGAATGATTGTTGTGTTCTGGTAAATAAAGCTTGCTTGGAGTCAGAGGGCAGAGCTAGCCACTAGCTGACCAAAATTAACTATTGAAGTTTGGAGGACTGTAGCCAGAGAGGAGACAGGAAGTGGTAAGGTGGGACTGAGAGAGAAACTTGGCCCTTTTGGTTGGAAAAATGGAAGAGGCAGGAGGCGACTGGTAGTTGCTCCTTCTTCTCTGATCTTCCAGGTTCTTACCCCCAACATTTGACTCCTGATTTTTTTATCGATAAAGATTAATTAGATTTACACTTCATCTGGGGTCCAACTTTGGGGCATGAATTCACAAGATAGCCACTTGCAGGAGCTGCACATGGGACTGCACCTGCCAGAGTCACCACACTGCTGGCTGGATTTTCTTTTCTTTCTCAAAGCCCTCTGAGTGAGTCTGGGATTTTCCTATTGCAGCCTCTCTACAACAGTCTCCAGCTGCCACCCGAACTCAACAGGCCCTGAACTCTAGAGTTACCTGGGCTTCAAATACCACCAGACTTATCCGCCCATGGCTTGCTGGCTTTGCCTTTAGGAAAGCTCCAGCCACACATGCTTCTTCCACATGATCCTCTGTGTCCATTTCTCAGACAGCTGTCTCCCTCTCACCATGGGTTTCAGGCTTCCCCTGGACTTGCACAGGCTTCTCCTTGAGCTGTCACCTTGACACCTGCTTGGGCTTCTATTGTTGTTGCAACCACCACACACTCTCAGCTCACAGCTACACTCAAGCAGCTGAAGCTGCCCTCAGCCAGGCTGTGCACTGACTGTGTTCTTTGTCTGCATCCAGCTTCATACTTCACCACCATTGTCAGCAGATTTGGTAAGACAACTGGGACTTCTTAAAAGGGGGAGTTAGTTTTTTTAAAAAAAAGAGTTTTTTTAAAGAGTTTTTTCCCATGTTAAAAATGGGAAACAATATTACAACAGAGGGAGTTAGGTCTCTATATGATTCCACAATGGATGATTTAAAAATGAAATTATTAAATGAGGGGATAATTAACTTAGCTGTGATTTACATAATATCAGTTATAATCATTATCGATTTGGTAATTCTTGTTTTATCCCTAAAAAAGTTGGTTTATATCAGTGCCAAATATGAGAAATTGACTGATAGTGTGCAAGTCCTAAAACTGATTACTAAAGAAAATAATGCAATTTTGACAAATAAGTTACAAGTCTTAGAAAAACAGATACTAGAGATATTCAGGCAGAGGAATTTAAAGGAGAACCAACCTCACAATTACATTATAAAATTAGAGAGGAACAGCCTAAAGTTATCAAAAAACCAACCTTAATTTATCCTGTCACCATATAGGAACAACTGCCAAATGATAAGTATCCTCAAGGCTATGTAAGAGCTGACTGGATTCCTATGGAAATGTTAGATTTGAGGAGATTGTTGTAACAGCACTAAGCTGATAAACACCACCCAAATATCAGCTTTGGACTACAAACTGCTCAGGACAATTTCAAGGTGGCTAGCTGAGATGATCCAACCTCATGCACTACTCCAGCCAGGACTTCAGATAAGCCCTACACAAAAACTGACAACAAATGATACAGCTAGCTCTCCCAGGACTTGAGCATTATTTCAATTTTTTTCAGGGTCCCCTAGAGATGCCATCAGCCCCCCCTCCCCGACAACATGAGGCAATCTAGAGAACATAACACCCACATTCCTAAAAGATGGGGTGGATGGTTTTTGGTCATTCAGTGGGTTATGGATATTTGTCATTATTTAGGGGGGTTGCTTACAAGTTGTTATTGGTAATGGTAAAAAAAAAAAAAAGAGTTGAACTAAGGAGATTAGATTCAGAGATCTCATTTTGAAAAGAAACATGGGGGATATAGAAATGATAGAATAAAAGGTAGATTATTTAATCTACTTTTAAACCAAAAAAGCAGCTACTAGTATCAAATACTTTACACTGGTATGGATTTTTGTATATTGATGCAAATTTGAGGTTATTTTTGTTAGAACATACTATATGTATGTTTCTACTCTTGTTTAAGATATTGTACCTATGCAACTCATTTAACAATGTAGTGTGAGGTTCTAGTCCTTGAAAGTTATTATTACAAACTATTTAGGATAATAAATAAACTCAGGTTAATAGTTAGTCACCTATTATGATCAAACTTGTAGTCATGTTAGCTATGTTTTCAAGGTCAAACAGATTTATTTTAGATGGACAGGTGGTCTTTAAACACTTCAGAGATCCATAGAAATGGCATTTAAGATGTTTTAATAACATAAGGTTTTTTATGACATTGAGATATGTCTGCTCCTGGAAGCACCAATCTACTTCAGAGAAGATGATGGGCATCAAAGAAATTCCATATGGAGTTTACTTTCTTTGTGGCAAAAGTTAGCCACTGGACAAGAAATCACCCTTGCCTTGGTTGCTGACAGTATGCTATCCAAATTGAACAAGCAGTACACAAAAGAAAGTGACTACCAAACTTTGCCAAGACAAGGTGGGACTGTCCTTCAAAAATCCTGCTTTACAGAAAAGTCCATCAGATACTCTAGCCCTATAGGCCAGGGATGGATGCCCCAACATTGCAGAAGAACCTTGGGTGACTGTCTAGGCAGCCAGCTGTTTCTGTCATTTCTTAGTTTTGGAAGTTGTTGGCTCTGCACTTCCTGTTTATTCAGGTGATATTATATCTTTCTCAGGTCTCTGATGGAGTTGAAGACTATATAGTTATAGTTTTCCTTGTTACTAAATTCAGAAAAGAAACTCACAAAAGAGGTATAAAGGGTATAAATTTGAGAGGCATAAAAAGATAGTTTTAGGTTGGTAATACGAGTTAGGATAGAAAGTGAATTATTTATACTTTGGACTCACCATGGTGTGATCAGAGGACAAGTTTGTAGAGTTGGTTCTCTCCTAATACCTTTATATGACTTCTAGGGACTGAACTCAGAGCACAGACTTGGACCACACGAGCCTTTGTCTTCTGAGCCACCTATTCAGCCTTATCATTATTTATTCAGTAAACATTTATCAAGTATCTCATACACTGTTCTGTGCTCTAGGGGTACAGCAGACAAAATCCTTACTTTCTGAGAGCAAGCAGAAGTTTTCTAACTTGATAAAGTTAAATAATAAAAACAAATCAGTGAGATAATTATAGGAAGAGGCAAGTGATTTGGAGGACAGGATCAATAAAACACAGAAGGTCTGCATGTGGTGGCATATGCCTGTAATCACAGTCTTGGGAGGTAGAAACAGGTTGATCTCTATGAGTTTGAAGGCAGATTGGCCTACAAAACAAGTCTCAAGCCAGCCAGGCTACATAGAGAGATCATGTCTCAAAAGGCAAAGCAAAACAAAACAAACAAATACACACCTTAGAGGCAACAAAACAAACAAGTACACCCCTTAGAGGCATCAAAAAAGGCCTTCATACAGATAGCATTTGGCCTGAAACCCAAAGAATAAGAATGAAGTAGATTCTTCTCATTTGTTTACTAACATAGCATTTGTATGTATGTGTATTTGCATGGGGGAAATGAATAAAATAACAGAGGTTAGGGATGGGGAAGGCCTGCACTTCAGGAAAGGCCCTGGTATGGTGATATTTTATTTGTACTGAAATGTGGTTTTATTTGTATGTTAATAAATAAAGTTGCCTGGGGGTCATAGGCTAATAGCAAGTCATAGCAGAAGTCTGGCAGTGGTAGCACACGCCCTTAATCCCAATCACATGACAGGCAGATCTCTGTATGTTCAAGGATACCACCAGTATGGAGACACACGCCTTTAATCTTAATACCAACCATAGAAGACCTGGAGGTCTGTATAGATGGGCAGTGACAAGGAGGTCATGTGGTTGGGTTTACAACCAATGAGAAGGCAGAACAAAAAGTCAATAAAAAGGACAAACACACAGGAAGTAGCTCTCTTGCTGAGGAGGACAGCAGCGGCAGTGAAGGGTAAGGTTTTTAGCTCTTAGCTATTGCTCTGACCTCTTGGGCTTTTTAACTCTGCAATTGGCTCTGTGTTTCTTATTTAAAAAGACGATTACATGTACACCCTGGCATCTTGAGGATCAGAGTGGGATGGTATGAGCATGTAGTTTACTGTTGACCTGTGTTCAGACACACTGACTACCAGGTGCTCTCTGACAGAAGTGCTGATTCTCCTGTTCCATTTCATACTAGCTCTGTGACTGCAAGTAAGCGGACTGCTTGGACTTCAACTTTCTTGTCTGTAAGCTGGGAAAATAGAAAAAAAAAGCAACAGGTTTATTCTAGGAATTAAATGAGTCTCGATGTATTCACTTGAATCTGCGGTGGTTTTTGGGGCTTAGGGATTTGGTAGGAGTTTGTGTATTTTTGACCATTTATAGCTTGTCCTTTGTGAATTGTCTTTTTTTGTTGTCTATCCATCAATTTTTGTTTGTTTTTTTTTTATTCTTTTCCAAGTGCCCTTTGAATAGTAATAGTAAGGCTCTTTTGTGTGTATGAGTAAATATTTTTTCTGGTTTTCATTTGCCTTTCAATGATGCTTACAGTATTTTTTCTACATAGCAATCTCTTAGTCATTCTGCTTCTATTTGATTTTGGTGCTTATTCTCACATATTTAAGAAGTACTTTTGCATATCTGCTCCTCTATTTCTTCTAATACTTTTTACATTGTTGTGTCTAAATTTTTTCTGAATCATATTTATAAAGAACATTTTGGTAAATATCTTTTATATCTCTTTCAATGCATAAATGTTTGGCATACACATGTGAATATAATTTCTTGCCCATGGAGTCACTGTATGGTGATGTTCTATGCCTTGATTTCTTTTTCACTTAGCAACATGATAGATATCTTTCTATATACATAAGTTCATATCTATTCCTCTTTTTAATGTTTGCATAATACTATATATTTTATCATAATTTATACACACTTAGTCTGCCTTCCAATTTCAGTATGACATTGTGATGATATTTTATCTGTGTACCCCAATAAAATTTGTCTGAGGATCAGGGGAAAAAGCCAGCCACTATAGTATAGAGGTCAGGCAATGGTAGGACATGCCTTTAATCCTATAACTCAGAAAGCAGAGATCCGTCTGGATCTCTGTGAGTTCAAGGCCACACTGGTGGTGCATACCTTTAATCCTAGCACTAACCATAAAGGTCTAGAGGTCTATACAGACAGGCAGGAAGTGACAGAGCTGGGCAGGAAGAGAAAGTGATGTAGTTGAGTGGTTGAGGAAATGAGATGGCAGAACAGAAAGGCATATAGGCATGGGTATACAGGAAGTAGATCTCTTTGGCTAAGGACCTCCAAGTGGTGAGAATGTGACTGGCTTCTTTCTGCTTTTCTGATGTCTTGGTTTTAACCCCAACATCTGGCTCCAGGTTTTTTATTAATAAGACTGTTTAGCAATTCATCTACATGACATTGTATCTTTATAATTTTTCACAGCAGAGAAAATATCTTGCTAGTATAAATGAGGAAACATTTAATTGCTGGGTAATTTACTTGGTGGTAAAGACACTGACGTCAAACTGTTCTTTAGAAAGGTCAGTCAGACCAATTTGTTTATACCAACAGTATATGAAAATGGAGCAATGTTATGTTTTACTAGGTTTTATGTCTTTTGAATCTTTGATAATCTTATATGATACATGAACAATATCTCATCCACTTTTGTGATTGTTGGTGAGCTAGTCTCTCTTTATATGTAAGCTCACTGACTCAGGCAAAGAGGACCAGTGTTCTTGTTTGCTTTCTGTTGCTGTGATAAACAGTATGACAAAAAGCAAGTTGGGAGAGAAGAAGAATTATTTTCTCTTACAACTCCTAAGTCATGGTCCATCACTAAGAGAAGTCAAGGCAAGAATGTGGAGGCCAGGACTGAAGCAGCAAGGACCATGGAGGAATCACTCATACTGGCTCACTCCCCATGCTTGCTTGGCCTTCTTTCTTATGCATCAAAGGAGCACCTACCGATGGATGGCACTGCCCATAGTAAGCTGGATCCTTTCATATCAATCATTTATCAAGAAAATGCCCACAGACTTGCCTACAGGCCAATCCTATGGAGCCATTTTCTCAGTTGAGGTTCCCTTTTATCAGATGACCCTTGTGTCAAGTTGAAAACAACCAACTAACCAGCATAACCAGGATTAGACAAGCTTGCCAAACTGGACTGACACTTAGAGGGGGAAATTAAGGAATGAAAGATGGGAGGTAGCTCAGGAAGTGCTTAATATCTGGAAGCTGTGATAATCTGAGAAAGAGGGCAGGTTTTCATGGGGAAAACACAAGGAACTGGCTGGTCAGGAGAACTGTTGTGGGAAATGAAAGCAGTGCATTAAGGCACATCAAGGACAAGGGTAAGTATTTCTCATTGCTGGGTTGGAGGTTACAGGCAACTTCTCAGTCTTCCAAAGATTGAGAAGACCTTGGGAAGAACTGATTATCGATAGAAAATGGAGGGAGGAAGATGGATGCAACAGCTATTCCATGGTGGAGGAGGAAGAGTTCTGCCTTTGTGGTGAGTTCATGCTTCCACACACAGATACCCACCAAGCAGTATGCTGCAGGTGTTGTACCACAAAGGAGACTGGCTTAGTCACTGCTGGATATTTACTGGGCATCCAAACATGCTGCTGCTGTGCGTAGAGCTGCTCTGAGTGGAGCAGTGCCTGAGCATTCTGGGAGACCTTGAAGAGCATCCACAGCAGGTGAGGTCAAAACTGGTGTCCAGTTCTTGACTGGTGAGCAACAGAGGCCCAGGGCTTCATGAAGTCATGTTGTGGGTAGGAAAAATGACAAGAAAAGCTTTGGGAGTGCTCTTATCCACTAAGAGAACTCAGAAATGAACTCGTGAATCTCAAACCAGACACCTGCTCCCAAGTTAGGAAGCTGAGAGCCATTCTCAGTTCTCTCTTGTTTACTCCCTTGTCTCCAGGAAAGCACTAACCTTTTCCTTGTGTGTTCTCATTATCTCACAGTTTCTTCTCAGTTTTCATTAACATAGTTCAAGCACTCAGCACTTTGTTACTTCAGTTACTTCAAGAACTCCTTCTTTTAAGATAAGAGAAACTCCAAAAATTAATCCTTTTGAGTGAGAGAGATAAAGAAATATTCCTTGCTGATCCCAAGCCAGGGAAACTAGGCAGAGAGAATATTCCAGGTCTACCCAAGACTTAGCATTCTTTTTATCACCAAATATGTTAATGTATCCTTACAACTCAGCTTTGAACAATGATTTCCTTATTTATTTTGTGTGAAGCACATATGTGTAAATGTGTGTGCATGTAGGTGCACATGCATGTATGTGTGGATGCATGTGGAAGCCAGAGAGTGGCATCAGATGTCTTTTTCAGTTGTACTCCACCTTATTTCAGGCGATGGGACCTCTCCCTGAACCTAGAACTCACTGGTTTTGTTTGGTTGGCCAGGCTACACTGGGACTACAGGAGTGTGCTGCTGCAGTGAGGGTTATTTACACGGATGCTGGATATCTAAACTCAGGTCCTCATACTTGCTTGGCAAGACCTTTACCAACCAAGCCATCTCCCCAGCCCTTCCACCTTTGTTTTTAATTATTTGTTTGCCATTTCACTAATGCCAAGGTGTATTAGTTAGGGATATTTTTGTTGCAGCTGACAGAGATCCCACCCAAAATTTCTTATGCAAAAAACAATATGTTAGCTAGTTACAACTGAACAGTGCAAGGGTAGAACCAAGTACAAGCATAGCTTCCCTATGAATCAGCAGCATCATGATGCCACTTCTCTGTTTTGATTTGCCCTAAATTCCTCTCCATTTGGTCTATACTAGAGATGTGCTTGGACAAGACAGTCCACTGTGTCCACTTGAGCATCTAAAGGGAACAAAAGTGTGTTGTCTTTTTCCTGTGTTGTAAGTCTGTGAACTAGTAACTGTGGCCAAGCTTGAGTAACAAGCCCTATCTGTAGTCTTCAACAAAGAGATGTCCAACAAAGGTAGAGTGATAGCCACAAATATGCAGACGGATAAAAGCCACATATAAAAATTTAAATTGTTCTAATAACCACAGTTTTTTTAAAAATAAAAAAGGAACAGGAGACTTGGATGTGGTTCACAGCTGTTAATCAACATTTAAGAAGCTGAGGCAGGAAGATTATGCCAATCAATGTAGACTACACAGCAAGGTGTGTGTGTGTGTGTGTGTGTGTGTGTGTGTGTGTGTGTGTGTGTGTCTGTGTGTGTCTGTGTCTGTGTGTGTGTGAGAGAGAAAGAGATTTAACGAATTAAATAAAAAACGTTGTTATTTTAACATGTAATCAACATTTCTAGAATTTTACATTCTTTACTCACACTGAGACTTCAAAACCCACCATTTTAACTGAGCTTCCAAATCACAATAAACTGAAGGTGGGATGAGACATACTTTGAGAAACAGTATTCTAGAGATATCTGTATTTCCTTGGTGCTTCCAGTCTCCCCTTTGGAGTGGTCAGAGAGAGGTCTGATGACACATTGGAGCTATCAGTGAAGAAGGCTGGGTTGTCACTGGTGGAGTCAGGGCTCTTCCGACTCTACAGTTGCTGCTCCATTACTGCCCTCTGTTGGTCATCACAACCTATATAAACAAAGATGAAACTGGGCATTTGATGCTTCTGTCAGTCCTTCTTTATAGACTCTTGAAATGACTTTCTTTTCGAATTTCAGTGCACCAAAGAGCTTGAGAAATCTTTATGGGGTTGTTATGAATTACTTATTAGGGTTTTTTCCTGTGTGTTACATTAGACTCACTGCCCTTCAAATCCACCATTCATGCCAGTCACTATCCATTGCAAGTATTCCGGTTTTCTGTTTTTGCAAATTTTCTACTTCTTTTTAAGAAGGTAAATGGAGCAGATGATTTTATATCCCTAAGATTTACTTTCTTCAGCTGTAAAATATCGGATGATAATGTCACTTTTATGGTTTGCAAAGACACTGCTTGGTATATTTGAGGAACACTGTAATGTTATTATAAAACCTTAAAATTTAAACAATGACTCATTATTTGCTGACATAGAAAATTTTAAATTTATGTTCTCTTTTTAAAGTCTGATTCAAAATCCTTCTCTTTCATAGGTGCACCCTGAGCCATTTGTGGATAAAATGGTGTGATGACTGGGATTTGCCTAAAGCAAAACAAGAGGAGGGATGTAGACAGTGCAAAATGGAGAAGTACTGGCCACAATTTGGTCATTGTTGAAGCTGGATGAGAGTCACATGGAGGTTATTTTGCTATTTTGTCCATTTGAAGTGTGTTTGAAATTACCTCCAGAAATTTAAAAATTAAATAAAATTTTATTTTCTTCATGACACTGTATATAGTGTGGCTACTACACGCTTGTCTGTCGGCTAGTTACTGTTGTGGGTTAGAATTTCATCATTTCAGGGTAAATTACAATTTTCTTCTTAAAAGGCAAACTCAAGACTGTGCATGCTGGCTCACACCTGTGATCCCAGCATCTGGAAAGCAGAGGAAGGTGGATTACTGCAGGTCTGAGGCCAGCCTGTTCTACATAATTATCTCCAGACCAGCTACGTTTGGCTACATATGAAACTCTGTCTCAAAATAAAATAAAATAAAATAAAATAAAATAAAATAAAATAAAATAAAATCTGGGGCAGTGGTGGCACTTGGGAGGCGCAAGCAGGTGGAGCTCTGTGAGTTCAAGGCCAGCCTGGTCTACATAGTAAGTTCCAGGACAGTCAAAGCTATACAAAGAAACCCTGTCTTGGAAAAACCAAAAAGAAAACCAACAAAACAAAGAAAAAGATGAACTAAAAAATAATTGGCAGGGCTAGAGAGATGGCTCAGAGGGTAAGCACTTGTTGCCCCTGCAGAGGACCCAGGATCAATTCCTAGCACTCACAGGGTGTCTCGCAACCATTCATAACCCCAGTTCCAGGGAATCCAATGACATGCACATGGTGCACATACATAAAGTAAGATTACAAGCACTTCCATAAAATAATTAGACGGGAACATTTTTAGTTAAACATTCTAAGGAAATTCTGAAGTTCTTGAAGAGACAAATATCAAAAGGACTGGGTAAAATGGCTCACTCAGTAAAGTACTTGCTAAGAAAGCATGAGGAGCTGAATTTGGATCCTAACATCCACATAAAAATCTGGGTATGGTGGCACTCACCTGCAATCCTAACCCCTACATTCAGTTATGACCCACACTTTAAGAACCCACTTAATAGTCCCCAAAGTAGTTGTGTTTATACAGTAGTTACAGCTCACACATTGTCTCCATTTAATCACTTCCCTTTCAAATATGCTCCTCTGTTCTTCTTTAAACCCTGTCATGCCAAGAACATAATAACTTTTCTTTTTTTAAAAAAGATTATGATGATGACGACAACGACGATGACAACGATGATGACGATGTATATGAGTGTTTTGCCTGAATGTATATATGGGCACTAGGTGCATGACATGCCCACAGAGATCAGAAGAGAATGTCAGCTCCTCTGGAACTGGAGTTACAGACAGTTCTTATCTGCCATGGCGGTGATGGAAATGGAACATCCTTTGTAGGAGCAGCAGATGCATTTAAACACTGAGCCATCTCTCCAGTCCCTAATAATTTTCCTAACGCTTCTATTTTTCTACATTATCTCTAGTTCCATTAATTCTGTGCATAACAATAAGGTTCTGATCTCAACATGCATTCATTTGTGTGCTCCAAATGTTTCAATCATTTAACTTCATTTTTCTTTCATTTTTTTCTTGGTGGCCAGAAAGAACTCCTTCACTGAAACATCCAATGAAACATAAATAATGAGCATTTTCAAGGTATTTACCCTCGAGTGCTGTTTCCACTTGGAGAGGTTTAATTCTGTGAGGACAAAGACCGTGGAGAGGCAATCCTTCATAAGCTGGCAGAAAATGGTTTGAGAGACACACTTCAATTCTCTAGTTCCTCTTATCTCAGCTTTGCTGAGGGGGTAGACAGATTGGCTCTTTTTCAATTGATTGAGCCCATCAACAGTATACTTGTGTTGGTTCAAATCCCACACACACACAAAAAAATGGCCATGCTTGGGATGGCTATGCTTGGGATGGCCATGCTTGGGATGGCTATGCTTGGGATGGCCATGCTTGGGATGGCTATGAATTCTGCATTAATCACTTATCAGACTTGGGAGCTTCAAGTAGCAGCTTAATCTACAGAAGCAGAAGTCTCCTACTTTATTACCAGAAATGATGGGGGGATAATTTTGATGTCAGGATCTCTATGTAGACCAGGGCTAGTATCTGCAGAATTACATCATCGGTACAATGCCATTCTATAAACATACTTGCTGTGGATATTGCTCTGTATAAATAAACATTGATTGACCAATAGCCAGACAGGAAGTACAGGCGGGACTAACAGAGAGGAGAATTGAGGAAATAGAAAGGAAAGGGAGAGACTGCCTGGAGCCGCCGCCAGGACAAGGGAGATGTAAGGTACCGATAAGCCATGAGCCACGTGGCAAAGTATAGATTAATAAAAATGAGTTAAATATAAGAGTAAGAGCTAGACAATGATAGGCCTGAACTAATGGCCAAGCAGTTTAAATAATGTAAGAGTCTGTGTGTTTATTTTATAAGTGGGCTCCGGACTGGCGGGACTTGGCGGGAGCTGGAGAGAAGTTCTCCAGCTACACACACTCATCTTTAGAACCCCTGAAGGCCTTATACTTCACAGTTACCTTCTTAACCCTTTATAGAAGAAGTCAAGTGACTTAAAATTCATTTGGTAACCACTTCAGCTAACCTGCTTGACAAGTGCCCCACGTGTAAGATAGCCCTAGAATAATTTCTGTTTTTAAGCACTTTCTTTGGACCAGATACATGATTTATAAGTTTTCTCTAATACTTTTCAATAGAAGCATCACCATTATTAATTACATCATTATCATATATGAGAAGGGCATTATTTAGAGAGACCATCAGACATAAGCAAAAGAATTGTAAAAGTAATATTTCCAGCTGTAGGCCTGACCATAAAGGCCATAGCTCCTCTTGTCCACCATACTAGAAGTTATTATGTCCATGTCTCTTATTTCTATTTTTCCCATGCCTCCGTGCCTCAGAGATCACATTCACCCTGGTGTATCTTCCCTAATAAAGTCCCCACCACCCTTCAAGGGGTTTCAGCCCATCGTGGCACTTTCTATTCACTTTCATTCATAAGTCAATTGTTTACAACATATTTGGGCAGTGGGGAGGTAGTTGGCAAGATGTCACTTTGAGTAAAGGCTCTTGCTACCCAGCCTGATGACCTGAGTTCTATCCTCAAAGCCTAATGGAAGAAGGTGAGAGTTGACTTTCACCAGGTTGTCCTCTGACCTCTGCATGCACTATACACACCATATCCTATAAATAGCATTTAAAAATAGTTTTAAAAAGCATTTAATGTAGAAAGCACTAGCCTGGGTACTTGGGGTGTATCAGTGAACATAACAGACAGGAATCAGAGCCTTCATGGAGCTTAGATGCTGGTGGCAACAGACAATGTTAAAAATGAAGATAACAAATTAATTAGATGAATTGTCATGGGAAAGAAGCACAAAGGCAGGGAGAATGAGAGTACAGGGTGAAGACAGGTTTGCTGAAAATGTCATTAGAGTGGTCCAGACAGACCTCCCTGAGAAAGAGGATTTGGGATGAGGCTGTAAGAGAGGGAGGAAAAGATGGCAGCTGGGGGTGGGGGTGTAGGGGTGACTCAGTAGTTAAGACCACTGGTTGCTCTTCTGGAGGATAGGCATTGGATTCCCAACAACTACATGTCAGTTCACAGTTTCAAGGAATCTATTGCCTTTCTCTGGCCTCTATGGGCACTGTGTGCACACAGTACAGAGACATACATGTAAGCAAAACACTCACATACATATAAAATTTTAAATGAAGAAAAAAATCAAAAGGGGTGAAGGAGTAGGTCACTTGGGTAACGATGGATGGAGGAGGGTGAAAGTGTAGTATGTGTGGATGAAAAGTCTGGCCCAGGCTGGCACACAGTCTGATAATTCTATACTGCTTGCACAGGTGGTCATTTCCTCAACTAGACTGAGACTTCCCTGCAATCAGAGGGTCTTGTTGATAACTCTTTCGCATCCTCTTCTGTGTTACAAAGATAGTTTGTACCTAGTTTTTTGTTTGTTTGAGACAGGGTTTCTCTGTGTAGTTTTGGTGCCTGTCCTGGATCTCACTGTGTAGACCAGGCTGGTGTCGAACTCACAGAGATCCGTCTACCTCTGCTTCCTGAGTGCTGGGATTAAAGCCGTGCGCCACCACTGCCTAGCTTGTACCTAGTTTTTGTTTCTAGAATTATTTTTAGAGCATTTTAGTAACCCTGTCTCTACACCAAAACACAGGGTTTCCTGTTTGAAGCTTCCCACTTTCCCCTCAGTAGCCATAAAGGAAATGTATAGTGGAGGAACACTGCCCTCTTCTGGGAAGTTAGTGCTGGTAGCTTCTGGCTAAATTCCCACTTACAGGCTTAGCCTATTAACATCATAGCTCTTTATTATTTGGTCAATCTATCACCACTGCTTAAATTACTATTTTGATAGAAATTATGTTTAAAAATAATCTAAGAAATAAATCTCAGAGGGGCTGAAGAGATGGCTCAGAGGTTAAGAGCACTGACTGCTCTTTCAGAGGACCTAAGTTCAATTTCCAGCAACCACATGGTGGTTCACAACCATCTGTAATTTGATCTGATGCCCTCTTCTGGCATGTAGGCAGGACACTGTATACATAATAAATAAACCTTAAAAAAAAAAGAAATAAATCTCTCAGGAAAAAGGAAATGATTAATATATGAAGTATAATAAAATAAGCAGATGCACAGAGCAATGAACTATGTAGCAATTAGTCTGAAACCACAGGGCCTGTTCTTCTGGTGTTTGTTTGTTTGTTTGTGCTCAAAATAGATAAGGAAGATTTAACCCTGGTAAGCATGTGCTGAAGTTAGGGTAGATCAATGCCAGAGATGAAATCTTCAAACCCAAGCATATGAGACAGTTGGAGTTTGGGAGATAGCTAGCTTAGTGGATAAAGTACTTGCTGTGTGGGTAAGAGAATAGTGGAGATTCCCCAGCACCCGTGTTAGAAGATGGTCATGGCGGCGTAAGTCTGTAACCCCATATTGAATAGGTGGAGACTTGATGGTTAGCCAGTCAATGGAGAGCCCCAGGTTGAGTGAGAAGCCCTGTATCAAAACATAAAATAGATCTTGCCCCGGACTTCCCTTCTGAAGCACAGCCCCACCGGGAAGGATCCCCTTCTCTAAGACCCCTGGCAGACTCTGCAGTCTCCACGCCCTACCCCCACGCCCATCCACCTGAGCCCCAAGCCTCTTCCTGAGACTTAGAGGCCGGCCCCCAGCTCCTATCTTGCCCCGGACTTCCCTTCTGAAGCACAGCACAGAGAGCTCCCATCTGGACAAGAGAGAGAGACTTCCTGAATCTGTCAGCTCTGTCTGAACCAAGTGTGCGGATAAGGCCAAGAACGAACCACAAGGAGATGGGCAGACGTCAAGGCAGAAACACATACAACAAAATGAATAGCAATACACCATCACCAGGCCCTAGCCCTCCTCCAACACCTAGACCTGAACATCAGAAATTGGAAGAAGCAGAAGAAAATAGCCTTATGAATGTCATCATGAAGAAGCTAGAGGCTCGTGTAGAGGAAAAGACAAAAAAAATGTGAAGAACGCTGTAAACAACTAGAGGAAAGGGCAAACAAATTAGAAGAAATCAAAAAAGTCCTGGAAGAGAACAATAAAATACTGAAAGAAAATCAAGAAAAATCAATGAAACAAATGAAGGAAACAGTCCAAGACCTGAAAAGGGAAATAGAAAAAATGAAGAAGACACAAACAGAGGGAATGCTGGAAATAGAAAATCTGAGAAAACGATTGGGAACTTCAGATGCAAGTATAATCAACAGAATGCAAGAGATGGAAGAGAGAATCTCTAGCGTTGAAGATACAATAGAAGAAATAGATTCATCAGTCAAAGAAAACACTAAAGTCAACAAAGTCATGAACCAAAATGTCCAAGAAATTTGGGACACCATGAAAAGACCAAACCTACGAATAATAGGGGTAGAAGAAGGAGAAGAATACCAACTCAAGGGCACAGAAAATATATTCAACAAGATCATAGAAGAAAACTTTCCCAACTTAAAGAAGGAAATGCCTATGAAGATACAGGAAGCCTATAGAACACCAAACAGACTAGACCCCCAAAAAAAGTCCCCTCGCCACATAATAATTAAACAATTAAACGTACAGAATAAATAAAGAATATTAAGAGCAGCAAAGGAAAAAGGCCAAGTGACATATAAAGGCAAACCTATCAGAATAACACCCGATTTCTCAATGGAGACTTTGAAAGCCAGAAGGTCCTGGACAGATGTAATGCAGACACTAAGAGACCATGGATGTCAGCCTAGACTAATATACCCAGCAAAACTTTCAATCCTCATAGATGGAGTGAACATTCCATGACAAAGCCAGATTTAAACAATATTTATCCACAAACCCAGCCCTACAGAAAGCACTAGAAGGAAAATTCCAACCTAAGGAAGTCAGATACACCCTCGAAAACGCAGGCAATAGATAAAGCCACAGCAGTAAACCCCAACGAAGAAAAGTACACACACATCACCACCAAAAAATAACAGGAATGAACAATCACTGGACATTAATATCCCTCAATATCAATGGACTTAATTCACCTATAAAAAGACATAGGCTTACAGAATGGATACGAAAGCAGGACCCATCTTTCTGCTGCATACAAGAAACACATCTCAAATTCAAAGATAGACACTACCTAAAAATAAAAGGCTGGGAAAAGACTTTCCAATCAAACGGTCTTAAGAAACAAGCGGGTGTAGCCATCCTGATATCCAGCAAAATAGACTTCAAACTAAAATCAATCAAAAGAGATCAAGAAGGGCATTACATACTCATCACAGGAAAGATCCACCAAGATGAAGTCTCAATTCTGAACATTTATGCCCCAAACACAAGGGCACCCACATATGTAAAAGAAACATTATTAAAGCTTAAATCACATATAAAACCCCACACATTAATAGTGGGAGACCTCAACACCCCACTTTCACCACTGGACAGATCCCCCAAATCGAAACTTAACAGAGAAATAAAGGACTTAATTGATGTCATGACTCAAATGGACTTAATCGACATCTACAGAACATTCCATCCTAACAAAAAAGAATATACCTTCTTCTCAGCACCCCATGGAACCTTCTCTAAAATCGACCACATACTTGGTCACAAAACAAATCTAAACAGATACAAAACAATTGGAATAACCTCCTGTGTTCTATCAGACCACCATGGTCTAAAGTTGGATTTCAACAACAACAAAAACTACAGAAAACCTACAATCTCATGGAAACTGAACAATACCCACCTGAATCACCAATGGGTTAAGGAAGAAATAAAGAAAGAAATTAAAGACTTCCTAGAGATCAACGAAAATGAAGACACAACATATCCAAACCTATGGGACACTATGAAAGCAGTACTAAGAGGGAAATTCATAGCACTAAATGCCCACATAAATAAGCTGGAGAAATCTCACACTAGTGACTTAACAGCACACCTGAAAGTTCTAGAACAGGAAGAAGCAAAGTCTCCCAGGAAAAATAGATGCCAGGAAGTGAGAGCTGAAATCAATAAAATAGAAACAAAGAGAACAATACAAAAAATTAATGAAACAAAGAGTTGGTTCTTTGAGAAAATCAACAAGATAGACAAGCCCTTATCCAAACTAACCAAAAGACAGAGAGAGAGCATCCAAATCAACAAAATCAGAAATGAAAAGGGGGACATAACAACAGACATTGAGGAAATCCAGAGAATCATCAGGTCATACTTCAAAAACCTCTATTCCACAAAACTGGAAAACCTAAAAGAAATGGATAATTTTCTGGATAGGTACCACATACCTAAATTAAATCAAGACCAGATAAACTATTTAAATAGTCCAATAACCCCTAATGAAATAGAAACAGTCATTAAAAGTCTCCCAACCAAAAAAAGCCCAGGACCAGATGGTTTCAGTGCAGAATTCTACCAGATCTTCAAAGAAGAGTTAATACCAATACTCTCTAAATTGTTCCATACAATAGAAACAGAAGGAACATTACCAAACTCCTTCTATGAGGCTACAATTACCCTGATTCCCAAACCAAACAAGGATACAAAAAAGAAAGAGAACTACAGACCGATCTCCCTCATGAACATTGATGCAAAAATACTCAATAAAATACTGGCAAACAGACTCCAAGAACACATCAAAACAATTATCCACCATGATCAAGTAGGATTCATTCCAGGGATGCAAGGATGGTTCAACATACGAAAGTCTGTCAATGTGATACACCATATAAACAAACTCAAAGAAAAAAACCACATGATCATCTCACTAGATGCTGAAAAGGCATTTGACAAAATCCAACACCCCTTCATGATAAAGGTCTTGGAGCGATCAGGAATACAGGGAACAGACCTAAACATAATAAAGGCAATTTACAGCAAGCCAACAGCCAACATCAAATTAAATGGAGAGAAACTCAAAGCAATTCCACTAAAATCAGGAATGAGGCAAGGCTGTCCGCTCTCCCCATACTTATTCAATATAGTACTTGAAGTTCTAGCCAGAGCAATAAGACAACATAAGGAGATTAAGGGGATACAAATTGGAAAGGAAGAAGTCAAGCTTTCCCTATTTGCAGATGACATGATAGTATACTTGAGCAACCCCAAAGATTCCACCAAGGAACTGATACAACTTATAAACACCTTCAGCAACATAGCAGGATACAAGATCAACTCAAAAAAATCAGTAGCTCTCCTATATACAATGGACAAAAAAGCGGAGAAGGAAATCAGAGATACATCACCCTTTACTATAGCCAAAAATGACATAAAATACCTTGGGGTAACACTAACCAAGCAAGTGAAGGACCTATATGACAAGAACTTTAAGTCCCTGAAAAAAGAAATTGAAGAAGATGTCAGAAAATGGAAAGATCTCGCATGCTCATGGATAGGCAGAACTAACATAGTAAAAATGGCAATCTTACCAAAAGCAATCTACAGATTCAATGCAATCCCCATCAAAATACCAACACAATTCTTCACAGACCTGGAAAGAATAATACTCAACTTCATATGGAAAAACAAAAAACCCAGGATAGCCAAAAGAATCCTGTACAATAAAACAACCTCTGGAGGCATCACGATCCCTGACTTCAAGCTGTACTATAGAGCTACAGTAATAAAAACAGCTTGGTACTGGCATAAAAACCGACATGTGGACCAATGGAATCGAATTGAAGACCCTGACATTAATCCGCACACCTATGAACAAATAATTTTTGACAAAGAAGCCAAAAGTGCACAATGGAAAAAAGAAAGCATCTTCAACAAATGGTGCTGGCAAAACTGGATATCAACATGTAGAAGGCTGCAAATAGATCCATATCTATCACTGTGCACAAAACTTAAGTCCAAGTGGATCAAGGACCTCAACATAAACCCAGCTACTCTGAACCTGCTAGAAGAGAAAGTAGGAAGTAGTCTTGAACGCATTGGCATAGGAGACCACTTTCTAAATAGAACACCAGTAGCACAGACACTGAGAGAAACAATCAATCAATGGGACCTCTTGAAACTGAGAAGCTTTTGTAGGGCAAAGGATACGGTCAACAAAGCAAAGCGACAGCCTACAGAATGGGAAAAGATATTCACCAATCCCACATCTGACAGAGGACTGATATCCAGAATATATAAGGAACTCAAGAAATTAGATATCAAAATGCCCAACAGTCCAATTAAGAAATGGGCTATAGAACTAAACAGAGAATTCTCAACAGAGGAAACTCAAATGGCTGAAAGACATTTAAGGAATTGCTCAACATCCCTAATCATCAGGGAAATGCAAATCAAAACAACTCTGAGATACCACCTTACGCCTGTCAGAATGGCTAAGATCAAAAACACTGAAGACACCTTATGCTGGAGAGGATGTGGAGCTAGGGGAACTCTCCTCCACTGCTGGTGGGAATGCAAGCTTGTACAACCACTTTGGAAATCAATATGGCGCTTTCTTAGAAAATTGGGAATCCATCTCCCCCAAGATCCAGCTATACCACTCTTGGGCATATACCCCAGGAATGCTCAACCACACCACAAGAGCACTTGTTCAGCTATGTTCGTATCAGCATTGTTTGTAATAGCCAGAACATGGAAACAACCTAGATGCCCTTCAACTGAAGAATGGATAAACAAAATGTGGTACATATACACAATGGAATACTACTCAGCAGAGAAAAACAATGACATCATGAGGTTTGCAGACAAATGGATGGACCTAGAAAAAATCATCCTGAGTGAGGTATCCCAGACTCAGAAAGACAAACATGGTATGTACTCACTCATAACAGGATACTAGATGTGGAACAAGGATGACTGGACTGCTACTCACATCACCAGGGAGGTTACCTGGAAAACAGGACCCCAAGAAAGACACAGGGATTGCCCAATGACAGAGAAATGGAATTAGATCTACATGAACAGCCTGGACATGAGTGGGGGTAGTGAAGGGCGAGGGTCGAGGGAAAGAGAGCTTGGGTGAGTGGGAGATCCCAGCTGGATCAACAACAGAGAGGGAGAACAAGGAATAGGAGACCATGGTAAATGAAGACCACATGAGAATAGGAAGAAACAAAGTGCTAGAGAGGCCCACAGAAATCCACAAAGATACCCCCACAACAGACTGCTGGCAATGGTCGAGAGACAGTCCGAATTGACCTACTCTGGTGATGGGATGGCCAAACACCCTAATTGTCGTGCTAGAAACCTCATCCAACTACTGAGGGATCTGGATGCAGAGATCCATGACTAGGCCCCAGGTGGATCTCTGGGAGTCCAATTAGCGAGAATGAGGAGGGTTTATATGAGAGAGAATTGTTGAGACCAAGGTCGGATAAAGCACAGAGACAAATAGCCAAACAAACGGAAACACATGAAATATGAACCAATGGCTGAGGGGTCACCAACTGGATCAGGCCCTCTGAGTGGGTGAGACAGTTGAATGGCCTGATCTGTTTGGGAGGCATCCAGGCAGTGGCACTGGGTCCTGTGCTCATTGCATGAGTCGGCTGTTTGAAACCTGGGGCCTATGCAGGGTCGCTTGGCTCAGCCTGGGAGGAGGGGACTGGACCTACCTGGACTGAGTCCACCAGGTTGATCTCAGCCTGTGGGGAAGGCTTTGCCCTGGAGGAGATTGGAATGGGGGGCGGGAGGGAGGAGAACAAGGGAATCTGTGCCTGTATGTAGAACTTAATTGTATTGCAAAATAAAAATTAAAACAAAACAAAACAAAACAAAAAAAAAACATAAAATAGAGAGTGATTAAGAAAGATACCAGATATCAACCTCTGGCCTCCACATGCATGTGCACATGCCCCCCACCCAATTTCTTGGGTCAAAAGGGATCCAGATAACCGTGTTGCTTAGCGATTAGAAATGTGTCTAGCATGAGAAACCAGGGAATAGACTTGTTGAAGGATCTGGGGCAGATGCATTGGAGTCTGACATTTACTGATCACACAACCTTAGGTATGCTTTTAAAATTCTTTGGGATTCTTTTTCGTTTTCTATAAAGCAAGATTAACCATACTCGCCTTTCAGTTGTAGTTTTAAGAGCAGCATTTTATTTAATGTTTGTTATATAGTAGCTTTACGATAAGTGGTAGCATGCCCATCAGAATTATAGGTTGCAAATGACTCCAGAGAGATCATTTCTCATTCACTTATGAACAAAAGGGATAATTCATTGATGAGCTATCCCATAGCCATTGAATCAATGTGAAGATCTGAGAAGTAGGGTTGGCAAACTGGCAGAAGCTGAATGTCCTGTGAGATTTTCCACAGGAAGTTGGATAAGATGGAGAGATGGCTCAAAATGAGAGCACTTGCCAAACAGGTGTGTGTGTGTGGGGGGGGGCATCCATGAAGACTAGAGAAAGGAAGGGCATCAAGCAGCCTGCTCTATTACTCTCTACCTTTTTCCCTTGTGACATGGTCTCTCACTGACTCTGGAGCTAGGCTCAAGCCAGTGTCCTGTCTATGTGTGTCAATAGTGTTGGGGTATGGATATGTGAGGGACTAGGCTTTTTATGTGGGTTTGGGGGATTTAAGCCATCTCTCCAACTCCTCTTTGTTCCACTCTTAATTTGTGTTTTGTTAAATACATCTGATTGGCAGAGCTTGATTTTGTGTCTACTGTAGCCACTGGAGACACAGAGAACCAGTGATGGCAATAGAGCTTCATAGTGGAGTCTGCAATGAATTCCCCCAGTAGTGAGAGTGGTCCCAATATAAAACACCCAAGTGTGGGGTTGGGGACATGATTTTGGATCCTTAACACACATGTAAAGGCCAAGTGTGGTGGCACACATATGTAATCCCAGTGCTGGGTGTGAGGTTGGCGGAGAAGATAGGCAGATCTTCAGAGCACATTGGTCACTCAGTTCAGCCAATCAATGGGGTCTAAGTTTAGTGAGAGGCCCCATTTCAAAACAACAACAACAAAAGCAAAAAAAGGTGGAGAGCAAGAGAACACTCAAAGCCAGCCTCTGGCTTTCACACACATGCACATACATATACTATATGGAGTGGGAACAAAGTGGGAGTAGAGAGGGAAACAGTAACAAATATCTGTTATAGGTAGTTATTGTAACTTGTTCTCCCTCAAGAAAAAGTGCCTTTTTCTTGTATAACTGGCAAATAGAAAAAATATTCTATATGCATATGTGCTGTGAAATTGTCACAAATAAGCCAATGAATACAGTATACCACATAGTCATTTTTCAGTATGTGAGGATGACACAGAAGGTCTACTCTCACTGAAAAAGTCAAGCATAGAGATTTGTTACCTTGTAATTACCACGCTGTACTCTAGGTCTCCAGAACTCATCCAGTGACCAAGTTTGTACTTTTTCAACAACACCTCATCACATTGCCTCATGCTGCCCTTGTAACGTTAACAACCACTGTTCTATTCTACTTTCTGCTTCTTTGAGTTTGACATTTAAGAATCATGTATTAATGAGATCATACAATGTGGGAGTCTGTGAGAGACCAGCTCCCACCTGTCGAAGGGTTCTTGGGGGGGAAGGAGAGAGGAATGAGGGAGTATTAGATAGAAATATAGACTTAGATAGAGAGAAAGACAGAGATACAGGATAGCTTCGGGAGGGCCCTGGATCAATACCCAGTCGCCTTGAGATTTATTCTAATGTGCTTTTTATACATTACCCAGAGGAGAAGCAAAAGACCTCCCCCTTTCAAGATCAAAGCACAATATACAGCCAAGTGTAGACCCTTCAAAACACCTGGTAACCATGCCCTTGGCCAAATTGTCCTATTACACAGCCCTGCTGGGTAAAGCAAGCTCAGATTCTCTGACCTTGAGTAAGGTTTTATTAGGGAGCCTCTGTGGGTCTCCACAAATTCCCCCTTCTTTATAATATAAAGATCTCAAGTGAGGGTACAGAGCTTAACTCTATGCATCTCTTAATCAGCTTTCCACTAAGAGCTTGCAAGTAGATGGAATAATTGTAGAAATACACTTGCTCCTTATGGCTGCTATACCTCCTAGTAAAGGAGTAGAGGATGATCAAGATGGAATGGCCTTTTTAAATGGGTGTAAGGTGACTACAGCAGTTTTAGCTGCATCAAACCATTTTTAAAATCAATGAACTCCTGATGCAACTGCGTCAAATAAATCAGTAAACTCCTGATGCAATTGCATCAAATCTAAGGACTCCTTAGCATCACCCTACCATGGTTCATTAACATTAATAGGTTAACATTCTAGTATATTACTATACACAATTACAATTCTCACAAACTTACATCCAAAAGCAAACTCTTAATAGACATACACTTCATAAACTTTAGCAAACATCCACAAGCAATTTCTTAATAATTTTTTTTGCATTTATTGCTAAGAAAACACAGGATACATTAATATAGGCTAACATTATCCATACAAAAAACAAGAAAATGTTTTTGCATTTGAGCTGCTTCACAACAGCAAAAACTATCCAAACTCCTACTCATTAGTACATTTTTTAAAATTAAATAGACCAAGAAATATAACAACTTCCCCTTATTTTATATTTTTTGAAGCTATGTCTTGAGCCTGGGTAGAAAAAACAAACTTCTCCATTTCTACACAAAATAGTTCCATTTCTACACAAAACAGTTCCATTTCTACACAAAACAGTTTGTAAATCATCACAGTTGATTGTGTGTGTGTGTGTGTGTGTGTGTGTGTGTGTGTGTGTGTGTGTGTAGGTGAAATCAAAACTGTCCCATTGCAATTGAACCACTCCTGTCCATTCCATTTCTTAAGTCTGAAAAGTTAAAAAATTCAGTTCTGATACCAGTCTTAATGTTCCACTGAAAGCCTAAGATCAGGGCCTGGCTCACCAGCTACCCTGAAGTCTTTGTATAGCTGTCCAAGTCATAATGACTCTGAAGCAAAAGCTCCAAATATGAAGAGACCCACAACCAAAAACTTGTTGCAGTTCCCTTGAATGCAACAACCCAGTTCAAACAAGCATCTCTGAAACTTTCACTCTTGGTTACAGTGGCACTTTATGGCCATAGCCTTCTCCTAGGAAATTTAATCCAGGCCAAAGATGGTGTCACCACAGCTCAGCTGCTTCAGACCTGTTCAAAAAAGCCCTCCTTACAGCCAGCATGAACCAGGAAGACGTCTCTTAAAGGAGCCACACATTTGTTCACTGCCAGCAAATGGAAACTGCAGGGCTTTGGCTGCTAGTTCTGTCCCATTTCGGCTTTTTCACAGCCCTGGTCCATCCGCACCTCCCATCTCCAGGCTGCAAGCCTAGACCCTGATGTCCTGAGGCTCTCAATCATCTTGTGTCACTATGAGCTACAGCTCTCATTTAGAACCCTGGGTGCTGGGGTCCTGGAGGAAACCTAGCCACAGCCAGTCATGGCCACTGCACCCTGGCACATTACCTGCTCTACTGCTGGCCTTGTGTCATTTGTGCGCTGCCTTATATACACGGCCAAATGACACCTTAGGGCAGCTCTACGGCTCTGGCCATACCCTGTCGCTGGGAGCTTGGGCTGTGTCAGTCTCAGCAGTTCTCATGCCTGCCTGCTCAGAGCCCCAGTGTCCCTGGAATGTATGGCCAGCTGGGCACACTCAGACACAGAGGCACCTGCTCCCTGACCCATTGGGTGCACACCCTGTGGGCATCTTTCTCCAGAGGTTTTGTCTCTCGAACAGCAGCTAAGGTGCTCTGTGCACGTGCCCTCCAGCTGACTGCTTGGCTCTCCACCTGTGCTCTCCTGGGATGTCCCTTGCTCAGCTATGGCTGCTGGGGACTCTAGCTCTGGGTGACAGACCTGCTCAGGCCTCTGGGATCCGAAGTCTCTGCTGCACTCTCCAAGCTGCAGCCGCTTGTATGCCTTCTCTTGCCCAGTTCATCAAGGCTGCAGGGTATAGCCTCCAGCCATGTCCTCACAAACACCCTGGCTGACTGTGTTCTCCTCACTGAGGCTTCACCATGGCAGAAAATGTGAAGACCCCTGCTGCTCCAATTGGCTTTCTCAGCATCTGCTTGCCTGCCAACCCAATGATGCCCCGTGGTCTCATTGATGCTGATGCTAACTCAGATGCTGCTCCCACTGCTGCTGCTGCTGCTTGCGATGGGGGCTTCTGAAGCCACTGCTTGCTCAGACCCACCAAGTCTGCAGTGGTTGCTCGGTTCTGGATGCTGCTTTCTGCATCCTAGGTCCTGTGCTTGGGAAAACGATTCTACCCTAAGTTACTTTCTATTAACTCTTCACACTATCCCTATCCCTAAAGCTTATATTTCTCAAACTTCACCTAAACTTTTATGACTTATTTATATACAACTTTAGATCTAACTTAGTAGACAGATATAGATAGATAGATAGATAGATAGATAGATAGATAGATAGATAGATAGATAGGTGATAGATAAAGACTTGCTGCAGCCTACTATTACCCTGTTCTATATTTACAATTTTACTCCCAAAGAAAAGAAAATCACTGCACTCCAATTAATAATCTGAGCATGACCACTTAACCTGCAGTTTTCCTTTTCTTTATCCTCCATACCCAATTTCCACCTTCTGGACCATATGTGGGAGTCCAGCTCCCACCTGTCAAAGAGTTCTTCCGGGAAGAGAGGAATGAGGAAGTATTAGATGGAAATATAGTCAGAGATGACAAGAAAGACAGAGACACAGGATAGCTTCAGGAGGGCCCCAGTTGCGTCAAGATTTATTCTAATATGCTTTTTATACACTACCCAGGGGGGAGGCAAAAGACCTCCTCCTTTCAAGATCAAAGCACAATGTACAGCCCAGTGTACACCCTTCAAAACACCTGGTAACCACACCTGTGGCTAAATCATCCCATTATGCAACTCTGCTGGGTAAAGCAAGCTCAGATTCTCTTACCTTGAGTAAGGTCTTACTAGGAAGCCTCTGTGGGCCCCCACAATAAAGTATCTGTCTTTGTGTGTGTGATTTCCTTCATTTAGCATGATGTTCTATTGTCCTATAGTCTGCATGTTGTCACAATAGGATTTCCTTCTCTTGTCTGAATAATGTTTCTGTGTGTGTGTGTGTGTGTGTGTGCCACATTTTCTTTGCCAAACACTAATGTACAGTGAAGTTGGTTTTTTCATGGACATTATAAATAATCCTGTGATGAACATGGAAATATTGATATTTCATCAGTATACTGGTCTTTCTTTTTCTTTTTTGTCTTTTGGTTTTCAAGCTAGGGTTTCTCTGTGTAACAGCCCAGGCTTTCCTGGAACTCATTTTGTAGACCAGGCTGGCCTCAAACTCATAGAGATCCACCTGCCTCTGCCTCCTAAGTGCTGGGATTAAAGGCATGTGTCACTACCACCCAGCCAGTATACAGATCTTATTTCCTTTAGCTATACACCCAGCAGTTAGATTCTGGATTGCATGGTGGTTATATTTTTATTTTATCAGTAGTATGTGTATTAATTTACATTTCCATCCATGACATCTATGAGTTACCTTTTTTCCCACAACACTTTTTATTTTTTGTCTTTTTATTTTTTTTGCCAGATTAGTGATATAGCCCAGGACCTAGAGTCTGTTAGGCAAGGACTCTAATACTGAGCTAAATTCCTAGCTTCTCTTTTCTTTTTGATAATAGCTTTTCCAACAGGCATGAGGCTACCATGTTATATGGTATTCTATGAACCATCTCTTTACAAGTGCTCAAATAAAAGTACTATAAGCTTTGCTGCTGGAAGGTGTTTTAGAGTCTGAAAAGCCAAAAGATGGCTTATGGTAGATTACACACAGAAAGTGAAGGACCCAGGACCCTAGCAAGACCCAGAACCCAGGCCTCCATCAGTCCAGCATCCTTACAACATTCTTTCTCATCTGGAGAATGGAGATATGGTGTTGTTTCTGCCTAGAATACTTACTTCACCCTCCTTGCTGAAACTACCTTTTTTGCTTGTTTGTTTGTTTGTATACCAGGTACCACTTCCTCAGGAGAGCTGGCTATCCCCAACTTGATCAGTGAGACCTAATCCTCATAGATCAACATGTTTCCCCCATCACTTGTCATGGAAACATCTCATTATGGAACTACAGTCCCACTAGGCTCTAAATGCCACAAGGTCATGGGATGGTTCTAGTTTAGTTCTCTTTTGCTTCCCTGAGCAGTGGAGGAGTGACTAGATAGATAAGCTTGCAAACAATAAGGCACATGCAGGTGTTGTCACAGTTGTTAGCACTCCTCTTGGAACTCAGACTCCATCCAGATAGTTGTTGGGCCGCCCAGGGCAGGCACTTCATCAATCTGGTTCTCTTTGACTTCTTCTACTCGGCTCCTTATTTTCTTTATGTCTATGCCCTTTATCTGATGTATACTTGACATTCATCCTGCTCCATTCCTCCTATCCTGAGTCCAGTACAATCTCTTTTACTCAGCTAGATCTTATTTCCTTGGCCAGCCACCGAGAAGAAAATCCACTGGTGAGCTGTTACACAAGAACAGAGTAAATGGGATAAAGACTTTGCCACACAGAGCTTATAGCATGTCTGCTCTCAGTCCTTCTATCTGCTGCTTTTCCCTAAGGCAAAACTTGGAGCCAGCCTGCATTTAACAGAGAACATTTGGAGAAGGAACAATATCAACAGACGTTTGTTCTGTCCGCCAGCCACTTTTCCCTAAGGCTGAACTTGGAGCCAGCCTGGACTTAATAGAGAACATTTGGAGAAGGTACAATAGGAACAAATCTCTCTCTCTCTCTCTCTCTCTCTCTCTCTCTCTCTCTCTCTCTCTCTCTCTCTTTCGAGACAGGGTTTCTCTGTGTAGCTTTGCGCCTTTCCTGGAACTCGCTTTGGAGACCAGGCTGGCCTCAAACTCACAGAGATCCACCTGCCTCTGCCTCCCGAGTGCTGGGATTAAAGGCGTGCGCCACCACCGCCCAACAAATCTCTTAATGGGATGCTTTCAAGAAAAGAATTAAGGAAACAATTGGGTGGAGCAGAACTATTTGGGCCAAGAGTCATTTAGGGGATCCCTCAAATTCTGTGGTGTGGGCATCACCTGTTCTATCTTTGCCAGAGGAAGCTTGTGTAACAGCCCTTAAAGGCCTTATAGCTGGCTTGGGTGTTTCTGTTCTATGTGGATAAGAATTGTGGGTGGGCGAGAAGCTTTTCCTGTCCTGGGAATACCAGGCCCTTGAATGCCCAAGGGTTAGAGGACTGACAGCCAAAACCAGAGGCTTATAGTTCTTAAGAGCTAGGGGCCAATGTTGTTCCAGTCTTTGAAAGCCAGAGGGTTATGGCCCTCTGAACTCAGGTTGAAGGCTGATTGCTTTGTACTGTGGCCACCCATTGATGCTCCACACATGTCAGCCCTTGTAGTCCCCAGCTTCAGGCAGTTGTGTGCAGTGGAGGCAGACAGCATACACTACAGCAGGTAGTTTTTTCTAGTGTCACTGCTTCCATTCAGCCCTGGGTGCTGGGAGCCTCGGCTCTACAACGGCAAGTGTCACAGGTGCTGGATTTAGGGTTTTGTCATGCTCAGTTATTAACAGCAATGTGTCTGAGAGTGCATCTCCAAGGCCGGCATCTTTCTGGAACTCTTCCAGCCAGCACAGCCTGCACTTTCTCTTCTCTTTACACACAGCCGTTATCTTTTGTTAGCCTTCGTTCCCTTCCTCACTCACCTTTTGCTCCTGTTACTAGTCTGTCTTTCCTGGCCACTCTCTGGCACTCTCCAGCTGCCTTTCATCATTACTGCCCCTGTCACCACTGTCTGTCACCGCTGCTGCTGCTGCTGCTGCTGCTGCTGCTTCCACTATCATTTCTCTTTCATGTTACTCCATCACCCTGCTTTAAGGATGAAGATCAAAAGTAGACAAGGAAAGACCACTCCAGAGAAGTCCTTTAATAGGCCTGAAATTTCAGCACCAAAAAGGTAGTGATCATCTGATTATGTAGCCAGAGGGGTGTGTGTCAAGGGTGTCTGTGCCAATCACATAAATTCATGTAAATGGAGGACTGGGTTTATTCCAGATGAAGTCTAGAACAAGTGAAGTCTCCTGCTTTGGCCAGGGTGGAAATGGCTTGTAATGGCAAAAAAAAAAAAAAAAAAAAAAAAAAATTCACCGCTTGCTATTTGAAACAGCTGTGTGTGGCAGTGCCTTCAGGAGCCAGGGCTGTGTTCTGGGAGCCATCAACAGTGACTTCTCTATGGCTGGCTTCCTCAACACATCTGCGAAGTTTTCAAAGCAGGTAATACTAACACAATGATAACCTGATAGGCAAGGTTAAAATCATCCTAATCCCCAACATCTTAGCTTACTTAAAGGAAAATGTAACATTAAAAGGCACCATTATCAGGATGCTGTAGCACACATCTATAACCTCAGCACTGGGAGGTTGAGGAAGAAAGGTCACAAATTCAAGGCCTGCTGGGACTATATGTGAGTTTGAGGCCAGCCCAGACTACTTAATGAAACCCTGTTTCAAGAAACCAAACACCAAACAAGGGAGGGTGGTGGGGCATTGTGGGTGGGGGGGGGAGGAGGAAAGCATATATTAAAGACTTACTATTAACAGTAACTCAACAGCTTTTAACATTGTTCTGACAATGTGTAATTCCTGCCCAATGCCCTCTTATCTGCTCAGCAAAAACAGTTAAAAATAATTGAACAGATAGCAAGTGGGACTTTCTCTGTGCTAAGTACTCGATCTCATTTCAGATGTTATCCTTATTCACCTACTCCTATAAATGTCACATGACCCAAATTTCCAATTTTAATGCTTTAAAAAAATCTGCCCTCTTTCTTTCTTTGTGTATGTGTGTAAATATAGTACAAGCACAAGTGTGTGGTCTGGGAGCCCACATATACATCTGAGGAAGATGCTAAGTGGCCCGTTCTATCACACTCTGCTTTATTTCATTCAGACAAGATTTCTCATTGAACCTGGAGCTAGGCTGGTCACCAACAATTTTCAGTGATCCTCCTCTTTTCATCACCCACCCTTATTAGCATAGCCATGCCTGACCTTTTTTTTTTTGTGGTTTGTTTGTTTGTTTTTTTGTTTTTCGAGACAGAGTTTCTTCATGTAGTTTTGGTACCTGTCCTGGATCTCGCTCTGTAGACCAGGCTGGCTTTGAACTTAGAGAGATCTGCCTGGCTCTGCCTCCTGAGTGCTGGGACTAAAGGTGTGAGCCACCGCCACCCAGCCATGCCTGACTTTTTAAAAACTGATTTTTTTTTGTGTGTGTGTGTGTGTTGGTGGTGGTGGTGGTGGTGGTGGTGTGTGTGTATACTCTCAAACAGTGTTCACAGTGTGCAGAAGGAGGCATTGGACTTCCAGGAGCTGAAATTACAGACAGTTTTGATATACCTGATATGGGTGCTAGGAATTCAACTTGGATTCTCTGCAAGAGCAGTACTTTCTCTTAACCACTGATCTCTCTCTTCAGTCCCCATGTCTGGCATTTTATGTGGGTTCTGGCTCTAAATTCAGGTTCTCATGCTTGCCCAGCAAGCACACTTACCCACCAAGCCATCTCTTTATTCAAAGTCTTGTGCTTCTAGTAACTTCTCTATTGGCTTGTCTAGCTGGCATTTCAAATTCAATGAACTCAACTCCTTATCATTCCTTAACTCTGCTCTTTCCCCTGTCCTGCTGATTTTTGTTTTGGATTTCACTCTCCACTAGTCATCTAAAATAGCTCACCTTACAATTCATTTTTTTCTTTCTTTTTTTAAAAAATAATTTATTGCCGGGCGGTGGTGGCGCACGCCTTTAATTCCAGCACTCGGGAGGCAGAGCCAGGCAGATCTCTGTGAGTTTGAGGCCAGCCTGGACTACCAAGTGAGTTCCAGGAAAGGCGCAAAGGTATACAGAGAAACCCTGTCTCAAAAAAAAAAAATCGAAAAAAAAATTATTTATTTTTATTTTTTACTTAATAATTTATAAATTTATTTAATAATTTATTTATTATGTGCATTGGTGTTCTGCGTGTATGCATGTCTGTGTGAGGGGTGACAGATCTTGTAGTTACAGTCAGCCGTTAGCTGCCATGTGGGTGCTGGGAATTGAACTCATGACCTCTGGAAGTCACTGAGCCATCTCTCCAGTCCCCACAATTCATTTTTGAGACACAAATGTCACCTCTCACTGGTGAAAGTGAGAAATTAGTGAAAGCCAACAGTTTTAGCCTGTTAAGTCAGAAGTATCACTAGCTAGTGAGAAACTAAGGATATAGGATAAATCACCAAATTAATAATTTTAAAAGCCAGTCAAAAGCAAATAAAGCTACAGAGCTGTGTGGTTACAGGAACTAGAACAGCCATCTTGAAGCCATCAGAAGATTCCAGGCAGAATTCTGATAAAGAAATTAAGGACTCCTTCATGGGACCTATCTGCCAGAAATACTAGCTTAGACTTTCATATGAGAGAAATTGATTCCCATGTCATTATTTTGGGAAGCTGTTGTGTAGTATCTGTACCTCTATGTAAACTAAATTTGCATATTCAGTTCTACTTTGTTGGCAGAATGGCAACAGCTGTGAGGGGGATGAACACTGTTTTTATAATGAATAGTGGCAATGGTAATGGTACCATAAAAAGGGATTTTAATAACAATGAAGGAGAGGACAAGAGTAAGGAGATCCATAATCAGAAAGAAAATCAGTTGTAATTATACTGACTGTTGGGGCGATGTAAGGGCTTAGTCTATCCATTGATTTACAATAAACTGTCACACAAATCTTAGTAGCTAAAACAATGACAATATTTATTTTGTTCATAAATATGGCAATTGAGAGTATTTGGGTTATAAAGTGCCTACAGAGAGAAGGGTTAGGGAGAAAGAAGAAGAGGAGGAGGGCAGGAGAAGGAGAGGAAAGAGGAGAGAAAAGAGGGGTGATGTAGGAGAGAGGGAAAGGGAGGGGAGAAGAGAGGAGGGAGGAGAGGAGGAGGAGGAGGGTGGCGTTCTGTCCCTAGCCTTAGAGTCATCTAATATCACTTCTGTTTCAATCTGTTGATTAGAAGAAATATTTGCCTAAGAATGGCCCATATTCAAGAGAAGGTGAAATCAAGTCTACTTTTTAATTTGAAAAGTGTTAAATTTTGGACTTGGTTTAAATACACTACAATGAGAGTTATCCCATCAAAGATTATCATAAATAATTTACCATACAATAAAAAAAGAAGGGCATTGGCCAGTATTTGGTCCTATGCCTATATATAGCTGTGTGGAACCTGGAAAAGGTAGTTGCTATTCTGAATACCTATCTGTTTCATACTCTATTAGTGTATGAAAAGGAAGAACAAGGGCTGGAGATGTAGCTTAGTTGGAAGAGTTCTTGCCTGGCAACTAGAATGGAACACTAGGTTCCATCCCCAGCACCCAGCAACACATAAACTAGGTGAGGCTGTAGACACTGGTAATCCAGCACTCAGGAGATGAAAGCAGGAAGACCATAAGTTCAAGGTCTTTCTCACCTGTGTATGGAGGCTGAAGCCAGCCTGGGGCAATTGGGACACTCTCAAGAAAAAAAAAAAAGGCGAGTGGGGGATGAATATTTAGCTTTCTTTGTAACATTAAAACCATTCATTCATTCGTTCATTCATTCACATATTCTTCCCTCAAAATGGGCATAGATAGGGAAAGAGTAATATCCATCTAATGCTTAACTCTATGGAGTTCAGTACAGCGCCTGGGTTGTAAGCTTTTGAGAAATATAGAATTAAAATTTTCTTACTAGAGACCATGATTACAAAGTGGGAATCAGACCTTAGACCTCCGTGCTCAATCTTATAGATAAGTTACCAATCTTTTAAGGTGCATGATATTCAATGAAAACCTTATATCTCACTCACCATCCCAAACCTTTCTAGTTTGCTCTACAAGGGAGGCATGCTTCCAAAATACAGAAGGAAGTTTGTTTCCTATACTTTCTTGTCAGCGTATTTTTCAGAGCAGGATGTTGGTAAAGGAAGGCTCAAGTCTGTGTGCCCCTCTATTCCTTACACGGCCTTTGAGAGCCGAGATTATAAATCAGTAGTTAAGACCAATGTCTTTGGACTCAGGGTTGCAGTTATCTCTCTGTTGCTTTCTTTAAGCTCCCAGGGCTCCATCCAGAAAATAGAAATACTTCATACGTTTTTTGTAAAGCGAGATAAAGCCTATGAGAAGTGTTCACGAATGCCTAGCAAAACCATGATCTTGTCAAACTTTTCTTTCTTTCTTATTTAAACTTTACTTTCTGCATGCTTCACTGAGCAAACAACTTTACTTATTTAGTCCGTCTTCCAGTTTAACTTGCACCTCTACTCTAGACACTTTGGAAACACTTCCCAAACCTCCAGCTGCCACAAAGCATGGCGTTCTTTACGACAGTGTACGACGTAGCGACCAGCTAGCCTCCGCCGCTCGGGCCAATCGCGCTGCTCCTGGGAGATGACGTACCTCTCTTGCGCATGCGCAGGGAGGGGAGACCTTGTCTAAGCCTACCAGTCGCTCAGCGGAGGTGAAAGCACCGTCGGTAGGGTCAGCACTGAGGGAAGATGCAGAGCTGGAGTCGTGTGTACTGCTCCTTGGCCAAGGTGAGGGTGCTGGACCGGAGGCGCAGAGATGCCCGCTCATAGGTCTGGACGCGGCCTGCTGCCGGCAACCGCCGCGGCCCCGCCTCTGTGCTGGTTCAGCCTGGCCTCCTGGGGCCGCGGGCAGCGGGGAGCGCGGGCCGGGCCGGGGAAGGCCCCGCTGTGGAATGACTGCCCGCAGCCCCACACCCCGCTTTCGGTCGTGGGCCGAGGGGCCTGGGCCTTTACCCGGGCACGGGGACGAGTAAATCACGCCTGTCACCCGCTGGGTACCCAGCCCATCATACCTTTTGCCTCAGCCCAACCCTGACCTGGGAGTGAGTAGGTAACCTTGAGGCACGAATGGCCCAGACGTGCTCAGTTCCAGCACACAGCCATGCGAGTTCCTCTAAGGTCTGGTCTGCGTTCGCGTCTCTAAACTAGTGCCTCTTCCATCCGCCAGACCCAGGGGCTTATATTTTTAATTGCAGCCGTCTATCGTCCAAACCACTTTCCCATTTCACCTGCCAGTATGCGGCGTCGTGGCTGGGTAGAGTGACAACTTTAGAGATAATATATAGATCAGACTCTTTATTTCACGTCTGAGTCGTCTGTGTCCTCAAAAATTAATGTAACATGCAAAATGCCGTTCTTTTAGGGAGAAGCTGAGCTGGGACTAAAACTCAGTACAGTTTGCTCTTCTTTGGTTGGCATGTCTTGATCTCAAGTGCAGAAGTTACCGCCAAGTAAAGAACATTGCTGCATCAGAGTATATTGTCACTGCCTTCCATTGAATGGCTCGCTATGATAGGAGCTGGAACTCTGCTTTATTTCTTTGTCTCACTGGTCTTAGGAAATGGTAGGCATAGTGTTTAGAGAGTGTGAGATTATGATGCAATTTGTGGAACTTCCAGAATGTGAGTACACCAATACTGTTGGTATGTTCTTAGTTTAATTTTCTGTTCATAGTTGGTAGCTCAGAACATCTTCATAAATGTTGTGATTACAGACTGTTAAATAGATTAGTTAGAAAGCATAATAAGTGAAATGATTGTTGAAGTATTCAAATACCTGAATTCAAAGTTTCAGATTTTTAATTAGAATACTAAAATGATCTTTGGCATTAAAATTAGCCATGCTTTCTGACATTTTAATAAAACTGTAAGCCACTGAGTATATTTTATTAAGTTAATATGAAGTGGTTCATTGAATATTCATAATAATAAGGCAGATCTGGCAAGATAAGATTGTGAAAGTTGAATATTATTGACAGAGGGGAAATTGATAGGCTACCCTTTGTGGTAACAGAAAGACCATTAAGAATCAGTGCTTGATACATTGCCCCAATTTGTTGTCATCAACCTTCTAAATTACATTTATTTATTTGCATGTATCTGTGTAGGCATGGGCGTCTGTAGAGGTTAGAGTACAACCTTTTGGGAATGTTGGTGGCAGAAGCCTTTATTTAACTATGTCACCAGCCCATTGTAAAAATTATATTTTACTTAATAGGACAATTTTCTTTGTCCTTTTTTTCTAGAGAAGCCATTTCAATCGGATATCTCATGGCTTACAAGGAGTTTCTTCAGTGCCTTTAAGAACTTATGCAGATCAACCAAGTAAGTACTCGATGCAGTGTTTTCAATCAGATTAGTTGACAGTTCATTTCCATTTTTATGTAAAAGAAAGTGAGTGTTAGAGTAACTGTTACTCAGTGTTAGAATTAATTTATGCATTAGTTTACTGTTGAACACCTAGTATGTTACAAGGGGTAAACAAGACAGAATCCATTTTTTTTTTTTTTTTTTTTTTTTTTTCAGAATCCATTCTTAAGACACTTAGAAGCTAGTATTAAAAGATATGTAACAAGTGTTTGGAGAATAATTGAAAATTAAAGCAAGATACTAGGATCCTAGAGAGGATGTCAGAGAAAGCCTTTTGAGGAGGTGGTGTCTGAGAGGGGGATGGGGATGTGAAAGGTCTGAAATGGAACTTAATTTTTGAGCCTCCAGGGAAAGCAAGACTAGGGTGGATGTGCAAAGTCCCAAGAAATAAAATCAGAGACATAGGCAGGGATCGTGGAGTGCTTCTAAGCCAGACCAGGTGGTATAGATTTTACTCCAGTTGTGATGGAGAGCCACAAGGGGGTTTTGAGCTGAGCAATTTCATGTGATTACAGCTTTTAAGAATTAATTTTATTCACTGGGTCAGATCGTGTTGGTTGTTTCAAAGCTTTTTGACATCTTGAATGAAAAATTTTAAGACTACCATAAAAGGGAGCTGTGGGATGTATAATTTTCTCAATGCTTTCTTGAGGTTTTGAATTTTCTATAAAAAAATATGTATTTTTAATAAGCACTTGGAGGGCTGGGCGGTGGTGGCACACGCCTTTAATCCCCAGCGCTTGGGAGGCAGAGCTAGGATCTCTGAGTTCAATGCCAGCCTGATCTACAGAGTGAGATCCAGGAAAGGCACCAAAACTACACAGAGAAACCCAGTAACTGAACAAATCTCCCTCACCCGCCAGTCCCACAGCTGCTTGGATCCAAGTAAACACACAGAGACTTATATTACTTAAAACTGTATGGCCGTGGCAGGCTTCTTGCTGTCTAGTTCTTATATCTTAAATTAACCCATTTCTATTAATCTATACCTTGCCACGTGGCTCGTGGCTTAGTGGTATCTTTACATGTTACTTCTCATGGTGGCAGCTGGCAGCGTCTCCTGACTCAGCCTTCCACTTCCCAGCATTCTCCTCTCTCTTTGTCCCACCCATATTTCCTGCCTGGCTACTGGCCAATCAGCACTTTATTAACCAATCAGAGCAACACATTCACAGCATACAGATATTTACAGCACTCCCTCCCCCCTTTTTTTTTTCGAAAAGGAAGATTTTAACTTTAACATAGTAAAATTACATATAACAAAGCAATTATCAAGCAAGAATTACAGTTACAATATCTAGTCTATTTATAATACCTAGTCTATTTGTATTTGGCAAAATTAGAGAAGATATCCTATCTATCCTATGTTTGTGAGTCTAAGGTTTCACATCTACCTTATCTTTTATCATAACTAAGGAAATCATAACTATCTAGTCTTCAACTACATCAAAGACCTCAGAAGGATATAATATTACCTGAGAAACGAGAGAAGGACAAGCAGCTTTTGGGAGTCTTATGAGAGTAGATAGAGACAGCTGGCAGCCTGGACAGTCATCCAAAGTTCCTTTATAAAGTTGGGGCATCTGTCTTCAGCCCACAGGCCTAGTGTCTCTCAGTCACTTCTCTGTGTCCTGTAGAATGTCTGGCAGTTTCCTCTGTGAAGCAGGAACCTGAAGGACCATTTTGCCAAGCAAAGTTCAATGGTCACCTTCCTATGGGTCCTGCGTGTCCAGTCAATCAAGCAGTCCAGGCAAGAACAGTTTCTTGCCCAAATGGCTATTTTTGCCAAGAAGAAGATAAACTGCATATAGAGTGCCTTTGATGCCCATCCTTCTCTCTGAAGTAAATCCGTGCTGCTAGGAGCAGACATGTCTCACTGTCCAGAAAGTCTAAATTTTTAAAACATTTTCAATGCCATATTCTGTAGGTCTTTGAAGTGTCTGAAGATTACCTACCTAATTGAACTATATCTAGGTATACCTAGAAAATTTAACATGACTATAAGTTGGACTATCATAGAAGACTAATTATTAATCTTTATTTTTCAATTATCCATTACAATCTAAATGAGCTACACAAACACAATACCTCAAACGAGAGCAGAAACATATATACAGTATAACAAAATTAAGTTTAAGCTTGTATCAATAAACTAAAATCCATAGCAATATAAAACATTTATAAACAAGATGTTGCTCTTTAAAAGTAGGTTCATTAATCTACCCTTTTATCCTATATATCTATACTATCCCCTTTTTTTCCTTAGAAAGAGATTGCATTTATAATCAACCTGCTTTAAATAAAAATATTGGTTTTTCTCTGTCCCACACGAAAGGGCTTTTCTGATATAGGACAGAAGAATCTTTCAACCTTTTATTTTAGCAAATATGCTTGGGTTTAGAGAAGGAGTGAGCCAATTCCATCACCAAAGCCAGCTTGGTATATTTGGAAATTTGGACATAGCTTCTTATACTACTTCTTGCTGGATGAGGGCGCTGTATTCTTATGGGGACATAAAGAAAAATTTTAGGATTATGGGGTAGTCCGTGAGGCTATATTGTGTGAGCCAGTTTTACAGCATACAGATATCCACCGCAAAACCCTGTTTCGAAAAACAAAAAAACAAGACAAAAAAAGCACTTGGAATGGGATAAATGAGCTTTTAGTATGGTATTTAACTTCCTAGTACAAAAAACATTTGACGTGATCTATTTACTGGACTCATTCATAAAATTTAAATTTTAAAATATTTTACTATTTAATTTTGTGTCAATATTATGGTGTGTGTAAGTGTATGAGTACCTGTGTGCATGCCACAATTCAGGTGTGGAGATCAGAGGACAGCCTTAGGTGTCCTACAGTAGGAGACTGTTAAGATATATTCATTGCATTCTATTTTCTTTTCAGTCTTTGGGCAGGCACTTAGATTTTTTTGGGGCGGGGGGGGGTGGTGGTTCGAGACAGGGTTTCTCTGTGTAGCTTTGAGCCTTTCCTGGAACTCACTCTGTAGTCCAGGCTGGCCTTGAACTCACAGAGATCCTCCTTGCTCTGCCTCCTGAGTGCCGGGATTAAAGGCATGCGCCACCACCGCCCAGCTAGATTTTAATGGAGTGAGACCATACTGGTTAGTTCTTGTCTACTTAACCCAAACTAGAGTCACCTGGAAAGAGGGACCTTCATTTGAGAAATTATCTCCATAAAATTGATCTGTGGGCATTATGTAGCTTGTTTTCTTGATGTGGAAGGGTCAAATCCACTGTAGCAGGTAGTCATGAGCTATTATAAGAAAGTAAGCTGAACAAGCCTGTAAGCAGCATTCCTTCATGGCCTGTGCTTCAGTTCCTGCCTCCAGGTTCCTGCCTTGTCTTCCCTTTAAGATGAAGCCCTTTCCTCCCTAAGTTGGTTTTAGTCACAATGTTTATCACAGCAACAGAAAACTAAAATAGAGATAGAGTACCCTTTATTCAAGTGGGTGATCTCTTGACATTGGCAAATTGTAAATATAAAATAAGTATGATTTGGGGGTAGATGAGATACCAATAATTTTATATAATACTTACATGTAGCTGAGATTTTTACTTAATAACTTTTTACCTCAAAAAATACAAACTTTATCAGGGCAAAGACTGATTTTTCTTTAGTACCTCAGGTGGCACAGTTGATCCTCATTACATGCTTACTGGATAAAGAACACTGAGGCCGTGTCTGTTTTAGTTACTATATCACAAAATATCCAATATGGTCACCATACAAAATAATACCAGCTACAATCCCATACTATTATCTGATGTATGGCTTAGTTTTGTTCCAGGTACAGTCTCAAAGCCTCATGTCTGTCCTACTTGGCCATTCCTCTCTGTTAGCTCTTAGAGAGGGGAGGAGAATCCTTCTAATTCTTGACCCTACAGTCACTATTTTTATTCTTTTTGTAGACTATTGATTGACCAGCTTGAGAAAATCAAAGCTTATGATATGATCTCTGTTAGAACACCTAGGAGGTGTTTGAATATTAAAGCAAATTCATCAAGATGTGTGCTGTCCTGTTAACTGTTGATAATGACCTTGCATTTCATAATAGACACAGATTTGTTGCATTTAGATCATATTTACATTCATTCATTCATTCACTGTTTTGTTTATATTATTTCATTTTTTTTTCTTTTTTTGGAGACAAGGTTTCTCTATGTAGCCTTGGCTGTCCTGGAGTTTGGTCTGTAGATTAGGCTGGCCTAGAATTCGCAGGGATCTGCCTAGCTCTGCCTCCTAAGCATTAGTTTTAGTTTTTTAAAGGAACATTTATATTAAATTCCATAGTGCCTGGATTAATATACATTTCAACCCATATAACCCATAAGGGCTTCTTTTATCCCTGTACCCTGACAGCGTTTGTTTTGTTTTTATAATAATACTCTGAGTAGGGTGAGACATACTCTCAGGGCAGTTTTGACTTGCATTTCCCTTATGGGCAAGGAAGGATGTTTAACACTTTTCATGTGTTTGTTGGCCAGTTGTACTTAATTTTATAAATTTTGTCTGTTCATTATTGAATAGATTATTTTTGTTTAATTTTTTGAATTCTTTATCCTAGATGTCAATTGTTTGTCACCTGTATAGCTGGTTCTTGGGAACTCTTCAGCTTTTGTTTCTGTGTAGACGCTCTTCAATTTTAGGCAACCCATTTGTCAGTTCTTTGTTTTTTTGGGCGGGTTCAAGACAGGGTTTCTCTTTGTAGCCCTGGCTGTCCTGGAACTTGCTCTGTAGACCAGACTGGCCTTGAACTCAGAGATCCACCTGCCTCCTGAGTGCTGGGATTAAAGGCATATGCCATCACTATTTTTTGGTTTTTGGTGGTGTTATTTTCAGGACTGTGGGAGCACTTTTCAGAAAATGCTTGTTTAGCCTGTACCTGAAGTATTTTCCTTTAGCAGTTTCAGAGTCTTATGTGAGGGTTATTGGTCCACTTTTGAGTTTTTGTACATTGTAAGAAAAGAGACTCTAGTTTCAGTCTTCTATGTATGGATATCCAGTTTTCCCAGCACCATTGTTGGAGAGGCTATCTTTTTTGGAGTCTTGGTAAAACAATAACAAACAACAACAACAACAACAAAATCCATATGGCTGTAGTTGGATGGTTTTATTTCTGTGTCTCATTCTATTCCATTGGTGTACATGTCTGTTTTGTGGGTGTGTGTACACACACCAGCTCCTTGCTTTTTTTGTTGCTATGGTGCTATAGTACAGAAATTATGATACTGTTGGTGGTGTTCTTTTTCCTCAGGATTGCTTTGACTGTCCAGGAGTTTTTTTGTTTTTTGTTTTCTATTTTTGTGAAAGATTGCATTGAAATTTTGATGGGTATTACATTGAGATTGTTTGTCTCTTTTGGTAATATAGCCATTTTCACAATATTAATTCTTCCTATCCATGAGGAGGGAAGTTTTCCATTTTCTAGTGTTGTCTTCAGTTTCTTCCTTCAGTGCTTTAAATTTTCAATGTAGCGGTCTTTCTCGTCTTTGGTTAAATTTATTACTAGGTTTAAAAAGTTTCATTTATTCATTTGATGATATTGGAGATGCATTTTTTCGTGTTTTCTTCCACAGCATGTTCATTATTGATTAATAGAAAAACTACTGACTTTTGTACATTGATTTTGTATCCTGTTGTTTCACTGAAAGTGTTCATCAGATCTGAAAGTCAGAGGAATTAATTTTTGTGGACAGCAATGTCAGACTGGCTCCTTATTACCACAGAACAGAACTGAAAATACATGTAGCAAGTAGAAGTTAGACATATCTTAGGTATTTAATTACTATTTTGTACTAAATTATTGGTTAGCTGCTTGAATATAGTAATGATCTAAACAAAACTGAACTTCAGATTTCACAGTCTTCCTGGTGAAGACAACATCTAACAAATACTTGTAATCATGATAAACAGGCTAGTGACTAAGGATGAGGATTTATGAAATCTATCATATATGTGGATTGGGAATGGTTGCATAATTCTTAAGGATTTTATGTTTATGTATGTAATGATTATTAATTGTCAACTTGCCAGCATCTGGAATCACCTAGGAGATGAGCCTTGGGGACATACATACCCATGAGGTTAGATTAGCTTTTGAGGAATTACCTTGATTACATTGATTGGTTGGGAAAATCCATCTTAATTGTGGGGGCGACTACTACCTGGGCAGGGGATCCTCGACTATATTAAGTGGAGAAAGGGAGCTGAGCACTCTGCTTTCTAGTTGTGGATGTGATATCTCCAGCTTCCTCAAGCTCCGGATGTCTTAACTTCCCTGTCATGGTGGCTGACATGACCTTGAACTGTGATCCAAAATAAACCCTTCTTTAAGTTGCTGTATTTTGTCACATCAACAGGAAAAGAAACCCAGGTGTTGTCTGAAGAGGGGTGGGTAGACATGGGTGAATGAGTGAATAGTGTAATGTGGAAAGAAGCATAGGTGTGTGTGTGTGTGTGTGTGTGTGTGTGTGTGTGTGTGTGTGTAAATTTTTGTTTGTTTGTTTGTTTTTTTGAGACAGGGTTTCTCTGTGTAGTTTTGGTGCCTGTCCTGGATCCCACTCTGTAGCCCAGGCTGGCCTTGAACTCACAAAGATCCGCCTGGCTCTGCCTCCTGAGTGCTGGGATTAAAGTCGTGCACCACCGCCGCCGCCTGGCTGAAGCATAGTATGTTTAAACCACTAAAAAGGCCACAGTGCTGGCACATTGAAGATTGAGAGTTGACTTCTCAGATAGGAAGTTGGGAATCAGTTTTAAGCATAGCCATCATAGGATCAAATTTATTTTAAAGATCATTCCAGTTACAGGTTGGGCTTTATTTTAATTTTTTTATTTTTCTCTAACCATAAGAGGCAGGGTAAACACCGTGTACATATATTCCAAGAGCTTAGTGTTTGAAGTGGGAAATGCATGCTGTCAGTATGTAGTTGTAGATAATGAAACAATGCATATATGTAGGCTTGTAGCTAGAGTTTTCCTGCCTGGCCCACAGTCAGGACAAATCTCTGACACCCGCCAGTCCCACAGCTGCTCAGACCTAACCAAGTAAACACAGAGACTTATATTACATCAAATTTTGAAGTCAGTATGTAGTTGTAGATAATGAAACAATGCATATACGTAGGCTAGTATAATCCTGTGTATGTAAGTGAACACTGAAGCTTAAACTGCTTGGTACTGATGGGTATGCAGAATGGGGTGGGAGATGAGACTGGAGAAATAGATACTGAAAAGATGTTGGTGTTATACTTAGGAAGGTGGAGTTTTTTTAGTAAGAGACAGGGAAATTAATGAAGAGTTAGAAAATAAGATCTGAACTGGCTTTTCAGATCTAGCACAAGGGGTAGCAGTATTGGCTTTTGCCAGGATGGGACTAAAGCTGGATGCTTATTTTCTAAAGTCTGGCCAGACAGAATGTGTCAGGCAGATCTAAGAAAGGAAGCAACATTTACTGAGTGCTTGGTATGTACCCAGCACCTTCTTAGGTTTTTTACATATATTTTCTTTGGTTATTAACAACCTTAGACTGTTAGGCATCATTACCATTATACATAGGTTGTTATCAACAAAGAATTGAAAAAAAATTTTTCTCAAGAATTTAAGGTTGTATAGTTACTATTTGACTCCATATTTAAAAAAATATATTATTTTATCTTTATTTTATGTGTATGCCCTCATGTATATATGTTAATCATTTGCATGCCTGGTGCCTATAATGGCCAGAAGAGGGTGTCAGATTCTCTGGAACTGGCATTACAGAAGGTTGTATACTTTCATGTGGGTGCTGAGAATCAAACTCAGGTTCTCTGGAAGAGCAGCCAGTACTCTTAACCACTGAGCCATCTTTCAGCCCTGAACCCAGATTTATTTTAGTCCTTCTTTTCTTTTCTTTTTTTGTTTTTTTTTGTTTTTGTTGTTGTTGTTTTGAGACAGGGTTTCTCTGTCTAACAGTCTTGGCTGTCCTAGAATTCTCTTTGTAGACCAGGGTGGCCTCAAACTCACTGAGATCCGCCTGCCTCAGCCTCCCAAGTGCTGGGATTAAAGGCATGTGCCACAACCACCACCAGGCTCCTTATTATATTCTTAAGGACTAAAAGTTTTTAGGATTATGATTAGAAAGTGAATTATTTCAGTTCAGGATTTCAGATGATGAGCACTTTGAGGTAAGAATGAATATTAACATATTTATGGGAGAAGCTTGCAAAATAGCTTGGAGATTAAGGCCATTGACAGTTAAAAAATTACCGTTAGGCCGGGCGGTGGTGGCGCACGCCTTTAATCCCAGCACTAGGGAGGCAGAGCCAGGTGGATCTCTGTGAGTTCGAGGCTAGCCTGGACTACCAAGTGAGTCCCAGGAAAGGCGCAAAGCTACACAGAGAAACCCTGTCTCGAAAAAACAAAAAAAAAAAACAAAAAAAAAAAATTACCGTTAGCCCTCAACATTCTGTCTTATGTTTACAAAGTAAATTTTTTTGTGATTATTTTGCAGATGAAGGGTTAAAGCGAAGCAGGTCAAATTACTCACCCAAGGTCATCTTGCTAGTGGTTTAAAGTTTTGCTCTTTGGGATTTTAACTTATGAAGGCTGAAACTAAAGAATAGGATTGTATTAAATAAAAAGAAAAACACCAGATGTAGAGTCGAAAAGCTTAGTTGGTCTCTGCCACTTAGTAGCTAGATAGTTGGGGCTAGTCAGTTCATTTCTGAATCTCTTATTTTCTTCTTGAAAATGTTATGTTTATATCATCCTTGTCTTCCTCATATTACAGAAGAGGTATATCATTTGGTATATGATAACCAGTGAGTGGCAGCTGGATATAAGGTTCATATTCTAGGATTCAGTTGTATTTGCATACTATAATGAATAGAAAATAAAAGTGCGATTTCAAAATTTGTACCATTTTTAGTTGTATCAAAGAACATCAAATATCTTGGAACAAAGTAATGCCGTGTAGAACATGCTGATTATTTGGAGGGTTTTTGGTAAATGTTAGTGATTTACCATTTTATATCAATCTGCTCTTGTTATAGTTGATGCAGATGTGACAGTGATTGGTTCTGGCCCTGGAGGATATGTTGCTGCCATCAAAGCTGCTCAGTTAGGCTTTAAGGTAAGATAGACCCAAAGTAGATGTTGCTTTGTTTTATTATGGGCCAAGCTTATTTTAGCCACAACATGTTTTGCAGGTAAAAACATGGGAAATAATGAGAAAATTAAAAAAAAAAAAAAACTTATGTATTTGGGTGTTTTACATGGCTGCATGTATGTTTGTGCACTGTGTGCATGCAGTGCCCACAGAGGCCAGAAGATGGCATCAGATCCTTTGGGACTGGAGTTAGAGACAGTTGTGAACCACCATGTGGGTTCTGGGAATTAAACATAGGTCCTCTGGAAGAACAACCAGTTCTCTTAACCACTGAGCCACCTCTCTAGCTCAGGAAATTATTATTAGTTTTTAAAATATAGATTATTTGTAAATCTGAGACTAATGGGCTTTATTGGTTGTAGTAGTCTCATGGTATAGAAAAGTCAGCTATTTTTTTTTTCTCAAATACTTCATTTGAGATACAGTGATATTACTAAAACATGTTTGTGGTAATGTTGGACAAAAATCTTTTTAGATTAATTCACTCTGGAGTTATCCTCATTTTTTATTATTCAAATGATAGGTTTCAAAGGGTTCTTTTAGTCTGAAAAAGCACAACTTGAGTAGCTTGCTTTGTAGAGCAATTTAGACATGTATATTTTGAATTTTAGTGAAATGAAATATGCCTTTACATGTAATTAAATAATGTTCTCTTTGATTGTAGACAGTCTGCATTGAGAAGAATGAAACACTAGGTGGAACATGTTTGAATGTGGGTTGTATTCCTTCAAAGGTGAGCATGTGTTTCAAATGCTGCAAAGATTGTTTTTCATTAGCTACTGCTGACTACAGAGATGTATTGAGACTAGATTGGTAATCTAATACAGTTCCTTAAAAGGAATCTGAGCATGTTTATAAGACTTTTTCCTTTGTAAACCTTCTACTACTGTCACAGCCTATCATACATTCTGGAAATTCACCCTTTTCCAGACTCCAGTGTTCCAGTTTTGTTTTTTCTTTAGCTTTCCATTGCCACTGAAAAGATAATTAGTAATTTTTTTTTTTACGTTCGTGTGTGTATGTGTGTGTGTGTGTGTGTGTGTGTGTGTGTGTGTGTGTGAAAACAGGAAGCCCCTTTTGACCTGCCACCTTGAAGTGTGTTTGTACTATTTTACTTTTAAAGAACATAATTTTGTTTTGTTTTTATTCTTGTGTGTTTTATGTCACTATTGTTTGTCTTAGGTTAATTGTGTAAGAAGGAAAGATAAATTCATATTGTAGTATGTTCTATTCTAAATAGAAAAATGTCATTTTGTAAGTTTGCTATGGAGTCTATTTATAATTTGGTAAATTTGCCTTACTTCTTTTAGGCTTTATTGAATAATTCTCATTATTACCATATGGCCCATGGAAAAGATTTTGCATCTAGGGGAATTGAAAGTAAGTGTACTTTTTATAGTTAATAGTACCAGTCATGCTTGACTCTTCTTGCTAAATACTGGTATATATGAACAGATATTTATTCAAGGATGAGTGAGATAAAAATCTTGAAATTTAGAGAGATTTACATAAGAATGTTTAGGTTCAAATTTCTACCATGACAACTTCTGTGCCTTTGCAAGCTTTTCCTAAGTTCTATTTTTGGTGTCAGTGAAAAGTCAGTTTTTTTAATTTCCCTCACAACTTTCGAATGTGGGAAGAGGCTAGTTTCTTGAGTGCTGTGCTATTGACAGGCAAGATTGAAGGAAGGAGAGCAGGCCTACTTGAGTTGTTGGTGGTGCAAAGAAGAGAAAGAGAGCTAGAAGAGAGGGAGAAGGGAGAGGTTTAGTGAGAAAAGAAGACTGTTTATAACATTTGCGTTTAGTCTGTATTGTCTTTACCATGTTTTGGAGGGCTGTTTTTAATCCCTTTTTTCTAGTTATATTTGACAAGTACTTCCAGAAGGTAGACTTAATATACTTGGTGGCGTTTATTTTTGCACTAGTGGTTTTCTGAAAGAGGCTGTGTAGGGAGTCCAGCATATAGATGATGTGTATATACTGTAGCAAATATGTCACACTCTGTGAAAGTACCATGATGTTAGAAGTCATGAGATAGTCAGAAGACATGCATAATAGGCAAGCTTTATCTTTTAGCTTCGTGACCTTTGCAGTCAGAAATGTCTAAGAATCTGTGCATGTGTTAGCTGCATGGGCTGGTTGCTGTGTCTTTTCCTCTGCATTCTGTTGAGTTGAACATTTTTTATCTTACGTTGTTGCTTTAGTATTGAGTTAAGTGAATTTTAAAATCTAGTTGATTAAACTAAACTCATTATATTAAGCTTTTGTATTTTGAAATGTTGAAATATATACTTAATTGTTTTTGTTTCATGAAATTTTAACATTTGTCTATATTTATAATTTCAGGTAATGTTTTACTTTGCCATTTTTACTTAACTGTCTTCCAGACTAATAACCATCATAAAGTACTTATAGAATGTCACAGTGGAATAGAACATATTTATTTTAGACTGCATTTTTTGCACAGATGCACATTTTACAGTGCTTGATAGGTTCTATTATTGTGATGTGGTGATTTAGCTTTTCTGGCTATAGTTATGACAGTTACTAAATTTTAGAAGTTAATACTGTCTTTTATATAGTTTTATCAACATTGAGATGAATATTTTTAGATCTTGATTAGTCAAAAACTATCACATATTGCTTTCAGAGTTTAAATAATGACAAGATTTATGTAACAAATTACAGTGTCAGAAGTTCGCTTGAATTTAGAGAAGATGATGGAGCAGAAGAGCTCTGCAGTCAAAGCGTTAACAGGAGGAATTGCCCACTTATTCAAACAAAATAAGGTTAGTTGGTGTTCAGTGCTCAGATTCACATATACATTGTTTTAATTCACAAACAGCGGAAGGCGCAGACAGACACACCATGCGACAAGGCTCTTGTGGAGGATTTTATTGAGGGGGGAAGAAAGGAGGCACAGGGTAGCCTCTGGAGATGGGAAGCCACAGGAAGAGAGGAAGAGGTGGAAGAAAGAGAAAGGCTGGGGTGGAAGAGAAGGGAAGAGAGATGGGAGGGGACAAGAGAAGGAGGTGCTGAAGCAGATGAAGAAGTGATGACGGGAGAGTGGAGAGGGAGACAAGGAGAGAAGGAAGTGGGGGAGGGGAGAGGATATGGGATGGGGTGAGATTTGCCTTTAATAAGGGGATTTAGCACTTGCCACGCAGTGCATGCATATGCACTGTGTAATGACATATGACAGTAGGACCTTGTGCTGACTAAGTGATGCCAGAAATATATGAAATAATTGCTTTGTGCTAATAGAATGATGCTCTATGATCTTGGCCTGCTGTGGGATATTTAATTTAAAATAGTACTAAAACATTTTAAAAATGTAATGCCTTTGTCATCATCCAAACCATAAAAAGAACAAAAACTAAAATCCAAAATAACACTACCCTGAAACAGATATCCATGAGACAGTGTTCTTGCTGCTACACGTGTTACATATTATTAAGGAAGTATTTTATGTTCTGTGTTACTGAGAGTACTGTTTCTGTTATTTCTATCAGAAAAATATTTTAAGCATATATATATATATGTATATTACTTTATAAAGGTTGTTCACGTCAATGGATATGGAAAAATAACTGGCAAAAATCAGGTCACAGCTACAAAAGCCGACGGCAGCACTCAGGTTATTGGTACAAAAAACATCCTTATAGCTACGGGTTCAGAAGTTACTCCTTTTCCTGGAATCACGGTATTTATGTTTTCTAATTCATCTCTTACAACCTTTCTTACAAAATAGGCTTTTATAAATTTGTTCTATTTATAAATGTTGAGTGATTACTGACTGAAACACTATAATCAGGCAGCCATTTAGCTTGCAAAGTTACTTATTGTTTTGCAGTGATTATGATCAGATATAGAACATTTTAGAGTATGTTTGAGTTCAGTATGAGGTTAAGCCAGGCATGGTGGTGAATACCTGTCATCCCAGCATTTGGGAGGAAAAAGGCAGGAAGATTGCTACAAGGTCAGTGTTAAACTGGTCTAGCAGCAAAGACTACACAGTGAGACAGTCTCAAAAAAAGAGCTAGTGAGATAGCCCAGTCAATAAAGTGCTTGTTATACACTTATGTAAACAGTGGGTTATAGTGGCATGGGCTTGTAGTCCTAGCAAAGCTGAATGATAGCTAAGGTTGACCTTTTGCCTCCACACACATAAATATATGTATACACAACAAAACACAAAATATGAAGTTAAAATTAATCATTTTTATTTTGAAATATCAAATTATAAATCAAATTAGCATTTTGAATGAGAGTTGATGAAATTATGATACTTAGAAGCCGTGAATTTTATGACATGAGATCACAATTAATAACTTACTAGGTTTTTCCAAGTAATTCTGCTTGATTTTGCTTCTTTTTAATAGATTGATGAAGATACTATAGTGTCATCGACAGGAGCTTTATCCTTAAAAAAAGTTCCAGAGAAGTTGGTTGTTATTGGTGCAGGAGTAATTGGTGTAGAATTGGTAAGTTATTATATATTATGTTATCTCTGTGGAGTTGAAAGGGACTTAAAGCCTCTTGGGAGGCTGAAGAGATAGCTCAGTGGTTAACAACACATACTGTTCTTCCAGGGGACCCTAGTTCAGTTACCGGCACTCATATCAAGCAGCTCACAACCACTTGAACTCCAGCTCCAAGAGTTCTCCACCTATACTCATATGCACACACCCACATACACATGCACACATAATTAAAAATAAAATCTCTGTCTCTCAAAAAGAAGAACAGGATCGGGCATGTTTAAGGTACAAGACAGAAGGGAGAGATGGCTCAGTGGTTAAGAGTACTTGCTGCTCTTGCAGAGGAACTGGGTTCATTTCCCATATGGTGACTTTGAACTCTCTGTAACTCAAGTTCTAGAGAATCTATGCCCTCTTCTAGTCTCTGAGGGCACCCGGTGTGTGCATGGTGCACAGACATACATGTAGGCATACACCTATTCATGTAAATTTTTTAAAATCTTTTTTTTTTTTTTTTTAAATTTTTTAAAATCTTAAAAAACAAAAACAAAACAAAAAATCCTACCTCTATTTGATTCTTTACATAGCATTTTAGGTCAGTCAACATTGAGTTTTGCTTAAAACTTTCTAGTAATAGCAAATACACCTTTTCTTCCAGTATAACTTATTTAGTATTAACTTCCAGTATAACTTATTTATTTTATAGTCTGTTTCTTGGTTTTCTCATCCTTCCTGATCATTGGAACTGGCCTCCTTTTTAATCTGATAACCCTTAACATACTGAAAAATAGTTCTCATTCTGAGCAAATCGCATTCCAATAAAGCTCCTTGAGATAGCATACACAATGACTCTTACCTTCTTCCTAACGTGTATTTTAGAAATGCCAAGTTCTGAGCACTATGGTATTTCATACCTTCTGCCTACTTTGTTCTCCTTTCTTATCTATTTGCTAAGTTTCTACTTACTTGTAATGAATCTTTCCCTTTATTTCAGGTATCCTCTTACAGGGCCATCACATTTTACTGTCAAGGATTGCTCTGCCTCTCCTGCCCTCTGCTCAGACTTTTCCTGGCCACACTCATCTTTTAATTACTCCTACTGTAATTAGGTGCTTGATTTTTCTAGTTCAGAAATTCAGTAGCTTATATTATTTGTGTTTTTCTGTCTTGACTGATTTCCTGATCAGTTTGGTTTCCATAGCCTGTTACTTTCACTGTTCTCTTAAGTGAGTCACTTAACCATTTTTTATACCGGGTATTGAACATAGGGACTAGTGTTAGTTGTTAATACAGGCCTCAAGCATGCTAGGCAAGCATTGTACTACTAACCTATATCCTCAGCCCTCTTGTAGATGTAATTCTAAATGGTCTTATTAAATAAGAAACACAGAGCCAAATAAAGAGTTAAAAGCCCAGAGATCGAGCAGCAGCCAAGAGCTAAGACCACCTTATCTTACCACTCGCTGTCATCACTTCCCCTGAGAGAGAGACCTTCTTCCTGTGTCCTGTCTTTTTATTGACTTTCTGTTCTGCCTTCTCATTGGTTCTAAATCCAACCACATGACTTCTTCGTCACTGCCTGTCTATACAGACCTCCAGGTCTCTATGGTTGGTACTGGGATTAAAGGCGTGTGTCACCATGCTGGCTATGTCCTTGAACACACAGAGATTTTGCCTGCCCTGTGATCAGATTAAGGGCGTGTGCTACCACTACCAGACTTCTGCTTAAAATGGCTTGCTCTTAGAGCTCTGATCCCCAGGCAACTTTATTAACATACAAATAAAATCACATTTCAGCACAAAAAAAATATCACCATACCCTCTTCTTTTTATTTTGAGTCAGAGCTTTTCAATAAGTTGCCAAGGCTGGCCTTTTAATTCACTTGGTAGCCCAAGTAGGCATTGAACATGGGATATCCCTCCCTCTGCTCCCTGGGTATTGAGGATTACAGTCCTGCTCTACCATCAGGCTTGCCTGACTTACTTTACTTTTCTGACATACTTGCCTGGAAAAACTCTATAGTCTTGGTTGAATTTAGCAGTCCGTCTTCCTTTGCTATCCTCTTCACGTGGAGGAAAGTAGACCCTTCGGATTGGTACCTGTATTAAGTTCTTATTGAAGTCATAGACCTTAACATGAACCTCAGCCTGGCTGATAATCCATTGTTTCTCGAGCTGAATTCTGGTCTCTGTCATGTCCACTTATTTCTCTTGTTCTACTCTACTGGCACATTGTTTCCTCTACCTCACATGGGACTTCCTGAGTAACACATAGGAGAGAGCATGGGATGAAAATGCTTTTGTCTCATGGTTCTCCTTTTGTTGTTCTTCCTGCTACTGTGAAACTACCATTTTCCCTAAGACTAATCTTGATCTCTTTACCTCTTCTTTATACTTCATAACATGATTTTCTGCCTTCACAATGACTTAGTTTTGTGGGTTTTTTTTCTTTTCTTTCTTTAAAATCAGTCTATTTTCTACCCCTCCCCCCTTTATTGAGAGAGGGTCTCATATAGCCCTTAGTGGCCTAGACTATGCTTTGTAGATCAGACTGGCCTTGAACTTACAGTAGTCCTTTTAGATTGTAGGTGTGTATACCTGGCTATTTTCGTTTTGATTTACAGTTGAACATGCCTCTCTGTTTATACTGGGGTGTCACACACATGCTTATGTTTATGTAAATATAAGCCTTCTTGCAAGCTTGTCCTTCAGGTACTAATTTCCCTCTCACTTTCTTTTTTCCATCAGATTTCTCAAAAGAGTATTCATGTTCTGTTTTATCACCTTCTACTTAATCCTCAGGCCATGACCTCTTGTGCTAAGAAATTACTCCTGAGAAGGACACAAATGGGTTTTATTATTCAATTCATTGGATTATTTTCTTTGCTGCTGTGTTTGGCAGCAGTTAGCTTTGTGATTCCTTGCCTTGGAAAATTTCCTAGCTTCCAGGCTTCCAGGCTTACTTTCTTTTTTTCTTTTTCTTTTTTTTTTTTTTTTTTTTTTTGGTTTTTTTGAGACAAGGTTTCTTTGTGTAGCTTTGAAGCCTTTCCTGGATCTTGCCCTGTAGACCAGGCTGGCCTTGAACTCACAGAGATCCGCCTACCTCTTCCTCCCAAGTGCCGGAATTAAAGGCATACGCCACCACCGCCTGGCAGCTTCTCAGACCTTCTACCGTGCTGGATTTCCATCTATGCTCTGGCTTACCTTTTTAAAAAAATATTTATTCATATTCCTTTTTTCAGTTTCCCTTTAATTGTATTACTCTAGATTCCATTGCTAGGTTTTTTCTTCGACCCTATCTATCCATGAAATGTTCTTTTCACTATCATCTTGGTTACCAAAGGACTTACAGTATCTATAACCTAAGACTCTGCTTCTGGATTTTTATTTCTGAATATACAGCATCTACACTTAATGTGTTTTGTAGGCATTCTGTTCAGTTATAATAGCACTTTTCTATCTTCATTTTTCCTTTCCAATAAAGCCACACTCATTTCTCAGCTAACATTTCCTTCTTCAGTGCGTCTGCTGTTATTCTTGTAGAGAAATCCACAAGAACTCTAGGAGTGAAACCTGATTTCTCACCTGACCTCTTGTCCCATAATCATTCCCTGAGTTCCAGTGAGAGTCACTTACTTAGATCCTAGTTCATGCCAACATCATGTCTTACCCTAGACCTTCCTGACTTTAACTTCTAATTATAACCAGTGGTCTTCACAGTGGCTGTAAACAGTTGTCTAATTGTATCCCTTCCCTTCCTTAGCTGAAGTCTTTGAATGGCTGTTAGGAAAGTCTAACCTTAGTATTGTTTGAGGATAAGCACTTCGTGGTGGTGGTTTATTTCTCCAGCTTTATGGCCAACTCTTCTCCTTCTCAATCTCAATTCTCTATATCAGAATATCAGTTCTGAGCAAACATTACACCTACTGATAAACATTCCCTCTGGGATAGTTCTTTTTTGTTTAGTTTGGATTAGTTTTTAAGATGTCTCCCTGTGTATCCATGGCTGGCCTAGAATTCGCTATGCAGACCCGCCTGCTTCTGCCCCTCGAGTGCACCCAGTAGGGTATTTCTCACTTGTCAGTTCTTGCAGTATTGTGAGCCTTGCTTCATGAGTGTGGAGGTTCTTTGGTGCTTCTGCTGTTTGTATTATTGTACCTGGAAGTTCTGTTTCTTATTACCTGATCTCTTTGATTTCATTAAATCATAAACACAAGGACAGAGATCATAACTGTTTTGTTCACTATGTGTCCTTAGTATCCAGCACAATTGCTGATAAGTAATAAGTATTCATGTTTAGCTTTTATTATTTCTCAGTAGACATATGGTAACTACCTTTCAAAACCTAGCTTAGTACTTGCCTGTTTTATTTATTTTTGAGACATAATGTACTCTGTAGCCAGATTGGTTTGAAAGCCATGATTTCCCTGCCTCTACTTCTTAGTTGCTGGGAAAACTGTGGCCTGGTGTTGTATCTTTTTCTAACTTGGGGGGGCGGGTCATAAAAGGCACCTCGTGTTTTAGTGTCTTGGGTATTATATCCCATGTTTCATTTTGAGTTTTATATATATTTGTGGATTTTTTATAGCCAAGTGTTATCTCATCTTCTGTTCATTCTCATCATAAAAATGCATGAAATTTGTAAATGACTGTGTAAATCAAACTTAATTAGAAAGATACTCTTGCCATTTAAACTACTAGATGATTTTGATATGAAATGTTAAATAATATATTTTTAAAGGCTACCTTTTTGCTGTTTTTCTAGTGCTAGGGTTAGAACTTGAGTCTTGCACATTACAGGCAAGCATTCTGCTACTGAACCCTACTCTAGTCCTAATTTCAAGTTTTATGTTGTTTCATATTGAATCATTGAGAAGTCAAAGCCATGCTACTTGTTAAAATATATTCAATTTAAGTCAAAATTTGAGTACAAAAGTAAGCATTTCTCCCTTGTTGAGAAAATATTTTCAAAGCCAGCTTAATATTTTACAGACCTTAGTGATTATTAGTAGTAAGAACATACTTCCTTTTTTTAATTGTTTGAGAATTTCTTACATGCATATAATATATTTTGATAACATCCACCCTCCATTCTCTCCACTCCAGATTTTCTGATATCCCTCCCACCACTTTCCTCTCTCAACTTCATGTATTCTCTTTTTAAACACACTGAGTCCATTTAGTGCTGTCTGTATGTACATGGGTATAGTGCATCTACCGGAGCATGGGTAGCTTTTTTGGTGCTCTATCCCTAAGAAAACTTACTATACATTTCCCCAGCACTATCAATTCCAATAGCTTCTCACCGAGGAGTGGGATTTTGTCAGCCCCTCCCCTGTTGATGCTGAGATGTTGACTGTCTTAATCTTGTACAGGCCTTATGCTTGCAGTCACAGACGCTGTGAGCTCCTGTGTGCAACAGCCCTGTCATGACCAACAAATACTGTTTTGCCGTAGATGTTTGTGTACTATTTATGGCCCTTAAAATCTTTCTATTCCAATTTCTGCAGTGATTCCTGACCCTTGGGGGAAGGGATGTGCTATAGATTTAGAGCTGAGCACTCCATAGCTTCTCATTTTTCTGCACAGTCACCATTTGTGTATTTCTGTATTAATCACTATCTCCTACACAAAGAAGCTACTGTGATGAAGGCTGAGAGATTCATTAATCCAGGTTCAGGACTGCACCCTATCCTGCATTTACAACTTTAGCTGAAACCAGTGAGGTCGACATCATACTTAATCTCAGGACTCTTGTATTTACTCTTCTCCTCTGCCCTGAACACTGTTCTCTCAGTCACTGCTGTAGTTCATTTCCTTCTGTAAATGTTACTCAAACTGAAACAACTGTAATCATGCTATCTAAAATGGCCCCGGCTTTGTCTTCTCTTTTCTCATAGCACTTTTATTATCCTCTAGCATGAATTTTACTTATTTGTTGACTTCCTCTACCATATTGTAAAGTCCCCAGAAACACCAAGTTTTGTTGTTTAGTAACATGCCTAGCAGCTATAATGGTACCTGGCCTGTAGTAAGTAGGTTCCCAGTAAATGTGGAATAGGTGAATAAATAGATAAAATTATCTGTTTTCCTAGAGCTTCCCCTGAACATTTGAAAAAGATACTACAATAAATTATTTGAGATAATTAGTAAATGGTGTATTTTTATATGATTTTTCTTAAAAATTAATTTCAGGGTTCAGTTTGGCAAAGACTTGGTGCAGATGTGACAGCAGTTGAATTTTTGGGTCACGTGGGTGGAATTGGAATTGATATGGAGATATCTAAAAATTTTCAACGCATACTTCAAAAGCAAGGGTTTAAATTTAAACTGAATACAAAAGTTACTGGTGCCACCAAGAAGTCAGATGGAAAAATTGACGTGTCGTAAGTATGCTACATTTGTTTTTGACAAATCATCCTAGCTTGTCTCAAAAAAAGCACTCAAGTTTTCAGATTAACAAATATAGTCTAGACTTTATAACTTAGACCCATCTTATTGTTTTTTTATTATACAGTATTACCTATCAAATTAGCCAGTTATTTTGATGCTAAAAAAAACCCTAATCAGATAGTCTCATTGTGATATATTTTTCACTGTATATATTCATAAAAGGTAAAGCCCCTTATGTTTAGTAAAATACACGCAGCACTTTTAGACAGATGCACGGGGGATTGGATGATAGTATTACTTAAATTGATAGCATGTATCTGGCACTCATTGAATACTTACGTAATTCAACAAAATAACTTCTTCACAGTCACACGGTTGGTGATAGATGGAGCCAATCAATACTTGAACATAAATCTTTCTAAGATACTTTTTTGAGGGGCAGGGTGGGGGCATTTAAGACAGGGTTTCTCTGTGTAACTCTGGCTGTCCTGGAACTCATCCTCCTGCCTCTGCCTCCCAAGTACTGGGATTAAAGATGTGCACCACCACTGCCCAGCCTATCTTTTATGTTTTTTACATTGTTGGGGATCAAACCCCAAGACATCATTCCTGCTTACTTATTCTACCATTAAGCTACATCCTCAGCCATGAGACCTATGTTCTTACCACTGTGTTACATTGCCTGGTTTTTATAAGCTTTTTAAGAATAAACTTTTAAGAATTTGTATGTTTGATTGCATGACTCATGTTTATAATTTTTATAATTTATAGTTTATAATTACTCATGTTTATAATCAGCTGTCGATGTAGGTACGTGTTAACAGTTACCACTGTTTGTTATTTAGTGTTGAAGCTGCTTCTGGTGGTAAAGCTGAAGTTATCACTTGTGATGTACTCTTGGTTTGCATCGGTCGACGGCCCTTTACTCAGAATTTGGGACTAGAGGAACTTGGAATTGAACTAGATCCCAGAGGTAGAATTCCAGTCAATACCAGATTCCAAACTAAAATTCCAAAGTAAGTTGAATAATTATCTATGTTTTCTTCTTTCTCTATAAAGATAAAAAATGACACATGATGAGGCAGGTATGTTCTAAAGGAATACATAGCATTTCTACCCTAATAATTTTACCAAGTTTAAATACTTCAATTACTAATAATTTAGATCTTTATTTTTATTGTATGAATGTTTTACACATGTATGTCAGTTTGCCATATATGTGCCTGGTCCCTGTGGAGGTCAGAAAAGGGCATCAAATCCCCTGGAGCAGGAGTTACAGGCAGTTGTGAGCCACTGTGTGGGGTGCTGGGAATGAACCCAGGTACTCTGCAAGAGCAGCTGGTTAACCATTGAGCCATCTCTCCAGCCCCAATTACTAATATTTATATTTATTTATTTTTTAATGTGCATTGGTGTTTTGCCTGCATGAGTTGTCAGGTACCCTGGAATTGGAAGTTAACAGACAGCTGTGAGCTGCCACGTGGGTGCTGTGAATTGAACCCTGGTCCTCTGGAAGAATAGCTAGTGCTCTTAATAACTAAGCCATCTCTCCAGCCCAATTACTAATATTTTTAATTGAAAATATTTTATTTACATTTCAACTGTCTGTCTATATTATTTAGAGATGAAATTTTGCTCTTTGGTCCAGGCTAGTCTTGAACTAGACTCAGATGATTCTCCTTTCTTTCTTGGGCTCTCAAGTATTGGGCATTTTCAATAATTTTAAATTTATTTCAAACACTGTTTTGAAAATAAGGCTTTAAATATAACTAACTGAATTTTTCATGGCTCAAGGATTAGATACTTAGCTCTGGTTTTTGAAGAGCTGCATTTGATTGTCTTTTTGGTGACTTAGTAGCTAAAAGTATGTTTCTATGTTATAACTAACCTCCTTAGATTTTAGACATTTACTGTGTTTATTTTTTCTGATAGTATTTATGCTATTGGGGATGTGGTTGCTGGTCCAATGTTGGCTCACAAAGCAGAAGATGAAGGCATCATTTGTGTTGAAGGAATGGCTGGTGGTGCTGTGCACATTGACTATAATTGTGTGCCATCAGTGATTTACACACACCCTGAGGTTGCTTGGGTTGGCAAATCAGAAGAGCAATTGAAAGAAGAGGTAATCCTAAGTGTGGGATTTGAACTAATGGTACCAGTGACTAGAAAACACATCTTGCTGGGAGTGGTGGCGCATACCTTTAATCCCAGCACTCAGGAGTCAGAGGCAGGCAAATCCCTGTGAGTTTGAGGTCAGCCTAGTCTACAGAACGAGTTCTAGGAAAGCCAGAGGTACATAGAGAAACCCTATCTCAAAACAACAACAACAACAACAAACAAACAAAAAATCCCCACATCTTTGCCTTTAGTTACTGTAGAACATTATAGCATATGTATTTGTTTATTAGAATCATAAGGGTAGAATTCTCTTACTCCTTTGGGTAGAATCATTTACTCCTTTGATTTGTCAGCAATAGTAGAGAAGATGATAAGCCACCTGTACTCAAAAACTGCTAATTGCAGAGCCTTTTTGTTTTTTTGAGACAGGGTTTGTGTAGCCCTGGCTGTCCAGGAACTCACAGAGATCTGTCTACCTCTGCCTCCCAAATGCTGGGATTTAAGGCATGGTTGCAGAATTTTTTAATGTTTGGCTTTGGGATACAGCCAAATAGCATTTATACTTGCTTACATTTCTTCTCACATTAAATTTCATTTACCTTCCTTTGGTCATTCTTTCTGTGTGCCCTGAAGAATTGCTTTCTTGGGACTTATTTTCTTAACAATTGGTAGATGATTTCACTAATGGAAACCAACTTTTGCAGTGCTTAATGTATGTTCTCATTTTTTGTTCTCCACAGGGTATTGAGTACAAAATTGGTAAATTCCCATTTGCTGCAAACAGTAGAGCCAAAACAAATGCTGACACAGACGGCATGGTGAAGATTCTTGGACAGAAATCAACAGATAGAATACTGGGAGCACATATTCTGGGACCAGTAAGTATTACAAAGTCAGAGAAATCCCAGTAAGACTTCTGGGAATCATTTAACAGGCAGAATTTAGTACACTTGCTGTTTCTATTCTGCTGTTGCTAATTATTGCCAGTGAAAATTTGACTAGTGAAAGTTTGCTTTTAGCAAGGTACCACAGTAGCACTTGCACAGTCTTGCCTACCATATCATCTACTTCTATACTGCCTAAAACCCACCAGTGATGCTTCACAACCTCAGACTGTAAGGATGAGGCCTCGCTGATTCTGGTTGTATTCTGCTCTGCCTTCCCCACTTTCGGTTCTGACCTTATCTTTCTGATGGTCTTCTTTGCTCATTCATTTCTTTTTTAAACTTTATTTTTTTATGTGTGTGGGTGTTTGCCTGCATGCATGTCTGTGTACTGCATTAATGCATTGCCCACTGAGGCTAAGAGAGGGCATTGGATCTACTGGAACTAGAGTTGTGAGCCACCATGTGGGTGCTGAGAATTGAACCTGGGTCCTCCGCAAGAGCAGCCAGTGCTTAACTGGTAAACCTTCTCTCCAGCTCTTTAATTTCTTACCATGTAAAAAGGTGAACCTTTTTCCTTTTCATAGCAGGTGAAGCTTGGTTTACAGTTTGGGGCCTTTATATATGCATATTATACCCTTGGTGTAGAGCACTCTGCTTCCAGACTTTTGTGTGTTCTCAGCCCAGATACTTCCTGAGGGAAGGCTTAGATTTCAGTGAATCTGAATTCCCTGGTATGTGGCAGAACAGTAAAGTTAACAATATTTGCTATGCCACTTCTCCTAACTTATAAACTCATTGTTCATATTTCACTTTTACAGTATTATGGGAGAGTTGCAAAAAATTTGCATGAAACAGAAAAATAGCAAAGTGGCAGGACCTAACCCATTTGGCGTCAAAGCCCAAGCTCCTCCTCTGTTACATTTCCTCCTAAGCTTTTGTCTGACTTTTCTCCAATGGCTGTAATCAAAGGCCAAGGTTTAAGAAAATATAAGGTCTGAAAGTCTAAAAGCTTGATTTGTTAATTATATGGCATTTAGTTATTTTTGCCTTGGAAACATAATTACTTTTTCATTTTAAAGGGTGCTGGAGAAATGGTGAATGAAGCTGCCCTGGCTCTGGAATACGGAGCTTCCTGTGAAGATATAGCTCGAGTCTGCCACGCACATCCGGTAATTATTACCAACATGCACAGGCTTAATAGCTACCCAAGTTTTCTTTTGACCCACACTATTTCATGTTTAATTGTCCATTGCTTCCCTTGCAGACCTTATCAGAGGCTTTTAGAGAAGCAAACCTGGCTGCATCTTTTGGCAAACCAATCAACTTTTAATTAGAAGATTGTTTTTCCTAAAATCTGGAAGCTTTTGTCAAGGTTACATTTTTGAACAGGATAATCTCCCAGTTCCAAGAATTTTGTAGGATGGATGAAATTATGAAACTTCTGGAAGGTATTTAGTGGGTTTAAATAGAATGGAATAACCTTGTACCTGTATTTAAATATTTTGTTCCAGTGCATTAATGTGGACAGAAAGCTACATATAGTAGCATCTTGGAAAGTTTTAGACCTGTGTTTTCATGATGTCTGTGAAATTCGACTTCACTGTATTGGTATTAATGGATTTTATCTCTAATTCAGTGGAGGTGAATTTGTTCACAAGGAAGGAGCTGGAGAATTCATGTGAACATCCTGAAGAAAACTGACGAAGTTAAATTTGGTTTTCATATTGGAAACGAGTCAGTGACTAGAACAAAATTCAAATATGTACAAACAACTTATGTAAATAAAGTGATTGTCTCTCATTTTATTTAACTCCCAAATTCTTGGCAGTTTAGAGGTAGAATTACGTATTTAAACATTGAGGTTGTAGTAAGGTCTGTAAGTCTAAAGGGCATTCAGTTGCCCAAATGGAAGATTCTGTCTACAAAACTATTAAATGGAGACTCATGATTATACCAGGGAATGAAAGATACCAAAATAAACATGTCTTAAATATTTATTTACTGGTTATTCTGAGTGCATATTAAGATGGTTCTAAGTCTTTTAACTTCCCTTTTATTTTTTATTCTTTATCACTTTATAGCACTGAATGTTTTCACATTATATGATAAGGTATTTGAGTAGTCATTACCCTTTAATTTGCTTTACAAATAACTCCTAAATGTTTAGCTTGCACTTAGGAGAAACAACATAAGGGAACCCAGAAAGGTAAATGGCCTTTGTAAGTTTTTCTTTTCTTTTTTAATCTTAGTAAATGGTCATTTTTAAAGAGGGCTACAAAGCCGATCGGTAATAGCGCATGCCTTTAGTTCCAGTACTCAGGAGGCAGAGGCAGAGGCAGGTAGATCTCTGAGTTTGAGGCCAGCCTGGTCTATAGAGCAATTTCCTGGACAGTTAGGAATACACAGAGAAGTCTTGTCTCAAAAAGAAAAAGAAAAAGTGCTACAAAATCGTATTTACTGATAAATGTTACTAAATGGCAAAGTGTTAAAATGATTGAAAGAAAGGCCACCAACTAAACACTAAATACCACTTTATATATTACATCTAAACTTGACATTTCAGATTTATTAAGTAGCTCCTAAATTTGATAGTATAGTTTTCTAAAAAGAAAATTGGAAACTACTTCAAAATATACAAACAAGATATTCGCTTGGCTGCAATGTGAAGGATATAGTTTTAAGCAAAGTTGGAATAATATTGATTCTAACAATATTGTGTAATGTGTAAGCTAAACATTTAGTAATTATGTGTAAAATGAAAGGACAATGACCTTTAATGATGCTTTAATATTGTTGCACAGTGGAACTGTAGTCTTCCTCTCACTCTTCCCCTCCCACCCCCCTTTTCCTTTTTGGGTTTTTCAAGACAGAGTTTCTCTGTGTACCCCTGGCTGTCCTGAACTCACTTTGTAGACCAGGCTGGCCTTGAACTCACAGAGATCTGCCTGCCTTTGCCTCCTGAGTGCTGGGATTAAAGGTGTGCACCACTACTGCCTGGTGGAATTGTAGTTCAAAGGAAAGCTTTCACTAGTTTCCAGGCTCTAATTGCACTTTTTTTTTAAGTGTCCAGTGGTTTTAGGACTGTTAGGGTAATTACATTGCCAAGGCTGGATTCACTCACAAACCTCTCTATAAATACATTTTTTTTCTTTAATCATGCAGTTAAATTTTCCAAGTGAAAGCTGATTTAGAAACCAAGACATTCTGTTGTGCTGTTCCTCAGTGTTTGCTTTGCAGTGCCTTTACATTTTTTTGTTCAGAATTTGCAGTTATCAGAGGGTTGGTGCCGTGTGTGCCAATTTGTCACTACGGGAGTGAAGTCTTTGTGTTTTTAAAATCTGAAATGTGAGTTTTAGGTTGGGTGATGGTTTATCTCAAACATGCCCCCTCCTCTCTGGGAATTTTCTAATTTGGAAATAGTAAAACAATTCAGTATGATTTCCTAGCTATGCAGATATACAAAAATAATAGTTGTCTAACTGAAGGATGATCATTCAGTATGAGAACGTAAGTGTAATCTGGGTGAATTAAAGGCCTAGGAGTAAAACAAGCTTTAAAAGTCTCCTTGCTATAATCTGCTAAACTCTCAGTGTTTGGGGTCTTATAGGAACAGTCCTATTCACTGAGCTGATTTAGTGTATAAAAGTAATGGCTTTTTGTGGAAAAGACATGGGGAGTAGTGTGTGTGAATTTTTTTAATAGATGAACCAGACATGGTAAAGTGTGGTTGTTTTGGTATTTACTAGAATTCTTCTTTAGAGACAATCAGTTGCCTTAGACCAGAAGGAAGATGCCTCGTTTAAATTATAGCTGCTTATGTAACCCTTTATCCAGGTCCAGCTTTATTTGCACCTGTGTTAGATATGGGGGTCTAAGAAGAATGTGTGAAGAACAGAAGGCTAGGCTGCTAGCCACTCTATCAGCTACTATGTAGTTGACACAACCTATCTATTATATGCTAATGATTTTCTTTATGCTCTGGACTAAGTGCTTGTTTAGAATAGTTGATTGTGAAGTTATATAAAGTATAATATAAAAGCTAAGAGTGTAAGTTGTGTTTTTGAGTAGCTTTGCTCCATTACCACGAACGGTTTCCATACACTGGCCTAAATCACCGAAGTCCTGCCCATCAGTAACCCTGGCCCTATTCTAGGTGGTAAAACATAGAAGCCAATTCCTCCTTCTGATGTTTAGAATGGTTGGAGCAACAAAGAAACCAGTAAAATGGTATAAACTACTCTATATCCTTCCTGTTGAACTTCCACTCAGGTTTCTCCACTGGGGGATTTAAAAGGAATAAAGTTTTGAAGACAGATGTTGACCTAGCAAATGGGGTGAATACTGTTAGATTGTGTGTCTTCTTAAAGGTAGGAAAGTACTTTACAAATCCATCTTTACAGAGAAAGTAACATTTCTTGGTAGGATTCACAATGACCAAATCAATAAAAGAAACAAGAATTATAGTAAATATATTTGTATAAAACCAATGTATTTAACTCCATACAAAAGTGGGTGGATAAAAACATTAAATAGGTAATGAGTTATTCTGAAGATGACTGCATCAATTTTCACATGTAGTTAGTTACTTTGGTCACTGCAGCCGCCTTATAACCTTTTTCCTGTGTTATAAGCAGGTGCTGTAAACAGCAACCTTTTCACTTATGTCCTTAAGGAGTGAACGCACCTCTCCTTCCAGTCGTACTAATTCTTGAGCTTTATCTTCTAAGTATTTTTGATTGTCTTCATATTTCCTTTCTAAGGCTGTGGAGATAAAAATAAGGTTAAGTGTGAATTGTTTATAGCATAAGATCTTAAAGTTAATGTAAGACCACTGTGCTGTGGGATGGTCTGTATATCAAATCTGTTGCTCTGATTGGTCAAAAAATAAAACACTGATTGGCCAGTGGCCAGGCAGGAAGTATAGGTGGGACTAACACAGAGGAGAACTGAGAGAACAGGAAGGTTGGAGGAGACACTTCCAGCCGTCATGACAAGCAGCATGTGAAGATGCTGGTAAGCCACGAGCCACGTGGCAAGGTATAGACTTATAGAAATGGATTAATTTAAGATATAAGAACAGTTAGCAAGAAGCCTGGCACGGCCATACAGTTTGTAAGCAGTATAAGTCTCTGTGTTTACTTGGTTGGGTCTGAGCGGCTGTGGGACTGGTGGGTGACAGAGATTTGTCCTGACTGTGGGCCAGGCAGGAAAACTCTAGCTACACCACTGAAAACCTAACCCAAAGTGAATAGATTTTCACCTTTATAAAAAAAACAATAAACCAGAAGAAAACACCCACCTTCCAGCAGCTGAAGCTTGCTGTTGGCTTGAGCCAAGAGTGTTTTTGCTTCATTTTGTAGCAGCTCAGCTTTCCTCCTGGCATCTGCTGACTCTTCAGTTTTTTTGGCAATTAAACTTTCTACCTTCTTATACTTTTCATCAAGTTCGCCATCTAGAGTCTGCAGTTCCACATTAAGACAGAAAGAGGTGAAAATGGTAATGTCAGTAATTAAATCCAAGAGCATTAGATCAAAGACATTGTCATCAAAGTACTCACACTTCATACTAAGTTGTAAGTTTTAAAAACATTGCAAAGAAAATTTGGAATTGTAAGTCAACTATTGTGGGGGCTTAACCCTATTTACTTGGATGAGCACTTACTATAGAAAATAAGCACAACAAGCTATACAAAAGTACACTGAACATCAGGAAACCAGAAGGAACACAAAGGTTTAGGAAGGAAGAGATTGAGCTTGTGGTGGTGCACATCTTTAATCCAGGCCCTCTGGAGGAGTAGGAGGTAGATCTGAGTTTGAGGCCAGCCTGGACAATATAGTTAGACTGTCAAAAATAACAAAAAACCCCAAAAATAAAAAAATAGAGAATACAGGGTTTGGGGCAGTAGGTACAAATGGTAATTATGGAAATTCATTCCTAGAGCTTTAAGAAATTTCAATAGGGGCTGGAGAGATGGCTCTGAAGTTAAGAGCACTGGCTGCTCTTCAGAGGTCTGAGTTTAGTACCTACCTAGCAACCACATGGTGGTTCACAACCATCTATAATGAGATCTGGTGCCCTCTCCTGGCCTGCAGGCGTACATGCAGACAGAGCACTATATACATCAAATAAATTAAAAAGAATTTTCAATAGTATTTTTCTTTCAATGCCTCATGAGATTTGGGAGATTTGTGCCTTCAGAACTACAGGTAAGTAGGAACAACAGAGAAGAATTGTCTGACACTGGCAAGTAATTTTTCTTAAGGTTTGCTTCTCTTCCCAATTCAGGTCCAGTGAAATTACTTTTTTGTAATATTGAAAAGCTCCAGTAACATTTTTTTCTTTTTTTTTTTGGTTTTTCGAGACAGGGTTTCTCTGTGTAGGTTTGTGCCTCTCCTGGAACTCACTTGGTAGCCCAGGCTGGCCTCGAACTCACAGAGATCCACCTGGCTCTGCCTCCCGAGTGCTGGGATTAAAGGCGTGCGCCACCACCGCCCGGCTAGTAACATTTTTTTCAACAAGAAGAAATGAGAATTAGGTTATATAGTAATTTTAACAATCCTGACTCCATTCCCAAGTTTAAAAAGCTGTCTTTGGAGGTAAATTTAGAAATGAAATGTGTATGTAAAACAAATCTGCTAAATATAGTGCCTTCCAAATAAGAAGCAAAAGGTAGCAAATTCAAAACAAGTCTAGAAAGAAGTGAGGTTTGATCTCCTTTTTGCTCCTTTATTTTTTTCCCCATACAAACATTAAGCTTTCCCCATTCTGTCTTTAAATTATTTTCAAGTGGCCAGCTAACTGCTATGTCATAAAGACCTTTCTCTATGAACTACAGCATAGAAATACCAGTCTAGCATGTATGCTTTTAGACTACCACCCCAGATCATTAATTACATTTCCCTAAACTCATACCCAAGTTGAGATCTGAGGTCCTAAGTTTACAGTTGGATTCCATAATTCATTATTTTTCATGTACCTCTAAAGATGTTTTAAAATTGGTCACTGGAGTGTTTGTATCTTATTAATGTCAAGGAAGGCAAAGTGAAAGATTAGTTGCCTATTTATCAACCTAGCTATGAAGTTACAAAAACTTACCTTCTTAACATCATCTGCACTCTGTTTTACACTATATACTACTTTTTCAATATATTCCGCCTCCCCAGAATTCTGGGCAGCTTTACGCTTAAGCTCTTCCACATTCCTCTCAAGCTTGCTGATGCGTTGGGAGGCATTGGTCAGGGTTTCCTCAGAAGCTGCAGTTTCAGATTCAATCTAAAGGAGTAATGTTAATCATCCAGACTGCATTAATACAAGTTAAAGGGAGGTGAGGCTGTTATACTAGTTTGTACTAGACCACAAGCATTGACAGTTTTAAGACAGCTTAGATCAGGGGTTTTCAACCTGTAGGTTGAGACTCCTTTGACGGTTACATGTCAGATATCCTACATAACAGATATTTATATTACAATACATAACAATAGCAAAATTACAGTTTTAAAGTAGCAATGAAATTTATGGTTGGTCACCGCAACATGAGGAACTGTATTAAAAGGGTTGCAGCATTAGGAAGGTTGAGAACCACTGGCCTAGATAAAGTGCCCAGCTTCAGTCATTGCTGTGTCATGTATCATCAAAAAGCAATATTTGCTGATCTAAGCAATTGAGGCAGAATTTTTTCTTGATGTTAAGAACCACCTTCAGGCAGGCTGATGTGTTTGGCTAAAGAACATTCACAAACAAGCAACTGTGAGAAGGATTTCCAATGAAAACTCTTAATTATTGTGAAAGGGAAATGATAACTTCCAGTCATCTGTTTAGAAATTCCTGTTAGCTCAGTGTTAAACTCAGTAGTAGAGGGGAGTTAGCTAGTAACTGAAGACACAGATAAGAGATACTAGAAATACTGAGTTATCCCAGAGGAAAAAATACCTGAGTAGCTGGTAAGGGTCTAAATTGATCTCATTGGAAGGACAAACACTTATCTTTCAAAAGCTAACCAGAGTAAGCAGCCTGGTCCTTAGTATGTTCCATAAAACTAACCGAAATCAAAATGTGTAACAAGTTAAAGTTGGTAAAGAAACAGGTCACATTTTGCAAATCAAACCCAAGATTTTCAACCTCTTAAGTGTACCATTAACTTGGAAAAAAATTGTAAATAATAATTAAAATTAATAGTTAAAATTCTTAAGCAGTGTGCTTAGTTTCTGACAAACTTTCACTTTAGAGGAGGGAAAAAAAAATCTAATGTCTCAATGTCTTCAGAGTCCTTTTATTTTTCCCCATACAAACATTTCCCACTAAGAAATAGTTCACATTTTTTTAAAGGAATAATTTCTAGTGTTACAAGAATTCTTGTCCCTAAGTAACAGTTATGTGTTTCCCCACATAGCCCAGCTCTAACACCTTACCGATGTTAGCAGGTTTTGGGTTCCCTGGATATCCTCCTCGGCTTGTTTGATTGCTGCCTCTGCTGCAATCTGGGCCTTTTCTGCTTCTTCTAATGCTTCCTTCACCATGTCTGCAGTGACTTTAACATCTGTTGCACTTTTGCTGAGCAGAAGAACAAACACTGCTTTTTAACATGAGACCCTTCATTAGTTAAAGAAGTCCTCTTTTATAGCATGCTAGTTAGAGCAGATGACACCCACCCACCCACCCGGACTGCCAGTGTGTCTTCAGATACCTTGCTCTTTTTGCTTCTTCCAGCAATATCTCAGCTCTGGCAATGTCAGCAGCACTCTGCTGCAAAATAACTTCTACTTGAGAAAGGGTTTCAACTCGTTCCCGGATGTCTTCTGTCAGATTCTGTAACTGCTGTGGAGTGCTAGGCATTTCCATTTTCAGTACTTCATTAGCAACTGCTTCAATACTTTCCAGATCAGCACTATCCTCTGAAAAGCAAAGACAGAAAATTATGAGCTGGTTCACTCAGCCACACATCATGTATCTGCCACTTCAAGATTACAAGAGACACACCCTATTTCAGAGACTAGCCTCTCACATGGAGAACTGCTGTAGGCTGGAGAGGTCATGGAAGATGAAGAACCAAGCAGGTTTTGAGGGACATTTTGGGCTGGGGAGAATGGGCAGACAGAGCATTGTTGTGTTTAACTGTGGCTTCAGGTTATGGAAGATCGAAGCCATCATTTAAAGCTGGGGCTGCAAGGCAACAAAAACCTTTACACTTAACATGAGGTTGGTATATTCTGTGTCCCAACCCTTAGGCAGGGCTGAGTTCAAGGCTAGCCTGGTCTACATAGTGAGTGGGGATAGCTAGGACTGTGTTGAGACCTTATCTTAGAAAGAAAAAAAAATGACATTCTTTATCAGTTACCTAAATTCTGGAATTTCTAGAAAGGATTGAGTATAAGAATCAAGGCAGTGTATCTTCAGCCATACACTGGAGTTTCTTATGTGTTGCTAAGCTTTAATAGGTCAGATCTGTTTTCATTTTTTGACTCCTTTTTTTTTTGGTTTTTCGAGACAGGGTTTCTCTGTGTAGCTTTGCGCCTTTCCTGGAACTCACTTGGTAGCCCAGGCTGGCCTCGAACTCACAGAGATCTGCCGGCCTCTGCCTCCCTAGTGCTGGGATTAAAGGCGTGCGCCACCACCGCCCGGCCATTTTTTGACTCTTAAGAACATAAATATGGACCCCAAAGGACTTAAACAGGGAAAAGAAATACATAGTTGAGTCATAGCTTCCACATCGTGTTTCCAATTGTCACTGGAAAGCAGTTTTTATTAGTCATTTCTCCTTTCTGTTAACAGGATATTGCTCCCCACCCCACCCGACTTATCTGAAAATCAGGCAGAGGATCAAGTGAGCACTAAGGCCTCATTAGTCTGCCAATTTTTACAGGCACACTCCACTTCCAGTGGCATCTGTGTATGGACCATGGCTAATTTCTGTCCAGAGATGCAAGGGAATGCTTAAAGGTTTCTTCCCTCTTAAAAGGGTATAGTAAAGAAGTAGGGAGGGGTCCTCTTCTATCAGCCAGTGTCTTCATGTCAGACTACAACTTGTAATGATGGGGCCATCTCAAGAATGAAGTTAATTAGCTTAAAATGGCAGAAGAGAAAAGGCAAAGTAAGTAAGTCTCAGACCCATGAAGTTACACTATTTTTGAACTGTTTTTTTTTTTTTTGGTTTTTCGAGACAGGGTTTCTCTGTGTAGCTTTGCGCCTTTCCTGGAACTCACTTGGTAGCCCAGGCTGGCCTCAAACTCACAGAGATCCGCCTGGCTCTGCCTCCCTAGTGCTGGGATTAAAGGCATGCGCCACCACCGCCCGGCTATTTTTGAACTGTTATGTGAGGTCATAAATACCCCTCTTGACTAAATTCTGATTCAATTAGGAGTTTTCTTGCAACCCATTAACATCCATGTTGATAGCATGTGAACTATAATCAAAACTTAAAATTTGGACCAGATTCTAGAGATTTCTTTCTCCACAGAAAACATTAAGTGCTAGGTTCTGGACACAGATGACAAAGGCTTGGGGGCATTGCCAAGTAACTCCTTCAAGGTCCTAATGATAGAAGTGCTACTTGGGAGTCCCAGCAGGTATGGCAGTGTCTGCATAACACTTGGGAAGGTTATTTACAACATATACTCCAAGAAAAGGAGGCCCACAGTGAAGGCTTAGCACCAAGAATGATTACTGCCCTATTAAAGTACCAGAGTTTGGAGGTAGCATTCACTTGGGGGCTTACAAATGCCTGTAATCCCAGCTATAGGGGAGCTGATATCCCCTTCTGGCCTCCATGGGCACCTTTGTACACATATGTACATACATACATTTGTTTTAAAAATGTTCCCCCCGCCTTTTTTTTAAAGGCAGGCTGGGACTCCTGTAGTTTTTCTATGTAGTCATGGGTGATACTGATGCCTGTTTCCTGCTTTCACCTTTCAAGTACTGGGATTTCAGACATGTACCTACATGTTCAGCTTGAAAAAGATATTTATTTATTTTTTGTTTTTTGAGACAGGGTTTCTCTGTGTATTCCTGGCTGTCCTGGATCTCGCTCTGTAGACCATGCTGGCCTCAAATTCACAGAGATCCACCTGCTTCTGCCTCCCAAGTGCTGAGATTAAAGGTGTGCACCACCACCGCCTTGCTTGAAAAAGATATTTCTTAACAGGGATATTTTCTGTTACTTGAATTAAAATGCAGATAGGAATTCTTGCCTCTCAAACAGAACCTTGCAGGAACAAATATCTGAAAGTGGAAGTAAAACAGAAACACGACTTGCCAGTCAGAAAGTCTCTGATCTGTTTGATGAGGTTCCTCAGGTCATCATTGCTCTTGTCTACTTTTTCTTTGGTAGCATTTGTTTTCAACAGGACATCCTGAGCGCTCTGCTTAGCTTCATCCGCTCTCACTTTTGCTTCAGAGACCTAAACATGAAAAATAAGCCATCTATGAAACCATCTTGCTCTCTCTAAAGCAGGCCAGAATGTCAAACTAGAAAAAGTATTGTTGATAAGCACAGAAACAAATTCCTCTGTTTAAACAAAGTATTGTACTTTTATGTAGACTAAAAGCACTCAAATACAGGTACTGAAATTCCTGTTCCATATTCTTAGGGCTAGCATTTGAAGTGTTCCACAGCTGTTTTGCTCCTCTAAAACACCTATTGATCTAAGAAGAGTGTGTGTCACTTTAGAACAATGCCCAATTGTGTGTGGTACAACAATAACAGGTTTTCTCAAATTATTGTTAATCTAAAATTTATTCTGCTTTCTCCTAACATACATGTTATTCCCATGAAGAGAAAGTAAATAAGAACCCTACCGCCACCTTTTTGACCACACCTTTTGTCCATCAGCTTTCACAATGGACAGTGAATTTGGTCAGCATGTATAACTAACTTTTCAGATCCTCCCTACAACTTCAAGCCAATAAACAAGAAAGCCTGAATTCATCCAATGACTTACCATCTTGGAGAGCTGTTCCACCTCAGCCAGAGCACTCAGAACATCGCGGTCAAAATCCATGGCTTTCTGCCAAGCGCTATGGGCCACAGTGACCAGACCACCACAGCCAGGGCCCCCACACTTCTTCTCTCCTTCATCAGTTCTGCAGTTGGGGCCGCCACATTTACTTTCAGAACAGTCAGCCCCTGGAGGCGTTCCACAGATCTGCAATAAGCCAAGGGTCAGGCACAGGGGTTCAGGGTTAGCCAGCAAGAGAACAGCTGGGTGGCCCAGAGAACACAGGTGTCCTCAAACAGTATTCAGAGATGCAGGAGACAGCCAGCTTGCTTCCACTGAACTTTACTCATCTCCATGCCTTCTACCCAAATGCAGAAGGATAGCATATGAGCCATGCTGGGTGACAAGCATTATCTGCTTTATCAAGTTCTGTCAATGTGAGAGTCAGAACTGAGTTAGACTGGGATGGGAAGTACCTTGGAACTTGGTTAAGCCCAGTGCCTAGTGCTCTGGTGAATATGGTCTGCTATCTGGCACATAACTCTGATATGTAACTTGCATCATCGAGAACAGAAGAGATGTGAGCCAAGTGCCAAAGGACAGTGCTGAGGATTTAATGTAGACAGGGAAGCAGGAGGGTGGGATTTGAGTAAGGAAAGTGCTAGAACATTTCAGAAGGGAATGAAGACTGTATGAATAAAGGTGGATGTAGCTCTTCAAAGTTCCGTTGACCACCCCACCCATCAGGCACCCAGTCCTTTTTCCTTTACCAGAAAATTAAAGACCATCACATGGTTATGGCACAGAGATGCAAACAGAAATTCCAAGTATGCTGTATGATAGGGAAGGGTTGTGCAGGAAAAAAGTTATATTTAGCACTTTTATGGAAACTGTACTGAACAGAGGCAGGGATTACTGCAATGGGAAGCAGTTACCAGAATACCCACAAATAGGAAAGTATTGTTTTAAAGATACAATGTTTTTAGTAGAAATACTGTGAACTCTTGGCCCAAATAATTGTAAAATAACTACAATCCCATATATGTTAGTAACTAAAATAAGGATCTTTCACATATCTGGTTTATAGCCCATAAAGCACTTTATTCTATGTACTATGGAAAAAAATGAGTCCTACTCAAGATTCGAATGTAGAGCCTTAAAAATGTTTTCTAAAAACAGGCTGGCTTTAACAAACATGAGCAGGGATAAAAACTAGCATGGCTGAGCCTTTCTTTATGAAGAATGAGAAGTACTCAAGGGACACAAAGAGGGAAAGATTAGTCACAAGAGAATGGCAGTACAGAGCGCACAAAAATCTCTCACAGCATACCTACGACAAGAACAGTTTTCTTAAACAAGCTGTGCCTTACCAGAAAAGCCCGCACAGAGAGGGTGCTCATATGTAAGGGGAGAGCCATCCCTCCATACCTACATACTGCCCACTCTTAAGTTGCCCGCTGTTAAAAAACAGAATCCCATTAGCAAGCTTAGCTGCACCTCACTGCAATTTGTAGAGATTTTAAAATGACTTTTTTTTTCTCATTAGGATTTGTAAATGAATCCTGAAAGATGAGGAAAACTAGCATTTCATGTGGAAATGTGAAGAGCTGTGCCCTCTTAGGTATAAGTTATGCTAAAGCTAGGCCTTTATTTTCTTTTCATAACAAAATCATGTTAAGAAATTTGTGTAGTAAAGCATCGTGAGATAATGAACACCAAACCATGCAGGCATCAATAAAATTGATGCCAATACAGAAGATGGCATGCTTTTTTTTCTATTTCAGACTGTATGTGGGTGGTGGGCAAGAGGGACTATGGCAACTACGAGTGGTCAGGAGAGTTTTCCACCGTCTCCAGTATACCATAGCTCTGACTACGTGAGAAGCAGCTCAGCTTGCTAGGTTGTTGCTTTGTCATGGAAGGAATGTGGGAGGGGGTGGTGAGTAGGCGTGGGTGCCCAGGGCCTTATAAACGGGTGTCCTCTTTGCAGGCTTTCCACCTGATTCTTAGATTCCTCTGTCTAGGCTGAGTAAAAGTAGAAAATAATGTTGGTATATATATAAAACTACCTCTCAGTTCTCTGCTTCCCTCCCATGAAAAACAATGAGGAAAAAACTGGCTTGGCTTTTTGCCCGATTTTCATTAAACTCACTACTCAATTTCATATGGCTCCAGAGTTACTTTCTAAACACTTCTAAGAAATTAATCTACTTTCTAGGCCAGCTCAGACTTTCATCTTTACCAGGTAATATTACTGGAACAAAGACTGATGGAAAAACTTGGCTAAGTCTGTCCCTGAACAATTCTCAACTCTTCCATGCAAGTTTTTTGTTGTTGTTGTTGTAGTTTTGTTTTGTTCAGGCCACATTATAAAAAGGGTCCAGTCTCAGTAAGCAGTCCTTCAGCTGATACAGGTGATGGGGGAAGTGTCCTGACTCTGGTGGTAGTAGTTAGAGGCAGGAACAGGCTGGAAGCAAGTACTCTTGTTCCTCATGACTTATTATGGCTAACCCACATTGTAGCCCAGCACCTGGAGCACTGGAGTCATCCCTGCAGGTTTGCAAATGCAGTATCAAGACAAGGCAAGAAGTTTTTGTTTTCTCAGTTTCCTATGAGACCACAGAAAATGAGAACAAATCCCAAGCCTCACCATCTCTGAAGTTGCTGACAGATCTAGACTTTGCAGTTTGCCTGCCAGTTCGTCCAGAAGGCGTGCCTGTTCCTCTTGCTTTTCCTTGAACTGGGACTCTTGATCCACCATCAAATCTTCTACTCTGTCTCGGGTGAGGGCTGACTGCTCCACCGTGCTGCTGGGGTCTGTGGTGGAGGCATTCACCCTCTTTTCTGCCTCAAGAGAGATCTGGAAGTACTTGGTAACACTATCCAAGGCACCTAGGGCAGGAAATGAAATTGCCTACAATTAGTCTCCTTGTCCCTGGTTCCTCACCAACCAGGACCCATATTTGGTATTTTGTGGCCCTGAATTATACTCTAAAGCTTTAGGAGTCAAGAAAAAAAAAATCTGCAGAATTACAGATTCCCTGTAGTGAACAGTGAATCTCTTCTATCCCATTAGTACCTTGTCAAAATATGGATGTTGCCAAACACTGGGGTGAAAATGAGAAACTAAGCCACCATGCAAATGTTGTTTCTACACACAGGCAAACATCTAAATCCTGGTGTTGGGCAGCCTGGAGATCTCCAGATGACTGTTTATGTTTGTTTATCTATTTGGGTCCATTCAAATAATTATATACATAAAGAGCACGGTACATTTTGGTATCAGGGACCTACTAAAACAAAATGTATAATGCAGAATTGTGTCATTAACAAATTTCACCTTTCTTTTTGGGGAGGGTCATATACAGCCCATAATATTAATAAGTAAAATATTTTCAAAAATAACTTAAGCAAGCAGTAATCTCAAATGTGGAAGGATTTGCAGAATTAACAACTTAATATTTTTGGTATTCACAAGTCTAAGGAAAGGGTAGGGAGTTAAGTTGGGAAATAGAACACATTTTAATTCAATGGAACCTCTGCAATGTCTTATTTCCAGGTCCCATATTAGAAAACCAAGAACTTTAAGCCCCATTTGTGCCAAAGACTCAAACAGAAAAGATTTAAAACTGTTAGAAAAAAAATTTTTTTAAGGAAGTATTAAGAGGATTATTTATTATCCAGGCTTGAGATTCCTGCACAAGTCCTCACCCTGAATATCGGAGTTCTTGATGAATTCTAGCTGCTCGGCCAGTTCTTTCACAGTCTTGTCAAGGCTCTTTGCTTCTGCCTGCAGTGCATCTAGCTCTCCAGCTGTGCTATTACTCTGTAAAGCTGTATCAGATAATTTCATTTCTACTTGAGCCATCTTTTCTGTAACATCTTTGGTTAATTTCCTGTAAAAAGAAAAGTAAGCTTACCTAAAATTGGCCCAAACTGTCAAATCTCACTATATCTACTAGCACAGTCCCCCACCCTCCATCTTCAGACAAGCCCAGAGTTATAATCCTCTATGTCCTAATTTTATTCCTACAAGAGACACTTGACTAACACCTTTTCATCAAATACTTTGAAGAAAAACACAAGTGAATGCTCAGCTCTGTGGTGGTGGTGGGGTTCCAAGTCTCTGATGTAAAATAAGCAAGGGTCAGTGCAGGCTGCCAGCTCTCAATGTAAGTGGCTGCAAGCCCTGTAAGCCCCCAGACTCAAGACTTAATGCAGAAGAATGTCTCCCATTCACCTGCTAAAAACCTTTCCTCCAAACCTCACCTCAGGGCTCTCTCCTTCAAGATGGAATATAGGAGGAAGCCCTGCAACCCACCATGAAGACAGCAGAAGCAGCTTTTCATAGGTTCTGTGCTCCAGGCAAAGCTGCATCAGAGAAGTCTCTTCTGTCCTCAAAACAACACCCTTTTATTTAGAAAAAAAAAAAAAAGCTGCAAAGGGGTGATCATTTCTGGAGAATGAAACACAGCCTTTACAGTATTTCCTCTGGACCCGAGACCCATCTCTCTCCCCTCTGTCATTTTTCTGAAGCTGTACCGTAGAACTTTACTTGTGTATGATATCTGTGTGCACGGAGAGCACAAAGGAAGGTTCAAGAAGACCTAGTATTGGGATTACTGGCTCATCTGAAAGAATCTAATTACCTTCCCAGGAATATGACAGTCACTCTAAGTTCTAGAAAATCATTCAACCATCCTGGCAAATCTTTTCTCCTCTACTCTGGGAGCTGAGGGAGGAGAAACACCCTAGATCAAGAATCTGGGGTTCGGGCTGGAGAGATGGCTCAGAGGTTAAGAGCACTGGCTGTTCTTCCGGAGGTCCTGAGTTCAATCCCCAGCAACCACATGGTGGCTCACAACCATCTGTAATGAGATATGGCGCCCTCTTCTGGCCTGAAGGGATATATGCAAGCAGAACACTTGTATACATAATAAATAAATAAAAAAAAAAAAAAAAAAGAATCTGGGGTTCATTAGGCAACAGACTAGACAGGCCCTGTCTCTTAAAGAAATCAACAACAAGATGTAAAAATACTGTAAGATGTAAAAATACTAAAAACAGGCCAACAGGATGGCTCAGCAGCTCAAACTATTTACCAGCCTGACAACCTCCTCAGTTTGATCTCCAGAAGCCCCATGGTGGAAGGAGAAAACAGTCCCATTGGTTGTCTTCTGACCCTTCCATGGCACAAGTCTGTATACACACACACACACACACAGAAAAAAAAAAAAGCTAAAACCTTGGAGGTGGGGGGGGCATTTTTTTTTAAAGAATGCTACTTAAGGGGACTGATGAGAAGAGCTTGCTGCTAACCCTGACAAATCAAGTTCCATCCAAGAACCCATTTGGTAGAAAGAGAACTGGCTCCTCCAAGTTTTGACTTCTACATGTGCTCTGAAGCATGGATATACCTTGAATTCCCAAATACATGAATAAGTTTTTTGTTTTTTGTTTTTTTTAAAATGCTCCTTAAGTTGAGAGGATACCATGAATGACCCAACACAATGAACAAGCACTGAAAAGGATTATGGGATCTGATAGGATGACTTTCCTGGTGATAATTTCCCCCAGTGTTTCATTTTTATTAATTGACTGATTGCAAAGGCTTTCATTTCTTTTCAGGTCTCAAAAATCTTGCCATTAAAAATAATATCTAGGGCTGGTGAGATGGTTCAGCATGTAAAAAGGGACTTGCTGTTAAGCCTGATGACCTGGGAAACAAATGAGTTCTATAAGTTGTCTGCTGACCTCCCTAAGTATACCATGGCAGACACATGCCTACACACATACAAATAAACAATAATTTCAAATATATTAATATTTTTACTGAACTGAAGAGCAAACCTAGGGCTTGATGTACTCTTAGGGCTGAGCTACCCCTCCAGCCCAAAGAATGTGTTAATATATTCATTGTTGTTGCTCAGTTTGTTCTCAATATATAGCCCAAGCTGCCTTCTAATTTGTGAGCTTTCTGCCCCAGCTTCCCTAGTGCTGGAATCTCCAGGCTTGTGACACCACACCCATCTCTATTTTCCTTTTTTGTCCTTCAATTCCTAAGTCTTACTGTGTGCTGTTTTGGGGGTCGTAGTTGAAATACTGAGGGCAAGGAAAAGGCTAGGATTCAGGGTACAAACATGACCCCTGATTGGCATCTCCACTCAATTCATATTGCTTTAACTGATAAAAATAAACAGTACTGAATCAAAGAAATAAATATCCAGAGAGGGCCCAATTCAGAGGCTGTTTCTGTGTAGGCATTTCATAGTTACATCAGTGATGCCTTTCATGAGACAGCAGGTGAACAAAAAAAATGATTTGAAATAAGGGTCTTATATTTGTGGTGATGGGAGTTCCCTAGTAGTAGCAATACTTAAAATGACAATTTAGGTTCATAATTTTTCTGTAAGTGTGTTATCATTATATAGACTGATCCTTGTATTCGCTGTTGGGCAATGGCAAGAGAGAGAGAAACTCAGGAATTAACATGCCACCCATGTTCACAAGCTTCACACATGACAAAGCTGAGAGTCTACAGATCTTCTGCCTCAAATCCAGTTATGCTGCAACAGAGCAAAGTGGAGTACTCTATCCTACTCACAGTGAACATTGTTGATAAGCAAGGGACTCAGCCTGTGTAATCAGACTAAGAAAACCTAGCAAAAGTACCACCCTGGTAAATCTTGGGTAATTCAAAAGTTGAAAAACCTTCCCGAGTGATTTTCAGCTCATCAGCTACTTACTCTGCTTCCTCAAAGAGATTGCCAATGTTTTTCAGTGGTTCTGCTGCTGGGCTCTGGGCCAGGATGTCTTTTATCTCATTGACTTTCTTCTCCACAGAGTCCACGGTCTCCCGGTATGGACCAATCACACCACTGATTTTCAAAGCTTTGGCTTTCTCCAGGAATTTTTGGGTCCTGTTGGTCAGCTCACCAATGATCACATCCCAGAGAGCAAAGCACTGGTGGCAGGGTGTGCAGTCAGGGAAGACCCCCGAGTACCCTCTGGTGCACTTGTCACAACGTGGACCCTCAACACCCTCCACACAGACACACTGGCCTGTGGACTGGTCACACTGTGGTGTCTCAATACCCCTGGGATCACAGTCACAGGCTGGAAGGGAAACAGAAATGCTAGTTGACTTAACTACATTACAAGCTTCAGTGACAAAAACTAGCATTTAAAAATCCTCAATCACTGTTACAGCTTATAGTGGCTTGGCCTACCAATACATGACTCAACCCCTCTTGGCCCTTTCTTAGTAAGAGTAATGGTAATTTAAAAATCAACAGATAAGCCTTGCTAAACACTTACTTGTGGCAAGCATTGTAGACATGTTTTATATGTATCGCATCACTTAACCTTCACAGCATTTCTATGGGCTAGGCAAAATAGTTATCACTATTTCTCTGAAATGGAAACCAAGGTGGAAACATTACATGACTTGTTCCAAGTTTCACTGAAGGGAAAATCAAGATTGAGTACTCTGCATCTCCAGAGTCCATCCTGGCCTCTCTCTAAGTCTGAGCTCCCACCTAATAGCAGTATAGATGATTCAGACTGCATCTTGATGTGACCCCTTTGCTAGAAGCCACATCCTAAAGGAGCAGCACCTAAATAATCAAACCTACCTGCTCACAAAACAAAGCAACGTGTACTGGGTAAGATGCAATAACCTTGAGGAACACAAAATATCTGGTTTAAAGGCTTCCACTACAGACAATCCACCTTCCATCTGCCACTGTGATTAAATACCTCACAGTGGGAGCAACAGACTCATAAAAATGTCAGAAGTGATCCTAGGGTGTCTTGGGAACCACCTGGTTCTAATCTGTGACTGATCCAATGTAGTTGGCACCTCACCTTAGAGCCAAATGGCAAAAAGAGAAATCCTGCCTGGCAAAGAGAAAAACCAGCATTCTTGGACAACAGCTGACTGATATCACTTATTACAACACATATACTTCTTAACCCTTGCTTAGAATTCTGAACCTCAGAACACTGTGTAGTGGTATTTGCTCCACCCATGACCTTGGGCTATAGGGCCCAAAGGAGGCGGTGCTTCTTGCTGTTGTATGTGACCTCTTAAAAGGAGAAGAGACACATGCCCCCTTCTCCCTGCTCCTGTATGCAAGGTGAATTCGCGCCTGGTCAGATCAGAGGACGATGCCAGCTGTCTACTCCGTTCTATATTCGGGAGCGTATTTCCTCACCTTAACATTTACCTTAATAAATGTTTCTAATGCTTCTTAAACAGACTCCCATGGATTTATTGCTTTATCACTGAGTCATTTTTCTGTCAACATTTGGCATTTCACAGTATTTGTGGAGTTTGAACAACAGAGGGTCTGTACATGCACCTCTGGTATAAAATCAGAACAAATATGCTCTCTTATTTCCCTAAGCAGAGTATGAACTCCCAGGGCAAGGGCACGTCGTAAGCCATTTTTCCACTTGGCACCAAGCATAGAATTCACTTTTAATGCAGGAGTCCAATGGTCTTGCCAAATGAGGTCCTAACTTCATGTACAAGTATTCAAGAGGCATTTCACATATCGGTGTAAGAAATAACCAGTCTAAAGCAACAGTGTCTCTATGGCAAAGCTCTGTACCCCGGACTCAACAACATCAGTAGCTGCGATTTCCCACCTTAATGCTTTTTCATGGAGCATCATCCAGAATCAGCTGGACTGGCAGCCCTGAGAGCTGCTTACATCTCCAGCCACTGCTCAATCCATGAAGGTTCTTGCAGCCTGAAGGGTTTGATGGCACTTGCCACATCCTGCTTTGTATTACTCACTTATCTATTACCTTTAACAAGGTTAAGGAATCCAGCACCATGGTTAGAACACAATTATGGGCTGAGGCTATAAATCCTGTCTTCCCCTAAACCCCTCTGTGCCCTAGGTCAAGGAAAAGCAGGCCAGGAAAAAAGGTGGGTGAGCAATCCTAGAAAGGAGTCATGACTTCCACATCTGTAAGAAGGGTAAAGCTCGCACCTATCTCAGGAAAAATCACGGCAAGGGTTCAAGCACTTGTGAGAGCATGTGGTACACACCAAGCACTAGGCTTTTACAGTGATGCTAGGCTTTTACAGTCACTATCTGTGTGGAAGAGACCACTGAATATATGACTACTGTCATCAACTGTCTACAAGAAGTCCAGCTTTGCCATCAATGCTGCATATCCAGTTGTAGATGTAACCAACTGTCTTATTAAATAAGAAACACAGAACCAATGCAAAGAGGAAAGCCAAGAGATCAGAGCTAAGAGCCTTACCCGCCTGCTGCAGCTAGCCTCTTCAGCCAAGAGACCTCTCCAAAAGAGACCTACTTCTTGTCTGTTTGTCTTTATATAGACTTTCTGTTCTGCCTTCTCATTGGTTGTAAAACCAACCACATGACTGCCTCGTCACTGTCTGTTGGCTGTATCCTTGAACACACAGAGATCTACCTAGCTCTGCCTACCAAGTGCTGGGATTAAAGGCGTGCACCACCACCGCCCAGCTTTTGCTATGGCCCTAATAGCTCTGACCCCCGGGCAACTTTATTTATTAACATACAATTAAAATCACATTTCAGTACAAATAAAATACCACCATATCCAGTCTTAGAAAGTCTTTGCTGATGGTAAAGGACTTTACCTTTGCTGACCAAGTCAGCAACCCAGGTTAAGGGACTATCAGCATTAAGAGAGTTATAGGTATTTCTCAGATGTTCAAAACCAAGGAACAGAAAGTTAATCTGAGAGAAACTGCCAGAAATACTACCAAACACTGATCAAATGATGACTGTATTGAAAGAGTGAAACTGCAGACCCTGGTTTCATTAAGATTTTTTGTTTCTGAACAGTTAACTGATCTCCCCATAGACAAAGTTCAACTATTTGCCCTTAGAAGTTGGCTGGCACTTCCCAACACAGCTAGAGATGCACGTAGGCCACCTTCATTCCTCCACGTAGGAAAGAATACGGTGCTGCCTCTTTGAAATTTCAGAATATGAGACTATACCAAGTAGGATACTGGGGGCCATATATGGCATGCTCATTGCTCACCTACAAGAGAGATTTCCAGATTATCTGTCAGTTTTACCAGTCTGGGTACCTTTAAGACCATTTAATAAGAAATCCATATTGAGTATGATATTCAGGAGAAGAGTTCCAGGGTACTGGAGAGAGAGAGTGCATTAGGTAAAGTGCTTGGTGCATAAACCCGGGGGGGGGGGGAGGAGGGGGATAACTTTGATCCCTAGTACCCACATTTAAAAAGTTAAGAGTGAGCTGGGTGGTAGTGGTGCATGCCTTTAATCCCAGCACTCGGGAGGCAGAGCTAGGCAGATCTCTGTAAGTTCGAGGCCAGCCTGGTCTACAGAGCAAGATCCAGGACAGGCACCAAAACTATACAGAGAAATCCTGTCTTAAAAAAAAAACCAAAAAAACCAAAAACAAAAAAAGTTAAGAGTGATGGCACAAGTTATAACTCAGTCCTTGCGAGGCATTTCCTAGAGACTGATGGCCAGCTAGCTGAGCCCAATTGGTGAGCTCCAGGCCAATGAGAAATCCTGTCTCAAAAAACAAGGTGGACAGCTCCTGCGGAAGGGCAGTGAAGGCTGTCTCTTTGCACATGCAGGCACACATGTGCTTTCTCTCACTCATCTCTCTCTCTCCCCAGAGTAAAAAAAAAGTCTAGATATTATAAAAGCTTGGAATTGTGATGTCTGCCACAAAGAGTACATAAAACTCTATGACAAACTGGGCAGCTCTTACCTCTTAGATAGAGAGAGGGAATCCTTTTATCCAGATAGAATGAATGAAGTAAAGAAAATTGTAGATGAAGTATTCATGGAAGGAGATAATGAAAGATAGACTGTCTCAGGTCAATTAATCACAGGGGTTTTTACCTATGATATATTTGACCTGGCTGCTCTCAAAATAAACAAAACGAAGCCTATTGGAGGAACAAACAGATATGGTCCTATGTGGTTAGACAGTGGACTTCTAGGTAGGATCTGCTTTTGCCCAAATGATTGCTTTGTATAACCCTTAAAATAACTCTGTATTGCTTGATCTGGTGTGGTACTAGGGGATGAAACAGTTTAAAACACATTTAAGTGAAACCATGTACTACCCAGACCTTTTGGAAGGACTACAGTGGTCTATAGTCTTGATTGTGGAAGAATGTAAACTGCTCAAGACATCTGCTGCCTGTGGCTATTTTAAGTATGCTGACATTGTTCATAACCAGTTAACTATTATATCTCCTTTGACAAAAAAGTGCTGGACCATAGAGGAAACACAGATGCATGCCTTCACTGGAACCAGATCCATTGCATACCTGTCATTTCTGAAGAAGTATGATGAAGAGATGCTCACAAAGCCCGAAAAACCAGTATCATTTTGGATCAGAGAAAGAATGGCATCTAGTGATTTTTGTTTTTCACAGATTTTGCAAAAGATTTTTGATGACTTATTCTTCCTTGTTCTCTGTGAGTGCATTTATAACTGGCAACTACTTCCACAGCATGCTGACGGCTGCTATCATGGGCAGAAAGACTAACATGCTGGGAATGTGCTAAAAGTGAACACATGGTGGATGTTACTATATGAAGTGGTAGCTGCTGTCATGGCTAAGGATTCAATGTACTGTGAATAAAACCTGCCCATAGGATGTAATTTTTTACATTTGAACATTCTGGGGTTTTGTTGTTTTAACCAAACTGGCCATTGTATGTATATATTTTTTAAAAAAAGCAAAAAATGTTAATCATGTATACTTTAAAAACTAGTAAAGAAAATATCATCATCATCAACAACAAAAACCTAACTCCATTATTATCTGTGCATGTAGGTGTTCTGTTACTGAGGTTTTTTTTTTAAAATTATGATTTCTAAGAAGCAGATCCACGAACAATACTACACAGATTAAAAATGACTGAAAAGAGAACACTAGCCAACTGCTCTCACAATGGGGATTCATCTACGTCCCTATTTCTAGAAGGTTCCTGCTTCCTTCTAGTCTCCCCTTGAGGACCTCCTCTGCCCATCTTCACTGACCTGGCATTAAGGCTTCTCACTATCTGGTGAAACCAAACCTTCCCAGGACTCAAGCTAAAATTGTTTCCTGAGGGTCCTTCTCATAGTCATGTTGACATGACATCTGTGTTGTCTTCTAGCTTGGACAGTCATTACCTCTCCTCTTTCAACATCAGCTACCGACATGAGCGCCTCTGGTACTGGTTCTGCCCTCATTAGAGGCATGGTTCTGGGCAAGCCACTTAACCTCTGAGCCTGAGATCCATCAACTATGACAGAGGTTATTCATCTGCATAGGTTAGTTGTTGCATCCATAAAATTAAGGTGTGTATAATATACCTAAAAAGTGCTCAGTACTAAAAAAAATTATCTGAAAATTAATATGCCCCATTTTCCCCAAATAGCCCATTAAGAGCCTCTTGGTTAGGCAAGGCACCTTTTGAGATAAGATCTCATGGAGCCCAGGCTGGCTTTAAACTCATTATGTACTGAGAATGGCCTTGAATTCCTTAGCCTCAATTCTTTACCTCCCAAGAGCTAGAATTACAGGTGTGTACTGTCAGGTCTAGCCTACTCATCACTGTGCACCTACTGTGAGTGACTGTTCACCTTTATACTGGAAATTGAAATCTGATCTTGAACACAGAAATGAGACAACCTGAAAATCAAGTAATGTATTATCTGCTGCCCCAACTTCCTACCACATCCTACCCCTGGCTTTGCTGACAAGCTCACAGGCTCCCAGCCCTTGCTACAGTGCTAAAGACTTGCCGATAGTTTGCATGGAAGTTTCTATTTCACTAAAAGCAAAGGAATACCGGGATGGCCACGAGTTTAATTCCCAGAAGCCACATGATAGGAGAGAACTGACCCCTGCAAGTTGTCCATTGACCTCCTTATGTGTGTCAAGGCAGCCCCCAAATATTAAAAATTGTTCTTGATAGCAAGGAAATCTTAGTACTTTCATCCTCTTTTACATAGCTTTCATTTTTTCTGACATTCCAATCCCTTTCTTTTTTATGACCTTGGTAACAAAACTTCAGTTCTGGAATGAAAGCTGAAGGATAACTGACTTCAGCTCCCATCTTGCCTGGGGTCCACAAGCTTTTAAGTGAAGACTAAAAGGTAAACATGTAAGGCTTTCCTGGCCATTCTGCCTGGCTGGACTATCAAATCTGGCATTGGAGCACAAAGGAGCCATAGACAACCTATCAGGAAATGAATGCAAAGCTTTATTTACCAGCAAGGTAAATAAAACTGGGTTAGCTGCTGTCTATAGCTTGCTGTCAAGTGTAGCTCAACTTTGGGGTTACATGTGCTCTTTTATTAGGATTATAGAAAAGAAGACTTCTTCCTAACTGAAGTTATGGTTCTCTAAAAGCTTAAACACAGCCTTATTTCCCGAGTCATAATGGAAGTAACAAAAAAAGGTAGGTAGGCTGCATTTGGCAGTGTACACTTGTAACTCTAGCACTTGGGAAGAGAAAACATGAGGAAAAGAAGTTCAAGGCCAGCCTGGACTACATGAGTCCTTTTTCAAAGGGTAGAGGAAGCAGGGAGGGGAGAAATTGTGGAAGAATGAGTATGTAGGCAAGGAATGTATGGTATTTCCTTCTTTTTCTGTGGTATTGAGGAATGGAAATTAGGTCTTCCCACATAGAGGCAAGCACTGTAACACAGTTTCCCAGCCCACCACCCAGAGCCCACACCTATGCCTTGATGTTGCAGTTTCACTGATTAGAAAGCCACTGCACGCCTCCCTTTGTCATCTATGAATGGACAGAAAGATTCCTCCTGTGACCTCGACCCCTGCAGGACACAGAACAAAGCTTCAGGCTGTAGACTGAACTAGTACGTTCAGCACGGGGTAGATGAGACTTTCCATCCCAGCACAGTGGTGGGCTTGTTCCAACTTGGCACAATAGGCCAAGAACACCAAGCTGCTTGAACAATAGGAACATTCAACCATTTTTATGCCAGAGGCTCCAATCATTTGTCTTTCACATAACTACATTTTTTTTCCCATAAGGAGACGACTTAGCTATGACCTAAGTCCTCCAACAAGCATAGTTTCTGGATGGCAGCAGAAAGTCTAAATTTGTGCTTTCAACTGAGAATAGATTGGCAATTTATTGCATAACCCCCGAGAGTGCGGTCTTTAATTTCAGATGGCACTTGTTCTAGCTGCTCTCTGGGGCCCTCTCACTGTCAGTCACTCCAGTACAAAGAACCCTGAGCTGTGTCTCGCTCTGCACTGCTGTCCCTGCCCTCAGCCAACCCTGAGCCTTGTTGCCACCCAGGCCACCCACAGCCCCAGAGCTGGCAATGAGCCCTATTCTCCAAACCTAGAAGTTCCAATCTTCTCTCTTGTAAATTCTGAGCCTTTTTCAGTCTCAGTGGCTTTTGGGGCCCAACAGATTCTTGTTTAAGGGCCTGCCTGCACAGGGGCTTGTGCCCTATAGAACATTACTTTTGACTCCTGGATACCAAGTATCTGACCCATCATGGTGATATGCTCAGTTCTCCCCTTCTACAAATTTCTAAAACCCTTTCTTCCCTGTCTACTCTCAGGAGACTGAAGAGAGACAATGTAAAGTGTAATGTTCAAAATCACGGTGATAACCAAATAGCCAGTGTGAACAACTAGGTCAAGCACCTTTTACCCTAGACTGACATTTTAGGAGACAAAACTTCCTTGCTCCATCTGAAACAGAGGAGGTTGGAATGGTGGTGTGATTTAGGAGGAAGCAAGGAAAAACAGAATTTCTACACCCAGGTCCTATCAATCTCTTTTAGGGCATTCTTCCCTTGAGCCTACATCCAGAATCAGTATTTCCAAGGGGCTTTAAAACAACTCTTTAGTGGCTAAAGGGATGAAGACTCGGGATCTAAGGGTGACAAATGTGGAAAGATCTGAGATTAATCTTTTAAAAGTAAACTCTGTGTACTATATTGAAAACTATGTATGTATAACATGTATATAAATGCAGAAATAAAGAACTAGAAAGATCAATACCATACCAAGAGAGGTGCATGTGGAATAGGCAGAAGAGGCAGGGCTCTGTTCTCCTAATATAGAGGCACTGCTTGAATTGAAATCAGGCAGCTGGCCCCATAAACCTGCTCTTTGCCATGGGATCACTCCATTTGTCGGCCTTCCTGCTGCTCTTGAGCCGCTGGGACCAGGCCAGTATAATGGTCTTTGTAGTTTCTTTATAACAAATCTGGTTATCTTAAGGAGAAGAAGGAAATACAAAGGGAAGAACAGACGGGGCAGGTGTGTCCAGTGACGGTTACAGTAGCTGGTCCTATGACTTTCAGGACCTTCTAATGGAAGTGACAAAGTCAAACCTTACTAGGAAACTACATCGGGGTTAGAGAACTATGAATGGGAATGTACTTACTTATGGACCTAACGAACATCATCCCTGTGTGAAACAAACTGTGACCTAAGATGTCCATTTAAATCTGCTGGCAAGCCTCAGTGAAAAATCAAATCAGATGTAATTTGCTCAGGTCTTGGCCACTATTTCACCCTTCTGTTGCTAAGGCATGACGGTTCTAGGTCGCCAGCTTCTATTGGAGATGTTGAATGAACTAGCTACTCATTGAAGAGCTATTTCTTGTTATTACTGTATCCAAAAGAGGAAAAGGTCATTCTTACATTTTGAGTTAGACAAGGACCTACAAGAAAAATATATCAAAGAGCATGTAAGAAACTATAGGAAATAATTACCTAAAGATATGCTTAAAACATAGGGAAGAAAAAGGAGGAAATGGATGGGAGATAGTTTAAACAGCTTATAAAATCCTTTCATGAATGTTTCCTAAGGTCTGAAAAACAACTTGCTTGGTTAAAACAATGGCAACTGAATAAAAATTAAGCACTCTTTCTTACTCATGGAGTTTTAATAAGTGGGCCTTTTGAGATAGGTTCTTGCTACGCTGACCAGGCTGGCCTAGAACTTTTGCTATTCATGCTTCAGACTGTGTTGGCGTTTACAGGCTGAGCTACCACACCCAGGAGTAAGTTTCTATTAAGAAAAGGTCCCGTTTCTCTCTGCCTAAGTGAGAATCTGGGTTTGAATTACATTGAAAAGACTTGGTTGGAACTCCAACCATATTCACTTCACTCAAGGCTCTATGTCACCCTCTTCTAGTCTCACTGGTGGATGCTGTATTAGCAGCCTGCTGCAGGGTGTGCTGGAGTCTTGGATTGACTATCATACTGGAGTAATCACATCTGTGCATACATGCACAAGGGAGCAGATCAATTTGTCAGCATGCATGGCTCATGTAGCCTCACTTTACTGAAAAATCATTTTTAAAAAGTGACTGTGTATACTGCAGAGTGTGCATGTGTCCTTGCCTGTTTGTGTACCAAGACAGATGACACTCCCCATGGTGTGGGGCTGAAGAAATAAGGACACTCTCTGTTTACTAGTCACATTTACTCACAAGGTTAGATTAGGAGTTCTTTAAAAAAAAAGCACAAACTTGTTATATCATTTTGACTACACTTTAGAGTTTACCAAAGGCCCCTACAGACCTAAGACTCCTGTTCTTGCCCACCCCACCAAAGCATCAGCTTGGGGCCTGGCCTCACCTCGGCATTCCACATCGGGGTCTCCCCAGAAGAGCTCCTGGCACTCGCTGCAGGTACGGCCTCCAAAGCCTGGCATGCACTGGCACTGCCCGGTGAACTGCAGTCCAAACACATATCTGTCAGGTGGTCTCAGAGGAGAAGCCAGTTGTAACTTGCCCCAACCCAGTTAAGTGACCGAAGTGGAACCTGGACAACTGTGGTACAGACTTGGGAGGGGGTCACACCAGCACTTCTGAGATGTTCTCTTGTAAGGGGCTTGAAAAGGTCTCTAGCGTGGTAGGATTTCAGCATCTTCACTTTTTCCACAGATTGATACCAATCCCAGGCCACCTGTGGCATGTCTAACTCTGGGGGAGTGTCAGTTTTAGCCTACATCAGCAAGTAACAGCACTTCTGCAATGCTGCATGGATGGCTGTGTAGTTCCTTTCAAGCTGAGCAACTATGAAAACTGATTTGGGTGCCAGACAAGGGAAAGGAATGACATGTTGAATCTGTATCCACAGCTAGATACTATACTGAAATGCTATGGATAGGTTAAATGAGGACCTTGTGTACAATAACATTGCCTTAGCCAAGAAGGATACGCAGGGACTGACAGCCAGTCTATACTCTGCTTGCCAAGCTGGATGCTATCTGTTGGCCTTCCTCCATATGGGGCAAAGTCACCTGATGGGCTAGTTGTCACTGAGCATCTTAGAGGCCTCACCCCTAGCCACAGCTCCTCACCTCATTGCAGGATGGCCCAAAGGAATGCGCAGCATTGCAACTGCATGGCTCACAGCCGGTCCCACTGGCCAGCCGCCAGGTATTGGGTGCACATTGATCACAGTTCTGCCCGATCACGTTGGGAAGACACAAGCACTGACCAGTGGCTTTGTCACAGTGGCAGTCAGAGCCATTGCAGTGCTCCTGCACGGTGCCCAGGTAATTGCAGACACACTCTGAAACAGAACAGCATAAGCAAATGTACATCTGATCACATTCATGGGTATACAGCATGCAGAGGTTAGCTCCATCTAAACAGCTAGGGTTTTCCTCTCCAAATCTCAATGCTGACATGCAAGAAAAAAGTAAAAGGAATGTTTAAAAAAAAAAAAAACCCTAAAATTAACATCCTTTAGAAATTCTCACAATACAAAATGAATTTGACACTTCCCAGGTAGATGACATGTCCACATAAATGTAATGACAGATTTTGCTTGCCTAGGAATAGTTTCATGATACACAGATTCAAATGATTAAAAATTTGAAAGATTTCAAACTTTAAAAATTTAACTGGAAATTATAAAAATACACCAGTGGTAATTGAGACGTTCAGTGATTTCAATCTCCTGGCAGGAAGCAGCCATAGCATATGTCAGAAGCAGCAGGCAGAAGCCTTGTAAGCTAAAAAGACTTTAAGGAATCCAGCCCTGTGGGTCCCCAACATTCCACATGTTTATAAACAAAACCAGGAGCCTTTGGGCTTTGCAGCCAGAAAGCTTGGCTGATCTCCTGATAAGACAAATGAGATCTGACCGGTTTTGTTGTTGTTGTTGTTGTTGTTGTTGTTGTTGATGATGTTTTTTACTGCTGTTACTTCTTTCTTTGTCTTAGGGGAGAGGCCTACTCCACTATCCACATCAGAAAGGTGCAGCCCTCCCACAGTGGGAATTCAGGTCTGTAAGACCCACCCAATAAGCAAGTTCATGGAAAGAACACACCACCATGCACTCTACTGCATGGCATTTATCTTGATGACAGCCACAATTTCCCCTGGCACAGGGCCACATCTTGAGACTTGTCTTGCCAAAGAATGAAGATTTACAGATTAAAAAAAAAAAAAAAAATCAAGTCTCATCTTTCATTTGTTGAATGTGAAATTTTGCCTTGCTGAACAAGGGTTTCTCCTTGTGAAATAAGCATCCCAAACAACAAAATCCTGGTTAAAAAAAGGGGGTGGTGGTGGTGGAGATCACTGTAGTGGGCATGCTAAATGAATGTGCATCTTACTTCTACAGTCTTGTCGAAGAGCATCACCATAGTATCCATCCTGGCAGAGCTGGCAGTGGTCCCCTTCTGTGTGGTATAGGCACTTGAGGCACCTTCCCGTCTCCTTGTCACAGGCTTCTGGATCAGTAGTGTCAATGTTGTGATGACACTGACAAGGCTGACATGACCCTCCAAAATCTGAGGGATTGCCAAAAAACCCAGAGGCACAGTCATCACATCTGGAGCCTATTGGAAAACAAAACCGAGATAATGTTCAATTCACCTTATCTAAAAGCCTGATCACAAGTCCATTGGTATTCCTGTCCTGGGGACCAACTAAGCAATGACTCATTAGTATCACTACGTAATTTGCCAAGCCTGGTGTCTCTGATCTCAAAGAGAAGGAACAGGCTTCTGGCTGTGAGGGAAGAGTATTCTGTGCTCCCCAACACTGCGACAGCAGCCTTAGAGGTCACAGAGGTAGGAGAGCCTTAGCTTCTAATCATATCAGGGTGAGTAGGCAAGGAGCTAAACAGAGATGAGATCATGTAAGTGTAGTTGGGTGTTAAAATCCTAACCCAAGCCTTAGCTAGAAATGGAAGAATCGGTGATCCTCTGTGAACAGCCAGGAAAACGAGCTCCTCAATGGTGACCTGGTTTCTTAAGAAACCCTAAAATCACATACATGAAGTACTTCTCAGGCTGCACATGAGCCTATCTAGCAGTTGACCAGCAGCTTCATGGCTGGAATAAAGGACCCCCAACACACACACACAATAGGCTAGCTTCACTGAATGTTAGCAGAAAACAGTATACACGGTGAAAAACATATTCAGCTTTGACATCTTGCTCTCTGGAGATTCTCCAGATGATCTACCTTTTCTTTAGCCTACCCTAGGGCCACAAAATGGCTTCCAAACACTCAAGAGGGGTTAGGTTATGGGGGAAAAAAAAACTCAAAAAAGTAAATTAATCTTCCTTGTATTTAAAACTGAGAAATTATTCCTAAGGACTGTCATGTATTCAAATGTTGGCGATTCTACTGCTTTAACTCCATTATCTTGCACACCCAAGGATCGACTCTGCCCCATATGCTGTATGGATAAAGGGCAGGAGCCTCCTGAATCCCTTAAGTTTTAATGAAGGACTGTAAAGGTGAACTTAACTGGTTCGCCCTTCATCTTTTTCTCACTAACAATGAACTCGGATACATTTTCTCGTGTGCCTTTTGCTTCTTAGGGTGTGTGCATGACTTACCAATGTACCCGGGATCACAAACACATGCAATCTGGAGAGTAACGGGGTCTTGATAACAGCTCCTGGCAAACTGGCGTCTACTGTCAGGACCATCTGGACAAGGGCAAGGGCGGCAGTGATCTCCTGATCCAATGATGGGATCACCGTAGTAACCAGCCAGGCACCTGCAGTGGGTGTAGAACACAGTGAGCCTTGACCCAGTCATAGGAATAGGCTTAGAAACTGTATTCTGTTTGAGGATATGATACCCTACTTCTCCTGTTCCCCAACAAGGGACTTTTCAGAGCAGCAACAAATTTTCTTAAATTTTAGTTAAAAACTCCATGAAGGATTTCATTTAAAATAGGTTTCTGGACTCCTCTACCAAATATTTTGATTAACAGGGTTCCTGGTGGTGCTGAATCTGGCTGTTAAGGGAAGGAAATACTTGCAAGATAATGTATTTAGGATGATACCCTTGGATTAGTGTGATGATCTTCACTAACTGTTCCCCAGAGAAATAGTTTCCCATTTGGACCTCACGGTCCCATGGGCTGCCTACCTGCCCTAGACACTTGGCTTTACATTCTCTTTGTCTTAAGGAGTCAGTCTGTCTGCATTCTTCTTAGCCTGTATGTGAATATGGAGGATGGGGGTGCTAGAGGAGATACACTACAGTTAGCAAGCTCATCGTGGGCACAGGTCTAAGCCATCCTGCAATCTAGCTTTTCCCAACAAAGCTGACAGGGATGCTCTACAGCTGTGACTTCTGAGTCTATCTCTTATATGGTTCCAAACCTGGGCAGGAAAGAGGGGTGTTCGTTACTTTCAAATCTATCACATCCAGTATTTTTAAGACTGGTGATCTGTGAGGACTGAATGGTTTGCAAATGCTTACATACCTAGATAAAAAGCCTCAATTCCGAGTCAGCCTCACAACTTTGAGCAAGGAATTATCTTACTGTGTCATGCTGCTGACCTCAAAATCAATGTTAACTGGGGTGCTTTTTCCTTCCCATGTAACACAAAAGCTTGAAGAAGCTTTGTGTCCACTCTGGCCATTACACGTATGGAAGTTGGATACTCTTATTCACCCTCCCATAGTTATAAAGCAGTACAGCTGGGTCTACAGCTCACTTTCAAGGATTTCCACTTCAGTGTGTCCATGCTTTTTGTTTTGAGATCGGGCAATAGTTTTTAAATGAGGTAAATGAAAAAATAAAAGAAAGCTCTTTACAGAGTATTAGCTATATATTTAATTTCATGCAGAAATAGTACAAGAACATGTTCCTTAGTTATGTGTTGGGGACATCTACAGTGACAAGCAGCTTCCTATAAGAGCAGCTGAGGAAGTTCCTAACACCTTTGTAGGAGAAACAAAACCAAAGATGTGTCGGAAATGGGGTGTTCATTTCCTGCCTCTCCATATACTTCATTCTTGCAAGACAATCCGACCAGTTTCCTTTTAGATCAAGAGGATTAAAACTCTGATTAACCTGGAAATAAGGTATGGAATGAGAAATCTGCTCACACTAGATAGCAGAATCTCCAATGATCTGATGAAGTGTTCTGCAAACCTAATCCTCAGTCTTTCCCTTCTCCCACATCCTTTCCCGTTGTCTACAAGAAACCAAAGTCTTTTTAAAAAAGATCTGAGGCTAGTTGCAAATGGCCAGCCAGACTCTTTTCGGATGTTCTCTTAAGTGCTTCCCATCACACCTCTTTTGAATCGGCATATGGATGACTGCCTAACCTTCTATCTCCTCTGAAAGATCAACAAAAATTTAGGGCAGATAAAGGCAGACATGGGATGCATTAATTTCCTCCTTTCACTCTTGTGACTCTTATTTTCTTTCTGTAGCAGTTTTGTGGTTAGAACCAGTTCACAGAAGTAGCCACTGTGACCTTCACATTCTCCATTACCACACTAGCACTAGGCCAAAAGCCATGTGTTTGTTTCATCTAACACCTCGATACCTACAATGGCTAATCTTGGTTGCCAACTTGACACATCTGGGAAGAGGGACCCTCAGTTGAACAACTGTCCCTAGTTGGCCTGTGGACATGTCAGTGGGGTATTTTCTTGATGCATGAAGATCCAGCCCACTGTGAGTGGTACCATCGCTAGACAGGTGGGTCTATGCTGTGTAAGATAAGTAGCTAAATGTGGGTTTAGAGAAGCAAGCCAGTAACCAACATCCCTCCATGGTTTTTGTTTCACGTTCCTGCCTTGAGTTCCCACCCTGACTTCCCTCAATGAAGGACTGTGAATTATAAGTCAACTAAGCCTTTACACCCCACATTGCTTTTGGTCATGGTACTTGTTATAGCAACAGTAAGCAAACCACAGCAATACCTTACAACAACCACACATTCTGTTTTCCTTTGCCGTTCTTTCATCTAATGAACAACTTCAGCACTGGCTACAGTACTCAGTGTCAAAGTGGCTCTTTGTAACACATGCTCATGTTAGTGATGTGGGAAGGTAATGACTCTTACCCCACAAAGTAGGTTCTAACTAGACTGTAGTGAACAGTGTAAGGCAGCATGTATCTGTAACACTTTACAGATGGACTGAAACTGTTCAGGTCACTGGAGGCACACTCCATGTCCTATTCTTAAAGTCTACTATGGTGGTTTGAAAGAAAATGATCCCCAAAGGAAGTGGCACTATTAGGAGGTGTGGCCTCGTGGGAGCGGGCTTTGAGGTCTCTTTTTCTCAAGCTTCCCTCAGTGTGACTATCAATCAACTTCCTGTTGCCTGCAAGATGTAACACTCTCAGCTCTAGCACCATGTCTACTTACACACTGCCATGTTCCCAGTCATGATGATAATAGACTGAACCTCTGAAACTGTAAGAGAGTCATTCCAGTTAAAAGTTTTCTTTATACGAGTTGTTGTGGTCATGGAGTCTCTTCACAGCAATAAAAACCCTAACTAAGCCATCTACCTAGTGTGCCTTATATCCATGATAATTATCCAATTAACATTTGCTAACTGGAGAATAGCTTTGCTTTGCACATTTTGTCTCCAGAAAACTGATTGCATATAATGTTTTGAACAACAAAGCTATATAAAGTGAGTAGTCCCACTTGGATGAAGTTTCTGCTTTGACCCAAAGTAGACAAGAGTATTTCTCAACTCTCATCCAAGCCAGAAAGTGTCAATGTGGGGGTTTCCTCAGTCCACGGCTGAATTGCCAGGCAATTCCCAAAGGGCAGACTTCTGGTGGTTGTGGTCGCCACATCTTTAGTACCAAAGCAGTGCTTGGTACAAACCATGTGCAAGCTACCCTTGTGATGGATAAACGAGTGAGCTTTTCAAAAATGCTGGGATGATCAAAAATGGAAGAGCCATATAAGAGATATAAAATGGAAGAGTCTATAAGAGATTACTTCTGTAGTTTGTGCAAGATAATTATTTACTTAGCCAAAGATGATGTCATTCTCTGTCTTCCTTTTTCTTTTTGAGACAAGGCCTCACTATTCCGCCCAGGCTGGCCTCAAACTCCTGATCCTGTTGCCTCTGCCCCACAAGTAGTAGGATTACAGGTGTGCCAACCACCATGCCCAGTATATTATCTTTACTCTCATGAGGCGGTGCCCACATACCTTTCACAGTTATGGCCTGTGGTATAGTCCTGACAGCTCAGACACTCCCCTGTCACTGTGTCACAGTCTTCAGCATGACCATTACACTGGCAGGGCTGACAGCTGGGAAAGCCCCAGTACCCAGGGAGACATCGGTCACACTGCCGAGCATATATGCCCTGGAAACAATGGCACTGGCCCGTGACAGCATCGCAGAAAGCATTCACAGATCCTTGTAGATTGCAGTCACAAGCTGCAGACAAGGCAAACAAAGAACTCATTAAATAGACAGACATGCCTTCATGTGTGCACGGCCCTGATCCATAAAGATCCAGGGCTCATGCCATCAGGTTCAGAGCAGAGTACTGTCTTTGGAAGTCAAGGAATACCTCAGGACCACTCCAGAATTCATTACAAAGTCTCTGATACACCTACGTTTGCATCCGTTGGGGCCAAAGCCAAAGGTTCCTGGTGCACACCTGTTGCACGTTCTTCCAACCACATTAGGCCGGCACTGACACTGGCCTCCGTTGGGGTCACACACAGAACTCAGAGAACCCTGAGGGTCGCATTCACAAGCTGCAGGGAAAAGAGTGGTTAGACAGGACAGGAGCAGTACATCGCACCTGCCTTACAACCTGTCCTGTCCCCCCACACCCCCAACACTTCCTGACCCCTTTCCTACTCTAGTTCTGAAAATTCCAGCTTAAAAACTTAGCATCCCTGTGCTAACTGGAGGGAACAAATCAGCTGCCCTGGCAGATCAACACAGTTTTTGTAGGCAGGATATCATTAAGGTTTTCTCCCCTTGGCTCCAGAGGTCAAGTATCTGATAGCATTAAACCTCTGTGACCACTGGAAGCTGGTCTAACCTTTCCTAGAGAAAAACATAGCTTTCAGTTGGCTGATGCTTCCTGACTCAGTCTTTCACATCCCTAGCCTGTGTCTAATCACCACTTGTGTATACTTAGGATTTATTTTTATTACTTTTAATTATGTGTATGTTCACATGGGTAAGAGCACATGAGTGCAGGTGCCCATGGAGGCAGAGGTGTTAGATGATTGGGAGCTGAACTTTGATCCTCTGCAAGAACAGTGTGTACTCTTAATCACTGAGCTACCTCTCTACCCCTTTCGTAAATTTCTTTAATTTGGATTCCTTCTTTGATGGTGCCAAATGACAAAATTATTTGTTATTTATTATTTTATTTTATTTTTTTGAAACAACGTTCCACTATAGAGCCCTGGCCTGAAACTTGCCATGTAGACCAGGCTGGTCTCAAACCCACAGATATCTGCCTGCCTCTGCCTGCTTCTTGAGTACTGGGATTAAAAGTTTTCAACTATCACACCAGGCCAACTAAAGTATTTGTAAAAATAAAGTCAAACTCAGGTTAAGATAAGACACTGCTTCCTTCATGCTGTGTCACAAGGAAGCACGGGCGTGTACCCCACTATACCTCCTAGTGCCAAATACAACCTGTAACCTCCATAGCTGCTCAAGTGACACCTACCAAGGCCTGTCTGGTGAATCAAGGCAGAAATGCTGAAGATGATGTTTCTGCAGACATCTGTCATCGGTGTTTTTACTACACTCCGGCTATTCTCCAGACACCGGTACCTCTGGAAGGTTTCCCAGGCACTGTTGGTGACCTCCCCATCTCCTGAGCCTCCGACAGTAAAGATGTCCAGGGATTTACAGTAGGGCATGAGAACAAGCTATGGGTGAACAGGAATAACACAATGACCTCATGGAGGTGCCCACATTATCAAACATAGTAAGTAATCATGCCCAAACCCCACAGCCGTCTGCTTTGGAACATAAGCTAATGGCACTCATGACACAAAGCAGAAAGCTTCCCAGTCGTAAATATTCTGGCCAGAAAATGGTGAGATAAACTTCATGCTGCTTAGTGGGCTTTGAAACAACTATTGCTGAAGCAGTTCACAGATTTGTGGGGAAACGGTTTGAACACATCCTTCCCAGAAAGGTGGAATGCTATTTTAAGTGTTACAGCTCTGAGTGGGGCAGGGGGAAGAGAAGCTTCCCCAATGGAGGTGTCACAGCTGCAGAGGAAAGGTTTCTCTGATGAAAGTGTTACAGCTCTTCTTGGGTGGGAGAAGGTTTCCACAATGCAAGTGTTACAGCTCTGAAGGGAAGTGTATCCTGATAATCAGGAGCCAAGGAATAGTGTCCAACAAACTTCACCTAAGACTTATTGGGAAAGATATAAAGTGGCTGCCTCTGCTCAGGCATGAAGAAGCAGGGAACTGGGCAGGAGACAGGCTAATACAGGGTTTTGGGGGGAGGAGTTTTCCAAGGTAGAGATTTCCAAGGTAGGGACTGGTGAGATTTCAAGTCCTGAGCTTGGAGCAAGCCCAGAGATTGGCAGGATTTTGTGCTCAGGGATTGGTGGGTTTTAGTCAGAGATTTTTTTTTTTTTTTTTTCAATTCAGATGTGGGCTTAGACCTTTTATCCTACAGCTATAAACAAAGAAACTCTAGAAGCAAAGAGGGCCCATTCTGCCTTACTGCCCAGAGCTGTCCCTTCACATAACACTTCAGTGGCAGTTGGGCACTATCTATCAGGCTCTCCTATGCACAGGAACCGGGCACTCACTGAGTCAATGAGCGTGTAAGGATTCTCCACATCACTGCCAGATGCTGTGTACTGGGACAGCTCCAACCTTACTGTGTAGTTCATTCCCTTCTCAAAGCACACTGGGCGAGGGAGGACGACATATCTGCCCCAAGACAACAGAGAAACAAGAGAAAGGCAACTTTTAAGCTTCCAATAATAACAACAGGAAGAAAAACAAAAGCTCATGGTGATCATTCCAACAGAAGACTTTCCACAGCCGGTGTCCCACTCTGATATTGTGACTCAGTCTGTAAGACCCCACTGTCACACTGACCTTGAGCCTGGTGACAAAGACACCACCTGGTTGTCATCATCAGGAACAGTGTTACCACATCGGCTGCTGGTTGGAATCTTTCCAGGTCGCTGTATGGTGATGACAGCTTTCTCCCAGTGGTCCGGCAGCTAGAGCAGGAAACAAAGGATGAAAGGAACTTCTTTCTGTGTTAGCCCACTGCAGCCAGTTCACTTCAGAAGATCTCTCCACAGCAGCTAAGTTTCAACAGAATCCACACATTTGCTTTCCCATCCCTAACACTTCCTCTACTACTGCCCAGCTCCAGCCCTAACACCTGCTTCCTTCCAATGTGCCTTTGCTGTCTACTCTTAAGAAGCTCATATAAAGACAACCTCCCGCTCAACCCATAGTCCTGAAGCCTTTTCTCATCCTGGCACTTTCCCTACGTGCACCTCTGACCATATCCTTCATCTAGCATTAGGAGTGAGTCTCAGCAAACCCCTTTTCACCTCTTCTCTCTTTTCTTGGGATCAGTTTATCAAAACTCTACTTATGTGCCATATGTGTTAGCACACATCTGTAACCCTAGCACTGAAGAGGCTGAGGCAGTACTTGGGAGTTCAAGGTTAGCTTCAGCTACAAAACAAGACCCCATCTCTAAAGAAAAAACAAAACAAAACAAAAAAAAAAAAAACAAAAAAAACCCCATCATTTAACAATTATCATTCGTGCTGTAAGGCCTAGAGCTGTGTCTTTAGGAAGTATTCTAGAAGCCCTGGCTCAGTGACAACGAAGTCTCCCATCTTCCAGTGCTACTTCTTCTCTGTTATAATGACACCTCTGGCCTTTTACTGCACTAGGAGGAACAGCTATTGGGCAGCCAGGCTTCAGGGAGGATAGCTTTTGACACATCAACATCACTTCCTTAACTTAGCCAGGTTAAGGGCCTAACAGGAGACTGATGAATGCTGGATTTAAAAAGGCACATGAAGGTTAGAAAAACCAGTGGCTGGTATTTATTTCAATGTAAACTCATCTTCACAGAACATTCTAGTACCTATTAGGACTAACGTTTTCTAGTAACAGTCCCCTTAGATCCCCCACACAATGTATATTGGTAGCTTTCTTCTTCACCTGTGGCTCATAGCGAATTAGGATGTCATACTCCATGGAATATGGTATGTTGTCAATGAAAAACTCCAGATAAGCCCCTTCAGGCACTCGGACGAAGCCAGGTCCTGTCCAGGAAGGAATCCGGTCCTGAATGTACTGCCGTTCCACCACAGTGGCTCCCTGGGTACAAGGGGACACTAGTGACTCTTTGTATGAAATGGAATTCACCTACACCTCACAGACAAAGAAGTCCAATGATTCAAAACTGTGGCTATTTTCTGTCTCCTAGCTACAAATGCCCTGAAGTTAGTAAGTTGTTTTTAGGTTTGTGTGTGTTTGTTTTTCTCCCCTCTCACATAAACAAGTAATTGGGTGCTTTTACTTTTGTGGTTGGAGTCGTCTTGGGACACTGGAGATGGAAGTTAAAAGTTTGGGATACATCTTACATGACATAACCAGTGGGTAAGCAAAGGAAAGAACATGATGGCTTCTGAGCATATCCAGGAGTGCTGAGGTGCTCCCCAAGTCTCTGCATTGCTAGCTCAGGACCTAGTGCAGTTCCTTCTCGCCCCTCCTCCATGACCCTCTTGCTGAGTACACAAGCAGGAATGTGATATGCTCGCAAGTCCTCCCTAATGATGAGTCCACTCTAGTGGACTGCTCACAGTTACTACATAGAACCTGTGGCTGGTCATCTCCAAAGATAGCCATCACCGAGTCCTTCTTTGTGTCTGTGAGTTTTGACTAACAAGAGGCACAGGCAATGTTTCACTCCCTGTGAACTATGCTGGCCCAGGGAATTGTGATTGACAGAGTCTCCGGGGATCACAGTCTAGAAGTTTAAGAGTTCTCGCAGCTTGTTTCTTCCTTACTGGAAGTCAGAAGCCATGCTATGAGGTGCTCAAGTCAGCAAATGATGTGGGGAACAATACCCTGGCTCTAGCTGTGCCAGCCAGTTATGCTTAAGTGCCAGACATACATTTTACAACAGAAAAGTTTGGGATGGTAAGTGAAATATATCTGAGCCTACACGATGTCAGATCTACAGTAACTCTGAAGAGTGGAAAATACTTATTCTTGTAGACACACCAACCAAAAGCCTTATTAGAGAACTCTCCAAAGTCTACTTGTGAGTTCCATATTGACTTACCTTTAAATATGACAGCATGTCCCCATCCTTATTTTGTGCTGACAAGACTTACAAAAATATTTCTTAAATGACATCTTTATGAAGCATGTATATCCCGTAACATCCCTCACAAGGTGCTGCTCTACCAAGCTTCCAGAAGCTCCCCTACTTACAGGCCCGAGATTGGCGTCCTCGGCCTCGTAGATGTAGTGGTCCAGGGTGGTGAAGTAGTAACCAGATTCCACCTCATTGCATTGCCGCCCAATCATGTGAGGCAGGCAGGAGCACTGGCCGGAGTCCTCAGAACAGCTGAGGAGGAAGCACAGCTCATCAGAGCTTACTGGAGACAGACTAACCCATGCCAAGTCCTTCTGTTTTGCTATTAAACTTATCACAGGGCAATGTTTTTTTTTTATTTCATTCAAAAAATAAAGTATATGGGAACAAAATAATACTTGTAAATAAATCCCAAACTTAGTCTAAACACATGACCCTGAATGTTCTTGGGCCTGGTCTTTTCAGTTTCCTCTTTCCCTATGCTCCTTCTACACTACACTGAGACTTTCTGTAGACATTACAAATTTTCTTGCTTTGGAATCTTTCTTACACTGTTTGCTTTTCTTCCCCTCTTCATTTTATTTTATGTGTATGGGTTTTTTTGCCTGTATGTATATATATACCACATGCATGCCTGGTGCTGGAGGATGCCAACAGAGAGCACTGGATTCCCTAGGACTGTAGTTATACATAGTTGTGAGCCACCATGTGGGTGCTGGGACTTGAACCCAGTTCCTCTAGAAGGGTAGCCAGTGCTCTTAATCACTGAGCCATCTCTCCAGCACCTCTTTTGTTTTTCTTCTAATTACAATTCCTTTTTTGACCTCAAACTCAAATACCCAACTCCCTGAAGGACATCTTTAACTCAGCTGTCCCAGAGTTTCCTCAGTACAACTGATCCAAAGAGGCATCACTCCCTCCCTCCTGTGTTCTCCACTGGGCTGATGGCATCCCACCCTTCACTGAGTCACAAAGAACCAACTTTGGTGCCTTTCCCCTCCCAGTGACCATGCTATGCTTTGCTGTCTCTCACCATCAGCAAAGATGACAGTTTTCTAATTGGTATTTATGGTGGTTTGAAAGAAAATGGCCCCCAAAGGGAGTGGCACTATTAGGAGGTGTGGTCTTGTTGGAGTAGGTGTGGTCTTGTTGGAGGAAGTGTGTCATTGTGCAGGTGGGCTTTGAGGTCCATATATGCTCAAGCCATGCCCAGCCAGATAGTCTACTTCCTGTTATCTGAATATCAACAAGTATTAGCTACCTCTCCAGCACCATGTCTGCCGTGCTACACACTGCCATGGTGATAATGGACTGAACCTCTGAACTGTAAGCAAGCCAACTCAATTAAATGTTTTCTTTGTAAGAGCTGCCATGGTCATGGTGTCTCTTCACAGCAATACAAACCCTAAGACAGAATCCTTGTCCAAATATGGAACCTAACACAATTCCTCCACACAGCTACCCTACAGGATCTTTCTAGAAGGCACTAACCTTGGCATAACGGGCAGGTGTACTACACCTTCTAGTCTGGCCCTTGTCGATCTGATGTCTCCTCAAACCTTAACAAGCACACTGCACAACTTGCAACTTCTCAAATGCACTAGAGACTTTGACTCCTGCCTTGGCTCACGCTGTTCCTTCAGCCTAGGGTGATCTCTCTATCGTCCCTGCTGTGGCTGTTCCTGACCACCAGCTCCCTTTCCATAATTCAGACTTCCTCTCTCATGCCACTGCCTTACTTCTGTATGCATACCATTTACAACAAAGCTTGCCACTTTTGAAGTGGAGGCCCTAGCCTTCAAGTCTACTTCTCAGAGCCTAAACCAACTTCTAAGGTTTATTTAGTTTCCTTCTCCTACCACAGTCAATGGATGCTTTCTAAGAATGTGATTCTTCCTTACTTGCGTATAAAACCTTTGCTTTTTCCTTTATCATAATCATTAGCAGATCTCTATCCACCAGCTGGACTGGAAACCTGACCGCTAGGTCTGGGTCTTCACCTCAGTTGCCCACATCCTCCCAACCCAGTGCTCTGCACAGGGAATACATTCAGTAAACAATGGATGGACAAAAGAATGAACAAGTTAGAAAAAAGAGATTTAATGTAGATAAATTCTTACTATATATTACTATTTTAGGTAATAAATTCATCTATATAAACTATAAAGCATTTATTTTTCTCTCTGCTGTATTTCTTTGTTTCTTCTATTATTTTATGAGTCAGGTAAAACCCAAATACATACATCCTTTGCTGGCTTTATTGTTCTTAAGACCAGGGTTTCTGTAACTAGCTCATGCTGGCCTGGAAGTTGCCATCCTCCTACCTCAGCCTGACTTCCGGGGTTTCAGACTGAATTGCCACATCTGGCTTCAGCCGTCCATTTTGCCTCCACTAAAGTCAAGATGTGATTTACAATGATTCTTAAGCCCGTTCTTGCTCCCAAAGTTTAGGGGAAATCGAGCTCCAGGCAAGCTGCAACTCCAGCAGATGGAACAGGCCACAGCTTGCTGTCATGTGACATTCGTGCTAGTGGAGCAAGTCTTTATCTCACAGGAATATGAGTTCTTAAAGCTACAGAAAGTTCCAGGAAAGGAAAGCCTGTTCTAATTAGGACCAAGCACTCTTGGCCCAGGCCACCAACACCTGTCACGTTCAGAAATTCAGCCATCAGTCATTGCGTCATAGGGACCCACTTTCCCTACAGCAGATGCTTACCAAGGAACCAAATATACCAAAGAAGGCAATTAGCTCTCTGCTATCATTAGAAACACTCAATGAAGATGATGATGGAGACTCTTGAGCTTGCTTTTCCTAGGCAGCACAATTCTAAATGAGCAAAAATCTCAGGAAGATATGATCACATGGAAAAATCTAGAAGAACCTTGCTTCTGACAGCCCTGTGACCTCAAATCTAGTGACAGACTGGAATCACTGCCACTGTTAAGTAGTTTCAATTCCACACTCATGTCCCTGTGCCTGTTCCAGTTCCCAACAGATGATTTTCACCCTTACTTACAGCACTCAATACCCCAACTGTTATGCTCATTTTCATAATTCCAGCCATGGTTGAGGCACTCCCAGGCACATTCCAATGTCTTTTGTCCTGAAATACTCAGCATCATTCACACCACCTTCTCATTCTCTCTTCTTAACCACTCAGATTTTAAATCCTTTCTCATGGTGTGAGATAAAACTTTGTTATTTCTCCATATGAACATTTAAGTCTTATTTCAGTATGTTTCTCCACTTAGCAGCCTCCTTCTCCCATCACTGTCATTATCTTAGGCCATGATGTCACCATTTCATGCAGTTTCCTAAACTGCATTCATCATCACCCAGTCAACCTTCCCAGAGCCTTGCTTCCATACCCCACAAGTGTTTCTCTGCACCTTGTCATATCAGGTGATGATGCCTCTGTTTGGATTCCTGCAGCTCCACAGCTCGTCCTATGAAAATAGTTGCTTGTCTTCCTGGTACAGCCCAGTGCTTTCAGATGACTACACTCCTCGTACGCTTCAACAAATATTTACCCAACAAATACTGTCCCTGGACATTGTGTGTGCTGGCCATCAGTGCCCTCATACTTTAGGCCAACTTGCTTCTGAAGCAACCCTTAATTAACCCTTACGTGGATAAATATTATGGGGTGGAAGGGAAATGTCTCTCTCTTAAACAACTTAGAATCTTACTGGGAAGATAAGCAACAAAGCAATTAACCAAGACAAAATGTAGCCAGGGGCAAAATACTCTGGGTGTACACAAGAAGACGTAATTCATCTGATGGAGAAAATTAAGGGAGACTTCCTGGAAGATGTGGCCTGACACTTGAGAAGGATGATTCTGATGTGCAGAGAGAGGATGGGAATGATGAAAACAAAGAAGTGGAAGAACCTGGCCCACCCATCCCCCTCTTAATCTTTACCCTCTCTTTCCTCCCAGCTAGAAGGCCCTCACCCAACAATTATGAGGCGATTCAACCTTATTCTGCTTTTGAAACTCATTCCCAAATCCAAGGTCTTCCCCCAAAAAAGATGACATGTAACTATTCTTTACTGGTCTAAATTCAAACAAACAAACAAAAATCACATGTCAGAAATACTACACAATTTTTCACACTCTCTCTACAAGTTCTTCTGTAATCTGAATACAGAGTTTGTTTAATCACTAACAGAAAGATAACACAAGACAAAGGCTCTGAGAGGCAGAGGCTTGGCATCAAAAGACACATTTATCCTCTCTAGGACCTGCTGGCCCATGACCACACACGGCAGACAGCATTTTGCAGATGTGATGAAGAGCAGGAATCCTGAAATGGGTGAGATGATCATGGATTATCTAAGTGGACTCAATCCAATGCTTCGAGCTCTCAAAAGTGGGAGAGGTAAAGCAGAGAAGTCAGAAAGCTATGGTGTCAAAAAGATTTGCTCACCATGGCTTTGAGGAAAGAGGAAGGGGGTTGTGAGATCAAGGAATGTGGATGCACCTAGAGGCTGAGAACAGCCTTTAGGCAACAGCCAGCAGAAAATAGGTTCACCCTACAGCTTCAAGGAAACTACCTGAAACTTGAATAAACAGGAAACACTCTCCCCTATTGTCCATCGGAAGCAGAGGCCCCTGCACCAACATCTGTCTGTAATCCACAGAGACAGCTGCCCTACCAAACTGCAAGATATTAAGTTTATATTGTTTTCAGCCACTAAAGTGTGGTAATTTGTCTGGCAACAATCATATACAGGCTCTTGGTTTCCCAACAGGTCAAGGTTAAGATTATTTAGCACAGATTTCTCACAAATACAGACAATTCAAAGTTCTAATGGAACATAACTACTTTTAGTTACACATGAATGAACAGGAAAAGTGTAAGTTCAGCTTTTCTCTATTAACAATGAAAACTTCTGAAGTATAAAAAGCATCATTCAGAAGGGCCAACTGCTGTATTTAACACCGTCATCTCGTTCATAATTGATTTCAAATAAGAGCTGGTTTATCTTGAAGACCAGCACCACCCTTCTCTCCGGGTAGTGTCACCACCTACACTTCCTAACAGGAAGGAACGATGTTCTAGAACCCCTTAATGTCCATCCCTTGTAGAAACTAACAAAAAGCTAGATAAACCACAATTATTCAGAGAGTTGGTGAAAGTGTCTAGTGACCTGCGCTCTGGCTTCACAGTTGGTCAATTTCAGACCCTCACAGATGGAGCATCTGCACGCCTCAGTGCTGGTGCCAAGGGAAATACAAAGCAAAGTAAACAAATGCTAAAAAGAGCATCAGGAGAGTGTTGGGAACTTCAGAGAAAGTAGCACCTTCTTTTAAAAAACCTCACTTTTATCTGCTCAGGAAGAGCCTGGCAGGGGTGCTGACAGCTGTGAATGGAAGGATCAGGATTGCATATGTACATGGCAGACCAGAGCCTTTCCTCCCTGCATCTATGGGACCATTCCAGCTGCCTCCCCTCAGGAGTTTCTAAGAACAGAGTTCTCAGGAGGTAGAGGCCACAGGCTGTATTGCATCCCAGTATACTCTGGAACAGAACAAACCCAAATAAAGGAGCCAAAGAGAACCAATTCCTGAGCCCTCACATCTCAGGCCTTCCTAGCAGACTGTGCAGTTGGGAAATATAGTTGTCAGAGAGTCAAGTTTTGAGCACACGATGCTTGCACAATGAATTCATCATGTTCTCTGAGGGAAGACTGAGGAGACAAGGAAACATCTGTCCCTGCAGCCACTTACACTCTCCCACCAGATGTTCTGAGTTTGATCCAGAGGCAGAGACTAAAGTTCTTTTTGGACTCAATGGTGGTTAACTCAACTCCCACAAAAAGAACAACTGGCTAAACACGTATTATATATTTCTGTAGAGATTCACATGTTTTAACAATTCAAAGAAAATTAGCATATTTCAGTAACTAAAAAATGGCAAGTAAACTTTACGAACAGATTAAAAGTTACAAAGGAAAAAAATGAAAAGATTCTTCCAACCAAATGAGAATCTATTCTCTATCTGTTAAATTAGTGAAAAAGCCAGGTGGTGGTGGTGCACGCCTTTTACCCCAGCACTCGGGAAGTAGAGGCAGGAGGATCTCTGTGAGTTTGAGGCCAGCCTGGCCTACAGAGTGAGTTCTAGGACAGCCATGGTTAAACAAAGAAACCCTGTCTCTGAAAACAAAACAAAACAAAATCCAACAAAACTTAGTGAAAAAGAAATTGCTGCTACTAGCTGAGGTTGAGGCCAGGGGAGCCAGTACTTCTGTGACAGACAGAAGGAAAACCAGCTGGTTTAATCTGCTTGAAACAATATGGCATTCTCAGAAAATGAAAATATATATGATCTTTGGCTTAGCAGTTTCATCACTGATAACCTGGCCTACAGATACACAAGCACTCATCAAGACATGTCTTCAAAGAGCTTCACTGCAACACATTCAAAAAGGGAACATGAAAATAACCAAACTGATCATGTATTTTCACCTGATAGATATAAAAGCTATTGGAAAAAAAAGATGTATATGAGTCTAAGACAAAGGTTCTACAAGAAGAAAATTTGCAAGATTTGGGATAACATGTTTAGGGCTGGCTAGATGATACAGTGGGTTAAGGTACTTGCTATCAAGCCTGATGACCTGACCAACACACCAGAATGAGAGAATCAATTCCTTCAAGTTGTCTTCCAACCTCCACATGTGTGTTGTGGTATGTGCACACTTGTGGACACAAATAAAGGAAAACAAAGGCAAGTGGGAAATCATGGGCTGGTTTTTCTCTTTGAAGTTGTCTATTAAAATATAAATAAGTAGGAGTCTGGGGAGAGGGCTCAGTAATATGCAAGAGGACCAGAGTTTGGATCCGCAGAACCGGTGTAAGTGCTTGGCAACCTGACCCACCTGAAATCCTAGCCTCATAAGCTTAAGACTGGGGATAGCGGAGCAAGCTGGCTAAGGGGACTAGCCATATAGGTGAGCTTTGGGCTTGACTGAGAGACCCTGCCTCAAAAGAATGAAGAGGGAGAGCATTCAAAGAAAACTCCCAATGTCAAACCATAAATATGTGCACTGTATGTATACAATATATACGTGAAAAGAAAAAAAAAACCAAACAGATAAAGCCTAACATTTTAAAACAGAGAAGAAAAGAACATTGACTTTCAACAGCATACTGAACTCATAACCGCCTGTATTAATTTTTTAGGGTGCAATAAGCTGCTGCTAATAGTGGCACTTCTAGCTTACCTAGGAGAAACTTGGAAGAGAGAACAGGAAAAGAAATGCTTTTGCATTTCAGTTTATAGCTCTTTGAACTGTCTGCCCTTTTTTTTTTTTAAACTGTGGGCATGCATTGCTTCCATAATTTAAAATATATGGAGAAATAAAAGTACAAACCAAAGTAACAACATTATTTTTTTTTTAAAATAAGATACAAATTTCTTAGATTCAAAAAATTATCCTTTATAAAAGTTTTTAATCATGTGTTATGTCTGTGTGTGTATGTGTACAAGAGTACAGGTGTCTATGGAGGACCGAAGAAGAGTTAGAGCTGGAAGCTTGACTTACATGCAGTTATGAGTGACACGGGTACTGGGAACCAAGGTTGAGTCCTCCGCACAAACACTAAGCCACCTCTAGGCCAATACACTAACTCCTGGCATGATAACAACCCTTGAACACACTAAGACCATAGTACAAACAATTAGTAGGTAATCAAACAAAAGATGAACATATTTTACAAACTTTCTTAAAGAGACAACAAAACCTCAGGTTTCCATAAGTCTTGAGTTTCCTTGGTGCCTGGGTCAGAGTACAAATGAGATTCCACTTACCTATTGTTTAATGCTCCTCCAAGGTCACAGTCACAAGGCCGACATCCATCTAAATCATTGCTTAAGCCCCAGTGCTGTGGCTGCAGAACAAAAAATTAAACATGTGAAGGTGGGTTCCTCTGACTAAACAAGAGACTCAGCAGAGAACAAGCTCAAGCATGCCTCAGTTACTCCAACTATTTCTTTCAACCATGAAAACAGACAGAGGGTAGGAATATTCTAAGTTAAAAAAAAAAACCTCATCTTTTGAGTCATTTGAGGGAAAGTGTTGTCCTGCTCTGAGCAAGCAGTACACAGATCAGTTTTCTTCATTCAAATGGCTCTGACAGTAAAAACAATTATGGCAAGTATTCAGCATGCCTTTACATTTCCCTCAGTTCAGTCTGTCACAAACCCCACAAGGAAGGCCTTTAGGATTCATGTTCGTGGACAGAGCAGAAAGGGAGGAGAGCTCATTCGTAAATAAAAAGAAAGGCAACTGCCAGGCCTTGGGCTGCTCCTGATACAGAGGAAATCTCTGCATCTCAAAAATGAGCAGAGGTTCATCTGCTCACAGCCTCACTAACTTAAACCAGACTTCTAGCTGTCTATCAAGCATCTCTCAGGATTCTACACAAGTATACATACTTGGGGGTCACAAATACTCGTGTGTATGGGGCATGTGGATCCCCTAAGTGAAACTAAATAAAAGCAACATAAAAACATCATGGAAGCTGTAAGATTAACTACCCTTCTAAGTCCTCCACTCAGGGCTAGAGCTGAGGTTCAGTGTTAAGCCCCAAAATGTGCAAGGCAGAGGGTTCAATGGCCAGCACTCCCTCCCCTAAATTATTCCAATGAACTGCTATTGGTGTACTTGCTCCAGATTTTGTCAGTCTTGATGAAATTTTTTCCTACATGAAGTATTATTCACACCTTTTGGCCTGTTTTATTTGTTAGTATAACAATGTAAACATATCCTTGCATTAGTTTCATTTTCCACAGCAACTGGTATCACTTTGTATGGAAATCTGGAAATCTCCAAATTTCTGTAACTATTTTCCCACTATTGATTCCAAGTCTTCTGCCATAATTAATAAGGATGCAAAGAATTTTGAGGGGACATACCTTTGTCCAGTTCTCTGAGGATCTCATTTGGAGCCTCAGAAGTGAGGTTACTAGGTTAGGAATATGTACATCTTTGCTACCTCCTAAGGCATCTCTCTGAAACACTTTCCACAGTATGATTCAACCTGTATTTCTGTTAGCAGCTAACAAGTCTTAGATCATCATGTCCTCACTAGCAGTTAGCATTGCCATTTTTAAAAAGTGTTCACTTGTCTTCATAAGTGGTATTTGCTGTGGTTTGTCAAATAACTCACTAGGAGTTCTCATTTTGACTTTTCTCCTTGGGTCTCTTAGCATTAACTTGTAAAGAGAATAGTAAAATTCATAATGAGAAAAGCATTCCTTATTTGGCAGGTATGCTGGTACACACATACCATTCAAGGACCTGGGTGGCAGGGTCGGGAGGACGGTGAGGTCAAAGCCTGTCTTGGGCATATATTGAGACCCTACCTCAAAAACTAAATGAAACATGTCACATTCACTAACTTCTCATGCCCAGAGATGAGGATTTACCTACCAGACATTGGTCACAGCGCTGTCCTGTCACCAGTCGCTTACAGTAGCAGTACCCAGTCTCAGAATCACAAGGATTCCCACCAGGAATCGTCCCCAGAGGATTGCAAGCACATGCTTTATTAAAGACAAAATGAAGTAAAGAAACACAAACCCAGTGAGTCCAAAACTGTGGTTTAGCTTTAGAATTTCAGTGTAAAATGGAACTATACTCCTGGGATAACACCCCAAACAGGCTTACATTTACAACCAAATGGGTCTTCAGCACTTAGGTCGTAGAAGCCTTCTTTACACACATCACAGCGCTCCCCTTCCACATGCAATTTGCACCGACACTGACCAGCAATGAGACCCACAGAAAAATCAGTGTAACCATCACAGATTCCTCCATTCTCAGAACCAGCTGGGTCACAGGTACATGCTGAGAGGAACAAGACACCAAGAATTAGGCCATGGCTTTTTGTGAACACATATGTTCTCTTCTACCCTCTAAATCCAGCCAAAGAGATCTTAAGAAGGCTTGACTAGCAAGTAAATGCTTCTCCCGGCACCCTAGACTGCAATTAACTAGCAATGCTGGTTACGCAGCTCAGAGTTTGGGCTCCAAGAGGAGGATACTGACAACAAACTATTCTTCATGAAAAGTGGTAATAACGGGTCCTATGAATGACATTTCCCAACGTACGTTCACAGAGATTGGGGTCTCGGATGTCCCTCTCGGGGTGCTGGTAGTAGAATGGTTTGCACTGTTCACAGTTGCGTCCCATGGTGTTGTGCTGACAGTCATCGCACACTCCCCCGGTGACGTTCCCAGTGGCCAGGAAAACCGCCATGTCAAAGTGACATGAGCTGGAATGTTCGTTGCAGTTGCATTCTGTATGACAAGAACAATGTCAAGAACAAAACTTTTAAATATATTTACAAATGGAGGATGGAACTGGCAGGAAGGAAGCTCATTTAGCAAAGTGGGGACTGAGTTTGAGTAAAACAGCAATTGGCGAAATGGCTCTGGTGATGAAAAAGGACACAGGCCTTGTTGATCTTGACTCCAAAAATCAGTTTAGCACCTTTAAAATTGCTAGGCTGGGTGGTGGTGGCACATGCCTTTAATCCTAGCACTCCAGAGGCAGAGGCAGGAGGATCTCTGCATTTGAGGCCAGCCTAGTCTACTTACTTGGTTGTTTTCTTAGTGATGAAAAGTGACTAACATAGGAAGAAGGATGCGATTCCACTGAAGGTACCTTTGGCCCCACCTAAGTAGAATTGATGGAAGTACTGTCTACTATTTTAAAGGACATTCTGGGCGATGCATTCCTAGAAAAGCCATTGTTCTGCTGTCTGTGGGGTTGCATTGCTGAAGAATGTATGGGGGATGACAGTGGCAAGCAGGTGGCACACCCTGTAATTCCAGCACATGGCAGCCCTACGATAAACCAACTTCTCTCATCACTGTGGCAACAACTTAGAGGAGGAAGGCTTTACTTTGGCTCATAGTTTCGGAGGGTGTACTTCACAGCTGGCCGGCTCTGGTGTTGCTGGCTCTGTGATAAGGCAGAACACGATAGCAGAAAGGCATAGAATTGCAGAGCTGTTCCCTTCAAGACAGCCAGGAAGCAGAAGAACAAACCAGAAAGGGTTGAGGACAAGAAACATCAGAGTCAAAACTCTGAGACCCACCTCCTTCAACTGGACTTAACCTAGTAAACCAGTCATCAAGGAACACATCAATGGACTAACCCACTGATCAAGTTAGTGCCCTGGGGACCCAAGTACTTCTCAACAGTGCCACCAGCAGGGTACCAAGCCTTCAACACATGGTCCTTTGGGGGCCACCTCAGACCTAAACCAGAAACAGACTGTATTTGCCTCTCATTTGTCCTGCTGTCCTTGTCTTAACAGCAGACACAATGTCAGGACACCATTTTCCCGAGTCCATGTCAAACATACCAGTTCTTGTTAGTTGAACTCAGTGCATACATATTACTGGTCTGAGAGTTACACAGCCAGGAGAATGGCACCATCTTTCCTCCCCTCTGCAAACAGTGTCATTGTGGAGTGCAGCTCCCCAGAAAGTGGATCCCAACTGCCTCCAATAGCGCTCCCCACTGACACTTACTTTTGCAGGCATTGCTGTTTCGACCTTCAGCTGGTCTCCATGGCAAATCATGGTAGAAATCCATGCATAGCTCACAGTTCAAACCTTTGGTGTTGTGCCTGCACATGCAGTGCCCATGAACCTGGGAAGTTACAAACCAGGAGAAGCAACATCAGAAACATACAAATGTCCACACTTTTTCCACAGGCAGCAGAAGATATCATCTTTCACACACATCTCTAGCTCCTCAAAGTGAGGGCTTCTTAATGCTTTCCTTCTCCAACTAAGCAAGTTCTACCCACTAAGTTGATGGCTATCATCCTTGTTTCTGCAATAGTTTCTATGATACAATGGACAGTCAACTGAATATCTACACAAAGAATCCAGATGAGCACAATTAACAACTTAATTTTTTTAAAGGACTGCAAGCAACTAAGGAATACTGACTGCAGGAAAAATAGTCTTTTTCCCCGGGGAAGAACACATCAATTGGTTATCTAATACCAAATGATCGTCCCTGAAAACACACATACAAGTAACATACAGACTGAGTAGGTTGTACTTAGGTATTCAGAAATATATATATATATATATATGTTTGTATACAAACACACACATTCTTATATGTAACAACAATTAATGAAAAAAGAGGCCATAAATTTAAAAGAGAGCAAGGAGGTATATGGGAGGGTTTGGGAGGAAGGAAAGGGATGAAGAAAATGATATAGTTATAATATAAAAAAAAAATTTTAAGTAATTATTTAAGAATTAAAATCACACAACAAAAGACACCTAGGGCCTGTGAGATGGCTTAGTGGGTAAAGACCTTTGCTACTGAGCCTGGATACCTAAATCTGATCCCCAATATCCAGATGCAAGGAGAAACTGACTCCTTCAAGTTGTGCTGTGACCTCCATATGAACTCAGTGGCACATGTGTGAGGACACACATACACACACACCAAATAAATGAATTTTAAAATGCAATATATTTTTGAACTAGTTATCTAAGAATAATCTCTTTAAAGCTACTGTAATAGAAACCTGTAAAAGTGAATGTAGAACTCAACATGCACTGGTCTCCAAGAACCAGCTCTAACTACTTCGAATTTTACACTGTGCCAGGTGATCATTTCCTTTAAAAGGTTTCTGCCTCCTTAAGCACAGCACTTATTTTTCCTTAACTATAATAAAAAACATTTTTTTCAACTATTTACCATGCTTTCCTTCAAGTAAGAAAATAAAACCATGAGAAAGACACACATTAATTTTTCTAAAAGATTCAGGATACACTATTGCATGTCACTTTACTCCAAGGTATGCTTAAGACCCTTGCAGCCTATGAAGATAAACCGATCATTTCTACCAAACAAGTAAGCAGGTAAATAAGCCCTTCACTGTAACCCTCATGTCTACTGCCTGGAATTCGGGAACAGGACAGACAGGTCCCTCTTCTCTTGCACCTGTCTTGACAGGAGTGCAGTTAGGTAGAGATTAAACTCCTCTCATTCCCAGGGGTTCTACTGAACTGAAAAGCAGTCAGCCAGCCCACACCACAGGACACTCAGACTCTGTATAGGCACATTCTGAGGCCATGAGAATGACTTGAATAAAGTCAAAAACATTTTTATGTTGCAAATTCAAGTCCATCTGGAGTTCTCAGAAAGACATACTGATTAGAAATATATCTCTCCCTTCAGGATGTTAAAAAGCTGACTTGTTTTACCAGGAAGACTTCCAGCTAGAGTAAAGGGAAGGCAGAGGTTTTAGAAGGACAGAGTACACAGATCCTGCACCCTTTGGACACAGACTAACAAGTTTTGAAGAGACAGACAGCAAATAAGCAACACATCCCTGTCGTCAAGGGAGGCCCAGACCCATGGATGTGCCGGGGGGGGGGGGGGGGGGGGGGAGCAGAAGTGGGGACTAGGTTTGAACGCCCACCACTAGTCACTTATTTAGTAATTGCTAACTTTTTGGTTTCCTTTCTCAAGGTTAGCTGAGTCCCTCCCTATGTGGTATTAAACTCCTAATGGTTCAAAGAACTTTTCTGGAGACCGCTTAAGTGGATTAAGGTACAACACCCCAGCCTAACTGCTGTAGTACACTGCTCTGCTGTTGTAACCAAAACCAACCTGGGAGAGAAAAAGGGTTTATCTGGCTTACACTTCCAAGCCATAGTCAGGGGCATCAGGGCAGGAAGTCATGCAGAAATCTGGTGGCAGCAATTGAAGCAGAGGCCATGGAGGAATGTTGGTTGGTCCCTGTGGCTCATTCAGCTTGTTTGATTTGGACCACCTGCCCAAAGGTGCCACCACCCATAGTGAGTTGGGCCCTCCCACATCAATTACTGAGCAAGAAATGCCCCCACTTGTCTACAGGTCAGTCTGATGGAGGCAATTCCTCAAGTGAGGCTTATTCTTTTCAGGGGACTGTAGTCTGTGTCAACCGGACAAAAGCTAACAAGTATATTAACCATTTGGCAAAGAAACTGAAATCTCAAATTTCAAACAGTTGATTTACAAACACAATATAAAATTGGCAAAGAAGGAAAGTTTAAGGAGAGGACAGAAAAGAAAACTTCATTTGATCTCTAAGTGGTATCTCTGGTCCTGGGTTACAGTTACCAGTCTCTCTGGGCTGAAGCCACCTTGTTCTTGCTAGCATAAAGCCTGGAGGCTTGTGGTTTTTAATCTTTCTTAATGGAAATACAATCTGGATGGTTATTTAGACAACTTTTTAATCCCTGGTAACTAAAATACTTCAGCAACAGCCTACAGCAATGGATTCCAAAAACTAATTCAGGGTCTATGAAACCAGTAGTTTCTGCACATGTTCTCCTAACCCTAAGCAACTCTCCAAGAGAGGAAATCAGCGCTCAACCACCAATGTGACACAAAAATCGAAGTCTGTTTTGAGAAACTAAAACCCTTAAAAAAATGTGAACAGGCTTAAAGACAAGTTTTGCCTTACCTTTCAGATCACCTGTATAAGTACCCACAGGACACTTACCATTCCTTCTACTTCCTCGTCAATCCCATCCACGGGGGCACATTCACTGGCATGGCCATAGCAGAAGCAGTTCCCACGAACTACCATATCATAAACAGCATAATAGTACTTCTCTCTGATTTCCATTCTAGAGTCCAAAAGGTTATCTCCCAAAGTGTGCAGTTTCACAAACTTTATTCTCAAGTTGGTGATTTTTAATAGATCTACAAAGGTAAACAAGATGAAAGGTCTCATCAGACAATCAAGCATGCTATGACAATTCTACATTATTTCTCTTTAATGACGGATTGAATAAATGACAGCAGCCTAAGTAAACTTCACTCCTGAATGAACTAGATGATGGTTGTAAACCTTACCACAGTTAACACAGTGCAATAGCCTCTGGAAGCAGAGAAGGTACCACAGTCTCCTCAGATTACTAAGAATGTCAATTACAGTCTTGGAGTACCAGAAGCCACTGCCACTTAATCAAAAATACTGCAATACCTCTAGCTCCCACAGCCACTGCTGTCAAAGTCAGTAATTCCTTTCAGGTGGACATGGGTTTATCCTGGGTGCCAATTCTAACTATATCAGGAACAGATATGTGTTTATTTTTTAATGAGAAAACACTATCTGAAAATTCCTGCCACTTAAATCCAAGTTACAAGAACAGATTTAACACTGGAGAAAATTACCTTTCTAGGGGAAGAATGTCTCAACCAAGCTTTTCTTAAAATAGTATTTTAACAATTTATATGTGTATACCGTATTTCTATCATCCCCCCTTTCCTCCCCAGTACCCACAACTCCCTCACCAATTCATGGCCTCTTTCAACCAAGTTTTGAGCAACATTGTAGTCTACATTTTTTTGAAAAACATTTTCATATTTATTAATTCAGTATAATGACATGAGGACAGATGGGCTTCATTCTAGCTTGCCAGGAAAATTGTTTTTCCTGTACAAATGTTTCTTATGTATCAATTTGTCTTCTTTTATCTTTCCTCTTTCTTTCTGGGTCTGTAGGCCTAAGCTTATTTCAGAAGCTGGGCTGTCAGTCACATTCTATAGAAGTAGTTAGACCAAGGGCCAGTCAATCTGCTACTCAGGTGTTTTTCCTTAATGGCCAAGCTGTACCTACTGAAGTGGACCCTACAAGATCTGGTCAGCCCAATACATTGGATAGTTTCGGAGACCAAATGCAGTTTTAAATAGTTATAACACATGCATAGTTTACAATGAAGACAGAAACGGCTGGGGCTGGAAAGGCAAAGTCCATGCATTAAACTTAGGCTCTTTGTAAAAATCAAATACGAAATAGTCTTGTGCTGAATGGCAGCTGTCAATGGCAACATCTGCACAATGCTAATGCACACAGTGAGCAATATTGACAAGAGGCCGGAAAACAAATGTGAAGGGCAGCTGGAACATTTAGAAACCCTTGAACTTCACAGGAGCCCTCAGAAGAGCAAACAGCCCCCCACTCTCCTGCCATGCAGAGTGACAACAGAGCCTCGGGCTGTCTGCTTTCCAAGATGTACATCACTTTGAAGTGAGTCTTCACGGTCTCAGTGATAAAGAAATTCTGTTCCCTGATTTCTAAGTAAATCAAAGGCACAAAGAGCAAACATGGGCACTTCCTAGATATGGTCCAGATGCCACTGAACAACAAAAGAACTGAGTTATAAATTTAGTATATTCTTCATGTCACACACACTTCACCTGCAAAGAAGAACAAAGTCTTTTTAGGAACTCCAGAGCTGTTTGTCGTGGCCAGATTTTCAGAACTACAGCAACAGTCTCATGACTTGCTCAGAGACTTCATGACATACCATTAAATACTTGTTTTATAGCAGAATGAATGAGTAAACTACAGACCCGAGACAGTCTGGGACACATGTAGAATTAATTTAAGTTGGAAAGCAGACTTTGTATATCTGGATATCTTCTACTCTGTTCTCCCATGTCACAAGCTGGGAAGTTCCATGAGAGCTTGGTTAAATATAGGGCTGTGCAGAGCTGGCAAAGACCAGCAAGAACAAGCCCTGTTACCGGACTGATTGCAACCTCATAGCAAGACAGAACAGGGGAGGTTATCTCCCTCTTTCACTCTGACAGGGGCGGGCTCTAAGCGCAACCCACGCTGCAGTTGCTGGCAATAAAGTTAACATTGCTACCACCCGCAGCTTCAATCAGCTGAAAACTTTCTCTCAGTGTCTACACTGGTCACTTATATAGGACTCATTTTACCTCAAACAACCCTCAGGTTGGTATTTCTATTTCCACTCAAAGATAGGAAAGGGAAAGTTTTAAGTATGCTACCAGGTCATGTAGCTACACTATGATAGAATGATATAAAAGCCAATGAGTTTAACTATTGAACATCCTGTTCCCCAAGATCAATCTGTACTCCTGTAATAACATAAACAATTGTTGAACAGTGGAAAGAGCTCTGAACTATGAATTGTATCATAGGAGCTCAAGATCCACCTGCCATTTCACTGCCCCATCACCTTATGCATGTTTATCTAATTTTGCACTCAGGTCATTCATCCATCAAAAGGCTATAAAAGCCTCACCTTACTACATACACTGGTCATGACTGGCATTTCTGATATTTCTTAGTATTCTTGCTTCCCATTGTTTGTGGATAAGAGCCCTTGCCAAGAGTTTTAGCAGAGCACAGGCCACATAGCCAGGGATATTCCCAGTATCTTCTGTGCTCTAGCTACAAGACTAATTATAGCAATGAACAGAAGTGACATGCATAACCTCCATGTCTTATCTTTATTCTTAACTTCTAGAATGAGGACAAAGTGATAGTGTTCTAACTCTGCTGGTGTGGATAATCCTAGGAAGAGAGATAATCATAGCTATGGTAACCAGATTTAGCAAATAATAAAGGATGCTCAGCCTTTGATTGATTGCTGATGTGTCCTTTTCAAAAATGTCACTTGTTGTGTGCCACAAGCCCTGACTTTGGTTGGTAGAACAAACTCAGCTGGCTTTTGAACATTACACACTATTCTGTGGAGGCTGTTTTGGCCTCGAACTGATGATAAACCCTCATTTTCAGTTTAAGTACATCCCCAATAGCAAATGATACAAAATTATACTAACCATTAATATTAGATGGGACACATTTGTACCACCTACAAATGTTACTTGTGACCTTAAAAAAGAGCATGTTATTTATCTGTCACTTAAATTTAACTGGGTGTCATCTTGCATTAGTGAGACTAATTGTTGCAACTGAGCTATATTTCTTTGAGTATCCCTCCAGTGCTGGAGAGATAGCTCTGTGGTTACAAACACTGGTTACTCTTCCAGAGGACTTGGTTTTGATTTCCAGCACACATGGGTGGCTCACAACTATCTGTACCTCCACTTTCAGGGGATCTGACTCCCTCTTCTGGCCTCCTAGAGCACCAGGAATGTGCACATACATGTAGGTAAAACACCTATACACATAAAATTAAAATTGAAATCCCCCCTGCTAGTTTCATATAAGCAAAAGAAACATCCATTTTATTTGAGCAACTGTATTTGGGGGATATTTTACTACAGCAGCTTAATCTGTACTCTAACTAATATACTAAGCAACAAAAAAATATAAGGTGACCCGGTCAGTAAAATTATTGGAGTTCTGCTAACATAATCAAAATGTGTTCCCTATCAGTGAAGACTGATTACTGTTAATTTGAGGAGCTTCTGAAGACTACAAAGAAGGAAGAAAATGTACGTGGATTTGGGATTGAGTATCAAGACACTGGTAGCAGGGCTCTGTGTAGGATGATACTTGTTCCATGAGGACTGTTTCCCACCTAAGCATTTATCTGAAAACAAGCTTACTCTGTATCCTTGGGCTATAAGGATCTTCTATTTTGAAAGCAGGATCTAAAGCACGAAATATCACCTAAAAATAGATAAGAGGGTTAGTATTTTGGGAATGGTAAAAAAGCAGACTAGCAAGTAGAACAAAGAGGCACACAAACCTCTCCTTCTGTTGAGGGCTCAATATCAGAATATCGAGAGTCGCAAATGATGTCATCCACTTTCTTCATGGGGCCAGTTAAAATGCCTGGGAATGAGCTCTCACAGTCATAGGCGAAGTACCTGTACACACCCCAAGTCTTCCCAAAGTCAGAAGAACGCTCGATCAGCATGGCAGCTGGACGGAATGTCTGAAAGCAAGAGAAAAGTCATTTGATGTTACTGATTGCTGATGTGTTCTTTTCAAAAATGTCACTCGCTGTGTGCCACAAGCCCTGACTTTGGTTGGTAGAACAGACTCAGCTGGCTTTTGAACATTACACACTATTCTGTGGAGGCTGTTTTGGCAAGGAAAAACTTCTCCCATCCTAACAGATCAACAAGATGTTTCTCTTTGGAAGCTGATTATACAGGTCTTTGTAGCTAACACATTTTGGTATATTTAGCCACTGTTCCCATTATAGAACTGAATTTGAATGCCTGCCCTTTCACTTCTTCATTTAATCATAGATGTATTGAATGCCATCATATGCTGCACACAGTCTAATAAGGAATATATATGAGCATAAAAATCATAGTACAATATGTCAAACACATGAAATGTGAGAAAACAAGCAGAATTATTCACAACAGCCAGGGTGGCAACAGCCCCAACTGCCTATAAAACTGGTAAAGGAAGAACAAAATGTGATAATACAATAGAATATAATTCAGCTGCAAAAGGAGGGGATGCCATACTCGCTGTAACATAGATGGACCTTGAAGGCACTGTACTAAGTGAAATAAGCCATGTAAAATTTCAAATATTATGATTCCATTTATGTGAAATACCTAGGAGACAGAAATGGGTTACAAGGAAGAGGAGTTGGGCAGTGAGAGGTTACTCCTTAGTCAGAGTTCCTATCTGGGATTAAGACAAGGTCCTGGAAATTTACAGCAGTCATAGATGTATGATATCTTGAATATGTCTAACATCATTGAGTTCTATACGTAAAAATGAGGAATTCTGTTATTCATACTTTACCACAAAAGTATTTTTTAAAAGATTTATTTATTTATTATGTATCGAGTATTCTGCCTACATGTACACCTGCACACCAGAAGAGGGCACAAGATCTCATTATGGATGGTTGTGAGGCCATCATGTGGTTGCTGGGAATTGAATTCAGGACTTTTGGAAGAGCAGCCAGTGCTCTTAACCTCTGAGCCATCTCTCCAGCCTCCAAAAGTAAATATTTTTGAAGAAAAAAAACTAGAGAATGTTTCACAGAGAAGATGACAAGAAGCAGAGAAACCAAAGAAAGCCAAAAAGCCTTTAATTCCAACAATTACAACATGGACAGAGATATGTGAAGTTGACTGTTCTGTAAAATTAGTGACAGTACAATGTACTGAATTACACTTGGTCAATTAAATTGTAGTGAAAAAGAAGATAGAAAAGAAGCACAAGGCCCCAAAGCATGGGTGGCTGTGTTGAAAATGACATGAACGAGTCTCTAATGCTCCCTTGGGGCCAGTGATACCTGGGCATGGTGCTCAGCTTTGCAACACAGACTTTGAAGTCACTGCACTCACTTAATACTTGAATCTCTCCAACAAAGCAAATGGTAAAGGAAGGAGAGGCCAGCACTCTAGAAAAGTGCCTGAAAGGCTGAACACAGGAGAACTGGTGCCAGCAGCAGCTCCAACTGTGTGCTCACGGGTGTGCCCTTCTCCTCACCAACCAGCGGCGAAGCAGAAAGTGAAAAGCAGGGTGTCAGAAGAATAGGAAAAAAGATCAAATCCTCAGAACAGGCTGAAGATTTCAGAAGGGTGTGAGGAAAAACGCCAAGTGGAAATAAAAGAGAAAACAGACAGAACCCCAAAAATAGGCACGGGCTGATGCTTCACACCCATGAGCATGCTGTGTGCATGGGCAGATGTTCCACACCCATGAGCATGCTGTGTGCATGGGCAGATAGATGTTTCACACCCATGAACATGCTGTGTGCATGGGCAGATGCTTCACACCCATGAGCATGCTGTGTACACAGGCTGATGCTTTACACCCATGCGCATGCTGTGTGCACGGGCAGATGCTTTACACCCATGAGCATGCTGTGTGCACGGGCAGATGCTTCACACCCATGAGCATATTGTGTACATGGGCAGATAGATGTTTCACACCCATGAGCATGCTGTGTGAATTTTAGGAAGGGGAAGTCACATTACCATGGAAGAAAATCAAAGGAAAAACCAGCCAACTTAGGAAACGAACTTAAATAAAGATGAATTTCTGAATTTAAATCGTCCCTTGGGGAAAAAAAGAGTCAAGTAAAATAAGTAAAAGTAAGTAAAATAAGATCATCACGTGGCAGAATCCTTTTCAGAGTGCAAATCTTGGAAATTAACAAAAATCCACTAACCTACCATCTAACTTCCTTAATAATCCTGACTGACAGATAAAATTCATTTTCCACCTATCTAGGTATAGAAGAAAACAATCCTTTATCAAACTGAAGAGAATTGTAGACTAAGAATTTTTAAGAAGGGAGTGAGAAGCACCTTTGACTATATGAACCTGGTATGACGCAGGCACAGCCAATCCCATTAGGCCAGGCTGGGAAGATGCGAGCAGGCTTGCGATGGGTATACCTGGTCTGATATCTCAGTATCAAAAGGCAGCAGAGAAGAAACACACAAAGGCCAGTCCTGGCTGTGCTTCCTTCTCTCTCACTTCTGGAAACTTAAGTCCCAAGGGCCATTGACCAGTCATCCAATTTCCTGTGGAGTTATAAAGCTGCAGGAACCGGAACAGCACACTTCACCTAAAGGACGGAAGCCTTCCCCCACTCTGCTTAGTCATCAAGCTTCTCAGGCCCCTTATTGCTGCAAAGGGACTGCTGAATGCATAATAAACAGAAAGGCCTGGAAACATCTGTGTGTAACAAAAACACTGGGCATACACACATGAATGAGTTTTTCTAATCTAAGAAAACCCAATTCACCTAGCAACCAGCCATCCCCAAGCCATCCCAGTAGAGAATAAACATAAGTTCTTCGCCTTTGTCCTGCTTCCTCTTCTTTCCATTAAGTGCTTTTAAGGACCCACATCTTCCTAAGGACTTGAACTCTTAAGCTATTTTGGATACAACCCTTTCCTTCCCCTGTCCTGCGTCCAATCTTTCTCCACTTCAAGACCAACCTTCGATTCTATGGCATCCAAGTGACATTCTCAGGAAGCTGGGACTCCTCCTCTCTACAGTGGTTCTTAAAGCAGCAGGGGCAAAGGGTGGCAATGTGTGGAAGCAAGTGAATTATAAAAGTGTCCAAGAACAGGTGAGCTTCTGAAATTTGGAATTTAAAATTTTCTATAATCCAAAACTTTTTTAAAATATAGGGTCTTGCTATGTAGCCAAGGTAGCCTGGCACTTTCTATATAGATTAGGCTAGCCTTGAACCCACAGAGACCTAACTGCTAGAGTGCTGGGCTTGTGCCACCATGCCTTGTTTCCTTGGCAAGCTTTTTCTGTAACCTACTGAAAAGGCTCCCTACTTCCTATAAAGTTTACATTACTTAGCAAAGAGTCAAGGTCCTTCTGACTTATACCTACCTGCTTCTCAACTCTTATTTCCCTCACCACCCTGAGCTTGAAGCATGTGGATGCAGTAAATAATGATCATATCAAAGGTACACTGCTCTCAGACTCATCCACGAAGAGTTTTCCTTTCTCTCTTTCCTCTGAAATCCTTCTCACCCCTGAAGTTTTTTCTTTATGCCAGGCTGCTGGGTAATAATTTCCTCCAAGATTAAGACATTCCATCCTGCAGGAAGCTCGTTAAGCAGGAAGGTAAACAATTCAAAATAGCTCCAGGAAGTCCCTGAAACTGACTAGATTCTTTAGGCCCCAATAAAAGCTAAGAGTCCTCTTAGAAAGAGGAAGCCAAGTTGCAAAGAAAACTCTCAGACAAGACCAGCTACTAGACAAGCAGAAATCAGCTGAGTTGCTTAGAAGAGGTTTAAACCAACTGAAAGGACACTCTCCAGCCTGCCGAACTGCCTGCAGGCTGAGCAGTGTGCTCCAGGTTTCCCAGCTTTTGTGAGCTGTCACCCATGCTGGAGTCCTTGGTGATGCAGCTGTCTTTGAGTCATTTCTGCTCCTAAGGAACCTCTCACCCATATTCCTGTAAGTAACTCCAATTAAACTCACTGGTTCACCAAGTTGGACTTTGGTGGTATCTGAACTTTGGTCTGTCATGGATTCCCTATCTGGGGTGGGGGGAGGGGGGAAGGAGACAAGTGTGTTTTGTCTCCCCAGGAAAAGTTTTGTCACAACACAAGGTAATATTTACAAAAGGTGCCAGGTCAGGAAGATTTCCCCTGTTCCCAGAGCACAGGGACATGCCACACAACCTTTTGATACAGTGAGGAAGCCAAAGCTCCGGCCATGTGTGCCAGCAAGGAGAACACAAATTACCCTAAGTCTGCCCTACCCCAGGGGTTTGCTTTCTCACAGAAGCTTGGAGTCTGAAGGATGAACCTTCTCCCTTACACTGAAGTTGATATCATGTCTCACTGTCTCCTCAGCCTAACCTTTATAGCACCTAGGTGTAGAACAGGATTTCATCCCTTGAATTCAATCACACAATATGCACTCAGACTCTGGATGTAAAAGAACTCAGAGCCATCCATGTATGTGAAGCAGATGCTTTCTCCAAAGACAGGGCCACAGATATCAATAAAGAGGATTATGAATATTTCAAAGAGTCATATAACATCAAGATGACATCCTCATGTGAGGCTGAGCTTGAATTGAAGCACTAAGGTTGAGTGTGGTCAATGAAAGGATTAGGTTGGTGGCAAGGAGTTCCTGACAAGTTAGTGGTAGCCTTTATCCAACCACTTTCAGTATTAGGTGTCACTATTAACCTTCCTGCCCCTGCAGTTGTCACAGTGGTTAATTTGGGGGACAGTAAGGCAGTGAGGTGCACAGACTGGGAACCGAGGAGCTTGACACGCTCTATTCATGTTCTGACTCCCACGCCTGCCCTTGCTCCTTGGCCTCTCGGGTTTGAGTAATCAGACAAAAGTGAGACTTCTGTGGCTCCTTGCCAATGAGGTAAAGTGATCCCCAGCCTCTTTTCCTAACTCAAGAGGATGCCAATAAGGCCCCCAATTCCACCTAAACTCTATACAAAAGTGATTTTAATCTGGGGAGCAGTAAGTAAATTATGAGTTTTGTGTGTGCCAACGCGTACTTTAAGCCATGTGAAGTCTGTCATTTCCAGGCAGCTGCTTAAGAAACAAAGGCACTTTGTACAGAGACACTCCCTAGTCCTAGAGTCATTTTACATCTTGAAAAGAAAAATGCAGAGGAAAAAAACCCTGCATTTAAGAAGGCATTCATGTTTCTTTAGGAACTGAAAAACTCTTCCCACAATTTTTGCAAAATTGTGGAACCTAAGATAGCACACTTCCTTTAGTTACCAAATTCAGCATTTAAAATATAAACATGAAGGATCAGAGATATACTCTGCAAATGTTTTATTGTGATTTGGGAGGGGGCCAAACACTGTCTTTCTCTACAGGAGAAATAAAAAAATCTCTAATTAAAAGTTTATAGATGAATTACCTTGGGATAGCGATTCTTCTTACTGACATGAAAATAGTACATGGGAAGGGCAGTGATCCATGTCCTTGTTTGAAAGCTCCTCAATTAGCCCAATATATGACAACATTAACATTTAAGTTCTCATTTATACCAACTCACAATGAACATTGTTTTTTCTGAATGTGGAAATCACAGTGCTCTTGAGCCTGATTGTGAGAAAGGGAGGGATTCCTTACCTTGAAAGTCATTATGAGATGAGTGAAATGGAATTCTGCTTCCAAATCCAGTTGGATAGTTACATTCTCCACGCCTATATTAAAACAATAAAGGAGATGGTGAGACCAATGGGGAAAGTCTGTGAACAGCTGACTTTCATTCTAAATGGCCTTTAAGCTCCTCATACAAATTCCCTCTTGTGTCTTGAACTAGAGTTCTCTTGAAGCTAGAGTTGAAGCTATTAATGGAGGTTCTTTGTACTTATTTTAGAGGTGAAGCAAAAGTCAGAATGATTCTTTAGTTTTCCATATATCATTCCAGAGTTCAGTTTACTGGATTTGCTCACTGCCACAAGACATCTGGCAGAAGGCCTCTCAATGCTTTTTGCTTAGGAAGCCATAACCACTGCCCCAACCCTCGAAGCCAAATGGGGGAAGGGAGCACATGTCTAGTGCACAGTAGGGGGTTGGTTTGAAGAGACACAGAAGAAACACAAATATTCCCTTTTTTCTGAAGTGACAGGAAAGAACGCAGGCAAGTATCATGTGAGTTAGTACATGCCAACTCAGGGAAACTCACCCTTGATGGTAGTAACCTTTGGTTACACATCTACACCTGAAAAACAATTTTCTTTACCAAGGAGGCAAAGAACAGGTCAGATAAAGAAACCTGTCCCTGAACAAAACTTCTTCCCTTTCAGGGGGAAAGCCTAAACAAACAAGCCGCTGCACAGTGCATGGTGCCCTGAGGGCGAGAAACCCACTTGAACACACTAAAAAAGCCACTGGAATTCCAGGGATAAGAAGCACCTCCCCCAAGGCCCTAAGGTCCTCTAAGATGCCCCCTGGGTTAAGAGGACTGTTCTTTTTTTCCAGTAAGAAGATGCCTCTAGGGTCCATCTTCCCAAGCAAAGAAGTCTTGAGTGCAGGAAGACAGGAATGTGTCAGAATGAATCATGTTACAGCTGGTATATTTTCAGGAAGTCAGTGAGACCTTTTGAAATAAACTCGCCTGCTGGAAAAAGGCCAAGTCGACCGAGGGGGATAAGTGGTCACTGGAACGGATGTGAGTTAGTTGGAATGTTAAAGAAAAACACCATAATCATAGCCATGAGCCTTATCTAATTTACTAAAAAGAACCATCTTACAAAACTACTCTAGGCATTTCTTTCTGAGCTAAGCAACTATACATTTCTGCGCTTCTGGACTTTTGAAATAATGTGAAGCACCAAGCAAGACTAGCACCATCCCTGTAACAAAGGGACTCTCAGCAGTGTGTCCCTAAAGCACATTCCATTTAGAGTCACAGCCTGGTAAAGCCGGACCGTTGCCCTTTTTCCTCTTAATATGGGAAGAAAAAAAAATCTGCAGAGAAGAGAACATGATTATTTTACGGTGTATCTGATTTGTTAGATTTGAGAACAGATCCTGTGACGAATAAGAAAAGTCACTGTCATTCCTGGCTGACTGAACTCAACCTCACCCTCTAACCACCCAGCACCCGCAGGGCACACAGAAAAGAGATAAAGTCACAATCACAGAGCGTCCTCAATTGTGAACTATCAGACAACAGAGATGACAAGGTACAGGGACAATTGGTGACTTTCTGGTCGCTGAGCCCTATCTGTTTAATCTCATCTACCCTCTGTGACAAAGCTCAGACCCCACTGTTTGCAAAATCTTTCTGGCATTTGGGATCTTTTGTTCCCCTCAAAGCTATTGAAACGAATGAACTCCTGACATCATTAAGAAAAACCTTTAATCACATTAAAAGCTATTTTATCATTTCTTAACTAAAATGAGGACATGCTTCTCTCAATATCCAGGAAGCTTTGTATTTCCACTTCACTGTAGGTCAGGAAGAGCTCCCAGACCCTGCTCATAAAAAGTTTATGCTGTTTCTGCAGTCCTCTGGGACTCAGATTGATAGAATCTTTTTTCACACTGGACTACCAACCATTATATTCCCTTGTAAAAACAACTCATTCTAAAAAGTTAATCTTCATGCTTTCTGAGGGCTCACCTTTCTCTCTCAAGCAAGTTTGTAACCAATAGGATTCTCAAGACTGACCAATGAACAAGCAACCTTCCCTAGAAACCAAGTCCGTTTAGAAAACCTGCAATTCATATAGTCAGTTACAGAAAGTTATAAAGGAATTCCTCATAACAGAGGGGACAAATGACAAGTGCCTGCAGACACCTAAGAACTCCTGAGATACAGGAATGAGGAGATCTAGTTGTTTCCAGGCTGTTTATGACCAAGCTTAGGTTCACTTCTGCAAGGACTTCTTCCATAATTTAAAAAAAAAAAAAAAAAAAAAAAAAGATTTAATGAACTAAAGCATGCACGGCAGCAGCATATACTTGTAATCCCAGTAGCTTAAAAAGACTGAGGTAGGAGGGTTTCGAGTTTGAAGCTAGCCTGTGCTTCATATAAAAAGCAACAAGTTGTTCCAAAAAAAAAAAAAAAAAAGTATCTAAGATCTAATGTTACATGGCTAACTAACCAATACAACAATTTTCCTATATTCCCTAAATTTTACACAGCTTTGGTTTTATAGCAACATTAACATATTTGATTGATTGATTAAGCTAAATGACAAAAAAAAAAGGGGGGCTGAATTCCCATCACTACTAACAAAGAGGCATGTTGATAAAACTATACAATCACGTCACAGTGCTTAGTTTATGGGATGATCATTTGTTTCATGAATCTTCTGTAGCTAGAAGGTTGGAGAGGGCCTAGGAGTTTGCCTTTTCTTGGGGGCTGGTAACAAAAACTGCTGCTATGTTCTGTGGAAGGCCTGAGTGTGCAGTCTTCCCATGCTGTCTCCTGACTCCCCTCAGCACACACCCACTCCCTCAGGGTGAGGCCTATGAACACGTATCAAACACTGCTTCCGGATGGGACATAAACTTCAGGAAGGAGGGCCAGAATTGACCAAGAAAGTTGAGTGCTCCAAATAGTATACTGCCAGGGGCTCTAATCACAGAATGAAGAATCCAATCAGTCACAAATACCCATGTGATCATGTCTTCCACTCCATGGAACTTGTTCCCACACCAATCACATACCGTTTTCAGATTGCCACCAAATCTTAAGGCGGTTTGGAGCAAATGTGGTGACCACATTTTCAATGAGATGGCTGTCAGGATTGAGGGCCTCATCATAAGGGTCTTGGGAATCACATATGAAGCATTTCTTGTCCTCCTACAAACACAACAGTTTTATGAGTCTACGAAACAATTTCAGTGAAAAAAAATCATTAAGGCTACAATATAAAAAACAAACGACTACCTTCAAGAAAAGTGAATGTGGAAAAATTATGTGATCTATGTCATATTTTTCACTTTTAAACTTATTGGGAAAAAAAAAAAAAAAAAAAGACTAGCCGGGCGGTGGTGGCGCACGCCTTTAATCCCAGCACTCGGGAGGCAGAGCCAGGCGGATCTCTGTGAGTTCGAGGCCAGCCTGGACTACCAAGTGAGTCCCAGGAAAGGCGCAAAGCTACAAAGAGAAACCCTGTCTCGAAGAAAAAAAAAAAAAAAAAAAAAAAAAAACTTATTGAATTGTCTAAAATGCTCTGGAAAATTATCTCCTCCTTTCTTACAAACTTAAGATCAAGAGTAAAATAGGGCATTGTTTCCATAAACTACTAATTTAATCAAATTTAAATTTCTAGGCTTAAATCTTAATCTCAGTAAATAGCTTACTGAGAAGTAAAATGCAGAAGAGGTATTAGAAAGTTTTTGCTGACATGATGCAAACTGAAAATTAGGGGGAAGGGAACAAAAAACAATTCAGTTGGCCCTATTTTCTAAAGCATACATGAAGAGACCATATATGAGGCAAAAGTATGGAGTCCTTGGGTGCCAAATTCTTAGTTTCTACTTACTTCATTCAAGGTTGGGGGTGTGAGCAGGCTAACCTGAAAGCTGCTTAGAGTATGGGGAGGAGGGCTGGGGAGGGGGACCTGGGAAGAGGGCTGGGGAGGAGGGTTGGGGAGGAGGGCTGGAGAGGAGAGTTGGGGAGGAGGGCCTGTGCTGTGATCAACATAAACAGGGAGCATTTCTGAGTATCTAAATAAACACAAACTAGAATGATGACAGACTTTGGTTTCCATAGAAGCACATTAATTTCTCAGTTTTTTTCCTGAATGGCAGCCACAGCGACTCCGGCATAAGATCTCTACTTTTCACAGTATATTATAGTGGACCATAAACAGAACAGTTTAGGGGTTCCTTTCCCATATGGAGCTTGGTCCTAGGCCTTTATTTTCTGGAATACAGATTATTTTTACATCTAAAAGTGATGTTAAGGCTGCAATATCTACAGACAAATATATATCTTATAAACAGAATCTGGTCAAGGGTGATATAAAGCCAATATACACTTTATTTTTGCAATTGTATTTATTTAATTAATTTCCTGCCAAAAATTATTTGAAGATGGGCGGTGGGGGGCAGGAACCCTGGAACAATCAGGGCAGGGATGCAAAGGGATCAGCAACTATAGTTCCCTGCTTTCATTTTATACCCACTCATTTCAGAAAGAGAGAAGACCTTGAGATCTGTGACAAGCACTCTACAGCTAATCATATAAACCAGAGTCTGGCTCTACTTGCTTTTAAGTGCAGTTTTCACTGTGGGCAAAGCTGATTTCAGAATCTGTGATTCATTGACAAAATGCCCTGACCTCTGAAGTAAATGTTAGCGAGACAGTTTAGGTGAAATGCTAATATTAGAAAAGGTAATTTTAATTGCCTTCATTAACTTGTAGTCAAGGAAACTAGTACTGAAGAACAATTACCAGAACTTAAAAAAAAAGTTTAATTATAGCTTCTCTACTAATCAGGAGGAAGCAGTCTAGACAGCTCTGTATAAACCTGGAAGCAAATGAGTGGAATCTACTTTACCACATTGTGACTCCATTTTACTACATGTGCTAAGCAAATCCCAGGTCACTGTCCTGATGAACCACAGTCACTCACAAGCCTGGATGGACTGAGAGGGTCCCGCATGTAAGAATAACACCTGTTTTTGTTAGAAGCCCCATTGCACTTACAGCCGTTTTGTTTTTCCCAGGGGGTGGGGGTTGGGTAAGACTGAGCAAAAGATTGTGCTTATAGATATTATATGGTGTGCTTTCCTTTATATTAGCTCTTATGTTAAGTATGGTTTCTGAAATCTAAAACCTGAGTCCACATTTAGAAGCAGGTTCCACCCAGAAATTTCATTTGGTCTTCCACCATCACGATGCCATGACAACCAGGGCATTTTTCAATAAGGAAGTGTGTCTGATTCTGAGTGAATCACCTCACAAGGCTTCAGTGCTTGGAAGGAAAGTCCTTGTACTCAAGTGAAAGATGAAAAATCCAACACCACAGATCAGTACACAAAGATGATTGAACCATCTTCAAAACACACTTTCAAAGGGGCTTGAACAAACGCAGCAACAACAACAACAACAAACAGGCAGGACCCTACAAGGCACAAAACAGAGGCCAAGCTCATCTGCAGCCTGGGCTTCCCCTACTGATGGTGGTGGCAGGAAATGTTTGGCGGATGCAACTGTGCAAACTGAGACTGGGAAGACAGGGTGAGCTACCAGGGCGACTCTGCTGGCTGTACTTCTTATCCGGATTGACAGCAGGATGTGGGGGCTCCTGGTCAGCCAGGAGGAGGAGGATGCAGCCCACAGTTCGTTCACTAGCCAGAGCCGCCTTACCTGCAGGTGGCTGACAATACAGTAGGGCTCTGGTTTGTGCAGTCCGCATGTCGAGGTCACTGAGAGTTTTTGAGCTCGGCCGATGAGAAGGTCGCCAGTGGCAGGGTAGCAGCTGCCTTCTGCACAGCCATAGCTGAACTCTGGTTCCTGAGCACATACTTGGGTACCCCAAAGGGCTACAGGAGGGAAAAGCGACAACGTTAGAGGGAAGGAGGAAGAAAGCATGGAACAAGCCAGAGCAAAAGAAAAACATCAGGAGAGGCAGACAGCGAGGATTCAGAAGGAAGGAGAAAACACAGAAGAGAAATGAGAGCAAGAGTGGCCAGGAAAGCCGGGACAAGAGAAGGGCGAGGAAAGAAAACCAGACAGGTCATTAGGTTTGACCTGTAGTCAGATGAGCGAATCATCTAGGAAATCCACCCGACTCTTTTGTCTACTCTGTTCTGCCCCAGACAGGCAGCCCCTTCGCGACCCGGCCACTTGGACATGCCTGGGCCAGGGCGCAGTGAGGTTGACCCCGCCACGCGCTGCACACCCGCACCCGTGTGCACATGACAGTGTCCGAATTCTCGGTGTGAGTGTGGGAAATCTGTGGGCGTCGGGACACAAGAATATGTACTCGTGCACGCGCCAGGGTCACCCGCAACCGCGTCGGGGTGAGGCATTGCGTTTGCTGTAAAAGCCGATTCCCTGAGCTAGAGGCGGCCGGTGTGTCTCTGCAGTTCGGCAGTGGCTTCAACACTTCGCCATTCCAGCAAAGCACCCCGGCCCAGCTCTTCATGGTACCACCCCGAGACAAACATCGATAATTAATTAAAGCCACATGGCCCCAAACTGTTCCCAAGACGAAGCCTGCTCTGGGCTCTGACACTTTCGTGCGTAATGGGTTTTTCGAGGATCCTCCGCAGCCTGCCCAGCCACGCCAGGGAGCCTGCCTTTGGCGGTGGGGAAACAGCCCGAACTGGTAGAGGGTGCAAAGCCCCGGAGCGATCGCCTCGGAAGTCCCCAGGACGCGTGCGAGTCTTCGACCACCACCGAGACGAGAGCTGTGGCGATCGATCCCAGATGCGTTATTTCCAAATCGTCCCTCTCTCCTGATCCCGCAGGGCTCTCTTCAAAGCAGGAGCGAACCAGTTTGGGGGTTTTCTTTCCTAATGCCCGAGCACCCCCCCTCCCAAACCCTTCGTCTGAGTTACCTAGGACACCGAAGGTGAACACCTGGAGCAGCCCCATGTCCGGTCTCTGCAGCCGAAGGGACGCGGCAGGGGAAGGAGGACGCCGTACAGAAGCTGCCTGCCTTCCTGTCTTCCTTTCTGGAGAGGTAGAGGGGGGAAAAGGCAAATGTTAAGAGAGAGGAGAGGGCCCTTCCATTTCCTGCAGCTCCCACAGAAGCGGAGTGCTGGGCCGAGGAAGGGGTCAAATCGTTCAGCTATTTTGTTCTCCTCACCCGGCTGGGCGAGCGCTCCAGCGGCTCCTGGCAGCCCACCGGCCCAAAGAAGGGAATTACAAACTTTCGCCTTGGGAGGAACCGAGGGAGGCGCCTCTGCTCATGCGCACACGGAGAGCGGGGGTGGAGGATAGGGTAGGGGGATGGAGGGGGCGGGAGGCAGCAAGTTGGCGGGGGGAGGGTAAGGGGGTGGGGGCTGAGGTTCGGGTCCCACCTCCCTAGGCGCCTTTTTTGTTTTAGGCAGTGTCTGCGGTCGCAGTAGGGCTTTGGTGCTTCCAGTTTCCAGCGTGGACCGGCGGGTTCACTCCTGGGCGCGCTTCCCGAGCGGAGCGCGTTGGGGAGGGATACGTTGGGGCTGGTCCTAGAGGTAGATGAGCAGGTCTGCGGGCAAAGGAGGCCAGTAGACCTACCGCCGACTCACACATTTACATTTGTAAGAAGTGAGTCACGAAGTGTGCCCAAGGCTAAGAACTCTGGCACCTAGCTCTAGGGGAAGGTGGGTTGGGTTAAGCTATTAGAAAGAGGGTCCACCTGTCTGGTTCTTAGGAACTTAAGCATCGTTTCCCGACATCTCAGGATGAAAGAGAGCTTTGCGTGGGTGCTACATGAGTGGTGTTCTCATATTTCATAGGAAGGATACCATTAGCTGCACATTTTTTCGCATGAATTTATTCTGGACATACCTACTAGTCTCTGCCACCCAGGACCTCATGGCTCTGAATTATCAGTCTGTCCAAACATACACAAAGTTAATAGCCCACATCTTACCCAAACCCAGGTAAGTTCTTGATTTCCTTTTCCCACCTCAGGGTAGAAAGGTTGACAGTCAGGAAGCTGGAGGTTTTTGATGAGACGCCCTTCTCGTTACTACAAAACTGCTAGTAACTCCACCATTTGCAAGTGTCGAGGTCAGATGAGGGCTCTAAAGAAGCCTCTCATAGCACTGTGTGGTTAAGTGGGGGTAACATACAGACCCCAAATCTTCCTAAGATGCCAATTCAGTTGCCTTAAAGCTTTCCTTAGTCCTGCCCGGATAAATGTTCCTGGAATGAGGGGAGTGTAAGTCAGTTGTTAGGCTAGTTTGATTGTTTTCCAGCTATCTCAAGAAGGAGTTGAGTGGCTGATTGGTCAGTTTTTAACTTAGCTTCAATTAGTTAGGCCTAGGGAAGTTTATAGCCATTAGACCATAGAATAAACTGTTTTCCGAGTTTAGAAATGTGTATTAATTATTCACCAAATAGCACTTACCTGCTGCAGTTTCCCCAGCCTCTCAGATGCTTGGGATCCTCTAGGACTCGCTGCACAGCCTGCAGGGCACTGAGAGAGTACCCTACTATTAAGGGTCTACTACTACAACGGAGGTCTATAGACATCAAGAGAAAAGTAGTCAAATGCAAATCTCTTTTCTCCTTGTTCAGCTTTTCAGGGCCCTGGACCAAAGTTTTATATTAGCTTTTCATATACCCCAGTTGCAAATGCCATTCCATTCAGTTCCTCTTCTCTGAGACTGTCCTTTGCTGCACTAGCAGACAATCCTCCTGCCACCTGCTCTTGGTCAGTGTCCTCTCTCTTTGCAAAGGATTAGTTGTCTTCAGCACTCTTCAAGAGACAGGCTGCTGTCCTGACCGCCTCAGTCACCCGAGTCAATTTAATACTATGCAAAAAAAGAAAGGGGGTTATTTGTGTTTGCATGTGGTGATTGTACACACCTGGAGGACAGCAGTTGAGGTCCAGTGTCTTTCTGAGTTGTTCTCCTTATTTATTGAGACAGTGTCTCATTGAGTCTGGAGGTCACCTTGTACTTCCCTCCTCTTATCTCCTAAGAGCAATGTGCTCACATAAGAACCTGCTGGATTCCTTCCATCTTTATTGGAAGTCAAAGGAGCCCTGACTTTACTTCAGACACCCCTATCCTCCAGATCTTCCTCTCTGCAGCCCAGGCTCTTGTCCTTGGGTTATCTGTTTCCTCACAGTTTCTTCTTTGCCTCACTAGAGTCCTACCTGCCTTCATCTCCACCATACTACACATACACACACAACTTGTGGTCCTCTTTAGGGGCATATACTTGGTGGTGATCGCACCCTTCCACTTTAAGACTCCTTTAGTCCTGGCTTCTAGGACACACTTCTGAATGTTTCTTATTGGATTTGACACTTTTCCATTTCTCTTGACCATCTCTGATCCCTTAAACACCAGTGTTCCTAAAGGTTATATCTTCATCATTTCTTTCCCCCATACATGTTCCTTCATATCCAGGGACTCAACCAACTGGCCTTGTTGAATCCACATTTGTCCCCAGTATCTGGCTCAGAATTTGCACCTGGTTTCTTACAGACCACCAATTAGCTCTGCTTTGCTGATGAATAGATACATAAAATTCGTGCAAAACTGAGCTCATCTCTCCACCCACCCTTAGAGAACAAGATAAGTTATTTCTCATTTGGATTATTTGTGCTATGGTTCACCCCTTACCTCCAGACAGAAACCTAGGCATAGCGCTGGCGTAACTAGTAGGGCACAAATTTGGAACTCCTTTATCGTTACAACAGTGACCACAGAGCACAGGGCTTTCCTGAATGTAACTGTATAAATCACATGTCAATGAAACCAGCCTAGCTTTTAAATCATGGATACATCTCTTTCGCCCTCTCCCTTGACCCAATTGTGAGGTCCTGCTATGATTTCCTAGCAACTAGCTAGCTGCCATGTCCCCCTTGGTATTGTTCTTATTTCCAGTTCTTCTCCTCTCCAGTCAGCTCCTCCTTAGCACTCACAGGAGTCTTCAGAGATACAGGCTTGATCATATTATCTCTTCTTCAAAAGCTATAGAGTACTTCTTTATGACTCTCTGCTCATGGGCCCTCAATAGTGACTTAGTTGCACTTCCACATAGCTTTTTACACACCCTTTCCTCTTCCAGCACTATGCCTGATGCTGCATATGTGACACAGTGCTGTAACTATGTGCTTACGTGCTTATCTCTCTCCCTGGAGACAATAAGGTAAGGACAAGTAAAATACCCCCCCCCCCCCAACACACACACACTGGCTAGAATACCACCAGGCCCATTATAGATGCTCAGTAAACAGTTTTTAATTAAACTAAAGACTAGTCTGTTTTTAAAACAGCCTTAATTCATGTATGTCCACCTCTTAGTTATCTACTATGAATTTGTTTCTGGTCAGAAAATATCACTGCCCACTTGAATTTGTGTTAGGAATACTTCCAAATTTTACACATGAACAAATTCTTGCAGCATGGATCAAGAACAGAGAGGGAAAACAAGGAAAAAGAGATCATGATAAATGAAGACCCCATGGGAATAGGAAGAAGCAAAGTGCTAGAGAGGTCCCCAGAAATCCACAAAGATACCTCCACAATAGACTACTGGCAATGGTCGAGAGAAAACCCGAACTGACCTACTCTGGTGATAGGATGGCCAAACACCCTAACTGTTGTGCTAGAAATTTCATCCAATGACTGATGGAAGCAGATGCAGAGATCCACGGTCAGGCCCCAGGTGGAGCTCCGGGAGTCCAATCGGCAAGAAAGAGGAGGGATTGTATGAGCGAGAGATGTTGAGACCAAGATTGGAAAAACCACAGGGACAAATAGCCAAACTAGTGGAAACACATGAACTGTGAACCAATAGCTGAGGAGCCCCCAAATGGATCAGGCCCTCTGGATAAGTGAGACAGTTGGATAGCTTGAACTGTTTGGGAGGAACCCAGGCAGTGGGACTGGGACCTATCTTTAGTGCATGAGCTGGCTGTTTGGAACCTGGGGCCTATGCAGGGACACTTTGCTCAGCCTGGGAGGAGGGGACTGGACCTGCCTGGACTGAATCTACCAGGTTGAGCTGAATACCCAGAGGAGTCCTTGCCCTGGAGGAGATGGGAATGGGGGGGTGGGCTGAAGGGAGAGCAAAGGGGTGGGGGAGGGGCAGGAGGAGGGAGGACAGGGAAATCTGTGGCTGATATGTAAAATTAAATCAAATTACAAGATAAAAAAATACAGATTAATAATTAGTCTTCTCTGATAGTTAAACTTATAGTCATGTTAAGTTTTCTAGGTATACATAGACATAATTCAATTAGGTAGGTAATCTTCACACACTTCAAAGACCTACAGAATATGGCATTTAAAATGTTTTAAAAACTTAGACTTTCTGAACAGTGAGACACATCTGCTCCTGGCAGCACCTATTTACTTCAAAGCAAAAGATGGGTGTCAAAGACACTCTGTATGGAGTTTATCTTCTTCTTGGAAAAAATAACCATTTGGGAAAGAAACTGTTCTTGCCTGGACTGCTTAAAAAAATGTATTGACTGGACATGCAGGACCCATAGGAAGATAACCACTGAACTTTGCTTGGCAAAATTGTGCTTCAGGTTCCTGCTTCACAGAGGAAACTGCCAGACATTTTACAGGACACAGAGAGAAGTGACTGAGAATCTCTAGGCCTGTGGGCTGAAGATAGATGCCCCAACTTTACAGAGGAACTTTGGATGACTGTCCAGGCTGCCAGCTGTCTCTGTCTACTCTCACAAGACTCCCAAAAGTTGCTTGCGTCCTTTTCCCATTTCTCAGGTAATATTATATCCTTCTGGGGTCTTTGATGTAGTTGAAGACTAGATAGTTATAATTTCCTTAGTTATGATAAAAGATAAGTTAGAGATGAAACCTTAGACTCACAAATATAGGATAGATAGACTATCTTCTTTAATTTTGCCAAATACAAATAGACTAGATATTATAAATAGACTAGATATTATAACTATAATTCTTGCTTGATAATTGTTTTGTTATATGTAATTTTACTATGTTAAAGTTAAAATCTTCCTTTTTGAAAAAAAAAGAAAAGGGGAAGTGCTGTGAATATCTGTATGCTGTGAATGTGTTGCTCTGATTGGGTGATAAATAAAATGCTGATTGGCCAGTAGCCAGGCAGGAAGTATGGTATAGGCGGGATAAGCAGAAAGGAGAATGCTGGGAAGTGGAAGGCTGAGTCAGGAGAAGCTGCCAGCTGCCACCACCATGAGAAGTAAGATGTAAAGTTACCGGTAAGCCCTGAGCCGTGTGGCAAGGTATAGATTTATAGAAAAGGGTTAATTTAAGATATAAGAACTGGATAGCAAGAAGCCTGAGCCATTAGGCCAAACAGTTTAAATAATAAAAAAAAATTCTTGCAGCGTATTATATTTTATGCAACTTCCTTGATTTCTGAAGATGTTGTAAGTTCAGGAGTGGATGTCTTGTTAGTAAGCCTGCTCAGGGCTTCACTCTGGGTCTCAACATGTTTACTCATACTCACCTGCCTCCATCCCTGGAGAGCTCTCTGATTGGGATTGGCAGATAGAATTGCAAATTATTGGCTATTTGTCTCAAAGAATGTGGGACAGTTATCTCCTGGAGGCATTTATTATTTCCCCTTGAAAATCTTCCACCAAGAATCATTTTCAAGGTCATCTTCATTTCACAGTATTTAAATGCCAAGTATGTGTCTCATCTTACATTCTGATTAACAGTGAAGCATCAAGGACTTTGCATTCAAGACTTTGATCTTTAGATAGGATATTTATATAAGCTTGTTCTTAAAAAAAGTATTGGATTTTTACTGCTTTGGAAATTAAATTGAAGTGTGTTTCTAGAGATTCAGAATTGATATCTCTCTCTCTTTCACACACACACACACACACACACACACACACACACAAGTTCTTAGGTCTTGCGTGTCTATTTTTAGAAAAAATATGAATAATCACACTTTATTTGGCTAAGGAGAAAAATAACCAACACCACCTGACTTACTTAATTTCAGGAATACAGAATTTCACTTACAAACCAATTCTTGTGTATTGTAGTTCTTACAACTTCCTTGGTTTCTGAACATGTTACAGGTTTGGGAGGCAACAGTCAGATGTCACAGGTACCTTTGTGCATACCCCTTCTTTGTGCATATGGTTTGAGGTATTTTAAAAGAGAATGTCTCCCATAGGCTTAAGTATTTGAATACTTGGTTCCCAGTTGATAGCACTGTTTGTGGAAGTTTAGGAAGTATGGCCTTGCTGGAGGAAATATGTCACTAGAGATGAGCTTTGAGATTTCATAACCTCATCCCATTTCTAGTTCCCTTTCTCTGCTTCCTGATTGGATTTGAAGATGTGATCTTTTAGCTTCCTGCTCCTAACACCATGCCCGTGTTTGTTGCATACTTTCTCATCATGACAAACTCTTACCACTGGAACTATAAGCCCAAATAAACTCTTTCTTCTATAAGTTGCCTTGGTCATGGTGTTTTATCACAGCAAAGGAAAAGTAACTACTATGTCCCTTTTATTCCATACAGATCACTACTCCACCGTGTTTTACAAAATGGCCTTGTCCCTGGGAACTCTTTGAAGGCAAAGTCTGTATTTTGTTTAATGTTGTATTCCTATCAGGGAAGTGTTTCTAGTGTATAATAGATATTGAATAGCATTTGTTGGATGAATAAATACACTGAATACTCTTTCTTTCACTGCTTAGAGATCACACAGGCACATTACTGTCATCCTCCATCATATAGAAAGTATAGACGGGTCATGGCATGCAGTGTCTCAAGCTTTATAATAGAAGTTGTTTTTGTGCTTGTGTTTTTTATATCAAGTCTCTCTTCCTCTGGCAATTTCCCTTGGATAACCTTGAGGTACTAGTCCTCTTCATTTCAGCCCAAATGTTCCAATGGTGTTCAGCCATTATGACCTTCATTCTTCCAGAGATTGGTTCAGAGATGGCTGTGAAACTCACATTTTCAAGTTACAGTGACTCTGAAATTGTGTATGTGTGTGAATTCCTAGGAAGAAACTCTCTCTTAGTCCTGTAACTTAGAGTTTTGTAGCTGTCATCTTGCAAAGATGGAGGCTGCTTGAGCTTGGAGTCAACACTGAAGAAAGCAGAAGATGTATCTTTTTTTTTAATAAAAAAAAGGGTTGTTTATTTATTTATTTATTTATTTATTTATTTATTTATTTATTTATTTATTTTTGATGTACATTGGTGTTTGGCCTGCATGTATGTCAGTGAGAGTGTTGGATCTTTTGGAACTGGGGTTACAGACAGTTGTGAGCTGCCATGTGGGTGTTGTGAATTGAACCTGGGTCTTCTAGGAAGGGCAGCCAGTACTCTTAACTGTTGAGCCATCTCTCCAACCCCTAAAAGGTATATCTTAAGGATCACCTTAAGGTGTCTTGATTCAGCTGTACCTGAAGTCAGATTCTTCCCTCAACTGCTTAGTATTTTTGGATGTATAACATGAGTGAGGAACAAATTTGGTCTTAACTTAAGATTTAAGCAGCTTTCTTTTACTGCAATGGAGCAGAGTTTATACTATCTGAAGCTGTCAAATCTTTAATTAATTAATTAATTAATTTTTAAAATTTATTTATTTATTACATTTTTTTTGGTTTTTCAAGACAGGGTTTCTCTGTGTAGTTTTGGTGCCTGCCCTAGATCTTGCTCTGTAGACCAGGCTGGCCTGGAACTCACTGAAATCCTCCTGGCTCTGCCTCCTGAAGTAATGGGATTAAAGGCATGCACCACTGCTGCCCAGCCTGTCAAACTTTTATTAACACTTCCTTATAAATGGCCATCTATCTACAGAGCATTGCAAAAGAGGTATCTCAATTGAGAGTACCCAAGTCTGCACAAGAATGCTTTAAGACAGTCACTAAAGTGGACATTTAGATATCATCCAAGCTTTTCAGGCTTTTGCAAGTCTGCACACCAGTTGCATTTCACTTCCCACGAAGATGGCAAGATCCAGTCTGGAATAACTTTCTTTTCTTTTTTTTTTTAAAGACTGATTGATTGATTGATTGATTGGTGCATCTGTGTGAGTGAATGTGCATTTATGTGTGCTAGTGCTGGAACTTATGTGCTCATGTGGACTCTACTTTGTAGAAATTAGAAGAGGGTGCTTGTGTCCTATCACTCTCCACCTGTTAATTTGAAGCAAGGTCTCTCTCTCTCTCTCTCTCTCTCTCTCTCTCTCTCTCTCTCTCTCTCTCCTTTTCTCTCTGAACTCAGAGCTGATATTTTCTTGCTAGGCAGGAAATTATCAGGCCCTAGTAATCCCCTTGTCTTGGCCCTGGGCAGAGCTGAGGTTACAGGGGTGGGCTGGAGTCGAATTGATGTGTAGATCCTGGTCCTCATGATTGCACAATAAGCTGAGCCATTTCTCCAGCCCACTTTCACTTCTTTTATGACAGTGAATTCCATCACCTTTTCCTGCCCCAAAGTTATAATCTTAACATTCAGCAAGAATACCACAGAAACCATATAAATGGGGCAAGTTTCTTCAGTTCACTGTTTACTCTTTGTTTATGGATTTGAGTACCTGGTTGCTAAGTTGGCTCTTTAAAAATAAGTCACAGAGACTGATGTCTGAGGTGGGGCTAGAAAGCTGTAGGAAGCTTTTTTAGGGAAACTTTAAAAAGTGGATTCATAAAGATTAACATAAATGTAGCTAGCTAAACACTTAAGACATGAATATAGCCATCAACTCTAGCTTAATGTGCTCTGGATTCTATCTTTGCTTTTATTCATGAGTGACTCACCATGTTTACTGAAAAACACCCTTAGAAGATTGAACAAGCAGCTAATTATTAACTATGTGGTGGATGCTAAAATTTACAGAGGAAAGCAACTTAAAATGAAGTTTAGTGGCTTCACCTTTTAAAACAATCCAACTAAATTTTTATTTTAAAGATAGTTTCCAAAAATTTTATTTGGGTTGTTGGGACCTGCCTTTTCCAGCTCTGTAAGATGCTAAAACCCATAAAAGGCAGAGGAAAAGATGCCAACTGTCCTTATTCCCATATCTAAAGTTTTAATTTTTCCTTTACTTTGTTTTTTAATCCAGACTTTGTCTTTATTTGAAAGGTTAAGAGCAGGCTTTCCATGTGCACCTGAATCCTCCTATGCCTCCCCACTGCTCCAAGTGCACAAAGGGAGTCCTAAGGAATGCAAAGACTTAAAAAAAAAACACAACAAATTCTGCCTATGGTTTAAACTAGTTGGATTCAGGGCATGTCTTTGTATCAGATGCTCAAAGTGACAGGTTGTAACCAAAAGAGTAGATTAGACTGCCATAGAGTTCTGGGTTGTTAATTATTACCTGGGGTCATTCAGTCTGGCTTTCATTAGCAAGCTGAACAGTCTGTTAACTATTTGTGGTTTATAGCAGAACAGATTATAATTCCCAGTCTAGTACTTGTTCCCTGGGAAAAACAACATCTTTGCCCTGAGTGTGCTTCTGAAGTGATAGCAATGTTAGTAGAAGCCATGTCCTCTCTCAGGCAGTGGCAGGCCTGCCCCACCTCTGCCATAATGCCTTTGGCCTTTTAGATGAGTTAAGGCTCTAACCACAGTACACCTGAAAGAAAGGGCTATCACTCTGGAAAGAGCATTTATTTCCTCACAGGTGCCCTGCTTGTTCCTGCTAAGGCTGTTAATCAGATTGAGGGAGGCCAGCCCACCTGAGCCCAGGGGCCCATTTTTAATCGCATCAGAAAACAGCCACTGCTATGTTTCACTCCAGAATTACATTTTATTTATCCATCCTTCAGTTGAGGACATCTAGATTGCTTTCAGTTTTTTACTTTTTTAAAATTTATTTTTTAAATTTTATATGCATTGTTGTTTTTGCCTGTATGTATGTCTGTGTGAAGGTTTCAGGAGTTACAGACAATTGTTAGCTGCCATATAGGTACTAGGAATTGAATCTGGGTCCTCTGGAAAAGCAATCAGTGCTCTTAGCCGCTTAGCCATCTCTCCAGCTCCCCAGTTTCTGACTAGTATGAATAAAGCTGCTATGAACATAGTTGAGCAAGTGTCCTTGTGATAGGATGGAGAAACCTTTGGAGTTGTAAACCAGGAGTGGTATAGCTGGGTCTTAAGTTAGATTGATTTCCAGTTTTCTGAGAAACCATCATATTGATTTCCAAAGTAGCTGTATACATTTACATTCCCACCAGCAGTGGAGGAGTGTTCCTCTTGCTCCACATCCTTACCAGCATGAGCATGTGTTTTTGATCTTAGCTATTCTGACAGGTGTAAAATGGAATCTCAGAGTCATTTTGATTTGCATTTCCCTGATATCTAAGGATGTTCAACTTTTCTTTATGTGTTTCTCAGCCATTTTAGATTACTCGATTGAGAATTCTCTGTTTAGATCTGTGCCCCATTTTTTAATTGGATTATTTAGTTTGTTGATGTCTAGTTTCATGAGTTCTTTATATAATTTGAAAACTAGCACCCTGTCAGATGTGGAGTTGGTGAAAATCTTTCCCCATTCTGTGGGCTGCCATTTTGTCCTGTTGATGGTGTCCTTTGCCTTACAGAAGCTTTTCAGTTTCATGAGGTCTCATTTATTAATTGTTGATCTTAGTGGATGTAGTATTGGTGTTCTGTTCAGGAAGTTGTCTCCTGTCCCAATGCATTTAAGGCTATTCACCAATTTCTCTTCTATCAGGTTTAATGTATCTGGTTTTATGTTGAGATCTTTGATCCTCTTGGACTTGAGTTTTGGGCAGAGTAATAGATATAGATTTATTTGCATTCTTCTGCATGTCAACATCCAGTTATACCAGCATCATTTGTTGAAGATGCTTTCTCTTTTCCATTTTATATTTCTGGCTTCTTTTATCAAAAATCAGGTGTCCAGGGCTGGAGAGATGGCTCAGAGGTTAAGAGCACTGCTTGCTCTTCCAAAGGTCCTGAGTTCAATTCCCAGCAACCACATGGAGGCTCACAACCATCTGTAATGAGATCTGGCGCCCTCTTCTGGTCTGCAGGGATACATGCAGGCAGAATACTGTATACATAATAAATAAATAAATCTTTAAAAAAAAAATCAGGTGTCCATAGGTGTGTGTTTTTACATCTCAGTCTTCAATTCGATTCCATTGATCAACATGTATATTTTCATGCCAATACCATGAAGTTTTTATAACTACAGCTCTGTAGTACAGCCTGAAATCAGGAATGGTGATACCTCCAGAAGTTCTTTTACTGTATAGGATTGTTTTAGCTGTTCTGGGTTTTTTGTTTTTCTATATGAAGTTGAGTATTGTTCTTTCAAGTTCTGTAAAGAATTTTGTTGGAATTTTGATGGGGATTGCATTGAATCTGCAGATTGCTTTTGGTAGGATGACCATTTTTATTGTGTTTTTTGTTTGTTTGTTTTCTTAAGACAGGGTTTCTCTTTGTAACAGCCCTAGCTGTCCTGGAATTTACTTTGTAGATCAGGCTAGTCTCGAACTCACAGAGATCCACCTGCTTCTGCCTCCTGAGTGCTGGGTATAAAGGCATGTGCCACCATGCCCGGCTTCATTTTTACCATGTTAATCCTACCAATCCATGAGCATGGGAGATATTTCAATTTCCTGATATCTTCTTCAATTTCTTTCTTCAAAGATTTAAAGTTTTTATCACAGGTCTTTCACTTGCTTGGTGTGTTAGAGATTTTATTGCTGTGAAGAGACACCATGACTATGGCAACTGTTATAACGGAAAAACATTTAATTGGGGGTGGCTTACATTTTCAGTTTAGTCGGTTATCATCATGCTACAACGTGGTGGCGTGCAAGCAGACATAGTGCTGGAGAAGGAGCTGAGAGTCCTACATCTTGACCTGCAAGCAACAGAAAGTGGTCTGAGTATCGTACTTAGCATAACTTGAGCATAGGAGACCTCAAAACCTGCCCCACAGTGACACACTTCCTCCAACAAGGCCATACCTACTTTAGCAAGGCCACACATCCAAATAGTGCCACTTCCTATGAGCTTATAGGGACAAATTACATTTAAGCTACCATACTTGGTTAGAGTTATCCCAAGATATTTTATATTATTTGTGGCTATTATGAAGGGTATTATTTCCCTGATTTCTTTCGCAGCCCATATTTCATTTGTATAAAAAAGAGATACGGATTTTTTTTTAATTTAATCTTGTATCTAGTCATTTTGCTGAAGGTGTTTATCAGCTGTAGGAGTTCCCTGGTAGAATTTTTGGGGTTACCTATATATACTATTATATCATCTGCAAATAGCAATACTTTGACTTCTTCCTTTGCAATTTGTATCCCCTTGGTCTCCTTCAGTTGTCTTACTGCTCTAGATAGAATTTCAAGTACTATATTGAATAGATATGGAGAGAGTGGACAGCTTTGTCTTATTCATGATTTTAGTGGAATTGCTTTGAGTTTATCTCTATTTAATTTGATGTTGGCTGTTGGCTTGGTGTAAATTGCCTTTATTATGTTAGGTATGTTCCTTGTATCCCTGATCCCTAAGACTTTTATCATGAAGGAGTATTGGATTTTGTCAAAAGTTTTTTTCGGTATCTACTGAGATGGTATGTTTTTTTTTTTTTCCCTTTCAGATTGTTTATATGATGGATTACATTGCCAGATTTTTATATGTTGAAACATTTCTGAATCTCTAGGATGAAGCCTAGTTGATCATGGTGACTGGTCTTTTTGATGTGTTCTTGGATTCAGTTTTTGAGTATTTTATTGAGTATTTTTGCTTTAATGTTCGTGAGGGAAAGTGGTCTATAATTCTTTCTTTGTTGAATATTTGTGTGGTTTAAGTATCAGGGTGACTGTAGCATTATAAAGTGAATTTGGGAATGCTCCTTCTGTTTCTGTTTTGTGCATTAATTTGAAGAGTATTAATATTAGTTCTTTGTTGAAAGTCTAGTAGAATTCTGCAATCAAACCGTCTGGCCCTGGGCATTTTTTTGGTTGGGAGATTTTTAATGACTGCTTCTATATCCTTAGGGGTTATAGGTCTATTTAAATTATTAATCTGATTCTGATTTAACTTTGGTAAGTGATACCTATCAAGAAAATTGCCCCTTTCTTTTAGATTTTCCAATTTTGTGGCGTACAGGTTTTTGAAGTATGACCTAATGATTCTTTGGATTTCCACAGTGTCTGTTATGTCCCCCTTTTCGTTTCTGATTTTGTTAATTTTGATATTCTCTCACTGTCTTTTAGTTAGTTTGGATAAGGGTTTGTCTATCTTATTGATTTTTTTCAAAGAACCAACTTTGTGTTTCATTGCTCTGTGCTATTCTCTTTGTTCATTGGTTTCAGCCTCAGTTTGATTATTTCCTGCTGTCTGTTCTTGCAAGGTGAGTTTGCTTCTTTTGGTTCTAGAACTTTCAGATGTGCTGTTAAGTTGCTAGTATGAAATCTCCAAATTCTTTGTGGAGGCACTTAGTGCTATGAACTTTCCTGTTAGCACTGCTTTCATTGTGTCCCCATAAGTTTGGGTATGTTGTACATTCATTTTCATTGGATTCTAGGATGTCTTTAATTTCTTTCTTTATTTCTTCCTTGTCCCAGTGGTCATTCAGTAAAAAGTTATTCAGTTTCCATGAGTTTGTAGACTTTCTGTTGTTGTTGAAATTCAGCTTTAATCCATGGTGGGGTTATTTCAGTGTTCTTATATCTGTTGAGACTTGCTTTGTGACTGAATATGAATTTTGGAAAATGTTCCATGAGGTACTGAGAAGAAGGTATATTCTTTTGTGTTTAGGTGAAATGTTCTGTAGATATCTATTAAGTCCATTTCATTCATAATGTCTGTTAGGTCTATTATTTCTCTGTTTGGTTTTTGTCTGGATGACTTGTCCAATGGTGAGATTGGGATATTGAAGTCTCCCACTATTGATGTGTGAGGTTCGATGGGTGATTTAAGCTTTAGTAGTGTTTCTTTTACAAATGTGGGTGCCCTTGCATTTGAGGCATAGATGTTAAGAACTGAAACATCATCTTGGCGGATGTTTTCCTTGATGAATATGAAATGTCTTTCCCCATCTCTTTTGATTAATTTTGGTTTAATATCTATTCTCTTAGCTATTAGAATAGCTACACCAGCTTGCTTGTTCATTTGCTTGAAATATCTTTTTCCAGTTCTTTACTCTGAAGTAATGTCTATCTTTGATATTGAAGTGTGTTTCTTTTATGCAGCAAAAGGATGGGTCTTGTTTTTGTACCCATTCTGTTACCCTGTGTCTTTTTATTGGGGAATCGAGACCATTGATATTGAGAGATATTAATGACCAATGATTGTTAATTCCAATTATTTAGTTGTTGTTGTTGGGGGTGGTTTTGTGTGTGTGTGTGTGTGTGTGTGTGTGTGTGTGTGTGTTTCCCTTCTTTGGGTTTTGTTGATGTGGGATTATTTACTTCCTGTGTTTTCATGGATGTAATTAAGCTCCTTGGGATGGAGCTTCCTTGTAGTATCTTCTGTAGGGCTGGATTTATAGATGGATATTGTTTAAATTTGACTTTGTCATGAAATATCTTGTTTTCTCCATCTATGGTGATTGAAAATTTTGCTAGGTATAGCAGTCTGGGCTGGCATCTGTGGTCTCTTAGAGTCTGCAGGACATCTATCCAGGCCCTTCCGGCTTTTTGAGTCTCCCCTGAGAAGTCAGGTGTAATTCTTCTAGGTCTGCCTTTATATGTTACTTGGCTTTTTTCCCTTGCTACTTTCAATATTCTTTCTCTGTTCTGTGTGTTTAGTGTTATGTAACAAGGGGACTTTCTTTTCTGGTCCAATCTATTTGGTGTTCTGTAAGTTTCTTGTACCTTCATAGGCATGTCCTTCTTTAGGTTAGGGTCATTTTTTTTCTATGATTTTGTTAAAAATATTTTCTGGGTTTTTGAGCTGGGATTGTTCTTCTTCTTCTATTGTTATCATTCTTAGGTTTGGTCTTTTCATAGTGTCCCAGATTGCCTAGATGTTTTGTGTTAGGAATTTTTTAGATTTAACATTTTCTTTGACAGATGAATCTATTTCTTCTATCATATCTTCAATGCATAAGAGTTTCTTGTCCAGCTCTTGTATTCTGTTGGTGATGCTTGCATCTATCATTCTTGTTTGCTTATTTAGATTTTTTCCATTTCCAGAATTCTCTCAGTTTGTGTTTTCTTTATTGCTTTTATTTCCATTTTCAGGTCTTGAACAGTTTCCTTTGCCTGTGTATTTGTTTTCTCTTGGCTTTCTTGGCATTCTTTAAGGGATTTATTGATTTCCTCTAAGTTTTTGATTGTCCTTTCCTAAATTTCTCTAAGTTTTTTTTTTCATTTCCTCTTTAAGGACCTTTATCATCTTAATAAAGTTGTTTTTAAGATTGTTTTGTTGTGCTTCAGCTGCTTTGGAATACTCAGGTCTTGCTGTCACAGGATCGATGGGCTCTGGTGCTGCCACATTGCCCTGGCTGTTGTTGATTGTGTTCTTACATTGGCATTTAGGCATATGGGTTTGGATTGATTACAGCTGTAGGTGCTGATTTTTGAGTTTGTCTTTGTTGGATGGCTGTTTTGTTTCTTAGTTTCTGTTTCCTCTTCAGTCTTTTGGTTTATGGTCTGGATTTCTGGAGGCTGGTGTGACCTCTGATCCAGTAGGGAGTCTCTGTCCAAGTTGGGGCTGAACTTCTGGCAGCTAGCTTGGCCTTTGGTGTAGCAGGAGTTCTCTGCCTGAGTTGGGGGTGAGATATAGTGATGAGGAGGGAAGTAGGAATTGTGGGTACTGATTGGAGGGGATCTGCTGGTGGGCTGCCTATCTGTGGTTCTGGTGACAGATGTGGTCTCTGGTCCTATAGGGAGTCTCTGCATGAGTTCACTTCTCTGTTTTTTTTTTTTTTTTTTTTTTTTTTTTTGTTGCTTGACATGCACCTATTCTTCTGACTGGTGTGGTCTGCACTTGAGCAGGGGAAGGCTGCCTGAGTTGAGGGCAGGGGCCTGGCAGCCAGGTGGACAGTGAGGTGGAGTGAGAGCAGTGGAATGGGTCTTTGGGGACCTAATCTAGAGAGTGGGGCAGTTTAGCTGGCAGGCAGGTCCCTCACCTGCTCTTCTGACTCAGTATTTTTATTTTTAAGCAAGGAGAATGTATTTGTCTGAACTGGTAATCAAAGAAAAATTTTAACAACAAAGTTTGTTTTGAAGTAGAATATTTGCCATACTTTGAAGAAAGTGGGCTGAAGTACTACGCTGCAGTTCTTTCTCTGAAACAAAAATCCAAAGGCCCATGAAATTCAAATGCATCAGTCATTAGTGAGAAGTGCCCTCACATCCATGTTCCTCAGTTTTCTTATCAGTGAAACAGTACAAAGTTTAGACTCCTTTATCAGCATGCAGGTCTTTGAAATCTGATACATTTCCTGTCTATCAGCCTCCCTTCCCACCCAGCTCTAGCTCAATCATCTGCAAGTAGTATTCACCGCTTGCAAAACTAGAACCCTGCTTTTGATTCCCCTAATTCCTTTTATTTAAAATATCTTCTTTCTTTCCAAGCCAGTTTTTCCTTATTCCACAGCCAGCTTAGCACTGATGGCTATTCACATGTAGAACCTTCTCAATCCTACCCCAGGCATAGAAAGGACTTGGTCACATGCTAATTGGAGAGAAACTTTCTGAACAGTTCTAGAACAAATGAACCATAAATCCAGGCCTCTTAACCTCTGTTACTCACTGTTATGTCCCTGCACTAGCACAGAGCACAGTACACTGTAACTGTGCAGTGAGTGTCTGCTAACTTAACAAGTATGGTATGGATACAGTTTTTCTGTGTGTTATATTTTAAGTGCCTTGGGAACATATTAGAATAGCCAGTATATATGAGGTACTGACAGATGCTCATCAGGTAATTGTTGAGAGCATTCAGAATAAGGAACTAAATGCCTGGGGCTATACCCATTGAGCATTTGGAGAAGTCATTGACAGATGAGTCTTTCACCAGAATTCATCATGGCAATACGCATGAACACTTTTAAATGCACAGAGCACATTCACTTTTTGTAGTAGGATATACAAATGACAATTATTTTGCTCTACTCTGATTTAGATACATGGAATACTAATGTTTAAACTATGAATTCAACATAAGTTTGTACAGTGACTGCTTGGTACTATAATGAAGAGAGTATAATCTCTGTGAAGGCTACTAAGAAGTTACCCAACTAGTCATGTTGGAGCTCAAGTGGTGGCAGTTCAATGGTAAGTTAACATCCCCAGATACTAGCTGCTTTATCTGCAATGAGGTTCATAAGGACAATAGTGTAAACAGTTATTGACAAGATTAAACTATGCTTCTCTGGAAGGCAATCTGAAATACATATTAATTTAAAATACTCCGGATCTGATAGGAAAATGCACCAGACTACGCCTACAGTATTATTTCAGTACAGAAAAACTGGAAATAATACAAAATGTCTATCCCTGGGGGCTCATATAAAATAACTAAGTAATAAGATATCCAACAGTTGCCTAGAAATATAGGACCTGTTTCTTTAAGAGAAGTAGCTTCTAATAGTGGAAAAATCCTTAATTCATAATGGAGTAAAAACAACCGCTTATGGTGTCTTAATTAGGGTTTCTATTGCTGTGAAGAGACACCATGATCACAGCAACTCTTATAAAGGAAAACATCTAATTGGGGTGGCTTACATTTTTCAGAGGTTTAGTTCATCATCATCATAGTGCTGGAGAAAGGAGCTGAGAGTCCTACATCTTGACACATAAGCAACAGGAAATGGTTTGCCACACTGAGCAAAGATTGAGCATAGGAGACCTCAAAGCCCACCCCCATAGTGACGTACTTCCTCAAAAGGTCACACCTATTCTAACAAGGTCATACCTCCTAATAGTGTCAGTCCTTATGAGCATGGGGGCCAATTACATTCAAACTTCCATACATTTGGAGGAGTTAAGAGTACTTACTGCTCTTCCAAAAGGCCCAAGTTCTGTTCCCAGTATTAAATGTAACTATGGGGGATCTGATTGCTCTCCTTTGGCCTCCACAGGTACCCACATATAGGTAGCATATGCAAACATAGACTCATAATAATTAAAACAAACAAACAAAACCTTGCTGGGTGGTGGTGGCACATGACTTTAATTCTAGCACTTGGGAGGCATAGGCAAATGGATCTCTATGAGTTCAAGACCAGCCTGGTCTACAGAGTGAGTTCCAGGACAGCCATGGCTCCACAGAGAAACCCTGTCTCAAAAAACAAAAAACCAAACCAAACCAAACCAAAACAAAAAATCCAAAAAAACTAAATGAAGAAATCAAGCTTTCTAATGTTCTCTTAAAAATGCTAGTACTTTTTAATAAAAATTTGAGTTTGAACATGGAGTGTTATGGTCTGTTTTGGTTTGAATAAAATGTTAAAAGTAGCTATGATTGATTTTTGATAACCAAATTCCTTCATTCTTATATTCCAGTCTAATGGACATAGTAAAAAATGCCTTCTAGGTGTTTAAAAACAGCTTAGGAACTCTACTACACCCAAGGCTGCACCTGATAACCAGATCCCAATGACATCACTCACTCAAGATAACCAGACACAGTCCTAAAACCCCATGACGCCCATTGGACAATATACATAAGCAGAGACCAAAAACAATGCTTTGTTCTGCATATCTGGAGAGATGCCACCTTGATCTGCCCTGTAACTGGAGAATCTCCCCTGTGATCCTGACCCCTCCCATTAGAGACTTCTGCTAGAGACTGGACCTGACCTTCAGCTAAGTACCTCGCACAGGTGAGCAGCCTTAGGGAGATAGGCTTAGGACATTAGTTAGGAATTTAGAGTGTGAACCTTGTGTGATGACCCTCAATATAATAAAATACAACTTTTGTTCCACTAACTATGCATATCTACCTTTTTGCTCCCAACACAGTCAAAATATAGAAAGTTTTGTTTAGAGCAGAGACAGGTTTTTCTCCTGCTCCATGAAATGTGTTAATGTAAATATTCAAATCTTTCGTATAGTATTGCTCCCCAAAGTGGGTTAATAGGTTTTCTATTTTGTTAAGGAAATAAAGTTTAGAAACATCTATATATTTCTATACATTTGCTCTTTAGCCATCTGAACAGTGGAAGAATGCAGTCAAAATGATTTGAAAAAGAAACATGATTATTCTAAATATCTGGGGCTAGGGGTGTAACTCAATAGTAGAGCACTAGCTTGATATACATGAGACCTTGGGCTTAATCCCCAACATGACAAAACATATATACACACAAAATCCCCAAACTTATATCAATTATATCTAAAGAGATTGATATTCTAATACTGACTTATGAGAAATGTTAATTTTCTGTTTCCAGTGAAAGCAACTGTATTCTTAATCCTGACTACTCCATCTTTTCCATTCATGCTTTGCCTTCTTTAAAGAGTCACAGTGCAGTAAGACTGACACAAAACTGAACCTGGACATCATAAAGATCCACATCTGTTTATCTCTCGATACAGAATGTTTATACAGCTTTCCCAAGCTTTGAGTTTTTCCCATGGCACAAATCTTAGGAATTCCCAAACACTGGCTTGGTTGTCGGATTTACAGGCTCCATGTAACTTCTATTTCTAATTCTTTCCAGAGAGTTCACAAGAAAGAGATACTCTTAGTTGGCTCAATAAACTGAGACTCAAGAGTTAGATTCTTTCATAGAGTCATAATCTGGATTTCTGTTTGGGTTTTTGGAAAGTCCTAGAGATTTGTGGTATATGATACATAGCTACTGTTCTTTTCTGTTTGTTTGTTTGTTTGTTTTTCAAGACAGGGTTGCTTTATGTAGCTCTGGGTGTCCTGGAATTTGATTTGTAGACTATGCTGTCCTCAAACTCACAGAGATTCCCCCCTACCTCTGCCTCCCAAGTGCTGGGATTAAAGGCATGTGTCACCTTGCCCAGCCAGAGCCACTGGTTTAAACAAGTATTTCTTTTAGTAATTATGTGTGTGTAAATGTGTGTGTATAGTCTTCCTGCATAATCAAATAGATTTTATTGAAGCAATACATTCTGTAACATAAAACTTGATAATTTTGCTGTCTTTGTTATTTTAAGTGGAAGCCCATTTTTAAAAACTGAGTGGAGTGTTTTGAGGAATCTTAAAATAATTTCATCAAATGTGTTTAATAACTTAAAACTATATGTACCTTTGCTCAGTTGCCTATTCTCTAAAGACATACTGATCTCAAAAGATCATACAATTTTATTCAGTTATATTTCAAAGATAAAACCTTTCTAGTTGGTTAGCTTGTGTGCTATTTCTCTTTTTTGAGAACTACTTTATCAAGTATGGGAGCTGGATAGATGACTCAGCGGTAAAGAGTGCTTGCTGCTCTTCAGAGGACCTGAGTTTGGTTCCTAGCTCCTGTGTCAGGTGTCTCACAAACACTTCTAACTCCAATACCAGGGTATTTTACATCCTCTTCTGACCTCTGTGGGTAAACACACACACACACACACACACACACACACACACACACACACAAATAAAATTAAAATATAATTACTTTCTGTGAAATTCATCACATGTTCAAAATATTTAACTTACAACATTGGTCATTTACATAAAGAAATTAGTAACTTTAAGAAAATCTTACAAGTACATGTAAATATAATCCTTTATCTTTATAAATGTTTTTAGATATGTTCTTTAATTTTCTCTTAGCCGCATGGGGCAATCTGTTTTTGAATGGAAGCTGCTGGAATGGAAAGGAAAAGCTATCCATCCTTTCAGCTAAATAAACTCAACCCAGGAAGTACAGCTGGTGCCTGTCTGAGGCCATGACCTTCCTCAGGGACAACTCACCCTAATTTATGGTCAAGTGAGCTGGAAAATAGCAACAGTGTTTAACTTAACATAGGGAGCTGTGAAGGATGACTCGGTGCTAAGGGAAGAGGCTAGATCTGGGAGCAAGAGTGAGGAGTTGTGTGTACTTGGTTGGGAAACTAGAGGAAAGAATTAAAAAAAAAACTACTATAGTTATTATATCATCATCATTGTGCTGTGTATAGTATATGTGTATAGTATATGTATTTTATATGTGTGCATTGAGCCTAGGACTTGCAAGTGCACTGAGTCACATCCTCAGCCCTAAGAGAAAGGATATTGTCAAATTTTATCTATCTATCTATCTATCTATCTATCTATCTATCTATCTATCTATCTATCTATCTATCTATCTTCTATTTATTTTTGCAATGCTGGGAGCTGAACCTAAGGCTGGTGCTAGGGAAGTGTTCTAACAATGAGCTATATTCTGAGCCCTAGAAGAGAAGATTTTTAATGGCTCCTGTAAAGCATAGCTTCTTAAATTGTGGGTTTCAACCCCATGTAGGTCATGTAACTGAATGTTGTCATCACTGCAGGCTTTGTTCTAAACATGCAGCATGTGCAGTTTTACTGCACTTCGTCACACTCTGCAAGGCCAAGAAATGCTCCCTTGAACACCTTGACAGATTTCAGATTGATGTGCATCTCAAATTGCAATGTTTTTTGTTTTGTTTTATTTTTTTTACTATATGTACATATTTTCCTCACATTTATTCATATGTGTACATATTCACATGCACGACACAGCATACCTCCACAGTACATGTGGAGGTCAAAAGACAGTTTTCATGATTCAGTTCTCTTTTGCTACTGTGTGGGACCCAGGGATCCAACTCAGGTAGTCAGGCTTGGCAGCTTTACAGGCTGACCGCCTCCACAGCCTCATACATAAGTCTTCCATCTTTAAAGAAACATAATGGTTTAATTATAGAAATAAAGACCTTTGCTATTTTTCTTCCTCATTCTTCAGTATGTGAGTAACGATTTGTTCAAATTTGAATTGTATTTCTTAGAATGTTTGATTTTAACAGCTGCTGTTTGATTTGCTGCCTTGAATTTCACAGAACATCTTTAAATGAATTTTGACTTGAGGATTAGGACAGAATTTGTAATAATTTTTTCAATGTTTCTAATTACACATCTGCCATTTTGTACTATGAATTTGTGAAAAATGATTATTTTCAACATTGATGATTATAAATAAAAATATTGATCAACTCTAAAAAATGTTGATGATTCCCTACATCCTGTAGTAGCAAATGTTCAGCCAGCATTCAGCATTTTCCTTGTATATGTGTATGTGTGTAAGTATATGTGGCATATGTTTGCCACAGTGCATATGCAGAGATCAGAGGACAACCTCGTCTTCCATCTTGTTTGAGACAGAGTCTCTCTTGTTCATTGCTGTGTGCACCAGGCTAGCTGAGCCAGGAGCTTCCAGCAACTCTCCTGTCTTTGTCTCTCATCTCATGACAGGGGTGTGCTGGGCTTGTAGATGCCTGCATTACTGTGGTTAGATTTCTATGTGGGTTCTGCAGATCCAAACTCAGTCTGTCAAGGTTGAGTGGCAAGTGCTTTAACCACTGAACCATCCGTTGAGCTCCCATATAATTCTTTATGCAAAAAGAAATAGTATCTTGTTAGTATAAATCTGTTTTTTTTTCTGTAATAAATAGTAAAATTATATGTATATGACAGAATTTTTAATATGAATTTTTTAAAGATTTACTATCAGTAAATGTTTAATTTTTATAACTACTTCATGGACCTATATTCCTAGGGTTGTATAAAAATTTTTCTGACACAAAGAGTCATGAATGCAAACAGTTTAAGAATTTTGTTGTAAGGAATTCTAGTTATTGAGATGGGGACATTTTTTTGTCATAAGTGTATATCCTGTTCCATTTGACACATTCTGAATGCTGAGATAAAGATCTTAATAGTTCTCAGTGTAAACTTTTAGAGGCCTGGATCATGTGATGAACCAGTTTCTTGTGACAATTGAACATATTTTGTTCATTGATGGTCTGAGGACTTCCTGGGTTGCATCAATTTTTTGGTCAGTTTCTCTAAGTGATTAACATTGCTTTAAAGTGCTCTGTGCTAGGCTAACTTCTATGGGGGACAAAGAAAACGTGACTGAACACATGCCCTGAGTTGCCCTGGAACTTACTATCTGCTTAGCCAGATAAGCACATCAGCCAGCTGACAATGGAGAGGGTTAGAGGCTTTAGTTAGTTGAGCTATTGAATGTAGTGGCTGGGGCTCTCTGGGGCTTTTCTGTGAGGCAGGTTCATTAGACTGGGGAGATAGAGAGAGAGATAGACTGCAAGAACAATAGCGTCAGAGAGACTACTCCTCTGGGTGTGAGTTACACAATGTAAGAATCATGATGACTGAGGATTTCCTAGCCTTCATTCTCCCCAAAGCCTATCACATGAATTTAGCTTAGTCACCCTGGGAAGGGGACTAGATGTGAAAGTTAGCATTTTCCAGCTGAAGGAAATGTAGATGCACAAGGTTGAGGGCAGGATCTATACATATTACCTGGCCCTTGGTCCCCCATCCCCCTGAAGCAGGGAAACAGGACTTCCGCAATGGGCTAAAGAGGACTGGAGGCCTCTAATGTCCCAAAGATACCCATGAAGATGCGGCTCCAGCTGGTAAAGAGAGCAAATCACACAGCTTGAGCGGGAAGTATTTTCTTCTCATGCACAAGCCTGCAGTCTCCAAGGGAGATCTAACCCATCTGTCACTGAGTCTCTCTTTTCTCCACAGTCCTGCTCTCTGCTTAGGAAGACTGATCTGCGCTGGAAGATCAGGTTATACCAGACTCAACAAGAGTGACATGACTGACCCCTGTGTAATCATGCACCAAGAACCCCTGCTGAGTTATCACACCTGGCTGTATTCACTCACCAAAGATCATATGTCCTGATAAGTGGCTTTCCGTCACAGGCTATTTAAAGTTTTCAGTCAAACCCTTCTCTCTGATGCTCCGTGCCTGATACTGAGCATAATAGTGTCCCACCACCCTGCTCACGTCTTTGTAACTTGCCATATATGAAAATGTCCCAGCTGTGTCCTCTCCTTCCTGCTGGGACAGGGGCAGGATAGGTACTAGGTTCCATGACCCCCTTCCCATCCTCCACTCATGTGTCCTGGTCTCCCTCTATGTCATTGTGTCACCTTAGTGATTTTGTCTGGTTGTTCTCACTGACCAGCTCTTTGCTGCTCTTTGCCTTGGTGGGTTTCTAACCTACAGGAGGCAGAATTCCTGAGTGGCTTGGCTGTCTGTTAGAGAACTCATTTCCTGATCTTTATGTAGAGTTTGTGATGTGAGTAGCTGGATTCCAACTTTTATCTGGCCTCTGGTAACAGGGTTCCTATATACTTACCAGCCCACACATAGCCTGTGAGCTCCCAAGTTTACCAGACATCCTCCATACCTTCATGTCCAGCACCATGACCCCATTGCTTACTCCCTGTAGTTGGAATTTTCTTTGGACCACCAACCAGCTCCAAATAAAGACATGGAGACTTCTTATTAATTATGAATGCTCTTCCTTAGCTTAGGCTTGTCCCACTGGCTCTTTTAACTTAATTTAATCTATTCCTATTTATCTACATTTTGCCTGGGGCTTTTTACCTTTCTTTCATTCTGTATGTTCTACTTTCCTACTTCCTCCATATCTGGCTAGCTGGCCCCTGGCATCTCCTTGGCATCTTTTTCTTTTTTCCCCTGAACCTAAATTCCTCCTCCTACTTACTCTCCCTGCCTGGAAGTCCCACCTATACCTCCCCCCTCACTATTGGCCACTCAGCTTTTCAGTAATCCAATCAGGTACCTTAGGCAGGCAAGGTAAAACAGTAACATATCTCTACATAGTTAAAGAAATGCAACACGTCTTTGCACAGTTAAACAAATATTCCACAACAACCCCCATTACTGTACCTGCCAGTCTCAGTGACTTTAGGCCTGGATGCTACTTGGTCCTTGGTAATCCTGCTCGTACATCTCATACATCCCTGGTCCAAGAAGCTCAGAATCTGTCTAGACTTCTCTGTGTTGGTCCCATCAGACCTCCAGTGCAGGAAGTTTTTTTTCTGTCAAAATTAGAAGATTATTATAATATTTACAATAGAGACAAAGAAAATATATGCATATTAATACAAGTTAATTATTTTGTAGAAGGATTAAAATATATCAGTTAATAGGTATATGTTAGTCATTTTTCTGTTACTCTGATGACAGTAATGTAAAAGGAAGAAAAGTCCCTTTTCACTTACAAGGTCACTTTGTCCTGTTCTTTTGGGGATGTGGTTGGCCTGTTGAAGCCATGGCAGCTGGATGCAAAGAAAGAAGACAAGAAAAAGTTTGAGTTTCAGTATGTTTTCCAAGAGCATGTCCCACTTGCATTCCTATACTTAACTTTTTCCAACTGTAACCCACCTTGTTAAGGTTTCACCAACTCCTAACATTGTCATAGTTGGGGCCCAAGATTGACTTGTGGGCACCCTTGTGTCATCACACAACAGCACATCCTTGGAAACAAACTAGACTTACCTGGGGAGAAGGAACCTCAACTGAAGAATTGCCTCCATTGTACTGGTCTGTGGGGAACTGTCTTCATTGATGTAGGAGAGCCTGGGATATTTAAGAAAGGTAGCTGAAAAAGCCAATAAACAGCATTCCACTATTTTTCCCACCTCTGCTCCTGCTTGAGTTCCTTCCCTGACTTCCCTCAGTGATGAGTTGTTACCTGGAAGTATAAGCCAAATAACCCTTTTCTTCCCCAAGTCGCTTTTGGTCATGGTGTTATCATAGCAACAGAGAAGGAAGGTAGAACACAAGATATTCCAGATCCATACTATAGTGAGGCTCTTTATGTATTTACTCACTTGGAGATTTGTTGGTTTATTGGCTACTTGTATCAAATTTTCTTTCCTGGATAAGGGGGAGATCCATGCTTTGTGCAGTGAAAACTGATGGAACATTCTGTAGGCAAAATGCACGGATATGAAACCAAAAGCAGAAAGACAGGTGATACTGTTCACAATTATGTCCAGGTGACGTAAGCCAAGTTTTTCTTCCTGTGCTGTGTGACTTGTGTTCTGGTCTCTAAGGAAATATATTTTTTATTAATGACACTGTACTTCTCCCATTGCATACACACATACCCAGCTATTTGGAAGTCCTTGCATTAAAGATTATACAAGCAAAAGGAGAGGAAGATGATAAAATTAGTTATTGGCTCTATTACAAATGGAGCTAGATCTCTAATATTTAGGGGCATCAGGGAGGAGTGTGGAGGAAACCTGGACCATCCTTGTACTGTCAGAGCATTCTGTATGTCCATAGGACCTGCAGAAGTTCAGGATTTGGGCTGATTTGGGGCAATAGTTTAGTCAGTAAAGTGTTTGTCATGCATGTGTGAGGATTGAGCTTGATCCTTATTACCCACAAACAAAAACTGGGTGTAGTGGCAACTTTGTAAGTCCAGGGCTGGGGAGGTGAAGATGGATCCCCGAGGGCTACTGGCCAGCCAGCCTAGCCTAATCACAAGCTCCAGGTCCTAATGAGAAAACCTGTCTAAAAAGCCAAGACGAATAGCTCCTGAGGAACAACACCTGAGGTTGACCTGTGGCCTCTACATGCATAAGCTCAGAATCCTCAAGAAAGGTTTGGGTCACCTGATGCTTGCTATAGATTAAGGAACATCAATAAATAATCACAAGAGATCATTAATCAGTGCAGGAGCTGAGAAGTTACAGAAACACAGCTACAACTTTGTCAGTATGTTATTTGTATTTTCGTTTTTAAATATAAAGTATTGTTAATTTCATTTTGTTTCTCCTCTCAAACTATTTTATATGTCCCAGTGTTTGTTTGTGACTAATTTTACAATGTTGATAATAAGTTGCACTACAGCTAGACAATTGTTACAGACAGATGAGTGGGGCAGAGGTCTTCTGGAAAACAAGTCAGATGAAAGCACCATGAGCGATGAGACTGTGATTTTCCTCAAAGATGGGTGTCAGGGCTACATTTGGTATGGTGGAAGCATTTATTTATTTTAAAAGTGAAAACAGAATAAATATCTCTTTGGAAGTCAAACAGATGGACTTTATGGGAAAATTATAATTTTTTTCTTAGGCAGAATCTCACTATGTAGCCCTGGCTAGCCTGGAACTTGTCTTATAGATCAGGTTGGCCTTGACTTAACAACTCTGCCCTCCCACCCCACCAGTGCTGGGATTAAAGGTGTATGCCACCATGCCTAGTGAAAATTGTAAATTTTTGATGCCTGACATGCATCAAATCTTTCTTACTTTGGAGGATTCCAAAGATGGGTGGAAGCAAAGTTCCCTCCAGTCATGAAAGTCAAAAGAGCCACCAGGGAACAGAGAAAGGCTCAATCATCTGTACACTCCTCCCCAGAATGTGCAGTCAGAAGACAGCAACACAAGCAGTGAGTGTTACTGAGAAGGCAGAGAGCAACCAGGAGGCAAAGGTGTGATCCTGGCCGCATTCCCAGATGCACAGTTATCCTTAGTTACACTTTCTTTAGCCATTTCTTCAGTTTTATGTGCAATTAAATATCTTTTCAATAGATTCCTTTCTGCAACCAAGAACCCAATAGGTAATATCATAATATTTAATTGACTTTTTTGCTATTTTTTTGCATTTTAATAAAGGAATGTTATAATGAATTATTTATAAAACTATCACCCCTATTTTAAAGATTATTTTTATTTTTTAAGTTAGTGTAAAAAGTAATATAGGTTCCAAATATATGTGTCATTATCCTTGTTTTCTGTGTAGCTTTGTGCCTTTCCTGGAACTTGCTTTGTAGACCAGGCTGGCCTCGAACTCACAGAGATCTGCTTGCCTCTGCCTCCCGAGTGCTGGGATTAAAGGCGTGCGCCACCACCACTCAGCTTATCCTTGGTTCTTATTCATTCCCCACTTTAAGATTATTTATATGTCGTGGTCTATGTTGATGTCTGCAGCCTGTGGTGCCATCAAAGCCCACATAATGCCTGGGATCTAGGCCACCACCTGTGGTCATGTTGGCTCATGAGGACTGTGTCACTGCTAGGGCCATGCCAATCTGAATGGCCTCTGCTGCCCTTGGTGTTGTCTAGGCCAGAACTGGTGCTGAGGGCCATATCTGGGTCTGTGGCCCTACTGTAGGATCTGAGTTGATGTCCGTGGCTCCTGATACCATTGAAGGCCATGCTGGTGCCAGAGGTCTGGGCAGCCACCTAGAGCCATATTGGTATCTGAGGACCACTCTGCTTCAGGAGCCTTGTTGATCTGAGTGGCCTGCACTACCACCTGTGACCATGGTGTCCAGGTCTGGGCTACTGCCATCGACTATGTCTGGGGTCCCTGGCCCAATAGCAACCAAAGTCTGGTTTGATGTCCATGGCTCATGTTACCACAGGGGTCACAGTAACCTTGTGTGTTGAAATCTGAAAGCCGTGCTGAGCCAGCCCTACCCCTCACTGGCCCTGGGATAGCTTTCCTTGCCCCTTACTGAACACTGCAGCAGGAGAGCTGTCCCCCCCAACCCCCACATGGAAGAGCTGATTCCCATACTCAGGAGAGATGGTTCTACCCCTCACCACAGGTGTGGGAGAGCTGGCCCTGATGGTATGGGGCTAGGAGAGCTGGCTCTACCCCTCACCTGAAGGGGCAGTCCCAGTGGCCTGGACTGACCAGCTCAGCTACCACCCAGACCCATATCCTGGGCCTTAGGTTGGCCCACCCTAACATCTGCCCCATCTATGACCTGCTGGAGTGCACAAAGGGACTGGTCCTGCGGAATGTTAGCAATGGAATATTCAGGATTCAGGCAACAGTGAGATAATCAGAGGGAGTTTTCAACGAGGGCCTAGTGATGATGGTGTGCCAGAGGCCTTGAACCAGACCAATGACTCATTGCAGTGAACATTTTGCAGGTGGGGGTGACTGGACAAAAGGGTCTACTGAGTGACACACTGCAGCTCCTGATGCCACTGGGAGAAGTGTTGGAAAGATGGAGGAGGGAGATGGGTTTTTTGTTTGTTTGTTTTGTTTTGAATTAATTTGGGGGGCATGCTGCTGGGGTATGGGTCAGATATAGAAGGACTGGGAGGTAGGTAGAATTGGGATGCATGATGTGACATTTCCCAAGAGTCAGTGAAGAATTATGTAAAATTAAAAAATAAATAATTATTAAAAATTGTCAAAAAAGTTTATGTATATGTGTGTTCATGTATGTGTAGGTATGCACAAGTGTATGAGTGTGTGTGAGTCAGAGGTCAGCCTTTGGTGTCAATCATCAGGTTGCTGCTCACTTTGTAGAACTCCATGTAGTTAGTTTTGTCATCCAGCAAACAGAAACTCTTTAATCATTCCCACACTCTAGGAATTATTCCTAGAGTAGACTTTGATCCCTGTAAAAGAAGGATAATTGAATAGTATGATTGCAAACAAACAATTTTTTAAAAAAATAAACACCCTTTTCACATTGTCTATAATGTGTACCAGTTTAAAAGCAGGTGCTCTAATGGGAAAGCTGAAAATTGTCCTGCCCTTAACATTGGAGTAAAGAACTTAGTTTTTTTTTGTTTTTTTTTTTTTAAGGCTGAGGATACAGCTCAGTTGGTAGAGTGTTTGCTCAGCATGCATGAAGCCCTGTGTTCGATCCCCAAACCATGTGAAACTGCTCGTGGTGGCATAAACTTGTAATCCCAGAACTCTGTAGGAAGCAGAAGGAGCAGAAGTTCAAGGCTATCCTTGGTTATATAGCAACGTTCAAGGTCATCTAGACTGCAAGAGACTCTATCTTAAAAACAAACAACAATAAAACACCAAAAAACAAACAAACAAAAAACCCTGAAAACAAAAAACCAAAACAATTTAGGGCTGGGGAGATGACTCAATGGGTTAAGCACTTGCCTTGTAGTGAAGACCAGTCTGGACTCCTAGAACCATGTAAAGCTAGATACAGTAGTATGTGGGTCTGCAATCCCAATGTTCCTGTGGCGAGATAGGAGGCAGAGACAGGAGCATCCATGAAGCTCACAGGCCAGCTACCCTGGGAGTGATGAGATACTGCTTCAAACAAAGTAGAAGGTGAGGACCAGCATCTGAGGGTGTCTTCTGACCTCTACATGCATTATGGTAGTACATGAGCCCACACTCAAATCAACACTGTGCTGGCTAGCTTTATGTCAACGTGACCCAAGCTAGCATCATCAGAGAGGAGGAGCCTCAATTGAGAAAATGCCTCCATAAATTCTGGCTGAGGGACATTCTCTTAATTAGTGATTGGTGGTGGAGGGCCCAGCCTATTGTGGATGGTGTCACCCTGGGTTGGTAGTCTTGAGTTCTGTAAGAAAGCAGGCTGAACAAGCCATGATGAACAAGCCTCTCTATGGTCTCTACATCAGCTCCTGCCTCCAGATTTTTACCCAGTTTGAGTTCCTATCCTTTCTTCGATAATTAACAGTGATGTGAAAGCGTAAGTCAAATAAACTCTTTCCTCCTCAACTTGCTTTTGGTCATAGTGTTTCATCACAGTAATAGTCACCCTAACTAAGACAAACACACACACACACACACACACACACACACACACACACACACACACACACGGGAGGGGGTGAGGGGAGATAAAAACAGACTTCATAGTGGTTATAATTTTTGACTCACTGGGCTATTTTTCTGACATTTTTCAGTGGAGGCCCCATTGTTGGATAGTAAAGTTCTATAACTGTAGACTTGATGAGAAATTTCTGGGTAGTCCTTCTGTAGAGAAGTTTCCATCTGTTCTTTAGGACCCACAGTAAAATAGATTTTACAGTTTTCCTTAGTCACCTACATTCTAACAATTTTCATAGTTATTTGTAGTCTCAAAGCCCTTTGTTGAATTTTTAAGTCCCACTTTTATGAGTCAGTACTTAGGAGAAATGACTCCAGCTGTCTTCTTTTCTATGTCAATGTTGGCATATGCTCATGTGGGGTCAAGCTGTCTTAGACAATCCCACTGAAGGACTGAATTCCCAAGCAGAAGTAGTATGCTCCATTACATACAAAAAAAAAGAACCCATGAAGAATGCAAAACGATAGACTCACTGGACATGAGACAGTCAATCTTTTATACTAAACAATAAAAACATGATTGCTAAACCTCTTTTTTAAAGCAGCAGATTTTGTAGCAAAAATGGCTACAGAAAAATTATGAAAAGTATTTCAGTATTTATGCCTTTAAAATATTGTTCTAGTGCCTTTTGGGGAAAATGAAATTCTCTTGTTTAGAGAAGAGTGAGTGGTAAAGTGTGATGGGGAGGTACATTTTGAGTTTCATTACATTTTACTTAGATTAAAGTTTTAACAGTAAAAAGCAAATTCAAATGAACAGAAAATCAGAAAAACTAAGTCATGCTGTTGTCCATATGCCTTCCTAGCATTAGAGATAATACTTAATGTTGTGTTCACTTAATGGCAATGATTACTGTTGAGTAGAGAGAATTTACTTAGATTTTTACTTGGCAGATGAGCTGGTTGTTTTAAGTTATGGAAAAGAAAAGGCAGAGAGGGAAGGTTTTTGAAGCCAGAAACAACCTCACTCCTTGTCTCCTTGTCTCCTGAAGTGGCATTGCTATGGCTTTGCTCTGACCCAGTTACTTCCTCCAGCCACACTGAGCAGTCCAGGTGAGGAGGCAGCGGCAGTGCTGGGTGGCGAAGAGGCTGACCTCAGTGTTCCCCAATTCACCACAGCTCTTACGTTTGTGCTTAAGAAGCCAGAAACACAGGCACAAGCTTTTGTATCTGGACTTTACCTAATTATAGCAGGTGGCATGTTTCTTTTTTTTTTCTCAATAATTTCATTTCTAACAGTAACAACTTGATTTTCCAACTGTTTTAGTTGGTCAGCTTTGTTTTTTTTTTTTTGTTTGTTTGCCTAGACTTAATTCTTCTATCTTCTTTTCTAAACCTGAAAGAAGATGAAAAGAATAATCTATGTCTGCTTCATAGGTCCTTCTTGTGTTTTTTTCATCATAAAGACAGATCTCTGTGTGTCTTAATGATGTGTTTTGATTCAATGGATAAAATAAAATCCCTTTTCAGCAGACTTCTCAAAAATTGTATACCATAAGTCAAATAACACTGGTACTTTTGTCCAAAAATTTTATATTAAAAGGCATTTAAAGATGCCATTCAGCATACACATTTAACCTAGCACTTGGGAGGCAGAGGCAGACATAACTCTGATTTCCCTAAGCCAGGGCTACATAGAGAAACCCTGGCTCAAAAAACCAAACAAATAAAACAAATCAATTAAATAATAAAAAAAGGTGCCTTCCATAGCTAGAGTTGATTAGAAATGAAAAGTCCCATGCAGCTTTGAGTGGACTTGTTGCTATTTTTCCAAATCAAAGTATTTTGTTTTTACTACTTTCACTGAATGGTAAATGTGATCTTTGGACTTTTCTAGTTTTTAAGAAATGCCTTTACTGACGAGGAAGTCCCTGAACTGTGACAACAAATTGAGGTTTTTTTGTTTGCTTTGTTTTGGCTGCATTCATACTCATTTATCAATTTATTATCAATTGATCCATCTATCTACTGGTCTACATATTCACTTATTCTTCACTCAGCAACAATTATTTGAGAACTTTATAAATCTTAATGAAGAACCTACAGAATAAGGGATGTAAGTGATGTAGAGAGCTGCAGATGATAACATGAAGACCTTAGGTAGAAGTGGACGTTCCAAAAGCAGGAAAGTAAATGTACCCCGCTTCATTGTTCAGAGTGCCCCTAAGGCTAGGTTAGTTTAGAGTGTCAAACTAGCATGTGGTAAAGGGAAAGGCCAGGCTAAATCGGAAACCATTCTCTAAACAAATGCTGTCGTGCTGTTTCATGTGGAGAGAAAAAAAAATTCCTAGCATGTGACATAGCTATTTTCCAAGTACTTGAAAAGCCAGCCCAGAAACCAGAGTGAATATGTTCTCTGTCATCCTGGTGAACTAAAATGAAAAGCAGCAATTTGAAAGGTTGCTGAAGGAAGTTTTTTTTTTTTTTTCTGAATACAAAAGAGAGTGTTATAGCAGCCACTGAAGCTCAAAAGAGCTGGTGTGGAAGTAGTGAGTGCTCTGTCACTGGACACATTCAAATGTAAGTCATTTGGAATTAAAAAGGGGATTCAACCCTGGAACCATGTTTGAAAAGAGACTCTTGTGTTTCTACCAGGTAAATGATATGATTGAACAGGCTACTTTTCATTCCCCCTACCAGATCCAATCTCCATCTTCTTCAGTGTCCTGGAAAGCTAACCTCCATGGTGACATCATCGGGCTTCCTCTACCTCTGCTTACAAGCTCACATGGCTGGAGAAATGTGCTGACAAGGGATCATACTGAGACCAGCAAATAGTCTTCATTCCTGTTCACAACCCAGCAGTCTTTTCTCTCTCAGCTCTAGCTTTTCTTAATGTGCCAGGGTTCACAGGGCTCTGGCAACATTCTTGCTTCTCTTACCTCTTGAGTCTAGAGATGCTAAAGGTTTCACACTGCACAACACTAGCCAGCTCCCCAAGTTCTTCTATAACCTTCGTTGTTCCAACCTACAACCAGCAAGATGTCTCAGCCCACAAAGGCACTTACTACCACCTGGTAGAAGCAGCGAACTGACTCTTGAAAGTTGTCTCCTGACCTCCATAAACATTCTGTGGCACACATACTTCACCTGCCTGCATACACATTGCACAAATACACAAATAAATGCAACAAAAATTGTAAAATTTTTGAAAAGATGTAGAATCTATTTTTCTCTCTCACTCTTATATTCTTAAACCTGGGTTGACTTTAGGGTTGTCTTGACCAGTGGAAGCTGGGATAATGGTGTTGTTGCTGGGCCTCAGTGGCCATCTTCTGTGCTCAGGGTCAGGGGACCATTGCATTAGTCATGCTTGGATTTTAGGTCATTTCCTGGCATAACTGACCCTCTGATCCCTCTGATGATCTGCTCTGCTCACGTATTCCAGATGGCTTGTGCAGAAAGAAGACACAGGCAACCCACTACAAAAGAGATATGGCTGCCATTTTAAGCTATCAAATTAGGGTTGTTGCTTCTATAGTGAGCAGCTAACAGGGATGCCTCAGTTTTAAGTACCTCACCCAGAATAATGGCAGTCATGCTTTCTGTTTCTTGCTAGGACCGTGGCTGCAAGCCTGTGGACATCTGTTTCTAATAGATGTGTGGGTCCTTCTCAAGTGGCAGGATGGGAATGACAGTCAAACCCTATTTTATTTTCCTACTTTATTGAATTGTATAAGCTACCTTAAAGAAAAAGAGAAAAGGGAGTGGAATGTGTTATCTCAGATCCCCTGAGAAGTCCAAGACTCTTAGATACTCAGGGAGAGCTCTGGCTTAAACTTCTCTTACAGCTTAATTTCCTGAATTGCAAGTGTCAATCAATGCAGCTAAGTGGGAGCAATTTGGACATAAAGTATAGACAGAAATATGCTTCTTATGTTTTTGCCTCTGTAGTAAGGACTAAGGTCTGAAGGTATCTGAACTTTCATGGTATTGGCTATACAATGCAAGGTAAAACTCCTTCAATCCCTCACTCCTCTGCCAGCCTTCTTGAGCCATTTCTCCTGTTTGCTTCGAAAGTTTTCAGGAAACTGCTGAAAATGATAAAAGAAAAAAAAATCCTGAAGCCCTCTGCTTTTTAGACAACTAAATAAATACAAATTTCAGTTTCCTCTTCACCTGAAATAGTGATAGTAGCACAGTATTTCATGGCATTTCCCTAACTTCGCCCCACACTAATGTTGCGTTTTCATTTTATATGTGTCTAGCTATGATGTAAGTGGTTGTAATTCTCATTTCATAATAAAGATGCATTTATAATTAAGGAGTCCTGTCTAATTTAATATTTTAAGAATTACTCATCCTGCAAAAATATCATTAGCTTTAAACTTTGGGGAGACAATAAATATGACTCTGAGTAGTACACTGTACTCATTTTTTGATATCTGCTGAGTTCAAATATTTTAGGACTACCCAGAAAAATCATGACTATCAGTGTGGAAAAAGATAATGTCTTCTTTCTTTGCATGCATATCTGTGTGTTGTGTGTGTGCAAGTGTATTTGTATTTGTGTGGGGGGGGATACACACATGTGCAAAGGATAGATGTTGCCATCAAGTCTCTTTTTTTTTTGCTTACACATTGTTTTTTCAATAAGTTCTCATACTGAACCTGGAGCTGGATAGGCTACTCACCCCCTCACTTAGGGTTACAGGCAATCTGTTTCTGGCTTTATGTGGATGTTGGGGATCTGAACTCATATCTTCAAGCTTTGGAAAAAGATAGTTGACTGACTGAACCATCTCTACAGACCAATTCTCTTTTTGGTCATTTATAGTTTATGCTTACTATAGCCTACATACATACAATTTCATTTTGATCAAAACCCTTTCTCAGAAAAATAATTCCTTCTGGATATCTACTGTAGACCTATGTTAGGTGACTCATGCACAAGTATCTAGATCATTCTAGCCCCCAAAGAGATTAATTTTTTTGCATTAGAAGGAAAATAAGCATAATTAGTGAGACATGGGGTTTCTCATCCTCTCCATTACTGACACTGGTCAGCATTACTGCTTATTTTGAGGAGTTTTTTTGTGTTTTGTTTGACTGCCAGCCTGGCCTCACATTTTCTGTGTAGCCAAGGATGACCTTATACTTCTGATCCTCCTGCTTCTCCCATACACCGTACCATTGGTGTATGCAGCGCTGGAGATTGGACCAGGTCTTCCTGCATACTCGGCCAGCAGTCTACCAGCTGAGCTGTACTTCCAGTCATTGTCCTGTCCTGTGCTTTGTAATACATTCAGCAATCTCTGACCTTACAAAATGTCTTGAGATGTCTCATCTCCAGTCAGAAACACTAAGTTGAAGAAAGGACATTTCAAGGAGATGCAAGTGAATTGCCATTTTGACTAAACAAGGTACGTTCTCATTTGTACCTTCCTTGGAAAATCCATGCAAGAAGCTCATTACTTTATAGCCTTCCACACGTTTCATTTCTCAGTGGACTTATTTGAGGCTAAGTTGTATTCAAAGGGATGTTACATTTTAGCAGAGAGATAGTGTATTATGATATAATTTACCGTCAGACTGACATTGTGGGTGAAAGAGTAGGTACTTGCTATCCTCTTTATCTTGTCCTTTGTATCTCCAGCAAGCTTCTCTGAAGCATCTTTGAGCTGTCTCCTTCTTCATAAGATTTCCTTTGTCAGCCCCATAGTGCTTGTCATAATGTTGAAGATGAACACACTGATTTTTCGTTCAGCAAGCTCCTGTAACAGAGCCACAGGATCATCATCAGAAAGTACTTCTAAAGCTTGTCATTGCACGAAGATTCTCCAGTTACTTCTAGAAAAACACAGAGAAAACAATGTTCAGAGAAAACACCCAGAATATAGATGTTCTCTCTCTCTCTCTCTCTCTCTCTCTCTCTCTCTCTCTCTCTCTCTCTTTCTTTTTTTTTTTTTGATTTTTTTGAGACAGGGTTTTTCTGTGTAGCCCTGGCTGTCCTGGAGCTCACTTTGCATACCAGGCTGGCCTCAAACTCATAGAGATACACCTTCATCTGCCTCCTGAGTGTTGGGATTAAAGATATGCATTACCACGACCCAGCCTATTTGTATGCTTTTTAAAAAACAGATTGAAAACAATTCCAGCTTTAATTAAACTTTTTAGTTACAAAATATTAATTTTTATTGCATACTGAAGCATCATTAGTGGGTCCACAGTTGTTTGTTCTTTTGTATTTTTATAGTGGGAGATACAGAAGACAGAAGTGACCTAATCTATGCTCGACCAATCTCTCTGGTTCAGTTGTAGTAAACAGTTGCACGTCCAAGATGAAGGATGGAACAATGAAAATTTAGAAGCAGTGGGATATGTTATTTGATTGGCAAATGGTAAAGAGAAAAATGTGGGAAGGTGAGAGGCAGGAATGAAAGTAAGAAAACGTCATGAAGCTCTGCTGTAATTCAAGTAGGAATCTTTTATATCAGCATGTATGGCTAATAAATCAGAGGTAAGAAAATAAACAAAGGCTGTGTCGGGTGTGGAGAATGGAGCTGGGAAGCAGGTGAGCATGAAGCCCCTTTCTCAACATCTATTCTGTAATAGATGTTTTCAGCTCCTCAGGCAATGGAAAGTACCCAGCACACTAGGAATTCAAAACAATTCAGATCAGTTGTAAAACCCCCAACATTTTCCTTTTGTGTAAGCTACACTGTATTCATCAGCCAATCAAAGACTTCCTACTAAGAAGGTGAATTGATAGGTCCTTTCAACAACTTGAATGAGTGAACACTTTGCACAGGCCGCTAATTAACTCAGCCTAATGTTTGTAACTTGATCTCTTCGGTGGGTGACTTTCCTTTACTGTTTTATTTATATGCTGTGGGACTGAATCAAAGGGCAGATATACACAATGTAGATTAACAACAGAAAGTACTAAAGTATTTACATTTAGGAAAATTGCAACAGATGGATTATGTGACTAGGGCACCATTAAGCAGATTAGGACAGGTAGGTGGGGAGGAAACCCCCCAATGGGATCTGATCAGAGATTGCTGTCTGCTGCTGCACAAGATCCCCACCTCCCCACACAAGGAGCTTATGAACATATACCACTGAGTGTGAATCATCAATAAAGGGAATTCTAGGTAATGGTCCAAGGATCTGGAGTTAAAAGATTAAACTGCAAAGAAGCAATGTATCCTGGGGATACTGGTAGAAAAATGAGGACCCTTGCCCTGCTGGGTTGCTCCTGGCTCCAGCTCTGACAAGTTTTGTTTCGTTTTGTTGACTTTGCTAAATCCAGCTGAGCCTTCATTTTCTTGGCTTGAGTTTTAACTTGTTGTTGGGTTAAAGACCAGAAAGAAAGTAAAATCTCTTTATGAACCAAACCAATCAAACAAAACCATGTTACGTAAAAGCCCCTGAAAAAACAACCAGGACAAATACTACTGTCTCTACCAACCAGTTCAGGAATATAGCCCTGACAGTGAGACCAAGTCTTGGAGTGCTGCCCCTATTTTATTGTCCCCTCCCCCACTCCAAGGCAGCCACCCCTACGCCTAATTTCATTCTCGACACTCTGTGTATTCCTGCAGGCTTTATACTATATCCTGGGCAGTTTTCTTAGTCATACTTTGTATGTAGAAGTTTTGCGGTGTTTGCTTTTTTATTTTTCTTTCTCTTTCTTTCTTTGTCTTTTCTTTAAAAAATTTATTTATTTTTATGTGCATTGGTGTTTTGCCTGCATGTGTGAGGGTGCAGATCCTCTGGAACTGGAACCCAAGTCCTTTGGAAGAGTAGTGCTCTTAACTGCTGAGTCATCTCTTCAGCCCCTTTATTTTGTTTTTTCAAGACAGGGTTGAACTATATAGCTCTGGCTATCCTGGAACTCATAATGTAGACCAGACTGGCCTCAATCACAAAGATCCACCTGCCTCTGCCTCATAAGTGCTGGGATTAAAGGTGTGCTAGAAATTTTAATTCTATGCAAAATACAATGTTACACACCTTGTACAACTTTTTAATTCAAAATTATGCTTGTGTGGTGTATACGTGTGGCTTAGTCAGTGAAGTGCTAGCAGCACAAGTGTGAAGGCCTGAGTCTGGATTTCTAGCACCTACATAAAACTTTTGTGTGGCTATAATCCCAGTGCTGGGAAGGAGGAAACAGGCAGATCACTAGATTCACAGGTCAGCCAGCATAGTTGAGTCCATGAATTCTTATGGGAGAGTTATTAGGTTAAGGGGAAAATTATTGAGGAAGACACCTCATGTCAACTTCTGGCATCCATGTGCATGTGCACATATATGCACATACCCATGTGGACACACACACACACACAACACACACAACACATGCACAAGTACACATACCCATATGGACACACCTACCCCATATGCACAAGTGCACATACTCATATGGACACACACACACACATGCACAAGTACACATACCCATATGTACAGACACACACACACAACACATACACACACCACATGCACAAGTACACATACTCATAGGAAACACACACCTCACATGCACAAGTGCACATACCCATATGGACAGACACACACCCTACATGTACAAGTGCACTTACCCATATGGACACCCCTTCCACACACCCCACATGCATAAATAATGTTTATGTGGGTTACCCAGGTTAATATATATGTGTGTGTGTATGTGTGTGTGTGTGTGTGTGTCTATTATATACAAATCTCTCTTTATATATTCTTAGTTTATTCATTTTTACTCATTTAATGTATCTATTGCTTGAATACATTTTCCTATTCTTTATCTGGTCCAGGTAGCATCCACATTTTCCCATACAACAAAACATACAAACATCTTATGTTTGATCCTTTCCTCCCGCTGACTATGGGTTGTATCTAGAGTTTCTGTTTAATTGTTTTACAAATGTGACTGGTTATCCTGTGTTTTGTTGAGTGGTCATACTCTATACTTTCTTTGATTCTTGGAGGCTTGGTTCAAGGTCCTAAGGGCATTTCTGCTTGCCACTGTCTGGCATCGGAGGACACTAATTGACCAGAATCACTTTCAATGACATTTTTAGTTTGGATTTGGGCGATACTTTGGTGGTGTGAATCTTAATTCCAAACTCATATGAGAGCTGTTTTAGTTACTTTTTTACAGCTGTGATGAAACACCATTGTAGGTGGAGTTTTCCTGTCCCAGGAGCTATTTCTAAATTACTGCACAGAGGCGTATATTAATTGTAAATGCTAGGCTGGTAGCTCAGGCTTATTACTAACTAGCTCTTACATTTTAAGTTAACCCATATTTCTTATTTATGCTCTGCCATGTGGCAGTACCTTTATTTATTTATTTATTTATTTGTTTGTTTGTTTGTTTGCTTATGTTTTTAAAAATCTTTTTTTAATTAAGAAATTTTTTATTCATTTTACATACCAATCACAAATTGCCCTCTCTTCCCTCCTCCTGCCCCCAAGGCTCCCTGCTTACCCCCCAATCTCTCCTCTGAAAAATTAAGGCCTCCCATGGAGAGTCAGCAGAGCCTGGTACATTCAGCTGAAGCAGGCCCAAGCCCTTCCCCCTGCATCAAGGCTGTGCAAGGTGTTCCCCCCATAAGTAATGGGCTCCAAAAAGCCAGCTAATGTACCAGGGATGGATCCTGATCCTACTGCCAGGGGCCCCTTAAGCAGATCAAGCTACACACCGTCTTGCTTATGCAGAAGGCCTAGTTCAGTCCCATGGAAGTTCCACAGCAGTTGGTCTAAAGTTTATGAGTTCCTACTAACTTGGTTTGGTTGTCTCTGTAGGTTTTCCTATCATGATCTTGATGCCCCTTGCTCATAGAATCCCTCTTTTCTCTCTTTGACTGGACTCTTAGAGCTTGGCTTGGTGCTTGGCTGTGGATCTCTGCATCTGCTTCCATCAGTTCCTGGATGAAGGCTCTATGATTATAGTTAGGGTATTCACCAATCTGATTACTAGGGTAAATCAGCTCATGCACCCTCTCCATTATTGCTAGTAGTCTAACAGGTCATCCTTATGGATTCCTGGGAACTTCCCTAGCACCTGGTTTCTCCCTATCCCCATGATGTCACCCTCTATCAAGATATCTCTTTCATTGCTCTCCCATTCTGTTTCTCCCCCAGCTGGACCATCCCTTTCCCTAATGCTCTCATCCTCCATCCCCTACCCTTCACTGCCTACCCTCATCTCCAGTTTACTCATGGAGATCTCATCTATTTCCCCTTCCCAGGGCGATTCATGTGTCCCTCTTAGGGTCCTCCTTGTTAGCTAGCTTCTCTGGAGCTGTGGGTTGTAGTCTGGTTATCCTTTTTTTAAAAATATTTTACCACAAAGATACCCCCACAACAGACTGCTGGCAATGGTCGAGAGACAGTCTGAACTGACCTACTCTGGTGATGGGATGGCCAAACACCCTAATTGTCGTGCTAGAAACCTCATCCAACTACTGAGGGATCTGGATGCAGAGATCCATGACTAGGCCCCAGGTGGATCTCTGGGAGTCCAATTAGTGAGAATGAGGAGGGTTTATATGAGCGAGAATTGTTGAGACCAAGGTTGGATAAAGCACAGAGACAAATAGCCAAACGAATGGAAACACATGAAATATGAACCAATGGCTGAGGGGTCACCAATTGGATCAGGCCCTCTGAGTGGGTGAGACAGTTGATTGGCCTGATCTGTTTGGGAGGCATCCAGGCAGTGGCACTGGGTCCTGTGCTCATTGCATGAGTCGGCTGTTTGAAACCTGGGGCCTATGCAGGGTCCCTTGGCTCGGCCTGGGAGGAGGGGACTGGACCTACCTGGACTGAGTCCACCAGGTTGATCTCAGTCTGTGGGGAAGGCTTTGCCCTGGAGGAGATTGGAATGGGGGTCGGGCTGGGGGGAAGGTGAGGGGGGTGGGAGGGGGGAGAACAAGGGAATCTGTGGCTGATATGTAGAACTGAATTGTATTGCAAAATAAAAATTTAAACAAAAATGCACAAAAAAAAATTATAAAATCTTTATTGACAAATAATTCACATAGTATACGATTTGCCTGCTTTCACAACTAGATAGACTTTAGTCCAGCATCCTCATAGGCTCATGTCACCATCACCACTTTCTATTTTAGAACACCGTTGTCTTCAATTTCATAAGTATGGTGATTACATTCCATCTTATTTTTTTAATGAATGTAATATTTGCAATTGTAACCATTTTTAAGTTCACAATTCAGTGGCATGAATTACATTCAAGATATTAATTACACTCATGATATTCATTAACTACACTCATGATATTAATTACATTTGTGGTATTCATTGATTACATTTGCAGTTTTCATTCAATAGCCATTATTGCATTCACGATATTATGTCCTGATACTACTGTCCATTTGTGGGGCTTTTCTATCACACAAAACAGAAACTCTGTACTTAGGAAATCATTGTTCTATATCCTTTCTTCTCCATCTTGAGATAACGTCTAATCTTTCTGTCTATGAATTTGTATATTCTATATATTTCATGTAACACAATTCTATAGTATTTGTCTTTTTTATTGTAAAAACATTTTATGTACAACTGCAGGAGAAATAATACACAGATAGCTTGAACATAAAAACAGGTTATAATTCAAAAGTCCAGGGTTATTTGAAACTGGAAAATATTTTCTCTGTAAAAAATAGTAAAAATGATAACATTTCCCAATAAGCCCCTTTAAGGCAAATAATGGCTGAGTTATACATATAAATATTGATTAGATTCTGGGATACAGAAGAAACCTATCTTCATCTGTTCAGAGAGCTATGTTTTACTTAAGTTGTGTGAGATTCCTATTCGTCTTCCCCTTCACTGTTTGATTTATGGCAGACATTTTTCTATAGGATAATCCTTAATCTAAAAAGATTTTAGCCTCCACTCCGAAGGTACAGCCAGCATATTCTTTCATCAGCTTGATACGGTACAAATTCTTTTCCTAATAGTGATATGTTTCACTAAAGCTTGCCCAGTGATTGGGCAAAACCAAAATTTATAATCCACAGTCATCCTAGGGCCCTCCCTGCTAGGTAGCCTCTCTGGATCTGTGGGTTGCGGTCTGATTGTCCTCTGCTTTATATCTAGTATCCACTTAAGAGTGAGTACATGCTCCTTCCTGCCCCGCGCTCATCCACTGTGTAGAATTAAAACCTCTCCAAAGTATATGGTCAAAAGCAACAGTCATCTGAATTGTGACTGGTTCACTGATAGTCCGAGGAAAAACTAGAGATCACTACTCCAGCATAAGCCCCAGTTTCCTGATTGTTAGAAGATGCTTGATATAAAGGCTTGGGCTGAATATGTTGTGGAGTGGGCTGCAAAGGACCCCTACGGCTTCCTTACAACCGTCATCTTGGCCCTCACACCACTCTTTCTAGCTAGTGCTGTACTGTCCTGGAAACTGGCCAAGATGATTGAAGCCAGAGAGAAGGAGCAAAAGAAGAAACAAAAACGTCAAGAAAACATTGCAAAAGCTAAACGACTAAAAAAGGACTGAAGGTGAACAGACTCTGCAACTGGACAAAACCGTCTGGGAAATCTGCAGCTCTGGAAGGACGCACTAAGGTTCCAGTCGATTTTGTGATAGTATTATACAGTAAATTAAATCTGACCGTATAGAAGAGTCATGTTCTGACCTCAATACTGTAGTAACTTTTAGTTTTGGAAATAGAAGCTTGCTGGAACCCAGTGACAGGTATTTAAGTTAGCATTTACCATACAGGTGGAGCATACCTAATGTGAAAATTCAAAACTCAAAGCACTGTAAAATCTAACACCTGTGTTCAGACACCATGCCAAGAGTGGAAAATTCAACACCCTATTTTCTGATGGGTTGCAGTCAAAATACAGGTGCGCTCAAAATCCATAAAATTATCATCAAACCAGGTGAAATATAAATTAGCCTTGTGTTTGGATTTGGATCCCATCCTCAAGGTATTATGAAATACTCTAAAATCTGAAAAATACAAATAAAATGTTACTGGTCCCAAGCATTTTTGTCTGCTTAACCTGTAGTGAAAATTCTTTAAACTGACAGTCATTTGCCATTTTGGAGCTTAATGTACTCAGGTAAAAAACACCATGTAGAGAAAAATGGTTTTAGACTATGAATCCTGATTAAATGGTGGTTTAAAACGGGGTTCAGCTCTGGACAGAGGATATTAGGAATGTAAAAGAATTATCTTCTGAGGTGAAAAGTTTACTTTGGCTTAAAAGAGATAAAGCATATTAATCACTATTTTAAAATCATTGCTTATTTTTTGGAATGGAAGCATTACTGACTTTCTCAAAGGAAAATTTTATTAATGATTATGGCTATTTGCATTCTTAAGACTTTAGCCATGAACACAGCTAGTGATTAAGACATTTCTTCTTTTTATATAACTTTCTCATTGTCTTGACCATGGATAGAATTTTTGTACACTGTCATTTTCTTTAAATGAGTTTGCTAAGAAGAACAACATGACTTAAAGCCAACAGTGAAGACGCCATGTGCTTTTGAAACCTTGGGTTCCGTGTTTTCTTACAATCACTAGGGCTGTGAAATAGTTCATGGCACCATATAATCTGCTGATTGCATAGATACTGCTTTTGTTTTTATTCGGTCTGTAACTAATATGGCAGCGATGTTCTGTTACTTTTTACTTGTACAGGATCAAAGTGAAAATGAAAATTTCAAATTTATGAAGTCATACTTTACTAAACCAATAAAGGCTTAAATTTGGGAAATTTTTCATGAGTATAACAGTGATGGTAGGAACGGCACTAAAATGGCAAGAGTACAAAGCCAGGGATCTTTTGGTGGCAAAACAGACTTAGAGACTATTAAACATGGCTTTTCTACATGCATGGTCCAGTAACTTTATTCACTGCAGTATTTAACTGCTTATTAATGTTTTCTGTACCTCTGATAATGAATTTTAAGTTACGGTAATTGTCAAATGGTCTTACTAAAAATGATTCTAAATGTCAAAATAAATTTGATATGTTTTTATAAAAAAAAAAAAGAGTGAGTACATACCATGTTTGTCCTTTTGAGTCTGGGTTATCTCACTCAGGATGATATTTTCTAGTTCCATCCATTTACCTGCAAATTTCATGATGTCATTGTTTTTTACTGATGAGTAATACTCCATTGTGTATATGTACCACATTTTCTTTATCCATTCTTTGGTTGAGGGGCATCTAGGTTGTTTCCAGGTTCTGGGTATTACAAATAATGCTGCTATGAACATAGTTGAGCAAGAGTATCCTTGTAGTAAGATTCAGCATTCCTTGGGTATATGCCCAAGAGTGATATCATTGGGTCTTGAAGTAGATTGATTGCCAATTTTCTGAGAAACTGGCAGTACCTTTATAATAAAGGAATGGCACATTCATCTCCTGCTCCCTCTGTGCCGGTCTGGTGACTTCTCCACCCTCCTTCTTCCTATCATTCTCAGTTTGATTTTCCTGCCTAGCTTTCTGCCTAACTAGCAGCTTGTCAGCTTTTGTTTGTTTGTTTGTTTGTTTGTTTTGTTTTTGTTTTTTGTTTTTTGAGACAGGGTTTCTCTGTGTAGTTTTGGTGCCTGTCCTGGATCTTGCTCTGTAGACCAGGCTGGCCTCAAACTCACAGAGGCCTGGCTCTGCCTCCCGAGTACTGAGATTAAAGGCGTGTGGCACCACCACCCGGCTAGCCTGTCAGCTTTTTATTAACCAATGAGAGTAATACATATTCACAGTGTACAGAAGGATTGTTCTACAGCACACCATGACCAAAAGCAACTAGGAGAGGAAAGGGTTTATTTAGCATACATACCCTGAATCATAGTCCATTGAGGGAAGCCAAGGCAGGAACTCAAAGTGTACAGCAACCTGGAGGCAGAAGTGGCTTACTGGCTTGCTCTTCATGGCTTGCTCAACATACTTTCTTATAGCACAGAGAATCATTACCCCAGAGGTAGCACCAACCACAATGTGCTAGGTTCTCTCTTATCAACTGCTCATTAAGAAAATGCTCTACAGACTGCCCAACAGCACAATCTTAGGGAGGCATTTTTTCAGCTGAGGTCCCGCCTCTTAAACAACTCTACCTGTGTCAAGTTGACACAAAAACTAGCCAGCACAAGCGCCAACTTTGGATAGCAATTCTTTTTTTTCTTTTTTTTTTTTTAGAGACAGGGTTTCTCTGTGTAGCTTTGCAGCCTGTTCTAGAACTCGCTTTGTAGACCAGGCTGGCCTTGAATTCACAGAGATTTGCCTACTTCTGCCTCCAGAGTGCTGAGATTAAAGGTGAGCGCCACCACTGCCGGCTTGGATAGCAATTCATGTAGGATACTGAGTACTGCCCTACCCAGAGGCAAGTTTATTGGCTAAAGAAAGACAGGGGGAAAGAGAGAGACTGCTTTTGGCAGGCACCTTCTAACCTTGTTAGGTACATGCTTGCTTGGCTCTCTGAATTCATGCTTGCCTGTTGTTCTGGCCTCTGAGGAAACTTCAGCTTCTTACATGTGAAACATTTTTTTAGTTTCTTTCTACGAGGAGCATTCTTTAAGGTATTGGTCTACTATCTTCTGAGATATGGAAATCCATTCTCTTAGGTATAAGTGGAAGTTCTTCTACTGCAAGAGATTGAGCACTGTTTCTGTAAAAAGAGAAGTGGTAAATGTTTTGTGCTTTGTGGTCCCAGAGAGTTCCTGTTGCTACTCTCTGGCTCTGGGGCATTGCTGTTCAAAGCAGCCACAGACAATATGGCCCTGGCTGGCTGCATTTTCCCAACTTCTGTTCTAGAGTGTGTATCAGGAAAAAGAAAGTTGGGGCCTCCCTCTTCTAAAGCCTCTTCCTCCATGACCACTTCATGGTACACTGCCTGCTACTCTCTTCCTTACTGCTTTTCTTCTCAGGATGCCTGAGAAATACAGCTGAAGCATGGGGATCCAGTGACTCTGAGCCCTGTAAGGAAGGGCATACGACAGAAGATGGATCTGGGGAGGATCCATTACACCATGGATCCTCTTCCTGTGTCATCTCATGGTTGAAACAGGCCTTGCTTCTATTGACTATGAGGCAGTCATTCAGCTTTACTCAAGATAAGCTGCAACAACCTTGTAACCAGGAATCCGTTCAGTTCTATGGTTTGTGAGTTGGTTTATGTTGTTGTTGTTTGTTTGTTTATATTTTGTTTTTTGAGACAGGCTAGCCTCGATGGCCTTGAACTCACATTGATTTGCCTGCCTCTGCCTCTCCGAGTGCTGGGATTAAAGGCGTGCGCCGCCGCCGCCGCCGCCGCCGCCGCCGCCGCCACCACCACTTGGCAGTTTGTGAGTTTTTAGGTTTGTTCTCCATCAGAATGGAGAAGTGCTATCCACAAATCTACCATTAAGTAGCCATGTGACCTGAGACAATCACATAATTTCTCTGAGTCTTAGTTTCCTAAGTTGGTGGTAGTACCTGCTACATGCTTTCCCCATCCCTGTCCCAGGTCATGTAGAACATTAAGTAAGTGCATAGTCCCACCAAAATCTCAAGGTATCCTCATTACAATTCCATCAGACAGGTGGGGCAAGAATGATATTATCATGTGCAAAAACAATTGTGTTTTCCACCTTAAAATCTATTTCAGGGTAGTTTTGGAGAAGATAAAATTCCTGCAGTGCATTCTTCTTTATGTTTGTTATCTCAGCAGCCAACTGTGTGATAGTTGAATTTGCCTGGCCTGGAGTGATATGGGCTTGTTGTAACCTGTTCAGTGTTTCCTCAAGTCTTAACATCTGTTTCTTTTCTAAAGTAAGATATTAACATATCAGATTAGATAACTATGCCATTATTCATTTACTTCACCTTGAGAATTCCAGAGACTCAACCAAAAACTTTACTGAATTATTTATAGTCAATTTAAATTCCTCTCAAGCAAAGCAAAAATGCTAAAGTCTTTATTTGAGAAACAGGATTTATATGTAAATGCCATTAGCATCACACATACATATCCAGGACATATAGATTTCACCAGATACAACTGCTTTGCACATAAAAGTCAATTCCTGTATTCTGATTTTTCAAAGGCATGCAGCCTTCGCTAAGTCATAGTAGAGTGGGGGTGGGAGGGTGGAGAGGCCTCACAGAGGAGAGGAACAAGAGCTGGAGGACCAAAGGGCTGGGTTTCTGACTGTTTGCTCAGGGTTATTTATCCTCACTGACATTCCAGCAGCTCAGCGGCCTAGTCAAAGGTTAAAATCACAAGCATTCCAAGTGATACAGACCATTTTTTCAGAACAAGCTCACCTCAGTGCATATTTACCAGATACTTAGATCTGGGGGCTCAAAACAACCAGAGCAGCCCATACCAAGTGAGTGGAACATGAAGCAGACATTTGCAAAGTATTACTAGAAGTGCTTGGGCCAAGGCAGAATCTAACATACCTACCTGTTAAAATATTGGCATATGAGTAGGTACCTGACATTTCTTGGTACACATTGATATTCTGAGATTTCAAAACACTAGAAAGACATTGTTTTGGTTACTGTTCTATTGCTGTGAAGAGGCACTTTGACCAAGGGAATTTATAGAAGAAAGCATTTAATTGGGGGCTTGCTTACAGTTTTAGAGAGTTAGTCAATGATCACAGCAGGAGGCAGAAAGTATGGCACTGGAGCAATAGCTGAGAGATTTACATCCTGATCTGCAGGCAGAGAGAGAATGAGAGAGAGAGAGAGAGAGAGAGAGAGAGAGAGAGAGAGAGAGAGAGAGAGAGAGAGAGAGAGAGAGAGAGAGAGAGAGAGAGAGAGAGAGAGAGACAGACTGGAGAGACTGGGCCTGGTGTGAGTTTTTCAAACCTCAAAGCCCACCCCCTGTGATACACCTCCTCCAGCAAGGCCACATCTACTTCAACAAAGTAGATCCATCTTCTAATCCTTCCCACACAGATCCACCAACTGAGACCAAGCATTCAAACAGGAGCCTATGAGGGCCATTCCCATTCAAACCACCACAGACATTGAGAGTCCGAGGAAAATAGAGAGCAAGCATCACTGCACTCTGCCTCCCAGCTGCCAGCATTGTTTAGAAAGAGTTCAGCCTTCAATTTGTACATGAAGCTCCTGCAGGATAATTTGATTACATGCTATAGCAGCCTAGCAAACACTTCTTCAGTTGGCTTCTTAGAAGATGATCTGCAAGTGTGAGCAAGAGTATTAATACAGCAACTTACTCAGCTGCATTGCCTTCACTATTAGCTTTTGGGTTTCATCTTTTGCTTTGGTGAGCCTCTCCTCATCTGTACTGTTGTCTCACAGAGTTGTAGAAGTTTCTGTATTTTGTCAAGCTTGTGGGTTAGAATTTGCCATGTTATTGGAAAGTGAATGTCAAGTACACAATTTGCTACACTTTTTATGTCTTCTGCAGGCATGCTTTCCTCTAAACAAGAAGGTAGGAATTAGACAATCATATTCCCTTAGCAAACACTGTGCCCTGTTCATATAACCACAATAACCCTTAAGTCAAATATACCCGCATTTGACAATGTGTCCCTAGAAAATGAAGGAAAGACTATGTCCTTTAGAGGCCTCTTCATTCTCAATCACCCCTTCTCTCTGTGAGAAAGAAGTACTGTTTTGTAGTGCAGAATACTTATTGAACAAATGCCCACTAGAAGCATGGAAAACTAAAGACTTGGAACATAGCTATATCCTCCAAAATTTCCTCTGAGGAATATTGAAGTGCATATTCAAAACCAATTAAGGGGTTTAGGTGTCTGCCATTTCAGTCTAAACACAACAAATGAGATGGAGAATCATGCATTTTAAGCTGACACAACTCCATTTTGACCCCACCACCATAATAGTTGGATTTTCTTTGTATTACCAGCTCCCAAATAATAACACAGAGACTTCATATTAATTATGAAAGCTTGGCCTTAGCTTAGGCTTGTTTCCAACTAGCTCTTATAACTTAAATTAACCCATTTATATTAATCTACATTCTGCCATGTGACTTTTTACTTCTTTTCCATAATGTATTAAAGCAATTAACAATAAAAACCCAGGGTCAGATATTAGAGGTGAAAGCTGAAACATCAGAGAAGCAGAGCAGCCAGCCACTAGACAGACTTCTTACTTCTAGGAATCCTCAGATTGAATGGCGGCGGAGTGGGGTGGGATCCTTTCTCTAGGAATCCTCAGACTGAATGGGGCAGATATCCTGTCTCCACCTCCCTAGTGCTGGGATTAAAAGCATGCACCACCACTGCCTGGCTCTGTTTCTCTTTTAGACTGATTCAATTTTGTGTAGCCCAGAGTGGCCTTGAACTCCTGATCTTCCTGCTTCCTCTTCCCAAGTGCTGGGATTAAAGGTATGTGCCACCACTGCCTGGTCTCTATGGTTAACTAGTGGCTAGCCCTGCCCTCTGAACTCCAGGCAAGCTTTATTTGTCAGAACAAAATATCATACAACACTGTATGTCTGATCTCCTTTGTGTCTGTGTGGCTAATCCCACCTCTCTTTTTCCTAGAGTTCCTATCTTTGCCCAGAAGTCCTACCTATCCTCTCTTGCCTAACTACTAGCCATTCAACTCTTTATTAAACCAGTCAGAAGATGCCTTAGCAGAGACACATCTTCACAGTATACAAAAAGATTATCCTACATACTACTGTAAAAACGCTTACCATCTTTGTTCATCTACTAAATTGTGTAACAATTTCTAATGCTACTCTCCAAGGCCTGTTCTAAGAAAGCAATGTGACTACTATGAATAACATAAAGACACTTTCAAATCCAGGTATTCCTTGGCTTTTCCAAAAAGTCGAACTGGCCCTATTTGAGAACCAAAGTGGAAGACAGGCAATCAGGGTGTTCTGTGACAATGTGGTCTCATTTGTTGCTTTCCTTACTAACCACTTACCATGCACAGGACACAATGCTAGAACACAGGGAAACTTAGACATGCATCAGACACTGTATTTATTTTCAGTGGTTTATGGTCAAGTTGGGAGATATAAGTCATTGTATGTAAATCCTGACCACAGAACAGAAGAAATTCTGATCCTATTGCAAGGCAAATTCTGTGGGTTTGGAGGAAGAAGAAATGCATCATGAAGGATTTGAAACAGGCATAGGAACTCAGTCTTGGAAGATAGCAGGTCAAATCCATGGAGAGGGAAAGAGGTGTTCTGAGCTAAAGGACTTGTACAAGGCACAGCTCATGGTTTGAGAAACTACATGGCTGGGCCTAGTGGACATAGCATTCAGGGGGCTGAGGCAGGAGGATCACAAGTTCAAGGCTAACCTGGGCTAAAGTGAGTTCAAGGCCAACTTGGCAACTTAGGCAGATATTGTCTTGAAATTAAACTATGAAAAAGGAGAGCTGTGGACATAGCTCAATAATTTATTGCTTGTATAGTGTTTTGGGTGAGGGCCAGGGTTCAATTTCTAGTGCTGTTTCAAAATGAGAGAGAGAGAGAGAGAGAGAGAGAGAGAGAGAGAGAGAGAGAGAGAGAGAGATCAAGAGTCATACACACACATACAGAGTGAGAGAGAGAGACAGAGAGAGAAAAAGAAGAGAGAGAGAGGCACAGAAAGAGGCACAGAGAGAGAAAAAGAGAGACACACAGAGAGAAAGGCAGAGAGAGTGAGGCAGAGAGAGAGAGAGGCAGAAGAGAGAGGGGAAGAGCTATCTTTTCCAGGAGAGCAGTGTGTTTAAATGGGCCTGGAAAAGCAGGGGACACACATTTGTAAATGTGAAGCTAATGAACTTAAACTTTGCTCAGAAGACAATGGGATCCTCAGAAGGGTTTTGGCATTGGTTTGTTGTTATTTTTGCTGTTGTTTGGTTTTCTTTTTTCTTTTTTGTTTTGCTTTGGTTTTTCGAGACAGGGTTTCTCTGAGTAGCCCTGGCTGTCCTGGAACTCACTCTGTAGACCAGTCTGGCCTGGAACTTAGAAATCTGCCTGCCTCTGCCTCCCAAGTGCTGGTATTAAAGGTTAAAGGCATACACCACCACCACCCAGCTGCTTTTCTTTTCTTTTCTCTTCTTCTTTGTCTTCTTTTCTTTTCTTTTCCTTTCTTTACTTTTCTTTTCGAAACAGGGTTTTACTTTGTAGCTCTGGCTGGCCTGGACCTACTATGCCTCCCAAATGTTAGGATTAAAGGCATACACCACCATGCCCAACTCAGTTGATTTTTATGTTTTGAAACAGGAATCTATGTTGCTGAGGTTGGCTTTGAACTCACAGTCCTCCTGCTTCAGCCCCACCCCTCCCATGCTCAGGGTTTTGGCATTTGAGTGATGTGATATGAATATATAGCAGATCCTTAATGCAATTATTTTTACTTTAGTTGTTTTACTTAATATAAACATAATATTTTATTCTCTAATATTGTTGAAATGAACAATAACATTTTTGTGAATGAATTAAAACTACATTTTAGACAGTACTTTAAAGAAATAGCAACTTTTTCCAATTAATATAAATTCCAGTAAAAAGCAAACCTAGTTGATGATTCTTTCATCAAACATGTTTTGCATTTATTATGAAATTATAGATTTAAATGTTTGTATCTAGAACTTTTCAGGGACAAGTGACATATAACCTTTTTTGTGTGTGGTTTTTTGAGACAGGGTTTCTCTGTGTAGCTTTGTGCCTTTCCTAGAACTCACTATGTAGTGAGTTCTAGCCCAGGCTAGCCTCAAACTCACAGAGATCCACCTGCCTCTGCTTCTTGAGTGCTGGGGTTAAAGGAGTGCACCACCACCACCCAGCCTGTAACTTGTTTTTAAGATTCAGAGAGCAAAGCAGAAATTGTAATGGCCAAACCAGTGATCATTTTATTTAGGCCAATTAGAGCCAGGCAAAGAAGAGAGGCATTGGGCATGAAAGGGCACTGCAAGGCCTGGATACCAGGGGGCTTGGGACTTTGAGCATAGTAGAGTTTCTTGTATGAAAAAGTTTTTTTTTTCTCCCTCTATGCCTAGTTTTAATAACTGTTATCTGTGCCTTAAATTAAAATAATCTGTACATAGACTTTTTTTCAGTTCTTCTGCATCAATCCATTGGACTTTTTATTCAGGAACAATAAGGACCTATACCTAACAACCGATGAATTAGAAGGGAAGTACACTGTGTATCTCTTCCATGACCACATGCTACCATTCATACAATGGATTTGACAACTTTGGTTATTTTTTTTTGGTGTTTGAATAGACTTGCATCTACAGGAATTACTAAAGTCCTTCTCAATCTAAACATTGATGGGATCTGTGTTTGGCCAACCTCAGTCCTTCAGACTGTTCATTGGTTAATTTGCCATTGAACAAATAATGGGTCCAGAAGACTGATTCCAGGCCACTCATTTTAACTGGCTGTTAGTGAAAGGTCACTCCTGCCTGATCTCTTCTCTGTGTGCTCATGTGTGTGAGTGCATGCTTGTGCATACATAAGGGGCCAGAGGATAGTGCCAAACGGCGAGTGTCTTCCCCAGCTGCTCTCACACTTTCATTTGGAAGCAGGGTCTGTCACTGATTCGGCTGGCCTGGATGATCAGTGAGGCCCAGCACTCTTCCTTTCTCTGTATTCCAGTGCGAGGGCTGTTAGTATTCATGCTGTGCCTGGCTTTTTACATGAGTGCTGGGGATTCAAACTCAGACCTTCATGCTCGGGCCACAGCACTTTCACCTGTTGAGCCATCTCCCAGGCTCTGATTTCTTCTTATTGTGAAAACTTAAACTAGAAGATGCTGACATGACCTGTAGAAACATGGAGACAGGAAAAGACTTGGGCACTGGGGCCTCTTACAAGCGTAAAAGCTCCACAGGTACTGAAGTGACTGCAGAGTATAATGGATACCTCAGTTGTCAACGAATTCACACAGAGTGCTAAGTATTGAATGTGGAAATGACTGTGAAAGTAAGTCCAAGGTCTATCTATCTTCTGATGTACTGACCCTGACTGAATTGCTGATGTATGGTTTACCTTTAACTCATAGTTCTCTGGGGTTTAAAGCAATTCTCTCCCTAACACAGTATAAGGAATCCTGATTCTAAATTTTTCTTCCAGTCAGCCAACCAGAAAGCCAAACAGAAACTTGAAATACTTAATAATCAATTGTTTAAACAATAATTTTTATGCCATCTTATGACAGTATTTGACATTAACCAAAATCTGGCAAGTTTTGCTCTTAAGTCATTTCTGTCACTAAAGAAGATTAATAAATCTTGACATTAACATGCTAGACTTCTTCTTCTTCTTCTCCTCCTCCTCCTCCTCCTTCTTTTTAAAACAACATTAAATACGTTCACTTGTTTTGAAATTTAACTAAATTCTAGGATTTACTGCTAAATATACAGAAAACACTTTGAGTTTCTCTTTAAAAACTTTAAAGATTAAATGTTTAACTCTTTCTCTAAGTTAGGTGCATAATTTCTAATTATTATGATTTATAATGGTTATGAATTTTGAGTACTAATTATTTTTTCTTTTTTTGAGACAAGGTATCACTTTGTAGCCTGGCTAGCCTGGTTCTAGTTATCTAGACCAGGCTGGCCTTGAACTCACATACATCTGTCTGCCTCTGCCTCCTGAGTATTGGGATTAAAGGTGTGCATCACCATGACTGATCTGAGTACATTTTGTCTTTTAAAAAATGACAAAAAAATTGCTGGGAGGTAGTGGTGCATGCTGTTAATCCCAGCAGCACTTGGGAGGCAGAAGCAGGAGTTTGAGGACAGCTTGGTCTACAGAGTGAGGTCCAGCATAGCCAAGGCTACACAGAGAAACCCTGTCTTGAAAGACCAAAAAAGAAAAAAGAAAAAAGAAAGAAAGAAAGAAAAAAGCTAACTGGCTGTCAGATTAAAGGGTGTTTAGCCCAATTGTCATCAGAGAGGCTTCTCTCATTTGGTCTCTCCCCTTGGAGCTTGGGGAACCTGGAGGAAGGGAGAGAGGAAGGATTGTAGGAGCCAGAAGAGTTGAGGCCACCAGGAGAACACAGTCAACTGAATCAACTAAGCAGGGTTCATAGGAGCTCACAGAGACTGAAGTAACAATCATGGAGTCTGCATGGGTCTGCGCTAGGTCCTCTACATACATGGTTGTTAGCTGGGTGTTCTTTTGGGACACCTAGCAATGGGCGTGGTGTTTGTCTCTGACACTTTTGCCTGCTCTTGGAACCTTTTCCCTCCTACTAGGTTGCTCTGTCCAGCCTTGATAAGAGGGTTTGAGCTTAGTCTTATTGTAACTTGTTATGCCATGTTCAGTTGATATCCCTGCAAGGCTCTCTCTTTCTGAAGAGAAATGGAAGAAGAGTGGATCTAGAGAAGAAGGGAGGTAAGGAGTGGTGGGGACTGAAAGGAGTGAAGGAAGGGGAAACTGAGGTTGGGATGTATTGTATGAGACAATAAATATAAAAAATGGGGGGAAAAGATTCATTTGATCTTCCTCAATTCACTTTGGTTTTTCATAGTTTTTACTTAGCTGTAAGGAATTGGTTTTGGAGACTCCCACCAGTTTACTTATATTTCTGATCTGGAATAAAAAAAAGAAGGAACATACACAGAAATTAAAGAAGTTCAGTGATAATTATTTGCTTGGCTTGGCCAAATAAAAATATTCACTAAAAACTAGATACAAACCTATATAACCAATCCATAGATTCATTTGAAAGGACTCTTTAAAAGGAGATGATTATTAATTTTTCATTTTCATGTTTTCATAATAACACTAATTTACCTTTAAAAAGATAGTTAGTGATCAAAATCATTATTTGACAGCAACATTGAACTAAAAGTATGCATGAGGTTTCCTAATATAAATCTAAAACATAGACTTAATGACTAAGCATTACTTACCTTCAGTGGTGGCCATTTTTAATAGGTTGAAACTAGCTTCTGTATAGGTTAAATAGTTATTTTAAACATCCTCAAATTAAACAACGCACTTTCTTTGAAAGCTAACAAGAACATATTCCTCCTTTCATGAATGAGCTAGAGCTGGAGAGCAGGCCACAGAGAGAACCTCCACACCTCCTCCTTGGAGGAGGAGTTGTGCAACTGATGCATTAGTGACTACAAGTGCAAAGTCTTAATCGTGTGACTTGGGTAAGGTCATGGGCTCTTCTCTTGAGGTTCCAACAAATTAGATGTGGTGGGGGCAAGAGGCCATAAGACAACATTGTAACGTTGAGCCTTATTGAATAAATTAATTGTGGCAGAAGTAGGGCTAATTAGGAGCAAACAGAATGAGGGAGAGATCACCTTTTATTTCCCCACAAAAGTGACCTGCTGAATTTGAACTACATAGCTTTTGTGAAAAGAATTTAAGTTGTAGTTATTAGCAAGTGATGAAACAACAAAAAGAAGCCTTTAAATGATTAAAATGTGTATCTTAATTTTCTGAAGATTCAATCTCTAATTCTTTAAAGAAGTTAAGATAAGACAGCAGTCAAAGGAAGATCCCAGAAACATGCACTCCAGGAATGCACCAAGTGATACAGGTGAAACCTCAGGGTCTGTAGGAGATGCCATATTCAGAGATACAGACACATATATATATATGGAGAGGTGGGTGTGGGAGACAGAGACACAGAGAAAGAAACAGAAAGAGAGAGAGAGGGAGGGAGGGAGAGAAATGGGAGGGGAGGGCGTAAACTGAATGACTTCACTCTGCAAGCATTTCTGCACTCCATCCTCTGCTACATCTGATTCCTAAGAATCCTCACAGTCTTTGCTGGCCTTCTAGTCAGGAAAAAAAAATAGCACATCATTTTGTCAACAGGGAAATCTCACTCTCATTCTTTTCCAGCTTCCTATTTATATGTTCTGATTAAACCAAATTCTATGAATGCATACGTCAGCGGTCATCTTTTAACACTGATAGCTTAACGCCATGATCTACTTAGCAAGAACCTAGTAGCAATCAGGGCTCATTTCAATTTTGTGAGAAGTTTGTTGTTTTTAAGAAAGAGAAGGAAAATCATGTTTAAAATTATATCAAGTAATTGAGGAGTCTTAACCACTGAAGTCTAAGATGCAGTTTTGCACTTCTAGGATTGCTGTTGTATTCCCAACTAGATCCACATCTGACACACAATAGGGACCCAGCTCTAGATCTATGTCTGGCACACAGTAGGGGCTCAGCATGGATTTCTGAAAGTACTGAAAAATTACATGTGAGGGCCAAGCTGGGTAGCAATACAAAACTGTTACCTTCTAAATAAAAAACTTCAACATTTAGTATTATAGGGATATTTTACAGCTTGGATCATCAGAATTTGGAGTAAGGAGTAAGTGGACTAGAAAATAGGGTCTCTCTGTCTCTGTCTCTGTCTCTTTCTCTCTGTATGTATCTTGGCTGTGGTCTTAGCCCATTTTCAAACTTGACTTTCTATTGTTTTCTTGGTACAAAGATCTCTTTCTTATATATACATTTCCTTTTGCTCGGGAGTTGGCTTCTATTCCCTGAAAATTTCTTTTAAACAACTGTTCATTTTTTTTTTTTGCTTGAGATTTTTAAAAACAGCAGCAACATATGCTGAATATTCACCCCTTAAAATCTGTTTATTTTTCAACAAAGGTTCTAAGCATATTGTTGAAAAAACAATATGTCATATTGTGTTTTCAAAACCAAATATGTAGTGTATATTGAAAGCCTACAGGGCTGGAGGTGTAGCCCAATAGTATAGCACTTGCCTGATTTCTGTGAGGCCCTAAGTTTGATCCCATCACTATAAAAAGATGAGACCTTAAAACCTTATAGAAAGTTAGGTGACTAAAAATAATGTTTATTTGTGGACATAGCCAGAAAAGTACATTAAATAATTTCAAATTATTTCAGATTCAGCAATAAGATATTTAAATATTTTAAAAACATGTTGAGGAGCTGGAGAGAGCATTTGCTACTCTCCAGAGGACATAAGTTCATTTCTCAGCACCCCCAATCAGGTAGCTCACAACTGCTATAACTCCAATCTAAGGGATCTGGTACCTTTTTCTGGCCTCTGCAGGTATACACAGTCATACACACCACACACACACACACACACACACACACACACACACACACACAACCACCAACACCAACACCAACAACACAATTGTATTAGTCTGGGGAGTTAGCTCAGTCTAAAAGTGCTTGCCACACAAGCATGATGACTTGAGTTTGATGCTAGAACCCAAGTGAAAAGTTGGGTGTGTTGGCATGCACTGGGAAGGTGGAGACAGGAGGATCCTTGGGGTCTCTGACTAGCTAGTCTAGCTTATTTAGTGAGCTACATACTGTCCTGAGGAATAGCAACAAGATTGACTTCTGGCCTCCACACACAACTATATACATGTAATACATGTATGCACACATGCATGCACATGTGCTGTGCACTCAAGTGCACACACACACACAAAGAAACAACAATATATTATCCTATCTATCATCACAGAAAGGAATACAAAGTCTAAGAGCATATTCCTCTGAAGTATTTTTCTTTAATTTCTTCATTAAAATGTGTATGTTTAGTAGGATTCAAAATATACCTTTGAATTCACAAAAATTATTCTTTGCCTTGAGAGTATGCATAATCTTCAAATTCTCAAATGCTATGTCTTGACATTTTTATGAGACATGTGCGCTTACAAACAAAAACGTGTCTACACAAGTCTGTGAGCTATGGCATTCTGAGTTCTTTTTTCTTTCTCATCAGAGGTGTATGCCTGTGCACCCGCCCAATATGCACATCTACTTTAAAATCCACATTGATATCTGTATTTTAATCTTCAGAGTAGTATTGGTGAAATTATTAAGGCCACTCCACGTAGTTAAAAGGGAGATTTATTTAGTAGGGTAACTTACAAGTGAAGGGATAGGTAACAAGGTCTGGGAAAGGTGTGGCACAGTCCGGCGGCGGCGGTGTTCTCTGGAGAACTCTGCTTGGTCTAACTCCAGCGTCCAGGGTCCAGGAACCAAGAGAGCCTGCATCCGGATCTCGGGTCTTCAGCGTCCTCTCTCAGCCCTGCCTTGTAGGTGTGACCCTGACTGAAGCCTCAATGGGGGTTGGAACTTCCAGGTCAAAGCTGGAATGGCTACCCACTACAGAGTAGCACAGTTTTCAGTTGGCAGGACACATTTCATCTTGTAATTTCAAGTTAAATGGTGTTTTAGCACAACTCCAGAGTCTGGAGGTTGTGCTCCAGAAGTCTTGCTGCTTTGGCAGATGACCTGTTTGTTTTTAAACAGAGGTTATGTTTCTAGCACCCACATAGCAGCTCATAATTGGTTTTTTGTTTTTTGTTTTTTGTTTTTTGTTTTTTTTTTTTTTTTTGGTTTTTCGAGACAGGGTTTCTCTATGTAGCTTTGTGCCTTTCCTGGAACTCACTTGGTAGCCCAGGCTGGCCTCGAACTCACAGAGAACCTCCTGGCTCTGCCTCCCGAGTGCTGGGATTAAAGGCGTGCGCCACCACCGCCCGGCTCATAACTGTTTTGTTAGTCCAATTCTAGGGGACATGACACTGTCTTCTGATCTCTGCAGGTACCATGCACGCACATGGTACACACATAAATATGCAAGTAAACACTCATATACACAAAATAAAAATAAAATGTAAAGGTTTTCTAACAATTTTCTTCTTTACTGTTACACCTTTGCATATCAAGCAAGACTAGGCAGTATTTACCTGGTTTTACAACCCTCTGGACTGGCTGTCCAAATTCTGAATCACAGATTCTGTTTCCTGGGCTTCCTGGAAGGCAGTACTTAGGAGAGTCAGAACACCTTGACAGCTGGGGCCACCACACAGCCTATCCCCTCAGGGCTGGTGCAGAGAGCACCCTTGTATGGTAAACAACTACACGAAAAGTTCCCTGGTTGCCCACACACCTTGCAGGAGAAGAGATTCACTTCAATGTTCAATTTGCTGGCATGGTTTTATTCTAATGCCATCCCAGCTCTCTGAGTCCAGGCATTCCTTTCCTGTGTAGGTTCCTACAGTTGCTTCTCACATTTAGTACACAGAGAGGCCTACTAAATATGTCCTAGGTAATCAAATAAATATCTACATTATCAACACTGCATCAATCTATCATTTTTATATTTGTATATTCTTTGAGAAAATAGTCAAATTTTAGGTTTTCCTTGTTAATTCAACTTCTGCTCTTTTAAAATAAATACTACCTTTTACTTATAGTGAGGCCAGAGGAGCAAATGTCCATTTGTTGGGATATTTTGGAAACAGTAAATAATATAAAATAATAAGATTCAGCAATAATCTTTCATGAATCCTCAAATAAATAAAATGTAAATAAATACATTTGTATTATTTGCATACTGCTGTGGGATGTTCTGTATGTTAAATGTGTTGCTCTGATTGGTTAATAAATAAAACACTGATTAGCCAGTAGCTAGACAGGAAGTATAGGTGGGACAAGCAGTGAAGAGAATTCTGGGAACAGGAAGGCTGAGTTAGAGAGGCGCTGCCAGCCACTGCCTTGAAAAGCGAGATGTAAGGTACCAGTAAGCCATGAGCCACGTGGCAACTTATAGACTAATAGATATGGGTTAATTTAAGATATAAGAACTAGATAACAAGAAGCCTGCTGCAGTCATACAGTTTGTAAGCAATATAAGTCTCTGTGTATTTACTCAGTTGGGTCTAAGTGGCTGCGGGACTGGTGGGTGAGAGAGATTTGTCCTGACCAGGCAGAACCATATTATGAAACAGAGGATATACTTACTATTACCTATGTGCTTTATGTATGTATATATCCTTATAAATATAAACTCAAAAAATAAAAATGACAGGGTCATGCAAGTGAGAAGGTCTGTAAACTCAGCAAAGCCACAAACTTTTACTATATCATTACAAATTTACCTTATCATTCAATATTTGGATGTCTGGGATCTTATTCTGCTTCAATTTTTTCCATAAGTTTTCTTTTTGGGTCAGTGTCTGTAAGATGTAAGATATAAGCTGATCCTGGTGTTTTCAGGGTTGTCTATGATGGAGCCTGTCTCATTAGTCCTCTTAGCAGCTGTTAATATGCCATAGTATTTCTTCATGTTTTCTGAGGCATCTACAGCAACAGAAATTTTGTGATAAACAAATGAATACGTCCGTTATGGGGATATCATTCCACAAAGTGGCCCTGGTCTTGGTCTCAACTTACATTGAAAAAAAAATTCAGACCAACTTCCTTGAGTTTGTATCCGATGGGGAAGGATTAGAGACAGTATAATAAGTATGGGCATCATGGATTCAGAGAATGGACATTCTAGTCCACAGGGTTGCCCTGAATGTATTCTCTAGGCAGAGTATGTGTTTGTGTAGATCAGATAATCTCTTGGATTTTTGTTTTTCAATCTATAAATTGGTGATAATAGTTTGTGAGGATTGAGATAATATAAAATACTGCACAAAATATGTCACAAATGTAATGTACCAATTATAAATACTGTATAAGCTTTAATGTGATAATCCAGCTAGTTCACTAAACTATATAGAATAGAAGTTGACAAATTATTTTGTAAAGGACAGAGAGTTAATGATTTAGGCTTTGCCAGGCATAGCATTTCTGTAACAACCATTCAACTCTGTCATTCTAGAGTGAAGACATAAATAGGTAAGATTGTATTGCAATGACATTTTATTTGCAAAAATAGTGTGTGAGCAAGATTGTCTTCAGACTGCAGTTTGTAGAACCTTGATGTTGAGGATGATAACAGCATCTCAGGCCAGCAATGTTTCCTATATGCCTGTATTGTGACTCAATAGTTTTACTCAGTCTTTGTAAACACTGTGACACACACATCAGCACAGCCACCCTCACTTCACAGATAAAGCTGAGGCTCTGGGGAGGTAGTGTGATCTTAATGATAGTTAAGAGTTGAAGGCAGAATTTAGCAGTCTAACTCTAGAGCCTGTGTTCTTTTTTATGGCCCCTTACTCTTTAGTTTTTATTAGTAAATGGATAACTACAACTTGCTGAGTTCATTCACTATTACTTGTGTGTGTGTGTGTGTGTGTGTGTGTGTGTGTGTGTGTGTGTATGTGTGTGTGCATTTAGAGTTGACTGCTTGGGACTGGATCATCTATTGGGTAGAGCCTATGTTATTAAGCACTTTTTGCTGTGGGATGTTCTGTATGGCAAATGTGTTGCTCTGATTGGTTGGTAAATAAAACACTGATTGGCCAGTAGTCAGGCAGGAGGAAGTATAGGCAGGACAAGGAGGAGAATAAAGCTGGGAAGTGGAAGGCTGAGTCAGAGACACTGCCAGCCGCCATGATGACAAACAGCATGTGAAGATGCTGGTAAACCATGAGCCACGTGGCAAGGTATAGATTTATAGAAATGGATTAATTTAAGCTGTAAGAACAGTTAGCAAGAAGCCTGCCACGGCCATACAGTTTGTAAGCAATATAAGTCTCTGTGTTTACTTGGTCGGGTCTGAGCGGCTGTGGGACTGGTGGGTGAGAGAGATTTGTCCTGACTGTGGGTAAGGCAGGAAAACTCTAGCTACAACTTTTTTTTTCCATATCTAAAATAAAAACACATATTCACTAAAATCTTTTAAACTATAACTCCATGGCTTAGGAGCTAGAACCCCAGGGTGCTGAGTTTTACTCTATGTGGAACCATAATTCATAGGTAAGACCTCATGTCTTATGTTTAAGCCCTCTGGCTCTTACACTGTCATTTTTAAAGTATATCATGTTTGTCATTGATCAGGAAAACAGACAAACAAATATTCCATTGTTACCCCTTCCCTGCACTCTTTTCTAACAGAGCCAAAAGAATGCTTGTCTTGCTTCTCTGCTTCCAAATCAGTAGTTAACACTGTGTGTGATGTTCCAACTACCAGCTCTGTCCAGTGGCAGGAAGTCACTGTTCTTAGTACTCAGTTCCTACTGCCCAGCATTAGGCATCTCAGAAATTGTAGAAACTGCTGATAGACTCCAAATTGGAGAAGACTAGTGTGAGGCAGTGTTACCTTGGCTTGCTTCATCTCAGATGGATCTTGAATTCTTACAATTGGTATAGTATTTCATATCAGGAATCAGTAAATGCCTTGCTGTGTTTGTTATTTACTGATCATAGTTAATAGGTTTTAGAAATAATTTATTTTACTTAGTTTAGGTATTCCTTTAAAGGAAAAGGCATTCTTGATTGCTATTTAAAACTTTATTTTTCTCTTTGAAAGAGAAATGTATAGCAAGGTAGGGCAGCCAAAAGTTATGTGTTCACATGGGTTCATGTCTGTCTTCCCTTTAGCACTCAACTGAACAGGGTATGCATAAACAAACTCCATCTGCCTCACTTGGTAGCAACAGAGGTCACCTTAAGCAGATAAGCTAATCAAAATTTTCTCCAGAGTTCCATTTTTTCCTCCAAGTTAGCGTTGGCTTTTGTGTGGCTCACATTCAGTTTTAAAAACTATCCAATATGCATTAATGATTTCCAGAATGCTGTGTGACTCCAGTTGCACCAAAGTTCTTATGAGAAACATATTTAGCTGCTTTTTGTCTTGAACTCCTTTGCACTTGTGGTTTCTGGAAGTGGTTGTTGGAAATAGGACAGCTTCTACCCAGAAAAACACATAAATGCAGCTTTTTCATTGCTTATAGTCACATTAGAATCTCCCTAAATTATTTTTTTCAGTTCTGGGAATTGAACCCAGGGCCTTGCATATACTGGCCAAGTTCTCTGTAATAGAGCTGGCTTCCCTGCCAACTAGAATTCTTAAGTTACTGATCACTCTTTCTAGGATTTAGCATTAGATTACTTTGGGTGTTTATATTTGTTTAGTATCAGACATTGTTACTTTTATTTGTTATTTGGGGCAAATGTTATCTAAGCTCTGAATTGTTTAAGAAATTAAAAAGTTTCTTTCTTCTGTGTGTGGACATCCAGTTTCCCCAGTACCATTTGTTGAAGACGCTTTTGTTTCTCTAGCTTATGTTTTTGGCATCATTTATATATAATATATTAAGTGTCTGAAATTATGTGCACTTATGTTTGGATCTTCAATTTTGTTTCATTGGTCTACATGTATGTTTTTATACCAGTACCATGTTGTTTTTAATACCATGCCTCTATAATTTATCTTTTTTTTGTGGTTCCATATGAATTTTAGGATAATTTTTTTCTATTTCTATGAAGAATGATATGGAGACTTTGATTGGGATTGCATCGAATCTCTAAATAGCTTTGGTAAAACGGTCATTTTCACAATATCTAGACTTGTATGTATTACCTTGTTCAGAAACTTACTCCAAGTGGATCACAGATCTAAATGTGAAACCTGAGACATAAAAACTGCCAGAAGAAAACATGGGCATAGGAAAGTACTTTTAAAATAGGACTCTTTTTGAAGAACTAAATTCAACAATTGGCAACTAGGAGTTCATAAAACTAAAAAGCTTTTGCACAGCTAAAGAAACAAGTGAAGAGAAATCCACTAGAATGTGAGAGAATCTGCCAGCTATATATCTAAACAGAAAATTAATATCCGGGATATATAAAGAACTCAAAAAATAGCCAAAAACACAAATGACCCATTCAAAAAAAATGAGGCCAGGACCTGAACAGAGAGTTCTCAAAAGAAGAAAAAGAAACTAAGAAACAGCTCAAAAAATATTCATTGTCTCTAGTAATTAGGGAAATGAAAATCAAAACAACTTAAGATTTTATTTTACCCCAATCAGAATGGCAAAGATCAACAAAATAAGCAAAATCAAATGCTGGAGGGAAGTCTCATTCACTGTTGGTGGGGTTGCAAACCAGTCTAGCCTTTCTGAAAATCAGAGTGGAGAATCCTCAAAATTCTAAAAATAAATCTCCCATATGACCCAGCTATACCACTTCTTGGCATCTGCCCAAAGGACTCAATATCCTACTCCACAGATTCTTGCTCAGCCATGTTCATTGCTGCTCTATTCATGATAGCTTAGGAAATGGAAACAACTTAATTGCCCTTCATGAATGGACAATGAAAATGTAGTTCATATACACTATGGAATACTAGTCAGTTGTAAGGAAAAATGAAATCATGAACTATGTGGACGAACAGATGGAACTAGAAAAGATCGTATTGAATGAGGTAACTCAGACCCAGAAAGACAATGTGTTTTCTTTCATCTGAGGCTCTTAGCTCCAAATCTTTAGTTACAAGTGCAGTTCTCACCCCTCATTAAGGAAACTTCTCTTTGCAACAGATGGAGACCATTACAGAAAATCACAACCAATCAAAATGCAGAGTTGTGGAGCCCATTCTCAATTGATAATCTAAACAAAACTCCTGTACCTAAGACTCAGGGATCATTGTGGAAGAGGGGACAGAAATTTTGTAAGATCCAGAGGAGCAGGGAGGTTACTGTAAGATATTTTCTCTTAGGAATGTCAGAAGCTATACCCATAAAGTCTTACTAAGATGACTGCCTAAAGATGAGCTGAGCTGGGTGGTGGTGGTGCATGCCTTTAATCCCAGCACTCGGGAGGCAGAGCCAGGCGGATCTCTGTGAGTTCGAGGCCAGCCTGGTCTACCAAGTGAGTTCCAGAAAAGGCGCAAAGCTACACAGAGAAACCCTGTCTCGAAAAACAAAAACAAAAAAAAAAAAAAAAAAAAAAGATGAGCTGAACAGGGATGACATCAGTAGACCAATAAAGAGTCATAGCGTGTTTTTGTTCTTACCCAGGATGCTTGTATTAAGGATGTTGGATTGTGCATCAATTTCCTCCTGAAGATTTTCAAGCAAGAAGTCTGTTTCATTCCTCATTCTTGTCATGGTTTCTTTCAGATCTTAAAATTCATACACTGTTTTCAGTTGCTCACTTAGCAGCATGATTTATTTTCTAATGAAGAAAATAAGGATAAATGTAATTTAGTTTGATGTATCAATGAAAACAAATGCCACAAAATGATCCTCCTTATTAGGTGTCTTCAATTAGAAGGGGTCCTCGACACATAATTTTTCATTTGTGTTTATGATTCTGTTAATGGCTCATCTCTTTTCTCTTATTTTGGCTGGCTGGAGTATTTCGGCACACATTTAAGCAATGACCAGACTATATGTCTGTGCCACGGTCTGAAAGAAAATGAACCCCAAAGGGAGTGGCATTATTGGAGGTGTGGCCTTGTTGGAAGAAATGTGTCACTATAGAGGTGGGCTGTGAGGTCTCATGTGTGCTCAAGCCATGCTCAGTGAGTCAGACCACTTCGTGTTGCCTGTTAGTCAAGATGTAGCACCATGTCTGCCTGCATGCTGCCTTGCTTCCCATCATGTTGATAATGGACTAAACTCTGAAAATGTAAGCCATCCCCAACTAAATGTTTTTCCTTTTTAAGAGTTGCCATAGTCATGGTGCCTCTTCACAGCGATAGAAACCCTAAATAAGACAGAAATTGGTACCAGGGACAGGGGTATTGCTGTGATAGGTCTGACCATGCTTTTGTTTGAAGGAATATGGACCTTGTGACTGTGGATTAGAAAAGCAGTTGAACTCTTTAAGTGCTGCATATTGGGCCATCTTAGTAGGAGCATGGAAGACAGTTGTGTTGAATGTGATTTGATGTACTATGGAAGCCTGGCTCAAGAGGTTTCAGAAGAATTTTAGCATGTTGCCTAGAGATTGTTCTTGTGATATTTTGGTGAAGAATGTGGTTGCTTTTTGCCCTTGTCTTTAAAGTTTCCCTGTGGCTAAAGTGAAGAGTTTTATATTAATTTCCTTGGCAGCGGAAATCTCAAAACAGCCTAGTATAGATGCTGTTGTGTGGTTATTAGTGGTAACTCCAATGAAGATTTATAATGAAAAGGAGCAAGCTGAGCAAGTAAAAATATTTGATGAGAAAAAGAGCACTAGAAAGTGGAATGAAGCTAAGTCCTATGTTCAAGGAGATAAACAGATTAAGAAATGGAATAAAAGGAGTGGTGACCTCAGGGCAAGAACCCACCCAGCTGTTTCCAACTTGTGAAAAGGAATTAAAGAAAAGCTTAGAAACAGGTGTGGTGGTGCATGCCTTTAATTCTAGCACTCCAGAGGCAGAGTCTGGCAGATCTCTGAGTTTGAGGCCAGCTTGGTCTACAGAAAAACTTCCAGAACAGCCAAGCTTAGGCAATGAAGGAAACCATAGAAAACAGAAAGCTGGTGAAGATGTAATTGAATGAGGGGCCATGCTTCAGCCTCAGTAACCAGCAGAACTTGGCAGCTTTGGCCATTTGGTTCTGGCTTTAGAGTCAAGGAGCAACTAAGGAAAGCCACTGAGGCCAGGTATGTGTCAGGGGTGTCCCTGCTTGGAGGCCTAGAGAGGCCATTGCATGAAGCTGTGAAGTTGAAGCCTGGATTGCCTTTGAGATTCCAAGATGTTGGAGATGCCAGAGCTGTTGGATACCTGCCAAGGAACCAGCACAAGAGAAAGAAGTGTATTGCAGTCAACAAAGCTGAAAAGAGTTGTAGATCTAAAGAGCATTTTGACATCAGACATGGAGATGTAGAGTTTGGAGTTTGCCCAGCTGATTTTTGTTCTTTCTTTGGTCCAGTATTTCTTCACTATGCTCCTTTCCCTATGTTTTGGAATGGTAATGTATATTCTATGCCATTATATGTTGGAAGCATGTGATCTGCTTTTTGATTTTGATTTTACAGGGAACTACAGTTAAGAGATCACATGAATCTCCAAAGATACTTGAACTTTGGACTTTTAAATAAGTTGAGACTTTTATGAGACTGTGGAAACTTTTGAAGTTGAACTGAATGAATTTCTGCATCATGATGTGGCTATAAGCCTTTGAGGGCAAGGGAGAGGAATGTGGTAGCTTGAAAGAAAATGGCCCCCATAGGGAGTGGCACTGTTGGGGGTGTGGCCTTATTGGAGTAGGTGTGGCCTTGTTGAAGGAAGTGTGTCACTGTGGAGGTAGACTTTGAGGCCTCATATACGCTTAAGTCACACCCAGAGTCTCAGCACACTACCTGTTGCTTTGGGATCAAGACGTAGAATTCTCCAGCACCATGTCTGCCTGCATACTGCCATATGCCCATGTGGGGTCCTGCCCCACCGGGAACTTAGGCCACCTGTGAAGAGGTGGCCTGGAACTGAGGAAAGGTAAGTGCATGCTGCTTGCCTGTTCCTCAGCCTCCTTCTTACCCGGAGACAATCAGATGCATCATCAGGGAGTCAAGTCAAGCAAGAACTCATTTATTGTTAGGCAGTTAAGCCTCTTTTATAGCAAAAGCCTCAGAACCCTAGGAGGGGGTGAAGTAACCAACCAATCATTTTAAAGGTCACCCTATTTGCAAATTGTTTATGCCCTGACATCATCTCCTGATCTTAGTATCTTATCTCAGCATAAATAACTTGAGCTCACTTCCTTCCTCACCATTTGTCTCTAATCTCCATACAAACAACCCAAACTAACTTCCTCTCAGCCATCCTTTGTATCTACTCTCTTCATAAACAGCTTAAACTAACTTCCTCTCCACACCATCCTTTGTGTCTACTCTCTGTGTAAACAGTTTAAGCTAACTTCCTCTGGCACTATTTGTATCTACTTTCTGGGAAAACAGCTTAAGCTCTATTTGTCTAACTTCCTCTCAGCACCCTCTTTGCAGCCCATGTATGCCCCACATGCCCAGCCACCATACTCCCTGGCCATGATGATAATGGACTGAACCTCTGAACTATAGGCGAGCCACCACCTCATTTAAATGTTCTCCTTTATAAGAGTTGCCTTGGTCATGGTGTCTCTTCTCAGCAACAGAAACCCTAAGACAACATCCTAGCACAATAAACACATGCTTCTTAAAGCATGTATTCAGATGCAGTTCATTTAAACCAATCTACAAGATTTTTCTATTTGCCTTTCAATGCTTGCTAAGAAAGAATCCTGGACTCAGCCTCAGGGAAAATCATTTCTTCATCTAGAAGACATCTGATGTAGGAGTAAATTCAGGCATGACCTGGTAGCCAGTCTATTTGCCATACTGTGCTCCTAAATATTCCCAGAAGTCAGAATACTGAATTCTTAACTACTGTGAGTAGCTGGTAGCTGGCCATGAGTCTGCACTCTCTGTCTCCTTTTATGTGCTTCTTGTGCATAGAAACCATGGTGGTATGAGCACTCACTGGCCAATCTGAGGAAATGTACTAACCAGTCACGGTTACTAGGCTTCTACTATCGAAGTGGTCACTCACATGCAATAAAACAGATGCTATTCCCTGAAAAAAGTCTCCAGAGTGGTTTCTCTCCTCACCCTCTACTGAGCCCCAGGCATTGCTGTCTTGTTGGGGGAACACCCAAGTAATGACTGCAATCTGCCTTCACAGCTTCCTTAGTGTTACTGCCATGCAGTCTTTTAGTTTCCATGTGTGACAAAGAAGTCTCCTAACTGGTGAACAGACAGTAGGTTTTATCCTCACTTCCATGGCCTGCGTGAAGCATGTATCTTTGGTTCAAGCACATAATGAACACACCCTTTCTGATGAGAACATGGCATGGAGACCTTAGTAGGTGCAGTTGGGGGTCATCTGAACACTGAATAATGCATCCTGAATTTTTCTTCTCTTTCTCTTCTACAGACTTTCCCCTCATTCTCCAACTTTCAAGACTGTACTTCTTCAGGCTAACAATACTAACAATAAAAACAATAGTAACTTTTTGTGACCACTTATATTCCCTAAATACTTACTATGTGCCAGGTACTATGCCAAGTCTCGAGGAAGAATCCTGTGAAACAGAATTTCTTCTTTTTGACAAAGAAACTGAAGCTGGAGATTTGATTTGTTTGGAGCTACACAGGTAGTGGGTGGGTTTGAATCATGGTGCCTTGACTTCTACATTTAAGCTCAGGGTGCCCTCTGATCTGTCCTTCTAATCTCCTTTGTCAATTCATCTAGAAAATATTTCATAACCATAACTGGCCTGGGAAATAAGCAAGTGGGTGGGAAGAATGTTCTGAGTGCCCCACTGAGGCTGTGGTGAAGGAGCACAATGAGGTGAGAGGGCAGAGGAGAAGACAGGAGTCTGGTGTTTGGGGAGACAAGAGAAGGCTGCACATGAAAGGTAGTATTTTGGTGGCCACCAAACAGCATCAGGTCTTCTGCATGCTATCCATCCCAGGGGATGTCTTTGGAGGAACTTAGCAGCTCTCATTTCCTTATCACTTCTGTCTGGCTCATGGCTCCTATCCTCTTGCTGTCCCCTCAAATTCTGCTCAGCACTCCTACAGTCTTTTTTGTTCACAACGTCCCTGTAGCTCATTCTGCTTTCTTGGTGCCACTTTGATAGCTTGTAACCACAGAGCAATGGCCTGCAGCCTAAAGCTTACCCTCAGGTGTATTTTCCTTGGGCCACACTGTGTGATTTACAAGTGATATTGAGTATCTCCTATACTTTTCAGTGGGGGCTATTTCTTTGAAAATGTAAATGTTTGATATGTCTTGAGAAGTAGGAAGATCTGATTATATAGGGCTCCTCATGTGCAGGATAACAGAGGGGTAGAGATATACCTCTTCTCTTTACATAGCCATTTGATCTCCCCAGGCTTTGTCACTGGGTTTAGCATATGGTGGACCTGAACTATATAGGTAGGTTGTTTCTTTTTCCTTGTACAACTTTTAATCAAGTGCCATTTACTTGGAGTCTATTTTCTGGTTGATAATGTTTGACTTATGTTTATGACTGTGTTAAGTTTCCTTAATTTAGGAACTTTTTTGAAAAAGGGGAGGTATTTGGGGGGCAATCTTGGTAGACTGCTTCTATGATGGAGAAAATATGCAGAAAGTCATCCTAGTTTTTGCTTGGAGCAGGGTAGCAAAGTTTGCCTCAGGATTCCTGGTGTCTGTCACCACTTGGCAACTCTGCTACTGCAGAGGGAGAGCAGTCACAGGGTTGTCACTACAGCATTGTGTTTCACCAGAACTTCATCCATAAGAACATGTGCTATACTGGATTCAGCCTGTGCGCTGACCTGTTTACTGACCCCCTGGTTCAGAACAACCAATGTAATCTTGAAAGATGACTGATGAATGAAAAATGAATTTGGTACTAGATGATAAAAATGATATTGTATTCTGAAGGAATGGCCATCCTTGGTATAATACAAGAAGTAATGCATAGCTTCTAATTAAATGAAGAATCTTGGAAGATTTTCCTTGTGTGAGTCTTTGAAAATATACTATTTGTATTGGAAAGTACTATACTTCAAGTTTCCTGTGTGTAGATGAAATGGTGTGTATTCAGAGTATAATGGTTGTAAGTCAGTGTCACGACTTTTAGATCTGCTGGGTTTGGGCTTCTCAGTTAACCTTTTATTTTTAATTTTTTATTGTCTTTTGAGTGCTCAGGCTTAACCCATGACCTCAGGCATGCTAGGAAGCACACTACCCCTGCTACACCGCCCGTTACCATTTACCTTCTGAAAGTTCTGTTTTTGTAAAATTTAATAGCATCTGAAAAAAATCACATGTAATCTTAACTGGGAAGAAACAAACATAAAAGCCTGCTTATGGGTTCAAGGAGATGTCTCAGTAAAAAAAGTGCTTGTCATTCAAACTCAAGAGCGGGATTTGGACCTCCAGTTATCAATACAGAGGCTGGATGGGTGTGGCAGTCTGCCTTATTTCTAGAATCAAGAGATCCCTGGGATAAGCTAGCTAGCTAGATTGCTCAAATGGGCAAACTCTAGGCTCAGCAAGAGACTCCACAAATAAAATGGAGAAGAGCAAAAGACACTTGAGGTCCATCTGTTTTCCACATGGATATGCACACATATGCTTGTATACCAGTACACATGTGTACACCACATACACATGCAAAAAAAAGCCTACCTCAGCAATAAACAATTCTCAAAGCCAACATAAGTACATTTCTAAGTTGAAGGCCAAGGATGTAAAATTCAGTAGTAGTCAAAGGTCACACAGGAGTTGGCTTATTTATTCCTCCAATACAAATCTTTTTTTTTTTTTTTTGGTTTTTCGAGACAGGGTTTCTCTGTGTAGCTTTGCACCTTTCCTGGGGCTCACTTGGTAGCCCAGGCTGGCCTCAAACTCACAGAGATCCACCTGGCTCTGCCTCCCGAGTGCTGGGACTAAAGGCGTGCGCCACCACCGCCCGGCTCCAATACAAATCTTATCTCACAGACTCATATAAATCTTTGACTTTCAACAATTCCTCAGATAAGAGAACAGGTTGTTTCAAAATGTCTATGGTAGATATGTTCTCTCTGAGGCCTTTGAAGTCCACTTCAGAGACAGGCAGGCTCTATCTTTTATCTTCCATGTTAGCAGGCAGCCCAATTAACCCTTGCACTGCTTTGGAGAGGGGTGACATGGTATGGTCTCAGTGATCAAAGCACAAGTGACACCGAAGACAAACACAAGAAGGGAATTCCTGGCCATGACCCTGGGTGCAGTGATCACACCCCTGGCCACTGACACTCCTGGCAATGGCACATGCCAGTGTCTGCATCACAGACAGGCCTCAGGGCTCCTTCCTTGTTGCAGTCACATGCTACAAAGGAAGAGTGAAGAAGCAGGGAAAGTTATGCTATGCCTAGCTTAAAAATCAAACCTTTTCTCCTCTCCTGGAATTATCCCCAATTTATGTTTCTAAGACAAAGATTTAAAGACAATATGATTTCAGAGATCTGTGGGAGACCATTAAAGTACAACCTGCAGTTTTGGTGTCCTGGATCTCACTCTATAGACCAGGCTGGCCTTGAACTCACAGAGATCTGCCTGGCTCTGCCTCCTGAGTGCTGGAATTAAAGGTGTGTGCCATCGCCGCCCGGCTGTCTCTCTATATTCTATTAGCAAATCAACTTATGGTTTTCTGTATCAAAAAATTAAATGCAGTTTTTATTGTGAATGTGCATGTGGGGTCTTTATCTGTTTGAGCGAGGCCTGTGGATTTAATACTGGCCATTACAGCAGAACCAAGAAGTTCTATGACCACACTGAAAGTCCTGCCTGGGGGTGCTGACTCCTGCTGGTTTCCATTATATGTGATTGCTTTGTTCTTTAGGAGATGGTAGAAGGAGCTTTGTTTGACTTCATAAAAGAAAATAGCTGATGTCACACGGCACTTTATTTGAGCTGGTTTCTGATCAAGGCAGAGAGAGCTATTGATGTTGTTGCAATTCTAAAAGGTTAGGAATCATTAGCTTATGCTTTTAGATTTACTGCAATAAAGTGTGATTTTTAAAGTCATTGGATAGCTTTCATACTAATAATGCCAATTGTGAATGACAGAAATGATCCTTGAAATTACAGTCAATAATGGCAATTGCAGTAAAAACTGGCTAACTAGGCTCCACTGGATGTCATGGAATACACAGAATGGTTCAGGGGTCTTCTGGGACACTTTTGGGCAGTGTCACGCCACACCACAGATGCAGGCCAACCTCTGCTCACATACAGCTCTTACCCAGGAGCTCAGTGGACTCTGTGGACCAAGCTGAGCATTTACAAAGTCTCCCTTGGTTTTACTAACAGATGAAGCATTTGCAAAGATTATTAAAATGTCAGAGAGACACAAAGAAAGAGACTAACAGACTTTGGTTTATAAGAGCCAACATTCCCTCTTTTAAAAATGTTTTAAAATATTTTTTTTTTCCCTTGCGTACTAGGTAAGTATTATATCACCCCAACCCCTACTCCCTAGTTGTTCATGTGGAGGTCAGAGGACAATTTGTGGGAGTCAGCTCTCTCTTTCTCCCATGTGGGTTCCAGGGATTGAACTCAGGTTGTCAAGGTTGGCAGCAAGCACCTATACTCACTGAGCCATCTTGCTGGCTCTTCCTTCCTGGTTTTAAAGGTAGCCAATTATATATAGAAAACTGAGATAAGTGTGACCTGAAGAAAATAATTAAGGATAGATAATGAAACAGGGCAAGGACATAGTGACAAGTTTTTAGCTGGAAGTACACATGTATACAGGAGACAACTCAGAGAAATTTTAACAAAGGCTAATATTTAACATAGGCTAATAGTTTTAAAAAAGAAAAAGGTCTTTTCATATAATTATAAATTTTTTTTTTTAAAATTAGAATTAAGCTGTGTTCACTTTCTAAATTCACATTTCTTTAAAAAAAATCAAATAAAAGGATATGAAACTTGCTGGGCAGTGGTTGCGCATGCCTTTGATCCCAGCACTAAGGAGGCAGAGGCAGGCGGATCTCTGTGAGTTCAAGGCCAGTCTGGTCTACAGAGCCAGTTCCAGGACAACAAGGGACACACAAGGAAACCCTGTCTTGAAAAACCAAAACCAAAATAGACAAAAAAAAAAAAAAAAAAGAATTGAAACTCCATTGTTTTTGTAGCATGCCCACAGTAGATCCAACTGACTTCACTTGTGTTTTTAGCATTCCATTACTTACAAATGCATTTTCCAGATGTATTGATGTAATAGTTTTCTTCACACTCACTGCAGCATGTCCTGTCATGACCTGGTTTGCGTGGACATTGGCCTGTAAGCTGTGAGAGCAGTTGTGGGGATGAATTGACAAACTTTATGGTCTAAAAACACAATGCATTTTCATAGGAAACAGTTTTCCTCCAGTGAGTTAGAACATACAGCTGTGCAAAAGTTGAAGAAGGCTAATTCCCACGGTCAGCAGCTGCCCCTGGCAATATCAAGGATCTCTAGTTAATGTGTTTTGGTTTAGAGTTCTTGACTATACCGCCTGCTTCCAGCTGTTCAGAGACAGGTGGCCCCAGACTAGGAAACATACACAGATGTAAATGAAAACAAAACACATATTGGGAAACAGTCCACATTCTTTAACTCCACAATGATGGGAGTTCCCCCATAATTGACAGAGAGGCACAGGCCAAAGATGTGGTCTAACATTTATCAATCACTCTGGCAAGTAATGTTTCTGTTGTGGGAATACATACTGTAACTTTACCAATTGGGCTAGTGTTTTGTTCTACAAAATGATAGTTTTTGACTTTATAATTAATCACTTTGTGATATTTGTGCTTTTGACAGAAGGTTAACTGTTCCTGTACCTTACCATTTGTGTTCTTAATTCATTTTTCTGAAAACTGAAAAGGTTAGAGAATAATGAAAGAAAAGACAAAATAAGTCACTATTACAGGAATCTTAAATTATATTTGACTAAATATGCTTAAGCATCAACTCTGTAAGTATACTTGCAGTGAATAGGTATCTAGATTCATAAAAGAACTCCATCTACCAAGCTTCTATCTATCCTTGGAGTTCCCACTAGTGCCTGTTCAAGTAAAGATAATTGTAGGATGTTGTTGCTTCTGAGATGTGATTGTAATGATGGTTGCTCTTCATTGCTAGGCAGTTCTTTCTTATCCCCACATTCAATCTGCCTCTTTGGAACTTGTTCCCATTGTTCTGAGTCCTGTCTTGTGGAGTGGGACCCACAGAGGTTTCCTACTGAGAACATACTCATGTCTCAGAATCTGAGCTTGCTTTACCCAGCAGGGTTGCATAAGGGGATGATTTGACCACGGGTGTGGTTACCAGGTGTTTGGAAGGGTCTACACTTGGCTGTGCAGTGTGCTTTGATCTAGCAAAAGGGAGGTCTTTTGCCCCATCCTTTGGCATTGTTATAAAAAGCACCTTTGAAGAGGCAGAAGGGACCATTGGGTTTTGATCCAGGTCCTCCCAAAGCTATCCTGTGTTTCTGTCTTTCTCCTCTTCGCTATGTTTCTATCTAAAAGTTTCTTATGCCTCTCTCCTCCTCATAGGAACCCTTTTAAAAGGTGGGAGCTGGCCTCCCCCAGTGGAGTTGCACAAAATAAGCAACTTTCTTTTTCTTCCACTACATGTGGGGATTCCTTTTTCTCCAACAACATGTGACCATTTTAACTTGTCTTCACTTCTGTTTTGAGCTCACCCCCTCTAATTCCTTTAGGTCCTCATTACACGATTGCATACTTCTAACCACTATTCAAATTTTAGACACATACTTTAAAAAGTACACTTTCTATTAACAACATGGTATTCAGAAGACAGACAAATTTTCTATATTCTCATTTACATGTAGAAGTTAAGTGTCCATCTTAGAGAAATGGAGAAGGTAGAGGGAGGGAAGGATAGAATACCAAAATATATCCAGATAGGAGAAATAAATTCTATTTATTTATTTATTTATTTATTTATTTATTTATTTATTTATTTATTTATTTATATATATAACACAATAGGATAACTACAGCTAAAGACAAACTACTAGATATTTTAAAATAGCTACAAGAGAGGCTTTTGAATGCTTTTAACATAAAAGAGAGAGGACAGATGTATAGATATGCTAATTATCCTGATTTTGATAATTAAATATGCACCAAAATATCACTCTATACTCCATAATCATGTGGATGAAAGTTAATCAAAGCTGGTGGTGGTAGCCCATGCCTTTAATCCTAGCATTTGGGAGGCAGAAGCAGGTGGCCTACAGGGCAAGTTCTGGGACAGCTAGGGCTACACAGAAAAACCCTGTCTCAGAGAACAACACAAAACACAAAACAAAAACAAACAAACAAACAAACAAACAAAAAAACCCAAAAAAACAGTCAACAAGCAAACAGGCAAACAAACAAACAAAAACCCAACAAAAACAAGAAATGAAAGCTTAAGCAAAACTTTGAAAACACTGTAAAAATGTTACGTTTCTCTGAAACGACAGCAATGATCCTGGAGTTGTGCGGCTAGTAAAGCCAATGTTGGGATGGTAACTGCTGAAGCTGAGCACACAGTATGCCCTTTACTCCAGCCTGAGCAGGTATCACTTTTCTGGCAGTGCTTTTGACTTTTGACTCACTTGTAGCTTCACACAGTGAAAATCCTCATCTATTTCACATGAGTTGGTACCAAGTAATCACTCCCACCCTTATGCAAGTAATTTTAAACACCTAATTACACAACTTTATTTTTACCCTGTTAACATTTCTTGTTGTTTCTAGCCTGCATGAGAGTCTGTTAGACTGTCTGGTCTTGTGTTTCATCTTTAACATAATAGTTTACAGTTTTGTAATACCTGAAAATTTGAGAAACTTGTTTTTCCAACTCCATCTAAACTGTTGACCAAAATATCAGACAGCACAGTTGGATCTCTCTGTGGGAATGCACTAGAGACTACTTCCTGGCTGACACAGAGATATTTATCTGAAGTTATTTAAACAGCTGGTAATCTAATTAGCCATATGTCTTCTCTGTATTCAAATGAAAGTGTTTCCTTATTGTAGAATGCAACCTTCCTCAAGGGATTCCCCAATGAACCAAACAACTCCAAAGTAGCCTTGTGGTGAGGGGATTTTAGTTAAATTAATGCTATCTGATCTTAGAGGTCATAAACTGCTTTTGGCTTCCATGGTTGAATTGTATGTTGCATGCTACTACAAATATGCTTCCCCAGAGGTCTAAGAAGCTTGCCAGAAAGTGATATCATGAATGTTAGAAGTTCTACATGGGTTAAGAAGCCATGTATTCATGTGGAGACTGATCTGTCTACTCTGGCTGGTGACTGCAGTATGGCGAGTATAGGGGAGCATGCCAGATAGGTGTCATCATCTAGTACCCACATCTTCGTTTTTTAACACTACTCTCCAATAAAGTAATCAACGTTCTTTAGAGCTGTGACTGATTCTAAAAGTGGGGCAGGAAATGTATAAGATGAATCCAGAACATTTTGCTTTAACCATAAACTGAGGAAATACCTTGAAGAATTCTAAAATATTTGAGAATGAAAGAGGCATTAATTCTAACTAAAATAACTTCTTATGGCCAAAGCCTGAATCATTTCAACAATAAAATAGTGTTGAACCATTATGAGTAGTATAATACAAATACTCATGAATCCATAGTGAATAAAAGGGGGACAACAGACATATTTCCAGTACAGATGAATCACAGTGATTCCTGGAGATATGATGCCTCAAGGAGATTGGTAGAACTCCCTACTCTGTTAGTGTGGGTTGTGCATGCTGACTTTCCTCTCCAAAAGTGCAGTGTGGAGGGAAGAAGAGAGTAATTGTACAGCATAGAAACCTGACAAATACTACTATAAGGTGACCATAATCCACAATTAGTGATTAGCCATATTAGTCTTATATGCTGAAGTGAGTCCCTGGTCATCTTTTTATGTCCCTGAGTCCCAGGCTAATGAGAAAAGTATTGTGTGAGGTGAAGGTCATTCCACAGATATTCTGAAACCTGTGACAGTTGTGAAAAATGAGGAAAGCCAGGGGGATGCTAAAAAGACATGATAACCTATTGTAAAGGTAGAATCAGAAAGCACACTGGGTAAAATGTGTAAGAGCAATCTGAGTAAATTGTGAAATTTAGTTAATGATACTTATGTCAATATTGGGCTATTATTGTGATGGGTATACCAACCAATATAAGAAAGTGGGTATAGTGCACATTTTCTTTGTACTATCTTTATAATCTCATACATGTGCTCTATTATTTAAAAAGTTTGTGCTTTTGAAAAGGGGGTATGGTGTGTTTGTGTGAGTTGGTTGGAGAGGGTTGGAGCAAAAGAAAGGGAAGGGAAAACACATTCTATGTAGAAGAGCCATCTTTAGCAGAGCATGGTGGCATATTCCTACAGCCCTGACCCTCAGGAGGATGAGGCAGGAACATTGCAAGTACTATTCCTGTTTGGACTACATAGGGAGGTACTGTTTTTAAAAAAAAGTTACTTATATAAGATTCAACCTTGGGATAATAAGTTCAACAGTGAAGTTGAAGTAAGAGATGACTCTCATGCTTACTAATTAAAAAGACTCTAGAAATTGTATTTATTTATTTGTTTTGGATACCAGGCCTCATTTTATATTCCAGACTAGCCTCCAACTCTTTCTACCTCACTTTCCTGGGATTCTAGGCATGCAACACCAAACTTGGCTTAAGACTCCAATTTCTTAAATAGTGTTTTGGTTTGGTTAAACTTGCATGCCTGGATCATGGATTTGACATTTTGTAAAATTTTGTATTGTTGTATTTGTCCTCTCCCCATCTCCTCCCATGTGAAAATTATCAGACAGATTACACTCATTAAGGAAAAAAAAAGACAAAACAAATTACAAAAACCATTTTTTCATAAATGGATAATGTTACAGTGTTTTTAATTTTTTTCTGTGCTCCTTGTCTGGTTGACTATTGCAGGTGCTATAGATAATGCTACCTTGATTGAACAGGGAAGAATTGCTTTGTAGCCCACATGCTTTAGGAGCCATCCATGCTCATCTGGAGACAGCATCCTAGTTTGCCATTTTGAAAATGGTTCTTTGAGAAAATAATCAAGATAGACAAACCCTTATCCAACCTAACCAAAAGGCAGAGAAAGAACATCCAAATTAATAAAATCAGACACGATAAGGGAGACATAACAACAGACAACAAGGAAATCCAGAAAATTATCAGGTCATACTTCAAAAACTTATACTCCACAAAACTGGAAAAATCTGAAAGAAGTGGACAATTTTCTTGATAGGTACTACATACCAAAATTAAATCAAGACCAGATAAACAATTTAAATAGACATATAACCCCTATGGAAATAGAAACAGTTGTTAAAAGTCCCCCCCCCACAAAAAAAAAACCCAGGACCAGATGGTTTCAGCACAGAATTCTACTAGAATTTCAAAGAAGAGCTAATACCAATACTCTTCAAACTGTTCTGCACAATAGAAACAGAAAGAACACTGCCAAACACTTTTTTATGAGGCTACAGTTATCCTGATAACCAAAGCACACAAAGATGCAACAAAGAGAATTACAGACCAATCTCCCTCATGAACATCGATGCAAAAATACTCAATAAAATATTGGCAAACTAAATCAAAGACACATAAAAAAATCACCCACTATGAGCATGGATGGCCCCTAAAGTGTGTGGGCTACAAAGCAACTCTTCTCTGTTCAGTCAAGTTAACATTATCTACAGCACCAGTTAATAGTCAATCAGACAAGAAGGACAGATCAAGTAGGCTTCATTCCAGAGATGCAAGGATGGTTCAACATATAAAAATCTGTCAACATAATACACCATATAAACAAACTGAAAGAAAAAAAACCACATGATCATCTTATTAGCTGTTGAAAAAGCCTTCGACAAAATCTAACAGCCCTTCATGATAAAGGTCTTAGAAAGGTCAAGAGTACAAGGAACATAACTAAACATAATAAAGGCAATTTACAGCAAGCTGACAGCCAACATCAAATTGAATGGAAAAACACTCAAAGCAAATCTACTAAAATCAGGAACAAGACAAGGCTGTCCATTCTCCCCATATCGATTCAATATAGTACTCTAAGTTCTAGCTAGAGCAGTAAGACAACAAAAGGAGATCAAGGGGATACATATTGGAAAGGAAGAAGTTAACCTTTCCCTATTTGCAGATGATATGATAGTATACATAAGTGACTCCAAAAATTCTACCAGAGAATTCCTACAGCTGATAAACACCTTCAGTAATGTGGCAGGATACAAGATTAACTAAAAAAAAAAAAAAAATCAGTAGCTCTTCTATATACAAACGATAAATGGGCCAAGAAAGAAATCAGAGAAACATCACCCTTCACAATAGCCTAAAATAATATAAAATATCTTGGGGGTAACTCTAACTAAGCAAGTGAAGGACGTGTATGACAAGAACTTTAAGTCTCTAAAGAAAGAAACTGAAGAAGATATCAGAAAATGGAAAGACTCCCATGCTCATGTATAGGTAGAATCAACATAATAAAAATGTCAGTCTTACCAAAAGCAATCTACAGATTCAATGCAATCCCCATCACCAACACAATTCTTCACAGACCTCTGAAAAACAATACTCAACTTCATATGGAAAAAAAAAACCCGGGATAGCTAAAAGAATCCTGTACAATAAAGCCACCTCTGGAGGCATTACCATCTCTGACTTCGAGCTCTACTATAGAGCTATAGTCTAAAAATAGCTTGGTATTGGCATAAAAACTGACATGTGGACCAAAGGAATTGAATTGAAGACCCTGACATTAATCCACACACCTATGAACACCTGATTTTTGATAAAGAAGCCAAGACTGTACAATAGGAAAAAAAAAGCATCTTCAACAAATGGTGCTGGTATAACTGGATGTCAACATGTAGAAGATTGCAAATAGATCCATATGTATCACCATATACAAAACTCAAGTCCAAGTGGATCAAAGACCTCAACATAAGTCCAGTTACACTGAACCTGATATAAGAGAAAGTAGGAAGTAGCCTTGAACGCATTGGCACAGGAGACCACTTCTTAAATATAGCACAGACACTGAGAGAAACAATTAATAAATGGGACCTCCTGAAACTAAGAAGCTTCTCTAAGGCAAAGGACACGGTAAATAAGACAAAAGGGCAGCCTACAGAATGGGAAAAGATCTTCACCAACCCCATATCTCACAGAAGGCTGATCTCCAAAATATATAAAGGGCTCAAGAAACTAGACATCAAAATACAAACAATCCAGTGAAAAAATGGGCTATAGAGCTTAACAAAGAATTCTCAACAGAAGAAGCTCAAATGGCTGAAAGACATTTTTGCTTTGAGACATAATTGCTCAACATCCTTAGTCATCAGGGAAATGCAAATCAAAACGATTCTGAGATACCATCTTACACCTGTCAGAATGGCTAAGATCAAAAACACTAATGACAGTTTATGTTGGAGAGGATGTGGAGCAAGGGGAACACTCCTCCACTGTTGGTGGGAATGCAAACTTGTACAACCACTCTGGAAATCAGTATGGCAGTTTCTCAGAAAATTGGAAATCAATCTACCTCAAGACCCAGCCATACCACTCCTGGGCATATACCCAAAGAATGCTCAATCATACCCAAAGACACATGCTCAACTACATTCATAAGCAGCAATATTCATAATAGCCAAAACCTGGAATCAATCTAGATGCCCCTCAACTGAAGAATGGATAAAGAAAATGTGGTACATATACACAATGGAGTACTACTCAGCAGTAAAAAAACAATGACATCATGAAATTTGCAGGCAAATGGATGGAACTAGAAAATATCATCCTGAGTGAGGTAACCCAGACTCAGAAAGACAAACATGGTATGTCGTCATTTATAAGTGGATACTAGATGTAAAGCAAAGGATAACCAGACTATCACCCACAGCTCCAGAGACGTTAGCTAACAAGGATGACTCTAAGAGGGATGCATGGATCACTCTGGCAAGGGGAAATAGATGAGATCTCTTGAGTAAACTGGGAGTGAGGGGGGAAATAGAAGGTAGGGAATCAGGGATGAGAATATAAGGGAATGGGATGGTTGAGCTGAAACAGGGATGGAGTGGGAGAGCAATGAAAGAGATATCTTGATAGAGGGAGACATCATGGGGGTAGGGATAAACCTGGTGTGAGGAAAGTTCCCAGGAATCCACAAGGATGACCCCAGCTTATACTACTAGCAATAGTGGAGAGGTTGCCTGAGCTGGTCTACCTCAGTAATCAGATTGGTGAATATCCTGTCATCATAGAGCCCTCATCCAGTAACTGATAAAACCAGATGCAGGGATCCACAGCCAAGCACCAGGCTGAGCTCCAGAGTCCAGTCAAAGCGAGAGAAGAGGGATTCTATGAGCAAGGGGCATCAAGATCATGATGGGAAAACTTACAGATACAACCAAACCAAGCTAGTGGGAACTTGTGATCTTTAGGCCAACAACTGTGGAACCTGCATGGGACTGGACTAGGCCCTCTGCATAAGTGAGACAGTTGTGTAGCTTAGTCTGTTTAAGGGGCCACTGGCAGTGGAAATAGGATCTATCCCTAGTGCATGAACTGGCTTTTTGGAGCCCATTACCTGTGGTGGGATACCTTGTACAGCCTTGATGCAGGGGGAGAGGCTTGGACCGGCCTGAACTGAATGTACCCGGCTTTGCTGACTCTCCATGGGAGGCCTTACCTTTTCAGAGGAGGGGATGGGAGTAGGCTGCGGGGGAAGGCTGGGGTCAGGGAGCAGGAGGAGAGATGAGAGGGAGAGCTGTGGTTGGTATGTAAAATGAATAAAAAATTTCTTTCTTTTCTTTCTGTCTTTTTTTTTTTTTAAATGATACTAGGCCAGTAGCAATGTTCAAATGTGGTACCATGGTAGAATGTGATATGATGGGTGGCACCATGAGATCCTTTTTTTGTTTTTGTTTTTGTTTTTGTTTTTCGAGACAGGGTTTTTCAAAAAAGGTTTTTCTGTGTAGCTTTGCGCCTTTCCTGGAACTCACTCTGTAGTCCAAGCTGGGCTCGAACTTACAGAGATCTGCCTGCCTCTGCCTCCCGGGTGCTGGGATTAAAGGTGTGCGCCCCCACCGCCCAGCATGAGAGCCCTTGTAAGGGCCCTATATTACTGTGGATAATGAGGGAAATCTTTCTTTCTTTCTTTCTTTCTTTCTTTCTTTCTTTCTTTCTTTCTTTCTTTCTTTCTTTCTTTTTTAAGAATTTTTTTATTCATTCATAGATGAAGGCTCTGTGATTACAGGGCTTTCACCAATCTGATCACTGGGGTAGGCCAGTCCAGGCATCCTCTCCACTATTGCTAGTAGTCTAAGCTGGGGTCATCCCTGTGGATTTCTGGGAACTTCCCTCATGATGTCACCCTCTATCAAGATATCTCTTTCATTGCTCTCCCATTCTGTTTCTCCCTCTGCTTGACCATCCCTTTCCCTAATGCTCTCATCCCCCATATCCCCTACCCTCCATTGCTCCCCCTCATCTCCAGTTTACTCATGGAGATCTCATCTATTTCTCCTTCCCAGGGTAACCTATGTGTCCCTTTTAGTTTCTTCCTTGTTAGCTAGCTTCTCTGGAGCTGTGGGTTGTAGTCTGGTTATCCTTTGCTTTACTTCTTTTTTTTTTTTTTTTTTTTTTTTTTTTAATTTTTATTTTGCAATATAATTCAGTTCTACATATCAGCCACAGATTCCCTTGTTCTCCCCCCTCCCGCCCCCCTCACCTTCCCCCCAGCCCGCCCCCCATTCCAATCTCCTCCAGGGCAAAGCCTTCCCCACAGACTGAGATCAACCTGGTGGACTCAGTCCAGGTAGGTCCAGTCCCCTCCTCCCATGCCGAGCCCAGGGACCCTGCATAGGCCCCAGGTTTCAAACAGCCAACTCATGCAATGAGCACAGGACCCGGTCCCACTGCCTGGATGCCTCCCAAACAGATCAGGCCAATCAACTGTCTCACCCACTCAGAGGGCCTGGTCCAGTTGGTGACCCCTCAGCCATTGGTTCAGATTTCATGTGTTTCCGTTTGTTTGGCTATTTGTCTCTGTGCTTTACCCAACCTTGGTCTCAACAATTCTCGCTCATATAGACCCTCCTCATTCTCGCTAATTGGACTCCCAGAGATCCACCTGGGGCCTAGTCATGGATCTCTGTATCCAGATCCCTCAGTAGTTGGATGAGGTTTCTAGCACGACAATTAGGGTGTTTGGCCATCCCATCACCAGAGTAGGTCAGTTCGGACTGTCTCTCGACCATTGCCAGCAGTCTGTTGTGGGGGTATCTTTGTGGATTTCTGTGGGCCTCTCTAGCACTTTGTTTCTTCCTATTCTCATGTGGTCTTCATTTACCATGGTCTCCTATTCCTTGTTCTCCCTCTCTGTTGTTGATCCAGCTGGGATCTCCCACTCACCCAAGCTCTCTTTCCCTCGACCCTCGCCCTTCACTACCCCCACTCATGTCCAGGCTGTTCATGTAGATCTCATTCCATTTCTCTGTCGTTGGGCGATCCCTGTGTCTTTCTTGGGGTCCTGTTTTCCAGGTAGCCTGCCTGGTGATGTGAGTAGCAGTCCAGTCATCCTTGTTCCACATCTAGTATCCTGTTATGAGTGAGTACATACCATGTTTGTCTTTCTGAGTCTGGGATACCTCACTCAGGATGATTTTTTCTAGATCCATCCATTTGTCTGCAAACCTCATGATGTCATTGTTTTTCTCTGCTGAGTAGTATTCCATTGTGTATATGTACCACATTTTGTTTATCCATTCTTCAGTTGAAGGGCATCTAGGTTGTTTCCATGTTCTGGCTATTACAAACAACGCTGATATGAACATAGCTGAACAAGTGCTCTTGTGGTGTGGTTGAGCATTCCTTGGGTATATGCCCAAGAGTGGTATAGCTGGATCTTGGGGGAGATGGATTCCCAATTTTCTAAGAAATCGCCATATTGATTTCCAAAGTGGTTGTACAAGCTTGCATTCCCACCAGCAGTGGAGGAGAGTTCCCCTAGCTCCACATCCTCTCCAGCATAAGGTGTCTTCAGTGTTTTTGATCTTAGCCATTCTGACAGGCGTAAGGTGGTATCTCAGAGTTGTTTTGATTTGCATTTCCCTGATGATTAGGGATGTTGAGCAATTCCTTAAATGTCTTTCAGCCATTTGAGTTTCCTCTGTTGAGAATTCTCTGTTTAGTTCTATAGCCCATTTCTTAATTGGACTGTTGGGCATTTTGATGTCTAATTTCTTGAGTTCCTTATATATTCTGGATATCAGTCCTCTGTCAGATGTGGGATTGGTGAAGATCTTTTCCCATTCTGTAGGCTGTCGCTTTGCTTTGTTGACCGTATCCTTTGCCCTACAAAAGCTTCTCAGTTTCAAGAGGTCCCATTGATTGATTGTTTCTCTCAGTGTCTGTGCTACTGGTGTTCTATTTAGAAAGTGGTCTCCTATGCCAATGTGTTCAAGACTACTTCCTACTTTCTCTTCTAGCAGGTTCAGAGTAGCTGGATTTATGTTGAGGTCCTTGATCCACTTCGACTTAAGTTTTGTGCACGGTGATAGATATGGATCTATTTGCAGCCTTCTACATGTTGATATCCAGTTTTGCCAGCACCATTTGTTGAAGATGCTTTCTTTTTTCCATTGTGCACTTTTGGCTTCTTTGTCAAAAATTATTTGTTCATAGGTGTGCGGATTAATGTCAGGGTCTTCAATTCGATTCCATTGGTCCACATGTCGGTTTTTATGCCAGTACCATTGCTTTACTTCTTAATAAAAAATGGTACTGTACATCTGGAATTATCTATTTATTTTCATTCTTATTAACAATAACTTCTGATTAATAATTATTTCCTGGGTCTTGCCTGTGATTATGTGTGTGAAAAAGTAAGAAGGGTGGGAAAATAAGTATCAACTCTATCATGTTTAAAGCCAGTCAGGTTTAGAACCACTAATTCTCTACATCACATAAATAAAATACTGTCCTCAAAACTGGAAAATATGCTTCACCGTCCATTCTTATTCCTAGTATACTAGAAAGTTTCAAAGTGCCTTGCCTGGTCACAGAGGCTGCTTTTAGAGGTCTAGAGGCCATAGTCACATGACTGACACCCTTTGCCAGAGATCAGATTCTAGTATCCATCAGCACAATGGTCATAGGAAGGCCTGTGACATGTGGCAGACAAGGGCATGCTCCAGTGACAGGGTCATAGAGGCAAGCTCTCCCAATCAGGAGGGTATGCAGTTGAACTCACTCCAGGAGGATGGTAGGACCCTGGAAAAAAAAAGCTGCTGTTAGAGGTAGACACTAGTAACATCTAACAAACTGAGAAAAAGGCTTTTGAAAAGTCTCATGTACAAGTTCTTTGAAGGATCCGCTATGCAGCACAGGCTTTGTTGAAGCATCCCAGCAGGTGCAAACCTTCAATTCACTTTGATCTTCCCAAACACCTTGAATGCAACAGGTTATACCTGAGCTCCAAGAGTTCTGGTAACAGGAGTGAGTAAAATACTCATTGCTTAAGGGAACAACTGGACATAGGCAAGGACAACAGGATTGTCCTAAAGAAGGATTTTCATAGTAATTTCATTGACACAACTGTCAAAGTAATTTCCTTTTTATTCAAATAATCTCAGGAAAAGCTTATGTGTTAACCAATGTGGATTTGTATGCTTTAGGACAATGTATCTCTCAAAACTCAGTGTTTTAGATGTTCAATTACTCCATAAGGATTTTAAAAAGTATATTGAAAGTCTCTAAGACATGCCTTTTAAACTCAGTGTAATAGCACTTTGTGATATATGTTGTCATCTCTGGGGAATATAGATGCAACGGGCCAGGCATGAGTTATTTACTGATTTAATCAGACATTTTCTGACTTACAGGGTGATTTTGAAGGATGGATAGAACAATAACCTTCCCATGCACAGCCATCATTCTACACCTAAATACTGGTGTGCCTTCACTCGAAGGTCTTCCACTGCGAAACAAGAACAAAAAATTAAAGACCTTAAAATGAAAATGCTCGAGAATTCTATATCTTTCACAGTTTATACAAGTTGTAAAGCCTCCAAAATTAACACATGACTCTGTGTCTGGATCATAAAGTTCAGTAAACTCATTACAAGGGCAAGGGAAGCAGCTGGGGAACCAGAAGTAGCCCACCAGGTACTGGTCACAATGGTGGCCAGTCAACTCTCCGAGGCAGGGCACAGGCCAGTTATTTGGTCACGTATAGTGTTCTTAGAGCCTTGGGGATGGTATGCTGGGTAAAGCAAAGAGAATTATGCTGGGGTGGGACAAGTGGTGTGATGAAATAACTCCAGCTCTGATTCTGGAGTCCCAGTCCTAACTCAAGTCAACAAAGGAGGTGTGATATGTATGTAGAAAAAGCCTGGCGCCGGGCGGTGGTGGCGCACGCCTTTAATCCCAGCACTCGGGAGGCAGAGCCAGGCGGATCTCTGTGAGTTCAAGGCCAGCCTGGGCTACCAAGTAAGTTCCAGGAAAGGCACAAAGCTACACAGAGAAACCCTGTCTCGAAAAACCAAAAAAAAAAAAAAAAAAAAAGAAAAAGAAAAAGAAAAAGCCTGGCATTAATGAGTGCCAGGCAAATGTTTGGTAACTAACAATTTATTGATTCATTTAATAAGTAACAGGTTATGGACTACTGGGCTTTATGTTAGCTTGTGCAAAGAAACTGAACAAACAATACATTTTCAAAGACTCAAGCTTCCATATATATGGTGGGTCAAAACGTAACTTGGAGGTAGTAAAAGCATAAGAACCCTAATCAGAGTGGTCAGATTTTCCTTTTTCCCAGATGAGGTAGAAGAGACTCAGTCTGGTAGCATTGCTCAACTCCCTGAGCTCATCTTCTCTGTACAAAGATGTGATGACTATTTTGATAGGAGTATATTTGTTCCTATGAGACCATCTCTTTGTGTATCCTAAACACTTTGTAACTTAGAAGGGGAGAAGGAGAAAGGAGGTAGAAGCAGTAGTAACCTAATTAAATACTGTTAGCTCAATAGGCAGCCAGGCCCACTTTCTAGATGGGAAGAAGCCACTTCTGAGGACCATGACAGAGAAGACATGGTCTCTACTTGAAAGAAGAATTGGCTGACCTGTAAGTTTCATGGCTCCTCAGGTAGGATTCTGTACGGAGCACTGTTCTTACTAATGTTTCCATTGTGGACAGAGAGTTAAATACATAGATATGACAACAATGGGAACTGAATTATCATTGACAGAGCTCCATTTAAGTCCTTGTTAATGAATGCTTTATAAAATGAATTGAAAAGCTGTTTGTGACCCTAACATCAGAAAAGGGTAACATCTTCAGTGGCAGAAATCTTTTTTTTTTTTTTTTTTTAGACAGGGTTTCTCTGTGTAGCTTTGGAGCCTGTCCTAGAACTCGATTTGTAGACCAGACTGGCCTCAAACTCACAGAGATCCACCTGCCTCTGCCTCCCAAGTGCTAGGTTAAAGGCGTGCCACCACTGCCCGGCTCAGATATCTTTCTGTAGTGACAGTTTTGTCCCTTTCTTCTTGTAGTTGGGTAAGGCTATCTAGACACTGGCTTTATAGGTTAGGACATAAAACTGTAGTGCACGACCGCTTGCTTGGTATTTCCATTTTCCCTGGAACTCTTTTCCGTTTACTCTTGTGATTTGAAAGAAAATGGCCCAAAAGGATGTGGCACTATTGCGAGGTATGCCCTTGTGGGAGTAGGTGTGGTCTTATTGGAGGAAGTGTGTCACTGTGGAGGCAGGTTTTGAGGTCTCATATATGTTCAAGCCATGCCCAGTGAGACAGATCACTTCCTATTGCCTGTGAGTCAAGATGTAAGAACTTTCAGCTCCTTCTCTAGCACCATGTCTGCTTGCATGCTGCCTTGCTTCCTGCCATGAGGATAATGAACTAAACCTCTGAAACTTAAGTGAGCCTCTACAATTAAATGTTTTCCTTTATAAGGACATCATCATGATGTCTCTTCACAGCAATAGAAACACTAACTAAGACAACTAGTTTGTACTGCAAACTCCCAGAAGCATTGGTTATCTTTGTCCATCCCTTATAAGTCCCTAATAGAGCTCCATATAGTTTGTGTCCATTCATTCGTGGATGAACAAAGCATGGTAGGAAACAGTTCAGGATATTTTATGTACATGAAGCCTGAATAACAGTATAATAATACACCAGGCAGTGGTGACACATACCTGAAAACCCAGCACTTGGGAGGCAGAACCAGATGGATCTCTGTGAGTTCGAGGCCAGCCTGGTCCACAGAGTGAGATCCAAGACAGGCACCAAAACTGCATAGAGAAACCCTGTCTCGAAAAAAAATAAAAAAGTATAATAATAGTAAAATTCTCAATATTCTCCCCTTTAAAACCTTACACATCCTCTTGCCTACCTTTAAAACACCAACATTGTGAATCACCAAGTTTTCTTTTGTAGTTTTTTTTGCCACATACCATGTCAGCCATGACACTCCAAATTATACCTTCCAGCTGAGCACCTGTCGTAGCAGTGCTCCACGACATGAGTTTATACTGACACTGGCCTCCAAATGGGCTGCAACTGGACCCAGTTAACCATGAGAGTGAGTGACACTGGCAGGCTTCAGGGGACAGAGGAAGGGAGATTTGGTGAGGGTGGGCAGAGAAGTACCTTGATCCTTAGTGGCTTAGTGCCTGTCTCCTTCATTTGGTATCCCTCTAATAAGTCTCAACTGTTAGATGGTTGCTGCTGGATCCTAACAGCTCTCTTGGGGAAGGGGGTGAGAAGGTGCAATGTCAATTGCTGTGGGATGTATGGCAAATGTGTTGCTAATTAATCAATAAAACACTGATTGGCCGTTGGCTAGGCAGGAAGTATAGGCGGGGCAAGGAGGAGAATAAAGCTGGGAAGTGGAAGGCTGAGTCAGAGAGACACTGCCAGCCGCCACGATGAGAAACAGCTTGTGAAGATGTCGGTAAGCCACGAGCCATGTGGCAAGGTATAGATTAATGGAAATGGATTAATTTAAGCTATAAGAACAGTTAGCAAGAAGCCTGCCATGGCCATACAGTATAAAAGCAATATAAGTCTCTGTGTGTGTTTACTTGGTCGGGTCTGAGAGGCTGTGGAACTGGCAGGTGAGAGAGATTTGTCCTGACTGTGGGCAGGCAGGAAAACTCAAGCTACAAATGGCGTCCAACGTGGTGGCAAGAGTTTCCACCTAAAAACTGAGAAAAAAGATTCTAAAACGGAGCTAAAAACAGCTTCCTAATTGTCTCTCTCAAATGAACAGCAGCTGCTGGTTTCAGCTACTGGTGGGTTCCTAGCATATGTGCTTGACCTGCAGTATGGTGGGAATGAGGCCTCTGCAAATGGCACATTAAGCTGCATGGTGGATTTAGCTTTTGCAGGTACAAAACAAAAAAAAGAGGTTTCTGGACTACACGCTGTTTGGATAAAAACATAGACCCACGATAGCTCCCAGAGCTGGTGGTAAACTGCCATGTTGGGAAGCTGAGGTGGGCGGAGCCAGCAGCCATAGCTGCTGCAGTTTAAGGCAAGAGATTCACAATAAGACAGATTCAGATGTAATAATTTACAATGTGTGTAAAAGATACGTAGGCTTGAAAGAGACAAAAAAGGTGATATATAGAGTTATAGAAACAAATACATAGTTTTAAAAAATAAAGTCATTAGAGAGACAGTAAAGGTAGTATAAAAAATAAGCCACGTAAAAATGGATATTACACAGAGAATCTGGATTGTGTTGTCTTTGGGATTTTTAACTGCAGAAAAACACTTGATCATTAAAGCTGTTGAGTTAAGCCAAAATGTATATTTTAAAGGTACCTTGACTTCAAAATTTGGATGTAAGGATATGTTACTTTGGAAAGGAGACTCTGCTTTTGTTCCCACAGAAAGCCAGAGGCTATGGATTTGTTCAAGATTAAGATACATCAGGTTTGACCAGCCAAGACCCCCTGAAGGTCTCCAGACACCATGGCCCAGATGATCCAACATCCAGAATGGTTTGAAGGCATCTGGCTCAGACAATACAGCCTCATGGACTATTCCATAATTCTAAAATTTTCTTTGTTTCCCCGTAAGATACAGCGCCCCTCTCCAGCAGGAAGTAGTAAGAGAAGCTATGCCCAAATTCCCAAATTGTATGTAATTTTACTTTGTTAAGGTTAAAACCTTCCTTTTTGAAAAAAAAAAAAAGGGGGAAGTGCTGTGGGATGTATGGCAAATGTGTTGCTAATTAATCAATAAAACACTGATTGGCCGTTGGCTAGGCAGGAAGTATAGGCGGGGCAAGGAGGAGAATAAAGCTGGGAAGTGGAAGGCTGAGTCAGAGAGACACTGCCAGCCGCCACGATGAGAAACAGCTTGTGAAGATGCCGGTAAGCCACGAGCCATGTGGCAAGGTATAGATTAATGGAAATGGATTAATTTAAGCTATAAGAACAGTTAGTAAGAAGCCTGCCATGGCCATACAGTATAAAAGCAATATAAGTCTCTGTGTGTGTTTACTTGGTCGGGTCTGAGAGGCTGTGGAACTGGCAGGTGAGAGAGATTTGTCCTGACTGTGGGCAGGCAGGAAAACTCCAGCTACAGTCAATGACACAGACAATGGGAGTCAGTCAGTTGAAGGCAAATAACAAACTCCTTTATTCAATAACGGTGAAGGTCTTATATACCCTCCTCCCAGCACTCAAGCTGTGTCCCAATCTGGTGACATTGTGTGATCATCCCTCATTGGCTGGGCATGATCAGGAACTCTGACAATGCCTGTTGCTAGGCCCCCAGGCACAGTCCAGGTCGGCTCATAAGGAGGTATGTTATATGCATGCCTTGGCAACTGGTTTGAGCCAATTTCCTTGACCCTATGGGTGTGTCCTACTACAAATGGTGATAACTCAGGATTTGCACATGGGAGAACATGGAGCTGTAGTACTACTCGAAGGCAATATTGCCTGTGTGGTACTTAAAACAGTGTTTGGCATGTTTCAATGGACATTACTGAACAAGCTAATGAAAGACAACACAAGCTGCTTTAAATGACTCATTACTTGTACTCTTGGAGTCATTATACCTTAAGTTGTTGATGTGTATGGGGGCAGAGACATACATTAATGTTTATAGATTTGAGGTATTCCACATAGGCTTACATGCTGAAGTCTTGATTCCCATTGCAGAGTTATTAAGAGGTGAGGATTTTGAGAAGTGATCATAGGATCCTGAGGCTCTGCCTTCAGCAGTGAATTAATCCATTGGTGAATGTATAATTTGATGACAGCTTTGGGAGGTGTTAGAAATTAGGAGGTAGGGTTTGGCTGGAGTAAATAAATACTGGGAGTGTGACTTGGAAGGATGTAACTTTTTCCTGGTCCCTTCCTTGTCTTTCTCTAATTTCTGGCCACCACAAAACAAGTAACTCTGCTATGTCACCCTTGTGCATTTTGGTCTGTTTCATCCCAGGCCCAGAAAAAATGGAGCCAGTTAACTATGAACTGAAACCATAAACCAAAATAACTTCCTGCTTTTCAAGTTATTTCTTTCAGAAATTCATTACAGTGCTAAAAACTAACACATACAGAAAGAAGCTTTTTATTGCCTCTATTCCATGCATTTTATGAGACAGTGAGTTAGTTGGCCCTCAACATAGCTGTCAGCGTATAGCATGAGTTCTCAATTTCAAGCTGACCTCACTTTTTAGGAGACATTTGACAAAATTAAGACACATTTTTTTTGATGTCACAATTTGAGGAGAGTGATGCTGACACCTGGAGAGGCATAGATGAGGTAACAAATCCTGTTGTGCAAAGACAAACTCCCCTACCTTCACACAAAGAGTTACCCAGTTCCAAATCCGAGTAGAGCTATAGTGAAGCAAGTGACAGATTATGTAATTTTTTTTTTTTTTTTTTACCTTTACACCATTATCTATTACTAGAGAAATACCTTGGTTAGAGTTCATTCTCGCCCTAAAATTCTAGGATTCCAAATGCATGTTTTGGACCATTTCCCCAGCAGGATCATTCTAATTCCTGCAGTGAAGTTCCTCATCGTGTACTTACCATACTGAAGCGTCGGATTCTACCATGCCAGGAGACCACCATGGGCATCATTTAATTATTGGCTGATGGGTATGTTGTTGTTTAGAGTAGATGCTAAAATTTATCTATTAGCTTACATTCCAGAAAGCATTTGCAGGCTCATGGTGCCTCAGAAGAGCTATATAGAAGGACACTTACCCATGGCCCCATTGTGCAGCTGTGCAGACATGCTGACCAAGGGCCTTTCACACACTGCTGGGAGCACTTAAGGTCCCACCCTGAGGCCATTTCAACATAGTTTTGCAGCTCATATTCAGCTACATCCTGCTCACTGAGAAATCCTCAGTGAATTGGTGTGGGGAATGAGGCCAAATTTTTGAGATAATGAGAAAAGAAGATGCATGTTCAAACTTTACTATCTAAGAGTCTCACCGCATAAATCTCAGAATAGTGGCTCAAAAAGACACTCAGCCCAATCTTTCAAATTGTCTAGGACTTTTATAATTTTATGATCTTCAGTTACTTAATCAATCTTTAGGTGTTTAGAGTTACTGATCCATCATGGCAAAAGAAATTCTTATTGATTTGTTTTTGTTATATTTTTACTTACTAATAAATTTGTCATTTGCTTTGTTTTGTTTATTTTTAGTTCTTTGAGATTGGACCTTGCTGGGTAGTATAGGCTGGTGCTGACCTTGTGATCTGGCTACCTTACTTCCCAAGTGCTGGACTTACTGATGTGCCAATATGCCTGGCTTGGATTTGAGCTAGACTACTTGAAAGTGAAGAAATCATGGCCTAGACAATGTTTCCTAGTGAGTAAAACAAAACAAAATGAAAGATCAAAGTAGAAAGGGCTTGTTGAGAAGATTTATTTCATGAGAAGAGAGATGAGGGAAGGTAATGGAGAGGGGTAAAACTGAATAGAAATTCAGTATACACATGTACTTAATTGTCAAAGAACTAAAAACTAAATAACAGATATATCTCTCCTGGCCTTCTCTGCTTTGTACATTCTGAAGCCAGTCTTCATAGCTCATACCTCAACCTTTTCCAGTCTTTCCCTCATGGACCTTTGATACACCCATGCACAGAATCTCCCTCCTGCATGACTGCATCAGATTGTTAGCCTCTCCTACCTGTTATCCAAACCTGCTTTCCTTTCTGTGCATATCATGTATAGAATCTCCCTCCTGGATGACTGCATCAGATCACTAGCATCTCCAACCTGTTGTGTTACTAAATAATGTTGTCATCTACCAAGCTCTGAATGAAGAAAGCATTGATTATCCTTGACGCTGTTGTTCAGTGATGCTTCTCATCTTTTTTTTTTTTTTTTTGGTTTTTCGAGACAGGGTTTCTCTGTGTAGCTTTGTGCCTTTCCTGGAACTCACTTGGTAGCCCAGGCTGGCCTCGAACTCACAGAGATCCGCCTGGCTCTGCCTCCCGAGTGCTGGGATTAAAGGCGTGCGCCACCACCGCCCGGCGATGCTCCTCATCTTAAATGTATCTAGAGTATAGCTAACTCTTTATACTTTTGCTACTTTTCTATACTTGGAAGTTATGTGTGCAGATGGGCTATAGTAACTACGCATTTCACTTCAAAGAATGTTAAAAAAATGTGTAGTAAAAATGAAGTGCCATGATATGGGTCTTAAGTGTTCTGCAAAGGTCTATATACTGCAGTTTTATTCTCTCCAGTAGTTTCATTGAGAGGTGGTAGAAACTTTAAGAGGTATGGAGCATCTTGGTCATTGGAAGTATGCCCTCAAAGAGGATAATTACCCTGGTAATTTCTTTTCCTGTTTTCCATCCTTGCCATGAGGTGGATAGCATTGTTCCATCACAACTCCTTGTCCTGATGGGCTGCTTCATTATAGCCCCCAAACATTATGTCTATGTACTAGCACACTGCTTTAACTCGCAGGATCTCATATCCTGTGATGGTTAATCTCATCTGTCACTTTGTTGACATCTAGAACCACCTGAGAGACAGATCTCTGGGCATACTTGTAGGTGATTATCTTGATAAAGTTAATTGAGGTGAGAAGATCCACCCACTGCAGGTGGCATCATGTCCTGGACTGAGATCCTGGACTGTAGTCTGGAGAAAGGGAGTTAAGCACATGAATCCACTGCTCTGCTTTCTGACTGCAGACAGTGTGACACAAGTTCTTACTACCAGGCCTTCTCCACTATGGTGGACCATATCCTTGAACTGTGAGCCACAATAAACCCTCCTTCCTTAATTGCTTTTGTCAAGGTATTTTATCACAGCAATAAGAAAAGTAGCTAAGACATATTCCATGCTGTTTGCCTGTCTACATCTTCCCATCAGAGAGTAAGCCCCAGAGTTGTTTCTACTACTAACTAACTTATAGTAAGTGCTTCATAAAACATCATTCCATAAAGCATATTTCTATTCTACCATTGTATCTTTAAATTGAATATAAAAAGGCTGGATTCTCCAAACACAAACCAGGTGGGAAGAGACACAGAAGACAGCTAGAAGCTTCACGACTAGGAATAAGGTTAGATAACCAGTGATGAGTTGACAGCTATGAGTGTGAGTCAGTTCCTAGTTGGCCACTGATGGAAACAAGCATGTGGACCAAATGACAACAGTCCTTGTCAGTTTATGATTCTGCAATGCATGACTCACTTCTTGAAGAAATATTTAAAGATTTACATTTACCAAATATAATCTGTTCTAGGGTTTAAAAAGGAGAATGGCAGCTTGATGTTGTAGAATGCATAACAAACTATTGACTCTAACATAGTTTTATGGAAACATGTATCATATAATCTGGGTAAGTGAAATAAATCTTAACTGCTTTGCTATGCCTGACAAATGCATTTGTGCAAAGTAGCACAAAGGAAGATCATTTAATCTTCTTTTCCTGTAACTTACTCTTAGATGTGTTGCTGATTATGTTTTTTTTTTTATCAACCCAACATAATCTAGGGGCATCTGGGAAGAGGGAACCTCAATAGAGAAAATGTCACCACATTGGCCTATGCACAGGTCTGTGGGCATTTTCATCAATGATTGATGTGAAAAGGCCCGGTCACTGTGAGTGGTACCACCCTGGCCAGGTGGTTCTGGGCTGTATAAAAAAGTAAGTAAGTGGAGTAAGCCATGAGGAATAAGCCAGTAAGTAGCACTCCTCCATCGCCTCTGCTTCAGTTCCTGCTTCCAGGTTCCAACCTTCAGTTTCTACCCTGACTTCCTTCACTTCATGATAGACTGTGATCAGGACATAAAAGCTAAATAAACCATGTTCTTTCTAAGCAGTTTTTGGTTATGGTGTTTTATCACAGCAAACTAAGACAGATGCAAATGGTAATGTGGCTGAGGAGAGCTACACAGAGACTTAGGAATATCCAAGTTTTGTATGATTAATTCTCTCTTCGTAGAACAGTGAAGTTGGTAGTATGATATTAAGCTCATTAGATGCAATAATGAAATGTGCAAGGACCTTACTCCTCTAGACATTCTGAGTCAGGGACTATAGTGGACACGTGATGCCCAGGCTGGATCCTGTTTTGGTAGACTCTTGTTCTTGCCCTGCAGCTGCTGTGGTATTGACTCCTAAAGGCTCATAGCTATCTTCTTTACAAAATAACAGTCAGCCATGTGGGTGAGGGACTTATGTACTCAGTGGTAGAGGTGACAATGACATGGCATGTTTGGAACTACTCCCTTGCTTCTAGGTAGATTTAGCTCTGGAGCAAATGCTCCAGCATACCCTGTGGGACAAGACAGAAGTCACACTGTACTTAAGATTGTGTCCTGCCTCCTTGTTCTGTCCTCTCATCTTTCTCACTCCTCAGTTTTCCAGATTCATATTCTCAATAAATCACAGGCACTTGAATCTCTGTCCCAGCCTAAAATACAGATTGAGAACTTCTGGTGTTGTTGAGAGCTGACCAAGGCAAGCTGCTCTCTTAATTTTGGTTCATGGCCCAGGGTTTCCATAGCTAGATGCAAAAAAAAAAGATTACTTTAAAACTGATCAAATGAATATATTATAAAATTAATTTCAAACTAGCTACTTACTGCATCTATCCAATGTATTTTTAATAATGTGATATATATCTCTTGTCTTGAACTGAGAACTCTTTGAGAGTAAGAACTGTATTTTACATCCAGGAACAACACATTCAGAGGACAAATCATTTATTATAATATATGTTATAGTCACAATTAAAGACATACAGGATATGGATTTGAATAAATTTGATTATCATGATTGTTATTAATAATAGCCTTTATAGGTCTACAACTTCATTAGTTTTCCCCCATTCTCTTTTTTACTTCCCTTAGAGTTATTACTTCTAAATTTTATTTTTAATATTTATTTTATTTATGTCTTCCCATGTATGTGTGTGTGCATGTGCCTCTCTCTCTCTCTCTCATGCCCAATAGAAAGGAAGATTAACTAACTGTGGTAGCTACTTTTGCTGCCAGGGTCTCCACTGTGCTAGCTATAGTAACCAATTATGAAATGGTAATCCCAGAAACAGTAGCAGTGGTGGCCGTCACTGCTATAACAGCAACAATGGCAGCAGCAATGTCAAATTCTCTTCTGGAGTGTGTGGGCATCTACTGGCATGGATACAACTCCAGGAACACGAACCTCCAAGGCCCATTTTTCTTCATCCCAGCACAACTTAAGCTGGCAGCTCTGCAAAAGAACAACTAAGAACCATAAAGAAAAAACAGGCAGCTCATAAGGAGCAGAACTAATGGTCTCATAATGGCTATATTCAGGCTCATAAATTTTAAGGTATCTTCAAAGGGGGGTAAATGAATTTCAGGAGGTCAATAAGTGTTGCACTTATGTATGTTACACTCAATAAGTGAGCCACTCCTGAAAAGTAGGTACTACACCAGCTTGAAGAGGATTGTGAAAATGAAAAGGCTTAGCTGGCATGCTCAACAAGCAATTTTAACCAATCAATTTGAATTTTATCCACAAATAAAACACTTTAGGCCATTAGTAGGACATACTGTAGTATGCAATTTATCTTGGCTATTTGGTGGTTGGAATAATTAAGCAGATACATTTCTACCATTAAATAAATAATCTACTAGAGTTTGAAAGTAGCATTGTAATAGCATTTTGTTCAGATACAGAACAACCAAGATTTGAGAATGAGCGAGGGACTCTCCTTCCAAAGGCTGAGAAAATAGAGGTCTATGAATATGGCACATCTGCTTCTAAATAGACTGGTGTGAGAGGCAACATGATTCTATGTCTAAAGAAATAGTGCAAAGGTTCAGTGATAAAAATACAATGATATTATCTAAGTGGCCACACTACCTGGCAGGATCCCACCTCAGCTGTGAAGTACTTCATTGTGGAACTCAATCAAGGCTGAGATCTTCACCAGCACTAGGGTGTTGGGGAGCATTTGGACAGTACATTCATGGATCCTCTGAGGCTCTACCATGATTGTGCTGAATTGCAGTCTTAGAAACTATTGTTCATGGTTCACATGGCTTCCTGGGAGACAGTATACGACTGATACTTTCTATCCTAGCTATCATGTTTATACCAATAGGATTTCCTTTCCATTTTGCTATCGTCTCTGATGAGGCAAAAATGAGTGGTCTTTGCTGTGGGATGTTCTGTATGGCAAATGTGTTGCTCTGATTGGTTGGTAAATAAAGCACTGATTGGCCAGTAGTCAGGCAGGAGGAAGTATAGGCAGGACAAGGAGGAGAATAAAGCTGGGAAGCGGAAGGCTGAGTCAGAGACACTGCCAGCCGCCATGATGACAAACAGCATGTGAAGATGCCGGTAAGCCACGAGCCACATGGCAAGGTATAGATTTATAGAAATGGATTAATTTAAGCTATAAGAACAGTTAGCAAGAAGCCTGCCACGGCCATACAGTTTGTAAGCAATATAAGTCTCTGTGTTTACTTAGTTGGGTCTGAGCGGCTGTGGGACTGGCGGGTGAGAGAGATTTGTCCTGACTGTGGGCCAGGCAGGAAAACTCCAGCTATAGGTCTTAACATCAGTAATGTTCTCCACCTAGTCTCTAAGCTACTGAGAATCAATTGACTTTCAGGTTTATAGAGTTTATCACATATCCATGCCATCAGTGGAACAGAAAAGGAAGTTAGAGTTAGGCTATCTCTGGGCCGCAATCCTGGCTCCACTGTGTGCTGGAGAATCTTCTCAATTCTTTCTTCATCTGGTAAAGACACAGACTACGTCACTGAGCTGTTAGGAGTATTGAAATGTAATATTGAGTAGCACATAGTAAGTGCACACAATAAATGGGACATCTCCTTTGATATTTCTATTTCCCTGTTTACTTATCCTTGGTTGCAAAGTTGATATATGGTCCACATTCTTAGAGATCTTCCATGCATACCATACCTGGCAGTAGCTGGTAAAGCAAAAGCTGGAGCTGATCCTTGTAGCTTCTTATGTGTACAGTGCTTGTTTCCTCTAGGGGTGTTGACTATGACCTGAATAGCCCAGTCAGCTTCCTACACAGGAAGAAATCAAAAAACCTCGGGCAAAGGATAAACCATTTCTCCCATCCTCATATATTATATATCCTCATATACCTCACTTATTATGGATAGTGCACAGAGTTGAATTTGCAAGTTTTAGTTCACTTGGAATGGTGTTGGAATTGAAAAATGTCAGAGTGGCTTTCTCCCATATGTGTAGATTGTGATCTAGGCAGGAAGAACATTGTTTTCCTTGTACAAAGCTCATGGGACTGGGAAAACCCCTCACCTTTCTGACAGGTCTAATTATCAACCCATCTCCAAAAGATTTGGTCAGTTCATCATGGCTCTGGACTGCAGAGCCAAGGATAACAAATTGAAATCTTTCAAAAGATGTTACACATACAAGGGGAGGGGAAGGAGGATGACATATAGAAAAATTAGCTACATTTGCAAGCCTTACAATTTGAAAAAGATTTTGTTGCTGTTGCTGTTAGTTTTGTGTTTTGTTTTGAGATGCTAGGGAGATAGTCTATGAACAAATAAATATATTCTCTTTTCAAATGGATTTTATGCTCACCAGGTCAAAGTTCATTTAAAGTCCTTGGCTTTGATTTATAAGAACTATCAAGAGTCTCACATTGGATCACCAGTTCTGGTCATGTGATATGCAATGACTACCTTCAGAATATGGTCTCCCAAGGAATCTTGAGGCCTCTAAGACCACTCCCACAGGAAACATAGTTGAAGGGAGAGGGTTGGATGTCGGCTCAGCTAGAAAATCTTTGGAAGCTTCTTTTTCTAATTGGCATCTATTCTTACTCAGGTCTCCTTCAGGAGGGGAGAGTTTGGTAGTAGGGAGTGAGAAGGACCATCTGCTTAGAGTCTCTGGCTGCAGGGAAAGATTTGAATGCAAACAAAAGCCTCTATTGACATGCCTCTGGTGGAAAATCTCTTCACACATGTTGGTTAGTACTTGCTTTTGGAGAAAAAGCCCCATGAGGGAAGACTTTATATTATTTTTGCTGTTTATTATTCTTACACAAACATTCAGCTGCTACTTCCTTAAGCCTACCCCCTCAAACACATCACTCCAGCTTCTAGCTTCTCTCCTGGATGAAGAGCTTGTGCACATGCTCTTGGTGCAGCTCCAGCGTCTTTAGGAAACCCTTTGGTTTATAATGCTTTCCAGATGTGCTACTTTTTTCAAGTTGTTTTATGGTCACCCTCTTCTAGCAAAGCAGATATGGAAACAGTTCAGGAATATGTTGTTCCTGCTTTCTCCCCCTGAGGTAGGAGTCAGTGGATACCTGGGCTTCATAGTGAACAGCTATGGTGAAATCCATGGGAAAAGGAAAGTTGTTGACAAGAAATCTCAGGCCACCTCCAGGGAGAACCCTGGCAAATCCATGTCCAGTTCATGTAACAGGGTTCCCAGGAACTGGGTATCACAAAACAGTGGCAAAAAGCAGACACCTGGCCAAAAATCACAGGGAAAATTGTAAATTGCTTTCCTTACAACCAAGGCCTGGAGAAGTTCAGAAAAAGAAAGGATTTCCTGGTGTGTATATGATCTCTCTGGGTCACAGATAAATTACTATTTGGATACAGTCCAGAGGCTAGCTGAGAATAATGTGCTCAAGCTTCAGCCTTGGAACCTGTGTTACATTCAAGGATGAACTTGAAAGCAGGTGCTATGCAGTTTAAGTGACCCATGTGCTGATGAACTGAGCATATTTCATATAGACAATCTTATTTTTTTCACAATTGTGGAATTCTGCCAAAATATGGAGGGAAAAGAATACTCCTGCGTGTATTTTAGAGATTCTGTCTGATTGTGCATTAAAATGAAAGAACAGAAATGCACTTCTTTTCCCCATTTCCATTCTGTCCAAGCATGATAAACACTCCTCTTCCATCTGCCTGAAGGCATGTAAGCACAAAACTCCTAATCACTTTCTAGACTCTAATCCCTGTCAATCTCTATACTGGACATGAGCCTGGGGGCATCTGGGCCCTGGAGATAATACTTATTAATTTTCTTTGTATCTCCCACTATACTCATAGCCTCTGCTCAAATCTGCTTCTCGTTACTCTGCCTGTGTTTCTGCAATAGCTCTTGGCTATTCTCTCTTTTCTGTCCTTGGCCCTGTCCATATTCCACACTGCTGCCAACAAAGCCTTCCAAACTAGTCCTGACTGCCAACAGAATAACACTCAAAGTATTTAGACTGGAGTTCAAGTTGCTCTGTGATCCACTCCAAGCTGCTTTCTGGCTGTGAGTGCTTGTTTGGTAACAATTAAGCATCAGCCTCTGAATGGGGCATACAAAGAACAGGCCAGGGCCTCTGCCACAGAGCAGACCAGAGCCCTGCACTGGAGACAGAAACATAAATAAGAAACTCTCCGATCAGATCAGGCTCCAAGAGATCAGAAGTATATTTAAAGTCCCTGTGCAGTGATTTTCAAACATTTGAAGAATATTTAGTAGTTTCAGTATAGAAGAAACTCTTGCCCCGAATCTTTTTTGCCTGGTGGTACACCCATGTCCCATTTGCAGCTAACAGCTTGAAGTGATTTCCCTTCTAAAAAATTGCACTTTCACCTCTCTCTAAACTCACATCAACCCTTGAAGAGGCCAATCAGTGTTTTATTTATTGACCAATCAGCAACACACTTGACATACAGACCATCCCACAGCATGCAGACTTTGCTGATTTTCCTTCAATACTATAGCTCTTCTGTCAATTCTGAAATCACTTCCTTGTTGCTGGAAATATACATCACATGTTGGCAAAGTTGTTGCTGAAGTCTTTACAGATGACAGTTTTGCTAACGAACTGCACTAGTCACACCTTCCTTTAAGAATTTCAGTTGTGTTGTCAGTTATACACACAGGAAGCCCATGTCTCTTTCTCTCTATCCCTGTCTATCTCTGTATAATCTCTTTATATTATTTACTCTGTAAAACACCAGTTTTTGGTTCTTCTAATGTCTTGTGATATTGGGTTTTCTTTTAGAAAATGCTATACTAACTAGAGCTTAAACTGACAAAATATTTAATTCTTGTTTACTGTGGCGTTTAAAATATATATTTATTTACTTACTGTGTGTATACACAGCACAGAATGCTTGTGAAAGTCAGAGGACAGTTTGAGGGAGTAGATCCTTTCCTTCTACCATGTGGGTCTCAGGGACTAAACTCAAGTTATCAGGTTTGGCAAGCTTGCTGACCCTTGTCCCTGATTTTGTGGTGCTTAAAATGGGTACCAATGCTGTGCTTCAGTGTGAAAATTCAAGGACAAAGATGGAGAAAACATGAAATAGTTGGAGTACACAGATTCAATGAATTTTTATGTATTACAACTTTCTTTCTTTTTTTTTTTTTTTTTTTTTTTGGTTTTTCGAGACAGGGTTTCTCTGTGTAGCTTTGCGCCTTTTCCTGGAACTCACTTGGTAGCCCAGGCTGGCCTCAAACTCACAGAGAGACTCCTGGCTCTGCCTCCCGTGTGCTGGGATTAAAGGCGTGCACCACCACCGCCCGGCGTATTACAACTTTCAATGGTTCTTCAGACAAGTAGTTATTTGTCACTGTGGCTTGTAGAGTTTGTTCTTATAAAGTTCTCACAAGAGCTATGTGGCCAAATTTTGGACCAGTATATGAGTGCTTGTACAATGGGTCTCTAGATGAGGCAAAAACCCATGCAGAGAGTTTCATTCAGCAAGGACCAGCAGAATTCGGGACAGTGCAGAATACTACTGGGACCATGTGGCCTGCATACTTTCTTCTCTTTCATAATATTGATCATTCTCTTTGTGGTTTTGGTATCATTTTGTCAGTTATGCATGGGACAGATGTGATCATTCATGGAAATCTCAGTTTTTCTTGACTATTTTCCCCTAAACTTCTTTGGGAGTTGATGCTTCTCAGGTTTCTTGTCTGAGGATGCCAGCTGTCACTCCAGACCCCAGGAGCCATTCTGATTCAGTGCTGACAGGATTAGAGGTAGATCTATAAATACGTTTTGAATGAGATTGATGTTCTTGAAAATATATGCCTATGTCAATCAACTATTAGTTTTGTAAAGAAAGAATGCACCTGGCTTGATATTTCACCAAGATAAAAAAATGATAAGTGCTGTTTTTTGTTTAAAGATGTTTTGATGTAAAAGTTGGTAAAAAACATATTTGACATATTTGTTCTTGCTGGAGGTTAATGTTGGAGGATGGGAAAAACTTGTTTGTTAGTATGGAAAAACATGCTTGTTTTGATGTATAAATGAAGATGGCTGGAGCTATTTGGGGCTGGCCACTTGTGTGAAACTCATCTGGTGCTTGGACAATTCATTTCCTTGCACCTATGCCCCTTCCCCGTCTCAGAACCCGAACCCAGGCTGTGGTGGGGCTGCAGCAGGTAGTCTTTTTTTTTTTTTTTTTAAACCAGTCAAACTGCGCCCGAGGAATGATGTCTATGTAATTTCAATTTCCTTCAAACTCCAGATCCCACGGTTATTTTTTATACCATTCTGCCAACTTAGTTAAATTTTCTGATTGCCCCATGTTTCCAAAATTTTGTTACATCTTGGATTCAGCGTTCACTTGATCGATGTCTCATTATTGATTTTTACAAGGATTTTGTTTCACAGGTATCATGGTTATTCATCAGGAGCTTGTGGCCCTGAAGTCAGCTGTGATCTGCTTCTGGGACCCTGTTTATTCCAGAGAATCACTGTTGTGACCCTCAACCATGTTCTCCATCCAGCTCCTGACCTTTGTGATGCAGGGCCCTTAGAACAAGCCACACATGATTTGTCTATTTACCTTTTTTTTTTCTTCATCAATTATGTTCATCTTGTAGCATAAAATTGACCATTTTACTAGTATTATACAGAGAAACCTATATTATGGAATTAACATTAGCTCTATACTATATTAAATTTTGTATTTTATCAAATGTAAGCAATAATTAGCTTTCTGCAACTTTAGACTGTGTTTCCTCCACATGGAGGTTGGTGGCTCATTCCCCATTCTTCTCTTTCAAGTCATTTCCAAAAGAAAATAAAGTGGAACCTCCTTATAATGCACAGGCATCTCTTGCAGACATTGTTAAAATGCAGACCTGACACAGTTATTTCAGATGGGACTGAACTTTTTTTTTTTAAGACTTATTTTTTTATTATGTATACAGTGTTCTGCCTGTATGTATGCCTACAGGCCAGAAGAGGGCACCAGATCTCATTATAGATGGTTGTGAGCCACCATGTAGTTGCTGGGAATTGAACTCAGGTCCTTTGGAAGAGCAGCCAGTGCTCTTAACTGCTGAGCCATCTCTCCAGCCCAGGACTGAACTTCTAATGAGCTCTCTGATGCCTGTATTGTGAGTCTACACACTACATTGTGCATTCTGAGCCACAAGTGCATATATATGCACACATGTATATATACATACAGTCTTTTAAAGAGATACCAGGAAAGCTACTTGTAATTCTTGGGTTAGAATATCAAAAGAACTCCCAGGCTTTTGTCTTTGGTTTATGTCCATTTGGATTTCTATCTCTGGTTGTTTTCTGCTATCTCTGAAGACTCTAATTCACATCTACACGCCTGCAGACTCCTCTCTTCTGATAAGAGTATTTGGAGGAACACTGAAGACTGTCAGGGTCCTGTAGAAGTCCCACAAAAGACCACCATCCATGTATGCAATCAGCAAGAGTGTTTATGCATGCATATGGGGTTGTTCACCTGTACATACATGTAAGACGAATTGCTAAATGGTCTTATTAATAAAAAACCCAGAGCCAGACATTAGGGTGAAAACTGAGAGGTCAGAGGAATAGGACAAGTCACAGCCAACCTCACCTTACCAATTCCTCAGCTTCCAGAGAGAGCTGCTTCCTGTATAATTAAGCCTATATCCTTTCTGTGCCCTGACATCTCACTTCCTCTCTCTGCCCAGCTACATCACATCATCTTTCTGCCTAGCTCTCTCACTTCCTGTCTGTCTGTACAACCCTCCAGATCTCTATGGTTAACTAGTGCTGAGAATTAAAGGCATATGCCACCATGCCTAGCTCTTTTCCCAGTGTGGCCTTAAACTCACAGAGATCCAGATGAATCTCTGCATCTGGACTGCCTACCTCTATGTTTAATATAGTGGCTGGCTTTTTCCTCTGATCCTCCGATAAGCTTTATTGAGGTGCACAGATAAAATATCAACACGCATACAAAATGGCGACTACCCTGAGAGAGGCTCGCAGGCTCTTTTTAACACAGCTAAGGGGAGTTCCTAGGGCGATTAGGTCATTTTTATCTAGGATTAGTTTAAGCGAGTGGCAGTTATGTTAGTATATTCCTGATTGGCTAGCGCTAGCAAGGACTGGCTGAGGCTATAGATTTTCCATTTTTTGGCAGGCCTGGACAAGTCCCAGGCTTTGTCCTTATTTGGTTATTACCTTGAGCTGCTGTCAGGGCTGTTAAAGACTGATTGTCTTTTGTTCACAGCTTCCTCAGAAATGGCCTGCTCAGTTTCAAGAAGAAGGACCTGAGGCCTAGTTCTTAACTGAGTTATTTGGAGCCTGTCATGATATTTGCCTAGCCTTCTCAAAGATCATCTTCAGGACATCATTTTCCTGCTTAGAAAATTTCAATGGACTCGCTGCCCAAAGACTAAGCTCTAGCCTTGAGGCATGGCAGGAAACTGCAATAGAAGGGAAATGGAACATCTATTGTCTCTTTTATTCCACAGTTGAATCTCCTGGTTTTCAAGTCTCTGGCCCAATTATATAACTACTTAGGTTTGTAGTCCACTCATAAAAACAGATCCATATGGCTCAGAAGTCCTAATACATATATTGTCTGCCTTGTTTTGTGGTCCCACTCTCATCTTGCTCCAACTTGAACTAGCTATATTAAGGTACTAGCTAGAAAAGAACTCTTGGGGCCAGGACCCTAACTAATCTCCTTCTATACTGTCCTGGGGTTCCCCACTATGCACAATTTTGGGAAGCATCTATATGGCTTAAGAGCCAGAGCACTGGTGCCAGATGTGCCTGGATGTCCGTACAGGCCCTGCTGTCTATCTGACTTTGGCCATAGTTCTTACCTCTTGAATGTTTTCTTCATCTGCATGATTACATTTAGGTTGTCTATTAAATGTCATAATATACGGAAGCATAGAACTTTGAATAAATTGAAGTTTTACTAGTACATCAACTGCAGTAAACACACCATAAAGATGTGCTGAGTGAATGAACAAATAATTGAGTGGTACCCAATTTATTTTTTGCCTATTGCAATTAAAGATCTTGCCCTCAGTATAGGAAGAAAATGATCACACTGTTGTGCTTTACATACTTGATGTTAATCTCACCCTGAGTTTTCTCTGAGCGATAGCATTCCCTAACCATCATGACCAGCATTCTTTTGGCCTTCTACTCACAACCCCTGCTTGATATCCATAGTAGTCATGATATTAATTCATTTCATCATTTGCAGCAACCATCACATGGCAAATTCTAAAGTGTTGTTAAGTAGCTAACTTGTGCATGTGTTTTATGTTATATCTGTTTTGTGTTTTCTCATCTAAAATATGGGAACTATTTTCTTTATAGTTATTGCCTAAACATAAATAGCAACACTCCTTTCTAAAAAGCTACAAGTCACCATCATAAATAGGCAATATTAAAGACTCTAAAGAAAGCAGACGTAGTTGTTTTATGTGGATCCTGAACACCTAATTTTGTGCCAGGGACAGTGAAAGCCTTTTACTCTTGCCTCAATTCTAGTCCTCAAAATAGCAAGTCTGAAGTCTCCTGAGGAACTCTGTTGTATTTTCCCAGTGACTGACTAGATGAAGGACACATTCCAAGAGATTGTGGGACAATGGGACCTGCTTTGTTTATCTAAATACCACCTTCAGAACTGGCTTTCAAGTATTTACTCTCTTTTAAGACTTTTACCCTGAGTCACCTTTTTCTTTCCCTAGTTGGGAGTCATGCTGTTGAGAATCTTACATATTTTATTCATCTATTATCAGAAAGCCATAAGCTCCCTACTATGTGTCTGGCCCCATGCTATGCACTAACGCAAGCTTGGTAAATGCAATAGACACTGCCTTGTACTTTGTACCATCATGGTGGAGACAGAGATTCAGACATCCAACAAACTCATTGTATGTGATTGAAAGAGCAAAAGTAGCTTTTTTTTTTTTTTGCCTCAATTAGTTCTTATTTGCTTCTATTTGACAAGTGCTGTGGTACAGTTGGGTACAAAGATAGAACACAGGCTCAGACCTCAAAAAGTATATAACCTGTGGTTGCATGATAAAACAAGCATGGCTCTGATCTGAATCCGTGGACAAAGGCATTCTGTCCTAGGTGCCTCAGTCATGAGCTCTAGGCTATATGTGTTTACTGACATGCCATCAAATAAAGTCTGTGGGGAGAAGACAGGAAATATAAACCAAAGGTGCGAGTCCTTAGATGGGCATAGCTTCCTCTGCTTCATAGAGATAGAAATTCAAAAGGACAAAGAAGAAGCTGGGGGCTGGTTCTATGCAGGTATGACCTTTGATACTGTGGGTTGCATTCACACTACCCGTCCTTAGGCAAGCACCTAAAGGAGAGAATCTAATGTGAGGGCATGTGGAGGGACTGAGGATGAAGTGGAGGCATTGGGGGGTGCTGGACTGGATGCTCCAGAGTTTGTCCTGTGAGGATACTAGTAGGCCACAGGCCTAATACGACTTGTCCTGAAAAGTGAATTCACAGCCAGGGAACCTAGCCTCTTCTCCCCTCCAATACTCTAAAAACCAGGGAAAGGAGATAGTAGGATATCTCTTGACTACAGCACACAGATTTTCAGGAATCCATCAGACCAGACTGGGGGGCGGGGCACGCAGGCAGGACTGTTTATCTCATTCTTGGAAACATCTGGGGCAAAAGAAATCAATTAGGCTATTGTGACTCTCTTAAGGTCATTGTTTTTCAACATCCTTTCCTATTATAGAATAAAATCTGACAATGAGCAGACCAGAGAAGAGTGTGCTAATAACTAAAATAAGTACCATCAGTCACAGGGAGAACATCCATGGAGGTGATGCCCTAGGCTTCAGTATTCAACCTAGATAAAGAAGCTCAGCTGAATCTGGCTGTGAAGATCCGCACCACCCCAAGGTATAGTATCAAAATCACAACAACGCCATCATCACATATCAAATAGCCCACCACCCTAGAAGGCCTCACAGTAGCCTTCCTTGTCCTCAGACTTGGGAAAGGTCTCCATGGGCACATCTCTTCCATTTTCAGCAGTTGAGTAATGAGGATGAAGGGAATTAAATTAAATTAAATTATTTCCTTTCATAGCACCAGACTTCACTCAAGCTAGGTCCTTTAGGATCTCTGTGAGAAGTTCTAATACCATTTACCTGCAACTTTTAAAATAAAACCTATGTATTTACTACCATAATGATCTCTTATAGCTGAAGTTTTCCTGTGTCCCACCTGGCCCATGGTCAGGGCAAATCTCTCTCACCCACCAGTCCCATAGCCACTTGGACCCAAGTAAACACACAGAGGCTTATATTAATTAAAACTGCTTGGCCATTAGCTCAGGCCTACCACTGACTAGCTCTTACATTTAAACTAACCCATAATTCTTATTTATGTTTAGCCACGTGGCTTGAGACCTTTTCTCAGTTCTGCCTCCACATCTTGCTTCCTCTGTGTCTGACTGGTGACTCCTGACTCATCCTTCCTGTTCCCAGAATTCTTCTCTCTGCTCATCCCTCCTATACTATTCTTCTTGCCAATCAGCGTTTTACTTATCAAACAATCAGAGCAATACATTCATAGCATACAGAAAGACATCCCCAGCACTTCCCCTTTTCTTTTTTCAAAAAGGAAGGTTTTTAACTTTAACATAGTAAAATTACATATAACAAAACAGTAGTGCTGGGGATGTCTTTCTATATGCTGTGAATGTGTTGCTCTGATTGATTGATAAATAAAACACTGATTGGCCAGTAGCCAGGCAGGAAGTATAGTATAGGTGGGATAAACAGAGAGGAGAATTCTGGGAAGTGGAAGGTTGAGTCAGGAGATGCTGCCAGCCACTGCCACCATGAGAAGTAAGATGTGAAGTACCAGCAAGCCATAAGCCACATGTCAATTTATAGATTAATAGAAATGGGTTAATTTAAGATATAAGAACTAGATAGCAAGAAGCCTGCCATGGCTGAACAGTTTATAAGTAATATAAGTCTCTGTGTGTTTACTTTAGTCTGAGTGGCTATGGACCCAGGTGGGACTGGAGAAAACTCCAGCTACAATCTCTAAGGGTTTACATTACACTTACATGTGGGGTGGGTAGCAGATCATTGAGCTGATTTTAAGGTATTCTATGGACCATTTGTGGTGTTCTATGAATGCCCCAGTCCAGCAGAAACAATTGTGTATCAGCCCGCAGTTCTGGTAAAATGTGAACTGTGTCAACAGAATCAACTCTGTGTCCCAAGACTATGTCATTGCAACATCTTGACCTTTAGACAACATAAATAGCTGGTGAGGTTAGAAAAGAAAAACTCTGATAGTATGAAATGCTTAAAAAAACACTTCTTGAATCTCAACATAACATGCTCAGATAAAATGTAGATTTAAGACCTGAGACTCTTGTTTGGAATGCTCTCAACCGTCTGTATTTTTGTTACCTCAGTGAATTTTATGCCTCATTTTACTCAAGCAATAATTAAATATTAAATATTAGACATTGACATAATGTTCAGAAAAACATGACAGAAGCTTTTTGATATTTTTTCTTAAACCAAATGTTAACTTAAGAAAAAATAGTGAAATAAACTGCTTCACTCCGGATGTGGCTAAGGAAAGTCCCTGTGGGCCAGGTTTCATTTTCATGTTGCTCATCCAGTGTGGTTCAGGGTATTGTCACTTAGATATGGGTGAGGGCTATCTTATGGCGCTTAGGGGCATCTGTGATGGACAGTTCCCCCAGAGTGGCCTCTGCTTAGTTGTCCTTCTGATGACATCACTGAGTCTGTGTCCCACACAAGCCAACTGGTCTACCATCACAATAATACATCATCTTTAGTTTGAAGTTTTCCTACAGTGCTCTGATTTGGGGTCTTCAGTGGTGCTGTCACATGGGGAGTATCATTTTTAACTTTCTTTACATACATTTCCACTTCTTTGTAAAACTTCTAGAACACCTGACTTGCCTGACTGAGTTTGTCTTTCACATTTATTTTCTTATCTCCTCCCCCTATATGCTTCCAGTAAACTGATTTAATTTTAGACCCTGGCTATTTCCTCAGAGGCACATGTTTTTTATTTACCAGTTACAGTTCTTTAGACACATCAAGGTCACTGTTCTTTTATTAGGTTAACTTTTTGTTTTTCTTTGTCTAAAATGTCATGATGAGCTGCCAAGAGTTGAGAACAAAGAGTTGAGTTTAAACTTCTCAATTGCAAGATACATTTCTTTCTTTTTAAGCATAAATTTTTATGGATTTGTTGGATATTTCACATCATGTACTCCAATCCAACTTATTTCCCAATCCCTGTATATCTACTCCTCACCCTTGTAGCATCCCCCACAAAAGAAAATTTTAAAAAATTAATTAAAAACAAAACAAAGCAAACAAACAGAAAAAAGCATCTTGGCTCCTTTGTCTTGCCTCTCTAACACATCCTCATTCATCTTAGTGGCATTGGGAACTGCAGTGTGTCTTGCACTACACCTTTTTGTTCACTCAGCTTTACTTGCAAATGTAATATATTGTTGGTCAGGTTCAAGGCCTTTGGCTTCTGGCATGCCATCAATGCTGGACCCTCACCAAATCTCCTCTCCCATATCCTGCTGTTGTCTCAAGTCATGGAGAACCTGCAGCTATGGTTCCACAGGGCCAGTCCCTTCACCTGCTCCCATAGGACATAGATGTTGAAGTATGCCAACTCAAAGCTCTGGATGTAGGTCTGCTGGTAGCTGATTTGGTCCTTGTGGGCCACTGGGACCACCCTTATCAGGTGAGGGGCAGAGTTAGCTCTTCTATGCTCAGGCCTTCAGAGCCAGCTCTCCCATGCCCCATGTAATGATGAGAGGTGGAGACAACTCTCCCAAGTGTAGGACCAGCTCTTCTGCTGCAGTAGCCAGTGAGGGGCAGAGTCAACTCTCCCATGGCCAGAGAAGGGTGGTGCTTGCTAAGCACAGTCCTTGGATTTCAACACACCTGTATCCTATGGCTCCCTGTGGTAACATGGGCCATGGAGATCAACACAGACTGAAGCTGCAACAGGACCACAGACTCAGACATGGCCCTGGGCAGCAGCTCTGGCCCAGATATCACCATGGCCCCAGTGACAGTGCTAGCCACTAAGATCAGTATGTCCCCAGCAGCAGCATGGCCCTCAGATATCAACATGGTCTCAGGTGGCTGACCAGACTGTATCCATCTGGCCCTAAGTGGTAACAGGAATCATGGTTATCAAATCAAACCCTGGCTGGTGTAGGGCCACAGACCCAGACATGGTCCTCAGCAGCAGCTCAGGCCCAGATGTTGTCATGGCCTTTCATGAGAGTACAGGCTACTCAGACTGCCATGGCCCCGGTGGTGGCATGAGGCCCATGGACAAAAACATGACCACAGGTGGTGGCCCAGACCTCAGGCATCCATATGCTCTTTGGTGGCAACATGGGCCACAGACATTAACACAGACCTTGGTTGCAGTAGGATCACAGACCCAGACATGGTCCTCGGCAGCAGCTGGTCCCAGGTGGCAGCACAGCCATTCAGATCAGTAAGGCACAGCTGCAGCATGGCTCTCAGAAACCAACATGGCCTCAGATCGCAGGTCAGACCCCCTTTGGTGGTAGCAGGAGCAATGGACATCAACATAGACCCTGGCTATAGTAGGGCCATGGACCCAGATATAGCCTTCAGCTGCAACTCAGGCCTGGATGTCACCATGCAGGCCACTCAGATTGGGATGGCCTCTGAGGCAGCACAGCCCTCAGACACAAACATGGCCACAGGTGGCAGCCAAGACCATGGTCATCTGTGTAGCCTTTGGTGGCAACATGGACCCCAGATGTGAGGCATGATACATTTCTTATAAAATGAAAATGTTTAATTTTACTAGTTTTAGAATATATATGCTCATATGGTTAGTGGTGTCCATGGACATTCAAGAGTTCATTTCCCACAGCAATATGAAATACATCAAGTCCAAGTTGTTACTGTTTTCATTGAGATCATCCAGAATATTTTTTAGTCAGAGAGGTAGGAGGGTAGTATGAATTATATGCATGAGATAAAAGAAAGGTTTCACAGTCTATGAGTCAAAATGTGTGTGTGTGTGTGTGTGTGTGTGTGTGTGTGTGTGTGTGTGTGTGTGTATTGGGGGGATAAATGTTTTTTATCTTACTGCCTGCTACCCTCAAGACAGCAATACATAATCCCACTGACACTTCAGCTGGGTGTGCTGGTAAGTTAAACCACCAGTTCTTAGGGTAGGTGAGAAGAGGGGAGTTGGAGGGTGGAGGATGATGTTTTGTGATTGCCAATTTCTCTTTCTCTTTCTTTTATGTGTGTGTGTGTGTGTGTTCTGTGTGTCTTGCAAAAAGTGCATATGTAGAGGTCAGGGGATAACTTTCCAGAGTTGACTCTTTTTCCACCATGTGGATTCTGGGGATCAACCTCAGGTAGTCACACTCGGGGGCAGATACTATTAGTCTGGGTCGTCGTTCAGCCTGGAGTTTGCCAGTGTCTCTGGTGTGAGGACTCATTCTACAAGGGCACTGAACACTAGAACAAGAGCACTATTCCAGGTCTCTTTTAGGCAATGGCCACAGAGAGCCACATATCACCATGAAAAGGGAATTACTGGAAAATAAGCACAATACACTCTTCAAAGCGTGGTCTGGTGGCATGGGTGTGGCAAGAACATTGGCCTGTTTTCATGTCACAAGTGGGTAGTAGTGTCAGCCTCCCAAGGGGGTGATGGTTGTAAACTGAAAGCACAACGTAGACATTTATGGTCAGTTTTAATATCCCCACTCTCATAAATGTTGTTCATAGCTCACACTGAGTGAAATGCACAGTTCAAGAATGAGGCAGCTTGCCCTTGCATAGTCTACTGTTTGTCTGGATTTGTGATTACCACATTCAGCCTCACAGAGAAAATCTCATGCCAAGATGCTTCAGAATTCCCATGTGGTTCTACTCAATGGCACTCAGGCAGAGCCAAGTTAGCATAGGAGAGTTTGTAAGCTGAAGTACTGGCTTGGCTCTCCTGTGCTTGGGCCAGACCAGTGACTCAGGCAGGCCTTTGCCAGTGCCTGCTTATCACCAACAGCTCCCTCTCTGGCAGATGCATCTGTCATCCCCCTCTATTTCTTTGTTATTTTTTCCTCCATCTTCTCATTCTCTTCTACCCACAGACATTCTTAGATATGCTTATGCTGGGAAGGCTGAGAAGTAGCCATAACAAAGCAAGGTATACCCTCTCACTGCAAGACAATTTCATGTTCAAGGAAACAACTAAAATGTCCAACATATAATGAATGGGCAAGTTAAATGTGTTATAGTCACACAATAGAATATTCTTCTGTGGTAAAAAAGTAGCAATGATACAGTGGGTCGAACCTTGAAAATAATAGCAACAAAAACAACAACAACAAAAAAGTCAGGGACAAGACTGAGCACGTGATTCTTTGTATCTGAAGAATCTCTAATAAGTGTATCCATAGTGACAGAAAGGAAATCAGTGATTATCTAAGGTTCGTAGTGTGGGAGGATGGGAGGTGGTAATTAAAAGGAAGGTGACTTTTTACCTTTTTTCTGTTCTCTTTGGTATTGTACATGTAACAAAACTTACCATCTTAACCATAGTACAGTGTATAAACTAATTCACTCGATACTGCAACAGATCAAACCTTCTTTCTTTCTTGCAAAACTAAAAACTGCATCTGGTAAACAGTAGCTCTCTTTTCATTTTCCCTTGGCCTCTGTCCTTTTTCCTTTCTGTCTCTGTGAATATGGTGCCTCTAATTAGGTGCCTCATGTAAGTGCAATCCCATATTTTTGGTCTTTTTTGTCTGGCTTATTTCATCTAGCATAATACCATTAAGGCTTATCCATGTTGTGATCTGTAATATTTTGCGTATCCACACATCTGTTGGTAGGCACTTGGGTTACTTCCAACCCCTGGCTATTTGAAGAGTGCTGACTTGAGCAGGGGGTACAAACATTCTTCCAAACTCTCCTTTTAATTCCTTTAGGTGCATATCCAGAAGTGGGGTTTTTATTTGAGGTAAAGAAAGTATTCTAAAATTAATTGAGTTTATGTTCACACAGCTTTTGATAGAACTCAAACCATTGATTTGTACTATTTGTAGGTATGTAAATTATATCAACGAAGCCATTACACACAACACACAATTCATGTTCACACATATATGCATACACACTTACACATGCGTACACTCATAGGCACACATGCACACACACACATGCAAGAACCCCCCCCCCCCAAATAATGCCAATGTTCAGTTTGTTCTCTAAGAGCACCATTTAGGTCAGTGGATAAGGAAGAAGCTTGGTATGCTGAAGGGTGTGGTGGTATTTTACTTGTACTGAAATGTGATTTTAATTGTATGTTAATAAATAAAGTTGCCTGGGGGTCAGAGTTATAGAGCCATAGCAAGTGCGTGGCGGTGGTGGCGCACGCCTTTAAGGACCTGGAGGGCGGTACATACAGGCAATGACAAGGCAGTTTACAACCAATGAGAAGACAGAACATCTAGACTATTTAAAGACATACACACAGGAAGTAGGCCTCTTTTTCAGAGAGCTCTCTTGGCTGAAGCAGGATAGCTGAAGCAGGAAGGGTAAGGCTCTTAGTTCTGACCTCTTGGCTTTCTTCTCTGAATCGGCTCTGTGTTTCTTATTTAATAAGACGGTTGGTTACATCTACATTTGGCGCCCAACGTGACAAGAATCCATTAAAACCGCTTAACTTGGCTTGGCGGCAGGTCCGGGTTCCCGCCAGGGCGACTGGCTCCCTAGCCCGGGCCCAGGTCGGCTTGGCCTCAGGCCGGACTAACCTTGAGCTACTTGCTTAAAGCCACTGCTACAAACAACTCAGGCCTGCCCTGCCGAACAGGGCCCCTGCCTGTAAAACCAACGCACGTGGTTGGAGCTTAAGGTAGCCAGAGCCAAGGCTTGACTAGGCTCAAGCGGGAACACGTGGCTGGATTCAAGCTCTTAGGCAGAACTTGTGGCTACGCTTGCTTGCTCTCTCTCTCTCTCTCTCTCTCTGGACTCACACCTCGGACACTAACTGGCTAACTTGGTTCAAGGACGAAGCTAAAAACATAACATTTAACTGTTCTTTACCAGCTCTTCTAAAGCCTGGAGTTTCTCTGTTGTTAAAGGCCATTGCTGGACCCATACAGGCTTGTCTGTTAACCATTTTAAAGGTAGAGCTGTTGGTGTCTTTGGAAGATCATCAGTTGTTGTGCCCTGTTCTTGTATAATATGGATGGCTGGTGACCAGTCAGAATAATGCCTTTTAATATTTCTCTCAGAAACATGTGCTAATTTATGATTTGTTTCTGAGATTGGAGGGATGTTAATCTGAGTATTTCATTGTTGCAACAAGTCTCGACCCCAAAAGTTCATAGCTATGTTAGCTACATATGTCTTCCTAAATGTTTGTTTCTGCTTTTCTCTAAAGATTTAACACTATTGGTCTTCTAATAGTCCCAGTCCAATTAAAATTTAAAGCTCACTTTGGAGTTGGAGAATGGCTCTCTCCTTCTTTAAACTCAAGCATGTTGTTAAAAGGAAAATGCAAACTCCCTGTATCATGCCAGAATAAAAGAGCCATCTTCTGCTATGAGACAGGAAAAAAGCCAAATTAATTAAGGGACTATTCTATTACTAATCTCAACTCTTTGATTCTATTCTGATTCTTTAAACTTTTCTTAAAATATAAATTTTATATCAAAACTTACAAGGTTAATATATATAGATATATAGATATATATATACATTTTAAACTTTGCTAAGATATGAATGGTCATATAGAGTACTGATTAATTCTAAAAAAAAGGCTTCAATTAGCTGCATATATATGTCTTTATGTTCGAGTCTCTTATCAGTTTTCTGCAGGAATTCACGGCCAGGCCTAACATCAACTGAAGTCTCCAGGAAGAAGTTGGGGCCCCACAACAACAACAATTCCACGTGGACAATAATAACATCACTAAGCTGACAAACATCATCTACAGATCAGCTTTGAACTACAAGGTGCTCAGAGCAATTTTGAGATGACTAGCTGAGATGATCCAGTCTCAAAGACTACTTGAATAAGGACTTGAGATAAACCCTGAACTTTGGCATTATACACAGACTGGATAATGAAGGATATAGTTACCTTTCCTAGAACTTGACAATTAACCTAAAATTTTTCTTTCAGGATAAAGATAACTTTGCCCATACCCAGCAGGAAGCAATTTTAAGAATACGACGCCAACATTCCCAAAGAGATGGTGTGGGGTGGGTGGTTTTTTGGTCTTTTTAATGGGTTTTGGGTCTGGGATAATTTTCATTGTTTAGGGGGGTTGATTACAAGTTGTTGTCAGGGTTAGGAAAAAGACTACGCAAATTAGATTTAAGGTTCTTATTTAAAAAAAAAGAGAAAGAAAGAAGAAGAAAAAGACACTAGTTTTAAATACTTTTCGTTGGATTGGATTGTTTTATATTGTATACAAATTATATATATTGAAATTGATATTGTTAGAAAATGCTATATATATTTCTAATTGTACTTATTATTGTTCATTTAACAATGCAATTTTCTGATCCTTGAATGTTATGATTACCATTAGGATATAAAAAAATAATAGTTAATAATTAGACATTACAATAAAACTTGTAGTCATATTAGATATGTTTTAAAAATTGAGCAGATATATTTTAGATAGGTCATCTTCAAATCCTTCAGAGATCTACAGAATATGGCATTTAAAATGTTTTAATAACTTAGAAAATTTTTCTTTTTTGTTATGACTATGAGACATGTCGGCTCCTGACAGTACCAATCTACTTCAGAGAAAATATGGGCATTGAAGAAACTGCATATGGAGTCAGCTTTCATTGTGGCAAAAGTTAGCCACTGGACAACAAAGTATCCTCGAATCAACTGATGACAAAATGGACAGACAGGACATGAAACAAAGGACTACTGATTCTTGCCTAAACAAGCGTGGTTATGGCTTTATCAAAAGGCATCTTCTGAGGCCAGGACAATATGGCACCATCCCTGACGTGGCCTTCGCAACTCGGAAAAGGTACAGTGCCCTTTTCTTCGAAGGCAGCTAAACAGGCAGTGGGCTGATGGCTTCTGATGTGCTATGGAACAGCAGCTGAAACAGTTATTCTTAAAGAATAACTAAGCTCACGCCTCTCAATAGTAGACTGGCATTTGATAGAGAGATGTGGAGAAGAACGGGATGCTAAGATGAAGCCATATGTACACAGCCAAGAAAAATGGAGAACTGAACTAAAAAACCATCAACATTTTCCAGAATTTAAAATCCTGAATCATGACATGACATTAATGGAATTCAGGTGTTTCTGATGCATGGACTGCTCTCACCCAATGTGAGGTTGAACTGTTGACCTTGTGTACATCCTACTTCACAAATGAGTCTGTCAGATATGCTAAGCCTATATAGGCTGAAGATGATGCCCCAGCATTGCGGAGAAACCTCAGATGACTGTCCAGGCAGTTGGCTGTTTCTGTCAACTCACAAATTTTTTGGAAGTTGCTTGCATGCACTTTCTGTTTTTATTTTTGTTAGCTAATATTATTTCCTTCTTGGGTCTCTGAGGGAGTTAAAGATTAGTTAGTTATAATTAAAGATTAGTTAATTGAAGATTAATTAGGATAGAAAATGAATTAGATACATTTTGGACTTAACAAAATAGGATAATGAAATTATCATCTCTAAATTTGTCAAATACAAATGGACTAGACATTGTTTAGACATTTATTATTTGTATATATTATATATAATTATTGTACTTTTATATATAGTTTTTCTTTTGTTAGTTATAACCTTTTTCTTTTTTTTTCCTTTTTATTAAAATAGAAAAGGGGAAATGTGGTGGTATTTTACTTGTACTGAAATGTGATTTTAATTGTATGTTAATAAATAAAGTTGCCTGGGGGTCAGAGTTATAGAGCCATGGCAAGTGCGTGGCGGTGGTGGCGCACGCCTTTAAGGACCTGGAGGGCGGTACATACAGGCAATGACAAGGCAGTCACATGTTTAGTTTACAACCAATGAGAAGGCAGAACATCTAGACTATTTAAAGACATACACACAGGAAGTAGGCCTCTTTTTCGGAGAGCTCTCTTGGCTGAAGCAGGATAGCTGAAGCAGGAAGGGTAAGGCTCTTAGTTCTGACCTCTTGGCTTTCTTCTCTGAATCGGCTCTGTGTTTCTTATTTAATAAGACGGTTGGTTACATCTACAGAAGGGTATGTGGAAACCGGCTTGATTGCATCATTGTACCTAATTTTCATGATCTTTACTTTTTTTCAAACCTGCAAAAAGCATCTATGACATAAAAACTTAGCCTGTTGCATGCTAATGTTGATACTCAGGCTTATTCACTGGACAAAAAGATGGAGCATGATGCTATGACTCGGAGGAAATCACTTACCCAATTCTCAAGGGTTCTATAGCTTTGTGGCCTTGAGGAACACAAAGATTTACTGTTCCAAAGCCAAGGATCTGTGCATTCGGTCCCAGAAAAATACTGAAGCTTTATTGCCTTTTCTCTTCTCCCTTGGTTCCACTTTTTTCTTGACAGAAGATCTCTGAATCAGTATTAGGAAGGATTTGAGAAGAAAAGGGTAAAGTAATTAAAAGATAAAAAGAGGGCTTTGTTGAGATGTCTCAGTGCTTAAGGGTGATGGTCACCAAGGCTGATGACTTGAGATTCATCCCTGAGACCCACATGATGAAAGGAGGGAACTGACTCTGGCATGTCGTCCTCTGATGTCCACCTGTGTGCACATATGTATACATATGCACACACGTGTAAATAAATGTAATAAAAATAAAGAATCACCACTTGAAAATCACCCAAGATCTTATCATCCTGCATAAAGTAACATAATAAACTTGTATACTGAATTCTAGGATTAACTGTTAGACAAGGCAGGCGCCTCTATGGGCAGCCTTCTATACTAACACACCTTCAAAGTGTTCATTCCTTTTGTTTCAGCTAAACCTTCTTGAAAAAAAAGAAACTAAGAATACTTGAAAGTGTTTCTGTCTGTCACAACAATCTTTCAGACATGTACTCAATGGCTGTGGGCTAAGCATGCCCAGAATGCATCTGCCGCCGTACTTGAATTAGGAGCTTAAACTGAGCATGCTCAGCAATGTATACTCTAAGCTGATCTTGCTCAGGAATGGCCCTTGCCGAGTGTTTTCCTATATGAGGATATACAGCTTCCTCAGATTCCATACTTTGCTTTTTGAGTAACTGTGGTATTTTTCATGTCTGTGACAGACAACAAAACTTTCTTCATTCTTTTATCATCTAATTGTGTTTATTTGCCCTGTAAGAACTAAAAGGAGGCTCCATTGTACTCTGTTACATTAACAGAAGTCATGTTTCCATGGATTTCACAATTTGCAATTAAATTTTTTGGTATTTCTCTGGTTTGCTCAGGTGGGGGAAATGTGAGCACCATCTGCTGGTCATCTATGATAACTTCAGGAAGCTTCAGAGAAAAGCTATGCATTGACTTCCTAAAGTTTGTGGGACATACTGTAATTTTTTATTTTTTGATTTTTTGGACTCAGAGTTGATAGGACTCTTTTGAATTCATAATGAGGGAATGTTAGGGCTGAGACAGCAAGGTTCAACTTTAACTTGCATCCTGATTGACCTCCTGGGACTTACCCTGGTAACCTAGGAGGCCAGAGCTACTCAATCTGAAGTGATTGTGCTGGCACTGGTCACAGTTGGCTCCTTGTACATTCTCTTTGCACAGGCACTGGATGGCCACAAACCTTGTGGCAGGATCAGAGTAGCTCACACAAAGGCCACCACATAAGGTCCCATTAGGGTCACATTCACAAGCTAGGCACACAAAAATACATTGTTTTAGTTAGTAGCAACTGTGGGGAACCTAGAATGTAATCTAGTGTTTTACCCCCACCAGATACACTTTAACTGATAAGTATACTTAAATAATTAGACTAATGGCTTACAGATATCCAGAAATATCTACCAAATTTCTGGTCTTAGGAAATGCTGGTTAATTCTATACATATACTTTTAGAAGAATACAAGGACCAGAGAAAGGTTGCTAGTTTTTTTAAGACATGATTTCATGTAGCCCAGGATGATCTCACTTTGTTATATAGCTAATGATGACTTTGAATGTAGTTGTCCTGCCTCTACCTTCCAAGTGCTGGAATTAGCCATGTGTCCCACCATGCCATGTTTATGCAAGTGCTAGTGTTGGGGATCAATAAAGCTGCCTAGGCAGTATTCTACCAACAGAGCTACATTTCCCACCCAGAAGATTGCTATTTTGAGAGATGGATGTTAAAAGTAGATTGATTATTTTTGGAACAATGAAAATGTCTTCAAACTTGGTAGAGGTGCTGCTTGTACAACCTTCACCAGTGAATGGCTGCTCATTCTTAAATGATAATTTTATGTTATATGAATTTTAATTCAGAGAAAAGTAGTTTAAAAAAAGAGGACTCTAGCTAGCAGTCCTTGAACCCTCTGGCCACTCAGGTCAGGGAAACTGGTAGGCTGCCTGTAGATCTTCACCTCTTCCTCCTCTCTTCTAAATCCAATTCCTCAGTTTCATGTCAGTGCTGTAGGAGACCACCTGCTTTGGCCTCTTCCCCTTCCTCACTGCCCTCACCTCCAGCAGATCTTCTCCTCTAGCCTTCCTCCTCTCTCATCCTTTTGTTCCAGCCCCTAACTCCAGCAGGCACTCTCTGGGAACCTGTCTGCTAAGGCTGCCAGAGAAATAAGTAGGCCACCAAAGCAAGTTAGGTGAGCCTCAGATCTTCACTCTCCCTCCTCTTCTCCAACCCAATCCTCAAGTCTCATCCCCAGCTCTGTAGCAGACTAGCTGTTATGGTCTCTCTTTGCTTTCTGCCCCTATTTCCAAGGACTAGGCAGATTCTGGCAGAACACCCTACTTTCCTTCCACCTGTGGATATCCCCCCAAGACTATCCATATTTCTAAATATTAGCTTCCAATACCTAGAAACACATTCTACCCTGATCCCCTAGTGGCCACACCTGGCAGAATCCCAAAAGCATTCCTTACCAGGCAACACACAGTCACCACACTCTCCTAAGAACCAAGAGGGCAGCAGAAACCAATGAACAAAAATCCACCCAACAAAGATAAGACCAGATATCAGTACCTAGAATTACAATCATCCCAAACCCGTGTGCCTAGATGCCAGAATAAAATCACTATCAACAGCAGCCAGGACAGTATATCTCCACTAGAACTCAGCACCCCTACTACAGTAAGCCCTGAAAAATTCAACACAGTTGAAGCACAAGATAAGGACTGTAAAATAACCTTTATGAATATGTTAGAAGTCCTTAAAGAGGAAATGAATAAATCAATTAAAGAAATCTATGAAAAAACAAACAATGGGAGGAAATGAATAAAACAGTTCAAGACCTGAAAGTGGAAATAGAATCAATAAAGAAAACTCAAGCAGAAAGAAATCTAGAAATGAAAAATTTAGGAACCCTAACATGAACCTCAGAGGCAAGCCCCAACCAACAGAATACAAGAGATAGAAGAGAGAATCTTAGGCATTGAAGAAATGATAGAAGAATTGTATATGCCAATCAAAGAAAATGTTAAATCTAAGAAACTCCTTATACAAAACATGAAAATCTAGGACATGATGAAAAGACCAAGCTTAAGAATAATACGAGTTGAGGAAGAAGAAACCTACCTCAAAGGCCCAGAAACAAAATCATAGAAAAAATTTCCCAACCTAGAAGGAGATGCCTATAAAGGTACAAGAAGATTACAGAACACCAAATAGACTAGGTCAGAAAAAAAGGGCACATAATAAATAATCAGGATACCAAACGTACAGAGCAAAGAAAGAATATTAAAAACTGCAAGGGAAAAAAGATCAAGTAATAGATAAAGAATAACATCTGATGTCTCAGTGGAGACTATAAAAGCCAGAAGGGCCTGGATAGATGTGCTGCAGGCTATAAGAGATCCAGTCCAGAATACTATACCCAGAAAAACTCCTCATCACCATAGATGGAGAAAATAAGATATTCTATCACAGAGCCAAGTTAAAATATTATCTATCTACAAATGCAGCTCTACAGAAGGTGCTAGAAGGAAGAGTCCAACCTAAGGAGGTTAACCACAGCCAAAAAACAGAAGGAATAAATAATCCTGATCAGACCAGCACAACCAAAGGGGGGGGGGTACAGCATATAACAAAATAACAGGAATCAACAATCACTGATCATTGGTTTCTCTTAATATCAATGGCCTTGATTCCCCAATAAAAAGACACAGACTAACAGAATGGATGTGAAAACAGAATCCCTCCTTCTGCTGTATTCAAGAAACACACTTCAACGTTGAGGATATACATTACCTCAGGGTAAAGGATTGGGACAAGATATTCCAAGTAAATGGACCTATGAAGCAAACTAGTGTAGCCATTCTAATATCCAACAAAATAGACTTCAAACCAAAACTAATCAGAAGAGATAAGGAAGGACACTATATACTCATCAAAGGAAAAACCCACCAAGAGGACACTGCAATTCTTAACATTTATGTGCTAGACACAAGGATACCCAAATTCATAAAAGAAACACTACTACATCATAAATCACATATTGACTCTCATGCACCAAGAGTTGGGTAACTCCAATACCCAACCCTTGCCAAATAGACAAAACCTAAACAGAGAAATGCTGGTGCTAACTGATACCATAAACCAAATGGATCTAACACATGTATATTTTTGGTTTTTCGAGATAGGGTTTCTCTGTGTAATTTTGGTACCTGTCCTGGATCTCTCTCTGTAGACCAGGCTGGCCTCAAACTCACAGAGATCCATCTGGCTTTGCCTCCCAAGTGCTGGGATTAAAGGTTTGCACCACCACCACCTGGCTAGATCTAACAGATATTTACAGGACATTTTACCCAAACACAAAAGAATAACTTTCTTCTCAGCAGTTCATAGAAATTTTTCTGAAATTGATCTCATACTGAGACACAAAGCAAGTCTCAACAGGTACAAAAAAAATTGAAATAATACCCTGTATTCTATCTGACCACCATGGATTAAGCTGGATATCAACAATAATAGAAGCAACAGAAAGTTTACAAATTTATGGTAACTGAATAATGCATTACTGAATGATAAACTGAGAAATTTCTGACAGAATTTACTGACAGAAATTGAGAAAGAAATGAAAAACTTTCTGCTCTTTGATGAAAATGAAAACACAACATACCCAAACTTATGGATACAATGAGGGTGGTTCTAAGAGGCAAGTTCATAACACAAAGTGCCTACACTAAACAAAAAATGGAGAGACCTCACAGAGAACTATAGCCAAGCACTTGACCAAGCTCCTGGAGTTCAGTTGAAGAGGGGGAGGAGGGATTATAGGAGCAAAGGTGGCAGGGTCAAGATCATGATGGGGAGAACCACAGAGATAGCTGATCCAAGCTGGTAGTAGCTTTCAGACTCTGGACTGACAGCTGGGGAGCCTCCATGGGACTGAACTAGGCCCTCTGAATGTGACATTTGTTCGCCTCTGGCAGAGGGACTAGGACTTATCCTGGGTACATGAACCCATTTTAGAGCCCATTCCTTATGGTGGGATGCCTTGCTCAGCCTTGATCCAGGGTCAGGGAGGGGCTTAGTCCTGCCCCAACTTGGTATGCCAACCAGTGTTGACTATCTAAGGGAGGACTTACTCCCTATGAGGAGTGGATGGGGGCTGAGATGGGGGTGGTGGTGGGGGAATGGGAGAAAGGGAGGGAGGGGGAACTGTGGTTGGTATGCAAAATGAAAAAATTTAAATAAAATATAATGTCAAAAAATGGAGAGTACTAGTAACTTAATAGCACACCTGAAATCTCTAAAACAAAAGAAGAAACACATCCAAAAGGAGCAGATGGCAGAAAACAATCAAACTCAGGGCTGGAATCAATAACATAGAAACAAACAATTGAAAACAATACAAAGAATCATTGAAACAAAAGCTCTTTGAGAAAAATCAGTAAGATGGATAAATCCTTAGCCAAATGAACTAAAAGGCAGAGAGAGAAGAGGAAAGGTAACAAAGTAGATGTGAAAAAGTGACACAACACCAGGCACCAAGGAAATCCAGAGAATCTTAAAAATCCGTTTTAAAAAGTTGTACTCAACCAAATTGAAAAAATCTATAAGAAATGGAAAATACTACAAACTAAGTTAAATCAAGATCAGATAAGTAATTTAAACAGACCTGTAACTTCTAGAGAAATAGAAACAGTCATTAAAAGTCTCCCAACCAAAAAAAGTCCAGGGACTTCAAAGAATTAATGAAAATACTCCTCAAATTATTCCACAAAGTAGAAAGAGAAGGCATATTGTCCAATATATTTTTTGAGACCACAGTTACCATGATACCTAAACAACATAAAGACAAAGAAAGTGAATTACAACCAGTTTCCCTTATGAACATAGATGCGAAAATTCTCAATAAAGTATTTGCAGACCAAACACAAAAATGTGTCAAAAACATCATCTACCATGACCAAGTAGATTTCATCCCAGAGATGCAGGGATGGTTCAACATATGTAAACTGATAAATGTAATCTTCCATATAAACAAAATGAAAGATAAAAACACATGATCATCTCATTAGATGAAGAAAAAGCCTTTGACAAAATTCAACACTCCTTCATGATGAAAATCTTGGAGAGATTGGGGTACAGGGACATACCTGAACACATGAAGGCAGTTTTAAACAAGTCCATAGCCACATATCAACTTAAATGGAGAGAAACTCAAAGCAATTCCATTGAAATCAGGAATGAGGTAAGATTTTCTACTCTTTCCATACCTATATAGTACAATATAGTACTTGCAGTTTTAGTTAGACAATAAAAGATCTGAAGGAGATCAAAGGGATACACAATGGAAGGGAAGAAGTAAAAGTATCTTTATTTGCAGATGACAAAGATAGTATATGTAGGTGTACCTAAAAATTCCACCAAGAAACTATTACAACTGATAAACACTTTCAGCAAAGTAGATGGATACAAGAGTAACTAAAAAAATCAGTAGTCCTCCTATATAAAAATAGCAGACTGAGAAAAAAATCTGGGAAACAATACCCTTCACAATAGCTTCAAAAAATTTTAAAATATCTTGGGGCAACTCTAACCAAGCAAGTGAAAAACTTGTATAAAAAAACTTTAAGACATTGAAGGAAGAAATTGAAAAAGACTTCAGAAGATGGAAAGATCTCCCATGCTCATGGATTGGTAGGATTAACATAGTAAAAATGGCCATTCTACCAAAAGCAATCTACATATTCAATGCAATCCCCATCAAATTTCCAGCATAATTCTTCACAGATCTTGAAAGGGTAACTTTCAGCTTTATATGGAAATACAAAAGACTCAAGATAGCTAAAACAACCCCAGAGGTATCACCATCCCTGACTTCAAATTGTACTCAATGCTATAATAATAAAAATAGCATAATATTGACACAAAAAAAGACACATTGAATAATGGAATTGAACTGAAGACTCAGACATAAATCCATACACCTATGGAGACCTGAGTTTTGATAAAGAAGCCAGAAATACACACTGGAAAAAAGATAGCATCTTCAACAAATGGTGCTGGTCTAACTGGATGACTGCATGTAAAGAATGCAAATAGATCCATATTTATCACCCTGTACAAAACTCAAGTCCAAGTAGATCAAAGACCTCAACATAAAACTGGATACACTGAACCTGATACTGGAACAGGAAAAAACTTTCCAAGTAGAACACGTTTGGCACAGGCACTAAGACCAACCGTTAATGAATGGGATCTCATGAAACTGAAAAGATTCTCCACAGCAAAGGACACTGTCATTTTGACAAAACAACCTACAGAATAGGAAAATAGGTTTTTTAAAACCAACTACACACACAAAATAAAAGGCTAATATCCAAAATACATAAAGAACTCAACAATAAAACAAAACAAAAACCTGGATGTCAAGAAAACAAAGAAACTAGTTTAAAAATGGGGGACAGTTTTAAACAGAGAATTCTCAAAAGAGGAAACTCAAATGGCCAAGAAACACTTAAATGTTCAACATCCTTAGCTATTAGGGAAATGCAAATCCAAACTACTTTGAAATTCCCATCTTGTACTCATCATAGTGCCCAAGATCAATAAAACAAATTACAGCTTATGTTGTTGAGGATGTGGAGTAAGAGAATCACTCATTCATCGCTGGAGGGAGTGCAAACTTGTATAGCTACTATGGAAATCAGTTCTTCAGAAAAATCAGCTGGGTTATTTGGAGGTTCCCATGGGACCAACCCATGGATATATTCAGCTACATCACTCTTGGGCATATATCCAAAGGACACTTCATCTTATCACAGACACTGTTCAGTCATATTCATTGCTGTTCTGTTCATAATAGCTAGAAATTGGAAACAACCTAGATGTTCCTCAAGAGATGAATGGATAAAGATAATGTAATACATTTACATAATGGAATATTACTTAGCTGTTAAAAATGAAATCATAAAATTTGCAGGTAAATGCATGGAGCTTCAAAAAAATCATCCTGAGTGAGGAGGTAACCCACACCCAGAAAGACAAATATGATATGTATTTTTGGATATCCAAATATGTGGATATTAACTGCCAAGTCAATGATGAGCAAGCTACATTCTATAGAATGAAAGAGTTTAGATGTAGAGTGAAGGACCATGGGGGAGGGATAGATCTCCTTAGGAAGGGGAAATATAATAGATAGTTATATAGTGATGGGGTGGGGACTGGAACTGAAGGATCAAGCAGGAAAGGGAAGGGAAGAAGGAGACAAGGGAGGGAATCCAGAGACAGACAGCTAAAATCAAGGGCCATTTGAGTGGCAGTGTGAAAACCTAATAAAGTAGAAACTCCCCCAAATATATACATATACAAAGGCTATCTAAATGAGATTGCCAAATAATGAGGGTAACAGAGCCCCAGCTCTGGTCTGGTAAGAGACATTTCTGATCTTCAAATGAAGTTTCCAGTACTGAGAATGGGTTATAGCTAATTAAGTTATTGGCCAAAGGGGTTGGTCCCATGGGAACCTCCAAATAACCCAGGCTGTTGCCAAGGCTGTAGGTTGCTGTCCACAAACTGATGGCAAGGCCCTATTGCTGAAGATAACATCTACACAACTCATTGAATATGGAGAAGTTGAGCTGGCACCTGCCTAGAGACTTCACTCCCATGGGCTAGTTAGCGCTTATGGTACCAGAAGGTACTCTGCAGATGGTACCAAAGAAGAGTGTAAACAGTAACCCAGCTAGAAACTCTTTATTCTACAATGGTTTTCTGTCTGGAAGATATGCTAGGACAATGTTGGCACAAGGCTTGTATGAGTTACCACTCCATGAGAAGAACCCATGCCCAACACTGCTGGGGTGACCAGTAATTTGAGATTAGATAGCCCAGGGACCTAGGGGGAAACCAAATTTCAGTGTTCTACTAAAGGAATGTAGCAATAAAATTACTCTTAATGACATTCCTCTATTCTGATAGATCAGAACCTTGCTCAGTCATCTTCAGAGAAGCTTTCTCCTACAGTAGATAGGAACAAATATAGAGACCCATAATTAGACAATATTATCAGACAATATGCAGAGAGTGAGAGACCTCAGAACATTCATACCTAAAAGAGATGTCTCATCATATCCCCTCAAGGGCTCAGAGAGCCTTTTAGAAGAGGAGGTGGAAAGAGTGGAAGAGCCAGAGGAGATAGAGGATATCAAAGAAACAAGACCTTCTAAACACAGCAGGACTAATACAGGTATCAACTCATAGAGACTGAGAATCATGCACAGGGCCTGCAGGGGTCTCCATCAGTTGGGGTTCTAGATCCAAAAGAAGTGGACACGTGTTTCCAACTCTAACCCAGAAGCCATCTCCAATTGATAACCACATGCAAATAAAATTTTAGTTTTCCCCTAAAGAATCTCTCTGGGGAAACAGAATAATACTCTTAAGGGTAGGCCACATGCCCAGATGTAGATGGTCAACCAAAAATGAACTCAATGGCATCTTTGGAAGTTCCCCAGAGCTCTTTAAAAATTTTTATTTTTATTTTTATGCTTTTTCTTTTTTTACCCTACAGGTCCTTTGCATGTATATTATGGTTTCTGGTTGTGTGATTTTATGGGATTGCTGAGTGTGCGAACCAGTGGGTCTCTGCAACTGTATCTGTTTCTTGTGCTGTGCTTGGGCTTTTTTCCTTCTGTTTGTTTTGTTCTATTCTGATTTATTTGTTTTTGTTTTATTATATTTAATTATTGTCTCTTAGAAGCCTGCTTATTTTCCAAAGGGGGTGAATATGGATGAGAGGGGAAGTGGGAATGAACTGGGAGGAGAGGAGTAGAGGGAGGGAAAACCATTATCAGAATATACTGTGTGAAAAAAATCTATCTTCAATAAAAGGGAAAAATAAAGAAGACTCTAAAGGTAAAAATAAGACCAAAAGATGGGAGTGGGCATCACAGATACTTGTTTTCTCCCAACAGGGACATGAGGAAGGAAGGGAGGATATGTCTAAGCTCTGAAACACACTAAAAAAAGATGTTTGTTCTTCACATCATAGAAACACACATCAAAGGAGAAGCTATCATTATCTTTTATTTTTTTGAAACATCTACATGAGAGAAAGAGTAAGACATAGCCAAACTCTTGTTTTCTTTTTAGAATTCTGTTGATGAGGCCAAAGTGTACATCAAGAAATTCTCAAAGTGGGATAAATACTTACTTGCAGCACAGAATCAGCAAAAGTATCAACTTAAAAAAAAATATCAGTAAGTCAAGGAAGAGATGCCACATGGACACTAAAAGACACAGTGACACTAAAAGAGCCAAGTAAAAGCCAAGTAAAGCTATGAGAGGTCATCTTTGAATGAACGGAGGGAAGGACTTCCTGTTAGGCAGGGATGCTGTGTGGCCCGCCTCACTAGTGGGTTGTCAGGTGGGTAAGAAAAGTAGCGTTTGTGACTTTGGGATGGAGGACCACTGTGTTGCTAGACATTAGGTCACCCCGAAGAGCTCTTGGTCTTCCAGGGTACTGTGCTTCTAAAGGGTTCTGCTTTTAGGGAATGTAGCAACATAAAAAAAAGACAGTCTTAATCTTACGAAAGTGTCTTCTTGGAAATAGTAAATTAAATGTTTGAAGTACTTGAATACAGTTTATTTCCTATGACTAGATAATATGAACTTGATAATGCATTGCAGGGAGGAGCAAAGAAAGAAATCTAGTACCTCTAAGTGCTAAAGTTAACCTGTAAACCCCACTTGCCCAAGGACTGATAACTTCACAATTTCTTGGAATGTTGGAGGCTGTTGTTTATGTAAGATAACAAGTCACATGTTTTCACCTCAGTAAACAAGGTTGGTTGCCCCAGCTGCACAGGATGTGCTTGATCAAATGTAGATGGGAGGTATGTAAGCAGGAAGTAAAGAAGGCCTTTAAGGATCCAGCCTCAAGGACTTTTTGCCAAAGTTCGAAGAAGACTCTACAACCAGCTAAGGATCTAATCTGAGGAATAAGGAAAAGAATCTACGTATACCATGTTCTTTCAGTCCATCTCTTTATTGTTCTAAGTAAACGTCTCTAAATCTACAGCTTCTTTTCAGCTCTCATTCTTAGCTCCTCTCTTTCCTGACTAACCTTACATTTCTAACAGGAGACTCCTTGTGATCCTGAGAAAAGTTTCAAAACCCTCAAGGTCATAGCACATTCCTAGAATAGACTATAAGGAGCAGAGCTATTACCATGGTAACACAAGGTTCCAAGGTCTCAGGACCAGAGGGAGGGGGCATAGTGCCCAGTGTGACAAACTCTGAGACGTAGCTTTTTATCAGCAGACTTGACAAGCGAAGAATTGGCAGGCTTTTCTTAGTCTTTTGTGTTAACAGCCTTGGTGAGACACCTGGGATTCTGACCTTGTGCATAACTGTAAAGTTTTAAACTTATGACCTATATACAAAGGCCTTTAGTCTAGTTCGAACTTTCTCTGAGGTGAAAATGAGCTAAATGTGTGCAGTTTGTGTTAAACTGAGGAGAAATTATTATTTTCTGTTAGTCCGAGCAAAAGGAACAAAGCAGGCTTTAAGTGTCTATAGTCTCACGGGACAATGGATCTGGCTATGAAGCATATCCTGGTATATTTTCTATTTATCAAAATTATATAGCTAAATGAAAAGTCATGTTCCTCACCACCCACACATATATGTGCCCATAAGACAGAGGTGTAATCATGAGATTACACATACATATTACATGAAGATGCATGGTAATGGGGAGATATCATAGTGTAATTACACAAGAAATCCACAACAAGAAACAGCCAATTCATTACAAAGGCAATAATTCCAAAATGCCATGCATTTTGGTTTAATCCTCCATCAGAATCTTTGACTCTGGTGGGTTGATCTTTTGAACACTAGTTGTCACCTGCTGTATACTGCCATATCCTTTTGCTACCAACAGCTCTCAATAAGGAAGTACATTAGGACATATGCTTGCACCCGATTGGACCACAGAAGGAAGTACCATAACCTTGTGGATTCTGCCTGTATGAACACCTGACTAACATAACTTAGTGCTATTCTCTGGGAGCCCTGGGTATGGACCTGGCCAGTGTCCATCTTCCTAGACAACATTAAATAAAGCTTGCTTTAATTGGGCAATCATGGCTCTAGTCTTTTTCCTTGCAATTTTCAGATTAACAGTACCCCCAAAATAAAATTAAGAAACCATTCTTTGCAAATAAGTTTTCCCATGAGAAGCAGATGAAGACACTGTAATGTATGGAGTTTCCTTTAGATCTGTCAGAATTAAAACCCTCCAGTATGAAGCTCTGTCTATATAACACCAAGTAGTTTAAGGAGTTCAGGGTGGGAGTGGGGGACTCTAGTCAGGCCAATCATTTAGTACTTGATTGTCTGACAGAATCTTTCAAGTTTCTATTGTTTATTTATTTTCTTATTTATTTTTTGTATTATAATTCTTTATTAATTCTTTAGGAATTTCACATCATGCACCCCAATCCTACTTACCACCCAGTCCCTCCATATCTATGTCACTCCAAGAGAACTCCCCCCAGATTAATGAAAAACAAAACAAAACCCACCTCAATCCTCAGTCTTTCTCACCTTTCCAACACCTCTTCACTCATTCTAGTTCCCTTGGGAGCTGTGGTATATTGTGCAGTATACCCTTCTGTCCAGTCATCCCCACCTACAAATGTTTATTTAAATGAGTCATTGGTCTGGTTCAAGGCCTCTGGCCTCTGGCACACCATCATCACTGGACCCTCACTGAAACTCCTCTTGAATATCCTGCTGTGGCCCTGATGTTATTTATTAAGTGGCACTGTTTACCATATGAGAGAAGCCATGAGGCACAACAAAATCCACTCTAAGAGTTTATCAAGGGAAGGGAACAGAAAGGGTGTGCACAGGCCTATGGAATGACCGTGCAGGAAGAGAGAGAAGGAATAGGTGGAACAGCACATGCATGGCCATGTAGCTGGGGGAGTGGCTAGGAATTCTAACACCTGAGTCATGGAGATCCTATAGCTATTGTTCCACAGGACCAGTCCCTTCACATGCTCCAGCAGGTCATAGATGGTGTAAATTTTAGGGTGGGCCAACCCAAGGTCCAGGATGTAGGCTTGTGTGGTACCTGAGCCACTGGTGTTATGGGAATTCTGTCATTGGTCTGCTAGCCAATTGAGAGGAGCATTTTGGTCCAAGAGGCTGGGTTTTCTTTGGGGATGGCCAAGACCAAGAGAAAAGGAGTAGAGGAGTGCTCAGGTCTTTCGAGCTGGGAGCGAGTGACTGCAGGTATTAACAGTGGCTTTTTATTTGGATCAGGTTCCCTTTTTATTCTTTAATATTTGTGCATGGGTTTTGTTTGTTAATAAATGGTAAAGAAATTATATAGCACACTGGGACTAGCCCCCTCAGTCTCTCCCATGCTCTCCTATGCTCGTGCCATCAGGGCCAGTTCTCCCACACCCATGGTGAGGGGTGGGGCCAGCTCTCCCCTGAGGAGTAGGGCCAGACTTCCTGCTGCAGTGTCCAGCAAAGGGCAGGGCCAGCTATCCCAAGGCCAATGAAGGGTGGGGCTGGCTTAACACAGCCCTCAGATTTCAACGCAAACGGTTCCTATGGCCCCCTGTGGTAACACAGATAATGGACATCAACACAGACCCCAGCGGCAGCAGGACCAGACATGGCTCTCAGCAGCAGCTTAGGTCTGGCCATCACCATGACCCCAGTGGCACCGCAGGCTACACAGATCAGTATGGTCCCAGCAGCAGCATGATCCTCAGACACCAACATGCTCTCAGGTGGCTAACCAGATCTGGGTATCCACGCAGTCCTTGGTGGTAACAGGAGTCGTGGACATCAACTCAGACCCTGGCTGGTGTAGGGCCATGGACCCACACACGGTCCTCAGCAGCACCCCAGGCCTGGATGTCACTGTGGCACCTTGCAGCAGCTCAGGCCACTCAGGATGGGCCTGTGGGTGTCTTCAGCCAGCCTAGACTGTATAGACTCAGCCTGGCCTATAGGTGTCTTTCACCTGCCTGGGCCAAGTGGCACCTCCATTGTTTGTTACTGGATTGTGACTGGTGATAAAAATCTTATGAAAGAATAACATTAGGTTCTGTTTAGTTTAGAAGGAACTAAAACACTGACGAACAATTTTTTCCTATTTAAAATCAGTTGCTTCCAGAAAGAAAAGAATAAAGCCGTATCTGTCTAAAATGTAGCCAGAAGGGGAAACTGGTCTTTATTTGGGACCTATGTTGAGGGTCAACATAGAGTGTCAGGGCATAACTTAGTTATGACAAAAGTAGCCTTTTGAACGGGGGCAGTGGATAATGACTTTATTTTGAAATAACCCCATGTCTCAGCCTTTGGAAGGTGTAATACAATTTAATTCTACCTTTAACTATGTCTTAATGCAGGAGACTTAAAAATAGCCAAAGCTTATGGCTGGAATCATTTCTATAAATATTTGGACTCAAATGTGGACAACTGGAAAACAAATTATAAAGAATGATAACCCATCCTATGAGTACACATTGTGTGCACCCCACAAACATGTTGAGGTAAATGGACAAACTGGGGAGTCTCATGGTGGAGGCAAGTTACAATGTCCTCATCTGCTTCTCATGGGGAAACTTGCAAAAAATGATTTCTTAATTTCATTTTTGGGGTATTAGATTTCTTTCTTTGTCTTCCTGAATGCATTATTAAGCTAATATCATCTAGTCATTAGGAATTAACTTAGTTAAACTATTTTAAATGTTTAGTTTGCTATTTCTAAATCTTTAGATTACTAATTATCTGTTTCAAAATATTTGTATTACCCAGATTCTACCCAAGACTGAAATGTTGTCTCCTTTTATAGGCAAATAGTTTTTAAACCATTAATAAGAGCAATGACTAGGGCAGATGTGTGTGTGTTCTCTGTATTTGGGTGTGGTGTGTGTGTGGTGTATATGTGTGTATGATATTTTTGTGATGTTTGTGGTGTGTGTATATGTGTGTGTTGTATGTGTGTGTGGTGCTTGTGTGGTGCTTGTGTGGTGTTTGTGATGTGTGTATGTATATGTGGTGTATGTGTATGTGTGGTGTGTGTGACACATGTGTGTGTATGGGTGGTGTGTATGTATGTGTGGTGTGTGTGACATGTGTGTGTATGTGTGGTATGGGTGTGTGTGTATGTGTGGTGTGTGTGACATGTGTGTGTATGTGTGGTGTGTGTGATATGTGTATGTGTGGTGTGTGTGGTGTGTGTATACGTGGTGTGTGTGTGTGTGTGTGTGTGTGTGTGTGTGTGTGTGTAGATGGGGACTGCTGCAGTTTGTAGGCTTCCACCCTACTTCAGTGAGAGATCCTGTCTCCAGGGACTAGGTCAGGCAGAAATAGAGAAGGGCTCTGACAGCCTCCTCTGGCCTCTGTGCATGAACAGATATTTGCAAATTTTAGGATACTTACTTCAGGATACTTAGGATACTTAGGCAATTTTTCTCCAAATATATTTTCTGGAAATCCATTTCTTTATGCTAATTTTGAACAGGTCATGAAAGTTAAAATTTATTCTGATACCTACTGAAGTAACCTGAGCAAATGCCTTCACTGATTCTTTTCTGCATTATCATTTAAAGTCTGAATTCTAAGACACAGGATGTATTCTGTTGGCTATTGAACTACATTTGTATAGAAATCGCTCTATTGTGATTAAGAAGAGCTTGCATTTATGGCTTCCCAGCAGGTCTCCTCTTTTGCTTTGGTATTACAGGATGCAGTTGCAGAGCTGTTTGCTCTTTACCCAGGGGACTTCTTAGGGCTGAGTTAGCAGCAAGCATTGGACAGAGAAGATAACATCAACTCCAACTAAGATCAGACTTGCTTTTCCTCGCTAGAGAAGCAGTGGGTCCTCCAAGCTGTGTAAACTCACTACCTGGAATCTCATGGGACTTAGAATTTAAGCAAATGGAAACCTAGGCTAATGCAACACTGGTGCTTGCTGGGCTGTAAGAATGTCCTTTGTCTTTGGCCCATGGATTTCCTGTCTTACCAACATCTATGAAACAATAATAGACTAATTTGCTAGTTTATAAGGGGAGTAAAGGCTCAAACCCACCTCTTGACATTGGGCATGTTAAATCAGATGGTATTGTTAACCAGGATATTGCATAGCAATGATGGGACTAAACTGTGGCAAGCAAGGTGCCTCATGTGCATAATTTAAGGAGGTTCTCACTTTCAGATTCATGCAAGTGGCAAGTGGTAGCCCTATATTTACATGACCCAGACAGCAAGCACTGCCTTAAATTTAGGGACCTACTGCTTTGCTGGCCTCATTTAGTCCCAGATCTACAGAAAAATGCAAACTAAACCATGAATGATATGTTACTTCATTAGTAATGAAAGTGTAACAAAACTAAAGTTAGCAAAGGTTGAAGCTTGGCAAAACCCAGGGCTGGCAAGGAGCTGAAACCAGAGTGGGTTTTCTTTTACTTGTGTGTGGTCATAACTGACACGCTAGCCTAGGAGGCAATTCAGTGTTATCCAACCATATTTAAGAGATGCACAGCCCATGGTTCAGTAATTCCACTCCTCCTTATGCTCCTTCTGGATAGACTTTGCTTATAAATTTAAGAAAGTATATTGTAGCAACAGAAGAAAATACATTCTATTCTGTTTATAGGAAGGATTATTTTAAACAATGCAATGGAAGGACTAGGGTGACCTGCTATGGGGCAAATCTGAAAAAATAATCAACACTGTGGAATGAAGTGCCCAAGTTGTTGACAGGACATATGTGATATAATACCATTTACCCAAAGTCATCATTGACAAAAGTCTGAAAACATGCCAACATACATTGTGAACAAGAACATGCCCGGGAGTGTAAACACAAGCTTGGCAAGAGTAAATAGCAATTATCCAAGAGCAGTGACTTCTAAGAAGTTTAATGGGGCAGACAGGCACCTTGCACAGCACCCATTGTGGTCTATAAAGAATCCCCAAGGGCATCAAGGTAAGTTACTTGAATTTGATAAAGCGGGACATGGATATGGGTGTTCATTGTGCTATCACTTTGTATACATTAGAACAACTACATTTTTAAAGGTTGTGATTAAAGATAGACCATTTTTACCTGGACCTGGTGGCAGAGGTTCATAATTCCAACTACTTGAGAGGCTGAGGCAAGAGGATCACAACTTCAAGGACTTCCTCACCTGCAGAATGATTTCTGGCCCACTGGGAAAGCTCAGGAAGACCTGTGTCAAAAATGGAAAAATAAAAAACCAAAAGACAAAAGCAAAACAAAACAAAACAAAACAAAAAAAGCTGGGCAGTGGTGTCTCACACCTTTAATCCTAGCACCCAGGAGGCAGAGGCAGGTGGATCTCTGTGAGTTTGAGGCTAGCCTGGTCTATAAAGCGAGTTCTAAGACAGTCAGTGCAGTTACATAGAGGAAACCCTGTCTCAAAAAAAACAACCAACCAACCAACCAACCAAACAAACAAACAAGATTAAGAAGATGAGCCAATAGTTAGAGCACTTGCCTAGTATGTAAGAAGCCCTAGGTTCAGTCTCCAGCCTCCCTGCCTAGCCTTAAAGATTTTAAAACATTTTTTTAATACATCAAGGCAATACCCTATTGAATTCATCCTAACAGCAAAATTGAATTGTCTACAATCAGTCAAATGCTTCAACCAGTTTCATTCCTATTTCCCTAAGTTGACTTTCAAGGCACCTGGAAAATCTTAAGCTAAAAGCCTTTCCTGGGAAGATCTGGAATGACTGCCTTACCCGCCCCTCTACTCCCTGTCTTGCTGCAAGACTCTTAGGCCTGCCCAACATTATTTGGCTCCATTTGTATGGAGAAAGAAGCATTCTTAAAGAGGAAATTACTTTGCACACAGCCTCCACAAGGTATTTTGTTGACCCAGTTAAGCTTAGAGGGTGCACTGGAAGCAGCTCCAAGAGGCCAGGCTAGATAGAGCTTGCTCAGCCAGAAAAAGTGAGGAGAGGCTGAGGACTCGCAAAGACACACCTAAGGATCCAAGATGCTCTTGAGCAGGTCCTTGTAGAAAAGGGGGTAGTGTGCATTGGTCACAGAGAGCTGGCAGTGCTCAGGTATGCCCTGGCTGAGGCCTCTGTTTGCCTCATACACAGCCATGTCACGCTGAGCAAGGGGAGGTGGATGCCTGACTGTTTCAGTCTTGTAGTCTTGGGCTAGTATGTCCGTGGTTGCTTTCCTACCTCAGTTTCTTCTTTCCATGGTTAAACCAAGAGTACCATGCCCCAAACAGGTGCTTTCCAAGGCCTAATATGGATTCTGCTCACAGTCTTTCTAGAAAATGTTCTCTGAATGTTTAGTATGCAATCTTCATGCAAACAAAATAAATTCCTGGTCATCTAGAAACCACAGTGGCAGTACGTGTGGTGGTGGTGAGTCGACTTTTTTTTTTTTTTTTTTTTTTTTTACAAATTACACTTTGTAAACTTGATTTTTTTTTTTCTTTTTCACCTGGAATGTTCTATGCTCTGTAAGATGCTGGAGCTGAGCCCTGATTAGCTTCTATGTGGAGTCCAGATGAGCTGTAAGTGTAATAGCAGGTCATTTTATCTCAGCCGAGCCTCAGCTTGAAGAGAAGAGAGCCTGGAGGGCTGTTGGGGTAGAGGGTTGGGGATGTTTGCTTTTGTGGTAATGTCTGCGCCTCTCTGCCGCTGCCTTGTTTTTTTCTCTGTAAACAGGCTGAGCTGGCTCTGTCTTGAATACTGTGACTGTCACAGATGTGGATTTGGGTTCATTTTTTTTTTTTAAACATCACTGTTCTGGGGCCTGTCATTACCTCATGTTCTATTTTTTGTTTTTTCTAAATCTGGGAAAATAAGTGGGATAACAAGGTGGCTTGAAGTTCATGAAAATTCAGAGGCAGTAAACACTTTACGAAAAACAACACTTAGTTAACCTATGTATTTTATGTAAAGTACTACAGCCTAGCAACCTCAACTCTGGACCTCCTTTCTCCTGTGATGATGCAGGTGGTGGAGATTCCTGTACCACACCCAGTGTGTACCAAATCCAGTGTTCACCAAATGCTTGGACTTGCATTGTCCCTGGTTTTGTAACCCTCTGCCCCACTCTGAAGCTTGGCCACAGAATATGCACATAAGTAATTAATTTGGGATGTGACATTCAGGAAAGTTGATTTTCCCATGTGAGATAACTGAATAAGTTAGGACATCACAGTGAGGAGCTCAGCCTGTGACCTCACTAAGTGCTCTTCAGGCATTTTGGAAAAAAAAAACCCTTGCATCTCCCACAGTTGGAGCCTTCAATACTGTGCTGACAGACAGCAGCCATGAGCATTGTTGGTGTGGCAAACAGTGTTAAACTCTCTTTGAGGATGAGGAGGCTTGTCAATGGAAACCGACATAACACAGCTTGCTGGGTATCAGTGATAGTGCTGACCCAGATTTCAACTCCTTAAATTTCAGAAGTTGAGTGACTGCTTACAGAATTCTAGTTTGGGGCAGCAAGTTGCAGCTGTTAGTGTGATGAGGCTTAGGATGGGGTGGGGGCACATGGGATTGGGCATAGTGGAGTTAGGAGATTAGGAGAAAATAGATAGTTAGGAATAAAAGCTTGAGAAAAATGAGATTCTCTTGGATTTTCACAAAATGATTTATAGTTAGAGAGGAGTGTTGCTGAGTGGGAAGGTGCTGTGGTCACCACACCATGGCTGAGAGGAAGGTGACCAATAAATGGTTCAAAGCCAAGTGTGGTTGTGCATGGCCAGAATCCCAGAGCTGGGGAGGTTGCAGGGAAGAGGAGCAGGAGTTCAAGGCCAATTTCTGCTACATATGGAGCTTGAGGTCAGATATAGTAGACCCTGTTACCCATAAACACACTTACACAAGCATACACACATACACACACAGTCACACAAATACACAAAAATAGACACACACAGACATACATATACACACACATACATACTTACACAAACACACAAATACACTCATAACCACACATATATATAATCACACATATACACACATACACAAAAATACACCTGTACACACAAACATACACCATACACAAAATATACACAAACATACATACACACACACATACATACACACACATGCAAACATACATACACACATATACAAAAACACACATAGACATACACATAAACACACAAACACACACACCACACACACATACACAAACATACACAATCACATCAATACACAAAAACATATACACATACACACAGAAACTAACATACATAGATGTTCTGGTGGACGCTCCATCTCAACTCCCCTCCTCCATCTCTCTCTCCCTAAATCTGTCCCCTCAAAGCCCACCAAATAGCAGCCCCTCCCTTAGAGCTGCCCTCTTGTTCCAGACCTACCTCTCAAAGCCCACCAAAAGCCTCCCTGGGGCTGCTCAAGACCATGCCTACAGGTTCCTTAGGGCCTGGTAGCCATATCTGCCATATGACTCTTCCTCTGCCTTTCCAAGGGTCACCCAGGATTGCTTGGCTCTGTTTATTAAACTTGGATTTATTAATTTGGCCCCATTGGCTTATTACATCAGTGGAGGTGGATACTCAACAACTAGGGATTCAAAGCTTATCAATATACACACACACAAACACACTATACACACACATACACAAATGCATACACAATCACACATACACATACATTCAAACACATACCCATATATATATACAAACACATACATATATACACACAAACAAGTACACATACACAAACATGCACAAAACACACACACACAGTCCAAATTGCTTAGCAGACACACCACTGCAAAAAAATATAATTCTTGGGTTGGAATATATAGCTCAGTAAGTATATATATATATATATACTCACATAGCTCTTACTTGGAATGTTCTAGGCCCGGGTTTCATCTTCAGCACCACAAAAACATCAAGCAAGAATGAGAGCAACCCACAGTTTTGAGTTATTCAAAGCTCAAGACTATCACGTGGGTTGACCATTTTTACAACACCAGATAATCATTAAACACATTTTAGCTTTCAACATAGGTCTTTCATTCAACATATCTTTAATGTATTTTTGTGAGAGCATGATTGTAGAACTATGGTTCAGTCCTAGAAACATTCTTTATCCTAAAAGAATAATGAAAAATAAAATGTGAGAAAGAGCAAAAAACATAGTGGTGCTAACTTGAAATCATAAAGTTTAAATTCTGTATATGAATGTATATGCCCAGAGGTGGCATAATCTAGGCACCTCTGTCTAGAGCAGCGGTTCTCAACCTTCCCAATGCTGCAACCCTTAATACAGTTCCTCATATTGTGGTGACCCCAACCACAAAATTATTTTTGTTGCTACTTCATAACTGTAATTTTGATTCTGTTATGAATCATAACATAAATGTCTGATTGCAGGATGGTCTTAGACGACCCCTGTGAAAGGGGGTCATGAGCCACAGGCTGAGAACCACTGGTCTAAAGGCACTGAAAGGCCCCAGGTGGCCTCACTCAGTGATATTTGCTTTCATACAAACCTGGTATTAGGATTAGGTAATGGTCACAGAGTAGTCTGGTCTGCATTTGGTACCAGAGGAGTGAAAGATGGGAGGATGCAGGGAAGAGCCAGCCACTCTTTTTTTTTTTTTTTTTTTTGTTTTTCGAGACAGGGTTTCTCTGTGTAGCTTTGCGCCTTTCCTGGAACTCACTTGGTAGCCCAGGCTGGCCTCGAACTCACAGAGATCCGCCTGGCTCTGCCTCCCGAGTGCTGGGATTAAAGGCGTGCGCCACCACCGCCCGGCCACTCTTTTGGGTTAACAAGTTACCATTCCTGGAGGGCTGAAAAAATCCCCATATACCTTCTGCAGAGGGTTACCTTCACTACCATGGCCACTGCCAAAGCAGCTTCCCAGAACAACCATCTTGTAAAGAGCAGAACAGTGTTGCTGGAGAATTTCTCTCCAGCTCCCGCCACCAAGTCCCGCCAGTCCCAGAGCCCACTTATAAAATAAACACACAGACTCTTACATTATTTAAACTGCTTGGCCATTAGCTCAGGCCTGTTATTGTCTAGCTCTTACTCTTATATTTAGCCCATTTCTATTAATCTTTACTTTGCCACATGGCTCATGGCTTACTGGTACCTTACATCTTCCTTGTCCTGATGGCGGCTGGCCGTGTCTCTCTCTCAGCCTTCCACTTCCCAGAATTCTTTTCCTTGTCCTGCCTATACTTCCTGCCTAGCCAATGGCCAATCAGTGATTTATTTACTGACCAATCAGCAACACACTTGACATACAGACCATCCCACAGCACTTCCCCTTTTCTTTTCTTAAAAAGGAAGGTTTTAACTTTAACATAGTAAAATTACATATAACAAAACAATTATCAAGCAAGAATTACAGTTACAATATTAAAGAAGAGATCCTATCTATCTTATATTTGTGAGTTTAAGGTTTTATATCTAACTTATCTTTTATTATAACTAAGGAAAATTGTAAGTATCTAGTCTTTAACCACATCAATGACCTCAGAAGGATATAATACTGCCTGAGAAATGAGAGAAGGACGCAAGCAACTTTCGGGAGTCTTGCAGGGTAGACAGAGACAGCTGAGCCTGGACAGTCATCCAAAGTTCTCTTGTAAAATTGGGGCATCTGTCTTCAGCCCACAGGCCTAGAGTCTCTTATTCACTTTTCTCTGTGTCCTGTAGAATGTCTGGCAGTTTTCTCTGCAAAGCAGGAACCTGAAGGACCATTTTGTCAAGCAAAGTTCAGTGGTCACCTTTGTATGGGTCCTGCATGTCCAGTTGATCAGGCAGTCCAGGCAAGAACAGTTTCTTGCCCAAATGGCTATTTTTGTCAAGGTGAAGATAAACTCCGTATGGAGTGTCTTCGATGCCCATCCTCCTCTCTGAAGTAAATTGGTGCTGTCAGGAGCAGACATGTCTCACTGTCCAGAAAGTCTAAATTTTTAAAACATTTTAAATGCCATATTCTGTAGGTCTTTGAAGTGTTTGAAGACTACCTATCTATCTGAAATATAACTATGTATACCTAGAAGACTTAACTAACATGGCTACAAATATGATTATCATAGATGACTAATTATTAATCTATTTTTTAATTATCCATTATAATTTTAAATGAGTTACATAAACATAATACCTCAAACAAGAATAGAAATATATATACAGTATAACAAAATTAAGTTTAAACTTGTATCAATAAACTAAAATCTATAGCGATGTAAAACATTTTAAACAAGTTGTTACTCTTTAAAAGTAGGTTCATTAATCTACCCTTTCATCCTATCATATCTAAACTATCCCCTTTTTTTCTTTAGAAAGAGATTGTATTTATAATCAACCTGCTTTAAATAAAAATATTGGTTTTTGTCTGTCCCACACCAGAGGGCGCTTCTGATTTGGGACATAAGAATTTCTTAACCATTTTTTTTTTTTTTTTTTTTTTGAGCAATATGTCTGGGTTTAGAGGGGGAGTGAGCCAATTCCATCTCTAAAGCCAGCTTGGTATATTTGGGAATTTGGGCGTAGCTTCTCTTACTACTTCCTGCTGGAGGGGGGCGCTGTATCTTATGGGGACACGAAGAAAATTTTAGGATCATGGAGTAGTCCATGAGGCTGTATCGTCTGAGCCAGTTGCCTTGGAACCATTCTGGATGTTGAGTCATCTGGGCCATGGTGTCATTGGAGACCTTTCAGGGGGTCTTGGCTGGTCAAACCTGATGTATCTTAATCTGGAACAAATCCATAGTCTCTGGCTTTCTGTGGAAACAAAAGCAGAGACTCTTTTCCAAAGCAACATATCCTTATATCCAAATTTTGAAGTCAAGGTACCTTTAAAATATACATTTTGGCATAACTCAACAGCTTTTACAATCAAATGTTTTTCTGCAGTTACGAATATCAAAGAGAACATAATCCAGATTCTTTGTGTGGTAGCCATCTTTACGTGGCTTATTTTTTTATATTAGCGTGAGCCTATTGCTTTTAAACTGCAGCCTTCTAAGCCTGAAATGGCGCAGTGGCTGCTGGCTCCGCCCACTTCAGCTTCCCAACATGGCGGTGGTCCGCTTTCCGCCAGCTCTGGGAGCCGTAACTCTCAGAAATAGTGGGTCTACACTTTTACCAAAGTAGCGTGTAGCCCAGAAACTTCTTTTTTTTTTGTTTTGTACTAGCAAAGGCTAAATCCACCACATAGCTTAATGTGTTACTTGCAGAGGCCTCATTCCCACCATACTGCAGGTCGAGAGTGCACGCTAGGAACCCGCCAGTAGCTCAAACCGGCAGCTGCCGCTCATTTGAGAGAGACAATTAGGAAGCTGTTTTTAGTTCCGTTTTAGAATCTTTTTTCTAAGTTTTTAGGTGGAAACTCTTGCCACCACGTTGGACGCCATTTGTTGCTGGAGAATTTCTCTCCAGCTCCCGCCACCAAGTCCCGCCAGTCCCAGAGCCCACTTATAAAATAAACACACAGACTCTTACATTATTTAAACTGCTTGGCCATTAGCTCAGGCCTGTTATTGTCTAGCTCTTACTCTTATATTTAGCCCATTTCTATTAATCTTTACTTTGCCACATGGCTCATGGCTTACTGGTACCTTACATCTTCCTTGTCCTGATGGCGGCTGGCCGTGTCTCTCTCTCAGCCTTCCACTTCCCAGAATTCTTTTCCTTGTCCTGCCTATACTTCCTGCCTAGCCAATGGCCAATCAGTGATTTATTTACTGACCAATCAGCAACACACTTGACATACAGACCATCCCACAGCAGAACAGTATTTATCAAGGGAACCATTTTGCTTCCTTCCAAGTGAAGTATCCCTAAGCGTGTTGAGCTTGGCAAAGTTTTTCCTCAAGTTTATTAATGTCACAGGTCTTGAGAAGGAAAATATAACAAATCAATGTGCATATGAGTTTGTGGGTTCAAGGTGCTTTCCTTGACTGGTGTTCTCCCAGCCCACCATAAAAATGCAAAGACAAAAAACACTCCTGACATAGAATTTTAAAAAGTAAAAATGTAACATAATCCATATAGGGCTGTACAGGTTTTCTATTTCCAAACTGGGATCCAAAACTTTTAAAACAATCTGCAAGATAAATATAGGCGAATTTATAATATGGTATCCCCAAATGTAATTGTCTCATTTTCTCTTAGAGAAGAGATCTCGACTCTGTCAAAAGGCCTTTGCGTCTCAGCTGGTGTTGGTTTTTAGGTTATCATTGGGATTTGTATGAGTGGAAGTACCATCAGAGGTGACTGAGTGATTCACCAGGACTGCTGATTCACCAGGACTCTGTTGGAGTAAACAGAGGAGACAGCACTTCTGAGGAGGTTCCCAGTGGGCCTTTGGCACAGTGGTGGACAACTAAGAGAATTATCACCAACCTAGACCTGGAAGGCATTGCGGGGACTGTCCCCCGACACCAGGTCTGTTCTGCCTGATTAAGCATCCTCCTCCAACTCTCTTCCCACCCTGCCCCTCTGCCAGCCACCAGTTACTGGCAGAGAGATGTTCCTGAGGTTCCACCTGGGTGGTTTGTAGAGCAGGCAGTGGGAACATCCAGCTCAGGGCTGCTGCTGGCTGAGTGGCTGCTTTGCAAAGCTTGGGTCCCAGGCCATGGTGCTCAGTTAGATTTTAGGCCTTTGCTTCTTCAGCTGAGCACACTTGTGCAGGATTATTTCTGATAACGCTTTTATTATTTACTATTCAGTTCTCTTCAACGTAGACCAACAGCTCACATACATTTCAGCCAATACTATTTAAATTTAAGTTAAGCATATTATAATGTTTAATTTATGATGAACTAAACCCGAGAAAGAAGTGGCACCCCAACACCAGTTGAGGGTTCAATAACCAAGTATCTGGATTCACGAACCAGTTCTCTCACTTCTGGGGCTTGGCCCACACTGATGTCAGGGAAGAAAACTACAGTCTTCTGAAGAATGCTTGAGTGCGTTCCAGGTGCATCCAAAGTCTGTGGAACATTCTGCTAACATTGCAGCAGGTTGAAAAGTCTATGAAAAAGTTTATATACATCACAATGATTAACAAAAGCAGATCAGATTATCTACCTTGAACATTTTCATTTTTAAGTTCACATTATGCTTTTTTTTAAAAAAGTCTATTATACAATTACAATCGTTATACCTAGATCTCATTCCAAGAAGTGGATATTTATTTATCAATGCACATTTCCTCAGAATCTAATTACACCTTGAAAACATTGCTGCTGTGTAAATAATTAATGCAAGAACATGGCATATAAGTTAAAAAGTTAATGTCAATATTTCAGAGCATTTTGTTATGGCTCTCCTTCCCTCAAATACTTTTCCTCAGGCAAACCCTTAAACATTCTTAAAAACCCATCTATGAAGTTTGTGTTGATTGCTTAGGGCAAATTGAACCTCTTAATTAAGTTCCTTGCATTCCAATTATATATACATCTCTGCACTTTGTGTTATAATTTGCTATTTCTGTTGTATCCATGAAGAGATGGTCAAGTTCTTTGGGGTAAAGACTCATATGACTTTTTCCCCCCATATCTGCTTATTTTTATTTCTTTTTCTTTTTTTGTTTTTTCGAGACAGGGTTTCTCTATGTAGTTTTGGTGCCTGTCCTGGATCTCACTCTGTAGCCCAGGCTGGCTTCAAACTCATAGAGATCTGCCTGGCTCTGCCTCCCGAGTGCTGGGATTAAAGGTGTGCGCCACTGCCGCCTGCCTATTCTTTTTCCTTTTATGACTATAAACTGATCCCAGTCTCCTAAAATTAGATTTTTAGTGAGTGATTTAAAGTGACGTGTGTGTGTGTGTGTGTGTGTGTGTGTGTGTGTGTGTGTGTGTGTGTGTTGGGGAGACAGCTTCGTGGGCTTGCAAGCACAGGTACCTGAGTTTACTCCCAAGGACTTTGTGTCTCAGCACTGGGGAAGTAGACATATGTGGATCCCTGGGGCTCACAGGATCACCAGCTTAGTAAAAGGACAGGAGTCAGCACAAGACACCCCAACACCAAGTTCTCAGCCCAAAGGAGATTAGTTTGCCCCAGAGGGAATAAGGGCAGGGAATAAGAGACAAAGACAGGAGATAGAAGACAAGGGAGAACTGGAAGGGAACAAGGAGGAGGGGACACGGGACTGCCTCCAGATGGAGAGGCAACAGGCATAGCCCATAGGCAAATGGCAGTTTATAAAGGCAAAAAGGGAAACCCTTTGTTAGGATGAGGTGTTTAATTTTAATTGGCCATGTTAATTAGGTGATCCAAAAATGGGATTTTTTGGTTGCTGAACTTCAATATTTTGATAGCTGGACCTTGGTGGCCAGCCTCAGAGGGAAGTAGTCGAATAACGAATAAACCTTAGTGGCTAGCTTTAGGAATGCAATCTAACAGTTTATCAAGACAGAGGAAATGGGGGAAGGGCAAGGCATGCCAGAGCCATGTTTGCTAAGTATGGGCTTACTAGAGCCCTTTACCTAGCCTAGATGGTGAGTCCCAAGCCAGTGAGAGGCAATGTCTCCAAAAAAAGGTGAATGATGTCAGAGGAATCCTCTGGCCTCTACATGCGTATGCATAATGTGTCCATGCACTTGCACACGGATACACACAGACACACAGATTGTAGTATCGCGACTGCTCTCTGACAGCCCTTAGAAGACACTAAATCCTCCTTCTCTGGCTCTGTCTTCTTTCTAAGTGTTTCCGACTCCTACTCTTTTTTTCCCAGAGACTGTCCTCATCTGGTTCTTGTGGTTGCTGTCATCCTAGCACTTGACATTTCTTGCCTCTGTCCTCTATAAGATTTTTATTAACTTATAGTCACTGAATAACAAGCAATGTTTTCTATTTCAGTTAATTCAAGAACAAAGCCCAGGTGATGAAACTAGAGTGTAGGCTTATTTGGTTTTTGTTTTCCATTAGGAATCCAGGAAGACAAATTTTGGGTTGATATTGTACATTTTTGAGCATAAAGGGGGTGGCAGGCCTGTCCTCAGTACCTTAAAGGTCAGAATGAGGTAGCTGAAGTGGAACAGGGCCTCCAGGTCCAGTTTGATGCTGACATGATCAATACCTAAAGAAAAACCCAGCAAGAAGAATATCAGTGATAGTGAGAGTCCTGCTTATTATGTTCAACCTTGCTAGTGGCCCATGCAATTAAAGCCCTGTAAATTCACTGGGCTTATGGTCTGAATGCTTTCCCATCTGTAGCTGATGTCCCAGGAAATCCATGTGAAGGCAGGATAGGTTCCACCCTGACTGTCCACATGCATGGTTTGGTGGCAACTTACATGATCACTGTGTAGCAGTGTCACACACTCCCCAAGGAGTTCCTGGCTACTTCTAGTGGGTGCAAAGGGGGTTCATTTTCTTACACAAATACCTGGAGTGTACATGACTTAGAGTAGCAAGCCAGAATACACTGAAAACAACCCACCCTTTTCTTGTTTTTTTTTTTTAATATTTCAATGTTTATTCACATGCTTTGTTTTCTCTTAAGAATCAAAGTTGCCCAAATTAAAATCTTTCTGCTAATATTACTACATATGCCATAAAAAGAAAGAAAAAAAAAAGGAAAGAAAAAATATAAGGGCTTTTTAAAAATTAGGACAGGAAAAGACTGAAAACCAAGTTCAAGTTCTCTTAGCTCCAAATGAAATGAAATTAAGAAAACTTAGTTTCTAATAGGGAAAAAACAAAACAAAACAAAACAAAGACCCCAAATCCAAGCATCAGCATCATTCTTCCTACCCTGCCCCCACCCCACATACCAACAACAAACAAGAAAGGGCAGGAGCTCACTGTATTGTGGGCCACTCAAAAACACGGGCCTGGTCCTAGGCTGTGGCCAGCATCCTCTGTCCAGTGGGACAAACAACACCAGGGATGTGTACTCTGCTATCGTAGGGTTCTGTGTGGCTGGTGGGTTGTGAGGTGGAAATTGCAGGATCTTCTGGAGGCTCCCTGTTTAGCTGCACCAGCCTCTCCCAGCGCCTTTCTCCCCTAGGCAAGGGATCCAACAAGATTGGTCCCTACTCAGCTGTGGGCTGTAAACTGTCCTTCTCTTCTCTGTTCTCTGTCCCACATCTTCAATTTTTTCTTCCTCCCCATTGAACTTGTCGTGGGCCCACTTGGGGCTGGCACTGGATTTCTGGAACATGAACCGACCCTGACCCCGAGGGAAGGCTCCTTGGCCATGGCCACGGCTCACCCACTTGTCCCTGCCTTCACCTTCCTGGTCATCATGTAAGTAATACTTCTTGCTTTTGGGTGTGTACTCTGGATCCCATTCCTCTTCCTGGTTTCTCTTTTGAAAGTCATTGTTGCTGTTGTTGTTATTGTTACCAGAGTAGTTTCCTCTGCCCTAACCTCTCCCTCTTGCTCAAAATTGAAAGGTTCCCCGAGCTCTGCCGCCTCTTTCATTTGGACCCACGAAGTCTTTGGTCCCCAGTCTGGATTTGTCTAAATCTGTGGTGGTCTCTTCCCTCTCCTCTGCTTCCTTGGGGTATTCCTCTGCTTTGTAGGAGTGAGACGACTGGGTAGAGGAAGAGGAGGACCTAGACTCGTCTCTTGCTCTGCGGTGCTTCTTCTGCTTCTTTGATCCTTTGTGAGTTTTCTCTTGTTTCCTCAGTCGATCTTTCTCTTGAGTGGCTAGAGTCTCAGGAATCTCCACCGACTCTCTTGATTTACCTCGCTTAAGATCTCTCTCCTTATGCCTTTTTTTTTTTTTTTTTTTTTAACGACGCTCAGTATCAAGGTGGAGATCAACAGGATCATCTTTATATTTGCCTTTAGCCTTGTAGCCAGCTTCCTGGGGACTTTTCATTTCCTCATGAGTCAAACCATGTTTTCTGAATGTACTGGGGGAAATATCTATCCTCCTGTGTATCTCTGGGCTTTTCTTATTTTTAGCTGCTTCTTGTTCGTTTCCTCTCTTTAGGTATTTAGTAAAGCATTCATGCAATGTCATTCCAGAGGATCCAAAGTGGTGTTCTTTAACATGATGAACAATTGTCACTATGTGCTGAGCAAACAATTCTGAGGGGCTACGCTGAGACTGAGCTGACTGTATGTGCTGGAAAATGGAACAAAATTCCTCTTCCTTTTTATTGCTATGGACTAGATCACAAAAAAGCTTTCTTTCCTGAGCCAATAAGCCACTGGGTCTTTTTGTGTATGTTGCTCCTCCTGAAGCAACATTCTCCTTTTTCTGAGATGAACTATATGTAGAGCCAGTGGCTGGAGGACTCTTACCCACAGGGCTCTTTTTAGATGGACTCAAACACCCAGAGCCACGGTCAAATTGACCTTGGTGTGTTCCAGACTGATATCCAGCACCACCTGACATAGACGAGCCCATCTGGGATGTATTAGAAAGTGGAGAACTAGGTCTTGGCGCAGGGCTAGGGCGTGGTGACCTTCGCCTAACCACCACAGACTGGAGGGGGCTTTTGAGAGCTGGGCTTCTCGCCCTGGGGCTCAGATCAGACACTGAGGCCCTTGATACAGAACCAGTGCTATAGGTGGTGGCATCTGGCCATGGCTTTGAGCTCTCAGACCCTTTTATATCTTGAGAGGCACTTCCAGAAAATGTCTGCTCCTTGGCCTCATCTCCCTGGTTATCACCAGCTGCCTGAGATGGCATGCTATCCTTGGAAGAGGACTTTTTCTCTTTCGTAGACTTGCGCTTAGACGATTCAACCCTGCTGTGGTTGGAGGATGACTGGGAGCATGAGGAGCGCCTTGACCTGTCAGAGGATGACTTATCAGAATTCTCCTAGAATGGTTCCTGGACTGTGGTGAAGGGGACCTTCTCTTTGGGAACCGGGATAGGGAACGGCCCGATGAGGGCTGTACGCTTGCCGGTAGTTCTGCCAATTAGGCTGATAGTTTCCGTAAGCCACCTCGGTTATACTGGCCCCATGGATAAAAGCCTCGGTTTCGCCTACAGAAATAATAGGGCCTCCGGTAGCCTCTATTGTGGCCTTGGAAATCTCGATTCTGATACACTCAGGGGTGATTCCTTTCTCTGTTATGAGCTGGAGAGTATGATCTGGAACTCAGCCTGCGCTTCCTTGAACAGGAGACAGATCGGCTTCTGGACCGAGACTTGGAAAACGATCGAGACTGAGATATGGATGCAGATCTTGAGTGAGAAGATCGAGACCCAGACTTGGATTTGTTTGTTTTTGACATTTTGGAAGACAAGGTCGCTGTTCAATAAAATCTGGACCCGCCGAAGCGACTAAAGCAGCAGTCTCGCAACAGCATAACCGGCCCGAACCTCACCCCTGCCGACAGCGCCAACCCACCTTTTTTTTTTCTCTTTCTTTCTTTCTTTCTTTCTTTCTTTCTTTCTTTCTTTCTTTCTTTCTTTCTTTCTTTCTTTTAAATTTGTGGTGGTATTTATTATTTGTCTTCTTTTTTAAATATTTATTTATTTATTATGTATACAGTGTTCTGCCTGAATGCCAGAAGAGGGTACCAGATCTCGTGATAGATGGTTGTGAGCCATGATGTGGTTGCTGGGAATTGAACTCAGGAACTCTGGAAGAACTGCCAGTGCTCTTAATCTCTGAGCCATCTCTCCAGCACCCCACCCTTTTCTTAACAGCTGTTAGCAGTCATTGCAGCTACAATTTGTCACTTGACATAAAACGTGAACTGGATCGATCCCCTTTGGAATGGGAATTTGTAGTTCTCTTTGTGACTATGGAGGTGACAAAATCCATTTAGGACTTGGTAGTTAGTCAGCTCTAGCACAAGCCTGAAGCATCTGCCCTTTTCTGGCCCAATGGAGGCCCAGAGCTCTCTAAGATATCACTGTTCCAAAGGAGGCAAACTATGAGTCAGGTGTATAATTTAAGAATGTATAGCAGCTATATTTAAAAAAGGAAAAAGGTAGATTGATTTTAATAATATGTCAAACCATATAAAACATTATTTAAATTAAAAAAATTACTAACACTTCATTATATAGCTCCTTCCCCAATTCTATCTTAGACACCAGGGTATTTCCACATTGACTGAGTATCTCTTAAGTGCTCAGTGGCTCCTCCACCTTGGGGTCACAGTTACACTGGGCTACATGGCTCAGGAAAACCGTGGCCAGTCTGCTGTGAATGGAGAATGGTTAGAGCTCCAAGTGGGTAGCTTGGAAAAGTTTCACTTCACAGCTGCACTTCAGGTTTAGACCTCCACATTAGGAGATCTGCTTCCCTTCTCTACAATGCGTTGTGGAGACTCTGCCTTCTGTGCAATAATTCCTGCTGTGAGAAGTGGAACGAATGCTGAACACATGGGACAGAATCAGCATTAGGCAAAAATGACACCATTCATCATCAATGAAGGGGGGCCTTGACAGAGCCAACAGAGGAAAGCTGGGATGCATGAGGACCTCCTAAATGAGATGGCAGCCAGCAGATACCACTCATGCATTGTAAAGTGGATGTTGTAGAAAGAAGCTTCATGGTATGAATGCCCTAAACGATCTCATGTGGTATGATTATCCCTGAAATTGCTCTAATTAGAGTGTTTTGTTTGTTAGTTTTGTTTTTTTGAGACAGGGTTTCTCTGTGTAGTTTTGGTGCCTGTCCTGGATCTTGCTCTGTAGCCCAGGCTGGCCTCAAACTCACAGAGATCTGCCTGGCTCTGCCTCCCAAGTGCTGGGATTAAAGGTGTGCACCACCACCACCCGGCAATTAGAGTGTTCTTAAGGAAGCATATTTACAAGCCTGAAGGGAACAGAGATGCTGGAGCCCAAAGTGCCATGCAAAGGTGATGAATGGTGGTCAAGGGAAATGCATCAGTGTTGAATAGAGACTAATAGGAGTGAGGAAGCCTCAACAGAGAGGTTCCCTGTGGAAGGAGGTGTGTTAGGGCCAGGAGACCCTCAGCTGCAGTGGGATGAGAAGGCTGCCTTGCTGGGTTGACAAGGTCAGACTAATAAGTACAGAAGGCCAGGACCAGTGTGGGCTCAGCATTGCTCTGTTCGTAGACAGAGAAGGGCATGAATCCAGGAAGGAAAGTTATTCAGTCTGCAGCCAATTTTCCTTCCAACTCAAAATTTGTTTTAATCTTTGGCTTGCAGAGAGAAGTACACTGTTCTGTCTGTCTGTGTCCTCATGTGCTGACCAGGAAGAAGCTCTGTACTCATTCTCAGCCCTCCCCCTGGCCTTTAGTGTATATCAGTATGTTCCATATCAGGCTCAAATTACCAATACTTAATAAATGTTCTTTTAGTTTTTAACAAAGAACAAAGGATACAGAGCTATTTTCTTCCTCTGCATGGGAAAGAGTGAAGCATTCTGAACACATTCTGATTTCTCTGATGGGAAATAATCTTTTTTAATGTGAAAACACAATTTGTTCCCAGATGAAGCTTCCCATTTTAGGTGGATAGCCTCCTTCTGTGACATCAATGAAGCCACCCAAGGAGAAAGGAATCTTACTGAAATATGAAGAAGTGAAAAACCAGAAAGGAATACTGTTTTCAGATTGCCACCATTTCTTTTCTTTTTCTGGTTTGTAATTTTTAATTCTATTCTCAGTGGTGTGGCTGTCACACAAGGCTCAGGAGTCACAAGACAGAATAGTTCTGTTTCTTCTGGAAAACACCATTAAAATGAAAAATAAAGAATTAGTGCTGATTTGAATTGAAAAACAAGCCACCCCTACTACATTTAATCTTTCAATCTGGCTAAAAATAAAAAGCAGAGGAAATAATAACAGGACACCACTTTTCCAATCAATAGGCTCTTAAAGTAAAGTAAAATATGAACTAGAAATTTCATAAATTTGAAAAAAATCCTCAAATTCACATTAAACTAATTTTCTCTCATTTAAGAGGCAGATATTCTGGAGCATTCTTTTTGGGTTAGAATCATTTTCCTTAGACGATGAAAGGGATATTTAGCAAGAAATCAATGAACTACTTGGGTCCTGGCTTACCTGCCACTGTTATCCTTTTCCTCTCAGATTTTATAGTTTTGATAGGAAAGCTTCCTTGACATACATCTTTATGATACTCTTGTAAACTTAGGAAAAAGTGTTTGTTCATCTCACAATAGAGAGGTTCAGTCTACTGTCCTGCAGTCTAAGGAGATCTTATTAGTGAGCTGGAAGGAATACTGCTTAGGCCAGATATTCAACGGTGCTAAGAGCCAAGCCTGCCATTTAGGCTTGCTTAATAAATGTGTCCAGCTGTGGCTCTTCTTAAATTCCACAATCACAAGATTTCCAAAGCATGCATAGATGGACTGCTCAACTGCTCTTGACCAGCACTGGGAAGACTCTGATTTCCATAAAACCTCCAGGAAATGGCTGCTGCGATCCTCTGTGACAGAAAACATGTACAACAGCACTGCTCTTGGGTGGGTACTCAGTGAACATTGATTATATGTTCTAACTGTGATTTCCAGGCCCAGGCATGGTCTGCATGGGATGTGAAGTCCATGCTTAGATGCCAGGAAAAGGAAGAGAGTCATGGGAGTCTACAAGGTTGAAGAAACTTCAAGGAGATTTACTCACTCCAGATCAAGGCTGCTAGATATGCAGCCACTGGCAAGCATCCAGATACATGCCAGCTCATATGGGCTACACAGGGCCAGGTAACCCACAGGCTGCACAGTGGCAGGCCTACAGGCTTACAGACAAACACACATAGGCAGGCTGGCAAAGGCAAAGGCTCTGGCCTCCAATAGCAAGACCATATTCATGTAGAATCACACAAAAGTGGCACTCTACCAAAAGTAGTTCTACAACAGATTATATAACTTCATTTTGGGGTTCTTCAGAAATCGGCCATTTTGTGTTTATACATAGATTTCTCCATTGGACCACACCCTGCCCAAGTCTGCTGTCAGCCATATTTTTGCTGACTCATACCAGATATTCATATAAGCACCATGTTTAAATGTAAAATTGGCCCTTAGGATCTTCTGTGTCAACACACCAGCCATTTGCCTTTATTCTTGCCTGCCATCACTTTGTTCACTGGGCTGTAGCCACATTTGATTCGTGTTCTTCTTCAAGTACAGAGTTTTTCTGCCGTGGAGTCATAGGACAAGCTGATCTCCTCCTTAATTTTTTTCTTTTCTCTTGCTTATTCCTCTTTCATATTCCCATTTAAATGGCAATCCCTAAAAGAGTCTATCTAAAATGATGACACCTTCGCACCCCCATGGCCTTCTGCCACACTATATACTTTACCTTATTATATACATTTTCTAAATCTTTGTGTGTGTGTGTGTGTATGGCAAGGGAATTGAATTGAGTCTTAAACCCAGGGTTTTTGTCCATGCTAGGCAAGCACCCTACCACTTAACTTCATCCTCAGCCCTGTTTTCTAAATCTTTATCAGTGCTTGAGTACAGGAGTTCAACTATCATCTCCAAAGTTAGAATTTAAGCTTAACAAGGACTTTACTTAATGCTATGTCTCTATTACTCCAAATAATGTCTTCACTATTGTAGCTGTTCAATAAAATCTGCTGAGTGAAATTAGTGATGATATTAATGAATATTTCAGATAGAGTCTGCCAAAGTAAACCAATCCAGTAAGAGGTCTGTATAATCAGCTTAGTTTTGAGTAGCTTGCTTCAATGTCTTAGAAGAAATAAAAAATGTCTTTTTTTAATATTACAGCCCAATGGGTGTTAGCTCAATTTCACATATAAATAAACTTGTCCCAGATCTGCCCAAGAAGAGCAGCAGGATTCTTGTGATCCTAACAAAAGAGATGGCATCTTCAAAGAGGCATAGTCTGTTGTCACGGTCAATGGATCCCACAATGGGGTCTTATAGTGGGTGATGCACAGGCCTGTCTTGATGTGAAGCTTCTGGACAACATGCTTAGCTCAGTGTCTCTTTCTTGGACAACTGGTGAGAAGACCACTGTGTAAGTCACACAAGTGGTTACTTAGACTAGTAGGTGTGAAAAGGAAAAATCAGTAGCCATCTTGAGAGACAACCCCCTCCTTTCTCTAAAGGTATTTGCTGACCAACAGTTTTAGAACTGATCAGAAGTTGAACTCATGGGAAATAAGGCTGAAACAATAAATCTATATATCCTAGGTTCAGCAAAAGCATGACATAGGGAGTAAAAAATTTATGTTATCAAAAAAAATTATCCACCATGACCAAGTAGGCGTCATCCCAGGGATGCAAGGATGGTTCAACATATGAAAATCTGTCAATGTAATACATCATATAAACAAACTGAAAGAAAAAATCCACACGATCATCTCATTGGATGCTGAAAAAGCCTTTGACAAAATCCAACACCCCTTCATGATAAAAGTTCTAGAGAGATCAGGAATACAAGGAACATACCTAAACATAATAAAGGCAATTTACAGCAAGCCGACAGCCAACATCAAATTAAATGGAGAGAAACTCAAAATGATTCCACTAAAATCAGGAACAAAACAAGGCTGTCCACTCTCCCCATATCTATTCAATATAGTACTTGAAGTTCTAGCTAGAGCAATAAGACAACATAAGGAGATCAAGGGGATACAAATTAAAAAGGAAGAAGTCAAACTTTATTTGCAGACAATATGATAGTATAATAAGTGACCCCAAAAATTCTACCAGGGAACTCCTACAGCTGATAAATTCCTTCAGTAAGGTGGAAGGATGCAAGATTAACTCAAAAAAATCCGTAGCCCTCCTATACACAAATGAAAAAGGGGCTGAGAAAGAAATCAGAGAAACAATACCCTTTACAATAGCCACAAATAATATAAAATACCTTGGGGTAACTCTAACTAAGCAAGTGAAAAACCTGTATGATAAGAACGTTAAGTCCCTGAAGAAAGAAATTGAAGAAGATATCAGAAAATGGAAAGATCTCCTATGCTCATGGATAGGTAGAATCAACATAATAAAAATGTCAATCTTACCAAAAGCAATATACAGATTCAATGCAATCCCTATTAAAATCCCAGCACAATTCTTCACAGACCTGGAAAGAACAATAATTAACTTTATATTGAAAAACAAAAACCTTTTGTTTTTTAGGATAGCTAAAAGAATCCTGTATAATAAAGCCACCTGTGGAGGCATCATGATTCCTGACCTCAAGCTCTACTATAGAGCTATAGTAATAAAAACAGCTTGGTACTGGCATAAAAACCAACATGTGGACCAATGGAATTGAATTGAAGACCCTGACATTAATCCACACACCTATGAACATATGATTTTTTGACAAAGAAGCCAAAACTGCACCATGGAAAAAAGAAAGCATCTTCAACAAATGGTGCTGGCATAACTGGATGTCAACATGCAGAAGATTGAAAATAGATCCATATCTGTCACCATGCACAAAACTCAAGTCCAAGTGGATCAAAGACCTCAACATAGATCCAGTTACACTGAACTTGATAGAAAAGGAAGTAGGAAGTAGTCTTGAATGCATTGGCACTGGAGATCACTTCCTAAATATAAGACCAGTAGCACAGACACTGAGAGAAACAATTAATAAATGGGACCTCCTGAAATTGAGAGGCTTTTGTAGAGCAAAGGACATGGTCAATAAGACCAAACAACAGCCTACAGAATGGGAAATGATCTTCACCAACCCCACATCTGACAGAGGGCTGATCTCCAAAATATATAATGAACTCAAAAAGGTAGACATCAAAATACTGAACAATCCAATTAAAAAAATGGGCTATAGAGCTTAACAGAGAATTCTCAACAGAAGAAGCTCAAATGGCTGAAAGGCATTTAAGGAATTGCTCAACATCCTTAGTCATCAGGGAAATGCAAATCAAAACAACTCTGAGATACCATCTTACATCTGTCAGAATGGCTAAGATCAAAACCACTGAAGACAGCTTATGTTGGAGAGGATGTGGAGCAAGGGGAACACTCCTCCACTGTTGGTGGGCATGCAAACTTGTACAACCACTCTGGAAAGCAGTATGGCAGTTTCTCAGAAAATTGGGAATAAGTCTACCTCAAGACCCAATGATATCACTCTTGGGCATATACCCAAGGAATGCTCAATCTTACTACAAGGACACATGCTCAACTATGTTCATATCAGCATTATTCATAATAGCAAAAACCTGGAAACAACCTAGATGCCCCTCAACTGAAGAATGGATAAAGAAAATATGGCACATATACGCAATGGAGTACTACTCATCAGTAAAAAACAATGATATCATGAAATTTTCAGGCAAATGGATGGAACTAGAAAATATCATCTTGAGTGAGGTAATCCAGACTCAGAAGGACAAACATAGTATGTACTCACTCATAAGTGGATACTAAATGTGAGGGAAGGGATGGCCAGACTGCAACCCACAACTCCAGAGAGTCTAGCTAACAGGGAAAGACCCTAGGAGGGACACATGGATGACCCTGTGTAGGAGAAGTGGATGAGACCTACATGAGTGGATTGGGTGTGTGTGGGGGTGGCAGAGGGCGAGGAGTGGGGGATGAGAGCATAGGGAAATGGGAGGGTCGAGCTGGAACAGGGACAGAGTGGGAGGGCAGGGAGGAAGACACCATGATAGATGAGGACACCATGGGAATTGGAAGAGGAAGGGTGCTGGGGAGGCTCTCAGGAATCCACAAGGTTGACCTCACCTTGGTCTGCTGGCAGTGGTCCAGAGGGTGCCTGGACCGGTCTACTCTAGTGACCAGCCTAGTAAATAACCTAGCTGTAATCATAGAGCTTTTGTCCAGTGACTGATGGCGGCAGATACAGAGATCCACGGCCAGGCACCAGGCTGAGCTCCAGGAATCCAATTGATGAGAGAGAGGAGAGATACTGCAGGCGAGGGACATTGAGAACATGATAGGAGGACATCCAGAGATGACCGGCCACACTAGCGGAAGCCCATGAACTGTGGACTGGTGGCTGTGGAGCCCCCATGGGACTGGACTAGGACCTCTGGATACAGAAGATGGTTGTTTGGCTCAAACTGTTTGGGGGGCACCCAGGCAGGGGGATTGGGATCTGTCCCTGGTCTATGGGCAGGCTTCTGGAACCTGGTGCTTGTGGTGTGACACCTTGCACAGCCTTGGTACAGTGGGAAAGGGCTTGGATCTGCCTAGGCTCAATGTGCTGGGCTCTGCTGACTCCCCATGGGAGACCTCGATTTGGGGGATGTGGGGATGCAGGGTGGCTTGGGAAAGAGGGCTGGGGGTGGGAGGAGGGAGGAGGGGGGATCTGTGGATAGTGTGTGGAATGAGTAGAAAATTTCTTAATAAAGAATAATGAAAGCAAAAAAAAAATATGTCTCTGTAGATACCCAGAATCCTGTTAGCCATCAGTAACCTCATGCTTATAGATCAACCAGTAACTTTGGAGAGCTACCTCACCCCTAGCCCCCTTGTCCAATCCCAAGATATGTAACTCTCTAGATATAAACCTTTCCTATACAAACCCCTTCAAGTGAATTCTTGGGATGTCCTCCTCCACCCACTATGTCGAGTGTTTGGAATAAGGACCAAGCCCTGGGGCTTGGTCTATTATTAAGAAACCTCTGTGTGCTTGCATCGGACATTGGCTCTGTGGTGGTGTGGTGGTATTTTACTTGTACTGAAATGTGATTTTAATTGTATGTTAATAAATAAAGTTGCCTGGGGGTCAGAGTTTTAGAGCCATAGCAAGTGCTTGGCGGTGGTGGCGCACGCCTTTAAGGACCTGGAGGGTGGTACATACAGGCAATGACAAGGTAGTCACGTGTTTAGGTTTACAACCAATGAGAAGGCAGAACAGCTAGACTATAAAAAGGCATACACACAGGAAGTAGGCCCCTTTTTCGGAGAGCTCTCTTGGCTGAAGCAGGATAGCTGAAGCAGGAAGGGTAAGGCAAGAGTTCTGACCTCTTGGCTTTCTTCTCTGAATCGGCTCTGTGTTTCTTATTTAATAAGACAGTTGGTTACATCTACATTTGGCGCCCAATGTGACAAGAATCCATTAAAACCGCTTAACTTGGCTTGGCGGCAGGTCCGGGTTCTTGCCAGGGCTGCCAGCAGGTCTGGTTTCCCGCCAGGGCGGCTGGCTCCCTAGCCCGGGCCCAGGTCGGCTTGGCCTCAGGCTGGACTAACCTTGAGCTACTTGCTTAAAGCCACTGCTACAAACAACTCAGGCCTGCCCTGCCGAACAGGGCCCCTGCCTGTAAAGCCAACGCACGTGGTTGGAGCTTAAGGTAGCCAGAGCCAAGGCTTGACCAGGCTCAAGCAGGAACACATGGCTGGATTCAAGCTCTTAGGCAGAACTTGTGGCTACGCTTGCTTGCTCTCTCTCTCTCTCTCTCTCTCTCTCTCTCTCTCTCTCTCTCTGGACTCACACCTCGGACACTAGGTGGCTGTTTTGAAATTCCCTCGGATTGGTACTGTTCTACAAGGACTTGGTAAGTCACTTAACATATCAGATATTTTAAAAGAAACTATTTAAAAGAAAAATTTTTTTCCACATTAAAAAAAAATGGGTTTTCTGTGTACATTGGAAGAATATTGGGCTTTGTTTGCAATTTTAGACAGTCTGACAATGGAACAGCTATATGAGAAGATTAATGTTAATCGAATTATGCATTTTATTACTATGTTTATCCTCATTTTACTATTTAAAAATATAGTCAATTTAAGTGCCAGGGTGACAGCTTTAGAAAAACCTATTAAACCTGTAAAAACTTAGACAGAAGAAACTAACAGTGAAGTTGCTTCAAGATTGGATCATAGGGTTACAGAAAGAAAGCCTGTTTTCACACAGTCACCCTTAGTTTGTCCAGTAACCGTACAGCAGTTGCCTGATCAAATGACTACACAAAATATTTGGGCTCCAATTGAAATGTTAGATTTACGAAGGTTTAAGGAGGCAATAGTATCTTATGGAATGCATTCCCCATATGTAAAGCAAATGTTAAACTCTTGGTCAACATATAATAGGATTGTACCACAGGACTGGCGGGAGCTGGCACAAGCTGTTCTTGAACCCAGTCAAAGGCTTCAGTGGCTAACTTGGTTCAAGGACGAAGCTAAAAAAATAGAAAAACAGTGGAGGGATAAAGGAATACAAGTCTGCCAGGATCAGCTTATTGGAGAAGGTCAATATGCTTCAGCACAAACACAATGTTTATATGATGTCCAAACCCTAATTTTATGTCGAACAGCAGCCTTGAATGCATGGGACAGAGTTGAGGAACCAGGAAAAAAAAAACTGAGTCATTTACAAAGGTTGTACAAGGCCCAAAAGAATCTTTCACAGATTTTTTACAAAGACTGGCTTCAGCAGTAAAGAGAATGGTCCCGGATTCAGAAGCTAGTAAGATAATAATTGAATCTTTGGCCTTTGAGAATGCCAATGCAGCATGTAAAACAATAATCAGGCCGTTAAAGGCAAGATCTGCACCTTTGGAAGATTGGATTAGAGACAAGGTTAATGTTGAAGCTCATGAGCATGATGATAGGTGGGTAGGAGAAGCAATTTCAAAAGGTTTGAGGAATATTAGATGTTTTGGATGTGGAAAGCAAGGACATTTGAAAAGGGACTGTAAACAGGTAATTCCTAGAAACAATGTTTCTTCAAGGAACAATGGCAACAGAATGCCCCTTCCTTCTGGAGTATGCAGAAGGTGTGGTAAGGGAAAACACTGGACCAACGAATGTAGATCAACAAGGGACAGACAGGGTAATCCTTTGCCTCAGTCTTCGGGAAACTCCCAGAGGGGCCTCATGCAGGCCCCAATAGCAAATCCAGTTCAAACCTTTCCTGCAGTCGTAGAGGAAACCCCTACCCAGAGCAATTAGATAACCAAATACCTATTGAAATAAGTCATGCTGGTCAGGATGATGAAACAGAGAGAATAGAAAATTCAGGAGCAAATATAAAGAAAATTTTTTGGCAAACTTCTATTAATGAACAAAGACCAAAATTATCAATAAAAATAAATGGTGTTTTGTTGTCTGGTCTGGTAGACACAGGTGCGGACATTACCATAATTGCACCAGAATTTTGGCATCCAACTTGGCCTCTTCAGGAGGTAAATGTTCAACTGTTAGGAATTGGGACATTATCTCAGGTGACAGAGTGCAAGATGGCTCGAGTGTATAGGTCCAGAAGGACAGAGAGGAAAATTGAAACCATGTGTAGCTAACATAGCTATGAACTTGTGGGGTCGAGACTTGTTGCAACAATGGAATACTCAGATTAACATCCCTCCAATCTCAGAAACAAGTCATAAATTAGCACATGTTTCTGAGAGAAATATTAGAAGGCATTATTCTGAGTGGTCACCAGCCATCCATATTATACAAGAACAGGGCACAACAACTGATGATCTTCCAAAGACACCAACAGCTCTACCTTTAAAATGGTTAACAGACAAGCCTGTATGGGTCCAGCAATGGCCTTTAACAACAGAGAAACTCCAGGCTTTAGAAGAGCTGGTAGAAGAACAGTTAAATGCTCAGCATATTGAGGAATCAACCAGCCCTTGGAATTCTCCTGTACTTGTTATTAAAAAGAAATCTGGTAAATGGAGAATGGTAACAGACCTTAGAGCAATTAACAAAGTAATTCAGCCAATGGGCTCTCTACAATCTGGAATTCCTTTGCCTACTCTGTTACAAAAAGGATGGCCTCTCATAGTTATTGATTTAAAAGACTGTTTCTTTTCAATACCATTACAAGAAAAAGACAGAGAAAGATTTGCTTTCACAGTGCCTACTTATAATAATTCTCAACCAGTTAAAAGATTTCAATGGAGGGTCCTCCCACAGGGAATGTTGAATAGCCCAACTCTGTGCCAATATTTTGTACAACAGCCATTGGAAGTGATATATAAAAAATTTCCTAAATCTATAATTTATCATTATATGGATGATATTTTACTAGCTGACTCAAATGCAGATACTTTAGAAAGAATGTTTGAAGACATAAAGAAAATTTTGCCTTGCTGGGGATTAAAATTGCTCCTGAAAAGATACAAAGAGGAGATTCTATTAATTATTTAGGATATAAAATAGAGCTACAAAAAATTAGACCCCAAAAGGTGCAAATTAGGAGAGATAGACTACAGACTCTTAATGACTTTCAAAGATTATTTGGAAATATTTCTCACCTACGAACTATTGTTGGGGTAAAACATGATGAACTGCATAATTTGTTCAAAACCTTAGAAGGTGACAAGGAGTTAAATAGTCCAAGAGAGTTATCACCTGAAGCTGAGAAAGAATTGGCCTTGGTAGAAAAGAAAGTACATAAGGGCACATGGATCGTATTGATCCAAAACTGGATTGCATTTTGGTTATTTTACCTTCTAGGCATTCTCCTACAGGAATATTAATGCAGAGGGAAGATATTATATTAGAATGGATATTTTTACCAAATAAACCAAACAAAAAATTAAAAACTTATGTGGAAAAAATCTCTGACTTGATTTGGAAAGGAAAATTGAGACTTCGTCAATTAGCAGGAATAGACCCAACAGAAATTGTCGTACCTTTAACTAAGGAGGACATTGAAAAATTATGGACAGAAAGTGAACCTTGGCAAAGAGCTTGCAGTAATTTTTTGGGAGAAATTAACAGCAAATATCCCAAAAGCGATAGAATTGATTTTATAAAGAGAGCTGATTGGATCTTGCCTCGAATTGTACGGGAAAAGCCCATATCTGGAGTTTGTACATTTTATACAGATGCCAACAAACAAGGAAAGGCAGGTTACAAATCAGAAAATTTAAGTAAAGTGGTTCAAAGTCCTTATGATTCAGTTCAAAAATCAGAATTATATGCTATTCTGTTGGTATTAATGGATTTTTCAGAACCTCTCAACATAGTAACTGACTCTCAGTATGCTGAAAGAGTAGTATTACATATTGAGACTGCAGAATTTATCCCTGATGCTTCAGAATTAACTTCACTATTTATTCAATTATAAGATACAATCAGGAAAAGGAGTCATCCTTTATATATAACTCACATTCGATCCCATACTGGTCTGCCAGGCCCTCTAGCACAAGGCAATGATGAGATTGATAAGTTATTAATAGGAAATGTGCTGGAGGCCTCAGAATGTCATAAAAAACATCATGTCAATAGTAAAGGTTTAAAAAAGGATTTTTCCATAACCTGGCAACAAGCCAAAGAAATAGTAAAGAAATGTCCTACTTGTTCCTTCTACAATCAAACGCCATTACCAGCAGGATGTAACCCAAAGGGTACTCAAAGGAATGAAATCTGGCAGATGGACGTGTTTCACTTTGCAGAATTTGGAAAACTGAAATATGTACACCACACTATCAATACTTATTCAGGATTTCAGTGGGCAACTGCTTTGAGTTCTGAAAAAGCTGATTCTGTAATCACTCATTTGCTAGAAGTTATGGCCATCATGGGTATACCTGCACAAATCAAAACTGACAATGCTCCGTCATATGTCTCTGTTAAAATGAAACAGTTTTTTGCTTATTACAATATAAAGCATATTACAGGCATACCACATAATCCTACAGGTCAAGCAGTTATAGAAAGATCAAACAGAACTGTAAAGGATGTGCTAAATAAACAGAAAGGGGTAACAAAAACCCCCAGAAATAGACTGCATAATGCTCTATTAACTTTGAATTTTCTTAATGCCAATGAGAAAGGAACAACAGCTGCAGAGAGACATTGGATAATAGAAAAAACTACAGAATTAAATCAGCCTATATACTTTAAGGATGTGCTGACCTCAGAATGGAAACCAGGGTATGTGTTACATTGGGGACGAGGTTTTGCTTTTGTTTCTACAGGAGAAGATAAGTTGTGGGTACCATCAAAATTGATAAAGGTTTGATTTGAACAAGAGAAACCTCTTAATTAGAGGAGGTGATAGCTCATCAACCAACATGAACATCCAATTTAAACTAACTTATACCAGTAACACATGTCTTTTCATTTAATCAGATAATAACTTGCCAAAAAGGAACATCCCCAAAATTAGTCTTGGGGAAAGGTTTTTGTTTTTGTCTTTTAGGAGAATGAAGGTTAAGGAATCTGAAGAACACTGGACAAATAAGACAACTGAAGAAAAGGGACAAATCATCTATCCCAGGAATCAGAGTGAAATGGCGTATGGGTATATATTATCTAAAAAATTTTATGTCTTCCTAAATGTTTGTTTCTGCTTTTCTCTAAAGATTTAACACTATTGGTCTTCTAATAGTCCCAGTCCAATTAAAATTTAAAGCTCACTTTGGAGTTGGAGAATGGCTCTCTCCTTCTTTAAACTCAAGCATGTTGTTAAAAGGAAAATGCAAACTCCCTGTATCATGCCAGAATAAAAGAGCCATCTTCTGCTATGAGACAGGAGAAAAGCCAAATTAATTAAGGGACTATCCTATTACTAATCCCAACTCTTTGATTCTTTTCTGATTCTTTAAACTTTTCTTAAAGTATAAATTTTATATCAAAACTTACAAGATTAATATATATATATATATATATATATATACATTTTAAACTTTGTTAAGATATGAATGGTCATATAGAGTACTAATTAATTCTAGAAAAAAGGCTTCAATTAGCTGCATATATATATGTCTTTGTGTTCGAGTCTCTTATCAGTTTTCTGCAGGAATTCACGGCCAGGCCTAACATCAACTGAAGTCTCCAGGAAGAAGTTGGGGCCCCACAACAACAACAATTCCATGTGGACAATAATAAAATCACTAAGCTGACAAACATCATCTACAGATCAGCTTTGAACTACAAGGTGCTCAGAGCAATTTTGAGATGACTAGATGAGATGATCCAGTCTCAAAGACTACTTGAATAAGGACTTGAGATAAACCCTGAACTTTGGCATTATACACAGACTGGATAATGAAGGATATAGTTACCTTTCCTAGAATTTGACAATTAACCTAAAATTTTTCTTTCAGGATAAAGATAACTTCGCCCATACCCAGCAGGAAGCAATTTTAAGAATACAACGCCCACATTCCCAAAGAGGTGGTGTGGGGCAGGTGGTTTTTTGGTCTTTTTAATGGGTTTTGGGTGTGGGATAATTTTCATTGTTTAGGGGGGTTGGTTACAAGTTGTTGTCAAGGGTTAAGAAAAAGGCTAAGCAGATTAGATTTAAGGTTCTTGTTTTAAAAAAAAAGAGAGAAAGAAAGAAGAAGAAAAAGACAATTACTAGTTTTAAACACTTTACATTGGATTGGATTGTTTTATATTGTATACAAATTATATATATTGAAATTGATATTGTTAGAAAATGCTATATGTATATTTCTAATTGTACTTATATCGTTCATTTAACAATGCAATTTTCTGATTCTTGAATGTTATTATTACCAACTATTAGGATATAAAGAAATGATAGTTAGTAGTTAGACATTACAATAGAACTTGTAGTCATATTAGATATGTTTTAAAAATTGAGCAGATATATTTTAGATAGGTCATCTTCAAACCCTTCAGAGATCTACAGAGTATGGCATTTAAAATGTTTTAATAACTTAGAAAATTTTTCTTTTTTGTTATGACCATGAGACATGTCGGCTCCTGGCAGTACCAATCTACTTCAGAGAAAATATGGGCATTGAAGAAACTGCGTATGGAGTTAGCTTTCATTGTGGCAAAAGTTAGCCACTGGACAACAAAGTATCCTCGAATCAACTGCTGACAAAATGGACAGACAGGACATGAAACAAAGGACTACTGATTCTTGCCTAAACAAGCGTGGTTATGGCTTTATCAAAAGGCATCTTCTGAGGCCAGGACAATATGGCACCATCCCTGACGTGGCCTTTGCAACTCGGAAAAAGTATAGTGCCCTTTTCTTCGAAGGCAGCTGAACAGGCAGTGGGCCGATGGCTTCTGATGTGCTATGGAACAGCAGCTGAAACAGTTATTCTTGAAGAGTAACTAAGCTCACGCCTCTCAATAGTAGACTGGCATTTGATAGAGAGATGTGGAGAAGAACGGGATGCTGAGATGAAGCCATATGTACACAGCCAAGAAGAATGGAGAGCTGAATTAAAAAACCATCAACATTTTCCAGAATTTAAAATCCTGAATCATGACATGACACTAGTGGAATTCAGGTGTTTCTGGTGCATGGACTGCTCTCACCCAATGTGAGGCTGAACTGTTGACCTTGTGTATATCCTACTTCACAAATGAGTCTGTCAGATATGCTAAGCCTATAGACTGAAGATGATGCCCCAGCATTGCGGAGAAACCTCAGGTGACTGTCCAGGCAGCTGGCTGTTTCTGTCAACTCACAAATTTTTTGGAAGTTGCTTGCATGCACTTTCTGTTTTTATTTTTGTTAGCTAATATTATTTCCTTCTTGGGTCTCTGAGGGAGTTGAAGATTAGTTAGTTATAGTTGAAGGTTAGTTAGTTATCGTTGAAGATTAATTAGGGTAGAAAGTGAATTAGATACATTTTGGACTTAACAAAATAGGATAATGAAATTATTATCTCTGAATTTGTCAAATACAAATGGACTAGACATTGTTTAGACATTTATTATTTGTATATATTGTATATAGTTATTGTACTTTTGTATATAGTTTTTCTTTTGTTAGTTATAACCTTTTTCTTTTTTTTCCTTTTTATTAAAATAGAAAAGGGGAAATGTGGTGGTATTTTACTTGTACTGAAATGTGATTTTAATTGTATGTTAATAAATAAAGTTGCCTGGGGGTCAGAGCTATTAGAGCCATAGCAAGTGCGTGGCGGTGGTGGTGCACGCCTTTAAGGACCTGGAGGGCGGTACATACAGGCAATGACAAGGCAGTCACGTGTTTAGGTTTACAACCAATGGGAAGGCAGAACAGCTAGACTATAAAAAGGCATACACACAGGAAGTAGGCCCCTTTTTCAGAGAGCTCTCTTGGCTGAAGCAGGATAGCTGAAGCAGGAAGGGTAAGGCTCTTAGTTCTGACCTCTTGGCTTTCTTCTCTGAATCGGCTCTGTGTTTCTTATTTAATAAGACAGTTGGTTACATCTACAGTGGTGGTCTTGCTTGGGGGGCTTGTGACACAGGCACAACAGCTGCAGTTCAATTTATCATACTTGTCAGTCTGAATTATGTTGATGTTTTCCTTGTTCTGAGCTCTAAACTTCCTAAGATTTCTGAGCTCTTTTAGTTTTCTTACTTCCACTTCGGTGATATAACCTTGAGCATTTCATTATTGCCAAAGCATGAGAACATTAAGCACAGTCTGAGCTAAAGAGGTGGTGATGCTAGTGTTGGGGAGAACTGTTTCTCTGTCTAGAGGTGCTCATCTTGGCAAAGTCAGTTGAAAGGTCATCCATCTCACAGGGCCTAGAACTGAGCAAAATTTCCTCCATGTAATTTCCTTGGGCCTGTAGAAAAATCATTTTCTTACAAAAGTGCTTCCCAAACTTAGAATAGTACTAAGCAATTAAGTATTATCTTATACTAGAACGCAATTAGAAAACAATGCATTTCCTAGAGATCTAAACAAGGTGCTTTAAATAAACAATACATGGAAAAACTCTGGCTCTAACATCAGGCTTGTATCCAACTTCCTTCCTGCATATCCTCTCCTTTAATGGGTGGACGTGATGGCCTCAGGGTTTTCAGCAGGTATGACACTCAGATAACCTTTGAGCTTGTTCTGCAGCTGGTCTATGGTAAGGAAGCCCATTGAAAAGCTTTTAAGAAATGGGTCTTTATGGGGAAAAAGCACAAAAATAATTTCACAAGGGAATCTATGGTTTTTCAATAATGTAGGTTCTAAGTGGTATGAGGTTGGTGGTGCACAATCTGTTCAAAGTTCTGTACCCCTTCCTGTGTGCTAAGGCAGAGTGATTGGGCCTCAGTGTATCATGTTGAGGTCTTAAGGGGACTTTTATCTTCACCAAAGAAATCAACTATGTTCATTCTCTGATAGTGACTAGGGTAGTTAAGTAGACCAGTTAGTTTTTATAGTAATTCCTTTCAAAGATTGAACCCAAATGACTTTCCTGTCTATTTTTAAAGGTAGCAGGAAATAGAAATTGGGCAGATGTCCACATTTTCTGAGTAGTCAGGGTTTCTGAGACTTTAAGTCCTATTGCATTGCCTCTTGTTGGTTCAAGGAGTGGCGGTTTCTCCTTTACTTTAGGCTGAGTAGTCCCAGGTATATAGAAAAACATTTTATATGATTGATTCAGTAACACCACAACAAGTAAAAAAGAAACCATCCTACCTCCAGGTAGCTGAGCTCCATTTAGTCCACAAGTAGAAGATGCTGTGAGTTGTGTACTGTGTTCCACAAAGAGATTTCCAGGAATAGGATGACAGGCACCCCTGCTACGCTCATCTTGGGCTCTCAAGTAACTGAGCCAGGTTTGAACACATCAGAAACTACTATGTAGAAGATAGGTAGCCCCAGATAAGCCCAGAGCTTCAAAATTCAACCCATTATGCTGAATTTTAACAGTTCCTTTATTTTTTAATTTAAAATGTTTTTTTTTATTTATTTTTAAATTATGTATGTATGCAGGCCTGTGCATATGAATCCAGGTGTCTGTGGAGGCCAGAGGCATTGAATTCCTCTGAAGTTGTAGTCATGGATGGTTTTGAGGAGTTGCTTGATGTGAGTGCTAGGAATGAAACTTCAGTCCTTTGCAAAAGCATCATGTGCTCCTAACCACTGACCTATCTCTCCAGTCCTCAGTTGTTTTACTTTTAATACAGCTGTGTGTATCTTCAAGCCCCGGTGGTTAGTGCTTTTGGTGCCCTTGGGCTGATGGGAATTCCCTATCTTGGAGATCATACCATCTGCATTCCTTTTTCTGATCTGAACAGCCTGTGGCCAGTTACTGATGAATTCAAATAGTTATATATTTATTCAGCATCAGACAAATATATATTAGACCAATACATTTATTAATATATTTAAGACTGTTACCAATTTTTTTTTTCAATTTTTTTTTGTTTTTCAAGATGGGGTTTCTCTATGTAGTTTTGGTACCTATCCTAGATCTCTCTCTGTAGACCAGGCTGGCCTTGAACTTACAGAGATCCACCTGGCTCTGCCTCCTGAGTGCTGGGATTAAAGGCATGTGCTACCACCGCAGGGCAATTGTTCCCAATTTTGTCTGCTGGGTGGAATTAGGCACAATAATTTAAAAGTCCCAGTTTAGCCAAATTATAGATTTGAATTAAAGGCAACTGCTTCTAAAATTCAGATTGAACTCTGGATCAACAGAATTTTCCATCAAGAAATAACGTTGACAATGCTGGCCCAACACTTTAGATGTTCTTATTCTATGAGTAGGCAAGCAGGAACAACGAAAGCCCCTAACTTTGTTTCTTCTTCTTCCTCCCTTGAATCCCTTCTTTTTCCTGTCTTGCCCTAAAATGAAAAATGACACTGAACACAAAATATCTCTTGTGTGCTTTGACTCTTTTGGAGTCACTCACACTCCTGTAAATAACTCCTCACCCATTCTCTCATAAATAAGACCAATAACTCATTATTCACCAAGCTGGACTGGAGTAGAATCCTTACTTTGCACTGCCACTGGGGCCTGATCTAGGAGATGCTTGCTCACATATTGCCAGAAAAAGCTAACACAACACTTACAAGATGTATTTACAAGATATATGGCTTTGTATGCAAATCTTAACAATATTTGAGACCCACCAATTTAGATAAAGGAAGCAAAGGAAGAGCAGCACAAATGGATGAATTTAAGTCATTCTTAGTTAACTGGTAAATCTCTACATATGGGAGTAGAGCATCTGAATTTATTGCCATTAGTAGATAGGCTAATTGAAAAGTCTGAATAAAGAGAAATAGGATTTTACTGGAGTTAATTTCTAAGGTCAGCACATAAAGTTGAATGAGTAGACAAGAGTCCACTGTACTAGTGTGTGTATAACTATTTACAGAAATAATTCTTCTTTTAAAATATATACTTGAATAGGATAATATAGTATTGTTTCTACTTCAGTCAAGGACTAGAACCTAGAGAAAAGTTCTAGGCTGGCCTCAGTGTTCTACTGAATACAATTCAAAATGTAGATGTGGTAATTTTTTAAAAACAAAATGATCTTAGGATGGAAGGACTTTGAATAGCTCAAAGATTAAAAATAAAATGGGAAAGGACTTACTCTTTCTAACCATAAGTCTTCCCTTACAGCAATCTGTATTGTGCTCTTAGATCAATGGAACAGAAGGCAGAACCAGGAATAGACATTGACTAATATGGCCCACTGACTCCTAGGGACAGAGGCAACTTGATGGAGGAAAGATAGCTTCTTTTGTACATGCTGCCAGAGCAGTGAGACATCCCTAGGCAAAAGCATGAACTGTAACCCCAGTGTCACACTTTACAAATGCAGTGGGCCAGGGACTTAAACTGAAAATGTGAAAGTGCTGTAGAACACAGGAGAAAACCCTGAGTCTTAGGAACTGACAACTAAAGGATGATCCATAAAAGCAAAACTTAGGGAACCAGACCTGATTAAAACTAATAACTTTTGCTTTGACAACCCCCTGAAGAGGTGAAAAGGCAACCAAAGACAAGGAGAACAGGACTTCAAACCACATGTTCCATATAGCTCCTCTGTCTAGGATGTATGAAGAGCTCATACAACTCACCATTAAAAAAACAATGTGAGAGACTGGAGAGATGCTCTGTGGGTAAGTGTGCCTGCTGAGCAATCACAATGACCTGAGTCAGACCTTAGTTAGTATCCACATAAAAACTGGGAGTGGCTGTGTATGCCACTGTGACCCTGGTGTGCTCCTACTTCCTTCTTTTCCTCCCCCTCCCTTGTGTGTGTGTGTGTGTGTGTGTGTGTGTGTGTGTGTGTGTGTGTGTGTAGACAGGAGGATTGCTGGATTGCTGGGGTTTTCTGGCCACAACCTAGCCCCAGTTTCAGTGAGAGACCCTGTCTCAAAGGAATAAGGAAGATAGTGTTAGAGAAGGTCTCCGGAAGCCTCCTCTGGCCTCAGTGTATGAACAGATATGTGTACCTGAACACACACACGTACACCAAACACACAGTTAGAACTGGGGGTGTAACTCAGTGGCAGAGTATTTGCCTATTGAGTGGCTTTGATTCTCAGTACTGTAACAATAGTGAAAGGAAGGAAGGAAGGAAAGCAAAAAGGAAAGAGGCCCAACAAAACAAAACCAAGTGAGAAATCAACAAACAGTGCGACAGATATTTCACTAAAGAAGATGTGCTGATGTTAAATACACACATTTCAGCTGTAAAGAAATGAAAGTAAAAATCACAATAAGATATTATTATACATCTGTGAAAATAGATAAAGGAAAATACAGTGATTACCCAGATGTTAAGTGTGGATATGGGAAAAACAGGGTCCCTTGCACATTGCTGGTGGGAATATAAAATGTTACAGGTACTCTGGGGAAAGAGTGGAAGTTTCTTACAAAACGTGGTTACATTTTTGGGCATTTACCCTAGAGAAATTGTAATTTATGTTCACACAAAAACCTTTATATAAACACCCATAGCATCTGTATTTGTAAAGGAGTGAACCATGGAGATCCAGTGATACAACAACTTGAATGTATCACAAAGGGGTTATGCTGATTAAGAAAGGTCATATACTGCATATTTCCACTTAAATCACATTTTCAATGCCATATTCATACAGATGGACAACAGGGTCGGAGAGGAACATGTGCATACAAAGGACTTGTACTAAGGATTCTTGAGGAGATGAAACTTCTGCATCTTGACTGTGGTGATGGGCACATGAATCTATATTTGTTAAAAATTCAAAGAAGTAAATACACACTATAAAACTACATGTAAAACTGGTGAAATTTGGAGTCAGAGAGATGGCTCAGTCATAGTCCCATGAGCATGAGGATCTGAGTTTGGAACTCAGTACACATCTAGAGAGCTAAGTATGTTAGCACATACCCAGGACCGGGGAACGAAGGAATAGACAGGAGAATCCTGGACAGCTAGTTTAGCCAGTTAGCTAGCTTAACGGTCATGAGAGACCCTGCTTAAAACAACGAACCATGGAGAACAATTAGGAAGACACTTGACACTGACTTTTAGCCTTCATATGAACACATTTGCACATAGATAAAACAAACAAACAAACAAACAGGCCCCAATGAAGTCCAAACAAAACAGTAGATTACATCAGCCATAATTTCCTGGTTATGACATTGTATTAAAGTTACTCAATATGTTGCCATTAAGGAAAATCGATGAAGGCTGTACAGGATTTCCCTGAACTCCTTATTACAGTTGCATATGAACTTAAAATGATATTAAAATAACAAGTAGACAATAACTGCCCACCCTACCATATCTCCTGGTGGGGGGGGGAATCACTTAATCAGACTCTGAATGAAAAGGCAACTAATTCTGATACTCCAGATAACACACTCATCTATCTGCTCTTAGGAGTTTTCTCCTTGAGGCATGAAAATTTATGTTGAGTTTTATTTCAGAATACAAGAGCCAGAGGGGTGGGCCTATAATAAAAAATAATTACCGTGCTGAAAAATGCCTCTCTTCAGGTTTCTCAGTTATAAAATAGAAAGAGTTTGCTTGTGGGCTCATTTCAGACTGAATGGAATTCTTTCTTTTATCCTGACCTCTCAAATCACAGGCTACTGAAAATCTTACTTTCTCTCAAGCACTCACTCTCCACATGAGCTATTTTATGGATCTAGTAATTTTGTGATTGCTTTGAAGCACAGAACACATGCTGATAGATCATAAATTCTGCAGCTAATAATATGATGTAGTCTACAAAGTTTCTGAATGGAAACTTGAATAAGGAATTGTCAATCCTCAACCTCATTCACAGATGATTATAAATAAAAACCACTAATTTCTTCCTTTGAGATACCGTGTGAAGGAATTTAATGCTATAAAAGATTTTTTTTATGGTACCATAGATGGGCTGTGAATTTTCCTTTTTATTCATCTAAAAGCTCAAGTATTATATGCCCTGAACTTTTATTTCCTGAACTTGACACCTAGAATCAATAACTATCTATGAGTTTGGACTCAGTAGACAAAGACCTTAAAAACAAGGTCAACTGAGTTATTCTTTTGATGACATGTGTGGATTCATTAAGATTTTTCTTTCAGGGATTTATTCTTTCAGACAAGTTGCATTCTGAATTCTTTTACTGGCATGGTTGCTGTCGATATTTAGCAAGTTTTTATAATCTGATGTGGCCAAACTTGTTGTGATCAGATGATGCTTTTCAGAAAAAGATTCCTGAACTCACAGATACTCAGTCACTATCCCTGTATTATTATAAGTGCAAATGTGAACTTTTATTCACCAGTGTTTCACAGGAAATGGCTAGAAACATAAACAGCTAAAGCTTCATGTCTATCTGTAGACTCTGTGAGATCTTCTTAGGCTCAGGTTCTCAGTTGCCAGGTTATCACACTAGCAACAGGCTGGAACTGAGTAAGAGAATAAAGATATTTATATTTATATTATTGACTAATGCATTCCTCAAAAATGACATAAGAGATGAAGACAGAATGTTATTGAAACAGATTTAGAAAATAGAATAGTAAAGTGCAATGAAGACAATGTGCAGTAAATTACAGAAAGTAAAGGACTTCTTTGTAGCAATAACTACCACCATCTAGCTTTTCTACTCAGTAGTTTTGCATATTTTTGTTATTGTTGTGGTTGTTGGTTGTAAAAAGATTTTTTTAATTCTTTGTGTCTTTCACATTATGCATCTCCATCTCATTCATTTTCCTGTCCCTTCATATCCACCCTCTGCCCTTGCAACTTCCCCCAAAAATAAAATAAAATAAAAATTAAGAGAAGAAAGAAAAAAAAAAGAGAAGGAAAAAAATTAGTCTCCTCATGGAAGCTCTAGTGTGACACAGTGAGTCACACAGTAAACCTTTTTATCCATATATCTTTACTTACAAGTGTTCATTGCAGACAGTCAATGGTCTAGTTCAAGGCCTCTGGTTTCTGCTACACTATCGATGCTGGGTCTTCACTGGAATTCCTCTTGGATATCCTGCTGTTGACTTGTGTTGTGGAAATCCTGCAGCTTTGGGTCTACAGGACCAGTGCCTTCACTTGCTCCAGCAGATCACAGATGGGGTGGATATTGGGGCAGATTGACACATAACCCTGGTTCTAAGCCTGGGTAGTTACAAGGTTGGTCAGCCTGTCAGCTCTCTCTTGTCCTCACCACCAGGGTGAGCTCTCCTGCATTGTCCTGGAGAGTTCACCCCTTGCAGTAATGAGCAAGGGGCTAGGTCAGTTCTCCTGCTTTCCTGTCCTCAGGATCAGACCTCCCATACTACACCTTCAAGGTCACATCTACTGTGTTGCCCAGGCATGGTGTAGGGGATACTCTTCCCAGTGCTGCAGCTGATGAGGGGCAGGGCTAGCTCTCCCACTCTTATGACCTCAGGGCCAGCATGTGAGATACTTTCACATACTCTAGAATTCCTTTCAGAGTTTGAGAGGGTGACAGTGCACAGTGCACATTTTGCCATTGTGGGTGACAAAAGAAAGCAAAGTTCCCACTTTGCCTTTAGTTTCCTAAACATGGGAAATGTAATGACTTCTTCCATTTCTCTTCTTCAGTCAGAAACTTGACAGTGTTTGGATAGGCTTTGTATTTATATAAATGTCCATAATCAAACTATTAACCAGAAAATGTCCACACTGAAGATGAGTTGGTCAACTTCGTCAGGAGTTTGACCTTAGGCAAAGTAGGAGATTTGGTTTTGATTAGGGTAAGCTAGCATTGAAGACCTACAGTGAGGCCTTTTCTGATTGGTGTAATTTAGTTTTGAATGTTTTCCTCCTGGAGTGAAGTCCTCCCTGATTGAGGAGGGATCTCATGGTAACCATAGATTGACTTGGACCTTGTCTAGTGTAAGGGCCAGAGGCTGGGGGAAGGTGGCATCATCCTCGTGGTTTCATATCATTTTGGGTCCTAGATTAGTTCCTGATAGGAACATCCAAGACAGCTATAGAAGGGTCTTTTCTTCCTTCCTTCCTTCCTTCCTTCCTTCCTTCCTTCCTTCCTTCCTTCCTTTCTTTCTCTTCCTTCCTTCCTTCCTTCCTTCCTTCCTTCCTTCCTTCCTTCCTTCCTCCCTCCCTCTCTCTCTCCCTCCCTCCCTCCCTCCCTCCCTCCCTCCCTCCCTCCCTCCCTTTCTCCCTCCCTTCCTTTTTTCCTTCTTTTTTTTTATGATCTGAGACTAGATCCTGGGATGTAGACTGAATTGAGGGCCCCAGATGGCTAGCATTTCAGCTCCAACCAGCCTGTGGCTCACTTTCCAAGGGAGGAAATTTCCAGCAGAGAAAAAATGAGCCCTCAGCATCTGGAGCTGCTCTTCTGTCCTCCATTACCACACATGCAATGAGGAAATTACCTCAGGGTTGGGAATGGTGAAATTAAGTGGCAGGATTCTCAAAGTTCACTGCTCTGAAGAAATTCAGCATGAAAATTTTCAGGGAAGGCTTGAAGTAATTTAGTTAGAACAGTCTCTAAAGGAAAGGTTTTGCAGAAGTCAGGATAAAAGGGAATAATTGTTGGAAACATCTTCTCTATTATTATTCTCAGATTATTAAATACAGAAGAGGCATTGAGAATTTAGCCTTTAGACTTGATGCTTTCTTAGAAGAGAGACTTTTGCTTGGGAATTCTTTACAAGATTTGTCTCTGGGAACCATGGCACATTCAAAGTGGAGTTTTCTTAAAAATTAAATATAGTGCATTTGCAAATTAAGAAATTAAACACACCTCTGCCCCATCAAAGCTCAGTGATCTTCAAGGAAGAGGGGGTGGAAAGGTTTTTAGATCTAGAGACAAGGAAACAGCGATCAGTGGGGCAGTTTTGCATATGAACTCCCAGTGATTGGGACATCATGCATAAGACCTGTGTAAGCACAACCGAGACAAAATCCCACCATGAAGAGGCAAATTGGAAATGAAATCTCACCTCTAACAGAAGCTACTTGATGACTCCTATGAGAGGGAGAACCAGTTTTCTTTAATGGCGTGACCCTGAGGTCAACCACAGCCAAGAGTATTTGAGCAATACAAAGTGGACTCCACGGGTTTAAAAATAAAAATTATGGAGAACATGAGGTTAGATGGGTAGGAAGGTGAAATGGATCTGGGAGGAACTGGAGTAGAGGAGATGAATATGATCAAAATATATTATATGAAATTCTCAAATAATTAATAAAAATATTTTTTGAGAATCTGAAACCAAACCGGGTAGTTATAGCTCATGCCTTTAATCCCAGCACTTGGGAGGCAGGGACAGGCAAATCTCTATGAGTTCAAGGCCAGCCTGATCTAGAGAGTGAGTTCCAGGATAGGCTAGGCTCCAAAGCTACAGAGAAACCCTGTCTCTGAAAAACAAAAACAAAACAAACAGACAAAGAAAAAGAATCTGAAACTAGCTTGGCAGTGGTTGTACGTGCCTTTTATCCCAGCACTTGGGAGGCAGAGGCAAGTGGATCTCTGTGAGTCTGAGGCCAGCCCAGTCTACAAAATGAGTTCCAGGGCAGCCAGAGCTACACAGAGAAACTCTGTCTCAAGAAAAAAAAAAAAAAAAAAGAAAAGAAAAAGAAAAATTAAAACACAAACAAAGAATGTGAAACTATTTGCTGTTATTTTGGCACCTGACTTTACTTACATCTGATGAGAACATTTCATAAAGGAGTGATTGAAATAGTCATGTGTGGATATCAAGGAGATATGTGCATGCTTTTCTAGTTGTTTGACAGAAATATACATCAGAGTAGCTGTGAAAATATACCTGTATCACAGAAAAATGAGTGAGCATACTTAAAATATATTTCTACTAAATATTTTAGGATAATGGATTTTGACAGCTAAAACTTATCAAGCTGCAGAAAAGGGGTCAGTTGAAATTGAATTCTTTCATTAATAAAGGATTAAATTCAATTATTCTAGATTTAAAAAAGGCTAAAGTCAGTTACAGAATCAGTCACGGACATCATCATGCATGATTTAATAAGCTTTCAAATTTGTCTAGTGGCTTTTACAAAAAATCTGCAGTGCACAGTTCCTTAAAAAAATTAAACAAAGGGCTAGAGAGATGACTTCATTGGTTAAGAGCACTGGTTCTTCTTCCAGAGGACTGGGGTACAATTCCCAGCACCCACATGACAACTCACAACTGTTTGTAATTCCAATTCCAGGGGATCTGTCACCCTCACACAGATATGCATGCAGGCAAAACACCAATGTACATAAAATAAAAATAAATCATTACAAATAAACAAATATTTGTTTGCTATTAATGTTTATCACTTTGAAATCACTAATTTCAATATTCTATAGGAAACAATATTAAATACAATTTTCTTTGCATAAGTAAGATTAGAATACTTTTTTATTGAAAATAGACTATTTTCTCACATAATATATCCTGATTATAGCTTCTCCTCCCTCTATTCCAAGTTTATCCCCATATCCCCTCTCCTCTGAATCTACTCCCTTTCTGTCTCTCATTAGAAAAGAACAGGCTTCTAAGAGATAACAACCAAACATGACAAAATAAAATATAAGAAGATGAAGCAAAAATTTTCATACTGAAGTTGGACAAGGCAACCCAACAGAAGGCTAAGAGTCCTAAAAGTAGGCAATAGAGTCAGAGGCCCACTTGTTTCATAGTCAGGAGTCCCATAAAAAATGCTAAGCTAAAAGTTATAATACATATACAGAGGGCTTGATGTAGACCCATGTAGGTCCTGTGCTTGCTGTTTCAGTCTTTGTGAGCTCATATGTGCCTTGCTTAGTTGATTTAGAGGGCCTTATTCTCCTGGTGTTCTCTGTTTTCTCTGACTCTTATATATCTTTCTGCCTCCTCTTCTACAGGATTCCCTGAACTTTGAGGGGAGGGATTTGATGGAAAAAAGGCAATTTAGATTCTCTTTCTGCATAATATCTGACTGTGGGTCTCTGAATCTGTCCCCATCTGATGCTGGGGGAGGCCTCTTTGATGATGACTGGATAATGATGATGACTTTGATGATGTGTATAGCAGTGTATCATTAGAAATCATTTTATTCTTTTTTTAAAAAAAACACCAGTCATTTTTGATTTAACCATGGGCTTTGGACTATTTAGTCTCTGGTTCTTGGTTTCTTGGTTACCCAATGAGTGTCAGGTATGGGTAGTTTCTCATAGAGTGGGCCTTAAGTCAAATCAGACATTGGTTGGCTACTTCCAAAAGTTCTACTCCCACCATTGCCCTAGCATATTTTGAAGGCAGAACAGATTTTAGGTCAAAGGTTTTGTGGCTAGGTTGGTGTTCATATTTCTCTTTTGGTAGACTGCAGAGTACTTTCTAGCACCACAGAGACTAGAATATAGAAGTAATGCTCCATGTAGGCACCAGCTTGAATGTTCCATGTTCAGCAAGTTGTATGGGTTTTGTCTTTGGCAATGGGGCCCTGCTGTCAGTTTGCAGAGAGCAACCTTTTGTATTAGCATGGCTTATTGGGGATTTCTATGAAATCCCCTTGGCCAACAACTCAATTAAATACAACCCAGTCCCTTCATGGAAAACCTTGCCTGGCTACAAGAGATGGCCAGTTGCAACTCCATATCACCCATTACTAGTAGGTAGTCCTCATGAGAATCAACATCATATATTCCAGGAAGTTTCTACTGTACTAGGCTTCCATATCAACCCCCCCCCAAATACATCCCAATTTAAGTTGTCTCTCCCCATACACTCTTCTTCCACCCCTAACTGATCCCTGCCACACCCATCCCCACCAGCCCCCAGTCCACTACTCATAGAATCTATTCTATTTACCTTTCCCAGGGAGATCCATGTGTCCCCACTAGACCTGTCCTCTTTACCTAACCTCCCTGGATCTATGGATTGTAGCTTTATTATCATTTACTTAATGGCTAATATCCACTTATAAGTGAATACATACCACATTTGTCTTTCTGTGTCTGGGTTGTCTCACATAAGATGATTTTTTTTTCTAGTTCTACCATTTGCCTACAAATTTCATGATATCATTTTTTTTTTTTGTGGTTTTTTGAGACAGGGTTTCTCTGTAGCTTTGGAATCTGTCCTGGACTAGCTCTGTAGACCAGGCTGGCCTCAAACTCACAGAGATCTACCTGCCTCTGCCTCCCGAGTGCTGGGATTAAAGGCGTGTGCCACCCCCCCCTCCCCCGTGATATCATTTTTTTTTTTTTTTTTTTTTTAGCAGCTGAGTAATACTCCACATTTTCTTTATCTATTCTTTGGTTGAGGGACATCTAGGTTGTTTCAAGTTTCTGGTTACTATGAATAAGGCCACAATGAACATGGTTGAGCAAGTGTCCTTGTGTCCTTTGGGTGTGTGGCCAAGAATGGTATAGCTGGGTCTTGAGGTAGATTGATTCTCAACTTTCTGAAAAACTGCCGTATTGATTTTCATAGTGGCTATACATGTTTTTTCCCACCAACAATGGAGGAGTTTTTCCCTTGCTTCATATCCTCACCAGCATGAGTTGTCACTTGTGTTATTGATCTTAGCCATTCTGACAGATATAAGATGGAATCTCTTTTTTTGGTCATTTTTTTTTTTCAGAGCTGAGGACTGAACCCAGGGCCTTGTGCTTGCTAGGCAAGCGCTCTACCACTGAGCTAAATCCCCAACCCCAAGACGGAATCTCAAAGATTTGATTTGCATTTCTTTGATGGCTGAGGATGATGAACACTTCCTTAAGTGTGTCTCAGCCCCTTAAAATTCCTCTGTTGAGAATTCTTTTTTAGATCTTTACCACATTTTAAAATTAGATCATTTGTTTTTTAATATCTAGTCCCTTAAGTTCTTTATATATTTTGGATATTAGTGTTCTGTCAGATGTGGAGTTGGTGAAAATCGTTTTTCATTCTGTAGGCTACCATTTTATTCTGTTGATAGTATTCTTTGCTGTGCAGAGCTTTCCAGTTTCATGAAGTCCTATTTATTATTGATCTTAGAGACTATGCTAATCATCTTCTGTTCAGAAAGACTTTTTCTGCGCCAAAGTGTTCAAAGCTATTTTCCACTTTCTCTTCTATTAAGTTCAATGTATCTGGTTTTATGTTGAGTTGAGTTTTGTATGGGACTTGGACTTGAGTTTTGTATGGGCTGTTAAATATATATCTGTTACTTTCTTCTACATCCAGTTTGATCAGAACCATTTGTTGAAGATGCTTTTTTTCCAGTGTGTATTTCTGGCTTCTGTAGGTGCAAATTTCTCTCCTGCCTGCCTGTTCCCAAATTCCCAGCAGCCACTTCCCAAATTACCACACAGAAGCTTATATTAATTATAACTGCCCAGCCACTAGTTTAGGCTTATTCCTGACTAGCTCTTACACTTAAGTTAATCCATAATCCTTTATTTACGTTTAGCCACATGGTTTGGTACCTTTTTGCAGTTTGTCATTCTCATCTTGCTTCTTCTGCATCTGGCTGGCAACTCCTCACTTTGCCCTTCCTCTTCTCAACATTCTCCTAGTCTGTTCATCCCACCTATAGTTCCTGCCTGGCTACTGGTCAATCAGCATTTTATTAAACCAATTTGAGTAACAAATCTTTACAGTGTACAAGAGCATTATCCCACAGCAGGTTTCTTTATAAAAAATCAGGTGTCCATGTGTGTTGAGATTTATATCTGGGTCTTCAATTTGATAGCATTGATCCACATGCCTGTTTTTATGCCAGTCCATCTAGTTTTTATTACTATAAGCTGTACTGTCAGGGATGGTAATTCCTCCAGCAGTTCTCTTATTGTTCAGAATTATTTTAGCTATCCTGAGTTTTTTCTTTTCATATGAACTTGAGAATTGTCCTTTCAAGGTCTGTAAAGAATTGTATTGGGGTTATGATGGGGATTGCATTGAATCTGTAGATTGCTTTTGGTAGTATGGCCATTTTTACTATGTTAATCCTACTGATCCATGAGCATGGGAGAGCTATCTTCTGATATCTTTTTCAATTTCTTTCTTTAGCATCTTAAAGTTTTTTATCATACAGATATTTCACTTGCTTGGTTAGAGTTATCCCAAGATATTTTTATATTATTTGAGGCTAGTGTGAAAGGTGTTGTTTCCCTAATTTCTTTCTCAACCCACTTGTCATTTGTATATAGGAGCGCTACTGACTTTTTAGTTAATCTTGTATCCATCCACTTTACTGAAAGTGTTTATAAGCTGTAGGAGTTCCCTGGAATTTTTAGGGTCGCTTATGTATACTATCACATTATCTGCAAATAATGATACTTTGACTTCTTCCTTTTCAATTTGTATCCCCTTGATCTCCTTCAGTTGTCTTATTGTTCTAGCTAAAACTTCAAGTAATATATTGAATAGATATGGAGAGAGTGGAAAGCCTTGTCTCATTACTGATTTTAGTGGAATTGCTTTGAGTTTCTCTCCATTTAATTATGCTTGCTGTAAATTGCCTTTAGTATGTTGAGGTACACCCTTGTATTCCTAATCTCTCCAGGAGATTATTTTATTATGAAGAGGTGTTGGATTTTGTCAAAGGCTTTTTTTAGCATCTAGTGAGATGATCATGTGGTTTTTTTCTCTTTCAGTTTGTTTATATGGTGAAATACATTTACTGATTTTCATATATTGAACCATCCCTGCCTACTTAATCATGGTGGATGATCTTTTTTTTTATGTGTTTTTACATTCAGTTTGCAAATATTTTACTGAATATTTTTGCACCTATGTCCATAAGGGAAATTGGTCTGTAATTCTGTTTTTTTTATTGAGTCTTTATGTGGTTTGGCTATCAAGGTAACTGCTGTTTCATAAAATGAATTTGACAATGTTGCTTCTGTTTCTATTTTGTGTAATAATTTGAGGAATATTGATGTTAATTCTTCTTTGAATGTCTAGTAGGATTCTATTTTGAAACCATCTTGTCCTGATGGTTTGTTTGTTTGTTTTTTTGTTTTTGGAGACTTTTAATGACTGCATCTATTTCACTAGGGATTATATGTCTATCTGATCTTAATTTAACTTTGGAAAGTGGTACCTATCAAGAAAATATCCATTTCTTGTGGATTTTAAAGTATGTCCTTATAATTTTCTAGAATTCCTAATTGTCTGTTGTTAAGTTCTAATTTCATTTCTGAATTTGTTAATTTGGATATTTTCTCTCTGCCTTTTAGTTAGTTTGGATAAGGATGCTATGGGCCACAGGAAAATATTATAAGAACTCAGCTGGTTATGGCAAAGCCAGTACCTGAAGGGATCAAGGAATTCCTTCAGAGGAAACCAAATCCCAAGGAGCTTTTGGTGTTATTTGGATTTAATAAATTTTATTTAATTTCTTAAGCTCTTGTAACAGTCTAGAAGGCTGAATTTTGTAAGTAAAAAATATTGGGGTGATTTAAGGGCTGGTGGGGGGTCTTATATGTCCAATATTTAAGTTTATAAGAACTCAGCTGGTTATGACAAAGCTACTACCTGAAGGGATCAAAGAATTCCTTCAGAGGAAGCCAAATTCCAAGGAGCTTTTGGTGTTATTTGGCTTGTTGTATATCAGCTGTCTTCTGTTATGAAAGTCATGTGTGCCTTCATAGTTTTTCCAATTGATTTTTCACTAAGAATTGATACAGTGTGGACTGATCACTTTTTGGACATATACATTCAAGGTATTTGGAGAACAGCCTGAGGAAAGGCTTGCTTCCCCCCAGCCCATCCATTTCTCCCCTTTCAGCATTGGAATCAGATATCTTCCTTAGCCACTTTCAAGGACTAACAGAAATAACAGTCCAGACCACCACATGCTAGTCTCCTGATTTAAGGTAAATTCCACAAGGAGACACTGTCTAGATCAGGTGGACCTTAAGTAATAGCTTTACTCATTTTAGCATGGACTCTCCTTTCTTACAACCTTACTAACTTTATAGACCCCTAACGTCTTACCTAACCACTTCTCAGAATGTAGACTGAGCACATAGATCCCCTTTTTATATACTAATCAGTCATTAGCACTCAGTTGACCTCTTCTTTTTACCATTCCCATTTTGGATTATAAAAGAAAGCCTGGTGGTCACTGCCTGAGGAAAATTCTTACATACCTTTATGACCCTGTAGAATTCAAGCCTGGTGAACTTGCTCAACCAGGGGATTGCTATTGCGTGGGTTTATAACTGGACTCCAGAGAGACTTAGGGAGAGTTGAGAGAATACAGAGAATGGAGAAGTAGAAGGGGAGAGAGGAGGATTTTTGAAGAGAGAACTTGAAGATGAGTCAGAGAAGGGACAAGAGAATGGAAGAACTAGATGGGTAAGAACTGGAGAGGAAAGAACTAGATGGGGAAGAACTAGATTGAAGGGTTAAAAGAGAGTACCAGAGGAACAAGATGGAAGATGAGGAAGAGCCAGATGGGGAAGAACAAGATAAGAGAGTAGGAGATGAGAGAGGAGCTGAGATGGGAAGGAACTAGATTGATGAAAACCTAGATGGGGTAGAATTAAGATGAAGGAATTAAGATAGAACTTAGAGGAGACAGCAGATAAATCAGACGAGAAAGGAGCTAGGCATGAGAGCAGAATAGGAAGCTCTGTAGAGAGAGAACTGACACAGAATAATAAAGTGTGTGGACTAAGGAGTTTTGTGTACATAGATTCATTTCTTTTCATCGAAGGTTAATTATCAGCTGGTTGTAGATTCTTCCCAGACCCCGGGAGGGGACTATTGAGGGGCTAGACCCCCAAAGTCCTCGATATAAGGGTTTGCACATCTTGTTGATTTTCTCAAAGAACCAACTCATATATTGTTCTCTTTTATTGATTTCAGCCATCAGTTTGATTAATTTCTGATATCTATTATATAAGCACACATCTTTTGGATGTGCTTACCTCTTTTGTCCTAGACCCTCAGGTGTTTTGTTAAGTTGCCAATATGAGATCTCTCCAATTTTTTTTATGTAGCACTTAGTGCTATAAACTTTCCTCTTAGCACCACTTTCATTGTGTCCTATAAGTTTGGATATGGTGTGTATTCATTTTCATTGAATTCTAGAAAGTCTTTAATTTCTTTATTTCTGTTTGAACCCATTTTTCATTTAGTAGAGAGTGATTCAGTTTCCGTGAATTTGTAAGCTTTCTGTTATTGTTGATATCCAGTTTTAATCCTTGGTAGTTTGATGGATGTAGGCAGTAATTTCCATTTTCATGTATCTGTTGAGACTTGTTTTGTGTCTGAGTATGTGTTCAATTTTGGAGAAAGTTCTGTGAGGTACAGTGAAGAAGGCGTGTTCTTTTGTGTTTGGGTGAAATGTTCTGTAAATATCTGTCAGGTTCATTTGGTTTATAATATAGTTAGCTCCAGTATTCTGTGATAGTTTTTATCTGGATGATCTATCCATTGGTGAGATTGTATTATTGAAGTCTGCCACTATCAGTGTGTGTGGGTCAATATGTAATTTAAGCTATAGTAGTGTTTCTTTTGCAAAAGTGGGTGCCCTTGTGTTTGGGGCATAGATGTTAAGAATTGAAATGTCCTCTTGGTGGAGCTTTCCTTTGATGAATATGTAGTGTTCTTCCCCATCATTTGATTAGTTTTGGTTTGAGGTCTACTTTATTAGATATTTAAATGACTACACCAGCTTGTTTCTTAGGTCCATTTGCTTGGAATATCTTTCTCCAACCCTTTACTCTGAGATAATGTCTTTCCTTGATGATGAGTTATGCTTCTTGGATGCAGCAGAAGGAAGGGAACCTGTTTTCACATACATTTTATTAGTCTGTGTTTTTTAATTGAGGAATTGAGACCATTGATATTGAGAGATAGCAATGACCAATGATTGTTGATTACTGTTATTTTGTTGTTGTTGTTGTTGTGGTGTGTGTGTATATGTGTGTGTGTGTGTGTGTGTGTGTGTGTGTGTGTGTGTGTGAGAGAGAGAGAGAGAGAGAGAGAGAGAGAGAGAGAGAGAGAGAGAGAGAGAGAGTGTTCACTTCCTTTCTTTCGGTTTTGCTGCCTTGAGATTATTTATTCCCTGTGTTATCATGGGTGTAGTTAACCTCCTTGGTTTGCATCTTTCTAGCATCTTCTGTAGGGTTGTATTTGTAGCTAGCTTTAGTTTAAATTTGACTTTATCATGGAATATCTTATTTTTTCTATCCATTGTGATTCAAAGTTTTGTTAGGTATAGTAATCTGGGCTTTCATTGTGATCTCTTAGAGTCTTCCATCTCTTAGAGTGCTTCTTGGATGCAGCAGAATGAGGGATACATACCCTTCTGGATTTTAGAGTTTCCCTTGAGAAGTCTGAATTTATTCCTAATAATACAGAACTAACTTCCATTTTCTCAGGTATTATTATTTTCCTTCTCAGGTCTTTGATGGAGTTGAAGACTAGATAGTTACAGTTGCAATCTTCTCTTATCTTAGCTAGAACATATTAAGAGTTAGAATCTTTAAGATAGGACCGCTATTAGAGTAATCTCAGTTATTTGCCATTTACCTATGATCTGGACATTTCTGGACATTTAGCATGTCTTTCTTGTTTGATGCTATTTTTCTTGGTTATAGTTCCATTTTTGTCTGTTATTACCCTTTGTTTTCCTGGACAATACTTGGTAATCATTCTTGTTGTATATAGTTTGCAATAAGTTTAGAACTTTCTTATTTAGACAAAAATTAAAAATGTAGTAGTATTTGCTCCACCCATGACCTTGGTGGAGGTGGTGCTTCTTGCCATTGTATGTGACCTATTATAAGGGAAGGGAGAAAGGTCATATGCCCCTTCTCCCTGCTGCCTGTGAGGTGGACTTGCTTCTGGTCAGATCAGAGGATGACTTCGGCTGTCTACTCTGTTCTGTATTCATGAGTGCATTTCCTCAATTTATATCTCAACAAATGCCTATTACCCATTAAATAGACTCATGTGGATTGATCTTAATAGAAGTCAGATACAATTTTATTAGTTCTTTATATGTTACTTGCTCTTCATATCTTGCAGCTTTTAATGCTCTTTCTTTGTTCTGCATGGTTAGTGTTTTGATTATTATGCACTGAGAGTACTTTCTTTTCTGGTCCAGTGGTGTTCCATTTGCTTCTCATACCTTAATAGGCATCTCCTTCAGGTTAGGAATTTTTTTTTCTACAATTTTGTTAAAAATAATTTCTGGACCTTTGAGCTGGGATTCTTCTTTTATTCCTATTATTCTTAGGTTTTGTCCTTTCATAGTGTCCCATATTTCCTGAATGCTTTGTGTCAGAAATTGTTTTAGATTTAATATTTTCTTTGACCAATACATCAATTTTTTTTATATCATATCTTCAATGCCTCAGAGTCTGTCTTCCATCTCTTGTACTCTGTGGTTGGAATTTGCCTCTGTAGTTCCTGTTTGAATTCTTAAAATTTTCATTTCTAGAATTCTTTCAGTTTGTGTTTTCTTTGTTGCTTCTATTTCCATTTTCAGGTCTTGAACAATTATTCATTTCCTTCAACCATTTGTTTGTATTTTCTTCCTTTCTTTAAGGGACTTATTTATTTGCTTTAATTGTTTGTGTTTTCCTGGATTTCTTTAAGGGATTTATCTATTTCTTCTTTAAGAACCTTTATTATCATCATAGAGTTGGTTTTATGGGGAGCCCCAAAACATCTTGACTACATAGCTACCATGACAGGTTTAGAGGCCCAGACACAGCTTCTGGCAGGCAACACCTGGACCCAGGAAGAGCCATCAGCTGACCCCACCCAGTGGGGCCTGCATCTGAGAGGAAATACCTGACATTCTAAACATTCTCTATATTCCTAGACAAATGTCAGCCAATCAGGGTCCTGAACGCTGGAAATCCCCTCACCCCAACCTCTGTTATGGTAAAAATCCCGCTCTGCCTGGGCTCAGGGCTCTCTGCTCTCACCACTGCATAAGACAGATGGAGAGACCAAGCTCAGAGCTTGAAAAATAAAGGCTCTTTGCTTTTACATACAGGATTTGGTCTCTCTGGTGGTCTTTTAAGGGTCCCTGCGATTTGGGCAAAACATTTGGGTGCCCATCTGGGATCTCCCAAGCCCACCAGCACCACCGCCCATAGAGCCGGAAGTTGGGTGGTAAGTGTCTATCTGTCATGTTTGTCTGTGTTCAATATAATTTCTGTTCCATGCCTAAGTTGATGATTGTGATCAGGAACAGTTAAGTGGCAGATGTGCCCCAGGACTGTGATCACAAGGGGCTGAAAGATGTTTCAGACCTCATTAGTGGGGATGGAGAACCTCACATCTTTAGTGGACCGCACATCTGTTTGTCTGTAGTGGGGTGAAACCCCCCACATCTGTTTGATTGAGGATCCGTAATAGGGTAGAGAACCCCACATCTATTTGTGGTCAGCTGACACTATTTCCCTGGGAAAATTGTTTGTCTTTTGTTGGAATGTCCTGCCTATGTGAATGTATGAATGTGTGAGAAATGTGGCCACAATGTGCATGTTTTATGCCTAGGCTTATGTGTGCATTGTGACTCCTGGGCTGGATGGCCAGCCGAAGGGACTTGGGGGGGGTCCCTTTGGTTGAACTGGGACAGACTAACAGTACTCCCCCATTGCTTCCTTGCTCTCTGACCAGAGAGTGGGCAGTGGGGGTGGGGGAAGAACACACTGCAACAAGTCAGGTGGGCAGTGGCTGTGGTGGCTCAAGTGTTACTGCAGGGACACAGGGTACCACTGAGTGGCCAGATGCTAGACGGTCCATGAGCACCATGGGTCCAGGACATGTGGCAGTTTGGGTCCAGGTCTCTGCTCTCCCAGGAAGCCATGGCATGTGGCCCAGTGGCTGCTGTGGGGACTAGGCATGGTTGGGTGCTAGGGTGGGCCATGAGCACCTTGCCCTGAGGCAGGTTTGGGGCCCTGCACAAAGGGAGCCTGGGGATGGTGCAGTGCAGAGCAGATGGGACATCAAGTAGCTCCAAGTGCACCTGACACTCCCCCTCTGGGGTCACAGCCTGGGAGGGGCCTGGCTGGGGCATGGAATTCCTTCTAGTCTGCCACTCTCATACACTTGAAAATCTGGGGTTGACAGCAATCTTCTGTTCCCATGCTGCATTCAGTCTCCCATGCTGATGGGTGGGGCTTCCAAGACCTGCTCTGGGGTTAAACCTGACCAAGTCTTAGGTCCAAGAGTGGAATGGAATGTCACTGCCTATGGTTGTGACACTGCATATGCTAAACTATGGTGGCTATGTTTTAATGCTATAAGCCAGGGCTGCCTTGATCATTCAGATACAATAGTTTCTTCATGTTGGTGTAGTGCGGATGCAAATTTAGAGTTATTCTTTTTATGGTATATGCATGTATTTCTGTTCTTGTTTAAAATATTGTAGATTTACAATATATTCTAGACTACTGAGGGAAATCACAAGAAAGACTTTGGTAAGAGTTTCTGTGTTTAAAACAGAAAGAGAGAAATTTGTCTGAAGTAAATGTATGAATGGACTGAGGGTAAATGGAAGGTTGTAAAAAATCAGAGAGGGGATATGAACTATGGTTGTTACAGTTTCTTGTACCTGCAAATACTGAATTTAAAAGTTAATTCTGGTTGGTTTTCATTTTAAAATTAGCTGATGATTCTGCAAACTGCTTATGTATATGGATGTATATGTGAATATGAACAAGTATGTGACTTGGGTTTAACTATACATATGAATGTAAGCTATATATACGTAAGTATATATGTATATGCAACTTGGATCCAACTGTGCATATGTGTGCAAGTATTTATTGTTTAGAAAAATACGTTTTAAACAGCAACTCTGTGGCTTTCTTCCATTTTGGCTGGTGACCTCATAGACAACCATGTGGCTGGGAGCCATCTTTTACTAACATTATAAAGATCCATTCAGGTTAACAAAAGCTAACTTAGAGATTTACACCTAAGTACTTATTGTTCAACAGCAAGCTTCTAGAGAACTTAAACAGATGGTAACATGTGTTTGATAAAGTATTTGATAAATATTAAAGCAGCACTTCAATGCTTTTATACATAAGAATGTACCTTGTTCTGGCAGCTAAACTTTGTAATTTAAGAGTCAACCAGGTGATAGTCACCAGAAGCACCAGCCACAATGAAATGGAGCAGTCTGAGATCTAGAAGACAGGCTATGTATATGCTGCCAAGGGTAGGGCCAAAGAAATGATCCAAGCCTCTAAGTAAAAGAACCAAAAGGATTGTAGATGAATTTCAGATATTGAACTTTGGGATTGTTTGCACTCTGGAGCTTGGTTTTACTTTATACAGATTGTGGTTATGTCATGTTTTCTCCCTCTTAAAGTAAAAGAAGTTACTTTATTGTTGATATTGCAGAAAGACATTTGAGAGATCTTAAGCTTTTTAAGAACATTTTTTTTAATTTTATATAAGAGATTTTCTAGTCATTTTACATATCAGCCATGGATTCTCCTGTCCTCCCTCCTCCCACCCCCAGGTTTTCCCCCCATCTACCCCCCATTCCCACCTCCTCCAAGGCAAGATCTCTCCCTAGGGAGTCAGCAGAGCCTGGTACATTCAGTTGAGGCAGGTCCAATCTTCTCCTCCCTGCACCAAGGCTGAGCAAAGTGTCTCAGCATAGACCTTAGGTTCCAAAAAGCCAGCTCATGCACCAAGGATGGGTCCTGGTCCCACTGCTTGGGGGCCTCCTAAACAGTTCAAGCTAATCAACTATCTCATTTATCCAGAGGGCCTAGTCCAGTTCCATGGGGGCTCCTGAGCTATTGGTTCACAGTTCATGTGTTTCCACTAGTTTGGCTATTGATCCCTGTGCTTTTTTCAATCATGGTCTCGATATCTCTTGCTCATATAATCCCTCCTCTCTTGTCAATTGGACTCCCGGAGCTCCACCTGGGGCTTGGCAGTGGATCTGTGCATCTGCTTCCATCAGTCACTGGCTGAGTGTTCTATCATGACAGTTAGGGTGTTCAGCCATCCAGTCACCAGAGTAGGTCAGCTCAGGCACTCTCTTGACCATTGCCAGTAGTCTATAGTTTAGTCATCTTTGTGGATTTCTGGGGACCTCTCTAACACTCTGCTTTTTCCTATCTCTTTCCTTGTTCTCCCATTCTGTTCATGATCCAGCTAGGACCTCCCATTCCCCTAAGCTCTCTTTCCCCCAACCCTTGCCCTCCATTACCCTCCCTCATCCCCAGTTTGCTCATGTACCTCTCATCCATTTCTCTGTCACTGGGGGAATCCCTATGTCTTTCCTAGGGTCCTCTTTACTAGCTAGCCTCCGTGGAGCTGTGGGTTGCAGTCTGGTTATCTTTTGCTTTACATCTAGTATCTACTTATGAGTGAGTACATACCATGTTTGTCTTTCTGAGTCTGGGTTACCTCACACAGGAGGATATTTTCTAGTTCCATCCATTTGCCTGCAAACCTCATGATGTCATTGTTTTTCTCTGCTGAGTTATACTCCATTGTGTATACGTACCACATTTTCTGTATCCATTCTTCAGTTGAAGGACATCTAGGTTGTTTCCAGGTTCTGGCTATTACAAATAATGCTGCTGTGAACATAGTTGAGCTTGTGTCCTTGTGGTATGATTGAGCATTCCTTGGGTATATGCACAAGAGTGGTATAGCTGGGTCTTGAGGGAGATTGATACCCAATTCTCTAAGAAAGCGCCATATTGTTTTCCAAAGTGGCTGTACAAGTTTGCATTCCCACCAACAGTGGAGGAGTGTTCCCTTGCTCCACATCCTCTCCAATATAAGCTGTCTTCAGTGGTTTTGATCTTAGCCATTCTGACAGGTGTAAGATGGTATTTTAGAGTTGTTTTGATTTGCATTTCCCTAATGATTAAGGATGTTGAGCAATTCCTTAAATGCCTTTCAGCCATTTGAGCTGCTTCTGCTGAGAATTTTCTGTTTAGCTTTATAGCCCATTTTTTTAAATTAGACTGTTAGGTATTTTGATGACTAATTTCTTGAGTTCTCTTTATGTTTTCTGGATATCAACCCTCTGTCAGATGTGGTGTTGGTGAAGATCTTTTCCCATTCTGTAGGCTGTCATTTTGTCTTATTGACCATGTCCTTTGCCCTACAAAAGCATCTCAGTTTCAAGAGGTCCCATTTATTAATTGTTTCTCTCAGTGTCTGTGCTACTGGTCTTATATTTAGGAAGTGATCTCCAGTGCCAATGCATTCAAGACTACTCCCTACTTTCTCTTCTGTCAGGTTCAGAGTAATTGGATTTATGTTGAGGTCTTTGATCCACTTGGACTTAAGTTTTGTGCATGGTGACAGATATGGATCTATTTGCAGTCTTCTACATGTTAACATCCAGTTATGCCAGCACCATTTGTTGAAGATGCTTTCTTTTTTCCATGGTACAGTTTTGGACTCTTTGTAAAAAAATTAGGTGTTCAGACGTGTGCAGATTAATGTCAGGGTCTTCAGTTTGGTTCCATTGGTCCCCATGTCAGTTTTTATGCCAGTACTAAGCTGGTTTTTTTTTTTTGTTGTTTGTTTGTTTTTATTACTGTAGCTCTATAGTAGAACTTGAAGTCAGGGATCATGATGTCTTCAGAGGTTGCTTTATTGTACAGGATTCTTTTAGCTATCCTGGGTTTTTTGTTTTTCTGTATGAAATTGAGTATTGTTCTTTCCAGGTCTGTGAAGAATTGTGTTGGGATTTTGATGGGAATTTCATTGAATCTGTAGATTGCTTTTGGTAAGATTGCCATTTTTACTATGTTAATCCTACCTACACATGAGCATGGGAGATCTTTCCATTTTATGATATCTTCTTCAATTTCTTTCTTCAAGGATGTAAAGTTCTTGTCATATAAGGTCCTTCACTTGCTTAGTTACCCCAAGGTAGTTTATATTATTCATGGCTATTATAAAGGGTGATGTTTCTCTGATTTCTTTCTCAGCCAATTTGTCATTTGTATATAGATTTTTTTGAGTTAATCTTGTATCCTGCCACATTACTGAAGGTGTTTATCAGCTGTATGAGTTCCTTGGTCAAATTTTTGGGGTCACTTATGTATACTATCATGTCATCTGCAAATAGTGAAAGCTTGACTTCTTCCTTTCCAATTTGTATCCCCTTGATTTCCTTTTGTTGTGTTCTAGCTAGAACTTCAAGTACTATATTGAATAAGTATGGGAGAGTGGACAGTCTTGTCTTGTTCCTGATTTTAGTGGAATCGCTTTGAGTTTCTCTCCATTTACTTTGATGTTGGCTGTTGGCTTGCTGTAAATTGCCTTTATTATGTTTAAGTATGTTCCCTGTATTCCTGATCTCTCCAAGATCTTTAACATGAAAGGGTGTTGGATTTTGTCAAAGGCCTTTTCAGCATCTAATGAGATGATCATGTGTTTTTTTCCCCTTTCAGTTTGTTTGTATGGTGTATTACATTGACAGACTTTCATATGTTGAACCATCCCCGGGATGAAGCCTAATTGGGCATGGTGGATAATTGTTTTGATGTGCTCTTGGAGTTTGTTTGCCAGTATTTTATTGAGTATTTTTTACATCAATATTCATGAGGGAGATTGGTCTGTAATTCACTTTCTTTGTTGCATCTTTGTTTGGCTTGGGAATCAGAGTAATTGTAGCCTCATAGAAGGAGTTTGGTAATGTTCCTTCTGTTTCTATTGTGTGGAACAATTTAAAGAGTATTGATATTATCTCTTCTGCTGAAACCATCTGGTCCTGGGCTTTTTTTTGGTTGGGAGACTTTTAATGACCATTTCTATTTCCTTAAGGGTTATTGGTCTATTTAAATAGTTTATCTGGTCTTGATTTAACTTTGGTATGTGGTACCTATCCAGAAAATTATCCCTTTCTTTTAGATTTTCCAGTTTTGTGGAGTACAGGTTTTTGAAGTATGACCTGATGATTCCTCATTGCTATGTCTCCCTTTTCATTTCTGATTTTGTTAATTTGGATGCTCTCTCTCTGCCTTTTGATTATTTTGGATAAGAGCTTGTCTATTTTGTTGATTTTCTCAAAGAACCAACTCTTTGTTTCATTGATTCTTTGCTTGATCAGTCGCAGTCACTGACCCCCTTTTTGTGCTCCTGTCTTGGATGGAGATTCTGCCTCCCACCTCCTTGAAAAAGCCAAAAGCTACTTGTTGACAGAGGTCTCCTCCTTAAGAGAGAACCTTCAACAAAAAACGGGAACACTTACAGCTAATTAAAGAACTCTGAGAGGTGGATTCGGAATTAAGTGCCCTTTCCCTGGGGGAAACTTCCCATGCATGTCCCCCTCTGCCAAACTCTGATCCAAAAATAAAATCTAAAAATGTTTAAAGACAAAGGGACCCTATTCACTTTTCTGGTCACCTGTAGCAGTGCTGAACCTGCCCAAGATTCCAAGAATACCCCAGCACCTTCTGCCCCTCAGACAACAGGGGAAGAACAAGTTGACTCCCACCAAGAGAATTCTGAGCTCTAGGAAGCTCAGTCTGAAGGCTCAGCCTCAGACACAGACAAAATGGAGGAACAAAATACCCAAAAATATAGATGCCTCAGCCTAAAGCATCTAAAAGAGCTCAAAGCAGAGGTCACAAGTTCCGGCCCTACAGCCCCCTATATTCTAGCCCTTTTAGAGAGCTTGAGCGATTGTTGGCTTACCCCTAATGAATGGTATGTCCTGGCTCGAGCTGCACTTACAGGCGGAGATTATGTCTTATGGAAAACTGATTCTGTTGAAAATTGTAGGGAGATGGCCCAACGCAATGCTGAAAAAAAAAAATCCTCCAAAAAATGGACCCTCAAAAAACTCCTAGGTCATAGTCCCTATGAAAAAAATGAAACCCAAGCTCACTACGCCCCTGGCCTTTTAACACAGATTCAGCATGCAAGACTTAAAGCCTGGAAACACCTGCCCCCAAAAGGGTCCATTACCACCTCCCTGGCTAAAATTAGACAAGGACCAGATGAGCCTTACAGTGATTTTATCAGCTGCCTCAGTGATGCCGCTGATTGGCTCTTAGGCGGTGGTGAAAGTGAAAGTGCCTTTGTAAAACATCTGGCCTTCGAGAACGCCAGCCCCACCTGTCAGGCTGCCTTTCGCCCACACCGTGCTAGGTCAGACATCTCTGATTACATAAGGCTATGCTCTGGGGTTGGTGCTGCCAATGCCATGGGCCTTGCCGTTGGTGCTGCCCTTTGCGAGGCCAACAGGGATAGCCATTCCAAGGCCTGTTTTAATTGTAAACAACTGGGCCTGCTGTGGGATGGTCTGTATGTCAAATGTGTTGCTGATTGGTCAATAAATAAATCACTGATTGGCCAGTGGCCAGGCAGGAAGTATAGGCGGGACTAACAGAGAGGAGAATTGAGAGAACAGGAAGCTGGGTGAGAGAGACACTGCCAGGCGCCATCAGGACAAGGAAGATGTAAAGTACCGGTAAGCCACAAGCCATGTGGCAAGGTATAGATTTATAGAAATGGATTAATTTAAGCTGTAAGAACAGTTAGCAAGAAGCCTGCCATGGCCATACAGTTTATAACCAATATAAGTCTCTGTGTTTACTTTGTCGGGTCTGAGCGGCTGTGGGTCTGGCAGGTGAGAGAGATTTGTCCTGAGGTGGGCCAGGCAGGAAAACTCTAGCTACATGGGCCATTTCTCCAGGGAATGTACAGCAACTAGAGCCAAGTGCCCTCCCCCCACTAGTCTGTGCCCATGCTGTCATAGGGGAAACACTGGGCTTCTGAATGCTGGTCAAAAACGGATGTGCAGGGCCAGCCCCTGCCTCCCAAGCAACAGGGAAACTTTCAGAGCCGCCAGCCCCTAGCCCCTACCCAGAAGACAAGCCCGGGGGGCTATCAGGTTTGTCCCCGCCCCCCAGCTGCACCCTCTCCCCGACCCATACAATCCATCTCAGACCTCTGGCAGGCTACAGCAGGGAGTGCAGGGCTTGACCTCTGTTCCTCCACCCAATCAATATTAACCCCTGAAATGGGGACCCAACTCCTTAACACAGGTGTGTACGGGCCCCTGCCGCAGGACACCGTTGGTCTCATTATTGGCAGAGCCAGCTCCTCCCTCCAAGGGATTCAAGTTTTTCTGGGGGTCATTGACAATGATTACACAGGAGAAATAAAGATTCTTGCCTCCTCGGGCTCTGGCACTGTCTCTCTCCAGCCAGGAACCCTCATTGTTCAGCTGCTGCTGCTCCCCCTCCAACAATTTAATGCCAGGTACAAAAAATTTGCTTGACAGGATGCCGGTTCAGGCTCCTCCAAGGCTTATTTGATACATCAGGTCTCCCTGGAGCGGCCTTTACTTACTCTGAAATTAAATGGAAAGTCTTTCCAGGGTATCTTAGACACTAGCGCTGATGCCACAGTCATTTCAGAAAAAGATTGGCCCACCTCGTGGCCTCTCACCCCATCCTTGACCCACCTTAAAGGTATTGGCCAAACCTCCAACCCTCAACAGAGCTCTCAGGTTCTCAGATGGACTGACGAAGAGGGTAACTCTGGGACTGTTTTGTCCTATGTTGTTCCAGGCTTGCCTGTCAACCTCTGGGGTTGAGAAATCCTTGCCCAAATGAATGTCATCATGTGTAGCCCCAATGAGGTCATCACCCATCAAATGCTTAAACAAGGCTACTTTCCTGGCAAAGAACTAGGAAAACATTCACAGGGGATTAAGACTCCTATTTCCATCACCCTAAAAAATGATAGAGCAGGACTGGGTTCCATGTTGGAACCAGACCCATCACCCTTTCAAAATTTACATTAATGGCCATTGACATTCCTGTACCTCACGCGGATAAAATCACTTGAAAATCCAATGATCCCGTGTAGATTGATCAATGGCTTTTAACTGGTGATAAGATCACAGCTGCCTTAGTGTTAGTGCAGGAACAATTTGCCGTGGGTCATAGTGAACCTACCAGTTCTCCATGGAATACTCCCATCTTCGTTATAAAGAAAAGGTCTGTAAAATGGAGGCTATTACAAGATCTTAGAGCCATAAATAAGACTATGCTTCCTATGGGGGCTTTGCAGCCTGGCCTGCCCTCCCCAGTAGCCGTCCCTGCAGGTACCATAAAATAGTTATTGACTTAAAAGATTGTTTCTTTACCATCCCTTTACATCTGGGGGATAAACAGCACTTCGCCTTTAGCATACCTAGGATTAATTTTCAGGGCCCTATGCCCTGTTTTCAGTGGAAGGTCCTGCCACAGGAAATGGCCAGTAACCCCACGCCTGTCAAAAATATGTAGCTCAGGCCGTTGATCCCCTCAGAGTCAGATGGCCCCATATTTATATCATTTATTACATGGATGATATCTTGCTGGCAGGTGCAGATAACACTCAGATCCTTCAATGCTATCAGGAATTGTCCCATTATCTCTCACTTTGGGGACTGCAGACAGCCCCTGATAAAGTTCAGTTGGCCGATCCTTATCTCTATTTGGGGTTTGAGTTTTTTCAACAAAAAGTCCTGACACCAAATGTCCAGCTAAGAACTTCTTACCTTCAGACCCTAAATGATTTCCAAAAACTGTTAGGGAATATCCAATGGCTCAGACCCTATTTAAAACTTACCTCGGAAGAATTGACTCCCCTCTTTGATATCCTAAAAGGCAGTCCTGATCCCTTGTCTGTCAGAAAGCTAACACCAACAGCAGAAACTGCCTGTACCTTAGTAAATAAAGCCATTCGAGATCAAACAGCCTTCTGCATTTCCTACTCTGAACCCTTGCTGTATGCCGTGTTTGCCACACCCTATACCCCTACTGGAGTGTTTCGGCAAAAAGTCTTTAGCCACAAGGGGCAACAACATAACCCCATGCTTTGGGTGCATTTGCCGAACTCTCCTACCAAGGTTCTGGCCCCTTATCCATCCCTGGTGGCTAGGCTAATAGTTAAAGGGAGAGAATTGAGTCACCAATATTTTGGAAAGGATCCCGACTCCCTGATTGTTCCTTATACCCAGGAGCAACTGGATTGGTTATTACAAACTACAGATGAATGGCCCATTGCCTGTTCCTCGTTCCTTGGAACAGTTGATAACCATTACCCTGCTAATCCCCTGCTACAGTTCGAAAGGATTCACCCTTTTGTCTTTCCCAATATAATGTCCCCCCAGCCCTTGAATGAGGCATCCTTGGTTTTTACAGATGGCTCAGCCAACAGGACTGCCACCTATGTCATAGATGGCAAAGTGACCTCTTGCCCTTCCTCCTACTCCTCTGCACAGCTTGTAGAACTCTACGCGGTTATACAGGTGTTTCAATTATTAAGTTCCAAACCTTTTAATTTGTATACAGACAGTGCCTATGTAGCCCATTCTGTCCCCCTACTGGAGACAGTCCCCTTTATTAAGCCTTCCACCAATACAGCCCCACTTTTCCTCCAGCTTCGGTCATTGATTTCTGCCAGACAACACCCTTTTTCATTGGACACCTTCGAGCCCACCTAAAACGACCTGGCCCTTTGGCTGAGGGAAATGCTTTGGCTGATGCAGCTACTCAGCTGGCCTTCCCAGTCCTTGTAGGTTCCCTTTCTCAGGCCGCCCAGGCACATTCTCTTCATCACTTTAAATGCCCATTCCCTTTGCCTGCTTTTTAAAATCACCTGAGAACAGACTCGTGAGATTGTAAAGGGCTGTCCCGACTGCGCTATATCCTGACCTTTTCCACATCTGGGGGTTAATCCTAGCGGCTTAATCCCTAATGAGATTTGGCAAATGGATGTTACTCATCTAACTGAGTTTGGTAAGCTTAAGTATATATATGTCACGATTGATACATTCAGTGCCTTTATCTTTGCCTCACTCCAAGCTGGAGAGGCCTCCAAAAATGTCATTTCCCATGTTCTCCAATGTCTCTCTGTATTAGGAAAACCTAAGTCATAAAAACTGATAATGGCCTAGGATATACCGGAAAAAATTTCAGTCCTTTTGCCAGCGGCTCCAAATTAAACATGTCACTGGCATTCCATATAACCCTCAAGGACAGGGCATTGTGGAGCGGGCCCACCAAACACTTAAAATCACTTAACAGAATCTCAAAAGGGGAGACCTTTATGTCATTAAGGGCAGCCCCAGGAACCTTCTTAATCATGCCTTATTTGTCCTTAATTTCCTCAACCTGGATAAAAATGGCAAAACCGCTGCTGATTGCCTATGGCATCCCAGTACACATAGAGGCATGCTATAGTAATGTGGAAGGATCCATTGACCTCTCAATGGAAAGGACCCGACCCAGTTCTCACTTGGGTTGGGGATCTGCTTGTATTTATGATGACCAAGAAGGGGTGCCCAGATGGCTCCCAGAATGACTCCTAAAGCAAGTCAACACTATTCAGTCACCCAGGGAAAAGGATAGACCCTGAGGTCATTCCCCTTTCCTTCTCCTTTTTTTATAGATGCTGATGAAGAAAAAACTGGGAGAATCTCCCTGGATACTCTGGATCTTGCTGCTACCTGTACTTTCTTATCAGGACCAGAGACTGGTCTCCACATCCTCGTTTGCATGGCACTTTTATTTGACTGAAAATTATACTGATTATGCTAAGACACAGACCTTTGGCCACTTGTTGGCTACCGCTGACTGTCCCTTGCAGGGATGCCAGAATCCCATTTTACTGATTTCCATAGAATCCCCTGCAAGGTGGCCCCTGCTATTTGTTTTTTTTTTGTATGATCAGACTGTCCACAATTGCAAAATTTATTGGAGGGAGGAAAGCACAGGATGCCCCTATTCTTACTGCAAAATTCATGATGCCATTTCTCCCGCTCAGGGACAGGTAATTGGGAGAGAATGGAATGGCCCTAAATTTTGTAAGACATCTACAGGATATTCCCTAGTGGTTTGGGACCTGTGGGACTTGAGATGGACTAGTCCAGTTGAAGGAGCCATGTACATGACTTGAATGGCCAGATGGCCTAGCTCCAGACTCTACATTTGGCACTCTTATGTACAAGTACAGTCTACTGTCCATCAAAATATCCTTATACAGGAAAAAAAATTTAATGACACAACTATCATCCCTCTCCTCTCCATTTTTTTGGCTTTCCCTCCTCCAAGAAGGCATTATGTTTGCCAATGTTACTGGTATTGGGAATCTGTCATAGTGCTTCCTATGTGCGGCCCTGGGGCATCCTCCCCTAATAGCAGTGCCCCTGCTATGGGTCCTTAATTGCACCATCACTGATAATTCCCATGGCTTCCACCGCATCCCTGAAGTACCCTTGTTTCTTGACCCAGGCCACTCCAAGTTTGATTTTTTGCTTTTCCAATGTTTCTCTTCCCTCTTGCAACCAGACCGTATTACCCTGTCATCCTTTTGCTCCCCCTGGGTTTTTCTTTTGGTGCAATGGCACTCTATCAAAAAATTTAATCATCCCTATCCCACAGGACATGTTCTGCCTACCTGTACTTCTCTGGTCTCTGCAGGCTTGCCGGGAGGAGCCCTGGGTCACTCCCTCATAACAACAGCTCACCTATCCAAACAACTTCAGGTAGCAATTGAAGCTCCTGCGGCTTCCTTGTCCTCCCTTCAGAGGCAGCTAACCTCTCTTGCACAGGTTGCCCTACAAAACTGATGGGCCTTGGACCTGCTGACAGCAGAAAAGTGTGGGACATGCCTTTTTTTGAGGGAAGAATGTTGTTATTATATTAATGAGTCTGGGTAGAAACCCAGATAAATAAGCTACATAAACTTAGCCTAGAACTACATCAGCAGTGATTCTCTGCTGCTGCAGATGACTGGTGGAGATCATCCATGTTCTCCTTTTGATTTCTATCATAGGACCATTAGTCAGCATTTTGTTATTCGTAACTTTGGGTCCCTTTGTTGGCAGGCTAACCCGATTCATCAAAAAACAAACAGACTCCCTGGCATCCAAACCTATACAGGTCCATTACCATCAGCTTGATCTTGCTGATCAAGGCCACACAGAGCCTTTGGGTGATGACTGTCCTTCGGGAAGTGCATGAAAACCCAGAAACATGCAAGCTTGCCCCACTTGGGAAGAGCTTGGGTACCAAGGAAGGTACGAGGTCAATGGCACTGCAGGGGGAGGACCAAGCTTTCTGCCTCTGGGTCCCCTAGGAATATCCCTGATTGCATAGGGGTTAGTGTCTAAGGATGAAAATACATCCAGGGTCCCTCCTCCAGAAAAAGACACCTATAATAAACCGGGGGGGGGGGATCAGGGCAATGTTTCTCCTTCTTGGTTAATGCTCATTGCTGCCAGGTGAATTTGTACTGTCACCTTGGACCTACATAAATAATTAAAAGGGAGGAGTGTAGCTGAGTTTTCCTGCCTGGCCCACAGTCAGGACAAATCTCTGTCACCTGCCAGTCCCACAGCCACTCAGACCCAACCAAGTAAACACAGAGACTTATATTGCTTACAAACTGTATGGCCCTAGCAGGCTTCTTGCTAACTGTTCTTATATCTTAAATTAATCCATTTCTGTAAATATATACCTTGCCACATGGCTCGTGGCTTAACAGCATCTTCACATGCTACTTGTCATGGCGCGGCTGGCAGTGTGTCTCTGACTCAGCCTTCTACTTCCCAGAATTCTTCTCCTCCTTGTCCAGCCTATACTTCCTCCTGCCTGACTACTGGCCAATCAGTGTTTTATTTACTAACCAATCAGAGCAAAACATTTGCCATACAGAACACCCCACGGCAGAGAAGATGACAGGAGCCATAAGCTTAAGCAACCCTTGACACACATGCTGCTATATTTGGGCTTCTCTCCTCTTTTCTTAGATCTAGGCCTTGCTTAAGTCTCCATAGCACCAGAACCTCACAAATACCAGAACCTCTTCTCAGATATTAGGTGAACAAGCTGCAGTTAAGCAATTAGGAAGATAGACAAGAGTAGATAGATAACCCCCAGAGCAACATTCCCTGCTGGCCAAACAGCCCACAGTTAAATACCTTCCTACTTGCATCCCCCATAATTAAGTCCCTTTCTGCTTGCAACCCCCTTTGCCTACCTATATATGCCTTAAGAGAAAAAATAAAAATTTGAAGCTTGATCAGACATCCTGTCTTGCTCTCATTCTTTGTGTCTCTTGTCCCTCTCATTCACTGGCCCTGTTGAGGACCCCACTGTTGAGGACCCCACTGGCCGGGGCATTCATTGATCTCTAGGAAGTCTTTAATTTCTTTCTTTATATCTTCCTTGACCAATTAGTGAATCAGTTGAGCATTATTCAGTTTCCACGAGAGTGTAGGCTTTCTGTGATTTTTGTTGTTGAAATCTAACTTTAAATCATGGTGGTCTGATAGAATGTAGGAGGTTATTCCAATTTTTTTTGTATCTGTTGAGATTTGCTTTGTCACTGAGTATGTGGTCAATTATAGAGAAGATTCCATGGTGTGCTGAGAAAAAGGTATATTCTTTTTTGTTAGGATGGAATGTTCTGCAGATATCCATTAAATCCATTTGAGTCATAACATCAGTTAAGTCCCTTATTTCTCTGTTAAGTTTCAATTTGGCAGATCTGTCCAGTGGTGAGAGTGGGGTGTTGAAGTCTCCCACTATTAATGTGTGAGGTTTTATGTGTGATTTAAGCTTTAGTATTTTTTTTTAACATATGTGGGTACCCTTGTGTTTGGGGCATAAATGTTCAGAATTGAAACTTCATCTTGGTGAATATTTCTTGTGATGAGTTAGTAATGTCCTTCTTGATCTATTTCAGTTTATTTTAGTTTGAACTCTATTTTGTTGGATATTAGGATAGCTACATAAGCTTGCTTCTTAAGACCATTTGATTGGAAAGACTTTTCCCAGCCTTTTAATCTGAGGTAGTGTGTATCTTTTAAATTGAGGTGTGTTTCTTATATGCTGCAGAAAGATGGGTCCTGCTTTCATATCCATTCTGTTAGCCTGTGTCTTTTTATAGGTGAATTGAGTCCATTGATATTAAGGGATATTAATGACCAGTGATTGTTAGTTCCTATTTATCTTTTGGTGGTAGTGTGTGTGTACTTCTCTTCTTTAGGGTTTACTGCTGTGGGGTTATCTATTGTCTGTGTTTTCATGGGAGTATCTGACTTCCCATTACATTACATCTGTCCAGGTCCTTCTGGCTTTCAAAGTCTCCATTGAGAAATTGGGTATTATTCTAATAAGTTTGCCTTTATAAATCACTTGGCCTTTTCCCTTTGCTGCTCTTAATAGTCTCTCTTTATTTTGTTGGTTTAGTTGTTTAATTATTATGTGGCAAAGGTACTTTTTTGGGGGTCTAGTCTGTTTGGTATTCTATAGTTTTTTTTTTGTGTCTTCATAGATATTTCCTTCTTTAAGTTGGGTAAGTTTTCTTCTATGATCTTGTTGAATATATTTTCTGTGCCTTTGAGTTGGTATTCTCCTTCTTCTATCCATATTATTCTTAGGTTTGGTCTTTTCATGGTGTCCCAGATTTCTTGGACATTTTGTGTCATGGCTTTTTTGGCTTTGGTATTTTCTTTGACTGATGAATCTATTTCCTCTATTGTATCCTCTACACCAGAGATTCTCTCTTCCATCTCTTGTAGTCTGCTGGTTATGCTTGCATCTGTGTTTCCTGGTCATTTACTCAGATTTTCTATTTCCAGCATTCCCTCTGTTTGTGTCTTCTTCATTGTTTCTATTTCCCTTTTCAGGTCTTGAACTGTTTCCCTCACCTGTTTAATTGCTTTTTCATAGTTTTCTTTAAGGAATTTATTGATTTCTTCCAATTTTTTATTTGTCTTTTACTCTATTTCTTTATAGATTTCTTCCATTTTTTGTTTGTCTTTTTCTCAATTTCTTTATTGATTTCTTCCACTTTTTTGTTTGTCTTTTCCTCAATTTTATTTTTCATTTTTTCTTGAAAGGCCTCTTAGCAGGACATCGGGGAATTGATTGCACCCTTTTTTGTCTAGATAAAGTAAGATCAATCTTTCCCATGTCCCTTTTCCACAAGAAAAACTCTGCCTTATGGGTCTGATGGCCAAAGAAGTTGATGCTGTTCAGATACTTGTGCCTCCAATGTTATGCTATGGAGACCTGGATATAGACTGGTCCCTGTCATTTATAGAGTTGGAAGCTGCTTTGTCTGCACTTAGATATAATTTATCCTTCTCAGATCTCCGATAGTACTGATGGCTAGGCTAGCTATAACTTTGTCAGCTTGGTAGCATCAGACAACCAGATCCTTCCACATGGCTATAGCCAGCTTATTAGCTCATTTTTAAGAAAATGTTCCAAGATATAAAAGTTTAAATAAGTCATAAAGATTTATATATGGGTCTAAAAAAGGGTCTTACAAGCTTTGAGGCTCTCCAAAATGATTTAGATTATGAGAAATGTTTTAGATTGCCCTCCCATTCCATGATATAACAGTTCAGAGCTTAACATTTAATAGATTTCTGATAAGCTGGTAGAGAAATGACTACTTATTTTTCAGTCACAAGCTCAACATTTTAGATTTATTTTAGATGTTATCTAGTATATCTAAATATAAACCTAGAAGTGCTTCTCATCAGGCCAAAAATCTCTGTCTAATTTATATCTGGATCTCTGAACAGAAGGAAATGCACATGCTTTTAACCAAAATCTCTAGTTCTTGTTGAGTTCACTTCTGCTGTTTTACAGATACCCATCACCTGCTTTGTCTATGATATGGATTTCAGTAGAGATTGGTAATATTAGTGTCTCTAAAACTTTTATGTCATTTTGTAAGATAGTTCTTGTAGGCCTCAGATGATTAAAAGAGTCATAAAACTTGGATCCACTTCACAGAGGTCAGAAGGACCCCAGATAAGTACAGTTTATTCCTAAGGATGGTATTTTTTTCTCTCTCCTATTCTCGGGACTCCTGTTCTTCCTAGTTAGTAAGAACGTGGTCCTAAGAGTTCCAAATAAATTCGTAATTTTTAACTTCTGTTCCTAGTTTAAATTTGTCTCAACAGATTACCACTTGGGCTTCAGTTGCTGACTACACTGAAGAGAGATGGGTGTTGGGAGAAAAAGTTTTAAAACATGTTTTTGAGCTTTGTGATGAACTCAAAATGTTTTTTTAACCAGAAAGCAAGACCTCAGTTTGAAGCACTTTTCATCAAAAAGGTGCATTGCAGAAAACAGCTTACTTGGTTGCCATCTTTGCCATCTTGAACAAGTTAAATTCATCACTGAGAGGTGTGGTGATATTTTCTTTGTGTGCTCCAATAAATCTTATCTGGGGATCAGAGAAAAAAGCCAGCCACTATATTAAAAATAGAGGTCAGGCAGTCGGGCGGTGGTGGCGCACGCCTTTAATCCCAGCACTCGGGAGGCAGAGCCAGGCGGATCTCTGTGAGTTCAAGGCCAGCCTGGTCTACAGTGCGGGATCCAGGACAGGCACCAAAACCACACAGAGAAACCCTGTCTCGAAAAACCAAAAAAAAAAAAAAAAATAGAGGTCAGGCAGTGTTAGCACATGCCTTTAATCCTAGCATTCTGGAGGCAGAGATTCATCTGGATCTCTGAGTTCAAAGCCACACTGGGAACAGAGCCAGGGGTGGTGACACATGCCTTTAATCCCAGCACTAGTTAAGTATAGAGGTCTGGAGGTCTGGACAGACAGACAGAAAGTGATAGAGCTGGGCAGAAAGAAGAAGTAATAGAGCTGGGCAGAGAGAGGAAGTAAGATGGCAGGGCACAAAAAGGTATATAGGCATGAGTATACAGGAAGTAATTCTCTCTTTACCTGAGGATTTCCTAGCAGTAAGAATGTGGCTGGCTTCTTTCTGCTTCTCTGATCTTTCAGCTTTCACCCAAATATCTGGCTCTGAATTTGTTTTTATTAATAAGACCTTTTAAAGATTCATGTTACTGAAGGGACCAAATGCAATGTGGCTTGATTTGTCTGAAAGATTTGGTCATTCCAAATGAAACCTCAGCTTTGGAAAAAAAAATTAGTAGGCAACATGTAATTTTATTTTCATCCATTTTTCTTTTGAGGAACATGACATTGAACCAGAAAAAAGGATTATGGTGACAATTTCTGTGAAAGAACACTTGCACATGCTTGCAGATGAGATTTCATCATGTTTTCCAAATCGACTTGATGCTTCATTTGCACTTGCCAGAAGCCCATTTACAGTCAAAGTTGAAGATGTTCCTGAGACAGCATAAGAGGAATTTACTGAACTTATTAACAGCCTTGAAGCAAAACTTGTCTCTTTATAATGCCAGTTACAAAATTCTGGATCAGGTCTTTGCAGTCATACCCTGTTCTGTCTGAGACTTCCATTTCTAACAACATATCTTTGTAAAACAGGATTTTGCAGCTTATTGATTATGCAGTCTAAATACAGAGGTAGACTTGTGGAAGATGATCTTTGTTGTGCTCTTACAAAGACTGCCCCTAGAATTTCTGATCTGGTGAGAAAGAAGCAATCTCTGGTTGGTATGTAAAATGAATAAAAAAAATTTCTTAATAAAAGAAAAAAGCAATCTCAACCTTCCACTTTGGCTTTTTACACATTGTGTCACAAAATGTAGCAATGTAGTTTACTGTTACTATATTAAGACTTTACCCATGCTTCAAGAAAAAGTTCCATTTATTTGTAATTAGAAATATATCTTCACAATATATAATTACAGATAGATTTTGTGATTAATTATTATGCTTTAATTATGTTCAACTTGTAGCAATGAAAATATATCTCAGAAGACTGAGTGTGAGACAAAGATCCACATGCCGGTCCCTTGAGGCAGATGAGAGAGCTGCCCCTGCCCTTTACCAGATGCAGCACTTGAGAGAGCAAGCCTTGAACCTTGCCTGGGCAACATAGTAGAGCTGAACCTACTTCCAGGGCACAGATGAGCCAGCCCTAAACTTGAGCCAGAGAGATCTGGCCCTGCCCTTCATCTGCCATATGGTGGTGAGAACGAGGGGGAGATGCCCTCCCCACCTGCCATCCCCTTGCTACCTGTAGTAGGTGAGAGAACAGGCCTTGAGATCATGAGAACTGGTGAACTGGCCTGACACCTCACCAGCTGCAGCACTTGGGAGAGCAGGCCCTGTACTTTGCCTGGACAACACAGTAGAGCTGCCCCTGCTGGTGGGAGTACAGGTGAGTAAGAGTGTGAGAGGTGGCCCCACACTCCTTGTCTGCTATGTAGTGGTGAGGGCAAGGGAAAGATGCCTTCCTCCCTTTCCCCTTGCCACCTACAGCAGGTGAGAGAGATAACTCTGCCTCTCACCAGATGCAGCATTCTGCAGAGTGGCCCCTACACTTTGCCTGGGCAACACAGTAAGTAGAGCTGGCCCTGGTGGTGTGGATGTTGGTGACCTGGCTCCAAGGACATGAAAGTAGGAGAACTAGCCCCTCCCCTTGCTGCTTAATTCATAGGATGAGCTATCCTGGGCAGTGATGGAGAGCTCACCTTGGTGTTGAAGATGAGGGAGAGTTGGTGGGCTGAACCAACCAGCAAACACCCAGACCTGGAACCAGGGCTATGAGTTGGCACATGCTATCATACACCTCATGTATCCATCTGCCAGAGCATGTGAAGGGGCAAGTCCTACAGATTCAAAGCTGCAGGGGCTCCATAAAACAGGAAACAACAGTATATCCAAGAAGACACCCAGTGAGATCCCAGTATATATTGTATAGTAAAAACCAAAGGCTTCAAACCAGACAAACGATTCAGTGCAATGAACTTTTGTGAGTAATGTATGGGCTAAAGGGTTTATTGTGTCACTATAGTTTCCACAATGAGATTTTTCTTTTCTTTTTTTTCTTCCATCTTTTCTTTTAAATTTTATTTTTTTTTTGTTCTGGGGGGAGTTGCAAAGGTAGAGGGCAGATGGGAGGGGATTGGGGGTTGAGTGGGATTGAGATGTATGATATGAAATCCAAAAGGAATCAATAAAAATGTTAAGTTGAAAAAATAAATTAAAAATGAAAAATTTAAAAAGGAACATCTTTTTCCAGAAAAAAGTTGCTTTCAGAAAAAATACATCCTCAATATCAGATATTTACTTTACTATTCATAAAACATTACTTAGATTACAGTTATGAAGTAAGTACAAAAATAATTTTATGGTGAGGCTCAACACAACATGAAGAACTGAATTAAAGGTAGCAGCATGAGGAAGGGTACTAACCACTGACCTAACTACTTACTTGTTAGGATTGTGTTGAAGAGGAAGTGCTGTCAGATGGGAGACATTTTTTTCATGTGTTATTTTTTTTCATTTTTTTCATTAAGAAATTTTCTACTCTCCCTACATATCACCCACAGATTCCACCTCTTCCCTCCTCCTACCCCCAGGCTTCCCTCCCAGGCCACCCTCCATCCCCACATCCTCCAAATCAAGGTCTCCCATGGGGAGTCAGCAGAGCCCAGCACACGGAGCAGAGGCAGGTCCAAGCCCCTCCCTGCTGCACCAAGGCCGTGCAAGGTGCCACACCACAGGCACCACCGGCTCACAAAAGCCTGCCCATGCACCAGGGATGGATCCTGATCCCACCGCCCAGTTGTCCCCAAAACAGTTCAAGCTAAACAACTCTCTCCCGTATCCAGAGGGCCTATTCCAGTCCCATGGGGGCACCACAGCCACTAGTCCACAGTTCATGGGTCTCCACCAGTGTGGCTGGTCATCTCTGCACATCTTCCCATCATGATCTTGACATCCCCCGCCCATGGAATCCCCCCTCTCTCCCATCGACTGGATTCCCAGAGCTCAGCCTGGCGCCTGGCCATGGATCTCTGCATCGGCCTCCATCAGTCACTGGATAAAGGCTCTATGACAGGGTATTCACTAGACCAGTCACCAGAGTAGACCAGTCCAGGCAACCCGTTGATCACTGCCAGCAGTCCAAGGTGGGGTCATCCATGTGGATTCCAGATAGCTTCCCCTGCACCCTGCCTCTTTCCACTCCAATGATGTTCTCATCTATCGTAGTATCTCCTTCCCTGCTCTCCCACTCTGTACCTGCTCCAGCTCAACCCTCCCATTTCCCTTTGTTCTCACCCTCCCCCATTCGTTGCCCCTGACTCCCAGCCTGCTCATGCAGATTCCATCCACTTCTACTTCTCTGGACCATCCATGTGTCCCTCCCAGAGTCCCTCCCTGTCAGCTAGCTTCTTCAAAGCCATGGGCTGCAGTCTGGCCATCCCTTGCCCTACATCTAGTATTCACTTTTGAGTGAGTACATACCATGTTTGTCCTTCTGAATCTGAGTTACTTCACTCAGGAGGATATTTTCTAGTTCCATCCATTTGCCTGCAAATTTCATGATATCATTGTTTTCTTACCGATGAGTAGTACTCCATTGTGTATATGTGCCACATTTTTGTTATCCATTCTTCAGTTGAGGGGCATCTAGGTTGTTTCCAGGTTTTTGCTATTACAAATAATGCTGATATGAATATAGTTGAGCAAATCCTTGTGTTAAGCTTGAGCATTCCTTGGATATATGCCCAAGAGTGGTATAGCTGGGTCTTGAGGAAGATTGATTCCCAATTTTCTGAGAAACCACCATACTGATTTCCAGATTGGCTGTACAAGTTTGCATTCCAACCAACAGTGGAAGAGTGTTCCCCTTGCTCCACATCCTCTCCAACATAAGCTGTCTTCAGTGGTTTTGATCTTAGCCATTCTGACAGGTGTAAGATGGTATCTCAAGAGTTGTTTTGATTTGCATTTCCCTGATGACTAAGGATGTTGAGCAATTCCTTAAATGCCTTTCAATCATTTGAGCTTCTTCTGTTGAGAATTCTCTGTTAAGCTCTGTAGCCCATTTTTTAAAATTGGATTGTTCAGTATTTTGAAGTTCAGCTTTTTGAGTTCTTTATATATTTTGGAGATCAGCCCTCTGTCAGATGTGGTGTTGATGAAGATCTTTTGCCATTCTGTAGGCTATTGTTTCATCTTATTGACTATGTCCTTTGCTCTACAAAAGCTTCTCAGTTTCAGCAGGTCCAGTTTATTAATTGTTTCTCTCAGTGTCTGTGCTACTGGTCTTATATTTAGGAAGTGGTCTCCTGTGCCAATGCGTTCAAGACTACTCCCTACTTTCTCTTCTATCAAGTTCAGTGTAACTGGATTTATGTTGAGGTCTTTGATCCACTTGGACTTGAGTTTTGTGCATGGCGACAGATATGGATCTATTTTCAATCTTCTGCATATTGACATCCAGTTATGCCAGCACCATTTGTTGAAGATGCTTTCTTTTTTCTATGGTACAGTTTTGGCTTCTTGGTCAAAAATCATATGTTCATAGGTGTGTGGATTAATGTCAGGGTCTTCAGTTTGATTTCCTTAGTCCACATGTCGGTTTTAATGCCAGTATCAAGCTGTTTTTATTACTGTAGCTCTATAGTAGAGCTTGAAGTCAGGGATCGTGATGCCTTCAGAGTTTGCTTTATTGTACAGGATTCTTTTAGCTATCCTAAATTTTTTGTTTTTCCTTATGAAGTTGAATATTGTTCTTTCCAGGTCTGTGAAGAATTGTGCTGGGATTTTGATGGGGATTGCATTGCATCTGTAGATTGCTTTTGTTAAGATTGACATTTTTATTATGTTGATTCTACCGATGCATGAACATGGGAGATCTTTCCATTTTATGGTATCTTCTTCAATTTCTTTCTTCAGGCATGTAAAGTTCTTATCATACAGCTCTGTGGGAGCCCGTTCTCGGGTTCCTCGTGGCTTTACCCAGCAGGTCCACATAGAGGATGATTAGACCACGGGCCTGAGTGCAGGTGTCTGAGATGGTCTGCACTTGCCTGTGCTGGGGGAGGAGGTCTTTTGCTCCACCCCTTGGTGTCTCTATAAAAACCCTGGGGCAGAGACAGTCGGGGCCCGTTGGAATAGGTTCCAGGCCCTCTCGAGGCTATCCTTTATTTTCTATCTGTTTATCTCCGCGATACTCTCCGCAATAAATCCTTTTATCTAATATTTCCTGCTGCTCGCACTCAAGAAAACTCTGGGGAACTGTGGGGGTGGTTGGGTAAACGCCCCACAGAATGGCGCCATGAACAGGGACTAAAAAAAGAAAAAAGGGACTAAAGAAAAAAAAGGGGGGACTAAAAAAAAAGGGGGCACTAAAGACAAATGAACAGGGACTAAAGACAAAGTAATAGGGACTAAAGATAAAGGAAAATAATAGTTTTATTACAGAGTTTTTGGCGAAAGTGCTGAGTTCAGCCCTGCCAGTGGATGAGGCATGCCGGTGTTATGGAAAATATATATTTTTTATATATATTGAGAGGCAGGGGTTTTATCCTCGAGAGAAAAGAAAAGCGGACTGGAAGGATGTCCGATGCTGCAGCGAAATTCTCTTCTGTCAAAATTTTCTATCTTCTATCCCTTTCTCAATTTCTATCTGTGAAAAATAAGGCATAGGGTAGTAGAATAGTGTAGGAAAAACTTAGAAGTGTAAGATTGTGTAGGAGAAAATAAGTAAGGCAACTAGACAGAAAAACTCTTCAATTTTCTAACTTGGGGGCTCTGAATGCAAACTGGGGGAAAAAAATCTTTCTCTGGGCTATTTGGGTAGTAAAAAAAGCTCTTCTTCGAGCTTATGGGGAAGAAAAAGTTTCCTATGGAAGCTTTTGACCTGGGGCAGCTCAAATGCTAAGTCCAAGCGGTAGGAGAAAGTGATTTCTCCCTGAGGCAAAAATGGGGATGTAAAAAGCCAAAAAGTTTAAAGTTGGGAAGTTTTGGGAAAAGTTGCTCTTTCTCTTGGGGGAAAAAAAAACCTTTCTCTTAAAGCTTTTCTTGGAAAATTTGGGGGAAAAAACTCTAAAAAGCCTTCATCTTTCTCAAAAGCTCTCAAACTTTAAAGCCTTTAACTTTCTCTCAGAAGGACAAAAATTAGAATCACCTGAAGATATTAATATGGGGACCACCTGTGATTAGCTCTAAGGGAAAAACAACAAACCTCTTAAGACAGCAAAACCTCTAAGTTCTGTTTTTCAAGCCTTAAAAATTGTCCCTACAATGCAGGAGGCAGGGACAAGTTCCTAAAAACCTCTTCTAAACTCTGTCTCTTCAAACTAGTAAAAGACAGTGGGTCAGAGTACCCTGAGGGAAACGCTGGGAGAGTGTGGGTAAAGAGCTACAGAGAGCCCAAAAGGGCAGGAAAGTTTACCTGAGAAAAGCAAAAAAGTCAAGCTTCTCAGTTACAGCCGAGCTGAGGCATCAAGGGTTTTGTTTCTGAGTGAGCGTTTCAGAATGAAAAGGTGCTCCTAATCGTCCTAACGCAAAGATCACCTGAAGCATTGTATCCTCGATTCTGACCAAAAACCCAGAGGTGACTGGCCAGCATCTCTGAGTTGGGGTGCATTTCGGGGATACTAGGGTTCCTGCAGTGGTAAACTTCCTGGAGCACAGAGCTGAGGCAGGAAGGTGCAGGACCCAGGGGAAGATTGCCAATGAACAAAGCTAAAGCCAGTGGGAATGGCACAGTTGCCTGCTTTCCTACAAGTCCCGGGTAGATAGGTCCACAGCTGAAAAAAAGAAATCTGAGAAAAAGCTTTCCTATCAGAATAAGGACCTTTCTGGGAAAACAGTAAAGCTGAACTGTGTCTGAAGCAGTTGTGCTGCTGAGTCAGAACGCTGTCTGGGGAAAGAGCCCAGCTAGGGCAGAACAGAACTATCCAGGAGTAAAGCTTTCTTTTCTGTCAGAGAAAGCACCTCTTAGAGAAAAGCTTTGTTTCAACTGACTCCCATGAGATGAGGGAGTGTAGCCCTAAGGGGTGATTGCCTCTGGAATAAGCTCTGTCCTTGAGCACCCAGACAAGCAAACGCAACCCACTGGGGGACTGGGCCAGGTGAAGGTCTGATAAAACAAAATGCCTGTCCTAATGGGAGTTTAGAAATGGCAAAAACCTCCCTTGTTAGATTTTCAGTCTGTACGCAAACCACACAGACCCAGAAAACAAACGGACAAAAAGCCCCTACCTTCAGTAGCGGGGAAAGCCGCCACTGTAGTGTCGGAAACTGTTTCTGGGGTAGAGGGGATAAACTGAGACCAAACTGGGAACTGTCTGGGAGAAAGACTCTAAAGAAACAGAAGGGACCGATTCCTCCCCAGAAAAATATGACCTGAAAAAGCTGCTAGAATTTGAGGCAGATTTGGGGGGAGAAAAAAGCCCCTACCTCCAAAGGCAGCTAGCAGAGAAACAGAGCTGCAGATACTTGAAGCTCTGCATCTGGGGAAGGGAGGAACAAGCAAAATGAGATAGATCAGTGGGAGAAAATCTCTCCGAAAGAGCTATGGAAAAGCTGTAGTGCATGATCTTGTTTTTCACTGACTGGCTAAGACAAACACAAGCCCCTAGGAAAGTTGCTATCAGAAACGCCAGCCTCAATGCCGGCTAACGAGGCAGGTGCAGTTCTGATTTTGGGGCCCGTGTCAAATGAAGGAAAGACACCTGTTAAAGCCAGCTGAGAGACCAGAACCCTCCCAATGTCCCATAATTGAAAATGTAAAATGCCTGTTCAAATCTCCCGTTGCAAAAGCAAAAAACTTTGTTCAAACCTCCCGGGCAAGAATTTGTAAGCAAGTCTGGTAAAAAAAAAGAACTTAAAAGTTGACTCTCAGACCCAAAAAGAACTATGGGAAATGACTGATATAAGGGAAATGATATAAAGGACTGATTTAAGGGACTGATACTATTATGGACTGATATAAGGGAAATGCATTCTGGGAAAGGTAGTTTTTCGCTAAAAATGGCGACACTGCCCTGAAACACTTTTGTCAGCTCGAAAATACGTTCATGGTAAACTTAAAATACAGCTTTTAAAAGAATAAGGAGGAAAATTGTCTAAGTGTCAGTTCCAATGAAAAATTGAAAGGATACAGAACTAGGTGCTTCGCGGTTTGGGGCTCCTTGGTAAAATGCCTTATTTACCCTAATAGCTGTGCAAAGTTTTTACGGTAGCTGGATGACAGAAAGCTACCTATAAGAGCAAACAAGCCACTTTAAAATCCTTAAAACAAGGGAAAACAGTTTATACACTGAACGTTGTCTTAGAATTGAAGCACTTAGGGGAACTATTATGAATTTGGATGAAGGGACAGCCTCTAGTTAAAAACTGTTTACCGCTGACAGTGCATCTCTGCCGGTCCGGAACGGCTGAGAGAACTGGCAACTTTGGAGTGTGGCGTCATCCTGGGAAGGTTACAGTCCCCTAGCAACAACTATCACAATTCTATAACAACACTCACTAAATCCCAGTGCTTTATAACAAAGCTGACTATACACTCTAAACGTTAGCAATGATGTACGTACTTCCTGTCTAGTTAAGAATCTTTCTAATAGAGATAGTGATAATAATTAAGAGTAAGAAATAGAAAAAGATGAAAATAAGATATGTAAGTTTATAAAAATTCTCTTGTTAGATCTGTGTTAAAAAATCTTTAGATGTTTGCTAAGTTAAATATATGCTAATGGTAGCCCTATATAAGTTTGTAAAATAGATCTATAGATCCTTTAAGAATATAAGCTTGCAAGAAGTATCTAAGGTAGTCTTAAGACATGTAGTGATAAGCTTGTAAGAAGTAAAGATGTTAGCTGTAAATGTAAGTTTAAATAAGAATAAGATGGAATGAATATAAGAAATATATAATAAGAAATATATTTGCTAAAGTAGTTCTATAGTTTCCTTAAGGAGTATAAATAAGTAGATGTTAATACGTTATATGTGAGTTTGTAAAATGTAGATGTTGAATGTGAATGCTTTGCAAGGCAAAAGGTTATATGTGAGTTTGTAAAGTGTAAATGTTAAGTGTGAGTCTATTTTTAATGTATATGGGGAAAGAACCTGAGACATACAGAAGTTAGTGTCCTAGCAGACTGCAAAGCAGGCAGTCTGAGCGGTTTTTCAAAAGCTCCAGAAGCCGCTAAGAAGCTAAGAATGGCGGACGCCAGAACTAGCACAAGGCATCCGCAGCTGAGATTCATGGAAAATCAACGCAACACAGAAAAACCTGAGCTAACATCAAAAACGGTGCGGTTTAGAATACTACTGTACCTAAAAAGGTCTGTCTGTGAGAACAAAAGTTGCAGAGACGCTTGTTTGAAGTAAAATTGTTAACGGCAAAAAGTTTTGGTTGAAAACTATCTCTTCATATTTAGAAGTGAAAGCCTGATACTAGAATTTATTTCTTGTTTGAACTTTTTGAACTTAAAATGAGATAAAACTACAAAGATTTTGGTTATGGATTTCTTCATATTTGGAAGGCTCGTACCAGAATTTATCATGTGAATTTTGGGACTTAAGAAATGAAATGAACAGTAGAGATTTCATTGCAATGGGACAATTTTGAGTTTATTCATAGTAATGACCTAGAACTGTTTGCTGGAATTGGGTTAAAAATGGAACTGTTTAAATGAAGAAATTTATTTCTACCTAGAATCAAGATGCAGTTTTGTGTATGCATATATGCTTTATTAATTGGTGATTCATGAATTGTTTTTTGGAACTGTTTATGTAAAATGGAATTACTTATGGAACTGGTTTGTGTTACAAACGGAACTGTTTAAACAGAAGTTTGGGTTTTCTAACTAGGCTTGAGATTTTGCTTAAATTATAAAGAAAAGGGGGAGAGTTAATATTCCTTAGTCTAATTTCAAAAGTTGTTTGAGGGATTAATGTCATGTTTTTGTTAGTAAGAAATGCAAATGGGGTATATTAAGAGACTGCTTTTAAAGTGTAAAGAGTTTTATTAAGAAACTGCTTTTGGATGTTTTGCTAAGTTTTCAAAGTGTTAATGGTTAGATTGAGAAGATTGCTTTTCAATATGGGTTTGTAGGAATTGTATGAGTTTCTTCTAACTAGGTTTGAGGTTTTCTTTAAAAAATTATAAAGAAAAGGAGGAGCTATGAGATTGAATTATGTTTGCAGAACCCTATTGATATTAATGCACCCTGGTTTTGTGGAGTTAAGGAAATATTTAAGTTTGATGTGAATACATCGAAGTTTTTCCTATGTTCTGTTAGCAAGAAAATTCAAATGATTGAGTTAAAGTTGTAAGGCGGAGAAAATTGTTAACTATATTTAGCACCATATATGCTAATTCAAATGGTTCTGTTAAGAGTTTGCTTTGTGTTATAAGATTGAGAGAATTGTGACTATGTATAGCAATATTTATGTTAACCTGTTAATGGTAATGATGAAGCTAAGGGATTCTTTAAGTTTGTAGTCGCCTTAAGAGTTTTTGGCTTAGAAAGGGTTTGAGGCAGCTAAGACTGCTGTAGTCACCTTGGACCTAATTCAAAAGAGAAATGCCATCTATATCATCCTCTACTCCCATACTGGGAGGTGTAACAGCTATGGAGATTGCTGTAAGCCATTATAGTTACTTTTTTTATATATTAAGAAAGGGGGACCTGTGGGAGCCCGTTCTCGGGTTCCTCGTGGCTTTACCCAGCAGGTCCACATAGAGGATGATTAGACCACGGGCCTGAGTGCAGGTGTCTGAGATGGTCTGCACTTGCCTGTGCTGGGGGAGGAGGTCTTTTGCTCCACCCCTTGGTGTCTCTATAAAAACCCTGGGGCAGAGACAGTCGGGGCCCGTTGGAATAGGTTCCAGGCCCTCTCGAGGCTATCCTTTATTTTCTATCTGTTTATCTCCGCGATACTCTCCGCAATAAATCCTTCTATCTAATATTTCCTGCTGCTCGCACTCAAGAAAACTCTGGGGAACTGTGGGGGTGGTTGGGTAAACGCCCCACACAGCTCTTTCACTTGATTAGTTAGAGTTGCCCCAACATATTTTATATTATTTGTGGCTATTGTAAATGGCGATGCTTCTGATTTCTTTCTCAGCCCATTTATCATTTGTATATAGTAGGGCTACGGATTTTTTTTTAGTTAATCTTGTATCCTCCCACCTTACTGAAGAAGTTTATCAGCTGTAGGAGTTCCCTGGTAGAATTTTGGCTTCGTCCTTTCCAATTTGTATCCCCTTGATCTGCTTTAGTTGTGTTATTGCTCTAGCTAGAACTTCAAGTACTATGTTGAATAAGTGTGGGGAGAATGGACAGCCTTGTCTTGTTCCTGATTTCAGTGGAATTGCTTTGAGTTTCTCTCCATTTACTTTGATGTTGGCTGTTGGCTTGCTGTAAATTGCCTTTATTGTGTTTAGATATGTTCCCTGTATTCCTGATCTCTCCAAGATCTTTAGCATGAAGGGGTATTGGATTTTGTTAAAGGCTTTTTCAGCATCTAATGAGATGATCATGTGTTTTTTCTTTCAGTTTGTTTATATGATGTATTACATTGACAGATTTTCATATGTTGAACCATCCTTGTATCCCTGGGATGAAGCCTACTTGGTCATGGTGGATAATTGTTTTGATGTGTTCCAGGATTCGGTTAGCCAATATTTTATTGAGTATTTTTGCATCAATGTTTATGAGGGAGATTGGTCTGTAATTATTATTTGCAACTTTCTTTGTTGCATCTTTGTGTGGTTTGGGTATCAGGGTAACTGTAGCCTAATAAAAAGAGTTTGGTAATGTTCCTTCTGTTTCTGTTGTGCGAAACAATTTGAAGAGTACTGGTATTAGCTCTTCTTTGAAAATCTCATACAATTCTGCACTGAAACAATCTGGTCCTAGGCTTTTTTTTTTTAATTTGGTTGGGAGACTTTTAATGACCATTTCTATTTCCTTAGGGGTTATTGGTCTATTTAGATAGTTTATCTGGTCTTGATTTAACTTTGGTATGTGGTACTTATCCAGAAAATCATCCATTTCTTTCATATTTTCCAATTTTGTGGAGTACAGGTTTTTGAAGTATGACATGATGATTCTCTGGATTTCCTCATTGTCTGTTGTTATGTCTCCCTTTTCATTTCTGATTTTGTTAATTTGGATGCTCTCTCTTTGCTTTTTGTTTAATTTGGATATGGGCTTGTCTATCTTGTTGATTTTTCTCAAAGAACCAACTCTATTGCTGGAGAATTTCTCTCCAGCCCCCGCCACCAAGTCCCGCCAGTCCCAGAGCCCACTTATAAAATAAATACACAGACTCTCACATTATTTAAACTGATTGGCCATTAGCTCAGGCCTGTCATTGTCTAGCTCTCACTCTTATATTCAGCCCATTTCTATTAATCTTTACTTTGCCACGTGGCTCGTGGCTTACCGGTACTTTACATCTTCCTTGTCTTGGCAATGGCTCCAGCCGGTCTCCCTCCTTCCTCCTTCCTCAATTCTCCTCTCTCCTTGTCCCGCCTATACTTCCTGCCTGGTCACTGGCCAATCAGTGCTTTATTTACATAGAGCGATATCCACAGCACTTCCCCTTTTTTTTCTTTTCAAAAAGGAAGGTTTTAACTTCAACATAGTAATATTACATATAACAAAATAATTATCGAGTAAGAATTATAGTTACAATATAAAAGAAGATATCTATCTTATATTTGTGAGTTTAAGGTTTTATATCTAACTTATCTTTTATCATAACTAAGGAAAATTGTAAGTATCTAGTCTTTAACCACATCAAAGACCTCAGAAGGATATAATACTACCTGAGAAATGGGAGAAGGATGCAAGCAACTTTCGGGAGTCTTGTAGGGTAGACAGACACAGCTGACAGCCTGGACAGTCATCCAAAGTTCTCAGCATTGTTGGTGCATTCAAATTGGCTACAGGCCTAAAGTATCTGACAGACCATTTTCAGAAGCAGGAATTCTGAAAGACCATCTTACCCTGTCTTGGCAGAGTACAGTGGTCACTTTCCTTGCGTCCCGCTTGTCCAGAAAGGATAGCATTGCATTTGTACTGTCAGCCGTCGAGGCAAGGGCAGTTCTTTGCCCAGTAGGCCATTTTGTGCCAAGAAGACAAACTTCCAAATGGAAATGTCTAGAAGCCCAACATTCTCTTGTATGCAGCAGAGGGATGGATCTTGTTTTTGTATCCATTCTGTTAGCCTATGTCTTTTTGTAGGTGAATTGAGGTCATTGATATTAATGGATATTAAGGACCAGTGATTGTTAATTACTGTTATTTTTGGTGGTATTGTTGTATGTTTCTCTTCTTTGGTATTTGTTGGTGTGGGACTATCTATTGCCTGTGTTTTCATGGGTGTATCTAACTTCCTTAGGTCAGATTTTTCCTTCAAGTGCTTTCTGTAGGGCTGGATTTCTGGAAAGATATTGTTTAAATCTGGTTTTATCATGGAATAAAATATTTTGTTTACAACTTCTATGTTGATTGAGAGTTTTCCTAGGTATAATAGTCTGGGTTGGCATCCATGGTCTCTTAGTGTCTGCATAACGTCTGTCCAGGACCTCTGGCTTTGAGAGTCCCTGTTGAGAAGTCAGGTGTTATTCTTATGGGTCTGCCTTTATATGTTTCCTAGCCTTTTTCCTCTGCAGCTCTTAATATTTTTTCTTTATTCTGTGTGTTTAGTGATTTGAAATATTTTGTGTCGAGAAGACTTTTTTTTTTTTGGATCCAGTCTATTTGGTATTCTGTACCCTTCTTGTATCTTTATAGGCATTTCCTTCTTCAGGTTGGGAAAGTTTTCCTCTATGATTTTGTTGAATATATTTTCTGTGCTTTTGAGTTGGTCTTCTTCTTCTTCTTCTTCTTCTTCTTCTTCTTCTTCTTCTTCTTCTTCTTCTTCTTCTTCTTCCTTCTCCTCCTCCTCTTCTTCTTCTTCTTCTTCTTCTTCTTCTTCCTCCTCCTCCTCCTCCTCCTCCTCCTCCTCTTCTTCTTCCTCTTTTTCTTCTTCTTCTTCCTCCTCCTCCTCTCCTCCTCCTCCTCCTCCTCCTCCTCCTTTTCCTCCTCTTCTTCTTCTTCTTCTCCTCCTCCTTCTTCTATCCCTATTATTCTTAGGTTTGGTTTTTTCATGGTGTCCCAAATTTCCTGGACATTTTGGGTCATGACTTTGTTGGCTTTAGTGTTTTCTTTGACTGATGGATCTATTTCCTCTATCATATCTTTATTGCCAGGGATCCGCTCTTTCATCTCTTGCTTTCTGTTGGTTATGCTTGTGTCTGTAGTTCTTGTTTGTTTACTCAGATTTTCCACTTCCAGCATTCCCTCAATTTGTGTCTTCTTTATTGTCTCGATTTCAGTTTTCAAATCTTGAACTGTTTCCCTCACTTGTTTAATTGCTTTCTCTTGGCTTTCTTTAAGGAATTTACTGATTTTTCCCCCATTTTTTGTTTGACCTTTCCTCGATTTCTTTAAGGGAAATTTTCATTTCCTCTTTAAAGATCTCTATCATCTTCTTAAGGTCATTTTTAAGGTCGATTTCTTCTGTTTCTTCTGTGTTGGGGTGTTCAGGTCTTGTTGATGTAGGTTCTGATGGAGTCATATTGGTTTTAATGTTGTTGACTGTATTTTTGCACTGGCCTTTATTCATCTCTTTCTCCACTTGATGCAAATGGTGTCTGTGTCTTAAGGAGCCTCTCTTTGTCTGATGGGAGACATTTTTAGGAAAAAACCTTTGTTTATTGAAGAAAAAGTCAGTCTGTCATGGGATCAGCCATGGCCAGTGACTATAATCAGTCTATTATGGGGTCAGCCATGGCCTCAGATTATAGGCAGTCTGTAGTGGAATCAGACATGGACTTTGAGTGAAGTCAGTCTGTCATAGAAAGCCACAGTATCTGTGTGTTGTCAGTCTGTCATGTGGTCAAGCATATGCTCTGGGTATAGGTAGTGTCTCACAGGACAAGCTATGGCCTCTGAGTATAGTCAGTTTGTCATGGGATCAGCCAAGGCCTCTGAGTGTAGTCAGTCATGGGATCAGCCTTGCCCTCTGAAAGTACTCAGTCTATTATGGGGTCTTCCATGTACTCTGAGTGTAGTTAGTTTTCCACAGGATCAGTCATTGTCTTTGAGTGTAGTCAGTGTGTATGGGATTAGCCATGTCCCCTGAGTGTAGTAGTCTGTAAGGGCTCAGGCATTGCTTCCAACTGTAGTCAATATGCTACAGGATCTTCCATGGCCACTGAGTGTTGTCAGTCTGTCACAGCTCAGCCATAGTCTCTTGAGTGTATTCAGTCTATCTCAGGGTTACCCAGATCTTGTGAGTGTAGTCAATCTGTCATGGGATTAACCTTAGCATCTGTGTGTAGTCCGTTTGTTTTAGGGTCAATCAGGCCTGTGAGTGTAGTCAGTCTGTCATTGGATTAACCATACCCTCTGTGTGTTGTCAGTCTGTCATTGGATCAGCCATGGCCTCTGAGTGTAATCAACTGTCACAGGTTCAGCAATTTGACCTTTGAGTAACTCAGTCTATCTGGGGTCATCCATGTCCTCTGAATGTAGTCAGTCTGTCATAGGATCATGGATTCAGAGTGTAGTCAGTCTCTCAGGATGTCAGTCATGGTCTCTGAGTATATTCAGTCTATCATGGGATCAGCCATGGCTTCTGAATGGAGTCAGTCTGTCACAATCTCAGGCACTACTTCTGAGTGTAGTCATCCTGTCACAGTAGCAGCCATGGCCTCTGAGTGTAGTCATTCTGCCTCTGAGTGTAGTCATCAATGGCCTCTGAGGGTAGTCAGGCTCTCATGGGATCAGCCACGGACCCTGAGTGTACTCAGTCCATCTTGGGGTCATCCATGGCCTTTGATTGTAGTCAGTCTGTAGTAGAGTCAGACATAGCCTCTGAGTATAGACAGTCAGGGGATCAGTCCTGGCTTTTGAAAGTAGTTAGTTTGTCATGGTATTAGCCATGGTCTCTGAGTATAGTCAGTCTGTCATGGGATTAGCTGTAGCCTCTAAGTGTAGTCAGTCTGTCACAGGATCAGCCATTGCTTCCAAGTGTAGCCAGTCTGGCATAAGGTCTGGCATGAGTTCTGAGTGTAGTCAGTCTGTCATTGGGTCAACCATGGCCTCTGAGTATAGTCAAGTGTCACAGGGTCAGCAATGACCTCTGAGTATACTCAGTCTATTTTGGGGTCATCCCTGGTCTCTGAATGGAGTCAGTCTGTCACAGAGTTAGGTATGGCTTCTGAGTGTCATCAGTCTTTCATGTGGTTGCCCTGGCCTCTGACTGTAGTTAGTCTGTTATAGTATCAGCCTGGCCTTTAAGAATAGTCATTCTGTCACAGGGTCAGCCATGGCCTCCATGTTTGTTCAGTCTTTCATGGGATCATCTATGGACTCTGAGTATACTCAATATATTGCCATGTCACCCATGGCTGCTGAGTGAAGTCAATCTATTGTAGTGCCCACCATGTCCTCTGAGTGAATTCAGTCATGGTATTATCCATAGCTCTCAAATATTATTAAGGAACAGCCTTAATAATATTTTTCCCAGGGTCCCAGAAGAGAAGCTACAAATGACAAGAATTATTTTCAGGAAAAGGGCTTGCAGCACATAGCTTCTGAGTGTAATTGAGACTGTCATATGGTTAGCAATGGTATCTGAGTTTACTCTATCTCAGGGTCATCCATGGCCTCCAAGTATAGTCATTCTGTCATGAGATTATCCCAGACCTTTTAATGTAATCAGTCTGTAGTAGAGTCAGACATGGCCTCTGAGTATAGTCAGTCTGTCAGTGGGTCAGTCATGGATTCTGAGTCTAGTCAGTTTGTCATGGGATCAGCCATTTCTCTGACTATAGCCAGTCTGTTTGGGAGTCAGCCATAGCCTCTGGGTGTAGTCAGTCTGTCATGGGTTCAGACATGGCCTTTCTGAGTGCAGTCATTCTGTCACAGAGTGCAGTCATTCTGTCACAATGTCAACCATGGCCTCCGAGTGCAATCATTCTCTCATCAGATCAGCCATAGCCTGAGTAGACTCAGTCTGCCTCAGGGTTACTCATAGCTTCAGAGTCGTCAATCTGTCATAGTGTCAATCATGGCCTCGGAGTGTAGCCAGTCAAGGGACTATCATAGCTTCTGAGAGTAGTCTGTCTGTTAAATGGTCAGCCATGGCCTCTGAATTTACTCAGTCTATCGTGGGATCAGCCATAGACTCTGAGTGAATGTAGTCAGTCTGTCAGAGTGTCAGCCATGGTTTCTGAGTGTAGTCAATCTCTCATGGGATCAGCCATAGACTCTGAGTGTCCTCATTCTATCTCAGGGTCACCCATGGCCTCTAAATGTACTCAATCTGTTTAGGATCAACCATGGCTTCTGAGTACAGTCAGTTAATTATGATACTAACCATAGCCTCTGAGTGCAGTCAGTTTGTCATGGCATGAACATAGCATCTGAGTGTAATCAGTCTGTCATGGGATCAGCCATGTACTCTGATGTAGTCAGTCTGTCACAGAGTCAGCCATGGCCTCCAAGTGTAGTTAGTCTGTCATAGGTCAACCATAGTCATTGAATGTAGTCATTGGGTCATCCAGTCAGCCATGGGCTGAGTGTAGTGAGTGTCACAAGGCCATGGCCTTTGAGTGTAGTCAGGCTGTCACCAGGACATCTATATCCTTCAAATGTAGTCAGTCTGTCACAGGGTCAAATATGGCCTTCAAGTGCAGTCAGGCTGTCATGGGACTAGCCATACCCCCTGTGTGTAGTCAGTCTGTCACAGAGTCAGCAATGACTTCTGAGTGACAGTCTATGTCACCGTCATCCCTGGCCTCTGACTGTAATCAGTCTGTCATGGGGTTCATTTAGGACCTCGGAGTAATGCAAGTCTGTCATGAGTCATCCATAAACTCTAAGTGTATTCATTCTGTCATGTCGTCAGCCATGGCCTCTGAGTGTACTCAGTCTATCTGGGGGCACCCTTCACCTCTAAGTATACTCAGTCTATCATCACAAGATCAGCCATGACTCCTGAGTTTAGTCAGTCTTTAATTGGATTAGCCAAGGCCTAGGGATGTAGTCAGTTTGTCATAGAATATGCCATGTTGTGAGTGTATTCAGTTGGTTATAGGGTGGGTCATGTGCTCCTAATGTTGTTAGTCTATCACAGGTTCAGCTATGGCCTCTCTGAATGTCATCAGTGTGTCATGGGATTAGCCTTAGCTTCTGAATATAGTCAGTCTGTCACAGAGTCAGCAATGACCTCTAACTCAGCCTACCTCTGGGTCACACACAGCCTCTGAGTATAGTCAATCTGTCATTGGATAAGCCATGACCTCTGAGTTTAATAAGTCTGTCATTGGAGCAGCATTTGCCTCTGGGTATATTCAACCTGTCACCAGAACAGCCATCACTTCTTGTCATGGGACAAGCAATGTGTTCTCAGTGTAGTCAGTCTGTAACAGGTCAGCCATGTTCTCCAAGTATAGTTAGTTACAAGTCTACCATAACTTTTGAGTGTGGTCATTGTGTCATATAGTCAGTCATGGCCCCTGAGTGTAGTGACTCTGTCACCAAGACATCCATAGCCTCTAAGTCCAGTCAGTCTGTCATGAGGGCAATAATGGCCCCTGAGTTTAGTCATTTTGTCATAGGATAAGCCCTGGCCTCTGAGTGTACTCAGTCTATCATGGGATCATCCACAGCCTGTGAATATAATCAGTCTATCTCTGATTCTCATACATTTTCTAAATGTAGCTAGTAATTCATGGGACCATCCATAGTGTCTGAATGTAGTCAGTCTGTCACAGGATCAGCCATAGCCTCTGAGTGTAGTCAGTCCGTCATAGGTTCAGACATGGCCTTTGAGTGAGGTCAGTCTATCATAGTAAGCCAAGTAGTTATTCTGTCACAGAGTCAGCCATCACCTCTGAGAGTAATCAATCTGTCATTGGTTCAGCCATGGGTTTTTGAGTGTAGTCAATCTGTCATTGGATAAGCAATGGCCTCTGAGTTTAGTAAGTCTGTCATGGGAGCAGCATTTGACTCTGAATGTATTCAGTCTGTCACCAGGACAGCCATGACCTCTGAGTGTAGTCAGTCTGTCACTAGGTCAGTAATGATCTCTGAGTGTAATCAGTTTGTCATGGGATCAACCATGTGCTCTCAGTGTACTCAGTCTGTCACATTTCAGCCATGACAAGTGAATGTAGTCAGTCTGCCAGAAGTCAACCATAATTTCTGAGTGTAATCATTGTGTCACATAGTCAGCTATGGCCCCTGAGTGTAGTGAGTTTGTCACAGGATAAGCCATGGCCTCTGAGTGTTGTCAGTCTGTCTTGGGATCATTCATGGTCTCTGAGTGCAGTCAGTCTGTCATAGGATCAGCAATGGCTTCTGAGTGTAGTCAGTGTGTCATAAGTTCAGACTTGGCCTTTGAGTGAGGTCAGTCTAAGCTATGTTCTCTGAGTGTATTTATTCTGTCACAGCCAGCCACCACCTTTGAGAGTACTCAGTCCATCATGGGACCAACCATGGCCCCTGAATGAGTCAGTTTCTCACAGGGTCTATCATGGCTTTTGAGTGTAGTCAGTTTGTCATTTGATTAGCCGTGGACTCTGAGTTTAAAAGTCTGTCATGGGTACAACATTTGCCTCTGAGTGTATTCAGTCTGTCTCCAGTACAGACATGACTTCTGAGTGTAATCACTCTGTCCTGGGTTCAGCTATAACCACTGAATGTAGTCATTGTCTCATACAGTAAATCATGGCCTCTTAGTGTAGTGAGTCTATCATAGGGTAAGCCATGGCCTCTGAGTGTGGTAGTCTGGCACCAGGACATTCATAGCCTCCAAGTGGAGTCAGAATATCACAGAGTCAAGCATCACCCTCAGATTACTCAGTCTTTCATGGGATCAGCTCTGGCCTCTGAATACAGTTGATCTGTCATTGGTTTAGACATGACCTTGGAATGAAGTCAGTCTATCATAGGTATGCTATGTTCTCTGAGTGCAGTCATTCTGTCACAGGGTCAGCAATGGGCTCTGAGTGTAGCCAATCTCCCATGGGATCAGTCATGGCCTCTGAATATATTCAGTCTATCTCAGGTTCACCCACTGACTCTGAGTGTAGTCAGTCTATTGTAGGATCAAGCATGGCTTCTGAGTATAGTCAGTTAGTCATGGGATTAGCCATAGCTTCTGAGTGTAGTCTATCTGTCACATGCTCAACCATGATTTCTGAGTGTACTCAGTCTGTCTTACAGTCACATATGGCCTTTGAGTGTAGTCAGTCTATCACAGGATAAGCCATGGCTTTTCAGGGTAGTCTGTCTCAGGATCAACCATGGCTTTTGAGTGTAGGCAGCCTGACACATGTTAGCCATGGTCTCCAAGTGTAGTCAGTCTGTCCTAGGTCAGCCATAACCTATGAGTATAGTCGTTGTGTCATATGGTCATATGTCATGTGTCATATGAATGTTGTGAGTCTGGCATAGCATAAGCCATGGTCTCTGAGTGTAGCCAGTCTGTCATCAGGATGTCCATGGCATCCAAGTGTAGTCAGTTTATCTCAGGGTCACCATGGCCTCTGAGTGTAGACAAGTCTTTCAAAGGGTCATTCATGGCTTCTGAGACTAGACTGTCTGTTATTGGATCAGCCATGGCCCCTCTGTGTACTCAGTCTGTCACAGAGTCAGCATTGGCCTCTAAGTGTACTCAGTCTATCTCAGAGTCACACATGGGCTCTGAATGTAGTCAGTATGTCATCGATTAGCCTCAGTGTCTGAGTATAGTAAGTCAGTGACAGGGTCAGCAATGGCCTCTGAGTTTACTCAGTTTATCATGGGATCAGCCATGGCTTATGAATGTTTTCAGTTTGTCAAATAATCAGGCATTGCTTCTGAGTGTAGTCAATCTTTCATGGGGTCATCCATGGCCTCTGAGTGAATCTGTCATAGGGCAAGCCATGGAAACTGAGTGTAGTCAGACTGACACCAGGACATCCATATCCTCCAAGTGTAGTCAGACTGTCACGGAATCAGCTATGTCCTGAGTATATTTAGTCTGTTATAGGTTTGGCTATGGCCTCCTAGTATAGTTAGTCTATTATAGGTTCAGACATTGCCTTTGAGTGAGGTAAGCTATGTTCTCTGAGTGCAGTAATTCTGTCTCAGTGTCAGCCATGGCCTCTGAGAGTAATCAATCATCATGGGATCAGCCACGGCCTTTGAGTATAGTTAGTCTATCATAGGATTGGCCATGGCCTCTGAGTGTAGTCAATCTGTCATGGGCTTATCCAAGGCCTCTGAGTGTAGTCATTCTGTCATAGAGTCAGCCATGGCCTCTCAGGGTAGTCAGTATGTCATGGGGTCAGGTATGGCCTCTGAGTGCAGTCAGTCTCTCATAGGGTCATCCACAGCCTGAGTGTAGTTATTCTGTCACATGGTCTGCCACAGCCTGTATAGTGTACTTAGTTTATCTCAGGCTCATACATGATCTCTGAGTGTAGTAAGTCTGTCACAGGTTCAACTATGGCCTCTGAGTATAATCAGTCTTTCATGGGTTTAAATAAGGCCTTTGAGTGAGGTCAGTCTATTATCAGTACATTATGTTGTCAGTCTGTCATGAGGCCATGAATGGCTTTTGAGTGCAGCCAGTCTGTCACAGGATCAACCATGGCTTTTAAGTGTAGTCAGTTTGTCATTTGATAAGCCATGGCCTCTGAGTATAGTAAGTTTGTAATGGGCTCAACCATGGGCTCAGAGTGTAGTCAATCTTCCATGGGATTAGCAATGTGCTCTGAGCATAGTCAGTCTGTCACAGGTCAGCCATGGCCTCCAAGTATAGTCAGTCTGCCATAGGTCAGCCACAGCCCATGAGTGTAGTCATAATGTCATACAGTCAGCCAAGGCCACTGACAGTAGTGTGTCTGTAGTAGGGTAAACCATGGCCTCTGAGTGTAGTCCATCTGTCATTGGATCATCTATGGCTTCTTTGTGTACTCAATCTGCCATTGGATGAGCCATGGTTTCTGAGTGAGCTCAGTCTGTCTCAAGGTCAGCCATGTCTTCTGAGTTTACTCAGTCTATCTCAGGGCAACTTATTTCTCCTGAATGTAGTCAGTTTGTCATAGAGTCAGCATTATCATCTGAGTGTACGACATCAGTTATAAGATCAATCATGGCCTCTGAGTATACTGTCTGTCACAGGGTCAGCCATGATATTTGAGTGTACTTAGTCTATAATGGGATCAGCCATGGCCCCTGAATGTAGTCAGTTTGTCACAGAATCAGGGATGGCTTCTGAGTGTAGTCAATCTTTCATGGGATCAGCCATGGCCTCTGAGTCTAGTCAGTATGTCACTGGATCAGCCATGTTTTCTGAGTGGAATCAGTCTGTTACAAAGTCAACCATGTCCTTTGAGCCAAGTTAGACTATCAAAGGGTCAGTTATATTATCTGAATGCAGTCATTCTGTCACAGGGTCAGCCATGGCCTATGAGTGTAGTTAGTCTGTCATAGGGTCAGAAATTGTCTCTGAGTGTAGTCAGTCTGTCATGGGAGCAGCCATGGCCTCTGAGTGTAGTCAGTGTGCAATAGGGTCATCTATAAAAAGCAAAGGTGTGTGTAGTCAGTGCCAAAGGGTTGACCATGGCCTTGGAATGTAGTTTGTCACAGGACCAGCCATGCATGGCACCTGAGTGTCCTCAGTCTTTTAAGAAGTCAGCATGGCTTCTGAGTATACTCAGCCTGTCATGGGATTGGCCATGGCTGGTGAGTGCAGTCAGTCTTTTATAGTTTCAGCAATAATTTTTGAGTATAGTCAAACTGTTATAGTATTAGATATAGACTCTGAGTATTGTCAGTCTGTCATAAAAGTCAGCAATGGTCTCTAAGTGTACACAGTCTATCTAGGGGTTAACCATGGCCTCTGAGTGTCATTATTATGTCATGGGATTAGCCTTAGCATCTGAGTTTAGTCAGTCAGTGACAGGGTCCAAAATGGCCTCTGAATGTACTCTGTCCATGATGGGTTCAGTCATGGTCTCTGAATGGAGCCAGTATGTCACAGACTCAAGCATGGCTTCTGAGTGTAGTTCATCTTTCATGGGATCATCCATGGCCTGAGTATAGTGAGTCTGTCACAGGATGAGCCATGGCCTCTGAGTATAGTCTGTCTGTCATGGTTCAAACATGTCCTTTGAGTGTAGTGAGCCTGTCACAGGGTAAGCTATGTTCTCTGAGTGTAGTCTGTCACAGGGTCAGCCATGGTCTCTGAGTGTAATCAGTCTGTTATGGTGATATATTTTGTACCCCAATAAACCTTGCCAGAGGATCACAGGACAGAGGCAGCCACTAGATTAGATATAGAGTCAAGACAGTGGTGGCACACACCCTTAATCCTATTACTTACAAGGCAGAGATCTGTCTGCATCTCTGTGAATTCAAGGCCACAATGGGCTACATGAGAGAAACAGAACCAGGCAGTGGTGACACATACCTTTAATCCCAGGAAGTAATATAGCAGGACACAGAAAGGTATATAAGGCATGAGGAAACAGGAATGCTTTCTCTTGAGGCTGAGGATTTCATAGAGGTAAGCTAGTGGCTGACTGTTCTACTTCTCTGATCTTTCAGCTTTTACCCCAATATCTGGCTCTGGGTTTTTTTTTTATTATAAGATGTAGCTAGAGTTTTCCTGCCTGGCCCACAGTCAGGACAAATCTCTCTCACCTGCCAGTCCTGCAGCTGCTCAGACCCAACTAAGTAAACATAGAGACTTATATTGCTTACAAACTGTATGGCCATGGCAGGCTTCTTGCTAGCTGTTCTTCTACCTTAAATTAATCCATTTCTATAAATCTATACCTTGCCACATGGCTCGTGGCTTACTGGCATCTTCACATGCTACTTGTCATGGCGGCAGCTGGCAGTGTCTCCCCCCTCTGCCTTCCACTTCCCAGAATTCTCTTCTCTGCTTGTCCTGCCTATACTTCTTGCCTGGCCACTGGCCAATCAGTGTTTTATTTATATAGAGCGATATCCACAGCAATAAGACCTTTTAAGATTCATGTTACAGTCTGTCATGAGACATGACATGGTAGACATGGTTTTTGAGTGTAATCAGTCTGTCATTTAATAAGCCACATCCTCTGAATTCAGTAAGTCTGTCATGGGAGCAACATTTACCTCTGAGTGTATTCAATGTATCACCAGAACATGACCTCTGAGTGTAATCAGTCTGTCACAGAATTAGATATGCACTCTGATTTTAGTCAGTTTGTCACAAGTCAGCCATAGGATCCAAGTGTAGTCCATCTGTTATTGGATTAGTCATGGCCTTTTAGTTTATTCAGTTTTGCATAGCATCAGCCAAGTCTTCTGAGGATACTACCATTGTCTCCAAGTATAGTCAGTCTATCATGGTATCATCATGGATTTTCAGTGTAGTCAGTCTGTCACACGTCAGCCAAATCCTCCAAGTTTAGTCAGTTTGTCATAGGTCAGCCATAGCCTCTGACTGTAGTCATTGTGTCATACAATCAGCCATGGCCTCTGATTGTAATGAGTCTGTCATATGGTAATCCATGGTCTCTGTATGTGTTCAGTCTGTTATCAGGACATCCACATCCTCCAAGTGTAATCAGTATGTTACAGGGTCAAACATGACCCCTTTGTGTAGTCAGCCTATCTTGGGATCAGCAATGGTGTATGAGTATAGTCAATATGTCATAGAATAAGCCACTTCTTGACTTTATTCAGTCAGTCATAGGGTCAGTCATGGCTTCTGAGTGTCCTCAGCCAAGCCTTCTGAGTGTAGTCAGTCTTTCAAAGAATCAACGATGTCCTCTGAGTGTAGTCAGTATGTCACAGAGTTGACCATGACTTCTGAGTGTAGTGAGTCTGTCATAGGGTAAGCCATGGCTTCTGAGTATAGTCATTGTCACCAGGACATTCCCAGTGTCCAAGTACAGTCAGTCTGTCACAGGATCAAGTATTACCCCTAAGTTTAGTCAGTCTGTCATTAAATCAGCTATGGCATCTGAGTGAACTCAGTCTTTCACAAGGTCAGCCATGTCCCTGAATCTAATCTCCTTTGTTTGGCTTTTTTTTCCTGACCGTTACCAATAACAGCTTGTAACCAACCCCCCTAAATGATGACATATATCCATAACCCACTGAATGACCAAAAAACCACCCACTTCACCTCTTGGGAATATGGGCATCATGTTCATAAAATTACTTACTGTTGTCTGGGGGTGATGGCATCTTTAGGGGACCCTAAAAAAGATTAGGATAATTGTCAAGTCCTGGAAGAGCTAGCTGTACCATTTGTTATCCACTCTCTGTGTAATGGGAAAGTGGAAGGCTTGTCTCAAGTCCTAGCTAGAGTAGTCTGTGTGGCTGGACCATCTCAGCTAGCCACCTTGAAATTGTCCTGAGCAGTTGGTAGTCCATAGCTGATCTTTAGGTAGTGTTTGTCAGCTTAGTGGCATTAACACAATCCAGGTAGAATCGTTTTGGGCTGCATCCTCCATTTGGAGACTTCAAATGTCACTGCTAGAAATGGTCATGGTTCATTGCAGAAAACTTAACACATTTTAAATGTCATCTGCAGCAGATCTCAAAGAGGTTAAAGGACAATAAACTTTTTATATACATCCAGAGTATAAAAAGTTAATTCCGCCGGGCCGTGGTGGCGCACGCCTTTAATCCCAGCACTCGGGAGGCAGAGCCAGGTGGATCTCTGTGAGTTCGAGGCCAGCCTGGTCTCCAAAGCGAGTTCCAGGAAAGGCGCAAAGCTACACAGAGAAACCCTGTCTCGAAAAGAAAAAAAAAAGTTAATTCCTAGTTACCAAATAGAGACTCAAACCTGAAGTCATGTACAGGAAGCCAGACAAAGCCTTTTTCTAGAGTTAGGTAGTATTCTACGTGACAATTAAACTTATGACAAAGTATATATATATATTAATTTTATAAATTTTGATATAATATTTATACCTTAAGAAAAGTTTTAGAGTCAAAATAAAACCAAAGGATTATGAGATTAGTAGCATTATAATAGTTCCTTATTTTTGGTTTTTCTTCAGTCCCATATCAGGTGGCTATTTTTTTTTTTTTTAAATTTTTATTTTGCAATACAATTCAGTTCTACATATCAGCCACAGATTCCCTTGTTCTCCCCCCTCCCGCCCCCCTCACCTTCCCCCCAGCCCACCCCCCATTCCAATCTCCTCCAGGGCAAAGCCTTCCCCACAGACTGAGATCAACCTGGTGGACTCAGTCCAGGTAGGTCCAGTCCCCTCCTCCCATGCTGAGCCAAGGGACCCTGCATAGGCCCCAGGTTTCAAACAGCCAACTCATGCAATGAGCACAGGACCCGGTCCCACTGCCTGGATGCCTCCCAAACAGATCAGGCCAATCAGCTGTCTCACCCACTCAGAGGGCCTGATCCAGTTGGTGACCCCTCAGCCATTGGTTCATATTTCATGTGTTTCCGTTTGTTTGGCTATTTGTCTCTGTGCTTTATCCGACCTTGGTCTCAACAATTCTCTCTCATATAAACCCTCCTCATTCTCGCTAATTGGACTCCCAGAGATCCACCTGGGGCCTAGTCATGGATCTCTGCCTCCAGATCCATCAGTAGTTGGATGAGGTTTCTAGCACGACAATTAGGGTGTTTGGCCATCCCATCACCAGAGTAGGTCAGTTCGGATTGTCTCTCGACCATTGCCAGCAGTCTGTTGTGGGGGTATCTTTGTGGATTTCTGTGGGCCTCTCTAGCACTTTGTTTCTTCCTATTCTCATGTGGTCTTCATTTACCATGGTCTCCTATTCCTTGTTCTCCCTCTCTGTTGTTGATCCAGCTGGGATCTCCCACTCCCCCAAGCTCTCTTTCCCTCGACCCTCGCCCTTCACTACCCCCACTCCTGTCCAGGCTGTTCATGTAGATCTCATTCCATTTCTCTGTCGTTGGGCGATCCCTGTGTCTTTCTTGGGGTCCTGTTTTCCAGGTAGCCTGCCTGGTGATGTGAGTAGCAGTCCAGTCATCCTTGTTCCACATCTAGCGTCCTGTTATGAGTGAGTACATACCATGTTTGTCTTTCTGAGTCTGGGATACCTCACTCAGGATGATTTTTTCTAGATCCATCCATTTGTCTGCAAACCTCATGATGTCATTGTTTTTCTCTGCTGAGTAGTATTCCATTGTGTATATGTACCACATTTTGTTTATCCATTCTTCAGTTGAAGGGCATCTAGGTTGTTTCCATGTTCTGGCTATTACAAACAACGCTGATATGAACATAGCTGAACAAGTGCTCTTGTGGTGTGGTTGAGCATTCCTTGGGTATATGCCCAAGAGTGGTATAGCTGGATCTTGGGGGAGATGGATTCCCAATTTTCTAAGAAATCGCCATATTGATTTCCAAAGTGGTTGTACAAGCTTGCATTCCCACCAGCAGTGGAGGAGAGTTCCCCTAGCTCCACATCCTCTCCAGCATAAGGTGTCTTCAGTGTTTTTGATCTTAGCCATTCTGACAGGCGTAAGGTGGTATCTCAGAGTTGTTTTGATTTGCATTTCCCTGATGATTAGGGATGTTGAGCAATTCCTTAAATGTCTTTCAGCCATTTGAGTTTCCTCTGTTGAGAATTCTCTGTTTAGTTCTATAGCCCATTTCTTAATTGGACTGTTGGGCATTTTGATGTCTAATTTCTTGAGTTCCTTATATATTCTGGATATCAGTCCTCTGTCAGATGTGGGATTGGTGAAGATCTTTTCCCATTCTGTAGGCTGTCGCTTTGCTTTGTTGACCGTATCCTTTGCCCTACAAAAGCTTCTCAGTTTCAAGAGGTCCCATTGATTGATTGTTTCTCTCAGTGTCTGTGCTACTGGTGTTCTATTTAGAAAGTGGTCTCCTATGCCAATGTGTTCAAGACTACTTCCTACTTTCTCTTCTAGCAGGTTCAGAGTAGCTGGATTTATGTTGAGGTCCTTGATCCACTTCGACTTAAGTTTTGTGCACGGTGATAGATATGGATCTATTTGCAGCCTTCTACATGTTGATATCCAGTTTTGCCAGCACCATTTGTTGAAGATGCTTTCTTTTTTCCATTGTGCACTTTTGGCTTCTTTGTCAAAAATTATTTGTTCATAGGTGTGCGGATTAATATCAGGGTCTTCAATTCGATTCCATTGGTCCACATGTCGGTTTTTATGCCAGTACCAAGCTGTTTTTATTACTGTAGCTCTATAGTACAGCTTGAAGTCAGGGATCGTGATGCCTCCAGAGGTTGTTTTATTGTACAGGATTCTTTTGGCTATCCTGGGTTTTTTGTTTTTCCATATGAAGTTGAGTATTATTCTTTCCAGGTCTGTGAAGAATTGTGTTGGTATTTTGATGGGGATTGCATTGAATCTGTAGATTGCTTTTGGTAAGATTGCCATTTTTACTATGTTAGTTCTGCCTATCCATGAGCATGGGAGATCTTTCCATTTTCTGACATCTTCTTCAATTTCTTTTTTCAGGGACTTAAAGTTCTTGTCATATAGGTCCTTCACTTGCTTGGTTAGTATTACCCCAAGGTATTTTATGTCATTTGTGGCTATAGTAAAGGGTGATGTATCTCTGATTTCCTTCTCCGCTTTTTTGTTCATTGTATATAGGAGGGCTACTGATTTTTTGGAGTTGATCTTGTATCCTGCTATGTTGCTGAAGGTGTTTATAAGCTGTATCAGTTCCTTGGTGGAATCTTTGGGGTTGCTCAAGTATACTATCATGTCATCTGCAAATAGGGAAAGCTTGACTTCTTCCTTTCCAATTTGTATCCCCTTAATCTCCTTATGTTGTCTTATTGCTCTGGCTAGAACTTCAAGTACTATATTGAATAAGTATGGGGAGAGCGGACAGCCTTGCCTCGTTCCTGATTTTAGTGGAATTGCTTTGAGTTTCTCTCCATTTAATTTGATGTTGGCTGTTGGCTTGCTGTAAATTGCCTTTATTATGTTTAGGTATGTTCCCTGTATTCCTGATCGCTCCAAGACCTTTATCATGAAGGGGTGTTGGATTTTGTCAAATGCCTTTTCAGCATGTAGTGAGATGATCATGTGGTTTTTTTCTTTGAGTTTGTTTATATGGTGTATCACATTGACAGACTTTCGTATGTTGAACCATCCTTGCATCCCTGGAATGAATCCTACTTGATCATGGTGGATAATTGTTTTGATGTGGTCATGGAGTCTGTTTGCCAGTATTTTATTGAGTATTTTTGCATCAATGTTCATGAGGGAGATCGGTCTGTAGTTCTCTTTCTTTGTTGTATCCTTGTTTGGTTTGGGAATCAGGGTAATTGTAGCCTCATAGAAGGAGTTTGGTAATGTTCCTTCTGTTTCTATTGTATGGAACAATTTAGAGAGTATTGGTATTAACTCTTCTTTGAAGATCTGGTAGAATTCTGCACTGAAACCATCTGGTCCTGGGCTTTTTTTGGTTGGGAGACTTTTAATGACTGTTTCTATTTCGTTAGGGGTTATTGGACTATTTAAATAGTTTATCTGGTCTTGATTTAATTTAGGTATGTGGTACCTATCCAGAAAATTATCCATTTCTTTTAGGTTTTCCAGTTTTGTGGAATAGAGGTTTTTGAAGTATGACCTGATGATTCTCTGGATTTCCTCAATGTCTGTTGTTATGTCCCCCTTTTCATTTCTGATTTTGTTGATTTGGATGCTCTCTCTCTGTCTTTTGGTTAGTTTGGATAAGGGCTTGTCTATCTTGTTGATTTTCTCAAAGAACCAACTCTTTGTTTCATTAATTTTTTGTATTGTTCTCTTTGTTTCTATTTTATTGATTTCAGCTCTCACTTTGATAATTTCCTGGCATCTATTTTTCCTGGGAGACTTTGCTTCTTCCTGTTCTAGAACTTTCAGGTGTGCTGTTAAGTCACTAGTGTGAGATTTCTCCAGCTTATTTATGTGGGCGTTTAGTGCTATGAATTTCCCTCTTAGTACTGCTTTCATAGTGTCCCATAGGTTTGGATATGTGGTGTCTTCATTTTCGTTGATCTCTAGGAAGTCTTTAATTTCTTTCTTTATTTCTTCCTTAACCCATTGGTGATTCAGGTGGGTATTGTTCAGTTTCCATGAGATTGTAGGTTTTCTGTAGTTTTTGTTGTTGTTGAAATCCAACTTTAGACCATGGTGGTCTGATAGAACACAGGAGGTTATTCTAATTGTTTTGTATCTGTTTAGATTTGCTTTGTGACCAAGTATGTGGTCGATTTTAGAGAAGGTTCCATGGGGTGCTGAGAAGAAGGTATATTCTTTTTTGTTAGGATGGAATGTTCTGTAGATGTCGATTAAGTCCATTTGAGTCATGACATCAATTAAGTCCTTTATTTCTCTGTTAAGTTTCGATTTGGGGGATCTGTCCAGTGGTGAAAGTGGGGTGTTGAGGTCTCCCACTATTAATGTGTGGGGTTTTATATGTGATTTAAGCTTTAATAATGTTTCTTTTACATATGTGGGTGCCCTTGTGTTTGGGGCATAAATGTTCAGAATTGAGACTTCATCTTGGTGGATCTTTCCTGTGATGAGTATGTAATGCCCTTCTTGATCTCTTTTGATTGATTTTAGTTTGAAGTCTATTTTGCTGGATATCAGGATGGCTACACCCGCTTGTTTCTTAAGACCGTTTGATTGGAAAGTCTTTTCCCAGCCTTTTATTTTTAGGTAGTGTCTATCTTTGAATTTGAGATGTGTTTCTTGTATGCAGCAGAAAGATGGGTCCTGCTTTCGTATCCATTCTGTAAGCCTATGTCTTTTTATAGGTGAATTAAGTCCATTGATATTGAGGGATATTAATGTCCAGTGATTGTTCATTCCTGTTATTTTTTGGTGGTGATGTGTGTGTACTTTTCTTCGTTGGGGTCTACTGCTGTGGCTTTATCTATTGCCTGTGTTTTCGAGGTTGTATCTGACTTCCTTAGGTTGGAATTTTCCTTCTAGTGCTTTCTGTAGGGCTGGGTTTGTGGATAAATATTGTTTAAATCTGGCTTTGTCATGGAATGTCTTGTTCACTCCATCTATGAGGATTGAAAGTTTTGCTGGGTATATTAGTCTAGGCTGACATCCATGGTCTCTTAATGTCTGCATTACATCTGTCCAGGACCTTCTGGCTTTCAAAGTCTCCATTGAGAAATCGGGTGTTATTCTGATAGGTTTGCCTTTATATGTCACTTGGCCTTTTTCCTTTGCTGCTCTTAATATTCTTTCTTTATTCTGTACGTTTAATTGTTTAATTATTATGTGGCGAGGGGACTTTTTTTGGGGGTCTAGTCTGTTTGGTGTTCTATAGGCTTCCTGTATCTTCATAGGCATTTCCTTCTTTAAGTTGGGAAAGTTTTCTTCTATGATCTTGTTGAATATATTTTCTGTGCCCTTGAGTTGGTATTCTTCTCCTTCTTCTACCCCTATTATTCGTAGGTTTGGTCTTTTCATGGTGTCCCAAATTTCTTGGACATTTTGGTTCATGACTTTGTTGACTTTAGTGTTTTCTTTGACTGATGAATCCATTTCTTCTATTGTATCTTCAACGCTAGAGATCCTCTCTTCCATCTCTTGCATTCTGTTGATTATACTTGCATCTGAAGTTCCCAATCGTTTTCTCAGATTTTCTATTTCCAGCATTCCCTCTGTTTGTGTCTTCTTCATTTTTTCTATTTCCCTTTTCAGGTCTTGGACTGTTTCCTTCATTTGTTTCATTGATTTTTCTTGATTTTCTTTCAGTATTTTATTGTTCTCTTCCAGGACTTTATTGATTTCTTCTAATTTGTTTGCCCTTTCCTCTAGTTGTTTACAGCGTTCTTCACATTTTTTTGTCTTTTCCTCTACACGAGCCTCTAGCTTCTTCATGATGACATTCATAAGGCTATTTTCTTCTGCTTCTTCCAATTTCTGATGTTCAGGTCTAGGTGTTGGAGGAGGGCTAGGGCCTGGTGATGGTGTATTACTATTCATTTTGTTGTATGTGTTTCTGCCTTGACGTCTGCCCATCTCCTTGTGGTTCGTTCCTGGCCTTATTCGCACACTTGGTTCAGAGCTGACAGATTCAGGAAGTCTCTCTCTCTTGTCCAGATGGGAGCTCTCTGTGCTTCAGAAGGGAAGTCCTGGGCAAGATGGGAGCTGGGGGCCGGCCTCTAAGTCTCAGGAAGAGGCTTGGGGCTCAGGCAGATGGGCGTGGGGGCAGGGCGTGGAGACTGCAGGGTCTGCCAATGGTCTTGGAGAAGGGGATCCTTCCCGGTTGTGGTAGAAGGGCACCTGCCCGGGGACCAGAACTTGGGGCCAAGTTGGGCAGGTCTTCCCCGGAGTGGCTGGTGCCCAGGGATGGGGTCGGGGGCAAGCTAGGGCACTCACCTGTGCTTCAGAAGGGAAGTCCGGGGGAAGATGGGAGCTGGGGGCCGGCCTCTAAGTCTCAGGAGGAGGCTTGGGGCTCAGGCAGATGGGCGTGGGGGCAGGGCGTGGAGACTGCAGGGTCTGCTAGGGGTCTTGGAGAAGGGGATCTTTCCCGGTTGGGGTAGAAGGGCACCTGCCCGGGGACCAGAACCTGGGCCCAAGTTGGGCAGGTCTTCCCCGGAGTGGCTGGTGCCCAGGGATGGGGTCTGGGGCAAGCTAGGGCACTCACCTGTGCTTCAGAAGGGAAGTCCTGGGCAAGATGGGAGCTGGGGGGCCTGGCCTCTAAGTCTCAGGAAGAGGCTTGGGGCTCAGGCGGATGGGCGTGGGGGCAGGGCGTGGAGACTGCAGGGTCTGCCAGGGGTCTTGGAGAAGGGGATCCTTCCAGGTTGTGGTAGAAGGGCACCTGCCCGGGGACCAGAACCTGGGCCCAAGTTGGGCAGGTCTTCCCCGGAGTGGCTGGTGCCCAGGGATGGGGTCGGGGGCAAGCTAGGGCACTCACCTGTGCTTCAGAAGGGAAGTCCTGGGCAAGATGGGAGCTGGGGGCCGGCCTCTAAGTCTCAGGAAGAGGCTTGGGGCTCAGGCAGATGGGCGTGGGGGCAGGGCGTGGAGACTGCAGGGTCTGCCAAGGGTCTTGGAGAAGGGGATCCTTCCCGGTTGTGGTAGAAGGGCACCTGCCCGGGGACCAGAACCTGGGGCCAAGTTGGGCAGGTCTTCCCCGGAGTGGCTGGTGCCCAGGGATGGGGTCGGGGGCAAGCTAGGGCACTCACCTGTGCTTCAGAAGGGAAGTCCGGGGGAAGATGGGAGCTGGGGGCCGGCCTCTAAGTCTCAGGAAGAGGCTTGGGGCTCAGGCAGATGGGCGTGGGGGCAGGGCGTGGAGACTGCAGGGTCTGCCAGGGGTCTTGGAGAAGGGGATCTTTCCCGGTTGGGGTAGAAGGGCACCTGCCCAGGGACCAGAACCTGGGCCCAAGTTGGGCAGGTCTTCCCCGGAGTGGCTGGTGCCCAGGGATGGGGTCTGGGGCAAGCTAGGGCACTCACCTGTGCTTCAGAAGGGAAGTCCTGGGCAAGATGGGAGCTGGGGGGCCTGGCCTCTAAGTCTCAGGAAGAGGCTTGGGGCTCAGGCGGATGGGCGTGGGGGCAGGGCGTGGAGACTGCAGGGTCTGCCAGGGGTCTTGGGGAAGGGGATCCTTCCCAGAGGGGCTAGAAGGGCACCTGCCCGGGGAGCAGAACCTGGGCCCAAGTTGGGCAGGTCTTCCCCAGAGTGGCTGGTGCCCAGGGATGGGGTCGGGGGCAAGCTAGGGCACCCAGGTGGCTATTTTGACAAGAGACAGGGATTTTGTATTTTTCTTTTTAACAAGCATGCTTGGGTTTAGAGAAAGAGAGAGCCATGTTCCAATGCTAAAGCCAGCTTTAATTTTTAATTGAACTGGGACTACAAAAAGACCATTTTCATTATATGCCTATAGAGAACAGCAGAAATAAACATTTTGGAAGATTTATGAAATTTTATCCTGTTGGAGATGTGATATAACAATAGGCAAATTTACTCTTTTCCTTGGGACATTTTCCCTGGATGATTCATCGTTTTTCTTCAGATGTCTCATTTGTCCAGTGGTCTTCAAATTCCTTAGCTGATTGCCTTCATTCTCAAGGAAAGACAAAAACAAAACCCTGCCCCAACCCTAACTTTGGTGAGTTTCCCTTTTGACAAGTTATATCTCATCAAAAAAGACCATTTGTTAGTCTTATAAGTTAGTTTAGATTGAATGGCCATTCTCATTGATGAACTATTACCTCTTCTAATCAAGAAATCTCTCTTGTTCAAATCAATTTTGATGGCATCCATGGCTTTTCTTCTCCTGTGGAAACAAAAACAAAACATCTTCCCCAACATAACACATATTCTGGTTTCCATTCTGAGGTCAGGACATCTTTAAAGTATACAGGCTGATTTACTTCAGTAGTGTTTTCTATTATCCAATGTCTCTCTTCAGCTGTCATTCCTTTCTCACTAGCACTTAGAAAATGTAAAGGTAAGATATCATTATGCAATTTATCTCTGTTGGTCTTTATTACCCCTTTCTGTTTATTAAGCATATCTTTTAGAGTTCGATTAGATGTCTATATCCCTGCTTGCCCTGTAGGATTGTGTGGTATAACTGTAATATACTTTGTTGTAAAATGTAAAACAATAAAAACTGTTTCATTTTACTAGAGACATACGCTGGAGAATTGTCAATCTTAACTTGTACAGGTATCCCTATGATGGCTATAACTTCTAACAAATGTGTGATTACAGAATCAGCGTTGTCACAACTCAAAGCAATTGCCCATTGAAATCTTGAATATGTATCTATGGTGTAGTGTACATATTTTAATTTTCTAAATTCAGCAAAATAAAACATCACCATTTGCCAAATTTCATTACTTTGAGTAACCTTTGGGTTACTTCCTATAGGTAGTGGAGTTTGGTTATACAAGGAACATGTAGGGCATTTCCTTATAATTTTCTTGGCTTGTTGCCAAGTGATGGAAAAATCTTTTTTCAAACCCTTGCTATTGATATGGTGGTTTTTTTAAATGAAATTCTGATATTTCTAGCATATTTCCTACCAATGTTTATCAATTCCATCATTACCTTGTGCTAGAGGGCCTGGTAGACCTGTATGGGATCTAATATGTGTTATATATAAGGGATGATTTCTATTTCAGAATATTCCTTGTAACTGAATAAGTAACAAAGTCAATTTTGTATCATCTGGAATAAATTCAGCAGTTTCAATATGTAAAACAACTCTTTCTGTATATTGAGAGTCAATAACTCTTTTGAGAGGTTCTGGAAAATCTAATAATACCATGAGAATAGCATATAATGCAGACTTTTGAACAGAATCATAAGGATTTTGAACCACTTTATTCAAATTTCTTTATTTATAATCTTCCTTTTCTGATTTGTTTGCAACACTATAGAATGTAGGGACTCCAGAAATTGGTGTTCTCCATACAACGTGAGGAAATATCCATTTAGTTTTCTTTATAAACTGAGTTCTCTTGCTTTTTGGATATTGCTAATCTCTCCCAAAAATTACTGCAAGTTCTTTGTCAATGTTAATTTTCTGCCCACAAAGAGGAAATTTCCTCATTAGTGAAAGGTACTACAATTTCTGCTGGGTCTATTCCTGCTAATTGATGAAGCCTCAATTTCCTTTTCAGATTCAACTCAGAAATCTTTTCTACATAGGTCTTTTTTGCTCTGTTTGTGTGGTAAAAATATATATTCTAAGATATTATCTTCTCTCTGCATTAAAATTACTGTAGGGGAATGTGTAGAAGGTAAAACAACCAGAATGCAATCAAGCTCCAGATCTAAACAATCCACATGTGCATCCTGTAATTTCTTTTCTACCAAACCAATTCTCTCTCAGCTTCAGTGTATAATTTTCTTGGACTATTTAAGTCCTTGTCACCTTGTAAGGTTTAATATAAATTACTCAGTTCTTGAGTTGTTAATTCAATTTTTGGCAATATCTAGTTAATGTCTCTCAGAAATCTTTTGAAAGTCATAAGAGTCTGTAATTAATCTCTCCTGATTTGTACCTCTTGCTGTTGAATTTTTTGTAAGCCTATTTTATATCCTAGGCAATTAATAGAATCTCCTCTTTGCATATTTTCCAGGAGCAATTTGTAATCCCAAACCAGGCAAAAGTTTCTTCACTTCTTCAAACATTTTCTCTAAAGTATCTACATTAGAATCTGCTAGTAAGATATTGTCCATACAATGGTAAATTATAGATTGAGGAACTTGTACATGAATCATTTCCAACTGCTGTCATATAAAATATTGCACAAGGCAGGTCTGTCTAACATTCCTTATAGGAGAATCTTCCATTGATGTCTCTTAACAGGCTGAGAATTACTATGAGTAGGCACCATGAAGGCATTTTTTTCTCTATCCTTTTCTTGTAAAGGTATAGTAAAGAAACAGTCTTTTAAATCAGTAACTATAATAGACCATTTTTAGGTAATAAAGAACACAGGGGAAATCCAAGCTGTAAAGAGCCCATTAGCTGAATCACCGTATTAATAGCTCTTAGATTTGTTATGATTCTCCATTTTTCAGATCCGTTTTTAATAACAAATACAGGAGAATTACAAGGACTGGTTGATTCCTCAATATGTTAAGCATTTAGCTGCTCCTTTGCCAGCTGTTCTAAGGCCTATGATTTTTCTGATGTCAAAGGCCATTTTCCCACCCAGACAGGTTTGTTGGTCATTCATTTTAAAGGTAGGGCTATTGGTACCTTTGAAAGTTCAACAGCTGCTGTTCTGAGTTTTTATACAACCTGAATAATCGATGACTGTTCTTTATAATATCTTTTAATATTTTCCCCAGAAACATACATTAATTTATGGTTTGTTTCTGAGATTGGAGGAATGTTAATCTGGGTATTCCACTACTGTAACAATCATGTCCCCACAAATTCACTGCTATATTATATTCACAAATGGCTTCAATTTTCCCCTCTGTCCTTCTGGCCCTATACATTTGACCCATCTCATGCTTTATTTTACCTGAGATAAAGTTCCAATCCTTAAAAGCTGAACCTCCAGAGGAGGCCAATTTGGATGCCAAGATTCTGGTGCTATTATTGTTACATCTGCCCCTATGTCTACAAGACCTTCAATTACAATTTCATTTATTCATACCTTTAACTTTGGTCTTTGATCATTTATAGAAGTCTGCCAAAATATTCACTTTATAATTTCTCCTGAAATTTTTGTTTTATCTTCTAAAGTGGTTCTAACATCCAGAGCAGTATGTTTTTTTACAATAGTCATTAGGTCCTTCAATTGCTCTGGGGAGGAGTTTCCCCCATTGGTGACAGGGAATTACTGAACCAAGTTTGACATAGGGGACTGTGAGATGCCCCTCAAGGCATTTCCTGATGGTAAAGGGTTGCCTTGCTTGTCTTGTTGATCTGCATTCACTGGTCCAATATTGGCCTTTGCTGCACCTTCTGCATACTCCAGAAGGCAGGGGCCTTCTGTTTTGATTATTCCTAGAAAAAACATTGTTTCTAGGAACACCCTGTCTACAATCCCTTTTTAGGTGACTTTGTTTGCCACAATTAGAACATCTGACATTTGAATTTTTCTTCAAGCCTCTGAAAATCATCCCTCCTATCTAAACATCATGGTTATCAGATTCAATATTGATTGTATCTCTGACCCATTCCTCTATGGGTTCTGATATCACCTTTAAAGGCCTAATTGTGGGTATGCCGAGCACATGTTGGGCTGCAAAAGCCAAAGATGGCACTGAGAAGGAAGTGAGCTGGGTGGAGACCTAACTTGTTTACCAAAATTTATGATGGCCTCTTGGGATCACGAGAGATGACATAGGTGCATGGCCTCTTCATGATCATCATGCTGAGCTATGCCTGGAGAGGCTTGTGGATATGTGACCTTTGTTGTGATTGGCAGACCTTTGTTGTGATTGGCAGAAGGAAAGCTGGCTTGTGGTTTGGTGCTTTATAAAGGGTGTACTGATGCTTAATAAAGGAGTTCCTGCTTGACATGGCTCCCTACTGCATCTGATTGTCTCCAGATACTGGGAGACTGGGTGATGGATGGGCCAGTGGTACACTCCTCCTCCTCAGTGAAGATCTACTGTGGGCAGTGGACCTAATTCTTTGGTGGGGTCAGGGGAACCCCACACTTAGTTACCCTAATGTGAATTAGCATTTTCAAAAGCCAAGATTCAATTATTATTTATCTAGCTAGGCTCTGAATTTGGTATCATTCCATTTATAGCTGAAGCCAATATTTGTAAAAATTTTTGAAGGTTTCTTTTGGGCCCTCTATATCTTTAGTAAATGACTCAGTTCTCTTTCTGACTTCTTGAGTTCTATCCTAAGCATTCAAAGATGCACATGACATAGACCCAGGGTATGGTCATCATATATAGATTGTCTTTGTACATCTGCATAATCACCCTCTTTAAGAAGTTGGTCTTGGGAGATTTCAATACCTCTAACCCTACTTCGATGTTCAATGGTCCTTGTCTCATCTTTCCACCAGGTCCTCCATGGTAATTGAGAACCAGGTTCCAATACTGCTGTAACCAAGTCTTTCCAGTCTTGTGGGACAATTCTGTTGCTAGCTGACTATGAACTAAGCATCTGCTTCACAAAAGGTGAATACATGCAATATGAGACTATCATTTCCTTAAATCTCCTCAAATCTAACATTCCACATGAATCCAATCAGCACTTACATAGACTCAGGGATGCCTGTCATTTGGCTGTTGTTCCTGTAAGGAGACCGGATAAATTATTGTTGGTTGTTTGACAACCTTGGGCTATTTGTCTTTAATTTTATACGTGATGGTGAGGTTGGTTCTCCTTTAAATTCCTCTGTCTATATCTGAATATCTCTATTATCTGTTTTAATATGTTCTTCTGAGGTTTGAATATTATCAGTTACTTTTTGCCCTCTTCATCAGTAAATATTTCTAGAGCTTTTATCTTATTGGTAAAAATTGGATTAATCTCCTTAGTAGTAAGGAGATTGTAAGGCTTGCATATTATTACTAGTAACTTTTTCTAAGTCTTATATCTTTTGAATAGTAACTTTTCCTCAGGTTTGTATAATTACCAATAGTAGATTTTTCTAAGGCCTGTGTCTTGGCACTCATATTAACCAACTTTTAAGGGATAGAACAAGAACTTTCAAACCAATTATGATTATAATTAACATTATGTAAACCATATCAAAGTTAACTATTCCCTCATTTAGTTGTTCCATTTAAAAACCATCCAGTGTGTAATCATACAGAGACCTAACTCCCCCATCATAATATTGTTTCCCATTTTTTAAAAAATTTATTTATTTATTTAGTTAGATGTATGCAGTGTTCTGCCTGCATGTATACTGCAGGCCAGAAGAGGGCACCATATCTCAGATGGTTGTGAGCCACCCTGTGGTTGCTGGGAATTGAACTCAGGACCTCTGGAAGAACAGCCAGTGCTCCTAACCTCTGAGCCATCTCTCCAGCCCTGTTTCCCATTTTTTAACAGGGTCAGCCTTGGCCTCTGAGTTTACTCAGTCTATCTCAGGTTGCTCATGTCCTCTGAGTGTAGTCAGTCTGTCATGGGATTAGCCTTAGTGTCTGTGTGTAGTCAGTCTGTCACAGGGTCACCAATGACCTCCAAGTGTATTCAGTGTATCTCTGGGTCATCTATGGTCTCTGTGTGTTGCCAGTTTGTCATAGGATCGACCATAGATTCTGAGTGTAGTCAGTCTGTCACAGGGTCAGCAATGATCTCTGAGTATATTCAGTCTATTTCAGGGTCATCTAAGGCTTCTGAGTTTAGTCAGTCTGTCACAGGATGAGCCATGGCCTCCAAGCATATTCAATCTGTCACAGTGTGAGGCATGACCTCCAAATCTTGTCAGTATTTCCTTGGGGTCATTCATGTCCTCTGAGTCTAGTCAGTCTGTCATAGGGTCATCCATGACCTCTGAGTTTAGTTAGTCTGTCACATGGTCAGGTAAAACCTCTGAGTTTCCTCAATATATTATGGAGTCAGCCATGGCTTCTGAGTATAGACAGTCACAGGGCCAACTATGTATTTTGAAAACAATCATTCTGTCACTAGGTCAGGCATGGCCTCTGTGTTTACTCAATGTAACTTGGGGCCCGCCATGGCCTCAGAGTGTAGCCAGTGTCTTAGGGTGTCGCCATGGCCTCTGAGTGTACTTAATCTGTCTTGGGGTTACCTTTGGCATCTGAGTCTAGTCAGTCTGTTCTAGGGTCAACTATGGCCTCTGAGTGTAACCCTGCCTGTTTCACCCAGCCTTTTCTCTTAGCATTTACAGGATTTCTCACCTGGTCTATGTGCCAAGACTTTTTGCCTATCCTTTACTCCCATCTTTTTTATCTATCTTTTCCACCTATTCTTTTCTGCCAACTATCTCTAAGCCCTGGAATTTTTACCAGGATCTTTCAGTTTCCCTTTTTGTCCAGGTTTTTATTTTTGCCTTTGCAACTGGCTTTTTTTTTTTTTTTTTTTTTTTTTTTTTTTTTTTTTTTTTTTTTTTTTGCCAGAATTTGTCACCAAGATTTTTCTCTTAGCTTTTTTACCAGTATTTTTTTTTTTTCAGTTTTTCGAGACAGGGTTTCTCTGTGTAGCTTTGCGCCTTTCCTGGAACTCACTTGGTAGCCCAGGCTGGCCTCGAACTCACAGAGATCTGCCTGGCTCTGCCTCCCGAGTGCTGGGATTAAAGGCGTGCGCCACCACCGCCCGGCTTACCAGTAATTTTTACCAATTTTTTCATGAAAATGTATGATATTTTCATCCAGAACCCCCCCAAGGCTTTGTGCCTAAAAGCTTGACCTAACCTTTGCTCTTGGCTTTTGTAGTCCAATTTAAAGAAACGATATTTAAGGACAATGGTATTTAAGGTATTCAGGTCAAATACTGTTCTTATCAAACCCAGTGGAAGAAATGAATGCTGTATTGTATACTTTATTTATTGCAATTTATTTTTTTATGTTATATGAATGGATGTTTTCAGTGTAAGTACATTAATGCAGCACATGCATGTAGTGACTACAGATGCTTGAAGAGCATATTAAATGCCCTGGAACTGAAGTTATAGATGGTTCTTATCCACTCTGTGGGGTCTGGGGACTGAACCAAGGCTCTTTTGCAGAGTAGTCACTGCTGATAATGGTGGAGTCATTGGTGCATTCCTATACTGCATATTTAAAATGTGGTTGAGGACATACATTTCAGCTCTTTACAATTTGTGTAACAGAATGCAATTCTAAACATTCTCTTTTCTGGGGTGGGAGGAGGAGGGTGATTCAAGTCAAGCTTTCTCTGTGAATCTCTGGCTGCTCTGAACTTGCTCTAGGCTGGCCTCAAAATTTGAGATCTGCTGCTCTTACTCCCGAGAGCAGGGATTAAAAGAGTGTACCCCCCAGCAGAATATAAATACTTAAAAATCACAGTCAACAGGTTTTGTTTAAAAATTACAGACACCCACCACTTTGGGTAGATGAGCCACATTCTGGCTTATGAGATTTCTAGGAAACTGATGCTGGTTCTCCTTCTCTGGCTCCAGAGAAAGAAATAAATGTCTCCAATTAAAATTAATTACTTTCCATTTTAACTCAAGTTATGACATTCATTATAATTTCTGTTCCTTCTTTCTTGATTCAGTTAACATTCTTTTCCTTTCTTTTTGAATCCAACTCATTTTCCATTTTGGGTTTAGTGTGCAGGGAAATAGGTTTTGTTTTGACAGTTTCATACATATGAATCATATTACTTTGTCATATTGAGGGTCTGAGTTCCTTTAGAGTTTCACCACTCTTACAATTGATAAATTTTATACAAATAAGAAGGTTTATACTCTGGCACCAGGTCTGTATCTGAGATTCAGGATATTCAAGATGCAGCTCCTTCCATATTTCTCCTCAGCTTATAAAGGCAGAAATCACAAAGTTGCAAAGGTACAGGTTTTGGGGATTGAATTATCCCACATTCTGCAGTATCTGTCTTTTACAATAGACTTTCTGTATATGCCTTGGTTATCTCCAGCAAACAAGCACTTTTTAGAGATGAAAAATAAGTGATTAGTACCTAGAACTCATTGTCCTGCAAGAACAGAATCGATAGTAAGATTTACAGAAATAGGCAGTCCCTTAAGATTAGCTCAACTATTCCAGAGAGTTATCTATTTTGCATAAGATTACTGACAGGAACATTACAATAATATAGATTCTTACAAGCTGAAGTAACTTTCTTTTGAATTCCTTTAAGTACAGCAGTCTTTAAATATTAAACATGTTATTCACTATCATAGTCCTTCACAACTTTGAAGGCAGCATTTTTATCCAGCGTTTTCTGCTGTCTGTCTCACCTGGCATTTGTGCCCAGACATTTCAACTATTATTTTCACTAAGATCACCATGCATTTCTGCCCACAATTTTTACTTAGCCTTTGCTTTCTGGCCTTTGCACTGGGAATTAGAGAAATAGTAGTAAAAGAAAAAACTCAGATCAAATGCCTTTCTTATCCAACCTAGGAGAAGAAATGAATGCCATATTGTATATTGTACTTGTTTGAATGTATCTATTTTATGTTATATGTTAGGATGTTTGCATGCAAGCATGTCAAAGCAGCACATATATGCAGTATCCACAAATGCCTGCAGAGGACATTAAATGCCCTGGAGCTAGAGGTACAGACAGATTTTTTTCCACAGTACAGAGTCTGGCAGACCCAGGATCCTCTGGTAGAACAGCCAGTGCTCTTACATGCTGAACAATGGTTGCATCCCCTATACTGCATATTTAAAGAATGGTTGAGAATAGAAGTTTCAGCTCTTTAAAATTTGTTCCACACAACATCCTTGTAAACATGTTTTTTAGCTATGGCTTTCACTGTGTAGCCCTACCTCTCCTAGAACTTGCTCTGTATACCAGGCTGGCTTCAAACTCATAGATGTGCCTACTCTGCCTTCTGTGTTTTAGAATTAAACACATGTTTTACTACCATTGGGTAAAATGTAAACAACATTTTAAAAAATCATACACAATAGATTCTGTTGAGGGATATTTGTGTACACTGTCTGAAGATGCATCACTGTGGCTGGTTTAATAAAATGCTAGGCAAGAGAGGTTATGTGGGACTTCTGAGCAGATAGAAGAACTCAGGAGATAAATCTAGGCATGTGGATGATGCTTTCAAGACACTGAAGTAGTCAGACATACAGTATGGAGGAGAAGTTATAAGCCATGAGGCAGAATGTAGATTAATATAAATGAGTTAATTAAGCCTTAAGACCTAGTCAGGAACAAACCTAAACTAAAGTCAAGCTTTTATAATTAATAAGAAGTATTTATGTCATTATTTGGAGGCTGGTGGTCCAAAGAAAGTTCAACAAGAGAGACAAGTCTGATACATTTGGCATCCAACTTTTGGCATGCATATTCAAGCATAGAGCAGCTGGCATGCTACCTGGCAGGAGACTAGATACAAATGTCTGCTGTAGTGCAGGCACAATATTTTCCAAGACCTGGAGCAGTTAGGGATGCTTGGGAAGATTATGCATGGCTACTGCAGCTTGTAGACCCAAAGTGTGTACAGCCAGCTGCCAGCACCATGTGCTAAGCAGAACTGTGTTGAAGGTAGCCTGACTGTTTAAGGTTTGGTTCACATGGTGAGAGAAAGTTGCAGGCACTTAGTAAAGCCAGGTGTAGACCAAGAAAACCTCTAAACAGGTATAGTATGCTGAAAATGTGCTTAAATACTGAAGAAAGAAGAGAATATTGGTAAAGATAGTCATAGAAAAAACAGTTTAAAAATAGTAAGTTAAGTCTTTAAAGAAAGAACAAAGTAATATAAAAAGAATAAGCTAGGTAAAGATGAGAAGTATTACAACAACAGGAGTCTGGATCATATATGCTAATGAACAAAAAATGGTGGCTGGTGAGAGACATTGGATTGTAGAAAAACTGCTAAATTAAAGCAGCCTTGTAATGGTTTAAAAGAAAATGGCCCCCAAATGGACTGGCACTAATAGGAGGCATGGCCTTGTGGGAAGAAGTGTGTCACTGTGGGGGTGGGCTGTGAGGTCTATTTTGCTCAAGCTTCCCACAGTCTGTCAGTTGACTTCCTGTTGCCTGCAAGATGTAGCACTCTCAGCTCCAGTACCACATCTTCCTTCATGCTCCATGTCACGATGATAATGGGCTGAACTTCTGAAACTGTAAGCAAGCCACCCCAATTAAATGTTTTCTTTATAAGAGTTGCCATGGTCATGGTGTCTCTTCATAGTAATAAAAACCCTAACTAAGATAGAAGTCAGTACCAGGAACTGGGGTATTGCTGTGGTAGGCCTGACCATGTGTTTGTTTGGAGAAATTTGGACTTTGGTACTTTGGGTTGTAAAAAACATTAGAATGCATTAAGCACTGCTTAATGAGCCATACTAGTAGGAGCATTGAAGACAGAGTTACTAAGAATTATTTGAATTGTTGGGGGCTCACTAAAGATGTTTCAGAGGAGAAAATTTTAGTATATTTCTTAGAGATCATTCTTGTGTTATTTTGGTGAAGAAAGTGGCTACCTTTTGCCCTGTCTTAAGACACTGCCTGAGGCTAAAGTGAAGAATTTGGATTAATTCTATTGGTAGAAGAAATATAAAAATAGCCTAGTGTAGACTCTGTTGGGTGGATATTAGTGGGAACTCTAATAGATTTATAATGAAAAGGAGCAGGGTAAATTATGAAAAGTAAATTTTGAAGAGAAAAAAGAGCACCAGAAAGTAGATTAGAGTTAAATTCTGTATTCAAGGAGTTAAGTGGATTAAGAAATGGGATAAAGGGAGTAGTGACCTCAGGGCAGGATCCTACCCATCTAACTTTCCAACTAATGAAAAGGAACTAAAGAAAAAGTTAGAGCTGGGTGTGGTCGGGTACACCTTTAATTCTAGCACTGGGAAGTCAGAAGCTGGTGGATCTCTGAGTTTGAGGCCAGTATGGTCTACAGAGAAAGTTCAAGGACAGTCAAACTTAGGCAGTGAAGGAAAACAGAAAGCTAGTGAAGTTGTAATTAGACAAGGGGGCTGCATTCTAGCCACAGCAAGCAGCAGAACTTTGCAGCTTTGCTCACATGGCTCTGGATTAGGAGTTAAGAATAGAAGAAAGGAGTAATAAAGCTGCTGAGGCCATGTAAGAATTTTCCCAGGGGCCTGCCCTGAGAAGATTCTTCCCAGAGTCCTGGGGAAAATGCTATGGCTGGAGATGGGGTAATTTGAGGGAATAGAATCTAAGCACACCAGGTTCTTTCATCTGTTTACTTTATTTCTCTAAGACAAGCTCCTCTACACAGCTTCAGTTCCATTCTGACACTCAGTTCCGCTCTGTTCCTCCTTTTTTGTGTACTCTCATAGACCTAAATAAGCTCTTACTTTTTCAATCTCATCTTCATCTTCATCTTCTCCATCCATGCTCATCCATTCCTACTCTCCTGACCTGACCCAATCATTACCCTCTACAAAAGCTCTGCCTTTTCCTCTTTTTCCATGGCCATGCAACTCTGCTCAGACAAGGAATTCTGCTCCAGTCTTTACTGCATCTGGTTATGCAAAAAATTCTTTTTTTTCCTGAGTCAATAGCTCTGGCATGCCAGTAGGCCTGAAGGAAAGGGATGGTCTGAGCTTCATTTGCACAAGAAACAAAGCCATGCATCTACAGTCAGCCTGTCTCCTAGCTTCTGTATGGGTGTTACCTAGTTCAGATCAGTAGTAGGTCTGAGAAGCTTATACTGTTTGCTGTTAAGGCCTGGTAGTATATTAGCACAGCTGATATATTAAAAACTGAATAATACCAAGTATTCTCTGATATATGGCTTCCCTCTAGAAAGATTCCTTAACCTTTCTAGGTATAGCTTTATTATATATAGCTGAATCTCTATAATATATTCTTATGGCTTGCAGCCTTAGGCATAGATGAGAGGTTTCCCTGAATGGAGGCCTAGAGAGGCCATTGTGTGAAGCTGTGAAGTTGAAGCCTGAATTTCCTTGGAGACCCCAAGATGTTAAAGATGCCAGAGTCATGGGATACCTGCTGATGAAAGCTGCTAATAGGGAGTGAAACAAACCCAAGAGAAAGAAGTATGTTGCAGTCAACAGACATGACTGGAGTTGGAAAGCTGAAGAGTGTTTTGACATCAGACGCGGAGTTGCAGAGTTTGGAGTTTGCCGAGCTGGTTTTAATCTTACTTTGGTCCAGTATTTCCTCACCATGTTTCTTTCCTTACATTTTGGGATGGTAATGTATTTCCTGTGCCATTATATGTTGGAAGTATGTGATCTGCTTTTGATTTGATTTTTACAAGTGATTACAGTTAAGAGATTGCCATGCACCTCAGAAGAGACTTTGACTTTGAAATGACTTTGAGACTGTTATAGATTATGGGGTCTTTGAAGTTGGACTGAATGCATTTTTCCATTATGATATGGCTATCAGTCTTTGTGAGCCAGGGAGTGGAATGTGGTAATTTGAAAGAAAATGGTCCCTAAAGGGAGTGGCACTATTAAGAGATATGGCCTTATTGGAGGAAGTGTGTCACCATTGGGGCAGGCTTTGTGGTCTCTTTTGCTCAAGCTGTTGGTTAAGCGGCAGCGCTCGTGGCTAGCTGCTGCCTGCAGCAGCCATGCCAACTACTAGATGCTGTGGTGGCAGAAGAATCACGAGCTATGGTTACCTTTCTAGAGCTTTATTAGGAGAGAGAGAGAGAGAGAGAGAGAGAGAGAGAGAGAGAGAGAGAGAGAGAGAGAGAGAGAGAGCGCACAGAGAGGGCACATCTGCTTTTTAGGTGACATAATTAAGGACATAATCCTTACATCTCAGACTTTCCCTTACTATAAAAAAAGCAAGGCCAGGCGGTGGTGGCGCACGCCTTTAATCCCAGCACTCGGGAGGCAGAGCCAGGCGGATCTCTGTGAGTTCAAGGCCAGCCTGGGCTACCAAGTGAGTTCCAGGAAAAGGCGCAAAGCTACACAGAGAAACCCTGTCAAAAAAAAAAAAAAAGCAGGTAGATGGGAATAGGGGCATCATTTCTCTCAAAAGCTGCTTCCAGCTGACTATTGGACATCAATTGGCTCTTGGAGGAATGGGGAAGGGGAGTCTTTCAAGGTAGACAGGCATTGTGGGATACTGTCTGTCATCCATTAGTTCTGGAGACATGTATCCCTCCTGGCTGTGGCTGGGAACCTTTTGTCTGACAAGATGCTGGTAACATAGAAAAAAACTTAGAGAGAAAAGAATCATTATTATTTTATATTGACATTTATCTGAGGTAGATCCTAAAGCATCTGTTTCCTTTACTAGTTCGACATCCAGGAGACAGGTGATCAATGTTAAAAACATCTCATAGTAATAGATGTTTACATTAAAGTCTTTTTGTAGCACCCAGACACTTTTGGATGTGGGGGTGTGAATACCTTTTAGCTGTTACAGTTTCTTACTTGATGATCTCTGGACTCTGGTTTTGTGGAGGTCCTGTATCATTAGCTGAACAGTGAGTTAGAACAGGGAACTGGGAAGATAAAAACTTGTGGTGCATGAGAACTTACTTTTTTGAATTAGGGACAAGGCAAAGATCAGGACCTTGTCTGTGTGCATGTGATAAACATAGGTAGTAGATCTGGAGTGAGACAATGAGCTCTTATCTTAGCTGAAATTTTTTTTATTAAGTAACTCTGAAAGTGCAATTAAATCTGGTGATGTAGGTAAGGCTGTCCTCTGTACTTGATGATAGGGAAAGGAGAGGTGACATTCCCAAAACTCCCAGGACCAAATCAGTGGCTCTGGTGTCCAGAAGGAAAGAAACAGATCGCTTCCCTGCTGCGCTCTGGGTTCCCTGTCATGTCGGTAGCCAAGCCTAGATCTGCTGAAGGTCTTAGCTTGATGTACCCATACATCTTGGCACCTGGGGGCAGTCAGCTGACTGGTTGTCTTTATAGGCAGCACTTTTAACAAGGCTGTTGATAGCCAGACAGGGCCCTTGCTAGCCTGTGGCCTTTTCCTCACTTAAAACAGGGATCCAACAGCTTTTGGGAATCAGTGAGTGCCAGCACTTGGAAATTTTGTTTTTGGGCTTTTGTCTCTTCCCTGGCACACCTTAAATGCCACAGATGGCTCTTTTGCCTGTGAGGTCAGGAGCCTTGCTCTCCAGATGCTTAAGTTTTAGTTGGGGAGGTCTGGGGAACAAGAGATGGATTTTATTTTGTGTCCTGAATTTTTTTCCTGATGATTGTTGGCTTAAGGACAGCTTTTGGAAGATCTCCCAGGAGGCAGACTATAAACCAATCCTTTTGGAAGACTTGTCTGAGGCTACAAGCTGATTTATGGCTTTGAGCCATCCTCACTACTGTAAACTTATTTGTGTGGATCTTAGCAGCTACCAGACCTGTCTGTGTCTCTCAAGGCAGTTTGAGAATGAGTGGGTGGAGTTCAGGAGAGTTAGGGCGAGAGTCATAGAAGCCTCCCAAGCCCATCCATTTGAGCCTGCCCACTGCTCGTGGAATTCAGACAGAAACGGTTGCACATGGCAGAGGCAGAAATGGGGAGGGAGAAGAGTTCAGAGCTTCAAAAGAAAGCTTGGGGATAAAGTAACTCTTTTACTTGCCCATTCCCTGGCAGAAGTTTTTACGAAGATGTTATGTGGCCAGATTTACTGGTACTTGCCCCTTTGCCCCATGGCTTTTGTCCATTTGCTGGCAGAAGTTCCCACAAAGCTGTTATGTGGCCAGATTTATCAGTATCTGCCAATGTAAGTGGTAAATGTATCCGCCCCTTTGTCCCATGGCTGTAGCCAAGAGAAAAATAAAAAATTAAAATAACAAACCAGGATCAGACTCCAATCTCAGACATCCCCAAGGAGTGAAGAGAGATCTATGAATCAGCTCAAGTTAGCCATCCTCTTTGTCAAGGGATGGTAAGGGCTGCAGCTGTGTTGCAGTTGGTCCACAGTGGACCCAAGACAGCATTTACCCCCTCATCAGGAGTGAAAATGTGCCTGCCATTGCCAGCACAGCCTGAGGACAACCCCCAGGGTGTCCATTGCAAAGAATATAGTTCAGACTACAGCCATGAAAATGGCAGACTCATTCACTGTGGTGAAGAATCATGGCGGTAGCAGTAGTGGTAGCTGTGTGTGGGTCCAGTAGGGGTGAGGGATGCATGCACTCATGGTCTCGTGGTCTCGCTGGATGGGGGAGGAGGTGGCAAGCAGCAGTGGTCACAGCAGGTCCTTGGTGGTTTACCGAGTCACAGCACCAGATGTTGGTTAAGGGCTGGCTGCTGCCCATGGCAGCCATGCCAACTACTGGATGCTGCAGTGGTGGAAGAATCATGAGCCATGGTTACCTTACTAGAGCTTTTTTGGGAGAGAGAGAGAGAGAGAGAGAGAGAGAGAGAGAGAGAGAGAGAGAGAGAGAGAGAGAGAGAGAGGTGACACGGAAAGAGAGGGCACAGGGAGGGCATGCCCCCTTTTTAGCTGGGATGCCATTGCAAGCTGGTGACATAATTAAGGACATAATCCTTACACAAGCTTCTCTCAGTATGACTGTCAGTTGACTTCCTGTTGCCTGCAAGATGTAGCATTCTCAACTCCAGCACCACATCTGTCTGTACACCACTATGCTCCCCATCATGATAATGGACTGAACCTCTGTAACTATAAGTGAGCCACACCAATTAAATGTTTTCTTTGTAAGAGTTGCTATGGTTATAGTGTCTTCCTAAGATAAACCTTGTACTTTAAGGATGTCTTAAGTTTAGAATGGAAGTCAGAAAATGTGTTGCATTGGGGGAGCAATTATGCCTGTGTTTCCACAGGAAACATACAGCTATGAATTCCTTCAAAATTAATAAAGACGATATTTGATCAGGAGAGACCACTGAAAATCTTGGCTACAAATATGAAGAAAGAAACCAGGAAAAACTACAAGACAGATAGTGGATGGGCTGATCCCTCTACATGAGAACAGCTCTGAGACTGGATGAGACATTATAAATCTTGTTGGCTACAGAGTCCTACATGTCATCCTTTCATTTGGCATTGATGGAGATTTTTATTACTGTTTGGTTATGCAGTCCAAATGGACTTATAAAGTTGACAGTTGTCTTTTACCTGCTCAAATATAGATCAGAGAATCATCTTTAGCTGAAATGTGCATACCATAATTCTATATTTGTGTTAATGAAGATATGTACATAACCTCTAAATATTTGTGTGTTTTCAGAAAAGTGGATCATACTACAAAGAAGAAAAGTAGCCCAGGTGATCCAGTCTCTCAGAATCCCTCTGTTGCAATTTCTTCAAATACCTATATCCAGAACAACATTGAAGCTGCTAACTGAGATTGTCCAGCCTCACAGACTACTCCTTCTAGGACTTCAGATAAGCACTGCACTTTCCCCTTACACAGATACTGGACAATAAATTATACAGCTAGGTCTCCCAGAAATTGACCATTATCCCAATTTCCTCAGAGTCTCCTAATGATGTTATGACTGCCAGACAACAGAAAGTAATTTTAAGAACATGACACCACATTCCTGAGAAGTGAGGTGGGTGATTTTCTACTGTAGAATATTATTTTAAGATGTGTTGCATTTGTTTATGCTGTGGAACATTTGCTTTAATGATGTAAAGATGTATGTCATTCTTTTATGTTGCATTAGTTTAACTCTTTGTAGTGGGGTACCTTGTTGAATGGTCAACAGTAAGGTAGGAGAAAGGACAGGCAGGGCTGGTAGCCAGAGAGAATAAAAAGAGAAGGATAAATCTGGGAAGAGAGAAGAAAATATCAAAGAATGAGAAAAGGAGGAGCAAGAGAACAAGGAGAGGAGGACAGTAGGGACCAGCCACCCAGCCACATAACCAGCCATGAAGTAAGAGTGAAAGTAAGACACATAGAAGTAAAAAAGGAAAAAGGCCAGAGGCAAAAGGTAGAGGGGATAATTTAAGTTAAGAAAAGCTGGTTAGAAATAAGCCAAGCAAAGACTGGGCATTCAGAAGAAAGAATAAGCTCCTGTGCATGATTTATTTGGTCCCCAAAGAGGCAAAGAGCCAAAAGAGTAAAAAAAAAACAACTACAATTTTCAGTCATTTGGTGGGTGATGGATGTTTGTCATCATTTGGGGGGTTGATTTCAGGTTCTTGCTGGTCACGGTCAGGAATAAATCTAAACTAGGGAGGTTAGATTTTGGGATCTGTTTCTGAAAATGAAAAAGGGGAGTCATAGGAATGATAAGGCAAAGTGTAGATTATTGAATTTACTAAAAGGCAACTTTTAGTCTCAAATATTTTTAAATTGGTATTGATTTTTGTATATTGATACAGATTTAAGGTTATTTTTGTCATAACATTTATATATATAATTTCTACTTTTAAGGTGTTGTGCCTATGCAGATCATTTAATATTGAAATGTAGGCCGGGCAGTGGTGGTGCATGCCTTTAATCCCAGCACTCGGGAAGCAGAGGCAGGTGGATCTCTGTGAGTTTGAGGCCAGCCTGAACTACAGAGTGAGTTCCAGGAAAGGCACAAAGCTACACAGAGAAACCCTGTCTGAAAAAAACAACAAAAAAAGAGAATTGAAATGTAAAGTTCTAGTCCTTAAAAGCTACTATTATAAACTATTAAGGATAAATAAGAAATGCAGGTTAGTATTTCATCATCTGCAACACTTAAATTTGTAGCCATGTTTTATGTTTTCAAGGTCAAACAGAGATATATTTTAGGTAGATAGGTGGTCTTCAAAAACCTTAAAGACCTACAGAATGTGGCATTTAAGATGTTTTAATAATATAAAACTTTTCATAACACTATGTTAGATCTTCTCCAGAAGTTAGACAGATAATAATTGAACCTCTGGATTCTGAAAATGCTAAAGCACAATCCAAAAGGGTAATTAAGCCATCAAAGGCAAGATCAGCACCCTTGGAGGAATGGAACAAAGATACAATTAATATTGCATCTCATGACCATGATGATTCTTGGATAGGAGAGGTGATTTCCAGGGGTTTGAAGAAAAATAATAATGTCAGATGCTTTAATTGTGGTAAACAAGTTCATCTAAAAAGGAATTGTAAACAGGGCATTCTTAGAAACAAAGTTTTATCAAGGAACAATGGCAACAGAACACCTCTCCTTTCTGGATTATGAAGGTGTGGTAAAGGCAAACATTGGACTAGTGAATTTAGTTCAACAAGGGACAGACAAGGTAATCCTTTGCCTTTGCTCTCTGGAAACTCCCTGAGGGGCCTCTCACAGGCCCCCATGGCAAATTCAGTTGAGTCCTTTCCTGCTATTGTAGAAGAAACCCTTTCCCAGAGCATTTAAGTAACCAAAATGTCTATTTTAAAAAATGTACTGCTTGTGGTGATAGAACAGCTATAGCAGAGAAAACAAAATATTCAGGAGAAACCATAAATAAAAATTGATAAAATTATATCTAGAAACTCCCCAAAAGTTAGAGTTGGGGAAGGGTTTTGTTTTTGTCTTTCAGGAGAGTGAAGGCTAAGGAATCTGAAGAACACTGGACAAATGAGACAGCTGAAGAAAAAGGACAAATCATCCAGAAAAAAATGTCCCAAGAAAAAGAGTGAATTGGCCTATTAGTATATCATATATCTAACATTATAAAATTTCATAAGTTTTCCTAAATGTTTCTGCTGTTCTCTACAGAAACATAATGTAAATGGTCTTTATGTAGTCCCAGTTCAATTAAAAATTAAAGGTGGCTGTGGAGTTGGAGCATGGCTCTCTCCTTCTCTAAACCCAAGCATGCTTGTTAAAAGGAAAACCCAAAATCTCTGTATCATATCAGAAGAGCCATCTGATATGGGACAGAAGGAAACCAAAATTAAAGGACTAGTCTATTTCCACTAATCTCATAGTTTTTTGGTTCTATTTTGACTCTTTAAGACTTTTCTTAAGGTATGAATTTTATATCAAAATTTATAAGATTAATATACATATGTATATATTTAAAATTTTTTGTGATATTAATGGTCATATAGAGTACTAACTAATTTTATAAAAAAGGCTTCATCTAGCTTCCTGTACATGATTTTTGGTTTGAGTCTCTATCAATTTTCTTCAGGGAACTATGACCATGCCTAAAAATGAATTTGAAGTTTCCAAAAAGATATGGGGCCCCATAATGACAATTCCATCAAGATGATGATAATACCACTAAGCTAACAAGCACCACCCAAAGATCAGCTTTGGACAATTTTGAGATGGGTAGCTAAGATGATCCAGCCTTACAGACCACTCAAGCACGGACTTGAGGCAAGCCTTGCATTTTTGTATTATGTAGAGACTGAACAACAAATGATACAGCTAACTCTCCCAAAATGTGACAATTAACCCCAAAATTTTCTCTTCAGGATATCCTAAAGATACCATCGACCCCAGACAGCAGGAAGTAATTTTAAGAACACTACGCTCACATTCCCAAGAGGTGGTTTTTTGGTCTATCAATGGATTATAGATAATTGTCATTTTTTTTAGGATGGCTGGTTATGAGTTCTGATTGTTTATGGTCAGGAAAAAGGCTAAACAAAGAGGATTAGATTTAAGGTTCTTGTTTGAAAAACAAGAGGATATAGATATGATAAGAAAAATGGAGATTATTGAATCTACTCTGCAAAAAAGAGAGGATATAGAAATGTTAAGATAAAAAAGTAGATTATTGAATCTACTTTTAAAAGGCAATTACTAGTTATAAATATTTCACATTGGATTGCATTTTTGTATATTATATACAAATTATGTACATTGATACAAATTTGAGATTGATTTTGTTAGAAAATACTGTACATATATTTCTAATCTTGTTCAAGGTATTGTACTTTTACAGTTCACTTAACAATGTAATGCAATTTGCTGGTCCTTGAAAGTTATGATTACCAACTAATTAGAATATAAAGAAATGAAAGTTAGTAGTTAGTCATTGCAATCAAACTTGTAGTCATATTACATATGTTTTTAAGGTCAAGCAGAAATATATTCTAGCTAGACAGGAAGTCTTCAAACACTTCAGAGATCTGCAGAATATGTCATTTAAGATATTTTTTTATTTTTATTTTTTAAATTACACTCATGATATTCATTAATTACACTCATGATATCAATCACATTTGTGGTATTCATAGATTACATTCACAGTATTCATTCAATTTTGTATATATTTTAATTTTAAATGCCGAATGTCATTTATTGAAGGAGGGAGGAGGTCTTAAATACAGGCTTACAGCACAATGGGAGAACCCCAGAGGGCAAGTTCGCTACTGATGTTTTACAATCTTGCATCTAAGCTGTTAATGCCCATTATTCAGGATACACAGACAAGGAACTTCCCTTAAGCATTCAGGAAGGTGGAACCTGGCAGGGAATTAGCATAGGGAGGATATCAAGGTCAAGATCCACAAGCAAGGTAACAGTTACCCAAAATGGGGGTCAGGGCCCTACAGGTCCCCCTTTTATTAAATAATGAGCTTTTGACTTGGGTTGCGTGGGACGTCAGCAGCTCACCTTGCCCGTCATGCAGATGCCTGCCCAGGCCCCTCAGGTGCTCTGTCTTAGGTTGGTGAGTGCCCCCCAGGCATTACCCATCTCTGAATACTCATTATCATACAGGCTCAATCGTGTGTGAGCTGCAGAGTTAACTGTTGCCAAAGATCTCAAAGTGGCACTGGGCTTGCAATCTGTGTGTTCGACACAGAAAAGACCAACAGAGGTCCTATCTCACCCATAACCAGTAGGCTAAAGGCAACTGAGCCATTCCCTTTCTTAATGAGCCATACTGTATGTTGGAGTCCTTGTAAGATAGTATCCCAAAAGCAACTGGAACTTAAGTTTATAAATTTATAATTTTCAAAGCCAATCAAGATGTATATAACTACTGAATTAAATTTATCATGCCCAATAGAATGGAAGATTAACTAACTGTGGTAGCTACTTTGTTGCTAGAGTCTCCACTGTGCTAGCTGTAGTAAGCAATTATGAAATGGTAATCCCAGAAACAGTAGCAGTGGTGGCCGTCACTGCTATAACAGCAACAGCGGCAGCAGCAATGTCAAATTCTCTTCTAGAGTGTGTGGACATCCACTGGCATGGATACAACTCCAGGAACACGAACCGCCAAGGCCCATTTTTCTTGATTCCAGCACGACTTTAGCTGGCAGCTCTTCTGGAGAATCCAATCTTATGGCTACAGTTTCTAGGCTTACATTAATGCTTACCAAAGCTGGTGATATTGGGCTCTCAATCTCCATTGGCATCAGAAGGGTAGATTTTTTCATGAAGACCCATTAGGTCTCTGTCATGTTGGGCTTCAGCAGCAGCCACAGGGCGCACTCAGTGCTCAGGAATCCAAAGAGGAACCTCATTGTCCTGAGGAAAGACATAAACAGAACCCCGGGGCCACACCAACACTAGATCAGGTCTCCTCCACATGCTAGTAGAAAGATCCTTCCATCGCTCCAGAGGGTGATTTGCAACAGGAGCCCTCCAGTGCTTATCTGCATTGGATACTCCAGCAGAATCCACTGATAAAAAATTTAAAATATATAAAACAAGGGAAAGAATAGAATGTGGAGAGGAATGATGAGTCCCTAGTTCTCCCTTTTTTTACTTTAGTAAAATGTTTGTTGGTTTGTTTAATATTTCAAATTTTTCTCTTATTTTTATTTACTTTTTATTGTTTAAAATTAATTAATTAATTTATTTTTCTATTATCAGCTTGATACAGTATGTATTCTTATCTTAATAGTGAGATGTTTCATTGGGGCTTGCTCAGTAATTGAGTAAAACCAAAATTTATTATAAGCCACAGTCGTCCTAGGGATCTCCATGCTATATATATAGCCTCCATGGTTCTGTGGGTTGTAGTCTGATTGATCTTTATTTTATATCTAGAATCCACTTATGAGTGAGTACATACTATGTTTGTCCTTCTGAGTCTGGATTACCTCACTCAAGATGATATTTTCTAGTTCAATCCATTTGCCTGCAAATTTCATGCTTTCAATGTTTTTCTCTGCTGAGTAGTACTCCATTGTGTTTATGTACCACATTTTCTTCATCCATTCTTCAGTTGACTGGCATCTAGGTTTTTTCCAGGTTCTGGCTATTACAAATAGTGCTGCTATGAACATAGTTGAGCATGTATCTTTATGGTATGAATCAGCATTCCTTGGGTATATGCCCAAGAGTGGTATGGCTGGGTCTTGAGGTAGTTCAATTCATAATTTTCTGAGAAACCGCCATACTGATTTCCATAGTGGTTTTACAAGCTTGCATTCCCACCAACAGTGGAGGAGTGTTCCCTTTGCTCCACATCCTCTCCAACATTGACTGTCATTGGTGTTTTTGATTGTAGCCATTCTGACAGGTATAAGGTGGTATCTCAGAGTTGTTTGGATTTGCATTTCTCTGATGATTGAGGATGTTGAGCATTTCTTTAAATGTCTTTCAGCCATTTGTGATTCTTGTTTTGTGAATTCTCTGTTTAGCTCTTTAGCCCATTTTTTAATTGGATTGTTTAGTATTTTGATGTCTAGTTTCTTGAGTTCTTTGTATACTGGAGAGATCAATCCTCTGTAAGATGTGGAGTTGGTGAAGATCTTTTCCTATTCTGTTGGCTGTCTTTTTGTCTTATTGACCGTGTCTTTCACCCTGCAAAAGCTTCTCAATTTCGAGAGGTCCTATTTATTAATTGTTGTGCTCAGGGTCTGTGCCGTTGGTGTTATATTTAGGAAATGGTCTCCAGTTCCAATGCGTTCAAGAGTACTTCCCACTTTCTTTTCTATTAAGTTTAGTGTAACTGGATTTATGTTGAGGTCCTTGATCCACTTGGACTTGTGCATGGTGACAGATATGGATCTATTTGTAATCTTTTACATATTGACATCCAGTTATGCCAGCACCATTTGTTGAAGATACTTTCCTTTTTCCACTGTATAGTTTTGGCTTCTTTGTCAAAAACCAGGTGTTAATATGTGCATGGATTAATGTCAGGGTCTTCAATTCGATTCCATTGGTCTGTATGTCAGTTTTTATACCAGTACCAAGCTGTTTTTATTACTATAGCTCTGTAGTAGAGTTTGAGGTCAGGGATGGTGATGCCTTCAAGGGTTGCTTTATCGTATAGGATTCTTTTAGCTATCCTGGGTCTTTTGTTTTTCCATATGAAGTTGAGTATTTTTCTTTCCAAGTCTGTGAAGAATTTGTTGGGATTTTGAATGGGATTGCATCAAATCTGTAGATTGCTTTTGGTAAGATTGAAATTTTTACTATGTTAATCCTACCTATCCATGAGCATGGGAGATCTTTCTATTTTCTGATATCTTCTTCAATTTCTTTCTTTAGAGATTTAACGTTCTTATCAAAAAGGTCCTTCACTTGTTTAGTTAGTGTTATCCCAAGGTATTTTATATTATTTGTGGCTATTATAAAGGGTGATGTTTCTCTAACTTCTTTCTCAGCCCTTTTATTATTTGTGTATAGGAGGGATACTGATTTTTTTGAGTTGATTTTGTATCCTGCCACTTTACTGAAGGAGTTTATCAGCTGTAGGAGTTCCCTGGTAGAGTTTTTTTGGGTCACTTATGTATACTATCATATCATCTGCAAATAGTGAAAGCTTGACTTCTTCCTTTCCAGTATGTATCCCTTTTGTTGTCTTATTGCTCTAGCTAGAACTTCTAGTACTATATTGAATAAATATGGGGAGAGTGGACAGCCTTGTCTTGTTCCTGAATTTAGTGGTATTGCTTTGAGTTTCTCTCCATTTAATTTGATGTTTGCTGTTGGCTTGCTATAAATTGCCTTTATTATGTTTAGGAATGTTCCTTGTATTCCTGGTCTTTCTAAGACCTTTATCATGAAGGGGTGTTGGATTTTGTCAAAGGCTTTTTCAGCATCTAATGAGATGGTCATGTGGTTTTTTTCTTTCAGTTTGTTTATATGGTGTATTACATTGACAGATTTTCATATGTTGAATCATCCTTGCATCCCTGGGATGAATCTATTTGGTCATGATGGATAATTTTTTTGATGTATTCTTGGATTCGGTTTGCCAGTATTTTGTTGAGTATTTTCGCATCAATGTTCATGAGAGAGATTGGCCTGTAGTTCTCTTTCTTTGTTGCATCTTTGTGTGGTTTGGGTATCAGGGTAATTGTAGCCTCATAAAAAGAGTTTGGTAGTGTTCCTTCTGTTTCTACTGTGTGGAACAATTTGAAGAGTATTGGTATTAGTTTTTCTTTGAAAGTCTGGTAGAATTCTGTACTGAAACCATCTGGTCCTGGGCTTTTTTTGGTTGGGAGACTTTTGATGACTGTTTCTATTTCTTTAGGGGTTATTTGTCTATTTAGATGGTTTATCTGGTCTTGATTTAATTTTGGTATGTGGTATTTGTCCAGAAAATTGTCCATTTCTTCCTGGTTTTCCATTTTTGTGGAGTACAGGTTTTTGAATATGATTTGATGATTCTCTGGATTTCCTTGTTGTCTGTTGTTATGTCTCTTTTTTCATTTCTGATTTTGTTAATTTGGGTGCTCTCTCTTTGCCTTTTGATTAATTTGGCTGGGCGGTGGTGGCGCACGCCTTTAATCCCAGCACTCGGGAGGCAGAGCCAGGCGGATCTCTGTGAGTTCGAGGCCAGCCTGGACTACCAAGTGAGTCCCAGGAAAGGCGCAAAGCTACACAGAGAAACCCTGTCTTGAAAAACCAAAAAAAAAAAAAAAAGAGATTAATTTGGCTAGGGGTTTGTCTATCTTGTTTATTTTTTCAAAGAACCAAGTCTTTGTTTCATTGATTTTTTTTGTATTGTTCTCTTGTTTTCTATTGTTGATTTCAGCCCTCAATTTGATTATTTCCTGGCATCTATTTATCCTGGGTGAGTTTGTTTCTTTTTGTTCTAGAGCTTTCAGTTGTGCTGTTAATTCATTGGTATGAGATTGCTCCATGTTCTTTATGTGTGCATTTAGAGCTATGAATTTTCCTCTTAGCACTGCTTTCATAGTGTCCCATAAGTTTGGGTATGTTGTACTTTCATTTTCATTGAATTCTAGGAAATCTTTAATTTCTTTCTTTATTTCTTCCTTGACCCGTTGATGTTTCAGGTGGGCATTATTCAGCTTCCATGAGTTTGCAGGCTTTCTATAATTTTTGTTGTTGTTGAAGTCTAACTTTAAGGCATGGTGGTCTGATAAGATACAGGAGGTTATTCTAATTTTTTTGTATCTGTTGAGATTTGTTTTGTGGCCAAGCATGTGGTCAATTTTTGAGAAGGTTCCATGGGGTGCTGAGAAGAAGGTATATTCTTTTGTGTTAGGATGGAATGTTTTGTAGATATCTATTAAGTCCATTTGAGTCATAACATCTGTTAGGTCCTTTATTTCTTTGTTAAGTTTCAGTCTGGTAGATCTGTCTTTTGGTGAGAGTGGTGTGTTGAAATCTCCCACTACTAATGTGTGGCGTTTGATGTGCATTTTAAGCTTTAGTAGTGTTTCTTTTATGAATGTGGGTGCGTTTGTATTTGGGGCGTAAATGTTTAAAATCGAGACTTCATCTTGGTGGATTTTTCCCGTGATAAATATGTAATGTCCATCCTGATCTCTTTTGATTGAGTTTAGTTTGAAGTCTATTTTATTAGATATTAGGATAGGTACACCAGCTTGTTTCTTAGGTCCATTTGCTTGGAGAGCCTTTTCCCAGCCCTTTACTCTGAGGTAATGTCTGTCTTTGAAGTTAAGGTGTATTTCTTGTATGCAGCAGATGGATGGGTCCTGTTTTCTTATTCATTCTGTTAGCCTGTGTCTTTTTATAGGTGAGTTGAGACCATTGATATTGGTGGATATTAATGACCAGTGATTGTTAATTTCTGTTATTTTTTGTGGTTGTGTTGTGTTGTCCTTCTTTGGTGTATGTTGGTGTGGGATTATCTATTGCCTGAGTTTTCATGGATGTGTTTAGCTTCTTTGGGTTAGATTTTCCCTTCTAGTGCTTTCTGTAGGGCTGGGTTTTTGGACATGTATTGATTAAATCTGGTTTTATCATGGACTATTTTGTCCGCCTATGGTGATTGAGAGTTTTGCTGGGTACAATAGTCTGGGTTGGCATCCATGGTCTCTTAGTGTCTGCATAAGATTTGTCTAGGACATTCTAGCTTTCATAGTCTCTATTGAGAAGTCTGGTGTTATTCTGATGGGTTTGCCTTTACTTGGTCTTTTTCCTTTGTGGCTCTTAATATTTTTTCTTTGTTCTGTGTGTTTAGTGTTTTGATTATTATGTGGCAAGGGGACTTTTTTTTTGGATCCAGCCTATTTGGTGTTTTGTAAGCTTCTTGTATCTTCATAGGTATTTCTTTCTTTAGGTTAGGAAAGTTTTCTTCTATGATTTTGTTGAATATATTTTCTGTGCCTTTGAGTTGGTATTCTTCTCCTTCTTCTATCCCTATTATTCTTAGGTTTGGTCTTTTCATGGTGTCCCAAATTTCTTGGACGTTTTGTGTTATGACTTTTTTGTCTTTAGTGTTTTCTTTGACTGACAAATCTATTTTCTCTATTGTGTCTTCAGTGTCAGAGATTCTCTGTTCCATCTCTTGCATTTGGTTGGTTATGCTTGTTTCTGTTGTTCCTGTTCATTTAGTCAGGATTTCTGTTTCCAGCATTCCCTCAGCATGTGTTTTCTTTATTGTCTCAAATTCATTTTTCAGATCTTGGAATGTTTCTTTCATCTGTTTAATTGCTTTTTCTTGGCTTTCTTTGATTTCTTCCAATTTTTTGTTTGTTTTTTCTTCCATTTCTTTAAGGGAATTTTTCATTTCCTCTTTAAGGGAATTTTTTATTTCCTCTTTAAGAGAATTTTTTATTTCTTCTTTAAGGGCCTCTATCATATTCTTAAAGTCATTTTTAGGATTGATTTCTTCTGTTTCTTCTGTCTTGGTATGTTCAGGTCTTGCAGGTGTAGAATCACTAGGTTCTGATGTAGCCATATAGGTCTTTATGTTGTTGCCTGTATTTTTGCACTGGCATCTACTCATCTCTTCCTCTGCTCAGTGCAGGTGGTGTCTGTGTCTGAAAGTGCCTCTCTTGTTCTAATTTTTAGTCTTGGTTCACTAGGAGTTCTTGGTTAAATTGGTGCTGTTGGGCTATTTCTTTGGGAGCAGCTGATCTCAGTCAGTGAAGTATATACTTATGATTCTGGTGGTCTGGTTCGGTGGCTGGGCAGTGCCTTCTGTGTTCTCAGGTCACGTTTTGCTCATTCATCAGCTCCTCAGCTGATCTTGTTTCCTCAGACTTCAAACTGTAGGGATCTGAATCCTGTCCCAGATGGATTTCAGCTGAGCAGGGTAGTCTCACCAACACCTCCAAGTTGTTGGGTTTTGCAGGATCAGCAGCTGGGCCCTGGGTTGGCCTCAGACAGAGTGTTCAGATCCATTCTTGTTCCGTCCCACAGAGATAGCTTCTTCCCCGGGTGTTGGGATTAAAGGCATCCCTGTTCCAAGCTCTTGATTAAGAGCTTGTTTTCACTAACTCTTCAGTGGGTAATAGCTCAGTTTCTGGTCTTAATTGCAACTGTGTTTTGGCTGCCACCCACCTGGCTCATGCCGCTGGGCCTACTTGCCTCTGCCAGCCACCACTGGGCCTACCTGCCTCTGCCGCAAGATATTTTAATAACAGATTTTTTTTTCTTTTTTTTTATGACTATGAGACATTTGCTCCTGGCAGCACCAATCTACTTCAGAGAAGATGATGAGCATTGAAGAAACTCCTTGTGGAGTTTATTTTCATTGTGACAAAATTTTGCCACTGGGGAAGAAAACACCCTTTCTTCAACTTCTGACAGTATGCTGTCCAAAATCACAAGCAGGACATTAAAGAAAGAGCTGCCAACCCTTGCCAAGATTGGCAAGCTCTTTAGAAAGTCCTGCTTCACAGATGAGTCTGTCAGATATGCTAAGCATGTAGGCTGAAGATGGATGCCCCAACATTGGAGAGAAACCTTGGGTGACTGTCCAGGCAGTCAATGGTTTCTGTCATTTCTCACATTTTTTTTGAAGTTGCTTGTTTGCAATTCCTGTTTAACTAAGTAATATTACTTTCTTCTTCAGTCTCTGTGGGAGTTGAAGATTAGTTATAGTTGTATTATAGTTTTCCTCGTTAACAAATTCAGAAAAGATACTCACTAAAAAGGTGTAAAGTGTATAAGTTTCAAAGACATCAAAAGACAGTTTTCAGTTGGATAGAAAGTGAATTAGGTACACTTTGGACTCACCAAAATAGGATAAATAATAGAATATTTTCACTGAGTTTGTCAAATGCCAATAGACTAGACATTGTTGGTGTATTCATTGCCTGTATATATTGTATATAGTCATTGTTCTTATTGTATCTAGCTTTTCTTATATTAGTTATTTTTTATTTTAGACAATTAAAGGGTTAATGTGGTGACATTTTATTTTGCTCTAACAAATAAAGCATGCCTGGGGATCAGAGGAAAAATCCAGCCATTATAGTAAATATAAAGGTCAGACAGTGGTAGCACATGCCTTTAATCCTAACACTCGGGATCTCTGTAAGTTCAAAGCCACACTGGGAACAGAGCCAAGCATGGTGGCACATGCCTTTAATCCCAGCACTAGTTATCCAAAGAGGTCTGGAGGTCTGTACAGACAGATAGGAAGTGATGGAGCTGGGCAGAAAGAGTAAGTGATGTAGCCTGGCAGAAAGAGGAAGTAAAATGGCAGGGCACAGAAAGGTATATAGGTGTGAGTATACAGGAAGTAGCTCTCTCTTTGCCTGAGGATTTCTTATTCGTTAGAACTTATGGCTGGCTTGTTCTATCCCTCTTATCTTTCAGCTTTCATCCCAATATCTTGCTCTGGGTTTTTGTCAAAAAGTCCTTTTAAGATTCATGTTATACTGTAGCAATATCACAGACAGTGTCAGTTAGATATCACATACCATAGAAACTAAAGAGACAGTGTCAGTTAGACACCACATGCCTTTATAACTTCAGAGAAAGTATTATTTAGATACCACACATGCCATAGCAACTACAAAGACAGTGTCAGTTAGAAACCATGACAGGATAGAAACTTCAGAGTCAGTGTCATTTAGACACCACACATCTTATCAACTTCAGAGACAGTGTCCCTTAGACACCACACAACCATATCAACTTTAGAGTCATTGTCAGTTAGACACAACACATTGCATAGAAACTTTAATATAGCAAATTCAAGGACAGTGTCAGATAACACATAGCAACTTCAGAGAAAGTCATTGAGACACTACACACTTTAGCAACTTCAGAGACTGTATTAGTTTGACACCATACACACACAGCAACTTCAGAGACAGTGTCAGTTACACACCACACACCATAGCAAATTCAGACAGTGTCAGACTCCACACACATGATAGAAACTCCAGAGACAGTGTCAAATAGACACCACAAACCATTGAAACATCAGAGAGAATGTCAGTTAGACACCACACACACCACAATAACTTCAAAAACAGTGTCATTTATACACCACAAACATCATAGAAACTCCAGTGACAGTGTCAGACAGCACACACATCATAAATACTTTAAGAACAGTGGTCAGTAAGACACCACACACATCGTAGAAACTTCTGGTTAATTTGTTATTATAATACTAATTTGAAATGAGACACCAGAGCAACTTGAAAGATAGTGTCAGTAGGAACAACACAGTATAGGAACTACAGACACAGTGTCATATAGACACAACACACCATAGCAACTTCATAGGCATTTTCAGTTAGACATCACACACATCATAACAACTTCAGAGACAGTGTCAGTTGACAATACGCACTCCATATACACTTCAGTGAAAGTATCACTTTGACACCACACACCATAGAACTACAGAGACAGTGTCATTAAAACACCACACATCATAGCAACTTGAAGACAGTGTCAGTGAGACATCATACATACCATAGCTTCTTCAGAGAAGGTGTCAGTTAGACACCACACACCACAGAAGCTTCAAAAACAGTGTCAGTTAGATACCACATATACAAAACCACTTCAGAGACAGTGTCAGTTTGACATCACAGACCATAGAAACATCAGAGGTAGTGTCATTTAGATACTACACACCATAGCAACTTCAGAGACAGTTTCCGCTAGACACTACACACATAACATAGCAAATTCAGAGACAGTGACAGACACTACACAGACCATAGAAACTTCAGAGACAATATCAGTTAGACACCACACAACTTATCAACTTCAGAGACAGTTTAAATTAGACACCACACCCACCATAGCAACTTTAGAATCAGTATGAGTTAGACACCACACAGTATAGAAACTTCTGACACAATGTCATTTAGTCATAAATCACATCAGAGAACCTTCAGAGACAGTGTCAGTTGGACACCCAAGACACCATAGAAACTTCAGAGACAATCTTTTGCTAGACTTCAAAAGATAGACATCGAACCCATTGGAGAAACATTAGAGTCAGTATTACTACACACCATACAGTATCACAACTTCAGAGATTGTGTCAGTTAGAAAACACACACCATAGTAAATTCAGAGATAGTGTCATTTAGACACCACATATTCTATAGAAACTCCAGATACAGTGTCAGTTAGATACCACCCACCATAGAAACTTTAGAGTCAGTGTCAATTATAAACCACACACAACATAGCAACTTCAAAGACAGTGTCAAATAGCACAAACTATAGCAACTTTAACAACAGTGTCAGTTATACATCACACACATAAAGAACTTCAGAGACAATGTCAATTGGACACCACATACTGCATAGTAACTTCTGAGACAGTGTCAGGCACACACACCATAGAAACTTCAGAGACATTGTCCATTAGATATCTTAGCAAATTCAGAGAGAGAGAGAGAGTGTCAGACACCACACATACCAAAGAAACTCCAGAGACAGTGAGAGTGTCAGTTGCACAATATACGCACATAAGCAATTTCAGTAACAGTGTCCATTAGATACTACACACACCATAGAAATTTCAGAGACAGTGTCAATTAGATACCACATACACACCAAAGAAACTCCAGAGACAGAGTCAGTTAGACACCACACACTATAGCAACTTAGTCAGTGTTGATTAGACACCATACACTATAGAAACTTAAGAGACAGTGTCTGTTGCTCACCAAACACTCCATTGAACCTTCAGATAGTGTTTCAGATAGACATTACAAAAAACAAAGAAACTTTACAAACACAATCAGTTAGACACCACACATCATAAAAATTTTAGAGTCAGTGTCACTTAGACACCACATACTATTACAACTTCAGAGACAGTGTCAGTGAGACATTACAGATACTGCAGAAACTTCAAAAACAGTGTCAGTTTGACACCACACACTGTATGAACATTAGAGACAGTGTCATTTAGATAAAGCACACCATAGCAACTCAGAGACAGTTTCCATTAGACATACATACCCTAGCAAATTCAGAGACAGTGACAGACACCACAGAGACCATAGGAACTTCAGAGACAGTGTTGGTTAGACACCACACCCACCATTGGCACTTCAGGGACAGGATCAGTTAGACATCACATGCTATATCAACATTAGAGTCAGTTTCAGTTAGACACCACACACTATAGAAACTTCAGAGACAGTGTTAAATAGAAAACCCAAGGTAGAAACAGTATCAGTTAGATACTACACACCATAGCAACTTCATAGATGGTGTTAGATACCTCACATACCTTAGCAACTTCAGACAATGTGTCAGTTAGAAAGCACATACACAATAGAAACTTCAGACACTACATAGCAACTGAAGAGACAGTGTCAGTTAGACACCAAACACTCCATAGAAACTTCTGAGACAAAGTCAATTAGACATGAGACACCAGAGTAACTTCAGGACAGTGTCAGTTAGAACCACACAGCATTGCACCATCAAACACTGTATCTATACACTACACATCATAACACCTTCAAAAACAGTGTCAGTTAGATACCAAACACTGTAGCAACTTCATAGACAGTGTCAGTTGACGACATCCACTCCATAGATACTTCAGTGACAGAATCACTTTGACACCACACATCATAGAAACCATAAAGACAGCGTCAATTAAATACTAAACTCCATAGTAGTTTCAAGACAGTGTCATTGAGACACCATACACATCATAGCTACTTTGGGGACAGTGTCAATAAGACACCAGACACTATAGAAACTTCACAAACAGTGTCAAACACCACCTACACAATACCACTTCAGAGACAGTTGCAGGTAGACATCATACACCTAAGAAACTTTAGAGACAGTGATAGTTAGACACAAAACATCGTAGCAACTTCAGAGACAGTGTCAATTAGACAACACAACCACCATAGAAACTTCAGAGACAATGTTTGTTAGACACCACATACACCATAATAAATTCATAGACAGTGTTGGTTAGACACCACACAGCATGGCAACTTCAGAATAAGTGTCAATTAGAAACCACATACAACAGAGCAACTTGTGAGACATCGTCTTTTATGCACCACAAACACCATAGCAACTCCAGTGAAAGTGTCAATTAGATAGCACACACACCTTAGAAACTTCCAAGACAGTGTCACATAGACACATAACACCATAGCAACTACAAAGACAGTGTCAGGTAGACACCTCACACACCATAACAACTTCAGATAATGTGTCAGTTAGAAAGCCCATACTCAATTGTAGATGTAACCAACCATCTTATTAAATAAGAAACACAAAGCCGATTCAGAGAAGAAAGCCAAGAGGTCAGAACTAAGAGCCTTACCCTTCCTGCTTCAGCAATCCTGCTTCAGCCAAGAGAGCTCTTCGAAAAGGGCCTCTTTCTGTGTGTATGTCTTTATATAGTCTAGCTGTTCTGCCTTCTTATTGGTTGTAAACTAAACACGTGACTGCCTTGTCACTGCCTGTATGTACCGCACTCCAGGTCCTTAAAGGCATGCGCCACCACTGCCATGCACTTGCTATGGCTCTAAAACTCTGACCCCCAGGCAACTTTATTTATTAACATACAATTAAAATCACATTTCAGTACAAGTAAAATACCACCACATTTCCCCTTTTCTATTTTAATAAAAAGGAAAAAAAAAGAAAAAGGTTATAACTAACAAAAGAAAAACTATATACAAAAGTACAATAACTATATACAATATATACAAATAATAAATGTCTAAACAATGTCTAGTCCATTTGTATTTGACAAATTCAGAGAGAATAATTTCATTATCCTGTTTTGTTAAGTCCAAAATGTATCTAATTCACTTTCTATCCTAATTAATCTTCAACTATAACTAACTAACCTTCAACTATAACTAACTAATCTTCAACTCCCTCAGAGACCCAAGAAGGAAATAATATTAGCTAACAAAAATAAAAACAGAAAGTGCATGCAAGCAACTTCCAAAAGATTTGTGAGTTGACAGAAACAGCCAGCTGCCTGGACAGTCACCTGAGGTTTCTCCACAATGCTGGGGCATCATCTTCAGTCTATAGGCTTAGCATATCTGACAGACTCATTTGTGAAGTAGGATGTACACAAGGTCAACAGTTCAACCTCACATTGGGTGAGAGCAGTCCATGCACCAGAAACACCTGAATTCCACTAGTGTCATGTCGTGATTCAGGATTTTAAATTCTGGAAATTGTTGATGGTTTTTGAATTCAGCTGTCCATTTTTCTTGGCTGTGTACATATGGCTTCATCTCAGCATCCCGTTCTTCTCCATATCTCTCTATCAAATGCCAGTTTACTATTGAGAGGCGTGAGCTTAGTTACTCTTCAAGAATAACTGTTTCAGCTGCTGTTCCATTGCACATCAGAAGCCATTGGCCCACTGCCTGTTCAGCTGCCTTCGAAGAAAAGGGCACTGTACCTTTTCCGAGTTACAAAGGCCACGTCAGGGATGGTGCCATATTGTCCTGGCCTCAGAAGATGCCTTTTGATAAAGCCATAACCATGCTTGTTTAGGCAAGAATCAGTAGTCCTTTGTTTCATGTCCTGTCTGTCCATTTTGTCAGCAGTTGATTCGAGGATACTTTGTTGTCCAGTGGCTAACTTTTGCCACAATGAAAGCTAACTCCATACGCAGTTTCTTCAATGCCCATATTTTCTCTGAAGTAGATTGGTACTGTCAGGAGCCGACATGTCTCATAGTCATAACAAAAAAGAAAAATTTTCTAAGTTATTAAAACATTTTAAATGCCATATTCTGTAGTTCTCTGAAGGGTTTGAAGATGATCTATCTAAACTATATCTGTTCAATTTTTAAAACATATCTAATATGACTATAAGTTCTATTGTAATGTCTAACTACTAACTATCATTTCTTTATATCCTAATAGTTGGTAATAATAACATTCAAGGATCAGAAAATCGCATTGTTAAATGAATTATATAAGTACAATTAGAAATATACATATAGCATTTTCTAACAATATCAATTTTAATATATATAATTTGTATACAATATAAAACAATCCAATCCAATGTAAAGTATTTAAAACTAGTAATTGTCTTTTTTTCTTTCTCTCCTTTTTTTTTTAAATAAGAACCTTAAATCTAATCTGCTTAGTCTTTTTCCTAACTCTTGACAACAACTTGTAACCAACCCCCCTAAACAATGAAAATTACCCTAGACCCAAAACCCATTAAAAAGACCAAAAAACCATCCGCCCCACACCATCTCTTTGGGAATGTGGGCGTCGTATTCTTAAAATTGCTTCCTGCTGGGTATGGGCGAAGTTATCTTTATCCTGAAAGAAAAAATTTAGGTTAATTGTCAAGTTCTAGGAAAGGTAACTATATCCATCATTATCCAGTTTGTGTATAATGTCAAAGTTCAAGGTTTATCTCAAGTCCTTATTCAAGTAGTCTTTGAGACTGGATCATCTCAGCTAGTCATCTCAAAATTGTTCTGAGCATCTTGTAGTTTAAAGCTGATCTGTAGATGATGTTTGTCAGCTTAGTGATGTTATTATTGTCCACGTGGAATTGTTGTTGTTGTGGGGCCCCAACTTCTTCTTTGAGACTTTAGTTGATGTTAGGCCTGGCCGTGAATTCCTGCAGAAAACTGATAAGAGACTCGAACACAAAGACATATATATGCAGCTAATTGAAGCCTTTTTTCTAGAATTAATTAGTACTCTATATGACCATTCATATCTTATATATCTATATATATTAATCTTGTAAGTTTTGATATAAAATTTATACTTTAAGAAAAGTTTAAAGAATCAGAATAGAATCAAAGAGTTGGGATTAGTAATAGAATAGTCCCTTAATTAATTTGGCTTTTCTCCTGTCTCATAGCAGAAGATGGCTCTTTTATTCTGGCATGATACAGGGAGTTTGCATTTTTTTTAACAACATGCTTGAGTTTAAAGAAGGAGAGAGCCATTCTCCAACTCCAAAGTCAGCTTTAAATTTTAATTGGACTGGGACTATTAGAAGACCAATAGTGTTAAATCTTTAGAGAAAAGCAGAAACAAACATTTAGGAAGACATAAAATTTTTTAGATAATATATACCCATACGCCATTTCACTCTGCTTCCTGGAATAGATGATTTGTCCCTTTTCTTCAGTTGTCTTATTTGTCCAGTGTTCTTTAGATTCCTTAACCTTCATTCTTCTAAAAGACAAAAACAAAAACCTTTCCCCAAGACTAATTTTGGGTGGCAAGTTATTATCTGATTAAATGAAAAGACATGTGTTACTGGTATAAGTTGGTTTAAATTGGATGTTCATATTGGTTGATGAGCTATCACCTCCTCTAATTAAGAGGTTTCTCTTGTTCAAATCGAACCTTTATCAATTTTGATGGTACCCACAACTTATCTTCTCCTGTAGAAACAAAAGCAAAACCTCGTCCCCAATGTAACACATACCCTGGTTTCCATTCTGAGGTCAGCACATCCTTAAAGTATATAGGCTGATTTAATTCTGTAGTTTTTTCTATTATCCAATGTCTCTCTGCAGCTGTTGTTCCTTTCTCATTGGCATTAAGAAAATTCAAAGTTAATAGAGCATTATGCAGTCTATTTCTGGGGGTTTTTGTTACCCCTTTCTGTTTATTTAGCATATCCTTTACAGTTCTGTTTGATCTTTCTATAACTGCTTGACCTGTAGGATTATGTGGTATGCCTGTAATATGCTTTATATTGTAATAAGCAAAAAACTGTTTCATTTTAACAGAGACATATGACGGAGCATTGTCAGTTTTGATTTGTGCAGGTATACCCATGATGGCCATAACTTCTAGCAAATGAGTGATTACAGAATCAGCTTTTTCAGAACTCAAAGCAGTTGCCCACTGAAATCCTGAATAAGTATCGATAGTGTGGTGTACATATTTCAGTTTTCCAAATTCTGCAAAGTGAAACACGTCCATCTGCCAGATTTCATTCCTTTGAGTACCCTTTGGGTTACATCCTGCTGGTAATGGCGTTTGATTGTAGAAGGAACAAGTAGGACATTTCTTTACTATTTCTTTGGCTTGTTGCCAGGTTATGGAAAAATCCTTTTTTAAACCTTTACTACTGACATGATGTTTTTTATGACATTCTGAGGCCTCCAGCACATTTCCTATTAATAACTTATCAATCTCATCATTGCCTTGTGCTAGAGGGCCTGGCAGACCAGTATGGGATCGAATGTGAGTTATATATAAAGGATGACACCTTTTCCTGATTGTGTCTTGTAATTTAATAAATAGTGAAGTTAATTTTGAAGCATCAGGGATAAATTCTGCAGTCTCAATATGTAATACTACTCTTTCAGCATACTGAGAGTCAGTTACTATGTTGAGAGGTTCTGAAAAATCCATTAATACCAACAGAATAGCATATAATTCTGATTTTTGAACTGAATTATAAGGACTTTGAACCACTTTACTTAAATTTTCTGATTTGTAACCTGCCTTTCCTTGTTTGTTGGCATCTGTATAAAATGTACAAACTCCAGATATGGGCTTTTCCCGTACAATTCGAGGCAAGATCCAATCAGCTCTCTTTATAAGATCAATTCTATCGCTTTTGGGATATTTGCTGTTAATTTCTCCCAAAAAATTACTGCAAGCTCTTTGTCAAGGTTCACTTTCTGTCCATAATTTTTTAATGTCCTCCTTAGTTAAAGGTACAACAATTTCTGTTGGGTCTATTCCTGCTAATTGACGAAGTCTCAATTTTCCTTTCCAAATCAAGTCAGAGATTTTTTTCAAATAAGTTTTTAATTTTTTGTTTGGTTTATTTGGTAAAAATATCCATTCTATTATAATATCTTCCCTCTGTATTAATATTTCTGTAGGAGAATGCCTAGAAGGTAAAATAACCAAAATGCAATCCAGCTTTGGATCAATACGATCCACGTGCCCTTCATGTACTTTCTTTTCTACCAAGGCCAATTCTTTCTCAGCTTCAGGTGATAATTCTCTTGGACTATTTAACTCCTTGTCACATTCTAAGGTTTTGAACAAATTATGCAGTTCATCATTTTTTATCCCAACAATAGTTCGTAGATGAGAAATATCTCCAAATAATCTTTGAAAGTCATTAAGAGTCTGTAGTCTATCTCTCCTAATTTGCACCTTTTGGGGTCTAATTTTTTGTAGCTCTATTTTATATCCTAAATAATTAATAGAATCTCCTCTTTGTATCTTTTCAGGAGCAATTTGTAATCCCCAGCAAGGCAAAGTTTTCTTTACATCTTCAAACATTCTTTCTAATGTATCTGCATTTGAGTCAGCTAGTAAAATATCATCCATATAATGATAAATTATAGATTTAGGAAAATTTTTACGTATCACTTCCAATGGCTGTTGTACAAAATATTGGCACAGAGTTGGGCTATTCAACATTCCCTGTGGGAGGACCCTCCATTGATATCTTTTAACTGGTTGAGAATTATTATAAGTAGGCACTGTGAAAGCAAATCTTTCTCTGTCTTTTTCTTGTAATGGTATTGAAAAGAAACCGTCTTTTAAATCAATAACTATGAGAGGCCATCCTTTTTGTAACAGAGTAGGCAAAGGAATTCCAGATTGTAGAGAGCCCATTGGCTGAATTACTTTGTTAATTGCTCTAAGGTCTGTTACCATTCTCCATTTACCAGATTTCTTTTTAATAACAAATACAGGAGAATTCCAAGGGCTGGTTGATTCCTCAATATGCTGAGCATTTAACTGTTCTTCTACCAGCTCTTCTAAAGCCTGGAGTTTCTCTGTTGTTAAAGGCCATTGCTGGACCCATACAGGCTTGTCTGTTAACCATTTTAAAGATAGAGCTGTTGGTGTCTTTGGAAGATCATCAGTTGTTGTGCCCTGTTCTTGTATAATATGGATGGCTGGTGACCACTCAGAATAATGCCTTCTAATATTTCTCTCAGAAACATGTGTTAATTTATGATTTGTTCCTGAGATTAGAGGGATGTTAATCTGAGTATTCCATTGTTGCAACAAGTCTCGACCCCACAGTTTCATAGCTATGTTAGCCATATATGGTTTCAATTTTCCTCTCTGTCCTTCTGGACCTATACACTCGAGCCATCTTGCACTCTGTTTCACCTGAGATAATGTCCCAATTCCTAACAGTTGAACGTTTACCTCCTGAAGAGGCCAAGTTGGATGCCAAAATTCTGGTGCAATTATGGTAACGTCTGCACCTGTGTCTACCAGACCATACAACAAAACACCATTTATTTTTATCGATAATTTTGGTCTTTGTTCATTAATAGAAGTTTGCCAAAAAATTTTCTTTATATTTGCTCCTGAATTTTTTATTCTCTCTGTTTTATCATCCTGACCAACATGACTTATTCTAATAGGCATTTGGTTATTTAATTGTTCTGGGTAGGGGTTTCCTCTACGACTGCAGGAAAGGTTTGAACTGGATTTGCTATTGGGGCCTGCATGAGGCCCCTCTGGGAGTTTCCCGAAGACTGAGGCAAAGGATTACCCTGTCTGTCCCTTGTTGATCTACATTGGTTGGTCCAGTGTTTTCCCTTACCATACCTTCTGCATACTGCAGAAGGAAGGGGCATTCTGTTGCCATTGTTCCTTGAAGAAACATTGTTTCTAGGAATGGCCTGTTTACAGTCCCTTTTCAAATGTCCTTGCTTTCCACATCCAAAACATCTAACATTCCTTAAACCTTTTGAAATTGCTTCTCCTACCCACGTATCATCATTCTCATGAGCTTCAACAATAACCGTGTCTCTAATCCAATCTTCCAAAGGTGCAGATCTTGCCTTTAACAGCCTGATTATTGTTTTGCATGCTGCATTTGCATTCTCAAAGGCCAAAGATTCAATTATTATCTTACTAGCTTCTGAATCCGGGACCATTCTCTTTACTGCTGAAGCCAGTCTTTGTAAAAAATCTGTGAAAGATTCTTTTGGGCCTTGTATAACCTTTGAAAATGACTCAGTTTTTTTTCCTGGTTCCTCAACTCTGTCCCATGCATTCAAGGCTGCTGTTCAACATAAAATTAGGGTTTGGACATCATATAAACATTGTGTTTGTGCTGAAGCATATTGACCTTCTCCAATAAGCTGATCCTGGCAGACTTGTATTCCTTTATCCCTCCACTGTTTTTTTTTGTTTTTAGCTTTATCTTTGAACCAAGTTAGCCATTGAAGCCTTTGACTGGGTTCAAGAACAGCTTGTGCCAGCTCCCGCCAGTCCTGTGGTATAATCCTATTATATGTTGACCAAGAGTTTAACATTTGCTTTACATATGGGAATGCATGCCATAAGATACTATTGTCTCCTTAAACCTTCATAAATCTAACATTTCAATTGGAGCCCAAATATTTTGTGTAGTCATTTGATCAGGCAACTGCTGTACGGTTACTGGACAAACTAAGGGTGACTGTGTGAAAACAGGCTTTCTTTCTGTAAACCTATGATCCAATCTTGAAGCAACTTGTCACGTTGGGCGCCAAATGTAGATGTAACCAACTGTCTTATTAAATAAGAAACACAAAGCCGATTCAGAGAAGAAAGCCAAGAGGTCAGAACTAAGAGCCTTACCCTTCCTGCTTCAGCAATCCTGCTTCAGCCAAGAGAGCTCTTCGAAAAGGGCCTCTTTCTGTGTGTATGTCTTTATATAGTCTAGCTGTTCTGCCTTCTCATTGGTTGTAAACTAAACACGTGACTGCCTTGTCACTGCCTGTATGTACCGCCCTCCAGGTCCTTAAAGGCATGCACCACCACCGCCACGCACTTGCTATGGCTCTAAAACTCTGACCCCCAGGCAACTTTATTTATTAACATACAATTAAAATCACATTTCAGTACAAGTAAAATACCACCACACTCAATAGAAACTTCAGACACTGTGTCAGACACCACACAAAGCATAGCAACTTCAGACACGGTGTCATATAGACACCACACACCATAGCAACTTCAAAATCATTGTCAGACACCATGCACCATAGTAACTTTATAGGCAGTATCAATTAGAAACCACAAACACCATAGCAACAATAGATAAGGTGTCATCTAGACACTACGTATAAAAAGGCAACATCAAACACTGTCAGTTATTCACCACACACACCATAGCAACTTCAGAGACAATGTCAGTTGACAATACTCACTCCATAGATATTTATGAGATAGGATCACTTTGACACCACACATCATAGAAACATCAGAGACAGTGTCCCATAGACACCATAGCAAGTTCAGAGACAGTGTCAAACAATGCACACATAGAAACTCCAGAGACAGTATTAGACACCACACATTTTAGCAATTTCACAGTCAGTGTCAGTTAGATATCACAGCCTACAGAAACTTCAGAGACAGTGTCAGTCATTCACTAAACACATCATTGAACCTTCAGAGACAGTTTCAGTTAGACATCACAAAAAACATGGAAACTTGACAAACAGTATCAGTTAGACACCACACATCATAAAAATTTTAGAACTAATGTCACTTAGACACCATACACCATAGCAAATTCAGAGACAGTGTCAGTTTGAGATCACATACAATAGCAACTTCAGAATTAGTGTTAGCACCACATGCTACAGAAATTTCAGACATAGTGTCATTTAATCACCAATCACACCATAGTACCTTCAGAGACAGAATCAGTTAGACACCAGAAACACCAATGAAACTTCAGGGACAGTGTTAGTTAGACAGTGAATCCAAGGTAGAAACACTAGATACCAGTGTCAGTTAGATACTACACCCCATAGCAACTTCAAAGACAGTGTCAGGTAGATACCACATACATAATAACAACATCAGAGACAGTGTCAGTTGGAAACCACACACCATAGAAACTTCAGAGACAATGTCCATTAGACACCTTAGCAAATTCAGAGCCAGTGTCTAATACCACACACACCATAGAAACTGCAGATATGGTGTCAGTTAGTCATCACACACCATAGTAACTTAGGACAGAGTGTGAGTTAGACACCACAACCACCATAGCAACTTCAGTGACAGTATCAGTTAGACACCACACACACATTATAGACAGTTTCAGTTAAGTTCAAACATTATAGAAACTTCAGAGACAGTGTCAGTTAAATATCACATACACCAAAGAAACTTCAGAGACAATGTTATATAGACAGCATACACCATAGCAACTGCAAAAGCAGTGTCAGTTAGACACTACACACCATAGCAACTTCATAGATCTTGTCAGTTAGGCATCACACAAACCATTGCAGCTTAGGATAAGGTGTCATTTAGACACCACTCACACAATCAAAACTTCAGACAAAGAGTTAGACACCATACACTCAATAGATTTTCAGAGACAGTATCAGTTAGACACAATAAACTCCATAGAAACTTCAGAGACTTTATCCCTTACTCCCAACACACCATAGAAACTATAGGGACAATGTCAATTAGACACCACAAGCCATTGAAACTTCAGAGACTGTGCCAGTTAGATACCACACACAAAATACCACTTCAGAGACAGTGTCAGTTATACACCATACATCATAGAAACTTTAGAGACAGTGTCAATTAGACATCACATACAATAGCAACTTCAGCAAAAGTGTCAGACACCACAAGCACTATTACAACTTTAGAGACATGGTCAGATTGACAGCACACAACATAGTAACTTCAGAGAGTTTCATTTAGATTTCATATCAAGATAGAAACTTCAGAGACATGATGGTTTAGACTCCACACACCTTAGCAACTTCAGAGACAATGTCAATCAGACGCCACATCCACCATAGCAACCTCAGAGACAGTATCAGTTAGTCAACACTCACTATAGCAATGTCAGAGACCACATCAGTTAGACACCACAGATTCCATAGAAATTTCAGACACAGTGTTAGTTAGACAGCAAACCCATGGGAAAAACATTAGAGACAGTGCCAGTTAGACACCACAACAATAGAGCAACTTCAGAGAGTGTGTCAGTTAGAAACCACACACAATAGTAAATTCAGAGATAATTTCAGTTAGACAGCACACACACCATACAAACTCCAGAGACAGAGTCAGTTAGACACCACATGCATTATCAACTTCAGAGTCAGTATCAATTTTACACCACACATAACATAGCAACTTCAAAGACAGCACAAACTACAGCTACTTCAGAAACAGTGTCATTTAGAAATTGCACACAATGTACAAACTTCAGAGACATTGTCAGTTGGGCACTTCATATTCAACAGCAACTTTTGAGACAGTGTCATTTAGGTACCACACACCATAGAAACTTCAGAGACAGTTGTCAGTTGCACATCACATACACTTAAGCAATTTCAGTGACAGTATCAGTTAGACATCACACATACCAAAGAAACTTCAGAGACAGTACTACACATCATAACAACTTCAGAGACAGTGTCAGTAAGACAGCACATACCATAGCAACTTCAGAGACAATGTAAGGTAGATACCACACACACTATACAAATTTCAGAGACAGTGTCCTCTAGATACCATAACAAATTCAGAGAAAGTGTCAGACACAACACACCATAAAAACTGCAGAGACAGTGTCAGTTAGACACCACACATGAAAGTAACTTCAGAGACAGTGTCATATAGACATCACACACCAAAGGAAGTTCAGAGACAGTGTCAAACACCACACACCGTATCATCTTCAGAGACAGTGTCATATAGACAGCATACACCATACCAACTCCAAAGACCGTGTCAGTTAGCCACCACACAAACCATAGATTCTTCAGAGACAGTGTCAACTAGACCCCACAGACTCCACAGAAACTTCAGAGACTTTATCACTTACCACACACCATAGAAACTATGGAGACAATGTTAGTTAGACACCACAAACCATAGAAACTTCAGAGACTGTGTCAGGCACCACACACAAAATACCACTTCAGAGACAGTGTCAGTTATACACCATACACCATAGAAACTTTAGAGATAGTGTCATTTAGACATCACACACAATAGCAATGTCAGCTACTGTGTCAGACACCACACACACTATTACAACCTTATAGACAGTATCAGATTGACAGCCCACAACATAGCAACTTCAGAGACAGATTCAGTTAGAACTCATAATAGGATAGCAACTTCAGAGACAGTATTATTTAGACACCACACACCTTAGCAACTTTAGAGTCAGTGTCAATTAGAGACAGCATGCTATAGAAACTTAAGAGACAGTGTCACTCACCAAACACCACTGAACCTTCAGTTTCAGTTAGACATCACTAAAAACATAGAAACTTCACAAACAGTATCAGTTAGACACCACACAGCATAGAAACTTCAGAGACAGTGTCCCTCAGACACCATAGCAAATTCAGAGACAGTGTTAGAGTGCACACACCAAAGAAACTTCAGAGAAAGTGTCAGCTGAACACCACACACCATAGCAACTTCAGAGACAATGTCATATAAACACACCACACCATTGTAATTTCAAAGACTGTTTCAGGAAGACACCACACACCATAGCAACTTCATAAACAGTGTCAGACACTTCACACACCATAGCAACTTCAGATAAAATGCCAGTTAGAAAGAACATACAGAATAGAAAATTTAGACACAGTGTCAGACTCTACACACAACATAGCAACTACAGAGATACTGTCAGTTATTCACCAAACACTCCGAAGAAATATCTCAGACAGTGTCAATTAGACATGAGACACCATAGCAACTTCAGAGACAGTGTCATTTAGATGCTGCAATACTATACAAACCAGACACAGTGTCAGTTAGATACCACACACATCATAAAAATTTCAAACAGTGTCAATTAGACAGCACACGTGCCATAGCAACTTCAAAGACAGTATCTCTTAGCACCCACCATAGAAACTATAGAGATAGTGTCAATTAAGCACCACATATCATAGCAACTTAAAGACAGTGTCAATTAGACAACATAAACACCATACCAACTCCAGAGACTGTCACTTAGACACCATATATGAGAGAAACATCAGAGACAGTTCAGCTAGACACCATAAACACTATTGCAATCTTAGAGACAGTTTCAGATTTACACTACACAACATAGCTACTTTGGAGACAGTGTTAATTAGGAACTACACACAGAAGAGAAACTCCAGAGACAGTGACAGTAGTCACCACACACCATAGAAACTTCAGAGTCAGTTATATACCACACACAACGTAGAAACTTCAGGAATAGGGTCAGATAGCACACACTATAGAAACTTCAGACAGTGTCAGTTATAAACTTCACAAACTATACTAATTTCAGAGACACTGTAATTAGACACCACATACTCCATAGCAACTTCTAAGACAAGACCACTTATATACCATACACCATAGAAACTTAAGAGACATTGTCTGTTAGATACCTTAGCAAATTTAGAGACAGCTCAGACACCACACACACCAAAGAAACTCCAGAGACAGTGTTAGTTAGACATCACAAAACCATAGAAACATCAGAGACATTGTCCATTGGACACCTTAGCAAATTCATATATGGTTTCAGACACCATACACACTGTAGAAATTCCAGAGACAGTTAAGTTAGAATTCACAATGCATACAAACTTCAGAGTGTCAGTTAGACACCACACACACCATAACAACTTCAGTGACCATGTCAGTAAGGACTACCCAGCATAGAAAATTCAGAGATAGTGTCAATTAGACTCCAAAAACACCATATAAACTTCAAGTACAGTATCAACTAGAAACTACACACTATAGCAACTCCAGAGTTAGTGTCAATTAGACATCACTCCTCAGAGAATCTTCAGAAACTATCAGTCAGACACCACACACACAACACCACTACAGAGACAGTGTCAGACACCATGCACCATAGAAATTTTAGAGAGAGTTCAGTTAGACTCCACACACAATAGCACCTTCAGCTGCAGTGTCATTTAGACACTACACAGTATAATAACCTTAGAGACAATGTCAGATTGACACTGTAGCATAGCTACTTCAGAGACAGTGTCAGTTAGACACCACTCACAGAATAGAAACTCCAGACACAGTGAAAGTTAGACCCCACACACTATATCTTCTTCAGATTCAGTGCCATTTAGAAACCACCCCCACAACTTAGAAACTCCAGAAACAATGTCGTTAGACACTACACATACTATACCTAATTCATACACACCAAACACACCATATAACCTTCAAAGACAGTGTCGAAAAGACACTACACTCTAATCAACATTAGAGACAGTGTAATTTAGATAGCACAAACCATCACATCTTCAGAGGCAGTGACAGTTACACACAACACACACCATAGCAACCTCAGGAACATTTTCAATTAGACACCACACACAGCTTAGCAACTTCAGAGACAGTGTCAGTTAGGCACCACACACCATAGAATCTTTAGAAACAGTGTCATTGAGACAACACACACCATAGAAACTTCAGAGACAGTCACTTAAGCACCACAAACACCATATCACCTTCAGAGACAGTGTCGGTTAGAAACAACACACCATAGTATCTTCAGAGATAGTCTCAGACACCACACACAAGGTCACAAGATATAAACTCAAGAGTCAGTGTCAATTGGATATCACACATCAAAACAACATCAGAGTAAATGAAAACTATAAACCACACACAACTTCAGAGACAGTGTCATATAACAACCATACACTCCAAAACAACATCAGAGACAGTGTTAGTTAGACAGTAAACACAAGGTAAAAACATCAGAGACAGTGTCAGTTGGATACCACACACCACAGCAACTTCAGAAACAGTGTCAGTTAGACACCACAGACACCATAGAAACTTCAGAGACAGTGTTAGTTTGACAGCAATCCCAAGGTAGAAAATTTAGATACAGTGTCGGATACTACATACCATAGCAACTTCAGAGACCGTGTCATTTACACACTGAAAACACCATACAAATTTCAGAAACAGTGTCAGTTATACACCACACACACCACAAAAATTTCAGACACAGTGTCAGTTAGACAGCACATACACCAGAGCAACTTTAGAGACAGTATCATTTTAGACACTACACACTCCATGCCTGAGGCATGGAAACCAAATCACCAGCTTGCATTGGGCCAAGAGTTAAGTAACTCTGCTCATATCCAGAGAGTCCTGCCCCTAGGACCCCTCCCTGGGACACAGCCAATCCCCAGGAACCCCCACTCAAATCTGTCCAAGTTGCTGGCCACAGGCAAAACTCCTGTGGGAGGCCTTCCCTCACCAACCCCCTCCCACCGGATCCTATAATCTACACACCCTGCCCCCATACCCATCTGCTTGAGACCCCAGGCACTTCCTGAAGCACAGAAACCAATCCTCCAGCTCACACTGGATCAAGAGAGGATGAGATGGGCAGATGTCAAGGCAAAAATACGTACAATAACATAAAGAGCAATATGGCATCACCAGAAACAAGCCCTCCTCCAACAGCAAGACCTGAACATCACAAGGCAGAAGAAGCAGAAGAAAGTGACCTTAAGAATAGCATCATTAAGAGGCTAGAGGACTTTCAAAAAAAATTAAAAAGGAAATTGAGGAAAAGACAAACAAAAAATTGGAAGAAATCAATAAATCCCAAAGGAAAGCCAAGAAAACTATGAAAAAGCAATTAAACAGGTGAGGGAAACAGGTCAAGACATGAAAAGGGAAATAGAAACAATGAAGAAGATATAGAAGGAATTCTGGAAATAGAAATTCTGAGTAAATGAACAGGAAACACAAATGGAAGCATAAAAAACAGAAGACAAGAGATGGAAGAGAGAATCTCTGGTGTAGAGGACACAACAGAGGAAATAGGTTTGACAGTCAAAGAAAATACCAAAGCCAAAAAAGCCATAACACAAAATGTCCAAGAAATCTGGGACACCCGTGAAAAGACCAAACCTAAGAATAATATGGATAGAAGAAGGAGAAGAATACCAACTCAAAGGCACAGAAAATATATTCAACAAGATCATAGAAGTAAACTTTCCCAACTTAAAGAAGTAAATACCTGTGAAGATACAAGAAGCCTATAGAACACCAAATATACTAGACACCCCAAAAAGTCCCCTTGCCACATAATAATTAAACAACAAAACCTACAAAATAAAGAAAGACTATTAAGAGCAGCAAAGGAAAAAGGCCAAGTGACTTATAAAGGCAAACCCATAAGAATAACACCCAACTTCTCAATGGAGACTTTGAAAGCCAGAGGACCTGGACAGATGTAATGCAGACACTAAGAGACCATGGATGCCAGCCTAAACTAATACACCCAGCAAAACTTTCAATCACCAAAGACAGAGTGAACAAGGCATTTCAAGACAAAACCAGATTTAAACAATACCTATCCACAAATCCAGCCCTACAGAAAGCACTAGAAGAAAAATTTCAACCTAAGGAAGTCAGATACTCCCATGAAAACGCTAAGCAATAGATAACCCTACAGCACTAAGTCCCAAAGAAGAGAAATACACACACACTATCACCAAAAGATAACGGGAACTAACAATCACTGGTCATTAATATCCCTTAATATCAATGGACTTAATTCACTTATAAAAAGACACAGGCTAACAGAATGAATATGAAAGCAGGACCCATCTTACTGCCACATACAAGAAACACACCTCAATTTCAAAGATGGACACTACCTCAGAATAAAAGGCTGGGAAAAGTCTTTCCAATCAAATGGTCTTAAGAAGCAAGCTGGTGTAGCTATCCTAATATCCAACAAAATAGACTTCAAACTAAAATCAACTGAAAGAGATCAAGAAGGACATTGCATACTCATCATAGGAAAGATTCACCAAGATGAAGTTTCAATACAGAACGTTTATGCCCCAAATACAAGGGCACCCACATATGTAAAAGAAACATTATTAAAGCTTAAATCACACATAAAATCCCACACGTTAATAGTGGGAGACTTTAACACCTGACTTTCACCACTGGACAGATCTGCCAAATCAAAACGTAACAGATATAAGAGGTTTAACTGATGCTATGACTCAGACAAACTTAATAGATATCTACAGAACATTCCACCCTAACAAAAAAGAACATACCTTCTTTTCAGCACCCCATGGAACCTTCTCTAAAATTGACCAGATACTCAGCGACAAAGCAAATCTCAACAGATACAAAAAAATTGGAATAACCTCCTACATTCTATCAGACCACCATGGTTTAAAGTCAGATTTCAACAACAACAAAAAATCACAGAAAGTCTACAATCTCATGGAAACTGAATAATGGCCAACTGATTCACCAATGGGTCAAGGAAGAAATAAAGAAAGAAATTAAAGACTTCCTAGAGATCAATGAAAATGAACATACTATGTACCCAAACGTATGAGACACTATGAAAGCAGTGCTAAGAGGAAAATTCATAGCAATAAATGCCCAAATAAAGAAGTTGGAGAAATCTCACACTACTGACTTAACAGCACACCTGAAAGCTCTAGAACAAGAGGAATCAAAGTCACCCAGGAGGAATAAACACCAGGAAATAATCAAATTGAGAGCTGAAATAAATAAAATAGAAACAAAGAGAACACTACAAAGAATCAATGAAACAAAGAGTTGGTTCTTTGAGAAAATCAACAAATTAGACAAGCCCTTATCCAAACTAACCAAAAGGCAGAGAGAGAGCATCCAAATGAACAAAATCAGAAATGAAAAGGGAGACATAGCAACTGACAATGAGGAATCATCAGGTCATACTTCAAAAACCTGTACTCCACAAAACTGGAAAATCTAAAAGCAATAATTTTCTGGATAGGTTATCACATACCAAAGTTAAATCAAGACCAGATAAACTATTTAATAGACCAATAACCCCTAAGGAAATAGAAACAGTCCTTAAAAGTCTCCCAAACAAAAAAGCCCAGGACCAGATGGTTTCAGTGCAGAAATCTACCAGATCTTCACAGAAGAGTTAATGCCAATACTCTTTAAATTGTTCCACACAATAAAAACAGAAGGAATGTTACCAAACTCCTTCTATGAGGTTATAGTTACTCTGATTCCCAAGCCAAACAAAGATCCAACAAAGAATGATAATTACAGACCAATCTCCCCCATGAACATTGATGCAAAAATATGCAATAAAATATTGGCAAACAGACTCCAAGAACACATCAAAACAATTATCCACCATGATCAAGTAGGCTTCATCCCAGAGATGCAAGTTTGGTTCAACATATGAAAGTCTGTCAATGTAATACACCATATAAACAAACTGAAAGAAAAAAACTACATAGTCATTTCATTAAATGCAGAAAAGGCCTTTGACAATATCCAACACCCCTTCATGTTAAAGATCTTGGAGAGATCATGAATATAGAGAACATACCTAAATATAATAAAGGCAGTTTACAGCATACCAACAGCCAACATCAAAGTAAATGGAGAGAAACTCAAAACAATTCCACTAAAATCAGGAACAAGTCAAGGCTGTCCGGTTTCCCCATATTTATTCAATAGGTACTTAAAGTTTCTGCTAGAGCTATAAGACAACAAAAAGAGATCAAGGGGATACAAATTGCAAAGGAAGAAGTCAAACTTTTACTATTTGTAGATGACATGATAGTATATACAAATGACCCCAAAAATTCAATCAAGGAAATCTTACAGCTGATAAACACCTTCAGTAAGGTGGCAGAATACAAGATTAACTCAAAGAAATCAGTAGTCCTCCTATATACAAATGACAAATGGGCTCAGAAAGAAATCATAGAAACATCACCCTTTACAATAGCCACAAATAATATAATATACCTTGGGGTAACTCTAACTAAGCAAGTGAAGGACTTGTATGACAAGAACTTTAAGTCCCTGAAGAAAGAAATTGAAGAAGATATCAGAAAATGGAAAGATCTCCCATGCTCATGAATAGGTTGGATTAACATAGTAAGAATAGCAACCTTACCAAAAACAATCTACAGACTCAATGAAATCCACATCAAAATCCCAACAGAATTCTTCACAGACCTGGAAAGAACAATATTCAACTTCATATGGAAAAACAAAAAACCCAGGATAGCCAAAATAATCCTGTACAATAAAGCAAACTCTGGAGGCATCATGATCCCTGACTTCAAGCTCTACTATAGAGCTACAGTAATAAAAACAGCTTGGTACTGGCATAGAAACTGACATGTGGACCAATGGAACCAAACTGAAGACTCTGACATTAATCTGAACATGTATGAACACCTAATTTTTGACAAAGAATCCAAAACTGTACAACTGAAAAAAGAAAGCATCTTCAAAAAATTGTACTGGCACAACTGGATGTGCATAGAAGATTGCAAATAGATCCATATTTGACACCATGCACAAAACTTAAGTCCAAGTGGATCAAAGACCTCAACATAAATCCAGTTACACTGAACTTGATAGAAGAGAAAGTAGGAAGTGGTCTTGAACACATTGGCACTAGAGATCGCTTCCTAAATATAAGACCAGTAGCACAGACACTGAGAGAAACAATAAATGGCACCTCTTGAAACTGAGAAGCTTTTGTAGGGCAAAAGACATGGCCAATAAGACAAAACAACAGCCTACAGAATGGGAAAAGATCTTCACCAACATCACATCTGACAGAGGGCTGATATCCAGAATATATAAAGAACTCAAGGAACTAGACATCAAAATACCTAACAGTCCAATTAACAAATAGGCTATAGAGATTAACAGAGAATTTTCAACAGAAGAATCTCATATGGCTGAAAGACATTTAAGGAATTGCTCAACATCCTTAGTCATCAGGGAAATGCAAATCAAAACAACTCTGAGATACCATCTTACACCTGTCAGAATGGCTAAGATCAAAACCAATGAAGACAGCTTATGTTAGAGAGGATGTGGAGCAAGGGGAACACTCCTCCACTGTTGGTGGAAATGCAAACTTGTACAGCCACTTTGGAAATCAATATGGCACTCTCTAAGAAATTTGGGAATCAATCTCCCTCAAGACCCAGCTATACCATTCTTGTGCATACATCCAAGGAATGCTCAATCATACCACAAGGACACAAGCTCAATTATGTTCACAGCAGCATTATTTGTAATATCCAGAAACTGGAAACAACCTAGATGCCCTTCAACTGAAGAATGGATTAAAAAAAGTGTGGTACATATACATAATGGGGTACTACTCAGCAGAGAAAAACCATGACATCATGAAATTTGCAGGCAAATGGATGGAACTAGAAAATATCCTCCTGTGTGAGGTAACCCAGACTCAGAAGACCAACATAGTATGTACTCACTCATAAGTGGATACTAGATATAAAGCAAAAGATAACCAGACTGCAACCCACAGCTCCAGGGAGGCTAGCTAGTAAAGAGGACCCTAGGAAAGACACAGAGAATGCCCAGTGACAAAGAAATATATGAGAGGTACATGAGCAAACTGGGAGTGAATGGGCTTAATGGAGGGCAAGGGTCGTTGGTAAGAGAGCTTAGGGGAGTGGGATGTCCTCCTAGCTAGATCAGGAACAGAGTGGGAGAACAAGGAAAAGAGATACTATGATAAATGAAGACACCATGGGAATAGGAAGAAGCAGAGTGCTAGAGAGGTTCCCAGGAACCCACAAAGATAACTCCACTATCAACTACTGGCAGTGGTCGAGAGGGTGCATGAGCTGACATACTCCGGTGATTGGATGGCCAAACACCCTAACTCTCATGGTAGAACTCTCATCCAGTGACTGATGGAAGCAGATGCACAGATCCATGGCCAAGCCCCAGGCAGAGCTCCAGGAGTCCAACTGATGAGAGAGAGGAGGGATTATATGAGCAAGAGTTATCGAGACCGTGATTGGAAAAGTAGAGAAACAACCAGCCAAACTAATCAAAACATATGAACTGTGAACCAATAGCTGAGGAGCCCCCATGGAACTGGACTAGGCCCTCTAGATAAGTGAGACAGTTGTTTAGCTTGAACAGTTTAGGAGGCCCCTAGGCAGTGAGACCAGGACCTGTCCTTAGGCTTTTTGGAACCTAGGGTCTATGCTGAGACACTTTGCTCAGCCTTGTGCAGGGAGGAGGGGATTGGATCTGCTTCAACTGAATGTATCATGCTCTGCTCACTCCCTAGGGGAGACCTTTCCTTGGAGGAGGTGGTAATGGGGGGGTTGAGGGGGAAGGCTGGGGAATGGGAGAAGGGAGGAGAGGGGAATCCATGGTTAGTATGTAAAAGGAACAGAGAACCTCTTAATATAAAGAAAAATTAAAGTCAAAATAATACATATTAATGGAATAACAAATATTGTGTAATATTTAAATCATTTTAATCAAATCTCAGCCCACAAGTATTCATTACTTTTTTATGATTAACACATCCAAAGTCCTTTCTTCCAACTTACTGTTAGTTACTCTGTCTTATTCACCATAACTTTCTACCCCAAGTAGTGATCACTTCTACCAAATGACCAACTTTTCCTTAACTTTCCTTTTCTTTAATGTTTACAACCTTTAGTAATCATTTGTGTCCTCAAAGTCGATGAGACTATTGAGATTCTGGATACTCCCTGACTTACTCCTTTCATTTCCTCTGGATGTGTACTCACCACTCTAGTCTATGATAGCTTTCTTTTTAAAAATTACTTTATTGAGAAGCATTCATATAGATTTCTATAATGGCTATAATAATTGACATTTGGGACAACAGTATAGATGGGATCTATCTTCTTCACTTCTGTGGTAGCACTTACTGTTATCTATCTTTTTGAGAATACCATTTCTTACAAAAGTGAAGTGGTGTCTCAATATGTTTTGTTTGTGTTTCTCTGGGGATGAGTGATATTTAGTATTTTTGAACATACATTTGTTGCTCATTTATATATATATATATATATATATATTTTTTTTTTTTTTTGAGAAATTTCTATTTATTTGTTTTTTAATCAGGTGATTTAAAATACATAATTTTTGGTGTTACATTGTTTGAGCTCCTAATACAGTTTGAAGTTCTTTTCTGAAGGTTAGTTTGATGACAGTTCCTTATATTGAGGAAAATACATTTTGTTTGAAGTCATTAAACTTGCCTATTTTGATAATACTTTATTTGGGGGACATATCCAAAAACACCTTCACCACTTTAATATCCTAATGCATTTGCCACTGCTTTTTTCCCCAAGAAGCATTAGAGTTAAAATATTATCATTCATATTTATGTTTTAGTTTATGAGACATCTGGGTCGAGTTTTGATTTTCTATAGTAGATGCCTTGTTTTTCAGAACCATGAGTGATCTTAGCACATCTGTTAAAAATAAATGGATTGTAAATATTTAGAGTGACTTATTTGTTCCCCAAAAGTTCTATTTTTCTCTATATCTTTTTAAAATTCAGTACCACAGTTCTTAATTTTGCATCTTTGACTTGAGATAATCTAATGCTTCTCCTTAAGTATTACAAGTGAATGTAAAATGTGCCCTACTCAGGATTTAACTTGAGCATCTTAAATCATGTTTTTTTTCACAGTATTGTTTACTGGTTTTCATCTTCACCAGTGTTTACTTCTTAAGTTGAAGTCAGTATCTTCCATATTACTGGTTAATCATAATAGAATGTTAGTTAATAGTGAGTTCTGTGGGGACTGGCTGATAAAACTTGACCTGGCATTTTCTGCTTCATACTCCTTTCCTTCAATCTTCATCCAACTAACTTCACAAATTTACATACAATTTCTTCCTACTGAAAATGAAAGGATTAAGTTATCTCTGATTTTTTCATTTACAAAATTGAATAATGATGTACAACAAAATGAAAATGCTCTGTAATTTTTGAAAAAAATTGCACATAGACATTTTTATCACCAAAGTTGATAGTAACATGTATGTTCTGCTGACTTGTAATTCAGCACTCCTTTGATTAATCACCGTTTCCCTAACATGTTTAATTTTGAAGATGAAGCTACAGTTTGTGCTCCCAAATACACTCCAGCAGCTCTTTTTCTTTCCATTTTTCTTTTCAGTAGCATTTTGCCATCATACTTCTTTTAAAGGGATCCTTTTTTTTCTATAAAGACTTTATTGCTGGTAATTTCTGTCCTTATGCATTCATGACCAGTTACACGTATATGTGTCAAAGATACAACAATCATTAGTTTTGATTTTCTTAAATTGAATCCATCACCAAGATTTATTTTTATGTTTTACTATAAGGGATTCTCTCACTAATAGAAATATTTCTTTATGTGGTAGAAAGTGAATGCAGTTGGTATGTTTTCATTTTTGAAAGGCAAATGAATTTTTTATTAATGATCTTCTATACATTTTCATATTTTTTTCACTGAAGGAAAATAGGGTTTAGAATTATCTTCTCTAACAAAATTATATTCAAGTAAATAAATGTGACGTGTGTGTGTGGGCAATATATGTATGTACATATAAAAGTAGAAATATGCATACATATGACCATGTTTTTATGCCGCATATAAGATGTAACTTAAAAATAAATACTTGTTTTATTTCTGTGAAAAACAAAACAAAACAAAACAAAACAAAACTTCAGAGACAATATCAGTTAAACACCACTGAATATTGAAACTAAAGAGACAGTATTAGTTTGACACAACATACCATAGCAACTTATATTTTTGGTTGTGAGCCTAGCCTTTAATGGCTGAGCCATCTCTCCAGCCCCCATAGCAACTTAAAGACAGTGTGAAGTGGACAACACACACACCATACCAACTACAGAGACAGTATCATTCAGACATACATGAGAGAAACTTCAGAGAAAGTGTGATGTAAACAACTCACATATGTTCACCAGCAATTTCAGTGCATTGGATGTAAGAGAATCTATTGTTATTATCAGTTTCCTGAGCAGAGTTGAAAGAGATATTGCCTGTGATTGTATGAAGCACAGTTCTTTTGTTCTGACCAAGCTCACTGTTCTGTTCCCATCAGAAACATAGTAATAATAGAGTGCCTCTTTCTCAAAAACACAGTGTGTTTGTTGTAAGGGAACTCGGTGTTGAAATCCTCTCATAAACATAGTTTTAGCACATGGTGTCTCTTATCCTACTAACAATGGTTCTTCTGTGGTAGACAATGTCACTGTTGGAATTCCATTAACATACAAACAAGAAATAAAACTTGCATCTCTTCCCAGTAAGTACAGTGTGTTGGATGTAAAAGAAGCTACTGTTCTAATCAGTTTTCTGAGCAGAGTTAATAGATATTGCCTGTGTATGTAGGAAGCACAGTTCTTTTGTTCAGAGCAAGGTCACTATTCTGTCCCGTTGGAAACACAGGAAAGAGAAGAGTACCTCTTTCTCAAAAACAGAATGTGTTTCTTCTAAGGTAACTTGGTGCTGAATTCCCCTTCATAACAGACTTTAACCGCATGCAGTCTCTAGTTCTATGAAGGACGGTTCTTTTCTGGTAAGCAAAATTACTGTTGGACTCCCATTGACACACACAGTGGTAATGCCACTCACATCTGTTCCCAGCAAGTACAGTGCATTGTATGTAAGAGAAGCTACTGTTCTTATCAGTTTGCTATGCTGAATTGAAAGATATATAACCTGTGTGTTTAGGAAGCAAAGTTCTTTTGTTCTGAGCAAGACCACTCTTCTGGTTGCTTTGGAAATACAGTAAAGAGAAGAGTGCATTTTTCTCAAAAACAGAGTGTGTTTCTTGTAAGGGAAATCAGTATTGATTCCCACTGATAAATGGAGGTTAACCACATGCTGTCTCTGGTCCTATGAACAACAATTCTTTCTGGTAAGCAAAGTCACTGTTGGGTTCCCATTGACATACACAGTAGAAATACCAGCCACATCTGTTCGCAGCAAGTACAATGCAGTGGAAGTAAGAGAAGCTGCTGTGATTATCAGTTTCCTAAGAAGAGTTAAAAGAGATATTGCCTGTGTTTATAGGAAGCACAGTTCTTTTGTTCTGAGCAAGATCACTGTTATGGTTGCATTGGAAACACAGTAAAGAGAAGAGTGCTTCTTTCTCAAAAAACAGAGTGTATTTCTTGTAAGGAAACTGGGTGTTGAATTCCAATTCATAAACTGAGTTTAACCACATGCCATCTCTTGTCCTAAGAATAGCAGTTCTTTTGTGTTAAGCAAAGTCACTGTTGGACTCTCATTGATATACACAATGGAAATACCACTCTTGTCTGTTCCCAGCATGTACAGTGCATTGGATGTAAGAGAAGATACTGTTCTCATCAGTTTTCTAAGCAGAGTTGAAAGCAATATTGCCTGGGTCTTGGGAAAGCACAGTTCGTTTTTTTTTTTTTTTTTTTTGAGTAAACACACCCTTCTTGCTGCATTGGAAACACAGTAAAGAGAAGAGTGCTTCTTTCTCAAATACATAGTGTGTTTCTTGTAAAGGAACTCTGGGATGAATTTCCTGTCCTAACCTGAGTTTAAACACATGCTATCTCTTTTCCTAGGAACAGCAGTTTTTTTATGGTAAGCAAAGTCACTGTACGGCTCCCATAGACATACACAGTGTAAATGCCACTCAAGTCTGTTCCTAGCAAGTACAGTGCATTGGATGTAAGAAAAGCTACTGTTCTTATTAGTTTCCTAAGCAGAGTTGAAAGAGATATCACCAGGGTCTCTGAAAAACAGAGTTCTTTAGTTCTGGACTAGCTCCCCCTTCTGGCTCCATTGAAACACAGTAAAAGAAGAATACTTCTTTCTCTAACACAGTGTGTGTTTCTAATAATGGAACTCAGGGTTGAATTCCCCTCCATAAACTGAGTTTACCACATGCTGTCACTTGTCCTAAGAACAGCAGTTATTTTCCAGTAAGCAAAGTCACGATTGGACTCCATATGACATACACAGTGGAAATAACACTGGCATCTGTTCCCAGCAAGTACAGCACATTCAATGTAATTAATAGAAGCTACTGTTCTTATCAGTTTCCTAAGCAGAGTTGAAAGAGATGGCACCAGAGTCTCAGAAAAGTGCAGTTCTTTAGTTCTGAGCAAGCTCCCCCTTCTTGCTGCCTTGGAAACATAGTAAAGAGAAGAGTGTTACTTTCTCGAACACAGACTGTGTTTCTTGGAAAGGGACTTGGTGATGAATTCCTAGTCCTAAACAGAGTTTAAACACATGCTGTCTCTTGTCCTAAGAACAGCAGTTCATATTTGGTACGCAAAGTTACTGTTGGGTTCCCATTGACATATGCAAAGGAAATACCCCTCGCTCTGTCCCCAGCAAGTACAGTGCATTGGATGTAAGAGAAGCTACTGTTCTTATGTGTTTCCTAAGCAGAGTTGAAAGAGATGTCACCAGGGTCTCGGAAAAAACAGTTCATTAGTTCTGAGCAAGCTCACCCTTCTGGATGAATTGGAAACACAGTAAGGAGAAGAGTGTTTCTTTCTCAAACACAGAGTGTGTTTCTCATAAGGGAACTCAGGGTTAAAATCCACTTCCTAAAATGAGTTTAACTACATGCTGTCTCTTGTACTACAAACAGTAGTTCTTTTCTGGTAAGCAAAGTCAATGTTGGTCTCCCATTGAATACATAGTGGAAATACCACTGGCGTCCTTTTCCAGCAAGTACAGTGCATTGGATGTAAGAGAAGCTACTCTTTTTTATTAGTTTCCTAAGCAGAGTTGAAAGAGATAATTGTCAGGGTCTTGGGAAAGCACAGTTCTTTTGTTCTGAGCAAGGGCCCTTCCTGGTTGCATTGGAAACATAGTAAAGACAAGAGTGCTTTTTTCTGGAACACAGAGTATGCTACTTGTAAGGGAACTCACATTTAAAGTCCACTTCCTATGGTGAGTTTAACCACGTGTTGTCTCTTGTCCTATGAACAGCAGTTCTTTTCAGGTAAGTAAAGTCACTTTTGGGCTCACATTGACTTATACAGTGGAAATCCCACTTGCCTAGGTTCCCAGCAAGTACAGTGCTTTGTATGGAAGAGAAGCTACTGATCTTAACAGTTTCCTAGGCAGAGTAGAAAGAGATATCATCTGGGTGTCAGGAAAGTCCAGTTCTTTTTTTCCTAGCAAGTGCCCCCTTCTGGCTGCATTGGAAACACAGTAAAGAGAAGAGTGCTTGTTTCTGGAACACAGAGTGTTGAATATCCCTTCCTAAACTGAATTTAATCAAATGCTATCTCTTTTCCTAAGAACAGCAATTCCTTTCTGGTAAGCAAAGTCACTGTTGGGCTCCCATTGACATTGATAGTGGAAATAACACTGACTTCTGTTCCCAGCAAGTACAGTGCATTGGATGTAAGAGAAGATACTGTTCTTATCAGTTTCCTAAGCAGAGTTGAAAGAGATATTGTCAGGTTCTCGGAAATGCAGAGTTCTTCAGTTCTGGCTGCCTTGGAAACAAAGTAAAGAGAAGAGTGCTTCTTTCTTGAACACAGGCTGTGTTTCTTTTTAAGGAACTTGGGGATAAATTTCCCATCCTAAACTAAGTTTAACCACATGCTGTGTTTTTTCCTAAGAAGAACAGTTCTTTTCTGGCAAGGAAAGTCACTGTTGGGCTCCCGTTGACATACACAGTTGAAGTACCACTCGTGCCTGGTCCCAGCAAGTACAGTGCATTGGCTGTAAGAGAAGCTACTGTTCTTATCAGTTTCCTAGGCAGAGTTGAAAGAGATATCACCAGGGTCAGGGAAAAGCACAGTTCTTTTGTTCTAAGCAAGTTCCCCCTTGTGGCAACATTGGAAGCACAGTTCTTTATTTAATTCTGAGGCAGCTCCCGCTACTGGCTGCCTGGGAAGCACAGTAAAGAGAAGAGTTCTTCATTCATAACACAAGTGTGTTTCTTGTATGGGAACTTAGGGAAGAAATAAATTTCCTAAAATGAGTTTAACCACATGCTGTCTCTTTTCCTAAGAACAGCAGTTCCTTTCTGGTAAGCAAATTCATTGTTGGGCTCCCATTGACATACACAGTGGAAGTACCACTGACGTCAGTTCCCAGCAAGGACAGTGCATTGGATGTAAGAGAAACTACTGTTCTTATCAGTTTCCTAAGCAGAGTTGAAAGAGATATGGACAGGGTCTCAGAAAACCACAGTTCTTTTTTTTCTAGGCAAGCTCCCTCATCTGAGTGCATTGGAAACATAATATAGAGAAGAGTACTTCTTTCTCAAACACAGAGTGTGTTACTTGTAAGGTAACTCAGTGTTGAATTCTGCTTCTTAATGTGAGTTTGACTACATGCTGTCTCTTGTCCTATGAACAGAAGTTATTTTCTGGTAGGCAAAGTCACTGCAGGGCTCCCATTGACACACAGTGGAAATAACACTCGCCTCTGTTCCCAGCTAGTACAGTGCTTTGGTTTTAAGGAAATCTACAGTTCTCATCGGTTTCCTAAGCAGAAATGAAAAAGATATTGCCTGGGTCTCAGGAAACCCCAGTTTTTTTCTGAGCAAGCGCCCCCTTGTGGCTGCATTGGAAAGACAGTAAAATAAAGAGTCTATGTTTATGCAACAAAGTGTGTGCTACTCATAAGGGAACTCGGGGTTGAATTTGCCTTCATAAAATGAATTTAAAAACATGCTGATTCTCCCCTTAAAAAAAGCAATTCTTTTCTGTAAAGCAAAGTCATTGTAGGGCTCCCTTTGAAATACACAGTGGAAATACCACTAGCTTCTGTTCCCAGGAAATAGAGTACATTGGATGTAAGAGAAGCTACTGTTCTTAACAGTTTTGTAAGCCAAGTTGAAAGAGATATGTCCAGAGTCCTGGAAAAGCACACTTTTCTTTTAGTTCTGAGCAAGCTCTCCCTTCTGACTGCCTTGGAAACACAGTAAAGAGAAGAGTGCTTCTTTCTTGACCACAGAGTGTGTTTCTCAAAAAGAAACTCAGGAATGAATTCTCCTTCCTAAACTGAGTTTAATCACATGCTGTCTTTTGTCCTACAAACAGCTGTTCTTTTCAGGTAAGCAAAGTCACTGTTGAGCTCCCATTGACATACACAGTGAAAATTCCACTCTTGTCTGGTCCCAGCAAGTACAGTGCATTGGATATAAGAGTAGCTACTGTTCTTACCAGTTTCCAAAGGAGAGTTGAAAGAGATATTGCCTGGGTCTCTGAAAGGCACAGTTCTTTAGTTCTTTGCAAGCTCCCCCTTGTGGAAACTTTGGAAACACAGTAAAGAAAAGAGTGTTTCTTTCTATAACAGAGAGTGTGCTACTTGTAACAGAACTCGGGGTTGAATTCTCACCTAAGCTGAGTTTAACCACATGCTTTCTCGTGTTCTACAAATAGCAGTTCTTTTCTGGAAGGAAGGTCACTGTTGGGCTCCCATTAACATAGAGAGTGAAAATACCACTCTTGTCTTTTTCCAGCAAGTACAGTGCATGAATGTAAGAGAAGTTACTGTTCTCATCACTTCCATAAGCAGAGTTAAAAGAGATATCACCTGGGTCTCAGAAAAGCACAGGTCTTTTGTGAGCAAGCTCTTCCTTCTGGCTGCATTGGAAACACAGTAAAGAGAAGAGTGCTTCTTTCTGTAACACACAGTGTGCTACTTGTAAGGGAATGCAGGGTTGAATTCCCCTTCCAAAGCTGTGTTTAACCAATCTTGTATCTTGTTCTATGAACAGCAGTTCTTTTCTGGTAAGCAAAGTCACTGTTGGCCTCCAATTGACATACACAGGGGAAATAACACTGACATCTGTTCCCAGCAACTACAGTGCATTGGATGAAAGAGAAACTACTGTTCTCATCAGTTTCCTAAGCAGAGTTGAAAGAGATATTGCCTTGGTTTCGGGAAAGCACAGTTCTTTGTTCTGAGTAAGTGCCCCTGTCTGAGTGCTTTGGAAACATAGTAAAGAGAAGAGTGCTTTTTTCTATAACATAGTGTTTTCTAATAAGGGAACTCAGGGATGAATTCCCCTTCCTAAACTGAGGTTAACCAAAGGCTATCTCTTGTCCTACACACACCAGTTCTTTTGTGGTAAGCAAAGTCACTGTTAAGCTTCCATAGAATAACACAGTGAAAATACTATTTGAATAAGATCCCAGGAAGTACAGTGCTTTGGATGTAGGAGAAGCTGCTGATCTTATCAGTTTCCAAAGCAGAGTTAAAAGAGATATCGTCTGGGTCAGGAAAGCACAGTTAATTTTTTCTGAGCAAGTGCAACCTTCAGCCTGTATTGGCAATACAGTTAGGAGAAGAGTACTTGTTTCTGGAACACAGAATGTGTTACTCATAAAGGAACGTGGGCTTGAATTTCCCTTCCAAAACTGAATTTTACCCTGTGATGTCTGTTGTCCTATGAACAACAGTTCTTTTCTGGTAAGCAAAATCACTGCTGGGTTCCCATTGAAATACACAGTGAAAATACCACTTGCGTGTGTTCCAAGCAAACACAGTGCATTGGATTTAAGACAAGCTATTGTTCTTATCAGTTTGTAAGCAGAGTTTAAAGAAATATTACCAGTGTATCCATAATCACAGTTCTTTAGTGCCTAGCAAGCTCCTCCTTCTGAGTGCATTGGAGACAAAGTAAAGAGAAGAGTCCTTCTTTCATGAAAACAGAGTGCTTTTCCCATAAGGGAAGAGGGGAACAAATTACCCTTCTTAAATTGAGTTTAACCAATTGCTGTCTCTTGTCCTACAAACATCATTTCTTTTCTGGTGGCAAAGTCACTGTTGGGCTCCCATTGAGATACACAGTCGAACTAGCACTGTTCCCAGACAGTACAGTTTACAGGATGTAAGAGAAGCCACTGTTGTTATCAGTTTCCAAGAAGAGTTGAACTAGAAATTGCCTGTGTGTTTAGGAAGCACAGTTCTTTGGTTCTGAGCAAGCTAACTGTTCCTGCTGTATAAGAAACACTGTAAAGCAGAAGAGTGCTTTTTGTCAACAACAGAGTGTGTTCTTGTAAGGGAACTCAGTGTTGAATTCCTCATCCTAAATGGAGTTTAATCATATGATGTCTCTTGTCCTTTAGCAACAGTTCTATTCTGGTAAACTAGTCACTATTGTGCTCCCTTTGAGATATACACACTTGTGTGTGTTCCCAGCAAGTGCAGTGCATTGGATGTAAGAAAAGCTGCTGTTCTTGTCAGTTTCCTAAGCAGAGTTGAGCAAGATATGGTCCGTTTGAGTAGTAAGGATAGTTCTTTGTTCTGAGCAAGCTCACAGTTCCTGTTGTACTGGAAACACAGTAAAGCAGAAGAGTGCTTCTTTCTCAAAAACAGAGTGTGTTTCTTGTAAAGCAAGTCAGTATGGAGTTCCCCTTCATAAATGGATTTGAATCCCCAGCTGCACTTGTCTAACGAGTAATAGATCTTTTCAGGCAAGAAAATCACTATTGGGCTCCCTTTGAGATACAGGGCTGAAGTGTCACTTGTGTCTGTGCCCAGCAAGTACAGTGCATTGGACATAAGAGAAGATACTGTCCTTCTCAGTTTCCTAAGCAGCGTCGTACTAGATAAGTCCCATGGGTGTAGTGAGCACAGTTCTTTAGTTCTGAGCAAGCACACTGTTCTGGCTGTATAGGAAACACAGGAGAGTAGAAGAGTGCTCCTTACTCCAAAGCAGAGTGTGTTTCCTGTAAGGTAAGCTAGTGTTCAATTTTCCTTCATAAATGGAGGTGAAAAACATGCAGTCTAATGTCCTATGAGCAACAGTTCTTTTCTGGTAAGGAAAGTCACTATTGCGCTCCCATTGTCATACACAGTGTAAATAGTACTCACATCTGTTCCTATCAAGTACAGTGTATTGGATGGAAGAGAAGCTACTGTTCTTGTCAGTTTCTTAAGCAGAGTTGAACTAGATATGGCCCATGTATGTAGGAAGCATAGTTCTGTTGTTCTGAGTAAGCTCACTTTACTGCCAGTGTAGGAAACACTGAAGAGTAGAGAGTGCTCTTTTCTCAAAAGCTGAGTGTGTTTCTTGTAAGGTAAGCTAGTGTTCAATTCCCATTCAAAAACGGAATTGAATCAGATGTAGTTTCTTTTACTAGCAGCAATAGTTCTATTCTGGAAAGGAAAGTCACTATTGCACTCCCATTGAATACACAGTGCAAATAGCAATCATGTCTGTTCCCATTAAGCACAGTGTATTGGACTTAAGAGAAGCTACTGTTTGCTAAGCAGAGTTGAACAAGATATGGCCGTGTGTAGGTAGAAAAGTTCTTTTGTTCTGAGCAAAGGCAATGTTCTGGCTGTGTAGGAAACAGAATAGAGGAGAAGAGTGCTCCTGTCTAAAAAGCAGAGTGAGTTTCTTGTAAGACAAGCTAGATTTTAATTTTCCTTCATAAACAGAGTTGAATAACATGCAATTTTGTGCCCTACAATGAACAGTTCTTTTCTGGTAAGGAAAGTCACTACTGCGTTCCCATTGACATAGTAATGCTAAGAGCAATTGTGTTTGTTCCCTGCAAGTACATTGTATTAGATGGAAGAGAAACTACTGTTCTTATCTGTTTCCTAAGCAGAGTTGAACTAGATATGGCCCGTGTGTGTAGGAAGCACAGTTCTTTGGTTCTAAGAAAGTTTACTGTTCTGGCTGTATAGGAAACACTATATAGTAGATTAGTGTTCTTTTTTCAAAAGCCGAGTGTGTTTCTTGTAAGACAAGCTAGTGTTCAATTCCCCTTTATAAACGGAGTTGAATCATATGCAGTTTATTGTCCTACGAGCAAGAGTTCATTTTTGGTAAAAAAAAAAAAAAAATCTTTATAGTGCTCCTCACGATATACACAGTGCAAATAGCATTTGCGTCTGTTCCAAGCAAGTGCAGTATATTGGACAGAAGAGAAGCTACTGTTCTTGTCAGTTTCTAAGCCAAGTTGAACTAGATATGGCCCGAGTTTATAGGAAGCATAGATCTTTTATTCTGAGTAAGATCACTGTTTTGGTTGTATAGGAAAGAAAGGAGAGTAGAAGATTGCCCTTACTAAAAACAGAGTGTGTTACTTATAAGGCAAGCTAGTGTTAACTCCCCTTCATCAACGGAGTTGAATCACATGCATTTCCTTGTCCTATAAGCATCTGTTCTTTTCTGATAAAAAAAGTCACTATTGGGCTCCCACTGCAATACACAATGCAAAGAGCACTCACGTCTGTTCTCAGCAAGTGCAGTGTATTGGACAGAAGAGAAGCTACTGTTCTTGTCAGTTTCATAAGCAGAGTTGAACTAGACATGGCCCGTGTGTGTAGGAAGCACAGTTCTTTTGTACTGAGCAAGCTCATTGTTCTGGCTCTATAGGAAACACAGTAGAGTAGAAGAGTGCTCCTTTCTCAAAAGCAGAGTGTGTTTCTCATAAGGCAAGCTAGAGCTGAATTCCCCTTCATAAATGGGGTTGAATCCCATGCAGTTTCTGGTCTTATGAGCAACAGCTATTTTCTGGTAAGGAAAGTCACTATTGCGATTCCATTTCCATACACAGAGCTAATAGCACTTGTGCCTGTTCCCAGCCAGTGCAGTGTATTTGATGGAAGAGAAGCAGCTGTTCTTGTCAGTTTCCTAAGCAGAGTTGAACTAGATATATCCCGTGGGTGTAGGAAGCTCACTTCTTTTGTTTTGAGCAAGCTCACTGTTCTGGCTCTGTAGGAAACACAGTAGATTAGAAGAGTGCTCATTTCTCAAAGGAAAAGTGTGTTTCTCCTAAGGCGAGCTAGTGCTGAATTCACCTTCATAAAGAGAGTTGAATCCAATGCAGTTTCTGGTACTAAGAGCAACAGTTCTTTAAAGGTAAGGAAAGTCACTATTGTGGTTGCATTTCCATACACAGTGCAAATAGCACTTGCGTCTGTTCCCAGCAAGTGCAGTGTAATGGACGGAATAGAAGCCACTGTTCTTGTCAGTTTCCTAAGCAGAGTTGAAATATTATGGCCTGTGTGTGTAGCAAACATTGTTTTTTTTTTTGTTTGTTTTTTGTTTTGATCAAGCACATTTTTCTAGCTCTACAGGAAATACAGTAGTGGAGAAGAGTGCTCCTTTCTCAAAAGCAGAGTGTGTTTCTCATAAGGGGAGCTAGTGTTGAATTCACCTTCATAAAGGGGTTGAATCCCTTGCAGTTTCTGGTCCTATGAGCAACAGTTCCTTTCAGGTAAGGAAAGTCACTATTGTGCTCCCATTGGCATACACAGTGCAAATAACTCTCACATCTATTCCCAGCAAATGTGAGTATTGTATGGAAGAGAAGCTACTGTTCTTGTCAGATTTAAGCAGAGTTGAACTAGATATGGCCGTGTGAGTAGGAAGCACAGTCTTTTGTTCTGAGCAAGCTCAGTGTTCTGGCTCTGTAGGAAACTCAGTAGAGTAGAAGAGTGCTCCTTTCTCAAAAGCAGAGTGTGTTTCTCATAAGGCGAGCTAGTGCTGAATTCCCCTTCATAAATGAGTTGAATCCCATGCAGTTTCTGGTCCTAGGAGCAACAGATCTTTTCTGGTAAGGAAAGTCACTATTGTGCTCCCCTTGCATTACACAGTGTAAATAGCAATTGTGTCCTTTCAAAGCAAGTGCAGTATATTGGACAGAAGAGTACCTAGTGTTCTTGTCAGATTTCTAAGCAAAGTTGAACTAGATATGGCCTGTGTGTTTAGGAAGCACATTTCTTTTTTTCTGAGCAAGCTCACTGTGCTGGCATTATAGGAAACACAGTAGAGAAGAAGAGTGCTCCTTTTTCAAAAGCAGAGTGTGTTTCTCGTAAGGCGAGCTAGTGCTGAATTCCTCTTCAGTAATGGAGATGAGTCACATGCAGTTTTTTGTCCTAGGAGCAACAGTTCTTTTCTGGTAAGGAAAGTCACTATTGTGTTCCTACTGCCGAAAACAGTGCAAATAGCACTTGTGTCTGTTCCCTGCAAGTGCAGTGTATTGGAGGAAAGAAAAGCTACTGTTCTTGTCAGTTTCCTAAGCAGAGTTGAACTAGATATGGCCTGTGTGTCTAGGAAGCTCAGTTCTTTTGTACTGGGCAAGCTCACTGTTCTGGCTCTATAGGAAACACAGGCGAGTACAAGAATGCTACTTTCTCAAAACCAGAGTGAGTTTCTCCTAAGGTGAGCTAGTGCTGAATTCTCCTTCATAAACGGAGTTGAATCCCATGCAACTTCTGGTACTAGGAGCAACAATTCTTTTCAGGTAAGGGAAGTAACTATTGTGCTCCCATTGCCATACACAATGCAAATAGCACTCGCACCTGTTCCCAGCAAGTGCAGTGCATTGGACAGAAGAGAACCTACTGTTCTTGTCAGTTTCCTAAACAGAATTCAACAAGATATGGCCCGTGAATGAGGGATGCACAGTTCTTTGTTCTGAGAAAGCTCACTGTCCTGGCTTTATGGGAAACACAGTTGAATAGAAGAGTGTTCATTTCTCAAAAGCAGAGTGTGTTACTCGTAAGGCAAGCTAGTGTTGAATTTTCCTTCATAAACGGAGTTGAATCCCATGCAGTTTCTGGTCCTATGAGCAACAATTGTTTTCTGGTAAAAAAAAAAGTCACTATTATGCTCCCATTGCCATACACAGTGCAAATAGCACTCGCACCTGTTCCCAGCAAGTTCAGTGTATTGGACAGAAGAGAATTTACTGTTCTTTTCAGTTTCCTAAGCATAGTTGAACTAGATATGGCCCTTGTGTGTAGGAAGCATAGTTCTTTTGTTCTGAGCAATCTCACTGTTCTGACTCTATAGGAAACACAATAGAGTAGAAGAGGGCTCATTTCTCAAAGGAGAGTGTGTTTCTTGTAAGGCAAGCTAGTGCTGAATTCCCCTTCATCAATGGAGTTGAACCCCATGAAGTTACTGGTCCTATGAGCAAGAGTTGTTTTCTGGTAAGTAAAGTCACTATTGCGCTCCTATTGCCATAAACAGTGCAAATAGCACTCACGTATGTTCCCAGCAACTACAGTGTATTGGAAGGAAGAAAAGCTACTCTTCTTGTCACTTTCCTAAATAGAAATGAACTAGATATGGCCTGTGATTGAGGGAAGCACAGTTCTTTAGTTCTGAGCAAGATCACTGTTCTGGGTATATAGGAAACACATTAGAGTAGAAGAGTGCTCCTTTCTCAAAAGCAGAGTATGTTTCTCGTAAGGCAAGCTAGTGTTCAATTCTGCTTCATAAACAGAGTTGAATCCCACGCAGTTTCTGGTCCTATGAGCAACAGTTCTTTTCTGGTTAAAAGAAAATTTCACTATTTTGCTCCCATTGCCATGCACAGAGAAAACAGCACACACATGTGTTCCCAGCAAGCGCAGTGTATTGGACGAAAGAGAAGCTACTGTTCTTTTCAGTTTCCTAAGCAGAGTTGAACTAGATATACCCGTGTGTGTTTGAAGCACAGTTCTTTTGTTCTGCACATGCTCACTGTCCTGGCTCTATAAGAAACACAGTAGAGTAGAAAAGTGCTCCTTTCTCAAAAGCAGAGTGTGTTTCTCATAAGGCAAGCTAGTGCTGAATTCCCCTTCTTAAACCGAGTTGAATCCCATGCAGTATCTGTTCCTATGAGCAACAGTTCTTTTCTGCTAAGGAAAGTCACTATTTTGCTCCCTTTGGAATACACAGTGCAAATTGCATTCTCATCTTTTCCAAGCAAGTGCAGTGTATTGGATGAAGAGAAGCTACTGTTTTTGTCAGTTTCATAAGAAGAGTTTAACTACATATGACTTGTGGGTTTAGGAAGCTCACTTCTTTTGTTTTGAGCAAACTCACTGTTCTTGCTGTGTAAGAATCACAGTAGATTAGAAGAGTGCTCATTTCTTAAAGGCAGAGTGTGTTATTCCTAAGGCGATCTAGTGCTGAATTCACCTTCCTACAGAGAGTTGTATCCAATGCAGTTTTTGGTACTATGGGCAACAGTTCCTTCCGGGTAAGGAAAGTCACTATTGTGGTTCCATTGCCATACACAGTGCAAATAGCACTTGCATCTGTTCCCAGCAAGTGAAGTGTAATGGACGGAAGAGAAGCTCCTTTTCTTGTCAGTTTCCTAAGCAGAGTTGAAATATTAAGGCCCGAGTGTGTAGCAAACACTGTTCTTTTGTTGTGAGCAAGCACATTGTTCTAGCTCTATAGGAAACACAGTAGAGGAGAAGAGTGCTCCTTTCTCAAAAGCAGAGTGTGTTTCTCATAAGGGGAGCTAGTGTTGAATTCACCATCATAAACAGAGTTCAATCCCTTGCAGTTTCTGGTCCTAAGAGCAACAGTTCTTTCCTGGTAAGGAAAGTCACTATTGTGCACCCATTGCCATACAGAGTGCAAATAACACTCGTGTCTGTTCTCCAAAAGTGCAGTGTATTGGATAAAAAAGAAGCTACTGTTCTTGTCAGTTTCCTAAGCAGAGTTGAACTGGATATGGTCTGTTTGTGTAGGAAGCACAGTTCTTTTATTCTGAGTAAGCTCACTGTTCTAGCCCTCTAGGAAACAGAGTAGAGTAGAAGAGTGCTCCTTTCACAAAAGCAGAGTGTGTTTCTCATAAGGCGAGTTGGTCCTGATTTCCCCTACATTAACGGAGCTGACTCATATGCAGTTTCTGTTCCTTCTATCACCATTTCTTTTCTGGTAAGGAAAGTCAGTATTGAGCTCCACTTGCCATACACAGTGCAAATAGCAATCGTGTCTGTTCAAAGCAAGTGAAGTATATTGGATGGAAGAGTAGCTAGTATTCTTGTTAGAATCCTAAGCAGAGTTGAACTAGAAATGGCCCGTGTGTGTAGGAAGCACAATTCTTTTGTTCTGAGCAAGCTCACTGTGCTGGCTCTATATGAAACACAGTAGAGTAGAAGAGTGCTCCTTTTTCAAAATAGAGTGTGTTTCTCATAAGGCGAATTAGTGCTGAATTCCCCTTCATAAATGTGTTGAATCCCATGCAGTTTTTTGTCCTAGGAGCAACAGTTCTTTTCTGGTAAGGAAAGTCACTATTGTGGTCAAATTGCCATACAGAGTGCAAATACCACTCGTGTCTGTTCTCCGCAAGTGCAGTGTATTGGACTGAAGAGCAGGTACTGTTCTTGTCAGTATCCTAAGTGGAGTTGAACTGGATATGGTCCGTGTGTGTAGGAAGCACAGTTCTTTTGTTTTGAGTAAGCTCAATGTTCTGGCCTTCTAGGAAACAGAGTATAGTAGAAGAGTGCTCCTTTCTCAAAAGCAGGGTGTGTTTCTTGTTACGCGAGCTAGTGCTAATTTCTCTTCAGTAACAGAGATGAATCACATGCAGTTTTTTTGTTGTATGAGCAACAGATTTTTCTGGTAACGAAAGTCAATATTGTGCTCACATTGGCATACACATTGCAAATAGCACTCGCGTCTATTCCCAGCAAATGCAGTGTATTGGACGGAAGAGAAGTTCCTGTTCTTGTCAGATTCCTAAGCAGAGTTGAACACAATATGGCCCATGTGTAGGAAGCACAGTTCTTTTGTTCTGAGCAAGCTCAGTGTTCTCTCTCTGTAGGAAACACAGTAGAGTAGAAGAGTGCTCCTTTCTCAAAAGCAGAGTGTGTTTCTCATAAGGCAAGCTAGTGCAGAATTCCCCTTCATATATGAATTGAATCCCATGCAGTTTCTGGTCTTAGAAGCAACAGTTCTTGCCTGGTAAGGAAAGTTACTAATGTGTGCCCATTGCCATACAGAGTGCAAATACAACTTGCATCTGTTCTCTGCAAGTGCAGTGTATTGGAGAATAGACAAGCTACTGTTCTTGTCAGTTTCCTTAGCAGAGTTGAACTGGATATGGTGCGTTTGTGTAGGAAGCACAGTTCTCTTTTTCTGAGTAAGTTCACTGGCCCTCTAGGAAACAGAGTAGAGTAGAAGAGTGCTCCTTTCCAAAAACAGTGTGTGTTTCTCATAAGGCAAGTTAGTGCTGAATTCCTCTTCATAAACGGAGCTGAATCATATGCCGTTTCTGTTCCTACTAGCAACAGTTCTTTTCTGGTAAGGAAAGTCAGTATTGAGCTCCACTTGCCATACACAGTGCAAATAGCAATTGTATGTGTTCAAAGCAAGTGCAGTATATTGGACAGAAGAGTAGCTAGTGTTCTTGTCAGATTGCTAAGCAGAGTTGAACTAGATATGGCCCGTTTGTGTGGGAAGAACATTTCTTTTGTTCTGAGCAAGCTCACTGTGCTGGCTCTATAGGAAACACATTAGAGTAGAAGAGTGCTCCCTTTTTCAAAAGCATAGTGTGTTTCTCGTAAGGTGAGCTAGTGCTGAATTCCTCTTCAGTAATGTAGATGAATCACATGCAGTTTTTTGTCCTAGGAGCAACACTTCTTTTCTGGTAAGCAAAGTCACTATTGTGTTCCTATTGCGATACACAGTACAAATAGCACTCTCTTCTGCCCCCAGCAAGTGCAGTATATTGGCTGGAAGAGAATCTGCTGTTCTTGTCAGTTTCCTCAATAGAGTTGAACTAGATATGGTCCGTGTGTTTAGGAAGCACAGTTCTTTTGTTCCGAGCAAGCTCATTGTTCTGGTTCTAAATCAAACACAGTAGAGTAGAAGAGTGTTTTTTTTTTCTCAAAAGCTGAGTGTGTTTCTCTTAAGGCAAACTAGTGCTGAATTCCCCTTAATGAACAGAGTTGAATCACATGCAGTGTGTTCCTAGGAGCAAGAGTTGTTTTCTGGTAAGGAATGTCACTATGGTGCTCCCATTGCCATACACAGAACAAATAGCACTCGCATCTGTACCTAGCATATACAGTGTATTTGACTGAAGAGATGCTACTGTTCTTGTCAGTTTCCTAAGCAGAGTTGAACTAGATATGTCCCGTGTGTGCAGGAAGCTCACTCTTCTGTCTCTTTGGGAAACATTGAAGTAGAAGGGTGCTCCTTTCTCAAAAGCAGAGTGTGTTTCATGTAAGGCGAGCTAATGTTGGTTTCCCTTTCATAAAAGGAGTTAAATCACATGCAGATTCTGGTCTTACGAGCAAGAGTTGTTTTCTTGTATGTAAAGTCACTGTTGCACTTCCATTGCCGTTCACAGTACAAATAACACTCCTGTCTTTTCACTGCAAATACAGTGTATTGGACGGAAAAGAAGGTACTGTTTTTATCTGTTTCCTTAGCAGAGTTAATCTAGATATCGCCAGTGTGTGTAGAAAGTTCATTTCTTGTGTTCTGTGCAAGCACACTGTTCTGGCTCTATAGAAAACACAGTAGGAAGGAAGAGTGCTCCTTTCTCAAAAGTAGAGTGTGTTTCTTGTAAAGGGAGCTAGTGTTGGTTTTCTCTTCATAAACGGAGTTGACCCACATGCAGTTTCTGGTCCTACGAAAAAGAGTTGTTTTCTTGTAAGGAAAGTAATTCTGCATTCTCATTGCCATACACAGTACAAATACCACTTGCGTCTGTTCCCATCAAATACAGTGTAGTGAACCGAAGAGAAGCTACTGTTCTTGTCAGTTTCCTAAGCAGAGTTGAACTAGATATGGCCCGTATATGTAGGTAGCACAGTTCTTTTGTTCTGAGCTTGCTCACTCTTCTGGCTCTATGGGAAATAGTATAGTGGAAGAGTGCTAATTTATCAAAAGCAGAGTGTGTTTCTTGTAAGGAGAGCTAGTCTGGTTTCCCCTTCATAAAGGGAGTTAAATCACATGGAGTTTCTGGTCCTAGGAGCAAGAGTTGTTTTCTGGTAAGGAAAGACACTGTTTCCTCCCATTGCCTTACACAGTACAAATGCCAATCGCGTCTGGTCCCAGCAAGTACATTGTATTTGATAGAAGAAAAGATACTGTTCTTGTAAGTTTCCTAATCAGAGTTCAACTAGATAAGGCCTGTGTGTGTAGGAAGCACAATTCTTTTATTCTGAGGAAGCTCACTCTTCTGGCTGTAAAGGAAATACAGTAGAGTAGAAGAGTGCTCCTTTCTCAAAAGCAGAGTGTAATGATGGTATGACGAGCTAGTGTTGGTTTCCCCTTCATAGACGAAGTTGAATCTCATGCAGTTTCTGATCCTATGAGCAAGAGTTGTTTTCTGGTAAGTAAAGTCACTACTGTGCTCCCATTGCCATTACAGTGCAAATAGCAACCGTGTCTTTTTCCTGCAAGTACAGTGTATTAGACAGAAGAGAACACAATATTCTTGTCAGTTTCCTAAGCAGAGTTGAACTAGTTATGGTCCATGTGTGTAGGAAGCTCAGTTCTTTTGTTCTCAGCAGGCTCACTATTTCTGGTTCTATAGGAAACACAGTGGAGAGGAAAAGTGATCCTTTCTCAAATGCAGAGTGTGTTTCTTGTAATGCGAGCAAGTGTTGGTTTCCCCTTCATAACGGAGTTGAATCACATGCAATTTCTGGTCCCAAGAGCAACAGTTGTGTTCTGGTAAAGAACGTCAATATTGTGCTCCCATTGCCATACACAGTGCAAATAGCACTAGTGTCTGTTCCCAGCAAGTACAGTGTATTGGACGGAAGAGAAGCCACTGTTCTTGTCAGTTTCCTAAGTAGAGTTGAATTTGATATGGCCCGTGTGTCTAGGAAGGACATTTCTTTTCTTCTGAGCAAGCTCACTATTTCTCCTTTATAAACAGAATTGAATCTGATGATGTTTTTGATCCTATGAGCAAGAGTTGTTTTCTGGAAAAAAAGGTCACTTTTGTGCTCCCATTGCCATATACAGTGCAAACAGCACTCATGTCTGTACCCAGCAAGTACATTGTATTGCATGGAAAAGAAGCTACTGTTCTTGTCAATTTCCTAAGCAGAGTTGACCTAGATACGGTCCCTGTGAGGCAAGCACTCTTCTTTTGTTCTGAGCAAGCTCAGTTTTCTGGCTCTATAAATAACACAGTAGAATAGAAGTGTGCTCCTTTCTCAAAAGCAGAGTGTCATTCTCGCAAGGAAGCTAGTGCTGAATTCCCCTTCATAAATGGAGTTGAATCCCATGCAGTTTCTGGTCCGATGAGCAACAGTTCTTTCTGGTAAGGAAAGTCACTATTGGGCTTCTATTGCCATAAATATGGAAATAGCATTAGCATCTGTTCCCAGCAAGTGCAGTGTATTGGATGGAAGAAAAGCTACTGTTCGGGTCACTTTCCTAAATAGAGTTAAACTAGATATGGCCCATGAATGAGGAAAGCGAAGTTCTTTAGTTCTTAGCAAGCTCACTGTTTTGGGTATATAGGAAACACAGTAGAGTAGAAGAGTGCTCCTTTCTCAAAAGCAGAGTTTGTTTTTCGTAAGGCAAGCTAGTGCTTGTTTCCCCTTCATAAACAGAGTTGAATCCCATGCAGTTTCTGGTTCTATGAGTAACAGTTTTTTTCTGGTTAAAAAAAAGTCAGTATTGTGTTTTTATTGCCATACACAGTGAAACAGCACATGGGACTGTTCCCAGAAATCGCAGTGTATTGAACGAAAGAGAAGCTACTGTTCTTGTCAGTTTCCTAAGCATAGTTGAACTTGATATGGCCCGTGTGTGTAGGAAGCACAGTTCTTTTGTTCTGAGCAAGCTCACTGTTCTGGCTCTGTAGTAAACACAGAAGAGTAGAAGAGTGCTCCTTTCTCAAAAAGAGAGAGTGTTTCTCATAAGGTGAATTAGTGCTGAATTCCCCTTCATAAATGAGTTGAATCCCATGCAGTTTTGGGTCCTAGGAAGCTCACTGTTCTCGCTCTACAGGAAACACAGTAGAGTATAGGAGTACTCTTTTCTCAAAAGCAGAGTGTGTTTCTTGTAAGGCGAGTTAGTGTCGGTATCCCCTTTATAATCAGAACTGTATTACACACAGTTTCTGGTCCTATGAGCAAGAGAATTTTTCTGGTAAAGAATGTCACTACTGTGCTTCCATTGCCATACACAGTGGAAATAGCACTCATGTCTGTTCCCAGAAAATACAGTGTATTGGACAGAAGTGAAGCTACAGTTCTTGTCAGTTTCCTAAGCAGAGTTGAACTAGATATGGCTTTTGGGAGTAGGAAGCACATTTCTTTAGTTCTGAACAAGCTCACTGTTCTGGCTGTATAGGAAACACAGTAGAGTACAAGAGTACTATTTTCTCAAAAGCAGAGTGTTTCTTGTAAGGTGAGTTAGTGTCGGTATCCCCTTTCATAATCAGAAGTGAATCACATTCAGTTTCTGGTCCTATGACCAAGAGATCTTTTCTAGTAAGGAAAGTCACTACTGTATTTCCATTGGCAGTTCTTTTATTCTGAGCTAGCTCACTCTTCTGGTTGTAAAGGAAACACAGAAGAGTAGAAGAGTGCTCCTTTCTCAAAAGGAGAGTGTGTTTCTTGTAAGGCAAGCTGGTGTTGGTTTACCCTTCATAAACAGAGTTGAATCACATGCATATATTGACCCCAAGAGCTTCAGTTGTGTTCTGGTAAAAAAAGTCCATATTGTGCTCCTATTGCCATCCACCGTGCAAATAGCACTCGCGTCTGTTCCCAGCAAGTACAGTGTATTGGATAGAAGAGAAGCTACTGTTCCTGTTAGTTTCCTAAGCAGAGTTGAACTAGATATGGTCCATGTGTGTAGGAAGCACAGTTCTTTTGTTGTGATCAAGCTCACTCTTCTGTCTCTGTGGGAAACAGTAGAGCGGAAGAGTTCGCTCCTAATGCCATCCACAGTGCAAATAACACTTGTGTCTGTTCACTATAAATACAGTGTTTTGGACTGAAGAGAAGCTACTGTTCTTGTCAGTTTCCTAAGCAGAGTTGAACTAGATATGGCTCAGTTTGTAGGAAGCTCAGTTCTTTTGTTCTGAGCAAGCTCACTGTTCTGGCTCTATAGGAAACACAGTATGAAGGAAGAGTGCTCATTTCTCAAATGCAGAGTGTATTTCTTGTAAGGGGAACTAGTGTTGCTTTAATCTTCCTAAACTGAGTTGAACCACATACAGTTTCTGGTCCTATGAACAACAGTTGTTTTCTTGTAAAGAAAGTCACTACTGCACTTCCATTGCCATACACAGTGCAAATAACACTTGCGTCTTTTCCCAGCAAGTACAGTGTATTGGATGAAAGAGAGGCTACTGTTCCAGTCAGTTTCATAAGCAGAGTTGAATTAGATATGGCCCCTGTGTCTAGGAAGCACAGTTTTGTTATGAGCAAGCTCAATATTTCTGGTTCTATATGAAAACACAGTAGAGACGAAGAGTGCTCCTTTCTCAAAAGCAGGGTGTGTTGATTGTAAGGCGAGCTAGTGTTGGTTTCCCCTTCACTAACTGAGTTGAATCACGTGCACTATCTGGTCCTACAAGCAAGAGTTTTTTTCTGGTAAGCAAAGTCACTATTGAGCTACCATTGCCATACACAGTGCAAATAGCACTCGTGTCTGTTCCAGGCAATAGCATTGTGTTGGACGAAATAGAAGCGACTGTCCTTGTCAGTTTCCTAAGGAGAGTTGAACTAGATATGGCACTTGTGTGTAGGAAGCACAGTTCTTTTGTTCTGAACAAGCTCACTGTTCTGGCTCTATAGGAAACACAGTGGAGTAGAAGAGTGCTCCTTTCTCAAAAGCAGAGTGTGTTTCTTGTAAGGCGAGCTAGTGTTGGTTTTCCCTGTATAAATTTAGTTGAATCACATACAATTTCCTTTCCAACTCGCAAGAGTTGTTTTCTGCCAGAGATCCACCCGTGGCCTAGCCATGAATCTCTGCATCCAGATCCCTCAGTAGTTGGATGAGGTTTCTAGCACGACAATTAGGGTGTTTGGCCATCCCATCACCAAAGTAGGTCAGTTTGGGCTGTATCTCGACCTTTGACAGCAGTCTGTTGTGGGAGTATCTTTGTGGATTTCTGTGGGCCTCTCTAGCACTTTGCTTCTTCCTATTCTCATGTGGTCTTCATTTACCATGGTCTCCTATTCCTTGTTCTCCCTCTCTGTTGTTGATACAGCTGGGATCTCCTGCTCCCCCAAACTCTCTTTCCCTCGATCCTCACCCTTCACTACCCCCCCTCACGTCCAATCTGTTCATGTAGATCTCATTCCATTTCTCTGTCATTGGTCAATCCCCTTGTCTTTCTTGGGGTCCTGTTTTCCAGGTAGACTCCCTGGTGATGTGAGTAGCAGTCCAGGCATCCTTGTTCCACATCTAGTATCCTCCTATGAGTGAGTACGAACCATGTTTGCCTTTGTGAGTCTGGGTTACCTCACTCAGGATGATTTTTTCTAGATCCATCCATTTGTCTGCAATCCTCATGATGTCATTGTTTTTCTCTGCTGAGTAGTATTCCATTGTGTATATGTACCACATTTTGTTTATCCATTCTTCAGTTGAAGGGCATCTAGGTTGTTTCCATATACTGGCTATTACAAACAATGCTGATATGAACATAGCTGAACAAGTGCTCTTGTGGTGTGGTTGAGCATTCCTTGGGTATATGCCCAAGAGTGGTATAGTCCAATTAGCGAAAATGAGGAGGGTTTATATGAGTGAGAATTGTTGAGACCAAGGTTGGATAAAGCAGAGGGACAAATAGCCAAACGAATGGAAACACATGAACTGTGAACCAATGGCTGAGGGATCACCAACTGGATCAAGCCCTCTGAATGGGTGAGACAGTTGATTGGCTTGATCTGTTGAGAGGCCTCCAGGCAGGGGACCGGGTCCTGTGCTCATTGCATGAGTTGGGATTTAAAACCTGGGGGCCATGCAGGATCCCTTCCCTAGGCCTGAGAGGAGGGGACTGAACCTACCTGGACTGAGTCTACCAGGTTGATCTCAGATCGCCCGCGGGGGAACTTTGCCCTAGTGGGGGTGGGAATGGGGGTTGGGCTGGGGGGAAAGGGAGGGCGGCCAGAGGGGGGAGAACAGGGGAATCCATGGCTGATATGTAGAACTGAATTGTATTGCAAAATAAAAATAAAAAATTAAAAATAATAAAAAATAAAAAGTAAATTAGGCCTAATATAATATAAAAAAATGATAAAAAAAAGAGTTGTTTTCTGGTAAGTAAAGTCACCATTGCGCTCCCATTGCCATACAACATGCAAATAGCACTTGCGTCTTTTCCCAGCCAGTAGAGTGTTTTGGACTGAAGAGAAGCTATTGTTCTTGTCAGTTTCCTAAGAAGAGTCGAACTAGATATGGCACTTGTGTGTAGGAAGCACAGTTCTTTTGTTCTGAGCAAGCTCACTGTTCTGGCTCTATAGGAAACACAGTAGAGTCGAAGAGTGCTCCTTATCAAAACCAGAGTATGTTTCTTGTAAGGTGAGCTAGTGTTGCTTTCACCTTCAAACGGAGTTGAATAACATACAGTTTCTGGTCCTACGAGCAAAAGTTGTTTTCTGGTAAGGAAAGTCACTGTTGTGCTCCCATTGCCTACACAGTGCAAATAGCATTCGTGTCTGTTTCCAGCCAGTACAGTGTTTTAGACTGAAGAAAAACTACTGTTCTTGTCAGTTCCCTAAGCAGAGTTGAAATAGATATGGCACGTGTGTGTACGAAGCACAGTTCTTTTGTTCTGAGCAAGCTCACTGTTCTGGCCCTATAGGAAACACAAGAGAGTAGATGAGTGCTCCTTTCTTAAAAGCAGAGTGTGTAAGGCGAACTAGTGTTCATTTCCACTTCATTAATGGAGGTGAAGCACATGCAGTTTCTGGTCCTAGGATCAACAGGTATTTTCAGGTAAGGAAAGTCACTATTGTGCTCCCATTGCCAAATACAGAGGTAATAGCACTCGCATCTGTTCCCAGCAAGTGTACTGTATTGGACGGAAGAGAAGCCTCAGTTCTGGTCAGTTTCTTAAGCAAATTGAACTAGATATGGCCTGTGTGTGTAGGAAGCACAGTTATTTTGTTCTGAGCAAGCTCACTGTTCTGGCTTCATACAAAACACAGTAGAGTAGAAGTGTGCTCCTTTCTCAAAAACATAGTGTGTTTCTAGTAAGGAAAGCTAGTGTTATTTTCCCCTTCTTAAATCGAGTTGAATCATATGCATTTTCTGGTGCTACGAGTAACAGTTCTTTTCGGATTGGCAAAGTCACTATTGCCGTCCACTTGCCATACACAGTATAAATAGCTCTCGCATCTCTTACCAGTCAGTACAGTGTGTTGGACTGTAGACAAGCTACTGTTCTTGTCAGTTTCCTAAGCAGAGTTGAACTATATATGGTCCATGTGTTGAGGAAGCACAGTTCTTTTGTTCTGAACAAGCTCACTGTTCTGGCTCTGTAGGAAACACAGTACAGTAGAAGAGTGCTCCTTTCTCAGAAGCAGAGTGTGGTTCTTGTAAGGCAAACTAGTATTGCTTTCCCTTCATAAATGGAGTTGCATCACATGCAGTGTCTCTTCCTAGGAGCAACAATTCTTTACAGGTAAGGAAAGTCACTATTGCGCTCTCATTGCCATACAGTCCAAATAGCACTCGCTTCAGTTCCCAGAAAGTGCAGTGTGTTTGATGGAAGAGAATCTACAATGCTTGTCAGTTTCTGAAGCAGAGTTTAACGAGATATGTCCTAAGTGAGCAGCAAGCACAGTTCTTTTGTTGTGAGCAAGCTCACTGTTCTGGCTGTATAGGAAACACAGGAAAGTAGAAGGGTGCTACTTTCTCAAAAGCAGAGTGTGTTTCTCCTAAGGAGAGCTTGTGCTGCTTTCCCCTTCATAAACGGAGTTGAATCACATGACAATTCAGGTCCTAGGAGCAATAGTTCTTTTCTGGTAAGGAAAGTCAGTATTGTTCTCCCATTGTCATGCACAGTGCAAATAGCACTCGCATTTGGTCCCAGCAAGTGCAGTGTGTTGGACAGAAGAGAATCCACAGTTCTTGTCAGTTTCCTAAGCAGAGTCGAACTAGATACAGCCCTTTTGTGTAGGAAGCACAATTCTTTTGTTCTGAGCAAGCTCACTATTCTGGCTCTATAGGAAACACTGGAGAGAAGAAGAATGCTCCTTTCTCAAAAGCAGAGTGTGTTTTTCCTAAGGCAAGCTAGTGTTGTTTTCCCCTTCCTAAAGGATTTCAATTACATGCAGTTTCTGGTGCTAGGAGCAACAGTTCTTTTCGAGTAAGGAAAGTGATTATTGTGCTCCCATTGATATACACAGTGCAAATAGCACTTGCGTCTGTTCCACTTAAATTACAATGTTTTGGATGGAAGAGAAGCTACTGTTCTTGTCAGTTTCTTAAGCGGAGTTGAACTAGATATGGCCCGTGTGTGTAGGAAGCACAGTTCTTTTGTTTTGAGCAAGCTCACTGTTCTGGCTCTATAGGAAACACAGGAGAATAGAAGGGTGCTCCTCTCTCAAAAGCAGAGTGTGTTTCTCCTAAGGTGAGCTAGTGATGTTTTCCCCTTCAAAAACAGAGATTAATCACATGCAGTTTCTGGTGCTAGGAGCAACATTTCTTTTCGCGTAAGGAAAGTCACTATTGCGCTCCCATTGCCATATACAGTGCAAAGAGCAATTGCGTCTATTCCCAGATAGTGCCGTGTGTTGGAGGGAAGAAAATATTCAATTCTTGTCAGTTTCCTAAGCATTGCCGAACTAGATATAGCCGTGTGTGTAGGAAGCACAATTCTTTTGTTTTGAGCAAGCTCACTGTTCTGGCTCTATAGGAAACACAGGACAGTAGAAGATTGCTCCAATATCAAAAGAAGAGTGAGTTTCTCCTAAAATGAGCTTGTGTTGGTATCCCCTTCATAAAAGAAGTTGAATTACATGCAGTTTCGAGGCTAGGAGCAACAGTTCTTTTCTTTTATGGAAATTCACTATTGCGGTCCCATTGCCATATACAGTGCAAATAACACTCGCGTCTGTTTCCAGCAAGTGCAGTGTATTGTACCGAAGAGAAGCTTCTATTCTTGTCAGTTTCCCAAGGAGAGTTAACTAGATATGGCCCGTGTGTGTAGGATGTACAGTTCTGTTGTTTTGAGCAAGCTCACTGTTCTGGCTCTATAGGAAAAACAGGAGAGTAGATGAGTGCTCATTTCTCAAAAGCAGATTGAGTTTCTCTTTAAGGCGAGCTAGTGCTGTTTTCCCCTTCCTAAACAGGGTTGAATCACATGTATTTTCTGGTCCTAGGAGCAACAGTTCTTTTTAGGTAAGGAAAGTCACTATAGTGCTCTTGTTGCCAAGCACAGTGCAAATAGCCTTCGCATTTGTTCCCTGCAAGTGCAGATGTTGCACAGAAGAGAATCTACAGTTCTTGTCAGTTTCCTATACAGAGTCGAACTAGATATTGCCCGTGTGTGTAGGAAGCCCAGTTCTTTTGTTCTGAGCAAGCTCACTTTTCTGGCTCTACATTAAACACTGGAGAGTAGAAGAGTGCTCCTTTCTCAAAAGCAGAGTTTGTTTCTCTTAAGGTGAGCTAGTGCTCTGTTCCCCTTCATAAATGGAGTTGAATTACATGCAGTTTCTGGTGCTAGGAGCAACAGTTCTTTCAGATATTAAAAAGTCACAGTTGTGCTCCCATTGCAATACACAGTGCAAATAGCACTCGCATCTGTTCCCAGCAAGTGCAGTGTTTCGGTTGGAAGAAAAGCTACTGTTCTTGTCTGTTTCCTAAGCAGAGTTAAACTAGATATGTCCCGTGTGTAGGAAGTACAGTTCTTTTGTTCTGAGCAAGCTCACTGTTCTGTCACCTTAGGAAACACCAGACAGTAGAAGAGTGCTCCTTTCTGAAAACCAGAGTGTGTTTCTCCTAAGGTGAGCTTGTGTTGGTATCCCCTTCATAAAAGAATTTGACTCATATGCAGTTTCTGAGGCTAGGAGCAGCAATTCTTTTTGGGTAATGAAAGTCACTATTGCGCTCCCAATGCCATATAGAGTGCAAATAACACTCGTGTCTGTTCCCAGCAAGTGTAGGTTTTTGTACAGAAGAGAAGCTACTGTTCTTGTCAGTTTCCTAGGGAGAGATGAACAAGATATGGCCCATGTGTGTAGGAAGCACAGTTCTTTTGTTTTGAGCAAGCTCACTGTTCTGATCTGTAGGAAACACAGGAGAGTAGATGAGTGCTCATTTCTCAAAAGAAGAGTAAGTTTCTCCTATGGCAAGCTAGTGCTGTTTTCCCCTTCCTAAACAGAGTTGAATCACATGTATTTTCTGGTCCTAGGGGCAACAGTTCTTTTCAGCTTAGGAAAGTCACTGTAGCGCTCTCATTGCAATGCACAGTGCAAATAGCACTTGCATTTTTTCCCAGCAAGTGCAGTGTGTTGGACGGAGGAGAATCAACATATCTTGTCAGTTTCCTAAGCAGAGTCGAACTAGATATGGCCAGTGTATGTATGAAGCACAGTTCTTCTGTTTTGAGCAAGATCACTGTTCTGGCTCTATAGAAAACACAGGAGAGTAGAAGATTGCTCTTTCTCAAAACAGAGTGAGTTTCTCCTAAGGCAAGGTAGTGTTGGTTTCCCCTTCATAAACGGAGTTGAATCAAATCAGTTTCTGGTGCTAGGAGCAACATTTCTTTTCGGGTAAGGAAAGTCACTATTGCACGCCCATTGCCATACACAGTGCAAATAGCACTTGTGTCTGTTCCCAACTAGTGCAGTGTATTGGTCAGAACAGAAGCTACTGTTCTTGTCAGTTTCCTAAGCAGAGTTGAAGTAGATATGGCCCGTGTGTGTAGGAAGCACAGTTCTTTTGTTCTGAGCAAGCTCACTGTTCTGGCTCTATAGGAAACACAGGAGAATAGAAGGGTGCTCCTCTCTCAAAAGCAGAGTGAGTTTCTCCTAAGGCAAGGTAGTGTTGGTTTCCCTTTCACAAACGGAGTTGAATCACATGCAGTTTCTGGTGCTAGGAGCAACAGTTCTTTTCGAGTAAGGAAAGTCATTATTGTGCTCCCATTGATATACACAGTGCAAATAGCAATCGTGTCTGTTCCCAGATAGTGCCGTGTGTTGGAGGGAAGAGAATATTCAATTCTTGTCAGTTTCCTAAGCATTGCCGAACTAGATATAGCCGTGTGTGTAGGAAGCACAATTCTTTTGTTTTGAGCAAGCTCACTGTTCTGGCTCTATAGGAAACACAGGACAGTAGAAGATTGCTCCAATATCAAAAGGAGAGTGAGTTTCTCCTAAAATGAGCTTGTGTTGGTATCCCCTTCATAAAAGAAGTTGAATCACATGCAGTTTCGAGGCTAGGAGCAACAGTTCTTTTCGTTTAAGGAAATTCACTATTGCGGTCCCATTGCCATATACAGTGCAAATAGCACTCGCGTCTGTTTCCAGCAAGTGCAGTGTATTGTACCGAAGAGAAGCTTCTATTCTTGCCAGTTTCCTAAGGAGAGTTAAACTAGATATGGCCCGTGTGTGTAGGATGTACAGTTCTGTTGTTTTGAGCAAGCTCACTGTTCTGGCCCCATAGGAAAAACAGGAGACTAGATGAGTGCTCATTTCTCAAAAGCAGATTGAGTTTCTCTTTAAGGCGAGCTAGTGCTGTTTCCCCATTCCTAAATGGGGTTGAATCACATGTACTTTCTGGTCCTAGGAGCAACAGTTCTTTTTAGGTAAGGAAAGTCACTATAGTGCTCTTGTTGCCAAGCACAGTGCAAATAGCTCTCCCATTTGTTCCCAGCAAGTGCAGATGTTGGACAGAAGAGAATCTACAGTTCTTGTCAGTTTCCTATGAAGAGTCGAACTAGATATGGCTCGTGTGTGTAGGAAGCCCAGTTCTTTTGTTCTGAGCAAGCTCACTTTTCTGGCTCTACATTAAACACTGGAGAGTAGAAGAGTGCTCCTTTCTCAAAAGCAGAGTGTGTTTCTCCTAAGGCAAGCTAGTGCTCTTTTCCCCTTCATAAATGGAGTTGAATTACATGCAGTTTCTGGTGCTAGGAGCAACAGTTCTTTTCGGATATTAAAAAGTCCCCGTTGTGCTGCCATTGCCATACACAGTGCAAATAGCACTAGCACCTGTTCCCCGCAAGTGCTGTGTATTGGACGGAGGAGAAGCTACTGTTCTTGTCAGTTTACTACGCAGAGTTGATCTAGATATGGCCCATGTGTGTATGAGGCACAGTTCTTTTGTTTAAGCAAGCTCATTATTCTGGCTCTATAGGAAGCACAGGAGAGTAGAAGAGTGCTCCTTTCTCAAAAGTAGAGCGAGTTTCTCCAAAGGTGAGCTAGTGTTGGTTTCCACTTCATAAACATAGTTGAATCACATGCAGTTACTGGTCTTATGAGCAAGAGTTGTTTTCTGGTAAGGAAAGTTACTGTTGTGCTCCCATTGCCATACACAGTGTAAATAGCACTCCTCTCTGTTGCCAGCACATACAGTGTATTGGATGAAAGAGAAGCTACTGTTCTTGTCAATTTCCTAAGCAGAGTTGAAATAGATATGGCCCATGTGTGTAGGAAGCACAGTTCTTTTGTTCTGAGCAAGCTCACTGTTCTGGCCCTATAGGAAACACAGAAGAGTAGAAGAGTGCTGTTTTCTCAAAAGCAGAGTGTCTTTCTTGTAAGGCAAGCTAGTGTTTGTTTCCATGACATAAAATGAGATGAATCACATGCAGTTTCTAGTCCTATGAGCAAAAGTTGGTTTCTGGTAAGGAAAGTCACTGTAGCGATCCCATTGCCATTCAGAGTGCAAATAGCACTCGCGTCTTTTTTCAGGAAATACAGTGTATTTGACTGAAGAGAAGCTACTGTTCTTGTCAGTTTCACAAGCAGAGTTGAACTAGATATGGCTCGTGTGTGTAAGAAGCACAGTTCTTTTGTTCTGAGCAAGCTCACTCTTCTGGCCCTATAGAAAACACAGTAGAGTAGAAGAGTGCTCTTTTCTCAAAAGCAGAGTGTTTTCTTGTAAGGCGAGCTATAGTTGGTTTCCCATTCATAAACGGAATTGAATCACATGCAGTTTCTGGTCTTACGAGCAAGATTTGTTTTTTGGTAATGAAAGATACTATTGAGCTCTGCCACACAAAGTTTAAACAGCACTCGCGTCTGTTCCCAGCAAGTACAGTGTATTGGACGGAAGAGAAACTACTGTTCAAGTCAGTTTCCTTAGCACAGCAGATTTAGATATGGCCCGTGTGTGTAGCAAGCACAGTTCTTTTGTTCTGAGCAAGCTCACGGTTCGGGCCTTATGGGAAACAGAGTAGAGTAGAAGAGTGCTCTTTTTTCAAAAGCAGAGTGTGTTTCTTGTGAGGCGAGCGTGTGTTTGTTTCCCATTCAGAAAAGGAGTTGAATCTCATGCAGTTTCTTGTCCTACCAGCAAGAGTTGTTTTCTGGTAAGGAAAGTCACTATTGGGCTCCCATTCCATACACAGTGCAAATAGCACTCTGCTGTGGGATGTATGGCAAATGTGTTGCTAATTAATCAATAAAACACTGATTGGCCATTGGCTAGGCAGGAAGTATAGGCAGGGCAAGGAGAATAAAGCTGGGAAGTGGAAGGCTGAGTCAGAGAGACACTGCCAGCCGCTACAATGAGAAACAGCTTGTGAAGATGCCGGTAAGCCACGAGTCACGTGGCAAGGTATAGATTTATAGAAGTGGATTAATTTAAGCTATAAGAACAGTTAGCAAGAAGCCTGCCATGGCCATACAGTTTGAAAGCAACATAAGTCTCTGTGTTTACTTGGTCAGGTCTGAGCGGCTGTGGGACTGGCAGGTGATAGAGATTTGTCCTGACTGTGGGCCAGGCAAGAAAACTCTAGCTACAGCACTCATGTCTGTTCCAAGCAAATACAGTGTATTGGACTGAAGAGAAGCTACTGTTCTTTTCAGTTTCCTAAGCAGATTTGAAGTAGATATTGCTAGAGTGCAGGAAGCACAGTTCTAAAAAGCAGAATGTGTTTCTTGTAGGCGAGCTAGTGTTTGTTTCCCATTCATGAATGGAGTTGAATCACATGCAGTTTCTGGTCCTACGAGCAAGAGTTGTTATCTGGTGAGGAAAGTCATTATTGCGCTCCCATTGCCATACACAGTGCAAATAGCACTCGCGTCTGATTTCAGCAAATACAGTGTATTGGACTGAATAGAAGCTACAGTTTCTGTCATTTTCCAAAGTAGAGTTGAAGTAGATATGGCCCGTGTGTGTAGGAAGCACAGTTCTTAGGTCCTGAGCAAGCTTCCTGTACTGGCCCTTTGGGAAACACAGTAGGGTAGAAGAGTGCTCTTTTCTCAAAAGCAGAGCATGTTTCTGGTAAGGTGAGCTAGTGTTTGTTTCCTATTCATAAACGGAGTTGAATCACATGCAGTTTCTTGTCCTATGAGCAATAGTTGCTTTCTTGTAAGGAAATTTTCTGTAGCGCTCCCATTTGCATACATAGTGGAAATAGCCCTTGGGTCTGTTCCCAGCTAGTACAGTGTATTGGACTGAAGTGAAGCTACTGTTCTTGTCAGTTTCCTAAGCAGATTTGAAGTAGATATTGCTAGAGTGCAGGAAGCACAGTTCTTTTGTTCTGAGCAAGCTCACTGTACAGGCACTTTAGGAAACACAATAGAGTAGAAGAGTGCTCTTTTCCCAAAAGCTGAGTGTGTTTCTTGCAAGGCGAGCTAGCGTTTGTTTCCCAGTCAGAAATGGAGTTGAATCACATGCAGTTTCTGGTCCTACAAGCAAGAGTTGTTTTCTGGTAAGAAGAGTCACTATTGCGCTCCATTTGCCATACACAGTGCAAATAGCACTCACGTCTGTTCCCAGAAAGTACAGTGTATTGGACTGAAGAGAAGCTACTGTTCTTGTCAGATTCCTAAGCAGAGTTGAACTAGATATGGCCCGTGTGTGTAGGAGGCACAGTTCTTTTGTTCTGAGCAAGCTCACTCTTCTGGCCCTATAGGAAAAACAGTAGAGTAGAGGAGAGCTCTTTTCTCAAAAGCAGAGTGTGTTTCTTGTAATTTGAGCTAGTGTTAGTTTACCATTCATACACTGAGTTGAATCACATGCAGTTTCTGGTCCTTTGAGCAAGAATTGTTTCCTGGCAAGGAAAGTCACTATTGTGCTCCATTTGCCATAAACAGTATGAATAGCACTCGAGTCTCTTTCAAGGAAATACAGTGTATTGGACTGAAGAGAACCTACTGTTCTTGTCAGTTTCCTAAGCAGAGTTGAAGTAGATATGGCCAGTGTGTAGGAAGCACAGTTCTTTTGTTCTGAGCAAGCTCACTCTTCTGGCCCTGTAGGAAACACAGTAGAGTTGAAGAGTGCTCTTTTTTCAAAAGCAGAGTGTGTTTCTAGTAAGACAAGCTAATGTGTTTCCCCTTCATAAACAAAGTTTAATCACATGCAGTTTCTGGTTCTGTGAGCATGAGTTATTTTCTGGTAAGGAAAGTCATTATTGCGTTCTCATTGCCATACACAGTGCAGAAAGCACTCGTGACTGTTCCCAGCAAGAACAACGTATTGGACTGAAGAGAAGCTACTGTTCTTGTCAGTTTTCTAAGCAGAATTGAACTAGATATGGCCCGTGTGTGTAGGAAGCACAGTTCTTTTGTTCTGAGCTTGCTCACTCTTCTGGCCCTATAGGAATCACAGTAGAGTAGAAGAGAGCTCTTTTCTCAAAAGCAGAGTGTGTTTCTTGTAAGACGAGCTAGTTTGTTTCCCATTCACAAACGGAGTTGAATCACATGCAGTTTCTGGTCCTATGAGCAAGAGCTGTTTTCTGGTGAGAAAAGTCACGATTGTGCTCCCTTTGGCATACACAGTGCTAATAGCACTCAAATCTGTTCAAAGCAAGTACAATGTACTGGACTGAAGAGAAGCAACTGTTCTTGTCTGTTTTCTAAGCAGAGTTGAACTAGATATGGCCAGTGTGTGTAGGAAGCACAGTTCTTTTGTTCTGAGCAAGGTCACTCTTCTTGCCCTATAGAAAACACAGTAGAGCTGAAGAGTGTTCTTTTCTCAAAAGCAGAGTGTGTTTCTTGTATGGCGAGTTAGTGTTTGTTTCCCATTCGTAAACAGAGTTGAATCACATGCAGTTTCTGGTCCTACGACCAAGAGTTGATTTCTGGTAAGAAAAGTCACTATTGTGCTCCCTTTGCCATACACAGTGCAAATAGCACTCTTGTCTGTTCCCAACAATACAGTGTATTGGACTGATGAGAAGCTACTGTTCTTGTCAGTTTTCTAAGCAGAGTTGAACTAGATATGGCCCGTGTCTGTAGGAAGCCAGTTTTTTTATTCTGAGCAAGCTCACTGCACTGGCCCTATAGGAAACACAGTAGAGTTGAAGAGCACCCTTTTCTCAAAGCAGAGTGTGTTTCTCATAAGGCAAGCTAGTGTTTTTTTTCCATTCATAAACAAATTTGAATCACATGCAGTTTCTGGTCCTAAGAGCAGTAGTTGTTTTCAGGTAAGGAAAGTCAGTATTGTGATCCTATTGCCATACACAGTGCAAATAGCATTCATGTCTTTTCCCAGCAAGTACAGTTTATTGGACTGAAGAGGAGCTATGCTTCCTGTCATTCGTCTAAGGAGAGTTGAACTAGATATGGCCCGTGTGTGTAGGAAGCACAGTTCTTTTGTTTTCAGCAAGCTCACTGTACTGGGTTTTTAGGAACACAGTAGAGTAGAAGAGTGCTCTTTTTTCAAAAGCAGAGTTTGTTTCTTGTAAGGTGAGCTAGTGTTTGTTTCCCATTTCTAAACAAAGTTGAATCACATGCAGTTTCTGCTCCTACAAGCAATAGTTATTTTCTGGTGAGGAAAGTCACTATTGTGCTTCCATTGCCACATACAATGCAAATAGCAATCGCGTCTCTTCCCAGCAAGTACAGTGTATTGGACTGTAGAGAAGCTACTCTTCTTGTCAGTTTCCTAAGTAGAGTTGAACTAGATATGCCCTGTGTGGGTAGGAAGCATGGTTGTTTTGTTCTGAGGAAGCTCACTGTTCTGGCCCTATAGGAAACACAGAAGAGTAGAAGAGTGCTCTTTTCTCAAAACCAGTGTGTGTTTCTTGTAAGTCAAGATAGTGTCTGTTTTCCATTCATAAAAGGAGTTGAATCACATGCAGTTTCCAGTCCTAGGAGCAAAAGTTGTTTTCTGGTAAGTAAAGTCACTATTGTGCTCCCTTTGCCATACACAGTGCAAATAGCACACGCGTCTGTTTCCAGCAAGTACAGTGGATTAGACTGAAGAGAAGATACTGTTCTTGTCAGTTTTCTAAGCCGAGTTGAACTAGATATGGACCGTGTCCGTAGGAAGCACAGTTCTTTTGTATGGAGCAAGCTCACTGTTCTGGCCCTATAGGAAACACATTAGAGTATAAGAGAGCTCTTTTCTCAAAAGCAGAGTGTGTTTCTTGTAAGGCGAGCTAGTGTTTTTTTTTTTTTTCCATTCATAAACGGAGTTGACTCACATGCAGTTTTTCGTCCTACGAGCAAGAGTTGTTTTCTGGTAAGGAAAGTCACTATTGTGCTCCCATTGCCACACACAGTGCAAATTGCACTCGCGTCTGTTCCCAGCAAGTACAGTGTATTGGACTGAAGAATAGCTACTGTTCTTGTTAGTTTTCTAAGCAGCGTTGAACTAGATATGGCCCCTGTGTGTAGGAAGCCCAGTTCTTTTGGTCTGAGCAAGTTCACTGTTCTGGCCTAATTGGAAACACAGTAGTGTTGAAGAGTGCTCTTTTCTCAAAAGCAGAGTGTGTTTCTTGTAAGGCAAGATTGTGTTTGTTTCCTATTCATAAATGGAGTTGAATCACATGCAGTTTCTGGTCCTACGAGCAAGAGTTGTTTCCAGGCAAGGAAAGTTACTATTGTGCTCCCATTGCCATACACAGTGCAAATAGCACTCGCGTCTGTTCCCAGCAAGTCAGGTGTATTGGACTGAAGAGGAGCTACTGTTCTTGTTAGTTTTCTAAGCAGAGTTGATCAAGATATGCTGCGTGTGTGTAGGAATCACTCTTCTCTTGTTCTGAGCAAGCTCACTGTTGTGGCCCTACAAGAAACTCAGTAGAGTAGAAGAGACTTCTTTTCTCAAGAGCAGAGTGTGTTTCTTGTAAGGCGAGCTAGTGTTTGTTTCCCATTCATAAATGGAGTTGAATCACATGCAGTTTCTGGTCCTACGAGCAAGAGTTGTTTTCTGTTAAGGAAAGTCACTATTGTGCTCCCATTGCCATACACAGTGCAAAAAGCACTCGTGTCTCTTCCCAGCAAGTGCAACGTATTGGACTGAAGAGAAGCTACTGTGCTTGTCAGTTTCCTAAGCAGAGTTGAAGTAGATTTGGCCCGTGTATGTAGGAAGCACAGTTCTTTTGTTCTGAGCAAGATCCCAGTTTTGGACCTATTGGAAACACAGTAGAGTAGAAGAGTGCTTTTTTTTTTCAAAAGCAGAGTGTGTTTCTTGTAAAGCGAGCTAGTGTTTACTTCCCATTCATAAATGGAGTTGAATCACATGAAGTTTCTGGTTTGATGAGCAAGAGTTGTTTTCTGGTTAGGAAAGTCACTATTTTGCTCCCATTTCCATACACAGTACATAGAGTCCTCGCATCTGTTCCCAGCAAGCCCAATGTATTGGACTGAAGAGAAGCTACTGTTCCTGTCAGTTTCCAAAGTAGATTTGAACTAGATATGGCCCGTGTGTGTAGGAAGCACAGTTCTTTTGTTCTGAGCAAGCCACTCTCTGGGAAACAAAACTAGCTCGCCTTACCAGAAACACACTCTGTTTTTGAGAAAAGAGTACTCTTCTACTCTACTGTGTTTCCAAAAGGGCCAGAACGGTGAGCTTGCTCAGAATAACAGAACTGTGCTTCCTACACACACGGGCCATATTTAATTCAACTCTGCTTAGGAAAATGACAAGAACAGTATCGTCTCTTCAGTCCAATATACTGTACTTGCTGGGAAAAGACACGAATGCTATTTGCACTGTGTATGGAAATGGGAGCGCAATAGTGACTTACCTTACCAGAAAACTACTCTTGCTCATAGGAGTAGAAACTGCATGTAACTCAACTCTGTTTATGAATGGGGATTAAACACTTGCTCGCCTAGGAAAAAACACACTCTGCTTTTGAGAAGAGAGCACTCTTCTACTCTACCGTTTTTCCTATAGGGCCAGAACAGTGAGATTGCTCAGAACAAAAGAACTGTACTTCCTACACCCACGGGCCATATCTAGTTCAACTCTACTTATGAATCTAACAGAAATGTAGCTTCTCCTCAGTCCAGTACACTGTACTTTCTAAAAGCAGGCGCGAGTGCTATTTGCACTGTGTATGGCAATTGGAGCACCATAGTGACTGTCATTACAAGAAAACTACTCTTTCGCATCGGACCAGAAACTGCATGGGATTCAACTCTGTTTATGAATGGGAAACAAACACTAGCTCACCTTGCAAAAAACACACTCTTCTTTTGAGAAAAGAGCACTATTCTACTCAACTGTGTTTCCTACAGGGCCAGAACAGTGAGCTTCCTCAGAACAAAAGAACTGTGCTTCCTATACACACGGGCCATATCTAGTTCAACTCTGCTTAGGAAACTGACAAGAACAGTGGCTTCTCTTCCTTCCAATATACTGTACTTGCTGGGAAGGGACACGAGTGCTATTTGCACTGTGTATGGCAATGGGAGCACAATAGTGACTTTCCTTACCAGAAAACAACTCTTGCTTGTAGGACCAGAAACTGCATGTGATTCAACTCTGTTTATGAATGGGAAACAAACACTAGCTCGCCTTACAGGAAACACACTCTGCTTTTGAGAAAAAGCACTCTTATACACTACTTTCTTTCCTATAGGGCCAGAACAGTGAGCTTGCAAAGAAAAATAATCTCTGCTTCTCACACACACGGGCCATATCGAGTTCAAGTATGCTTGGGAAACTGACAAGAACAGTAGCTTCTCTTCATTCCAATATTCTGTACTTGCTGGGAACAGACGCGAGTGCTATTTGCACTGTGTTTGGCAGTGAGAGCGCAATAGTGACTTCCCTTACCAGAAAACAACTCTTGCTTGTAGGATCAGAAACTGCATGTGATTCAACTCCATTAATGAATTGGAAACAAACACTAGCTCGCCTTACAAGAAACACACTAGGTTTTTGAGAAATGAGTACTCTTCTACTCTACTGTGATTCCAATAGTGCCAGAACAGTGAGCTTGCTCAGAACAAAAGAACTGTGCTTCCTACACACACGGGCCATATCTAGTTCAACTCTGCTTAGGCAAATGACAAGAATAGTAGCTTCTCTTCAGTCCAATACACTGTACTTCCTGGGAACAGACGCGAGGGCAATTTGCACTGTGTCTGGCAATGGGAGCGCAATAGTGCCTTTCCTTACCAGAAAACATCTCTTGCTTGTAGAACCAGAAAATGCATGTGATTCAACTCAAATTATGAATGGGAAAGAAACACTAGCTCACCTTACAAGAAACACACTCTGCTTTTGAGAAAAGAGCAATCTGGTTCTCTACTGTGTTTCCTATAAGGCCTGAACAGTGAGCTTGCTCAGAACAAAAGAACTGTGCTTCCTACACACACAGGCCATATCTAATTCAACTCTGCTTAGGAAAATGACAAGAACATTACCTTCTCTTCAGTCCAGTATACTGTACTTGCTGGGAACAGACGTGAGTGCTATTTGCACTGTGTATGGAAATGGGAGCGCAGTAGTGACTTACCTTACCAGAAAACAACTCTTGCTCATAGGAGCAGAAACTGCATGTAACTCAACTCTGTTTATGAATGGGGATTAAACACTTGTTCGCCTTAGAGGAAACACACTCTGCTTTTGAGAAGAGAGCACTCTTCTATTCTACTGTTTTTCCTATAGGGCCAGAACAGTGAGATTGCTCAGAACAAAAGAACTGTGCTTCCTAAACCCACGCGCCATATCTAGTTCAACTCTACTTAGGAATCTGACAGAACTGTAGCTTCTCCTCAGTCCAGTACACTGTATTTTCTGAGAACAGACCCTAGTGCTATTTGCACTGTGTATGGCAATGGGAGCTCCATAGTGATTGTCATTACCAGAAAACAACTCTTTCGCACAGGACCAGAAACTGCATGGGATTCAACTCCGTTCATGAATGGGAAACAAACACTAGCTTGCCTTGCAAAAAACACACTCTTCTTTTGAGAAAAGAGCACTATTCTACTCAACTGTGTTTCCTACAGGGCCAGAACAGTGAGCTTGCTGAGAACAAAAGAACTGTGCTTCCTACACACACCGGCCATATCTAGTTCAACTCTGCTTAGGAAACTGACAAGAACAGTGGCTTCTCTTCCTTCTAATATACTGTACTTTCTGGGAACAGACACGAGTGCTATTTGCACTGTGTATGGCAATGGGAGCACAATTGTGACTTTCCTTACCAGAAAACAACTCTTGCTTGTAGGACCAGAAACTGCATGTGATTCAACTTCATTTATGAATGGGAAAGAAACTCTAGCTCGCCTTACAGGAAACACACTCTGCTTTTGAGAAAAAGCACTCTTATACACTACTTTCTTTCCTATAGGGCCAGAACAGTTAGCTTGCAAAGAAAAAATGAACTCTGCTTCTCACACACACGGGCCATATCGAGTTCAAGTATGCTTGGGAAACTGACAAGAACAGCAGCTTCTCTTCATTCCAATATTCTGTACTTGCTGGGAACAGACGCGAGTGCTATTTGCACTGTGTATGGTAGTGGGCTCGCAATAGTGACTTCCCTTACCAGAAAACAACTCTTGCCTGTAGGACCAGAAACTGCATGTGATTCAACTCCATTAATGCATTGGAAACAAAAACTAGCTCGCCTTACAAGAAACACACTAGGTTTTTGAGAAATGAGTACTCTTCTACTCTACTGTGATTCCAATAGTGCCAGAACAGTGAGCTTGCTCAGAACAAAACAACTGTGCTTCCTAACCACACGGGTCATATCTAGTTCCACTCTGCTTAGGCAAATGACAAGAACAGTAGCTTCTCTTCAGTCCAATACACTGTACTTCCTGGGAACAGACGCGAGTGCTATTTGCACTGTGTATGGCAATGGGAGCGCAATAGTGACTTACCTTACCAGAAAACAACTCATGCTAATAGGAGCAGAAACTTCATGTAAAACAACTCTGTTTATGAATGGGGATTAAACACTGTCTCGCCTTAGAGGAAACACAGTCTGCTTTTGAGAAGAGAGCACACTTCTATGCTATTGTTTTTCCTGTAGGGCCAGAACAGTGAGATTGCTCAGAACAAAAGAACTGTGCTTCCTACACTCACGGGCCATATCTAGTTCAACTCTACTTAGAAATCTGACAGAACAGTAGCTTCTCCTCAATCCAATACATTGTACTTTCTGGGAACAGACGTGAGTGCTATTTGCACTGTGTATGGCAATGGGAGCACTATAGTGACTGTCATTACCAGAAAACAACTCTTTCACATAGGACCAGAAACTGCATGGGATACAACTCTGTTTATGAATGGGAAAGAAATATTAGCTCGCCTTGCAAAAAACACACTCTTCTTTTGAGAAAAGAGCACTATTCTACTTAACTTCCTGGGAACAGGCGCGAGTGCTATTTGCGCTGTGTATGGCAATGGGAGCCTAGTAGTGACTTTAATTACCAGAAAACAACTCTTGCTTGTACAACAAGAAACTGCATGTGATTCAACTCCGTTAATGAATGAAAAACAAAAACTAGCTGGCCTTAGAAGAAACACACTCTGCTTTTGGGAAAAGAGCACTCTTCTACTCTACTGTGTTTCCTATAGGGCCAGAACAGTGAGCTTGCTCAGAACAAAAGAACTGTGCTTCCTACATACACGGGCCACATCTAGTTCGACTCTCCTTAGGAAACTGACAGGAACAGTAGCTTCTTTTCATTCTTATACACTGTATTTGCTGAGAACAGACACGAGTGCTATTTACACTGTGTATGGCAATGGGAGCGCAATAGTGAGTTAACTTACCAGAAAACAACGCTTGCGCATGCGACCAGAAACTGCATGGGATTCAACTCCGTTTATAACTGGAAACATACACTAGCTCGCCTTACAAGAAACACACTCTGCTTTTGAGAAAAAAGCACTCTTCTTCTCTACTGTGTTTCCTACGGGGCCAGAACAGTGAGCTTGCTCAGAACAAAAGAACTGTGCTTCCTACACACGGGCCATATCAAGTTCGACTCTGCAAAGAAACTGACAAAAACAGTAGCTTCTCTTCAGTCCAATACACTGTACTTGCAGGGAACAGATCCGAGTGCTATTTGCACTGTGTATGGCAATGGGATCGCAATAGTGACTTTTCTTAACAGAAAACAACTCTTGCTTTTATGACCAGAAACTGCATGTGATTCAATTCCGTTTAGGAATGGGAAAGAAACAATAGCTTCTACTACAAAAGACACACTCTACTTTTGAGAAAAGAGCACTCTTCTATTCTTTTTTTCCTATAGAGCCAGAACAGTGAGCTTGCAAAGAACAACAGAACTGTGCTTCTTATACACACGACCCATATCTAGATCAACTCTGCTTAGGAAACTGACAAAACCAGTAGCTTCTCTTCATTCCAACAACACTCTACTTGCTGGGAACAGACGCAAGTGCTATTTTTGCTGTCTATGGCAATGGGAGCTCAGTAGTACTTTCCTTACCAGAAAACAACTCTTGCACATAGGACCAGAAACTGCATGGGATTCAAATACGTTTATGAATGGGAAACAAACACTAGCTTGCCTTGCAAAAACACACTCTGCTTTTGAGAAAAGAGCACTCTCCTACTCTACTGTGTTTCCTATTGGGCTAGAACAGTTAGCTTGCAAAGAAAAAAAGAGCTGTGCTTCCTACACACACGGGTCATATCTAGTTCATCTCTGCTTAGAAAACTGACAAGAAAAGTAGCTTCTCTTCAGTGCAATATACCGTACTGTTGGGAAGAGATGCCAGTGCTATTTTCACTGTGTATGGCATTGGGAGCACAATAGTCACTTTCTTTATCAGAAAACAACTCTTGGTCATAGGACCATAAACTGCATGTGATTCAACTCCATTTATGAATGGGAAACAAACACTAGCTCGCCTTACAAAAGCACACTCTGCTTTTGAGAAAAGAGCACTCTTGTACTCTACCTTGTTTCCTTTACTGCCAGAACAGAGAGCTTGCAAAGAAAAAAAGAACTGTGCTTCCTACACACACGGGCCATATCTAGTTCAACTCTTCTTAGGAATCTGACAAGAACAGGAGCTTCTCTTCAGTTGAATTCACTGTACTTGCTGGGAAATGACTCGAGTGCTATTTGCACTTTGTATGGCAACGGGAACACAATAGTGACTTTCCTTACCAGAAAACAACTCTTTCTTGTAGGACCAAACTGCATGTGACGCAAGTCCGTTTATGAATGGGAAACAAACATTAGCTCGCTTTACAAAAAATACACTCTTCTTTTGAGCAAAGAGCACTATTCTACACTACTTTCTTTTCTATAGGGCCAGAATAATGAGCTTGCTCAGAAAAAAAGAACTGTGTTTCCTACACACATGGGCCATTTCTACTTCAACTCTGCTTAGGAAACTGACAAGAACAGTACCTTCTCTTCAGTCCAATACACTGGACTTCCTGGGAACAGACGCGAGTGCTATTTGTACTGTGTAGGGTAATGGGAGCACAATAGTGACTTTCCTTACCAGAAAACAACTCTTGTGCATAGGACAATAAACTGCATGTGATTCAACTCCGTTTATCAATGGGTAACAAACACTTGCTCGCCTTATAAGAAACACACTCTGCTTTTGAGAAAAGAGCACTCTTCTACTCTTGTGTGTTTCCTATAGATCCAGAACATTGAGATTGCTCAGAACAAAAGAACTGTGCTTCCTACACACAAGGGCCATATCTAGTTCAACTCTGGTTAGGAAACTGACAAGAACAGGAGCTTCTCTTCAGTCCAATACACTGTACTTGCTGGGAACAGACTCGAGTGGTATTTGCCCTGTGTATGGCAATGGGAGCACAATGGTGACTTTCCTTACCAGAAAACAACTCTGGGCATAGGACCAAAAACTGCATGTGATTAAATTCTTTTTATGAATGGGAAACAAACACTAGCACGTCTTACAAAAGACACACTCTGCTTTTGAGAAAAGAGTACTATTCTACTCTACTGTTTTTCCTGTAGGGCCCGAACATTAAGCTTGCAAAGAACAAATGAACTGTGCTTCCTACGCACAAGGGCCATATCTAGTTCAACTCTGCTTAGAAATCTGATGAGAAAAGTAGCTTCTTTTCAGTCCAATATACTGAACATGCTGGGAACAGACGCGAGTGCTATTTGCATTGTGCGTGGCAATGGGAGCACAATAGTGACTTTCCTTACCAGAAAACATCTCTTGCTAAAAGGAACAAAATCTGCATGTGATTCAACTCCGTTTATGGATGGGAAACAAACAGTTGCTCGCCTTACAAGAAACACACTCTGCTTTTGAGAAAAAGCACTTTTGTACTCTACTGTGTTTCCCATAGGTCCAGAACAGTGAGATTGCTCAAATACAGGAAGTGTGCTTCCAACACACACGAGCCATATCTAGTTCACCTCTCCTTAGGAAACTGGCAAGAACAGTAGCTTCTCTTCAGTCCAATACACTGTACATGCTGGAAAGAGACACGAGTGCCATTAGCACTGTGTATGGCAATGGGAGCACAATAGTGAATTTACTTACCAGAAAACAACTCTTGGCATAGGACCAGAAACTGCATGGGATTCAACTCCATTTATGAATGGGAAAGAAACACTAGGTTGTCCTACAAAAGACACACTCTGCTTTTGAGAAATGAGCACTCTTCTACTCTACTGTTTCCTATAGGCCAGAACAGTGAGCTTGCAAAGAACAAACGAACTGTGCCTTCTACACACACGGTCATATCTAGTTCAACTCCACTTAGGCAATTGACAAAAACAGTAGCCTCTCTTCAGTCCAATAGACTGTACTTTCTGGGAACAGATGCGAGTGCTATTTGCACTGTGTATGGCAATGAGAACACAATAGTGACTTTACTTACCAGAAAACAACCCTTGCTTGTAGAACCAAAAACTGTGTGAGATTCATCCTCATTAATGAATGAAAAGCAAATATTGCTCGCCTTACAAGAAACACACTCTGATTTTGAGAAAAGAGCACTCTTCTACTTTACTGTGTTTCCTATAGGGCCAGAACAGTTAGCTTGTCCTTTCTACACACAGGTCATATCTAGTTCAACTCAGCTTAGGAATCTGATGAGAACACTAGCTTCTCTTCAGTCCAATAAACTTTGCTTGCTGGGAACACATGTGAGTGCTATTTGCATTGTGTATGGCAATGGGAGCACAATAGTGACTTTCCTTTCCAGAAAACAACTCTTGCTTGTAGGACCAGAACCTGCATGTGATTCAACTCCATTTGTGAATGGGAAACAAAAACTAGCTTGCCTTACAAAAATGACACTGTGCTTTTGAGAAAAATACACTCTTCTACTTTACCCTGCTTCCTATAGGGCCAGAACTGTGAGCTTGCAAAGAAGAAAAAAACTGTGCTTCCTACACACACGGGCCATATCTAGTTCAACTCTGCAAAGGAAACTGACAAGAGCAGTAGCTTCTCTTCAGTCAATACTCTGTACTTGCTGGGAACAGGCACGAGTTCCATTTGCACTGTGTATGGCAATGGAAGCGCAATAGTGACTTTCCTTACCAGAAAACAACTCTTGCTCATAGGACCAGAAACTGTATGTGATTCAACTCTGTTTATGAATGGGAAACAAACACTAGCTCACCTTACAAGAAACACACCCTGCTTTGAGAAAAGAGCACTCTTCTACTCTACTGTGTTTACTACAGGGCCAGAACAGTGAGATTGCTCAGAACAAAAGAACTGTGCTTCCTAAACACACAGGCATTATCTAGTTCAATTGTGCTTAGGAAACAGACAAGAACAGTAGCTTCTCTTCAGTCCAATACACTGTACTTGCTGGGAACAGACACAAATGCTATTTGCACTGTGTATGGCAATGGGAACACAATAGTGACCCTTCTTACCAAAAAATAACTCTTGCTCCAAGGACCAGAAACTGCATGTGATTCAACTCCATTTATGACTGGGAAACAAACACTAGCTCGCCTTACAAGAAACACACTCTGCTTTTGAGAAAAGAACACTCTTCTACTCCACTGTGTTTCCTGTAGGGTCAGAACAGTGAGCCTGCATAGAACAAAAGAACTGCGCTACCTACACACACGGGCCATGTCTAGTTCAACTCTGCTTAGGAAACTGACTAGAACAGAAGCTTCATTTCAGTCCAAAACACTGTACTTGCTGGGAACAAATGCGAGTGCTATTTGCACTGTGTATGGCAATGGGAACACAATATTGACCTTCCTTACCAGAAAACAACTCTTGCTTGTAGGACTAAAAACTGCATGTGAATCAACTAGGTTTATGAATGGGAAACAAACACTAGCTACCTTACAAGAAACACACTCTGCTTTTGAGAAAAGTGCACTCTTCTACTCTAGTTTGTTTTCATTAGAGCCAGAACAGTGAGCTTGCTCAGAACAAAAGAACTGTGCTTCCTACACACACGGACCATATCTAGTTCAACTCTGCTTAGGAAACTGACAAGCACAGTAGCTTCTCTTCATTCCAAAATACTGTACTTGCAGGGAACAGACGCGAGTGCAATTTGCACTGTGAATGGCAATTGTAGCGCAATAGTGACTTTCCTTATCAGAATACAACTGTTGGTCATAAGACCTGAAACTGCATGTGATTCAACACCGTTTATGAATGGGAACCAAACACTGGATCGACTTAGGGGAAACATACTCTGCTTTTGAGAAAAGAGCACTCTTCTTCTCTACTGTGTTTCCTATAAGACCAAATCAGTGAGCTTGCACAGAACAAAAGAAATGCCATTCCTAAACACACGGGCAATATTTACTTAACTCTGTTTAAGAAACTGACAAGAACAGTTGCTTCTCTTCAGGCCAATACACTGTACTTGCTGGGAACAGACGTGAGTGCTATTTGCACTGTGTATGGCAATGGGAGCACAATAGTGACTTTCCTTACCAGAAAACAACTCTTGCTCGTAAGACCCGAAACTTCCTGTGATTCAACTCCTTTATGAAGGGGAAACAAACACTAGCTCGCCTTAGAAGAAACACACTCTGCTTTTGATTAAAGAGCACTCTTCTACTCTGATGTGTTTCCTAAAGGGCCAGAAGAGTGGGCTTGCTCAGATCAAAGAAATGTGCTTCCTACACACACGGGCCATATCTAGGTCAACTCGTCTTAGGAATCTGACAAGAACAGTAGCTTCTCTTCAGTCCAATGCACTGTACTTGCTGGGTACAGATGTGAGTGCTATTTGCACTGTGTATGGCAATGGGAGCACAATAGTGACTTTCCTTACCAGAAAACAACTCTTGCTCGTAAGACCCGAAACTTCCTGTGATTCAACTCCTTTATGAAGGGGAAACAAACACTAGCTCGCCTTAGAAGAAACACACTCTGCTTTTGATTAAAGAGCACTCTTCTACTCTGATGTGTTTCCTAAAGGGCCAGAAGAGTGAGCTTGCTCAGATCAAAGAAATGTGCTTCCTACACACACGGGCCATATCTAGGTCAACTCGTCTTAGGAATCTGACAAGAACAGTAGCTTCTCTTCAGTCCAATGCACTGTACTTGCTGGGTACAGATGTGAGTGCTATTTGCACTGTGTATGGCAATGGGAGCACAATAGTGACTTTCTTTACCCAAAAACAACTCTTGCTTGTAAGACCAGAAACTGAATGTGATTCAAATCCGTTTATTAATGGGAAACAAAAATTAACTGACCTTACAAGAAACACCCTCTGCTTTTGAGAAAAAAGGACTCTTCTACTCTACTGTGTTTCCTATAGGGCCAAAACAGTGAGCTTGCAAAGAACAAAAGAATAGTGCTTCCTAAACACACGGGTCATATCTAGTTCAAGTCTGCTTAGGAAACTGACAAGAACAGTAGCTTCTCTTTAGTCCAATACACTGTACTTGCTGAGAACAGATGCGAGGGCTATTTGCACTGTGTATGGCAATTGTAGCAAAATAGTGACTTTCCTTACCAGAAAACAACTCTTGCGTATAGGACCAGAAACTGGATGTGATTCAACAATGTTTATGAATGGGAAACAAACAGTAGCTCCCCTTACAAGAAACACACTCTGCCTTTGAGAAAAGAGCACTCTTCTTCTCTACTTTGTTTTCTACAGGGCCAGAAGACTGAGATTGCTCATAGGACCTGAAACTGCATGTGATTCAACTCTGTTTATGAAAGGGAACCATACTCTAGCTCGACTTAGAGGAAACACCCTCTGGTTTTGAGAAAAGAGCATTCTTCTACTCTACTGTGTTTCCTACAGGGCCACAATAGTGAGCTTGCTCAGAACAAAAGAAATGTGCTTCCTACACACAAGGACCATATCTGTTCCAACTCTACTAAGAAACTTACAAAAAGAGTAGCTTCTCTTCAGTCCAATACACTGTCCTTGCTGGGAACAGACATGAGTGCTATTTGCACTGTGTATGGCAATGGGAGCACAATAGTGACTTTCCTTACATGAAAACACCTCTTGTTCATAGGACCAGAATCTGCATGGGATTCAACTCCATTTATGAATGGGAAAGAAACACTAGCTCGTCCTACAAAAGACACACTCTGCTTTTGAGAAAAGAGCACTCTTCCTCTCTACTGTGTTTCCTATAGGCCAGAACAGTGAGCTTGCAAAGAACAAAAGAACTGTGCCTCTTACACACAAGGGCCATATCTAGTTCAACTCTACTTAGAAAACTGACAAGAAGAGTAGCTTCTCTTCAGTCCAATAGACTGTACTTCCTGGGAACAGATGTGAGTGCTATTTGCACTGTGTATGGCAATGAAAACACAATAGTGACTTTAATTAACAGAAAACAACTCTTGCTTTTAGGACCAAAACCTGCTCGTGATTCATCTCCGTTAATGAATGGGAAACAAAAATTTGCTCGTCTTACAAGAAACACACTCTGCTTTTGAGAAAAGAGCACTCATCCCTACTGGTTTTCCTCTAAATCCAGAACAGTGAGCTTGCTCAGAAAAAAACAACTATGCTTCCTACAAACACGAGCCATATCTAGTTTAACTCTGCTTAGGAAACTGACAAGAACAGTAGCTTATCTTCAGTACAATACACTGTACTTGCTGGGAACACACGAGAGTGCTATTTGCACTATGTATGGCAATGGGACCATAATAGTGACTTTCCTTACCAGAAAACAAATCTTGCGTATAGGATAAGAAACTGCATGTGATTCAACAATGTTTATGAATGGGAAACAAACAGCAGCTCACCTTACAAGAAAAACACTCTGCTTTTGAGGAAAGAGCACTCTTCTTCTCTACTTTGTTTTCTACAGGGCCAGAAGAATGAGCTTGCTCAGACCAAAAGAACTGTGCTTCCTACACACACAGGCCATATCTAGTTCAACTCCCCTTAGGAAACTGACAAGAACAGTAGCTTCTCTTCAGTCCAATACACTGTACTTTCTGGGAACAGATGCGAGTGCTACTTGCACTGTGTATGGCAATGGGAACACAATAGTGACTCTTCTTACCAGAAAACAACTCTTGCTCCAAGGACCGGAAACTGCATGTGATTCAACTCCATTTATGACTGGGAAACAAACACTAGCTCGCCTTACAAGAAACACACTCTGCTTTTGAGAAAAGAGCACTCTTCAACTCAACTTTGTTTCCTATAGGGCCAGAAGAGTGACATCCTTAACAGAAAACAACTCTTGCTCCTAGGACCAGAAAATGTATGTGAGTCAACTCCGTTTATGAATGGAAAAAAACACTAGCTTGCCTTACAAGAAAAACAAGCTGTTTTTAAGAAAAGAGCACTCTTCTACTCTACTGTGTTTCCTATAGGGTCAGAACAGTGAGCTTGCTCAGAACAGAAGAACTGTGTTTGCTACACACACGGGCCATGTCTATTTCAACTCTGCATAGTATACTGACAAGAACAGTAGCTTCTCTTCAAACCAATACACTGTACTTGCTGGGAACAGATGCGAGTGCTATTTCCACTGTGTATTTTAATTGAAGCATAATAGTGACTTTCTTTACCAGGAAACAATTGTTGCTCATAGTACCAGAAACTTCATGTGATTCAACTCCATTGATGAATGGTCAACAAACACTATCTCGCCTTACAAGAAAAACACTCTGCTTTTGAGAAAAGAGCACTCTTCTACTCTACTGTGTTTCCGAAAGGTCCAGAACAGTGAGCTTGCTCAGAACAAAAGAACTGTGCTTTCTACACACACGGGCCATATGTAGTTCAACTCTGCTTAGGACAATAACAAGAAAAGTAGCTTCTCTTCAGTCCAATACACTTTACTTGGTGGGAATACACGCGAGTGCTCTTTGTACTGTGTTTGGCAATGGGAGCACAATAGTGACTTTCTTTACAAGAAACCATCTCTTACTCATAGGACCAGAAACTGCATGTGATTCAATTCCGTTTAAGAATGGGAAACACACAAGCTCACCTTACAAGAAACACACTCTGCTTTTGAGAAAAGAGCACTCTTGTGCTCTACTGTGTTTCCTATAGGGCCAGAAGAGTGAGCTTGCTCAGAACAAAAGAACTGTGCTTCCTACACACACGGGCCATATCTGTTTCAACTCCCCTTAGGAAACTGACAAGAACAGTAGCTTCTCTTCAGTCCAATACACTGTAGTTGCTGGGAACAGACGCGAGTGCTATTTGCACTGTGTATGGCAATGGGAGCACAATAGTGACTCTTCTTACCAGAAAACAACTCTTGCTCGTAGGACCAGAAGCTGTATGTAATTCAAGTTCGCTTATGAATGGGAAACAAACACTAGCTCCCCTTACAAGAAACACACTCTGCTTTAGAGAAAAGAGCACACATCTATTCTAATGTTTTTCCTATAGGGCCAGATAAGTGAGCTTGCTAAAAGAAAAGAACTGTGCTACCTACATACACAGGTTATATCTAGTTCAACTCTGCTTAGAAAACTGGCAAGGACAGTAGCTTCTCTTCAGTCCAATATACTGTACTTGCTTGGAACAGACACCGGTGCTATTTGCAATGTGTATCGCAATGGGAGCGCAATAGAGACTTTCCTTACCAGAAAACAACTCTTTCTCATAGGACCAGAAACTGTATGTGAGTCAACTCCGTTTATGAAGGGAGAAAAACACTAGCTCGCCTTACAAGAAACACACGCTACTTTTGAGAAAAGAGCACTCTTCTACTCTACTGTGTTTCCTAAAGGGCCAGAACAGTAAGATTGCTCAGAACAAAAGAACTGTGCTTCCTACACATGGGCCATGTCTAGTTCAACTCTGCTTAGGATACTGACAAGAACAGTAGCTTCTCTTCAGTCCAATACACTGTACTTCCTGGGAACAAACGCGAGTGCTATTTCTTCTGTGTATGGCAATGGGAGCACAATAGTGACTTTCCTTACCAGAAAACAACTCTTGCATGTAGGACCAGAAACTGCATGTGATTCAACTCTGTTGATGAATGCTCAACAAACAGTACCTCGCCTGAGAAGAAACACACTCTTCTTTTGAGAAAAGAGCTCTCTTCTACTCTGTTTCCTGTAGGGCCAGAACAGTGAGCTTGCTCAGAACAAAAGAACTGTGCTTCCTACACACACGGGCCATATCTTGTTCAACTCTGCTTAGGATACTGACAAGAACAGTAGCTTCTCTTATGTCCAATACAATGTACTTGCTGGGAACAGAGTTGAGTGCTATTTGTACTGTGTTTGGGAATGGGAGCACAATAGTGACTTGTCTTACCAGAAAACAACTCTTGCTCGTAGGACCAGAAACTGCATGTGATTCAACTCTGTTGATGAATGGACAACAAACACTACCTTGCCTTACAAAAAACACACTCTGCTTTTGAGAAAAGAGCACTCTTCTACTCTACTGTGTTTCTTATAGGGCCAGAACAGTGAGGTTGCTCAGAATAATAGAACTGTGCTTATACACATATGGGCCATATCTAGTTCAATTCAGTTTAGAAAACTGTCAAGAACAGTAGCTTATCTCCAGTCCAATACATTGTACTTGATGTGAACAGACGCGAGTGAAATTTGCACTGTGTACGGCAATTGGAGTACAATGGTGACTTTCCTCACCAGAAAACAACTCTTGCTCTTGGGCCAGAAACTGCATGTGATTCAACTCCATTAATGAATGGAAAACAAACACTAGCTTGCCTTACAAGAAAAACATTCTGCTTTGGAGAAAAAAGCACTCTTGTCCTCTACTGTGTTTCCTACAGGGCCAGAAGAGTGAGCTTGCTCAGAAGAAAAGAAGTGTGCTTCCTACTCACACGGGCCATATCTAGTTCAACTCTGCTTAGAAAACTGACAAGAACAGTAGCTTCGCTTCATTCCAATACACTGTACATGCTGGGAACATATGGAAGTGCTATTTGTACTGTGTACGGCAATGGGAGCACAATAGTGATTTTCCTTACAAGAAACCATCTCTTACTCATAGGAACAGAAACTGCATGTGATTCAATTCCGTTTAAGAATGGGAAACACACTAGCTCACCTTACAAGAAACACACTCTGCTTTTGAGAAAAGAGCACTCTTGTCCTCTACTGTGTTTCCTATAGGGCCAGAAGAGTGAGCTTGCTCAGAAGAAAAAAACTATGGTTCTGCACACATGGGACATATCTAGTTCAACTCTCCTTAGAAAACTGAGAAGAACAGTAGCTTCTCTTAAATCCAATACACTATATTTGGTGGAAATTGTCGCCAGTGCTATTTGCACTGTGTATGGCATTGCGAATGCATTAGTGACACTCCTTCCCAGAAAACAACTCTTGCTTGTAGGACCAGAAGCTGCATGTAATTCAACTCCGCTTATGAATGGGAAACAAACACTAGCTTGCCTTACATGAAACATACTCTGTTCTGTGTTTACTATAGGGCCAGAACAGTCAGCTTGCTCAGAACAAAAGAACTGTGCTTCCTACACCCACGAGCCATATATAGCTCAACTCTGCTTAGAAAACTGACAAGAACAGTAGCTTCTCTTCAGTCAATACATTGTACTTGCTTGGAAAAGACGAAAGTGCTATTTGAACTCTGTATGGCAAACGGAGCACATTAGTCATTCTTCTTACTAGAAAACAACTCTTGCTCTTAGGACCAGAAACTGCATGTGATTCAACTCCATTTATGACTATGAAAGAAATACCAGCTCGCCTTAAAAGAAACATACTCTGCTTTTGAGAAAAGAGCACTTTTCTACTCTACTGTGTTTCCTATAGGGCCAGAAAAGTGAGCTTGCTCAGAACAAATGAACTGTGCCTACTAAACACAAGGGCCATGTCAAGTTCAACTCTGCTTAGGAAACTGACAAAAACAGTAGCTTCTCTTCAGTCCAATACACTGTACTCGCTGGGAACTAATGCGAGTGCTATTTGCACTGTGTATTGCAATGGGAGCGCAACAGTGTCTTCCTTATCAGAAAACAACTCTTGCTCATAGTACCAGAAACTGCGTGTGATTCAATTCCATTTCTGACTGGGAAACAACACTAGCTCACCTTACAAGAAACACTCTCTGCTTTTGAGAAAAGAGCACTCTTCTACTCTTCTGTGTTTCCTATAGGGCCAGAATAGTGAGCTTGCTCAGAACAAAAGAACTGTGCTTCCTACACACACGGGTCATATCTAGTTCAACTCTGCTTAGGAAACTGACAAGAACACAAGCTTCTCTTCGGTGCAATACACTGTACTTGCTGGGAACAGGCGCGAGTGCTATTTGCACTGTGTATGGCAGAAAACAAATCTTGCTCGTCGGACCAGATACTGCATGTGATTCAACTCCACTTATGACTAGGAAACGAACACTAGCTCACCTTATAAGAAACACACTCTGCTTTTGAGCAAAGAGCACTCTTCTACTCTACAGTGTTTCCTACAAGGTCAGAACATTGAGATTGCTCAGAACCAAAGAACTGTGCTTCCTACACACGAGCCACATCTAGTTCAACTTTGCTTAGGAAACTGACAAGAACATGAACTTCTCCTCAGTCCAATACACTGTACTTGCTGGCAACAGACGCAAGTGCTATTTGCACTGTGTATGGCAAAGGGAGCACAATAGTGACTTTCCTTTCCAGAAAACAACTCTTGATTTTAGCACCATAAACTGCATGGGATTCAACTCCATTTATGAATGGGAAACAAAAAATTGCTTGCCTTACAAAAAAGACACTCTGCTTTTGGTGAAAAGAGCACTCTTCTACTCTACCCTGTTTCCTATAGGGCCAGAACAGTGAGCTTGCAAATAAGAAAAGAACTGTGCTTCCTACATACACGGGCCACATCTAGTTCAACTCTGCGTAGGAAACTGACAAGAGCACTAGCTTCTCTTTAGTCCAATACACCATACTTGCTGGGAACAGGAACGAGTACCCTTTGCACTGTATATGGCAATGGAAGATCAATAGTGACTTTCCTTACCAGAAAACAACTCTTGCTTGTAGGACTAGAAACTGCATGTGATTCAACTAGGTTTATGAATGGGAAACAAACACTAGCTCGGCTTACAAGAAACTCACTCTGGTTTGAGAAAAGAGCACTCTTTTACTCTTCTGTGTTTCCTATAGGTCCAGACAGTGAGATTGCTCAGAACAAATAAACTGTGCTGCCTAAACACATGGGCCATATCTAGTTCACCTCTTCTTAGGAAACTGACAAGAACAGTAGCTTTTCTTCAGTCCAATACACTGTACTCGCTGGGAGCAGACGCAAGTGCTACTTGCACTGTGTATGGCAGTGGGAGCCCAATAGTGACTGTACTTACCAGAAAACAACTCTTGACATAGGACCAAAAACTGCATGGGACTAAACTCTTTTTATGAATGGAAAACAAACACTAGCTCGTCTTACAAGAAACACACTCTGGTTTTGAGAAAAGAGCACTCTTCCACTCCACTTTATTTCCTATAGGGCCAGAGCAGTGAGCTTGCTCAGATAAAAAGATCTATGCTTCCTACACACGGGCCATATCTATTCCAACTCTTCTTAAGAAACTTACAAGAAGAGTAGCTTCTCTTCAGTCCAATACACTGTACTTGCTGGGAACAGACGCGAGTGCTATTTGCACTGTGTATGGCAATGGGAGCACAGTAGTGACTTTCCTTATATGAAAACACCTCTTGTTCATAGGACCAGAAACTGCATGGGATTCAACTCCATTTATGAATGGGAAAGAAACACTAGCTCGTCCTGCAAAAGACACACTCTGCTTTTGAGAAAAGAGCACTCTTCCTCTCTACTGTGTTTCCTATAGGCCAGAACAGTGAGCTTGCAAAGAACCAAAGAACTGTGCCTCTTACACACAAGGGCCATATCTAGTTCACCTCTACTTAGAAAACTGACAAGAAGAGTAGCTTCTCTTCAGTCCAATAGACTGTACTTCTTGGGGATAGATGCGAGTGCTATTTGCACTGTGTATAGCAATGAGAACACAGTAGTGACTTTCCTTACCAGAAAACAACTCTTGCTTTTAGGACCACAACCTGCTTGTGATTCATCTCTGTTAATGAATGGGAAACAAAAATTTGCTCGTCTTACAAGAAACACACTCTGCTTTTGAGAAAAGAGCACTCTTCTACTCTACAGTGTTTCCTACAGGGCCAGAATAGTGAGCTTACTCAGAACAAAAGAACTGTGCTTCCTACACACAAGGGCCATGTCTACTTCAAATCTGCTTAGGAAGCCGGGCGGTGGTGGCGCACGCCTTTAATCCCAGCACTCGGGAGGCAGAGCCAGGCGGATCTCTGTGAGTTCGAGGCCAGCCTGGGCTACCAATTGAGTTCCAGGAGAGGCGCAAAGCTACACAGAGAAACCCTGTCTCGAAAAACCAAAAAAAAAAAAAAAAAAAAAAAAAAAAAAAAAAAATCTGCTTAGGAAACTGACAAGAACAGTAGCTTCTCTTCAGTCCAATATAGTGTACTTGCTTGGAACAGTCGCAAGTGCTATTTACACTGTGTATGGCAATGTGAGCGCAATAGTGACTCTTCTTACCAGAAAACAACTCTTGCTAGTAGGACGGGAAACTACATGTGATTCAACTCCTTTTATGACTGGGAAACAAACACTAGGTAGCTTTACAAGAAACACAATCTGCTTTTGAGAAAGAGCACTCTTCTGCTCTTCAGTGCTTCCTACAGGGCCAGAACAGTGAGCTTGCTCAGAACAAAAGAACTGTGCTTCCTACACTCACGGGCCATATCTAGTTCAATTCTGCTTAGGAAACTGAGAAGAACAGTAGCTTCTCTTCAATCCAATACACTGTACTTGCTGGGAAAAGACGCGAGTGCTATTTACACTGTGTATGGCAATGGGAGCGCAACAGTGACTCTTCTTACCGGAAAACAACTCTTGCTAGTAGGACCAGAAACTGCATGTGATTCAACTCCATTTCTGACTGGGAAACAACACTAGCTCGCCTTACAAGAAACACACTCTGCTTTTGAGAAAAGAGCACTCTTCTACTCTACTGTGTTTCCTATAGGGCCAGAACAGTGAGCCTGCTCAGAACAAAAGAACTGTGCTTCCTACACACGGGGTCATATCTAGTTCAACTCTGCTTAGGAAACTGACTAGAACAGAAGCTTCATTTCAGTCCAAAACACTGTACTTGCTGGGAACAAATGTGAGTGCTATTTGCACTGTGTATGGCAATGGGAGTGCAATAGTGATTCTTCTTACTAGAAAACAATTCTTGCTCTTAGGACCAGAAACTGCATGTGATTCAACTCCATTTTTGACTAGGAAACAAACACTATCTTGCCTTAGGGGAAACACACTCTGCTTTTGAGAAAAGAGCACTCTTCTACTCTACTGTGTTTCCTATAGGGCCCGAACAGTGAGCTTGCTAAGAACAAATGAACTGTGCTTCCTACACACTCAGGCTATATCTAGTTCAACTCTGCCTATGAAACTGACAAGAACAGTAGCTGCTGTTCAGTCCAATACACTGTACTTGCTGGGAAGAGATGTGAGTGCTATTTGTACTGTGTATGGCAATGGGAGCGCAATTGTGACTCTTCTTACCAGAAAACAACTCTTGCTCATAAGACCAGAAACTGCATGTGATTCAAGTCCATTTCTGACTGGGAAACAAACACTAGCTCGCCTTCAAGAAACACACTCTGGTTTTGAGAAAAGAGCACTCTCCTACTCTACTGTGTTTCCTATAGGGCCAGAACAGTGAGCTTGCTCAGAACAAAAGAACTGTGCTTCCTACACACACGGGCTATATCTCCTTCAACTCTGCTTAGGAAACTGACAAGAACAGTAGCTTTTCTTCAGTACAATACACTGTACTTGCTGGGCACAGACACAAGTGCTATTTGTACTGTATGGCGATGGGAACACAATAGTGACTCTTCTTACCAGAAAACAACTTTTGCTCATAGGACCAGAAATTGCATGTGATTCCACTCCATTTATGACTTTAAAAGAAACACTAGCTCGCTTTACAAGAAACACACTCTGCTTTTGAGAAAAGAGCACTCTTCTACTCTAGAGTGTTACTACAGGGCCAGAATAGTGAGCTTACTCAGAACAAAAGAACTGTGCTTTCTACACACAACGGCCATATCTACTTCAAATCTGCTTAGGAAACTGACAAGAACAGTAGCTTCTCTTCAGTCCAATATAGTGTACTTGCTTGGAACAGTCGCGAGTGCTATTTACACTGTGTATGGCAATGCGAGCGCAATAGTGACGCTTCTTACCAGAAAACAACTCTTGCTAGTAGGACGAGAAACTACATGTGATTCAACTCCTTTTATGACTGGGAAACAAACACTAGGTCGCTTTACAAGAAACATAATCTGCTTTTGAGAAAGAGCCCTCTTCTGCTCTAGAGTGCTTCCTACAGGGCCAGAACAGTGAGCTTGCTCAGAACCAAAGAACTGTGCTTCCTACACTCATGGGCCATATCTAGTTCAATTCTGCTTAGGAAACTGAGAAGAACAGTAACTTCTCTTCAATCCAATACACTGTACTTGCTGGGAAAAGACGCAAGTGCTATTTACACTGTGTATGGCAATGGGAGCGCAACAGTGACTCTTCTTACCAGAAAATAACTCTTGCTCCAAGGACCAGAAACTGCATGTGATTCAATTCCATTTATGACTGAGAAACAAACACTAGCTCGCCTTACAAGAAACACACTCTGCTTTTGAGAAAAGAGCACTCTTCTACTCCACTGTGTTTCCTGTAGGGCCAGAACAGTGAGCCTGCATAGAACAAAAGAACTGTGCTACCTACACACACGGGCCATGTCTAGTTCAACTCTGCTTAGGAAACTGACTAGAACAGAAGCTTCATTTCAGTCCAAAACACTGTACTTGCTGGGAACAAATGCGAGTGCTACTTGCAGTGTGTATGGCAATGGGAGCACATTAGTGACTCTTCTTACCAGAAAACAACTCTTGCTCATAGGACCAGAAACTGCATGTGATTCAAATCCATTTATGACTGGAAAACAAACACTAGCTCGCCTTATAAGAACCACACTCTGCTCTGTGTTTTCTATAGGGCCAGAACAGTGAGCTTGCTTAGAACAAAAGAACTGTGCTTCCTACACACACGGGCCACATCTAGTTCAACTCTGCTCAGGAAACTGACAAGAACAGGAGCTTCTCTTCAGTCCAATACACTGTACTTGCTAGGAACAGACGAAAGTGCTATTTCCACTCTGTATGGCAAAGGGAGCGCAATAGTGATTCTTCTTACTAGAAAACAACTCTTGCTCTTAGGACCAGAAACTGCATGTGATCAACTGCATTTTGAACTAGGAAACAAACACTATCTCGCCTTAGGGGAAACACACTCTGCTTTTGAGAAAAGAGCACTCTTCTACTCTACTGTGTTTCCTATAGGGCCCGAACAGTGAGCTTGCTAAGAACAAATGAACTGTGCCTCCTACACACTCAGGCTATATCTAGTTCAACTCTGCCTATACAAACAGACAAGAACAGTAGCTGCTCTTCAGTCCAATACACTGTACTTGCTGGGAAGAGTTGTGAGTGCTATTTGTACTGTGTATGGCAATGGGAGCGCAATTGTGACTCTTCTTACCAGAAAACAACTCTTGCTCATATGACCAGAAACTGCATGTGATTCAACTCCATTTCTGACTGGGAAAAAAAACACTACCTCGCCTGTACAAGAAACACACTCTGGTTTTGAGAAAAGAGCACTCTCCTACTCTACTGTGTTTCCTATAGGGCCAGAACAGTGAGCTTGCTCAGAACAAAAGAACTGTGCTTCCTACACACACGGGCCACATCTAGTTCAACTCTGCTTAGGAAAGTGACAAGAATAGTAGCTTCTCTTCAGTCCAATACACTGTAATTGCTGGGAACAGATGCCAGTGCTATTTACACTGTGTATTGCAATGGGAGCGCAATAGTGACTCTTCTTACCAGAAAACAACTCTTGCTCGTAGGACCAGAAACTGCTTGTGATTCAACTCCATTTATGATTGGGAAATGAACACTAGCGCGCATTATAAGAAACACACTCTGCTTTTGAGAAAAGAGCACTCTTCTACTCTGCCGTTTTTCCCAGAGGGCCAGAACAGTGAGCTTGCAAAGAACAAAAGAACTGTACTACCTACACACACAGGCCATATCTAGTTCAACTCTGCTTAGGAAACTGACAAGAACAATATCTTCTCTTCAGTCCAATACACTGTTCTTGCTGGGAACAGACTCGAGTGCTCTTTGCACTGTGTATGGCAATGGGAGCCCAATAGTATCTTTCCTTACCAGAATACAACTCTTGATCATAGGACCAGAAACTGCATGTGATTCAACTCCGTCTATGAATGGGAAACAAACACTGGCTCGCCTTACAAGAAACACAATCTGCTTTTGAGAAAGAACACTCTTCTACTCTGCTGTGTTTCCTATAGGGGCAGAACAGTGAGCTTTTCAGAACAAAAGAATTGTGCTTCCAACACACACGGGACATATCTAGTTCAATTCTGCTTAGGAAACTGACAAGAACAGTAGCTTCTCTTCAGGCCAATACACTGTACTTGCTGGGAACAGATGCCAGTGCTATTTGCCCTGTGTATGACTATGGGAGCACAATAGTTACTTTCCTTACCAGAAAACAACTCTTGCTCAAAGTACCAGAAACTGCATATGAGTCAACTCCATTTATGAATGGGAAACAAACTCTAGCTCGCCTTACAAAATACACTCTGCTTTGAGAAAGAGCACTCTTCTACTCTACTGTGTTTCCTATAGTGCCAGAACTATGAGCTTGCTCAGAACAAAAGAATTGTGGTTCCTACACACGGGCCATATCTAGTTCAACTCTGCTTACAAAACTGACAAGAACTGTTGTTTGTCTTCAGTCCAATACACTGTACTTGCTGGGAACAGATGTGAGTGCTATTTCCACTGTGCATAACAATGAGAGCGCAATAGTGACTTTCTTACCAAAAACAACTCTTGCTCATAGGACCACAAACTGCATGTAATTCAACTCCGTTTATGAATGGGAAACAAACACTGGCTCGCTTTAGAGGAAACACACTGTGCTTTTGAGGAAAGAGCACTCTTCCACTCTACTGTTTTTCCTATAGGGCCAGAACAGAGAGCTTGCTCAGAACAAAAGAACTGTGCTTCCTACACACACGGACCATATCTAGTTCAACTCTGCTTAATGAACGTACAAGAACAGTAGCTTCTCTTCAGTCCAATACACTGTACTTGCTGGGAACAGACGCGAGTGCTGTTTGTACTGTGTATGGCAATGGGAGTGCAATAGTGACTTTCCTTAACAGAAAACAACTCTTGCTCCCAGGACGAGAAACTGCATGTGATCAACTCCATTTATGACTGGGAAACAAACACTAGTGCGCCTTACAAGAAACACACTCTGCTTTTGAGAAAAGAGCACTCTTCTACTCTACTGTGTTTCTTATAGGGCCAAAACAGTGAGATAGCTCAGAACAAAAGAATTGTGCTTCCTTCACACACGGGATATATCTAGTTAAACTCTTCTAAGAAACTGACAAGAACAGTAGCTTCTATTCAGTCCAATACACTGAATTCCTGGGAACAGTCGTGAGTGATATTTGCACTGTGTATGGCAATGCGAGCACAATAGTGAATAATTACTAGAAAACAACAATTGCATATAGGACCAGAAATTTCATGTGATGCAACTCCATTTATGAATAGGAAACAAACACTGGCTTGCCTTATAAGAAACACACTCTGCTTTTGAGAAAAGAGCACTCTTCTACTTTACTGTGTTTCCTATAAGACCACACAGCGAGGTTGCTCAGAACAAAAGAACTTTGCTTCCTACACATCGGGCCATATCTAGGTTAACACTGCTTAGGAAACTGACAAGAACAATAGCTTCTCTTCAGTCCTATACACTGTACTTGCTGAAAATAGACGGGAGTGCTATTTTCACTGTGTATTGCAATGGGAGCACAATAGTGACTCTTCTTACCAGAAAACAACTCTTGCATGTAGGACCAGAAACTGCATGTGATTCAACTCCATTTCTGACTGGGAAACAAACACTAGCTCTCCTTACAAGAAACACACTCTGCTTTTGAGAAAAGAGCACTCTTCCATTCTACTGTATTTCCTATAGGGCCAGAAGAGTGAGCTTGCTCAGAACAAAAGAACTGTGCTTTCTACACACACGGACCATATCTAGTACAACTTTGCTTAGGAAACTGACAAGAAAGGTAGCTTCTCTTCAGTCCAATACACTGTAGTTGCTGGGAACAGATGGGAGTGCTATTTGTACTGATCATGGCAATAGGAGCACAATAGTGACTTTCCTTAACAGAAAACAACTGTTGCTCATAGGACCGCAAACTGCATGTGATTCAGCATCTTTTATGAATGGGAAACAAACACTATCTCGCCTTACAAAAAATACACTGTGCTTTTGAGAAAAGAGCCCTCTTCTACTCTACACTGTTTCCTTTGGTGCCAGAACAGTGAGCTTGTTCAGAACAAAAGAACCGTGCTTCCTACACACATGGGCCATATCTAGTTCAACTCTGCTTCGGAATCTGACAAGAATGGGAGCTTCTCTACAGTCCAATACACTGTGCTTGCTGAGAACAGACGAGAGTGCTATTTGTACTGTTTATGGCAAAGGGAGCGCAATAGTGACTTTCCTTACCAGAAAACAACTCTTGCTTGTAGGACCAGAAACTGCATGTGATTCTACTCTGATTATGAATGGGAAACAAACACTGGCTCGCCTTAGAGGACACACACTCTGCATTGAGAAAAGAGCACTCTTCTACTCTACTGTGTTTTCTATGGGGCCAGAACAGTGAGCTTGCTCAGAACAAAAGAACTGTGCTTCCTACACACATGGGCCATATCTACTTCAACTCTGCTTAGGAAACTGACAAGTACAGTAGCTTCTCTTCAGTCCAAAACACTGTACTTGCTGGAAAAAGACGCAAGTGCAATTTGTACTATGTATGTCCATTGGAGTATAACAGTGACTTTCCTTACCAGAAAACAACTCTTGCTCATAGGAACAGAAACTGCAGGTGATACAACTCCATTTATGAATGGGAAACAAACACTAGCTCGTCTTATAAGAAACACACTGTGATTTTGAGAAAAGAGCACTTTTCTACTTTACTGTGTTTGCTATAGTGCCAGACGAGTGAGCTTGCTCAGAACAAAAGAACTGTGCTTCCTACACACACGGGCCATATCTAGTTTAACTCGGCTTAGGAAACTGACAAGAACAGTAGCTTCTCTTCAGTCCAACACCCTGTACTTGCTGGAAGAAGATGCGAGTGCTATTTGCACTATGCATGGCAATGGTTGCACAATAGTGACTTTCTTTAACAGAAAAAAACTCTTGCTCATATGACCAGAAACTGCATGTGATTCAACTTTGTTGATGAATGGGAAACAAACACTAGCTCGCCTTACAAGAAACACACTCTGTTTTTGAGAAAAGAGCACTCTTCTACTCTACTGTGTTTCCTATAGGGCCAGATCAGTGAGCTTGCTCAGAAAAAAAGAAATGTGCTCCCTACTCACACGGGCCATATCTAGTTCAACTCTGCTTAGAAAACGGACATGAAGAGAAGCTTCTCTTCAGTCCAATACACTGTACTTGCTGGGAACAGACGCAAGTGCTCTTTGCACTTTGTATGGAAATGGGAGCGAAATAGTGACTTTCCTTATCAGAAAAAATAAATCTAGCTCATAGGATGAGAAACTGCATGTGATTCAATTCCGTTTCTGTATGGGAAACACTAGCTTGCCTTAGAGGAAACACACTCTGCTTTTGAGAAAAGAGCACTCTTTTACTCTACTGTGTATTCTACTAGGCCAGAACAGTGAGATTGCTCAGAACAAAAAAACTGTGCTTCCTACACACACGGGACTTGTCTAGTTCAACTCTGTTTAGGGAACTGACAAGAAAGGTAGCTTCTCTTCAGTCCAATACACTATATTTGCTGGGAACAGACGCGAGTGGTAGTTGAACTGTGTATGGCTGTGGATGCGTAATAGTGACCTTATTTACCAAAAAACAACTCTTGCTCATAGGACCAGAAACTGAATGTGATTAACCTCCATTAATGAATTGGAAAGAAACATTAGCTGGCCTTACAAGAAACACACTCTCCTTTTGAGAAAAAAGTACTCTTCTGCTCTACTGTGTTTCCTATAAGGCCAGAACAGTGAGCTTGCTCAGTACAAAGAACTGTGCTTCCTAAAAACACGATCCATATCTAGTTCAACTCTGCTTAAGGAAACTGACAAGAACAATAGCTTCTCTTCAGTCCAATACAGTGTACTTGCTGGAAACAGACACGAGTGCTATTTGCACTGTGTATGGCAATGGGAGCCCAATAGTATCTTTCCTTACCAGAATACAACTCTTGATCATAGGACCAGAAACTGCATGTGATTCAACTCCGTCTATGAATGGGAAACAAACACTGCCTCGCCTTACAAGAAACACACCCTGCTTTTGAGAAAAGAGTACTCTTCTACTCTACTGTGTTTCCTATAGGGCTAGAGCAGTGTGATTGCTCAGAACAAAAGAAATGTGCTTCCTACAACCACGGGACATATCTAGTACAACTTTGCTTAGGAAAATGACAAGAAAGGTAGCTTCTCTAAAGTCTAATACACTGTACTTGCTGGGAACAGATGAGAGTGCTATTTGCACTGTGTATGGCTAAGGAGGCACAAAAGTGACTTTCCTTAGCAGAAAACAACTCTTGATAATGGGACCAGAAACTGCATGTGATTCAACACAGTTTATGAATGGGAAACAAACACTAGCTTGCCTTACAAGAAACACACTCTGTTTTTGAGAAAAGAGCACTTTTCTACTCTACTGGGTTTCCAATAAAACCAGATCAGTGAGATTGCTCAGAACAAAGAACTGTGCTTCCTACACATAAGGGCCATATCTAGTTTAACTCTGCTAGAGAAACTGACAAGAACAGTTGCTTCTCTTCAGTCCAATATACTGTACATGCTGGGAACAGACACGAGTGCTATTTGCACTGTGTATGGCAATGGGAACGCAAGTATGACTTTCCTTGGCAGAAAACAACTCTTGCTCATAGGACCAGAAACTGCATTGATTCAACTCCATTTATGAATGGGAAACAAATACTAGCTCGCCTTAAAAGAAACACACTCTGCTTTTGAGAAAAGAGCACTCTTCTCCTCTTCTGTGTTGACGATAGGGCGAGAACAGTGAGCTTGCTCAGAACAAAAGAACTGTGCTTCCTACACCAATGGACCATATCTAGTTCAATGATGCTTAGGAAACTGACAAGAACAGTAGCTTCTCTTCTGTCCAATACACTGTACTTGCTGGGAACAGACGCGAGTGCTATTTGCACTGTGTGTGGCAATGGGAGCACAATAGTGACTTTCCTAGAAACTGCATGTGATTCAGCTCTGTTTATGAATGGGAAACAAACACTAGCTCGCCCTTCAAAAAACACACTCTGCTTTTGAGAAAAGAGTACTCTTCTACTTTACTTTGTTTCCTATAGGGTCAGAAGAGTGAGCTTGCAAAGTAAAAAAGAACTGTGCTTCGTACACACACGGGCATCATCTAGTTCAACTCTGCTTAGGAAACTGACAAGAATAGTAGCCTCTCTTCAGTCCAAAACACAGTACTTGCTGGGAACAGATGCCAGTGCTGTTTCCACTGTGTATGTCAATGGGAGCTCAATAGTGACTTTCCTTAACAGAAAAATACTCTAGCACATAGGACCAGAAACTGCATGTGATTCAACTCCGTTTATGCATGGGAAAAAAACACTAGCTAGCCTTACAAGAAACACTCTCTGCTTTTGAGGAAAGAGCACTCTAATACTCTACTGTGTTTCCTATTGGGCCAGAGCAGTGTGATTGCTCAGAACAAAAGAACTGTGCTTCCTATACACATGGGCCATATCTAGTTCACTTCAGATTAGGACACTCACCAGAACAGTAGCTTCTCTTCAGTCCAATATACTGTACTTGCTTGGAACAGACGCCAGTGCTATTTGCACTGTGTATGGCAATGGGAGCGCAGTAGTGACTTTCCTTACCAGAAAACAACTCTTGCGTATAGGACCAGAAACTGCATGTGATTCAACTCCGTTTATGAATGGGATACAAACACTAGCTTGCCTTTCAAAAACACACTCTGCTTTTGAGAAAAGAGCTCTCTTCTACTCTACTGTGTTTTCTATAGTGCAAGAAGAGTGAGCTTCCTCAGAACAAAAGAACTTTGCTTTCTACACATCGGGCCATATCTAGGTTAACACTGTTTAGGAAACTGACAAGAACAGTAGCTTCTCTTCAGTCCAATACACTGTACTTGCTGAAAACAGACGCGAATGCTATTTCTACTGTGTTTGGCAATGGGAGCGCAATAGTGACTATCCTTACCAGAAAAAAACTCTTGCGCATAGGATCAGAAACTGCATGTGATTAAACTCTGTTTATGAATGGCAAACAAACACTAGCTTGCCTTACAAGAAAAACACTCTGCTTTTGATAAAAGAGCACTCTTCGACTCTACTCTATTTCTATAGGGCCAGAACAGTGAGCTTTTTCAGAACAAAAAAACTGTGCTTCCTACACACACGGGCCATATCTAGTTCAACTCTGCTTAGGAAACTGACAAGTACAGTAGCTTCTCTTCAGTCCAATACACTGTACTTGCTGGGAACAGACGCAAGTGCTCTTTGCACTTTGTATGGAAATGGGAGCGAAATAGTGACTTTCCTTATCAGAAAAAAAATCTAGCTCATAGGATGAGAAACTGCATGTGATTCAATTCCGTTTATGTATGGGAAACACTAGCTCGCCTTAGAGGAAACACACTCTGCTTTTGAGAAAAGAGCACTCTTTTACTCTACTGTGTATTCTACTAGGCCAGAACAGTGAGATTGCTCAGAACAAAAAAACTGTGCTTCCTACACACACGGGACTTGTCTAGTTCAACTCTGTTTAGGAAACTGACAAGAAAGGTAGCTTCTCTTCAGTCCAATACACTATATTTGCTGGGAACAGACGCGAGTGGTATTTGAACTGTGTATGGCTGTGGAAGCGTAATAGTGACTTTATTTACCAAAAAACAACTCTTGCTCATAGGACCAGAAACTGAATGTGATTAACCTCCATTAATGAATTGGAAAGAAACATTAGCTGGCCTTACAAGAAACACACTCTCCTTTTGAGAAAAAAGTACTCTTCTGCTCTACTGTGTTTCCTATAAGGCCAGAACAGTGAGCTTGCTCAGTACAAAGAACTGTGCTTCCTAAAAACACGATCCATATCTAGTTCAACTCTGCTTAAGGAAACTGACAAGAACAATAGCTTCTCTTCAGTCCAATACAGTGTACTTGCTGGAAACAGACACGAGTGCTATTTGCACTGTGTATGGCAATGGGAGCCCAATAGTATCTTTCCTTACCAGAATACAACTCTTGATCATAGGACCAGAAACTGCATGTGATTCAACTCCGTCTATGAATGGGAAACAAACACTGCCTCGCCTTACAAGAAACACACCCTGCTTTTGAGAAAAGAGTACTCTTCTACTCTACTGTGTTTCCTATAGTGCTAGAGCAGTGTGATTGCTCAGAAAAAAAGAACTGTGCTTCCTACAACCACGAGACATATCTAGTACAACTTTGCTTAGGAAAATGACAAGAAAGGTAGCTTCTCTTCAGTCTAATACACTGTACTTGCTGGGAACAGATGAGAGTGCTATTTGCACTGTGTATGGCTAAGGAGGCACAAAAGTGACTTTCCTTAGCAGAAAACAACTCTTGATAATGGGACCAGAAACTGCATGTGATTCAACACAGTTTATGAATGGGAAACAAACACTAGCTTGCCTTACAAGAAACACACTCTGCTTTTGAGAAAAGAACACTCTTCTACTCTACTGTGTTTTCTACAGGGCCAGAACAGTGAGCTTGCTCAGAATAAAGAACTGTGCTTCCTACAAACACGGGCCATATCTAGTTCAATTCTGCTTAGGAAACTGACAAGAACAGTAGCTTTTCTTCAGTCTAATACACTGTACTTGCTGAAAAGCGATGCTAGTGCTATTTGCACTGTGTATTGCAGTGGGAGCACAATAGTGACTTTCCTTACCAGAAAACAACTCTTGCTCATAGGACCAGAAACTGCGTGTGATTCAACTCCGTTTATGAATGGGAAACTAACACTAGCTCGCCTAAAACGCAACACACTCTGCTTTTGAGAAAAGAGCAGTCTTCTACTCTAATGTGTTTTCTATAGGGCCAGAACAGTGAGCTTGCTTAGAACAAAAGAACTGTGCTAACAACACACACGGGCCATATCTAGTTCAACTCTGCTTAGGAAACTGACAAGTACAGTAGCTTCTCTTCAGTCCAATACACTGTTCTTGCTGGGAACAGACGCGCATGCTCTTTGCACTGTGTATGGCAATGGGAACACAGTAGTGACTTTCCTTGACAGAAAACAACTCTAGCTCCTAACCGGAAACTGAATGTGACTCAGCTCGATTTATGAATGGAAAACAAACACTAGCTTGCCTTACAAGAAACACACTCTGCTTTTGAGAAAAGAGCACTTTTCTACTCTACTGGGTTTCCAATAAAACCAGATCAGTGAGATTGCTCAGAACAAAGAACTGTGCTTCCTACACACAAGGGCCATATCTAGTTTAACTCTGCTAGAGAAACTGACAAGAACAGTTGCTTCTCTTCAGTCCAATATACTGTACATGCTGGGAACAGACACGAGTGCTATTTGCACTGTGTATGGCAATGGGAACGCAAGTATGACTTTCCTTGGCAGAAAACAACTCTTGCTCATAGGACCAGAAACTGCATTGATTCAACTCCATTTATGAATGGGAAACAAATACTAGCTCGCCTTAAAAGAAACACACTCTGCTTTTGAGAAAAGAGCACTCTTCTCCTCTTCTGTGTTGACGATAGGGCGAGAACAGTGAGCTTGCTCAGAACAAAAGAACTGTGCTTCCTACACCAATGGACCATATCTAGTTCAATGATGCTTAGGAAACTGACAAGAACAGTAGCTTCTCTTCTGTCCAATACACTGTACTTGCTGGGAACAGACGCGAGTGCTATTTGCACTGTGTGTGGCAATGGGAGCACAATAGTGACTTTCCTAGAAACTGCATGTGATTCAGCTCTGTTTATGAATGGGAAACAAACACTAGCTCGCCCTTCAAAAAACACACTCTGCTTTTGAGAAAAGAGTACTCTTCTACTTTACTTTGTTTCCTATAGGGTCAGAAGAGTGAGCTTGCAAAGTAAAAAAGAACTGTGCTTCGTACACACACGGGCATCATCTAGTTCAACTCTGCTTAGGAAACTGACAAGAATAGTAGCCTCTCTTCAGTCCAAAACACAGTACTTGCTGGGAACAGATGCCAGTGCTGTTTCCACTGTGTATGTCAATGGGAGCTCAATAGTGACTTTCCTTAACAGAAAAATACTCTAGCACATAGGACCAGAAACTGCATGTGATTCAACTCCGTTTATGCATGGGAAAAAAACACTAGCTAGCCTTACAAGAAACACTCTCTGCTTTTGAGGAAAGAGCACTCTAATACTCTACTGTGTTTCCTATTGGGCCAGAGCAGTGTGATTGCTCAGAACAAAAGAACTGTGCTTCCTATACACATGGGCCATATCTAGTTCACTTCAGATTAGGACACTCACCAGAACAGTAGCTTCTCTTCAGTCCAATATACTGTACTTGCTTGGAACAGACGCCAGTGCTATTTGCACTGTGTATGGCAATGGGAGCGCAGTAGTGACTTTCCTTACCAGAAAACAACTCTTGCGTATAGGACCAGAAACTGCATGTGATTCAACACCGTTTATGAATGGGATACAAACACTAGCTTGCCTTTCAAAAACACACTCTGCTTTTGAGAAAAGAGCTCTCTTCTACTCTACTGTGTTTTCTATAGTGCAAGAAGAGTGAGCTTCCTCAGAACAAAAGAACTTTGCTTTCTACACATCGGGCCATATCTAGGTTAACACTGTTTAGGAAACTGACAAGAACAGTAGCTTCTCTTCAGTCCAATACACTGTACTTGCTGAAAACAGACGCGAATGCTATTTCTACTGTGTTTGGCAATGGGAGCGCAATAGTGACTATCCTTACCAGAAAAAAACTCTTGCGCATAGGATCAGAAACTGCATGTGATTAAACTCTGTTTATGAATGGCAAACAAACACTAGCTTGCCTTACAAGAAAAACACTCTGCTTTTGATAAAAGAGCACTCTTCGACTCTACTCTATTTCTATAGGGCCAGAACAGTGAGCTTTTTCAGAACAAAAAAACTGTGCTTCCTACACACACGGGCCATATCTAGTTCAACTCTGCTTAGGAAACTGACAAGTACAGTAGCTTCTCTTCAGTCCAATACACTGTACTTGCTGGGAACAGACGCAAGTGCTCTTTGCACTTTGTATGGAAATGGGAGCGAAATAGTGACTTTGCTTATCAGAAAAAAAATCTAGCTCATAGGATGAGAAACTGCATGTGATTCAATTCCGTTTATGTATGGGAAACACTAGCTCGCCTTAGAGGAAACACACTCTGCTTTTGAGAAAAGAGCACTCTTTTACTCTACTGTGTATTCTACTAGGCCAGAACAGTGAGATTGCTCAGAACAAAAAAACTGTGCTTCCTACACACACGGGACTTGTCTAGTTCAACTCTGTTTAGGAAACTGACAAGAAAGGTAGCTTCTCTTCAGTCCAATACACTATATTTGCTGGGAACAGACGCGAGTGGTATTTGAACTGTGTATGGCTGTGGAAGCGTAATAGTGACTTTATTTACCAAAAAACAACTCTTGCTCATAGGACCAGAAACTGAATGTGATTAACCTCCATTAATGAATTGGAAAGAAACATTAGCTGGCCTTACAAGAAACACACTCTCCTTTTGAGAAAAAAGTACTCTTCTGCTCTACTGTGTTTCCTATAAGGCCAGAACAGTGAGCTTGCTCAGTACAAAGAACTGTGCTTCCTAAAAACACGATCCATATCTAGTTCAACTCTGCTTAAGGAAACTGACAAGAACAATAGCTTCTCTTCAGTCCAATACAGTGTACTTGCTGGAAACAGACACGAGTGCTATTTGCACTGTGTATGGCAATGGGAGCCCAATAGTATCTTTCCTTAACAGAATACAACTCTTGATCATAGGACCAGAAACTGCATGTGATTCAACTCCGTCTATGAATGGGAAACAAACACTGCCTCGCCTTACAAGAAACACACTCTGCTTTTGAGAAAAGAGTACTCTTCTACTCTACTGTGTTTCCTATAGGGCTAGAGCAGTGTGATTGCTCAGAACAAAAGAACTGTGCTTCCTACAACCACGAGACATATCTAGTACAACTTTGCTTAGGAAAATGACAAGAAAGGTAGCTTCTCTTCAGTCTAATACACTGTACTTGCTGGGAACAGATGAGAGTGCTATTTGCACTGTGTATGGCTAAGGAGGCACAAAAGTGACTTTCCTTAGCAGAAAACAACTCTTGATAATGGGACCAGAAACTGCATGTGATTCAACACAGTTTATGAATGGGAAACAAACACTAGCTTGCCTTACAAGAAACACACTCTGCTTTTGAGAAAAGAACACTCTTCTACTCTACTGTGTTTTCTACAGGGCCAGAACAGTGAGCTTGCTCAGAATAAAGAACTGTGCTTCCTACAAACACGGGCCATATCTAGTTCAATTCTGCTTAGGAAACTGACAAGAACAGTAGCTTTTCTTCAGTCTAATACACTGTACTTGCTGAAAAGCGATGCTAGTGCTATTTGCACTGTGTATTGCAGTGGGAGCACAATAGTGACTTTCCTTACCAGAAAACAACTCTTGCTCATAGGACCAGAAACTGCGTGTGATTCAACTCCGTTTATGAATGGGAAACTAACACTAGCTCGCCTAAAACGCAACACACTCTGCTTTTGAGAAAAGAGCAGTCTTCTACTCTAATGTGTTTTCTATAGGGCCAGAACAGTGAGCTTGCTTAGAACAAAAGAACTGTGCTAACAACACACACGGGCCATATCTAGTTCAACTCTGCTTAGGAAACTGACAAGTACAGTAGCTTCTCTTCAGTCCAATACACTGTTCTTGCTGGGAACAGACGCGCGTGCTCTTTGCACTGTGTATAGCAATGGGAACACAGTAGTGACTTTCCTTGACAGAAAACAACTCTAGCTCCTAACCGGAAACTGAATGTGACTCAGCTCGATTTATGAATGGAAAACAAACACTAGCTTGCCTTACAAGAAACACACTCTGCTTTTGAGAAAAGAGCACTTTTCTACTCTACTGGGTTTCCAATAAAACCAGATCAGTGAGATTGCTCAGAACAAAGAACTGTGCTTCCTACACACAAGGGCCATATCTAGTTTAACTCTGCTAGAGAAACTGACAAGAACAGTTGCTTCTCTTCAGTCCAATATACTGTACATGCTGGGAACAGACACGAGTGCTATTTGCACTGTGTATGGCAATGGGAACGCAAGTATGACTTTCCTTGGCAGAAAACAACTCTTGCTCATAGGACCAGAAACTGCATTGATTCAACTCCATTTATGAATGGGAAACAAATACTAGCTCGCCTTAAAAGAAACACACTCTGCTTTTGAGAAAAGAGTACTCTTCTGCTTTACTTTGTTTCCTATAGGGTCAGAAGAGTGAGCTTGCAAAGTAAAAAAGAACTGTGCTTCGTACACACACGGGCATCATCTAGTTCAACTCTGCTTAGGAAACTGACAAGAATAGTAGCCTCTCTTCAGTCCAAAACACAGTACTTGCTGGGAACAGATGCCAGTGCTGTTTCCACTGTGTATGTCAATGGGAGCTCAATAGTGACTTTCCTTAACAGAAAAATACTCTAGCACATAGGACCAGAAACTGCATGTGATTCAACTCCGTTTATGCATGGGAAAAAAACACTAGCTAGCCTTACAAGAAACACTCTCTGCTTTTGAGGAAAGAGCACTCTAATACTCTACTGTGTTTCCTATTGGGCCAGAGCAGTGTGATTGCTCAGAACAAAAGAACTGTGCTTCCTATACACGTGGGCCATATCTAGTTCACTTCAGCTTAGGACACTCACCAGAACAGTAGCTTCTCTTCTGTCCAATATACTGTACTTGCTTGGAACAGACGCCAGTGCTATTTGCACTGTGTATGGCAATGGGAGCTCAGAAGTGACTTTCCTTACCAGAAAACAACTCTTGTGTACAGGACCAGAAACTGCATGTGATTCAACTCCGTTTATGAATGGGATACAAACACTAGCTTGCCTTTCAAAAACACACTCTGCTTTTGAGAAAAGAGCTCTCTTCTACTCTACTGTGTTTTCTATAGTGCAAGAAGAGTGAGCTTCCTCAGAACAAAAGAACTTTGCTTTCTACACATCGGGCCATATCTAGGTTAACACTGTTTAGGAAACTGACAAGAACAGTAGCTTCTCTTCAGTCCAATACACTGTACTTGCTGAAAACAGACGCGAATGCTATTTCTACTGTGTTTGGCAATGGGAGCGCAATAGTGACTATCCTTACCAGAAAAAAACTCTTGCGCATAGGATCAGAAACTGCATGTGATTAAACTCTGTTTATGAATGGCAAACAAACACTAGCTTGCCTTACAAGAAACACACTCTGCTTTTGATAAAAGAGCACTCTTCGACTCTACTCTATTTCTATAGGGCCAGAACAGTGAGCTTTTTCAGAACAAAAAAACTGTGCTTCCTACACACACGGGCCATATCTAGTTCAACTCTGCTTAGGAAACTGACAAGAACAGTAGCTTCTCTTCAGTCCAATACACTGTACTTGCTGGGAACAGACGCAAGTGCTCTTTGCACTTTGTATGGAAATGGGAGCGAAATAGTGACTTTCCTTATCAGAAAAAAAATCTAGCTCATAGGATGAGAAACTGCATGTGATTCAATTCCGTTTATGTATGGGAAACACTAGCTCGCCTTAGAGGAAACACACTCTGCTTTTGAGAAAAGAGCACTCTTTTACTCTACTGTGTATTCTACTAGGCCAGAACAGTGAGATTGCTCAGAACAAAAAAACTGTGCTTCCTACACACACGGGACTTGTCTAGTTCAACTCTGTTTAGGAAACTGACAAGAAAGGTAGCTTCTCTTCAGTCCAATACACTATATTTGCTGGGAACAGACGCGAGTGGTATTTGAACTGTGTATGGCTGTGGAAGCGTAATAGTGACTTTATTTACCAAAAAACAGCTCTTGCTCATAGGACCAGAAACTGAATGTGATTAACCTCCATTAATGAATTGGAAAGAAACATTAGCTGGCCTTACAAGAAACACACTCTCCTTTTGAGAAAAAAGTACTCTTCTGCTCTACTGTGTTTCCTATAAGGCCAGAACAGTGAGCTTGCTCAGTACAAAGAACTGTGCTTCCTAAAAACACGATCCATATCTAGTTCAACTCTGCTTAAGGAAACTGACAAGAACAATAGCTTCTCTTCAGTCCAATACAGTGTACTTGCTGGAAACAGACACGAGTGCTATTTGCACTGTGTATGGCAATGGGAGCCCAATAGTATCTTTCCTTACCAGAATACAACTCTTGATCATAGGACCAGAAACTGCATGTGATTCAACTCCGTCTATGAATGGGAAACAAACACTGCCTCGCCTTACAAGAAACACACTCTGCTTTTGAGAAAAGAGTACTCTTCTACTCTACTGTGTTTCCTATAGGGCTAGAGCAGTGTGATTGCTCAGAACAAAAGAACTGTGCTTCCTACAACCACGGGACATATCTAGTACAACTTTGCTTAGGAAAATGACAAGAAAGGTAGCTTCTCTTCAGTCTAATACACTGTACTTGCTGGGAACAGATGAGAGTGCTATTTGCACTGTGTATGGCTAAGGAGGCACAAAAGTGACTTTCCTTAGCAGAAAACAACTCTTGATAATGGGACCAGAAACTGCATGTGATTCAACACAGTTTATGAATGGGAAACAAACACTAGCTTGCCTTACAAGAAACACACTCTGCTTTTGAGAAAAGCGCACTCTTCTACTCTACTGTGTTTTCTACAGGGCCAGAACAGTGAGCTTGCTCAGAATAAAGAACTGTGCTTCCTACAAACACGGGCCATATCTAGTTCAATTCTGCTTAGGAAACTGACAAGAACAGTAGCTTTTCTTCAGTCTAATACACTGTACTTGCTGAAAAGTGATGCTAGTGCTATTTGCACTGTGTATTGCAGTGGGAGCACAATAGTGACTTTCCTTACCAGAAAACAACTCTTGCTCATAGGACCAGAAACTGCGTGTGATTCAACTCCGTTTATGAATGGGAAACTAACACTAGCTCGCCTAAAACGCAACACACTCTGCTTTTGAGAAAAGAGCAGTCTTCTACTCTAATGTGTTTTCTATAGGGCCAGAACAGTGAGCTTGCTTAGAACAAAAGAACTGTGCTAACAACACACACGGGCCATATCTAGTTCAACTCTGCTTAGGAAACTGACAAGTACAGTAGCTTCTCTTCAGTCCAATACACTGTTCTTGCTGGGAACAGACGCGCATGCTCTTTGCACTGTGTATGGCAATGGGAACACAGTAGTGACTTTCCTTGACAGAAAACAACTCTAGCTCCTAACCGGAAACTGAATGTGACTCAGCTCGATTTATGAATGGAAAACAAACACTAGCTTGCCTTACAAGAAACACACTCTGCTTTTGAGAAATGAGCACTTTTCTACTCTACTGGGTTTCCAATAAAACCAGATCAGTGAGATTGCTCAGAACAAAGAACTGTGCTTCCTACACACAAGGGCCATATCTAGTTTAACTCTGCTAGAGAAACTGACAAGAACAGTTGCTTCTCTTCAGTCCAATATACTGTACATGCTGGGAACAGACACGAGTGCTATTTGCACTGTGTATGGCAATGGGAACGCAAGTATGACTTTCCTTGGCAGAAAACAACTCTTGCTCATAGGACCAGAAACTGCATTGATTCAACTCCGTTTATGAATGGGAAACAAATACTAGCTCGCCTTAAAAGAAACACACTCTGCTTTTGAGAAAAGAGTACTCTTCTACTTTACTTTGTTTCCTATAGGGTCAGAAGAGTGAGCTTGCAAAGTAAAAAAGAACTGTGCTTCGTACACACACGGGCATCATCTAGTTCAACTCTGCTTAGGAAACTGACAAGAATAGTAGCCTCTCTTCAGTCCAAAACACAGTACTTGCTGGGAACAGATGCCAGTGCTGTTTCCACTGTGTATGTCAATGGGAGCTCAATAGTGACTTTCCTTAACAGAAAAATACTCTAGCACATAGGACCAGAAACTGCATGTGATTCAACTCCGTTTATGCATGGGAAAAAAACACTAGCTAGCCTTACAAGAAACACTCTCTGCTTTTGAGGAAAGAGCACTCTAATACTCTACTGTGTTTCCTATTGGGCCAGAGCAGTGTGATTGCTCAGAACAAAAGAACTGTGCTTCCTATACACATGGGCCATATCTAGTTCACTTCAGATTAGGACACTCACCAGAACAGTAGCTTCTCTTCAGTCCAATATACTGTACTTGCTTGGAACAGACGCCAGTGCTATTTGCACTGTGTATGGCAATGGGAGCGCAGTAGTGACTTTCCTTACCAGAAAACAACTCTTGCGTATAGGACCAGAAACTGCATGTGATTCAACTCCGTTTATGAATGGGATACAAACACTAGCTTGCCTTTCAAAAACACACTCTGCTTTTGAGAAAAGAGCTCTCTTCTACTCTACTGTGTTTTCTATAGTGCAAGAAGAGTGAGCTTCCTCAGAACAAAAGAACTTTGCTTTCTACACATCGGGCCATATCTAGGTTAACACTGTTTAGGAAACTGACAAGAACAGTAGCTTCTCTTCAGTCCAATACACTGTACTTGCTGAAAACAGACGCGAATGCTATTTCTACTGTGTTTGGCAATGGGAGCGCAATAGTGACTATCCTTACCAGAAAAAAACTCTTGCGCATAGGATCAGAAACTGCATGTGATTAAACTCTGTTTATGAATGGCAAACAAACACTAGCTTGCCTTACAAGAAAAACACTCTGCTTTTGATAAAAGAGCACTCTTCGACTCTACTCTATTTCTATAGGGCCAGAACAGTGAGCTTTTTCAGAACAAAAAAACTGTGCTTCCTACACACACGGGCCATATCTAGTTCAACTCTGCTTAGGAAACTGACAAGTACAGTAGCTTCTCTTCAGTCCAATACACTGTACTTGCTGGGAACAGACGCAAGTGCTCTTTGCACTTTGTATGGAAATGGGAGCGAAATAGTGACTTTCCTTATCAGAAAAAAATCTAGCTCATAGGATGAGAAACTGCATGTGATTCAATTCTGTTTATGTATGGGAAACACTAGCTCGCCTTAGAGGAAACACACTCTGCTTTTGAGAAAAGAGCACTCTTTTACTCTACTGTGTATTCTACTAGGCCAGAACAGTGAGATTGCTCAGAACAAAAAAACTGTGCTTCCTACACACACGGGACTTGTCTAGTTCAACTCTGTTTAGGAAACTGACAAGAAAGGTAGCTTCTCTTCAGTCCAATACACTATATTTGCTGGGAACAGACGCGAGTGGTATTTGAACTGTGTATGGCTGTGGAAGCGTAATAGTGACTTTATTTACCAAAAAACAGCTCTTGCTCATAGGACCAGAAACTGAATGTGATTAACCTCCATTAATGAATTGGAAAGAAACATTAGCTGGCCTTACAAGAAACACACTCTCCTTTTGAGAAAAAAGTACTCTTCTGCTCTACTGTGTTTCCTATAAGGCCAGAACAGTGAGCTTGCTCAGTACAAAGAACTGTGCTTCCTAAAAACACGATCCATATCTAGTTCAACTCTGCTTAAGGAAACTGACAAGAACAATAGCTTCTCTTCAGTCCAATACAGTGTACTTGCTGGAAACAGACACGAGTGCTATTTGCACTGTGTATGGCAATGGGAGCCCAATAGTATCTTTCCTTACCAGAATACAACTCTTGATCATAGGACCAGAAACTGCATGTGATTCAACTCCGTCTATGAATGGGAAACAAACACTGCCTCGCCTTACAAGAAACACACTCTGCTTTTGAGAAAAGAGTACTCTTCTACTCTACTGTGTTTCCTATAGGGCTAGAGCAGTGTGATTGCTCAGAACAAAAGAACTGTGCTTCCTACAACCACGGGACATATCTAGTACAACTTTGCTTAGGAAAATGACAAGAAAGGTAGCTTCTCTTCAGTCTAATACACTGTACTTGCTGGGAACAGATGAGAGTGCTATTTGCACTGTGTATGGCTAAGGAGGCACAAAAGTGACTTTCCTTAGCAGAAAACAACTCTTGATAATGGGACCAGAAACTGCATGTGATTCAACACAGTTTATGAATGGGAAACAAACACTAGCTTGCCTTACAAGAAACACACTCTGCTTTTGAGAAAAGCGCACTCTTCTACTCTACTGTGTTTTCTACAGGGCCAGAACAGTGAGCTTGCTCAGAATAAAGAACTGTGCTTCCTACAAACACGGGCCATATCTAGTTCAATTCTGCTTAGGAAACTGACAAGAACAGTAGCTTTTCTTCAGTCTAATACACTGTACTTGCTGAAAAGTGATGCTAGTGCTATTTGCACTGTGTATTGCAGTGGGAGCACAATAGTGACTTTCCTTACCAGAAAACAACTCTTGCTCATAGGACCAGAAACTGCGTGTGATTCAACTCCGTTTATGAATGGGAAACTAACACTAGCTCGCCTAAAACGCAACACACTCTGCTTTTGAGAAAAGAGCAGTCTTCTACTCTAATGTGTTTTCTATAGGGCCAGAACAGTGAGCTTGCTTAGAACAAAAGAACTGTGCTAACAACACACACGGGCCATATCTAGTTCAACTCTGCTTAGGAAACTGACAAGTACAGTAGCTTCTCTTCAGTCCAATACACTGTTCTTGCTGGGAACAGACGCGCATGCTCTTTGCACTGTGTATGGCAATGGGAACACAGTAGTGACTTTCCTTGACAGAAAACAACTCTAGCTCCTAACCGGAAACTGAATGTGACTCAGCTCGATTTATGAATGGAAAACAAACACTAGCTTGCCTTACAAGAAACACACTCTGCTTTTGAGAAATGAGCACTTTTCTACTCTACTGGGTTTCCAATAAAACCAGATCAGTGAGATTGCTCAGAACAAAGAACTGTGCTTCCTACACACAAGGGCCATATCTAGTTTAACTCTGCTAGAGAAACTGACAAGAACAGTTGCTTCTCTTCAGTCCAATATACTGTACATGCTGGGAACAGACACGAGTGCTATTTGCACTGTGTATGGCAATGGGAACGCAAGTATGACTTTCCTTGGCAGAAAACAACTCTTGCTCATAGGACCAGAAACTGCATTGATTCAACTCCGTTTATGAATGGGAAACAAATACTAGCTCGCCTTAAAAGAAACACACTCTGCTTTTGAGAAAAGAGTACTCTTCTACTTTACTTTGTTTCCTATAGGTTCAGAAGAGTGAGCTTGCAAAGTAAAAAAGAACTGTGCTTCGTACACACACGGGCATCATCTAGTTCAACTCTGCTTAGGAAACTGACAAGAATAGTAGCCTCTCTTCAGTCCAAAACACAGTACTTGCTGGGAACAGATGCCAGTGCTGTTTCCACTGTGTATGTCAATGGGAGCTCAATAGTGACTTTCCTTAACAGAAAAATACTCTAGCACATAGGACCAGAAACTGCATGTGATTCAACTCCGTTTATGCATGAGAAAAAAACACTAGCTAGCCTTACAAGAAACACTCTCTGCTTTTGAGGAAAGAGCACTCTAATACTCTACTGTGTTTCCTATTGGGCCAGAGCAGTGTGATTGCTCAGAACAAAAGAACTGTGCTTCCTATACACATGGGCCATATCTAGTTCACTTCAGATTAGGACACTCACCAGAACAGTAGCTTCTCTTCAGTCCAATATACTGTACTTGCTTGGAACAGACGCCAGTGCTATTTGCACTGTGTATGGCAATGGGAGCTCAGAAGTGACTTTCCTTACCAGAAAACAACTCTTGCATATAGGACCAGAAACTGCATGTGATTCAACTCCGTTTATGAATGGGATACAAACACTAGCTTGCCTTTCAAAAACACACTCTGCTTTTGAGAAAAGAGCTCTCTTCTACTCTACTGTGTTTTCTATAGTGCAAGAAGAGTGAGCTTCCTCAGAACAAAAGAACTTTGCTTTCTACACATCGGGCCATATCTAGGTTAACACTGTTTAGGAAACTGACAAGAACAGTAGCTTCTCTTCAGTCCAATACACTGTACTTGCTGAAAACAGACGCGAATGCTATTTCTACTGTGTTTGGCAATGGGAGCGCAATAGTGACTATCCTTACCAGAAAAAAACTCTTGCGCATAGGATCAGAAACTGCATGTGATTAAACTCTGTTTATGAATGGCAAACAAACACTAGCTTGCCTTACAAGAAAAACACTCTGCTTTTGATAAAAGAGCACTCTTCGACTCTACTCTATTTCTATAGGGCCAGAACAGTGAGCTTTTTCAGAACAAAAAAACTGTGCTTCCTACACACACGGGCCATATCTAGTTCAACTCTGCTTAGGAAACTGACAAGTACAGTAGCTTCTCTTCAGTCCAATACACTGTACTTGCTGGGAACAGACGCAAGTGCTCTTTGCACTTTGTATGGAAATGGGAGCGAAATAGTGACTTTCCTTATCAGAAAAAAATCTAGCTCATAGGATGAGAAACTGCATGTGATTCAATTCTGTTTATGTATGGGAAACACTAGCTCGCCTTAGAGGAAACACACTCTGCTTTTGAGAAAAGAGCACTCTTTTACTCTACTGTGTATTCTACTAGGCCAGAACAGTGAGATTGCTCAGAACAAAAAAACTGTGCTTCCTACACACACGGGACTTGTCTAGTTCAACTCTGTTTAGGAAACTGACAAGAAAGGTAGCTTCTCTTCAGTCCAATACACTATATTTGCTGGGAACAGACGCGAGTGGTATTTGAACTGTGTATGGCTGTGGAAGCGTAACAGTGACTTTATTTACCAAAAAACAGCTCTTGCTCATAGGACAAGAAACTGAATGTGATTAACCTCCATTAATGAATTGGAAAGAAACATTAGCTGGCCTTACAAGAAACACACTCTCCTATTGAGAAAAAAGTACTCTTCTGCTCTACTGTGTTTCCTATAAGGCCAGAACAGTGAGCTTGCTCAGTACAAAGAACTGTGCTATCTAAAACCACGATCCATATCTAGTTCAACTCTGCTTAAGGAAACTGACAAGAACAATAGCTTCTCTTCAGTCCAATACAGTGTACTTGCTGGAAACAGACACGAGTGCTATTTGCACTGTGTATGGCAATGGGAGCCCAATAGTATCTTTCCTTACCAGAATACAACTCTTGATCATAGGACCAGAAACTGCATGTGATTCAACTCCGTCTATGAATGGGAAACAAACACTGCCTCGCCTTACAAGAAACACACTCTGCTTTTGAGAAAAGAGTACTCTTCTACTCTACTGTGTTTCCTATAGGGCTAGAGCAGTGTGATTGCTCAGAACAAAAGAACTGTGCTTCCTACAACCACGGGACATATCTAGTACAACTTTGCTTAGGAAAATGACAAGAAAGGTAGCTTCTCTTCAGTCTAATACACTGTACTTGCTGGGAACAGATGAGAGTGCTATTTGCACTGTGTATGGCTAAGGAGGCACAAAAGTGACTTTCCTTAGCAGAAAACAACTCTTGATAATGGGACCAGAAACTGCATGTGATTCAACACAGTTTATGAATGGGAAACAAACACTAGCTTGCCTTACAAGAAACACACTCTGCTTTTGAGAAAAGCGCACTCTTCTACTCTACTGTGTTTTCTACAGGGCCAGAACAGTGAGCTTGCTCAGAATAAAGAACTGTGCTTCCTACAAACACGGGCCATATCTAGTTCAATTCTGCTTAGGAAACTGACAAGAACAGTAGCTTTTCTTCAGTCTAATACACTGTACTTGCTGAAAAGTGATGCTAGTGCTATTTGCACTGTGTATTGCAGTGGGAGCACAATAGTGACTTTCCTTACCAGAAAACAACTCTTGCTCATAGGACCAGAAACTGCGTGTGATTCAACTCCGTTTATGAATGGGAAACTAACACTAGCTCGCCTAAAACGCAACACACTCTGCTTTTGAGAAAAGAGCAGTCTTCTACTCTAATGTGTTTTCTATAGGGCCAGAACAGTGAGCTTGCTTAGAACAAAAGAACTGTGCTAACAACACACACGGGCCATATCTAGTTCAACTCTGCTTAGGAAACTGACAAGTACAGTAGCTTCTCTTCAGTCCAATACACTGTTCTTGCTGGGAACAGACGCGCATGCTCTTTGCACTGTGTATGGCAATGGGAACACAGTAGTGACTTTCCTTGACAGAAAACAACTCTAGCTCCTAACCGGAAACTGAATGTGACTCAGCTCGATTTATGAATGGAAAACAAACACTAGCTTGCCTTACAAGAAACACACTCTGCTTTTGAGAAATGAGCACTTTTCTACTCTACTGGGTTTCCAATAAAACCAGATCAGTGAGATTGCTCAGAACAAAGAACTGTGCTTCCTACACACAAGGGCCATATCTAGTTTAACTCTGCTAGAGAAACTGACAAGAACAGTTGCTTCTCTTCAGTCCAATATACTGTACATGCTGGGAACAGACACGAGTGCTATTTGCACTGTGTATGGCAATGGGAACGCAAGTATGACTTTCCTTGGCAGAAAACAACTCTTGCTCATAGGACCAGAAACTGCATTGATTCAACTCCGTTTATGAATGGGAAACAAATACTAGCTCGCCTTAAAAGAAACACACTCTGCTTTTGAGAAAAGAGTACTCTTCTACTTTACTTTGTTTCCTATAGGGTCAGAAGAGTGAGCTTGCAAAGTAAAAAAGAACTGTGCTTCGTACACACACGGGCATCATCTAGTTCAACTCTGCTTAGGAAACTGACAAGAATAGTAGCCTCTCTTCAGTCCAAAACACAGTACTTGCTGGGAACAGATGCCAGTGCTGTTTCCACTGTGTATGTCAATGGGAGCTCAATAGTGACTTTCCTTAACAGAAAAATACTCTAGCACATAGGACCAGAAACTGCATGTGATTCAACTCCGTTTATGCATGAGAAAAAAACACTAGCTAGCCTTACAAGAAACACTCTCTGCTTTTGAGGAAAGAGCACTCTAATACTCTACTGTGTTTCCTATTGGGCCAGAGCAGTGTGATTGCTCAGAACAAAAGAACTGTGCTTCCTATACACATGGGCCATATCTAGTTCACTTCAGATTAGGACACTCACCAGAACAGTAGCTTCTCTTCAGTCCAATATACTGTACTTGCTTGGAACAGACGCCAGTGCTATTTGCACTGTGTATGGCAATGGGAGCTCAGAAGTGACTTTCCTTACCAGAAAACAACTCTTGCATATAGGACCAGAAACTGCATGTGATTCAACTCCGTTTATGAATGGGATACAAACACTAGCTTGCCTTTCAAAAACACACTCTGCTTTTGAGAAAAGAGCTCTCTTCTACTCTACTGTGTTTTCTATAGTGCAAGAAGAGTGAGCTTCCTCAGAACAAAAGAACTTTGCTTTCTACACATCGGGCCATATCTAGGTTAACACTGTTTAGGAAACTGACAAGAACAGTAGCTTCTCTTCAGTCCAATACACTGTACTTGCTGAAAACAGACGCGAATGCTATTTCTACTGTGTTTGGCAATGGGAGCGCAATAGTGACTATCCTTACCAGAAAAAAACTCTTGCGCATAGGATCAGAAACTGCATGTGATTAAACTCTGTTTATGAATGGCAAACAAACACTAGCTTGCCTTACAAGAAAAACACTCTGCTTTTGATAAAAGAGCACTCTTCGACTCTACTCTATTTCTATAGGGCCAGAACAGTGAGCTTTTTCAGAACAAAAAAACTGTGCTTCCTACACACACGGGCCATATCTAGTTCAACTCTGCTTAGGAAACTGACAAGTACAGTAGCTTCTCTTCAGTCCAATACACTGTACTTGCTGGGAACAGACGCAAGTGCTCTTTGCACTTTGTATGGAAATGGGAGCGAAATAGTGACTTTCCTTATCAGAAAAAAATCTAGCTCATAGGATGAGAAACTGCATGTGATTCAATTCTGTTTATGTATGGGAAACACTAGCTCGCCTTAGAGGAAACACACTCTGCTTTTGAGAAAAGAGCACTCTTTTACTCTACTGTGTATTCTACTAGGCCAGAACAGTGAGATTGCTCAGAACAAAAAAACTGTGCTTCCTACACACACGGGACTTGTCTAGTTCAACTCTGTTTAGGAAACTGACAAGAAAGGTAGCTTCTCTTCAGTCCAATACACTATATTTGCTGGGAACAGACGCGAGTGGTATTTGAACTGTGTATGGCTGTGGAAGCGTAACAGTGACTTTATTTACCAAAAAACAGCTCTTGCTCATAGGACAAGAAACTGAATGTGATTAACCTCCATTAATGAATTGGAAAGAAACATTAGCTGGCCTTACAAGAAACACACTCTCCTATTGAGAAAAAAGTACTCTTCTGCTCTACTGTGTTTCCTATAAGGCCAGAACAGTGAGCTTGCTCAGTACAAAGAACTGTGCTATCTAAAACCACGATCCATATCTAGTTCAACTCTGCTTAAGGAAACTGACAAGAACAATAGCTTCTCTTCAGTCCAATACAGTGTACTTGCTGGAAACAGACACGAGTGCTATTTGCACTGTGTATGGCAATGGGAGCCCAATAGTATCTTTCCTTACCAGAATACAACTCTTGATCATAGGACCAGAAACTGCATGTGATTCAACTCCGTCTATGAATGGGAAACAAACACTGCCTCGCCTTACAAGAAACACACCCTGCTTTTGAGAAAAGAGTACTCTTCTACTCTACTGTGTTTCCTATAGGGCTAGAGCAGTGTGATTGCTCAGAACAAAAGAAATGTGCTTCCTACAACCACGGGACATATCTAGTACAACTTTGCTTAGGAAAATGACAAGAAAGGTAGCTTCTCTTCAGTCTAATACACTGTACTTGCTGGGAACAGATGAGAGTGCTATTTGCACTGTGTATGGCTAAGGAGGCACAAAAGTGACTTTCCTTAGCAGAAAACAACTCTTGATAATGGGACCAGAAACTGCATGTGATTCAACACAGTTTATGAATGGGAAACAAACACTAGCTTGCCTTACAAGAAACACACTCTGCTTTTGAGAAAAGAGCACTTTTCTACTCTACTGGGTTTCCAATAAAACCAGATCAGTGAGATTGCTCAGAACAAAGAACTGTGCTTCCTACACATAAGGGCCATATCTAGTTTAACTCTGCTAGAGAAACTGACAAGAACAGTTGCTTCTCTTCAGTCCAATATACTGTACATGCTGGGAACAGACACGAGTGCTATTTGCACTGTGTATGGCAATGGGAACGCAAGTATGACTTTCCTTGGCAGAAAACAACTCTTGCTCATAGGACCAGAAACTGCATTGATTCAACTCCATTTATGAATGGGAAACAAATACTAGCTCGCCTTAAAAGAAACACACTCTGCTTTTGAGAAAAGAGCACTCTTCTCCTCTTCTGTGTTGACGATAGGGCGAGAACAGTGAGCTTGCTCAGAACAAAAGAACTGTGCTTCCTACACCAATGGACCATATCTAGTTCAATGATGCTTAGGAAACTGACAAGAACAGTAGCTTCTCTTCTGTCCAATACACTGTACTTGCTGGGAACAGACGCGAGTGCTATTTGCACTGTGTGTGGCAATGGGAGCACAATAGTGACTTTCCTAGAAACTGCATGTGATTCAGCTCTGTTTATGAATGGGAAACAAACACTAGCTCGCCCTTCAAAAAACACACTCTGCTTTTGAGAAAAGAGTACTCTTCTACTTTACTTTGTTTCCTATAGGGTCAGAAGAGTGAGCTTGCAAAGTAAAAAAGAACTGTGCTTCGTACACACACGGGCATCATCTAGTTCAACTCTGCTTAGGAAACTGACAAGAATAGTAGCCTCTCTTCAGTCCAAAACACAGTACTTGCTGGGAACAGATGCCAGTGCTGTTTCCACTGTGTATGTCAATGGGAGCTCAATAGTGACTTTCCTTAACAGAAAAATACTCTAGCACATAGGACCAGAAACTGCATGTGATTCAACTCCGTTTATGCATGGGAAAAAAACACTAGCTAGCCTTACAAGAAACACTCTCTGCTTTTGAGGAAAGAGCACTCTAATACTCTACTGTGTTTCCTATTGGGCCAGAGCAGTGTGATTGCTCAGAACAAAAGAACTGTGCTTCCTATACACATGGGCCATATCTAGTTCACTTCAGATTAGGACACTCACCAGAACAGTAGCTTCTCTTCAGTCCAATATACTGTACTTGCTTGGAACAGACGCCAGTGCTATTTGCACTGTGTATGGCAATGGGAGCGCAGTAGTGACTTTCCTTACCAGAAAACAACTCTTGCGTATAGGACCAGAAACTGCATGTGATTCAACTCCGTTTATGAATGGGATACAAACACTAGCTTGCCTTTCAAAAACACACTCTGCTTTTGAGAAAAGAGCTCTCTTCTACTCTACTGTGTTTTCTATAGTGCAAGAAGAGTGAGCTTCCTCAGAACAAAAGAACTTTGCTTTCTACACATCGGGCCATATCTAGGTTAACACTGTTTAGGAAACTGACAAGAACAGTAGCTTCTCTTCAGTCCAATACACTGTACTTGCTGAAAACAGACGCGAATGCTATTTCTACTGTGTTTGGCAATGGGAGCGCAATAGTGACTATCCTTACCAGAAAAAAACTCTTGCGCATAGGATCAGAAACTGCATGTGATTAAACTCTGTTTATGAATGGCAAACAAACACTAGCTTGCCTTACAAGAAAAACACTCTGCTTTTGATAAAAGAGCACTCTTCGACTCTACTCTATTTCTATAGGGCCAGAACAGTGAGCTTTTTCAGAACAAAAAAACTGTGCTTCCTACACACACGGGCCATATCTAGTTCAACTCTGCTTAGGAAACTGACAAGTACAGTAGCTTCTCTTCAGTCCAATACACTGTACTTGCTGGGAACAGACGCAAGTGCTCTTTGCACTTTGTATGGAAATGGGAGCGAAATAGTGACTTTGCTTATCAGAAAAAAAATCTAGCTCATAGGATGAGAAACTGCATGTGATTCAATTCCGTTTATGTATGGGAAACACTAGCTCGCCTTAGAGGAAACACACTCTGCTTTTGAGAAAAGAGCACTCTTTTACTCTACTGTGTATTCTACTAGGCCAGAACAGTGAGATTGCTCAGAACAAAAAAACTGTGCTTCCTACACACACGGGACTTGTCTAGTTCAACTCTGTTTAGGAAACTGACAAGAAAGGTAGCTTCTCTTCAGTCCAATACACTATATTTGCTGGGAACAGACGCGAGTGGTATTTGAACTGTGTATGGCTGTGGAAGCGTAATAGTGACTTTATTTACCAAAAAACAACTCTTGCTCATAGGACCAGAAACTGAATGTGATTAACCTCCATTAATGAATTGGAAAGAAACATTAGCTGGCCTTACAAGAAACACACTCTCCTTTTGAGAAAAAAGTACTCTTCTGCTCTACTGTGTTTCCTATAAGGCCAGAACAGTGAGCTTGCTCAGTACAAAGAACTGTGCTTCCTAAAAACACGATCCATATCTAGTTCAACTCTGCTTAAGGAAACTGACAAGAACAATAGCTTCTCTTCAGTCCAATACAGTGTACTTGCTGGAAACAGACACGAGTGCTATTTGCACTGTGTATGGCAATGGGAGCCCAATAGTATCTTTCCTTACCAGAATACAACTCTTGATCATAGGACCAGAAACTGCATGTGATTCAACTCCGTCTATGAATGGGAAACAAACACTGCCTCGCCTTACAAGAAACACACCCTGCTTTTGAGAAAAGAGTACTCTTCTACTCTACTGTGTTTCCTATAGGGCTAGAGCAGTGTGATTGCTCAGAACAAAAGAACTGTGCTTCCTACAACCACGAGACATATCTAGTACAACTTTGCTTAGGAAAATGACAAGAAAGGTAGCTTCTCTTCAGTCTAATACACTGTACTTGCTGGGAACAGATGAGAGTGCTATTTGCACTGTGTATGGCTAAGGAGGCACAAAAGTGACTTTCCTTAGCAGAAAACAACTCTTGATAATGGGACCAGAAACTGCATGTGATTCAACACAGTTTATGAATGGGAAACAAACACTAGCTTGCCTTACAAGAAACACACTCTGCTTTTGAGAAAAGAACACTCTTCTACTCTACTGTGTTTTCTACAGGGCCAGAACAGTGAGCTTGCTCAGAATAAAGAACTGTGCTTCCTACAAACACGGGCCATATCTAGTTCAATTCTGCTTAGGAAACTGACAAGAACAGTAGCTTTTCTTCAGTCTAATACACTGTACTTGCTGAAAAGCGATGCTAGTGCTATTTGCACTGTGTATTGCAGTGGGAGCACAATAGTGACTTTCCTTACCAGAAAACAACTCTTGCTCATAGGACCAGAAACTGCGTGTGATTCAACTCCGTTTATGAATGGGAAACTAACACTAGCTCGCCTAAAACGCAACACACTCTGCTTTTGAGAAAAGAGCAGTCTTCTACTCTAATGTGTTTTCTATAGGGCCAGAACAGTGAGCTTGCTTAGAACAAAAGAACTGTGCTAACAACACACACGGGCCATATCTAGTTCAACTCTGCTTAGGAAACTGACAAGTACAGTAGCTTCTCTTCAGTCCAATACACTGTTCTTGCTATGAAACAGACGCGCGTGCTCTTTGCACTGTGTATGGCAATGGGAACACAGTAGTGACTTTCCTTGACAGAAAACAACTCTAGCTCCTAACCGGAAACTGAATGTGACTCAGCTCGATTTATGAATGGAAAACAAACACTAGCTTGCCTTACAAGAAACACACTCTGCTTTTGAGAAAAGAGCACTTTTCTACTCTACTGGGTTTCCAATAAAACCAGATCAGTGAGATTGCTCAGAACAAAGAACTGTGCTTCCTACACACAAGGGCCATATCTAGTTTAACTCTGCTAGAGAAACTGACAAGAACAGTTGCTTCTCTTCAGTCCAATATACTGTACATGCTGGGAACAGACACGAGTGCTATTTGCACTGTGTATGGCAATGGGAACGCAAGTATGACTTTCCTTGGCAGAAAACAACTCTTGCTCATAGGACCAGAAACTGCATTGATTCAACTCCATTTATGAATGGGAAACAAATACTAGCTCGCCTTAAAAGAAACACACTCTGCTTTTGAGAAAAGAGTACTCTTCTACTTTACTTTGTTTCCTATAGGGTCAGAAGAGTGAGCTTGCAAAGTAAAAAAGAACTGTGCTTCGTACACACACGGGCATCATCTAGTTCAACTCTGCTTAGGAAACTGACAAGAATAGTAGCCTCTCTTCAGTCCAAAACACAGTACTTGCTGGGAACAGATGCCAGTGCTGTTTCCACTGTGTATGTCAATGGGAGCTCAATAGTGACTTTCCTTAACAGAAAAATACTCTAGCACATAGGACCAGAAACTGCATGTGATTCAACTCCGTTTATGCATGGGAAAAAAACACTAGCTAGCCTTACAAGAAACACTCTCTGCTTTTGAGGAAAGAGCACTCTAATACTCTACTGTGTTTCCTATTGGGCCAGAGCAGTGTGATTGCTCAGAACAAAAGAACTGTGCTTCCTATACACGTGGGCCATATCTAGTTCACTTCAGCTTAGGACACTCACCAGAACAGTAGCTTCTCTTCTGTCCAATATACTGTACTTGCTTGGAACAGACGCCAGTGCTATTTGCACTGTGTATGGCAATGGGAGCTCAGAAGTGACTTTCCTTACCAGAAAACAACTCTTGTGTACAGGACCAGAAACTGCATGTGATTCAACTCCGTTTATGAATGGGATACAAACACTAGCTTGCCTTTCAAAAACACACTCTGCTTTTGAGAAAAGAGCTCTCTTCTACTCTACTGTGTTTTCTATAGTGCAAGAAGAGTGAGCTTCCTCAGAACAAAAGAACTTTGCTTTCTACACATCGGGCCATATCTAGGTTAACACTGTTTAGGAAACTGACAAGAACAGTAGCTTCTCTTCAGTCCAATACACTGTACTTGCTGAAAACAGACGCGAATGCTATTTCTACTGTGTTTGGCAATGGGAGCGCAATAGTGACTATCCTTACCAGAAAAAAACTCTTGCGCATAGGATCAGAAACTGCATGTGATTAAACTCTGTTTATGAATGGCAAACAAACACTAGCTTGCCTTACAAGAAACACACTCTGCTTTTGATAAAAGAGCACTCTTCGACTCTACTCTATTTCTATAGGGCCAGAACAGTGAGCTTTTTCAGAACAAAAAAACTGTGCTTCCTACACACACGGGCCATATCTAGTTCAACTCTGCTTAGGAAACTGACAAGTACAGTAGCTTCTCTTCAGTCCAATACACTGTACTTGCTGGGAACAGACGCAAGTGCTCTTTGCACTTTGTATGGAAATGGGAGCGAAATAGTGACTTTCCTTATCAGAAAAAAAATCTAGCTCATAGGATGAGAAACTGCATGTGATTCAATTCCGTTTATGTATGGGAAACACTAGCTCGCCTTAGAGGAAACACACTCTGCTTTTGAGAAAAGAGCACTCTTTTACTCTACTGTGTATTCTACTAGGCCAGAACAGTGAGATTGCTCAGAACAAAAAAACTGTGCTTCCTACACACACGGGACTTGTCTAGTTCAACTCTGTTTAGGAAACTGACAAGAAAGGTAGCTTCTCTTCAGTCCAATACACTATATTTGCTGGGAACAGACGCGAGTGGTATTTGAACTGTGTATGGCTGTGGAAGCGTAATAGTGACTTTATTTACCAAAAAACAACTCTTGCTCATAGGACCAGAAACTGAATGTGATTAACCTCCATTAATGAATTGGAAAGAAACATTAGCTGGCCTTACAAGAAACACACTCTCCTTTTGAGAAAAAAGTACTCTTCTGCTCTACTGTGTTTCCTATAAGGCCAGAACAGTGAGCTTGCTCAGTACAAAGAACTGTGCTTCCTAAAAACACGATCCATATCTAGTTCAACTCTGCTTAAGGAAACTGACAAGAACAATAGCTTCTCTTCAGTCCAATACAGTGTACTTGCTGGAAACAGACACGAGTGCTATTTGCACTGTGTATGGCAATGGGAGCCCAATAGTATCTTTCCTTACCAGAATACAACTCTTGATCATAGGACCAGAAACTGCATGTGATTCAACTCCGTCTATGAATGGGAAACAAACACTGCCTCGCCTTACAAGAAACACACTCTGCTTTTGAGTAAAGAGTACTCTTCTACTCTACTGTGTTTCCTATAGGGCTAGAGCAGTGTGATTGCTCAGAACAAAAGAACTGTGCTTCCTACAACCACGAGACATATCTAGTACAACTTTGCTTAGGAAAATGACAAGAAAGGTAGCTTCTCTTCAGTCTAATACACTGTACTTGCTGGGAACAGATGAGAGTGCTATTTGCACTGTGTATGGCTAAGGAGGCACAAAAGTGACTTTCCTTAGCAGAAAACAACTCTTGATAATGGGACCAGAAACTGCATGTGATTCAACACAGTTTATGAATGGGAAACAAACACTAGCTTGCCTTACAAGAAACACACTCTGCTTTTGAGAAAAGCGCACTCTTCTACTCTACTGTGTTTTCTACAGGGCCAGAACAGTGAGCTTGCTCAGAATAAAGAACTGTGCTTCCTACAAACACGGGCCATATCTAGTTCAATTCTGCTTAGGAAACTGACAAGAACAGTAGCTTTTCTTCAGTCTAATACACTGTACTTGCTGAAAAGTGATGCTAGTGCTATTTGCACTGTGTATTGCAGTGGGAGCACAATAGTGACTTTCCTTACCAGAAAACAACTCTTGCTCATAGGACCAGAAACTGCGTGTGATTCAACTCCGTTTATGAATGGGAAACTAACACTAGCTCGCCTAAAACGCAACACACTCTGCTTTTGAGAAAAGAGCAGTCTTCTACTCTAATGTGTTTTCTATAGGGCCAGAACAGTGAGCTTGCTTAGAACAAAAGAACTGTGCTAACAACACACACGGGCCATATCTAGTTCAACTCTGCTTAGGAAACTGACAAGTACAGTAGCTTCTCTTCAGTCCAATACACTGTTCTTGCTGGGAACAGACGCGCATGCTCTTTGCACTGTGTATGGCAATGGGAACACAGTAGTGACTTTCCTTGACAGAAAACAACTCTAGCTCCTAACCGGAAACTGAATGTGACTCAGCTTGATTTATGAATGGAAAACAAACACTAGCTTGCCTTACAAGAAACACACTCTGCTTTTGAGAAATGAGCACTTTTCTACTCTACTGGGTTTCCAATAAAACCAGATCAGTGAGATTGCTCAGAACAAAGAACTGTGCTTCCTACACACAAGGGCCATATCTAGTTTAACTCTGCTAGAGAAACTGACAAGAACAGTTGCTTCTCTTCAGTCCAATATACTGTACATGCTGGGAACAGACACAAGTGCTATTTGCACTGTGTATGGCAATGGGAACGCAAGTATGACTTTCCTTGGCAGAAAACAACTCTTGCTCATAGGACCAGAAACTGCATTGATTCAACTCCGTTTATGAATGGGAAACAAATACTAGCTCGCCTTAAAAGAAACACACTCTGCTTTTGAGAAAAGAGTACTCTTCTACTTTACTTTGTTTCCTATAGGGTCAGAAGAGTGAGCTTGCAAAGTAAAAAAGAACTGTGCTTCGTACACACACGGGCATCATCTAGTTCAACTCTGCTTAGGAAACTGACAAGAATAGTAGCCTCTCTTCAGTCCAAAACACAGTACTTGCTGGGAACAGATGCCAGTGCTGTTTCCACTGTGTATGTCAATGGGAGCTCAATAGTGACTTTCCTTAACAGAAAAATACTCTAGCACATAGGACCAGAAACTGCATGTGATTCAACTCCGTTTATGCATGAGAAAAAAACACTAGCTAGCCTTACAAGAAACACTCTCTGCTTTTGAGGAAAGAGCACTCTAATACTCTACTGTGTTTCCTATTGGGCCAGAGCAGTGTGATTGCTCAGAACAAAAGAACTGTGCTTCCTATACACATGGGCCATATCTAGTTCACTTCAGATTAGGACACTCACCAGAACAGTAGCTTCTCTTCAGTCCAATATACTGTACTTGCTTGGAACAGACGCCAGTGCTATTTGCACTGTGTATGGCAATGGGAGCTCAGAAGTGACTTTCCTTACCAGAAAACAACTCTTGCGTATAGGACCAGAAACTGCATGTGATTCAACTCCGTTTATGAATGGGATACAAACACTAGCTTGCCTTTCAAAAACACACTCTGCTTTTGAGAAAAGAGCTCTCTTCTACTCTACTGTGTTTTCTATAGTGCAAGAAGAGTGAGCTTCCTCAGAACAAAAGAACTTTGCTTTCTACACATCGGGCCATATCTAGGTTAACACTGTTTAGGAAACTGACAAGAACAGTAGCTTCTCTTCAGTCCAATACACTGTACTTGCTGAAAACAGACGCGAATGCTATTTCTACTGTGTTTGGCAATGGGAGCGCAATAGTGACTATCCTTACCAGAAAAAAACTCTTGCGCATAGGATCAGAAACTGCATGTGATTAAACTCTGTTTATGAATGGCAAACAAACACTAGCTTGCCTTACAAGAAAAACACTCTGCTTTTGATAAAAGAGCACTCTTCGACTCTACTCTATTTCTATAGGGCCAGAACAGTGAGCTTTTTCAGAACAAAAAAACTGTGCTTCCTACACACACGGGCCATATCTAGTTCAACTCTGCTTAGGAAACTGACAAGTACAGTAGCTTCTCTTCAGTCCAATACACTGTACTTGCTGGGAACAGACGCAAGTGCTCTTTGCACTTTGTATGGAAATGGGAGCGAAATAGTGACTTTCCTTATCAGAAAAAAATCTAGCTCATAGGATGAGAAACTGCATGTGATTCAATTCCGTTTATGTATGGGAAACACTAGCTCGCCTTAGAGGAAACACACTCTGCTTTTGAGAAAAGAGCACTCTTTTACTCTACTGTGTATTCTACTAGGCCAGAACAGTGAGATTGCTCAGAACAAAAAAACTGTGCTTCCTACACACACGGGACTTGTCTAGTTCAACTCTGTTTAGGAAACTGACAAGAAAGGTAGCTTCTCTTCAGTCCAATACACTATATTTGCTGGGAACAGACGCGAGTGGTATTTGAACTGTGTATGGCTGTGGAAGCGTAACAGTGACTTTATTTACCAAAAAACAGCTCTTGCTCATAGGACCAGAAACTGAATGTGATTAACCTCCATTAATGAATTGGAAAGAAACATTAGCTGGCCTTACAAGAAACACACTCTCCTATTGAGAAAAAAGTACTCTTCTGCTCTACTGTGTTTCCTATAAGGCCAGAACAGTGAGCTTGCTCAGTACAAAGAACTGTGCTATCTAAAACCACGATCCATATCTAGTTCAACTCTGCTTAAGGAAACTGACAAGAACAATAGCTTCTCTTCAGTCCAATACAGTGTACTTGCTGGAAACAGACACGAGTGCTATTTGCACTGTGTATGGCAATGGGAGCCCAATAGTATCTTTCCTTACCAGAATACAACTCTTGATCATAGGACCAGAAACTGCATGTGATTCAACTCCGTCTATGAATGGGAAACAAACACTGCCTCGCCTTACAAGAAACACACCCTGCTTTTGAGAAAAGAGTACTCTTCTACTCTACTGTGTTTCCTATAGGGCTAGAGCAGTGTGATTGCTCAGAACAAAAGAAATGTGCTTCCTACAACCACGGGACATATCTAGTACAACTTTGCTTAGGAAAATGACAAGAAAGGTAGCTTCTCTTCAGTCTAATACACTGTACTTGCTGGGAACAGATGAGAGTGCTATTTGCACTGTGTATGGCTAAGGAGGCACAAAAGTGACTTTCCTTAGCAGAAAACAACTCTTGATAATGGGACCAGAAACTGCATGTGATTCAACACAGTTTATGAATGGGAAACAAACACTAGCTTGCCTTACAAGAAACACACTCTGCTTTTGAGAAAAGAGCACTTTTCTACTCTACTGGGTTTCCAATAAAACCAGATCAGTGAGATTGCTCAGAACAAAGAACTGTGCTTCCTACACATAAGGGCCATATCTAGTTTAACTCTGCTAGAGAAACTGACAAGAACAGTTGCTTCTCTTCAGTCCAATATACTGTACATGCTGGGAACAGACACGAGTGCTATTTGCACTGTGTATGGCAATGGGAACGCAAGTATGACTTTCCTTGGCAGAAAACAACTCTTGCTCATAGGACCAGAAACTGCATTGATTCAACTCCATTTATGAATGGGAAACAAATACTAGCTCGCCTTAAAAGAAACACACTCTGCTTTTGAGAAAAGAGCACTCTTCTCCTCTTCTGTGTTGACGATAGGGCGAGAACAGTGAGCTTGCTCAGAACAAAAGAACTGTGCTTCCTACACCAATGGACCATATCTAGTTCAATGATGCTTAGGAAACTGACAAGAACAGTAGCTTCTCTTCTGTCCAATACACTGTACTTGCTGGGAACAGACGCGAGTGCTATTTGCACTGTGTGTGGCAATGGGAGCACAATAGTGACTTTCCTAGAAACTGCATGTGATTCAGCTCTGTTTATGAATGGGAAACAAACACTAGCTCGCCCTTCAAAAAACACACTCTGCTTTTGAGAAAAGAGTACTCTTCTACTTTACTTTGTTTCCTATAGGGTCAGAAGAGTGAGCTTGCAAAGTAAAAAAGAACTGTGCTTCGTACACACACGGGCATCATCTAGTTCAACTCTGCTTAGGAAACTGACAAGAATAGTAGCCTCTCTTCAGTCCAAAACACAGTACTTGCTGGGAACAGATGCCAGTGCTGTTTCCACTGTGTATGTCAATGGGAGCTCAATAGTGACTTTCCTTAACAGAAAAATACTCTAGCACATAGGACCAGAAACTGCATGTGATTCAACTCCGTTTATGCATGGGAAAAAAACACTAGCTAGCCTTACAAGAAACACTCTCTGCTTTTGAGGAAAGAGCACTCTAATACTCTACTGTGTTTCCTATTGGGCCAGAGCAGTGTGATTGCTCAGAACAAAAGAACTGTGCTTCCTATACACGTGGGCCATATCTAGTTCACTTCAGATTAGGACACTCACCAGAACAGTAGCTTCTCTTCAGTCCAATATACTGTACTTGCTTGGAACAGACGCCAGTGCTATTTGCACTGTGTATGGCAATGGGAGCGCAGTAGTGACTTTCCTTACCAGAAAACAACTCTTGCGTATAGGACCAGAAACTGCATGTGATTCAACACCGTTTATGAATGGGATACAAACACTAGCTTGCCTTTCAAAAACACACTCTGCTTTTGAGAAAAGAGCTCTCTTCTACTCTACTGTGTTTTCTATAGTGCAAGAAGAGTGAGCTTCCTCAGAACAAAAGAACTTTGCTTTCTACACATCGGGCCATATCTAGGTTAACACTGTTTAGGAAACTGACAAGAACAGTAGCTTCTCTTCAGTCCAATACACTGTACTTGCTGAAAACAGACGCGAATGCTATTTCTACTGTGTTTGGCAATGGGAGCGCAATAGTGACTATCCTTACCAGAAAAAAACTCTTGCGCATAGGATCAGAAACTGCATGTGATTAAACTCTGTTTATGAATGGCAAACAAACACTAGCTTGCCTTACAAGAAAAACACTCTGCTTTTGATAAAAGAGCACTCTTCGACTCTACTCTATTTCTATAGGGCCAGAACAGTGAGCTTTTTCAGAACAAAAAAACTGTGCTTCCTACACACACGGGCCATATCTAGTTCAACTCTGCTTAGGAAACTGACAAGTACAGTAGCTTCTCTTCAGTCCAATACACTGTACTTGCTGGGAACAGACGCAAGTGCTCTTTGCACTTTGTATGGAAATGGGAGCGAAATAGTGACTTTCCTTATCAGAAAAAAAATCTAGCTCATAGGATGAGAAACTGCATGTGATTCAATTCCGTTTATGTATGGGAAACACTAGCTCGCCTTAGAGGAAACACACTCTGCTTTTGAGAAAAGAGCACTCTTTTACTCTACTGTGTATTCTACTAGGCCAGAACAGTGAGATTGCTCAGAACAAAAAAACTGTGCTTCCTACACACACGGGACTTGTCTAGTTCAACTCTGTTTAGGAAACTGACAAGAAAGGTAGCTTCTCTTCAGTCCAATACACTATATTTGCTGGGAACAGACGCGAGTGGTATTTGAACTGTGTATGGCTGTGGAAGCGTAATAGTGACTTTATTTACCAAAAAACAGCTCTTGCTCATAGGACCAGAAACTGAATGTGATTAACCTCCATTAATGAATTGGAAAGAAACATTAGCTGGCCTTACAAGAAACACACTCTCCTTTTGAGAAAAAAGTACTCTTCTGCTCTACTGTGTTTCCTATAAGGCCAGAACAGTGAGCTTGCTCAGTACAAAGAACTGTGCTTCCTAAAAACACGATCCATATCTAGTTCAACTCTGCTTAAGGAAACTGACAAGAACAATAGCTTCTCTTCAGTCCAATACAGTGTACTTGCTGGAAACAGACACGAGTGCTATTTGCACTGTGTATGGCAATGGGAGCCCAATAGTATCTTTCCTTACCAGAATACAACTCTTGATCATAGGACCAGAAACTGCATGTGATTCAACTCCGTCTATGAATGGGAAACAAACACTGCCTCGCCTTACAAGAAACACACCCTGCTTTTGAGAAAAGAGTACTCTTCTACTCTACTGTGTTTCCTATAGGGCTAGAGCAGTGTGATTGCTCAGAACAAAAGAACTGTGCTTCCTACAACCACGAGACATATCTAGTACAACTTTGCTTAGGAAAATGACAAGAAAGGTAGCTTCTCTTCAGTCTAATACACTGTACTTGCTGGGAACAGATGAGAGTGCTATTTGCACTGTGTATGGCTAAGGAGGCACAAAAGTGACTTTCCTTAGCAGAAAACAACTCTTGATAATGGGACCAGAAACTGCATGTGATTCAACACAGTTTATGAATGGGAAACAAACACTAGCTTGCCTTACAAGAAACACACTCTGCTTTTGAGAAAAGAACACTCTTCTACTCTACTGTGTTTTCTACAGGGCCAGAACAGTGAGCTTGCTCAGAATAAAGAACTGTGCTTCCTACAAACACGGGCCATATCTAGTTCAATTCTGCTTAGGAAACTGACAAGAACAGTAGCTTTTCTTCAGTCTAATACACTGTACTTGCTGAAAAGCGATGCTAGTGCTATTTGCACTGTGTATTGCAGTGGGAGCACAATAGTGACTTTCCTTACCAGAAAACAACTCTTGCTCATAGGACCAGAAACTGCGTGTGATTCAACTCCGTTTATGAATGGGAAACTAACACTAGCTCGCCTAAAACGCAACACACTCTGCTTTTGAGAAAAGAGCAGTCTTCTACTCTAATGTGTTTTCTATAGGGCCAGAACAGTGAGCTTGCTTAGAACAAAAGAACTGTGCTAACAACACACACGGGCCATATCTAGTTCAACTCTGCTTAGGAAACTGACAAGTACAGTAGCTTCTCTTCAGTCCAATACACTGTTCTTGCTATGAAACAGACGCGCGTGCTCTTTGCACTGTGTATGGCAATGGGAACACAGTAGTGACTTTCCTTGACAGAAAACAACTCTAGCTCCTAACCGGAAACTGAATGTGACTCAGCTCGATTTATGAATGGAAAACAAACACTAGCTTGCCTTACAAGAAACACACTCTGCTTTTGAGAAAAGAGCACTTTTCTACTCTACTGGGTTTCCAATAAAACCAGATCAGTGAGATTGCTCAGAACAAAGAACTGTGCTTCCTACACACAAGGGCCATATCTAGTTTAACTCTGCTAGAGAAACTGACAAGAACAGTTGCTTCTCTTCAGTCCAATATACTGTACATGCTGGGAACAGACACGAGTGCTATTTGCACTGTGTATGGCAATGGGAACGCAAGTATGACTTTCCTTGGCAGAAAACAACTCTTGCTCATAGGACCAGAAACTGCATTGATTCAACTCCATTTATGAATGGGAAACAAATACTAGCTCGCCTTAAAAGAAACACACTCTGCTTTTGAGAAAAGAGCACTCTTCTCCTCTTCTGTGTTGACGATAGGGCGAGAACAGTGAGCTTGCTCAGAACAAAAGAACTGTGCTTCCTACACCAATGGACCATATCTAGTTCAATGATGCTTAGGAAACTGACAAGAACAGTAGCTTCTCTTCTGTCCAATACACTGTACTTGCTGGGAACAGACGCGAGTGCTATTTGCACTGTGTGTGGCAATGGGAGCACAATAGTGACTTTCCTAGAAACTGCATGTGATTCAGCTCTGTTTATGAATGGGAAACAAACACTAGCTCGCCCTTCAAAAAACACACTCTGCTTTTGAGAAAAGAGTACTCTTCTACTTTACTTTGTTTCCTATAGGGTCAGAAGAGTGAGCTTGCAAAGTAAAAAAGAACTGTGCTTCGTACACACACGGGCATCATCTAGTTCAACTCTGCTTAGGAAACTGACAAGAATAGTAGCCTCTCTTCAGTCCAAAACACAGTACTTGCTGGGAACAGATGCCAGTGCTGTTTCCACTGTGTATGTCAATGGGAGCTCAATAGTGACTTTCCTTAACAGAAAAATACTCTAGCACATAGGACCAGAAACTGCATGTGATTCAACTCCGTTTATGCATGGGAAAAAAACACTAGCTAGCCTTACAAGAAACACTCTCTGCTTTTGAGGAAAGAGCACTCTAATACTCTACTGTGTTTCCTATTGGGCCAGAGCAGTGTGATTGCTCAGAACAAAAGAACTGTGCTTCCTATACACGTGGGCCATATCTAGTTCACTTCAGATTAGGACACTCACCAGAACAGTAGCTTCTCTTCAGTCCAATATACTGTACTTGCTTGGAACAGACGCCAGTGCTATTTGCACTGTGTATGGCAATGGGAGCGCAGTAGTGACTTTCCTTACCAGAAAACAACTCTTGCGTATAGGACCAGAAACTGCATGTGATTCAACACCGTTTATGAATGGGATACAAACACTAGCTTGCCTTTCAAAAACACACTCTGCTTTTGAGAAAAGAGCTCTCTTCTACTCTACTGTGTTTTCTATAGTGCAAGAAGAGTGAGCTTCCTCAGAACAAAAGAACTTTGCTTTCTACACATCGGGCCATATCTAGGTTAACACTGTTTAGGAAACTGACAAGAACAGTAGCTTCTCTTCAGTCCAATACACTGTACTTGCTGAAAACAGACGCGAATGCTATTTCTACTGTGTTTGGCAATGGGAGCGCAATAGTGACTATCCTTACCAGAAAAAAACTCTTGCGCATAGGATCAGAAACTGCATGTGATTAAACTCTGTTTATGAATGGCAAACAAACACTAGCTTGCCTTACAAGAAAAACACTCTGCTTTTGATAAAAGAGCACTCTTCGACTCTACTCTATTTCTATAGGGCCAGAACAGTGAGCTTTTTCAGAACAAAAAAACTGTGCTTCCTACACACACGGGCCATATCTAGTTCAACTCTGCTTAGGAAACTGACAAGTACAGTAGCTTCTCTTCAGTCCAATACACTGTACTTGCTGGGAACAGACGCAAGTGCTCTTTGCACTTTGTATGGAAATGGGAGCGAAATAGTGACTTTCCTTATCAGAAAAAAAATCTAGCTCATAGGATGAGAAACTGCATGTGATTCAATTCCGTTTATGTATGGGAAACACTAGCTCGCCTTAGAGGAAACACACTCTGCTTTTGAGAAAAGAGCACTCTTTTACTCTACTGTGTATTCTACTAGGCCAGAACAGTGAGATTGCTCAGAACAAAAAAACTGTGCTTCCTACACACACGGGACTTGTCTAGTTCAACTCTGTTTAGGAAACTGACAAGAAAGGTAGCTTCTCTTCAGTCCAATACACTATATTTGCTGGGAACAGACGCGAGTGGTATTTGAACTGTGTATGGCTGTGGAAGCGTAATAGTGACTTTATTTACCAAAAAACAGCTCTTGCTCATAGGACCAGAAACTGAATGTGATTAACCTCCATTAATGAATTGGAAAGAAACATTAGCTGGCCTTACAAGAAACACACTCTCCTTTTGAGAAAAAAGTACTCTTCTGCTCTACTGTGTTTCCTATAAGGCCAGAACAGTGAGCTTGCTCAGTACAAAGAACTGTGCTTCCTAAAAACACGATCCATATCTAGTTCAACTCTGCTTAAGGAAACTGACAAGAACAATAGCTTCTCTTCAGTCCAATACAGTGTACTTGCTGGAAACAGACACGAGTGCTATTTGCACTGTGTATGGCAATGGGAGCCCAATAGTATCTTTCCTTACCAGAATACAACTCTTGATCATAGGACCAGAAACTGCATGTGATTCAACTCCGTCTATGAATGGGAAACAAACACTGCCTCGCCTTACAAGAAACACACCCTGCTTTTGAGAAAAGAGTACTCTTCTACTCTACTGTGTTTCCTATAGGGCTAGAGCAGTGTGATTGCTCAGAACAAAAGAACTGTGCTTCCTACAACCACGAGACATATCTAGTACAACTTTGCTTAGGAAAATGACAAGAAAGGTAGCTTCTCTTCAGTCTAATACACTGTACTTGCTGGGAACAGATGAGAGTGCTATTTGCACTGTGTATGGCTAAGGAGGCACAAAAGTGACTTTCCTTAGCAGAAAACAACTCTTGATAATGGGACCAGAAACTGCATGTGATTCAACACAGTTTATGAATGGGAAACAAACACTAGCTTGCCTTACAAGAAACACACTCTGCTTTTGAGAAAAGAACACTCTTCTACTCTACTGTGTTTTCTACAGGGCCAGAACAGTGAGCTTGCTCAGAATAAAGAACTGTGCTTCCTACAAACACGGGCCATATCTAGTTCAATTCTGCTTAGGAAACTGACAAGAACAGTAGCTTTTCTTCAGTCTAATACACTGTACTTGCTGAAAAGCGATGCTAGTGCTATTTGCACTGTGTATTGCAGTGGGAGCACAATAGTGACTTTCCTTACCAGAAAACAACTCTTGCTCATAGGACCAGAAACTGCGTGTGATTCAACTCCGTTTATGAATGGGAAACTAACACTAGCTCGCCTAAAACGCAACACACTCTGCTTTTGAGAAAAGAGCAGTCTTCTACTCTAATGTGTTTTCTATAGGGCCAGAACAGTGAGCTTGCTTAGAACAAAAGAACTGTGCTAACAACACACACGGGCCATATCTAGTTCAACTCTGCTTAGGAAACTGACAAGTACAGTAGCTTCTCTTCAGTCCAATACACTGTTCTTGCTGGGAACAGACGCGCGTGCTCTTTGCACTGTGTATGGCAATGGGAACACAGTAGTGACTTTCCTTGACAGAAAACAACTCTAGCTCCTAACCGGAAACTGAATGTGACTCAGCTCGATTTATGAATGGAAAACAAACACTAGCTTGCCTTACAAGAAACACACTCTGCTTTTGAGAAAAGAGCACTTTTCTACTCTACTGGGTTTCCAATAAAACCAGATCAGTGAGATTGCTCAGAACAAAGAACTGTGCTTCCTACACACAAGGGCCATATCTAGTTTAACTCTGCTAGAGAAACTGACAAGAACAGTTGCTTCTCTTCAGTCCAATATACTGTACATGCTGGGAACAGACACGAGTGCTATTTGCACTGTGTATGGCAATGGGAACGCAAGTATGACTTTCCTTGGCAGAAAACAACTCTTGCTCATAGGACCAGAAACTGCATTGATTCAACTCCATTTATGAATGGGAAACAAATACTAGCTCGCCTTAAAAGAAACACACTCTGCTTTTGAGAAAAGAGCACTCTTCTCCTCTTCTGTGTTGACGATAGGGCGAGAACAGTGAGCTTGCTCAGAACAAAAGAACTGTGCTTCCTACACCAATGGACCATATCTAGTTCAATGATGCTTAGGAAACTGACAAGAACAGTAGCTTCTCTTCTGTCCAATACACTGTACTTGCTGGGAACAGACGCGAGTGCTATTTGCACTGTGTGTGGCAATGGGAGCACAATAGTGACTTTCCTAGAAACTGCATGTGATTCAGCTCTGTTTATGAATGGGAAACAAACACTAGCTCGCCCTTCAAAAAACACACTCTGCTTTTGAGAAAAGAGTACTCTTCTACTTTACTTTGTTTCCTATAGGGTCAGAAGAGTGAGCTTGCAAAGTAAAAAAGAACTGTGCTTCGTACACACACGGGCATCATCTAGTTCAACTCTGCTTAGGAAACTGACAAGAATAGTAGCCTCTCTTCAGTCCAAAACACAGTACTTGCTGGGAACAGATGCCAGTGCTGTTTCCACTGTGTATGTCAATGGGAGCTCAATAGTGACTTTCCTTAACAGAAAAATACTCTAGCACATAGGACCAGAAACTGCATGTGATTCAACTCCGTTTATGCATGGGAAAAAAACACTAGCTAGCCTTACAAGAAACACTCTCTGCTTTTGAGGAAAGAGCACTCTAATACTCTACTGTGTTTCCTATTGGGCCAGAGCAGTGTGATTGCTCAGAACAAAAGAACTGTGCTTCCTATACACGTGGGCCATATCTAGTTCACTTCAGATTAGGACACTCACCAGAACAGTAGCTTCTCTTCAGTCCAATATACTGTACTTGCTTGGAACAGACGCCAGTGCTATTTGCACTGTGTATGGCAATGGGAGCGCAGTAGTGACTTTCCTTACCAGAAAACAACTCTTGCGTATAGGACCAGAAACTGCATGTGATTCAACACCGTTTATGAATGGGATACAAACACTAGCTTGCCTTTCAAAAACACACTCTGCTTTTGAGAAAAGAGCTCTCTTCTACTCTACTGTGTTTTCTATAGTGCAAGAAGAGTGAGCTTCCTCAGAACAAAAGAACTTTGCTTTCTACACATCGGGCCATATCTAGGTTAACACTGTTTAGGAAACTGACAAGAACAGTAGCTTCTCTTCAGTCCAATACACTGTACTTGCTGAAAACAGACGCGAATGCTATTTCTACTGTGTTTGGCAATGGGAGCGCAATAGTGACTATCCTTACCAGAAAAAAACTCTTGCGCATAGGATCAGAAACTGCATGTGATTAAACTCTGTTTATGAATGGCAAACAAACACTAGCTTGCCTTACAAGAAAAACACTCTGCTTTTGATAAAAGAGCACTCTTCGACTCTACTCTATTTCTATAGGGCCAGAACAGTGAGCTTTTTCAGAACAAAAAAACTGTGCTTCCTACACACACGGGCCATATCTAGTTCAACTCTGCTTAGGAAACTGACAAGTACAGTAGCTTCTCTTCAGTCCAATACACTGTACTTGCTGGGAACAGACGCAAGTGCTCTTTGCACTTTGTATGGAAATGGGAGCGAAATAGTGACTTTCCTTATCAGAAAAAAATCTAGCTCATAGGATGAGAAACTGCATGTGATTCAATTCCGTTTATGTATGGGAAACACTAGCTCGCCTTAGAGGAAACACACTCTGCTTTTGAGAAAAGAGCACTCTTTTACTCTACTGTGTATTCTACTAGGCCAGAACAGTGAGATTGCTCAGAACAAAAAAACTGTGCTTCCTACACACACGGGACTTGTCTAGTTCAACTCTGTTTAGGAAACTGACAAGAAAGGTAGCTTCTCTTCAGTCCAATACACTATATTTGCTGGGAACAGACGCGAGTGGTATTTGAACTGTGTATGGCTGTGGAAGCGTAATAGTGACTTTATTTACCAAAAAACAGCTCTTGCTCATAGGACCAGAAACTGAATGTGATTAACCTCCATTAATGAATTGGAAAGAAACATTAGCTGGCCTTACAAGAAACACACTCTCCTTTTGAGAAAAAAGTACTCTTCTGCTCTACTGTGTTTCCTATAAGGCCAGAACAGTGAGCTTGCTCAGTACAAAGAACTGTGCTTCCTAAAAACACGATCCATATCTAGTTCAACTCTGCTTAAGGAAACTGACAAGAACAATAGCTTCTCTTCAGTCCAATACAGTGTACTTGCTGGAAACAGACACGAGTGCTATTTGCACTGTGTATGGCAATGGGAGCCCAATAGTATCTTTCCTTACCAGAATACAACTCTTGATCATAGGACCAGAAACTGCATGTGATTCAACTCCGTCTATGAATGGGAAACAAACACTGCCTCGCCTTACAAGAAACACACCCTGCTTTTGAGAAAAGAGTACTCTTCTACTCTACTGTGTTTCCTATAGGGCTAGAGCAGTGTGATTGCTCAGAACAAAAGAACTGTGCTTCCTACAACCACGAGACATATCTAGTACAACTTTGCTTAGGAAAATGACAAGAAAGGTAGCTTCTCTTTAGTCTAATACACTGTACTTGCTGGGAACAGATGAGAGTGCTATTTGCACTGTGTATGGCTAAGGAGGCACAAAAGTGACTTTCCTTAGCAGAAAACAACTCTTGATAATGGGACCAGAAACTGCATGTGATTCAACACAGTTTATGAATGGGAAACAAACACTAGCTTGCCTTACAAGAAACACACTCTGCTTTTGAGAAAAGAACACTCTTCTACTCTACTGTGTTTTCTACAGGGCCAGAACAGTGAGCTTGCTCAGAATAAAGAACTGTGCTTCCTACAAACACGGGCCATATCTAGTTCAATTCTGCTTAGGAAACTGACAAGAACAGTAGCTTTTCTTCAGTCTAATACACTGTACTTGCTGAAAAGCGATGCTAGTGCTATTTGCACTGTGTATTGCAGTGGGAGCACAATAGTGACTTTCCTTACCAGAAAACAACTCTTGCTCATAGGACCAGAAACTGCGTGTGATTCAACTCCGTTTATGAATGGGAAACTAACACTAGCTCGCCTAAAACGCAACACACTCTGCTTTTGAGAAAAGAGCAGTCTTCTACTCTAATGTGTTTTCTATAGGGCCAGAACAGTGAGCTTGCTTAGAACAAAAGAACTGTGCTAACAACACACACGGGCCATATCTAGTTCAACTCTGCTTAGGAAACTGACAAGTACAGTAGCTTCTCTTCAGTCCAATACACTGTTCTTGCTGGGAACAGACGCGCGTGCTCTTTGCACTGTGTATGGCAATGGGAACACAGTAGTGACTTTCCTTGACAGAAAACAACTCTAGCTCCTACCTGGAAACTGAATGTGACTCAGCTCGATTTATGAATGGAAAACAAACACTAGCTTGCCTTACAAGAAACACACTCTGCTTTTGAGAAAAGAGCACTTTTCTACTCTACTGGGTTTCCAATAAAACCAGATCAGTGAGATTGCTCAGAACAAAGAACTGTGCTTCCTACACACAAGGGCCATATCTAGTTTAACTCTGCTAGAGAAACTGACAAGAACAGTTGCTTCTCTTCAGTCCAATATACTGTACATGCTGGGAACAGACACGAGTGCTATTTGCACTGTGTATGGCAATGGGAACGCAAGTATGACTTTCCTTGGCAGAAAACAACTCTTGCTCATAGGACCAGAAACTGCATTGATTCAACTCCATTTATGAATGGGAAACAAATACTAGCTCGCCTTAAAAGAAACACACTCTGCTTTTGAGAAAAGAGCACTCTTCTCCTCTTCTGTGTTGACGATAGGGCGAGAACAGTGAGCTTGCTCAGAACAAAAGAACTGTGCTTCCTACACCAATGGACCATATCTAGTTCAATGATGCTTAGGAAACTGACAAGAACAGTAGCTTCTCTTCTGTCCAATACACTGTACTTGCTGGGAACAGACGCGAGTGCTATTTGCACTGTGTGTGGCAATGGGAGCACAATAGTGACTTTCCTAGAAACTGCATGTGATTCAGCTCTGTTTATGAATGGGAAACAAACACTAGCTCGCCCTTCAAAAAACACACTCTGCTTTTGAGAAAAGAGTACTCTTCTACTTTACTTTGTTTCCTATAGGGTCAGAAGAGTGAGCTTGCAAAGTAAAAAAGAACTGTGCTTCGTACACACACGGGCATCATCTAGTTCAACTCTGCTTAGGAAACTGACAAGAATAGTAGCCTCTCTTCAGTCCAAAACACAGTACTTGCTGGGAACAGATGCCAGTGCTGTTTCCACTGTGTATGTCAATGGGAGCTCAATAGTGACTTTCCTTAACAGAAAAATACTCTAGCACATAGGACCAGAAACTGCATGTGATTCAACTCCGTTTATGCATGGGAAAAAAACACTAGCTAGCCTTACAAGAAACACTCTCTGCTTTTGAGGAAAGAGCACTCTAATACTCTACTGTGTTTCCTATTGGGCCAGAGCAGTGTGATTGCTCAGAACAAAAGAACTGTGCTTCCTATACACGTGGGCCATATCTAGTTCACTTCAGATTAGGACACTCACCAGAACAGTAGCTTCTCTTCAGTCCAATATACTGTACTTGCTTGGAACAGACGCCAGTGCTATTTGCACTGTGTATGGCAATGGGAGCGCAGTAGTGACTTTCCTTACCAGAAAACAACTCTTGCGTATAGGACCAGAAACTGCATGTGATTCAACACCGTTTATGAATGGGATACAAACACTAGCTTGCCTTTCAAAAACACACTCTGCTTTTGAGAAAAGAGCTCTCTTCTACTCTACTGTGTTTTCTATAGTGCAAGAAGAGTGAGCTTCCTCAGAACAAAAGAACTTTGCTTTCTACACATCGGGCCATATCTAGGTTAACACTGTTTAGGAAACTGACAAGAACAGTAGCTTCTCTTCAGTCCAATACACTGTACTTGCTGAAAACAGACGCGAATGCTATTTCTACTGTGTTTGGCAATGGGAGCGCAATAGTGACTATCCTTACCAGAAAAAAACTCTTGCGCATAGGATCAGAAACTGCATGTGATTAAACTCTGTTTATGAATGGCAAACAAACACTAGCTTGCCTTACAAGAAAAACACTCTGCTTTTGATAAAAGAGCACTCTTCGACTCTACTCTATTTCTATAGGGCGAGAACAGTGAGCTTTTTCAGAACAAAAAAACTGTGCTTCCTACACACACGGGCCATATCTAGTTCAACTCTGCTTAGGAAACTGACAAGTACAGTAGCTTCTCTTCAGTCCAATACACTGTACTTGCTGGGAACAGACGCAAGTGCTCTTTGCACTTTGTATGGAAATGGGAGCGAAATAGTGACTTTCCTTATCAGAAAAAAAATCTAGCTCATAGGATGAGAAACTGCATGTGATTCAATTCCGTTTATGTATGGGAAACACTAGCTCGCCTTAGAGGAAACACACTCTGCTTTTGAGAAAAGAGCACTCTTTTACTCTACTGTGTATTCTACTAGGCCAGAACAGTGAGATTGCTCAGAACAAAAAAACTGTGCTTCCTACACACACGGGACTTGTCTAGTTCAACTCTGTTTAGGAAACTGACAAGAAAGGTAGCTTCTCTTCAGTCCAATACACTATATTTGCTGGGAACAGACGCGAGTGGTATTTGAACTGTGTATGGCTGTGGAAGCGTAATAGTGACTTTATTTACCAAAAAACAGCTCTTGCTCATAGGACCAGAAACTGAATGTGATTAACCTCCATTAATGAATTGGAAAGAAACATTAGCTGGCCTTACAAGAAACACACTCTCCTTTTGAGAAAAAAGTACTCTTCTGCTCTACTGTGTTTCCTATAAGGCCAGAACAGTGAGCTTGCTCAGTACAAAGAACTGTGCTTCCTAAAAACACGATCCATATCTAGTTCAACTCTGCTTAAGGAAACTGACAAGAACAATAGCTTCTCTTCAGTCCAATACAGTGTACTTGCTGGAAACAGACACGAGTGCTATTTGCACTGTGTATGGCAATGGGAGCCCAATAGTATCTTTCCTTACCAGAATACAACTCTTGATCATAGGACCAGAAACTGCATGTGATTCAACTCCGTCTATGAATGGGAAACAAACACTGCCTCGCCTTACAAGAAACACACTCTGCTTTTGAGAAAAGAGTACTCTTCTACTCTACTGTGTTTCCTATAGGGCTAGAGCAGTGTGATTGCTCAGAACAAAAGAACTGTGCTTCCTACAACCACGGGACATATCTAGTACAACTTTGCTTAGGAAAATGACAAGAAAGGTAGCTTCTCTTCAGTCTAATACACTGTACTTGCTGGGAACAGATGAGAGTGCTATTTGCACTGTGTATGGCTAAGGAGGCACAAAAGTGACTTTCCTTAGCAGAAAACAACTCTTGATAATGGGACCAGAAACTGCATGTGATTCAACACAGTTTATGAATGGGAAACAAACACTAGCTTGCCTTACAAGAAACACACTCTGCTTTTGAGAAAAGCGCACTCTTCTACTCTACTGTGTTTTCTACAGGGCCAGAACAGTGAGCTTGCTCAGAATAAAGAACTGTGCTTCCTACAAACACGGGCCATATCTAGTTCAATTCTGCTTAGGAAACTGACAAGAACAGTAGCTTTTCTTCAGTCTAATACACTGTACTTGCTGAAAAGTGATGCTAGTGCTATTTGCACTGTGTATTGCAGTGGGAGCACAATAGTGACTTTCCTTACCAGAAAACAACTCTTGCTCATAGGACCAGAAACTGCGTGTGATTCAACTCCGTTTATGAATGGGAAACTAACACTAGCTCGCCTAAAACGCAACACACTCTGCTTTTGAGAAAAGAGCAGTCTTCTACTCTAATGTGTTTTCTATAGGGCCAGAACAGTGAGCTTGCTTAGAACAAAAGAACTGTGCTAACAACACACACGGGCCATATCTAGTTCAACTCTGCTTAGGAAACTGACAAGTACAGTAGCTTCTCTTCAGTCCAATACACTGTTCTTGCTGGGAACAGACGCGCATGCTCTTTGCACTGTGTATGGCAATGGGAACACAGTAGTGACTTTCCTTGACAGAAAACAACTCTAGCTCCTAACCGGAAACTGAATGTGACTCAGCTCGATTTATGAATGGAAAACAAACACTAGCTTGCCTTACAAGAAACACACTCTGCTTTTGAGAAATGAGCACTTTTCTACTCTACTGGGTTTCCAATAAAACCAGATCAGTGAGATTGCTCAGAACAAAGAACTGTGCTTCCTACACACAAGGGCCATATCTAGTTTAACTCTGCTAGAGAAACTGACAAGAACAGTTGCTTCTCTTCAGTCCAATATACTGTACATGCTGGGAACAGACACGAGTGCTATTTGCACTGTGTATGGCAATGGGAACGCAAGTATGACTTTCCTTGGCAGAAAACAACTCTTGCTCATAGGACCAGAAACTGCATTGATTCAACTCCGTTTATGAATGGGAAACAAATACTAGCTCGCCTTAAAAGAAACACACTCTGCTTTTGAGAAAAGAGTACTCTTCTACTTTACTTTGTTTCCTATAGGGTCAGAAGAGTGAGCTTGCAAAGTAAAAAAGAACTGTGCTTCGTACACACACGGGCATCATCTAGTTCAACTCTGCTTAGGAAACTGACAAGAATAGTAGCCTCTCTTCAGTCCAAAACACAGTACTTGCTGGGAACAGATGCCAGTGCTGTTTCCACTGTGTATGTCAATGGGAGCTCAATAGTGACTTTCCTTAACAGAAAAATACTCTAGCACATAGGACCAGAAACTGCATGTGATTCAACTCCGTTTATGCATGAGAAAAAAACACTAGCTAGCCTTACAAGAAACACTCTCTGCTTTTGAGGAAAGAGCACTCTAATACTCTACTGTGTTTCCTATTGGGCCAGAGCAGTGTGATTGCTCAGAACAAAAGAACTGTGCTTCCTATACACATGGGCCATATCTAGTTCACTTCAGATTAGGACACTCACCAGAACAGTAGCTTCTCTTCAGTCCAATATACTGTACTTGCTTGGAACAGACGCCAGTGCTATTTGCACTGTGTATGGCAATGGGAGCTCAGAAGTGACTTTCCTTACCAGAAAACAACTCTTGCGTATAGGACCAGAAACTGCATGTAATTCAACTCCGTTTATGAATGGGATACAAACACTAGCTTGCCTTTCAAAAACACACTCTGCTTTTGAGAAAAGAGCTCTCTTCTACTCTACTGTGTTTTCTATAGTGCAAGAAGAGTGAGCTTCCTCAGAACAAAAGAACTTTGCTTTCTACACATCGGGCCATATCTAGGTTAACACTGTTTAGGAAACTGACAAGAACAGTAGCTTCTCTTCAGTCCAATACACTGTACTTGCTGAAAACAGACGCGAATGCTATTTCTACTGTGTTTGGCAATGGGAGCGCAATAGTGACTATCCTTACCAGAAAAAAACTCTTGCGCATAGGATCAGAAACTGCATGTGATTAAACTCTGTTTATGAATGGCAAACAAACACTAGCTTGCCTTACAAGAAAAACACTCTGCTTTTGATAAAAGAGCACTCTTCGACTCTACTCTATTTCTATAGGGCCAGAACAGTGAGCTTTTTCAGAACAAAAAAACTGTGCTTCCTACACACACGGGCCATATCTAGTTCAACTCTGCTTAGGAAACTGACAAGTACAGTAGCTTCTCTTCAGTCCAATACACTGTACTTGCTGGGAACAGACGCAAGTGCTCTTTGCACTTTGTATGGAAATGGGAGCGAAATAGTGACTTTCCTTATCAGAAAAAAATCTAGCTCATAGGATGAGAAACTGCATGTGATTCAATTCCGTTTATGTATGGGAAACACTAGCTCGCCTTAGAGGAAACACACTCTGCTTTTGAGAAAAGAGCACTCTTTTACTCTACTGTGTATTCTACTAGGCCAGAACAGTGAGATTGCTCAGAACAAAAAAACTGTGCTTCCTACACACACGGGACTTGTCTAGTTCAACTCTGTTTAGGAAACTGACAAGAAAGGTAGCTTCTCTTCAGTCCAATACACTATATTTGCTGGGAACAGACGCGAGTGGTATTTGAACTGTGTATGGCTGTGGAAGCGTAACAGTGACTTTATTTACCAAAAAACAGCTCTTGCTCATAGGACAAGAAACTGAATGTGATTAACCTCCATTAATGAATTGGAAAGAAACATTAGCTGGCCTTACAAGAAACACACTCTCCTATTGAGAAAAAAGTACTCTTCTGCTCTACTGTGTTTCCTATAAGGCCAGAACAGTGAGCTTGCTCAGTACAAAGAACTGTGCTATCTAAAACCACGATCCATATCTAGTTCAACTCTGCTTAAGGAAACTGACAAGAACAATAGCTTCTCTTCAGTCCAATACAGTGTACTTGCTGGAAACAGACACGAGTGCTATTTGCACTGTGTATGGCAATGGGAGCCCAATAGTATCTTTCCTTACCAGAATACAACTCTTGATCATAGGACCAGAAACTGCATGTGATTCAACTCCGTCTATGAATGGGAAACAAACACTGCCTCGCCTTACAAGAAACACACCCTGCTTTTGAGAAAAGAGTACTCTTCTACTCTACTGTGTTTCCTATAGGGCTAGAGCAGTGTGATTGCTCAGAACAAAAGAAATGTGCTTCCTACAACCACGGGACATATCTAGTACAACTTTGCTTAGGAAAATGACAAGAAAGGTAGCTTCTCTTCAGTCTAATACACTGTACTTGCTGGGAACAGATGAGAGTGCTATTTGCACTGTGTATGGCTAAGGAGGCACAAAAGTGACTTTCCTTAGCAGAAAACAACTCTTGATAATGGGACCAGAAACTGCATGTGATTCAACACAGTTTATGAATGGGAAACAAACACTAGCTTGCCTTACAAGAAACACACTCTGCTTTTGAGAAAAGAGCACTTTTCTACTCTACTGGGTTTCCAATAAAACCAGATCAGTGAGATTGCTCAGAACAAAGAACTGTGCTTCCTACACATAAGGGCCATATCTAGTTTAACTCTGCTAGAGAAACTGACAAGAACAGTTGCTTCTCTTCAGTCCAATATACTGTACATGCTGGGAACAGACACGAGTGCTATTTGCACTGTGTATGGCAATGGGAACGCAAGTATGACTTTCCTTGGCAGAAAACAACTCTTGCTCATAGGACCAGAAACTGCATTGATTCAACTCCATTTATGAATGGGAAACAAATACTAGCTCGCCTTAAAAGAAACACACTCTGCTTTTGAGAAAAGAGCACTCTTCTCCTCTTCTGTGTTGACGATAGGGTGAGAACAGTGAGCTTGCTCAGAACAAAAGAACTGTGCTTCCTACACCAATGGACCATATCTAGTTCAATGATGCTTAGGAAACTGACAAGAACAGTAGCTTCTCTTCTGTCCAATACACTGTACTTGCTGGGAACAGACGCGAGTGCTATTTGCACTGTGTGTGGCAATGGGAGCACAATAGTGACTTTCCTAGAAACTGCATGTGATTCAGCTCTGTTTATGAATGGGAAACAAACACTAGCTCGCCCTTCAAAAAACACACTCTGCTTTTGAGAAAAGAGTACTCTTCTACTTTACTTTGTTTCCTATAGGGTCAGAAGAGTGAGCTTGCAAAGTAAAAAAGAACTGTGCTTCGTACACACACGGGCATCATCTAGTTCAACTCTGCTTAGGAAACTGACAAGAATAGTAGCCTCTCTTCAGTCCAAAACACAGTACTTGCTGGGAACAGATGCCAGTGCTGTTTCCACTGTGTATGTCAATGGGAGCTCAATAGTGACTTTCCTTAACAGAAAAATACTCTAGCACATAGGACCAGAAACTGCATGTGATTCAACTCCGTTTATGCATGGGAAAAAAACACTAGCTAGCCTTACAAGAAACACTCTCTGCTTTTGAGGAAAGAGCACTCTAATACTCTACTGTGTTTCCTATTGGGCCAGAGCAGTGTGATTGCTCAGAACAAAAGAACTGTGCTTCCTATACACATGGGCCATATCTAGTTCACTTCAGATTAGGACACTCACCAGAACAGTAGCTTCTCTTCAGTCCAATATACTGTACTTGCTTGGAACAGACGCCAGTGCTATTTGCACTGTGTATGGCAATGGGAGCGCAGTAGTGACTTTCCTTACCAGAAAACAACTCTTGCGTATAGGACCAGAAACTGCATGTGATTCAACTCCGTTTATGAATGGGATACAAACACTAGCTTGCCTTTCAAAAACACACTCTGCTTTTGAGAAAAGAGCTCTCTTCTACTCTACTGTGTTTTCTATAGTGCAAGAAGAGTGAGCTTCCTCAGAACAAAAGAACTTTGCTTTCTACACATCGGGCCATATCTAGGTTAACACTGTTTAGGAAACTGACAAGAACAGTAGCTTCTCTTCAGTCCAATACACTGTACTTGCTGAAAACAGACGCGAATGCTATTTCTACTGTGTTTGGCAATGGGAGCGCAATAGTGACTATCCTTACCAGAAAAAAACTCTTGCGCATAGGATCAGAAACTGCATGTGATTAAACTCTGTTTATGAATGGCAAACAAACACTAGCTTGCCTTACAAGAAAAACACTCTGCTTTTGATAAAAGAGCACTCTTCGACTCTACTCTATTTCTATAGGGCCAGAACAGTGAGCTTTTTCAGAACAAAAAAACTGTGCTTCCTACACACACGGGCCATATCTAGTTCAACTCTGCTTAGGAAACTGACAAGTACAGTAGCTTCTCTTCAGTCCAATACACTGTACTTGCTGGGAACAGACGCAAGTGCTCTTTGCACTTTGTATGGAAATGGGAGCGAAATAGTGACTTTGCTTATCAGAAAAAAAATCTAGCTCATAGGATGAGAAACTGCATGTGATTCAATTCCGTTTATGTATGGGAAACACTAGCTCGCCTTAGAGGAAACACACTCTGCTTTTGAGAAAAGAGCACTCTTTTACTCTACTGTGTATTCTACTAGGCCAGAACAGTGAGATTGCTCAGAACAAAAAAACTGTGCTTCCTACACACACGGGACTTGTCTAGTTCAACTCTGTTTAGGAAACTGACAAGAAAGGTAGCTTCTCTTCAGTCCAATACACTATATTTGCTGGGAACAGACGCGAGTGGTATTTGAACTGTGTATGGCTGTGGAAGCGTAATAGTGACTTTATTTACCAAAAAACAACTCTTGCTCATAGGACCAGAAACTGAATGTGATTAACCTCCATTAATGAATTGGAAAGAAACATTAGCTGGCCTTACAAGAAACACACTCTCCTTTTGAGAAAAAAGTACTCTTCTGCTCTACTGTGTTTCCTATAAGGCCAGAACAGTGAGCTTGCTCAGTACAAAGAACTGTGCTTCCTAAAAACACGATCCATATCTAGTTCAACTCTGCTTAAGGAAACTGACAAGAACAATAGCTTCTCTTCAGTCCAATACAGTGTACTTGCTGGAAACAGACACGAGTGCTATTTGCACTGTGTATGGCAATGGGAGCCCAATAGTATCTTTCCTTACCAGAATACAACTCTTGATCATAGGACCAGAAACTGCATGTGATTCAACTCCGTCTATGAATGGGAAACAAACACTGCCTCGCCTTACAAGAAACACACCCTGCTTTTGAGAAAAGAGTACTCTTCTACTCTACTGTGTTTCCTATAGGGCTAGAGCAGTGTGATTGCTCAGAACAAAAGAACTGTGCTTCCTACAACCACGAGACATATCTAGTACAACTTTGCTTAGGAAAATGACAAGAAAGGTAGCTTCTCTTCAGTCTAATACACTGTACTTGCTGGGAACAGATGAGAGTGCTATTTGCACTGTGTATGGCTAAGGAGGCACAAAAGTGACTTTCCTTAGCAGAAAACAACTCTTGATAATGGGACCAGAAACTGCATGTGATTCAACACAGTTTATGAATGGGAAACAAACACTAGCTTGCCTTACAAGAAACACACTCTGCTTTTGAGAAAAGAACACTCTTCTACTCTACTGTGTTTTCTACAGGGCCAGAACAGTGAGCTTGCTCAGAATAAAGAATTGTGCTTCCTACAAACACGGGCCATATCTAGTTCAATTCTGCTTAGGAAACTGACAAGAACAGTAGCTTTTCTTCAGTCTAATACACTGTACTTGCTGAAAAGCGATGCTAGTGCTATTTGCACTGTGTATTGCAGTGGGAGCACAATAGTGACTTTCCTTACCAGAAAACAACTCTTGCTCATAGGACCAGAAACTGCGTGTGATTCAACTCCGTTTATGAATGGGAAACTAACACTAGCTCGCCTAAAACGCAACACACTCTGCTTTTGAGAAAAGAGCAGTCTTCTACTCTAATGTGTTTTCTATAGGGCCAGAACAGTGAGCCTGCTTAGAACAAAAGAACTGTGCTAACAACACACACGGGCCATATCTAGTTCAACTCTGCTTAGGAAACTGACAAGTACAGTAGCTTCTCTTCAGTCCAATACACTGTTCTTGCTGGGAACAGACGCGCGTGCTCTTTGCACTGTGTATGGCAATGGGAACACAGTAGTGACTTTCCTTGACAGAAAACAACTCTAGCTCCTAACCGGAAACTGAATGTGACTCAGCTCGATTTATGAATGGAAAACAAACACTAGCTTGCCTTACAAGAAACACACTCTGCTTTTGAGAAAAGAGCACTTTTCTACTCTACTGGGTTTCCAATAAAACCAGATCAGTGAGATTGCTCAGAACAAAGAACTGTGCTTCCTACACACAAGGGCCATATCTAGTTTAACTCTGCTAGAGAAACTGACAAGAACAGTTGCTTCTCTTCAGTCCAATATACTGTACATGCTGGGAACAGACACGAGTGCTATTTGCACTGTGTATGGCAATGGGAACGCAAGTATGACTTTCCTTGGCAGAAAACAACTCTTGCTCATAGGACCAGAAACTGCATTGATTCAACTCCATTTATGAATGGGAAACAAATACTAGCTCGCCTTAAAAGAAACACACTCTGCTTTTGAGAAAAGAGCACTCTTCTCCTCTTCTGTGTTGACGATAGGGCGAGAACAGTGAGCTTGCTCAGAACAAAAGAACTGTGCTTCCTACACCAATGGACCATATCTAGTTCAATGATGCTTAGGAAACTGACAAGAACAGTAGCTTCTCTTCTGTCCAATACACTGTACTTGCTGGGAACAGACGCGAGTGCTATTTGCACTGTGTGTGGCAATGGGAGCACAATAGTGACTTTCCTAGAAACTGCATGTGATTCAGCTCTGTTTATGAATGGGAAACAAACACTAGCTCGCCCTTCAAAAAACACACTCTGCTTTTGAGAAAAGAGTACTCTTCTACTTTACTTTGTTTCCTATAGGGTCAGAAGAGTGAGCTTGCAAAGTAAAAAAGAACTGTGCTTCGTACACACACGGGCATCATCTAGTTCAACTCTGCTTAGGAAACTGACAAGAATAGTAGCCTCTCTTCAGTCCAAAACACAGTACTTGCTGGGAACAGATGCCAGTGCTGTTTCCACTGTGTATGTCAATGGGAGCTCAATAGTGACTTTCCTTAACAGAAAAATACTCTAGCACATAGGACCAGAAACTGCATGTGATTCAACTCCGTTTATGCATGGGAAAAAAACACTAGCTAGCCTTACAAGAAACACTCTCTGCTTTTGAGGAAAGAGCACTCTAATACTCTACTGTGTTTCCTATTGGGCCAGAGCAGTGTGATTGCTCAGAACAAAAGAACTGTGCTTCCTATACACATGGGCCATATCTAGTTCACTTCAGATTAGGACACTCACCAGAACAGTAGCTTCTCTTCAGTCCAATATACTGTACTTGCTTGGAACAGACGCCAGTGCTATTTGCACTGTGTATGGCAATGGGAGCGCAGTAGTGACTTTCCTTACCAGAAAACAACTCTTGCGTATAGGACCAGAAACTGCATGTGATTCAACACCGTTTATGAATGGGATACAAACACTAGCTTGCCTTTCAAAAACACACTCTGCTTTTGAGAAAAGAGCTCTCTTCTACTCTACTGTGTTTTCTATAGTGCAAGAAGAGTGAGCTTCCTCAGAACAAAAGAACTTTGCTTTCTACACATCGGGCCATATCTAGGTTAACACTGTTTAGGAAACTGACAAGAACAGTAGCTTCTCTTCAGTCCAATACACTGTACTTGCTGAAAACAGACGCGAATGCTATTTCTACTGTGTTTGGCAATGGGAGCGCAATAGTGACTATCCTTACCAGAAAAAAACTCTTGCGCATAGGATCAGAAACTGCATGTGATTAAACTCTGTTTATGAATGGCAAACAAACACTAGCTTGCCTTACAAGAAAAACACTCTGCTTTTGATAAAAGAGCACTCTTCGACTCTACTCTATTTCTATAGGGCCAGAACAGTGAGCTTTTTCAGAACAAAAAAACTGTGCTTCCTACACACACGGGCCATATCTAGTTCAACTCTGCTTAGGAAACTGACAAGTACAGTAGCTTCTCTTCAGTCCAATACACTGTACTTGCTGGGAACAGACGCAAGTGCTCTTTGCACTTTGTATGGAAATGGGAGCGAAATAGTGACTTTCCTTATCAGAAAAAAAATCTAGCTCATAGGATGAGAAACTGCATGTGATTCAATTCCGTTTATGTATGGGAAACACTAGCTCGCCTTAGAGGAAACACACTCTGCTTTTGAGAAAAGAGCACTCTTTTACTCTACTGTGTATTCTACTAGGCCAGAACAGTGAGATTGCTCAGAACAAAAAAACTGTGCTTCCTACACACACGGGACTTGTCTAGTTCAACTCTGTTTAGGAAACTGACAAGAAAGGTAGCTTCTCTTCAGTCCAATACACTATATTTGCTGGGAACAGACGCGAGTGGTATTTGAACTGTGTATGGCTGTGGAAGCGTAATAGTGACTTTATTTACCAAAAAACAGCTCTTGCTCATAGGACCAGAAACTGAATGTGATTAACCTCCATTAATGAATTGGAAAGAAACATTAGCTGGCCTTACAAGAAACACACTCTCCTTTTGAGAAAAAAGTACTCTTCTGCTCTACTGTGTTTCCTATAAGGCCAGAACAGTGAGCTTGCTCAGTACAAAGAACTGTGCTTCCTAAAAACACGATCCATATCTAGTTCAACTCTGCTTAAGGAAACTGACAAGAACAATAGCTTCTCTTCAGTCCAATACAGTGTACTTGCTGGAAACAGACACGAGTGCTATTTGCACTGTGTATGGCAATGGGAGCCCAATAGTATCTTTCCTTACCAGAATACAACTCTTGATCATAGGACCAGAAACTGCATGTGATTCAACTCCGTCTATGAATGGGAAACAAACACTGCCTCGCCTTACAAGAAACACACTCTGCTTTTGAGAAAAGAGTACTCTTCTACTCTACTGTGTTTCCTATAGGGCTAGAGCAGTGTGATTGCTCAGAACAAAAGAACTGTGCTTCCTACAACCACGGGACATATCTAGTACAACTTTGCTTAGGAAAATGACAAGAAAGGTAGCTTCTCTTCAGTCTAATACACTGTACTTGCTGGGAACAGATGAGAGTGCTATTTGCACTGTGTATGGCTAAGGAGGCACAAAAGTGACTTTCCTTAGCAGAAAACAACTCTTGATAATGGGACCAGAAACTGCATGTGATTCAACACAGTTTATGAATGGGAAACAAACACTAGCTTGCCTTACAAGAAAAGCGCACTCTTCTACTCTACTGTGTTTTCTACAGGGCCAGAACAGTGAGCTTGCTCAGAATAAAGAACTGTGCTTCCTACAAACACGGGCCATATCTAGTTCAATTCTGCTTAGGAAACTGACAAGAACAGTAGCTTTTCTTCAGTCTAATACACTGTACTTGCTGAAAAGTGATGCTAGTGCTATTTGCACTGTGTATTGCAGTGGGAGCACAATAGTGACTTTCCTTACCAGAAAACAACTCTTGCTCATAGGACCAGAAACTGCGTGTGATTCAACTCCGTTTATGAATGGGAAACTAACACTAGCTCGCCTAAAACGCAACACACTCTGCTTTTGAGAAAAGAGCAGTCTTCTACTCTAATGTGTTTTCTATAGGGCCAGAACAGTGAGCTTGCTTAGAACAAAAGAACTGTGCTAACAACACACACGGGCCATATCTAGTTCAACTCTGCTTAGGAAACTGACAAGTACAGTAGCTTCTCTTCAGTCCAATACACTGTTCTTGCTGGGAACAGACGCGCATGCTCTTTGCACTGTGTATGGCAATGGGAACACAGTAGTGACTTTCCTTGACAGAAAACAACTCTAGCTCCTAACCGGAAACTGATTGTGACTCAGCTCGATTTATGAATGGAAAACAAACACTAGCTTGCCTTACAAGAAACACACTCTGCTTTTGAGAAATGAGCACTTTTCTACTCTACTGGGTTTCCAATAAAACCAGATCAGTGAGATTGCTCAGAACAAAGAACTGTGCTTCCTACACACAAGGGCCATATCTAGTTTAACTCTGCTAGAGAAACTGACAAGAACAGTTGCTTCTCTTCAGTCCAATATACTGTACATGCTGGGAACAGACACGAGTGCTATTTGCACTGTGTATGGCAATGGGAACGCAAGTATGACTTTCCTTGGCAGAAAACAACTCTTGCTCATAGGACCAGAAACTGCATTGATTCAACTCCGTTTATGAATGGGAAACAAATACTAGCTCGCCTTAAAAGAAACACACTCTGCTTTTGAGAAAAGAGTACTCTTCTACTTTACTTTGTTTCCTATAGGGTCAGAAGAGTGAGCTTGCAAAGTAAAAAAGAACTGTGCTTCGTACACACACGGGCATCATCTAGTTCAACTCTGCTTAGGAAACTGACAAGAATAGTAGCCTCTCTTCAGTCCAAAACACAGTACTTGCTGGGAACAGATGCCAGTGCTGTTTCCACTGTGTATGTCAATGGGAGCTCAATAGTGACTTTCCTTAACAGAAAAATACTCTAGCACATAGGACCAGAAACTGCATGTGATTCAACTCCGTTTATGCATGAGAAAAAAACACTAGCTAGCCTTACAAGAAACACTCTCTGCTTTTGAGGAAAGAGCACTCTAATACTCTACTGTGTTTCCTATTGGGCCAGAGCAGTGTGATTGCTCAGAACAAAAGAACTGTGCTTCCTATACACATGGGCCATATCTAGTTCACTTCAGATTAGGACACTCACCAGAACAGTAGCTTCTCTTCAGTCCAATATACTGTACTTGCTTGGAACAGACGCCAGTGCTATTTGCACTGTGTATGGCAATGGGAGCTCAGAAGTGACTTTCCTTACCAGAAAACAACTCTTGCGTATAGGACCAGAAACTGCATGTAATTCAACTCCGTTTATGAATGGGATACAAACACTAGCTTGCCTTTCAAAAACACACTCTGCTTTTGAGAAAAGAGCTCTCTTCTACTCTACTGTGTTTTCTATAGTGCAAGAAGAGTGAGCTTCCTCAGAACAAAAGAACTTTGCTTTCTACACATCGGGCCATATCTAGGTTAACACTGTTTAGGAAACTGACAAGAACAGTAGCTTCTCTTCAGTCCAATACACTGTACTTGCTGAAAACAGACGCGAATGCTATTTCTACTGTGTTTGGCAATGGGAGCGCAATAGTGACTATCCTTACCAGAAAAAAACTCTTGCGCATAGGATCAGAAACTGCATGTGATTAAACTCTGTTTATGAATGGCAAACAAACACTAGCTTGCCTTACAAGAAAAACACTCTGCTTTTGATAAAAGAGCACTCTTCGACTCTACTCTATTTCTATAGGGCCAGAACAGTGAGCTTTTTCAGAACAAAAAAACTGTGCTTCCTACACACACGGGCCATATCTAGTTCAACTCTGCTTAGGAAACTGACAAGTACAGTAGCTTCTCTTCAGTCCAATACACTGTACTTGCTGGGAACAGACGCAAGTGCTCTTTGCACTTTGTATGGAAATGGGAGCGAAATAGTGACTTTCCTTATCAGAAAAAAATCTAGCTCATAGGATGAGAAACTGCATGTGATTCAATTCCGTTTATGTATGGGAAACACTAGCTCGCCTTAGAGGAAACACACTCTGCTTTTGAGAAAAGAGCACTCTTTTACTCTACTGTGTATTCTACTAGGCCAGAACAGTGAGATTGCTCAGAACAAAAAAACTGTGCTTCCTACACACACGGGACTTGTCTAGTTCAACTCTGTTTAGGAAACTGACAAGAAAGGTAGCTTCTCTTCAGTCCAATACACTATATTTGCTGGGAACAGACGCGAGTGGTATTTGAACTGTGTATGGCTGTGGAAGCGTAACAGTGACTTTATTTACCAAAAAACAGCTCTTGCTCATAGGACAAGAAACTGAATGTGATTAACCTCCATTAATGAATTGGAAAGAAACATTAGCTGGCCTTACAAGAAACACACTCTCCTATTGAGAAAAAAGTACTCTTCTGCTCTACTGTGTTTCCTATAAGGCCAGAACAGTGAGCTTGCTCAGTACAAAGAACTGTGCTATCTAAAACCACGATCCATATCTAGTTCAACTCTGCTTAAGGAAACTGACAAGAACAATAGCTTCTCTTCAGTCCAATACAGTGTACTTGCTGGAAACAGACACGAGTGCTATTTGCACTGTGTATGGCAATGGGAGCCCAATAGTATCTTTCCTTACCAGAATACAACTCTTGATCATAGGACCAGAAACTGCATGTGATTCAACTCCGTCTATGAATGGGAAACAAACACTGCCTCGCCTTACAAGAAACACACCCTGCTTTTGAGAAAAGAGTACTCTTCTACTCTACTGTGTTTCCTATAGGGCTAGAGCAGTGTGATTGCTCAGAACAAAAGAAATGTGCTTCCTACAACCACGGGACATATCTAGTACAACTTTGCTTAGGAAAATGACAAGAAAGGTAGCTTCTCTTCAGTCTAATACACTGTACTTGCTGGGAACAGATGAGAGTGCTATTTGCACTGTGTATGGCTAAGGAGGCACAAAAGTGACTTTCCTTAGCAGAAAACAACTCTTGATAATGGGACCAGAAACTGCATGTGATTCAACACAGTTTATGAATGGGAAACAAACACTAGCTTGCCTTACAAGAAACACACTCTGCTTTTGAGAAAAGAGCACTTTTCTACTCTACTGGGTTTCCAATAAAACCAGATCAGTGAGATTGCTCAGAACAAAGAACTGTGCTTCCTACACATAAGGGCCATATCTAGTTTAACTCTGCTAGAGAAACTGACAAGAACAGTTGCTTCTCTTCAGTCCAATATACTGTACATGCTGGGAACAGACACGAGTGCTATTTGCACTGTGTATGGCAATGGGAACGCAAGTATGACTTTCCTTGGCAGAAAACAACTCTTGCTCATAGGACCAGAAACTGCATTGATTCAACTCCATTTATGAATGGGAAACAAATACTAGCTCGCCTTAAAAGAAACACACTCTGCTTTTGAGAAAAGAGCACTCTTCTCCTCTTCTGTGTTGACGATAGGGCGAGAACAGTGAGCTTGCTCAGAACAAAAGAACTGTGCTTCCTACACCAATGGACCATATCTAGTTCAATGATGCTTAGGAAACTGACAAGAACAGTAGCTTCTCTTCTGTCCAATACACTGTACTTGCTGGGAACAGACGCGAGTGCTATTTGCACTGTGTGTGGCAATGGGAGCACAATAGTGACTTTCCTAGAAACTGCATGTGATTCAGCTCTGTTTATGAATGGGAAACAAACACTAGCTCGCCCTTCAAAAAACACACTCTGCTTTTGAGAAAAGAGTACTCTTCTACTTTACTTTGTTTCCTATAGGGTCAGAAGAGTGAGCTTGCAAAGTAAAAAAGAACTGTGCTTCGTACACACACGGGCATCATCTAGTTCAACTCTGCTTAGGAAACTGACAAGAATAGTAGCCTCTCTTCAGTCCAAAACACAGTACTTGCTGGGAACAGATGCCAGTGCTGTTTCCACTGTGTATGTCAATGGGAGCTCAATAGTGACTTTCCTTAACAGAAAAATACTCTAGCACATAGGACCAGAAACTGCATGTGATTCAACTCCGTTTATGCATGGGAAAAAAACACTAGCTAGCCTTACAAGAAACACTCTCTGCTTTTGAGGAAAGAGCACTCTAATACTCTACTGTGTTTCCTATTGGGCCAGAGCAGTGTGATTGCTCAGAACAAAAGAACTGTGCTTCCTATACACATGGGCCATATCTAGTTCACTTCAGATTAGGACACTCACCAGAACAGTAGCTTCTCTTCAGTCCAATATACTGTACTTGCTTGGAACAGACGCCAGTGCTATTTGCACTGTGTATGGCAATGGGAGCGCAGTAGTGACTTTCCTTACCAGAAAACAACTCTTGCGTATAGGACCAGAAACTGCATGTGATTCAACTCCGTTTATGAATGGGATACAAACACTAGCTTGCCTTTCAAAAACACACTCTGCTTTTGAGAAAAGAGCTCTCTTCTACTCTACTGTGTTTTCTATAGTGCAAGAAGAGTGAGCTTCCTCAGAACAAAAGAACTTTGCTTTCTACACATCGGGCCATATCTAGGTTAACACTGTTTAGGAAACTGACAAGAACAGTAGCTTCTCTTCAGTCCAATACACTGTACTTGCTGAAAACAGACGCGAATGCTATTTCTACTGTGTTTGGCAATGGGAGCGCAATAGTGACTATCCTTACCAGAAAAAAACTCTTGCGCATAGGATCAGAAACTGCATGTGATTAAACTCTGTTTATGAATGGCAAACAAACACTAGCTTGCCTTACAAGAAAAACACTCTGCTTTTGATAAAAGAGCACTCTTCGACTCTACTCTATTTCTATAGGGCCAGAACAGTGAGCTTTTTCAGAACAAAAAAACTGTGCTTCCTACACACACGGGCCATATCTAGTTCAACTCTGCTTAGGAAACTGACAAGTACAGTAGCTTCTCTTCAGTCCAATACACTGTACTTGCTGGGAACAGACGCAAGTGCTCTTTGCACTTTGTATGGAAATGGGAGCGAAATAGTGACTTTGCTTATCAGAAAAAAAATCTAGCTCATAGGATGAGAAACTGCATGTGATTCAATTCCGTTTATGTATGGGAAACACTAGCTCGCCTTAGAGGAAACACACTCTGCTTTTGAGAAAAGAGCACTCTTTTACTCTACTGTGTATTCTACTAGGCCAGAACAGTGAGATTGCTCAGAACAAAAAAACTGTGCTTCCTACACACACGGGACTTGTCTAGTTCAACTCTGTTTAGGAAACTGACAAGAAAGGTAGCTTCTCTTCAGTCCAATACACTATATTTGCTGGGAACAGACGCGAGTGGTATTTGAACTGTGTATGGCTGTGGAAGCGTAATAGTGACTTTATTTACCAAAAAACAACTCTTGCTCATAGGACCAGAAACTGAATGTGATTAACCTCCATTAATGAATTGGAAAGAAACATTAGCTGGCCTTACAAGAAACACACTCTCCTTTTGAGAAAAAAGTACTCTTCTGCTCTACTGTGTTTCCTATAAGGCCAGAACAGTGAGCTTGCTCAGTACAAAGAACTGTGCTTCCTAAAAACACGATCCATATCTAGTTCAACTCTGCTTAAGGAAACTGACAAGAACAATAGCTTCTCTTCAGTCCAATACAGTGTACTTGCTGGAAACAGACACGAGTGCTATTTGCACTGTGTATGGCAATGGGAGCCCAATAGTATCTTTCCTTACCAGAATACAACTCTTGATCATAGGACCAGAAACTGCATGTGATTCAACTCCGTCTATGAATGGGAAACAAACACTGCCTCGCCTTACAAGAAACACACCCTGCTTTTGAGAAAAGAGTACTCTTCTACTCTACTGTGTTTCCTATAGGGCTAGAGCAGTGTGATTGCTCAGAACAAAAGAACTGTGCTTCCTACAACCACGAGACATATCTAGTACAACTTTGCTTAGGAAAATGACAAGAAAGGTAGCTTCTCTTCAGTCTAATACACTGTACTTGCTGGGAACAGATGAGAGTGCTATTTGCACTGTGTATGGCTAAGGAGGCACAAAAGTGACTTTCCTTAGCAGAAAACAACTCTTGATAATGGGACCAGAAACTGCATGTGATTCAACACAGTTTATGAATGGGAAACAAACACTAGCTTGCCTTACAAGAAACACACTCTGCTTTTGAGAAAAGAACACTCTTCTACTCTACTGTGTTTTCTACAGGGCCAGAACAGTGAGCTTGCTCAGAATAAAGAACTGTGCTTCCTACAAACACGGGCCATATCTAGTTCAATTCTGCTTAGGAAACTGACAAGAACAGTAGCTTTTCTTCAGTCTAATACACTGTACTTGCTGAAAAGCGATGCTAGTGCTATTTGCACTGTGTATTGCAGTGGGAGCACAATAGTGACTTTCCTTACCAGAAAACAACTCTTGCTCATAGGACCAGAAACTGCGTGTGATTCAACTCCGTTTATGAATGGGAAACTAACACTAGCTCGCCTAAAACGCAACACACTCTGCTTTTGAGAAAAGAGCAGTCTTCTACTCTAATGTGTTTTCTATAGGGCCAGAACAGTGAGCCTGCTTAGAACAAAAGAACTGTGCTAACAACACACACGGGCCATATCTAGTTCAACTCTGCTTAGGAAACTGACAAGTACAGTAGCTTCTCTTCAGTCCAATACACTGTTCTTGCTGGGAACAGACGCGCGTGCTCTTTGCACTGTGTATGGCAATGGGAACACAGTAGTGACTTTCCTTGACAGAAAACAACTCTAGCTCCTAACCGGAAACTGAATGTGACTCAGCTCGATTTATGAATGGAAAACAAACACTAGCTTGCCTTACAAGAAACACACTCTGCTTTTGAGAAAAGAGCACTTTTCTACTCTACTGGGTTTCCAATAAAACCAGATCAGTGAGATTGCTCAGAACAAAGAACTGTGCTTCCTACACACAAGGGCCATATCTAGTTTAACTCTGCTAGAGAAACTGACAAGAACAGTTGCTTCTCTTCAGTCCAATATACTGTACATGCTGGGAACAGACACGAGTGCTATTTGCACTGTGTATGGCAATGGGAACGCAAGTATGACTTTCCTTGGCAGAAAACAACTCTTGCTCATAGGACCAGAAACTGCATTGATTCAACTCCATTTATGAATGGGAAACAAATACTAGCTCGCCTTAAAAGAAACACACTCTGCTTTTGAGAAAAGAGCACTCTTCTCCTCTTCTGTGTTGACGATAGGGCGAGAACAGTGAGCTTGCTCAGAACAAAAGAACTGTGCTTCCTACACCAATGGACCATATCTAGTTCAATGATGCTTAGGAAACTGACAAGAACAGTAGCTTCTCTTCTGTCCAATACACTGTACTTGCTGGGAACAGACGCGAGTGCTATTTGCACTGTGTGTGGCAATGGGAGCACAATAGTGACTTTCCTAGAAACTGCATGTGATTCAGCTCTGTTTATGAATGGGAAACAAACACTAGCTCGCCCTTCAAAAAACACACTCTGCTTTTGAGAAAAGAGTACTCTTCTACTTTACTTTGTTTCCTATAGGGTCAGAAGAGTGAGCTTGCAAAGTAAAAAAGAACTGTGCTTCGTACACACACGGGCATCATCTAGTTCAACTCTGCTTAGGAAACTGACAAGAATAGTAGCCTCTCTTCAGTCCAAAACACAGTACTTGCTGGGAACAGATGCCAGTGCTGTTTCCACTGTGTATGTCAATGGGAGCTCAATAGTGACTTTCCTTAACAGAAAAATACTCTAGCACATAGGACCAGAAACTGCATGTGATTCAACTCCGTTTATGCATGGGAAAAAAACACTAGCTAGCCTTACAAGAAACACTCTCTGCTTTTGAGGAAAGAGCACTCTAATACTCTACTGTGTTTCCTATTGGGCCAGAGCAGTGTGATTGCTCAGAACAAAAGAACTGTGCTTCCTATACACATGGGCCATATCTAGTTCACTTCAGATTAGGACACTCACCAGAACAGTAGCTTCTCTTCAGTCCAATATACTGTACTTGCTTGGAACAGACGCCAGTGCTATTTGCACTGTGTATGGCAATGGGAGCTCAGTAGTGACTTTCCTTACCAGAAAACAACTCTTGCGTATAGGACCAGAAACTGCATGTGATTCAACTCCGTTTATGAATGGGATACAAACACTAGCTTGCCTTTCAAAAACACACTCTGCTTTTGAGAAAAGAGCTCTCTTCTACTCTACTGTGTTTTCTATAGTGCAAGAAGAGTGAGCTTCCTCAGAACAAAAGAACTTTGCTTTCTACACATCGGGCCATATCTAGGTTAACACTGTTTAGGAAACTGACAAGAACAGTAGCTTCTCTTCAGTCCAATACACTGTACTTGCTGAAAACAGATGCTAATGCTATTTCTACTGTGTTTGGCAATGGGAGCGCAATAATGACTATCTTTACCAGAATAAAACTCTTGCGCATAGGATCAGAAAGTGCATTTGATTAAACTTTGTTTATGAATGGCAAACAAACACTAGCTTGCCTTATAAGAAACACACTCTGCTTTTGATAAAAGAGCATTCTTCGACTCTACTATTTCTATAGGGCCAGAACAGAGAGCTTTTTCAGAACAAAAAAACTGTGCTTCCTACACACACGGGCCATATCTAGTTCAACTCTGCTTAGGAAACTGACAATAACAGTAGCTTCTCTTCAGTCCAATACACTGTACTTGCTGGGAACAGACGCAAGTGCTCTTTGCACTTTGTATGGAAATGGGAGTGAAATAGTGACTTTCCTTATCAGAAAAAAAATCTAGCTCATAGGATGAGAAACTGCATGTGATTCAATTCCGTTTATGTATGGGAAACACTAGCTCGCCTTAGAGGAAACACACTCTGCTTTTGAGAAAAGAGCACTCTTTTACTCTACTGTGTATTCTACTAGGCCAGAACAGTGAGATTGCTCAGAACAAAAAAACTGTGCTTCCTACACACACGGGTATTGTCTAGTTCAACTCTGTTTAGAAAACTGACAAGAACGGTAGCTTCTCTTCAGTCCAATACACTATATTTGCTGGGAACAGACGCGAGTGGTATTTGAACTGTGTATGGCTGTGGAAGCATAATAGTGACTTTATTTACCAAAAAACAACTCTTGCTCATAGGACCAGAAACTGAATGTGATTAACCTCCATTAATGAATTGGAAAGAAACATTAGCTGGCCTTACAAGAAACACACTCTCCTTTTGAGAAAAAAGTACTCTTCTGCTCTACTGTGTTTCCTATAAGGCCAGAACAGTGAGCTTGCTCAGTACAAAGAACTGTGCTTCCTAAAAACACGATCCATATCTAGTTCAACTCTGCTTACGAAACTGACAAGAACAATAGCTTCTCTTCAGTCCAATACAGTGTACTTGCTGGAAACAGACACGAGTGCTATTTGCACTGTGTATGGCAATGGGAGCCCAATAGTATCTTTCCTTACCAGAATACAACTCTTGATCATAGGACCAGAAACTGCATGTGATTCAACTCCGTCTATGAATGGGAAACAAACACTGGCTCGCCTTACAAGAAACACACTCTGCTTTTGAGAAAAGAGCACTCCTCTACTCTACTGTGTTTCCTATAGGGCCAAAACAGTGAGATTGCTCAGAACAAAAAAATTGTGCTTCCTACACACACGGGCCATATCTAGTTAAACTCTTCTAAGGAAACTGACAAGAACAGTAGCTTCTATTCAGTCCAATACACTGAATTCCTGGGAACAGTCGTGAGTGACATTTGCACTGTGTATGGCAATGCGAGCACAATAGTGAATTTTCTTACCAGAAAACAACAATTGCATATAGGACCAGAAATTTCATGTGATGCAACTCCATTTATGAATAGGAAACAAACACTGGCTTGCCTTATAAGAAACACACTCTGCTTTTGAGAAAAGAGCACTCTTCTACTCTACTGTGTTTCCTATAAGACCACACAGCGAGGTTGCTCAGAACAAAAGAACTTTGCTTCCTACACATCGGGCCATATCTAGGTTAACACTGCTTAGGAAACTGACAAGAACAATAGCTTCTATTCAGTCCTATACACTGTACTTGCTGAAAATAGACGCGAGTGCTATTTCCACTGTGTATTGCAATGGAGCACAATAGTGACTTTTCTTACCAGAAAACAACTCTTGCATGTAGGACCAGAAACTGCATGTGATTCAACTCCATTTCTGACTGGGAAACAAACACTAGCTCTCCTTACAAGAAACACACTCTGCTTTTGAGAAAAGAGCACTCTTCCATTCTACTGTATTTCCTATAGGGCCAGAAGGGTGAGCTTGCTCAGAACAAAAGAACTGTGCTTTCTACACACACGGACCATATCTAGTACAACTTTGCTTAGGAAACTGACAAGAAAGGTAGCTTCTCTTCAGTCCAATACACTGTAGTTGCTGGGAACAGATGGGAGTGCTATTTGTACTGATCATGGCAATAGGAGCACAATAGTGACTTTCCTTAACAGAAAACAACTGTTGCTCATAGGACCGCAAACTGCATGTGATTCAGCATCTTTTATGAATGGGAAACAAACACTATCTTGCCTTACAAGAAATACACTGTGCTTTTGAGAAAAGAGCACTCCTCCTCTCAACACTGTTTCCTTTGGCGCCAGAACAGTGAGCTTGTTCAGAACAAAAGAACCATGCTTCCTACACACTCAGGCCATATCTAGTTCAACTCTGCTTCGGAATCTGACAAGAATGGGAGCTTCTCTACAGTCCAATACACTGTGCTTGCTGAGAACAGACGAGAGGGCTATTTGTACTGTTTATGGCAAAGGGAGCGCAATAGTGACTTTCCATACCAGAAAACAACTCTTGCATGTAGGACCAGAAACTGCATGTGATTCAACTCCAGTTATGAATGGGAAACAAAAACTGGCTCGCTTTAGAGGAAACAAACTCTGCTTCTGAGAAAAGAGCACTCTTCTACTCTACTGTGTTTCCTAATGGCCAGAACACTGATCTTGCTTACAAAAAAAGAACTGTGCTAACTACACACACGGCCATATCTAGTTCAACTCTGCTTAGGAAACTCACAATAATAGTAGCTTCTCTTCTGTCCAATACACTGTACTTGCTGGGAACAGACGCGAGTGCAATTTGTACTGTTTATGGCAATGGGAGCGCAATAGTGACTTTCCTTACCAGAAAACAACTCTTGCTTGTAGGACCAGAAACTGCATGTGATTCTACTCCGATTATGAATGGGAAACAAACACTGGCTCGCCTTAGAGGACACACACTCTGCATTGAGAAAAGAGCACTCTTCTACTCTACTGTGTTTTCTATGGGGCCAGAACAGTGAGCTTGCTCAGAACAAAAGAACTGTGCTTCTTACACACACGGGCCATATCTACTTCAACTCTGCTTAGGAAACTGACAAGAACAGTAGCTTCTCTTCAGTCCAAAGCATTGTACTTGCTGGAAAAAGACGCAAGTGCAATTTGTACTATGTATGTCCATTGGTGTATAATAGTGACTTTCCTTACGAGAAAACAACTCTTGCTCATAGGAACAGAAACTGCAGGTGATACAACTCCATTTATGAATGGGAAACAAACAGTAGCTCGTCTTATAAGAAACACACTCTGATTTTGAGAAAAGAGCACTTTTCTACTTTACTGTGTTTGCTATAGTGTCAGAAGAGTGATCTTGCTCAGAACAAAAGAACTGTGCTTCCTACACACACGGGCCATATCTAGTTCAACTCGGCTTAGGAAACTGACAAGAACAGTTGCTGAGAACAGACGCAAGTGCTCTTTGCACTGGGTATGGCAATGTGCCAGCATAGAGACTTTCTTTACTAGAAAAAAAACTCTTGCTCATAGTATGAGAAACTGCATGTGTTTCAACTCTGTTTATGAGTGGGAAACAAACACTAGCTTGCCTTACAGAAACACACTCTGCTTTTGAGAAAAGAGCACTTTTCTACTCTACTGGGTTTCCAATAAAACCAGATCAGTTAGATTGCTCAGAACAAAGAACTGTGCTTCCTACACACAAGGGCCATATCTAGTTTAACTCTGCTAGAGAAACTGACAAGAACTGTTGCTTCTCTTCAGTCCAATATACTGTACATGCTGGGAACAGACACGAGTGCTATTTGCACTGTGTATGGCAATGGGAATGCAAGTATGACTTTCCTTGGCAGAAAATAACTCTTGCTCATAGGACCAGAAACTGCATTGATTCAACTCCATTTATGAATGGGAAACAAATACTAGCTCGCCTTAAAAGAAACACACTCTGCTTTTGAGAAAAGAGCACTCTTCTCCTCTTCTGTGTTGACCATAGGGCGAGAACAGTGAGCTTGCTCAGAACAAAAGAACTGTGCTTCCTACACCAATGGACCATATCTAGTTCAATTATGCTGAGGAAACTGACAAGAACAGTAGCTTCTATTCAGTCCAATACACTGAATTCCTGGGAACAGTCGTGAGTGACTTTTGCACTGTGTATGGCAATGCAAGCACAATAGTGAATTTCCTTACCAGAAAACAACAATTGCATATAGGACCAGAAATTTCAGGTGATGCAACTCCATTTATGAATAGGAAACAAACACTGGCTTGCCTTATAAGAAACACACTCTGCTTTTGAGAAAAGAGCACTCTTCTACTCTACTGTGTTTACTATAATACCACACAGCGAGGTTGCTCAGAACAAAAGAACTTTGCTTCCTACACATCGGGGCATATCTAGGTTAACACTGCTTAGGAAACTGACAAGAACAATAGCTTCTCTTCAGTCCTATACACTGTACTTGCTGAAAATAGACGCGAGTGCTATTTCCACTGAGTATTGCAATGGAGCACAATAGTGACTCTTCTTACCAGAAAACAACTCTTGCATGTAGGACCAGAAACTGCATGTGATTCAACTCCGTTTATGAATGGGAAACAAACACCAGCTCTCCTTACAAGAAACACACTCTGCTTTTGAGAAAAGAGCACTCTTCCATTCTACTGTATTTCCTATAGGGCCAGAAGAGTGAGCTTGCTCAGAACAAAAGAACTGTGCTTTCTACACACACGGACCATATCTAGTACAACTTTGCTTAGGAAACTGACAAGAAAGGTAGCTTCTCTTCAGTCCAATACACTGTAGTTGCTGGGAACAGATGGGAGTGCTATTTGTACTGATCATGGCAATAGGAGCACAATAGTGACTTTCCTTAACAGAAAACAACTGTTGCTCATAGGACCGCAAACTGCATGTGATTCAGCATCTTTTATGAATGGGAAACAAACACTATCTCGCCTTACAAGAAATACACTGTGCTTTTGAGAAAAGAGCACTCTTCTACTCAACACTGTTTCCTTTGGCGCCAGAACAGTGAGCTTGTTCAGAACAAAAGAACCGTGCTTCCTACACACATGGGCCATATCTAGTTCAACTCTGCTTTGGAATCTGACAAGAATGGTAGCTTCTCTACAGTGCAATACACTGTGCTTGCTGAGAACAGACGAGAGTGCTATTTGTACTGTTTATGGAAAAGGGAGCGCAATAGTGACTTTCCTTACCAGAAAACAACTCTTGTATGTAGGACCAGAAACTGCATGTGATTCAACTCCAGTTATGAATGGGAAACAAAAACTGGCTCGCTTTAGAGAAAACAAACTCTGCTTTTGAGAAAAGAGCATTCTTCTACTTTATTGTGTTTCCTATATGGCAGAAACAGTGACCTTGCTTACAAAAAAAGAACTGTGCTAACTACACACACGGCCATATCTAGTTCAACTCTGCTTAGGAAACTGACAATAATAGTATTTTCTCTTCAGTCCAATACACTGTACTTGCTGCGAACAGACGTGAGTGCTATTTGCACTGTGTATGGCAATGGGAGCGCAATAGTGACTTTCCTTACCAGAAAACAAGTCTTGCTCATAGGACCAGAAACTGCACGTGATTCAACTCCGTTTATGAATGGGAAACAAACTAGCTCGTCTTACAAGAAACACACTCTGCTTTTGATAAAAGAGCAATCTTCGACTCTACTGTATTTCCTATAGGGCCAGAACAGTGAGCTTTTTTAGAAGAAAAAAATTGTGCTTCCTACACACACGGGGCATATCTAGTTCAACTCTGCTTAGGAAACTGACAAGAACATTAGCTTCTCTTCAGTCCAATACACTGTACTTGCTGGGAAGAGACGCAAGTCCAGTTTGCACTACTTATGGCAATGGGAGCACAATAGTAACTTTCCTTACCAGAAAACAATTCTTGCTCATAGGAACAGATACTGCATGTGATTAAACTCCATTTATGAATGGGAAACAAACAGTATCTCATCTTATAAGAAACACACTCTGTTTTTGAGAAAAGAGCACTCTTCTTCTCTACTGTGTTACTTATAGGCCCAGAACAGTGAGCTTGTTCAGAACCAAACAACTGTGCTTCCTACACACACGGACCATATCTAGTACAACTTTGCTTAAGATACTGACAAGAAAGGTAGCTTCTCTTCAGTCCAATACACTGTACTTGCTGGGTACAGTCGAAAGTGCTATTTGTACTGTTTGGTGCAATGGGAGCACAATACATACTTTTCTTACCAAAAAAAAACAACTATTGATCATAGGACCTGAAACTGCATGTGATTCAACTCCTTTTATGAGTGGAAAACAAACACTATCTTGCCTTACAAGAAACACACTCTGCGTTTGAGAAAAGAACACTCTTCTATTCTACTGTGTTTCCTATAGGGCCAGAACAGTGAGCTTGTTCAAATTAAAGAACTGTGCTTCCTACACACATGGGCCTTATTTATTTAAACTCTGCTTAGGAAAATGACATGAAAGGTAGCTTCTCTAAAGTCCAATACACTGTACTTGCTGGGAAGAGACGGAAGTGCAATTTGCAATATGTATGGCGATGGGAGTGCAATAGTGACTTTCCTTACCAGAAAACAATCTTGCTCATAGGACCAGAAACTGCATGTGTTTCAACTCCAATTATGAATGGGAAACAAAAACTGTCTCACTTTAGAGGAAACACACTCTGCTTTTGAGAAAAGAGCACTCTTCTACTCTACTGTGTTTCCTAATGGCCAGAACAGTGAGCCTGCATACAAAAAAAAACTGTGCTAACTACACACACGGCCATATCTAGTTCAACTCTGCTTATGAAACTAACAATAACAGTAGCTCCTTTTCTGTTCAATACACTGTACTTGCTGGGAACAGACACGATTGCTATTTGTACTTTGTATGGCAATGAGAGTGCAATAGTTACTTTCCTTACCAGAAAAAAAATCTTGCTCATAGAAACAAAAGTACATGTGATTCAACTCCTTTTATGAATGAGAAAAAAAAAACACTAGCTTGCCTTACAAGAAACACTCTGTTTTTGAGAAGAGAACTCTTCTATTCTACTGTGTTTCCTATAGGGCCAGAGCAGTGAGCTAGCTAAGAACAAAGAACTGTGCTTCCTGCACACAGACCAAATCTAGTTTAACTCTGCTTAGGAAATTGACAAGAACAGTAGCTTCTCTTCAGTCCAATACTTGCTGTGAACAGATGGGAGTGCTATTTGCACTATTTATGGCAATGGGAGCGCAATAGGAACTTTCCTTACCAGAAAACAACTCTTGCTCAAAGGATCAGAAACTGCATGTGATTCAACTCTGTGTGAGAATGGGAAACTAACACTAGCTCTCCTTACAAGAAACACACTATGCTTTTGAAAAAAGAGCACTCTTCTTCTCTACTGTGTTTCCTATAGGACCAGAAAAGTGAGCTTGCTCAGAACAAAAGAACTGAACTGTGCTTCCTACGCACACGGGCAAAATCTATTTCAACTCTGCTTAGGAAACTGACAAGAAACATAGCTTCTTTTCAGTTCAATACACTGTACTTACTGGGAACAGACGCAAGTGCTATTTGCACTGTGTATGGCAATGGAAAGGCAATAGTGACTATCATTAACAGAAAACAACTCTTGCTCATAGGACCAGAAACTGCATGTGATTCAACTCCTTTTATGAGTAAGATACAAACACTGGCTCACTGTAGAGGAAACACACTTTGCTTTTGAGAAAAGAGCACTCTTCTCCTCTACTCTGTTTCCTGTAGGGCCAGAACAGTGAGCTTGCTCAGAACAAAAGAAATGTGCTTCCTATACACATGGGCCATATCTAGTTCAACTCTGCTTAGGAAACTGACATGGACAGTTTCTTCTCTTCAGTCCAATACAGTGTACTTGCTGGGAACAGATGCGAAAGCTATTTGCAGTGTGTATGTCAATGGGACCGCAATAGTGACTTTCCTTACCAGAAAATAATTCTTGCTCATAGGATCAAAAACTATATGTGATTCAACTCCGTTTATCAATGGGAAACAAACACGAGTTTGCCTGACAAGAAACACACTCTGCTTTTGAGAAAAGAGCATTCTTACTCTACTGTGTTTCCTAAAAGCCAGAACAGTGAGTTTTCTCAGAACAAAAGAGTATGCTTCCTACATACACGGGACATATCTAGTTCAACTCTGCTTAGGAAAATGACAAGAACAGTAGCTTCTCTTCAGTCCAATACACTGTACTTGCTGGGAACAGACGCGAGTGCTATTTGTACTGTGTTAGGCAATGGGAACGCAATAGTGACTTTCCTTACCAGAAAACATCTCTTGCATGTAGGACCAGAAAGTGCATGTGATTAAAATCTGAGTATGAATGGGAAACAAACACTGGCTTACTTTAGAAGAAACACACTCTGCTTTTGAGAAAAGAGCACACTTCTACTAAACTGTGATTCCTATACAGCCAGAACAGTGAGCTTTTTTAGAACAAAAGAACTGTGCTTTCTACATACAAGGGCCATAAATTTCAACTCTGCTTAGGAAACTGACAAGAACAGTAGCTTCTATTCTGTCCAATACACTGAACTTGCTGGGAACAGACACGAGTGCTATTTGCTCTATGTGTGGCAATGGGAGCGCAATAGTGACTTTCCTTACCAAAAAACAACTAATGAGATAGGACTAGAAACTGCATGTGATTCACACTGTTTATGAGTGAGAAACAAACACTAGCTCGCCTTAAAGAATCACACTCTGTTTTGAGAAAAGAGCACTGTTCTACTCTATTGTGTTCCCTCAGTGCCAGAAGAATGAGCTTGCTCAGAACAAAAGAACTGTGTTTCTTACACACATGGGCCATATCCAGTTCAACTCTGCTTAGGAAACTGACAAGAACAGTAGCTTGTATTCAGTCCAATACACTGAACTTGCTGGGAACAGACAGGAGTGCTATTTGTACTGTGTTTGGCAATGGGAGTGCAATAGTGACTTTCCTTACCAGAAAACAACTCTTGCTCGTAGGACCAGAAACTGCATGTGAATCAACTTCACTTATGAATCGAAAACAAACACTGGCTCACCTTACAGAAAACACACTCCGCTTTTGAGAAAAGAGCACTCTTCTAATCTACTGTGTTTCCTATAAGGCCAGAAGAGTGAGCTTGCTCAGAACAAAAGAACTGTGTTTCCTACACACACGGGCCATATCTAGTTCAACTTTGGTTAGCAAACTGAAAAGAACAGTAGCTTTTATTCTGTCCAATACACTGTACTTGCTTTTAACAGACGTGAGTGCTATTTGCACTATGTATGGCAATGGCAGAGCAAAAGTGACTTTCCTTACCAGAAAAAAATTCTTGCTCGTAGTACCAGGAACTGCATTTGATTCAACTAAGTTTATGAGTGGGAAACAAACACTAACTCACCTTAGAGGAAACACACTCTGCTTTTGAGAAAAGAGCACTCTTCTACTCTACTGTGTTTCCTACAGTGCCAGAATAGAGAGCATGCTCAGAACAAAGAACTGTGCTTCCTACACCCACAGGCCATATCTAGTTCAACTCTGCTTAGGAAACTGACAACTACAGTATCTTCTCTTCAGTCCAAAACACTGTAGTTGCTGGGAACAGACGTGAGTGCTATTTGTACTATGTATGGCAATAGGAGCACAATAGTGACTTCCCTTTCCAGAAAACAACTCTTGCTCATAAAAACAGAACCTGCATTTGACTCAACTCTGTTTATGAGTGGGAAAATAACACTGGCTTACCTTATAGGAAACACATTCTGCTTTTGAGAAAAGAACACACTTCTACTAAACTGTGATTCCTATACGGCCAGAACAGTGAGTTTGCTTATAACAAAAGAACTGCGCTTCATACACACACGGGCCATATATACTTCAAGGCTGCTGAGGAAACTGACAAGAACAGTAGCTTCTCTTCAGTCCAATACACTGTACTAGCTGGGAACAGACGCGAGTGCTACTTGCACTGTGTATTGCAATGGGAGCGCAATAGTGACTTTTTTTTAACACAAAACAATTCTTGCGCATAGGACCAGTAATTGCATGTGATTCAACTTCGTTTATGAATGGCAAACAAACACTAGCTCGCATTACAAGAAACACACTCTGCTTTTTAGAAAAGAGCACTCTTCTACTCTATTGTGTTTCCTATACAGGGCCAGAACAGTGAGCTTGTTCAGAACAAAAAAGCTGTGCTTCCTACACACGAGCAATATCTAGTTCAATTCTGCTTCAGAAATTAACAAGAATGGTAGCTTCTCTTCAGTCCAATACACTGTACTTGCTGTGAAGAGATGAGAGTGCTATTTGCACTGTGTATGGCAAAGGGAGCACATAGTGACTTGCCTTACGATAAAACGTCTCTTGCTCTTAGGACCAGGAACTGCATGTGATTCAACTCTGTTTATGAATGGGAAACAAACACTAGTTCGCTTTACAAGAAACACACTCTGCTTTTGAGAAAAGAGCACTCTTCTACTCTACTGTGTTTCCTAAAGGCCAGAAGAGTGAGATTGCTCAGAACAAAAGAATATGCTTCCTACACACGGGACATATCTAGTTAAACGATGCTTAGGAAAATGACAAGAACAGTAGCTTCTCTTCAGTCTAATAATCTGTACTCCTTGGGAAAAGACGCTATTTGAACTGTTCATGGCAATGGGAGCCCAATAGTGACCTTACTTACCAGAAAACAACTCTTGCTGTATTACTAGAAACTGCATGTTATTCTACTCCGTTTATGAATGGGAAACAAACACTAGCTTTTCTTACAAGAAACCCACTCTGATTTGAGGAAAAAGCACTCTTCTACTCTACTATGTTTTCTAAAGGGCCAGAATAGTGAGCTTGCTCAGAACAAAAGAACTGTGCTTCCTACACACACAGGCCATATCTTGATCAACTCTGCTTTGGAAACTGACAAGAACTGTAGCTTCTCTTCAGTCCAAAACACTGTACTTACTGGGAACAGAAATGAGTGCTATTTGCACTGTGTAAGGCAATGGGAGCACAATAGTGATTTTCTTAACAGAAAACAACTCTTGCTCATAGGACCAGAAACTGCATGTGATTCAACTCTGTTCATGAATGGAAACAAAACTAGCTCGCCTACGAGAAACAATCTCAGCTTTTGAGAAAAGAGCACTCTTCGACTCTACTGTGATTCCTATAGAGCGAGAAGAGTGCGTTTGCTCAGAACCAAAGAACTGTGCTTTCACCACACACGGGCCAAATCTATTTCAACTCTGCTTAGGGAACTGACAAGAAGAGTAGTTTCTCTTCAGTCCAATTCGGTACTTCTGGGAACAGATGTGAGTGCTATTTTTACTGTGCATGGCAATCGCAGCACAATAGTGACTTTCCTTAACATAAAATAACTCTTGCTGTAGGTCCAGAAACGGCATGTGATTCAACTCCATTTAGGAATGAGAAACAAACAGTTGCGTTCCTTACAACAAACTTACTCTGTTTTTGAGAAAAGTGAACTCTTCTACTCTACTGTGTTTCCTAAGTGCCAGGACAGTGAGTTTGCTCAGAAAAAAAAGAACTGTGCTTCCTATAAACACAAGCCATATCAAGTTCAACTCTGCTTAGAAAACTGACAAGAACAGTAGCTTCTCTTTAGTCCAATACGCTGCACTTGCTGGGAACAAATGCGAGAGCTATTCGCACTGTGTAAGATAATGGGAGTGCAATAGTGACTTTTCTTAACAGAAAACAACTCTACATAGGACCAGAAACTGCATGTGATTCAACTCCGTTTATAAATGGGAAAAAAAACCCTAGCTCGCCTTACAAGAAACACACTCTGCTTTTGAGAAAAGAGCTCTCATATACTCTACTGTGTTTCCTATAGGGCCAGAGCAGTGAGCTTGCTCAGAACAAAAGAAGTGTGCTTCTTCCACACATGAGCCAAATCTAGTTCAACTCTGCATAGAAAACTTACAAGAACAGTAGCTTCTCTTCAGTCTAATAAACCGCAGTGGCTGGGAACAGACGAGAGTGCAATTTGCACTGTGTATGGCAATGGGAGCTTAACAGTGACTTTTCTCACCTGAAAATAACTCTTGCTCGTAGGACCAGAAACTGCATGTGATTCAACTCCACTTATGAATGGGAAACAAACATACCTCAACTTACAGAAACACACACTATATTTTGAGAAGAGAGCACTCTTCTACTCAACTGTGTTTCCTAAAGGGCCAGAACAGTGAGCTTGCTCAGAACAAATGGACTGTGTTTCCTAAACAGACAGGCCATATCTAGTTCAACTGAACCCTGGTACCTGACAAGAATGGAGGCTTCTCTTCAGTCCAATACACTGTACTTGCTGGGAAGAAACGCGAGTGCTCTTTGTACTGTGTATGGCAATGAGAGCGCAATAGTAACTTTCCTTACCAGAACACAACTCTTGCACATAGGACCAGAAAGTTCATGTGACTCAACTCCGTTTATGAATGGGAAACAAACACTAGCTCTCCTTACAAGAAACACACTCTGAATTTGAGAAAAGAGCACTCTTCTACTCTACTGTGTTTCCTATAAAGCCAGAACAGTGAGCTTGCTCAGAACAAAACAACTGAGCTTCCTAAACACACGGCCCAATTCTAGGTCAACTCCACGTCGAAAAATGATGAGAACAATATCTTCTCATCAGTCCAATACATTGTACTTGCTGGAAAGAGATGCGAGTGCTATTTGTACTGTATATGGCAAAGGGAGAACAATAGTGACTTTTTACAGAAAACAACTCTTGCTCGTAGGACCAGAAACTGTATGTGAGTCAATTCCGTTTATGAATGGAAAAAAAAAAACACTAGCTTGCCTTACAAGAAACACTCTCTGCTTTTGAGAAAAGAACACTCTTCTTCTCCTCTGTGTTTCCCATAGGGCCAGAAGAGTGAGCTTGCTCAGAACAAAAGAACTGTGCTTCCTACACACACGGGCCATGTCTAGTTCAACTCTGCTTAGGATACTGAGATGAAGAGTAAATTCTCTCATCAAATACACTGTATTCCTGGGAACAGACGTGAGTGCTATTTCTTCTGTGTGTAGCAATGGGAGCACAATAGTGACTTTCCTTACCAGAAAACAACTCTTGCACGTAGGAACAGAAACTGCATGTGATTCAACTCCGTTGATGAATGATCAACAAACACTAGCTTGCCTGACAAGAAACACACTCTGCTTTTGAGAAAAGAGTACTCTTCTACTCTACTGTGTTTCCTATAGGGCCAGAACAGTGAGCTTGCTCAGAACAAAAGAACTGTGCTTATACACACACGTGCCATATCTAGTTCAATTCAGTTTAGAAAACTGTCAAGAACAGTAGCTTATCTCCAGTTCAGTACATGGTACTTGCTGTGAACAGACATGAGTGCAATTTGCACTGTGTACGGCAATTGGAGAGCAATAGTGACTTTTCTCACCAGAAAACAACTCTTGCTCTTGGGCGCAAAACTGCATGTGATTCAACTCTGTTTATGAATAGGAAACAAACACTACCTTGCCTTACAAGAAACACACTCTGCTTTTGAGAAAAGAGCACTCTTCTACACTTCTGTGTTTCCTATAGGGCCAGAATAGTGAGCTTGCTCAGAAAAATAGAATTATGCTTCCTTCACACCGAACATATGTAGTTCAACACTCCAGAGAAAGCTGACAGGAACAGTAGCCTTTTTTCAGTCCAATACACTGTAATTGCTAGGAACAGACGTGAGTGCTATTTGCACTATGTATGGCAATGGGAGCTCAATAGGTACTATTCTCACCATAAAACAACTCTTGCTCGTAGGAACAGAAACTGCATGTGATTCAACTTTGTATGTGAATTGTAATAAACCGTAGCTCGCCTTACAAGAAACACACTCTACTTTTGAAAAAACAACCCTCTTCTACTCTAGTGTGTTTCCTAAAGGGCCAGAACAGTGAGCTTGCTCTGAACAAAAGGACTGTGCTTCCTACACAGACAGGACATATCTAGTTCAACTGAACCGTGGTACCTGACAAGAACGGAGGCTTCTCTTCAGTCCAATACACTGTACTTGCTGGGAAGAAATGCGAGTGCTCTTTGTACTGTATATGGCAATGAGAGCACAATAGTAACTTCCTTACCAGAACACAACTCTTGCACATAGGACCAGAAAGTTCAAGTGATTCAACTCCGTTTATGAATGGGAAACAAACACTAGCTCGCCTTACAAGAAACACACTCTGAATTTGAGAAAAGAGCACTCTTCTACTCTACTGTGTTTCCTATAAAGCCAGAACAGTGAGCTTGCTCAGAACAAAACAACTGAGCTTCCTAAACACACGGCCCAATTCTAGGTCAACTCCATGTCGAAAACTGACGAGAACAATACCTTCTCATCAGTCCAATACATTGTACTTGCTGGAAACAGATGCGAATGCATTTGTACTGTGTATGGCAATGGGAGAACAATAGAGACTTTTTTTTTACAGAAAACAACTCTTGCTTGTAGGACCAGAAACTGCATGTGAGTCAACTCCATTTATGAATTAAAAAAACCACTAGCTCGCCTTACAAGAAACACACGCTGCTTTTGAGAAAAGAGCACTCTTCTACTCTACTGTGTTTCCTATAGGGTTGGAAGAGTGAGCTTGCTCAGAACAAAAGAATTGTGCTTCCTACACACGGGCCATATCTAGTTCAACTCTGCTTAGGAAACTGACAAGAAAAGTAGCTTCGCTTCAGTTCAATACACTGTACATCCTGGGAACAGATGCAAGTGCTATTTGTACTGTGTATGGCAATGGGAGCACAATAGTGATTTTCCTTACCAGAACACAACTCCTGCTCGTAGGACTATATAATGCATGTGATTCAACTTCGTTTATGAATGGTCAACAAACACTAGCTTGCCTAACAAAAAACACACTCTGCTTTTAAGAAGAGAGCACTCTTCTACTCTACAGTGTTTCCTATAGGGCCAGAACAGTGAGCTTGCTCACAACATAAGAACTGTGCTTATACACACACGGGCCATATCTAGTTCAACTCAGTTTAGACAACTGTCAAGAACAGTAGCTTATCTCCAGTCCAATACATTGTACTTGCTGTGAACTGACACGATTGCAATTTGCACTGTGTACGGCAATTGGAGCACAATAGTGACTTTCCTCACCAGAAAACAACTCTTGGTCTTGGGCCAGAAACTGCATTTAATTCAACTCGTTTATGAATGGAAAACAAACCCTAGCTCACCTAACAAGAAACACATTCTGCTTTTCAGAAAAAAGCACTCTTCTACTCTACTGTGTTTTCTATAAGGCCAGGACAGTGAGCTTGTTCAGAACAAAAGAATGGTGCTTCCTACACACACGGGCCATATCAAGCTCAACTGTGCTTAGGAAACTAACAAGAACAGTAGATTTGCTTCATTCCAATACAGTATACATGCTGGTAACAGACGCGAGTGCTATTTCTACTGGGTATGGCAATGGGAGCACAATAGTGACTTTCCTTATCAGAAGACAACTCTTGCTTGTAGGACCAGAAAATGCATGTGATTCAACTCCGTTTATGAATGGGAAACAAACACTAGCTCGCCTTACAAGAAACACACTCTGCTTTTGAGAAAGAGCACACATCTACTCTACTGTGTTTCCTATAGGGCCAGAAAAGTGAGCTTGCTCAAAACAAAAGAACTGTGCTTCCTACACACACAGGACATATCTAGTTCAACTCTGCTTAGAAAACTGACAAGAACAGTAGCTTCTCTTCAGTCCAATACATTGTACTTGCTGTGAACTGATGCGAGTGCAATTTGCACTGTGTATGGCAATCGGAGCGCAATAGTGAGTTTCCTCACCAGAAAACAACTCTTGCTCTTGGGCCAGAAACTGCATGTGATTCAACTCGTTTATGAATGGGAAACAAACACTAGCTAGCCTTACAAGAAACACTCTCTGCTTTTGAGAAAAGAGCACTCTTCTAATCTACTGTGTTTCCTGTATGGACAGAACAGTGTGCTTGCTCAGAACAAAAGAACTGTGCTTCCTACACACACGGGCCATATCTAGTTAAACTCTGCTTAAAATACTGAGAAGAACAGTAGCTTCTCTTCAATCCAATACAATGTACTTGCTGGGAACAGACACGAGTTCTATTTGCAGTGTCTGGCAATGGGAGCATAATAGTGAATTTGCATACCAGAAAACAACTCTTGCTCATAGGATGAGAAACTTTATGTGATTGAACTCCATTTATGAATGGAAAAAAAAAGCTCGCCTTACAAGAAACACACTCTGCTTTTGAGAAAAGAGCACTCTTCTACTCTACTGTGTTTCCTATAGGGCCAGAACAGTGAGCTTGCTCAGAACAAAAGAACTGTGCTTAGACACACACGGGCCATATCTAGTTCAACTCAGCTTAGAAAACTGTGAAGAACAGTAGCTTATCTCCAGTCCCATACATTGAACTTGCTGTGAACAGACGCGAGTGCAATTTGCACTGTTTATGGCAATGGGAGAGCAAGAGTGACTCTCCTCACCAGAAAACAAGTCTTGCTCTTGGGCCAGAAACTGCATGTGATTTAACTCGTTTATGAATGGGAAACAAACACTAGATAGCCTTACAAGAAACACACTCTGCTTTTGAGCAAAGAGCACTCTTCTAGTCTACTGTGTTTCCTATATGGTCAGAACAGTGAGCTTGCTCAGAACAAAAGAACTGTGCTTTCTACACACACGGGCCATATCTAGTTCAACTCTGCTTAGGATACTGACAAAAGCAGTATCTTCTCTTCAGTCCAATACACTGTATTTGCTGGGAACTTACGCGAGTGTTATTTGTACTGTGTTTAGCAATGGGAGCACCATAGTGACTTTCCTTACAAGAAAACAACTCTTGCTTGTAGGACCAGAAAGTGCATGTGATTCAACTCCTCTGACGAATGGTCAACAAAAACTAGCTCACCTTACAAGAAACACACTCTGCATTGAGAAAAGAGCACTCTTCTACTCTAGTGTGTTTCCTATAGGGCCAGAACAGTGAGCTTGCTCAGAACAAAAGAACTGTGATTCCTACGCACACGGGTTATATCTCGTTAAACTCTGCTAAGAAAACTGACAAAACAGTAGCTTCTCTTCAGTCTTTCTAGGAACAGATATCAGTGCAAATTGCAATGCGTAATACAATGGGAGCGTAATAGTGACTTTCCTTACCTGAAAACAACTCTAGTTCGTGGGACCATAAACTGCATATGATTCAACTCTGTTTATCAAGGGGAAACAAACACTAGCTTGCCTAACAAGAAACACATTCTTCTTTTTAGAAAAGAGCACTCTTCTACTCTACTGTGTTTCCTATCTGTCCAGAACAGTGAGCTTTCTCAGAACAAAAGAACTGTGCTTCCTACACACACGGGCCATATCTAGTTCAACTCTGCTTAGAAAACTGACAAGGACAGTAGCTTCTCTTAAGTCAAATTTACTGTACTTGCTCGGAACAGACACGAGTGCTATATGCAGTGTGTATGTCAATGGGAATGCAATGGTGACATCCTTAACAGAAAACAACTCTTGATCCTAGGACCAGAAAATGTATGAGAGTCAACTCCGTTTATGAATGGAAAAAAATACTAGCTCGCCTTACAAGAAAAACACGCTGTTTTTGAGAAAAGAGCACTCTTCTACTCTACTGTGTTTCCTATAGGGCCAGAACAGTGAGCTTGCTCAGAACAAAAGAACTGTGCTTAGACACACACGGGCCATATCTAGTTCAACTCAGCTTAAAAAACTGTCAAGAACAGTAGCTTATCTCTAGTCCAATATATTGTACTTGCTGTGAACAGACGTGAGTGCAATTTGCACTGTGTATGGCAATGGGAGAGCAAGAGTGACTCTCCTCACCAGAAAACAACTCTTGCTGTTGGGCGCGAAACTGCATGTTTTTCAACTCTGTTTATGAATGGGAAACAAACACTACCTTGCCTTACAAGAAACACACTCTGCTTTTGAGAAAAAAGCACTCTTCTTCTACTCTACTGTGTTTTCTACAGGGCCAGGACAGTGAGCTTGCTCAGAACAAAAGAACTGTGCTTCCTATACACACGGGCCATATCTAGTTCAAGTCTGCTTAGGAAACTGACAAGAACAGTAGCTTCGCTTCAGTCCAATACACTGTGCATGCTGGGTAGAGACGCCAGTGCTATTTGTACTGTGTATGGCAATGGGAGCACAATAGTGACTTTCCTTACCAGAACACAACTCTTGCTTGTAGGACGAGAAAATGCATGTGATTCAACTCCGTTTATGAATGGGAAACAAACACCAGCTCGCCTTAGAAGAAACACACTCTGCTTTTGAGAAAGAGCACACATCTACTCTACTGTGTTTCCTATAGGGCCAGAACAAGGAGCTTTCTAAGAACAAAAGATCTGTGCTTCCTACACACATCATTCATATCTAGTTCAACTCTGCTTAGGAAACTGACAAAAACAGTAGCTTCTCTTCAGTTCAGTACACTGTAGTAGCAGGGAACAGATATGCATGCTATTTGTACTGGCTATGGCAAAGAAGCGCAATAGTGAATTTCTTTACGAGAAAACAACTCTTGCTCATAGGACCTGAAATCTCATGTGATTCAACTCCGTTTAATATGGGAAACAAACTGTAGCTCGCCTTACAAGAAACACACTCTGCTTTTGAGAATAGAGCACTCTTCTACTCTACTGTGTTTCCTATAGGGCCAGAACAGTGATCTTGCTCAGAACAAAAGAACTGTGCTTCCTCCACACAAATGCCATATCTAGTTCAACTCTGCTTAGGAAACTGACAAGAGCAGTAGCTTCTTTTCAGTCTAATACACTGTAATTGCTGGTGACAGACGGGAGTGCAATTTGCTCTGTGTATGGCAATGGGAGCGCAACAGTGGCTTTCCTCACCAGAAAAAAACTCTTGCTCATAGGACCAGAAACTGCATGTGATTCAACTCCATTTATGAATGGAAACAAAAACTAGCTTGCCTTACAAGAAACACACTCTGGTTTTGAGAAAAGAGCACTCTTCTAGTCTACTGTGTTTCCTATATGGCCAGAACAGTGAACTTACTCATAAAAAAAGAACTGTGCTGCCTACACACACCGGCCATATATAGTTCAACTCTGCTGAGGAACCTGACAAGAACGGTAGCTTCTGCTCAGTCCAGTACACTGTACTAGCTGGGAAGAGACACGAGTGCTGTTAGCACTGGTTATGGCAATGGGAGCACAATAGTGAATTTCCTTACCAGAAAACAACTCTTGCTCATAGGACCAGAAACTGCATGTGATTCAACTCCGTTTATGAATGGGAAACAAACACTAGCTAGCTTTAAAATAAACACACTCTGCTTTTGAGAAAGGGCACTCTTCTACTCTACTGTGTTTCCTATAGGGCCAGAACAGTGAGCTTGCTCAGAACAAAAGAATTATGCTTCCTTTACACGGTCCATATATAGTTCAACACTCCATAGAAAACTGACAGGAACAATAGCCTCTCATTAGTCAATACTCTGTAATTGCTAGGAATAGGCATGAGTGCTATTTGCACTGTGTATGGCAATGGGAGCTCAATAGGGACTTCCTCACCATAAAAATCTCTTGCTTGTAATACCAAAAACTTCATGTGATTGAACTCCGTATATGAATTGTAAACAAACACTAGCTAGCCTTACCAGGAGCAAACTCTGCTTTTGAGAAAAGAACACTCTTCTACTCTACAGTGTTTCCTACAGGGCCGTAACAGTGAGCTTGCTCAGAACAAAAGAAATGTGCTTCCTACAAACACGGGCAATATCTTGTTCAACTCTATTTAGGAAACTGACAAGAACAGTAGCTTCTCTTCTGTCCAATACACTGTACTTGCTGGGAACAGACAGGACTGCTATTTGTACTGTGAATAGCAAAGGGAGCGCAATAGTGACATTCCTAACCTGAAAACAACTCTTACTCATAGGACCAGAAACTGCATGTGCTTAAACTCAGTTTACGAATGAGAAACAAAAACTATCTCGCCTTACAAGAAACACACTCTGCTTTTGAGAAAAGAGCACACTTCTACTCTAGTGTGTTTCCTAAAGGGCCAGAACAGTGAGCTTGCACTTAACAAAAGAACTATGGTGCCTTCACACGTGCTATGTCTAGTTCAACTCTGCTTAGGAAAGTGACAAGAACAGTAGTTTCTCTTCATTACAATTCACTGTACTTGCTGGGAACAGACGCCAGTGCTATTTGCACTGTGTATAGCAATGGGAGTGCCATAGTGACTTTCCTTACCAGAAAAAAACTCTTGTCCTTAGGACCAGAAACTGCATGTGTTTCAACTCTTTTTAAGAATGGGAAACAATCTCTAGCTCGCCTTACGAGAAACCCTCTCTGCTTTTGAGAAAAGAGCACTCTTCTACTCTACTGTGTTTCCTGTAGGGCGAGAACTGTGAGCTTGCCCAGAAAAAAAAAACAACTTTGCTTTCTACACACATGGGCCATATGTAGTTCAACTCTGCTTAGCAAACTTACAATAATAGTAGCTTCTCTTCAGTCCCATACAGTGTAATAGCTGGGAACAGACGCGAGTGCTATTTTCACTGAGAATGGCAAAGGGATCACAATAGTGACATTCCCTACCAGAAAACAACTCTTGCTCATAGGCCAGAAACTGCATGTGATTCAACTCCGTTTATGAACAGGAATCAAACACTAGCTCTACTTACAAGAAACACACTCTGCTTTTGAGAAAAGAGCTTTCTTCCACTCTACCGTGTTTAGTGTAGTGTCAGAAAAGTGAGCTTGCTCAGAAGAAAAATAAACAGTGCTTCCTACTCACATGGGCCATATCTAGGCCAACTCTGCTTAGGAAACTGACAAGAAAGGTAGCTTCTCTTCAGCCTTATACACTGTAGTAGCTGGGAACAGATCCACGTGCTATTTGCTCTGTGTATGGCAATGGGAGCACAATAGTGACTTTCCTAACCAGAAAACAACACTAGCTCGCTTTTCAAGAAAACACTCTGCTTTTGAGAAAAGAGCACTATTCTACTCTACTGTGTTTCCTATAGGGCTAGAACAGTGAGCTTGCTCAGAACAAAAGAACTGTGCTTCCTACACACACGGGCCAATTCTAGTTCACCTCTGCTGAGGAAACTGACAAGAACAGTAGCTTTTCTTCAGTCCAATACACTGTACTTGCTAGGAACAGACGCGAGTGCTATTATCAAAGAGTAAGGCAGTGGGAGCACAATAGTGACTTTCCTTACCAGAAAAAAACTCATTCTCTTAGGACCAGAAACGGTATGTGAGTCAACTCCATTTATGAATGGAAAAAAAACACTAGCTTGCCTTACAAGAAACACACACTGCTTTTGAGAAAAGAGCATTTTTCTGCTCTACTGTGTTTCTTATAGGGCCAGAACAGTGAGCTTGCTCAGAACAAAAGAACTGTGCTTCCTAAACACACGGGCCATGTCTAGTTTAACTCTGCTTAGGATACTGACAGAGCAATAGCTTCTCTTCAATCCAATACACTGTACTTGCTGGGAACAGATGCGAGTGCTATTTCTACTGTATATGTAAATGGAAGCACAATAGTGACTTTCCTTACCAGAAAACTACTCTTGCTTATAAAACCAAAAACTGCATGTGATTCAACTCCTCTGATGAATGGTCAACAAACACTAGCTCGCCTTTCAAGAAACACACTCTGCTTTTAAGAAATAGCACTCTTCTACTCTACTATGATTCCTATAGAGCCAGAAGTGTGTGATTGCTCAGAAAGGAACAACTGTGCTTCCTAAACACACGGACCATATCTGATTCAACTGTGCATAGGAAATTGAGAAGAACAGTAGCTTCTCTTCACTCCAATACACGATATTTGCTGGGAACTGACGAAAATGCTATTTGCAATGTGTATTTCAATGGGAGTACAATAGTGACTTTCCTTACCAGAAAACAACTCTTGCTCCTAGGACCAGAAACTGCATGTGATTCATCTCCATTTATGACTTGGAAACAAACACTAGCTCACATTACAAGAAGCACACTCTCCTTTTGAGAAAAGAACACTCTTCTACTCTACTGTGTTTCCTTTATTGTCAGAACAGTGAGCTTGCTCAGAACAAAAGTACTGTGCTTCCTACCCACACGTGCCATATCTAGTTCAACTCTACTTAGGAAACTGACAAGAACAGTAGCTTCTTTTCAGTCTAATACACTGTCCTTGCAGGGAACAGACAAGAGTGCAATTTGCACTGTGTATGGCAATGGGAGCTCAATAGGATCTTTCCTCACCAGAAAAAAACTATTCCTCGTAGGACCAGAAACTGCATGTGATTCAACTCCGTTTATGAATGGGAAACAAATATAGCTCAACTTACAGAAATACACACTATATTTTGAGAAAAGTGCCCTCTTCTACTCTCTTGAGTCTCCTACAGGGCCAGAAGAGAAGGCTTGCTCAGGCAAAATAATTGTGCTTCCTACACAGACGGGCCATATCTAGTTCAACTCAACTTAGGAACCTAACAAGAAAGGTAGCTTCTCTTCAGTTGAATACAATGTAATTGCTGGGAAGAAACGCGAGTGCCATTTGTACTGTGTATGGCAATGGGAGCACAATAGTGACTTTCCTTACAAGAAAACAACTCTTGCACATAGGACCAGAAAGTGCAGGTAATTCAACTCCGTTTATGAATGGGAAACAAACATTAGCTCACCTTACAACAAACACACTCTGCTTTTGAGAAAAGAGCACTCTTCTACTCTACTGTGTTTCCAATAGGGCCAGAACAGTGAGCTTGCTCAGAACATAAGAACGGTGCTTCCTACACACACGGGTCATATCTAGTTCAACTCTGCTTAGGAACCTGACAAGACCAGTAGCTTCTCTTCAGTCCAATACACTGTACTTGCTGGGAACAGGCGCTAGTGCTATTTGCACTGTGTATAGCAAATAGAGCCCAATAGTGACTCTTCTTACCAGAAAACAACTCTTGCTCGTAGGACCGGAAACTGCGTGTGATTCAACTCCATTTCGGACTGGGAAACAAACACTAGCTCACCTTACAAGAAACACACACTGCTTTTGAGAAAAGAGCACTCTTCTACTCTACTGTGTTTCCTACAGGGCCAGAACAGTGAGCTTTCTCAGAACAAAAGAACTTTGCTTCCAACACACGGGCCATATCTAGTTCAACTCCCCTTAGGAAACTGACAAGAACAGTAGCTTCTCTTCAGTCCAATACACTGTACTTGCTGAGAACAGACGCGAGTGTTATTTGCACTGTGTATATCGAATGGAGTGCAATAGTGACTCTTTTTTACCACAAAACAACTCTTGCTCGTAGAACCAGAAACTGCATGTGATTCAAATCCTTTTCTGACTGGGAAACAAACTCTAGCTCGCCTTACAAGAAAAGCACTCTGCTTTTTAGAAAAGAGCACTCTTCTACTCTACTGTGTTTCCTATAGGTCCAGAAGAGTGAGCTTGCTCAGAACAAAAGAACTGTGCTTCCTATACACGCGGGTCTTATCTAGTTCAACTCTGCTTGGGAAACTGACAAGAACAGTAGCTTCTCTTCACTCCAATATACTGTACTTGCTGGGAACAGGCGCTAGTACTATTTGCACTGTGTATGGCAAATGGAGCGCAATAGTGACTCTTCTTACCAGAAAACAACTCTTGCTCTTAGGACCAGAAACTGCATGTGATTCAACTCCATTTCTTACTGGAAACAAACACTAGCTCGCCTTATAAGAAACACACTCTGCTTTTGAGAAAAGAGCACTCTTCTACTCTACTGTGTTTCCTATTGGGCCAGAAGAGTGAGCTTGCTCAGAACAAAAGAACTGTGCTTCTGGCACACAGGCCATATCTAGTTCCACTCTGCTTGGATACTGACAAGAACAGTAGCTTCTCTTCAGTCAAATACACTGTACTTGCTGGGAACATACGCGAGTGCTATTTGTACTGTGTTTGGCAATGGGACCGCAATAGTGTCTTTCCTTTCAAGAAACCATCTCTTGCTCGTAGGACCAGAAACTGCATGTGATTCAACTCCATTTATGAATGGGAAACAAACACTAGCTGACCTTACAAGAAAACACTCAACTTTTGAGAAAGGAGCACTCTTCTACTATATTGTGTTTCCTCTAGGGCCAGAATGTTTAGCTTGCTCAGAACAAAACAACTATGCTTCCTACACACACGGCCTATATCTAATTCAACTGTGCACAGGAAACTGAGAAGAACAGTAGCTTCTCTTCAGTCCAATACACGATATTTGCTGGGAAGAGACGAAAATGCTATTTGCAATGTGTATTTCAATGGGAGGACAATAGTGACTTTCCTTACCAGAAAACAACTCTTGCTCCCAGGACCAGAAACTACATGTGATTCATCTCCATTTATGGCTGGGAAACAAACGCTAGCTCTCCTTACAAGAAGCACACTCTCCTTTTGACAAAAGAGCACACTTCTACTCTACTGTGTTTCCTTTATGGCCAGAACAGTGAGCTTGCTCAGAATAAAAGAACTGTGCTTCCTACACACAGGGGCCATATCTAGTTCAACTCTGCTTAGGAAACTGACAAGAACAGTAACTTCTTTTCAGTCTAATACACTGTACTTGCTGGGAAGAGACGAGAGTGCAATTTGCACTGTGTATGGCAATGGGAACGGAACAGGGTCTTTCCTCAGCAGAAAACAACTCTTGGTCGTAGGACTAGAATCTGCATGTGATTCAACTCCGTTAATGAATGGGAAACAAACATAGCTCAACCTACAGAAACACACACTATATTTTGAGAAAAGAGCCCTCTTCTACTCTCCTGAGTCTCCTACAGGGCCAGAACATTGAGCTTGCTCAGAACAAAAGAACTGTGCTTCCTACACAGATGGGCCATATCTATTCAACACAACTTAGAAACCTATCAAGAACGGTAGCTTCTCTTCAGTTGAAAACACTCTACTTGCTGGGAAGAAATGCGAGTGCTTTTTGTAGTGTTTATGGCAATGTGAACTCAATAGGGACTTTCCTCACCATAAAACAACTCTTGCTACTAGGACCAGAAACTGCATGTGATTCATCTCCATATATGAATTGAAAACAAACACTAGCTTGCCTTACAATAAACACACTCTACTTTTGAGAAAAGAGCCTACTTCTACTCTACTGTGTTTCCTATAGGGCCAGAACAGTGAGCTTGCTCAGAACAAAAGAATTGTGCATTGTACACACAAGGGGGTATTCCAGTTCAACTCTACTTAGGATATTGAGAAGAACAGTAGCTTATCTTAAGTCCAATACAATGTACTTGCTGGGAACCGAGGCGAGTGCTATTTGTACTGTGTTTGACAAGGGGAGTACAATAGTGACTTTCCTTACCAGAAAACAACTCTTGCTCATAGGACTAAAAACTGCATGTGATTCAACTCTGTTGATGAATGGTCAACAAACACAAGCTCGCCTTAGAAAAAACACACTCTGCTTCTGAGAAAAGAGCACTCTTCTACTCTATTGTTTTTCCTATAGGGCCAGAACAGTGAGCTTGCTCAGAACAAAGAACTGCGCTTATACACACACGGGCCATATCTAGTTCAACTCAGTTTAGAAAACTGCCAAGAACAGTAGCTTATCTCCAGTCCAATACACTGTACTTGTTGTGAACAGACGCGAGTTCAATTTGCACTGTGTACGGAAATTGAAGCGTAATAGTGACTTTCCTCATCAGAAAAAAACTCGTGGGCTTGGTCCACAAACTGCATGTGATTCAACTCGTTTATGAATGGAAAACAAACACTAGCTCACCTTAAAAGAAACACACTTTGCTTTTGAGAAAAAAGAACTCTTTTATTCCACTGTGTTTCTATAGGGACAGGACAGTGAGCTTGCTCAGAAGATAAGAACTGTGCTTTTTACACACATTGGCCATATCTATTTAAACTCTGCTTAGAAAACTGACAAGAACAGTAGATTCTCTTCATCCAATACACTGTACTTGCTGGGAATAGACACGAGTTCTATTTGCACTGTGTATGGCAATGGGAGCGCTATAGTGACTTTCCTTACTAGAAAACAACTCTTGTCCTTAGGACCAGAAACTGCATGTGATTCAACGCTGTTTAAGAATGGGAAACAAACTCTAGTTGCCTTACAAGAAACACACTCTGCTTTTGAGAAAAGAGCACTCTTCTACTCTGCTGTGTTTCATGTAGGGCGAGAATAGTGAGCTTGCACAGAAAAAAAAAAACAAAAAACTTTGCTTTCAACACATGGGCTATATCTAGTTCAACTCTGCTTAGGAAATTGACAATAATAATAGCTTCTCTTCAGTCCCATACACTGCAATAGCTGGGAACAGACGTGAGTGCTATTTGCACTGTGAATGGCAAACGGAGCACAACAGTGACATTCCTTACCAGAAAACAACTCTTGCTCGTAGAACCAGAAACTGCATGTGATACAACTCCGTTTATGAATAGGAATCAAACCCTAGCTCTCCTTATAAGAAGCACACTCTGCTTTTGAGAAAAGAGCACTCTTCTACTCTACTGTGTTTCATATAGGGCCAGAACAGTGAGCTTGCTCAGAAGAAAAGAACTATGGTTCCTGCACTCATGGGACATATCTACTTCAACTGTCCTTAGGAAACTGACAAGAACAGTAGCTTCTCTTCAATCCAATACACTGTATTTGCTTGGTAATTTCCATAGTGCTATTTGCACTGTGTATGGCATTGAGAGTGCATTAGTGACTCTCTTTACCAGAAAACAACTCTTGCTTGTAAGACCAAAAACTGCATGTGATTCAACTCCGTTTATGAATGCGAAACAAACACTAGGTTGCCTTACAAGAAACACACTCTGCTTTTGAGAAAAGAGCACACATCTGCTCTACTGTGTTTCTTTTTGGGCCAGAAAAGTGAGCTTGCTCAAAACAAAAGAACTGTGCTTCGTAAACACACTTGTCATATCTAGTTCAACTCTGCTTAGAAAACTGACAAGAACAGTAGCTTCTCTTCAGTCCAATACACTGTACTTGATGTCAAGAGACATGAGTGCTATTTGCAATGTGTATCGCAATGGGCGCCCAATAGAGACTTTCCTTATGAGAAAACAACTCTTGCTCATAGGACCAGAAACTTTATGTGAGTCAACTTCGTTTATGAATGGAAAGAAACACTAGCTCACTTTACAAGAAACACACGCTGCTTTTTAGAAAAGCACACTCTTCTACTCTACTGTTTTTCCTATAGGGCCAGAACAGTGAGCTTGCTCAGAACAAAAGAACTGTGCTTCCTACACACACGGGCCATACCTAGTTCAACTCTGCTCATGAAACTGACAATAACAGTAACCTGTCTTCTGTCCAATACACTGTACTTGCTGGGAACAGACAGGTGATATTTGCATTGTGTTTGCCAATGCCAGCACAATAGTGAATTTCCTCACCTGAAAACAACTGTTACTCGTAGGACGAGACACTGCATGTGATTTAACTCAGTTTCTGAATGGGATACAAACACTAGCTTTCCTTACAAGGAACACACTCTGCTTTTAAGAAAAGAGCACTCTTCCTCAGTACTCTGTTTTTTATAGGGCCAAAACATTGAGCTTGCTCAGAACAAAAGAACTATGCTTCCTACACACACGGGACATATGTAGTTCAACTCTGCGTGGAAAATTGAGAAGAACAGTTGCTTCTCTTCAGTCCAATACACTGTACTTGCAACGAACAGACGCGAGTGGTATTTGCACTGTGTATGGATATGGAAGCACAATAGTGACTTTCCAGACCAGAAAACATGATGCTCCTAGGACCAGAAAATGGATGTGATTCAACTCCGTTTATGAAAGGGAAAGAAAGACTAGCTCGCCTTACAAGAAACACACTCTGCTTATAAGAAAAGAGCACTCTTCTATTCTACTGTGTTACCAATGGGCCACAACAGTGAGCTTGCTCAGAAAAAAAGAACTGTGCTTCCTACACACACGTGCCATATCCAGTTCAACTCTGCTTAGAAAACTGACAAGTACAGTAACTTCTCTTCAGTCCAATACACTGTACTTGCTGGGAACAGACGCGAGTGCTATTTGCACTGTGTATGACAATGGGAACTCAATAGTGACTTTCCTCACCAGAAAACAACTCTTACTCATAGAACCAGAAACTGCATGTGATTCAACTCAGATTATCAATGGGAAATGAACACTAGCTCGCCTTACAGGAAAACACCATGTGCTTTTGAGAAAAGTGCACTCTTCTATTCTACTCTGTTTCCCATAAAGACAGTACAGAGAGTTTGCTCAGAACAAAAGAACTGTTCTTCCTACACACACTGGTCACATCTGCTTCAACTCTGCTTAGGAAACTGACAAGAACAGTAGCTTCTCTTCAGTCCAATACATGGTGCTTGCTGGAAACAGATGCGAGTGCTATTTGTACTGTTTATGACAATGGGAGAGCAATACTGACTTTCCTCACCAGAAAACAACTCTTGCTCATAGGACCAGACACTGCATGTGATTCAACTCCATTTATCAATGGGAAACAAACACTAGCTCTCCTTACAAGAAACACACTCTGCTTTTAAGAAGAGAGCTCTATTCTACTCTTCTGTGCTTCCTACAGGGCCATAACAGTGAGCTTGCTCAGAACAAAAGAACTGTGCTTCCTACACAAACGGGTCATATATAGTTCATCCCTTCTGAGGAAACTAACAATAACAGTATATTCTCTTAAATCCAATACACTGTAATTGCTGGCAACGCAAGTGCTTTTTGCACTGTGTATGGCAATGTGAGCACCATAGTGACTTTCCCTACCAGAAAACAACTCTTTCTTGTAGGACCAGAAACTGCATGTGATTCAACTCAGTTTATGAATGGGAAACCAACACTAGCTAGTCTTACAAGAAACACCCTCTGCTTTTGAGAAAAGAGCACTCTTCTACTCTACTGTGTTTCCTATAGGGCCAGAAAAATGACCTTGCTCAGAACAAAAGAACTGTGCTTCCTACACACACAGGCCATGTCTAGTTCAACTCTGCTTAGGAAACTGACAAGAACAGTAGCTTCTCTTCAGTCCAATACACTGTACTAGCTGTGAACAGATGGAAGTCCTATTTTCACTGTGCATGGCATTGGAGCACAATAGTGACTTTCCTCGCCAGGAAACAACTCTTAATCATAGGACCAGAAACTGCATGTGATTCAACTACGTATAAAAATGGGAAACAAACACTAGCTAGCCTTACAACAAACACACTCTGCTTTTGAGACAGGAGCACTCTTCTACTCTACTGTGTTTTTTAAGGGGCCAGAACAGTGAGCTTGCTCAGAACAAAAGAACTGTGTTTCCTACACACACGGTCCATATCTAGTTCAACTCTGTTTAGAAAATTGACAAGAACAGTTTCTTCCCTTCAGTCCAATACACTGTACTTGCAGGGAACAGACAGGAGTGGTATTTGCACTCTGTATGGCAATGGGAGTGCAAACATCACTTTCCACACCAGAAAACGTGATGCTACTAGGACCAGAAACTAGTTGTGATTCAACTCCATTTATGAAGGGGAAACAAACACTAGCTCGCCTTACAAGAAACAAACTCTGCTTTTAAGAAAAGAGCACTGTTCTACTCTACGGTGTTACCTACAGGGCCACAACAGTGAGCTTGCTAAGAACAAAAGAAGTGTGCTTCCTACACACACGGGGCACATCTAGTCCAACTCTGTTTAGAAAATTAACAAGAATAGTTTCTTCTCTTCAGTCCAATACACTGTACTGGCTGGGAACAGACGCGAGTGGTATTTGCACTGCGTATGGCAATGGGAGCACAGTAGTGACTTTCCTTACCAGAAAACAAACTTGCTCTTGGGCCAGAAACTGCACGTAATTCTACTCCATTTATGAATGGGAAAGAAAAATTAGCTCGCCTTATGAGAAACACACTCTTATTTTGAGAAAAGAGCACTATTCTACTCTACTGTGTTTCTTAAAGGGCCAGGAGAGTGAGCTTGCTCAGAAGGAAAGAACTGTGCTTTCTACACATACGGACCATATCTAGTTCAACTCTGCTTAGGAAACAGACTAGAACAGTAGCTTCTTTTCAGTCCAATACACTGTATTGCTGGAAACATATGCGAGTGCTATTTGAACTGTTTATGGCAATCGAGACTAATACTGACTTTCCTCACCAGAAAACAACTCTTGCTCGTAGGACCAGTCACTGATTTGTGATTTATCTCCATTTATCAGTGGGAAACAAACACTAGCTTGCCTTACAAGAAACACACTCTGCTTTTAAGAAGAGATCACTATTCTACTCTACTGTGTTTCCTGTAGGGCCAGAAAAGTGAGATTCTCAGAACAAAAGAACTGTGCTTCCTACACACACAGGCCATATCCAGAAAGCACTGCTTACAAAATTGAGCAGAAGAGTAGCTTCTCTTCTGTCTAATACAATGTACTTGTTGGGAAGAGACATGAGTGCTCTTTGCACTGCGTATGGCAATGAGAGCACAGTAGTGACTTTCCTCAACAAAAAACAATTCTTGTTCTTGGGCCAGAAACTGCATGTGATTCAACTCATTTATGAATGGAAAACAAACACTAGCTCTCCTTACAAGAAACACACTCTGCTTTTGATAAAGGAGCACTCTTCTACTCTACTGTGTTTTCTATAGGGCCAGAGCAGTGAGCTTGCTCAGAAAAAAAGAACTGTGCTTTCTACAAACATGGGCCATATCTAGTTCAACTCTGCTTAGGAAACTGACAAGAACAGTAGCTTCTCTTCAGTCCAATACACTGTGCTTACTGGGAACAGACGGGAGTGCTATTTGCACTTTGTATGGCAATGGGAGCACAATAGTGACTTTACTCACCAGAAAAAAACTCTTGCTCCTAGGACCAGAAACTGCATGTGATTCCACTCCATTTATAAATGGGAAAAAAACAGTAGCTCGCCTTACAAGAAACACACTCTGGTTTTGAGAAAAGAGCTCTCTTCTACTCCACTGTGTTTCCTATAGGGCCAGAACAGTGAGTTTGCTCACAACAAAAGAACTGTGCTTCCTACACACACGGGCCATATCTAGGTCAACTCTCCTTAGGAAACTGACAAGTACAGTAGATTCTTTTCAATCCAATACACTGTATTTGCTGGGAACTGTCGCCAGTGCTATTTGCACTGTGTATGGCATTGGAAGTGCATTAGTGACTCTTCTTACCAGAAAACAACTCTTGCCTATAGGACCAGAAGCTGCATGTGATTCAACTCCATTTATGATTGGGAAACAAACACTAGCTCGCCTTACAAGAAACACACTCTTCTTTTGAGCAAGAACACTCTTCTACTCTACTGTGTTTCCAATAGGGCAGAAACAGTGAGCTTGCTAAGAACAAAAGTACAGTGCTTCCTATACACAGGGGCCATATACTGTTCAACTCTGCTTAGAAAACTGACAAGAACAGTAGCTTCTCATCAGTCTAGTACATTGTTCTTGCTGGAAACAGATGTGAGTGCTATTTGCCCTGTGTATGGCTATGGGAGCACGTTAGTGACTTTCCTTACAAGAAAATAACTTTTGCTCTTGGGCCAGAAACTGCATGTGATTTAACTCCGCTTATGAATGGGAAACAAACACTAGCTTGCCTTACAAGAAACACACTCTTATGTTGAAAAAGGAGTACTCGTCTACTCTACTGTGTTTCCTGTAATGCCAGAACAGTGAGCTTGCTCAGAACAAAAGAACTGTGCTTTCTACACACACAGGCCATATCTACTTCAACTCTGCTTAGGAAACTGACAAGAACAGTAGCTTCTCTTCAGTCCTATACACTGTATTTGCTGAGAACAGACGCGAGTGCTATTTGCACTGTTTATGGCAATGGGAGCACAATAGTGACTTTCCTTACGAGAAAAAAACTCTTGCACGTAAGCCCAGAAATTGCATTTGATTCAAGTCCATTTATGAATAGGAAACAAACATTAGCTCACCTTACAAAAACATGCTCTGCTTTGAGAAAAGAGCACTCTTCTACTCTATTGTGTTTTTTATAGGGCCAAAACAGTGAGCATGCTCAGAACAAAAGAACTGTGCTTCCTACAAACACGGGCCATATCCAGTTGAACTCTGCTTAGAAAACTGACAAGAACAGTAGCTGCTAGGTAGTCCAATACATTGTACTTGCTGGGAACAGACACGAGTGTTATTTGCACTCTGTATGGCAATGGGAAAGCAATAGTGACTTTCCTTACCTGAAAACAAGTCTTGCTCGTAGGACCAGAAACTGCATGTTATTCCACTCCGTTTATGAATGGGAAACAAACACTAGCTTGCCTTACAAAAACACACTCTGCTTTTGAGAAAAGAACACTCTCTACCCAACTTGTATCCTACATGGCCAGAACAGTGAGCTTGCTCAGAACAAAAAAACTGGGCCATGTCTAGTTCAACTCTGCTTAGGAAAGTGGCAAAAACAGTAGCTTCATTTAGTTCATACACTGTACTTGCTGGGAACTGACACGAGTACTATTTGCACTGTGTATGGCAATGGGAGCACAATAGTGACTTTCATCACCAGAAAAAAACTCTTGATCATAGGACCAGAAACTGCATGTGATTCAACTCCATTTCTTACTGGGAAACAAACACTAGCTCGCCTTACAAGAAACACACTCTGCTTTTGAGAAAAGAGCACTCTTCTACTCTACTGTGTTTCCTATAGGGCCAGAACAGTGATCTTGCTCAGAACAAAAGAACTGTGCTTCCTACACACACGGGTCATATCCTGTTCAACTCTGCTTAGAAAAGTGACAAGAAGTAGCTTCTCATTAGTCCAATACATTGTACTTCCTGGGAACAGATGCAAGTGATATTTGCACACTGTATGGCAATGGGAAATCAATAGTGACTTTCCTTACCAGAAAACAACTCTTGCTCTTGGCCAGAAACTGCATGCGATTCAACTCTGTTTATGAATGGGAAACAAACACTAGCTCGCCTTACAAGAAACAAACTCTGCTTTTGAGAAAAGAACACTCTTCTACTCTACTGTGTTTCATATAGGGCCAGAGAAGTGTGCTTGCTCAGACCAGTAGAGTTCAACTAGATATGGCCCGTAAAGAAAGTCACTATGGTGCTCCCATTGCCATACATAGTGCAAATAGCACGGGATCTTTTCCCAGCTGTACAGTGTATAGGACTGAAGAGAAGCTCCCATTCTTGTCAGTTTCCTAAGGAGAAGTGGACTAGTTATTGCCTGTGTGTGCAGGAAGCACAGTTTTTTGTTTTGAGCATACTCACTGTTCTGGCCCTACACTAAACACAGTAGAGTAGAAGGGTGCTCTTTTCTCAAAAGCAGAGAGTGTTTCTTGTAAAGTGAGCTAGTGTTTCTGTCCCATTCATAAACTGAGTTGATTCACAAGCGGTTTCTGGTCCTATGAGCAAGAGTCGTTTTCTGGTAAGAAAAGTCACTATTCCCCTCCCATTGCCGTACACACTGAACACAGCACTTCCGTTTGTTCTCAGCAAGTACAATGTATTGGACTGAAGAGAAGTTGCTGTTTTTGTCAGTTTTCTAAGCAGAGTTGAACTAGATATGGCCCGTGTGTACAGGAAGCACACTTCTTTTGTTCTGAGCAAGCTCACTGTTCTGGCCCTACAGGAAACACAGTAGAATAGAAGAGTGCTATTTTCTGAAAAGCAGAGTGTTTCTTGTAACGCGAGCTAGTGTTTGTTTCCCATTCATAAGTGGAGTTGAATCACATGCAGTTTCAGATCCTATGAGCAAGAGTTGTTTTCTGGAAAGGAAAGTCACTCTTGCGCTCCCATTGCCATACAGAATACAAATAGCACTTGGGTCTGTTCCCCGGAATTAAAGTGTACTGGACTGAAGGGACATTACTGTTCTTGCCAGTTTTCTATGCAGAGTTGAACTAGATATGGCTCTTGTGTGTAGGAAGCACAATTCTTTTGTACTGAGCAAATTCACTGTTCTTGCCCTATAGGAAATATCGTAGAATTGAAGATTTTTCTTTTCTAAAAAGACGAGTGTGTGTCTTGTAAGGAGATCTAGTGTTTATTTTCCATTCAAAAATGGAGTAGAATCACATGCAGTATCTGGTGCTTTGAGTAAGAATTTTTTTCTGGTAAGGAAAGTAACTATTATGCTCCCATTGCCAAACTCAGTGCAAATAGCACTCGAGTCTCTTCCCAGCTAGTACAATGTATTGGACAGAAGAGAAGCTACTTCTCTTGTCAGTTTCCTAAGCAGAGTTGAACTAGATATGGCCCATGTGTGTAGGAAGCACAGTTCTTTTGTTCTGAGCCAACTCACTGTTCTGGCACTACAGGAAAAACAGTAGAGTAGAAGAGTACTCTTTTCTCAAAAGCAGAGTGTGTTTCTTGTAAGGCGAGCTAGTGTTTGTTTCCCTTTCATAAACAGGGTTGAATCACATGTAATTTCTGGTCCTATGAGCAAGAGTTGTTTCCTAGTAAGGAAAGTCTCTATTGTGCTCTCGTTGCCATACACAGTGCAAATAGCACTCGCATCTGTTCTGAGCAAATAAAGTGTATAGGACTGAAGAGAAGCTTCTGTTCTTGTCAGTTTCCTGAGCAGATTAAACTAGATATGGCCCGTGTGTGTAGGAAGCACAGTTCTTTTGTTCTGAGCAAGCTCAGTTTTCTGGCACTACCTGAAAAACAGTAGAGTAGAAGAGTGCTATTTTCTCAAAAGTAGAGTGTGTTTCTTTTAAGGCTAGCTAGTGTTTGTTTCCCATTAATAAAATGAGTTGAATCACATGCAGTTTCTGGATCTATAAGTAAGAATTGTTTTATGGTGAGGAAAGTCACTATTGCGCTCTCTTTGACATACACAGTGCAAATATTACTCGCGTCTGTTCCCAGCAAGTACAGTGTATGGACAGAAGAGAAGTTACTGTTCATGACAGTTTCCTAGGCAGAGATGAACTAGATATGGCCCGTGTGTGTGGGAAGCACAGTTCTTTTGTTCTGAGCAAGATCACTGTTTTGGCCCTATAGGAAACACAGTACAGTAGAAGAGTGGTCTTTTCTCAAAAGCAGAGTGTGTTTCTTATAAGGCGAGCTAGTGATTGTTTCCCATTCATGACCGGGAAGACTCACATGCAGTTTGTGGTTCTAGATTAAGAGTTGTTTTCTGGGGAGGAAAGTAACTATTGCAATCCCATTGCTATACACAGTACAAATAGCACTGTCGTCTGTTTCCAGCAAGTACAGTGTATTGGACTGAAGAGAAGCTGCTGTTCTTGTCAGTTTCCTAAGCAGAGTTGAAGTAGATATGGCCCGTGTGTGTAGGAAGCACAGTTCTTTTGTTCTGAGCTAGCTCACTGTTCTGGCCCTATGGGAAACACAGTAGAGTAGAAGAGTGCTCTTTTCTAAAAAGCAGAGTGTGTTTCTTGTAAGGCAAGCTACTGTTTGTTTTCCAGTCCTATATGGAGTTGAATCACATGCAGTGTCTGGTCCTAGAAGCAAGAGTAGTTTTATGATAAGAAGAGTCACTATTGTGCAACCATTGCCATACACAGTTTATATAGCACTCATGTCTGATCCCAGAAAGTACAGTGTACTGGACTGAAGAGAAGCTTCTGTTCTTGTCAGTTTCCTAAGAAGAGTTGAACTAGATATGGCCTGTGTGTGTAGGAAGCACAGTTCTTTTGTTTTGAGGAAGCTCACTCTTCTGGCCCTATGGGAAACGCAGTAGCGTAGAAGAGTGCTCTTTTTAAAAAGCAGAGTGTGTTTCTTGTAAGGCGAGCTATTGTTTGCTTCCCAGTCCTAAATGGAGTTGAATCACATGCAGTTTTTGGTCCTAGGATCAAGAGTTGTTTTCGGGTAAGAAGAAGCACTATTGTGCTCCCATTGCGAAACACAGTGCAAATAGCACTCTCGTCTGTATCCAGCAAGTACAGTGTATTGGACTGAAGAGAAGCTACTGTTCTTTTCAGTCTCCTAAGCAGAGTTGAACTAGATATGGCCCATGTGTTTAGGAAGCACAGTTCTTTTGTTCTGAGCAAGCTCACTCCTCTGGACCTACAGGAAACACAGTAGAGTAGAAGAGTGCTCTTTTCTCAAAAGCAGAGTTTGTTTCTTGTAAGGCGAGCTAGTGTTTGTTTCCCCGTCCTACATGGAGTTGAATCACAAGTAGTTTCTGGTCCTACGAGTAAGAGTTGTTTTCTGATAAGAAGAGTCACTATTGTGCTCCCATTACCATATACAGTTTAAATAGCAATGGCGTTTGTTCCCAGCAAGTACAGTGTATTGGACTTAAGAGAATCTACTGTTCTTGTCAGTTTCCTAAGCAGATTGAACTAGATATGGCCCGTGAGTGTAATAAGCACATTTCTTTTATACTGAGCAAGCTCACTCATCTGTCCCTACAGGAAACACAGTAGAGTAAAAGTGTGCTCTTTCTCAAAAGCAGAGTGTATTTCTTGTAAGAAGAGCTAGTGTTTGTTTCCCATGGCTATATGGAGTTGAATCACATGCCGTTTCTGTTCCTATTTGCAAAAGTTGTTCTCTGGTAAGAAGAGTCACTATTGCGCTCCCATTGCCATACACAGTACAAATAGCACTGGCTTCCATTCCCAGCAAATACAGTGTATTGGACTGAAGAGAAGCTTTTGTTCTTTTCAGTTTCCTAAGCAGAGTTGAACTAGATATGGCCCAAGTGTGTAGGAAGCACAGTTCTTTTGTTCTGAGCAAGCTCACTGTTTTGGCCCTATAGGAAACACAGTAGAGTAGAAGAGTCCTCTTTTCTCAAAAGCAGAGTGCTTTACTCGTAAGACGACCTAGGGTTTGTTTCCCAGTCATAAATGGGATTGAGTCGCATGCAGTTTCTGGTCCTATGAGCAAGAGTTTTTTTCTTGTAAGAAGAGTCACTATTGTGCTCCCACTGCCATACACAGTGTAAATAGCACTCACGTCTGTTCCCAACAAGTCCAGTGTATTGGACTGTTCTTGTCAGTTTCCTAAGCAGAGTTGAACTAGATATGGCCCGTGTGTGTAGGAAGCACAGTTCTTTTTTTCTGAGCAAGCTCAATCTTCTGGCCCTATGGGAAACACTGTAGAGTAGAAGAGTGCTCTTTTATCAAAAGCAGAGTGTGTTTCTTGTATGGCCAGCTACTGTTTGTTTTCCAGTCCTATATGGAGTTGAATCACAAGTAGTTTCTGGTCCTACCAGTAAGAGTTGTTTTCTGATAAGAATAGTCACTATTACGCTCCCATTACCATATACAATTTAAATAGCAATGGAATCTGTTCCCAGCAAGTACAGTGTATTTGACTGAAGAGAAGCTACTGTTGTCAGTTTCCTAAGCAGAATTGAACTAGATATGGTCCGTGAGTGTAACAAGCACAGTTCTTTTTTACTGAGCAAGCTCACTCTTCTGACCCTATAGGAAACACAGTAGAGTAACTGTGTGCTCTTTTCTCAAAAGCAGAGTGTATTTCTTGTAAGGCAAGCTACTGTTTGTTTCCCAGTCCGAAATGGAGTTGAATCACATGCAGTTTCTGTTCCTAGGGTCAAGAGTTGTTTTCTGTAAGAAGAGTCACTATTGTGTTCCCTCTGCAAAACACAGTGCAAATAGCACTCTCGTCTGTATCCAAAAGTACAGTGTATTGGACTGAAGAGAAGCTACTGTTCTTGTCAGTCTTTTAAGCAGATTTGAACTAGATATGGCCTGTGAGTGTAATAAGCACAGTTCTTTTGTTCTGAGCAAGCTCACTCTTCTGGACCCATAGGAAATACAGTAAATTAATTGTGTGCTCTTTTCTCAAAAGAGGAGTGTGTTTTTTGTATGGCGAGCTAGTGTTTGTTTGCCAGTCCTAAATGGAGGTGAATTACATGCAGATTATGGTCCTATGAGCAATAGTTGTTTTCTGGTAAGAAGAGACACTATTGTGCTCCCTTTGCCATACACAATGCAAATAGCACTGGCGTCTGTTCCCAGCAAGTACAGTGTATTGGACTGAAGAGTAGCTACTGTTCATGTCAGTTTCCTAAGCAGAGTTGTACTAGGTATGGCCCGTGTGTGTAGGAAGCACAGTTCTTTTGTTCCGAGCAAGCTCACTCTTCTGGTTCTATAGGAAAAACAGTAGAGGAATGCTCTTTTCTAAAAAGCAGAGTGTGTTTCTTGTAAGGCAAGCTACTGTATGATTCCCAGTTCGAAATGGAGTTGAATCACATGCAGTTTCTGGTCCTATGAGCAAGAGTTGTTTTCTGGTAAGAAGAAGCACTATTGTGCTCCCAATGCGAAACACAGTGCAAATAGCACTCGCATTTGTTTCCAGCAAGTACAGTGTGTTGGACTGAAGAGAAGCTACTGTTCTTGTCTGTTTCTAAAGCAGAGTTGAACTAGATATGGCCCGTGTGTGTAAGAAGCACAGTTCTTTTGTTCTGAGCAAGCTCACTGTTCTGGAACTATGGGAAACCCAGTAGAGAAGAAGAGTGCTCTTTTCGCAAAAGCAGAGTGTGTTTCTTGTAAAGCAAGATAGTGTTTGTTTCCCAGTCCTTTTTGGTGTTGAATCACATGCAGTTTCTGGTCCTACGAGCAAGAGTTGTTCTCTGATAAGAAGAGTCACTATTGCACTCCCATTACCTTATACAGTTTAAATAGCACTGGCGTCTGTTCCCAGCAAGTACAGTGTATTGGACTGAACAGAAGCTACTGTTCTTGTCAGTTTCCTAAGCAGAGTTGACCTAGATATGGCCTGTGTGTGTAGAAAGCACAGTTCTTTTGTTCTGAGCAAGCTCACTCTTCTGGCCCTATAAGAAACACAGTAGAGTAGAAGAGTGCTCTTTTCTCAAAAGCAGAGTGTGTTTCTTGTAAGGAAAGCTACTGTTTGTTTCCCAGTCCTATACGGAGTTGAAACAAAAGTAGTTTCTGGTCCTATGAATAAGAGATGTTTTCTGATAAGAATAGTCACTAATGCACTCCCATTACCATATACAGTTTAAATAGCAATGGCATCTGTTCCCAGCAAGTACAGTGTATTGGACTGAAGAGAAGCTACTGTTCTTGTCAGTTTCCTAAGCAGAGTTGAACTAGATATGGCCCGTGAGTGTAATAAGCACAGTTCTGTTGTACTGAGCAAGATCACTCATGTGGCCCTATAGAAAACACAGTAGAGTAAAAGTGTGCTCTTTTCTCAAAAGCAGAGTGTGTTTCTTGTAAGGAGAGGTACTGATTGTTTCCCAGTCAGAAATGGAGTTGAATCACATGCAGTTTCTGGTCCTACGAGCAAGAGTTGTTTTCTCCTAAGAAGAGTCACTACTGCGCTCCCATTGCCATACACAGTGCAAATAGCACTGGCGTCTGTTCCCAGCAATTACAGTGTATTGGACTGCAGAGAAGCTACTGTTCTTGTCAGTTTCCTAAGCTGAGTTGAAGTAGATATGGCCCGTGTGTGTAGGAAGCACAGTTCTTTTGTTCTGAGCAAGCTCACTCTTTTGTCCCTATAGGAAAGAAAGTAGAGTATAAGAGTGCTGTTTTCTCAAAAGCAGAGTGTGTTTTTTGTAAGGCGAGCTAGTGTTTGTTTCCCAGTCCTAAATGGAGTTGAATTACATGCAGTTTATGGTCTTATGAGCAAGAGTTGTTTTCTTTTAAGAAGATCCACTATTGTGCTCCCTGTGCCATACACAGTGCAAATAGCACTGTCGTCTGTTCCCCGCAAGTACAGTGTATTGGACTGAAGATAATCTACTGTACTTGTCAGTTTCCTAAGGAGAGTTGAACTAGATATGGCCCGTGTGTGTAGGAATCACAGTTCTTTTGTTCTGAGCAAGCTCACTCTTCTGGCCCTATAGGAAACACAGTAGAGTAGAAGAGTGCTCTTTTCTCAAAAGCAGAGTGTGTTTCTTGTAAGACGAGCTAGTGTTTGTTTCCCAGTCCTATATGGAGTTGAATCAAATGCAGTTTCTGGACTTACGAGCAAGAGTGTTTTCTGATAGGAAGAGTCACTATTGCACTCTCATTGCCACACAAAGTTTTAATAGCACTGACGTCTGTTCCCAGGAAGTACAGTGTATTGGACTGAAGAGAAGCTACTGTTCTTGTCAGTTTTTTAAGTAGAGTTGAACTAGATATGGCCCGTGTTTGTAGGAAGCACAATTCTTTTGTTTTGAGCAAGCTCACTTTTCTAGCACTACAGGAAACACAGCAGAGTAGAAGAGTGCTCTTTTCTCAAAAGCAGAGTGTGTTTCTTGTAAGGAGAGCTAATGTTTGTTTCCCAGTTCTAAATGGAGTTGAATCACATGCTGTTTCTGGTCCTAGGAGCAAGAGTAGTTTTTTGATAAGAAGAGACACTATTGTGCTTCCATTGCTATACACAGTTTAAATAGCACTGGCCTCTGTTCCGAGTAAATACCGTGTATTGGACTGCAGAGAAGCTACTGTTCTTGTCAGTTTCCTAATCAGATTTGAACTAGATATGGTCCATGTGTGTAGGATGCACAGTTCTTTTGTTCTGAGGAAGCTCACTCTTCTGGCACTATAGGAAACACAGTACAGTACACGAGTGCTGTTTTCTCAAAATCAGAGTGTGTTTCTTGTAAGGCGAGCTAGTGTTTGATTCCCAGTCGTATATGGAGTTGAATCACATGCAGTTTCTGGTCCTATGAGCAAAAGTTGTTTTTTGGTAAGAAGAGTCAATATTGTGCTTCCTTTGCCATAAACAGTGCAAATAACACTCGTGACTATTCCCAGCAAGTACAGTGTATTGGACTGAAGAGATGCTACGGTTCTTGTCATTTTCCTAAGCAGAGTTGAACTAGATATGGCCTGTGAGTGTAATAAGCACAGTTCTTTTGTACTGAGCAAGCTCACTCTTCTGGCCCCACAGGAAACACAGTAGAGTAAAAGTGTGCTCTTTTGTCAAAAGCAGAGTGTGTTTCTCGTAAAGCGAGGTAGTGTTTGTTTCCCAGTGCTATATGGAGTTGAATCACATGCAGTTTCTGGTCGTATGAGCAAGAGTTGTTCTGTGGTAAGAAGAGTCACTATTGCGCTCCCATTGCCATACACAGTGCAAATAGCACTGGCATCTGCTCCCAGCAAGTACAGTGTATTGGACTGAAGAGAAGCTACTGTTCTTGTCAGTTTCCTAAGCAGAGTTGAACTAGATATGGCCCGTTTGTGTAGGAAGCACAGTTCTTTTGTTCTGAGCAAGCTCACTGTTCTGGCCCTATAGGAAACACAGTAGAGTAGAAGAGTGCTCTTTTTTCAAAAGGAGAGTGTGTTTCTTGTAAGGCGAGCTAGTGTTTGTTTCCCAGTCCTAAATGGAGTTGAATCACATGCAGTTTCTGGTCCTATGAGCAAGAGTTGTTTTCTGGTAAGAAGAGTCACTATTGTGCTCCCATTGCCATACCCAGTGCAAATAGCACTCGCGTGTGTTCCCAGCAAGTACAGTGTATTGGACTGAAGAGAAGCTACTGTTCTTGTCAGTTTCCTAAGCGGAGTTGAACTAGATATGGCCCGTGTGTGTAGGAAGCACAGTTTTTTTGTTCTGAGCAAGCTCACTGTTCTGGCCCTATAGGAAACACAGTAGAGTAGAAGAGTGCTCTTTTCTCAAAATTAGAGAATGTTTCCTGTAAGGCGAGCTAGTGTTTGTTTCCCAGTCCTAAATGGAGTTGAATCACATGCAGTTTCTGGTCCTACGAGCAAGAGTTTTTTTTTGGTAAGGAGAGTCACTGTTGCGCTCCCATTTCCACACAGTGCAAATAGCACTGGCGTCTGTTCCCAGCAAGTACAGTGTATTGGACTGAAGAGAAGCTACTGTTCTTGTCAGTTTCCTAAGCGGAGTTGAACTAGATATGGCCCGTGTGTGTAGGAAGCACAGTTCTTTTGTTCTGAGCAAGCTCACTGTTCTGGCCCTATAGGAAACACAGTAAAGTAGAAGAGTGCTCTTTTCTCAAAAGCAGAGTGTGTTTCTCGTAAGGCGAGCTAGTGTTTGTTTCCCAGTCCTAAATTAAGTTGAATCACATGCAGTTTCTGCTCCTACGAACCAAAGATGTTTTCTGGTAAGAGGAGTCACTATTGCACTCTCATTGCCATACACAGTGCAAATAGCACTCGCGTCTGTTCGAACAAGTACAGTGTATTGGACTGAAGAGAAGCTACTGTTCTTGTCAGTTTCCTAAGGGGAATTGAACTAGATATGGCCCCTGTGTAGGAAGCACAGTTCTTTTGTTCTGAGCAAGCTCACTGTTCTGGCCCTATAGGAAACACAGTAGAGTAGAAGAGTGCTCTTTTCTCAAAAGCAGATTGTGTTTCTTGTAAGGCGAGCTAGTGTTTGTTTCCCAGTCCTAAATGGAGTTGAATCACATGCAGTTTCTGGTCCTACGAGCAAGAGTTGTTTTCTGGTAAGAGGAGTCACTATTGTGCTCCCATTGCCATACACAGTGCAAATAGTACTGGCGTCTTTTCCAGCAAGTACAGTGGAATGGACTGAAGAGAAGCTACTGTTCTTGTCAGTTTCCTAAGCGGAGTTGAACTAGAAATGGCCCGTGTATGTAGGAAGCACAGTTCTTTTGTTCTGAGCAAGCTCACTGTTCTGGCCCTGTAGGAAACACAGTAGAGTAGAAGAGTGCTCTTTTCTCAAAAGCAGAGTGTGTTTCTTGTAAGGCGAGCTAGAGTTTGTTTCCCAGTCCTAAATGGAGTTGAATCACATGCAGTTTCTGGTCCTACGAACCAGAGTTGTTTTCTGGTAAGAGGAGTCACTATTGTGCTCCTATTGCAATACACAGTGCAAACAGCACTCGCATCTGTTCGAAAAAGTACAGTGTATTGGACTGAAGAGAAGCTACTGCTCTTGTCAGTTTCCTAAGCGGAGTTGAACTAGATATGGCCCGTGTGTGTAGGAAGCACAGTTTTTTTGTTCTGAGCAAGCTCACTGTTCTGGCCCTATAGGAAACACAGTAGAGTAGAAGAGTGCTCTTTTCTCAAAAGTAGAGTGTGTTTCTTGTAAGGCGAGCGAGTGTTTGTTTCCCAGTCCTAAATGGAGTTGAATCACATGCAGTTTCTGGTCCTACGAGCAAGAGTTGTTTTCTGGTAAGAAGAGTCACTATTGCACTCCCATTACCATACACAGTGCAAATAGCACTGGCGTCTGTTCCCAGCAAGTACAGTGTATTGGACTGAAGAGAAGCTACTGTTCTTGTCAGTTTCCTAAGCGGAGTTGAACTAGATATCGCCTGTGTGTGTAGGAAGCACAGTTCTTATGTTCTGAGCAAGCTCACTGTTCTGGCCCTATAGGAAACACAGTAGAGTAGAAGAGTGCTCTTTTCTCAAAATTAGAGAATGTTTCCTGTAAGGCGAGCTAGTGTTTGTTTCCCAGTCCTAAAAGGAGTTGAATCACATGCAGTTTCTGGTCCTATGAGCAAGAGTTTTTTTTTGGTAAGGAGAGTCACTGTTGCGCTCCCATTTCCACACAGTGCAAATACCACTGGCGTCTGTTCCCAGCAAGTACAGTGTATTGGACTGAAGAGAAGCTACTGTTCTTGTCAGTTTCCTCAGCGGAGTTGAACTAGATATGGCCCGTGTGTGTAGGAAGCACAGTTCTTTTGTTCTGAGCAAGCTCACTGTTCTGGCACTATAGGAAACACAGTAGAGTAGAAGAGTGCTCTTTTCTCAAAAGCAGAGTGTGTTTCTTGTAAGGCGAGCTAGTGTTTGTTTCCCAGTCCTAAATGAAGTTGAATCACATGCAATTTCTGGTCCTACGAGTAAGAGTTGTTTTCTGGTAAGAGGAGTCACTATTGTACTCTCATTGCCATACACAGTGCAAATAGCACTCGCGTCTGTTCGAACAAGTAGAGTGTTTTGGACTGAAGAGAAGCTACTGTTCTTGTCAGTTTCCTAAGAGGAGTTGAACTAGATATGGCCCGTGTGTGTAGGAACCACAGTTCTTTTGTTCTGAGCAAGCTCAATGTTCTGGCCCTATAGGAAACACAGTAGAGTAGAAGAGTGCTCTTTTCTCAAAAGCAGAGTGTGTTTCTTGTAAGGCGAGCTAGTGTTTGTTTCCCAGTCCTAAATGGAGTTGAATCCCATGCAGTTTCTGGTCCTACGAGCAAGAGTTGTTTTCTGGTAAGAGGAGTCACTATTGTGCTCCCATTGCCATACACAGTGCAAATAGTACTGGCGTCTTTTCCAGCAAGTACAGTGGAATGGACTGAAGAGAAGCTACTGTTCTTGTCAGCTTCCTAAGCGGAGTTGAACTAGAAATGGCCCGTGTATGTAGGAAGCACAGTTCTTTTGTTCTGAGCAAGCTCACTGTTCTGGCCCTGTAGGAAACACAGTAGAGTAGAAGAGTGCTCTTTTCTCAAAAGCAGAGTGTGTTTCTTGTAAGGCGAGCTAGAGTTTGTTTCCCAGTCCTAAATGGAGTTGAATCACATGCAGTTTCTGGTCCTACGAACCAGAGTTGTTTTCTGGTAAGAGGAGTCACTATTGTGCTCCCATTGCAATACACAGTGCAAACAGCACTCGCATCTGTTCGAAAAAGTACAGTGTATTGGACTGAAGAGAAGCTACTGCTCTTGTCAGTTTCCTAAGCGGAGTTGAACTAGATATGGCCCGTGTGTGTAGGAAGCACAGTTTTTTTGTTCTGAGCAAGCTCACTGTTCTGGCCCTATAGGAAACACAGTAGAGTAGAAGAGTGCTCTTTTCTCAAAAGTAGAGTGTGTTTCTTGTAAGGCGAGCGAGTGTTTGTTTCCCAGTCCTAAATGGAGTTGAATCACATGCAGTTTCTGGTCCTACGAGCAAGAGTTGTTTTCTGGTAAGAAGAGTCACTATTGCACTCCCATTACCATACACAGTGCAAATAGCACTGGCATCTGTTCCCAGCAAGTACAGTGTATTGGACTGAAGAGAAGCTACTGTTCTTGTCAGTTTCCTAAGCGGAGTTGAACTAGATATCGCCTGTGTGTGTAGGAAGCACAGTTCTTATGTTCTGAGCAAGCTCACTGTTCTGGCCCTATAGGAAACACAGTAGAGTAGAAGAGTGCTCTTTTCTCAAAATTAGAGAATGTTTCCTGTAAGGCGAGCTAGTGTTTGTTTCCCAGTCCTAAAAGGAGTTGAATCACATGCAGTTTCTGGTCCTATGAGCAAGAGTTTTTTTTTGGTAAGGAGAGTCACTGTTGCGCTCCCATTTCCACACAGTGCAAATACCACTGGCGTCTGTTCCCAGCAAGTACAGTGTATTGGACTGAAGAGAAGCTACTGTTCTTGTCAGTTTCCTCAGCGGAGTTGAACTAGATATGGCCCGTGTGTGTAGGAAGCACAGTTCTTTTGTTCTGAGCAAGCTCACTGTTCTGGCACTATAGGAAACACAGTAGAGTAGAAGAGTGCTCTTTTCTCAAAAGCAGAGTGTGTTTCTTGTAAGGCGAGCTAGTGTTTGTTTCCCAGTCCTAAATGAAGTTGAATCACATGCAATTTCTGGTCCTACGAGTAAGAGTTGTTTTCTGGTAAGAGGAGTCACTATTGTACTCTCATTGCCATACACAGTGCAAATAGCACTCGCGTCTGTTCGAACAAGTAGAGTGTTTTGGACTGAAGAGAAGCTACTGTTCTTGTCAGTTTCCTAAGAGGAGTTGAACTAGATATGGCCCGTGTGTGTAGGAACCACAGTTCTTTTGTTCTGAGCAAGCTCAATGTTCTGGCCCTATAGGAAACACAGTAGAGTAGAAGAGTGCTCTTTTCTCAAAAGCAGAGTGTGTTTCTTGTAAGGCGAGCTAGTGTTTGTTTCCCAGTCCTAAATGGAGTTGAATCCCATGCAGTTTCTGGTCCTACGAGCAAGAGTTGTTTTCTGGTAAGAGGAGTCACTATTGTGCTCCCATTGCCATACACAGTGCAAATAGTACTGGCGTCTTTTCCAGCAAGTACAGTGGAATGGACTGAAGAGAAGCTACTGTTCTTGTCAGCTTCCTAAGCGGAGTTGAACTAGAAATGGCCCGTGTATGTAGGAAGCACAGTTCTTTTGTTCTGAGCAAGCTCACTGTTCTGGCCCTGTAGGAAACACAGTAGAGTAGAAGAGTGCTCTTTTCTCAAAAGCAGAGTGTGTTTCTTGTAAGGCGAGCTAGAGTTTGTTTCCCAGTCCTAAATGGAGTTGAATCACATGCAGTTTCTGGTCCTACGAACCAGAGTTGTTTTCTGGTAAGAGGAGTCACTATTGTGCTCCCATTGCAATACACAGTGCAAACAGCACTCGCATCTGTTCGAAAAAGTACAGTGTATTGGACTGAAGAGAAGCTACTGCTCTTGTCAGTTTCCTAAGCGGAGTTGAACTAGATATGGCCCGTGTGTGTAGGAAGCACAGTTCTTTTGTTCTGAGCAAGCTCACTGTTCTGGCCCTATAGGAAACACAGTAGAGTAGAAGAGTGCTCTTTTCTCAAAAGTAGAGTGTGTTTCTTGTAAGGCGAGCGAGTGTTTGTTTCCCAGTCCTAAATGGAGTTGAATCACATGCAGTTTCTGGTCCTACGAGCAAGAGTTGTTTTCTGGTAAGAAGAGTCACTATTGCACTCCCATTACCATACACAGTGCAAATAGCACTGGCATCTGTTCCCAGCAAGTACAGTGTATTGGACTGAAGAGAAGCTACTGTTCTTGTCAGTTTCCTAAGCGGAGTTGAACTAGATATCGCCTGTGTGTGTAGGAAGCACAGTTCTTATGTTCTGAGCAAGCTCACTGTTCTGGCCCTATAGGAAACACAGTAGAGTAGAAGAGTGCTCTTTTCTCAAAATTAGAGAATGTTTCCTGCAAGGCGAGCTAGTGTTTGTTTCCCAGTCCTAAAAGGAGTTGAATCACATGCAGTTTCTGGTCCTACGAGCAAGAGTTTTTTTTTTGGTAAGGAAAGTCACTGTTGCGCTCCCATTTCCACACAGTGCAAATAGCACTGGCGTCTGTTCCCAGCAAGTACAGTGTATTGGACTGAAGAGAAGCTACTGTTCTTGTCAGTTTCCTCAGCGGAGTTGAACTAGATATGGCCCGTGTGTGTAGGAAGCACAGTTCTTTTGTTCTGAGCAAGCTCACTGTTCTGGCACTTTAGGAAACACAGTAGAGTAGAAGAGTGCTCTTTTCTCAAAAGCAGAGTGTGTTTCTTGTAAGGCGAGCTAGTGTTTGTTTCCCAGTCCTAAATGAAGTTGAATCACATGCAATTTCTGGTCCTACGAGTAAGAGTTGTTTTCTGGTAAGAGGAGTCACTATTGTACTCTCATTGCCATACACAGTGCAAATAGCACTCGCGTCTGTTGGAACAAGTAGAGTGTTTTGGACTGAAGAGAAGCTACTGTTCTTGTCAGTTTCCTCAGCGGAGTTGAACTAGATATGGCCCGTGTGTGTAGGAAGCACAGTTCTTTTGTTCTGAGCAAGCTCAATGTTCTGGCCCTATAGGAAACACAGTAGAGTAGAAGAGTGCTCTTTTCTCAAAAGCAGAGTGTGTTTCTTGTAAGGCGAGCTAGAGTTTGTTTCCCTGTCTTAAATGGAGTTGAATCACATACAGTTTCTGGTCCTACGAACCAGAGTTGTTTTCTGGTAAGAGGAGTCACTATTGCGCTCCCATTGCCATACACAGTGCAAACAGCACTCGCGTCTGTTCGAACAAGTACAGTGTATTGGACTGAAGAGAAGCTACTGTTCTTGTCAGTTTCCTAAGCGGAGTTGAACTAGATATGGCCCATGTGTGTAGGAAGCACAGTTCTTTTGTTCTGAGCAAGCTCACTGTTCTGGCCCTATAGGAAACACAGTAGAGTAGAAGAGTGCTCTTTTCTCAAAAGCACAGTATGTTTCCTGTAAGGCGAGCAAGTGTTTGTTTCCCAGTCCTAAATGGAGTTGAATCACATGCAGTTTCTGGTCCTACGAGCAAGAGTTTTTTTTTGGTAAGTAGAGTCACTCTTGCGCTCCCATTTCCACACAGTGCAAATAGCACTGGCATCTGTTCCCAGCAAGTACAGTGTATTGGACTGAAGAGAAGCTACGGTTCTTGTCAGTTTCCTAAGCGGAGTTGAACTAGATATGGCCCGTGTGTGTAGGAAGCACACTTCTTATGTTCTGAGCAAGCTCACTGTTCTGGCCCTATAGGAAACACAGCAGAGTAGAAGAGTGCTCTTTTCTCAAAAGAAGAGTGTGTTTCTTTTAAGGCGAGCTAGTGTTTGTTTCCCAGTCCTAAATGGAGTTGAATCACATGCAGTTTCTGCTCCTACGAGCAAGAGTTGTTTTCTGGTAAGAAGAGTCACTTGCACTCCCATTGCCATACACAGTGCAAATAGCCCTCGCGTCTGTTCCCAGCAAGTACAGTGTATTGGACTGAAGAGAAGCTACTGTTCTTGTCAGTTTCCTAAGGGGAGTTGAACTAGATATGACCCGTGTGCGTAGGAAGCACAGTTCTTTTATTCTGAGCAAGCTCACTGTTCTGGCCCTATAGGAAACACAGTAGATAGGAAGAGTGCTCTTTTCTCAAAAGCAGAGTGTGTTCCTTGTAAGGCGAGCTAGAGTTTGTTTCCCAGTCCTAAATGGAGTTGAATCACTTGCAGTTTCTGCTCCTACGAACCAAAGTTTTTTTCTGGTAAGAGGAGTCACTATTGCACTCTCATTGCCATAGACAGTGCAAATAGCACTCGCATCTGTTCGAACAAGTACAGTGTATTGGACTGAAGAGAAGCTACTGTTCTTGTCAGTTTCCTAAGGGGAGTTGAACTAGATATGGCCTGTGTGTGTAGGAAGCACAGTTCTTTTGTTCTGAGCAAGCTCACTGTTCTGGCCCTATAGGAAACACAGTAGAGTAGAAGAGTGCTCTTTTCTGAAAAGCAGAGTGTGTTTCTTGTAAGGCAAGCTAGAGTTTGTTTCCTAATCCTAAATGGATTGAAGCACATACAGTTTCTGGTCCTACGAACCAGAGTTGTTTTCTGGTAAGAGGAGTCACTATTGCGCTCCCATTGCCATACACAGTGCAAATAGCACTCGCGTCTGTTCGAACAAGTACAGTGTATTGGACTGAAGAGAAGCTACTGTTCTTTTCAGTTTCCTAAGCGGAGTTGAACTAGATATGGCCCGTGTGTGTAGGAAGCACAGTTCTTTTGTTCTGAGCAAGGTCACTGTTCTGGCCCTATAGGAAAAACAGTAGAGTAGAAGAGTGCTCTTTTCTCAAAATTAGAGAATGTTTCCTGTAAGGCGAGCTAGTGTTTCTTTCCCAGTCCTAAATGGAGTTGAATCACATGCAGTTTCTGGTCCTATGAGCAAGAGTTTTTTTTTGGTAAGGAGAGTCACTGTTGCGCTCCCATTTCCACACAGTGCAAATAGCACTGGCGTCTATTCCCAGCAAGTACAGTGTATTGGACTGAAGAGAAGCTACTGTTCTTGTCAGTTTCCTCAGCGGAGTTGAACTAGATATGGCCCGTGTGTGTAGGAAGCACAGTTCTTTTGTTCTGAGCAAGCTCACTGTCCTGGCCCTATATTAAACACTGTAGAGTAGAAGAGTGCTCTTTTCTCAAAAGCAGAGTGTGTTTCTTGTAAGGCGACTTAGTGTTTGTTTCCCAGTCCTAAATGAAGTTGAATCACATGCAATTTCTGGTCCTACGAGCAAGAGTTGTTTTCTGGTAAGAGGAGTCACTATTGTACTCTCATTGCCATACACAGTGCAAATAGATCTCGCGTCTGTTCGAACAAGTACAGTGTTTTGGACTGAAGAGAAGCTACTGTTCTTGTCAGGTTCCTAAGAGGAGTTGAACTAGATATGGCCCGTGTGTGTCGGAAGCACAGTTCTTTTGTTCTGAGCAAGCTCAATGTTCTGGCCCTATAGGAAACACAGTAGTGTAGAAGAGTGCTCTTTTCTCAAAAGCAGAGTGTGTTTCTTGTAAGGCGAGCTAGAGTTTGTTTCCTAGTCCTAAATGGAGTTGAATCACATACAGTTTCTGGTCCTACGAACCAGAGTTGTTTTCTGGTAAGAGGAGTCACTATTGTGCTCCCATTGCCATACACAGTGCAAATAGCACTGGCGTCTGTTCCCAGCAAGTACAGTGTATTGGACTGAAGAGAAGCTACTGTTCTTGTCAGTTTCCTAAGGGGAGTTGAACTAGATATGACCCGTGTGTGTCGGAAGCACAGTTCTTTTATTCTGAGCAAGCTCACTGTTCTGGCCCTATAGGAAACACAGTAGAGTGGAAGAGTGCTCTTTTCTCAGAAGCAGAGTGTGTTCCTTGTAAGGCGAGCTAGAGTTTGTTTCCCAGTCCTAAATGGAGTTGAATCACTTGCAGTTTCTGCTCCTACGAACCAAAGTTTTTTTCTGGTAAGAGGAGTCACTATTGCACTCTCATTGCCATACACAGTGCAAATAGCACTCGCATCTGTTCGAACAAGTACAGTGTATTGGACTGAAGAGAAGCTACTGTTCTTGTCAGTTTCCTAAGCAGAGTTGAACTAGATATGGCCTGTGTGTGTAGGAAGCACAGTTCTTTTGTTCTGAGCAAGCTCACTGTTCTGGCCCTATAGGAAACACAGTAGAGTAGAAGAGTGCTCTTTTCTCAAAAGCAGAGTGTGTTTCTTGTAAGGCAAGCAGAGTTTGTTTCCCAGTCCTAAATGGAGTTGAATCACATGCAGTTTCTGGTCCTACGAACCAGAGTTGTTTTCTGGTAAGAGGTGTCACTATTGTGCTCCATAGCAATACACAGTGCAAATAGCACTCGCATCTGTTCGAACAAGTACAGTGTATTGGACTGAAGAGAAGCTACTGTTCTTGTCAGTTTCCTAATCAGAGTTGAACTAGATATGGCCCGTGTGTGTAGGAAGCACAGTTTTTTTTTTTCTGAGCTAGCTCACTGTTCTGGCCCTATAGGAAACACAGTAGAGTAGAAGAGTGCTCTTTTCTCAAAAGCAGAGTGTGTTTCTTGTAAGGCAAGCTAGTGTTTGTTTCCCAGTCCTAAATGGAGTTGAATCACATGCAGTTTCTGGTCCTACGAGCAAGAGATGTTTTTTGTAAGAACAGTCACTATTGCGCTCCCATTTCCACACAGTACAAATAGCACTCGCGTCTTTTCCCAGCAAGTACAGTGTATTGGACTGAAGAGAAGCTACTGTTCTTGTCAGTTTCCTAAACGGAGTTGAACTAGATATGGCCCGTGTGTGTCGGAAGCACAGTTCTTTTGTTCTGAGCAAGCTCAATGTTCTGGCCCTATAGGAATCACAGTAGAGTAGAAGAGTGCTCTTTTCTCAAAAGAAGAGTGTGTTCCTCGTAAGGCGAGCTAGTGTTTGTTTCCCAGTCCTAAATGGAGTTGAATCACATGCAGTTTCTGTTCCTACGAGCAAGAGTTGTTTTCTGGTAAGAAGAGTCACTATTGCACTCCCATTGCCATAAACAGTGCAAATAGCACTGACGTCTGTTCCCAGCAAGTACAGTGTATTGGACTGAAGAGAAGCTACTGTTCTTGTCAGTTTCCTAAGCGGAGTTGAACTAGATATCGCCCGTGTGTGTAAGAAGCACAGTTCTTATGTTCTGAGCAAGCTCACTGTTCTGGCCCTATAGGAAACACAGTAGAGTAGAAGAGTATTCTTTTCTCAAAAGAAGAGTGTGTTTCTCGTAAGGCGAGCTAGTGTTTGTTTCCCAGTCCTAAATGGAGTTGAATCACATGCAGTTTCTGGTCCTACGAGCAAGAGTTTTTTTTTGGTAAGGAGAGTCACTCTTGCGCTCCCATTTCCACACAGTGCAAATAGCACTGGCGTCTGTTCCCAGCAAGTACAGTGTATTGGACTGAAGAGAAGCTACTGTTCTTGTCAGTTTCCTAAGCAGAGTTGAACTAGATATGGCCTGTGTGTGTAGGAAGCACAGTTCTTTTGTTCTGAGCAAGCTCACTGTTCTGGCCCTATAGGAAACACAGTAGAGTAGAAGAGTGCTCTTTTCTCAAAAGCAGAGTGTGTTTCTTGTAAGGCAAGCAGAGTTTGTTTCCCAGTCCTAAATGGAGTTGAATCACATGCAGTTTCTGGTCCTACGAACCAGAGTTGTTTTCTGGTAAGAGGAGTCACTAATGTGCTCCCATAGCAATACACAGTGCAAATAGCACTCGCATCTGTTCGAACAAGTACAGTGTATTGGACTGAAGAGAAGCTACTGTTCTTGTCAGTTTCCTAAGCAGAGTTGAACTAGATATGGCCCGTTTGTGTAGGAAGCACAGTTCTTTTGTTCTGAGCAAGCTCATTGTTCTGGCCCTATAGGAAACACAGTAGAGTAGAAGAGTGCTCTTTTTTCAAAAGGAGAGTGTGTTTCTTGTAAGGCGAGCTAGTGTTTGTTTCCCAGTCCTAAATGGAGTTGAATCACATGCAGTTTTTGGTCCTATGAGCAAGAGTTGTTTTCTGGTAAGAAGAGTCACTATTGCGCTCCCATTGCCATACCCAGTGCAAATAGCACTCGCGTGTGTTCCCAGCAAGTACAGTGTATTGGACTGAAGAGAAGCTACTGTTCTTGTCAGTTTCCTAAGCGGAGTTGAACTAGATATGGCCCGTGTGTGTAGGAAGCACAGTTTTTTTGTTCTGAGCAAGCTCACTGTTCTGGCCCTATAGGAAACACAGTAGAGTAGAAGAGTGCTCTTTTCTCAAAATTAGAGAATGTTTCCTGTAAGGCGAGCTAGTGTTTGTTTCCCAGTCCTAAATGGAGTTGAATCACATGCAGTTTCTGGTCCTACGAGCAAGAGTTTTTTTTTGGTAAGGAGAGTCACTGTTGCGCTCCCATTTCCACACAGTGCAAATAGCACTGGCGTCTGTTCCCAGCAAGTACAGTGTATTGGACTGAAGAGAAGCTACTGTTCTTGTCAGTTTCCTAAGCGGAGTTGAACTAGATATGGCCCGTGTGTGTAGGAAGCACAGTTCTTTTGTTCTGAGCAAGCTCACTGTTCTGGCCCTATAGGAAACACAGTAGAGTAGATGAGTGCTCTTTTCTCAAAAGCAGAGTGTGTTTCTCGTAAGGCGAGCTAGTGTTTGTTTCCCAGTCCTAAATTAAGTTGAATCACATGCAGTTTCTGCTCCTACGAACCAAAGTTGTTTTCTGGTAAGAGGAGTCACTATTGCACTCTCATTGCCATACACAGTGCAAATAGCACTCGCGTCTGTTCGAACAAGTACAGTGTATTGGACTGAAGAGAAGCTACTGTTCTTGTCAGTTTCCTAAGGGGAATTGAACTAGATATGGCCCCTGTGTAGGAAGCACAGTTCTTTTGTTCTGAGCAAGCTCACTGTTCTGGCCCTATAGGAAACACAGTAGAGTAGAAGAGTGCTCTTTTCTCAAAAGCAGATTGTGTTTCTTGTAAGGCGAGCTAGTGTTTGTTTCCCAGTCCTAAATGGAGTTGAATCACATGCAGTTTCTGGTCCTACGAGCAAGAGTTGTTTTCTGGTAAGAGGAGTCACTATTGTGCTCCCATTGCCATACACAGTGCAAATAGTACTGGCGTCTTTTCCAGCAAGTACAGTGGAATGGACTGAAGAGAAGCTACTGTTCTTGTCAGTTTCCTAAGCGGAGTTGAACTAGAAATGGCCCGTGTATGTAGGAAGCACAGTTCTTTTGTTCTGAGCAAGCTCACTGTTCTGGCCCTGTAGGAAACACAGTAGAGTAGAAGAGTGCTCTTTTCTCAAAAGCAGAGTGTGTTTCTTGTAAGGCGAGCTAGAGTTTGTTTCCCAGTCCTAAATGGAGTTGAATCACATGCAGTTTCTGGTCCTACGAACCAGAGTTGTTTTCTGGTAAGAGGAGTCACTATTGTGCTCCTATTGCAATACACAGTGCAAACAGCACTCGCATCTGTTCGAAAAAGTACAGTGTATTGGACTGAAGAGAAGCTACTGCTCTTGTCAGTTTCCTAAGCGGAGTTGAACTAGATATGGCCCGTGTGTGTAGGAAGCACAGTTTTTTTGTTCTGAGCAAGCTCACTGTTCTGGCCCTATAGGAAACACAGTAGAGTAGAAGAGTGCTCTTTTCTCAAAAGTAGAGTGTGTTTCTTGTAAGGCGAGCGAGTGTTTGTTTCCCAGTCCTAAATGGAGTTGAATCACATGCAGTTTCTGGTCCTACGAGCAAGAGTTGTTTTCTGGTAAGAAGAGTCACTATTGCACTCCCATTACCATACACAGTGCAAATAGCACTGGCGTCTGTTCCCAGCAAGTACAGTGTATTGGACTGAAGAGAAGCTACTGTTCTTGTCAGTTTCCTAAGCGGAGTTGAACTAGATATCGCCTGTGTGTGTAGGAAGCACAGTTCTTATGTTCTGAGCAAGCTCACTGTTCTGGCCCTATAGGAAACACAGTAGAGTAGAAGAGTGCTCTTTTCTCAAAATTAGAGAATGTTTCCTGTAAGGCGAGCTAGTGTTTGTTTCCCAGTCCTAAAAGGAGTTGAATCACATGCAGTTTCTGGTCCTATGAGCAAGAGTTTTTTTTTGGTAAGGAGAGTCACTGTTGCGCTCCCATTTCCACACAGTGCAAATACCACTGGCGTCTGTTCCCAGCAAGTACAGTGTATTGGACTGAAGAGAAGCTACTGTTCTTGTCAGTTTCCTCAGCGGAGTTGAACTAGATATGGCCCGTGTGTGTAGGAAGCACAGTTCTTTTGTTCTGAGCAAGCTCACTCTTCTGGCACTTTAGGAAACACAGTAGAGTAGAAGAGTGCTCTTTTCTCAAAAGCAGAGTGTGTTTCTTGTAAGGCGAGCTAGTGTTTGTTTCCCAGTCCTAAATGGAGTTGAATCACATGCAATTTCTGGTCCTACGAGTAAGAGTTGTTTTCTGGTAAGAGGAGTCACTATTGTACTCTCATTGCCATACACAGTGCAAATAGCACTCGCGTCTGTTCGAACAAGTAGAGTGTTTTGGACTGAAGAGAAGCTACTGTTCTTGTCAGTTTCCTAAGAGGAGTTGAACTAGATATGGCCCGTGTGTGTAGGAAGCACAGTTCTTTTGTTCTGAGCAAGCTCACTGTTCTGGCCCTATAGGAAACACAGTAGAGTAGAAGAGTGCTCTTTTCTCAAAAGCAGAGTGTGTTTCTTGTAAGGCGAGCTAGAGTTTGTTTCCCAGTCTTAAATGGAGTTGAATCACATACAGTTTCTGGTCCTACGAACCAGAGTTGTTTTCTGGTAAGAGGAGTCACTATTGCGCTCCCAATGCCATACACAGTGCAAACAGCACTCGCGTCTGTTCGAACAAGTACAGTGTATTGGACTGAAGAGAAGCTACTGTTCTTGTCAGTTTCCTAAGCGGAGTTGAACTAGATATGGCCCATGTGTGTAGGAAGCACAGTTCTTTTGTTCTGAGCAAGCTCACTGTTCTGGCCCTATAGGAAACACAGTAGAGTAGAAGAGTGCTCTTTTCTCAAAAGCACAGTATGTTTCCTGTAAGGCGAGCAAGTGTTTGTTTCCCAGTCCTAAATGGAGTTGAATCACATGCAGTTTCTGGTCCTACGAGCAAGAGTTTTTTTTTGGTAAGTAGAGTCACTCTTGCGCTCCCATTTCCACACAGTGCAAATAGCACTGGCATCTGTTCCCAGCAAGTACAGTGTATTGGACTGAAGAGAAGCTACTGTTCTTGCCAGTTTCCTAAGGGGAGTTGAACTAGATATGGCCCGTGTGTGTAGGAAGCACAGTTTTTTTGTTCTGAGCAAGCTCACTGTTCTGGCCCTATAGGAAACACAGTAGAGTAGAAGAGTGCTCTTTTCTCAAAAGCAGAATGTGTTTCTTGTAAGGCGAGCTAGTGTTTGTTTCCCAGTCCTAAATGGAGTTGAATCACATGCAGTTTCTGGTCCTACGAGCAAGAGTTGTTTTTTGGTAAGAACAGTCACTATTGTGGTCCCATTTCCACACAGTACAAATAGCACTGGTGTGTGTTCCCAGCAAGTACAGTGTATTGGACTGAAGAGAAGCTACTGTTCTTGTCAGTTTCCTAAGCGGAGTTGAACTAGATATGGCCCGTGTGTGTAGGAAGCACAGTTCTTTTGTTCTGAGCAAGCTCACTGTTCTGGACCTATAGGAAACACAGTAGAGTAGAAGAGTGCTCTTTTCTCAAAAGAAGAGTGTGTTTCTCGCAAGGCGAGCTAGTGTTTGTTTCCCAGTCCTAAATGGAGTTGAATCACATGCAGTTTCTGGTCCTACGAGCAAGAGTTGTTTTCTGGTAAGAAGAGTCACTATTGCACTCCCACTGCCATACACAGTACAAATAGCACTGGCGTCTGTTCCCAGCAAGTACAGTGTATTGGACTGAAGAGAAGCTACTGTTCTTGTCAGTTTCCTAAGCGGAGTTGAACTAGATATGGCCCGTGTGTGTAGGAAGCACAGTTCTTTTGTTCTGAGCAAGCTCACTGTTCTGGCCCTATAGGAAACACAGTAGAGTAGAAGAGTGCTCTTTTCTCAAAAGCAGAGTGTGTTTCTTGTAAGGCGAGCTAGTGTTTGTTTCCCAGTCCTAAATGAAGTTGAATCACATGCAGTTTCTGCTCCTACAAACCAAAGTTGTTTTCTGGTAAGAGGAGTCACTATTGCACCCTCATTGCCATACACAGTGCAAATAGCACTCGCGTCTGTTCGAACAAGTACAGTGTATTGGACTGAAGAGAAGCTACTGTTCTTGTCAGTTTCCTAAGGGGAGTTGAACTAGATATGGCCCGTGTGTTTAGGAAGCACAGTTCTTTTGTTCTGAGCAAGCTCACTGTTCTGGCCCTATTGGAAACACAGTAGAGTAGAAGAGTGCTCTTTTCTCAAAAGCAGAGTGTGTTTCTTGTAAGGCGAGCTAGTGTTTGTTTCCCAGTCCTAAATGGAGTTGAATCACATGCAGTTTCTGGTCCTACGAGCAAGAGTTGTTTTCTGGTAAGAAGAGTCACTATTGCGCTCCCATTGCCATACACAGTGAAAATAGCACTGGCGTCTTTTCCAGCAAGTACAGTGGAATGGACTGAAGAGAAGCTACTGTTCTTGTGAGTTTCCTAAGCAGAGTTGAACTAGAAATGGCCCGTATGTGTAGGAAGCACAGTTCTTTTGTTCTGAGCAAGCTCACTGTTCTGGCCCTGTAGGAAACACAGTAGAGTAGAAGAGTGCTCTTTTCTCAAAAGCAGAGTGTGTTTCTTGTAAGGCGAGCTAGAGTTTGTTTCCCAGTCCTAAATGGAGTTGAATCACATGCAGTTTCTGGTCCTACGAACCAGAGTTGTTTTCTGGTAAGAGGAGTCAGTATTGTGCTCCCTTTGCAATACACAGTGCAAATAGCACTCGCATCTGTTCGAACAAGTACAGTGTATTGGACTGAAGAGAAGCTACTGTTCTTGTCAGTTTCCTAAGCAGAGTTGAACTAGATATCGCCCGTGTGTGTAGGAAGCACAGTTCTTATGTTCTGAGCAAGCTCACTGTTCTGGCCCTATAGGAAACACAGTAGAGTAGAAGAGTGCTCTTTTCTCAAAATTAGAGAATGTTTCCTGTAAGGCGAGCTAGTGTTTGTTTCCCAGTCCTAAATGGAGTTGAATCACATGCAGTGTCTGGTCCTATGAGCAAGAGTTGTTTTTTGGTAAGAAGAGTCACTATTGCGCTCCCATTGCCACACAGTGCAAATAGCACTGGCGTCTGTTCCCAGCAAGTGCAGTGTATTGGACTGAAGAGAAGCTACTGTTCTTGTCAGTTTCCTAAGGGGAGTTGAACTAGATATGACCCGTGTGTGTAGGAAGCACAGTTCTTTTATTCTGAGCAAGCTCACTGTTCTGGCCCTATAGGAAACACAGTAGAGTGGAAGAGTGCTCTTTTCTCAAAAGCAGAGTGTGTTCCTTGGAAGGCGAGCTAGAGTTTGTTTCCTAGTCCTAAATGGAGTTGAGTCACTTGCAGTTTCTGCTCCTACGAACCAAAGTTTTTTTCTGGTAAGAGGAGTCACTATTGCACTCTCATTGCCATACAAAGTGCAAATAGCACTCGCATCTGTTTGAACAAGTACAGTGTATTGGACTGAAGAGAAGCTACTGTTCTTGTCAGTTTCCTAAGCGGAGTTGAACTAGATATGGCCCATGTGTAGGAAGCACAGTTCTTTTGTTCTGAGCAAGCTCACTGTTCTGGACCTATAGGAAACACAGTAGAGTAGAAGAGTGCTCTTTTCTCAAAAGCAGAGTGTGTTTCTTGTAAGGCGAGCTAGGGTTTGTTTCCCAGTCCTAAATGGAGTTGAATCACATGCAGTTTCTGGTCCTACGAACCAGAGTTGTTTTCTGGTAAGAGGAGTCACTATTGTGCTCCCATTTCAATACACAGTGCAAATAGCACTCGCGTCTGTTCGAACAAGTACAGTGTATTGGACTGAAGAGAAGCTACTGTTCTTCTCAGTTTCCTAAGCGGAGTTGAACTAGATATGGCCCGTGTGTGTAGGAAGCACAGTTTTTTTGTTCTGAGCTAGCTCACTGTTCTTGCCCTATAGGAAACACAGTAGGATAGAAGAGTGCTCTTTTCTCAAAAGCAGAGTGTGTTTCTTGTAAACGAGCTAGTGTTTGTTTCCCAGTCCTAAATGGAGTTGAATCACATGCAGTTTCTGGTCCTACGAGCAAGAGTTGTTTTTTGAAAGAACAGTCACTATTGCGCTCCCATTTCCACACAGTACAAGTAGCACTCGCGTCTGTTCGGAGCAAGTACAGTGTATTGGACTGAAGAGAAGCTACTGTTCTTGTCAGTTTCCTAAGCGGAGTTGAACTAGATATGGCCCGTGTGTGTAGGAAGCACAGTTCTTTTGTTCTGAGCAAGCTCACTGTTCTGGCCCTATAGGAAACACAGTAGAGTAGAAGAGTGCTCTTTTCTCAAAAGAAGAGTGTGTTTCTCGTAAGGCGAGCTAGTGTTTGTTTCCCAGTCCTAAATGGAGTTGAATCACATGCAGTTTCTGTTCCTACGAGCAAGAGTTGTTTTCTGGTAAGAAGAGTCACTATTGCACTCCCATTGCCATAAACAGTGCAAATAGCACTGACGTCTGTTCCCAGCAAGTACAGTGTATTGGACTGAAGAGAAGCTACTGTTCTTGTCAGTTTCCTAAGCGGAGTTGAACTAGATATCGCCCGTGTGTGTAAGAAGCACAGTTCTTATGTTCTGAGCAAGCTCACTGTTCTGGCCCTATAGGAAACACAGTAGAGTAGAAGAGTATTCTTTTCTCAAAAGAAGAGTGTGTTTCTCGTAAGGCGAGCTAGTGTTTGTTTCCCAGTCCTAAATGGAGTTGAATCACATGCAGTTTCTGGTCCTACGAGCAAGAGTTTTTTTTTGGTAAGGAGAGTCACTCTTGCGCTCCCATTTCCACACAGTGCAAATAGCACTGGCGTCTGTTCCCAGCAAGTACAGTGTATTGGACTGAAGAGAAGCTACTGTTCTTGTCAGTTTCCTAAGCAGAGTTGAACTAGATATGGCCTGTGTGTGTAGGAAGCACAGTTCTTTTGTTCTGAGCAAGCTCACTGTTCTGGCCCTATAGGAAACACAGTAGAGTAGAAGAGTGCTCTTTTCTCAAAAGCAGAGTGTGTTTCTTGTAAGGCAAGCAGAGTTTGTTTCCCAGTCCTAAATGGAGTTGAATCACATGCAGTTTCTGGTCCTACGAACCAGAGTTGTTTTCTGGTAAGAGGAGTCACTAATGTGCTCCCATAGCAATACACAGTGCAAATAGCACTCGCATCTGTTCGAACAAGTACAGTGTATTGGACTGAAGAGAAGCTACTGTTCTTGTCAGTTTCCTAAGCAGAGTTGAACTAGATATGGCCCGTTTGTGTAGGAAGCACAGTTCTTTTGTTCTGAGCAAGCTCACTGTTCTGGCCCTATAGGAAACACAGTAGAGTAGAAGAGTGCTCTTTTTTCAAAAGGAGAGTGTGTTTCTTGTAAGGCGAGCTAGTGTTTGTTTCCCAGTCCTAAATGGAGTTGAATCACATGCAGTTTCTGGTCCTATGAGCAAGAGTTGTTTTCTGGTAAGAAGAGTCACTATTGCGCTCCCATTGCCATACCCAGTGCAAATAGCACTCGCGTGTGTTCCCAGCAAGTACAGTGTATTGGACTGAAGAGAAGCTACTGTTCTTGTCAGTTTCCTAAGCGGAGTTGAACTAGATATGGCCCGTGTGTGTAGGAAGCACAGTTTTTTTGTTCTGAGCAAGCTCACTGTTCTGGCCCTATAGGAAACACAGTAGAGTAGAAGAGTGCTCTTTTCTCAAAATTAGAGAATGTTTCCTGTAAGGCGAGCTAGTGTTTGTTTCCCAGTCCTAAATGGAGTTGAATCACATGCAGTTTCTGGTCCTACGAGCAAGAGTTTTTTTTTGGTAAGGAGAGTCACTGTTGCGCTCCCATTTCCACACAGTGCAAATAGCACTGGCGTCTGTTCCCAGCAAGTACAGTGTATTGGACTGAAGAGAAGCTACTGTTCTTGTCAGTTTCCTAAGCGGAGTTGAACTAGATATGGCCCGTGTGTGTAGGAAGCACAGTTCTTTTGTTCTGAGCAAGCTCACTGTTCTGGCCCTATAGGAAACACAGTAGAGTAGATGAGTGCTCTTTTCTCAAAAGCAGAGTGTGTTTCTCGTAAGGCGAGCTAGTGTTTGTTTCCCAGTCCTAAATTAAGTTGAATCACATGCAGTTTCTGCTCCTACGAACCAAAGTTGTTTTCTGGTAAGAGGAGTCACTATTGCACTCTCATTGCCATACACAGTGCAAATAGCACTCGCGTCTGTTCGAACAAGTACAGTGTATTGGACTGAAGAGAAGCTACTGTTCTTGTCAGTTTCCTAAGGGGAATTGAACTAGATATGGCCCCTGTGTAGGAAGCACAGTTCTTTTGTTCTGAGCAAGCTCACTGTTCTGGCCCTATAGGAAACACAGTAGAGTAGAAGAGTGCTCTTTTCTCAAAAGCAGATTGTGTTTCTTGTAAGGCGAGCTAGTGTTTGTTTCCCAGTCCTAAATGGAGTTGAATCACATGCAGTTTCTGGTCCTACGAGCAAGAGTTGTTTTCTGGTAAGAGGATTCACTATTGTGCTCCCATTGCCATACACAGTGCAAATAGTACTGGTGTCTTTTCCAGCAAGTACAGTGGAATGGACTGAAGAGAAGCTACTGTTCTTGTCAGTTTCCTAAGCGGAGTTGAACTAGAAATGGCCCGTGTATGTAGGAAGCACAGTTCTTTTGTTCTGAGCAAGCTCACTGTTCTGGCCCTGTAGGAAACACAGTAGAGTAGAAGAGTGCTCTTTTCTCAAAAGCAGAGTGTGTTTCTTGTAAGGCGAGCTAGAGTTTGTTTCCCAGTCCTAAATGGAGTTGAATCACATGCAGTTTCTGGTCCTACGAACCAGAGTTGTTTTCTGGTAAGAGGAGTCACTATTGTGCTCCTATTGCAATACACAGTGCAAACAGCACTCGCATCTGTTCGAAAAAGTACAGTGTATTGGACTGAAGAGAAGCTACTGCTCTTGTCAGTTTCCTAAGCGGAGTTGAACTAGATATGGCCCGTGTGTGTAGGAAGCACAGTTTTTTTGTTCTGAGCAAGCTCACTGTTCTGGCCCTATAGGAAACACAGTAGAGTAGAAGAGTGCTCTTTTCTCAAAAGTAGAGTGTGTTTCTTGTAAGGCGAGCGAGTGTTTGTTTCCCAGTCCTAAATGGAGTTGAATCACATGCAGTTTCTGGTCCTACGAGCAAGAGTTGTTTTCTGGTAAGAAGAGTCACTATTGCACTCCCATTACCATACACAGTGCAAATAGCACTGGCGTCTGTTCCCAGCAAGTACAGTGTATTGGACTGAAGAGAAGCTACTGTTCTTGTCAGTTTCCTAAGCGGAGTTGAACTAGATATCGCCTGTGTGTGTAGGAAGCACAGTTCTTATGTTCTGAGCAAGCTCACTGTTCTGGCCCTATAGGAAACACAGTAGAGTAGAAGAGTGCTCTTTTCTCAAAATTAGAGAATGTTTCCTGTAAGGCGAGCTAGTGTTTGTTTCCCAGTCCTAAAAGGAGTTGAATCACATGCAGTTTCTGGTCCTATGAGCAAGAGTTTTTTTTTGGTAAGGAGAGTCACTGTTGCGCTCCCATTTCCACACAGTGCAAATACCACTGGCGTCTGTTCCCAGCAAGTACAGTGTATTGGACTGAAGAGAAGCTACTGTTCTTGTCAGTTTCCTCAGCGGAGTTGAACTAGATATGGCCCGTGTGTGTAGGAAGCACAGTTCTTTTGTTCTGAGCAAGCTCACTGTTCTGGCACTTTAGGAAACACAGTAGAGTAGAAGAGTGCTCTTTTCTCAAAAGCAGAGTGTGTTTCTTGTAAGGCGAGCTAGTGTTTGTTTCCCAGTCCTAAATGGAGTTGAATCACATGCAATTTCTGGTCCTACGAGTAAGAGTTGTTTTCTGGTAAGAGGAGTCACTATTGTACTCTCATTGCCATACACAGTGCAAATAGCACTCGCGTCTGTTCGAACAAGTAGAGTGTTTTGGACTGAAGAGAAGCTACTGTTCTTGTCAGTTTCCTAAGAGGAGTTGAACTAGATATGGCCCGTGTGTAGGAAGCACAGTTCTTTTGTTCTGAGCAAGCTCACTGTTCTGGCCCTATAGGAAACACAGTAGAGTAGAAGAGTGCTCTTTTCTCAAAAGCAGAGTGTGTTTCTTGTAAGGCGAGCTAGAGTTTGTTTCCCAGTCTTAAATGGAGTTGAATCACATACAGTTTCTGGTCCTACGAACCAGAGTTGTTTTCTGGTAAGAGGAGTCACTATTACGCTCCCAATGCCATACACAGTGCAAACAGCACTCGCGTCTGTTCGAACAAGTACAGTGTATTGGACTGAAGAGAAGCTACTGTTCTTGTCAGTTTCCTAAGCGGAGTTGAACTAGATATGGCCCATGTGTGTAGGAAGCACAGTTCTTTTGTTCTGAGCAAGCTCACTGTTCTGGCCCTATAGGAAACACAGTAGAGTAGAAGAGTGCTCTTTTCTCAAAAGCACAGTATGTTTCCTGTAAGGCGAGCAAGTGTTTGTTTCCCAGTCCTAAATGGAGTTGAATCACATGCAGTTTCTGGTCCTACGAGCAAGAGTTTTTTTTTGGTAAGTAGAGTCACTCTTGCGCTCCCATTTCCACACAGTGCAAATAGCACTGGCATCTGTTCCCAGCAAGTACAGTGTATTGGACTGAAGAGAAGCTACTGTTCTTGCCAGTTTCCTAAGGGGAGTTGAACTAGATATGGCCCGTGTGTGTAGGAAGCACAGTTTTTTTGTTCTGAGCAAGCTCACTGTTCTGGCCCTATAGGAAACACAGTAGAGTAGAAGAGTGCTCTTTTCTCAAAAGCAGAATGTGTTTCTTGTAAGGCAAGCTAGTGTTTGTTTCCCAGTTCCAAATGGAGTTGAATCACATGCAGTTTCTGGTCCTACGAGCAAGAGTTGTTTTTTGGTAAGAACAGTCACTATTGTGGTCCCATTTCCACACAGTACAAATAGCACTGGTGTGTGTTCCCAGCAAGTACAGTGTATTGGACTGAAGAGAAGCTACTGTTCTTGTCAGTTTCCTAAGCGGAGTTGAACTAGATATGGCCCGTGTGTGTAGGAAGCACAGTTCTTTTGTTCTGAGCAAGCTCACTGTTCTGGCCCTATAGGAAACACAGTAGAGTAGAAGAGTGCTCTTTTCTCAAAAGAAGAGTGTGTTTCTCGCAAGGCGAGCTAGTGTTTGTTTCCCAGTCCTAAATGGAGTTGAATCACATGCAGTTTCTGGTCCTACGAGCAAGAGTTGTTTTCTGGTAAGAAGAGTCACTATTGCACTCCCACTGCCATACACAGTACAAATAGCACTGGCGTCTGTTCCCAGCAAGTACAGTGTATTTGACTGAAGAGAAGCTACTGTTCTTGTCAGTTTCCTAAGCGGAGTTGAACTAGATATCGCCCTTGTGTGTAGGAAGCACAGTTCTTACGTTCTGAGCAAGCTCACTGTTCTGGCCCTATAGGAAACACAGTAGAGTAGAAGAGTGCTCTTTTCTCAAAATTAGAGAATGTTTCCTGTAAGGCGAGCTAGTGTTTGTTTCCCAGTCCTAAATGGAGTTGAATCACATGCAGTTTCTGGTCCTACGAGCAAGAGTTGTTTTTTGGTAAGGAGAGTCACTGTTGCGAGCCCATTTCCACGCAGTGCAAATAGCACTGGCATCTGTTCCCAGCAAGTACAGTGTATTGGACTGAAGAGAAGCTACTGTTCTTGTCAGTTTCCTAAGCGGAGTTGAACTAGATATGGCCCGTGTGTGTAGGAAGCACAGTTCTTTTGTTCTGAGCAAGCTCACTGTTCTGGCCCTATAGGAAACACAGTAGAGTAGAAGAGTGCTCTTTTCTCAAAAGCAGAGTGTGTTTCTTGTAAGGCGAGCTAGTGTTTGTTTCCCAGTCCTAAATGAAGTTGAATCACATGCAGTTTCTGCTCCTACAAACCAAAGTTGTTTTCTGGTAAGAGGAGTCACTATTGCACTCTCATTGCCATACAGTGCAAATAGCACTCGCGTCTGTTCGAACAAGTACAGTGTATTGGACTGAAGAGAAGCTACTGTTCTTGTCAGTTTCCTAAGGGGAGTTGAACTAGATATGGCCCGTGTGTGTAGGAAGCACAGTTCTTTTGTTCTGAGCAAGCTCACTGTTCTGGCCCTATTGGAAACACAGTAGAGTAGAAGAGTGCTCTTTTCTCAAAAGCAGAGTGTGTTTCTTGTAAGGCGAGCTAGTGTTTGTTTCCCAGTCCTAAATGGAGTTGAATCACATGCAGTTTCTGGTCCTACGAGCAAGAGTTGTTTTCTGGTAAGAAGAGTCACTATTGCGCTCCCATTGCCATACACAGTGAAAATAGCACTGGCGTCTTTTCCAGCAAGTACAGTGGAATGGACTGAAGAGAAGCTACTGTTCTTGTGAGTTTCCTAAGCAGAGTTGAACTAGAAATGGCCCGTGTGTGTAGGAAGCACAGTTCTTTTGTTCTGAGCAAGCTCACTGTTCTGGCCCTGTAGGAAACACAGTAGAGTAGAAGAGTGCTCTTTTCTCAAAAGCAGAGTGTGTTTCTTGTAAGGCGAGCTAGAGTTTGTTTCCCAGTCCTAAATGGAGTTGAATCACATGCAGTTTCTGGTCCTACGAACCAGAGTTGTTTTCTGGTAAGAGGAGTCAGTATTGTGCTCCCATTGCAATACACAGTGCAAATAGCACTCGCATCTGTTCGAACAAGTACAGTGTATTGGACTGAAGAGAAGCTACTGTTCTTGTCAGTTTCCTAAGCAGAGTTGAACTAGATATCGCCTGTGTGTGTAGGAAGCACAGTTCTTATGTTCTGAGCAAGCTCACTGTTCTGGCCCTATAGGAAACACAGTAGAGTAGAAGAGTGCTCTTTTCTCAAAATTAGAGAATGTTTCCTGTAAGGCGAGCTAGTGTTTGTTTCCCAGTCCTAAATGGAGTTGAATCACATGCAGTGTCTGGTCCTATGAGCAAGAGTTGTTTTTTGGTAAGAAGAGTCACTATTGCGCTCCCATTGCCACACAGTGCAAATAGCACTGGCGTCTGTTCCCAGCAAGTGCAGTGTATTGGACTGAAGAGAAGCTACTGTTCTTGTCAGTTTCCTAAGGGGAGTTGAACTAGATATGACCCGTGTGTGTAGGAAGCACAGTTCTTTTATTCTGAGCAAGCTCACTGTTCTGGCCCTATAGGAAACACAGTAGAGTGGAAGAGTGCTCTTTTCTCAAAAGCAGAGTGTGTTCCTTGGAAGGCGAGCTAGAGTTTGTTTCCTAGTCCTAAATGGAGTTGAGTCACTTGCAGTTTCTGCTCCTACGAACCAAAGTTTTTTTCTGGTAAGAGGAGTCACTATTGCACTCTCATTGCCATACAAAGTGCAAATAGCACTCGCATCTGTTTGAACAAGTACAGTGTATTGGACTGAAGAGAAGCTACTGTTCTTGTCAGTTTCCTAAGCGGAGTTGAACTAGATATGGCCCATGTGTAGGAAGCACAGTTCTTTTGTTCTGAGCAAGCTCACTGTTCTGGACCTATAGGAAACACAGTAGAGTAGAAGAGTGCTCTTTTCTCAAAAGCAGAGTGTGTTTCTTGTAAGGCGAGCTAGGGTTTGTTTCCCAGTCCTAAATGGAGTTGAATCACATGCAGTTTCTGGTCCTACGAACCAGAGTTGTTTTCTGGTAAGAGGAGTCACTATTGTGCTCCCATTGCAATACACAGTGCAAATAGCACTCGCGTCTGTTCGAACAAGTACAGTGTATTGGACTGAAGAGAAGCTACTGTTCTTCTCAGTTTCCTAAGCGGAGTTGAACTAGATATGGCCCGTGTGTGTAGGAAGCACAGTTTTTTTGTTCTGAGCTAGCTCACTGTTCTGGCCCTATAGGAAACACAGTAGAGTAGAAGAGTGCTCTTTTCTCAAAAGCAGAGTGTGTTTCTTGTAAGGCGAGCTAGAGTTTGTTTCCCAGTCCTAAATGGAGTTGAATCACATGCAGTTTCTGGTCCTACGAGCAAGAGTTGTTTTCTGGTAAGAAGAGTCACTATTGCACTCCCATTGCCATACACAGTGCAAATAGCACTGGCGTCTGTTCCCAGCAAGTACAGTGTATTGGACTGAAGAGAAGCTACTGTTCTTGTCAGTTTCCTAAGCGGAGTTGAACTAGATATGGCCCATGTGTAGGAAGCACAGTTCTTTTGTTCTGAGCAAGCTCACTGTTCTGGACCTATAGGAAACACAGTAGAGTAGAAGAGTGCTCTTTTCTCAAAAGCAGAGTGTGTTTCTTGTAAGGCGAGCTAGGGTTTGTTTCCCAGTCCTAAATGGAGTTGAATCACATGCAGTTTCTGGTCCTACGAACCAGAGTTGTTTTCTGGTAAGAGGAGTCACTATTGTGCTCCCATTGCAATACACAGTGCAAATAGCACTCGCGTCTGTTCGAACAAGTACAGTGTATTGGACTGAAGAGAAGCTACTGTTCTTCTCAGTTTCCTAAGCGGAGTTGAACTAGATATGGCCCGTGTGTGTAGGAAGCACAGTTTTTTTGTTCTGAGCTAGCTCACTGTTCTTGCCCTATAGGAAACACAGTAGGATAGAAGAGTGCTCTTTTCTCAAAAGCAGAGTGTGTTTCTTGTAAACGAGCTAGTGTTTGTTTCCCAGTCCTAAATGGAGTTGAATCACATGCAGTTTCTGGTCCTACGAGCAAGAGTTGTTTTTTGAAAGAACAGTCACTATTGCGCTCCCATTTCCACACAGTACAAGTAGCACTCGCGTCTGTTCGGAGCAAGTACAGTGTATTGGACTGAAGAGAAGCTACTGTTCTTGTCAGTTTCCTAAGCGGAGTTGAACTAGATATGGCCCGTGTGTGTAGGAAGCACAGTTCTTTTGTTCTGAGCAAGCTCACTGTTCTGGCCCTATAGGAAACACAGTAGAGTAGAAGAGTGCTCTTTTCTCAAAAGAAGAGTGTGTTTCTCGTAAGGCGAGCTAGTGTTTGTTTCCCAGTCCTAAATGGAGTTGAATCACATGCAGTTTCTGGTCCTACGAGCAAGAGTTTTTTTTTGGTAAGGAGAGTCACTCTTGCGCTCCCATTTCCACACAGTGCAAATAGCACTGGCGTCTGTTCCCAGCAAGTACAGTGTATTGGACTGAAGAGAAGCTACTGTTCTTGTCAGTTTCCTAAGCAGAGTTGAACTAGATATGGCCTGTGTGTGTAGGAAGCACAGTTCTTTTGTTCTGAGCAAGCTCACTGTTCTGGCCCTATAGGAAACACAGTAGAGTAGAAGAGTGCTCTTTTCTCAAAAGCAGAGTGTGTTTCTTGTAAGGCAAGCAGAGTTTGTTTCCCAGTCCTAAATGGAGTTGAATCACATGCAGTTTCTGGTCCTACGAACCAGAGTTGTTTTCTGGTAAGAGGTGTCACTATTGTGCTCCATAGCAATACACAGTGCAAATAGCACTCGCATCTGTTCGAACAAGTACAGTGTATTGGACTGAAGAGAAGCTACTGTTCTTGTCAGTTTCCTAATCAGAGTTGAACTAGATATGGCCCGTGTGTGTAGGAAGCACAGTTTTTTTTTTCTGAGCTAGCTCACTGTTCTGGCCCTATAGGAAACACAGTAGAGTAGAAGAGTGCTCTTTTCTCAAAAGCAGAGTGTGTTTCTTGTAAGGCGAGCTAGTGTTTGTTTCCCAGTCCTAAATGGAGTTGAATCACATGCAGTTTCTGGTCCTACGAGCAAGAGATGTTTTTTGTAAGAACAGTCACTATTGCGCTCCCATTTCCACACAGTACAAATAGCACTGGCGTCTTTTCCCAGCAAGTACAGTGTATTGGACTGAAGAGAAGCTACTGTTCTTGTCAGTTTCCTAAACGGAGTTGAACTAGATATGGCCCGTGTGTGTAGGAAGCACAGTTCTTTTGTTCTGAGCAAGCTCACTGTTCTGGCCCTATAGGAAACACAGTAGAGTAGAAGAGTGCTCTTTTCTCAAAAGAAGAGTGTGTTTCTCGTAAGGCGAGCTAGTGTTTGTTTCCCAGTCCTAAATGGAGTTGAATCACATGCAGTTTCTATTCCTACGAGCAAGAGTTGTTTTCTGGTAAGAAGAGTCACTATTGCACTCCCATTGCCATAAACAGTGCAAATAGCACTGGCGTCTGTTCCCAGCAAGTACAGTGTATTGGACTGAAGAGAAGCTACTGTTCTTGTCAGTTTCCTAAGCGGAGTTGAACTAGATATCGCCCGTGTGTGTAAGAAGCACAGTTCTTATGTTCTGAGCAAGCTCACTGTTCTGGCCCTATAGGAAACACAGTAGAGTAGAAGAGTGCTCTTTTCTCAAAAGAAGAGTGTGTTTCTCGTAAGGCGAGCTAGTGTTTGTTTCCCAGTCCTAAATGGAGTTGAATCACATGCAGTTTCTGGTCCTACGAGCAAGAGTTTTTTTTTGGTAAGGAGAGTCACTCTTGCGCTCCCATTTCCATACAGTGCAAATAGCACTGGCATCTGTTCCCAGCAAGTACAGTGTATTGGACTGAAGAGAAGCTACTGTTCTTGTCAGTTTCCTAAGCAGAGTTGAACTAGATATGGCCTGTGTGTGTAGGAAGCACAGTTCTTTTGTTCTGAGCAAGCTCACTGTTCTGGCCCTATAGGAAACACAGTAGAGTAGAAGAGTGCTCTTTACTCAAAAGCAGAGTGTGTTTCTTGTAAGGCAAGCAGAGTTTGTTTCCCAGTCCTAAATGGAGTTGAATCACATGCAGTTTCTGGTCCTACGAACCAGAGTTGTTTTCTGGTAAGAGGAGTCACTAATGTGCTCCCATAGCAATACACAGTGCAAATAGCACTCGCATCTGTTCGAACAAGTACAGTGTATTGGACTGAAGAGAAGCTACTGTTCTTGTCAGTTTCCTAATCAGAGTTGAACTAGATATGGCCCGTGTGTGTAGGAAGCACAGTTTTTTTTTTCTGAGCTAGCTCACTGTTCTGGCCCTATAGGAAACACAGTAGAGTAGAAGAGTGCTCTTTTCTCAAAAGCAGAGTGTGTTTCTTGTAAGGCGAGCTAGTGTTTGTTTCCCAGTCCTAAATGGAGTTGAATCACATGCAGTTTCTGGTCCTACGATCAAGAGATGTTTTTTGTAAGAACAGTCACTATTGCGCTCCCATTTCCACACAGTACAAATAGCACTCGCGTCTTTTCCCAGCAAGTACAGTGTATTGGACTGAAGAGAAGCTACTGTTCTTGTCAGTTTCCTAAACGGAGTTGAACTAGATATGGCCCGTGTGAGTAGGAAGCACAGTTCTTTTGTTCTGAGCAAGCTCACTGTTCTGGCCCTATGGGAAACACAGTAGAGTAGAAGAGTGCTCTTTTCTCAAAAGAAGAGTGTGTTTCTCGTAAGGCGAGCTAGTGTTTGTTTCCCAGTCCTAAATGGAGTTGAATCACATGCAGTTTCTGTTCCTACGAGCAAGAGTTGTTTTCTGGTAAGAAGAGTCACTATTTCACTCCCATTGCCATAAACAGTGCAAATAGCACTGGCGTCTGTTCCCAGCAAGTACAGTGTATTGGACTGAAGAGAAGCTACTGTTCTTGTCAGTTTCCTAAGCGGAGTTGAACTAGATATCGTCCGTGTGTGTAAGAAGCACAGTTCTTATGTTCTGAGCAAGCTCACTGTTCTGGCCCTATAGGAAACACAGTAGAGTAGAAGAGTGCTCTTTTCTCAAAAGAAGAGTGTGTTTCTCGTAAGGCGAGCTAGTGTTTGTTTCCCAGTCCTAAATGGAGTTGAATCACATGCAGTTACTGGTCCTACGAGCAAGAGTTTTTTTTTGGTAAGGAGAGTCACTCTTGCGCTCCCATTTCCACACAGTGCAAATAGCACTGGCGTCTGTTCCCAGCAAGTACAGTGTATTGGACTGAAGAGAAGCTACTGTTCTTGTCAGTTTCCTAAGCAGAGTTGAACTAGATATGGCCTGTGTGTGTAGGAAGCACAGTTCTTTTGTTCTGAGCAAGCTCACTGTTCTGGACCTATAGGAAACACAGTAGAGTAGAAGAGTGCTCTTTTCTCAAAAGCAGAGTGTGTTTCTTGTAAGGCGAGCTAGTGTTTGTTTCCCAGTCCTAAATGAAGTTGAATCACATGCAATTTCTGGTCCTACGAGCAAGAGTTTTTTTCTGGTAAGAAGTGTCACTATTGCGCTCCCATTGCCATACACAGTGCAAATAGCACTCGCGTCTGTTCCCAGCAAGTACAGTGTATTGGACTGAAGAGAAGCTACTGTTCTTGCCAGTTTCCTAAGGGGAGTTGAACTAGATATGGCCCGTGTGTGTAGGAAGCACAGTTTTTTTGTTCTGAGCAAGCTCACTGTTCTGGCCCTATAGGAAACACAGTAGAGTAGAAGAGTGCTCTTTTCTCAAAAGCAGAATGTGTTTCTTGTAAGGTGAGCTAGTGTTTGTTTCCCAGTCCTAAATGGAGTTGAATCACATGCAGTTTCTGGTCCTACGAGCAAGAGTTGTTTTTTGGTAAGAACAGTCACTATTGTGGTCCCATTTCCACACAGTACAAATAGCACTGGTGTGTGTTCCCAGCAAGTACAGTGTATTGGACTGAAGAGAAGCTACTGTTCTTGTCAGTTTCCTAAGCGGAGTTGAACTAGATATGGCCCGTGTGTGTAGGAAGCACAGTTCTTTTGTTCTGAGCAAGCTCACTGTTCTGGCCCTATAGGAAACACAGTAGAGTAGAAGAGTGCTCTTTTCTCAAAAGAAGAGTGTGTTTCTCGCAAGGCGAGCTAGTGTTTGTTTCCCAGTCCTAAATGGAGTTGAATCACATGCAGTTTCTGGTCCTACGAGCAAGAGTTGTTTTCTGGTAAGAAGAATCACTATTGCACTCCCACTGCCATACACAGTACAAATAGCACTGGCGTCTGTTCCCAGCAAGTACAGTGTATTTGACTGAAGAGAAGCTACTGTTCTTGTCAGTTTCCTAAGCGGAGTTGAACTAGATATCGCCCGTGTGTGTAGGAAGCACAGTTCTTACGTTCTGAGCAAGCTCACTGTTCTGGCCCTATAGGAAACACAGTAGAGTAGAAGAGTGCTCTTTTCTCAAAATTAGAGAATGTTTCCTGTAAGGCGAGCTAGTGTTTGTTTCCCAGTCCTAAATGGAGTTGAATCACATGCAGTTTCTGGTCCTACGAGCAAGAGTTGTTTTTTGGTAAGGAGAGTCACTGTTGCGAGCCCATTTCCACGCAGTGCAAATAGCACTGGCATCTGTTCCCAGCAAGTACAGTGTATTGGACTGAAGAGAAGCTACTGTTCTTGTCAGTTTCCTAAGCGGAGTTGAACTAGATATGGCCCGTGTGTGTAGGAAGCACAGTTCTTTTGTTCTGAGCAAGCTCACTGTTCTGGCCCTATAGGAAACACAGTAGAGTGAAAGAGTGCTCTTTTCTCAAAAGCAGAGTGTGTTTCTTGTAAGGCGAGCTAGTGTTTGTTTCCCAGTCCTAAATGAAGTTGAATCACATGCAGTTTCTGCTCCTACAAACCAAAGTTGTTTTCTGGTAAGAGGAGTCACTATTGCACTCTCATTGCCATACAGTGCAAATAGCACTCGCGTCTGTTCGAACAAGTACAGTGTATTGGACTGAAGAGAAGCTACTGTTCTTGTCAGTTTCCTAAGGGGAGTTGAACTAGATATGGCCCGTGTGTGTAGGAAGCACAGTTCTTTTGTTCTGAGCAAGCTCACTGTTCTGGCCCTATAGGAAACACAGTAGAGTAGAAGAGTGCTCTTTTCTCAAAAGCAGAGTGTGTTTCTTGTAAGGCGAGCTAGTGTTTGTTTCCCAGTCCTAAATGGAGTTGAATCACATGCAGTTTCTGGTCCTACGAGCAAGAGTTGTTTTCTGGTAAGAAGAGTCACTATTGCGCACCCATTGCCATACACAGTGAAAATAGCACTGGCGTCTTTTCCAGCAAGTACAGTGGAATGGATGGAAGAGAAGCTACTGTTCTTGTGAGTTTCCTAAGCAGAGTTGAACTAGAAATGGCCCGTGTGTGTAGGAAGCACAGTTCTTTTGTTCTGAGCAAGCTCACTGTTCTGGCCCTGTAGGAAACACAGTAGAGTAGAAGAGTGCTCTTTTCTCAAAAGCAGAGTGTGTTTCTTGTAAGGCGAGCTAGAGTTTGTTTCCCAGTCCTAAATGGAGTTGAATCACATGCAGTTTCTGGTCCTACGAACCAGAGTTGTTTTCTGGTAAGAGGAGTCAGTATTGTGCTCCCATTGCAATACACAGTGCAAATAGCACTCGCATCTGTTCGAACAAGTACAGTGTATTGGACTGAAGAGAAGCTACTGTTCTTGTCAGTTTCCTAAGCAGAGTTGAACTAGATATCGCCTGTGTGTGTAGGAAGCACAGTTCTTATGTTCTGAGCAAGCTCACTGTTCTGGCCCTATAGGAAACACAGTAGAGTAGAAGAGTGCTCTTTTCTCAAAATTAGAGAATGTTTCCTGTAAGGCGAGCTAGTGTTTGTTTCCCAGTCCTAAATGGAGTTGAATCACATGCAGTGTCTGGTCCTATGAGCAAGAGTTGTTTTTTGGTAAGAAGAGTCACTATTGCGCTCCCATTGCCACACAGTGCAAATAGCACTGGCGTCTGTTCCCAGCAAGTGCAGTGTATTGGACTGAAGAGAAGCTACTGTTCTTGTCAGTTTCCTAAGGGGAGTTGAACTAGATATGACCCGTGTGTGTAGGAAGCACAGTTCTTTTATTCTGAGCAAGCTCACTGTTCTGGCCCTATAGGAAACACAGTAGAGTGGAAGAGTGCTCTTTTCTCAAAAGCAGAGTGTGTTCCTTGGAAGGCGAGCTAGAGTTTGTTTCCTAGTCCTAAATGGAGTTGAGTCACTTGCAGTTTCTGCTCCTACGAACCAAAGTTTTTTTCTGGTAAGAGGAGTCACTATTGCACTCTCATTGCCATACAAAGTGCAAATAGCACTCGCATCTGTTTGAACAAGTACAGTGTATTGGACTGAAGAGAAGCTACTGTTCTTGTCAGTTTCCTAAGCGGAGTTGAACTAGATATGGCCCATGTGTAGGAAGCACAGTTCTTTTGTTCTGAGCAAGCTCACTGTTCTGGACCTATAGGAAACACAGTAGAGTAGAAGAGTGCTCTTTTCTCAAAAGCAGAGTGTGTTTCTTGTAAGGCGAGCTAGGGTTTGTTTCCCAGTCCTAAATGGAGTTGAATCACATGCAGTTTCTGGTCCTACGAACCAGAGTTGTTTTCTGGTAAGAGGAGTCACTATTGTGCTCCCATTGCAATACACAGTGCAAATAGCACTCGCGTCTGTTCGAACAAGTACAGTGTATTGGACTGAAGAGAAGCTACTGTTCTTCTCAGTTTCCTAAGCGGAGTTGAACTAGATATGGCCCGTGTGTGTAGGAAGCACAGTTTTTTTGTTCTGAGCTAGCTCACTGTTCTGGCCCTATAGGAAACACAGTAGAGTAGAAGAGTGCTCTTTTCTCAAAAGCAGAGTGTGTTTCTTGTAAGGCGAGCTAGAGTTTGTTTCCCAGTCCTAAATGGAGTTGAATCACATGCAGTTTCTGGTCCTACGAGCAAGAGTTGTTTTCTGGTAAGAAGAGTCACTATTGCACTCCCATTGCCATACACAGTGCAAATAGCACTGGCGTCTGTTCCCAGCAAGTACAGTGTATTGGACTGAAGAGAAGCTACTGTTCTTGTCAGTTTCCTAAGCGGAGTTGAACTAGATATGGCCTGTGTGTGTAGGAAGCACAGTTCTTTTGTTCTGAGCAAGCTCACTGTTCTGGCCCTATAGGAAACACAGTAGAGTAGAAGAGTGCTCTTTTCTCAAAAGCAGAGTGTGTTTCTTGTAAGGCGAGCTAGTGTTTGTTTCCCAGTCCTAAATGAAGTTGAATCACATGCAATTTCTGGTCCTACGAGCAAGAGTTGTTTTCTGGTAAGAAGAGTCACTATTGCGCTCCCATTGCCATACACAGTGCAAATAGCACTCGCGTCTGTTCCCAGCAAGTACAGTGTATTGGACTGAAGAGAAGCTACTGTTCTTGTCAGTTTTTTAAGGGGAGTTGAACTAGATATGGCCCGTGTGTGTAGGAAGCACAGTTCTTTTAATCTGAGCAAGCTCACTGTTCTGGACCTATAGGAAACACAGTAGAGTGGACGAGTGCTCTTTTCTCAAAAGCAGAGTGTGTTCCTTGTAAGGCGAGCTAGAGTTTGGTTCCCAGTCCTAAATGGAGTTGAATCACATGCAGTTTCTGCTCCTACGAACCAAAGTTGTTTTCTGGTAAGAGGAGTCACTATTGCACTCTCATTGCCATACACAGTGCAAATAGCATTGGCGTCTTTTCCAGCAAGTACAGTGTATTGGACTGAAGAGAAGCTACTGTTCTTGTCAGTTTCCTAAGCGGAGTTGAACTAGAAATGGCCCGTGTGTGTAGGAAGCACAGTTCTTTTGTTCTTAGCAAGCTCACTGTTCTGGCCCTATAGGAAACACAGTAGAGTAGAAGAGTGCTCTTTTCTCAAAAGCAGAGTGTGTTTCTTGTAAGGCGAGCTAGAGTTTGTTTCCTAGTTCTAAATGGAGTTGAATCACATACAGTTTCTGGTCCTACGAACCAGAGTTGTTTTCTGGTAAGAGGAGTCACTATTGCGCTCCCATTGCCATAGACAGTGCAAATAGCACTCGTGTCTGTTCGAACAAGTGCAGTGTATTGGACTGAAGAGAAGCTACTGTTCTTGTCAGTTTCCTAAGCGGAGTTGAACTAGATATGGCCCGTGTGTGTAGGAAGCACAGTTCTTTTGTTCTGAGCAAGCTCACTGTTCTGGCCCTATAGGAAACACAGTAGAGTAGAAGAGTGCTCTTTTCTCAAAAGCACAGTATGTTTCTTGTAAGGCGAGCAAGTGTTTGTTTCCCAGTCCTAAATGGAGTTGAATCACATGCAGTTTCTGGTCCTACGAGCAGGAGTTTTTTTTTGGTAAGTAGAGTCACTCTTGCGCTCCCATTTCCACACAGTGCAAATAGCACTGGCGTGAGTTCCCAGCAAGTACAGTGTATTGGACTGAAGAGAAGCTACTGTTCTTGTCAGTTTCCTAAGCGGAGTTGAACTAGATATGGCCCGTGTGTGTAGGAAGCACAGTTCTTATGTTCTGAGCAAGCTCACTGTTCTGACCCTATAGGAAACACAGTAGAGTAGAAGAGTGCTCTTTTCTCAAAAGCAGAGTGTGTTTCTTGTAAGGCAAGCAGAGTTTGTTTCCCAGTCCTAAATGGAGTTGAATCACATGCAGTTTCTGGTCCTACGAACCAGAGTTGTTTTCTGGTAAGAGGTGTCACTATTGTGCTCCATAGCAATACACAGTGCAAATAGCACTCGCATCTGTTCGAACAAGTACAGTGTATTGGACTGAAGAGAAGCTACTGTTCTTGTCAGTTTCCTAATCAGAGTTGAACTAGATATGGCCCGTGTGTGTAGGAAGCACAGTTTTTTTTTTCTGAGCTAGCTCACTGTTCTGGCCCTATAGGAAACACAGTAGAGTAGAAGAGTGCTCTTTTCTCAAAAGCAGAGTGTGTTTCTTGTAAGGCGAGCTAGTGTTTGTTTCCCAGTCCTAAATGGAGTTGAATCACATGCAGTTTCTGGTCCTACGAGCAAGAGATGTTTTTTGTAAGAACAGTCACTATTGCGCTCCAAATTTCCAGAAAGTACAAATAGCACTCGCGTCTTTTCCCAGCAAGTACAGTGTATTGGACTGAAGAGAAGCTAGTGTTCTTGTCAGTTTCCTAAACGGAGTTGAACTAGATATGGCTCGTGTGTGTAGGAAGCACAGTTCTTTTGTTCTGAGCTAGCTCACTGTTCTGGCCCTATAGGAAACACAGTAGAGTAGAAGAGTGCTCTTTTCTCAAAAGAAGAGTGTGTTTCTCGTAAGTCGAGCTAGTGTTTGTTTCCCAGTCCTAAATGGAGTTGAATCACATGCAGTTTCTGTTCCTACGAGCAAGAGTTGTTTTCTGGTAAGAAGAGTCACTATTGCACTCCCATTGCCATAAACAGTGCAAATAGCACTGGCGTCTGTTCCCAGCAAGTACAGTGTATTGGACTGAAGAGAAGCTACTGTTCTTGTCAGTTTCCTAAGCGGAGTTGAACTAGATATCGCCCGTGTGTGTAAGAAGCACAGTTCTTATGTTCTGAGCAAGCTCACTGTTCTGGCCCTATAGGAAACACAGTAGAGTAGAAGAGTGCTCTTTTCTCAAAAGAAGAGTGTGTTTCTCGTAAGGCGAGCTAGTGTTTGTTTCCCAGTCCTAAATGGAGTTGAATCACATGCAGTTTCTGGTCCTACGAGCAAGAGTTTTTTTTTGGTAAGGAGAGTCACTCTTGCGCTCCCATTTCCACACAGTGCAAATAGCACTGGCGTCTGTTCCCAGCAAGTACAGTGTATTGGACTGAAGAGAAGCTACTGTTCTTGTCAGTTTCCTAAGCAGAGTTGAACTAGATATGGCCTGTGTGTGTAGGAAGCACAGTTCTTTTGTTCTGAGCAAGCTCACTGTTCTGGCCCTATAGGAAACACAGTAGAGTAGATGAGTGCTCTTTTCTCAAAAGCAGAGTGTGTTTCTTGTAAGGCAAGCAGAGTTTGTTTCCCAGTCCTAAATGGAGTTGAATCACATGCAGTTTCTGGTCCTACGAACCAGAGTTGTTTTCTGGTAAGAGGAGTCACTAATGTGCTCCCATAGCAATACACAGTGCAAATAGCACTCGCATCTGTTCGAACAAGTACAGTGTATTGGACTGAAGAGAAGCTACTGTTCTTGTCAGTTTCCTAATCAGAGTTTAACTAGATATGGCCCGTGTGTGTAGGAAGCACAGTTTTTTTTTTCTGAGCTAGCTCACTGTTCTGGCCCTATAGGAAACACAGTAGAGTAGAAGAGTGCTCTTTTCTCAAAAGCAGAGTGTGTTTCTTGTAAGGCGAGCTAGTGTTTGTTTCCCAGTCCTAAATGGAGTTGAATCACATGCAGTTTCTGGTCCTACGATCAAGAGATGTTTTTTGTAAGAACAGTCACTATTGCGCTCCCATTTCCACACAGTACAAATAGCACTCGCGTCTTTTCCCAGCAAGTACAGTGTATTGGACTGAAGAGAAGCTACTGTTCTTGTCAGTTTCCTAAACGGACTTGAACTAGATATGGCCCGTGTGTGTAGGAAGCACAGTTCTTTTGTTCTGAGCAAGCTCACTGTTCTGGCCCTATAGGAAACACAGTAGAGTAGAAGAGTGCTCTTTTCTCAAAAGAAGAGTGTGTTTCTCGTAAGGCGAGCTAGTGTTTGTTTCCCAGTCCTAAATGGAGTTGAATCACATGCAGTTTCTGTTCCTACGAGCAAGAGTTGTTTTCTGGTAAGAAGAGTCACTATTGCACTCCCATTGCCATAAACAGTGCAAATAGCACTGGCGTCTGTTCCCAGCAAGTACAGTGTATTGGACTGAAGAGAAGCTACTGTTCTTGTCAGTTTCCTAAGCGGAGTTGAACTAGATATCGCCCGTGTGTGTAAGAAGCACAGTTCTTATGTTCTGAGCAAGCTCACTGTTCTGGCCCTATAGGAAACACAGTAGAGTAGAAGAGTGCTCTTTTCTCAAAAGAAGAGTGTGTTTCTCGTAAGGCGAGCTAGTGTTTGTTTCCCAGTCCTAAATGGAGTTGAATCACATGCAGTTACTGGTCCTACGAGCAAGAGTTTTTTTTTGGTAAGGAGAGTCACTCTTGCGCTCCCATTTCCACACAGTGCAAATAGCACTGGCGTCTGTTCCCAGCAAGTACAGTGTATTGGACTGAAGAGAAGCTACTGTTCTTGTCAGTTTCCTAAGCAGAGTTGAACTAGATATGGCCTGTGTGTGTAGGAAGCACAGTTCTTTTGTTCTGAGCAAGCTCACTGTTCTGGACCTATAGGAAACACAGTAGAGTAGAAGAGTGCTCTTTTCTCAAAAGCAGAGTGTGTTTCTTGTAAGGCGAGCTAGTGTTTGTTTCCCAGTCCTAAATGAAGTTGAATCACATGCAATTTCTGGTCCTACGAGCAAGAGTTTTTTTCTGGTAAGAAGTGTCACTATTGCGCTCCCATTGCCATACACAGTGCAAATAGCACTCGCGTCTGTTCCCAGCAAGTACAGTGTATTGGACTGAAGAGAAGCTACTGTTCTTGCCAGTTTCCTAAGGGGAGTTGAACTAGATATGGCCCGTGTGTGTAGGAAGCACAGTTTTTTTGTTCTGAGCAAGCTCACTGTTCTGGCCCTATAGGAAACACAGTAGAGTAGAAGAGTGCTCTTTTCTCAAAAGCAGAATGTGTTTCTTGTAAGGCGAGCTAGTGTTTGTTTACCAGTCCTAAATGGAGTTGAATCACATGCAGTTTCTGGTCCTACGAGCAAGAGTTGTTTTTTGGTAAGAACAGTCACTATTGTGGTCCCATTTCCACACAGTACAAATAGCACTGGTGTGTGTTCCCAGCAAGTACAGTGTATTGGACTGAAGAGAAGCTACTGTTCTTGTCAGTTTCCTAAGCGGAGTTGAACTAGATATGGCCCGTGTGTGTAGGAAGCACAGTTCTTTTGTTCTGAGCAAGCTCACTGTTCTGGCCCTATAGGAAACACAGTAGAGTAGAAGAGTGCTCTTTTCTCAAAAGAAGAGTGTGTTTCTCGTAAGGCGAGCTAGTGTTTGTTTCCCAGTCCTAAATGGAGTTGAATCACATGCAGTTTCTGTTCCTACGAGCAAGAGATGTTTTCTGGTAAGAAGAGTCACTATTGCACTCCCATTGCCATAAACAGTGCAAATAGCACTGGCGTCTGTTCCCAGCAAGTACAGTGTATTGGACTGAAGAGAAGCTACTGTTCTTGTCAGTTTCCTAAGCGGAGTTGAACTAGATATCGCCCGTGTGTGTAAGAAGCACAGTTCTTATGTTCTGAGCAAGCTCACTGTTCTGGCCCTATAGGAAACACAGTAGAGTAGAAGAGTGCTCTTTTCTCAAAAGAAGAGTGTGTTTCTCGTAAGGCGAGCTAGTGTTTGTTTCCCAGTCCTAAATGGAGTTGAATCACATGCAGTTTCTGGTCCTACGAGCAAGAGTTTTTTTTTGGTAAGGAGAGTCACTCTTGCGCTCCCATTTCCACACAGTGCAAATAGCACTGGCGTCTGTTCCCAGCAAGTACAGTGTATTGGACTGAAGAGAAGCTACTGTTCTTGTCAGTTTCCTAAGCAGAGTTGAACTAGATATGGCCTGTGTGTGTAGGAAGCACAGTTCTTTTGTTCTGAGCAAGCTCACTGTTCTGGCCCTATAGGAAACACAGTAGAGTAGATGAGTGCTCTTTTCTCAAAAGCAGAGTGTGTTTCTTGTAAGGCAAGCAGAGTTTGTTTCCCAGTCCTAAATGGAGTTGAATCACATGCAGTTTCTGGTCCTACGAACCAGAGTTGTTTTCTGGTAAGAGGAGTCACTAATGTGCTCCCATAGCAATACACAGTGCAAATAGCACTCGCATCTGTTCGAACAAGTACAGTGTATTGGACTGAAGAGAAGCTACTGTTCTTGTCAGTTTCCTAATCAGAGTTTAACTAGATATGGCCCGTGTGTGTAGGAAGCACAGTTTTTTTTTTCTGAGCTAGCTCACTGTTCTGGCCCTATAGGAAACACAGTAGAGTAGAAGAGTGCTCTTTTCTCAAAAGCAGAGTGTGTTTCTTGTAAGGCGAGCTAGTGTTTGTTTCCCAGTCCTAAATGGAGTTGAATCACATGCAGTTTCTGGTCCTACGATCAAGAGATGTTTTTTGTAAGAACAGTCACTATTGCGCTCCCATTTCCACACAGTACAAATAGCACTCGCGTCTTTTCCCAGCAAGTACAGTGTATTGGACTGAAGAGAAGCTACTGTTCTTGTCAGTTTCCTAAACGGACTTGAACTAGATATGGCCCGTGTGTGTAGGAAGCACAGTTCTTTTGTTCTGAGCAAGCTCACTGTTCTGGCCCTATAGGAAACACAGTAGAGTAGAAGAGTGCTCTTTTCTCAAAAGAAGAGTGTGTTTCTCGTAAGGCGAGCTAGTGTTTGTTTCCCAGTCCTAAATGGAGTTGAATCACATGCAGTTTCTGTTCCTACGAGCAAGAGTTGTTTTCTGGTAAGAAGAGTCACTATTGCACTCCCATTGCCATAAACAGTGCAAATAGCACTGGCGTCTGTTCCCAGCAAGTACAGTGTATTGGACTGAAGAGAAGCTACTGTTCTTGTCAGTTTCCTAAGCGGAGTTGAACTAGATATCGCCCGTGTGTGTAAGAAGCACAGTTCTTATGTTCTGAGCAAGCTCACTGTTCTGGCCCTATAGGAAACACAGTAGAGTAGAAGAGTGCTCTTTTCTCAAAAGAAGAGTGTGTTTCTCGTAAGGCGAGCTAGTGTTTGTTTCCCAGTCCTAAATGGAGTTGAATCACATGCAGTTACTGGTCCTACGAGCAAGAGTTTTTTTTTGGTAAGGAGAGTCACTCTTGCGCTCCCATTTCCACACAGTGCAAATAGCACTGGCGTCTGTTCCCAGCAAGTACAGTGTATTGGACTGAAGAGAAGCTACTGTTCTTGTCAGTTTCCTAAGCAGAGTTGAACTAGATATGGCCTGTGTGTGTAGGAAGCACAGTTCTTTTGTTCTGAGCAAGCTCACTGTTCTGGACCTATAGGAAACACAGTAGAGTAGAAGAGTGCTCTTTTCTCAAAAGCAGAGTGTGTTTCTTGTAAGGCGAGCTAGTGTTTGTTTCCCAGTCCTAAATGAAGTTGAATCACATGCAATTTCTGGTCCTACGAGCAAGAGTTTTTTTCTGGTAAGAAGTGTCACTATTGCGCTCCCATTGCCATACACAGTGCAAATAGCACTCGCGTCTGTTCCCAGCAAGTACAGTGTATTGGACTGAAGAGAAGCTACTGTTCTTGCCAGTTTCCTAAGGGGAGTTGAACTAGATATGGCCCGTGTGTGTAGGAAGCACAGTTTTTTTGTTCTGAGCAAGCTCACTGTTCTGGCCCTATAGGAAACACAGTAGAGTAGAAGAGTGCTCTTTTCTCAAAAGCAGAATGTGTTTCTTGTAAGGCGAGCTAGTGTTTGTTTACCAGTCCTAAATGGAGTTGAATCACATGCAGTTTCTGGTCCTACGAGCAAGAGTTGTTTTTTGGTAAGAACAGTCACTATTGTGGTCCCATTTCCACACAGTACAAATAGCACTGGTGTGTGTTCCCAGCAAGTACAGTGTATTGGACTGAAGAGAAGCTACTGTTCTTGTCAGTTTCCTAAGCGGAGTTGAACTAGATATGGCCCGTGTGTGTAGGAAGCACAGTTCTTTTGTTCTGAGCAAGCTCACTGTTCTGGCCCTATAGGAAACACAGTAGAGTAGAAGAGTGCTCTTTTCTCAAAAGAAGAGTGTGTTTCTCGCAAGGCGAGCTAGTGTTTGTTTCCCAGTCCTAAATGGAGTTGAATCACATGCAGTTTCTGGTCCTACGAGCAAGAGTTGTTTTCTGGTAAGAAGAGTCACTATTGCACTCCCACTGCCATACACAGTACAAATAGCACTGGCGTCTGTTCCCAGCAAGTACAGTGTATTTGACTGAAGAGAAGCTACTGTTCTTGTCAGTTTCCTAAGCGGAGTTGAACTAGATATCGCCCGTGTGTGTAGGAAGCACAGTTCTTACGTTCTGAGCAAGCTCACTGTTCTGGCCCTATAGGAAACACAGTAGAGTAGAAGAGTGCTCTTTTCTCAAAATTAGAGAATGTTTCCTGTAAGGCGAGCTAGTGTTTGTTTCCCAGTCCTAAATGGAGTTGAATCACATGCAGTTTCTGGTCCTACGAGCAAGAGTTGTTTTTTGGTAAGGAGAGTCACTGTTGCGAGCCCATTTCCACGCAGTGCAAATAGCACTGGCATCTGTTCCCAGCAAGTACAGTGTATTGGACTGAAGAGAAGCTACTGTTCTTGTCAGTTTCCTAAGCGGAGTTGAACTAGATATGGCCCGTGTGTGTAGGAAGCACAGTTCTTTTGTTCTGAGCAAGCTCACTGTTCTGGCCCTATAGGAAACACAGTAGAGTAGAAGAGTGCTCTTTTCTCAAAAGCACAGTGTGTTTCTTGTAAGGCGAGCTAGTGTTTGTTTCCCAGTCCTAAATGAAGTTGAATCACATGCAGTTTCTGCTCCTACAAACCAAAGTTGTTTTCTGGTAAGAGGAGTCACTATTGCACTCTCATTGCCATACAGTGCAAATAGCACTCGCGTCTGTTCGAACAAGTACAGTGTATTGGACTGAAGAGAAGCTACTGTTCTTGTCAGTTTCCTAAGGGGAGTTGAACTAGATATGGCCCGTGTGTGTAGGAAGCACAGTTCTTTTGTTCTGAGCAAGCTCACTGTTCTGGCCCTATAGGAAACACAGTAGAGTAGAAGAGTGCTCTTTTCTCAAAAGCAGAGTGTGTTTCTTGTAAGGCGAGCTAGTGTTTGTTTCCCAGTCCTAAATGGAGTTGAATCACATGCAGTTTCTGGTCCTACGAGCAAGAGTTGTTTTCTGGTAAGAAGAGTCACTATTGCGCTCCCATTGCCATACACAGTGAAAATAGCACTGGCGTCTTTTCCAGCAAGTACAGTGGAATGGACTGAAGAGAAGCTACTGTTCTTGTGAGTTTCCTAAGCAGAGTTGAACTAGAAATGGCCCGTGTGTGTAGGAAGCACAGTTCTTTTGTTCTGAGCAAGCTCACTGTTCTGGCCCTGTAGGAAACACAGTAGAGTAGAAGAGTGCTCTTTTCTCAAAAGCAGAGTGTGTTTCTTGTAAGGCGAGCTAGAGTTTGTTTCCCAGTCCTAAATGGAGTTGAATCACATGCAGTTTCTGGTCCTACGAACCAGAGTTGTTTTCTGGTAAGAGGAGTCAGTATTGTGCTCCCATTGCAATACACAGTGCAAATAGCACTCGCGTCTGTTCGAACAAGTACAGTGTATTGGACTGAAGAGAAGCTACTGTTCTTGTCAGTTTCCTAAGGGGAGTTGAACTAGATATGGCCCGTGTGTGTAGGAACCACAGTTCTTTTGTTCTGAGCAAGCTCACTGTTCTGGCCCTATAGGAAACACAGTAGAGTAGAAGAGTGCTCTTTTCTCAAAAGCAGAGTGTGTTTCTTGTAAGGCGAGCTAGTGTTTGTTTCCCAGTCCTAAATGGAGTTGAATCACATGCAGTTTCTGGTCCTACGAGCAAGAGTTGTTTTCTGGTAAGAAGAGTCACTATTGCGCTCCCATTGCCATACACAGTGAAAATAGCACTGGCGTCTTTTCCAGCAAGTACAGTGGAATGGACTGAAGAGAAGCTACTGTTCTTGTGAGTTTCCTAAGCAGAGTTGAACTAGAAATGGCCCGTGTGTGTAGGAAGCACAGTTCTTTTGTTCTGAGCAAGCTCACTGTTCTGGCCCTGTAGGAAACACAGTAGAGTAGAAGAGTGCTCTTTTCTCAAAAGCAGAGTGTGTTTCTTGTAAGGCAAGCAGAGTTTGTTTCCCAGTCCTAAATGGAGTTGAATCACATGCAGTTTCTGGTCCTACGAACCAGAGTTGTTTTCTGGTAAGAGGAGTCAGTATTGTGCTCCCATTGCAATACACAGTGCAAATAGCACTCGCATCTGTTCGAACAAGTACAGTGTATTGGACTGAAGAGAAGCTACTGTTCTTGTCAGTTTCCTAAGCAGAGTTAAACTAGATATCGCCTGTGTGTGTAGGAAGCACAGTTCTTATGTTCTGAGCAAGCTCACTGTTCTGGCCGTATAGGAAACACAGTAGAGTAGAAGAGTGCTCTTTTCTCAAAATTAGAGAATGTTTCCTGTAAGGCGAGCTAGTGTTTGTTTCCCAGTCCTAAATGGAGTTGAATCACATGCAGTGTCTGGTCCTATGAGCAAGAGTTGTTTTTTGGTAAGAAGAGTCACTATTGCGCTCCCATTGCCACACAGTGCAAATAGCACTGGCGTCTGTTCCCAGCAAGTGCAGTGTATTGGACTGAAGAGAAGCTACTGTTCTTGTCAGTTTCCTAAGGGGAGTTGAACTAGATATGACCCGTGTGTGTAGGAAGCACAGTTCTTTTATTCTGAGCAAGCTCACTGTTCTGGCCCTATAGGAAACACAGTAGAGTGGAAGAGTGCTCTTTTCTCAAAAGCAGAGTGTGTTCCTTGGAAGGCGAGCTAGAGTTTGTTTCCTAGTCCTAAATGGAGTTGAGTCACTTGCAGTTTCTGCTCCTACGAACCAAAGTTTTTTTCTGGTAAGAGGAGTCACTATTGCACTCTCATTGCCATACAAAGTGCAAATAGCACTCGCATCTGTTTGAACAAGTACAGTGTATTGGACTGAAGAGAAGATACTGTTCTTGTCAGTTTCCTAAGCGGAGTTGAACTAGATATGGCCCATGTGTAGGAAGCACAGTTCTTTTATTCTGAGCAAGCTCACTGTTCTGGACCTATAGGAAACACAGTAGAGTAGAAGAGTGCTCTTTTCTCAAAAGCAGAGTGTGTTTCTTGTAAGGCGTGCTAGGGTTTGTTTCCCAGTCCTAAATGGAGTTGAATCACATGCAGTTTCTGGTCCTACGAACCAGAGTTGTTTTCTGGTAAGAGGAGTCACTATTGTGCTCCCATTGCAATACACAGTGCAAATAGCACTCGCGTCTGTTCGAACAAGTACAGTGTATTGGACTGAAGAGAAGCTACTGTTCTTCTCAGTTTCCTAAGCGGAGTTGAACTAGATATGGCCCGTGTGTGTAGGAAGCACAGTTTTTTTGTTCTGAGCTAGCTCACTGTTCTGGCCCTATAGGAAACACAGTAGAGTAGAAGAGTGCTCTTTTCTCAAAAGCAGAGTGTGTTTCTTGTAAGGCGAGCTAGAGTTTGTTTCCCAGTCCTAAATGGAGTTGAATCACATGCAGTTTCTGGTCCTACGAGCAAGAGTTGTTTTCTGGTAAGAAGAGTCACTATTGCACTCCCATTGCCATACACAGTGCAAATAGCACTGGCGTCTGTTCCCAGCAAGTACAGTGTATTGGACTGAAGAGAAGCTACTGTTCTTGTCAGTTTCCTAAGCGGAGTTGAACTAGATATGGCCTGTGTGTGTAGGAAGCACAGTTCTTTTGTTCTGAGCAAGCTCACTGTTCTGGCCCTATAGGAAACACAGTAGAGTAGAAGAGTGCTCTTTTCTCAAAAGCAGAGTGTGTTTCTTGTAAGGCGAGCTAGTGTTTGTTTCCCAGTCCTAAATGAAGTTGAATCACATGCAATTTCTGGTCCTACGAGCAAGAGTTGTTTTCTGGTAAGAAGAGTCACTATTGCGCTCCCATTGCCATACACAGTGCAAATAGCACTCGCGTCTGTTCCCAGCAAGTACAGTGTATTGGACTGAAGAGAAGCTACTGTTCTTGTCAGTTTCCTAAGGGGAGTTGAACTAGATATGGCCCGTGTGTGTAGGAAGCACAGTTCTTTTAATCTGAGCAAGCTCACTGTTCTGGACCTATAGGAAACACAGTAGAGTGGACGAGTGCTCTTTTCTCAAAAGCAGAGTGTGTTCCTTGTAAGGCGAGCTAGAGTTTGGTTCCCAGTCCTAAATGGAGTTGAATCACATGCAGTTTCTGCTCCTACGAACCAAAGTTGTTTTCTGGTAAGAGGAGTCACTATTGCACTCTCATTGCCATACACAGTGCAAATAGCATTGGCGTCTTTTCCAGCAAGTACAGTGTATTGGACTGAAGAGAAGCTACTGTTCTTGTCAGTTTCCTAAGCGGAGTTGAACTAGAAATGGCCCGTGTGTGTAGGAAGCACAGTTCTTTTGTTCTTAGCAAGCTCACTGTTCTGGCCCTATAGGAAACACAGTAGAGTAGAAGAGTGCTCTTTTCTCAAAAGCAGAGTGTGTTTCTTGTAAGGCGAGCTAGAGTTTGTTTCCTAGTTCTAAATGGAGTTGAATCACATACAGTTTCTGGTCCTACGAACCAGAGTTGTTTTCTGGTAAGAGGAGTCACTATTGCGCTCCCATTGCCATAGACAGTGCAAATAGCACTCGTGTCTGTTCGAACAAGTGCAGTGTATTGGACTGAAGAAAAGCTACTGTTCTTGTCAGTTTCCTAAGCGGAGTTGAACTAGATATGGCCCGTGTGTGTAGGAAGCACAGTTCTTTTGTTCTGAGCAAGCTCACTGTTCTGGCCCTATAGGAAACACAGTAGAGTAGAAGAGTGCTCTTTTCTCAAAAGCACAGTATGTTTCTTGTAAGGCGAGCAAGTGTTTGTTTCCCAGTCCTAAATGGAGTTGAATCACATGCAGTTTCTGGTCCTACGAGCAGGAGTTTTTTTTTGGTAAGTAGAGTCACTCTTGCGCTCCCATTTCCACACAGTGCAAATAGCACTGGCGTGAGTTCCCAGCAAGTACAGTGTATTGGACTGAAGAGAAGCTACTGTTCTTGTCAGTTTCCTAAGCGGAGTTGAACTAGATATGGCCCGTGTGTGTAGGAAGCACAGTTCTTATGTTCTGAGCAAGCTCACTGTTCTGGCCCTATAGGAAACACAGTAGAGTAGAAGAGTGCTCTTTTCTCAAAAGAAGAGTGTGTTTCATTTAAGGCGAGCTAGTGTTTGTTTCCAAGTCCTAAATGGAGTTGAATCACATGCAGTTTCTGCTCCTAAGAGGAAGAGTTGTTTTCTGGTAAGAAGAGTCACTATTGCACTCCCATTGCCATACACAGTGCAAATAGCCCTCGCGTCTGTTCCCAGCAAGTACAGTGTATTGGACTGAAGAGAAGCTACTGTTCTTGTCAGTTTCCTAAGGGGAGTTGAAGTAGATATGGCCCGTGTGTGTAGGAAGCACAGTTCTTTTGTTCTGAGTAAGCTCACTGTTCTGGCCCTATAGAAAAAACACTAGAGAAGAATAGTGCTCTTTTCTCAAAAGCAGAGTGTGTTTCTTGTAAAGCGAGCTAGAGTTTGTTTCCCAGTCCTAAATGGAGTTGAATCACATACAGTTTCTGGTCCTACGAACCAGAGTTGTTTTCTGGTAAGAGGAGTCACTATTGCGCTCCCATTGCCATACACAGTGCAAATAGCACTCGCGTCTGTTCGAACAAGTACAGTGTATTGGACTGAAGAGAAGCTACTGTTCTTGTCAGTTTCCTAAGGGGAGTTGAACTAGATATGGCCCGTGTGTGTAGGAAGCACAGTTCTTTTGTTCTGAGCAAGCTCACTGTTCTGGCCCTATAGGAAACACAGTAGAGTAGAAGAGTGCTCTTTTCTCAAAAGCAGAGTGTGTTTCTTGTAAGGCGAGCTAGTGTTTGTTTCCCAGTCCTTAATGGAGTTGAATCACATGCAGTTTCTGGTCCTATGAGCAAGAGTTGTTTTCTGGTAAGAAGAGTCACTATTGCGCTCCCATTGCCATACACAGTGCAAATAGCACTGGCGTCTGTTCCCAGCAAGTACAGTGTATTGGACTGAAGAGAAGGTACTGTTCTTGTCAGTTTCCTAAGCGGAGTTGAATTAGATATGGCCCGTGTGGAGGAAGCACAGTTCTTTTGTTCTGAGCAAGCTCACTGTTCTGGACCTATAGGAAACACAGTAGAGTAGAAGAGTGCTCTTTTCTCAAAAGCAGAGTGTTTTTATTGTAAGGCGAGCTAGAGTTTGATTCCCAGTCCTAAATGGAGTTGAATCACATACAGTTTCTGGTCCTACGAGCAAGAGTTTTTTTTTGGTAAGTAGAGTCACCATTGCGCTCCCATTTCCACACAGTGCAAATAGCACTGGCGTCTGTTCCCAGCAAGTACAGTGTATTGGACCGAAGAGAAGCTACTGTTCTTGTCAGTTTCCTAAGCGGAGTTGAACTAGATATGGCCCGTGTGTGTAGGAAGCACAGATCTTTTGTTCTGAGCAATCTCACTGTTCTGGCACTATAGGAAACACAGTAGAGTAGAAGAGTGCTCTTTTCTCAAAAGAAGAGTGTGTTTCTTGTAAGGCGAGCTAGTGTTTGTTTCCCAGTCTTAAATGGAGTTGAATCACATGCAGTTTCTGGTCCTACGAGCAAGAGTTGTTTTCTGGTAAGAAGAGTCACTATTGTGCTCCCATTGCCATACACAGTGCAAATAGCATTCGCGTCTGTTCCCAGCAAGTACAGTGTATTGGACTGAAGAGAAGCTACTGTTTTTGTCAGTTTCCTAAGCGGAGTTAGACTAGATATGGCCTGTGTGTGTAGGAAGCACAGTTCTTTTGTTCTGAGCAAGCTCACTGTTCTGGCCCTATAGGAAACACAGTAGAGTAGAAGAGTGCTCTTTTCTCAAAAGCAGAGTGTGTTTCTTGTAAGGCGAGCTAGTGTTTGTTTCCTAGTCCTAAATGGAGTTGAATCCCATGCAGTTTCTGGTTCTACAGGCAAGAGTTGTTTTCTGGTAAGAAGAGTCACTGTTGCGCTCCCATTGCCATACACAGTGCAAATAGCATTGGCGTCTTTTCCAGCAAGTACAGTGTATTGGACTGAAGAGAAGCTACTGTTCTTGTCAGTTTCCTAAGCGGAGTTGAACTAGATATCGCCCGTGTGTGTAGGAAGCACAGATCTTATGTTCTGAGCAAGCTCACTGTTCTGGCCCTATAGGAAACACAGTAGAGTAGAAGATGCTCTTTTCTCAAAATTAGAGAATGTTTCTTGTAAGGCGAGCTAGTGTTTGTTTCCCAGTCCAAAATGGAGTTGAATCACATGCAGTTTCTGGTCCTACGAGCAAGAGTTTTTTTTTGGTAAGGAGAGTCACTGTTGCGCTCCCATTTCCACACAGTGCACATAGCACTGGCGTCTGTTCCCAGCAAGTACAGTGTATTGGACTGAAGAGAAGCTACTGTTCTTGTCAGTTTCCTAAGCGGAGTTGAACTAGATATGGCCTGTGTGTGTAGGAAGCACAGTTCTTTTGTTCTGAGCAAGCTCACTGTTCTGGCCCTATAGGAAACACAGTAGAGTAGAAGAGTGCTCTTTTCTCAAAAGCAGAGTGTGTTTCTTGTAAGGCGAGCTAGTGTTTGTTTCCCAGTCCTAAATTAGGTTGAATCACATGCAATTTCTGGTCCTACAAGCAAGAGTTGTTTTCTGGTAAGAGGAGTCACTATTGCACTCTCATTGCCATACAAAGTGCAAATAGCACTCGCGTGTGTTCGAACAAGTACAGTGTATTGGACTGAAGAGAAGCTACTGTTCTTGTCAGTTTCCTAAGGGGAGTTGAACTAGATATGGCCCGTGTGTGTAGGAAGCACAGTTCTTTTGTTCTGAGCAAGCTCACTGTTCTGGCCCTATAGGAAACACAGTAGAGTAGAAGAGTGCTCTTTTCTCAAAAGCAGAGTGTGTTTCTTGTAAGGCGAGCTAGAGTTTGTTTCCTAGTCCTAAATGGAGTTGAATCACATACAGTTTCTGGTCCTACGAACCAGAGTTGTTTTCTGGTAAGAGGAGTCACTATTGCGCTCCCATTGCCATACACAGTGCAAATAGCACTCGCGTCTGTTCGAACAAGTACAGTGTATTGGACTGAAGAGAAGCTACTGTTCTTGTCAGTTTCCTAAGTGGAGTTGAACTAGATATGGCCCGTGTGTGTAGGAAGCACAGTTCTTTTGTTCTGAGCAAGCTCACTGTTCTGGCCCTATAGGAAACACAGTAGAGTAGAAGAGTGCTCTTTTCTCAAAAGCACAGTATGTTTCTTGTAAGCCGAGCAAGTGTTTGTTTCCCAGTCCTAAATGGAGTTGAATCACATGCAGTTTTTGGTCCTACGAGCAAGAGTTTTTTTTTTTGGTAAGTAGAGTCACTCTTGCGCTCCCATTTCCACACAGTGCAAATAGCACTGGCGTCTGCTCCCAGCAAGTACAGTGTATTGGACTGAAGAGAAGCTACTGTTCTTGTCAGTTTCCTAAGCGGAGTTGAACTAGATATGGCCCGTGTGTGTAGGAAGCACAGTTCTTATGTTCTGAGCAAGCTCACTGTTCTGGCCCTATAGGCAACACAGTAGAGTAGAAGAGTGCTCTTTTCTCAAAAGAAGAGTGTGTTTCTTTTAAGGCTAGCTAGTGTTTGTTTTCCAGTCCTAAATGGAGTTGAATCTAATGCAGTTTCTGCTCCTACGAGCAAGAGTTGTTTTCTGGTAAGAAGAGTCACTATTGCACTCCCATTGCCATACACAGTGCAAATAGCCCTCGCGTCTGTTCCCAGCAAGTACAGTGGAATGGACTGAAGAGAAGCTACTGTTCTTGTCAGTTTCCTAAGCGGAATTGAACTAGAAATGGCCCGTGTGTGTAGGAAGCACAGTTCTTTTGTTCTGAGCAAGCTCACTGTTCTGGCCCTGTAGGAAACACAGTAGAGAAGAAGAGTGCTCTTTTCTCAAAAGCAGAGTGTGTTTCTTGTAAGGCGAGCTAGGGTTTGTTTCCCAGTCCTAAATGGAGTTGAATCACATGCAGTTTCTGGTCCTACGAACCAGAGTTGTTTTCTGGTAAGAGGAGTCACTATTGTGCTCCCATTGCAATACACAGTGCAAATAGCACTCGCATCTGTTCGAACAAGTACAGTGTATTGGACTGAAGAGAAGCTACTGTTCTTGTCAGTTTCCTAAGCAGAGTTGAACTAGAAATGGCCCGTGTGTGTAGGAAGCACAGTTCTTATGTTCTGAGCAAGCTCACTGTTCTGGCTCTATAGGAAACACAGTAGAGTAGAAGAGTGCTCTTTTCTCAATATTAGAGAATGTTTCCTGTAAGGCGAGCTAGTGTTTGTTTCCCAGTCCTAAATGGAGTTGAATCACATGCAGTGTCTGGTCCTATGAGCAAGAGTTGTTTTTTGGTAAGAAGAGTCACTATTGTGCTCCCATTGCCACACAGTACAAATAGCACTGGCGTCTGTTCCCAGCAAGTGCAGTGTATTGGACTGAAGAGAAGCTACTGTTCTTGTCAGTTTCCTAAGGGGAGTTGAACTAGATATGACCCGTGTGTGTAGGAAGCACAGTTCTTTTATTCTGAGCAAGCTCACTGTTCTGGCCCTATAGGAAACACAGTAGTGTGGAAGAGTGCTCTTTTCTCAAAAGCAGAGTGTGTTCCTTGTAAGGCGAGCTAGAGTTTGTTTCCCAGTCCTTAATGGAGTTGAGTCACTTGCAGTTTCTGCTCCTACGAACCAAAGTTTTTTTCTGGTAAGAGGAGTCACTATTGCACTCTCATTGCCATACACAGTTCAAATAGCACTCGCGTCTCTTCGAACAAGTACAGTGTATTGGACTGAAGAGAAGCTACTGTTCTTGTCAGTTTCCTAAGGGGAGTTGAACTAGATATGGCCCCTGTGTGTAGGAAGCACAGTTCTTTTAATCTGAGCAAGCTCACTGTTCTGGCCCTATAGGAAACACAGTAGAGTGGAAGAGTGCTCTTTTCTCAAAAGCAGAGTGTGTTCCTTGTAAGGCGAGCTAGAGTTTGGTTCCCAGTCCTGAATGGAGTTGAATCACATGCAGTTTCTGCTCCTACGAACCAAAGTTGTTTTCTGGTAAGAGGAGTCACTATTGCACTCTCATTGCCATACACAGTGCAAATAGCACTCGCGTCTGTTCGAACAAGTACAGTGTATTAGTCTGAAGAGAAGCTACTGTTCCTGTCTGTTTCCTAAGGAGAGTTGAACTAGATATATCCCGAGTGTGTAGGAAGCACAGTTCTTTTGTTCTGAGCAAGCTCACTGTTCTGGCCCTATAGGAAACACAGTAGAGTAGAAGAGTGCTCTTTTCTCAAAAGCAGAGTGTGTTTCTCGTAAGGCGAGCTAGAGTTTGTTTCCTAGTCCTAAATGGAGTTGAATCACATACAGTTTCTGGTCCTACGATCCAGAATTGTTTTCTGGTAAGAGGAGTCACTATTGCGCTCCCATTGCCATACACAGTGCAAATAGCACTAGCGTCTGTTCGAACAAGTACAGTGTATTGGAATGAAGAGAAGCTACTGTTCTTGTCAGTTTCCTAAGCGGAGTTGAACTAGATATGGCCCGTGTGTGTAGGAAGCACAGTTCTTTTGTTCTGAGCAAGCTCACTGTTCTGGACCTATAGGAAACACAGTAGAGTAGAAGAGTGCTCTTTTCTCAAAAGCAGAGTGTGTTTCTTGTAAGGCGAGCTAGTGTTTGTTTCCCAGTCCTAAATGAAGTTGAATCACATGCAATTTCTGGTCCTACGAGCAAGAGTTGTTTTCTGGTAAGAAGAGTCACTATTGCGCTCCCATTGCCATACACAGTGCAAATAGCACTCGCGTCTGTTCCCAGCAAGTACAGTGTATTGGACTGAAGAAAAGCTACTGTTCTTGTCAGTTTCCTAAGGGGAGTTGAAATAGATATGGCCCGTGTGTGTAGGAAGCACAGTTCTTTTATTCTGAGCAAGCTCACTGTTCTGGCCCTATAGGAAACACAGTAGAGTAGAAAAGTGCTCTTTTCTCAAAAGCAGAGTGTGTTCCTTGTAAGGCGAGCTAGAGTTTGGTTCCCAGTCCTAAATGGAGTTGAATCACATGCAGTTTCTGCTCCTACGAACCAAAGTTTTTTTCTGGTAAGAGGAGTCACTATTGCACTCTCATTGCCATACACAGTGCAAATAGCACTCGCGTCTGTTTGAACAATTACAGTGTATTGGACTGAAGAGAAGCTACTGTACTTGTCAGTTTCCTAAGGGGAGTTGAACTAGATATGGCCCGAGTGTGTAGGAAGCACAGTTCTTTTGTTCTGAGCAAGCTCACTGTTCTGGCCCTATAGGAAACACAGTAGAGTAGAAGAGTGCTCTTTTTTGAAAAGCAGAGTGTGTTTCTTGTAAGGCGAGCTAGAGTTTGTTTCCTAGTCCTAAATGGAGTTGAATCACATACAGTTTCTGGTCCTACGAACCAGAGTTGTTTTCTGGTAAGAGGAGTCACTATTGCGCTCCCATTGCCATAGACAGTGCAAATAGCACTCGCGTATGTTCGAACAAGTACAGTGTATTGGACTGAAGAGAAGCTACTGTTCTTGTCAGTTTCCTAAGCGGAGTTGAACTAGATATGGCCCGTGTGTGTAGGAAGCACAGTTCTTTTGTTCTGAGCAAGCTCACTGTTCTGGCCCTATAGGAAACACAGTAGAGTAGAAGAGTGCTCTTTTCTCAAAATTAGAGAATGTTTCCTGTAAGGCGAGCTAGTGTTTGTTTCCCAGTCCTAAATGGAGTTGAATCACATGCAGTTTCTGGTCCTACGAGCAAGAGTTTTTTTTTGGTAAGGAGAGTCACTGTTGTGCTCCCATTTCCACACAGTGCAAATAGCACTGGCGTCTGTTGCCAGCAAGTACAGTGTATTGGACTGAAGAGAAGCTACTGTTCTTGTCAGTTTCCTAAGCGGAGTTGAACTAGATATGGCCCGTGTGTGTAGGAAGCACAGTTCTTTTGTTCTGAGCAAGCTCACTGTTCTGGCCCTATAGAAAACACAGTAGAGTAGAAGAGTGCTCTTTTCTCAAAAGCAGAGTGTGTTTCTTGTAAAGCGAGCTAGAGTTTGTTTCCCAGTCCTAAATGGAATTGAATCACATACAGTTTCTGGTCCTACGAACCAGAGTTGTTTTCTGGTAAGAGGAGTCACTATTGCGCTCCCATTGCCATACACAGTGCAAATAGCACTCGCGTCTGTTCGAACAAGTACAGTGTATTGGACTGAAGAGAAGCTATTGTTCTTGTCAGTTTCCTAAGCGGAGTTGAACTAGATATGGCCCATGTGTGTAGGAAGCACAGTTCTTTTGTTCTGAGCAAGCTCACTGTTCTGGCCCTATAGGAAACACAGTAGAGTAGAAGAGTGCTCTTTTCTCAAAAGCAGAGTGTGTTTCTCGTAAGGTGAGCTAGTGTTTGTTTCCCAGTCCTAAATGAAGTTGAATCACATGCAATTTCTGGTCCTACGAGCAAGAGTTGTTTTCTGGTAAGAAGAGTCACTATTGTGCTCCCATTGCCATACACAGCGCAATTAGCACTCGCGTCTTTTCCCAGCAAGTACAGTGTATTGGACTGAAGAGAAGCTACTGTTCTTGTCAGTTTCATAAGGAGAGTTGAACTAGATATGGCCCGTGTGTGCAGGAAGCACAGTTCTTTTATTCTGAGCAAGCTCACTGTTCTGGCCCTATAGGAAACTCAGTAGAGTGGAAGAGTGCTCTTTTCTCAAAAGCAGAGTGTGTTCCTTGTAAGGCGAGCTAGAGTTTGTTTCCCAGTCCTAAATGGAGTTGAATCACATGCAGTTTCTGCTCCTACGAATCAAAGTTGTTTTCTGGTAAGAGGAGTCACTATTGCGCGCCCATTTCCACACAGTACAAATAGCACTCGCGTCTGTTCCCAGCAAGTACAGTGTATTGGACTGAAGAGAAGCTACTGTTCTTGTCAGTTTCCTAAGCGGAGTTGAACTAGATATCGCCCGTGTGTGTAGGAAGCACAGTTCTTATGTTCTGAGCAAGCTCACTGTTCTGGCCCTATAGGAAACACAGTAGAGTAGATGAGTGCTCTTTTCTCAAAATTAGAGAATGTTTCCTGTAAGGCGAGCTAGTGTTTGTTTCCCAGTCCTAAATGGAGTTGAATCACATGCAGTTTCTGGTCCTACGAGCAAGAGTTTTTTTTTGGTAAGGAGAGTCACTGTTGCGCTCCCATTTCCACACAGTGCAAATAGCACTGGCGTCTGTTGCCAGCAAGTACAGTGTATTGGACTGAAGAGAAGCTACTGTTCCTGTCAGTTTCCTAAGCGGAGTTGAGCTAGATATGGCCCATGTGTGTAGGAAGCACAGTTCTTTTGTTCTGAGCAAGCTCACTGTTCTGGCCCTATAGGAAACACAGTAGAGTAGAAGAGTGCTCTTTTCTCAAAAGCAGAGTGTGTTTCTTGTAAGGCGAGCTAGTGTTTGTTTCCCAGTCCTAAATGAAGTTGAATCACATGCAATTTCTGGTCCTACGAGCAAGAGTTGTTTTCTGGTAAGAAGAGTCACTATTGTGCTCCCATTGCCATACACAGCGCAAATAGCACTCGCGTCTTTTCCCAGCAAGTACAGTGTATTGGACTGAAGAGAAGCTACTGTTCTTGTCAGTTTCCTAAGGAGAGTTGAACTAGATATGGCCCGTGTGTGCAGGAAGCACAGTTCTTTTATTCTGAGCAAGCTCACTGTTCTGGCCCTATAGGAAACTCAGTAGAGTGGAAGAGTGCTCTTTTCTCAAAAGCAGAGTGTGTTCCTTGTAAGGCGAGCTAGAGTTTGTTTCCCAGTCCTAAATGGAGTTGAATCACATGCAGTTTCTGCTCCTACGAACCAAAGTTGTTTTCTGGTAAGAGGAGTCACTATTGCGCGCCCATTTCCACACAGTACAAATAGCACTCGCGTCTGTTCCCAGCAAGTACAGTGTATTGGACTGAAGAGAAGCTACTGTTCTTGTCAGTTTCCTAAGCGGAGTTGAACTAGATATCGCCCGTGTGTGTAGGAAGCACAGTTCTTATGTTCTGAGCAAGCTCACTGTTCTGGCCCTATAGGAAACACAGTAGAGTAGATGAGTGCTCTTTTCTCAAAATTAGAGAATGTTTCCTGTAAGGCGAGCTAGTGTTTGTTTCCCAGTCCTAAATGGAGTTGAATCACATGCAGTTTCTGGTCCTACGAGCAAGAGTTTTTTTTTGGTAAGGAGAGTCACTGTTGCGCTCCCATTTCCACACAGTGCAAATAGCACTGGCGTCTGTTGCCAGCAAGTACAGTGTATTGGACTGAAGAGAAGCTACTGTTCCTGTCAGTTTCCTAAGCGGAGTTGAGCTAGATATGGCCCATGTGTGTAGGAAGCACAGTTCTTTTGTTCTGAGCAAGCTCACTGTTCTGGCCCTATAGGAAACACAGTAGAGTAGAAGAGTGCTCTTTTCTCAAAAGCAGAGTGTGTTTCTTGTAAGGCGAGCTAGTGTTTGTTTCCCAGTCCTAAATGAAGTTGAATCACATGCAATTTCTGGTCCTACGAGCAAGAGTTGTTTTCTGGTAAGAAGAGTCACTATTGTGCTCCCATTGCCATACACAGCGCAAATAGCACTCGCGTCTTTTCCCAGCAAGTACAGTGTATTGGACTGAAGAGAAGCTACTGTTCTTGTCAGTTTCATAAGGAGAGTTGAACTAGATATGGCCCGTGTGTGCAGGAAGCACAGTTCTTTTATTCTGAGCAAGCTCACTGTTCTGGCCCTATAGGAAACTCAGTAGAGTGGAAGAGTGCTCTTTTCTCAAAAGCAGAGTGTGTTCCTTGTAAGGCGAGCTAGAGTTTGTTTCCCAGTCCTAAATGGAGTTGAATCACATGCAGTTTCTGCTCCTACGAATCAAAGTTGTTTTCTGGTAAGAGGAGTCACTGTTGCGCGCCCATTTCCACACAGTACAAATAGCACTCGCGTCTGTTCCCAGCAAGTACAGTGTATTGGACTGAAGAGAAGCTACTGTTCTTGTCAGTTTCCTAAGCGGAGTTGAACTAGATATCGCCCGTGTGTGTAAGAAGCACAGTTCTTATGTTCTGAGCAAGCTCACTGTTCTGGCCCTATAGGAAACACAGTAGAGTAGATGAGTGCTCTTTTCTCAAAATTAGAGAATGTTTCCTGTAAGGCGAGCTAGTGTTTGTTTCCCAGTCCTAAATGGAGTTGAATCACATGCAGTTTCTGGTCCTACGAGCAAGAGTTATTTTTTGGTAAGGAGAGTCACTGTTGCGCTCCCATTTCCACACAGTGCAAATAGCACTGGCGTCTGTTGCCAGCAAGTACAGTGTATTGGACTGAAGAGAAGCTACTGTTCCTGTCAGTTTCCTAAGCGGAGTTGAGCTAGATATGGCCCATGTGTGTAGGAAGCACAGTTCTTTTGTTCTGAGCAAGCTCACTGTTCTGGCCCTATAGGAAACACAGTAGAGTAGAAGAGTGCTCTTTTCTCAAAAACAGAGTGTGTTTCTTGTAAGGCGAGCTAGTGTTTGTTTCCCAGTCCTAAATGAAGTTGAATCACATGCAATTTCTGGTCCTACGAGCAAGAGTTGTTTTCTGGTAAGAAGAGTCACTATTGCGCTCCCATTGCCATACACAGCGCAAATAGCACTCGCGTCTTTTCCCAGCAAGTACAGTGTATTGGACTGAAGAGAAGCTACTGTTCTTGTCAGTTTCTTAAGGAGAGTTGAACTAGATATGGCCCGTGTGTGCAGGAAGCACAGTTCTTTTATTCTGAGCAAGCTCACTGTTCTGGCCCTATAGGAAACTCAGTAGAGTGGAAGAGTGCTCTTTTCTCAAAAGCAGAGTGTGTTCCTTGTAAGGCGAGCTAGAGTTTGTTTCCCAGTCCTAAATGGAGTTGAATCACATGCAGTTTCTGCTCCTACGAACCAAAGTTGTTTTCTGGTAAGAGGAGTCACTATTGCGCGCCCATTTCCACACAGTACAAATAGCACTCGCGTCTGTTCCCAGCAAGTACAGTGTATTGGACTGAAGATAAGCTACTGTTCTTGTCAGTTTCCTAAGCGGAGTTGAACTAGATATCGCCCGTGTGTGTAGGAAGCACAGTTCTTATGTTCTGAGCAAGCTCACTGTTCTGGCCCTATAGGAAACACAGTAGAGTAGATGAGTGCTCTTTTCTCAAAATTAGAGAATGTTTCCTGTAAGGCGAGCTAGTGTTTGTTTCCCAGTCCTAAATGGAGTTGAATCACATGCAGTTTCTGGTCCTACGAGCAAGAGTTTTTTTTTGGTAAGGAGAGTCACTGTTGCGCTCCCATTTCCACACAGTGCAAATAGCACTGGCGTCTGTTCCCAGCAAGTACAGTGTATTGGACTGAAGAGAAGCTACTGTTCTTGTCAGTTTCCTAAGCGGAGTTGAACTAGATATTGCCCGTGTGTGTAGGAAGCACAGTTCTTTTGTTCTGAGCTAGCTCACTGTTCTGGCCCTATAGGAAACACAGTAGAGTAGAAGAGTGCTCTTTTCTCAAAAGAAGAGTGTGTTTCTCATAAGGCGAGCTAGTGTTTGTTTCCCAGTCCTAAATGGAGTTGAATCATATGCAGTTTCTGGTCCTACGAGAAAGAGTTGTTTTCTGGTAAGAGGAGTCACTATTGCACTCCCATTGCCATACACAGTGCAAATAGCACTGGCGTCTGTTCCCAGCAAGTACAGTGTATTGGACTGAAGAGAAGCTACTGTTCTTGTCAGTTTCATAAGGGGAGTTGACCTAGATATGGCCCGAGTGTGTAGGAAGCACAGTTCTTTTGTTCTGAGCAAGCTCAATGTTCTGGCCCTATTGGAAACACAGTAGAGTAGAAGAGTGCTCTTTTCTCAAAAGCAGAGTGTGTTTCTTGTAAGGCGAGCTAGAGTTTGTTTCCTAGTCCTAAATGGAGTTGAATCACATACAGTTTCTGGTCCTACGAACCAGAGTTGTTTTCTGGTAAGAGGAGTCACTATTGCGCTCCCATTGCCATACACAGCACAAATAGCACTCACGTCTGTTCCCAGCAAGTACAGTGTATTGGACTGAAGAGAAGCTACTGTTCTTGTCAGTTTCCTAAGGAGAGTTGAACTAGATATGGCCCGTGTGTGTAGGAAGCACAGTTCTTATGTTCTGAGCTAGCTCACTGTTCTGGCCCTATAGGAAACACAGTAGAGTAGAAGAGTGCTCTTTTCTCAAAGAAGAGTGTGTTTCTCGTAAGGCGAGCTAGTGTTTGTTTCCCAGTCCTAAATGGAGTTGAATCACATGCAGTTTCTGGTCCTACGAGCAAGAGTTGTTTTCTGGTAAGAGGAGTCACTATTGCACTCCCATTGCCATACACAGTGCAAATAGCACTCGCGTCTGTTCGAACAAGTACAGTGTATTGGACTGAAGAGAAGCTACTGTTCTTGTCCGTTTCCTAAGGGGAGTAGAACTAGATATGGCCCGTGTGTGTAGGAAGCACAGTTCTTTTGTTTTGAGCAAGCTCACTGTTCTGGCCCTATAGGAAACACAGTAGAGTAGAAGAGTGCTCTTTTCTCAAAAGCAGAGTGTGTTTCTTGTAAGGCGAGCTAGAGTTTGTTTCCGAGTCCTAAATGGAGTTCAATCACATACAGTTTCTGGTCCTATGAACCAGAGTTGTTTTCTGGTAAGAGGAGTCACTATTGCGCTCCCATTGCCATACACAGTGCAAATAGCACTCGCGTCTGTTCGAACAAGTACAGTGTATTGGACTGAAGAGAAGCTACTGTTCTTGTCAGTTTCCTAAGGGGAGTTGAACTAGATATGGCCCGTGTTTGTAGGAAGCACAGTTCTTTTGTTCTGAGCAAGCTCACTGTTCTGGCCCTATAGAAAACACAGTAGAGTAGAAGAGTGCTCTTTTCTCAAAAGCAGAGTGTGTTTCTTGTAAAGCGAGCTAGAGTTTGTTTCCCAGTCCTAAATGGAATTGAATCACATGCAGTTTCTGGTCCTACGAACCACAGTTGTTTTCTGGTAAGAGGAGTCACTATTGCGCTCCCATTGCCATACACAGTGCAAATATCACTCCCGTCTGTTCGAACAAGTACAGTGTATTGGACTGAAGAGAAGCTACTGTTCTTGACAGTTTCCTAAGCGGAGTTGAACTAGATATGGCCCGTGTGTGTAGGAAGCACAGTTCTTTTGTTCTGAGCAAGCTCACTGTTCTGGCCCTATAGGAAACACAGTAGAGTAGAAGTGTGCTCTTTTCTCAAAAGCAGAGTATGTTTCTTGTAAGACTAGCTAGTGTTTGTTTCCCAGTCCTAAATGGAGTTGAATCACATGCAGTTTCTGGTCCTACGAGCAAGAGTTGTTTTTTGGTAAGAACAGTCACTATTGCGCTCCCTTTTCCACACAGTGCAAATAGCACTTGCGTCTGTTCCAAGCAAGTACAGTGTATTGGACTGAAGAGAAGCTACTGTTCTTGTCAGTTTCCTAATCGGAGTTGAACTAGATATGGCCCGTGTGTAGGAAGCACAGTTCTTTTGTTCTGAGCAAGCTCACTGTTCTGGCCCAATAGGAAACACAGTAGAGTAGAAGAGTGCTCTTTTCTCAAAAGTAGAGTGTGTTTCTTGTAAGGCGAGCTAGTTTTTGTTTCCCAGTCCTAAGTGGAGTTGAATCACATGCAGTTTCTGGTCCTACGAGCAAGAGTTGTTTTCTGGTAAGAAGAGTCACTATTGCGCTCCCATTGCCATACACAGTGCAAATTGCACTCTCGTCTGTTCCCAGCAAGTACAGTGTATTAGACTGAAGTGAAGCTACTGTTCTTGTCATTTTCCTAAGGGGAGTTCAACTAGATATGACCCGTGTGTGAAGGAAGCACAGTTCTTTTATTTTGAGCAAGCTCACTGTTCTGGCCCTATAGGAAACACAGTAGAGTGGAAGAGTGCTCTTTTCTCAAAAGCAGAGTGTGTTCCTTGTAAGGCGAGCTAGAGTTTTTTTCCCAGTCCTAAATGGAGTTGAATCACATGCACTTTCTGCTCCTACGAACCAAAGTTGTTTTCTGGAAAGAGGAGTCACTATTGCACTCTCATTGCCATACACTGTGCAAATAGCACTCACATCTTTTCGAACAAGTACAGTGTATTGGACTGAAGAGAAGCTACTGTTCTTGTCAGTTTCCTAAGGGGAGTTGAACGAGATATGGCCCGTGTGTGTAGGAAGCACAGTTCTTTTGTTCTGAGCAAGCTCACTGTTCTGGCCCTATAGGAAACACAGTAGAGTAGAAGAGTGCTCTTTTCTCAAAAGCAGAGTGTGTTTCTTGTAAGGCGAGCTAGTGTTTGTTTCCCAGTCCTAAATGGAGTTGAATCACATGCAGATTCTGGTCCTACGAGCAAGAGTTTTTTTTTGGTAAGTAGAGTCACTGTTGTGCTCCCATTTCCACACAGTGTAAATAGCACTGGCGTCTGTTCCCAGCAAGTACAGTGTATTGGACTGAAGAGAAGCTACTGTTCTTGTCAGTTTCCTAAGCGGAGTTGAACTAGATATGGCCCGTGTGTGTAGGAAGCACAGTTCTTTTGTTCTGAGCAAGCTCACTGTTCTGGCCCTATAGGAAACACAGTAGAGTAGAAGAGTGCTCTTTTCTCAAAAGCAGAGTGTGTTTCTTGTAAGGCGAGCTAGTGTTTGTTTCCCAGTCCTAAATGGAGTTGAAAAACATGCAGTTTCTGGTCCTATGAGCAAGAGTTGTTTTCTGGTAAGAAGAGTCACTATTGTTCTCCCATTTCCACACAGTGCAAATAGCACTGGCGTCTGTTCCCAGCAAGTACAGTGTATTGGACTGAAGAGAAGCTACTGTTCTTGTCAGTTTCCTAAGAAGAGTTGAACTAGATATGGCCTGTGTGTGTAGGACGCACAGATCTTTTTTTCTGAGCAAGCTCACTGTTCTGGCCCTGTAGGAACCACACTAGAGTAGATGAGTGCTCTTTTCTCAAAAGCAGAGTGTGTTCCTTGTAAGGCGAGCTAGAGTTTGTTTCCCAGTCTTTAATGGAGTTGAATCACATGCAGTTTCTTCTCCTACGAACCAAAGTTGTTTTCTGGTAAGAGGAGTCACTATTGCACTCCCATTGCCATACACAGTGCAAATAGCACTCGTGTCTGTTCGAACAAGTACAGTGAATTGGACTGAAGAGAAGCTACTGTTCTTGTCATTTTCCTAAGCGGAGTTGAACTAGATATGGCCCGTGTGTGTAGGAAGCACAGTTCTTTTGTTCTGAGCAAGCTCACTGTTCTGGCCTTATAGGAAACACAGTAGAGTAGAAGAGTGCTTTTTTCTCAAAAGCAGAGTGTGTTTCTTGTAAAGCGAGCTAGAGTTTGTTTCCCAGTCCTAAATGGAGTTGAATCACATACAGTTTCTGGTCCTACGAACCAGAGTTGTTTTCTGGTAAGAGGAGTCACTAATGCGCTCCCATTGCCATACACAGTGCAAATAGCACTCGCGTCTATTCGAACAAGTACAGTGTATTGGACTGAAGAGAAGCTACTGTTCTTGTCAGTTTTTTAAGCGGAGGTGAACTAGATATGGCCCGTGTGTGTAGGAAGCACAGTTCTTATGTTCTGAGGAAGCTCACTGTTCTGGCCCTATAGGAAACACAGTAGAGTAGAAGAGTGCTCTTTTCTCAAAAGAAAAGTGTGTTTCTTGTAACGCGAGCTAGTGTTTGTTTCCCAGTCCTAAATGGAGTTGAATCACATGCAGTTTCTGGTCCTACGAGCAACAGTTGTTTTCTGGTAAGAAGACTCACTATTGCACTCCCATTGCCGTACACAGTGCAAATAGCCCTCGCGTCTGTTCCCAGCAAGTACAGTGTATTGGACTGAAGAGAATCTACTGTTCTTGTCAGTTTCCTAAGCGGAGTTGAACTAGATATGGCCCGAGTGTGTAGGAAGCACAGTTCTTTTGTTCTGAGCAAGCTCACTGTTCTGGACCTATACGAAACACAGTAGAGTAGAAGAGTGCTCTTTTCTCATAAGCAGAGTGTGTTTCTTGTAAGGCGAGCTAGTGTTTGTTTCCCAGTCCTAAATGGAGTTGAATCACATGCAATTTCTGATCCTTCGAGCAAGAGTTGTTATCTGGTAAGAAGAGTCACTATTGAGTTTCCATTGCCGTACACAGTGCAAATATCCCGCGCGTCTGTTCCCAGCGGTACAGTGTATTGGACTGAAGAGAAGCTACTGTTCTTGTCAGTTTCCTAAGGGGAGTTGAACTAGATATGGCCACTGTGTGTAGGAAGCACAGTTCTTTTGTTCTGAGCAAGCTCACTGTTCTGGCCCTATAGGAAACACAGTAGAGTAGAAGAGTGCTCTTTTCTCAAAAGCAGAGTGTGTTTCTTTTAAGGCGAGCTAGTGTTTGTTTCCCAGTCCTAAATGGAGTTGAATCACATGCAGTTTCTGGTCCTACGAGCAAGAGTTGTTTTCTGGTAAGAAGAGTCACTACTGTGCTCCCATTTCCACACAGTGCAAAGAGCACTCGCGTCTGTTCCCAGCATGTACAGTGTATTGGACTGAAGAGAAGCTACTGTTCTTGTCAGTTTCCTAGGTGGAGTTGAACTAGATATGGCTCGTGTGTTTAGGAAGCACAGTTCTTTTGTTCTGGGCAAGCTCACTGTTCTGGACCTATAGGAAACACAGTAGAGTAGAAGAGTGCTCTTTTCTCAAAAGCAGAGTGTTTTTATTGTAAGGTGAGCTAGAGTTTGATTCCCAGTACTAAATGGAGTTGAATCACATACAGTTTCTGGTCCTACGAGCAAGAGTTTTTTTTTGGTAAGTAGAGTCACCGTTGCGCTACCATTTCCACACAGTGCAAATAGAACTGGCGTCTGTTCCCAGCAAGTACAGTGTATTGGACTGAAGAGAAGCTACTGTTCTTGTCAGTTTCCTAAGTGGAGTTGAACTAGATATGGCCCGTGTGTGTAGGAAGCACAGATCTTTTTTCTGTGCAAGCTCACTGTTCTGGCACTATAGGAAACACAGTAGAGTAGAAGAGTGCTCTTTTCTCAAAAGCAGAGTGTGTTTCTTGTAAGGCGAGCTAGTGTTTGTTTCCCAGTCTTAAATGGAGTTGAATCACATGCAGTTTCTGGTCCTAAGAGCAAGAGTTTTTTTCTGGTAAGAAGAGTCACTATTGTGCTCCCATTGCCATAGACAGTGCAAATAGCATTCGCGTCTGTTCCCAACAAGTACAGTGTATTGGACTGAAGAGAAGCTACTGTTTTTGTCAGTTTCCTAAGGGGAGTTGAACTAGATATGGCCTGTGTGTGTAGGAAGCACAGTTCTTTTGTTCTGAGCAAGCTCACTGTTCTGGCCCTATAGGAAACACAGTAGAGTAGAAGAGTGCTCTTTTCTCAAAAGCAGAGTGTGTTTCTTGTAAGGCGAGCTAGTGTTTGTTTCCCAGTCCTAAATGGAGTTGAATCCCATGCAGTTTCTGGTCCTATGAGCAACAGTTGTTTTCTGGTATGAAGAGTCACTGTTGCGCTCCCATTTCCATGCACAGTGCAAATAGCACTGGCGTCTTTTCCAGCAAGTACAGTGGATTGGACTGAAGAGAAGCTACTGTTCTTGTCAGTTTCCTAAGGAGAGTTGAACTAGATATGGCCCGTGTGTGCAGGAAGCACAGTTCTTTTATTCTGAGCAAGCTCGCTGTTCTGGTCCTATAGGAAACTCAGTACAGTGGAAGAGTGCTCTTTTCTCAAAAGCAGAGTGTGTTCCTTGTAAGGCGAGCTAGTGTTTGTTTCCCAGTCCTAAATGGAGTTGAATCACATGCAGTTTCTGCTCCTACGAACCAAAGTTGTTTTCTGGTAAGAGTTGTCACTATTGCACTCTCATTGCCATACACAGTGCAAATAGCACTCGCGTCTGTTCGAACAAGTACAGTGTATTGGACTGAAGAGAAGCTACTGTTCTTGTCCGTTTCCTAAGGGGAGTAGAACTAGATATGGCCCGTGTGTGTAGGAAGCACAGTTCTTTTGTTTTGAGCAAGCTCACTGTTCTGGCCCTATAGGAAACACAGTAGAGTAGAAGAGTGCTCTTTTCTCAAAAGCAGAGTGTGTTTCTTGTAAGGCGAGCTAGAGTTTGTTTCCGAGTCCTAAATGGAGTTCAATCACATGCAGTTTCTGGTCCTATGAACCAGAGTTGTTTTCTGGTAAGAGGAGTCACTATTGCGCTCCCATTGCCATACACAGTGCAAATAGCACTCGCGTCTGTTTGAACAAGTACAGTGTATTGGACTGAAGAGAAGCTACTGTTCTTGTCAGTTTCCTAAGGGGAGTTGAACTAGATATGGCCCGTGTTTGTAGGAAGCACAGTTCTTTTGTTCTGAGCAAGCTCACTGTTCTGGCCCTATAGAAAACACAGTAGAGTAGAAGAGTGCTCTTTTCTCAAAAGCAGAGTGTGTTTCTTGTAAAGCGAGCTAGAGTTTGTTTCCCAGTCCTAAATGGAATTGAATCACATGCAGTTTCTGGTCCTACGAACCAGAGTTGTTTTCTGGTAAGAGGAGTCACTATTGCGCTCCCATTGCCATACACAGTGCAAATATCACTCCCGTCTGTTCGAACAAGTACAGTGTATTTGACTGAAGAGAAGCTACTGTTCTTGTCAGTTTCCTAAGCGGAGTTGAACTAGATATGGCCCGTGTGTGTAGGAAGCACAGTTCTTTTGTTCTGAGCAAGCTCACTGTTCTGGCCCTATAGGAAACACAGTAGAGTAGATGTGTGCTCTTTTCTCAAAAGCAGAGTATGTTTCTTGTAAGGCTAGCTAGTGTTTGTTTCCCAGTCCTAAATGGAGTTGTATCACATGCAGTTTCTGGTCCTACGAGCAAGAGTTGTTTTTTGGTAAGAACAGTTACTATTGCGCTCCCTTTTCCACACAGTGCAAATAGCACTTGCGTCTGTTCCCAGCAAGTACAGTGTATTGGACTGAAGAGAAGCTACTGTTCTTGTCAGTTTCCTAATCGGAGTTGAACTAGATATGGCCCGTGTGTAGGAAGCACAGTTCTTTTGTTCTGAGCAAGCTCACTGTTCTGGCCCTATAGGAAACACAGTAGAGTAGAAGAGTGCTCTTTTCTCAAAAGCAGAGTGTGTTTCTTATAAGGCGAGCTAGTTTTTGTTTCCCAGTCCTAAATGGAGTTGAATCACATGCAGTTTCTGGTCCTACGAGCAAGAGTTGTTTTCTGGTAAGAAGAGTCACTATTGCGCTCCCATTGCCATACACAGTGCAAATTGCACTCTCGTCTGTTCCCAGCAAGTACAGTGTATTAGACTGAAGTGAAGCTACTGTTCTTGTCATTTTCCTAAGGGGAGTTCAACTAGATATGACCCGTGTGTGAAGGAAGCACAGTTCTTTTATTTTGAGCAAGCTCACTGTTCTGGCCCTATAGGTAACACAGTAGAGTGGAAGAGTGCTCTTTTCTCAAAAGCAGAGTGTGTTCCTTGTAAGGCGAGCTAGAGTTTGTTTCCCAGTCCTAAATGGAGTTGAATCACATGCAGTTTCTGCTCCTACGAACCAAAGTTGTTTTCTGGAAAGAGGAGTCACTATTGCACTCTCATTGCCATACACTGTGCAAATAGTACTCGCATCTTTTCGAACAAGTACAGTGTATTGGACTGAAGAGAAGCTACTGTTCTTGTCAGTTTCCTAAGGGGAGTTGAACTAGATATGGCCCGTGTGTGTAGGAAGCACAGTTCTTTTGTTCTGAGCAAGCTCACAGTTCTGGCCCTATAGGAAACACAGTAGAGTAGAAGAGTGCTCTTTTCTCAAAAGCAGAGTGTGTTTCTTGTAAGGCGAGCTAGCGTTTGTTTCCCAGTCCTAAATGGAGTTGAATCACATGCAGATTCTGGTCCTACGAGCAAGAGTTGTTTTTTGGTAAGAACAGTCAGTATTGCGGTCCCATTCCCACACAGTGCAAATAGCACTGGCGTCTGTTCCCAGCAAGTACAGTGTATTGGACTGAAGAGAAGCTACTGTTTTTGTCAGTTTCCTAAGGGGAGTTGAACTAGATATGGCCCGTGTGTGTAGGAAGCACAGTTCTTTTGTTGTGAGCAAGCTCACTGTTCTGGCCCTATAGGAAACACAGTAGAGTAGAAGAGTGCTGTTTTCTCAAAATCAGAGTGTGTTTCTTGTAAGGCGAGCTAGAGTTTGTTTCCGAGTCCTAAATGGAGTTCAATCGAATACAGTTTCTGGTCCTACGAACCAGAGTTGTTTTCTGGTAAGGGGAGTCACTATTGCGCTCCCATTGCCATACACAGTGCAAATAGCACTCGCGTCTGTTCGAACAAGTACAGTGTATTGGACTGAAGAGAAGCTACTGTTCTTGTCAGTTTCCTAAGCAGAGTTGAACTAGATATGGCCCATGTGTGTAGGAAGCACAGTTCTTTTGTTCTGAGCAAGCTCACTGTTCTGGCCCTATAGGAAACACAGTAGAGTAGAAGTGTGCTCTTTTCTCAAAAGCAGAGTATGTTTCTTGTAAGGCTAGCTAGTGTTTGTTTCCCAGTCCTAAATGGAGTTGAATCATATGCAGTTTCTGGTCCTACGAGCAAGAGTTGTTTTTTGGTAAGAACAGTCACTATTGCGTTCCCTTTTCCACACAGTGCAAATAGCACTTGCGTCTGTTCCAAGCAAGTACAGTGTATTGGACTGAAGAGAAGCTACTGTTCTTGTCAGTTTCCTAATCGGAGGTGAACTAGATATGGCCCGTGTGTAGGAAGCACAGTTCTTTTGTTCTGAGCAAGCTCACTGTTCTGGCCCTATAGGAAACACAGTAGAGTAGAAGAGTGCTCTTTTCTCAAAAGCAGAGTGTGTTTCTTGTAAGGCGAGCTAGTGTTTGTTTCCCAGTCCTAAATGGAGTTGAATCACATGCAGTTTCTGGTCCTCCGAGCAAGAGTTGTTTTCTGGTAAGAAGAGTCACTATTGCGCTCCCATTGCCATACACAGTGCAAATTGCACTCGCGTCTGTTCCCAGCAAGTACAGTGTATTGAACTGAAGAGAAGATACTGTTCTTGTCATTTTCCTAAGGGGAGTTGAACTAGATATGACCCGTGTGTGTAGGATGCACAGTTCTTTTATTCTGAGCAAGCTCACTGTTCTGGCCCTATAGGAAACACAGTAGAGTAGAAGAGTGCTCTTTTCTCAAAAGCAAAGTGTGTTCCTTGTAAGGCAAGCTAGAGTTTGTTTCCCAGTTAAATGGAGTTGAATCACCTGCAGTTTCTGCTCCCATGAACCAAAGTTGTTTTCTGGTAAGAGGAGTCACTATTGCACTCTCATTGCCATACACTGTGCAAATAGCACTCGCGTCTGTTCTAACAAGTACAGTGTATTGGACTGAAGAGAAGCTACTGTTCTTGTCAGTTTCCTAAGGGGAGTTGAACTAGATATGGCCCGTGTGTGTAGGAAGCACAGTTCTTTTTTTCTGAGCAAGCTCACTCTTCTGGCCCTATAGGAAACACAGTAGAGTAGAAGAGTGCTCTTTTCTCAAAAGCAGAGTGTGTTTCTTGTAAGGCGAGCTAGTGTTTGTTTCCCAGTCCTAAATGGAGTTGAATCCCATGCAGTTTCTGGTCCTACGAGCAAGAGTTATTTTCTGGTATGAAGAGTCACTGTTGCGCTCCCATTGCCATACACAGTGCAAAGAGCACTGGCGTCTTTTCCAGCAAGTACAGTGGATTGGACTGAAGAGAAGCTACTGTTCTTGTCAGTTTCCTAAGCGGAGTTGAACTAGAAATGGCCCGTGTGTGTAGGAAGCACAGTTCTTTTGTTCTGAGCAAGCTCACTGTTCTGGCCTATAGGAAACACAGTAGAGTAGAAGAGTGCTCTTTTCTCAAAAGCAGAGTGTGTTTCTTGTAAGGTGAGCTAGTGTTTGTTTCCCAGTCCTAAATGGAGTTGAATCACATGCAGTTTCTGGTCCTACGAGCAAGAGTTGTTTTCTGGAAAGAGGAGACACTCTTGTGCTCCCATTGCCATACACAGTGCAAATAGCACTGGCGTCCATTCCAAACAAGTACAGTGTATTGGACTGAAGAGAAGCTACTGTTCTTGTCAGTTTCCTAAGCGGAGTTGAACTTGATATGGCCCCTGTGTGTAGGAAGCACAGTTCTTTTGTTCTGAGCAAGCTCACTGTTGTGGTCCTATAGGAAACACTATAGAGTAGAAGAGTGCTCTTTTCTCAAAAGCAGAGTGTGTTTCTTGTAAGGCGAGCTAGTGTTTGTTTCCCAGTCCTAAATGGAGTTGAATCACATGCAGTTTCTGGTCCTATGAGCAAGGTTTGTTTTCTGGGAGGAAGAGTCACTCTTGTGCTCCCATTGCCATACACAGTGCAAATAGCACTGGCGTCTGTTCCCAGCAAGTACAGTGTATTGGACTGAAGAGAAGCTACTGTTCTTGTCAGTTTCCTAAGCGGAGTTGAACTAGATATGGCCCATGTGTATAGGAAGCACAGTTCTTTTGTTCTGAGCAAGCTCACTGTTCTGGCCCTATAGGAAACACAGTAGAGTAGAAGAGTGCTCTTTTCTCAAAAGCAGAGTGTGTTTCTTGTAAGGCAAGCTAGTGTTTGTTTCCCAGTCCTAAATGAAGTTGAATCACATGCAATTTCTGGTCCTACGAGCAAGAGTTGTTTTCTGGTAAGAAGAGTCACTATTGCGCTCCCATTGCCATACACAGCTCAAATAGCACTGGCGTCTGTTCCCAGCAAGTACATTGTATTGGACTGAAGAGAAGCTACTGTTCTTGTCAGTTTCCTAGGAGAGTTGAACTAGATATGGCCCGTGTGTGTAGGAAGCACAGTTCTTTTGTTCTGAGCAAGCTCACTGTTCTGGCCCTATAGGAAACACAGTAGAGTGGAAGAGTGCTCTTTTCTTAAAAGCAGAGTGTGTTTCTTGTAAGGCGACCTAGAGTTTGTTTCCCAGTCCTAAATGGAGTTGAATCACATGCAATTTCTGGTCCTACGAACCAGAGTTGTTTTCTGGTAAGAGGAGTCACTATTGTACTCCCATTGCAATACACAGTGCAAATAGCACTAGCATCTGTTCGAACAAGTACAGTGTATTAGACTGAAGAAAAGCTAAGGTTCTTGTCAGTTTCCTAAGGGGAGTTGAACTAGATATGGCCCGTGTGTGTAGGAAGCACAGTTCTTTTGTTTTGAGCAAGCTCACTGTTCTGGCCCTATAGGAAACACAGTACAGTAGAAGAGTGCTCTTTTCTCAAAAGCAGAGTGTGTTTCTTGTAAGGCGAGCTAGAGTTTGTTTCCGAGTCCTAAATGGAGTTTTATCACATACAGTTTCTGGTCCTATGAACCAGAGTTGTTTTCTGGTAATAGGAGTCACTATTGCGCTCCCATTGCCATACACAGTGTAAATAGCACTATCGTCTCTTCGAACAAGTACAGTGTATTGGACTGAAGAGAAGCTACTGTTCTTGTCAGTTTCCTAAGGGGAGATGAACTAGATATGGCCCGTGTGTGTAGGAAGCACAGTTCTTTTGTTGTGAGCAAGCTCACTCTTCTGGCCCTATAGAAAACTCAGTAGAGTAGAAGAGTGCTCTTTTCTCAAAAGCAGAGTGTGTTTCTTGTAAAGCGAGCTAGAGATTGTTTCCCAGTCCTAAATGGAATTGAATCACATACAGTTTCTGGTCCTACGAACCACAGTTGTTTTCTGGTAAAAGGAGTCACTATTGCACTCCCATTGCCATACACAGTGCAAATAGCACTCGCGTCTGTTTGAACAAGTACAGTGTATTGGACTGAAGAGAAGCTACTGTTCTTGTCAGTTTCCTAAGCGGAGTTGAACTAGATATGGCCGTGTGTGTAGGAAGCACAGTTCTTTTGTTCTGAGCAAGCTCACTCTTCCGGCCCTATAGGAAACACAGTAGAGTAGAAGAGTGCACTTTTCTCAAAAGCAGAGTGTGTTTCTTGTAAGGCGAGCTAGTGTTTGTTTCCCAGTCCTAAATGGAGTTGAATCACATGCAGTTTCTGGTCCTACGAGCAAGAGTTGTTTTCTGGTAAAAAGAGTCACTATTGCGCTCCCATTGCCATACACAGTGCAAATAGCACTGGCGTCTGTTCCCAGCAAGTACAGTGTATTGGACTGAAGAGAAGCTACTGTTCTTGTCATTTTCCTAAGGGGAGTTGAACTAGATATGACCCGTGTGTGTAGGAAGCACAGTTCTTTTATTCTGAGCAAGCTCACTATTCTGGCCCTATAGAAAACACAGTAGAGTGGAAGAGTGCTCTTTTCTCAAAAGCAGAGTGTGTTCCTTGTAAGGCGAGCTAGAGTTTGTTTCCCAGTCCTAAATGGAGTTGAATCACATGCAGTTTCTGCTCCTACGAACCAAAGTTGTTTTCTGGTAAGAGGAGTCACTATTGCACTCTCATTGCCATACACTGTGCAAATAGCACTCGCGTCTGTTCGAACAAGTACAGTGTATTGGACTGAAGAGAAGCTACTGTTCTTGTCAGTTTCCTACGGGGAGTTGAACTAGATATGGCCCGTGTGTGTAGGAAGCACAGTTCTTTTGTTCTGAGCAAGCTCACTCTTCTGGCCCTATAGGAAACACAGTAGAGTAGAAGAGTGCTCTTTTCTCAAAAGCAGAGTGTGTTTCTTGTAAGGCGAGCTAGTGTTTGTTTCCCAGTCCTAAATGGAGTTGAATCCCATGCAGTTTCTGGTCCTACGAGCAAGAGTTGTTTTCTGGTATGAAGAGTCACTGTTGCGCTCCCATTGCCATACACAGTGCAAAGAGCACTGGCGTCTTTTCCAGCAAGTACAGTGGATTGGACTGAAGAGAAGCTACTGTTCTTGTCAGTTTCCTAAGCGGAGTTGAACTAGAAATGGCCCCTGTGTGTAGGAAGCACAGTTCTTTTGTTCTTAGCAAGCTCACTGTTCTGGCCCTATAGGATACACAGTAGAGTAGAAGAGTGCTCTTTTTTCAAAAGCAGAGTATGTTTCTTGTAAGGCGAGCTAGAGTTTGTTTCCCAGTCCTAAATGGAGTTGAATCACATGCAGTTTCTGGTCCTACGAACCAGAGTTGTTTTCTGGTAAGAGGAGTCACTATTGTGCTCCCATTGCAATACACAGTGCAAATAGCCTCTCGCATCTGTTCGAACAATACAGTGTATTGGACTGAAGAGAAGCTACTGTTCTTGTAAGTTTCCTAAGCGTAGTTGAACTAGATGTGGCCCGTGTGTGTAGGAAGCACAGTTTTTTTGTTCTGAGCTAGCTCACTTTTCTGGCCCTATAGGAAACACAGTAGAGTAGAAGAGTGCTCTTTTCTCAAAAGCAGAGTGTGTTCTTGTAAGGCGAGCTAGCATTTGTTTCCCAGTCCTAAATGGAGTTGAATCACATGCAGTTTCTGGTCCTACGAGCAAGAGTTGTTTTTTGGTAAGAACAGTCACTATTGCGCTCCCATTTCCACACAGTGCAAATAGCACTGGCGTCTGTTCCCAGCAAGTACAGTGTATTGGACTGAAGAGAAGCTACTGTTCTTGTCAGTTTCCTAATCGGAGTTGAACTAGATATGGCCCGTGTGTGTAGGAAGCACAGTTCTTTTGTTCTGAGAAAGCTCACTGTTCTGGCCCTATAGGAAACACAGTAGAGTAGAAGAGTGCTCTTTTCTCAAAAGCAGAGTGTGTTTCTTGTAAGGTGAAATAGTGTTTGTTTCCCAGTCCTAAATGGAGTTGAATCACATGAAGTTTCTGGTCCTACGAGCAAGAGTTGTTTTCTGGAAAGAAGAGTCACTCTTGTGCTCCCATTGCCATACACATTGCAAATAGCACTGGCGTCCATTCCAAACAAGTACAGTGTATTGGACTGAAGAGAAGCTACTGTTCTTGTCAGGTTCCTAAGCGGAGTAGAACTTGATATGGCCCCTGTGTGTAGGAAGCACAGTTCTTTTGTTCTGAGCAAGCTCACTGTTGTGGTCCTATAGGAAACACTATAGAGTAGACGAGTGCTCTTTTCTCAAAAGCAGAGTGTGTTTCTTGTAAGGCGAGCTAGTGTTTGTTTCCCAGTCCTAAATGGAGTTGAATCACATGCAGTTTCTGGTCCTATGAGCAAGGTTTGTTTTCTGGGAGGAAGAGTCACTATTGTGCTCCCATTGCCATACACAGTGCAAATAGCACTGGCGTCTGTTCCCAGCAAGTACAGTGTATTGGACTGAAGAGAAGCTACTGTTCTTGTCAGTTTCCTAAGCGGAGTTGAACTAGATATTACCCATGTGTATAGGAAGCACAGTTCTTTTGTTCTGAGCAAGCTCACTGTTCTGGCCATATAGGAAACACAGTAGAGTAGAAGAGTGCTCTTTTCTCAAAAGCAGAGTGTGTTTCTTGTAGGGCAAGCTAGTGTTTGTTTCCCAGTCCTAAATGAAGTTGAATCACATGCAATTTCTGGTCCTACGAGCAAGAGTTGTTTTCTGGTAAGAAGAGTCACTATTGCGCTCCCATTGCCATACACAGCTCAAATAGCACTGGCGTCTGTTCCCAGCAAGTACAGTGTATTGGACTGAAGAGAAGCTACTGTTCTTGTCAGTTTCCTAAGGAGAGTTGAACTAGATATCGCCCGTGTGTGTAGGAAGCACAGTTCTTTTATTCTGAGCAAGCTCACTGTTCTGGCCCTATAGGAAACACAGTAGAGTGGAAGAGTGCTCTTTTCTCAAAAGCAGAGTGTGTTTCTTGTAAGGCGACGTAGAGTTTGTTTCCCAGTCCTAAATGGAGTTGAATCACATGCAATTTCTGGTCCTACGAACCAGAGTTGTTTTCTGGTAAGAGGAGTCACTATTGTACTCCCATAGCAATACACAGTGCATATAGCACCTGCATCTGTTCGAACAAGTACAGTGTATTAGACTGAAGAGAAGCTACGGTTCTTGTCAGTTTCCTAAGGGGAGTTGAACTAGATATGGCCCGTGTGTGTAGGAAGCACAGTTCTTTTGTTGTGAGCAAGCTCACTGTTCTGGCCCTATAGAAAACTCAGTAGAGTAGAAGAGTGCTCTTTTCTCAAAAGCAGAGTGTGTTTCTTGTAAAGCGAGCTAGAGATTGTTTCCCAGTCCTAAATGGTGTTGAATCACATACAGTTTCTGGTCCTACGAACCACAGTTGTTTTCTGGTAAGAGGAGTCACTATTGCGCTCCCATTGCCATACACAGTGCAAATAGCACTCGCGTCTGTTCGAACAACTACAGTGTATTGGACTGAAGAGAAGCTACTGTTCTTGTCAGTTTCCTAAGCGGAGTTGAACTAGATATGGCCGTGTGTGTAGGAAGCACAGTTCTTTTGTTCTGAGCAAGCTCACTGTTCTGGCCCTATTGGAAACACAGTAGAGTAGAAGTGTGCTCTTTTCTCAAAAGCAGAGTATGTTTCTTGTAAGGCTAGCTAGTGTTTGTTTCCCAGTCCTAAATGGAGTTGAATCACCTGCAGTTTCTGGTCCTACGAGCAAGAGTTGTTTTTTGGTAAGAACAGTCACTATTGCGCTCCCTTTTCCACACAGTGCAAATAGCACTTGTGTCTGTTCCCAGCAAGTACAGTGTATTGGACTGAAGAGAAGCTACTGTTCTTGTCAGTTTCCTAATCGGAGTTGAACTAGATATGGCCCGTGTGTAGGAAGCACAGTTCTTTTGTTCTGAGCAAGCTCACTGTTCTGGCCCTATAGGAAACACAGTAGAGTAGAAGAGTGCACTTTTCTCAAAAGCAGAGTGTGTTTCTTGTAAGGCGAGCTAGTGTTTGTTTCCCAGTCCTAAATGGAGTTGAATCACATACAGTTTCTGGTCCTACGAGCAAGAGTTGTTTTCTGGTAAAAAGAGTCACTATTGCGCTCCCATTGCCATACACAGTGCAAATTGCACTCGCGTCTGTTCCCAGCAAGTACAGTGTATTGGACTGAAGAGAAGCTACTGTTCTTGTCAGTTTCCTAAGCGGAGTTGAACTAGATATGACCCGTGTGTGTAGGAAGCACAGTTCTTTTATTCTGAGCAAGCTCACTATTCTGGCCCTATAGAAAACACAGTAGAGTGGAAGAGTGCTCTTTTCTCAAAAGCAGAGTGTTTTCCTTGTAAGGGGAGCTAGAGTTTGTTTCCCAGTCCTAAATGGAGTTGAATCACATGCAGTTTCTGCTCCTATGAACCAAAGTTGTTTTCTGGTAAGAGGAGTCACTATTGCGCTCCCTTTGCCATACAGAGTGCAAATAGCACTGGCGTCTCTTCCCTGCAAGTACAGTGTATTGGACTGAAGAGAAGCTATTGTTCTTGTCAGTTTCCTAAGGGGAGTTGAACTAGATATGACCCGTGTGTGTAGGAAGCATAGTTCTTTTATTCTGAGCAACCTCACTGTTCTGGCCCTATAGGAAACACAGTAGAGTGGAAGAGTGCTCTTTTCTCAAAAGCAGAGTGTATTCCTTGTAACGCGAGCTAGAGTTTGTTTCCCAGTCCTAAATGGAGTTGAATCACATGCAGTTTCTGCTCCTACGAACCAAAGTTTTTTTCTGGTAAGAGGAGTCACTATTGCACTCTCATTGCCATACACAGTGCAAATAGCCCTCGCATCTGTTCGAACAAGTACAGTGTATTGGACTGAAGAGAAGATACTGTTCTTGTCAGTTTCCTAAGGGGAGTTGAACTAGATATGGCCCGTGTGTGTAGGAAGCACAGTTCTTTGTTCTGAGCAAGCTCACTGTTCTGGCCCTATAGGAAACACAGTAGAGTAGAAGAGTGCACTTTTTTCAAAAGCAGAGTGTGTTTCTTGTAAGGCAAGCTAGAGTTTGTTTCCTAGTCCTAAATGGATTGAATCACATAAAGTTTCTGGTCCTACGAACCAGAGTTGTTTTCTGGTAAGAGGAGTCACTATTGCGCTCCCATTGCCATACACAGTGCAAATAGCACTCGCGTCTGTTCGAACAGGTACAGTGTATTGGACTGAAGAGAAGCTACTCTTCTTGTCAGTTTCCTAAGGGGAGTTGAACTAGATATGGCCCGTGTGTGTAGGAAGCACAGTTCTTTTGTTCTGAGCAAGCTCACTGTTCTGGCCCTATAGGAAACACAGTAGAGTAGAAGAGTGCTCTTTTCTCAAAAGCAGAGTATGTTTCTTATAAGGCAAGCTAGTGTTTGTTTCTCAGTCCTAAATGGATTTGAATCACATGCAGTTTCTGGTCCTATGAGCAAGAGGTTTTTTTTGGTAAGTAGAGTCACTGTTGTGCTCCCATTTCCACACAGTGCAAATAGCACTGGCATGTGTTCCCAGCAAGTACAGTGTATTGGACTGAAGAGAAGCTACTGTTCTTGTGAGTTTCTTAAGGGGAGTTGAACTAGATATGGCCCGTGTGTGTAGGAAACACAGTTCTTATGTTCTGAGCAAGCTCAATGTTCTGGCCCAATAGGAAACACAGTAGAGTAGAAGAGTGCTCTTTTCTCAAAAGCAGAGTGTGTTTCTTGTAAGGCGAGCTAGTGTTTGTTTCCCAGTCCTAAATGGAGTTGAATCACATGCAGTTTCTGGTCCTACGAGCAAGAGTTGTTTTCTGGTAAGAAGAGTCACTATTGCGCTCCCATTGCCATACACAGTGCAAATAGCACTGGCGTCTGTTCCCAGCAAGTACAGTGTATTGGACTGAAGAGAAGCTACTGTTCTTGTCAGTTTCCTAAGCGGAGTTGAACTAGATATGGCCCGTGTGTGTAGGAAGCACAGTTCTTTTGTTCTGAGCAAGCTCACTGTTCTGGCCCTATAGGAAACACAGTAGAGTAGAAAAGTGCTCTTTTCTCAAAAGCAGAGTGTGTTTCCTGTAAGGCGAGCTAGTGTTTGTTTCCTAGTCCTAAATGGAGTTGAATCACATGGAGTTTCTGGTCCTACAAGCAAGAGTTTTTTTTTTTGGTAAGAAGAGTCACTACTGCGCTCCCATTTCAACACAGTGCATATAGCTCTCGTGTCTGTTCCCACCAAGTACAGTGTATTGGACTGAAGAGAAGCTACTGTTCTTGTCGGTTTCCTAAGCGGAGTTGAACTAGATATGGCCCGTGTGTGTAGGAAGCACAATTCTTTTGTTCTGAGCAAGCTCACTGTTCTGGCCCTATAGGAAACACAGTAGAGTAGAAGAGTACTCTTTTCTCAAAAGCAGAGTGTGTTTCTTGTAAGGCGAGGTAGTGTTTGTTTCCCAGTCTTAAATGGAGTTGAATCACATGCAGTTTCTGGTCCTACGAGGAAGAGTTGTTTTCTCTTAAGAAGAGTCACTATTGCACTCCCTTTGCCCTACACAGTGCAAACAGCACTGGCGTCTGTTCCCAGCAAGTACAGTGTATTGGACTGAAGAGAATCTACTGTTCTTGTCATTTCTTAAGGGGAGTTGAACTAGATATGGCCCATGTGTGTAGGAAGCACAGTTCTTTTGTTCTGAGCAAGCTCACTGATCTGGCCCTTTAGGAAACACAGTAGAGTAGACGAGTGCTCTTTTCTCAGAAGCAGAAGGTGTTTCTTGTAAGGCGAGCTAGAGATTGTTTCCCAGTCCTAAATGGAGTTGAAAAACATGCAGTTTCTGGTCCTACGAACCAGAGTTGTTTTCTGGTAAGAGGAGTCACTATTGCGCTCCCATTGCCATACACAGTGCAAATAGCACTGGCATCTGTTCCCAGCAAGAACAGTGTATAGGACTGAAGAGTAGGTTCTGTTCTTGTCAGTTTTTTAAGCGGAGTTGAACTAGATATGGACCGTTTGTGTAGGAAGCACAGTTCTTTGTTCTGATTAAGCTCACTGTTCTGGCCCTATAGGAAACACAGTAGAGTAGAAGAGTGCTCTTTTCTCAAAAGCAGAGTATGTTTCTTGTAAGGTGAGCTAGTGTTTGTTTCCCAGTCCTAAATGGAGTTGAATCACATGCTGTTTCTGGTCCTATGAGCAAGAGTTGTTTTCTGGTAAGAAGAGTCACTATTGTGCTCCCATTGCCATACACAGTGCAAATAGCACTCGCGTCTGTTCCCAGCAAATACAGTGTATTGGACTGAAGAGAAGCTACTGTTCTTGTCAGTTTCCTAAGCGGAGTTGAACTAGACATGGCCCGTGTGTGTAGGAAGCACAGTTCTTTTGTTCTGAGCAAGCTCACTGTTCTGGCCCTATAGGAAACACAGTAGAGTGCAAGAGTGCTCTTTTCTGAAAAGCAGAGTGTGTTTCTTGTAAGGCGAGCTAGTGTTTGTTTCCCAGTCCTAAATGGAGTTGAATCACATGCAGTTTCTGGTCCTACGAGCAAGAGTTGTTTTCTGGTACGAAGAGTCACTATTGCGCTCCCATTGCCATACACAGTGCAAATAGCACTCGTGTCTGTTCCCAGCAAGTACAGTGTATTGGACTGTAGAGAAGCTACTGTTCTTGTCAGTTTCCTAAGGGGAGTTGAACTAGATATGGCCCGTGTGTGTAGGAAGCACAGTTCTTTTGTTCTGAGCAAGCTCACTGTTCTGGCCCTATAGGAAACACAGTAGAGTAGAAGAGTGCTCTTTTCTCAAAAGCAGAGTGTGTTTCTTGTAAGGCGAGCTAGTGTTTGTTTCCCAGTCCTAAATGGAGTTGAATCACATGCAGTTTCTGGTCCTACGAGGAAGAGTTGTTTTCTCTTAAGAAGAGTCACTATTGCACTCCCTTTGCCCTACACAGTGCAAACAGCACTGGCGTCTGTTCCCAGCAAGTACAGTGTATTGGACTGAAGAGAATCTACTGTTCTTGTCATTTCTTAAGGGGAGTTGAACTAGATATGGCCCATGTGTGTAGGAAGCACAGTTCTTTTGTTCTGAGCAAGCTCACTGATCTGGCCCTTTAGGAAACACAGTAGAGTAGACGAGTGCTCTTTTCTCAGAAGCAGAAGGTGTTTCTTGTAAGGCGAGCTAGAGATTGTTTCCCAGTCCTAAATGGAGTTGAAAAACATGCAGTTTCTGGTCCTACGAACCAGAGTTGTTTTCTGGTAAGAGGAGTCACTATTGCGCTCCCATTGCCATACACAGTGCAAATAGCACTGGCATCTGTTCCCAGCAAGAACAGTGTATAGGACTGAAGAGTAGGTTCTGTTCTTGTCAGTTTTTTAAGCGGAGTTGAACTAGATATGGACCGTTTGTGTAGGAAGCACAGTTCTTTGTTCTGATTAAGCTCACTGTTCTGGCCCTATAGGAAACACAGTAGAGTAGAAGAGTGCTCTTTTCTCAAAAGCAGAGTATGTTTCTTGTAAGGTGAGCTAGTGTTTGTTTCCCAGTCCTAAATGGAGTTGAATCACATGCTGTTTCTGGTCCTATGAGCAAGAGTTGTTTTCTGGTAAGAAGAGTCACTATTGTGCTCCCATTGCCATACACAGTGCAAATAGCACTCGCGTCTGTTCCCAGCAAATACAGTGTATTGGACTGAAGAGAAGCTACTGTTCTTGTCAGTTTCCTAAGCGGAGTTGAACTAGACATGGCCCGTGTGTGTAGGAAGCACAGTTCTTTTGTTCTGAGCAAGCTCACTGTTCTGGCCCTATAGGAAACACAGTAGAGTGCAAGAGTGCTCTTTTCTGAAAAGCAGAGTGTGTTTCTTGTAAGGCGAGCTAGTGTTTGTTTCCCAGTCCTAAATGGAGTTGAATCACATGCAGTTTCTGGTCCTACGAGCAAGAGTTGTTTTCTGGTACGAAGAGTCACTATTGCGCTCCCATTGCCATACACAGTGCAAATAGCACTCGTGTCTGTTCCCAGCAAGTACAGTGTATTGGACTGTAGAGAAGCTACTGTTCTTGTCAGTTTCCTAAGGGGAGTTGAACTAGATATGGCCCGTGTGTGTAGGAAGCACAGTTCTTTTGTTCTGAGCAAGCTCACTGTTCTGGCCCTATAGGAAACACAGTAGAGTAGAAGAGTGCTCTTTTCTCAAAAGCAGAGTGTGTTTCTTGTAAGGCGAGCTAGTGTTTGTTTCCCAGTCCTAAATGGAGTTGAATCACATGCAGTTTCTGGTCCTACGAACCAGAGTTGTTTTCTGGTAAGAGGAGTCACTATTGTGCTCCCATTGCCATACACAGTGCAAATAGCACTGATTTCTGTTCCCAGCAAGTACAGTGTATTGGACTGAAAAGAAGCTACTGTTCTTGTCAGTTTCCTAAGTGCAGTTGAACTAGATATTGCCCGTGTGTGTAGGAAGCACAGTTCTTTTGTTCTGAGCAAGCTCACTGTTCTGGCCCTATAGGAAACACAGTGGAGCAGAAGAGTGCTCTTTTATCAAAAGCAGAGTGTGTTTCTTGTAAGGCAAGCTAGTGTTTGTTTCCCAGTTCTAAATGGAGTTGAATCACATGCAGTTTCTGGTCCTACGAACCAGAGTTGTTTTCTTGTAAGAAGAGTCACTATTTTGCTCCCATTGCCATACACAGTGCAAATAGCACTCGCGTCTCTTCGAACAAGTACAGTGTATTGGACTGAAGAGAAGCTACTGTTCTTGTCAGTTTCTTAAGGGGAGTTGAACTAGATATGGCCCGTGTGTGTAGGAAGCACAGTTCTTTTGTTCTGAGCAAGCTCACTGTTCTGGCCCTATAGGAATCACAGTAGTGTAGAAGAGAGCTCTTTTCTCAAAAGCAGAGTGTGTTTCTTGTAAGGCGAGCTAGAGTTTGTTTCCTAGTCCTAAATGGAGTTGAATCACATACAGTTTCTGGTCCTACGAACCAGAGTTGTTTTCTGGTAAGAGGAGTCACTATTGTGCTCCTATTGCCATACAGAGTGCAAATAGCACTCGCGTCTGTTCGAACAAGTACAGTGTATTGGACTGAAGAGAAGCTACTGTTCTTGTCAGTTTCCTAAGTGGAGTTGAACTAGATATGGCCCGTGTGTGTAGGAAGCATAGTTCTTTTTTTCTGAGCAAGCTCACTGTTCTGGCCCTATAGGAAACACAGTAGTGTAGAAGAGAGCTCTTTTCTCAAAAGCAGAGTATGTTTCTTGTAAGGCGAGCTAGTGTTTGTTTCCCAGTCCTAAGTGGAGTTGAATCACATGCAGTTTCTGGTCCTACGAGCAAGAGTTGTTTTTTGATAAGAAGAGTCATTACTGCGCTCCCATTTCCACACAGTGCAAATAGCACTCGCGTCTGTTCCCAGCAAGTACAGTGTATTGGACTGAAGAGAAGCTACTGTTCTTGTCAGTTTCCTAAGCGGAGTTGAACTAGATATGGCCACTGTGTGTAGGAAGCACAGTTCTTTTGTTCTGAGCAAGCTCACTGTTCTGGCCCTATAGGAAACACAGTAGAGTAGAAGAGTGCTCTTTTCTCAAAAGCAGAGTGTGTTTCTTGTAAGGCGAGCTAGTGTTTGTTTCCCAGTCCTAAATGGAGTTGAATCACATGCAGTTTCTGGTCCTACGAACCAGAGTTGTTTTCTGGTAAGAGGAGTCACTATTGTGCTCCCATTGCCATACACAGTGCAAATAGCACTCGCATCTGTTCCCAGCAAGTACAGTGTATTGGACTGAATAGAAGCTACTGTTCTTGTCAGTTTCCTAAGTGCAGTTGAACTAGATATTGCCCGTGTGTGTAGGAAGCACAGTTCTTTTGTTCTGAGCAAGCTCACTGTTCTGGCCCTATAGGAAACACAGTAGAGCAGAAGAGTGCTCTTTTATCAAAAGCAGAGTGTGTTTCTTGTAAGGCAAGCTAGTGTTTGTTTCCCAGTCCTGAATGGAGTTGAATCACATGCAGTTTCTGGTCCTACGAGCAAGAGTTGATTTCTGGTAAGAAGAGTCACTACTGCGCTCCCATTTCCACACAGTGCAAAGAGCACTCGCGTCTGTTCCCAGCATGTACAGTGTATTGGACTGAAGAGAAGCTACTGTTCTTGTCAGTTTCCTAAGCGGAGTTGAACTAGATATGGTCCGTGTGTGTAGGAAGCACAGTTCTTTTGTTCTGAGCAAGCTCACTGTTCTGGCCCTATAGGAAACACAGTAGAGTAGAAGAGTGCTCTTTTCTCAAAAGCAGAGTGTGTTTCTTGTAAGGCAAGCTAGTGTTTGTTTCCAAGTCCTAAATGGAGTTGAATCACATGCAGTTTCTGGTCCTATACGCAAGAGTTGTTTTTTGGTAAGAAGAGTCACTACTGCGTTCCCATTTCCACACAGTGCAAATAGCACTCGTGTGTGTTCCCAGCAAGTACAGTGTATTGGACTGAAGAGAAGCTACTGTTCTTCTCAGTTTCCTAAGCGGAGTAGAACTAGATATGGTCCGTGAGTGTAGGAAGCACAGTTCTTTTGTTCTGAGCAAGCTCACTGTTCTGGCCCTATAGGAAACACAGTAGAGTAGAAGAGTGCTCTTTTCTCAAAAGCAGAGCATGTTTCTTGTAAGGCGAGCTAGTGTTTGTTTCCCAGTCATAAATGAAATCGAATAACGTGCAGTTTCTGGTCCTACGAGCAAGAGTTGTTTTCTCGGAAGAAGAGTCACTATTGCTCTCCCATTGCCATACACAGTGCAAATAGCAATCGCGTCTGTTCCCAGCAACTACAGTGTATTGGACTGAAGAGAAGCTACTGTTCTTGTCAGTTTCCTAAGGGGAGTTGAACTAGATATGGCCCGTGTGTAGGAAGCACAGTTCTTTTGTTCTGAGCAAGCTCACTGTACTGGCCCTATAGGAAACACAGTAGAGTAGAAGAGTGCTTTTTTTTCAAAATAAGAGTGTGATTCTTGTAAGGCGAGCTAGTGTTTGTTTCCCAGTCCTAAATGGAATTGAATCACATGCAGTTTCTGGTCCTACGAACAAGAGTTGTTTTCTGGTAAGAAGAGTCACTATTGCACTCCCTTTGCCCTACACAGTGCAAAAAGCACTGGCGTCTGTTCCCAGCAACTACAGTGTATTGGACTGAAGAGAAGCTACTGTTCTTGTCAGTTTCCTAAGGGGAGTTGAACTAGATATGGCCCGTGTGTGTAGGAAGCACAGTTCTTTTGTTCTGAGCAAGCTCACTGTTCAGGCCATATAGGAAACACAGTAGAGTAGAAGAGTGCTCTTTTCTCAAAAACAGAGTGTGTTTTTTGTAAGGCCAGCTAGAGTTTGTTTCCCAGTCCTAAATGGAGTTTAATCACATGCAGTTTCCGGTCCTATGAGCAAGAGTTGTTTTCTGGTAAGAAGAGTCACTATTGCGCTCCCATTGCCATACACAGTGAAAATACCACTGGCGTCTGTTCCCAGCAAGGACAGTGTATTGGACTGAAGAGAAGCTACTGTTCTTGTCAGTTTCCTAAGCGGAGTTGAACTAGATATGGCCCGTGTGTGTAGGAAGCACAGTTCTTTTGTTCTGAGCAAGCTCACTGTTCTGGCCCTATAGGAAACCCAGTAGAGTAGAAGAGTGCTCTTTTCTCAAAATCAGAGTGTGTTTCTTGTAAGGCGAGCTAGTGTTTGTTTCCCAGTCCTAAGTGGAGTTGAATCACATGCAGTTTCTTGTCCTACGAGCAAGAGTTGTTTTCTGGTAAGAAGAGTCACTATTGTGCTCCCATTGCCATACACAGTGCAAATAGCACTGGCGTCTGTTCCCAGCAAGTACAGTGTATTGGACTGAAGAGAAGCTACTGTTCTTGTCCGTTTCTTAAGGGGAGTTGAACTAGATATGGCCCCTGTGTGTAGGAAGCACAGTTCTTTTGTTCTGAGCAAGCTCACTGTTCTGGCCCTATAGGAATCACAATAGTGTAGAAGAGTGCTCTTTTCTCAAAAGCAGAGTGTGTTTCTTGTAAGGCGAGCTAGAGTTTGTTTCCTAGTCCTAAATGGAGTTGAATCACATACAGTTTCTGGTCCTACGAACCAGAGTTGTTTTCTGGTAAGAGGAGTCACTATTGTGCTCCTATTGCCATACAGAGTGCAAATAGCACTCGCGTCTGTTCGAACAAGTACAGTGTATTGGACTGAAGAGAAGCTATTGTTCTTGTCAGTTTCCTAAGTGGAGTTGAACTAGATATGGCCCGTGTGTGTAGGAAGCACAGTTCTTTTTTTCTGAGCAAGCTCACTGTTCTGGCCCTATAGGAAACACAGTAGTGTAGAAGAGTGCTCTTTTCTCAAAAGCAGAGTATGTTTCTTGTAAGGCGAGCTAGTGTTTGTTTCCCAGTCCTAAGTGGAGTTGAATCACATGCAGTTTCTGGTCCTACGAGCAAGAGTTGTTTTTTGATAAGAAGAGTCATTACTGCGCTCCCATTTCCACACAGTGCAAATAGCACTGGCGTCTGTTCCCAGCAAGTACAGTGTATTGGACTGAAGAGAAGCTACTGTTCTTGTCAGTTTCCTAAGGGGAGTTGAACTAGATATGGCTCGTGTGTGTAGGAAACACAGTTCTTTTGTTCTGAGCAAGCTCACTGTTCTGGCCCTATAGGAAACACAGTAGAGTAGAAGAGTGCTCTTTTCTCAAAAGCAGAGTGTGTTTCTTGTAAGGCGAGCTAGTGTTTGTTTCCCAGTCCTAAATGGAGTTGAATCACATGCAGTTTCTGGTCCTACGAACCAGAGTTGTTTTCTGGTAAGAGGAGTCACTATTGTGCTCCCATTGCCATACACAGTGCAAATAGCACTCGCATCTGTTCCAAGCAAGTACAGTGTATTGGACTGAAGAGAAGCTACTGTTCTTGTCAGTTTCCTAAGTGCAGTTGAACTAGATATTGCCCGTGTGTGTAGGAAGCACAGTTCTTTTGTTCTGAGCAAGCTCACTGTTCTGGACCTATAGGAAACACAGTAGAGCAGAAGAGTGCTCTTTTCTCAAAAGCAGAGTGTGTTTCTCGTAAGGCGAGCTAGTGTTTGTTTCCCAGTCCTAAATGGAGTTGAATCACATGCAGTTTCTGGTCCTACAAGCAAGAGTTGTTTTCTGGTAAGAAGAGTCACTATTGCGCTCCCATTGCCATACACAGTGCAAATAGCACTCGCGTCTGTTCCCAGCAAGTACAGTGTATTTGACTGAAGAGAAGCTACTGTTCTTGTCAGTTTCCTAAGCGGAGTTGAACTAGATATTGCCCGTGTGTGTAGGAAGCACAGTTCTTTTGTTCTGAGCAAGCTCACTGTTCTGGCCCTATAGGAAACACAGTAGAGTAGAAGAGTGCTCTTTTCTCAAAAGCAGAGTGTGTTCCTTGTAAGGTGAGCTAGTGTTTGTTTCCCAGTCCTAAATGGAGTTGAATCACATGGAGTTTCTGTTCCAACGAGCAAGAGTTTTTTTTTTTTGGTAAGAAGAGTCACTACTGTGCTCCCATTTCCACACAGTGCAAAGAGCACTCGCGTCTGTTACCAGCATGTACAGTGTATTGGACTGAAGAGAAGCTACTGTTCTTGTCAGTTTCCTAAGCGGAGTTGAACTAGATATGGCCCGTGTGTAGGAAGCACAGTTCTTTTGTTCTGAGCAAGCTCACTGTTCTGGCCCTATAGGAAACACAGTAGAGTAGAAGAGTGCTCTTTTCTCAAAAGCAGAGTGTGTTTCTGTAAGGCAAGCTAGTGTTTGTTTCCAAGTCCTAAATGGAGTTGAATCACATGCAGTTTCTGGTCCTATACGCAAGAGTTGTTTTTTGGTAAGAAGAGTCACTACTGCGTTCCCATTTCCACACAGTACAAATAGCACTCGTGTGTGTTCCCAGCAAGTACAGTGTATTGGACTGAAGAGAAGCTACTGTTCTTGTCAGTTTCCTAAGCGGAGTTGAACTAGATATGGCCCGTGTGTGTAGGAAGCACAGTTCTTTTGTTCTGAGCAAGCTCACTGTTCTGGCCCTATAGGAAACACAGTAGAGTAGAAGAGTGCTCTTTTCTCAAAAGCAGAGTGTGTTTCTTGTAAGGCGAGCTAGTGTTTGTTTCCCAGTCATAAATGAAATCGAATAACGTGCCGTTTCTGGTCCTACGAGCAAGAGTTGTTTTCTGGGAAGAAGAGTCACTATTGCTCTCCCATTGCCATACACAGTGCAAATAGCAATCGCGTCTGTTCCCAGCAACTACAGTGTATTGGACTGAAGAGAAGCTACTGTTCTTGTCAGTTTCCTAAGGGGAGTTGAACTAGATATGGCCCATGTGTGTAGGAAGCACAGTTCTTTTGTTCTGAGCAAGCTCACTGTTCTGGCCCTATAGGAAACACAGTAGAGTAGAAGAGTGCTCTTTTTTCAAAATAAGAGTGTGTTTCTTGTAAGGCGAGCTAGTGTTTGCTTCCCAGTCTTAAATGGAGTTGAATCACATGCAGTTTCTGGTCCTACGAGCAAGAGTTGTTTTCTGGTAAGAAGAGTCACTATTGCACTCCCTTTGCCCTACACAGTGCAAACAGCACTGGCGTCTGTTCCCAGCAACTACAGTGTATTGGACTGAAGAGAAGCTACTGTTCTTGTCAGTTTCCTAAGGGGAGTTGAACTAGATATGGCCCGTGTGTTTAGGAAGCACAGTTCTTTTGTTCTGAGCAAGCTCACTGTTCTGGCCCTATAGGAAACACAGTAGAGTAGAAGAGTGCTCTTTTCTCAAAAACAGAGTGTGTTTTTTGTAAGGCCAGCTAGAGTTTGTTTCCCAGTCCTAAGGGGGTTTAATCACATGCAGTTTCCGGTCCTATGAGCAAGAGTTGTTTTCTGGTAAGAAGAGTCACTATTGCTCTCCCATTGCCATACACAGTGCAAATAGCACTCGCTTCTGTTCCCAGCAACTACAGTGTATTGGACTGAAGAGAAGCTACTGTTCTTGTCAGTTTCCTAAGCGGAATTGAACTAGATATGTCCCGTGTGTGTAGGAAGCACAGTTCTTTTGTTCTGAGCAAGCTCACTGTTCTGGCCCTATAGGAAACACAGTAGAGTAGAAGAGTGCTCTTTTTTCAAAAGAAGAGTGTGTTTCTTGTAAGGCGAGCTAATGTTTGTTTCCCAGTCCTAAATGTAGTTGTATCACATGCAGTTTCTGGTCCTACGAACCAGAATTGTTTTCTGGTAAGAGGAGTCACTATTGCGCTCACATTGCCATACAACGTGCAAATAGCACTCGCGTCTGTTCGAACAAGTACAGTGTATTGGACTGAAGAGAAGCTACTGTTCTTGTCAGTTTCCTAAGAGGATTGAACTAGATATGGCCCCTGTGTGTAGGAAGCACAGTTCTTTTGTTCTGAGCAAGCTCACTGTTCTGGCCCTATAGGAAACACAGTAGAGTAGAAGAGTGCTCTTTTTTCAAAAGAAGAGTTTGTTTCTTGTAAGGCGAGCTAGTGTTTGTTTCCCAGTCCTAAATGGAGTTGAATCACATGCAGTTTCTGGTCCTACAAGCAAGAGTTGTTTTTTGGTAAGAACAGTCACTATTGCGATCCCATTTCCACACAGTGCAAATAGCACACGCGTCTGTTCCCAGCAAGTACAGTGTATTGGACTGAAGAGAAGCTACTGTTCTTGTCAGTTTCCTAATTGGAGTTGAAGTAGATATGGCCCCTGTGTGTAGGAAGCACAGTTCTTTTGTTCTGAGCAAGCTCACTGTTCTGGCCCTATAGGAAACACAGTAGAGTAGAAGAGTGCTCTTTTCTCAAAAGCAGAGTGTGTTTCTTGTAAGGCGAGCTAGTGTTTGATTCCCAGTCCTAAATGGAGTTGAATCACATGCAGTTTCTGGTCCTACGAGCAAGAGTTGTTTTCTGGTAAGAAGAGTCACTATTGTGCTCCCATTGCCATACACAGTGCAAATAGCACTCGCATCTGTTCCCAGCAAGTACAGTGTATTGGACTGAAGAGAAGCTACTGTTCTTGTGAGTTTCCTAAGTGGAGTTGAACTAGATATGGCCCGTGTGTGTAGGAAGCACAGTTCTTTTGTTCTGAGCAAGCTCAGTGTTCTGGCCCTATAGGAAACACAGTAGAGTAGAAGAGTGCTCTTTTCTCAAAAGCAGAGTGTGTTTCTTGTAAGGCGAGCTAGTGTTTGTTTCCCAGTCCTAAATGGAGTTGCATCACATGCAGTTTCTGGTCCTATGAGCAAGAGTTGTTTTCTGGTAAGAAGGGTCACTATTGTGCTCCCATTGCCATACACAGTGGAAATAGCACTGGCGTCTGTTCCCAGCAACTACAGTGTATTGGACTGAGGAGAAGCTACTGTTCTTGTCAGTTTCCTAAGAGGAGTTGAACTAGATATGGCCCATGTGTGTAGGAAGCACAGTTCTTTTGTTCTGAGCAAGCTCACTGTTCTGGCCCTATAGGAAACACAGTAGAGTAGAAGAGTGCTCTTTTCTCAAAAACAGAGTGTGTTTTTTGTAAGGCCAGCTAGAGTTTGTTTCCCAGTCCTAAATGGAGTTTAATCACATGCAGTTTCCAGTCCTATGAGCAAGAGTTGTTTTCTGGTAAGAAGAGTCACTATTGCGCTCCCATTGCCATACACAGTGAAAATAGCACAGGCGTCTGTTCCCAGCAAGTACAGTGTATTGGACTGAAGAGAAGCTACTGTTCTTGTCAGTTTCCTAAGCGGAGTTGAACTAGATATGGCCTGTGTGTGTAGGAAGCACAGTTCTTTTGTTCTGAGCAAGCTCACTGTTCTGGCCCTATAGGAAACACAGTAGAGTACAAGAGTGCTCTTTTCTCAAAAGCAGAGTGTGTTTCTTGTAAGGCAAGCTAGTGTTTGTTTCCCAGTCCTAAGTGCAGTTGAATCACATGCAGTTTCTGCTCCTACGAGCAAGAGTTGTTTTTTGGTAAGAACAGTCACTATTGCGATCCCATTTCCACAAAGTGCAAATAGCACACGTGTCTGTTCCCATCAAGTACAGTGTATTGGACTGAAGAGAAGCTACTGTTCTTGTCAGTTTCCTATGCAGAGTTGAACTAGATATGCCCCGTGTGTGTAGGAAGCACAGTTCTTTTGTTCTGAGCAAGCTCACTGTTCTGGCCCTATAGAAAACACAGTAGAGTAGAAGAGTGCTCTTTTCTCAAAAGCAGAGTGTGTTTCTTGTAAGGCGAACTAGTGTTTGTTTCCCAGTCCTAAATGGAGTTGCATCACATGCAGTTTCTGGTCCTACGAGCAAGAGTTGTTTTCTGGTAAGAGGAGTCACTATTGCGCTCCCATTGCCATACACAGTGCAAATAGCACTGGCGTCTGTTCCCAGCAAGTACAGTGTTGTGGACTGAAGAGAAGCTACTGTTCTTGTCAGTTTCCTAAGGGGAGTTGAACTAGATATGGCCCGTGTGTGTAGGAAGCACAGTTCTTTTGTTCTGAGCAAGCTCACTGTTCTGGCCCTATAAGAATAACACAGTAGAGTAGAAGAGTGCTCTTTTCTCAAAATCAGAGCATGTTTCTTGTAAGGCGAGCTAGTGTTTGTTTCCCAGTCCTAAGTGGAGTTGAATCACATGCAGTTTCTGCTCCTACGAACCAAAGTTGTTTTCTGGTAAGAGGAGTCACTATTGCACTCTCATTGCCATACACAGTGCAAATAGCACTCGCGTGTGTTCGAACAAGTACAGTGTATTGGACTGAAGAGAAGCTACTGTTCTTGTCAGTTTCCTCAGGGGAGTTGAACTAGATATGGCCCGTGTGTGTAGGAAGCACAGTTCTTTTGTTCTGAGCAAGCTCACTGTTCTGGCCCTATAGGAAACACAGTAGGGTAGAACAGTGCTCTTTTCTCAAAAGCAGAGTGTGTTTCTTGTAAGGCTAGCTAGAGTTTGTTTCCCAGTCCTAAATGGAGTTGAATCACATACAGTTTCTGGTCCTACGAACCAGAGTTGTTTTCTGGTAATAGGAGTCACTATTGCGCTCCCATTGCCATACACAGTGCAAATAGCACTCGCGTCTGTTCGAACAAGTACAGTGTATTGGACTGAAGAGAAGCTACTGTTCTTGTCAGTTTCCTCAGGGGAGTTGAACTAGATATGGCCCGTGTGTGTAGGAAGCACAGTTCTTTTGTTCTGAGCAAGCTCACTGTTCTGGCCCTATAGGAAACACAGTAGTGTAGAAGAGTGCTCTTTTCTCAAAAGCAGAGTATGTTTCTTGTAAGGCGAGCTAGTGTTTGTTTCACAGTCCTAAATGGCGTTGAATCACATGCAGTTTCTGGTCCTACGAGCAAGAGTTGTTTTTTGGTAAGAACAGTCACTATTGCGATCCCATTTCCACACAGTGCAAATAGCACACGCGTCTGTTCCCAGCAAGTACAGTGTATTGGACTGAAGAGAAGCTACTGTTCTTGTCAGTTTCCTAAGGGGAGTTGAACTAGATATGGCCTGTGTGTGTAGGAAGCACAGTTCTTTTGTTCTGAGCAAGCTCATTGTTCTGGCCCTATAGGGAACACAGTAGAGTAGAAGAGTGCTCTTTTCTCAAAAGCAGAGTGTGTTTCTTGTAAGGTGAGCTATTGTTTTTTTCCCAGTCCTAAATGGAGTTTAATCACATGCAGTTTCCGGTCCTACAAGCAAGAGTTGTTTTCTGGTAAGAAGAGTCACTATTGTGCTCCCATTGCCATACACAATGAAAATAGCACTCCCGTCTGTTCCCAGCAATTACTGTGTATTGGACTGAAGAGAAGCTACTGTTCTTGTTAGTTTCCTAAGTGGAGTTGAACTAGATATGGCCTGTGTGTGTAGGAAGCACAGTTCTTTTGTTCTGAGCAAGCTCACTGTTCTGGCCCTATAGGAAACACAGTAGAGTAGAAGAGTGCTCTTTTCTCAAAATCGGAGCATGTTTCTTGTAAGGCGAGCTAGTGTTTGTTTCCCAGTCCTAAGTGGAGTTGAATCACATGCAGTTTCTGGTCCTACGAGCAAGAGTTGTTTTTTGGTAAGAACAGTCACTATTGCGATCCCATTTCCACACAGTGCAAATAGCACACGCGTCTGTTCCCAGCAAGTACAGTGTATTGGACTGAGGAGAAGCTACTGTTCTTGTCAGTTTCCTAAGCAGAGTTGAACTAGATATGGCCCGTGTGTGTAAGAAGCACAGTTCTTTTGTTCTGAGCAAGCTCACTGTTCTGGCTTTATAGGAAACACAGTAGAGTAGAAGAGTGCTCTTTTCTCAAAAGCAGAGTGTGTTTCTTGTAAGGCGAGCTAGTGTTTCTTTCCCAGTCCTAAATGGAGTTGAATCACATGCAGTATCTGGTCCTACAAGCAAGAGTTGTTTTCTGGTAAGAAGAGTCACTCTTGTGCTCCCTTTTCCACACAGTGCAAATAGCACTCCCATCTCTTCCCAGCAATGACAGTGTATTGGACTGAAGAAAAGCTACTGTTCTTGTCAGTTTCCTAAGCGGAGTTGAACTAGATATGGCCCATGTGTGTAGGAAGCACAGTTCTTTTGTTCTGAGCAAGCTCACTGTTCTGGCCCTATAGGAAACACAGTAGAGTAGAAGAGTGCTCTTTTTTCAAAATAAGAGTGTGTTTCTTGTAAGGCGAGCTAGTGTTTGCTTCCCAGTCTTAAATGGAGTTGAATCACATGCAGTTTCTGGTCCTACGAGCAAGAGTTGTTTTCTGGTAAGAAGAGTCACTATTGCACTCCCTTTGCCCTACACAGTGCAAACAGCACTGGCGTCTGTTCCCAGCAACTACAGTGTATTGGACTGAAGAGAAGCTACTGTTCTTGTCAGTTTCCTAAGGGGAGTTGAACTAGATATGGCCCGTGTGTTTAGGAAGCACAGTTCTTTTGTTCTGAGCAAGCTCACTGTTCTGGCCCTATAGGAAACACAGTAGAGTAGAAGAGTGCTCTTTTCTCAAAAACAGAGTGTGTTTTTTGTAAGGCCAGCTAGAGTTTGTTTCCCAGTCCTAAGGGGGTTTAATCACATGCAGTTTCCGGTCCTATGAGCAAGAGTTGTTTTCTGGTAAGAAGAGTCACTATTGCGCTCACATTGCCATACAACGTGCAAATAGCACTGGCGTCTGTTCGAACAAGTACAGTGTATTGGACTGAAGAGAAGCTACTGTTCTTGTCAGTTTCCTAAGAGGAGTTGAACTAGATATGGCCCCTTTGTGTAGGAAGCACAGTTCTTTTGTTCTGAGCAAGCTCACTGTTCTGGACCTATAGGAAACACAGTAGAGCAGAAGAGTGCTCTTTTCTCAAAAGCAGAGTGTGTTTCTCGTAAGGCGAGCTAGTGTTTGTTTCCCAGTCCTAAATGGAGTTGAATCACATGCAGTTTCTGGTCCTACAAGCAAGAGTTGTTTTCTGGTAAGAAGAGTCACTATTGCGCTCCCATTGCCATACACAGTGCAAATAGCACTCGCGTCTGTTCCCAGCAAGTACAGTGTATTTGACTGAAGAGAAGCTACTGTTCTTGTCAGTTTCCTAGCGGAGTTGAACTAGATATTGCCCGTGTGTGTAGGAAGCACAGTTCTTTTGTTCTGAGCAAGCTCACTGTTCTGGCCCTATAGGAAACACAGTAGAGTAGAAGAGTGCTCTTTTCTCAAAAGCAGAGTGTGTTTCTTGTAAGGTGAGCTAGTGTTTGTTTCCCAGTCCTAAATGGAGTTGAATCACATGGAGTTTCTGTTCCAACGAGCAAGAGTTTTTTTTTTGGTAAGAAGAGTCACTACTGTGCTCCCATTTCCACACAGTGCAAAGAGCACTCGCGTCTGTTACCAGCATGTACAGTGTATTGGACTGAAGAGAAGCTACTGTTCTTGTCAGTTTCCTAAGCGGAGTTGAACTAGATATGGCCCGTGTGTGTAGGAAGCACAGTTCTTTTGTTCTGAGCAAGCTCACTGTTCTGGCCCTATAGGAAACACAGTAGAGTAGAAGAGTGCTCTTTTCTCAAAAGCAGAGTGTGTTTCTTGTAAGGCAAGCTAGTGTTTGTTTCCAAGTCCTAAATGGAGTTGCATCACATGCAGTTTCTGGTCCTATACGCAAGAGTTGTTTTTTGGTAAGAAGAGTCACTACTGCGTTCCCATTTCCACACAGTACAAATAGCACTCGTGTGTGTTCCCAGCAAGTACAGTGTATTGGACTGAAGAGAAGCTACTGTTCTTGTCAGTTTCCTAAGCGGAGTTGAACTAGATATGGCCCGTGTGTGTAGGAAGCACAGTTCTTTTGTTCTGAGCAAGCTCACTGTTCTGGCCCTATAGGAAACACAGTAGAGTAGAAGAGTGCTCTTTTCTCAAAATAAGAGTGTGTTTCTTGTAAGGCGAGCTAGTGTTTGCTTCCCAGTCTTAAATGGAGTTGAATCACATGCAGTTTCTGGTCCTACGAGCAAGAGTTGTTTTCTGGTAAGAAGAGTCACTATTGCACTCCCTTTGCCCTACACAGTGCAAACAGCACTGGCGTCTGTTCCCAGCAACTACAGTGTATTGGACTGAAGAGAAGCTACTGTTCTTGTCAGTTTCCTAAGGGGAGTTGAACTAGATATGGCCCGTGTGTTTAGGAAGCACAGTTCTTTTGTTCTGAGCAAGCTCACTGTTCTGGCCCTATAGGAAACACAGTAGAGTAGAAGAGTGCTCTTTTCTCAAAAACAGAGTGTGTTTTTTGTAAGGCCAGCTAGAGTTTGTTTCCCAGTCCTAAGGGGGTTTAATCACATGCAGTTTCCGGTCCTATGAGCAAGAGTTGTTTTCTGGTAAGAAGAGTCAGTATTGCTCTCCCATTGCCATACACAGTGCAAATAGCACTCGCTTCTGTTCCCAGCAACTACAGTGTATTGGACTGAAGAGAAGCTACTGTTCTTGTCAGTTTCCTAAGCGGAATTGAACTAGATATGTCCCGTGTGTGTAGGAAGCACAGTTCTTTTGTTCTGAGCAAGCTCACTGTTCTGGCCCTATAGGAAACACAGTAGAGTAGAAGAGTGCTCTTTTTTCAAAAGAAGAGTGTGTTTCTTGTAAGGCGAGCTAATGTTTGTTTCCCAGTCCTAAATGGAGTTGCATCACATTCAGTTTCTGGTCCTACGAACCAGAATTGTTTTCTGGTAAGAGGAGTCACTATTGCGCTCACATTGCCATACAACATGCAAATAGCACTCGCGTCTGTTCGAACAAGTACAGTGTATTGGACTGAAGAGAAGCTACTGTTCTTGTCAGTTTCCTAAGAGGAGTTGAACTAGATATGGCCCCTGTGTGTAGGAAGCACAGTTCTTTTGTTCTGAGCAAGCTCACTGTTCTGGCCCTATAGGAAACACAGTAGAGTAGAAGAGTGCTCTTTTTTCAAAAGAAGAGTTTGTTTCTTGTAAGGCGAGCTAGTGTTTGTTTCCCAGTCCTAAATGAAGTTGAATCACATGCAGTTTCTGGTCCTACAAGCAAGAGTTGTTTTTTGGTAAGAACAGTCACTATTGCGATCCCATTTCCACACAGTGCAAATAGCACTCCCGTCTGTTCCCAGCAAGTACAGTGTATTGGACTGAAGAGAAGCTACTGTTCTTGTGAGTTTCCTAAGTGGAGTTGAACTAGATATGGCCCGTGTGTGTAGGAAGCACAGTTCTTTTGTTCTGAGCAAGCTCAGTGTTCTGGCCCTATAGGAAACACAGTAGAGTAGAAGAGTGCTCTTTTCTCAAAAGCAGAGTGTGTTTCTTGTAAGGCGAGCTAGTGTTTGTTTCCCAGTCCTAAATGGAGTTGCATCACATGCAGTTTCTGGTCCTATGAGCAAGAGTTGTTTTCTGGTAAGACGGGTCACTATTGTGCTCCCATTGCCATACACAGTGGAAATAGCACTGGCGTCTGTTCCCAGCAACTACAGTGTATTGGACTGAGGAGAAGCTACTGTTCTTGTCAGTTTCCTAAGAGGAGTTGAACTAGATATGGCCCATGTGTGTAGGAAGCACAGTTCTTTTGTTCTGAGCAAGCTCACTGTTCTGGCCCTATAGGAAACACAGTAGAGTAGAAGAGTGCTCTTTTCTCAAAAACAGAGTGTGTTTTTTGTAAGGCCAGCTAGAGTTTGTTTCCCAGTCCTAAATGGAGTTTAATCACATGCAGTTTCCAGTCCTATGAGCAAGAGTTGTTTTCTGGTAAGAAGAGTCACTATTGCGCTCCCATTGCCATACACAGTGAAAATAGCACAGGCGTCTGTTCCCAGCAAGTACAGTGTATTGGACTGAAGAGAAGCTACTGTTCTGGTCAGTTTCCTAAGCGGAGTTGAACTAGATATGGCCTGTGTGTGTAGGAAGCACAGTTCTTTTGTTCTGAGCAAGCTCACTGTTCTGGCCCTATAGGAAACACAGTAGAGTACAAGAGTGCTCTTTTCTCAAAAGCAGAGTGTGTTTCTTGTAAGGCAAGCTAGTGTTTGTTTCCCAGTCCTAAGTGCAGTTGAATCACATGCAGTTTCTGCTCCTACGAGCAAGAGTTGTTTTTTGGTAAGAACAGTCACTATTGCGATCCCATTTCCACACAGTGCAAATAGCACACGTGTCTGTTCCCATCAAGTACAGTGTATTGGACTGAAGAGAAGCTACTGTTCTTGTCAGTTTCCTATGCGGAGTTGAACTAGATATGCCCCGTGTGTGTAGGAAGCACAGTTCTTTTGTTCTGAGCAAGCTCACTGTTCTGGCCCTATAGAAAACACAGTAGAGTAGAAGAGTGCTCTTTTCTCAAAAGCAGAGTGTGTTTCTTGTAAGGCGAACTAGTGTTTGTTTCCCTGTCCTAAATGGAGTTGCATCACATGCAGTTTCTGGTCCTACGAGCAAGAGTTGTTTTCTGGTAAGAAGAGTCACTATTGCGCTCCCATTGCCATACACAGTGCAAATAGCACTGGCGTCTGTTCCCAGCAAGTACAGTGTTGTGGACTGAAGAGAAGCTACTGTTCTTGTCAGTTTCCTAAGGGGAGTTGAACTAGATATGGCCCGTGTGTGTAGGAAGCACAGTTCTTTTGTTCTGAGCAAGCTCACTGTTCTGGCCCTATAGGAAACACAGTAGAGTAGAAGAGTGCTCTTTTCTCAAAAACAGAGTGTGTTTTTTGTAAGGCGAGCTAGTGTTTGTTTCCCAGTCCTAAATGGAGTTAATTACATGCAGTTTCCGGTCCTACGAGCAAGAGTTGTTTTCTGGTAAGAAGAGTCACTATTGCGCTCCCATTGCCATATACAGTGCAAATAGCACTGGCGTCTGTTCCCAGCAAGTACAGTGTATTGGACTGAAGAGAAGCTACTGTTCTTGTCAGTTTCCTAAGTGGAGTTGAACTAGATATGGCCCGTGTGTGTAGGAAGCACAGTTCTTTTGTTCTGAGCAAGCTCACTGTTCTGGCCCTATAAGAATAACACAGTAGAGTAGAAGAGTGCTCTTTTCTCAAAATCAGAGCATGTTTCTTGTAAGGCGAGCTAGTGTTTGTTTCCCAGTCCTAAGTGGAGTTGAATCACATGCAGTTTCTGCTCCTACGAACCAAAGTTGTTTTCTGGTAAGAGGAGTCACTATTGCACTCTCATTGCCATACACAGTGCAAATAGCACTCGCGTCTGTTCGAACAAGTACAGTGTATTGGACTGAAGAGAAGCTACTGTTCTTGTCAGTTTCCTCAGGGGAGTTGAACTAGATATGGCCCGTGTGTGTAGGAAGCACAGTTCTTTTGTTCTGAGCAAGCTCACTGTTCTGGCCCTATAGGAAACACAGTAGGGTAGAACAGTGCTCTTTTCTCAAAAGCAGAGTGTGTTTCTTGTAATGCTAGCTAGAGTTTGTTTCCCAGTCCTAAATGGAGTTGAATCACATACAGTTTCTGGTCCTACGAACCAGAGTTGTTTTCTGGTAATAGGAGTCACTATTGCGCTCCCATTGCCATACACAGTGCAAATAGCACTCGCGTCTGTTCGAACAAGTACAGTGTATTGGACTGAAGAGAAGCTACTGTTCTTGTCAGTTTCCTCAGGGGAGTTGAACTAGATATGGCCCGTGTGTGTAGGAAGCACAGTTCTTTTGTTCTGAGCAAGCTCACTGTTCTGGCCCTATAGGAAACACAGAAGTGTAGAAGAGTGCTCTTTTCTCAAAAGCAGAGTATGTTTCTTGTAAGGCGAGCTAGTGTTTGTTTCACAGTCCTAAATGGCGTTGAATCACATGCAGTTTCTGGTCCTACGAGCAAGAGTAGTTTTTTGGTAAGAACAGTCACTATTGCGATCCCATTTCCACACAGTGAAAATAGCACACGCGTCTGTTCCCAGCAAGTACAGTGTATTGGACTGAAGAGAAGCTACTGTTCTTGTCAGTTTCCTAAGGGGAGTTGAACTAGATATGGCCCGTGTGTGTAGGAAGCACAGTTCTTTTGTTCTGAGCAAGCTCATTGTTCTGGCCCTATAGGGAACACAGTAGAGTAGAAGAGTGCTCTTTTCTCAAAAGCAGAGTGTGTTTCTTGTAAGGTGAGCTAGTGTTTTTTTCCCAGTCCTAAATGGAGTTTAATCACATGCAGTTTCCGGTCCTACAAGCAAGAGTTGTTTTCTGGTAAGAAGAGTCACTACTGTGCTCCCATTGCCATACACAGTGAAAATAGCACTCCCGTCTGTTCCCAGCAATTACAGTGTATTGGACTGAAGAGAAGCTACTGTTCTTGTTAGTTTCCTAAGTGGAGTTGAACTAGATATGGCCCGTGTGTGTAGGAAGCACAGTTCTTTTGTTTTGAGCAAGCTCACTGTTCTGGCCCTATAGGAAACACAGTAGAGTAGAAGAGTGCTCTTTTCTCAAAATCGGAGCATGTTTCTTGTAAGGCGAGCTAGTGTTTGTTTCCCAGTCCTAAGTGGAGTTGAATCACATGCAGTTTCTGGTCCTACGAGCAAGAGTTGTTTTTTGGTAAGAACAGTCACTATTGCGATCCCATTTCCACACAGTGCAAATAGCACACGCGTCTGTTCCCAGCAAGTACAGTGTATTGGACTGAGGAGAAGCTACTGTTCTTGTCAGTTTCCTAAGCAGAGTTGAACTAGATATGGCCCGTGTGTGTAAGAAGCACAGTTCTTTTGTTCTGAGCAAGCTCACTGTTCTGGCTTTATAGGAAACACAGTAGAGTAGAAGAGTGCTCTTTTCTCAAAAGCAGAGTGTGTTTCTTGTAAGGCGAGCTAGTGTTTCTTTCCCAGTCCTAAATGGAGTTGAATCACATGCAGTATCTGGTCCTACAAGCAAGAGTTGTTTTCTGGTAAGAAGAGTCACTGTTGTGCTCCCTTATCCACACAGTGCAAATAGCACTCCCATCTCTTCCCAGCAATGACAGTGTATTGGACTGAAGAAAAGCTACTGTTCTTGTAAGTTTCCTAAGCTGAGTTGAACTAGATATGGCCCGTGTGTGTAGGAAGCACAGTTCTTTTGTTCTGAGCAAGCTCACTGTTCTGGCCCTATAGGAAACACAGTAGATTAGAAGAGTGCTCTTTTTTCAAAATAAGAGTGTGTTTCTTGTAAGGCGAGCTAGTGTTTGCTTCCCAGTGTTAAATGGAGTTGAATCACATGCAGTTTCTGGTCCTACGAGCAAGAGTTGTTTTCTGGTAAGAAGAGTCACTATTGCACTCCCTTTGCCCTACACAGTGCAAACAGCACTGGCGTCTGTTCCCAGCAAGTACAGTGTATTGGACTGAAGAGAAGCTACTGTTCTTGTCAGTTTCCTAAGGGGAGTTGAACTAGATATGGCCCGTGTGTTTAGGAAGCACAGTTCTTTTGTTCTGAGCAAGCTCACTGTTCTGGCCCTATAGGAAACACAGTAGAGTAGAAGAGTGCTCTTTTCTCAAAAACAGAGTGTGTTTTTTGTAAGGCCAGCTAGAGTTTGTTTCCCAGTCCTAAGGGGGTTTAATCACATGCAGTTTCCGGTCCTATGAGCAAGAGTTGTTTTCTGGTAAGAAGAGTCACTATTGCGCTCACATTGCCATACAACGTGCAAATAGCACAGGCGTCTGTTCGAAAAAGTACAGTGTATTGGACTGAAGAGAAGCTACTGTTCTTGTCAGTTTCCTAAGAGGAGTTGAACTAGATATGGCCCCTGTGTGTAGGAAGCACAGTTCTTTTGTTCTGAGCAAGCTCACTGTTCTGGACCTATAGGAAACACAGTAGAGCAGAAGAGTGCTCTTTTCTCAAAAGCAGAGTGTGTTTCTCGTAAGGCGAGCTAGTGTTTGTTTCCCAGTCCTAAATGGAGTTGAATCACATGCAGTTTCTGGTCCTACAAGCAAGAGTTGTTTTCTGGTAAGAAGAGTCACTATTGCGCTCCCATTGCCATACACAGTGCAAATAGCACTCGCGTCTGTTCCCAGCAAGTACAGTGTATTTGACTGAAGAGAAGCTACTGTTCTTGTCAGTTTCCTAAGCGGAGTTGAACTAGATATTGCCCGTGTGTGTAGGAAGCACAGTTCTTTTGTTCTGAGCAAGCTCACTGTTCTGGCCCTATAGGAAACACAGTAGAGTAGAAGAGTGCTCTTTTCTCAAAAGCAGAGTGTGTTTCTTGTAAGGTGAGCTAGTGTTTGTTTCCCAGTCCTAAATGGAGTTGAATCACATGGAGTTTCTGTTCCAACGAGCAAGAGTTTTTTTTTTTGGTAAGAAGAGTCACTACTGTGCTCCCATTTCCACACAGTGCAAAGAGCACTCGCGTCTGTTACCAGCATGTACAGTGTATTGGACTGAAGAGAAGCTACTGTTCTTGTCAGTTTCCTAAGCGGAGTTGAACTAGATATGGCCCGTGTGTGTAGGAAGCACAGTTCTTTTGTTCTGAGCAAGCTCACTGTTCTGGCCCTATAGGAAACACAGTAGAGTAGAAGAGTGCTCTTTTCTCAAAAGCAGAGTGTGTTTCTTGTAAGGCAAGCTAGTGTTTGTTTCCAAGTCCTAAATGGAGTTGCATCACATGCAGTTTCTGGTCCTATACGCAAGAGTTGTTTTTTGGTAAGAAGAGTCACTACTGCGTTCCCATTTCCACACAGTACAAATAGCACTCGTGTGTGTTCCCAGCAAGTACAGTGTATTGGACTGAAGAGAAGCTACTGTTCTTGTCAGTTTCCTAAGCGGAGTTGAACTAGATATGGCCCGTGTGTGTAGGAAGCACAGTTCTTTTGTTCTGAGCAAGCTCACTGTTCTGGCCCTATAGGAAACACAGTAGAGTAGAAGATTGCTCTTTTCTCAAAAGCAGAGTGTGTTTCTTGTAAGGCGAGCTAGTGTTTGTTTCCCAGTCATAAATGAAATCGAATAACGTGCAGTTTCTGGTCCTACGAGCAAGAGTTGTTTTCTGGGAAGAAGAGTCACTATTGCTCTCCCATTGCCATACACAGTGCAAATAGCAATCGCGTCTGTTCCCAGCAACTACAGTGTATTGGACTGAAGAGAAGCTACTGTTCTTGTCAGTTTCCTAAGGGGAGTTGAACTAGATATGGCCCGTGTGTGTAGGAAGCACAGTTCTTTTGTTCTGAGCAAGCTCACTGTTCTGGCCCTATAGGAAACACAGTAGAGTAGAAGAGTGCTCTTTTCTCAAAAACAGAGTGTGTTTTTTGTAAGGCGAGCTAGTGTTTGTTTCCCAGTCCTAAATGGAGTTAATTACATGCAGTTTCCGGTCCTACGAGCAAGAGTTGTTTTCTGGTAAGAAGAGTCACTATTGCGCTCCCATTGCCATATACAGTGCAAATAGCACTGGCGTCTGTTCCCAGCAAGTACAGTGTATTGGACTGAAGAGAAGCTACTGTTCTTGTCAGTTTCCTAAGTGGAGTTGAACTAGATATGGCCCGTGTGTGTAGGAAGCACAGTTCTTTTGTTCTGAGCAAGCTCACTGTTCTGGCCCTATAAGAATAACACAGTAGAGTAGAAGAGTGCTCTTTTCTCAAAATCAGAGCATGTTTCTTGTAAGGCGAGCTAGTGTTTGTTTCCCAGTCCTAAGTGGAGTTGAATCACATGCAGTTTCTGCTCCTACGAACCAAAGTTGTTTTCTGGTAAGAGGAGTCACTATTGCACTCTCATTGCCATACACAGTGCAAATAGCACTCGCGTCTGTTCGAACAAGTACAGTGTATTGGACTGAAGAAAAGCTACTGTTCTTGTCAGTTTCCTCAGGGGAGTTGAACTAGATATGGCCCGTGTGTGTAGGAAGCACAGTTCTTTTGTTCTGAGCAAGCTCACTGTTCTGGCCCTATAGGAAACACAGTAGGGTAGAACAGTGCTCTTTTCTCAAAAGCAGAGTGTGTTTCTTGTAAGGCTAGCTAGAGTTTGTTTCCCAGTCCTAAATGGAGTTGAATCACATACAGTTTCTGGTCCTACGAACCAGAGTTGTTTTCTGGTAATAGGAGTCACTATTGCGCTCCCATTGCCATACACAGTGCAAATAGCACTCGCGTCTGTTCGAACAAGTACAGTGTATTGGACTGAAGAGAAGCTACTGTTCTTGTCAGTTTCCTCAGGGGAGTTGAACTAGATATGGCCCGTGTTTGTAGGAAGCACAGTTCTTTTGTTCTGAGCAAGCTCACTGTTCTGGCCCTATAGGAAACACAGTAGTGTAGAAGAGTGCTCTTTTCTCAAAAGCAGAGTATGTTTCTTGTAAGGCGAGCTAGTGTTTGTTTCACAGTCCTAAATGGCGTTGAATCACATGCAGTTTCTGGTCCTATGAGCAAGAGTTGTTTTTTGGTAAGAACAGTCACTATTGTGATCCCATTTCCACACAGTGGAAATAGCACACGCGTCTGTTCCCAGCAAGTACAGTGTATTGGACTGAAGAGAAGCTACTGTTCTTGTCAGTTTCCTAAGGGGAGTTGAACTAGATATGGCCCGTGTGTGTAGGAAGCACAGTTCTTTTGTTCTGAGCAAGCTCATTGTTCTGGCCCTATAGGGAACACAGTAGAGTAGAAGAGTGCTCTTTTCTCAAAAGCAGAGTGTGTTTCTTGTAAGGTGAGCTAGTGTTTTTTTCCCAGTCCTAAATGGAGTTTAATCACATGCAGTTTCCGGTCCTACAAGCAAGAGTTGTTTTCTGGTAAGAAGAGTCACTATTGTGCTCCCATTGCCATACACAGTGAAAATAGCACTCCCGTCTGTTCCCAGCAATTACAGTGTATTGGACTGAAGAGAAGCTACTGTTCTTGTTAGTTTCCTAAGTGGAGTTGAACTAGATATGGCCCGTGTGTGTAGGAAGCACAGTTCTTTTGTTCTGAGCAAGCTCACTGTTCTGGCCCTATAGGAAACACAGTAGAGTAGAAGAGTGCTCTTTTCTCAAAATCGGAGCATGTTTCTTGTAAGGCGAGCTAGTGTTTGTTTCCCAGTCCTAAGTGGAGTTGAATCACATGCAGTTTCTGGTCCTACGAGCAAGAGTTGTTTTTTGGTAAGAACAGTCACTATTGCGATCCCATTTCCACACAGTGCAAATAGCACACGCGTCTGTTCCCAGCAAGTACAGTGTATTGGACTGAGGAGAAGCTACTGTTCTTGTCAGTTTCCTAAGCAGAGTTGAACTAGATATGGCCCGTGTGTGTAAGAAGCACAGTTCTTTTGTTCTGAGCAAGCTCACTGTTCTGGCTTTATAGGAAACACAGTAGAGTAGAAGAGTGCTCTTTTCTCAAAAGCAGAGTGTGTTTCTTGTAAGGCGAGCTAGTGTTTCTTTCCCAGTCCTAAATGGAGTTGAATCACATGCAGTATCTGGTCCTACAAGCAAGAGTTGTTTTCTGGTAAGAAGAGTCACTGTTGTGCTCCCTTTTCCACACAGTGCAAATAGCACTCCCATCTCTTCCCAGCAATGACAGTGTATTGGACTGAAGAAAAGCTACTGTTCTTGTCAGTTTCCTAAGTGGAGTTGAACTAGATATGGCCCGTGTGTGTAGGAAGCACAGTTCTTTTGTTCTGAGCAAGCTCACTGTTCTGGCCCTATAGGAAACACAGTAGAGTAGAAGAGTGCTCTTTTTTCAAAATAAGAGTGTGTTTCTTGTAAGGCGAGCTAGTGTTTGCTTCCCAGTCTTAAATGGAGTTGAATCACATGCAGTTTCTGGTCCTACGAGCAAGAGTTGTTTTCTGGTAAGAAGAGTCACTATTGCACTCCCTTTGCCCTACACAGTGCAAACAGCACTGGCGTCTGTTCCCAGCAACTACAGTGTATTGGACTGAAGAGAAGCTACTGTTCTTGTCAGTTTCCTAAGAGGAGTTGAACTAGATATGGCCCGTGTGTTTAGGAAGCACAGTTCTTTTGTTCTGAGCAAGCTCACTGTTCTGGCCCTATAGGAAACACAGTAGAGTAGAAGAGTGCTCTTTTCTCAAAAACAGAGTGTGTTTTTTGTAAGGCCAGCTAGAGTTTGTTTCCCAGTCCTAAGGGGGTTTAATCACATGCAGTTTCCGGTCCTATGAGCAAGAGTTGTTTTCTGGTAAGAAGAGTCACTATTGCGCTCACATTGCCATACAACGTGCAAATAGCACTGGCGTCTGTTCGAACAAGTACAGTGTATTGGACTGAAGAGAAGCTACTGTTCTTGTCAGTTTCCTAAGAGGAGTTGAACTAGATATGGCCCCTGTGTGTAGGAAGCACAGTTCTTTTGTTCTGAGCAAGCTCACTGTTCTGGACCTATAGGAAACACAGTAGAGCAGAAGAGTGCTCTTTTCTCAAAAGCAGAGTGTGTTTCTCGTAAGGCGAGCTAGTGTTTGTTTCCCAGTCCTAAATGGAGTTGAATCACATGCAGTTTCTGGTCCTACAAGCAAGAGTTGTTTTCTGGTAAGAAGAGTCACTATTGCGCTCCCATTGCCATACACAGTGCAAATAGCACTCGCGTCTGTTCCCAGCAAGTACAGTGTATTTGACTGAAGAGAAGCTACTGTTCTTGTCAGTTTCCTAGCGGAGTTGAACTAGATATTGCCCGTGTGTGTAGGAAGCACAGTTCTTTTGTTCTGAGCAAGCTCACTGTTCTGGCCCTATAGGAAACACAGTAGAGTAGAAGAGTGCTCTTTTCTCAAAAGCAGAGTGTGTTTCTTGTAAGGTGAGCTAGTGTTTGTTTCCCAGTCCTAAATGGAGTTGAATCACATGGAGTTTCTGTTCCAACGAGCAAGAGTTTTTTTTTTTGGTAAGAAGAGTCACTATTGTGCTCCCATTTCCACACAGTGCAAAGAGCACTCGCGTCTGTTACCAGCATGTACAGTGTATTGGACTGAAGAGAAGCTACTGTTCTTGTCAGTTTCCTAAGCGGAGTTGAACTAGATATGGCCCGTGTGTGTAGGAAGCACAGTTCTTTTGTTCTGAGCAAGCTCACTGTTCTGGCCCTATAGGAAACACAGTAGAGTAGAAGAGTGCTCTTTTCTCAAAAGCAGAGTGTGTTTCTTGTAAGGCAAGCTAGTGTTTGTTTCCAAGTCCTAAATGGAGTTGCATCACATGCAGTTTCTGGTCCTATACGCAAGAGTTGTTTTTTGGTAAGAAGAGTCACTACTGCGTTCCCATTTCCACACAGTACAAATAGCACTCGTGTGTGTTCCCAGCAAGTACAGTGTATTGGACTGAAGAGAAGCTACTGTTCTTGTCAGTTTCCTAAGCGGAGTTGAACTAGATATGGCCCGTGTGTGTAGGAAGCACAGTTCTTTTGTTCTGAGCAAGCTCACTGTTCTGGCCCTATAGGAAACACAGTAGAGTAGAAGAGTGCTCTTTTCTCAAAAGCAGAGTGTGTTTCTTGTAAGGCGAGCTAGTGTTTGTTTCCCAGTCATAAATGAAATCGAATAAGGTGCAGTTTCTGGTCCTACGAGCAAGAGTTGTTTTCTGGGAAGAAGAGTCACTATTGCTCTCCCATTGCCATACACAGTGCAAATAGCAATCGCGTCTGTTCCCAGCAACTACAGTGTATTGGACTGAAGAGAAGCTACTGTTCTTGTCAGTTTCCTAAGGGGAGTTGAACTAGATATGGCCCGTGTGTGTAGGAAGCACAGTTCTTTTGTTCTGAGCAAGCTCACTGTTCTGGCCCTATAGGAAACACAGTAGAGTAGAAGAGTGCTCTTTTTTCAAAATAAGAGTGTGTTTCTTGTAAGGCGAGCTAGTGTTTGCTTCCCAGTCTTAAATGGAGTTGAATCACATGCAGTTTCTGGTCCTACGAGCAAGAGTTCTTTTCTGGTAAGAAGAGTCACTATTGCACTCCCTTTGCCCTACACAGTGCAAACAGCACTGGCGTCTGTTCCCAGCAACTACAGTGTATTGGCCTGAAGAGAAGCTACTGTTCTTGTCAGTTTCCTAAGGGGAGTTGAACTAGATATGGCCCGTGTGTTTAGGAAGCACAGTTCTTTTGTTCTGAGCACGCTCACTGTTCTGGCCCTATAGGAAACACAGTAGAGTAGAAGAGTGCTCTTTTCTCAAAAACAGAGTGTGTTTTTTGTAAGGCCAGCTAGAGTTTGTTTCCCAGTCCTAAGGGGGTTTAATCACATGCAGTTTCCGGTCCTATGAGCAAGAGTTGTTTTCTGGTAAGAAGAGTCACTATTGCTCTCCCATTGCCATACACAGTGCAAATAGCACTCGCTTCTGTTCCCAGCAACTACAGTGTATTGGACTGAAGAGAAGCTACTGTTCTTGTCAGTTTCCTAAGTGGAATTGAACTAGATATGTCCCGTGTGTGTAGGAAGCACAGTTCTTTTGTTCTGAGCAAGCTCACTGTTCTGGCCCGGTAGGAAACACAGTAGAGTAGAAGAGTGCTCTTTTATCAAAAGAAGAGTGTGTTTCTTGTAAGGCGAGCTAATGTTTGTTTCCCAGTCCTAAATGGAGTTGCATCACATGCAGTTTCTGGTTCTACGAACCAGAGTTTTTTTCTGGTAAGAGGAGTCACTATTGCGCTCACATTGCCATACACAGTGCAAATAGCACTCGCGTCTGTTCGAACAAGTACAGTGTATTGGACTGAAGAGAAGCTACTGTTCTTGTCAGTTTCCTAAGAGGAGTTGAACTAGATATGGCCCCTGTGTGTAGGAAGCACAGTTCTTTTGTTCTGAGCAAGCTCACTGTTCTGGCCCTATAGGAAACACAGTAGAGTAGAAGAGTGCTCTTTTTTCAAAAGAAGAGTGTGTTTCTTGTAAGGCGAGCTAGTGTTTGTTTCCCAGTCCTAAATGGAGTTGAATCACATGCAGTTTCTGGTCCTACAAGCAAGAGTTGTTTTTTGGTAAGAACAGTCACTATTGCGATCCCATTTCCACACAGTGCAAATAGCACACGCGTCTGTTCCCAGCAAGTACAGTGTATTGGACTGAAGAGAAGCTACTGTTCTTGTCAGTTTCCTAATTGGAGTTGAAGTAGATATGGCCCCTGTGTGTAGGAAGCACAGTTCTTTTGTTCTGAGCAAGCTCACTGTTCTGGCCCTATAGGAAACACAGTAGAGTAGAAGAGTGCTCTTTTCTCAAAAGCAGAGTGTGTTTCTTGTAAGGCAAGCTAGTGTTTGATTCCCAGTCCTAAATGGAGTTGAATCACATGCAGTTTCTGGTCCTACGAGCAAGAGTTGTTTTCTGGTAAGAAGAGTCACTATTGTGCTCCCATTGCCATACACAGTGCAAATAGCACTCGCATCTGTTCCCAGCAAGTACAGTGTATTGGACTGAAGAGAAGCTACTGTTCTTGTGAGTTTCCTAAGTGGAGTTGAACTAGATATGGCCCGTGTGTGTAGGAAGCACAGTTCTTTTGTTCTGAGCAAGCTCAGTGTTCTGGCCCTATAGGAAACACAGTAGAGTAGAAGAGTGCTTTTTTCTCAAAAGAAGAGTGTGTTTCTTGTAAGGCGAGCTAGTGTTTGTTTCCCAGTCCTAAATGGAGTTGCATCACATGCAGTTTCTGGTCCTACGAGCAAGAGTTGTTTTCTGGTAAGAAGGGTCACTATTGTGCTCCCATTGCCATACACAGTGGAAATAGCACTGGCGTCTGTTCCCAGCAACTACAGTGTATTGGACTGAGGAGAAGCTACTGTTCTTGTCAGTTTCCTAAGAGGAGTTGAACTAGATATGGCCCATGTGTGTAGGAAGCACAGTTCTTTTGTTCTGAGCAAGCTCACTGTTCTGGCCCTATAGGAAACACAGTAGAGTAGAAGAGTGCTCTTTTCTCAAAAACAGAGTGTGTTTTTTGTAAGGCCAGCTAGAGTTTGTTTCCCAGTCCTAAATGGAGTTTAATCACATGCAGTTTCCAGTCCTATGAGCAAGAGTTGTTTTCTGGTAAGAAGAGTCACTATTGTGCTCCCATTGCCATACACAGTGAAAATAGCACAGGCGTCTGTTCCCAGCAAGTACATTGTATTGGACTGAAGAGAAGCTACTGTTCTTGTCAGTTTCCTAAGCGGAGTTGAACTAGATATGGCCCGTGTGTGTAGGAAGCACAGTTCTTTTGTTCTGAGCAAGCTCACTGTTCTGGCCCTATAGGAAACCCAGTAGAGTAGAAGAGTGCTCTTTTCTCAAAATCAGAGCATGTTTCTTGTAAGGCGAGCTAGTGTTTGTTTCCCTGTCCTAAGTGGAGTTGAATCACATGCAGTTTCTGGTCCTACGAGCAAGATTTTTTTTTTGGTAAGAACTGTCACTATTGCGATCCCATTTCCACACAGTGCAAATAGCACACGTGTCTGTTCCCATCAAGTACAGTGTATTGGACTGAAGAGAAGCTACTGTTCTTGTCAGTTTCCTAATCGGAGTTGAACTAGATATGGCCCATGTGTGTAGAAACCACAGTTCTTTTGTTCTGAGCAAGCTCACTGTTCTGGCCCTATAGGAAACACAGTAGAGTAGAAGAGTGCTCTTTTCTCAAAAGCAGAGTGTGTTTCTTGTAAGGCGAGCTAGTGTTTGTTTCCCAGTCCTAAATGGAGTTGAATCACATGCAGTTTCTGGTCCTACGATCAAAAGTTTTTTTTTTTGGTAAGTAGAGTCACTGTTGAGCTCCCATTTCCACACAGTGCAAATAGCACTGGCGTCTGTTCCCAGCAAGTACAGTGTAATGGACTGAAGAGAAGCTACTGTTTTTGTCAGTTTCCTAAGCGGAGTTGAACTAGATATGGCCCGTGTGTGTAGGAAGCACAGTTCTTTTATTCTGAGCAAGCTCACTGTTCTGGCCCTATAGGAAACAAAGTAGAGTAGAAGAGTGCTCTTTTCTCAAAAGCAGAGTGTGTTTCTTGTAAGGCGAGCTAGTGTTTGTTTCCCAGTCCTAAGTGGAGTTAAATCACATGCAGTTTCTGGTCCTACGAGCAAGAGTTGTTTTCTGGTAAGAAGAGTCACTATTGTGCTCCCATTGCCATACACAGTGCAAATAGCACTCGCGTCTGTTCCCAGCAAGTACAGTGTATTGGACTGAAGAGAAGCTACTGTTCTTGTCACTTTCCTAACGGGAGTTGAACTAGATATGGCCCGTGTGTGTAGGAAGCACAGTTCTTTTGTTCTGAGCAAGCTCACTGTTCTGGCCCTATAGGAAACACAGTAGAGTAGAAGAGTGCTCTTTTCTCAAAAGAAGAGTGTGTTTCTTGTAAGGCGAGCTAGTGTTTGTTTCCCAGTCGTAAATGGAGTTGCATCACATGCAGTTTCTGGTCCTACGAGCAAGAGTTGTTTTCTGGTAAGAAGAGTCACTATTGCTCTTCCATTGCCATACACAGTGCAAATAGCAATCGCGTCTGTTCCCAGCAACTACAGTGTATTGGACTGAAGAGAAGCTACTGTCCTTGTCAGTTTCCTAAGGGGAGTTGAACTAGATATGGCCCGTGTGTGTAGGAAGCACAGTTCTTTTGTTCTGAGCAAGCTCACTGTTCTGGCCCTATAGGAAACACAGTAGATTAGAAGAGTGCTCTTTTTTCAAAATAAGAGTGTGTTTCTTGTAAGGCGAGCTAGTGTTTGCTTCCCAGTCTTAAATGGAGTTGAATCACATGCAGTTTCTGGTCCTACGAGCAAGAGTTGTTTTCTGGTAAGAAGAGTCACTATTGCACTCCCTTTGCCCTACACAGTGCAAACAGCACTGGCGTCTGTTCCCAGCAACTACAGTGTATTGGACTGAAGAGAAGCTACTGTTCTTGTCAGTTTCCTAAGGGGAGTTGAACTAGATATGGCCCGTGTGTTTAGGAAGCACAGTTCTTTTGTTCTGAGCAAGCTCACTGTTCTGGCCCTATAGGAAACACAGTAGAGTAGAAGAGTGCTCTTTTCTCAAAAACAGAGTGTGTTTTTTGTAAGGCCAGCTAGAGTTTGTTTCCCAGTCCTAAGGGGGTTTAATCACATGCAGTTTCCGGTCCTATGAGCAAGAGTTGTTTTCTGGTAAGAAGAGTCACTATTGCTCTCCCATTGCCATACACAGTGCAAATAGCACTCACTTCTGTTCCCAGCAACTACAGTGTATTGGACTGAAGAGAAGCTACTGTTCTTGTCAGTTTCCTAAGCGGAATTGAACTAGATATGTCCCGTGTGTGTAGGAAGCACAGTTCTTTTGTTCTGAGCAAGCTCACTGTTCTGGCCCTATAGGAAACACAGTAGAGTAGAAGAGTGCTCTTTTTTCAAAAGAAGAGTGTGTTTCTTGTAAGGCGAGCTAATGTTTGTTTCCCAGTCCTAAATGGAGTTGCATCACATGCAGTTTCTGGTCCTACGAACCAGAGTTGTTTTCTGGTAAGAGGAGTCACTATTGCGCTCACATTGCCATACAACGTGCAAATAGCACTCGCGTCTGTTCGAACAAGTACAGTGTATTGGACTGAAGAGAAGCTACTGTTCTTGTCAGTTTCCTAAGAGGAGTTGAACTAGATATGGCCCCTGTGTGTAGGAAGCACAGTTCTTTTGTTCTGAGCAAGCTCACTGTTCTGGCCCTATAGGAAACACAGTAGAGTAGAAGAGTGCTCTTTTTTCAAAAGAAGAGTGTGTTTCTTGTAAGGCGAGCTAGTGTTTGTTTCCCAGTCCTAAATGGAGTTGAATCACATGCAGTTTCTGGTCCTATGATCAAAAGTTTTTTTTTTGGTAAGTAGAGTCACTGTTGTGCTCCCTTTTCCACACAGTGCAAATAGCTCTGGCGTCTGTTCCCAGCAAGTACAGTGTAATGGACTGAAGAGAAGCTACTGTTCTTGTCAGTTTCCTAAGCGGAGTTGAACTAGATATGGCCCGTGTGTAGGAAGCACAGTTCTTTTATTCTGAGCAAGCTCACTGTTCTGGCCCTATAGGAAACACAGTAGAGTAGAAGAGTGCTCTTTTCTCAAACGCAGAGTGTGTTTCTTGTAAGGCGAGCTAGTGTTTGTTTCCCAGTCCTAAATGGAGTTGAATCACATGCAGTTTCTGGTCCTACGAGCAAGAGTTGTTTTCTGGTAAGAAGAGTCACTATTGTGCTCCCATTGCCATACACAGTGCAAATAGCACTCGCGTCTGTTCACAGCAAGTACAGTGTATTGGACTGAAGAGAAGCTACTGTTCTTGTCATTTTCCTAAGGGGAGTTGAACTAGATATGGCCCGTGTGTGTAGAAAGCACAGTTCTTTTGTTCTGAGCAAGCTGACTGTTCTGGCCCTATAGGAAATACAGTAGAGTAGAAGAGTGCTCTTTTCTCAAAAGCAGAGTGTGTTTCTTGGAAGGTGAGCTAGTGTTTGTTTCCCAGTCCAAAATGGAGTTGAATCACATGCAGTTTCTGTTCCTACGAGCAAGAGTTCTTTTTTTGGTAAGAAGAGTCACTACTGCGCTCCCATTTCCACACAGTGCAAAGAGCACTCACGTCTGTTCCCAGCATGTACAGTGTATTGGACTGAAGAGAAGCTACTGTTCTTGTCAGTTTCCTAAGCGGAGTTGAACTAGATATGGCCCGTGTGTGTAGGAAGCACAGTTCTTTTGTTCTGAGCAAACTCACTGTTCTGGCCCTATAGGAAACACAGTAGAGTAGAAGAGTGCTCTTTTCTCAAAAACAGAGTGTGTTTTTTGTAAGGCCAGCTAGAGTTTGTTTCCCAGTCCTAAATGGAGTTGAATCACATGCAGTTTCCGGTCCTAGGAGCAAGAGTTGTTTTCTGGTAATAAGAGTCACTATTGCGCTCCCATTGCCATACACAGTGCAAATAGCACTCGCGTCTGTTCCCAGCAAGTACAGTGTATTGGACTGAAGAGAAGCTACTGTTCTTGTCAGTTTTCTAAGGGGAGTTGAACTAGATATGGCCCCTGTGTGTAGGAAGCACAGTTCTTTTGTTCTGAGCAAGCTCACTGTTCTGGCCCTATAGGAAACACAGTAGAGTAGAAGAGTGCTCTTTTCTCAAAAGCAGAGTGTGTTTCTTGTAAGGCGAGCTAGTGTTTGTTTCCCAGTCTTAAGTGGAGTTGAATCACATACAGTTTCTGGTCCTACGAACCAGAGTTGTTTTCTGGTAATAGGAGTCACTATTGCGCTCCCATTGCCATACACAGTGCAAATAGCACTCGCGTCTGTTTGAAGAAGTACAGTGTATTAGACTGAAGAGAAGCTACTGTTCTTGTCAGTATCCTAAGTGGAGTTGAACTAGATATGGCCCCTGTGTTTAGGAAGCACAGTTCTTTTGTTCTGAGCAAGCTCACTGTTCTGGCCCTATAGGAAACACAGTAGTGTAGAAGAGTGCTCTTTTCTCAAAAACAGAGTATGTTTCTTGTAAGGCGAGCTAGTGTTTGTTTCACAGTCCTAAATGGCGTTGAATCACATGCAGTTTCTGGTCCTACGAGCAAGAGTTGTTTTTTGGTAAGAACAATCACTATTGCGATCCCATTTCCACACAGTGCAAATAGCACACGCGTCTGTTCCCAGCAAGTACAGTGTATTGGACTGAGGAGAAGCTACTGTTCTTGTCAGTTTCCTAAGCAGAGTTGAACTAGATATGGCCCGTGTGTGTAAGAAGCACAGTTCTTTTGTTCTGAGCAAGCTCACTGTTCTGGCTTTATAGGAAACACAGTAGAGTAGAAGAGTGCTCTTTTCTCAAAAGCAGAGTGTGTTTCTTGTAAGGCGAGCTAGTGTTTCTTTCCCAGTCCTAAATGGAGTTGAATCACATGCAGTATCTGGTCCTACAAGCAAGAGTTGTTTTCTGGTAAGAAGAGTCACTATTGTGCTCCCATTGCCATACACAGTGCAAATAGCACTGGCGTCTGTTCCCAGCAAGTACAGTGTATTGGACTGAAGAGAAGCTACTGTTCTTGTCAGTTTCCTAAGGGGAGTTGAACTAGATATGGCCCCTGTGTGTAGGAAGCACAGTTCTTTTGTTCTGAGCAAGCTCACTGTTCTGGCCCTATAGGAAACACAGTAGAGTAGAAGAGTGCTCTTTTCTCAAAAACAGAGTGTGTTTTTTGTAAGGCCAGCTAGAGTTTTTTTCCAGTCCTAAATGGAGTTGAATCACATGCAGTTTCCGGTCCTACGAGCAAGAGTTGTTTTCTGGTAAGAAGAGTCACTATTGCGCTCCCATTGCCATACACAGTGAAAATAGCACTGGCGTCTGTTCCCAGCAAGTACAGTGTATTGGACTGAAGAGAAGCTACTGTTCTTGTCAGTTTCCTAAGCGGAGTTGAACTAGATATGGCCCGTGTGTGTAGGAAGCACAGTTCTTTTGTTCTGAGGAAGCTCACTGTTCTGGCCCTATAGGAAACACAGTAGAGTAGAAGAGTGCTCTTTTTTCAAAATCAGAGCATGTTTCTTGTAAGGCGAGCTAGTGTTTGTTTCTCAGTCCTAAATGGAGTTGAATCACATGCAGTTTCTGGTCCTACGAGTAAGAGTTATTTTTTGGTAAGAACAGTCACTATTGCGATCCCATTTCCACACAGTTCAAATAGCACTGGCGTCTGTTCCCAGCAAGTACAGTGTATTGGACTGAAGAGAAGCTACTGTTCTTGTCAGTTTCCTAAGCGGAGTTGAACTAGATATGGCCCGTGTGTGTAGGAAGCACAGTTCTTTTGTTCTGAGCAAGCTCACTGTTCTGGCCCTATAGGAAACACAGTAGAGTAGAAGAGTGCTCTTTTCTCAAAAGCAGAGTGTGTTTCTTGTAAGGCGAGCTAGTGTTTCTATCCCAGTCCTAAATGGAGTTGAATCACATGCAGTATCTGGTCCTACAAGCAAGAGTTGTTTTCTGGTAAAAAGAGTCACTGTTGTGCTCCCTTTTCCACACAGTGCAAATAGCACTCCCGTCTATTCCCAGCAAGTACAGTGTATTGGACTGAAGAGAAGCTACTGTTCTTGTCAGTTTCCTAAGCGGAGTTGAACTAGATATGGCCCGTGTGTGTAGGAAGCACAGTTCTTTTGTTCTGAGCAAGCTCACTGTTCTGGCCCTGGAGGAAACACAGTAGAGTAGAAGAGTGCTCTTTTCTCAAAAGTAGAGTGTGTTTTTTGTAAGGCGAGCTAGTGTTTGTTTCCTAGTCCTAAATGGAGTTGAATCACATGAAGTTTCTGGCCTTATGATCAAAAGTTTTTTTTGGGAAGTAGAGTCACTGTTGCGCTCCCATTTCCACACAGTGCAAATAGCGCTGGCGTCTGTTCCCAGCAAGTACAGTGTAATGGACTGAAGAGAAGCTACTGTTCTTGTCAGTTTCCTAAGCGGAGTTGAACTAGATATGGCCCGTGTGTGTAGGAAGCACAGTTCTTTTATTCTGAGCAAGCTCACTGTTCTGGCCCTATAGGAAACACAGTAGAGTAGAACAGTGCTCTTTTCTCAAAAGCAGAGTGTGTTTCTTGTAAGGCGAGCTAGTGTTTGTTTCCCAGTCCTAAATGGAGTTGAATCACATGCAGTTTCTGGTCCTACGAACCAGAGTTGTTTTCTGGTAAGAGGAGTCACTATTGCGCTCCCATTGCTATACACAGTGCAAATAGCACTGGCATCTGTTCCCAGCAAGAACAGTGTATTGGACTGAAGAGTAGGTACTGTTCTTGTCAGTTTCCTAAGCGGAGTTGAACTAGATATGGACCGTTTGTGTAGGAAGCACAGTTCTTTTGTTCTGAGCAAGCTCACTGTTCTGGCCCTATAGGAAACACAGTAGAGTAGAAGAGTGCTCTTTTTTCAAAATCAGAGCATGTTTCTTGTAAGGCGAGCTATTGTTTGTTTCCCAGTCCTAAGTGGAGTTGAATCACATGCAGTTTCTGGTCCTACGAGCAAGAGTTGTTTTTTGGTAAGAACAGTCACTATTGTGATCCCATTTCCACACATTGCAAATAGCACTCGCATCTGTTCCCAGCAAGTACAGTGTATTGGACTGAAGAGAAGCTACTGTTCTTGTCAGTTTCCTAAGCGGAGTTGAACTAGATATGGCCCGTGTGTAGGAAGCACAGTTCTTTTATTCTGAGCAAGCTCACTGTTCGGGCCCTATAGGAAACACAGTAGAGTAGAAGAGTGCTCTTTTCTCAAACGCAGAGTGTGTTTCTTGTAAGGCGAGCTAGTGTTTGATTCCCAGTCCTAAATGGAGTTGAATCACATGCAGTTTCTGGTCGTACGAGCAAGAGTTGTTTTCTGGTAAGAAGAGTCACTATTGTGCTCCCATTGCCATACACAGTGCAAATAGCACTCGCGTCTGTTCACAGCAAGTACAGTGTATTGGACTGAAGAGAAGCTACTGTTCTTGTCATTTTCCTAAGCGGAGTTGAACTAGATATGGCCCGTGTGTGTAGGAAGCACAGTTCTTTTGTTCTGAGCAAACTCACTGTTCTGGCCCTATAGGAAACACAGTAGAGTAGAAGAGTGCTCTTTTCTCAAAAACAGAGTGTGTTTTTTGTAAGGCCAGCTAGAGTTTGTTTCCCAGTCCTAAATGGAGTTGAATCACATGCAGTTTCCGGTCCTAGGAGCAAGAGTTGTTTTCTGGTAATAAGAGTCACTATTGCGCTCCCATTGCCATACACAGTGCAAATAGCACTCGCGTCTGTTCCCAGCAAGTACAGTGTATTGGACTGAAGAGAAGCTACTGTTCTTGTCAGTTTTCTAAGGGGAGTTGAACTAGATATGGCCCCTGTGTGTAGGAAGCACAGTTCTTTTGTTCTGAGCAAGCTCACTGTTCTGGCCCTATAGGAAACACAGTAGAGTAGAAGAGTGCTCTTTTCTCAAAAGCAGAGTGTGTTTCTTGTAAGGCGAGCTAGTGTTTGTTTCCCAGTCTTAAGTGGAGTTGAATCACATACAGTTTCTGGTCCTACGAACCAGAGTTGTTTTCTGGTAATAGGAGTCACTATTGCGCTCCCATTGCCATACACAGTGCAAATAGCACTCGCGTCTGTTTGAAGAAGTACAGTGTATTAGACTGAAGAGAAGCTACTGTTCTTGTCAGTTTCCTAAGTGGAGTTGAACTAGATATGGCCCCTGTGTTTAGGAAGCACAGTTCTTTTGTTCTGAGCAAGCTCACTGTTCTGGCCCTATAGGAAACACAGTAGTGTAGAAGAGTGCTCTTTTCTCAAAAACAGAGTATGTTTCTTGTAAGGCGAGCTAGTGTTTGTTTCACAGTCCTAAATGGCGTTGAATCACATGCAGTTTCTGGTCCTACGAGCAAGAGTTGTTTTTTGGTAAGAACAATCACTATTGCGATCCCATTTCCACACAGTGCAAATAGCACACGCGTCTGTTCCCAGCAAGTACAGTGTATTGGACTGAGGAGAAGCTACTGTTCTTGTCAGTTTCCTAAGCAGAGTTGAACTAGATATGGCCCGTGTGTGTAAGAAGCACAGTTCTTTTGTTCTGAGCAAGCTCACTGTTCTGGCTTTATAGGAAACACAGTAGAGTAGAAGAGTGCTCTTTTCTCAAAAGCAGAGTGTGTTTCTTGTAAGGCGAGCTAGTGTTTCTTTCCCAGTCCTAAATGGAGTTGAATCACATGCAGTATCTGGTCCTACAAGCAAGAGTTGTTTTCTGGTAAGAAGAGTCACTATTGTGCTCCCATTGCCATACACAGTGCAAATAGCACTGGCGTCTGTTCCCAGCAAGTACAGTGTATTGGACTGAAGAGAAGCTACTGTTCTTGTCAGTTTCCTAAGGGGAGTTGAACTAGATATGGCCCCTGTGTGTAGGAAGCACAGTTCTTTTGTTCTGAGCAAGCTCACTGTTCTGGCCCTATAGGAAACACAGTAGAGTAGAAGAGTGCTCTTTTCTCAAAAACAGAGTGTGTTTTTTGTAAGGCCAGCTAGAGTTTTTTTCCAGTCCTAAATGGAGTTGAATCACATGCAGTTTCCGGTCCTACGAGCAAGAGTTGTTTTCTGGTAAGAAGAGTCACTATTGCGCTCCCATTGCCATACACAGTGAAAATAGCACTGGCGTCTGTTCCCAGCAAGTACAGTGTATTGGACTGAAGAGAAGCTACTGTTCTTGTCAGTTTCCTAAGCGGAGTTGAACTAGATATGGCCCGTGTGTGTAGGAAGCACAGTTCTTTTGTTCTGAGGAAGCTCACTGTTCTGGCCCTATAGGAAACACAGTAGAGTAGAAGAGTGCTCTTTTTTCAAAATCAGAGCATGTTTCTTGTAAGGCGAGCTAGTGTTTGTTTCCCAGTCCTAAATGGAGTTGAATCACATGCAGTTTCTGGTCCTACGAGTAAGAGTTATTTTTTGGTAAGAACAGTCACTATTGCGATCCCATTTCCACATAGTTCAAATAGTTCTGGCGTCTGTTCCCAGCAAGTACAGTGTATTGGACTGAAGAGAAGCTACTGTTCTTGTCAGTTTCCTAAGCGGAGTTGAACTAGATATGGCCCGTGTGTGTAGGAAGCACAGTTCTTTTGTTCTGAGCAAGCTCACTGTTCTGGCCCTATAGGAAACACAGTAGAGTAGAAGAGTGCTCTTTTCTCAAAAGCAGAGTGTGTTTCTTGTAAGGCGAGCTAGTGTTTCTATCCCAGTCCTAAATGGAGTTGAATCACATGCAGTATCTGGTCCTACAAGCAAGAGTTGTTTTCTGGTAAAAAGAGTCACTGTTGTGCTCCCTTTTCCACACAGTGCAAATAGCACTCCCGTCTATTCCCAGCAAGTACAGTGTATTGGACTGAAGAGAAGCTACTGTTCTTGTCAGTTTCCTAAGCGGAGTTGAACTAGATATGGCCCGTGTGTGTAGGAAGCACAGTTCTTTTGTTCTGAGCAAGCTCACTGTTCTGGCCCTGGAGGAAACACAGTAGAGTAGAAGAGTGCTCTTTTCTCAAAAGTAGAGTGTGTTTTTTGTAAGGCGAGCTAGTGTTTGTTTCCTAGTCCTAAATGGAGTTGAATCACATGAAGTTTCTGGCCTTATGATCAAAAGTTTTTTTTGGGAAGTAGAGTCACTGTTGCGCTCCCATTTCCACACAGTGCAAATAGCGCTGGCGTCTGTTCCCAGCAAGTACAGTGTAATGGACTGAAGAGAAGCTACTGTTCTTGTCAGTTTCCTAAGCGGAGTTGAACTAGATATGGCCCGTGTGTGTAGGAAGCACAGTTCTTTTATTCTGAGCAAGCTCACTGTTCTGGCCCTATAGGAAACACAGTAGAGTAGAACAGTGCTCTTTTCTCAAAAGCAGAGTGTGTTTCTTGTAAGGCGAGCTAGTGTTTGTTTCCCAGTCCTAAATGGAGTTGAATCACATGCAGTTTCTGGTCCTACGAACCAGAGTTGTTTTCTGGTAAGAGGAGTCACTATTGCGCTCCCATTGCTATACACAGTGCAAATAGCACTGGCATCTGTTCCCAGCAAGAACAGTGTATTGGACTGAAGAGTAGGTACTGTTCTTGTCAGTTTCCTAAGCGGAGTTGAACTAGATATGGACCGTTTGTGTAGGAAGCACAGTTCTTTTGTTCTGAGCAAGCTCACTGTTCTGGCCCTATAGGAAACACAGTAGAGTAGAAGAGTGCTCTTTTTTCAAAATCAGAGCATGTTTCTTGTAAGGCGAGCTATTGTTTGTTTCCCAGTCCTAAGTGGAGTTGAATCACATGCAGTTTCTGGTCCTACGAGCAAGAGTTGTTTTTTGGTAAGAACAGTCACTATTGTGATCCCATTTCCACACATTGCAAATAGCACTCGCGTCTGTTCCCAGCAAGTACAGTGTATTGGACTGAAGAGAAGCTACTGTTCTTGTCAGTTTCCTAAGCGGAGTTGAACTAGATATGGCCCCTGTGTGTAGGAAGCACAGTTCTTTTGTTCTGAGCAAGCTCACTGTTCTGGCCCTATAGGAAACACAGTAGAGTAGAAGAGTGCTCTTTTCTCAAAAGCAGAGTGTGTTTCTTGTAAGGCGAGCTAGTGTTTGATTCCCAGTCCTAAATGGAGTTGAATCACATGCAGTTTCTGGTCGTACGAGCAAGAGTTGTTTTCTGGTAAGAAGAGTCACTATTGTGCTCCCATTGCCATACACAGTGCAAATAGCACTGGCGTCTGTTCCCAGCAACTACAGTGTATTGGACTGAAGAGAAGCTACTGTTCTTGTCAGTTTCCTAAGGGGAGTTGAACTAGATATGGCTCCTGTGTGTAGGAAGCACAGTTCTTTTGTTCTGAGCAAGCTCACTGTTCTGGCCCTATAGGAAACACAGTAGAGTAGAAGAGTGCTCTTTTCTCAAAAACAGAGTGTGTTTTTTGTAAGGCCAGCTAGAGTTTTTTTCCAGTCCTAAATGGAGTTTAATCACATGCAGTTTCCGGTCCTACGAGCAAGAGTTGTTTTCTGGTAAGAAGAGTCACTATTGCGCTCCCATTGCCATACACAGTGAAAATAGCACTGGCGTCTGTTCCCAGCAAGTACAGTGTATTGGACTGAAGAGAAGCTACTGTTCTTGTCAGTTTCCTAAGCGGAGTTGAACTAGATATGGCCCGTGTGTGTAGGAAGCACAGTTCTTTTGTTCTGAGGAAGCTCACTGTTCTGGCCCTATAGGAAACACAGTAGAGTAGAAGAGTGCTCTTTTTTCAAAATCAGAGCATGTTTCTTGTAAGGCGAGCTACTGTTTGTTTCCCAGTCATAAGTGGAGTTGAATCACATGCAGTTTCTGGTCCTACGAGTAAGAGTTATTTTTTGGTAAGAACAGTCACTATTGCGATCCCATTTCCACACAGTTCAAATAGCACTGGCGTCTGTTCCCAGCAAGTACAGTGTATTGGACTGAAGAGAAGCTACTGTTCTTGTCAGTTTCCTAAGCGGAGTTGAACTAGATATGGCCCGTGTGTGTAGGAAGCACAGTTCTTTTGTTCTGAGCAAGCTCACTGTTCTGGCCCTGGAGGAAACACAGTAGAGTAGAAGAGTGCTCTTTTCTCAAAAGTAGAGTGTGTTTTTTGTAAGGCGAGCTAGTGTTTGTTTCCCAGTCCTTAATGGAGTTGAATCACATGAAGTTTCTGGCTTATGATCAAAAGTTTTTTTTTGGGAAGTAGAGTCACTGTTGCGCTCCCATTTCCACACAGTGCAAATAGCACTGGCGTCTGTTCCCAGCAAGTACAGTGTAATGGACTGAAGAGAAGCTACTGTTCTTGTCAGTTTCCTAAGCGGAGTTGAACTAGATATGGCCCGTGTGTGTAGGAAGCACAGTTCTTTTATTCTGAGCAAGCTCACTGTTCTGGCCCTATAGGAAACACAGTAGAGTAGAAGAGTGCTCTTTTCTCAAAAGCAGACTGTGTTTCTTGTAAGGCGAGCTAGTGTTTGTTTCCCAGTCCTAAATGGAGTTGAATCACATGCAGTTTCTGGTCCTACGAACCAGAGTTGTTTTCTGGTAAGAGGAGTCACTATTGCGCTCCCATTGCTATACACAGTGCAAATAGCACTGGCATCTGTTCCCAGCAAGAACAGTGTATTGGACTGAAGAGTAGGTACTGTTCTTGTCAGTTTCCTAAGCGGAGTTGAACTAGATATGGACCGTTTGTGTAGGAAGCACAGTTCTTTTGTTCTGAGCAAGCTCACTGTTCTGGCCCTATAGGAAACACAGTAGAGTAGAAGAGTGCTCTTTTTTCAAAATCAGAGCATGTTTCTTGTAAGGCGAGCTATTGTTTGTTTCCCAGTCCTAAGTGGAGTTGAATCACATGCAGTTTCTGGTCCTACGAGCAAGAGTTGTTTTTTGGTAAGAACAGTCACTATTGTGATCCCATTTCCACACATTGCAAATAGCACTCGCGTCTGTTCCCAGCAAGTACAGTGTATTGGACTGAAGAGAAGCTACTGTTCTTGTCAGTTTCCTAAGCGGAGTTGAACTAGATATGGCCCCTGTGTGTAGGAAGCACAGTTCTTTTGTTCTGAGCAAGCTCACTGTTCTGGCCCTATAGGAAACACAGTAGAGTAGAAGAGTGCTCTTTTCTCAAAAGCAGAGTGTGGTTCTTGTAAGGCGAGCTAGTGTTTGATTCCCAGTCCTAAATGGAGTTGAATCACATGCAGTTTCTGGTCGTACGAGCAAGAGTTGTTTTCTGGTAAGAAGAGTCACTATTGTGCTCCCATTGCCATACACAGTGCAAATAGCACTGGCGTCTGTTCCCAGCAACTACAGTGTATTGGACTGAAGAGAAGCTACTGTTCTTGTCAGTTTCCTAAGGGGAGTTGAACTAGATATGGCTCCTGTGTGTAGGAAGCACAGTTCTTTTGTTCTGAGCAAGCTCACTGTTCTGGCCCTATAGGAAACACAGTAGAGTAGAAGAGTGCTCTTTTCTCAAAAACAGAGTGTGTTTTTTGTAAGGCCAGCTAGAGTTTTTTTCCAGTCCTAAATGGAGTTTAATCACATGCAGTTTCCGGTCCTACGAGCAAGAGTTGTTTTCTGGTAAGAAGAGTCACTATTGCGCTCCCATTGCCATACACAGTGAAAATAGCACTGGCGTCTGTTCCCAGCAAGTACAGTGTATTGGACTGAAGAGAAGCTACTGTTCTTGTCAGTTTCCTAAGCGGAGTTGAACTAGATATGGCCCGTGTGTGTAGGAAGCACAGTTCTTTTGTTCTGAGGAAGCTCACTGTTCTGGCCCTATAGGAAACACAGTAGAGTAGAAGAGTGCTCTTTTTTCAAAATCAGAGCATGTTTCTTGTAAGGCGAGCTACTGTTTGTTTCCCAGTCATAAGTGGAGTTGAATCACATGCAGTTTCTGGTCCTACGAGTAAGAGTTATTTTTTGGTAAGAACAGTCACTATTGCGATCCCATTTCCACACAGTTCAAATAGCACTGGCGTCTGTTCCCAGCAAGTACAGTGTATTGGACTGAAGAGAAGCTACTGTTCTTGTCAGTTTCCTAAGCGGAGTTGAACTAGATATGGCCCGTGTGTGTAGGAAGCACAGTTCTTTTGTTCTGAGCAAGCTCACTGTTCTGGCCCTGGAGGAAACACAGTAGAGTAGAAGAGTGCTCTTTTCTCAAAAGTAGAGTGTGTTTTTTGTAAGGCGAGCTAGTGTTTGTTTCCCAGTCCTTAATGGAGTTGAATCACATGAAGTTTCTGGCTTATGATCAAAAGTTTTTTTTTGGGAAGTAGAGTCACTGTTGCGCTCCCATTTCCACACAGTGCAAATAGCACTGGCGTCTGTTCCCAGCAAGTACAGTGTAATGGACTGAAGAGAAGCTACTGTTCTTGTCAGTTTCCTAAGCGGAGTTGAACTAGATATGGCCCGTGTGTGTAGGAAGCACAGTTCTTTTATTCTGAGCAAGCTCACTGTTCTGGCCCTATAGGAAACACAGTAGAGTAGAAGAGTGCTCTTTTCTCAAAAGCAGACTGTGTTTCTTGTAAGGCGAGCTAGTGTTTGTTTCCCAGTCCTAAATGGAGTTGAATCACATGCAGTTTCTGGTCCTACGAACCAGAGTTGTTTTCTGGTAAGAGGAGTCACTATTGCGCTCCCATTGCTATACACAGTGCAAATAGCACTGGCATCTGTTCCCAGCAAGAACAGTGTATTGGACTGAAGAGTAGGTACTGTTCTTGTCAGTTTCCTAAGAGGAGTTGAACTAGATATGGACCGTTTGTGTAGGAAGCACAGTTCTTTGTTCTGAGCAAGCTCACTGTTCTGGCCCTATAGGAAACACAGTGGGGTAGAAGAGTGCTCTTTTCTCAAAAGCCGAGTATGTTTCTTGTAAGGTGAGCTAGTGTTTGTTTCCCAGTCCTAAATGGAGTTGAATCACATGCAGTTTCTGGTCTTACGAACCAGAGTTGTTTTCTGGTAAGAGGAGTCACTATTGTGCTCCCATTGCCATACACAGTGCAAATAGCACTGGCATCTGTTCCCAGCAATTACAGTGTATTGGACTGAAGAGAAGCTACTGTTCTTGTCAGTTTCCTAAGCGGAGTTGAACTTGATATGGCCCGTGTGTGTAGGAAGCACAGTTCTTTTGTTCTGAGCAAGCTCACTGTTCTGGCCCTATAGGAAACACAGTTGAGTAGAAGAGTGCTCTTTTTTCAAAAGAAGAGTGTGTTTCTTGTAAGGCGAGCTAGTGTTTGTTTCCCAGTCCTAAATGGAGTTGCATCACATGCAGATTCTGGTCCTACGAGCAAGAGTTGTTTTCTGGTAAGAAGAGTCACTATTGTGCTCCCATTGCCATACACAGTGCAAATAGCACTGGCGTCTGTTCCCAGCAACTACAGTGTATTGGACTGAAGAGAAGCTACTGTTCTTGTCAGCTTTCTAAGTGGAGTTGAACTAGATATGGCCCGTGTGTGTAGGAAGCACAGTTCTTTTGTTCTGAGGAAACTCACTGTTCTGGCCCTATAGGAAACACAGTAGAGTAGAAGAGTGCTCTTTTCTCAAAAACAGAGTGTGTTTTTTGTAAGGCCAGCTAGAGTTTGTTTCCCAGTCCTAAATGGAGTTGAATCACATGCAGTTTCCGGTCCTAGGAGCAAGAGTTGTTTTCTGGTAAGAAGAGTCACTATTGCGCTCCCATTGCCATACACAGTGCAAATACCACTCGCGTCTGTTCCCAGCAAGTACAGTGTATTGGACTGAAGAGAAGCTACTGTTCTTGTCAGTTTCCTAAGCGGAGTTGAACTAGATATGGCCCCTGTGTGTAGGAAGCACAGTTCTTTTGTTCTGAGCAAGCTCACTGTTCTGGCCCTATAGGAAACACAGTAGAGTAGAAGAGTGCTCTTTTCTCAAAAGCAGAGTGTGTTTCTTGTAAGGCGAGCTAGTGTTTGTTTCCAAGTCCTAAGTGGAGTTGAATCACATGCAGTTTCTGCTCCTACGAACCAAAGTTGTTTTCTGGTAAGAGGAGTCACTATTGCGCTCCCATTGCCATACACAGTGCAAATAGCACTCGCGTCTGTTCGAACAAGTACAGTGTATTAGACTGAAGAGAAGCTACTGTTCTTGTCAGTTTCCTAAGCGGAGTTTAACTAGATATGGCCCCTGTGTTTAGGAAGCACAGTTCTTTTGTTCTGAGTAAGCTCACTATTCTGGCCCTATAGGAAACACAGTAGTGTAGAAGAGTGCTCTTTTCTCAAGAGCAGAGTATGTTTCTTGTAAGACGAGCTAGCGTTTGTTTCCCAGTCCTAAATGGAGTTGCATCACATGCAGTTTCTGGTCCTACGAAGAAGAGTTTTTTTTTGGTAAGAACAGTCACTATTTCGATCCCATTTCCACACAGTGCAAATATCACTGGCGTCTGTTCCCAGCAACTACAGTGTATTGGACTGAAGAGAAGCTACTGTTCTTGTCAGTTTCCTACGGGGAGTTGAACTAGATATGGCCCATGTGTGTAGGAAGCACAGTTCTTTTGTTCTGAGCAAGCTCACTGTTCTGGCCCTATAGGAAACACAGTAGAGTAGAAGAGTGCTGTTTTCTCAAAAACAGAGTGTGTTTTTTGTAAGGCCAGCTAGAGTTTGTTTCCCAGTCCTAAATGGAGTTTAATCACATGCAGTCTCCGGTCCTACGAGCAAGAGTTGTTTTCTGGTAAGAAGAGTCACTATTGCGCTCCCATTGCCATACACAGTGAAAATAGCACTGGCGTCTGTTCCCAGCAAGTACAGTGTATTGGACTGAAGACAAGCTACTGTTCTTGTCAGTTTCCTAAGTGGAGTTGAACTAGATATGGCCCGTGTGTGTAGGAAGCACAGTTCTTTGTTCTGAGCAAGCTCACTGTTCTGGCCCTATAGGAAACACAGGAGAGTAGAAGAGTGCTCTTTTTTCAAAAGAAGAGTGTGTTTCTTGTAAGGCGAGCTAGTGTTTGTTTCCCAGTTCTAAATGGAGTTGAATCACATGCAGTTTCTGGTCCTACGAGCAAGAGTTGTTTTCTGTTAAGAAGAGTCACTATTGCGCTCCCATTGCCATACACAGTGCAAATAGCACTGGCGTCTTTTCCCACAAGTACAGTGTATTGGACTGAAGAGAAGCTACTGTTCTTGTCAGTTTCCTAAGTGGAGTTGAACTAGATATGCCCCGTGTGTGTAGGAAGCACAGTTCTTTTGTTCTGAGCAAGCTCACTGTTCTGGCCCTATAGGAAACACAGTAGAGTAGAAGAGTGCTCTTTTTTCAAAATCAGAGCATGTTTCTTGTAAGGCGAGCTAGTGTTTGTTTCCCAGTCCTAAGTGGAGTTGAATCCCATGCAGTTTCTGGTCCTATGAGCAAGAGTTGTTTTTTGGTAAGAACAGTCACTATTGTGATCCCATTTCCACACAGTGCAAATAGCACTGGCGTGTGTTCCCAGCAAGTACAGTGTATTGGACTGAAGAGAAGCTACTGTTCTTGTCAGTTTCCTAAGCGGAGTTGAACTAGATATGGCCCCTGTGTGTAGGAAGCACAGTTCTTTTGTTCTGAGCAAGCTCACTGTTCTGGCCCTATAGGAAACACAGTAGAGTAGAAGAGTGCTCTTTTCTCAAAAGCAGAGTGTGTTTCTTGTAAGGCGAGCTAGTGTTTGATTCCCAGTCCTAAATGGAGTTGAATCACATGCAGTTTCTGGTCCTACGAGCAAGAGTTGTTTTCTGGTAAGAAGAGTCACTATTGTGCTCCCATTGCCATACACAGTGCAAATAGCACTGGCGTCTGTTCCCAGCAACTACAGTGTATTGGACTGAAGAGAAGCTACTGTTCTTGTCAGTTTCCTAAGGGGAGTTGAACTAGATATGGCCCCTGTGTGTAGGAAGCACAGTTCTTTTGTTCTGAGCAAGCTCACTGTTCTGGCCCTATAGGAAACACAGTAGAGTAGAAGAGTGCTCTTTTCTCAAAAACAGAGTGTGTTTTTTGTAAGGCCAGCTAGAGTTTTTTTCCAGTCCTAAATGGAGTTTAATCACATGCAGTTTCCGGTCCTACGAGCAAGAGTTGTTTTCTGGTAAGAAGAGTCACTATTGCGCTCTTATTGCCATACACAGTGAAAATAGCACTGGCGTCTGTTCCCAGCAACTACAGTGTATTGGACTGAAGAGAAGCTACTGTTCTTGTCAGTTTCCTAAGCGGAGTTGAACTAGATATGGCCCGTGTGTGTAGGAAGCACAGTTCTTTTGTTCTGAGGAAGCTCACTGTTCTGGCCCTATAGGAAACACAGTAGAGTAGAAGAGTGCTCTTTTTTCAAAATCAGAGCAGGTTTCTTGTAAGGCGAGCTAGTGTTTGTTTCCCAGTCTTAAGTGGAGTTGAATCACATGCAGTTTCTGGTCCTATGAGTAAGAGTTATTTTTTGGTAAGAACAGACACTATTGCGATCCCATTTCCACACAGTTCAAATAGCACTGGCGTCTGTTCCCAGCAAGTACAGTGTATTGGACTGAAGAGAAGGTACTGTTCTTGTCAGTTTCCTAAGCGGAGTTGAACTAGATATGGCCCGTGTGTGTAGGAAGCACAGTTCTTTTGTTCTGAGCAAGCTCACTGTTCTGGCCCTATAGGAAACACAGTAGAGTAGAAGAGTGCTCTTTTCTCAAAAGCAGAGTGTGTTTCTTGTAAGGCGAGCTAGTGTTTGTTTCCCAGTCCTAAATGGAGTTGAATCACATGCAGTTTCTGGTCCTACAAACCAGAGTTGTTTTCTGGTAAGAGGAGTCACTATTGCGCTCCCATTGCCATACACAGTGCAAATAGCACTGGCATCTGTTCCCAGCAAGTACAGTGTATTGGACTGAAGAGAAGCTACTGTTCTTGTCAGTTTCCTAAGCGGAGTTGAACTAGATATGGCCCCTGCGTGTAGGAAGCACAGTTCTTTTGTTCTGAGCAAGCTCACTGTTCTGGCCCTATAGGAAACACAGTAGAGTAGAAGAGTGCTGTTTTCTCAAAAGCAGAGTGTGTTTTTTGTAAGGCGAGCTAGTGTTTCTTTCCCAGTCCTAAATGGAGTTGAATCACATGCAGTATCTGGTCCTACAAGCAAGAGTTGTTTTCTGGTAAGAAGAGTCACTGTTGTGCTCCCTTTTCCACACAGTGCAAATAGCACTGGCGTCAGTTCCCAGCAAGTACAGTGTATTAGACTGAAGAGAAGCTACTGTTCTTGTCAGTTTCCTAAGCGGAGTTGAACTAGATATGGCCCCTGTGTGTAGGAAGCACAGTTCTTTTGTTCTCAGCAAGCTCACTGTTCTGGACATATAGGAAACACTGTAGAGTAGAAGAGTGCTCTTTTCTCAAAAGTAGAGTGTGTTTCTTGTAAGGCGAGCTAGTGTTTGTTTCCCAGTCCTAAATGGAGTTGAATCACATGCAGTTTCTGGTCCTACGAGCAAGAGTTGTTTTCTGGTAAGAAGAGTCACTATTGCGCTCCCATTGCCATACACAGTGCAAATAGCACTGACGTCTGTTCCCAGCAAGTACAGTGTATTGGACTGAAGAGAAGCTACTGTTCTTGTCAGTTTCCTAAGGGGAGTTGAACTAGATATGGCCCGTGTGTGTAGGAAGCACAGTTCTTTTGTTCTGAGCAAGCTCACTGTTCTGGCCCTGGAGGAAACACAGTAGAGTAGAAGAGTGCTCTTTTCTCAAAAGCAGAGTGTGTTTTTTGTAAGGCGAGCTAGTGTTTGTTTCCCAGTCCTAAATGGAGTTGAATCACATGCAGTTTCTAGGCTTATGATCAAAAGGTTTTTTTTGGGAAGTAGAGTCACTGTTGCGCTCCCATTTCCACACAGTGCAAATAGCACTGGCGTCTGTTCCCAGCAAGTACAGTGTAATGGACTGAAGAGAAGCTACTGTTCCTGTCAGTTTCCTAAGCGGAGTTGAACTAGATATGGCCCCTGTGTGTAGGAAGCACAGTTCTTTTGTTCTCAGCAAGCTCACTGTTCTGGACCTATAGGAAACACTGTAGAGTAGAAGAGTGCTCTTTTCTCAAAAGTAGAGTGTGTTTCTTGTAAGGCGAGCTAGTGTTTGTTTCCCAGTCCTAAATGGAGTTGAATCACATGCAGTTTCTGGTCCTACGAGCAAGAGTTGTTTTCTGGTAAGAAGAGTCACTACTGCGCTCCCATTGCCATACACAGTGCAAATAGCACTGACGTCTGTTCCCAGCAAGTACAGTGTATTGGACTGAAGAGAAGCTACTGTTCTTGTCAGTTTCCTAAGGGGAGTTGAACTAGATATGGCCCGTGTGTGTAGGAAGCACAGTTCTTTTTTTCTGAGCAAGCTCACTGTTCTGGCCCTGGAGGAAACACAGTAGAGTAGAAGAGTGCTCTTTTCTCAAAAGCAGAGTGTGTTTTATGTAAGGCGAGCTAGTGTTTGTTTCCCAGTCCTAAATGGAGTTGAATCACATGCAGTTTCTGGTCCTACGAACCAGAGTTGTTTTCTGGTAAGAGGAGTCACTATTGCGCTCCCATTGCTATACACAGTGCAAATAGCACTGGCATCTTTTCCCAGCAAGAACAGTGTATTGGACTGAAGAGTAGGTACTGTTCTTCTCAGTTTCCTAAGCGGAGTTGAACTAGATATGGCCCGTGTGTGTAGGAAGCAGAGTTCTTTTGTTCTGAGCAAGCTCATTGATCTGGCCCTCTAGGAAACACAGAAGAGTAGAAGAGTGCTTTTTTCTCAAAAGCAGAGGGTGTTTCTTGTAAGGCGAGCTAGTGTTTCTTTCCCAGTCCTAAATGGAGTTGAATCACACTCAGTATATGGTCCTACAAGCAAGAGTTGTTTTCTGGTAAGAAGAGTCACTGTTGTGTTCCCTTTTCCACACAGTGCAAATAGCACTCCCGTCTGTTCCCAGCAAGTACAGTGTATTGGACTGAAGAGAAGCTACTGTTCTTGTCAGTTTCCTAAGCGGAGTTAAACTAGATATGGCCCGTGTGTGTAGGAAGCACAGTTCTTTTGTTGTGAGCAAGCTCACTGTTCTGGACCTATAGGAAACACAGTAGAGTAGAAGAGTGCTCTTTTCTCAAAAGCAGAGTGTGTTTCTTGTAAGGCAAGCTAGTGTTTGTTTCCCAGTCCTAAATGGAGTTGAATCACATGCAGTTTCTGGTCCTACAAACCAGAGATGTTTTCTGGTAAGAGGAGTCACTATTGCGCTCCCATTGCTATACACAGTGCAAATAGCACTGGCATCTGTTCCCAGCAAGAACAGTGTATTGGACTGAAGAGTAGGTACTGTTCTTGTCAATTTCCTAAGCGGAGTTGAATTAGATATGGACCGTTTTTGTAGGAATCACAGTTCTTTGTTCTGAGCAAGCTCACTCTTCTGGCCCTACAGGAAACACAGTGGGGTAGAAGAGTGCTCTTTTCTCAAAAGCAGAGTATGTTTCTTGTAAGGTGAGCTAGTGTTTGTTTCCCAGTCCTAAATGGAGTTGAATCACATGCAGTTTCTGGTCTTACGAACCAGAGTTGTTTTCTGGTAAGAGGAGTCACTATTGCGCTCCCATTGCCATACACAGTGCAAATAGCACTGGCATCTGTTCCCAGCAAGTACAGTGTATTGGACTGAAGAGAAGCTACTGTTCTTGTCAGTTTCCTAAGCGGAGTTGAACTAGATATGGCCCGTGTGTGTAGGAAGCACAGTTCTTTTGTTCTGAGCAAGCTCACTGTTCTGGCCCTATAGGAAACACAGTAGAGTAGAAGAGTGCTGTTTTCTCAAAAGCAGAGTGTGTTTCTTGTAAGGCGAGCTAGTGTTTCTTTCCCAGTCCTAAATGGAGTTGAATCACATGCAGTATCTGGTCCTACAAGCAAGAGTTGTTTTCTGGTAAGAAGAGTCACTGTTGTGCTCCCTTTTCCACACAGTGCAAATAGCACTGGCGTCTGTTCCCAGCAAGTACAGTGTATTAGACTGAAGAGAAGCTACTGTTCTTGTCAGTTTCCTAAGCGGAGTTGAACTAGATATGGCCCGTGTGTGTAGGAAGCACAGTTCTTTTGTTCTGAGCAAGCTCACTGTTCTGGCCCTGGAGGAAACACAGTAGAGTAGAAGAGTGCTCTTTTCTCAAAAGCAGAGTGTGTTTCTTGTAAGGCGAGCTAGTGTTTGTTTCCCAGTCCTAAATGGAGTTGAATCACATGCAGTTTCTGGTCCTACGAGCAAGAGTTGTTTTCTGGTAAGAAGAGTCACTATTGCGCTCCCATTGCCATACACAGTGCAAATAGCACTGGCGTCTGTTCCCAGCAAGCACAGTGTATTGGACTGAAGAGAAGCTATTGTTCTTGTCAGTTTCCTAAGCGGAGTTGAACTAGATATGGCCCGTGTGTGTAGGAAGCACAGTTCTTTTATTCTGAGCAAGCTCACTGTTCTGGCCCTATAGGAAACACAGTAGAGTAGAAGAGTGCTCTTTTCTCAAAAGCAGAGTGTGTTTCTTGTAAGGCGAGCTAGTGTTTGTTTCCCAGTCCTAAATGGAGTTGAATCACATGCAGTTTCTGGTCCTACGAGCAAGAGTTGTTTTCTGGTAAGAAGAGTCACTACTGCGCTCCCATTGCCATACACAGTGCAAATAGCACTGACGTCTGTTCCCAGCAAGTACAGTGTATTGGACTGAAGAGAAGCTACTGTTCTTGTCAGTTTCCTAAGGGGAGTTGAACTAGATATGGCCCGTGTGTGTAGGAAGCACAGTTCTTTTTTTCTGAGCAAGCTCACTGTTCTGGCCCTGGAGGAAACACAGTAGAGTAGAAGAGTGCTCTTTTCTCAAAAGCAGAGTGTGTTTTATGTAAGGCGAGCTAGTGTTTGTTTCCCAGTGTAAATGGAGTTGAATCACATGCAGTTTCTGGTCCTACGAACCAGAGTTGTTTTCTGGTAAGAGGAGTCACTATTGCGCTCCCATTGCTATACACAGTGCAAATAGCACTGGCATCTGTTCCCAGCAAGAACAGTGTATTGGACTGAAGAGTAGGTACTGTTCTTGTCAGTTTCCTAAGCGGAGTTGAACTAGATATGGCCCGTGTGTGTAGGAAGCACAATTCTTTTGTTCTGAGCAAGCTCATTGATCTGGCCCTCTAGGAAACACAGAAGAGTAGAAGAGTGCTTTTTTCTCAAAAGCAGAGGGTGTTTCTTGTAAGGCGAGCTAGTGTTTCTTTCCCAGTCCTAAATGGAGTTGAATCACACTCAGTATATGGTCCTACAAGCAAGAGTTGTTTTCTGGTAAGAAGTGTCACTGTTGTGTTCCCTTTTCCACACAGTGCAAATAGCACTCCCGTCTGTTCCCAGCAAGTACAGTGTATTGGACTGAAGAGAAGCTACTGTTCTTGTCAGTTTCCTAAGCGGAGTTAAACTAGATATGGCCCGTGTGTGTAGGAAGCACAGTTCTTTTGTTGTGAGCAAGCTCACTGTTCTGGACCTATAGGAAACACAGTAGAGTAGAAGAGTGCTCTTTTCTCAAAAGCAGAGTGTGTTTCTTGTAAGGCAAGCTAGTGTTTGTTTCCCAGTCCTAAATGGAGTTGAATCACATGCGGTTTCTAGGCTTATGATCAAATGGTTTTTTTTGGGAAGTAGAGTCACTGTTGCGCTCCCATTTCCACACAGTGCACATAGCACTGGCGTCTGTTCCCAGCAAGTACAGTGTAATGGACTGAAGAGAAGCTACTGTTCTTGTCAGTTTCCTAAGCGGAGTTGAACTAGATATGGCCCGTGTGTGTAGGAAGCACAGTTCTTTTGTTGTGAGCAAGCTCACTGTTCTGGCCCTATAGGAAACACAGTAGAGTAGAAGAGTGCTCTTTTCTCAAAAGCAGAGTGTGTTTCTTGTAAGGCGAGCTAGTGTTTGTTTCCCTGTCCTAAATGGAGTTGAATCACATGCAGTTTCTGGTCCTACGAACCAGAGTTGTTTTCTGGTAAGAGGAGTCACTATTGCGCTCCCATTGCTATACACAGTGCAAATAGCACTGGCATCTGTTCCCAGCAAGAACAGTGTATTGGACTGAAGAGTAGGTACTGTTCTTGTCAGTTTCCTAAGCGGAGTTGAACTAGATATGGCCCGTGTGTGTAGGAAGCAGAGTTCTTTTGTTCTGAGCAAGCTCATTGATCTGGCCCTCTAGGAAACACAGAAGAGTAGAAGAGTGCTTTTTTCTCAAAAGCAGAGGGTGTTTCTTGTAAGGCGAGCTAGTGTTTCTTTCCCAGTCCTAAATGGAGTTGAATCACACTCAGTATATGGTCCTACAAGCAAGAGTTGTTTTCTGGTAAGAAGAGTCACGGTTGTGTTCCCTTTTCCACACAGTGCAAATAGCACTCCCGTCTGTTCCCAGCAAGTACAGTGTATTGGACTGAAGAGAAGCTACTGTTCTTGTCAGTTTCCTAAGCGGAGTTAAACTAGATATGGCCCGTGTGTGTAGGAAGCACAGTTCTTTTGTTGTGAGCAAGCTCACTGTTCTGGACCTATAGGAAACACAGTAGAGTAGAAGAGTGCTCTTTTCTCAAAAGCAGAGTGTGTTTCTTGTAAGGCAAGCTAGTGTTTGTTTCCCAGTCCTAAATGGTGTTGAATCACATGCAGTTTCTGGTCCTACGAACCAGAGTTGTTTTCTGGTAAGAGGAGTCACTATTGCGCTCCCATTGCTATACACAGTGCAAGTAGCACTGGCATCTGTTCCCAGCAAGAACAGTGTATTGGACTGAAGAGTAGGTACTGTTCTTGTCAGTTTCCTAAGGGGAGTTGAACTAGATATGGCCCGTGTGTGTAGGAAGCACAGTTCTTTTGTTCTGAGCAAGCTCACTGTTCTGGACCTATAGGAAACACAGTAGAGTAGAAGAGTGCTCTTTTCTCAAAAGCAGAGTGTGTTTCTTGTAAGGCGAGCTAGTGTTTGTTTCCCAGTCCTAAATGGAGTTGAATCACATGCAGTTTCTGGTCCTACGAGCAAGAGTTGTTTTCTGGTAAGAAGAGTCACTATTGCGCTCCCATTGCCATACACAGTGCAAGTAGCACTGGCGTCTGTTCCCAGCAAGCACAGTGTATTGGACTGAAGAGAAGCTATTGTTCTTGTCAGTTTCCTAAGCGGAGTTGAACTAGATATGGCCCGTGTGTGTAGGAAGCACAGTTCTTTTATTCTGAGCAAGCTCACTGTTCTGGCCCTATAGGAAACACAGTAGAGTAGAAGAGTGCTCTTTTCTCAAAAGCAGAGTGTGTTTCTTGTAAAGCGAGCTAGTGTTTGTTTCCCAGTCCTAAATGGAGTTGAATCACATGCAGTTTCTGGTCCTACGAACCAGAGTTGTTTTCTGGTAAGAGGAGTCACTATTGCGCTCCCATTGCTATACACAGTGCAAATAGCAATGGCATCTGTTCCCAGCAAGAACAGTGTATTGGACTGAAGAGTAGGTACTGTTCTTGTCAGTTTCCTAAGCGGAGTTGAACTAGATATGGCCCGTGTGTGTAGGAAGCACAGTTCTTTTGTTCTGAGCAAGCTCACTGTTCTGGCCCTATAGGAAACACAGTAGAGTAGAAGAGTGCTGTTTTCTCAAAAGCAGAGTGTGTTTCTTGTAAGGCGAGCTAGTGTTTCTTTGCCAGTCCTAAATGGAGTTGAATCACATGCAGTATCTGGTCCTACAAGCAAGAGTTGTTTTCTGGTAAGAAGAGTCACTGTTGCGCTCCCATTTCCACACAGTGCAAATAGCACTGGCGTCTGTTCCCAGCAAGTACAGTGTAATGGACTGAAGAGAAGCTACTGTTCTTGTCAGTTTCCTAAGCGGAGTTGAACTAGATATGGCCCGTGTGTGTAGGAGCACAGTTCTTTTATTCTGAGCAAGCTCACTGTTCTGGCCCTATAGGAAACACAGTAGAGTAGAAGAGTGCTCTTTTCTCAAAAGCAGAGTGTGTTTCTTGTAAGGCGAGCTAGTGTTTGTTTCCCTGTTTTAAATGGAGTTGAATCACATGCAGTTTCTGGTCCTAGGAACCAGAGTTGTTTTCTGGTAAGAGGAGTCACTATTGCGCTCCCATTGCTATACACAGTGCAAATAGCACTGGCATCTGTTCCCAGCAAGAACAGTGTATTGGACTGAAGAGTAGGTACTGTTCTTGTCAGTTTCCTAAGCGGAGTTGAACTAGATATGGCCCGTGTGTGTAGGAAGCACAGTTCTTTTGTTCTGAGCAAGCTCATTGATCTGGCCCTATAGGAAACACAGAAGAGTAGAAGAGTGCTCTTTTCTCAAAAGCAGAGGGTGTTTCTTGTAAGGCGAGCTAGTGTTTCTTTCCCAGTCCTAAATGGAGTTGAATCACATTCAGTATATGGTCCTACAAGCAAGAGTTGTTTTCTGGTAAGAAGAGTCACTGTTGTGTTCCCTTTTCCACACAGTGCAAATAGCACTCCCGTCTGTTCCCAGCAAGTACAGTGTATTGGACTGAAGAGAAGCTACTGTTCTTGTCAGTTTCCTAAGCGGAGTTAAACTAGATATGGCCCGTGTGTGTAGGAAGCACAGTTCTTTTGTTGTGAGCAAGCTCACTGTTCTGGACCTATAGGAAACACAGTAGAGTAGAAGAGTGCTCTTTTCTCAAAAGCAGAGTGTGTTTCTTGTAAGGCAAGCTAGTGTTTGTTTCCCAGTCCTAAATGGAGTTGAATCACATGCAGTTTCTGGTCCTACGAGCAAGAGTTGTTTTCTGGTAAGAAGAGTCACTATTGCGCTCCCATTGCCATACGCAGTGCAAATAGCACTGGCGTCTGTTCCCAGCAAGCACAGTGTATTGGACTGAAGAGAAGCTACTGTTCTTGTCAGTTTCCTAAGGGGAGTTGAACTAGATATGGCCCCTGTGTGTAGGAAGCACAGTTCTTTTGTAATGAGCAAGCTCACTGTTCTGGCCCTGGAGGAAATACAGTAGAGTAGAAGAGTGCTCTTTTCTCAAAAGCAGAGTGTGTTTTTTGTAAGGCGAGCTAGTGTTTGATTCCCAGTCCTAAATGGAGTTGAATCACATGCAGTTTCTGGTCCTACGATCAATAGTTTTTTTTTGGTAAGTAGAGTCACTGTTGCGCTCCCATTTCCACTCAGTGCAAATAGCACTGGCGTCTGTTCCCAGCAAGTACAGTATAATGGACTGAAGAGAAGCTACTGTTCTTGTCAGTTTCCTAAGCGGAGTTGAACTAGATATGGCCCGTGTGTGTAGGAAGCACAGTTCTTTTATTCTGAGCAAGCTCACTGTTCTGGCCCTATAGGAAACACAGTAGAGTAGAAGAGTGCTCTTTTCTCAAAAGCAGAGTGTGTTTCTTGTAAGGCGAGCTAGTGTTTGTTTCCCAGTCCTAAATGGAGGTGAATCACATGCAGTTTCTGGTCCTACGAACCAGAGTTGTTTTCTGGTAAGAGGAGTCACTATTGCGCTCCCATTGCTATACACAGTGCAAATAGCACTGGCATCTGTTCCCAGCAAGAACAGTGTATTGGACTGAAGAGTAGGTACTGTTCTTGTCAGTTTCCTAAGCGGAGTTGAACTAGATATGGCCCGTGTGTGTAGGAAGCACCGTTCTTTTGTTGTGAGCAAGCTCACTGTTCTGGCCCTATAGGAAACACTGTAGAGTAGAAGAGTGCTCTTTTCTCAAAAGCAGAGTGTGTTTCATGTAAGGCGAGCTAGAGTTTGTTTCCCAGTCCTAAATGGAGTTGAATCACATGCAGTTTCTGGTCCTACGAGCAAGAGTTTCTTTTTTTGGTAAGTAGAGTCACTGTTGTGTCGCATTTCCACACAGTGCAAACAGCACTGGCGTCTGTTCCCAGCAAGTACAGTGTATTGGACAGAAGAGAAGCTACTGTTCTTGTGAGTTTCCTAAGCGGAGTTGAACTAGATATGGCCCGTGTGTGTAGGAAGCACAGTTCTTTTATTCTGAGCAAGCTCACTGTTCTGGCCCTATAGGAAACACAGTAGAGTAGAAGAGTGCTCTTTTCTCAAAAGCAGAGTGTGTTTCTTTTAAGGCGAGCAAGTGTTTGTTTCCCAGTCCTAAATGGAGTTGAATCACATGCAGTTTCTGGTCCTACCAGAAAGAGTTGTTATCTGGTAAGAAGAGTCACTATTGTGCTCCCATTGCCATACACAGTGCAAATAGCACTCGCGTCTGTTCCCAGCAAGTACAGTGTATTGGACTGAAGAGAATCTACTGTTCTTGTCAGTATCCTAAGGGGAGTTGAACTAGATATGGCCCGTGTATGTAGGAAGCACAGTTCTTTTGTTCTGAGCAAGCTCACTGTTCTGGCCCTATAGGAAACAGAGTAGAGTAGAAGAGTGCTCTTTTCTCAAAAGCAGAGTGTTTTTATTGTAAGACGAGCTAGAGTTTGATTCCCAGTTTTAAATGGAGTTGAATCACATACAGTTTCTGGTCCTACGAGCAAGAGTTTTTTTTTGGTAAGTAGAGTCACTGTTGCGCTACCATTTCCACACAGTGCAAATAGCACTGGCGTCTGTTCCCAGCAAGTACAGTGTATTGGACTGAAGAGAAGCTACTGTTCTTGTCAGTTTCCTAAGGGGAGTTGAACTAGATATGGCCTCTGTGTGTAGGAAGCACAGTTCTTTTGTTCTGAGCAAGCTCACTGTTCTGGCCCTATAGGAAACACAGTAGAGTAGAAGAGTGCTCTTTTCTCAAAAGCAGAGTGTGTTTCTTGTAAGGCGAGCTAGTGTTTGATTCCCAGTCCTAAATGGAGTTGAATCACATGCAGTTTCTGGTCCTACGAGCAAGAGTTGTTTTCTGGTAAGAAGAGTCACTATTGTGCTCCCATTGCCATACACAGTGCAAATAGCACTGGCGTCTGTTCCCAGCAACTACAGTGTATTGGACTGAAGAGAAGCTACTGTTCTTGTCAGTTTCCTAAGCGGAGTTAAACTAGATATGGCCCGTGTGTGTAGGAAGCACAGTTCTTTTGTTGTGAGCAAGCTCACACTTCTGGACCTATAGGAAACACAGTAGAGTAGAAGAGTGCTCTTTTCTCAAAAGCAGAGTGTGTTTCTTGTAAGGCAAGCTAGTGTTTGTTTCCCAGTCCTAAATGGAGTTGAATCACATGCAGTTTCTGGTCCTACGAGCAAGAGTTGTTTTCTGGTAAGAAGAGTCACTATTGCGCTCCCATTGCCATATGCAGTGCAAATAGCACTGGCGTCTGTTCCCAGCAAGCACAGTGTATTGGACTGAAGAGAAGCTACTGTTCTTGTCAGTTTCCTAAGGGGAGTTGAACTAGATATGGCCCCTGTGTGTAGGAAGCACAGTTCTTTTGTAATGAGCAAGCTCACTGTTCTGGCCCTGGAGGAAATACAGTAGAGTAGAAGAGTGCTCTTTTCTCAAAAGCAGAGTGTGTTTTTTGTAAGGCGAGCTAGTGTTTGTTTCCCAGTCCTAAATGGAGTTGAATCACATGCAGTTTCTGGTTCTATGATCAAAAGTTTTTTTTTGGTAAGTAGAGTCACTGTTGCGCTCCCATTTCCACTCAGTGCAAATAGCACTGGCGTCTGTTCCCAGCAAGTACAGTATAATGGACTGAAGAGAAGCTACTGTTCTTGTCAGTTTCCTAAGCGGAGTTGAACTAGATATGGCCCGTGTGTGTAGGAAGCACAGTTCTTTTATTCTGAGCAACCTCACTGTTCTGGACCTGTAGGAAACACAGTAGAGTAGAAGAGTGCTCTTTTCTCAAAAGCAGAGTGTGTTTCTTATAAGGCGAGCTAGTGTTTGTTTCCCAGTCCTAAATGGAGTTGAATCACATGCAGTTTCTGGTCCTACCAGCAAGAGTTGTTATCTGGTAAGAAGAGTCACTATTGTGCTCCCTTTTCCACACAGTGCAAATAGCACTGGCGTCTGTTCCCAGCAAGTACAGTGTATTGGACTGAAGAGAAGCTACTGTTCTTGTCAGTTTCCTAACGGGAGTTGAACTAGATATGGCCTCTGTGTGTAGGAAGCACAGTTCTTTTGTTCTGAGCAAGCTCACTGTTCTGGCCCTATAGGAAACACAGTAGAGTAGAAGAGTGCTCTTTTCTCAAAAGCAGAGTGTGTTTCTTGTAAGGCGAGCTAGTGTTTCTTTCCCAGTCCTAAATGGAGTTGAATCACTTTCAGTATATGGTCCTACAAGCAAGAGTTGTTTTCTGGTAAGAAGAGTCACTGTTGTGCTCCCTTTTCCACACAGTGCAAATGGCACTCCCGTCTGTTCCCAGCAAGTACAGTGTATTGGACTGAAGAGAAGCTACTGTTCTTGTCAGTTTCCTAAGCGGAGTTAAACTAGATATGGCCCGTGTGTGTAGGAAGCACAGTTCTTTTGTTCTGAGCAAGCTCACTGTTCTGGCCCTATAGGAAACACAGTAGAGTAGAAGAGTGCTCTTTTCTCAAAAGCAGAGTTTGTTTCTTGTAAGGCGAGCTAGTGTTTGTTTCCCAGTCCTAAATGGAGTTGAATCACATGCAGTTTCTGGTCCTACGAGCAAGAGTTGTTTTCTGGTAAGAACAGTCACTATTGCGCTCCCGTTGTCATACACAGTGCAAATAGCACTGGCGTCTGTTCCCAGCAAGTGCAGTGTATTGGACTGAAGAGAAGCTACTGTTCTTCTCAGTTTCCTAAGCGGAGTTGAACTAGATATGGCCAGTGTGTGTAGGAAGCACAGTTCTTTTGTTCTGAGCAAGCTCACTGTTCTGGCCCTATAGGAAACACAGTAGAGTAGAAGAGTGCTCTTTTCTCAAAAGCAGAGTGTGTTTTTCGTAAGGCGAGCTAGAGTTTGTTTCCCAGTCCTAAATGGAGTTGAATAACATGCAGTTTCTGGTCCTAAGAACCAGAGTTGTTTTCTGGTAAGAGGAGTCACTATTGTGCTCCCATTGCCATACACAGTGCAAATAGCACTGGCGTCTGTTCCCAGCAAGTGCAGTGTATTGGACTGAAGAGAAGCTACTGTTCTTCTCAGTTTCCTAAGCGGAGTTGAACTAGATATGGCCAGTGTGTAGGAAGCACAGTTCTTTTGTTCTGAGCAAGCTCACTGTTCTGGCCCTGTAGGAAACACAGTAGAGTAGAAGAGTGCTCTTTTCTCAAAAGCATAGTATGTTTCTTGTAAGGCGAGCTAGTGTTTGTTTCCCAGTCCTAAATGGAGTTGAATCACATGCAGTTTCTGGTCTTACGATCAAGAGTTGTTTTTTGGTAAGAAGAGTCACTATTGCGCTCCCATTGCCACACAGTGCAAATAGCACTGGAGTCTGTTCCCAGCAAGTACAGTGTATTGGACTGAAGAGAAGCTACTGTTCTTGTCAGTTTACTAAGCGGAGTTGAACTAGATATGGCCCGTGTGTGTAGGAAGCACAGTTGTTTTGTTCTGAGCAAGCTCACTGTTCTGGCCCTATAGGAAACACAGTAAAGTAGAAGAGTGCTCTTTTCTCAAAAGCAGAGTGGTTTCTTGTAAGGCGAGCTAGAGTTTGTTTCTCAGTCCTAAATGGAGTTGAATCACATGCAGTTTCTGGTCCTACGAGCAAGAGTTGTTTTCTGGTAAGAAGAGACACTATTGCACTCCCTTTGTCCTACACAGTGGAAACAGCACTGGCGTCGGTTCCCAGCAAGTACAGTGTATTGGACTGAAGAGAAGCTACTGTTCTTGTCAGTTTCCTAAGCGGAGTTGAACTAGATATTGACCGTTTGTGTAAGAAGCACAGTTCTTTGTTCTGAGCAAGCTCACTGTTCTGGCCCTATAGGAAACACAGTAGAGTAGATGAGTGCTCTTTTCTCAAAAGCAGAGTGTGTTTCTTGTAAGGCGAGCTAGTGTTTGATTCCCAGTCCTAAATGGAGTTGAATCACATGCAGTTTCTGGTCCTACGAGCAAGAGTTGTTTTCTGGTAAGAAGAGTCACTATTGTGCTCCCATTGCCATACACAGTGCAAATAGCACTGGCGTCTGTTCCCAGCAACTACAGTGTATTGGACTGAAGAGAAGCTACTGTTCTTGTCAGTTTCCTAAGCGGAGTTAAACTAGATATGGCCCGTGTGTGTAGGAAGCACAGTTCTTTTGTTGTGAGCAAGCTCACTGTTCTGGACCTATAGGAAACACAGTAGAGTAGAAGAGTGCTCTTTTCTCAAAAGCAGAGTGTGTTTCTTGTAAGGCAAGCTAGTGTTTGTTTCCCAGTCCTAAATGGAGTTGAATCACATGCAGTTTCTGGTCCTACGAGCAAGAGTTGTTTTCTGGTAAGAAGAGTCACTATTGCTCTCCCATTGCCATACGCAGTGCTAATAGCACTGGCGTCTGTTCCCAGCAAGCACAGTGTATTGGACTGAAGAGAAGCTACTGTTCTTGTCAGTTTCCTAAGGGGAGTTGAACTAGATATGGCCCGTGTGTGTAGGAAGCACAGTTCTTTTGTAATGAGCAAGCTCACTGTTCTGGCCCTGGAGGAAATACAGTAGAGTAGAAGAGTGCTCTTTTCTCAAAAGCAGAGTGTGTTTTTTGTAAGGCGAGCTAGTGTTTGTTTCCCAGTCCTAAATGGAGTTGAATCACATGCAGTTTCTGGTCCTATGATCAAAAGTTTTTTTTTGGTAAGTAGAGTCACTGTTGCGCTCCCATTTCCACTCAGTGCAAATAGCACTGGCGTCTGTTCCCAGCAAGTACAGTATAATGGACTGAAGAGAAGCTACTGTTCTTGTCAGTTTCCTAAGCGGAGTTGAACTAGATATGGCCTGTGTGTGTAGGAAGCACAGTTCTTTTATTCTGAGCAAGCTCACTGTTCTGGACCTGTAGGAAACACAGTAGAGTAGAAGAGTGCTCTTTTCTCAAAAGAAGAGTGTGTTTCTTGTAAGGCGAGCTAGTGTTTGTTTCCCAGTCCTAAATGGAGTTGAATCACATGCAGTTTCTGGTCCTACGAACCAGAGTTGTTATCTGGTAAGAGGAGTCACTATTGCGCTCCCATTGCTATACACAGTGCAAATAGCACTGGCATCTGTTCCCAGCAAGAACAGTGTATTGGACTGAAGAGTAGGTACTGTTCTTGTCAGTTTCCTAAGCGGAGTTGAACTAGATATGGCCCGTGTGAGTAGGAAGCACCGTTCTTTTGTTGTGAGCAAGCTCACTGTTCTGGCCCTATAGGAAACACTGTAGAGTAGAAGAGTGCTCTTTTCTCAAAAGCAGAGTGTGTTTCATGTAAGGCGAGCTAGAGTTTGTTTCCCAGTCCTAAATGGAGTTGAATCACATGCAGTTTCTGGTCCTACGAGCAAGAGTTTCTTTTTTTGGTAAGTAGAGTCACTGTTGTGTCGCATTTCCACACAGTGCAAACAGCACTGGCGTCTGTTCCCAGCAAGTACAGTGTATTGGACAGAAGAGAAGCTACTGTTCTTGTGAGTTTCCTAAGCGGAGTTGAACTAGATATGGCCCGTGTGTGTAGGAAGCACAGTTCTTTTATTCTGAGCAAGCTCACTGTTCTGGCCCTATAGGAAACACAGTAGAGTAGAAGAGTGCTCTTTTCTCAAAAGCAGAGTGTGTTTCTTTTAAGGCGAGCTAGTGTTTGTTTCCCAGTCCTAAATGGAGTTGAATCACATGCAGTTTCTGGTCCTACCAGCAAGAGTTGTTATCTGGTAAGAAGAGTCACTATTGTGCTCCCTTTTCCACACAGTGCAAATAGCACTGGCGTCTGTTCCCAGCAAGTACAGTGTATTGGACTGAAGAGAAGCTACTGTTCTTGTCAGTTTCCTAACGGGAGTTGAACTAGATATGGCCAATGTGTAGGAAGCACAGTTCTTTTGTTCTGAGCAAGCTCACTGTTCTGGCCCTGTAGGAAACACAGTAGAGTAGAAGAGTGCTCTTTTCTCAAAAGCATAGTATGTTTCTTGTAAGGCGAGCTAGTGTTTGTTTCCCAGAACTAAATGGAGTTGAATCACATGCAGTTTCTGGTCTTATGAGCAAGAGTTGTTTTTTGGTAAGAAGAGTCACTACTGGGCTCCCATTTCCACACAGTGCAAATGGCACTCGCGTCTGTTCCCAGCAAGTACAGTGTATTGGACTGAAGAGAAGATACTGTTCTTGTCAGTTTCCTAAGCGGAGTTGAACTAGATATGGCCCGTGTGTGTAGGAAGCACAGTTCTTTTGTTCTGAGCAAGCTCATTGTTTTGGCCCTATAGGAAACACAGTAGAGTAGAAGAGTGCTCTTTTCTCAAAAGCAGAGTGTGTTTCTTGTAAGGTGAGCTAGTGTTTGTTTCCCAGTCTTAAATGGAGTTGAATCCCATGCAGTTTCTGCTCCTATGAGCAAGAGTTGTTTTTTGGTTAGAACAGTCACTATTGCGCTCCCATTGCCATACACAGTGCATATAGCACTCGTGTCTGTTCCCAGCAAGTACAGTGTATTGGAGTGAAGGGAAGCTACTGTTCTTATCAGTTTCCTAAGCGGAGTTGAAATAGATATGGCCCGTGTGTGTAGGAAGCACAGTTCTTTTGTTGTGAGCAAGCTCACTGTTCTGGCCCTATAAGAAACACAGTAGAGTAGAAGAGTGCTCTTTTTCAAAAGCAGAGTGTGTTTCTTGTAAGGCGAGCTAGTGTTGGTTTCCCAGTCATAAATGAAATCGAATCACATGCAGTTTCTGGTCCTATGAGCAAGAGTTGTTTTCTGGTAAGAAGAGTCACTATTGCACTCTCATTGCCATACACAGTGCAAATAGCACTGGCGTCTGTTCCCAGCAAGAACAGTGTATTGGACTGAAGAGTAGGTACTGTTCTTGTCAGTTTCCTAAGGGGAGTTGAACTAGATATGGCCCGTGTGTGTAGGAAGCACAGTTCTTTTGTTCTGAGCAAGCTCACTGTTCTGGCCCTATAGGAAACACAGTAGAGTAGAAGAGTGCTCTTTTCTCAAAAGCAGAGTGTGTTTTTCGTAAGGCGAGCTAGAGTTTGTTTCCCAGTCCTAAATGGAGTTGAATAACATGAAGTTTCTGGTCCTAAGAACCAGAGTTGTTTTCTGGTAAGAGGAGTCACTATTGTGCTCCCATTGCCATACACAGTGCAAATAGCACTGGCGTCTGTTCCCAGCAAGTGCAGTGTATTGGACTGAAGAGCAGCTACTGTTCTTCTCAGTTTCCTAAGCGGAGTTGAACTAGATATGGCCAGTGTGTAGGAAGCACAGTTCTTTTGTTCTGAGCAAGCTCACTGTTCTGGCCCTGTAGGAAACACAGTAGAGTGGACGAGTGCTCTTTTCTCAAAAGCATAGTATGTTTCTTGTAAGGCGAGCTAGTGTTTGTTTCCCAGTCCTAAATGGAGTTGAATCACATGCAGTTTCTGGTCTTACGATCAAGAGTTGTTTTTTGGTAAGAAGAGTCACTATTGCGCTCCCATTGCCACACAGTGCAAATAGCACTGGCGTCTGTTCCCAGCAAGTACAGTGTATTGGACTGAAGAGAAGCTACTGTTCTTGTCAGTTTCCTAAGCGGAGTTGAACTAGATAAGGCCCGTGTGTGTAGGAAGCACAGTTCTTTTGTTCTGAGCAAGCTCACTGTTCTGGCCCTATAGGAAACACAGTAGAGTAGAAGAGTGCTCTTTTCTCAAAAGCAGAGTGTGTTTCTTGTAAGGCGAGCTAGAGTTTGTTTCCCAGTCCTAAATGGAGTTGAATCACATGCAGTTTCTGGTCCTACGAGCAAGAGTTGTTTTCTGGTAAGAAGAGTCACTCTTGTGCTCCCTTTGCCATACACAGTGCAAACAGCACTGGCGTCTGTTTCCAGAAAGTACAGTGTATTGGACTGAAGAGAATCTACTGTTCTTGTCAGTTTCCTTAGGGGAGTTGAACTAGATATGGCCCGTGTGTGTAGGAAGCACAGTTCTTTTGTTCTGAGCAAGCTCACTGTTCTGGCCCTATAGGAAACACAGTAGAGTAGAAGAGTGCTCTTTTCTCAAAAGCAGAGTGTGTTTTTCGTAAGGCGAGCTAGAGTTTGTTTTCCAGTCCTAAATGGAGTTGAATCACATGCAGTTTCTGGTCCTACGAACCAGAGTTGTTTTCTGGTAAGAGGAGTCACTATTGTGCTCCCATTGTCATACACAGTGCAAATAGCACTGGCGTCTGTTCCCAGCAAGTGCAGTGTATTGGACTGAAGAGAAGCTACTGTTCTTGTCAGTTTCCTAAGCGGAGTTGAACTAGATATGGCCAATGTGTAGGAAGCACAGTTCTTTTGTTCTGAGCAAGCTCACTGTTCTGGCCCTGTAGGAAACACAGTAGAGTAGAAGAGTGCTCTTTTCTCAAAAGCATAGTATGTTTCTTGTAAGGCGAGCTAGTGTTTGTTTCCCAGAACTAAATGGAGTTGAATCACATGCAGTTTCTGGTCTTATGAGCAAGAGTTGTTTTTTGGTAAGAAGAGTCACTACTGGGCTCCCATTTCCACACAGTGCAAATGGCACTCGCGTCTGTTCCCAGCAAGTACAGTGTATTGGACTGAAGAGAAGATACTGTTCTTGTCAGTTTCCTAAGCGGAGTTGAACTAGATATGGCCCGTGTGTGTAGGAAGCACAGTTCTTTTGTTCTGAGCAAGCTCATTGTTTTGGCCCTATAGGAAACACAGTAGAGTAGAAGAGTGCTCTTTTCTCAAAAGCAGAGTGTGTTTCTTGTAAGGTGAGCTAGTGTTTGTTTCCCAGTCTTAAATGGAGTTGAATCCCATGCAGTTTCTGCTCCTATGAGCAAGAGTTGTTTTTTGGTTAGAACAGTCACTATTGCGCTCCCATTGCCATACACAGTGCAAATAGCACTCGTGTCTGTTCCCAGCAAGTACAGTGTATTGGAGTGAAGGGAAGCTACTGTTCTTATCAGTTTCCTAAGCGGAGTTGAAATAGATATGGCCCGTGTGTGTAGGAAGCACAGTTCTTTTGTTGTGAGCAAGCTCACTGTTCTGGCCCTATAAGAAACACAGTAGAGTAGAAGAGTGCTCTTTTTCAAAAGCAGAGTGTGTTTCTTGTAAGGCGAGCTAGTGTTGGTTTCCCAGTCATAAATGAAATCGAATCACATGCAGTTTCTGGTCCTATGAGCAAGAGTTGTTTTCTGGTAAGAAGAGTCACTATTGCACTCTCATTGCCATACACAGTGCAAATAGCACTGGCGTCTGTTCCCAGCAAGTACAGTGTATTGGACTGAAGAGAAGCTACTGTTCTTGTCAGTTTACTAAGCGGAGTTGAACTAGATATGGCCCGTGTGTGTAGGAAGCACAGTTGTTTTGTTCTGAGCAAGCTCACTGTTCTGGCCCTATAGGAAACACAGTAAAGTAGAAGAGTGCTCTTTTCTCAAAAGCAGAGTGTGTTTCTTGTAAGGCAAGCTAGAGTTTGTTTCTCAGTCCTAAATGGAGTTGAATCACATGCAGTTTCTGGTCCTACGAGCAAGAGTTGTTTTCTGGTAAGAAGAGACACTATTGCACTCCCTTTGTCCTACACAGTGGAAACAGCACTGGCGTCGGTTCCCAGCAAGTGCAGTGTATTGGACTGAAGAGTAGGTACTGTTCTTGTCAGTTTCCTAAGCGGAGTTGAACTAGATATTGACCGTTTGTGTAAGAAGCACAGTTCTTTGTTCTGAGCAAGCTCACTGTTCTGGCCATATAGGAAACACAGTAGAGTAGAAGAGTGCTCTTTTCTCAAAAGCAGAGTATGTTTCTTGTAAGGCGTGCTAGTGTTTGTTTTCCAGTCCTAAATGGAGTTGAATCACATGCAGTTTCTGGTCCTACGAGCAAGAGTTGTTTTTTGGTAAGAAGAGTCACTACTGAGCTCCCATTTCCACACAGTGCAAATAGCACTCGCGTCTGTTCCCAGCAAGTACGGTGTATTGGACTGAAGAGAAGCTACTGTGCTTGTCAGTTTCCTAAGGGGAGTTGAACTAGATATGGCCCGTGTGTGTAGGAAGCACAGTTCTTTTGTTCTGAGCAAGCTCACTCTTCTGGCCCTATAGGAAACACAGTAGAGTAGAAGAGTGCTCTTTTCTCAAAAGCAGAGTGTGTTTTTCGTAAGGCGAGCTAGAGTTTGTTTCCCAGTCCTAAATGGAGTTGAATCACATGCAGTTTCTGGTCCTAAGAACCAGAGTTGTTTTCTGGTAAGAGGAGTCACTATTGTGCTCCCATTGTCATACACAGTGCAAATAGCACTGGCGTCTGTTCCCAGCAAGTGCAGTGTATTGGACTGAAGAGAAGCTACTGTTCTTGTCAGTTTCCTAAGCAGAGTTGAACTAGATATGGCCAGTGTGTAGGAAGCACAGTTCATTTGTTCTGAGCAAGCTCACTGTTCTGGCCCTGTAGGAAACACAGTAGAAGAGGAGTGCTCTTTTCTCAAAAGCATAGTATGTTTCTTGTAAGGCGAGCTAGTGTTTGTTTCCCAGTCCTAAATGGAGTTGAATCACATGCAGTTTCTGGTCTTACGAGCAAGAGTTGTTTTTTGGTAAGAAGAGTCACTACTGTGCTCCCATTTCCACACAGTGCAAATGGCACTCGCGTCTGTTCCCAGCAAGTACAGTGTATTGGACTGAAGAGAAGATACTGTTCTTGTCAGTTTCCTAAGCGGAGTTGAACTAGATATGGCCCGTGTGTGTAGGAAGCACAGTTCTTTTGTTCTGAACAAGCTCACTGTTCTGGCCCTATAGGAAACACAGTAGAGTAGAAGAGTGCTCTTTTCTCAAAAGCAGAGTGTGTTTCTTGTAAGGCGAGCTACGGTTTGTTTCCCAGTTTTAAATGGAGTTGAATCCCATGCAGTTTCTGGTCCTATGAGCAAAAGTTGTTTTTTGGTTAGAACAGTCACTATTGTGCTCCCATTGCCATACACAGTGCAAATAGCACTCGTGTCTGTTCCCAGCAAGTACAGTGTATTGGACTGAAGAGAAGCTACTGTTCTTATCAGTTTCATAAGGGGAGTTGAACTAGATATGGCTCGTGTGGGTAGGAAGCATAGTTCTTTTGTTTTGAGCAAACTCACTGTTCTGCCCTATAGGAAACACAGTAGAGTAGAAGAGTGCTCTTTTCTCAAAAGCAGAGTGTGTTTCTTGTAAGGCGAGCTAGTGTTTGTTTCCCAGTCCTAAATGGAGTTGTATCACATGCAGTTTCTGGTCCTACGAGCAAGAGTTGTTTTCTGGTAAGAAGAGTCACTATTGCGCTCCCATTGCCATACACAGTGCAAATAGCACTCGCGTCTGTTCCCAGCAAGTACAGTGTATTGGACTGAAGAGAAGCTACTGTTCTTGTCATTATCCTAAGCGGAGTTGAAATAGATATGGCCCATGTGTGTAGGAAGCACAGTTCTTTTGTTGTGATCAAGCTCACTGTTCTAGCCCTATAGGAAACACAGTAGAGTAGAAGAGTGCTCTTTTCTCAAAAGCAGAGTGTGTTTCTTGTAAGGCGAGCTAGTGTTTGTTTCCCAGTCATAAATGAAATCGAATCACATGAGTTTCTGCTCCTATGAGCAAGAGTTGTTTTCTGGTAAGAAGAGTCACTATTGCACTCCCATTGCCATACACAGTGCAAAAAGCACTGGCGTCTGTTCCCAGCAAGTACAGTGTATTGGACTGAAGAGAAGCTACTGTTCTTGTCAGTTTACTAAGCGGAGTTGAACTAGATATGGACCGTTTGTGTAGGAAGCACAGTTCTTTGTTCTGAGCAAGCTCACTGTTCTGGCCCTATAGGAAACACAGTAGAGTAGAAGAGTGCTCTTTTCTCAAAAGCAGAGTATGTTTCTTGTGAGGGGTGCTAGTGTTTGTTTCCCAGTCCAAAATGGAGTTGAATCACATGCAGTTTCTGGTCCTACGAGCAAGAGTTGTTTTTTGGTAAGAAGAGTCACTACTGCGCTCCCATTTCCACACAGTGCAAATAGCACTCGCGTCTGTTCCCAGCAACTACAGTGTATTGGACTGAAGAGAAGCTACTGTTCTTGTCAGTTTCCTAAGGGGAGTTGAACTAGATATGGCCCGTGTGTGTAGGAAGCACAGTTCTTTTGTTCTGAGCAAGCTCACTCTTCTGGCCCTATAGGAAACACAGTAGAGTAGAAGAGTGCTCTTTTCTCAAAAGAAGAGTGTGTTTCTTGTAAGGCGAGCTAGTGTTTGTTTCCCAGTCTTAAATGCAGTTGCATCACATGCAGATTCTGGTCCTATGAGCAAGAGTTGTTTTCTGGTAAGAAGATTCACTATTGCTCTTCCATTGCAATAAACAGTGCAAATAGCACTCGCGTCTGTTCCCAGCAACTACAGTGTATTGGACTGAAGAGAAGCTACTGTTCTTGTCATTTTCCTAAGCGGAGTTGAACTAGATATGGCCCGTGTGTAGGAAGCACAGTTCTTTTGTTCTGAGCAAGCTCACTGTTCTGGCCCTATAGGAAACACAGTAGAGTAGAAGAGTGCTCTTTTCTCAAAAGCAGAGTATGTTTCTTGTAAGGCGAGCTAGTGTTTGTTTCCCAGTCCTAAATGGAGTTGAATCACATGCAGTTTCTGGTCCTACGATCAAAAGGTTTTTTTTTGGTAAGTAGAGTCACTGTTGCGCTCCCATTTCCACACAGTGCAAATAGCACTGGCGTCTGTTCCCAGCAAGTACAGTGTAATGGACTGAAGAGAAGCTACTGTTCTTGTCAGTTTCCTAAGCGGAGTTGAACTAGATATGGCCTGTGTGTAGGCAGCACAGTTCTTTTATTCTGAGCAAGCTCACTGTTCTGGCCATATAGGAAACACAGTAGAGTAGAAGAGTGCTCTTTTCTCAAAAGCAGAGTGTGTTTCTTGTAGGGCGAGCTAGTGTTTGTTTCCCAGTCCTAAATGGAGTTGAATCACATGCAGTTTCTGGTCTTACGAGCAAGAGTTGTTTTTTGGTAAGAAGAGTCACTACTGTGCTCCCCTTTCCACACAGTGCAAATGGCACTCGCGTCTGTTCCCAGCAAGTACAGTGTATTGGACTGAAGAGAAGATACTGTTCTTGTCAGTTTCCTAAGCGGAGTTGAACTAGATATGGCCCCTGTGTGTAGGAAGCACAGTTCTTTTGTTCTGAGCAAGCTCATTGTTTTGGCCCTATAGGAAACACAGTAGAGTAGAAGAGTGCTCTTTTCTCAAAAGCAGAGTGTGTTTCTTGTAAGGCGAGCTACTGTTTGTTTCCCAGTTTTAAATGGAGTTGAATCCCATGCAGTTTCTGGTCCTATGAGCAAAAGTTGTTTTTTGGTAAGAACAGTCACTATTGTGCTCCCATTGCCATACACAGTGCAAATAGCACTCGTGTCTGTTCCCAGCAAGTACAGTGTATTGGACTGAAGAGAAGCTACTGTTCTTGTCAGTTTCATAAGGGGAGTTGAACTAGATATGGCTCGTGTGAGTAGGAAGCATAGTTCTTTTGTTTTGAGCAAGCTCACTGTTCTGCCCTATAGGAAACACAGTAGAGTAGAAGAGTGCTCTTTTCTCAAAAGCAGAGTGTGTTTCTTGTAAGGCGAGCTAGTGTTTGTTTCCCAGTCCTAAATGGAGTTGTATCACATGCAGTTTCTGGTCCTACGAGCAAGAGTTGTTTTCTGGTAAGAAGAGTCACTATTGTGCTCCCATTGCCAAACACAGTGCAAATAGCACTCGCGTCTGTTCCCAGCAAGTACAGTGTATTGGACTGAAGAGAAGCTACTGTTCTTGTCATTATCCTAAGCGGAGTTGAAATAGATATGGCCCGTGTGTGTAGGAAGCACAGTTCTTTTGTTGTGAGCAAGCTCACTGTTCTGGCCCTATAGGAAACACAGTAGAGTAGAAGAGTGCTCTTTTCTCAAAAGCAGAGTGTGTTTCTTGTAAGGCGAGCTAGTGTTTGTTTCCCAGTCATAAATGAAATCGAATCACATGAGTTTCTGCTCCTATGAGCAAGAGTTGTTTTCTGGTAAGAAGAGTCACTATTGCACTCCCATTGCCATACACAGTGCAAATAGCACTGGCGTCTGTTCCCAGCAAATACAGTGTATTGGACTGAAGAGAAGCTACTGTTCTTGTCAGTTTACTAAGCGGAGTTGAACTAGATATGGCCCGTGTGTGTAGGAAGCACAGTTGTTTTGTTCTGAGCAAGCTAACTGTTCTGGCCCTATAGGAAACACAGTAGGGTAGAAGAGTGCTCTTATCTCAAAAGCAGAGTGTGTTTCTTGTAAGGCGAGCTAGAGTTTGTTTCCCAGTCCTAAATGGAGTTGAATCACATGCAGTTTCTGGTCCTACGAGCAAGAGTTGTTTTATGGTAAGAAGAGTCACTATTGCACTCCCTTTGCCCTACACAGTGCAAACAGCACTTGCGTCTGTTCCCAGCAAGTACAGTGTATTGGACTGAAGAGTAGGTACTGTTCTTGTCAGTTTCCTAAGCGGAGTTGAACTAGATATGGACCGTTTGTGTAGGAAGCACAGTTCTTTGTTCTGAGCAAGCTCACTGTTCTGGCCCTATAGGAAACACAGTAGAGTAGAAGAGTGCTCTTTTCTCAAAAGCAGAGTATGTTTCTTGTGAGGGGTGCTAGTGTTTGTTTCCCAGTCCTAAATGGAGTTGAATCACATGCAGTTTCTGGTCCTACGAGCAAGAGTTGTTTTTTGGTAAGAAGAGTCACTACTGCGCTCCCATTTCCACACAGTGCAAATAGCACGCGCGTCTGTTCCCAGCAAGTACAGTGTATTGGACTGAAGAGAAGCTACTGTTCTTGTCAGTTTCCTAAGGGGAGTTGAACTAGATATGGCCCGTGTGTGTAGGAAGCACAGTTCTTTTGTTCTGAGCAAGCTCACTCTTCTGGCCCTATAGGAAACACAGTAGAGTAGAAGAGTGCTCTTTTCTCAAAAGAAGAGTGTGTTTCTTGTAAGGCGAGCTAGTGTTTGTTTCCCAGTCTTAAATGCAGTTGCATCACATGCAGATTCTGGTCCTATGAGCAAGATTTGTTTTCTGGTAAGAAGAGTCACTATTGCCCTTCCATTGCCATAAACAGTGCAAATAGCACTCGCGTCTGTTCCCAGCAACTACAGTGTATTGGACTGAAGAGAAGCTACTGTTCTTGTCAGTTTCCTAAGCGGAGTTGAACTAGATATGGCCCGTGTGTGTAGGAAGCACAGTTCTTTTGTTGTGAGCAAGCTCACTGTTCTGGCCCTATAGGAAACACAGTAGAGTAGAAGAGTGCTCTTTTCTCAAAAGCAGAGTGTATTTTTTGTAAGGCGAGTAGAGTTTGTTTCCCAGTCCTAAATGGAGTTGAATCACATGCAGTTTCTGGTCCTAAGAACCAGAGTTGTTTTCTGGTAAGAGGAGTCACTATTGTGCTCCCATTGCCATACACAGTGCAAATAGCACTGGCGTCTGTTCCCTGCAATTACAGTGTATTGGACTGAAGAGAAGCTACTGTTCTTGTCAGTTTCCTAAGCGGAGTTGAACTAGATATGTCCAGTGTGTAGGAAGCACAGTTCTTTTGTTCTGAGCAAGCTCACTGTTCTGGCCCTATAGGAAACACAGTAGAGTAGAAGAGTGCTCTTTTCTCAAAAGCAGAGTATGTTTCTTGTAAGGCGAGCTAGTGTTTGTTTCCCAGTCCTAAATGGAGTTGAATCACATGCAGTTTCTGGTCCTACGATCAAAAGGTTTTTTTTGGTAAGTAGAGTCACTGTTGCGCTCCCATTTCCACACAGTGCAAATAGCACTGGCGTCTGTTCCCAGCAAGTACAGTGTAATGGACTGAAGAGAAGCTACTGTTCTTGTCAGTTTCCTAAGCCGAGTTGAACTAGATATGGCCCGTGTGTGTAGGCAGCACAGTTCTTTTATTCTGAGCAAGCTCACTGTTCTGGCCATATAGGAAACACAGTAGAGTAGAAGAGTGCTCTTTTCTCAAAAGCAGAGTGTGTTTCTTGTAGGGCGAGCTAGTGTTTGTTTCCCAGTCCTAAATGGAGTTGAATCACATGCAGTTTCTGGTCTTACGAGCAAGAGTTGTTTTTTGGTAAGAAGAGTCACTACTGTGCTCCCCTTTCCACACAGTGCAAATGGCACTCGCGTCTGTTCCCAGCAAGTACAGTGTATTGGACTGAAGAGAAGATACTGTTCTTGTCAGTTTCCTAAGCGGAGTTGAACTAGATATGGCCCCTGTGTGTAGGAAGCACAGTTCTTTTGTTCTGAGCAAGCTCATTGTTTTGGCCCTATAGGAAACACAGTAGAGTAGAAGAGTGCTCTTTTCTCAAAAGCAGAGTGTGTTTCTTGTAAGGCGAGCTACTGTTTGTTTCCCAGTTTTAAATGGAGTTGAATCCCATGCAGTTTCTGGTCCTATGAGCAAAAGTTGTTTTTTGGTAAGAACAGTCACTATTGTGCTCCCATTGCCATACACAGTGCAAATAGCACTCGTGTCTGTTCCCAGCAAGTACAGTGTATTGGACTGAAGAGAAGCTACTGTTCTTGTCAGTTTCATAAGGGGAGTTGAACTAGATATGGCTCGTGTGGGTAGGAAGCATAGTTCTTTTGTTTTGAGCAAGCTCACTGTTCTGCCCTATAGGAAACACAGTAGAGTAGAAGAGTGCTCTTTTCTCAAAAGCAGAGTGTGTTTCTTGTAAGGCGAGCTAGTGTTTGTTTCCCAGTCCTAAATGGAGTTGTATCACATGCAGTTTCTGGTCCTACGAGCAAGAGTTGTTTTCTGGTAAGAAGAGTCACTATTGTGCTCCCATTGCCATACACAGTGCAAATAGCACTCGCGTCTGTTCCCAGCAAGTACAGTGTATTGGACTGAAGAGAAGCTACTGTTCTTGTCATTATCCTAAGCGGAGTTGAAATAGATATGGCCCGTGTGTGTAGGAAGCACAGTTCTTTTGTTGTGAGCAAGCTCACTGTTCTGGCCCTATAGGAAACACAGTAGAGTAGAAGAGTGCTCTTTTCTCAAAAGCAGAGTGTGTTTCTTGTAAGGCGAGCTAGTGTTTGTTTCCCAGTCATAAATGAAATCGAATCACATGAGTTTCTGCTCCTATGAGCAAGAGTTGTTTTCTGGTAAGAAGAGTCACTATTGCACTCCCATTGCCATACACAGTGCAAATAGCACTGGCGTCTGTTCCCAGCAAATACAGTGTATTGGACTGAGGAGAAGCTACTGTTCTTGTCAGTTTACTAAGCGGAGTTGAACTAGATATGGCCCGTGTGTGTAGGAAGCACAGTTGTTTTGTTCTGAGCAAGCTAACTGTTCTGGCCCTATAGGAAACACAGTAGAGTAGAAGAGTGCTCTTATCTCAAAAGCAGAGTGTGTTTCTTGTAAGGCGAGCTAGAGTTTGTTTCCCAGTCCTAAATGGAGTTGAATCACATGCAGTTTCTGGTCCTACGAGCAAGAGTTGTTTTATGGTAAGAAGAGTCACTATTGCACTCCCTTTGCCCTACACAGTGCAAACAGCACTTGCGTCTGTTCCCAGCAAGTACAGTGTATTGGACTGAAGAGTAGGTACTGTTCTTGTCAGTTTCCTAAGCGGAGTTGAACTAGATATGGACCGTTTGTGTAGGAAGCACAGTTCTTTGTTCTGAACAAGCTCACTGTTCTGGCCCTATAGGAAACACAGTAGAGTAGAAGAGTGCTCTTTTCTCAAAAGCAGAGTATGTTTCTTGTGAGGGGTGCTAGTGTTTGTTTCCCAGTCCTAAATGGAGTTGAATCACATGCAGTTTCTGGTCCTACGAGCAAGAGTTGTTTTTTGGTAAGAAGAGTCACTACTGCGCTCCCATTTCCACACAGTGCAAATAGCACGCGCGTCTGTTCCCAGCAAGTACAGTGTATTGGACTGAAGAGAAGCTACTGTTCTTGTCAGTTTCCTAAGGGGAGTTGAACTAGATATGGCCCGTGTGTGTAGGAAGCACAGTTCTTTTGTTCTGAGCAAGCTCACTCTTCTGGCCCTATAGGAAACACAGTAGAGTAGAAGAGTGCTCTTTTCTCAAAAGAAGAGTGTGTTTCTTGTAAGGCGAGCTAGTGTTTGTTTCCCAGTCTTAAATGCAGTTGCATCACATGCAGATTCTGGTCCTATGAGCAAGAGTTGTTTTCTGGTAAGAAGAGTCACTATTGCCCTTCCATTGCCATAAACAGTGCAAATAGCACTCGCGTCTGTTCCCAGCAACTACAGTGTATTGGACTGAAGAGAAGCTACTGTTCTTGTCATTTTCCTAAGCGGAGTTGAACTAGATATGGCCCGTGTGTGTAGGAAGCACAGTTCTTTTGTTGTGAGCAAGCTCACTGTTCTGGCCCTATAGGAAACACAGTAGAGTAGAAGAGTGCTCTTTTCTCAAAAGCAGAGTGTATTTTTTGTAAGGCGAGTAGAGTTTGTTTCCCAGTCCTAAATGGAGTTGAATCACATGCAGTTTCTGGTCCTAAGAACCAGAGTTGTTTTCTGGTAAGAGGAGTCACTATTGTGCTCCCATTGCCATACACAGTGCAAATAGCACTGGCGTCTGTTCCCTGCAATTACAGTGTATTGGACTGAAGAGAAGCTACTGTTCTTGTCAGTTTCCTAAGCGGAGTTGAACTAGATATGGCCAGTGTGTAGGAAGCACAGTTCTTTTGTTCTGAGCAAGCTCACTGTTCTGGCCCTATAGGAAACACAGTAGAGTAGAAGAGTGCTCTTTTCTCAAAAGCAGAGTATGTTTCTTGTAAGGCGAGCTAGTGTTTGTTTCCCAGTCCTAAATGGAGTTGAATCACATGCAGTTTCTGGTCCTACGATCAAAAGGTTTTTTTTGGTAAGTAGAGTCACTGTTGCGCTCCCATTTCCACACAGTGCAAATAGCACTGGCGTCTGTTCCCAGCAAGTACAGTGTAATGGACTGAAGAGAAGCTACTGTTCTTGTCAGTTTCCTAAGCCGAGTTGAACTAGATATGGCCCGTGTGTGTAGGCAGCACAGTTCTTTTATTCTGAGCAAGCTCACTGTTCTGGCCATATAGGAAACACAGTAGAGTAGAAGAGTGCTCTTTTCTCAAAAGCAGAGTGTGTTTCTTGTAGGGCGAGCTAGTGTTTGTTTCCCAGTCCTAAATGGAGTTGAATCACATGCAGTTTCTGGTCCTACGAGCAAGAGTTGTTTTCTGGTAAGAAGAGTCACTATTGCGCTCCCATTGCCATACACAGTGCAAATAGCACTGGCGTCTGTTCCCAGCAAGTACAGTGTATTTGACTGAAGAGAAGCTACTGTTCTTGTCAGTTTCCTAAGGGGAGTTGAACTAGATATGGCCCCTGTGTGTAGGAAGCACAGTTCTTTTGTTCTGAACAAGCTCACTGTTCTGGCCCTATAGGAAACACAGTAGAGTAGAAGAGTGCTCTTTTCTCAAAAGAAGAGTGTGTTTCTTGTAAGGCGATCTAGTGATTGTTTCCCAGTCCTAAGTGGAGTTGCATCACATGCAGTTTCTGGTCCTACGAGCAGGAGTTGTTTTCTGGTAAGAAGAGGCACTATTGCTCTTCCATTGCCATACACAGTGCAAATAGCACTCGCGTCTGTTCCCAGCAACTACAGTGTATTGGACTGAAGAGAAGCTACTGTTCTTGTCAGTTTCCTAAGGGGAGTTGAACTAGATATGGCCCCTGTGTGTAGGAAGCACAGTTCTTTTGTTCTGAGCAAGCTCATTCTTCTGGCCCTATAGAAACACAGTAGAGTAGAAGAGTGCTCTTTTGTCAAAAGAAGAGTGTGTTTCTTGTAAGGCGAGCTAGTGTTTGTTTCCTAGTCTTAAATGCAGTTGCATCACATGCAGTTTCTGGTCCTATGAGCAAGAGTTGTTTTTTGGTAAGAAGAGTCACTATTGCTCTTCCATTGCCATACACAGTGCAAATAGCACTCGCATCTGTTCCCAGCAACTACAGTGTATTGGACTTAAGAGAAGCTACCGTTTTTGTCATTTTCCTAAGCGGAGTTGAACTAGATATGGCCCGTGTGTAGGAAGCACAGTTCTTTTGTTCTGAGCAAGCTTAGTGTTCTGTTCCTATAAGAAACACAGTAGAGTAGAAGAGTGCTCTTTTCTCAAAAGAAGAGTGTGTTTCTTGTAAGGCGAGCTAGTGTTTGTTTCCCAGTCCTAAATGGAGTTGCATCACATGCAGTTTCTGGACCTACGAGCAAGAGTTGTTTTCTGGTAAGAAGGGTCACTATTGTGCTCCCATTGCCATACACAGTGCAAATAGCACTCGCGTCTGTTCCCAGCAACTACAGTGTATTGGACTGAAGAGAAGATACTGTTCTTGTCAGTTTCCTAAGCGGAGTTGAACTAGATATGGCCCATGTGTGTAGGAAGCACAGTTCTTTTGTTCTGAGCAAGCTCACTGTTCTGGCCCTATAGGAAACACAGTAGAGTAGAAGAGTGCTCTTTTTTCGAAAGAAGAGTGTGTTTCTTGTAAGGCGAGCTAGTGTTTGTTTCCCAGTCCTAAATGGAGTTGCATCACATGCAGTTTCTGGTCCTATGAGCAAGAGTTGTTTTCTGGTAAGAAGAGTCACTATTGAGCTCCCATTGCCATACACAGTGCAAATAGCCCTGGCGTTTCTTCCCAGCAACTACAGTGTATTGGACTGAAGAGAAGTTACTGTTCTTGTCAGTTTCCTAAGGGGGGTTGAACTAGATATGGCCCGTGTGTGTAGGAAGCACAGTCCTTTTGTTCTGAGCAAGCTCACTGTTCTGACCCTGTAGGAAACACAGTAGAGTAGATGAGTGCTCTTTTCTCAAAAGCAGAGTGTGTTTCTTGTAAGGTGAGCTAGAGTTTGTTTCTCAGTCCTAAATGGAGTTGAATCACATGCAGTTTCTGGTCCTACGAACCAGAGTTGTTTTCTGGTAAGAAGAGTCACTACTGCGCATCCATTGCGATACACAGTGCAAATACCACTTGCATCTGTTCCAACAAGTACAGTGTATTGGACTGAAGTGAAGCTACTGTTCTTGTCAGTTTCCTAAGCAGAGTTGAACTAGATATGGCCCATGTGTGTAGGAGGCACAGTTTTTTTTTTGGGAGCAAGCTCACTGTTCTGGCCCTATAGGAAACACAGTAGAGTAGAAGAGTGCTCTTTTCTCAAAAGCAGAGTGTGTTTCTTGTAAGGCGAGCTAGTGTTTGTTTCCCAGTCCTAAATGGAGTTGAATCACATGCAGTTTCTGGTCCTACGAGTAAGAGTTGTTTTCTGGTAAGAAGAGTCACTGTTGTGCTCCCATTTCCACACAGTGCAAATAGCACTGGCGTTTGTTCCCAGCAAGTACAGTGTATTGGACTGAAGAGAAGCTACTGTTCGTGTCAGTTTCCTAAGCGGAGTTGAACTAGATATGGCCCGTGTGTGTAGGAAGCACAGTTCTTATGTTCTGAGCAAGCTCAGTGTTCTGGCCCTATAGGAAACACAGTAGAGTAGAAGAGTGCTCTTTTCTCTAAAGCAGATTGTGTTTCTTGTAAGGCGAGCTAGAGTTTGTTTCCCAGTCCTAAATGGAGTTGAATCACATGCAGTTTCTGGTCCTATGAGCAAGAGTTGTTATCTGGTAAGAAGAGTCACTATTGCGCTCCCATTGCCATACACAGTGCAAATAGCCCTCGCGTCTGTTCCCAGCAAGTACAGTGTATTGGACTGAAGAGAAGCTACTGTTCTTGTCAGTTTCCTAAGGGGAGTTGAACTAGATATGGCCCGTGTGTGTAGGAAGCACAGTTCTTTTGTTCTGAGCAAGCTCACTGTTCTGGCCCTATAGGAAACACAGTAGAGTAGAAGAGTGCTCTTTTCTCAAAAGCAGAGTGTGTTTCTTGTAAGGCGAGCTAGTGTTTGTTTCCCAGTCCTAAATGGAGTTGAATCACATGCAGTTTCTGGTCCTACGAGCAAGAGTTTTTTTTTGGTAAGGAGAGTCACTGTTGCGCTCCAAATTCCACACAGTGCAAATAGCACTGGCGTCTGTTCCCAGCAAGTACAGTGTATTGGACTGAAGAGAAGCTACTGTTCTTGTCAGTTTCCTAAGCGGAGTTGAACTAGATATGGCCCGTGTGTGTAGGAAGCACAGTTCTTTTGTTCTGAGCAAGCTCACTGTTCTGGCCCTATAGGAAACACAGTAGAGTAGAAGAGTGCTCTTTTCTCAAAAGCAGAGTGTGTTTCTTGTAAGGTGAGCTAGTGTTTGTTTCCCAGTCGTAAATGGAGATGAATCACATGCAGTTTCTGGTCCTACGAACCAGAGTTGTTTTCTGGTAAGAGGAGTCACTATTGTGTTCCCATTGCCATACACAGTGCAAATAGCACTCGCATCTGTTCGAACAAGTACAGTGTATTGGACTGAAGAGAAGCTACAGTTCTTGTCAGTTTCCTAAGCGGAGTTGAACTAGATATGGCCCGTGTGTGTAGGAAGCACAGTTCTTTTGTTCTGAGCAAGCTCACTGTTCTGGCCCTATAGGAAACACAGTAGAGTAGAAGAGTGCTCTTTTCTCAAAAGAAGAGTGTGTTTCTTGTAAGGCGAGCTAGTGTTTGTTTCCCAGTCCTAAGTGGAGTTGAATCACATGCAGTTTCTGGTCCTACGAGCAAGAGTTGTTTTCTGGTAAGAAGAGTCACTATTGCACTCCCATTGCCATACACAGTGCAAATAGCCCTCGCGTCTGTTCCCAGCAAGTACAGTGTATTGGACTGAAGAGAAGCTACTGTTCTTGTCAGTTTCCTAAGGGGAGTTGAACTAGATATGGCCCCTGAATGTAGGAAGCACAGTTCTTTTGTTCTGAGCAAGCTCACTGTTCTGGCCCTATAGGAAACACAGTAGAGTAGAAGAGTGCTCTTTTCTCAAAAGCAGAGTGTGTTTCTTGTAAGGCAAGCTAGTGTTTGTTTTCCAGTCCTAAATGGAGTTGAATCACATGCAGTTTCTGGTCCTACGAGCAAGAGTTGTTTTCTGGTAAGAAGAGTCACTATTGTGCTCCCATTGCCATACACAATGCAAATAGCACTCGCGTCTGTTCCCTGCAAGTACAGTGTATTGGACTGAAGAGAAGCTACTGTTCTTGTCAGTTTCCTAAGGGGAGTTGAACTAGAAATGGCCCATGTGTGTAGGAAGCACAGTTCTTTTGTTCTGAGCAAGCTCACTGTTCTGGCCCTATAGGAAACACAGTAGAGTAGAAGAGTGCTCTTTTCTGAAAAGCAGAGTATGTTTCATGTAAGGCGAGCTAGTGTTTGTTTCCCAGTCCTAAATGGAGTTGAATCACATGCAGTTTCTGGTCCTACGAGCAAGAGTTTTTTTTTGGTAAGGAGAGTCACTGTTGCGCTCCCAATTCTACACAGTGCAAATAGCACTGGCATCTGTTCCCAGCAAGTACAGTGTATTGGACTGAAGAGAAGCTACTGTTCTTGTCAGTTTCCTAAGGGGAGTTGAACTAGATATGGCCCGTGTGTGTAGGAAGCACAGTTCTTTTATTCTGAGCAAGCTCACTGTTCTGGCCCTATACGAAACACAGTAGAGTGGAAGAGTGCTCTTTTCTCAAAAGCAGAGTGTATTCCTTGTAAGGCGAGCTAGAGTTTGTTTCCCAGTCCTAAATGGAGTTGAATCACATGCAGTTTCTGCTCCTACGAACCAAAGTTGTTTTCTGGTAAGAAGAGTCACTATTGCACTCCCATTGCCATACACAGTGCAAATAGCCCTCGCGTCTGTTCCCAGCAAGTACAGTGTATTGGACTGAAGAGAAGCTACTGTTCTTGTCAGTTTCCTAAGCGGAGTTGAACTAGATAAGGCCCGTGTGTGTAGGAAGCACAGTTCTTTTGTTCTGAGCAAGCTCACTGTTCTGGCCCTATAGGAAACACAGTAGAGTAGAAGAGTGCTCTTTTCTCAAAAGCAGAGTGTGTTTCTTGTAAGGCGAGCTAGAGTTTGTTTCCCAGTCCTAAATGGAGTTGAATCACATGCAGTTTCTGGTCCTACGAGCAAGAGTTGTTTTCTGGTAAGAAGAGTCACTCTTGTGCTCCCTTTGCCATACACAGTGCAAACAGCACTGGCGTCTGTTTCCAGAAAGTACAGTGTATTGGACTGAAGAGAATCTACTGTTCTTGTCAGTTTCCTTAGGGGAGTTGAACTAGATATGGCCCGTGTGTGTAGGAAGCACAGTTCTTTTGTTCTGAGCAAGCTCACTGTTCTGGCCCTATAGGAAACACAGTAGAGTAGAAGAGTGCTCTTTTCTCAAAAGCAGAGTGTGTTTTTCGTAAGGCGAGCTAGAGTTTGATTTCCAGTCCTAAATGGAGTTGAATCACATGCAGTTTCTGGTCCTACGAACCAGAGTTGTTTTCTGGTAAGAGGAGTCACTATTGTGCTCCCATTGTCATACACAGTGCAAATAGCACTGGCGTCTGTTCCCAGCAAGTGCAGTGTATTGGACTGAAGAGAAGCTACTGTTCTTGTCAGTTTCCTAAGCGGAGTTGAACTAGATATGGCCAATGTGTAGGAAGCACAGTTCTTTTGTTCTGAGCAAGCTCACTGTTCTGGCCCTATAGGAAACACAGTAGAGTAGAAGAGTGCTCTTTTCTCAAAAGCATAGTATGTTTCTTGTAAGGCGAGCTAGTGTTTGTTTCCCAGTCCTAAATGGAGTTGAATCACATGCAGTTTCTGGTCTTATGAGCAAGAGTTGTTTTTTGGTAAGAAGAGTCACTACTGGGCTCCCATTTCCACACAGTGCAAATGGCTCTCGCGTCTGTTCCCAGCAAGTACAGTGTATTGGACTGAAGAGAAGATACTGTTCTTGTCAGTTTCCTAAGGGGAGTTGAACTAGATATGGCCCGTGTGTGTAGGAAGCACAGTTCTTTTGTTCTGAGCAAGCTCACTGTTCTGGCCCTATAGGAAACACAGTAGAGTAGATGAGTGCTCTTTTCTCAAAAGCAGAGTGTGTTTCTTGTAAGGTGAGCTAGAGTTTGTTTCTCAGTCCTAAATGGAGTTGAATCACATGCAGTTTCTGGTCCTACGAACCAGAGTTGTTTTCTGGTAAGAAGAGTCACTACTGCGCATCCATTGCGATACACAGTGCAAATACCACTTGCATCTGTTCCAACAAGTACAGTGTATTGGACTGAAGTGAAGCTACTGTTCTTGTCAGTTTCCTAAGCAGAGTTGAACTAGATATGGCCCATGTGTGTAGGAGGCACAGTTTTTTTTTTGGGAGCAAGCTCACTGTTCTGGCCCTATAGGAAACACAGTAGAGTAGAAGAGTGCTCTTTTCTCAAAAGCAGAGTGTGTTTCTTGTAAGGCGAGCTAGTGTTTGTTTCCCAGTCCTAAATGGAGTTGAATCACATGCAGTTTCTGGTCCTACGAGCAAGAGTTGTTTTCTGGTAAGAAGAGTCACTGTTGTGCTCCCATTTCCACACAGTGCAAATAGCACTGGCGTTTGTTCCCAGCAAGTACAGTGTATTGGACTGAAGAGAAGCTACTGTTCGTGTCAGTTTCCTAAGCGGAGTTGAACTAGATATGGCCCGTGTGTGTAGGAAGCACAGTTCTTATGTTCTGAGCAAGCTCAGTGTTCTGGCCCTATAGGAAACACAGTAGAGTAGAAGAGTGCTCTTTTCTCTAAAGCAGATTGTGTTTCTTGTAAGGCGAGCTAGAGTTTGTTTCCCAGTCCTAAATGGAGTTGAATCACATGCAGTTTCTGGTCCTATGAGCAAGAGTTGTTATCTGGTAAGAAGAGTCACTATTGCGCTCCCATTGCCATACACAGTGCAAATAGCCCTCGCGTCTGTTCCCAGCAAGTACAGTGTATTGGACTGAAGAGAAGCTACTGTTCTTGTCAGTTTCCTAAGGGGAGTTGAACTAGATATGGCCCGTGTGTGTAGGAAGCACAGTTCTTTTGTTCTGAGCAAGCTCACTGTTCTGGCCCTATAGGAAACACAGTAGAGTAGAAGAGTGCTCTTTTCTCAAAAGCAGAGTGTGTTTCTTGTAAGGCGAGCTAGTGTTTGTTTCCCAGTCCTAAATGGAGTTGAATCACATGCAGTTTCTGGTCCTACGAGCAAGAGTTTTTTTTTGGTAAGGAGAGTCACTGTTGCGCTCCAAATTCCACACAGTGCAAATAGCACTGGCGTCTGTTCCCAGCAAGTACAGTGTATTGGACTGAAGAGAAGCTACTGTTCTTGTCAGTTTCCTAAGCGGAGTTGAACTAGATATGGCCCGTGTGTGTAGGAAGCACAGTTCTTTTGTTCTGAGCAAGCTCACTGTTCTGGCCCTATAGGAAACACAGTAGAGTAGAAGAGTGCTCTTTTCTCAAAAGCAGAGTGTGTTTCTTGTAAGGTGAGCTAGTGTTTGTTTCCCAGTCGTAAATGGAGATGAATCACATGCAGTTTCTGGTCCTACGAACCAGAGTTGTTTTCTGGTAAGAGGAGTCACTATTGTGTTCCCATTGCCATACACAGTGCAAATAGCACTCGCATCTGTTCGAACAAGTACAGTGTATTGGACTGAAGAGAAGCTACAGTTCTTGTCAGTTTCCTAAGCGGAGTTGAACTAGATATGGCCCGTGTGTGTAGGAAGCACAGTTCTTTTGTTCTGAGCAAGCTCACTGTTCTGGCCCTATAGGAAACACAGTAGAGTAGAAGAGTGCTCTTTTCTCAAAAGAAGAGTGTGTTTCTTGTAAGGCGAGCTAGTGTTTGTTTCCCAGTCCTAAGTGGAGTTGAATCACATGCAGTTTCTGGTCCTACGAGCAAGAGTTGTTTTCTGGTAAGTAGAGTCACTATTGCACTCCCATTGCCATACACAGTGCAAATAGCCCTCGCGTCTGTTCCCAGCAAGTACAGTGTATTGGACTGAAGAGAAGCTACTGTTCTTGTCAGTTTCCTAAGGGGAGTTGAACTAGATATGGCCCCTGAATGTAGGAAGCACAGTTCTTTTGTTCTGAGCAAGCTCACTGTTCTGGCCCTATAGGAAACACAGTAGAGTAGAAGAGTGCTCTTTTCTCAAAAGCAGAGTGTGTTTCTTGTAAGGCAAGCTAGTGTTTGTTTTCCAGTCCTAAATGGAGTTGAATCACATGCAGTTTCTGGTCCTACGAGCAAGAGTTGTTTTCTGGTAAGAAGAGTCACTATTGTGCTCCCATTGCCATACACAATGCAAATAGCACTCGCGTCTGTTCCCTGCAAGTACAGTGTATTGGACTGAAGAGAAGCTACTGTTCTTGTCAGTTTCCTAAGGGGAGTTGAACTAGAAATGGCCCATGTGTGTAGGAAGCACAGTTCTTTTGTTCTGAGCAAGCTCACTGTTCTGGCCCTATAGGAAACACAGTAGAGTAGAAGAGTGCTCTTTTCTGAAAAGCAGAGTATGTTTCATGTAAGGCGAGCTAGTGTTTGTTTCCCAGTCCTAAATGGAGTTGAATCACATGCAGTTTCTGGTCCTACGAGCAAGAGTTTTTTTTTGGTAAGGAGAGTCACTGTTGCGCTCCCAATTCTACACAGTGCAAATAGCACTGGCATCTGTTCCCAGCAAGTACAGTGTATTGGACTGAAGAGAAGCTACTGTTCTTGTCAGTTTCCTAAGGGGAGTTGAACTAGATATGGCCCGTGTGTGTAGGAAGCACAGTTCTTTTATTCTGAGCAAGCTCACTGTTCTGGCCCTATACGAAACACAGTAGAGTGGAAGAGTGCTCTTTTCTCAAAAGCAGAGTGTATTCCTTGTAAGGCGAGCTAGAGTTTGTTTCCCAGTCCTAAATGGAGTTGAATCACATGCAGTTTCTGCTCCTACGAACCAAAGTTGTTTTCTGGTAAGAAGAGTCACTATTGCATTCCCATTGCCATACACAGTGCAAATAGCCCTCGCGTCTGTTCCCAGCAAGTACAGTGTATTGGACTGAAGAGAAGCTACTGTTCTTGTCAGTTTCCTAAGCGGAGTTGAACTAGATAAGGCCCGTGTGTGTAGGAAGCACAGTTCTTTTGTTCTGAGCAAGCTCACTGTTCTGGCCCTATAGGAAACACAGTAGAGTAGAAGAGTGCTCTTTTCTCAAAAGCAGAGTGTGTTTTTTGTAAGGCGAGCTAGAGTTTGTTTCCCAGTCCTAAATGGAGTTGAATCACATGCAGTTTCTGGTCCTACGAGCAAGAGTTGTTTTCTGGTAAGAAGAGTCACTCTTGTGCTCCCTTTGCCATACACAGTGCAAACAGCACTGGCGTCTGTTTCCAGAAAGTACAGTGTATTGGACTGAAGAGAATCTACTGTTCTTGTCAGTTTCCTTAGGGGAGTTGAACTAGATATGGCCCGTGTGTGTAGGAAGCACAGTTCTTTTGTTCTGAGCAAGCTCACTGTTCTGGCCCTATAGGAAACACAGTAGAGTAGAAGAGTGCTCTTTTCTCAAAAGCAGAGTGTGTTTTTCGTAAGGCGAGCTAGAGTTTGATTTCCAGTCCTAAATGGAGTTGAATCACATGCAGTTTCTGGTCCTACGAACCAGAGTTGTTTTCTGGTAAGAGGAGTCACTATTGTGCTCCCATTGTCATACACAGTGCAAATAGCACTGGCGTCTGTTCCCAGCAAGTGCAGTGTATTGGACTGAAGAGAAGCTACTGTTCTTGTCAGTTTCCTAAGCGGAGTTGAACTAGATATGGCCAATGTGTAGGAAGCACAGTTCTTTTGTTCTGAGCAAGCTCACTGTTCTGGCCCTATAGGAAACACAGTAGAGTAGAAGAGTGCTCTTTTCTCAAAAGCATAGTATGTTTCTTGTAAGGCGAGCTAGTGTTTGTTTCCCAGTCCTAAATGGAGTTGAATCACATGCAGTTTCTGGTCTTATGAGCAAGAGTTGTTTTTTGGTAAGAAGAGTCACTACTGGGCTCCCATTTCCACACAGTGCAAATGGCTCTCGCGTCTGTTCATAGCAAGTACAGTGTATTGGACTGAAGAGAAGATACTGTTCTTGTCAGTTTCCTAAGGGGAGTTGAACTAGATATGGCCCGTGTGTGTAGGAAGCACAGTTCTTTTGTTCTGAGCAAGCTCACTGTTCTGGCCCTATAGGAAACACAGTAGAGTAGAAGAGTGCTCTTTTCTCAAAAGCAGAGTGTGTTTCTTGTAAGGTGAGCTAGTGTTTGTTTCCCAGTCATAAATGGAGATGAATCACATGCAGTTTCTGGTCCTACGAACCAGAGTTGTTTTCTGGTAAGAGGAGTCACTATTGTGTTCCCATTGCCATACACAGTGCAAATAGCACTCGCATCTGTTCGAACAAGTACAGTGTATTGGACTGAAGAGAAGCTACAGTTCTTGTCAGTTTCCTAAGCGGAGTTGAACTAGATATGGCCCGTGTGTGTAGGAAGCACAGTTCTTTTGTTCTGAGCAAGCTCACTGTTCTGGCCCTATAGGAAACACAGTAGAGTAGAAGAGTGCTCTTTTCTCAAAAGAAGAGTGTGTTTCTTGTAAGGCGAGCTAGTGTTTGTTTCCCAGTCCTAAATGGAGTTGAATCACATGCAATTTCTGGTCCTATGAGCAAGAGTTGTTTTCTGGTAAGAAGAGTCACTATTGCACTCCCATTGCCTTACACAGTGCAAATAGCACTCGCGTCTGTTCCCAGCAAGTACAGTGTATTGGACTGAAGAGAAGCTACTGTTCTTGTCAGTTTCCTAAGGGGAGTTGAACTAGATATGGCCCCTGAATGTAGGAAGCACAGTTCTTTTGTTCTGAGCAAGCTCACTGTTCTGGCCCTATAGGAAACACAGTAGAGTAGAAGAGTGCTCTTTTCTCAAAAGCAGAGTGTGTTTCTTGTAAGGCGAGCTAGTGTTTGTTTCCCAGTCCTAAATGGAGTTGAATCACATGCAGTTTCTGGTCCTATGAGCAAGAGTTGTTTTCTGGTAAGAAGAGTCACTATTGTGCTCCCATTGCCATACACAATGCAAATAGCACTCGCGTCTGTTCCCTGCAAGTACAGTGTATTGGACTGAAGAGAAGCTACTGTTCTTGTCAGTTTCCTAAGGGGAGTTGAACTAGAAATGGCCCATGTGTGTAGGAAGCACAGTTCTTTTGTTCTGAGCAAGCTCACTGTTCTGGCCCTATAGGAAACACAGTAGAGTAGAAGAGTGCTCTTTTCTCAAAAGCAGAGTATGTTTCCTGTAAGGCTAGCTAGTGTTTGTTTCCCAGTCCTAAATGGAGTTGAATCACATGCAGTTACTGGTCCTACGAGCAAGAGTTTTTTTTTTGGTAAGGAGAGTCACTGTTGCGCTTCCAATTCCACACAGTGCAAATAGCACTGGCGTCTGTTCCCAGCAAGTACAGTGTATTGGACTGAAGAGAAGCTACTGTTCTTGTCAGTTTCCTAAGCGGAGTTGAACTAGATATGTCCCGTGTGTGTAGGAAGCACAGTTCTTATGTTCTGAGCAAGCTCACTGTTCTGGCCCTGTAGGAAACACAGTAGAGTAGAAGAGTGCTCTTTTCTCAAAAGAAGAGTGTGTTTCTTGTAAGGCGAGCTAGTGTTTGTTTCCCAGTCCTAAATGGAGTTGAATCACATGCAGTTTCTGGTCCTACGAGCAAGAGTTGTTTTCTGGTAAGAAGAGTCACTATTCTGCTCCCATTGCCATACACAGTGCAAATAGCCCTCGCGTCTGTTCCCAGCAAGTACAGTGTATTGGACTGAAGAGAAGCTACTGTTCTTGTCAGTTTCCTAAGCGGAGTTGAACTAGATATGGCCCCTGTGTGTAGGAAGCACAGTTCTTTTGTTCTCAGCAAGCTCACTTTTCTGGCCTTATAGGAAACACAGTAGAGTAGAAGAGTGCTCTTTTCTCAAAAGCATAGTATGTTTCTTGTAAGGCGAGCTAGTGTTTGTTTCCCAGTCCTAAATGGAGTTGAATCACATGCAGTTTCTGGTCTTATGAGCAAGAGTTGTTTTTTGGTAAGAAGAGTCACTACTGGGCTCCCATTTCCACACAGTGCAAATGGCTCTCGCGTCTGTTCCCAGCAAGTACAGTGTATTGGACTGAAGAGAAGATACTGTTCTTGTCAGTTTCCTAAGGGGAGTTGAACTAGATATGGCCCGTGTGTGTAGGAAGCACAGTTCTTTTGTTCTGAGCAAGCTCACTGTTCTGGCCCTATAGGAAACACAGTAGAGTAGATGAGTGCTCTTTTCTCAAAAGCAGAGTGTGTTTCTTGTAAGGTGAGCTAGAGTTTGTTTCTCAGTCCTAAATGGAGTTGAATCACATGCAGTTTCTGGTCCTACGAACCAGAGTTGTTTTCTGGTAAGAAGAGTCACTACTGCGCATCCATTGCGATACACAGTGCAAATACCACTTGCATCTGTTCCAACAAGTACAGTGTATTGGACTGAAGTGAAGCTACTGTTCTTGTCAGTTTCCTAAGCAGAGTTGAACTAGATATGGCCCATGTGTGTAGGAGGCACAGTTTTTTTTTTGGGAGCAAGCTCACTGTTCTGGCCCTATAGGAAACACAGTAGAGTAGAAGAGTGCTCTTTTCTCAAAAGCAGAGTGTGTTTCTTGTAAGGCGAGCTAGTGTTTGTTTCCCAGTCCTAAATGGAGTTGAATCACATGCAGTTTCTGGTCCTACGAGCAAGAGTTGTTTTCTGGTAAGAAGAGTCACTGTTGTGCTCCCATTTCCACACAGTGCAAATAGCACTGGCGTTTGTTCCCAGCAAGTACAGTGTATTGGACTGAAGAGAAGCTACTGTTCGTGTCAGTTTCCTAAGCGGAGTTGAACTAGATATGGCCCGTGTGTGTAGGAAGCACAGTTCTTATGTTCTGAGCAAGCTCAGTGTTCTGGCCCTATAGGAAACACAGTAGAGTAGAAGAGTGCTCTTTTCTCTAAAGCAGATTGTGTTTCTTGTAAGGCGAGCTAGAGTTTGTTTCCCAGTCCTAAATGGAGTTGAATCACATGCAGTTTCTGGTCCTATGAGCAAGAGTTGTTATCTGGTAAGAAGAGTCACTATTGCGCTCCCATTGCCATACACAGTGCAAATAGCCCTCGCGTCTGTTCCCAGCAAGTACAGTGTATTGGACTGAAGAGAAGCTACTGTTCTTGTCAGTTTCCTAAGGGGAGTTGAACTAGATATGGCCCGTGTGTGTAGGAAGCACAGTTCTTTTGTTCTGAGCAAGCTCACTGTTCTGGCCCTATAGGAAACACAGTAGAGTAGAAGAGTGCTCTTTTCTCAAAAGCAGAGTGTGTTTCTTGTAAGGCGAGCTAGTGTTTGTTTCCCAGTCCTAAATGGAGTTGAATCACATGCAGTTTCTGGTCCTACGAGCAAGAGTTTTTTTTTGGTAAGGAGAGTCACTGTTGCGCTCCAAATTCCACACAGTGCAAATAGCACTGGCGTCTGTTCCCAGCAAGTACAGTGTATTGGACTGAAGAGAAGCTACTGTTCTTGTCAGTTTCCTAAGCGGAGTTGAACTAGATATGGCCCGTGTGTGTAGGAAGCACAGTTCTTTTGTTCTGAGCAAGCTCACTGTTCTGGCCCTATAGGAAACACAGTAGAGTAGAAGAGTGCTCTTTTCTCAAAAGCAGAGTGTGTTTCTTGTAAGGTGAGCTAGTGTTTGTTTCCCAGTCGTAAATGGAGATGAATCACATGCAGTTTCTGGTCCTACGAACCAGAGTTGTTTTCTGGTAAGAGGAGTCACTATTGTGTTCCCATTGCCATACACAGTGCAAATAGCACTCGCATCTGTTCGAACAAGTACAGTGTATTGGACTGAAGAGAAGCTACAGTTCTTGTCAGTTTCCTAAGCGGAGTTGAACTAGATATGGCCCGTGTGTGTAGGAAGCACAGTTCTTTTGTTCTGAGCAAGCTCACTGTTCTGGCCCTATAGGAAACACAGTAGAGTAGAAGAGTGCTCTTTTCTCAAAAGAAGAGTGTGTTTCTTGTAAGGCGAGCTAGTGTTTGTTTCCCAGTCCTAAGTGGAGTTGAATCACATGCAGTTTCTGGTCCTACGAGCAAGAGTTGTTTTCTGGTAAGAAGAGTCACTATTGCACTCCCATTGCCATACACAGTGCAAATAGCCCTCGCGTCTGTTCCCAGCAAGTACAGTGTATTGGACTGAAGAGAAGCTACTGTTCTTGTCAGTTTCCTAAGGGGAGTTGAACTAGATATGGCCCCTGAATGTAGGAAGCACAGTTCTTTTGTTCTGAGCAAGCTCACTGTTCTGGCCCTATAGGAAACACAGTAGAGTAGAAGAGTGCTCTTTTCTCAAAAGCAGAGTGTGTTTCTTGTAAGGCAAGCTAGTGTTTGTTTTCCAGTCCTAAATGGAGTTGAATCACATGCAGTTTCTGGTCCTACGAGCAAGAGTTGTTTTCTGGTAAGAAGAGTCACTATTGTGCTCCCATTGCCATACACAATGCAAATAGCACTCGCGTCTGTTCCCTGCAAGTACAGTGTATTGGACTGAAGAGAAGCTACTGTTCTTGTCAGTTTCCTAAGGGGAGTTGAACTAGAAATGGCCCATGTGTGTAGGAAGCACAGTTCTTTTGTTCTGAGCAAGCTCACTGTTCTGGCCCTATAGGAAACACAGTAGAGTAGAAGAGTGCTCTTTTCTGAAAAGCAGAGTATGTTTCATGTAAGGCGAGCTAGTGTTTGTTTCCCAGTCCTAAATGGAGTTGAATCACATGCAGTTTCTGGTCCTACGAGCAAGAGTTTTTTTTTGGTAAGGAGAGTCACTGTTGCGCTCCCAATTCTACACAGTGCAAATAGCACTGGCATCTGTTCCCAGCAAGTACAGTGTATTGGACTGAAGAGAAGCTACTGTTCTTGTCAGTTTCCTAAGGGGAGTTGAACTAGATATGGCCCGTGTGTGTAGGAAGCACAGTTCTTTTATTCTGAGCAAGCTCACTGTTCTGGCCCTATACGAAACACAGTAGAGTGGAAGAGTGCTCTTTTCTCAAAAGCAGAGTGTATTCCTTGTAAGGCGAGCTAGAGTTTGTTTCCCAGTCCTAAATGGAGTTGAATCACATGCAGTTTCTGCTCCTACGAACCAAAGTTGTTTTCTGGTAAGAAGAGTCACTATTGCATTCCCATTGCCATACACAGTGCAAATAGCCCTCGCGTCTGTTCCCAGCAAGTACAGTGTATTGGACTGAAGAGAAGCTACTGTTCTTGTCAGTTTCCTAAGCGGAGTTGAACTAGATAAGGCCCGTGTGTGTAGGAAGCACAGTTCTTTTGTTCTGAGCAAGCTCACTGTTCTGGCCCTATAGGAAACACAGTAGAGTAGAAGAGTGCTCTTTTCTCAAAAGCAGAGTGTGTTTCTTGTAAGGCGAGCTAGAGTTTGTTTCCCAGTCCTAAATGGAGTTGAATCACATGCAGTTTCTGGTCCTACGAGCAAGAGTTGTTTTCTGGTAAGAAGAGTCACTCTTGTGCTCCCTTTGCCATACACAGTGCAAACAGCACTGGCGTCTGTTTCCAGAAAGTACAGTGTATTGGACTGAAGAGAATCTACTGTTCTTGTCAGTTTCCTTAGGGGAGTTGAACTAGATATGGCCCGTGTGTGTAGGAAGCACAGTTCTTTTGTTCTGAGCAAGCTCACTGTTCTGGCCCTATAGGAAACACAGTAGAGTAGAAGAGTGCTCTTTTCTCAAAAGCAGAGTGTGTTTTTCGTAAGGCGAGCTAGAGTTTGATTTCCAGTCCTAAATGGAGTTGAATCACATGCAGTTTCTGGTCCTACGAACCAGAGTTGTTTTCTGGTAAGAGGAGTCACTATTGTGCTCCCATTGTCATACACAGTGCAAATAGCACTGGCGTCTGTTCCCAGCAAGTGCAGTGTATTGGACTGAAGAGAAGCTACTGTTCTTGTCAGTTTCCTAAGCGGAGTTGAACTAGATATGGCCAATGTGTAGGAAGCACAGTTCTTTTGTTCTGAGCAAGCTCACTGTTCTGGCCCTATAGGAAACACAGTAGAGTAGAAGAGTGCTCTTTACTCAAAAGCATAGTATGTTTCTTGTAAGGCGAGCTAGTGTTTGTTTCCCAGTCCTAAATGGAGTTGAATCACATGCAGTTTCTGGTCTTATGAGCAAGAGTTGTTTTTTGGTAAGAAGAGTCACTACTGGGCTCCCATTTCCACACAGTGCAAATGGCTCTCGCGTCTGTTCCCAGCAAGTACAGTGTATTGGACTGAAGAGAAGATACTGTTCTTGTCAGTTTCCTAAGGGGAGTTGAACTAGATATGGCCCGTGTGTGTAGGAAGCACAGTTCTTTTGTTCTGAGCAAGCTCACTGTTCTGGCCCTATAGGAAACACAGTAGAGTAGAAGAGTGCTCTTTTCTCAAAAGCAGAGTGTGTTTCTTGTAAGGTGAGCTAGTGTTTGTTTCCCAGTCATAAATGGAGATGAATCACATGCAGTTTCTGGTCCTACGAACCAGAGTTGTTTTCTGGTAAGAGGAGTCACTATTGTGTTCCCATTGCCATACACAGTGCAAATAGCACTCGCATCTGTTCGAACAAGTACAGTGTATTGGACTGAAGAGAAGCTACAGTTCTTGTCAGTTTCCTAAGCGGAGTTGAACTAGATATGGCCCGTGTGTGTAGGAAGCACAGTTCTTTTGTTCTGAGCAAGCTCACTGTTCTGGCCCTATAGGAAACACAGTAGAGTAGAAGAGTGCTCTTTTCTCAAAAGAAGAGTGTGTTTCTTGTAAGGCGAGCTAGTGTTTGTTTCCCAGTCCTAAATGGAGTTGAATCACATGCAGTTTCTGGTCCTATGAGCAAGAGTTGTTTTCTGGTAAGAAGAGTCACTATTGCACTCCCATTGCCTTACACAGTGCAAATAGCACTCGCGTCTGTTCCCAGCAAGTACAGTGTATTGGACTGAAGAGAAGCTACTGTTCTTGTCAGTTTCCTAAGGGGAGTTGAACTAGATATGGCCCCTGAATGTAGGAAGCACAGTTCTTTTGTTCTGAGCAAGCTCACTGTTCTGGCCCTATAGGAAACACAGTAGAGTAGAAGAGTGCTCTTTTCTCAAAAGCAGAGTGTGTTTCTTGTAAGGCGAGCTAGTGTTTGTTTCCCAGTCCTAAATGGAGTTGAATCACATGCAGTTTCTGGTCCTATGAGCAAGAGTTGTTTTCTGGTAAGAAGAGTCACTATTGTGCTCCCATTGCCATACACAATGCAAATAGCACTCGCGTCTGTTCCCTGCAAGTACAGTGTATTGGACTGAAGAGAAGCTACTGTTCTTGTCAGTTTCCTAAGGGGAGTTGAACTAGAAATGGCCCATGTGTGTAGGAAGCACAGTTCTTTTGTTCTGAGCAAGCTCACTGTTCTGGCCCTATAGGAAACACAGTAGAGTAGAAGAGTGCTCTTTTCTCAAAAGCAGAGTATGTTTCCTGTAAGGCTAGCTAGTGTTTGTTTCCCAGTCCTAAATGGAGTTGAATCACATGCAGTTACTGGTCCTACGAGCAAGAGTTTTTTTTTTGGTAAGGAGAGTCACTGTTGCGCTTCCAATTCCACACAGTGCAAATAGCACTGGCGTCTGTTCCCAGCAAGTACAGTGTATTGGACTGAAGAGAAGCTACTGTTCTTGTCAGTTTCCTAAGCGGAGTTGAACTAGATATGTCCCGTGTGTGTAGGAAGCACAGTTCTTATGTTCTGAGCAAGCTCACTGTTCTGGCCCTGTAGGAAACACAGTAGAGTAGAAGAGTGCTCTTTTCTCAAAAGAAGAGTGTGTTTCTTGTAAGGCGAGCTAGTGTTTGTTTCCCAGTCCTAAATGGAGTTGAATCACATGCAGTTTCTGGTCCTACGAGCAAGAGTTGTTTTCTGGTAAGAAGAGTCACTATTCTGCTCCCATTGCCATACACAGTGCAAATAGCCCTCGCGTCTGTTCCCAGCAAGTACAGTGTATTGGACTGAAGAGAAGCTACTGTTCTTGTCAGTTTCCTAAGCGGAGTTGAACTAGATATGGCCCCTGTGTGTAGGAAGCACAGTTCTTTTGTTCTCAGCAAGCTCACTTTTCTGGCCTTATAGGAAACACAGTAGAGTAGAAGAGTGCTCTTTTCTCAAAAGCAGAGTGTGTTTCTTGTAAGGCGAGCTAGTGTTTGTTTCCCAGTCCTAAATGGAGTTGAATCACATGCAGTTTCTGCTCCTACGAACCAGAGTTGTTTTCTGGTAAGAGGAGTCACTATTGCGCTCCCATTGCTATACACAGTGCAAATAGCACTGGCATCTGTTCCCAGCAAGAACAGTGTATTGGACTGAAGAGTAGGTTCTGTTCTTGTCAGTTTCCTAAGCGGAGTTGAACTAGATATGGCCCGTGTGTGTAGGAAGCACAGTTCTTTTGTTCTGAGCAAGCTCACTGTTCTGGCCCTATAGGAAACACAGTAGAGTAGAAGAGTGTTCTTTTCTAAAAAGCAGAGTGTGTTTCTTGTAAGGTGAGCTAGTGTTTGTTTCCCAGTCATAAATGGAGATGAATCACATGCAGTTTCTGGTCCTACGAACCAGAGTTGTTTTCTGGTAAGAGGAGTCACTATTGTGTTCCCATTGCCATACACAGTGCAAATAGCACTCGCATCTGTTCGAACAAGTACAGTGTATTGGACTGAAGAGAAGCTACAGTTCTTGTCAGTTTCCTAAGCGGAGTTGAACTAGATATGGCCCGTGTGTGTAGGAAGCACAGTTCTTTTGTTCTGAGCAAGCTCACTGTTCTGGCCCTATAGGAAACACAGTAGAGTAGAAGAGTGCTCTTTTCTCAAAAGAAGAGTGTGTTTCTTGTAAGGCGAGCTAGTGTTTGTTTCCCAGTCCTAAATGGAGTTGAATCACATGCAGTTTCTGGTCCTACGAGCAAGAGTTGTTTTCTGGTAAGAAGAGTCACTATTGCACTCCCATTGCCATACACAGTGCAAATAGCACTCGCGTCTGTTCCCAGCAAGTACAGTGTATTGGACTGAAGAGAAGCTACTGTTCTTGTCAGTTTCCTAAGGGGAGTTGAACTAGATATGGCCCCTGAATGTAGGAAGCACAGTTCTTTTGTTCTGAGCAAGCTCACTTTTCTGGCCCTATAGGAAACACAGTAGAGTAGAAGAGTGCTCTTTTCTCAAAAGCAGAGTGTGTTTCTTGTAAGGCAAGCTAGTGTTTGTTTTCCAGTCCTAAATGGAGTTGAATCACATGCAGTTTCTGGTCCTACGAGCAAGAGTTGTTTTCTGGTAAGAAGAGTCACTATTGTGCTCCCATTGCCATACACAATGCAAATAGCACTCGCGTCTGTTCCCTGCAAGTACAGTGTATTGGACTGAAGAGAAGCTACTGTTCTTGTCAGTTTCCTAAGGGGAGTTGAACTAGAAATGGCCCATGTGTGTAGGAAGCACAGTTCTTTTGTTCTGAGCAAGCTCACTGTTCTGGCCCTATAGGAAACACAGTAGAGTAGAAGAGTGCTCTTTTCTCAAAAGCAGAGTATGTTTCCTGTAAGGCGAGCTAGTGTTTGTTTCCCAGTCCTAAATGGAGTTGAATCACATGCAGTTTCTGGTCCTACGAGCAAGAGTTTTTTTTTGGTAAGGAGAGTCACTGTTGCGCTCCCAATTCTACACAGTGCAAATAGCACTGGCATCTGTTCCCAGCAAGTACAGTGTATTGGACTGAAGAGAAGCTACTGTTCTTGTCAGTTTCCTAAGGGGAGTTGAACTAGATATGGCCCGTGTGTGTAGGAAGCACAGTTCTTTTATTCTGAGCAAGCTCAATGTTCTGGCCCTATAGGAAACACAGTAGAGTGGAAGAGTGCTCTTTTCTCAAAAGCAGAGTGTATTCCTTGTAAGGCGAGCTAGAGTTTGTTTCCCAGTCTTAAATGGAGTTGAATCACATGCAGTTTCTGCTCCTACGAACCAAAGTTGTTTTCTGGTAAGAAGAGTCACTATTGCACTCCCATTGCCATACACAGTGCAAATAGCCCTCGCGTCTGTTCCCAGCAAGTACAGTGTATTGGACTGAAGAGAAGCTACTGTTCTTGTCAGTTTCCTAAGCGGAGTTGAACTAGATAAGGCCCGTGTGTGTAGGAAGCACAGTTCTTTTGTTCTGAGCAAGCTCACTGTTCCGGCCCTATAGGAAACACAGTAGAGTAGAAGAGTGCTCTTTTCTCAAAAGCAGAGTGTGTTTCTTGTAAGGCGAGCTAGAGTTTGTTTCCCAGTCCTAAATGGAGTTGAATCACATGCAGTTTCTGGTCCTACGAGCAAGAGTTGTTTTCCGGTAAGAAGAGTCACTCTTGTGCTCCCTTTGCCATACACAGTGCAAACAGCACTGGCGTCTGTTTCCAGAAAGTACAGTGTATTGGACTGAAGAGAATCTACTGTTCTTGTCAGTTTCCTTAGGGGAGTTGAACTAGATATGGCCCGTGTGTGTAGGAAGCACAGTTCTTTTGTTCTGAGCAAGCTCACTGTTCTGGCCCTATAGGAAACACAGTAGAGTAGAAGAGTGCTCTTTTCTCAAAAGCAGAGTGTGTTTTTCGTAAGGCGAGCTAGAGTTTGATTTCCAGTCCTAAATGGAGTTGAATCACATGCAGTTTCTGGTCCTACGAACCAGAGTTGTTTTCTGGTAAGAGGAGTCACTATTGTGCTCCCATTGTCATACACAGTGCAAATAGCACTGGCGTCTGTTCCCAGCAAGTGCAGTGTATTGGACTGAAGAGAAGCTACTGTTCTTGTCAGTTTCCTAAGCGGAGTTGAACTAGATATGGCCAATGTGTAGGAAGCACAGTTCTTTTGTTCTGAGCAAGCTCACTGTTCTGGCCCTATAGGAAACACAGTAGAGTAGAAGAGTGCTCTTTTCTCAAAAGCATAGTATGTTTCTTGTAAGGCGAGCTAGTGTTTGTTTCCCAGTCCTAAATGGAGTTGAATCACATGCAGTTTCTGGTCTTATGAGCAAGAGTTGTTTTTTGGTAAGAAGAGTCACTACTGGGCTCCCATTTCCACACAGTGCAAATGGCTCTCGCGTCTGTTCCCAGCAAGTACAGTGTATTGGACTGAAGAGAAGATACTGTTCTTGTCAGTTTCCTAAGGGGAGTTGAACTAGATATGGCCCGTGTGTGTAGGAAGCACAGTTCTTTTGTTCTGAGCAAGCTCACTGTTCTGGCCCTATAGGAAACACAGTAGAGTAGAAGAGTGCTCTTTTCTCAAAAGCAGAGTGTGTTTCTTGTAAGGTGAGCTAGTGTTTGTTTCCCAGTCATAAATGGAGATGAATCACATGCAGTTTCTGGTCCTACGAACCAGAGTTGTTTTCTGGTAAGAGGAGTCACTATTGTGTTCCCATTGCCATACACAGTGCAAATAGCACTCGCATCTGTTCGAACAAGTACAGTGTATTGGACTGAAGAGAAGCTACAGTTCTTGTCAGTTTCCTAAGCGGAGTTGAACTAGATATGGCCCGTGTGTGTAGGAAGCACAGTTCTTTTGTTCTGAGCAAGCTCACTGTTCTGGCCCTATAGGAAACACAGTAGAGTAGAAGAGTGCTCTTTTCTCAAAAGAAGAGTGTGTTTCTTGTAAGGCGAGCTAGTGTTTGTTTCCCAGTCCTAAATGGAGTTGAATCACATGCAGTTTCTGGTCCTATGAGCAAGAGTTGTTTTCTGGTAAGAAGAGTCACTATTGCACTCCCATTGCCTTACACAGTGCAAATAGCACTCGCGTCTGTTCCCAGCAAGTACAGTGTATTGGACTGAAGAGAAGCTACTGTTCTTGTCAGTTTCCTAAGGGGAGTTGAACTAGATATGGCCCCTGAATGTAGGAAGCACAGTTCTTTTGTTCTGAGCAAGCTCACTGTTCTGGCCCTATAGGAAACACAGTAGAGTAGAAGAGTGCTCTTTTCTCAAAAGCAGAGTGTGTTTCTTGTAAGGCGAGCTAGTGTTTGTTTCCCAGTCCTAAATGGAGTTGAATCACATGCAGTTTCTGGTCCTATGAGCAAGAGTTGTTTTCTGGTAAGAAGAGTCACTATTGTGCTCCCATTGCCATACACAATGCAAATAGCACTCGCGTCTGTTCCCTGCAAGTACAGTGTATTGGACTGAAGAGAAGCTACTGTTCTTGTCAGTTTCCTAAGGGGAGTTGAACTAGAAATGGCCCATGTGTGTAGGAAGCACAGTTCTTTTGTTCTGAGCAAGCTCACTGTTCTGGCCCTATAGGAAACACAGTAGAGTAGAAGAGTGCTCTTTTCTCAAAAGCAGAGTATGTTTCCTGTAAGGCTAGCTAGTGTTTGTTTCCCAGTCCTAAATGGAGTTGAATCACATGCAGTTACTGGTCCTACGAGCAAGAGTTTTTTTTTTGGTAAGGAGAGTCACTGTTGCGCTTCCAATTCCACACAGTGCAAATAGCACTGGCGTCTGTTCCCAGCAAGTACAGTGTATTGGACTGAAGAGAAGCTACTGTTCTTGTCAGTTTCCTAAGCGGAGTTGAACTAGATATGTCCCGTGTGTGTAGGAAGCACAGTTCTTATGTTCTGAGCAAGCTCACTGTTCTGGCCCTGTAGGAAACACAGTAGAGTAGAAGAGTGCTCTTTTCTCAAAAGAAGAGTGTGTTTCTTGTAAGGCGAGCTAGTGTTTGTTTCCCAGTCCTAAATGGAGTTGAATCACATGCAGTTTCTGGTCCTACGAGCAAGAGTTGTTTTCTGGTAAGAAGAGTCACTATTCTGCTCCCATTGCCATACACAGTGCAAATAGCCCTCGCGTCTGTTCCCAGCAAGTACAGTGTATTGGACTGAAGAGAAGCTACTGTTCTTGTCAGTTTCCTAAGCGGAGTTGAACTAGATATGGCCCCTGTGTGTAGGAAGAACAGTTCTTTTGTTCTCAGCAAGCTCACTTTTCTGGCCTTATAGGAAACACAGTAGAGTAGAAGAGTGCTCTTTTCTCAAAAGCAGAGTGTGTTTCTTGTAAGGCGAGCTAGTGTTTGTTTCCCAGTCCTAAATGGAGTTGAATCACATGCAGTTTCTGCTCCTACGAACCAGAGTTGTTTTCTGGTAAGAGGAGTCACTATTGCGCTCCCATTGCTATACACAGTGCAAATAGCACTGGCATCTGTTCCCAGCAAGAACAGTGTATTGGACTGAAGAGTAGGTTCTGTTCTTGTCAGTTTCCTAAGCGGAGTTGAACTAGATATGGCCCGTGTGTGTAGGAAGCACAGTTCTTTTGTTCTGAGCAAGCTCACTGTTCTGGCCCTATAGGAAACACAGTAGAGTAGAAGAGTGTTCTTTTCTAAAAAGCAGAGTGTGTTTCTTGTAAGGTGAGCTAGTGTTTGTTTCCCAGTCATAAATGGAGATGAATCACATGCAGTTTCTGGTCCTACGAACCAGAGTTGTTTTCTGGTAAGAGGAGTCACTATTGTGTTCCCATTGCCATACACAGTGCAAATAGCACTCGCATCTGTTCGAACAAGTACAGTGTATTGGACTGAAGAGAAGCTACAGTTCTTGTCAGTTTCCTAAGCGGAGTTGAACTAGATATGGCCCGTGTGTGTAGGAAGCACAGTTCTTTTGTTCTGAGCAAGCTCACTGTTCTGGCCCTATAGGAAACACAGTAGAGTAGAAGAGTGCTCTTTTCTCAAAAGAAGAGTGTGTTTCTTGTAAGGCGAGCTAGTGTTTGTTTCCCAGTCCTAAATGGAGTTGAATCACATGCAGTTTCTGGTCCTACGAGCAAGAGTTGTTTTCTGGTAAGAAGAGTCACTATTGCACTCCCATTGCCATACACAGTGCAAATAGCACTCGCGTCTGTTCCCAGCAAGTACAGTGTATTGGACTGAAGAGAAGCTACTGTTCTTGTCAGTTTCCTAAGGGGAGTTGAACTAGATATGGCCCCTGAATGTAGGAAGCACAGTTCTTTTGTTCTGAGCAAGCTCACTTTTCTGGCCCTATAGGAAACACAGTAGAGTAGAAGAGTGCTCTTTTCTCAAAAGCAGAGTGTGTTTCTTGTAAGGCGAGCTAGTGTTTGTTTTCCAGTCCTAAATGGAGTTGAATCACATGCAGTTTCTGGTCCTACGAGCAAGAGTTGTTTTCTGGTAAGAAGAGTCACTATTGTGCTCCCATTGCCATACACAATGCAAATAGCACTCGCGTCTGTTCCCTGCAAGTACAGTGTATTGGACTGAAGAGAAGCTACTGTTCTTGTCAGTTTCCTAAGGGGAGTTGAACTAGAAATGGCCCATGTGTGTAGGAAGCACAGTTCTTTTGTTCTGAGCAAGCTCACTGTTCTGGCCCTATAGGAAACACAGTAGAGTAGAAGAGTGCTCTTTTCTCAAAAGCAGAGTATGTTTCCTGTAAGGCGAGCTAGTGTTTGTTTCCCAGTCCTAAATGGAGTTGAATCACATGCAGTTTCTGGTCCTACGAGCAAGAGTTTTTTTTTGGTAAGGAGAGTCACTGTTGCGCTCCCAATTCTACACAGTGCAAATAGCACTGGCATCTGTTCCCAGCAAGTACAGTGTATTGGACTGAAGAGAAGCTACTGTTCTTGTCAGTTTCCTAAGGGGAGTTGAACTAGATATGGCCCGTGTGTGTAGGAAGCACAGTTCTTTTATTCTGAGCAAGCTCAATGTTCTGGCCCTATAGGAAACACAGTAGAGTGGAAGAGTGCTCTTTTCTCAAAAGCAGAGTGTGTTTCTTGTAAGGTGAGCTAGTGTTTGTTTCCCAGTCGTAAATGGAGATGAATCACATGCAGTTTCTGGTCCTACGAACCAGAGTTGTTTTCTGGTAAGAGGAGTCACTATTGTGTTCCCATTGCCATACACAGTGCAAATAGCACTCGCATCTGTTCGAACAAGTACAGTGTATTGGACTGAAGAGAAGCTACAGTTCTTGTCAGTTTCCTAAGCGGAGTTGAACTAGATATGGCCCGTGTGTGTAGGAAGCACAGTTCTTTTGTTCTGAGCAAGCTCACTGTTCTGGCCCTATAGGAAACACAGTAGAGTAGAAGAGTGCTCTTTTCTCAAAAGAAGAGTGTGTTTCTTGTAAGGCGAGCTAGTGTTTGTTTCCCAGTCCTAAGTGGAGTTGAATCACATGCAGTTTCTGGTCCTACGAGCAAGAGTTGTTTTCTGGTAAGAAGAGTCACTATTGCACTCCCATTGCCATACACAGTGCAAATAGCCCTCGCGTCTGTTCCCAGCAAGTACAGTGTATTGGACTGAAGAGAAGCTACTGTTCTTGTCAGTTTCCTAAGGGGAGTTGAACTAGATATGGCCCCTGAATGTAGGAAGCACAGTTCTTTTGTTCTGAGCAAGCTCACTGTTCTGGCCCTATAGGAAACACAGTAGAGTAGAAGAGTGCTCTTTTCTCAAAAGCAGAGTGTGTTTCTTGTAAGGCAAGCTAGTGTTTGTTTTCCAGTCCTAAATGGAGTTGAATCACATGCAGTTTCTGGTCCTACGAGCAAGAGTTGTTTTCTGGTAAGAAGAGTCACTATTGTGCTCCCATTGCCATACACAATGCAAATAGCACTCGCGTCTGTTCCCTGCAAGTACAGTGTATTGGACTGAAGAGAAGCTACTGTTCTTGTCAGTTTCCTAAGGGGAGTTGAACTAGAAATGGCCCATGTGTGTAGGAAGCACAGTTCTTTTGTTCTGAGCAAGCTCACTGTTCTGGCCCTATAGGAAACACAGTAGAGTAGAAGAGTGCTCTTTTCTCAAAAGCAGAGTATGTTTCATGTAAGGCGAGCTAGTGTTTGTTTCCCAGTCCTAAATGGAGTTGAATCACATGCAGTTTCTGGTCCTACGAGCAAGAGTTTTTTTTTGGTAAGGAGAGTCACTGTTGCGCTCCCAATTCTACACAGTGCAAATAGCACTGGCATCTGTTCCCAGCAAGTACAGTGTATTGGACTGAAGAGAAGCTACTGTTCTTGTCAGTTTCCTAAGGGGAGTTGAACTAGATATGGCCCGTGTGTGTAGGAAGCACAGTTCTTTTATTCTGAGCAAGCTCACTGTTCTGGCCCTATACGAAACACAGTAGAGTGGAAGAGTGCTCTTTTCTCAAAAGCAGAGTGTATTCCTTGTAAGGCGAGCTAGAGTTTGTTTCCCAGTCTTAAATGGAGTTGAATCACATGCAGTTTCTGCTCCTACGAACCAAAGTTGTTTTCTGGTAAGAAGAGTCACTATTGCACTCCCATTGCCATACACAGTGCAAATAGCCCTCGCGTCTGTTCCCAGCAAGTACAGTGTATTGGACTGAAGAGAAGCTACTGTTCTTGTCAGTTTCCTAAGCGGAGTTGAACTAGATAAGGCCCGTGTGTGTAGGAAGCACAGTTCTTTTGTTCTGAGCAAGCTCACTGTTCCGGCCCTATAGGAAACACAGTAGAGTAGAAGAGTGCTCTTTTCTCAAAAGCAGAGTGTGTTTCTTGTAAGGCGAGCTAGAGTTTGTTTCCCAGTCCTAAATGGAGTTGAATCACATGCAGTTTCTGGTCCTACGAGCAAGAGTTGTTTTCCGGTAAGAAGAGTCACTCTTGTGCTCCCTTTGCCATACACAGTGCAAACAGCACTGGCGTCTGTTTCCAGAAAGTACAGTGTATTGGACTGAAGAGAATCTACTGTTCTTGTCAGTTTCCTTAGGGGAGTTGAACTAGATATGGCCCGTGTGTGTAGGAAGCACAGTTCTTTTGTTCTGAGCAAGCTCACTGTTCTGGCCCTATAGGAAACACAGTAGAGTAGAAGAGTGCTCTTTTCTCAAAAGCAGAGTGTGTTTTTCGTAAGGCGAGCTAGAGTTTGATTTCCAGTCCTAAATGGAGTTGAATCACATGCAGTTTCTGGTCCTACGAACCAGAGTTGTTTTCTGGTAAGAGGAGTCACTATTGTGCTCCCATTGTCATACACAGTGCAAATAGCACTGGCGTCTGTTCCCAGCAAGTGCAGTGTATTGGACTGAAGAGAAGCTACTGTTCTTGTCAGTTTCCTAAGCGGAGTTGAACTAGATATGGCCAATGTGTAGGAAGCACAGTTCTTTTGTTCTGAGCAAGCTCACTGTTCTGGCCCTATAGGAAACACAGTAGAGTAGAAGAGTGCTCTTTTCTCAAAAGCATAGTATGTTTCTTGTAAGGCGAGCTAGTGTTTGTTTCCCAGTCCTAAATGGAGTTGAATCACATGCAGTTTCTGGTCCTATGAGCAAGAGTTGTTTTCTGGTAAGAAGAGTCACTCTTGTGCTCCCTTTGCCATACACAGTGCAAACAGCACTGGCGTCTGTTTCCAGAAAGTACAGTGTATTGGACTGAAGAGAATCTACTGTTCTTGTCAGTTTCCTTAGGGGAGTTGAACTAGATATGGCCCGTGTGTGTAGGAAGCACAGTTCTTTTGTTCTGAGCAAGCTCACTGTTCTGGCCCTATAGGAAACACAGTAGAGTAGAAGAGTGCTCTTTTCTCAAAAGCAGAGTGTGTTTTTCGTAAGGCGAGCTAGAGTTTGATTTCCAGTCCTAAATGGAGTTGAATCACATGCAGTTTCTGGTCCTACGAACCAGAGTTGTTTTCTGGTAAGAGGAGTCACTATTGTGCTCCCATTGTCATACACAGTGCAAATAGCACTGGCGTCTGTTCCCAGCAAGTGCAGTGTATTGGACTGAAGAGAAGCTACTGTTCTTGTCAGTTTCCTAAGCGGAGTTGAACTAGATATGGCCCGTGTGTGTAGGAAGCACAGTTCTTTTGTTCTGAGCAAGCTCACTGTTCTGGCCCTATAGGAAACACAGTAGAGTAGAAGAGTGCTCTTTTCTCAAAAGCAGAGTGTGTTTCTTGTAAGGTGAGCTAGTGTTTGTTTCCCAGTCATAAATGGAGATGAATCACATGCAGTTTCTGGTCCTACGAACCAGAGTTGTTTTCTGGTAAGAGGAGTCACTATTGCACTCCCATTGCCATACACAGTGCAAATAGCACTGGCGTCTGTTCGAACAAGTAGAGCATATTGGACTGAAGAGAAGCTACTGTTCTTGTCAGTTTCCTAAGCGGAGTTGAACTAGATATGGCCCGTGTGTGTAGGAAGCACAGTTCTTTTGTTCTGAGCAAGCTCACTGTTCTGGCCCTATAGGAAACGCAGTAGAGCAGAAGAGTGCTCTTTTCTCAAAAGCAGAGTGTGTTTCTTGTAAGGCGCGCTAGTGTTTGTTTCCCAGTCCTAAATGGAGTTGAATCACATGCAGTTTCTGTTCCTATGAGCAAGAGTTGTTTTTTGGTAAGAGCAGACACTTTTGCGCTCCCATTGCCTTACACAGTGCAAATAGCACTGGCGTCTGTCCCAGCAAGTACAGTGTATTGGACTGAAGAGATGCTACTGTTCTTGTCAGTTTCCTAAGCGGAGTTGAACTAGATATGGCCCGAGTGTAGGAAGCACAGTTCTTTTGTTCTGAGCAAGCTCACTGTTCTGGCCCTATAGGAAACACAGTAGAGTAGAAGAGTGCTCTTTTTCAAAAGCAGAGTGTGTTTCTCGTAAGGCGAGCTAGTGATTGTTTCCCAGTCCTAAATGGAGTTGAATCACATGCAGTTTCTGGTCCTATGAGCAAGAGTTGTTTTCTGGTAAGAAGAGTCACTATTGTGCTCCCATTGCCATACACAGTGCAAATAGCACTCGCGTCTGTTCCCAGCAAGTACAGTGTATTGGACTGAAGAGAAGCTACTGTTCTTGTCAGTTTCCTAAGGGGAGTTGAACTAGATATGGCCCGTGTGTGTAGGAAGCACAGTTCTTTTGTTCTGAGCAAGCTCACTGTTCTGGCCCTATAGGAAACACAGTAGAGTAGAAGAGTGCTCTTTTTTCAAAAGCAGAGTGTATTCCTTGTAAGGCGAGCTAGAGTTTTTTTCCCAGTCCTAAATGGAGTTGAATCCCATGCAGTTTCTGTTCCTACGAGCAAGAGTTGTTTTCTGGTAAGAGGAGTCACTATTGCACTCCCATTGCCATACACAGTTCAAATAGCACTGGCGTCCATTCCAAACAAGTACAGTGTATTGGACTGAAGAGAAGCTACTGTTCTTGTCTTTTTCCTAAACGGAGTTGAACTAGATATGGCCCGTGTGTGTAGGAAGCACAGTTCTTTTGTTCTGAGCAAGCTCACTGTTCTGGCCCTATAGGAAACGCAGTAGAGCAGAAGAATGCTCTTTTCTCAAAAGCAGAGTGTGTTTCTTGTTAGGCGAGCTAGTGTTTGTTTCCCAGTCCTAAATGGAGTTGAATCACATGCAGTTTCTGTTCCTACGAGCAAGAGTTGTTTTTTGGTAAGAGCAGACACTATTGCGCTCCCATTGCCATACACAGTGCAAATAGCACTGGCGTCTGTCCCAGCAAGTACAGTGTATTGGACTGAAGAGATGCTACTGTTCTTGCCAGTTTCCTAAGCGGAGTTGAACTAGATATGGCCCGAGTGTAGGAAGCACAGTTCTTTTGTTCTGAGCAAGCTCACTGTTCTGGCCCTATAGAAAACACAGTAGAGTAGAAGAGTGCTCTTTTCTCAAAAGCAGAGTGTGTTTCTCGTAAGGCGAGCGAGTGATTGTTTCCCAGTCCTAAATGGAGTTGAATCACATGCAGTTTCTGGTCCTATGAGCAAGAGTTGTTTTCTGGTAAGAAGAGTCACTATTGCGCTCCCATTGCCATACACAGTGCAAATAGCACTCGCGTCTGTTCCCAGCAAGTACAGTGTATTGGACTGAAGAGAAGATACTGTTCTTGTCAGTTTCCTAAGCGGAGTTGAACTAGATAAGGCCCGTGTGTGTAGGAAGCACAGTTCTTTTGTTCTGAGCAAGCTCACTGTTCTGGCCCTATAGGAAACACAGTAGAGTAGAAGAGTGCTCTTTTCTCAAAAGCGGAGTGTGTTTCTTGTAAGGCGAGCTAGTGTTTGTTTCCCAGTCCTAAATGGAGTTGAATGACATGCAGTTTCTGGTCCTATGAGCAAGAGTTGTTTTCTGGTAAGAAGAGTCACTATTGCGCTCCCATTGCCATACAAAGTGCAAATAGCACTGGCGTCTGTTCCCAGCATGTACAGTGTATTGGAATGAAGAGAAGATACTGTTCTTGTCAGTTTCCTAAGTGGAGTTGAACTAGATATGGCCCGTGTGTGTAGGAAGCACAGTTCTTTTGTTCTGAGCAAGCTCACTGTTCTGGCCCTATAGGAAACACAGTAGAGTAGAAGAGTGCTCTTTTTTCAAAAGCAGAGTGTGTTCCTTGTAAGGCGAGCTAGAGTTTTTTTACCAGTCCTAAATGGAGTTGAATCACATGCAGTTTCTGAACCTACGAGCAAGAGTTGTTTTCTGGTAAGAGGAGTCACTATTGCGCTCCCATTGCCATACACAGTTCAAATAGCACTGGCGTCCATTCCAAACAAGTACAGTGTATTGGACTGAAGAGAAGCTACTGTTCTTGTCAGGTTCCTAAGCGGAGTTGAACTAGATATGGCCCCTGTGTTTAGGAAACACAGTTCTTTTGTTCTGAGCAAGCTCACTGTTCTGGCCCTATAGGAAACACAGTAAAGTAGACGAGCGCTCTTTTCTAAAAAGCAGAGTGTGTTTCTCGTAAGGCGAGCTAGTGTTTGTTTCCCAGTCCTAAATGGAGTTGAATCACATACAGTTTATGGTCCTACGAGCAAGAGTTGTTTTCTGGTAAGAAGAGTCACTATTGTACTCCCATTGCCATACACAGTGCAAATAGCACTCGCGTCTGTTCCCTGCAAGTACAGTGTATTGGACTGAAGAGAAGCTACTGTTCTTGTCAGTTTCCTAAGGGGAGTTGAACTAGAAATGGCCCATGTGTGTAGGAAGCACACTTCTTTTGTTCTGAGCAAGCTCACTGTTCTGGCCCTATAGGAAAAACTGCAGAGTAGAAGAGTGCGCTTTTCTCAAAAGCAGAGTATGTTTCCTGTAAGGCGAGCTAGTGTTTGTTTCCCAGTCCTAAATGGAGTTGAATCACATGCAGTTTCTGGTCCTACCAGCAAGAGTTTTTTTTTGGTAAGGAGAGTCACTGTTGCGCTCCCAATTCCACACAGTGCAAATAGGACTGGCGTCTGTTCCCAGCAAGTACAGTGTATTGGTCTGAAGAGAAGCTACTGTTCTTGTCAGTTTCCTAAGGGGAGTTGAACTAGATATGGCCTCTGTGTGTAGGAAGCACAGTTCTTTTGTTCTGAGCAAGCTCACTGTTCTGGCCCTATATAGAAACACAATAGAGTAGAAGAGTGCTCTTTTGTCAAAAGAAGAGTGTGTTTCTTGAAAGGCGAGCTAGTGTTTGTTTCCCAGTCCTAAATGAAGTTGAATCACATGCAGTTTCTGGTCCTACAAGCAAGAGTTGTTTTCTGGTAAGAAGAGTCACTATTGCGCTCCCATTGCCATACACAGTCCAAATAGCACTCGCGTCTGTTCCCAGCAAGTACAGTGTATTGGACTGAAGAGAAGCTACTGTTCTTGTCAGTTTCCTAAGGGGAGTTAAACTAGATATGGCCCGTGTGTGTAGGAAGCACAGATCTTTTATTCTGAGCAAGCTCACTGTTCTGGCCCTATAGGAAACACAGTAGAGTGGAACAGTGCTCTTTTCTCAAAAGCAGAGTGTGTTCCTTGTAAGGCGAGCTAGAGTTTCTTTCCCAGTCCTAAATGGAGTTGAATCACATGCAGTTTCTGCTCCTACGAACCAAAGTTGTTTTCTGGTAAGAGGAGTCACTATTGCACTCTCATTGCCATACACAGTGCAAATAGCACTCACGTCTGTTCGAACAAGTACAGTGTATTAGACTGAAGAGAAGCTACTGTAATTGTCAGTTTACTAAGGGGAGTTGAACTAGATATGGCCCGTGTGTGTAGGAAGCACAGTTCTTTTGTTCTGAGCAAGCTCACTGTTCTGGCCCTATAGGAAACACAGTAGAGTAGAAGAGTACTCTTTTCTCAAAAGCAGAGTGTGTTTACTGTAAGGCCAGCTAGAGTTTGTTTCCTAGTCCTAAATGGAGTTGAATCACATACAGTTTCTGGTCCTACGAACCAGAGTTGTTTTCTGGTAAGAGGAGTCACTATTGCACTCCCATTGCCATACACAGTGCAAATAGCACTCGCGTCTGTTCGAACAAGTAGAGCATATTGGACTGAAGAGAAGCTACTGTTCTTGTCAGTTTCCTAAGCGGAGTTGAACTAGATATAGCCCGTGTGTGTAGGAAGCACAGTTCTTTTGTTCTGAGCAAGCTCACTGTTCTGGCCCTGTAGGAAACACAATAGAGTAGAAGAGGGCTCTTTTCTCAAAAGCACAGTATGTTTCTTGTAAGGCGAGCAAGTGTTTGTTTCCGAGTCCTAAATGGAGTTGAATCACATGCAGTTTCTAGTCCTATGAGCAAGAGATTTTTTTTTTGGTAAGTAGAGTCACTCTTGTGTTCCCATTGCCATACACAGTGCAAATAGCACTGGCGTCTGTTCCCAGCAAGTACAGTGTATTGGACTGAAGAGAAGCTACTGTTCTTGTCAGTTTCCTAAGCGGTGTTGAACTAGATATGGCCCGTGTGTGTAGGAAGCACAGTTCTTATGTTCTGAGCAAGCTCACTGTTCTGGCCCTATAGGAAACACAGTAGAGTAGAAGAGAGCTCTTTTCTCAAAAGAAGAGTGTGTTTCTTGAAAGGCGAGCTAGTGTTTGTTTCCCAGTCCTAAATGGAGTTGAATCACATGCAATTTCTGGTCCTACGAGCAAGAGTTGTTTTCTGGTAAGAAGAGTCACTATTGCACTCCCATTGCTATACACAGTGCAAATAGCCCTGGCGTCTGTTCCCAGCAAGTACAGTGTATTGGACTGAAGAGAAGCTACTGTTCTTGTCAGTTTCCTAAGCGGAGTTGAACTAGATAAGGCTCGTGTGTGTAGGAAGCACAGTTCTTTTGTTCTGAGCAAGCTCACTGTTCTGGCCCTATAGGAAACACAGTAGAGTAGAAGAGTGCTCTTTTGTCAAAAGCAGAGTGTGTTTCTTGTAAGGCGAGCTAGTGTTTGTTTCCCAGTCCTAAACGGAGTTGAATCACATGCAGTTTCTGTTCCTACGAGCAAGAGTTGTTTTTTTTTAAGAACAGTCACTACTGCGCTCCCGTTTCCACACAGTGCAAATAGCACTGGCGTCAGTTCCCAGCAAGTACAGTGTATTGGACTGAAGAGAAGCTACTGTTCTTGTCAGTTTCCTAAGCGGAGTTGAACTAGATATGGCCCGTGTGTGTAGGAAGCACAGTTCTTTTGTTCTGAGCAAGCTCACTGTTCTGGCCCTATAGGAAACACAGTAGAGTAGAAGAGTGCTCTTTTCTCAAAAGCAGAGTGTGTTTTTTGTAAGGCAAGGTAGAGTTTGTTTCCCAGTCCTAAATGGAGTTGAATCACAGGCAGTTTCTGGTCCTACGAACCAGAGTTGTTTTCTGGTAAGAGCAGACACTATTGTGCTCCCATTGCATTACACAGTGCAAATAGCACTCGCGTCTGTTCCCAGCAAGTACAGTGTATTCGACTGAAAAGAAGCTACTGTTCTTGTCAGTTTCCTAAGCGGAGTTGAACTAGATATGGACCCTGTGTGTAAGAAGCACAGTTCTTTTGTTCTGAGCAAGCTCACTGTTCTGGCCCTATAGGAAACACAGTAGAGTAGAAGAGTGCTCTTTTCTCAAAAGCAGAGTGTGTTTCTCATAAGGCGAGCTAGTGTTTTTTTCCCAGTCCTAAATGGAGTTGAATCACATGCAGTTTCTGGTCCTACGAGCAAGGGTTGTTTTCTGGTAAGAAGAGTCACTATTGCGCTCCCCTTGCCATACACAGTGCAAATAGCACTAGCGTGTGTTCCCAGCAAGTACAGTGTATTGGACTGAAGAGAAGCTACTGTTCTTGTCAGTTTCCTAAGCGGAGTTGAACTAGATATGGCCCGTGTGTGTAGGAAGCACAGTTCTTTTGTTCTGAGCAAGCTCACTGTTCTGGCCCTATAGGAAACACAGTAGAGTAGAAGAGTGCTCTTTTCTCAAAAGCAGAGTGTGTTTTTCATAAGGCGAGCTAGTGTTTGTTTCCCAGTCCTAAATGGAATTGAATCACATGCAGTTTCTGGTCCTACGAGCAAGAGTTGTTTTCTGGTAAGAAGAGTCACTATTGTGCTCCCATTGCCATACACAGAGCAAATAGCACTAGCATCTGTTCCCAGCAAGTACAGTGTATTGGACTGAAGAGAAGCTACTGTTCTTGTCAGTTTCCTAAGCGGAGTTGAACTAGATATGGCCCGTGTGTGTAGGAAGCACTGTTCTTTTGTTCTGAGCAAGCTCACTGTTCTGGCCCTATAGGAAACACAGTAGAGTAGAAGAGTGCTCTTTTCTCAAAAGCAGAGTGTGTTTCTTGTAAGGCGAGCTAGTGTTTGTTTCCCAGTCCTAAATGAAATTGAATCACATGCAGTTTCTGGTCCTACGAGCAAGAGTTGTTTTCTGGTAAGAAGAGTCACTATTGTGCTCCCATTGCCATACACAGTGCAAATAGCACTGGCGTCTGTTCCCAGCAAGTACAGTGTATTGGACTGAAGAGAAGCTACTGTTCTTGTCAGTTTCCGAAGGGGAGTTGAACTAGATATGGCCCGTGTGTGTAGGAAGCACAGTTCTTTTGTTCTGAGCAAGCTCACTGTTCTGGCCTATAGGAAACACTGTAGAGTAGAAGAGTGCTCTTTTCTCAAAAGAAGAGTGTGTTTCTTGTAAGGCGAGCTAGTGTTTGTTTCCCAGTCCTAAATGGAGTTGAATCACATGCAGTTTCTGGTCCTACGAGCAAGAGTTTTTTTTTTTTTGGTAAGTAGAGTCACTCTTGCGCTCCCATTTCCACACAGTGCAAATAGCAATCGCGTCTGTTCCCAGCAAGTACAGTGTATTGGACTGAAGAGAAGCTACTGTTCTTGTCAGTTTCCTAAGAGGAGTTGAACTAGATATGGTCCGTGTGTGTAGGAAGCACAGTTCTTTTGTTCTGAGCAAGCTCACTGTTCTGGCCCTATAGGAAACACAGTAGAGTAGAAGAGTGCTCTTTTCTCAAAAGCAGAGTGTGTTTCTAGTAAGGCGAGCTAGTGTTTGTTTCCCAGTCCTAAATGGAGTTGAATCACATGCAGTTTCTGTTCCTACGAGCAAGAGTTGTTTTTTTTTTAAGAACAGTCACTACTGAGCTCCCATTTCCACACAGTGCAAATAGCACTGGCGTCTGTTCCCAGCAAGTACAGTGTATTGGACTGAAGAGAAGCTACTGTTCTTGTCAGTTTCCTAAGCGGAGTTGAACTAGATATGGCCCGTGTGTGTAGGAAGCACAGTTCTCTTGTTCTGAGCAAGCTCACTGTTCTGGCCCTATAGGAAACACAGTAGAGTAGAAGAGTGCTCTTTTCTCAAAAGCAGAGTGTGTTTTTTGTAAGGCAAGGTAGAGTTTGTTTCCCAGTCCTAAATGGAGTTGAATCACATGCAGTTTCTGGTCCTACGAACCAGAGTTGTTTTCTGGTAAGAGCAGACACTATTGCGCTCCCATTGCATTACACAGTGCAAATAGCACTCGAGTCTGTTCCCAGCAAGTACAGTGTATTCGACTGAAAAGAAGCTACAGTTCTTGTCAGTTTCCTAAGCGGAGTTGAACTAGATATGGCCCCTGTGTGTAAGAAGCACAGTTCTTTTGTTCTGAGCAAGCTCACTGTTCTGGCCCTATAGGAAACACAGTAGAGTAGAAGAGTGCTCTTTTCTCAAAAGCAGAGTGTGTTTCTCATAAGGCGAGCTAGTGTTTTTTTCCCAGTCCTAAATGGAGTTGAATCACATGCAGTTTCTGGTCCTACGAGCGAGGGTTTTTTTCTGGTAAGAAGAGTCACTATTGTGCTCCCATTGCCATACACAGTGCAAATAGCACTAGCGTCTGTTCCCAGCAAGTACAGTGTATTGGACTGAAGAGAAGCTACTGTTCTTGTCAGTTTCCTAAGCGGAGTTGAACTAGATATGGCCCGTGTGTGTAGGAAGCACAGTTCTTTTGTTCTGAGCAAGCTCACTGTTCTGGCCCTATAGGAAACACAGTAGAGTAGAAGAGTGCTCTTTTCTCAAAAGCAGAGTGTGTTTTTCATAAGGCGAGCTAGTGTTTGTTTCCCAGTCCTAAATGGAATTGAATCACATGCAGTTTCTGGTCCTACGAGCAAGAGTTGTTTTCTGGTAAGAAGAGTCACTATTGCGCTCCCATTGCCATACACAGAGCAAATAGCACTAGCGTCTGTTCCCAGCAAGTACAGTGTATTGGACTGAAGAGAAGCTACTGTTCTTGTCAGTTTCCTAAGGGGAGTTGAACTAGATATGGCCCGTGTGTGTAGGAAGCACAGTTCTTTTGTTCTGAGCAAGCTCACTGTTCTGGCCCTATAGGAAACACAGTAGAGTAGAAGAGTGCTCTTTTCTCAAAAGCAGAGTGTGTTTCTTGTAAGGCGAGCTAGTGTTTGTTTCCCAGTCCTAAATGGAGTTGAATCACATGCAGTTTCTGGTCCTACGAGCAAGAGTTGTTTTCTGGTAAGAAGAGTCACTATTGTGCTCCCATTGCCATACACAGTGCAAATAGCACTCGCGTCTGTTCCCAGCAAGCACAGTGTATTGGACTGAAGAGAAGCTACTGTTCTTGTCAGTTTCCTAAGCGGAGTTGAACTAGATATGGCCCGTGTGTGTAGGAAGCACAGTTCTTTTGTTCTGAGCAAGCTCACTGTTCTGGCCATATAGGAAACACAGTAGAGTAGAAGAGTGCTCTTTTCTCAAAAGAAGAATGTGTTTCTTGTAAGGCGATCTATAGTTTGTTTCCCAGTCCTAAATGGAGTTGAATCACATACAGTTTCTCGTCCTACGAACCAGAGTTATTTTCTGGTAAGAGGAGTCAATATTGCGCTCCCATTGCCATACACAGTGCAAATACCACTCGCGTCTGTTCCCAGCAAGTACAGAGTATTGGACTGAAGAGGAGCTAGTGTTCTTGTCAGTTTCCTAAGCGGAGTTGAACTAGATATGGCCCGTGTGTGTAGGAAGCACAGTTCTTTTGTTCTGAGCAAGCTCACTGTTCTGGCCCTATAGGAAACACTGTAGAGTAGAAGAGTGCTCTTTTCTCAAAAGAAGAGTGTGTTTCTTGTAAGGCGAGCTAGTGTTTGTTTCCCAGTCCTAAATGGAGTTGAATCACATGCAGTTTCTGGTCCTACGAGCAAGAGTTTTTTTTTTTTTGGTAAGTAGAGTCACTCTTGCGCTCCCATTTCCACACAGTGCAAATAGCAATCGCGTCTGTTCCCAGCAAGTACAGTGTATTGGACTGAAGAGAAGCTACTGTTCTTGTCAGTTTCCTAAGCGGAGTTGAACTAGATAAGGCTCGTGTGTGTAGGAAGCACAGTTCTTTTGTTCTGAGCAAGCTCACTGTTCTGGCCCTATAGGAAACACAGTAGAGTAGAAGAGTGCTCTTTTGTCAACAGAAGAGTGTGTTTCTTGAAAGGCGAGCTAGTGTTTGTTTCCCAGTCCTAAATGGAGTTGAATCACATGCAATTTCTGGTCCTACGAGCAAGAGTTGTTTTCTGGTAAGAAGAGTCACTATTGCACTCCCATTGCTATACACAGTGCAAATAGCCCTGGCGTCTGTTCCCAGCAAGTACAGTGTATTGGACTGAAGAGAAGATACTGTTCTTGTCAGTTTCCTAAGCGGAGTTGAACTAGATAAGGCTCGTGTGTGTAGGAAGCACAGTTCTTTTGTTCTGAGCAAGCTCACTGTTCTGGCCCTATAGGAAACACAGTAGAGTAGAAGAGTGCTCTTTTGTCAAAAGCAGAGTGTGTTTCTTGTAAGGCGAGCTAGTGTTTGTTTCCCAGTCCTAAATGGAGTTGAATCACATGCAGTTTCTGTTCCTACGAGCAAGAGTTGTTTTTTTTTAAGAACAGTCACTACTGCGCTCCCATTTCCACACAGTGCAAATAGCACTGGCGTCAGTTCCCAGCAAGTACAGTGTATTGGACTGAAGAGAAGCTACTGTTCTTGTCAGTTTCCTAAGCGGAGTTGAACTAGATATGGCCCGTGTGTGTAGGAAGCACAGTTCTTTTGTTCTGAGCAAGCTCACTGTTCTGGCCCTATAGGAAACACAGTAGAGTAGAAGAGTGCTCTTTTCTCAAAAGCAGAGTGTGTTTTTTGTAAGGCAAGGTAGAGTTTGTTTCCCAGTCCTAAATGGAGTTGAATCACAGGCAGTTTCTGGTCCTACGAACCAGAGTTGTTTTCTGGTAAGAGCAGACACTATTGTGCTCCCATTGCATTACACAGTGCAAATAGCACTCGCGTCTGTTCCCAGCAAGTACAGTGTATTCGACTGAAAAGAAGCTACTGTTCTTGTCAGTTTCCTAAGCGGAGTTGAACTAGATATGGACCCTGTGTGTAAGAAGCACAGTTCTTTTGTTCTGAGCAAGCTCACTGTTCTGGCCCTATAGGAAACACAGTAGAGTAGAAGAGTGCTCTTTTCTCAAAAGCAGAGTGTGTTTCTCATAAGGCGAGCTAGTGTTTTTTTCCCAGTCCTAAATGGAGTTGAATCTCATGCAGTTTCTGGTCCTACGAGCAAGGGTTGTTTTCTGGTAAGAAGAGTCACTATTGCGCTCCCCTTGCCATACACAGTGCAAATAGCACTAGCGTGTGTTCCCAGCAAGTACAGTGTATTGGACTGAAGAGAAGCTACTGTTCTTGTCAGTTTCCTAAGCGGAGTTGAACTAGATATGGCCCGTGTGTGTAGGAAGCACAGTTCTTTTGTTCTGAGCAAGCTCACTGTTCTGGCCCTATAGGAAACACAGTAGAGTAGAAGAGTGCTCTTTTCTCAAAAGCAGAGTGTGTTTTTCATAAGGCGAGCTAGTGTTTGTTTCCCAGTCCTAAATGGAATTGAATCACATGCAGTTTCTGGTCCTACGAGCAAGAGTTGTTTTCTGGTAAGAAGAGTCACTATTGTGCTCCCATTGCCATACACAGAGCAAATAGCACTAGCATCTGTTCCCAGCAAGTACAGTGTATTGGACTGAAGAGAAGCTACTGTTCTTGTCAGTTTCCTAAGGGGAGTTGAACTAGATATGGCCCGTGTGTGTAGGAAGCACAGTTCTTTTGTTCTGAGCAAGCTCACTGTTCTGGCCCTATAGGAAACACTGTAGAGTAGAAGAGTGGTCTTTTCTCAAAAGCAGAGTGTGTTTCTTGTAAGGCGAGCTAGTGTTTGTTTCCCAGTCCTAAATGAAATTGAATCACATGCAGTTTCTGGTCCTACGAGCAAGAGTTGTTTTCTGGTAAGAAGAGTCACTATTGTGCTCCCATTGCCATACACAGTGCAAATAGCACTCGCGTCTGTTCCCAGCAAGCACAGTGTATTGGACTGAAGAGAAGCTACTGTTCTTGTCAGTTTCCGAAGGGGAGTTGAACTAGATATGGCCCGTGTGTGTAGGAAGCACAGTTCTTTTGTTCTGAGCAAGCTCACTGTTCTGGCCTACAGGAAACACTGTAGAGTAGAAGAGTGCTCTTTTCTCAAAAGAAGAGTGTGTTTCTTGTAAGGCGAGCTAGTGTTTGTTTCCCAGTCCTAAATGGAGTTGAATCACATGCAGTTTCTGGTCCTACGAGCAAGAGTTGTTTTTTTTTTAAGAACAGTCACTACTGAGCTCCCATTTCCACACAGTGCAAATAGCACTGGCTTCTGTTCCCAGCAAGTACAGTGTATTGGACTGAAGAGAAGCTACTGTTCTTGTCAGTTTCCTAAGCGGAGTTGAACTAGATATGGCCCGTGTGTGTAGGAAGCACAGTTCTCTTGTTCTGAGCAAGCTCACTGTTCTGGCCCTATAGGAAACACAGTAGAGTAGAAGAGTGCTCTTTTCTCAAAAGCAGAGTGTGTTTTTTGTAAGGCAAGGTAGAGTTTGTTTCCCAGTCCTAAATGGAGTTGAATCACATGCAGTTTCTGGTCCTACGAACCAGAGTTGTTTTCTGGTAAGAGCAGACACTATTGCGCTCCCATTGCATTACACAGTGCAAATAGCACTCGCGTCTGTTCCCAGCAAGTACAGTGTATTCGACTGAAAAGAAGCTACAGTTCTTGTCAGTTTCCTAAGCGGAGTTGAACTAGATATGGCCCCTGTGTGTAAGAAGCACAGTTCTTTTGTTCTGAGCAAGCTCACTGTTCTGGCCCTATAGGAAACACAGTAGAGTAGAAGAGTGCTCTTTTCTCAAAAGCAGAGTGTGTTTCTCATAAGGCGAGCTAGTGTTTTTTTCCCAGTCCTAAATGGAGTTGAATCACATGCAGTTTCTGGTCCTACGAGCAAGGGTTGTTTTCTGGTAAGAAGAGTCACTATTGTGCTCCCATTGCCATACACAGTGCAAATAGCACTAGCGTCTGTTCCCAGCAAGTACAGTGTATTGGACTGAAGAGAAGCTACTGTTCTTGTCAGTTTCCTAAGCGGAGTTGAACTAGATATGGCCCGTGTGTGTAGGAAGCACAGTTCTTTTGTTCTGAGCAAGCTCACTGTTCTGGCCCTATAGGAAACACAGTAGAGTAGAAGAGTGCTCTTTTCTCAAAAGCAGAGTGTGTTTTTCATAAGGCGAGCTAGCGTTTGTTTCCCAGTCCTAAATGGAATTGAATCACATGCAGTTTCTGGTCCTACGAGCAAGAGTTGTTTTCTGGTAAGAAGAGTCACTATTGTGCTCCCATTGCCATACACAGAGCAAATAGCACTAGCGTCTGTTCCCAGCAAGTACAGTGTATTGGACTGAAGAGAAGCTACTGTTCTTGTCAGTTTCCTAAGGGGAGTTGAACTAGATATGGCCCGTGTGTGTAGGAAGCACAGTTCTTTTGTTCTGAGCAAGCTCACTGTTCTGGCCCTATAGGAAACACAGTAGAGTAGAAGAGTGCTCTTTTCTCAAAAGCAGAGTGTGCTTCTTGTAAGGCGAGCTAGTGTTTGTTTCCCAGTCCTAAATTAAATTGAATCACATGCAGTTTCTGGTCCTACGAGCAAGAGTTGTTTTCTGGTAAGAAGAGTCACTATTGTGCTCCCATTGCCATACACAGTGCAAATAGCACTCGCGTCTGTTCCCAGCAAGCACAGTGTATTGGACTGAAGAGAAGCTACTGTTCTTGTCAGTTTCCTAAGCGGAGTTGAACTAGATATGGCCCGTGTGTGTAGGAAGCACAGTTCTTTTGTTCTGAGCAAGCTCACTGTTCTGGCCCGATAGGAAACATTGTAGAGTAGAAGAGTGCTCTTTTCTCAAAAGCAGAGTGTGTTTCTTGTAAGGCAAGGTAGAGTTTGTTTCCCAGTCCTAAATGGAGTTGAATCACATGCAGTTTCTGGTCCTACGAACCAGAGTTGTTTTCTGGTAAGAGCAGACACTATTGCGCTCCCATTGCATTACACAGTGCAAATAGCACTCGCGTCTGTTCCCAGCAAGTACAGTGTATTCGACTGAAAAGAAGCTACGGTTCTTGTCAGTTTCCTAAGCGGAGTTGAACTAGATATGGCCCGTGTGTGTAGGAAGCACAGTTCTTTTGTTCTGAGCAAGCTCACTGTTCTGGCTCTATAGGAAACACAGTAGAGTAGAAGAGTGCTCTTTTCTCAAAAGCAGAGTGTGTTTTTTGTAAGGCAAGGTAGAGTTTGTTTCCCAGTCCTAAATGGAGTTGAATCACATGCAGTTTCTGGTCCTACGAACCAGAGTTGTTTTCTGGTAAGAGCAGACACTATTGTGCTCCCATTGCATTACACAGTGCAAATAGCACTCGCGTCTGTTCCCAGCAAGTACAGTGTATTCGACTGAAAAGAAGCTACTGTTCTTGTCAGTTTCCTAAGAGGAGTTGAACTAGATATGGACCCTGTGTGTAAGAAGCACAGTTCTTTTGTTCTGAGCAAGCTCACTGTTCTGGCCCTATAGGAAACACAGTAGAGTAGAAGAGTTCTCTTTTCTCAAAAGCAGAGTGTGTTTCTCATAAGGCGAGCTAGTGTTTTTTTCCCAGTCCTAAATGGAGTTGAATCACATGCAGTTTCTGGTCCTACGAGCAAGGGTTGTTTTCTGGTAAGAAGAGTCACTCTTGCGCTCCCATTTCCACACAGTGCAAATAGCAATCGCGTCTGTTCCCAGCAAGTACAGTGTATTGGACTGAAGAGAAGCTGCTGTTCTTGTCAGTTTCCTAAGCAGAGTTTAACTAGATATGGTCCGTGTGTAGGAAGCACAGTTCTTTTGTTCTGAGCAAGCTCACTGTTCTGGCCCTATAGGAAACACAGTAGAGTAGAAGAGTGCTCTTTTCTCAAAAGCAGAGTGTGTTTCTTGTAAGGCGACCTAGTGTTTGTTTCCCAGTCCTAAATGGAGTTGAATCACATGCAGTTTCTGTTCCTACGAGCAAGAGTTGTTTTTTTTTTAAGAACAGTCACTACTGCGCTCCCATTTCCACACAGTGCAAATAGCACTGGCGTCTGTTCCCAGCAAGTACAGTGTATTGGACTGAAGAGAAGCTACTGTTCTTGTCAGTTTCCTAAGCGGAGTTGAACTAGATATGGCCCGTGTGTGTAGGAAGCACAGTTCTTTTGTTCTGAGCAAGCTCACTGTTCTGGCCCAATAGGAAACATTGTAGAGTAGAAGAGTGCTCTTTTCTCAAAAGCAGAGTGTGTTTCTTGTAAGGCAAGGTAGAGTTTGTTTCCCAGTCCTAAATGGAGTTGAATCACATGCAGTTTCTGGTCCTACGAACCAGAGTTGTTTTCTGGTAAGAGCAGACACTATCGCGCTCCCATTGCATTACACAGTGCAAATAGCACTAGCGTCTGTTCCCAGCAAGTACAGTGTATTGGACTGAAGAGAAGCTACTGTTCTTGTCAGTTTCCTAAGCGGAGTTGAACTAGATATGGCCCGTGTGTGTAGGAAGCACAGTTCTTTTGTTCTGAGCAAGCTCACTGTTCTGGCCCTATAGGAAACACAGTAGAGTAGAAGAGTGCTCTTTTCTCAAAAGCAGAGTGTGTTTTTCATAAGGCGAGCTAGTGTTTGTTTCCCAGTCCTAAATGGAATTGAATCACATGCAGTTTCTGGTCCTACGAGCAAGAGTTGTTTTCTGGTAAGAAGAGTCACTATTGCGCTCCCATTGCCATACACAGAGCAAATAGCACTAGCGTCTGTTCCCAGCAAGTACAGTGTATTGGACTGAAGAGAAGCTACTGTTCTTGTCAGTTTCCTAAGGGGAGTTGAACTAGATATGGCCCGTGTGTGTAGGAAGCACAGTTCTTTTGTTCTGAGCAAGCTCACTGTTCTGGCCCTATAGGAAACATTGTAGAGTAGAAGAGTGCTCTTTTCTCAAAAGCAGAGTGTGTTTCTTGTAAGGCAAGGTAGAGTTTGTTTCCCAGTCCTAAATGGAGTTGAATCACATGCAGTTTCTGGTCCTACGAACCAGAGTTGTTTTCTGGTAAGAGCAGACACTATTGCGCTCCCATTGCATTACACAGTGCAAATAGCACTCGCGTCTGTTCCCAGCAAGTACAGTGTATTCGACTGAAAAGAAGCTACGGTTCTTGTCAGTTTCCTAAGCGGAGTTGAACTAGATATGGCCCGTGTGTGTAGGAAGCACAGTTCTTTTGTTCTGAGCAAGCTCACTGTTCTGGCCCTATAGGAAACACAGTAGAGTAGAAGAGTGCTCTTTTCTCAAAAGCAGAGTGTGTTTTTTGTAAGGCAAGGTAGAGTTTGTTTCCCAGTCCTAAATGGAGTTGAATCACATGCAGTTTCTGGTCCTACGAACCAGAGTTGTTTTCTGGTAAGAGCAGACACTATTGTGCTCCCATTGCATTACACAGTGCAAATAGCACTCGCGTCTGTTCCCAGCAAGTACAGTGTATTCGACTGAAAAGAAGCTACTGTTCTTGTCAGTTTCCTAAGAGGAGTTGAACTAGATATGGCCCGTGTGTGTAGGAAGCACAGTTCTTTTGTTCTGAGCAAGCTCACTGTTCTGGCCCTATAGGAAACACAGTAGAGTAGAAGAGTTCTCTTTTCTCAAAAGCAGAGTGTGTTTCTCATAAGGCGAGCTAGTGTTTTTTTCCCAGTCCTAAATGGAGTTGAATCACATGCAGTTTCTGGTCCTACGAGCAAGGGTTGTTTTCTGGTAAGAAGAGTCACTATTGCGCTCCCCTTGCCATACACAGTGCAAATAGCACTAGCGTGTGTTCCCAGCAAGTACAGTGTATTGGACTGAAGAGAAGCTGCTGTTCTTGTCAGTTTCCTAAGGGGAGTTGAACTAGATATGGCCCGTGTGTGTAGGAAGCACAGTTCTTTTGTTCTGAGCAAGCTCACTGTTCTGGCCCTATAGGAAACACAGTAGAGTAGAAGAGTGCTCTTTTCTCAAAAGCAGAGTGTGTTTTTCATAAGGCGAGCTAGTGTTTGTTTCCCAGTCCTAAATGGAATTGAATCACATGCAGTTTCTGGTCCTACGAGCAAGAGTTGTTTTCTGGTAAGAAGAGTCACTATTGTGCTCCCATTGCCATACACAGAGCAAATAGCACTAGCATCTGTTCCCAGCAAGTACAGTGTATTGGACTGAAGAGAAGCTACTGTTCTTGTCAGTTTCCTAAGCGGAGTTGAACTAGATATGGCCCGTGTGTGTAGGAAGCACAGTTCTTTTGTTCTGAGCAAGCTCACTGTTCTGGCCCTATAGGAAACACAGTAGAGTAGAAGAGTGCTCTTTTCTCAAAAGCAGAGTGTGTTTCTTGTAAGGCGAGCTAGTGTTTGTTTCCCAGTCCTAAATGAAATTGAATCACATGCAGTTTCTGGTCCTACGAGCAAGAGTTGTTTTCTGGTAAGAAGAGTCACTATTGTGCTCCCATTGCCATACACAGTGCAAATAGCACTCGCGTCTGTTCCCAGCAAGCACAGTGTATTGGACTGAAGAGAAGCTACTGTTCTTGTCAGTTTCCGAAGGGGAGTTGAACTAGATATGGCCCGTGTGTGTAGGAAGCACAGTTCTTTTGTTCTGAGCAAGCTCACTGTTCTGGCCCTATAGGAAACACAGTAGAGTAGAAGAGTGCTCTTTTCTCAAAAGAAGAATGTGTTTCTTGTAATGCGATCTAGAGTTTGTTTCCCAGTCCTAAATGGAGTTGAATCACATACAGTTTCTCGTCCTACCAACCAGAGTTATTTTCTGGTAAGAGGAGTCATTATTGCGCTCCCATTGCCATACACAGTGCAAATACCACTCGCGTCTGTTCCCAGCAAATACAGAGTATTGGACTGAAGAGGAGCTAGTGTTCTTGTCAGTTTCCTAAGCGGAGTTGAACTAGATATGGCCCGTGTGTGTAGGAAGCACAGTTCTTTTGTTCTGAGCAGGCTCACTGTTCTGGCCCTATAGGAAACACTGTAGAGTAGAAGAGTGCTCTTTTCTCAAAAGCAGAGTGTGTTTCTTGTAAGGCGAGCTAGTGTTTGTTTCCCAATCCTAAATGTAGTTGAATCACATGCAGTTTCTGGTCCTACGAGCAAGAGTTTTTTTTTTTTTTTGGTAAGTAGAGTCACTCTTGCGCTCCCATTTCCACACAGTGCAAATAGCTATCGCTTCTGTTCCCAGCAAGTACAGTGTATTGGACTGAAGAGAAGCTACTGTTCTTGTCAGTTTCCTAAGAGGAGTTGAACTAGATATGGTCCGTGTGTGTAGGAAGCACAGTTCTTTTGTTCTGAGCAAGCTCACTGTTCTGGCCCTATAGGAAACACAGTAGAGTAGAAGAGTGCTCTTTTCTCAAAAGCAGAGTGTGTTTCTAGTAAGGCGAGCTAGTGTTTGTTTCCCAGTCCTAAATGGAGTTGAATCACATGCAGTTTCTGTTCCTACGAGCAAGAGTTGTTTTTTTTTTAAGAACAGTCACTACTGAGCTCCCATTTCCACACAGTGCAAATAGCACTGGCGTCTGTTCCCAGCAAGTACAGTGTATTGGACTGAAGAGAAGCTACTGTTCTTGTCAGTTTCCTAAGCGGAGTTGAATTAGATATGGCCCGTGTGTGTAGGAAGCACAGTTCTTTTGTTCTGAGCAAGCTCACTGTTCTGGCCCGATAGGAAACATTGTAGAGTAGATGAGTGCTCTTTTCTCAAAAGCAGAGTGTGTTTCTTGTAAGGCAAGGTAGAGTTTGTTTCCCAGTCCTAAATGGAGTTGAATCACATGCAGTTTCTGGTCCTACGAACCAGAGTTGTTTTCTGGTAAGAGCAGACACTATTGCGCTCCCATTGCATTACACAGTGCAAATAGCACTCGCGTCTGTTCCCAGCAAGTACAGTGTATTCGACTGAAAAGAAGCTACGGTTCTTGTCAGTTTCCTAAGCGGAGTTGAACTAGATATGGACCCTGTGTGTAGGAAGCACAGTTCTTTTGTTCTGAGCAAGCTCACTGTTCTGGCCCTATAGGAAACACAGTAGAGTAGAAGAGTGCTCTTTTCTCAAAAGCAGAGTGTGTTTCTCGTAAGGCGAGCTAGTGTTTTTTTCCCAGTCCTAAATGGAGTTGAATCACATGCAGTTTCTGGTCCTACGAGCAAGGGTTGTTTTCTGGTAAGAAGAGTCACTATTGCGCTCCCATTGCCATACACAGAGCAAATAGCACTAGCGTCTGTTCCCAGCAAGTACAGTGTATTGGACTGAAGAGAAGCTACTGTTCTTGTCAGTTTCCTAAGCGGAGTTGAACTAGATATGGCCCGTGTGTGTAGGAAGCACAGTTCTTTTGTTCTTAGCAAGCTCACTGTTCTGGCCCTTTAGGAAACACAGTAGAGTAGAAGAGTGCTCTTTTCTCAAAAGCAGAGTGTGTTTTTCATAAGGCGAGCTAGTCTTTGTTTCCCAGTCCTAAATGGAATTGAATCACATGCAGTTTCTGGTCCTACGTGCAAGAGTTGTTTTCTGGGAAGAAGAGTCACTATTGTGCTCCCATTGCCATACACAGAGCAAATAGCACTAGCGTCTGTTTCCAGCAAGTACAGTGTATTGGACTGAAGAGAAGCTACTGTTCTTGTCAGTTTCCTAAGCGGAGTTGAACTAGATATGGCCCGTGTGTGTAGGAAGCACAGTTCTTTTGTTCTGAGAAAGCTCACTGTTCTGGCCCTATAGGAAACACAGTAGAGTAGAAGAGTGCTCTTTTCTCAAAAGCAGAGTGTGTTTCTCGTAAGGCAAGCCAGAGTTTGTTTCCCAGTCCTAAAAGGAGTTGAATCACATGCAGTTTCTGGTCCTATGAACCAGAGTTGTTTTCTGGTAAGAGCAGACACTATTGCGCTCCCATTGCCATGCACAGTGCAAATAGCACTGGTGTCTGTCCCAGCAAGTACAGTGTATTGGACTGAAGAGAAGCTACTGTTCTTGTCAGTTTTCTAAGCGGAGTTGAACTAGAAATGGCCCGAGTGTAGGAAGCACAGTTCTTTTGTTCTGAGCAAGCTCACTGTTCTGGCCCTATAGGAAACACAGTAGAATAGAAGAGTGCTCTTTTCTCAAAAGCAGAGTGTGTTTCTCGTAAGGCGAGCTAGTGATTGTTTCCCAGTCGTAAATGGAGTTGAATCACATGCAGTTTCTGGTCCTACGAGCAAGAGTTGTTTTCTGGTAAGAAGAGTCACTATTGTGCTCCCATTGAGATACACAGTGCAAATAGCAATCGCGTCTGTTCCCAGCAAGTACAGTGTATTGGACTGAAGAGAAGCTACTGTTCTTGTCAGTTTCCTAAGCGGAGTTGAACTAGATATGGCCCCTGTGTGTAGGAAGCACAGTTCTTTTTTTCTGAGCAAGATCACTGTTCTGGCCCTATAGGAAACACAGTAGAGTAGAAGAGTGCTCTTTTCTCAAAAGCAGAGTATGTTTCTTGTAAGGCGAGATAGTGTTTGTTTCCAAGTCCTAAATGGAGTTGAATCACTTGCATTTTCTGGTCCTAAGAGCAAGAGTTGTTTTTTGGTAAGAAGAGTCACTGTTGCACTCCCATTTCCACACAGTGCAAATAGCACTCGCGTCTGTTCCCAGTAAGTACAGTGTATTGGACTGAAGAGAAGCTAGTGCTCTTGTCAGTTTCCTAAGGGGAGTTGAAGTAGATATGGCCCGTGTGTGTAGGAAGCACAGTTCTTTTGTTCTGAGCAAGCTCACTGTTCTGGCCCTATAGGAAACACAGTAGAGTAGAAGAGTGCTCTTTTCTCAAAAGCAGAGTGTGTTTCTTGTAAGGCGAGCTAGTGTTTGTTTCCCAGTCCTAAATGGAGTTGAATCACATGCAGTTTCTGGTCCTACGAGCAAGAGTTGTTTTCTGGTAAGAAGTGTCACTATTGCGCTCCCATTGCCATACACAGTGCAAATAGCACTGGCGTCTGTTCCCAGCAAGTACAGTGTATTGGACTGAAGAGAAGCTACTGTTCTTGTCAGTTTCCTAAGCGGAGTTGAACTAGATATGGCCCGTGTGTGTAGGAAGCACAGTTCTTTTGTTCTGAGCAAGCTCACTGTTCTGGCCCTATAGGAAACACAGTAGAGTAGAAGAGTGCTCTTTTCTCAAAAGCAGAGTGTGTTTTTCATAAGGCGAGCTAGTGTTTGTTTCCCAGTCCTAAATGGAATTGAATCACATGCAGTTTCTGGTCCTACGAGCAAGAGTTGTTTTCTGGTAAGAAGAGTCACTATTGTGCTCCAATTGCCATACACAGAGCAAATAGCACTAGCATCTGTTCCCAGCAAGTACAGTGTATTGGACTGAAGAGAAGCTACTGTTCTTGTCAGTTTCCTAAGCGGAGTTGAACTAGATATGGCCCGTGTGTGTAGGAAGCACAGTTCTTTTGTTCTGAGCAAGCTCACTGTTCTGGCCCTATAGGAAACACAGTAGAGTAGAAGAGTGCTCTTTTCTCAAAAGCAGAGTGTGTTTCTTGTAAGGCGAGCTAGTGTTTGTTTCCCAGTCCTAAATGAAATTGAATCACATGCAGTTTCTGGTCCTACGAGCAAGAGTTGTTTTCTGGTAAGAAGAGTCACTATTGTGCTCCCATTGCCATACACAGTGCAAATAGCACTCGCGTCTGTTCCCAGCAAGTACAGTGTATTGGACTGAAGAGAAGCTACTGTTCTTGTCAGTTTCCGAAGGGGAGTTGAACTAGATATGGCCCGTGTGTGTAGGAAGCACAGTTCTTTTGTTCTGAGCAAGCTCACTGTTCTGGCCCTATAGGAAACACAGTAGAGTAGAAGAGTGCTCTTTTCTCAAAAGAAGAATGTGTTTCTTGTAATGCGATCTAGAGTTTGTTTCCCAGTCCTAAATGGAGTTGAATCACATACAGTTTCTCGTCCTACGAACCAGAGTTATTTTCTGGTAAGAGGAGTCATTATTGCGCTCCCATTGCCATACACAGTGCAAATACCACTCGCGTCTGTTCCCAGCAAGTACAGAGTATTGGACTGAAGAGGAGCTAGTGTTCTTGTCAGTTTCCTAAGCGGAGTTGAACTAGATATGGCCCGTGTGTGTAGGAAGCACAGTTCTTTTGTTCTGAGCAGGCTCACTGTTCTGGCCCTATAGGAAACACTGTAGAGTAGAAGAGTGCTCTTTTCTCAAAAGAAGAGTGTGTTTCTTGTAAGGCGAGCTAGTGTTTGTTTCCCAGTCCTAAATGGAGTTGAATCACATGCAGTTTCTGGTCCTAGGAGCAAGAGTTTTTTTTTTTTGGTAAGTAGAGTCACTCTTGCGCTCCCATTTCCACACAGTGCAAATAGCAATCGCGTCTGTTCCCAGCAAGTACAGTGTATTGGACTGAAGAGAAGCTACTGTTCTTGTCAGTTTCCTAAGCGGAGTTGAACTAGATATGGTCCGTGTGTGTAGGAAGCACAGTTCTTTTGTTCTGAGCAAGCTCACTGTTCTGGCCCTATAGGAAACACAGTAGAGTAGAAGAGTGCTCTTTTCTCAAAAGCAGAGTGTGTTTCTAGTAAGGCGAGCTAGTGTTTGTTTCCCAGTCCTAAATGGAGTTGAATCACATGCAGTTTCTGTTCCTACGAGCAAGAGTTGTTTTTTTTTTAAGAACAGTCACTACTGAGCTCCCATTTCCACACAGTACAAATAGCACTGGCGTCTGTTCCCAGCAAGTACAGTGTATTGGACTGAAGAGAAGCTACAGTTCTTGTCAGTTTCCTAAGCGGAGTTGAACTAGATATGGCCCGTGTGTGTAGGAAGCACAGTTCTCTTGTTCTGAGCAAGCTCACTGTTCTGGCCCTATAGGAAACACAGTAGAGTAGAAGAGTGCTCTTTTCTCAAAAGCAGAGTGTGTTTTTTGTAAGGCAAGGTAGAGTTTGTTTCCCAGTCCTAAATGGAGTTGAATCACATGCAGTTTCTGGTCCTACGAACCAGAGTTGTTTTCTGGTAAGAGCAGACACTATTGCGCTCCCATTGCATTACACAGTGCAAATAGCACTCGCGTCTGTTCCCAGCAAGTACAGTGTATTCGACTGAAAAGAAGCTACGGTTCTTATCAGTTTCCTAAGCGGAGTTGAACTAGATATGGCCCCTGTGTGTAAGAAGCACAGTTCTTTTGTTCTGAGCAAGCTCACTGTTCTGGCCCTATAGGAAACACAGTAGAGTAGAAGAGTGCTCTTTTCTCAAAAGCAGAATGTGTTTCTCATAAGGCGAGCTAGTGTTTTTTTCCCAGTCCTAAATGGAGTTGAATCACATGCAGTTTCTGGTCCTACGAGCAAGGGTTGTTTTCTGGTAAGAAGAGTCACTATTGCGCTCCCATTGCCATACACAGTGCAAAAAGCACTAGCGTCTGTTCCCAGCAAGTACAGTGTATTGGACTGAAGAGAAGCTACTGTTCTTGTCAGTTTCCTAAGCGGAGTTGAACTAGATATGGCCCGTGTGTGTAGGAAGCACAGTTCTTTTGTTCTGAGCAAGCTCACTGTTCTGGCCCTATAGTAAACACAGTAGAGTAGAAGAGTGCTCTTTTCTCAAAAGCAGAGTGTGTTTTTCATAAGGCGAGCTAGTGTTTGTTTCCCAGTCCTAAATGGAATTGAATCACATGCAGTTTCTGGACCTACGAGCAAGAGTTGTTTTCTGGTAAGAAGAGTCACTATTGCGCTCCCATTGCCATACACAGAGCAAATAGCACTAGCGTCTGTTCCCAGCAAGTACAGTGTATTGGACTGAAGAGAAGCTACTGTTCTTGTCAGTTTCCTAAGGGGAGTTGAACTAGATATGGCCCGTGTGTGTAGGAAGCACAGTTCTTTTGTTCTGAGCAAGCTCACTGTTCTGGCCCTATAGGAAACACAGTAGAGTAGAAGAGTGCTCTTTTCTCAAAAGAAGAATGTGTTTCTTGTAAGGCGATCTAGAGTTTGTTTCCCAGTCCTAAATGGAGTTGAATCACATACAGTTTCTCGTCCTACGAACCAGAGTTATTTTCTGGTAAGAGGAGTCAATATTGCGCTCCCATTGCCATACACAGTGCAAATACCACTCGCGTCTGTTCCCAGCAAGTACAGAGTATTGGAATGAAGAGGAGCTAGTGTTCTTGTCAGTTTCCTAAGCGGAGTTGAACTAGATATGGCCCGTGTGTGTAGGAAGCACAGTTCTTTTGTTCTGAGCAAGCTCACTGTTCTGGCCCTATAGGAAACACTGTAGAGTAGAAGAGTGCTCTTTTCTCAAAAGAAGAGTGTGTTTCTTGTAAGGCAAGCTAGTGTTTGTTTCCCAGTCCTAAATGGAGTTGAATCACATGCAGTTTCTGGTCCTACGAGCAAGAGTTTTTTTTTTTTTTGGTAAGTAGAGTCACTCTTGCGCTCCCATTTCCACACAGTGCAAATAGCAATCGCGTCCGTTCCCAGCAAGTACAGTGTATTGGACTGAAGAGAAGCTACTGTTCTTGTCAGTTTCCTAAGCGGAGTTGAACTAGATATGGCCCCTGTGTGTAGGAAGCACAGTTCTTTTGTTCTGAGCAAGATCACTGTTCTGGCCCTATAGGAAACACAGTAGAGTAGAAGAGTGATCTTTTCTCAAAAGCAGAGTATGTTTCTTGTAAGGCGAGATAGTGTTTGTTTCCAAGTCCTAAATGGAGTTGAATCACTTGCAGTTTCTGGTCCTAAGAGCAAGAGTTGTTTTTTGGTAAGAAGAGTCACTGTTGCACTCCCATTTCCACACAGTGCAAATAGCACTCGCGTCTGTTCCCAGCAAGTACAGTGTATTGGACTGAAGAGAAGCTACTGCTCTTGTCAGTTTCCTAAGGGGAGTTGAAGTAGATATGGCCCGTGTGTGTAGGAAGCACAGTTCTTTTGTTCTGAGCAAGCTCACTGTTCTGGCCCTATAGGAAACACAGTAGAGTAGAAGAGTGCTATTTTCTCAAAAGCAGAGTGTGTTTCTTGTAAGGCGAGCTAGTGTTTGTTTCCCAGTCCTAAATGGAGTTGAATCACATGCAGTTTCTGGTCCTACGAGCAAGAGTTGTTTTCTGGTAAGAAGTGTCACTATTGCGCTCCCATTGCCATACACAGTGCAAATAGCACTGGCGTCTGTTCCCAGCAAGTACAGTGTATTGGACTGAAGAGAAGCTACTGTTCTTGTCAATTTCCTAAGCGGAGTTGAACTAGATATGGCCCGTGTGTGTAGGAAGCACAGTTCTTTTGTTCTGAGCAAGCTCACTGTTCTGGCCCTATAGGAAACACAGTAGAGTAGAAGAGTGCTCTTTTCTCAAAAGCAGAGTGTGTTTTTCATAAGGCGAGCTAGTGTTTGTTTCCCAGTCCTAAATGGAATTGAATCACATGCAGTTTCTGGTCCTACGAGCAAGAGTTGTTTTCTGGTAAGAAGAGTCACTATTGTGCTCCCATTGCCATACACAGAGCAAATAGCACTAGCATCTGTTCCCAGCAAGTACAGTGTATTGGACTGAAGAGAAGCTACTGTTCTTGTCAGTTTCCTAAGCGGAGTTGAACTAGATATGGCCCGTGTGTGTAGGAAGCACAGTTCTTTTGTTCTGAGCAAGCTCACTGTTCTGGCCCTATAGGAAACACAGTAGAGTAGAAGAGTGCTCTTTTCTCAAAAGCAGAGTGTGTTTCTTGTAAGGCGAGCTAGTGTTTGTTTCCCAGTCCTAAATGAAATTGAATCACATGCAGTTTCTGGTCCTACGAGCAAGAGTTGTTTTCTGGTAAGAAGAGTCACTATTGTGCTCCCATTGCCATACACAGTGCAAATAGCACTCGCGTCTGTTCCCAGCAAGCACAGTGTATTGGACTGAAGAGAAGCTACTGTTCTTGTCAGTTTCCAAAGGGGAGTTGAACTAGATATGGCCCGTGTGTGTAGGAAGCACAGTTCTTTTGTTCTGAGCAAGCTCACTGTTCTGGCCCTATAGGAAACACAGTAGAGTAGAAGAGTGCTCTTTTCTCAAAAGAAGAATGTGTTTCTTGTAATGCGATCTAGAGTTTGTTTCCCAGTCCTAAATGGAGTTGAATCACATACAGTTTCTCGTCCTACGAACCAGAGTTATTTTCTGGTAAGAGGAGTCATTATTGCGCTCCCATTGCCATACACAGTGCAAATACCACTGTCGTCTGTTCCCAGCAAGTACAGAGTATTGGACTGAAGAGGAGCTAGTGTTCTTGTCAGTTTCCTAAGCGGAGTTGAACTAGATATGGCCCGTGTGTGTAGGAAGCACAGTTCTTTTGTTCTGAGCAGGCTCACTGTTCTGGCCCTATAGGAAACACTGTAGAGTAGAAGAGTGCTCTTTTCTCAAAAGAAGAGTGTGTTTCTTGTAAGGCGATCTAGAGTTTGTTTCCCAGTCCTAAATTGAGTTGAATCACATGCAGTTTCTGGTCCTACGAGCAAGAGTTTTTTTCTTTTGGTAAGTAGAGTCACTATTGCGCTCCCATTTCCACACAGTGCAAATAGCAATCGCGTCTGTTCCCAGCAAGTACAGTGTATTGGACTGAAGAGAAGCTACTGTTCCTGTCAGTTTCCTAAGAGGAGTTGAACTAGATATGGTCCGTGTGTGTAGGAAGCACAGTTCTTTTGTTCTGAGCAAGCTCACTGTTCTGGCCCTATAGGAAACACAGTAGAGTAGAAGAGTGCTCTTTTCTCAAAAGCAGAGTGTGTTTCTAGTAAGGCGAGCTAGTGTTTGTTTCCCAGTCCTAAATGGAGTTGAATCACATGCAGTTTCTGTTCCTACGAGCAAGAGTTGTTTTTTTTTTAAGAACAGTCACTACTGAGCTCCCATTTCCACACAGTGCAAATAGCACTGTCGTCTGTTCCCAGCAAGTACAGTGTATTGGACTGAAGAGAAGCTACTGTTCTTGTCAGTTTCCTAAGCGGAGTTGAACTAGATATGGCCCGTGTGTGTAGGAAGCACAGTTCTCTTGTTCTGAGCAAGCTCACTGTTCTGGCCCTATAGGAAACACAGTAGAGTAGAAGAGTGCTCTTTTCTCAAAAGCAGAGTGTGTTTTTTGTAAGGCAAGGTAGAGTTTGTTTCCCAGTCCTAAATGGAGTTGAATCACATGCAGTTTCTGGTCCTACGAACCAGAGTTGTTTTCTGGTAAGAGCAGACACTATTGCGCTCCCATTGCATTACACAGTGCAAATAGCACTCACGTCTGTTCCCAGCAAGTACAGTGTATTCGACTGAAAAGAAGCTACGGTTCTTGTCAGTTTCCTAAGCGGAGTTGAACTAGATATGGCCCCTGTGTGTAAGAAGCACAGTTCTTTTGTTCTGAGCAAGCTCACTGTTCTGGCCCTATAGGAAACACAGTAGAGTAGAAGAGTGCTCTTTTCTCAAAAGCAGAGTGTGTTTCTCATAAGGCGAGCTAGTGTTTTTTTCCCAGTCCTAAATGGAGTTGAATCACATGCAGTTTCTGGTCCTACGAGCAAGGGTTGTTTTCTGGTAAGAAGAGTCACTATTGCGCTCCCATTGCCATACACAGTGCAAATAGCACTAGCGTCTGTTCCCAGCAAGTACAGTGTATTGGACTGAAGAGAAGCTACTGTTCTTGTCAGTTTCCTAAGGGGAGTTGAACTAGATATGGCCCGTGTGTGTAGGAAGCACAGTTCTTTTGTTCTGAGCAAGCTCACTGTTCTGGCCCTATAGTAAACACAGTAGAGTAGAAGAGTGCTCTTTTCTCAAAAGCAGAGTGTGTTTTTCATAAGGCGAGCTAGTGTTTGTTTCCCAGTCCTAAATGGAATTGAATCACATGCAGTTTCTGGTCCTACGAGCAAGAGTTGTTTTCTGGTAAGAAGAGTCACTATTGCGCTCCCATTGCCATACACAGAGCAAATAGCACTAGCGTCTGTTCCCAGCAAGTACAGTGTATTGGACTGAAGAGAAGCTACTGTTCTTGTCAGTTTCCTAAGGGGAGTTGAACTAGATATGGCCCGTGTGTGTAGGAAGCACAGTTCTTTTGTTCTGAGCAAGCTCACTGTTCTGGCCCTATAGGAAACACAGTAGAGTAGAAGAGTGCTCTTTTCTCAAAAGAAGAATGTGTTTCTTGTAAGGCGATCTAGAGTTTGTTTCCCAGTCCTAAATGGAGTTGAATCACATACAGTTTCTCGTCCTACGAACCAGAGTTATTTTCTGGTAAGAGGAGTCAATATTGCGCTCCCATTGCCATACACAGTGCAAATACCACTCGCGTCTGTTCCCAGCAAGTACAGAGTATTGGACTGAAGAGGAGCTAGTGTTCTTGTCAGTTTCCTAAGCGGGGTTGAACTAGATATGGCCCGTGTGTGTAGGAAGCACAGTTCTTTTGTTCTGAGCAAGCTCACTGTTCTGGCCCTATAGTAAACACTGTAGAGTAGAAGAGTGCTCTTTTCTCAAAAGAAGAGTGTGTTTCTTGTAAGGCAAGCAAGTGTTTGTTTCCCAGTCCTAAATGGAGTTGAATCACATGCAGTTTCTGGTCCTACGAGCAAGAGTTTTTTTTTTTTTTGGTAAGTAGAGTCACTCTTGCGCTCCCATTTGCACACAGTGCAAATAGCAATCGCGTCTGTTCCCAGCAAGTACAGTGTATTGGACTGAAGAGAAGCTACTGTTCTTGTCAGTTTCCTAAGCGGAGTTGAACTAGATATGGTCCGTGTGTGTAGGAAGCACAGTTCTTTTGTTCTGAGCAAGCTCACTGTTCTGGCCCTATAGGAAACACAGTAGAGTAGAAGAGTGCTCTTTTCTCAAAAGCAGAGTTTGTTTCTTGTAAGGCGACCTAGTGTTTGTTTCCCAGTCCTAAATGGAGTTGAATCACATGCAGTTTCTGTTCCTACGAGCAAGAGTTGTTTTTTTTTTAAGAACAGTCACTACTGCGCTCCCATTTCCACACAGTGCAAATAGCACTGGCGTCTGTTCCCAGCAAGTACAGTGTATTGGACTGAAGAGAAGCTACTGTTCTTGTCAGTTTCCTAAGCGGAGTTGAACTAGATATGGCCCGTGTGTGTAGGAAGCACAGTTCTTTTGTTCTGAGCAAGCTCACTGTTCTGGCCCTATAGGAAACATTGTAGAGTAGAAGAGTGCTCTTTTCTCAAAAGCAGAGTGTGTTTCTTGTAAGGCAAGGTAGAGTTTGTTTCCCAGTCCTAAATGGAGTTGAATCACATGCAGTTTCTGGTCCTATGAACCAGAGTTGTTTTCTGGTAAGAGCAGACACTATTGCGCTCCCATTGCCATGCACAGTGCAAATAGCACTGGTGTCTGTCCCAGCAAGTACAGTGTATTGGACTGAAGAGAAGCTACTGTTCTTGTCAGTTTCCTAAGCGGAGTTGAACTAGATATGGCCCGAGTGTAGGAAGCACAGTTCTTTTGTTCTGAGCAAGCTCACTGTTCTGGCCCTATAGGAAACACAGTAGAATAGAAGAGTGCTCTTTTCTCAAAAGCAGAGTGTGTTTCTCGTAAGGCGAGCTAGTGATTGTTTCCCAGTCCTAAATGGAGTTGAATCACATGCAGTTTCTGGTCCTACGAGCAAGAGTTGTTTTCTGGTAAGAAGAGTCACTATTGCACTCCCATTGAGATACACAGTGCAAATAGCCCTCGCGTCTGTTCCCAGCAAGTACAGTGTATTGGACTGAAGAGAAGCTACTGTTCTTGTCAGTTTCCTAAGCGGAGTTGAACTAGATATGGCCCGTGTGTGTAGGAAGCACAGTTCTTTTGTTCTGAGCAAGATCACTGTTCTGGCCCTATAGGAAACACAGTAGAGTAGAAGAGTGCTCTTTTCTCAAAAGCAGAGTATGTTTCTTGTAAGGCAAGATAGTGTTTGTTTCCAAGTCCTAAATGGAGTTGAATCACTTGCAGTTTCTGGTCCTAAGAGCAAGAGTTGTTTTTTGGTAAGAAGAGTCACTGTTGCACTCCCATTTCCACACAGTGCAAATAGCACTCGCGTCTGTTCCCAGCAAGTACAGTGTATTGGACTGAAGAGAAGCTACTGCTCTTGTCAGTTTCCTAAGGGGAGTTGAAGTAGATATGGCCCGTGTGTGTAGGAAGCACAGTTCTTTTGTTCTGAGCAAGCTCACTGTTCTGGCCCTATAGGAAACACAGTAGAGTAGAAGAGTGCTCTTTTCTCAAAAGCAGAGTGTGTTTCTTGTAAGGCGAGCTAGTGTTTGTTTCCCAGTCCTAAATGGAGTTGAATCACATGCAGTTTCTGGTCCTACGAGCAAGAGTTGTTTTCTGGTAAGAAGTGTCACTATTGCGCTCCCATTGCCATACACAGTGCAAATAGCACTGGCGTCTGTTCCCAGCAAGTACAGTGTATTGGACTGAAGAGAAGCTACTGTTCTTGTCAATTTCCTAAGCGGAGTTGAACTAGATAAGGCCCGTGTGTGTAGGAAGCACAGTTCTTTTGTTCTGAGCAAGCTCACTGTTCTGGCCCTATAGGAAACACAGTAGAGTAGAAGAGTGCTCTCTTCTCAAAAGCAGAGTGTGTTTCTTGTAAGGCGAGCTAGTGTTTGTTTCCCAGTCCTAAATGGAGTTGAATCACATGCAGTTTCTGTTCCTACGAGCAAGAGTTGTTTTTTGGTAAGAACAGTCACTACTGCGCTCCCATTTCCACACAGTGCAAATAGCACTGGCGTCTGTTCCCAGCAAGTACAGTGTATTGGACTGAAGAGAAGCTACTGTTCTTGTCAGATTCCTAAGCGGAGTTGAACTAGATATGGCCCGTGTGTGTAGGAAGCACAGTTCTTTTGTTCTGAGCAAGCTCACTTTTCTGGCACTATAGGAAACACAGTAGAGTAGAAGAGTGCTCTTTTCTCAAAAGAAGAGAGTGTTTCTTGTAAGGCAAGCTAAAGTTTGTTTTCCAGTCCTAAATGGAGTTGAATCACATGCAGTTTCTGGTCCTACGAACCAGAGTTGTTTTCTGGTAAGAGCAGACACTATTGCACTCCCATTGCCATACACAGTGCAAATAGCACTGGCGTCTGTTCACAGCAAGTACAGTGTATTGGACTGAAGAGAAGCTACTGTTCTTGTCAGTTTCCGAAGCGGAGTTGAACTAGATATGGCCCGTGTGTGTAGGAAGCACAGTTCTTTTGTTCTGAGCAAGCTCACTGTTCTGGCCCTATAGGAAACACAGTAGAGGAGAAGAGTGCTCTTTTCTCAAAAGCAGAGTGTGTTTCTTGTAAGGCGAGCTAGTGTTTGTTTCCCGGTCCCAAATGGAGTTGAATCGCATGCAGTTTCTGGTCCTACGAGCAAGAGGTGTTTTCTGGTAAAAAGAGTCACTATTGCACTCCCATTGCCATACACAGTGCAAATAGCACTGGCGTCTGTTCCCAGCAAGTACACTGTATTGGACTGAAGAGAAGCTACTGTTCTTGTCAGTTTCCTTAGGGGAGATGAAGTAGATATGGCCCGTGTGTGTAGGAAGCACAGTTCTCTTGTTCTGAGCAAGCTCACTGTTCTGGCCCTATAGGAAACACAGTAGAGTAGAAGAGTGCTCTTTTCTCAAAAGCAGAGTGTGTTTCTTGTAAGGCGAGCTAGTGTTTGTTTCCCAGTCCTAAATGGAGTTGAATCACATGCAGTTTCTGTTCCTACGAGCAAGAGTTGTTTTTTGGTAAGAACAGTCACTACTGCGCTCCCATTTCCACACAGTGCAAATAGCACTGGCGTCTGTTCCCAGCAAGTACAGTGTATTGGACTGAAGAGAAGCTACTGTTCTTGTCAGTTTCCTAAGCGGAGTTGAACTAGATATGGCCCGTACGTGTAGGAAGCACAGTTCTTTTGTTCTGAGCAAGCTCACTTTTCTGGCACTATAGGAAACACAGTAGAGTAGAAGAGTGCTCTTTCTCAAAAGAAGAGAGTGTTTCTTGTAAGGCAAGCTAAAGTTTGTTTCCCAGTCCTAAATGGAGTTGAATCACATGCAGTTTCTGGTCCTACGAACCAGAGTTGTTTTCTGGTAAGAGCAGACACTATTGCACTCCCTTTGCCATACACAGTGCAAATAGCACTGGCGTCTGTTCCCAGCAAGTACAGTGTATTGGACTGAAGAGAAGCTACTGTTCTTGTCAGTTTCCTAAGCGGAGTTGAACTAGATATGGCCCGTGTGTGTAGGAAGCACAGTTCTTTTGTTCTGAGCAAGCTCACTGTTCTGGCCCTATAGGAAACACAGTAGAGGAGAAGAGTGCTCTTTTCTCAAAAGCAGAGTGTGTTTCTTGTAAGGCGAGCTAGTGTTTGTTTCCCAGTCCCAAATGGAGTTGAATCGCATGCAGTTTCTGGTCCTACGAGCAAGAGTTGTTTTCTGGTAAAAACAGTCACTATTGCGCTCCCATTGCCATACACAGTGCAAATAGCACTGGCGTCTGTTCCCAGCAAGTACAGTGTATTGGACTGAAGAGAAGCTACTGTTCTTGTCAGTTTCCTTAGGGGAGATGAAGTAGATATGGCCCGTGTGTGTAGGAAGCACAGTTCTTTTGCTCTGAGCAAGCTCAATGTTCTGGCCCTAAAGGAAACACAGTAAAGTAGAAGAGTGCTCTTTTCTCAAAACCATAGTGTGTTTCTAGTAAGGCGAGCTAGAGTTTGTTTCCCAGTCCTAAATGGAGTTGAATCGCATGCAGTTTCTGGTCCTAAGAACCAGAGTTGTTTTCTGGTAAGAGAAGTCACTATTGTGCTCCCATTGCCATACACAGTACAAATAGCACTGGCGTCTGTTCCCAGCAAGTACAGTGTATTGGACTGAAGAGAAGCTACTGTTCTTGTCAGTTTCCTAAGCGGAGTTGAACTAGATATGGCCCGTGTGTAGGAAGCACAGTTCTTTTGTTCTGAGCAAGCTCACTGTTCTGGCCCTATAGGAAACACAGTAGAGTAGAAGAGTGCTCTTTTCTCAAAAGCAGAGTGTGTTTCTTGTAAGGTGAGCTAGTGTTTGTTTCCCAGTCCTAAATGGAGTTGAATCACATGCAGTTTCTGGTCCTATGAGCAAGAGTTGTTTTCTGGTAAAAAGAGTCACTATTGCGCTCCCATTGCCATACACAGTGCAAATAGCACTGGCGTCTGTCCCAGCAAGTACAGTGTATTGGACTGAAGAGAAGCTACTGTTCTTGTAACTTTCCTAAGCGGAGTTAAACTAGATATGGCCCGTGTGTGTAGGAAGCACAGTTCCTTTGTTCTGAGCAAGCTCACTGTTCTGGCCCTATAGGAAACACAGTAGAGTAGAAGAGTGCTCTTTTCTCAAAAGCAGAGTATGTTTCTTGTAAGGCGAGCTAGTGTTTGTTTCCAAGTCCTAAATGGAGTTGAAACACTTGCAGTTTCTGGTCCTAAGAGCAAGAGTTGTTTTTTGGTAAGAAGAGTCACTGTTGCGCTTCCATATCCACACAGTGCAAATAGCACTGGCGTCTGTTCCCAGCAAGTACAGTGTATTGGACTGAAGAGAAGCTACTGTTCTTGTCAGTTTCCTAAGGAGAGTTCAACTAGATATGGGCCGTTTGTGTAGGAAGCACAGTTCTTTTGTTCTGAGCAAGCTCACTGTTCTGGCCCTATAGGAAACACAGTAGAGTAGAAGAGTGCTCTTTTCTCAAAAGCAGAGTGTGTTTCTTGTAAGGCTAGCTAGTGTTTGTGTCCCAGTCCTAAATGGAGTTGAATCACATGCAGTTTCTGTTCCTACGAGCAAGAGTTGTTTTTTGGTAAGAACAGTCACTACTGCGCTCCCATTTCCACACAGTGCAAATAGCACTGGCGTCTGTTCCCAGCAAGTACAGTGTATTGGACTGAAGAGAAGCTACTGTTCTTGTCAGTTTCCTAAGCGGAGTTGAACTAGATATGGCCCGTGTGTGTAGGAAGCACAGTTCTTTTGTTCTGAGCAAGCTCACTGTTCTGGCCCTATAGGAAACACAGTAGAGTAGAAGAGTGCTCTTTTCTCAAAAGCAGAGTGTGTTTCTTGTAAGGCGAGCTAGTGTTTGTTTCCCAGTCCTAAATGAAATTGAATCACATGCAGTTTCTGGTCCTACGAGCAAGAGTTGTTTTCTGGTAAGAAGAGTCACTATTGTGCTCCCATTGCCATACACAGTGCAAATAGCACTCGCGTCTGTTCCCAGCAAGCACAGTGTATTGGACTGAAGAGAAGCTACTGTTCTTGTCAGTTTCCGAAGGGGAGTTGAACTAGATATGGCCCATGTGTGTAGGAAGCACAGTTCTTTTGTTCTGAGCAAGCTCACTGTTCTGGCCCTATAGGAAACACAGGAGAGTAGAAGAGTGCTCTTTTCTCAAAAGAAGAATGTGTTTCTTGTAAGGCGATCTAGAGTTTGTTTCCCAGTCCTAAATGGAGTTGAATCACATACAGTTTCTCGTCCTACGAACCAGAGTTATTTTCTGGTAAGAGGAGTCAATATTGCGCTCCCATTTCCATACACAGTGCAAATACCACTCGCGTCTGTTCCCAGCAAGTACAGAGTATTGGACTGAAGAGGAGCTAGTGTTCTTGTCAGTTTCCTAAGCGGAGTTGAACTAGATATGGCCCGTGTGTGTAGGAAGCACAGTTCTTTTGTTCTGAGCAAGCTCACTGTTCTGGCCCTATAGGAAACACAGGAGAGTAGAAGAGTGCTCTTTTCTCAAAAGAAGAGTGTGTTTCTTGTAAGGCGAGCTATTGTTTGTTTCCCAGTCCTAAATGGAGTTGAATCACATGCAGTTTCTGGTCCTATGAGCAAGAGTTGTTTTCTGGTAAGAAGAGTCACGATTGCGCTCCCATTGCCATACACAGTGCAAATAGCACTCGCGTCTGTTCCCAGCAAGTACAGTGTATTGGACTGAAGAGAAGATACTGTTCTTGTCAGTTTCCTAAGTGGAGTTGAACTAGATATGGCCCGTGTGTGTAGGAAGCACAGTTCTTTTGTTCTGAGCAAGCTCACTGTTCTGGCCCTATAGGAAACACAGTAGAGTAGAAGAGTGCTCTTTTTTCAAAAGCAGAGTGTGTTCCTTGTAAGGCGAGCTAGAGTTTTTTCCCAGTCCTAAATGGAGTTGAATCACATGCAGTTTCTGGTCCTACGAACCAGAGTTGTTTTCTGGTAAGAGGAGTCACTATTGCGCTCCCATTGCCATACACAGTTCAAATAGCACTAGCGTCCATTCCAAACAAGTACAGTGTATTGGACTGAAGAGAAGCTACTGTTCTTGTCAGGTTCCTAAGCAGAATTGAAGTAGATATGGCCCGTGTGTGTAGGAAGCACAGTTCTTATGTTCTGAGCAAGCTCACTGTTCTGGCCCTATAGGAAACACAGTAGAGTAGAAGAGTGCTCTTTTCTCAAAAGCAGAGTATGTTTCTTGTAAGGCGAGCTTGTGTTTGTTTCTAAGTTCTAAATGGAGTTGAATCACATGCAGTTTCTGGTCCTACAAGCAAGAGTTGTTTTTTGGTAAGAACACTAACTATTGCGCTCCCATTTCCACACAGTGCAAATAGCATTTGCGTCTGTTCCCAGCAAGTAAAGTGTATTGGACTGAAGAGAAGCTACTGTTCTTGTCAGATACCTAATCGGAGTTGAACTAGATATGGCCCGTGTGTGTAGGAAGCACAGTTCTTATGTTCTGAGCAAGCTCACTGTTCTGGCCCTATAGGAAACACAGTAAAGTAGAAGAGTGCTCTTTTCTCAAAAGCAGAGTGTGTTTCTCGTAAGGCTAGCTAGTGTTTGTTTCCCAGTCCTAAATGGAGTTGAATCCCATGCAGGTTCTGGTCCTATGATCAAGAGTTGTTTTCTGGTAAGAAGAGTCACTCTTGCGCTCCCATTGCCATACACAGTGCAAATAGCACTGGCGTAAGTTCCAAACAAGTACAGTGTATTGGACTGAAGAGAAGCTACTGTTCTTGTCAGGTTCCTAAGTGGACTTGAACTAGATATGGCCCCTGTGTGTAGGAAGCACACTTCTTTTGTTCTGAGCAAGCTCACTGTTCTGGCCCTATAGGAAACACTGTAGGGTAGAAGAGTGCTCTTTTCTAAAAAGCAGAGTGTGTTTCTTGTAAGGCGAGCTAGTGTTTGTTTCCCAGTCCTAAATGGAATTGAATCACATGCAGTTTCTGTTCCTACGAGCAAGAGTTGTTTTTTGGTAAGAGCAGACACTATTGCGCTCCCATTGCCATACACAGTGCAAATAGCACTGGCGTCTGTCCCAGCAATTACAGTGTATTGGACTGAAGAGATGCTACTGTTCTTGTCAGTTTCCTAAGCGGAGTTGAACTAGATATGGCCCGAGTATAGGAAGCACAGTTCTTTTGTTCTGAGCAAGCTCACTGTTCTGGCCCTATAGAAAACACAGTAGAGTAGAAGAGTGCTCTTTTTCAAAAGCAGAGTGTGTTTCTCGTAAGGCGAGCTAGTGTTTGTTTCCCAGTCCTAAATGGAGTTGAATCACATGCAGTTTCTGGTCCTACCAGCAAGAGGTTTTTTTTTGGTAAGGAGAGTCACTGTTGCGCTCCCAATTCCACACAGTGCAAATAGGACTGGAGTCTGTTCCCAGCAAGTACAGTGTATTGGACTGAAGAGAAGCTACTGTTCTTGTCAGTTTCCTAAGGGGAGTTGAACTAGATATGGCCTCTGTGTGTAGGAAGCACAGTTCTTTTGTTCTGAGCAAGCTCACTGTTCTGGCCCTATAGGAAACACAGTAGAGTGGAAGAGTGCTCTTTTCTCAAAAGCAGAGTGTGTTTCTTGTAAGGCGAGCTAGTGTTTGTTTCCCAGTCCTAAATGAAGTTGAATCACACGCAGTTTCTGGTCCTGCAAGCAAGAGTTGTTTTCTGGTAAGAAGAGTCACTATTGCGCTCCCATTGCCATACACAGTGCAAATAGCACTGGCGTCTGTTCCCAGCAAGTACAGTGTATTGGACTGAAGAGAAGCTACTGTTCTTGTCAGTTTCCTAAGGGGAGTTGAACTAGATATGGCCCCTGTGTGTAGGAAGCACAGATCTTTTATTCTGAGCAAGCTCACTGTTCTGGCCCTATAGGAAACACAGTAGAGTGGAAGAGTGCTCTTTTCTCAAAAGCAGAGTGTGTTCCTTGTAAGGCGAGCTAGAGTTTGTTTCCCAGTCCTAAATTGAGTTGAATCACATGCAGTTTCTGCTCCTACGAACCAAAGTTGTTTTCTGGTAAGAGGAGTCACTATTACACTCTCATTGCCATACACAGTGCAAATAGCACTCGCGTCTGTTCGAACAAGTACAGTGTATTAGACTGAAGAGAAGCTACTGTAATTGTCAGTTTCCTAAGGGGAGTTGAACTAGATATGGCCCGTGTGTGTAGGAAGCACAGTTCTTTTGTTCTGAGCAAGCTCACTCTTCTGGCCCTATCGGAAACACAGTAGAGTAGAAGAGTGCTCTTTTCTCAAAAGCAGAGTGTGTTTCCTGTAAGGCCAGCTAGAGTTTGTTTCCTAGTCCTAAATGGAGTTGAATCACATACAGTTTCTGGTCCTACGAACCAGAGTTGTTTTCTGGTAAGAGGAGTCACTATTGCACTCCCATTGCCATACACAGTGCAAATAGCACCCGCGTCTGTTCGAACAAGTAGAGCATATTGGACTGAAGAGAAGCTACTGTTCTTGTCAGTTTCCTAAGCGGAGTTGAAGTAGATATGGCCCGTGTGTGTAGGAAGCACAGTTCTTTTGTTCTGAGCAAGCTCACTGTTCTGGCCCTATAGGAAACGCAGTAGAGCAGAAGAGTGCTCTTTTCTCAAAAGCAGAGTGTGTTTCTTGTAAGGCGCGCTAGTGTTTGTTTCCCAGTCCTAAATGGAGTTGAATCACATGCAGTTTCTGTTCCTATGAGCAAGAGTTTTTTTTTGGTAAGAGCAGACACTTTTGCGCTCCCATTGCCATACACAGTGCAAATAGCACTGGCGTCTGTCCCAGCAAGTACAGTGTATTGGACTGAAGAGATGCTACTGTTCTTGTCAGTTTCCTAAGCGGAGTTGAACTAGATATGGCCCGAGTGTAGGAAGCACAGTTCTTTTTTTCTGAGCAAGCTCACTGTTCTGGGCCTATAGAAAACACAGTAGAGTAGAAGAGTGCTCTTTTTCAAAAGCAGAGTGTGTTTCTCGTAAGGCGAGTAGTGATTGTTTCCCAGTCCTAAATGGAGTTGAATCACATGCAGTTTCTGGTCCTATGAGCAAGAGTTGTTTTCTGGTAAGAAGAGTCACTATTGCGCTCCCATTGCCATACACAGTGCAAATAGCGCTCGCGTCTGTTCCCAGCAAGTACAGTGTATTGGACTGAAGAGAAGATACTGTTCTTGTCAGGTTCCTACGTGGAGTTGAACTAGATATGGCCCGTGTGTGTAGGAAGCACAGTTCTTTTGTTCTGAGCAAGCTCACTGTTCTGGCCCTATAGGAAACACAGTAGAGTAGAAGAGTGCTCTTTTTTCAAAAGCAGAGTGTGTTCCTTGTAAGGCGAGCTAGAGTTTTTTTCCCAGTCCTAAATAGAGTTGAATCACATGCAGTTTCTGGTCCTACGAGCAAGAGTTGTTTTCTGGTAAGAGGAGTCACTATTGCACTCCCATTGCCATACACAGTTCAAATAGCACTGGCGTCCATTCCAAACAAGTACAGTGTATTGGACTGAAGAGAAGCTACTGTTCTTGTCTTTTTCCTAAGCGGAGTTGAACTAGATATGGCCCGTGTGTGTAGGAAGCACAGTTCTTTTGTTCTGAGCAAGCTCACTGTTCTGGCCCTATAGGAAACGCAGTAGAGCAGAAGAATGCTCTTTTCTCAAAAGCAGAGTGTGTTTCTTGTTAGGCGAGCTAGTGTTTGTTTCCCAGTCCTAAATGGAATTGAATCACATGGAGTTTCTGTTCCTACGAGCAAGAGTTGTTTTTTGGTAAGAGCAGACACTATTGCACTCCCATTGCCATACACAGTGCAAATAGCACTGGTGTCTTTCCCAGCAAGTACAGTGTATTGGACTGAAGAGATGCTACTGTTCTTGTCAGTTTCCTAAGCGGAGTTGAACTAGATATGGCCCGAGTGTAGGAAGCACAGTTCTTTTGTTCTGAGCAAGCTCACTGTTCTGGCCCTATAGGAAACACAGTAGAGTAGAAGAGTGCTCTTTTCTCAAAAGCAGAGTGTGTTTCTCGTAAGGCGAGCTAGTGATTGTTTCCCAGTCCTAAATGGAGTTGAATCACATGCAGTTTCTGGTCCTATGAGCAAGAGTTGTTTTCTGGTAAGAAGAGTCACTATTGTGCTCCCATTGCCATACACAGTGCAAATAGCACTCGCGTCTGTTCCCAGCAAGTACAGTGTATTGGACTGAAGAGAAGATACTGTTCTTGTCAGTTTCCTAAGCGGAGTTGAACTAGATAAGGCCCGTGTGTGTAGGAAGCACAGTTCTTTTGTTCTGAGCAAGCTCACTGTTCTGGCCCTATAGGAAACACAGTAGAGTAGAAGAGTGCTCTTTTCTCAAAAGCGGAGTGTGTTTCTTGTAAGGCGAGCTAGTGTTTGTTTCCCAGTCCTAAATGTAGGTGAATGACATGCAGTTTCTGGTCCTATGAGCAAGAGTTGTTTTCTGGTAAGAAGAGTCACTATTGCGCTCCCATTGCCATACACAGTGCAAATAGCACTGGCGTCTGTTCCCAGCAAGTACAGTGTATTGGAATGAAGAGAAGATACTGTTCTTGTCAGTTTCCTAAGTGGAGTTGAACTAGATATGGCCCGTGTGTGTAGGAAGCACAGTTCTTTTGTTCTGAGCAAGCTCACTGTTCTGGCCCTATAGGAAACACAGTAGAGTAGAAGAGTGCTCTTTTTTCAAAAGCAGAGTGTGTTCCTTGTAAGGCGAGCTAGAGTTTTTTTCCCAGTCCTAAATGGAGTTGAATCACATGCAGTTTCTGAACCTACGAGCAAGAGTTGTTTTCTGGTAAGAGGAGTCACTATTGCGCTCCCATTGCCATACACAGTTCAAATAGCACTGGCGTCCATTCCAAACAAGTACAGTGTATTGGACTGAAGAGAAGCTACTGTTCTTGTCAGGTTCCTAAGCGGAGTTGAACTAGATATGGCCCCTGTGTGTAGGAAACACAGTTCTTTTGTTCTGAGCAAGCTCACTGTTCTGGCCCTATAGGAAACACTGTAGAGTAGAATTGTGCTCTTTTCTCAAAAGCAGAGAGTGTTTCTTGTAAGGCGAGCTAGTGTTTGTTTCCCAGTCCTAAATGGAGTTGAATCACATGCAGTTTCTGGACCTACGAGCAAGAGTTGTTTTCTGGTAAGAAGAGTCACTATTGCGCTCCCATTGCCATACACAGAGCAAATAGCACTAGCGTCTGTTCCCAGCAAGTACAGTGTATTGGACTGAAGAGAAGCTACTGTTCTTGTCAGTTTCCTAAGGGGAGTTGAACTAGATATGGCCCGTGTGTGTAGGAAGCACAGTTCTTTTGTTCTGAGCAAGCTCACTGTTCTGGCCCTATAGGAAACACAGTAGAGTAGAAGAGTGCTCTTTTCTCAAAAGAAGAATGTGTTTCTTGTAAGGCGATCTAGAGTTTGTTTCCCAGTCCTAAATGGAGTTGAATCACATACAGTTTCTCGTCCTACGAACCAGAGTTATTTTCTGGTAAGAGGAGTCAATATTGCGCTCCCATTGCCATACACAGTGCAAATACCACTCACGTCTGTTCCCAGCAAGTACAGAGTATTGGAATGAAGAGGAGCTAGTGTTCTTGTCAGTTTCCTAAGCGGAGTTGAACTAGATATGGCCCGTGTGTGTAGGAAGCACAGTTCTTTTGTTCTGAGCAAGCTCACTGTTCTGGCCCTATAGGAAACACTGTAGAGTAGAAGAGTGCTCTTTTCTCAAAAGAAGAGTGTGTTTCTTGTAAGGCGAGCTAGTGTTTGTTTCCCAGTCCTAAATGGAGTTGAATCACATGCAGTTTCTGGTCCTACGAGCAAGAGTTTTTTTTTTTTTTGGTAAGTAGAGTCACTCTTGCGCTCCCATTTCCACACAGTGCAAATAGCAATCGCGTCTGTTCCCAGCAAGTACAGTGTATTGGACTGAAGAGAAGCTACTGTTCTTGTCAGTTTCCTAAGCGGAGTTGAACTAGATATGGCCCCTGTGTGTAGGAAGCACAGTTCTTTTGTTCTGAGCAAGATCACTGTTCTGGCCCTATAGGAAACACAGTAGAGTAGAAGAGTGATCTTTTCTCAAAAGCAGAGTATGTTTCTTGTAAGGCGAGATAGTGTTTGTTTCCAAGTCCTAAATGGAGTTGAATCACTTGCAGTTTCTGGTCCTAAGAGCAAGAGTTGTTTTTTGGTAAGAAGAGTCACTGTTGCACTCCCATTTCCACACAGTGCAAATAGCACTCGCGTCTGTTCCCAGCAAGTACAGTGTATTGGACTGAAGAGAAGCTACTGCTCTTGTCAGTTTCCTAAGGGGAGTTGAAGTAGATATGGCCCGTGTGTGTAGGAAGCACAGTTCTTTTGTTCTGAGCAAGCTCACTGTTCTGGCCCTATAGGAAACACAGTAGAGTAGAAGAGTGCTATTTTCTCAAAAGCAGAGTGTGTTTCTTGTAAGGCGAGCTAGTGTTTGTTTCCCAGTCCTAAATGGAGTTGAATCACATGCAGTTTCTGGTCCTACGAGCAAGAGTTGTTTTCTGGTAAGAAGTGTCACTATTGCGCTCCCATTGCCATACACAGTGCAAATAGCACTGGCGTCTGTTCCCAGCAAGTACAGTGTATTGGACTGAAGAGAAGCTACTGTTCTTGTCAGTTTCCTAAGCGGAGTTGAACTAGATATGGCCCGTGTGTGTAGGAAGCACAGTTCTTTTGTTCTTAGCAAGCTCACTGTTCTGGCCCTTTAGGAAACACAGTAGAGTAGAAGAGTGCTCTTTTCTCAAAAGCAGAGTGTGTTTTTCATAAGGCGAGCTAGTCTTTGTTTCCCAGTCCTAAATGGAATTGAATCACATGCAGTTTCTGGTCCTACGTGCAAGAGTTGTTTTCTGGTAAGAAGAGTCACTATTGTGCTCCCATTGCCATACACAGAGCAAATAGCACTAGCGTCTGTTTCCAGCAAGTACAGTGTATTGGACTGAAGAAAAGCTACTGTTCTTGTCAGTTTCCTAAGCGGAGTTGAACTAGATATGGCCCGTGTGTGTAGGAAGCACAGTTCTTTTGTTCTGAGAAAGCTCACTGTTCTGGCCCTATAGGAAACACAGTAGAGTAGAAGAGTGCTCTTTTCTCAAAAGCAGAGTGTGTTTCTCGTAAGGCAAGCCAGAGTTTGTTTCCCAGTCCTAAAAGGAGTTGAATCACATGCAGTTTCTGGTCCTATGAACCAGAGTTGTTTTCTGGTAAGAGCAGACACTATTGCGCTCCCATTGCCATGCACAGTGCAAATAGCACTGGTGTCTGTCCCAGCAAGTACAGTGTATTGGACTGAAGAGAAGCTACTGTTCTTGTCAGTTTCCTAAGCGGAGTTGAACTAGAAATGGCCCGAGTGTAGGAAGCACAGTTCTTTTGTTCTGAGCAAGCTCACTGTTCTGGCCCTATAGGAAACACAGTAGAATAGAAGAGTGCTCTTTTCTCAAAAGCAGAGTGTGTTTCTCGTAAGGCGAGCTAGTGATTGTTTCCCAGTCCTAAATGGAGTTGAATCACATGCAGTTTCTGGTCCTATGAGCAAGAGTTGTTTTCTGGTAAGAAGAGTCACTATTGTGCTCCCATTGAGATACACAGTGCAAATAGCCCTCGCGTCTGTTCCCAGCAAGTACAGTGTATTGGACTGAAGAGAAGCTACTGTTCTTGTCAGTTTCCTAAGCGGAGTTGAACTAGATATGGCCCCTGTGTGTAGGAAGCACAGTTCTTTTTTTCTGAGCAAGATCACTGTTCTGGCCCTATAGGAAACACAGTAGAGTAGAAGAGTGCTCTTTTCTCAAAAGCAGAGTATGTTTCTTGTAAGGCGAGATAGTGTTTGTTTCCAAGTACTAAATGGAGTTGAATCACTTGCATTTTCTGGTCCTAAGAGCAAGAGTTGTTTTTTGGTAAGAAGAGTCACTGTTGCACTCCCATTTCCACACAGTGCAAATAGCACTCGTGTCTGTTCCCAGTAAGTACAGTGTATTGGACTGAAGAGAAGCTAGTGCTCTTGTCAGTTTCCTAAGGGGAGTTGAAGTAGATATGGCCCGTGTGTGTAGGAAGCACAGTTCTTTTGTTCTGAGCAAGCTCACTGTTCTGGCCCTATAGGAAACACAGTAGAGTAGAAGAGTGCTCTTTTCTCAAAAGCAGAGTGTGTTTCTTGTAAGGCGAGCTAGTGTTTGTTTCCCAGTCCTAAATGGAGTTGAATCACATGCAGTTTCTGGTCCTACGAGCAAGAGTTGTTTTCTGGTAAGAAGTGTCACTATTGCGCTCCCATTGCCATACACAGTGCAAATAGCACTGGCGTCTGTTCCCAGCAAGTACAGTGTATTGGACTGAAGAGAAGCTACTGTTCTTGTCAATTTCCTAAGCGGAGTTGAACTAGATATGGCCCGTGTGTGTAGGAAGCACAGTTCTTTTGTTCTGAGCAAGCTCACTGTTCTGGCCCTATAGGAAACACAGCAGAGTAGAAGAGTGCTCTTTTCTCAAAAGCAGAGTGTGTTTCTCATAAGGTGAGCTAGTGTTTTTTTCCCAGTCCTAAATGGAGTTGAATCACATGCAGTTTCTGGTCCTATGAGCAAGGGTTGTTTTCTGGTAAGAAGAGTCACTATTGCGCTCCCCTTGCCATACACAGTGCAAATAGCACTAGCGTGTGTTCCCAGCAAGTACAGTGTATTGGACTGAAGAGAAGCTACTGTTCTTGTCAGTTTCCTAAGCGGAGTTGAACTAGATATGGCCCGTGTGTGTAGGAAGCACAGTTCTTTTGTTCTGAGCAAGCTCACTGTTCTGGCCCTATAGGAAACACAGTAGAGTAGAAGAGTGCTCTTTTCTCAAAAGCAGAGTGTGTTTTTCATAAGGCAAGCTAGTGTTTGTTTCCCAGTCCTAAATGGAATTGAATCACATGCAGTTTCTGGTCCTACGAGCAAGAGTTGTTTTCTGGTAAGAAGAGTCACTATTGTGCTCCCATTGCCATACACAGAGCAAATAGCACTAGCATCTGTTCCCAGCAAGTACAGTGTATTGGACTGAAGAGAAGCTACTGTTCTTGTCAGTTTCCTAAGCGGAGTTGAACTAGATATGGCCCGTGTGTGTAGGAAGCACAGTTCTTTTGTTCTGAGCAAGCTCACTGTTCTGGCCCTATAGGAAACACAGTAGAGTAGAAGAGTGCTCTTTTCTCAAAAGCAGAGTGTGTTTCTTGTAAGGCGAGCTAGTGTTTGTTTCCCAGTCCTAAATGAAATTGAATCACATGCAGTTTCTGGTCCTACGAGCAAGAGTTGTTTTCTGGTAAGAAGAGTCACTATTGTGCTCCCATTGCCATACACAGTGCAAATAGCACTCGCGTCTGTTCCCAGCAAGTACAGTGTATTGGACTGAAGAGAAGCTACTGTTCTTGTCAGTTTCCGAAGGGGAGTTGAACTAGATATGGCCCGTGTGTGTAGGAAGCACAGTTCTTTTGTTCTGAGCAAGCTCACTGTTCTGGCCCTATAGGAAACACAGTAGAGTAGAAGAGTGCTCTTTTCTCAAAAGAAGAATGTGTTTCTTGTAATGCGATCTAGAGTTTGTTTCCCAGTCCTAAATGGAGTTGAATCACATACAGTTTCTCGTCCTACGAACCAGAGTTATTTTCTGGTAAGAGGAGTCATTATTGCGCTCCCATTGCCATACACAGTGCAAATACCACTCGCGTCTGTTCCCAGCAAGTACAGAGTATTGGACTGAAGAGGAGCTAGTGTTCTTGTCAGTTTCCTAAGCGGAGTTGAACTAGATATGGCCCGTGTGTGTAGGAAGCACAGTTCTTTTGTTCTGAGCAGGCTCACTGTTCTGGCACTATAGGAAACACTGTAGAGTAGAAGAGTGCTCTTTTCTCAAAAGAAGAGTGTGTTTCTTGTAAGGCGAGCTAGTGTTTGTTTCCCAGTCCTAAATGTAGTTGAATCACATGCAGTTTCTGGTCCTACGAGCAAGAGTTTTTTTTTTTTTGGTAAGTAGAGTCACTCTTGCGCTCCCATTTCCACACAGTGCAAATAGCAATCGCGTCTGTTCCCAGCAAGTACAGTGTATTGGACTGAAGAGAAGCTACTGTTCTTGTCAGTTTCCTAAGCGGAGTTGAACTAGATATGGTCCGTGTGTGTAGGAAGCACAGTTCTTTTGTTCTGAGCAAGCTCACTGTTCTGGCCCTATAGGAAACACAGTAGAGTAGAAGAGTGCTCTTTTCTCAAAAGCAGAGTGTGTTTCTAGTAAGGCGAGCTAGTGTTTGTTTCCCAGTCCTAAATGGAGTTGAATCACATGCAGTTTCTGTTCCTACGAGCAAGAGTTGTTTTTTTTTTAAGAACAGTCACTACTGAGCTCCCATTTCCACACAGTACAAATAGCACTGGCGTCTGTTCCCAGCAAGTACAGTGTATTGGACTGAAGAGAAGCTACAGTTCTTGTCAGTTTCCTAAGCGGAGTTGAACTAGATATGGCCCGTGTGTGTAGGAAGCACAGTTCTCTTGTTCTGAGCTTGAAGAGAAGCTACTGTTCTTGTAACTTTCCTAAGCGGAGTTAAACTAGATATGGCCCGTGTGTGTAGGAAGCACAGTTCCTTTGTTCTGAGCAAGCTCACTGTTCTGGCCCTATAGGAAACACAGTAGAGTAGAAGAGTGCTCTTTTCTCAAAAGCAGAGTATGTTTCTTGTAAGGCGAGCTAGTGTTTGTTTCCCAGTCCTAAATGGAGTTGAAACACTTGCAGTTTCTGGTCCTAAGAGCAAGAGTTGTTTTTTGGTAAGAAGAGTCACTGTTGCACTTCCATATCCACACAGTGCAAATAGCACTGGCGTCTCTTCCCAGCAAGTACAGTGTATTTGACTGAAGAGAAGCTACTGTTCTTGTCAGTTTCCTAAGGAGAGTTGAACTAGATATGGGCCATTTGTGTAGGAAGCACAGTTCTTTTGTTCTGAGCAAGCTCACTGTTCTGGCCCTATAGGAAACACAGTAGAGTAGAAGAGTGCTCTTTTCTCAAAAGCAGAGTGTGTTTCTTGTAAGGCTAGCTAGTGTTTGTTTCCCAGTCCTAAATGGAGTTGAATCACATGCAGTTTCTGTTCCTACGAGCAAGAGTTGTTTTTTGGTAAGAACAGTCACTACTGCGCTCCCATTTCCACACAGTGCAAATGGCACTGGCGTCTGTTCCCAGCAAGTACAGTGTATTGGACTGAAGAGAAGCTACTGTTCTTGTCAGTTTCCTAAGCGGAGTTGAACTAGATATGGCCCGTGTGTGTAGGAAGCACAGTTCTTTTGTTCTGAGCAAGCTCACTGTTCTGGCCCTGTAGGAAACACAGTAGAGTAGAAGAGTGCTCTTTTCTCAAAAGCAGAGTGTGTTTCTTGTAAGGCGAGCTGGTGTTTGTTTCCCAGTCCTAAATGAAATTGAATCACATGCAGTTTCTGGTCCTACGAGCAAGAGTTGTTTTCTGGTAAGAAGAGTCACTATTGTGCTCCCATTGCCATACACAGTGCAAATAGCACTCGCGTCTGTTCCCAGCAAGCACAGTGTATTGGACTGAAGAGAAGCTACTGTTCTTGTCAGTTTCCGAAGGGGAGTTGAACTAGATATGGCCCGTGTGTGTAGGAAGCACAGTTCTTTTGTTCTGAGCAAGCTCACTGTTCTGGCCCTATAGGAAACACAGGAGAGTAGAAGAGTGCTCTTTTCTCAAAAGAAGAATGTGTTTCTTGTAAGGCGATCTAGAGTTTGTTTCCCAGTCCTAAATGGAGTTGAATCACATACAGTTTCTCGTCCTACGAACCAGAGTTATTTTCTGGTAAGAGGAGTCAATATTGCGCTCCCATTTCCATACACAGTGCAAATACCACTCGCGTCTGTTCCCAGCAAGTACAGAGTATTGGACTGAAGAGGAGCTAGTGTTCTTGTCAGTTTCCTAAGCGGAGTTGAACTAGATATGGCCCGTGTGTGTAGGAAGCACAGTTCTTTTGTTCTGAGCAAGCTCACTGTTCTGGCCCTATAGGAAACACTGTAGAGTAGAAGAGTGCTCTTTTCTCAAAAGAAGAGTGTGTTTCTTGTAAGGCGAGCTAGTGTTTGTTTCCCAGTCCTAAATGGAGTTGAATCACATGCAGTTTCTGGTCCTACGAGCAAGAGTTTTTTTTTTTTTGGTAAGTAGAGTCACTCTTGCGCTCCCATTTCCACACAGTGCAAATAGCAATCGCGTCTGTTCCCAGCAAGTACAGTGTATTGGACTGAAGAGAAGCTACTGTTCTTGTCAGTTTCCTAAGCGGAGTTGAACTAGATATGGTCCTTGTGTGTAGGAAGCACAGTTCTTTTGTTCTGAGCAAGCTCACTGTTCTGGCCCTATAGGAAACACAGTAGAGTAGAAGAGTGCTCTTTTCTCAAAAGCAGAGTGTGTTTCTTGTAAGGCGACCTAGTGTTTGTTTCCCAGTCCTAAATGGAGTTGAATCACATGCAGTTTCTGTTCCTACGAGCAAGAGTTGTTTTTTTTTTTAAGAACAGTCACTACTGCGCTCCCATTTCCACACAGTGCAAATAGCACTGGCGTCTGTTCCCAGCAAGTACAGTGTATTGGACTGAAGAGAAGCTACTGTTCTTGTCAGTTTCCTAAGCGGAGTTGAACTAGATATGGCCCGTGTGTGTAGGAAGCACAGTTCTTTTGTTCTGAGCAAGCTCAGTGTTCTGGCCCTATAGGAAACACAGTAGAGGAGAAGAGTGCTCTTTTCTCAAAAGCAGAGTGTGTTTCTTGTAAGGCGAGCTAGTGTTTGTTTCCCAGTCCCAAATGGAGTTGAATCGCATGCAGTTTCTGGTCCTACGAGCAAGAGTTGTTTTCTGGTAAAAACAGTCACTATTGCGCTCCCATTGCCAAACACAGTGCAAATAGCACTGGCGTCTGTTCCCAGCAAGTACAGTGTATTGGACTGAAGAGAAGCTACTGTTCTTGTCAGTTTCCTTAGGGGAGATGAAGTAGATATGGCCCGTTTGTGTAGGAAGCACAGTTCTTTTGTTCTGAGCAAGCTCACTGTTCTGGCCCTAAAGGAAACACAGTAAAGTAGAAGAGTGCTCTTTTCTCAAAACCATAGTGTGTTTCTAGTAAGGCGAGCTAGAGTTTGTTTCCCAGTCCTAAATGGAGTTGAATCGCATGCAGTTTCTGGTCCTAAGAACCAGAGTTGTTTTCTGGTAAGAGAAGTCACTATTGTGCTCCCATTGCCATACACAGTGCAAATAGCACTGGCATCTGTTCCCAGCAAGTACAGTGTATTGGACTGAAGAGAAGCTACTGTTCTTGTCAGTTTCCTAAGCGGAGTTGAACTAGATATGGCCCGTGTGTAGGAAGCACAGTTCTTTTGTTCTGAGCAAGCTCACTGTTCTGGCCCTATAGGAAACACAGTAGAGTAGAAGAGTGCTCTTTTCTCAAAAGCAGAGTGTGTTTCTTGTAAGGTGAGCTAGTGTTTGTTTCCCAGTCCTAAATGGAGTTGAATCACATGCAGTTTCTGGTCCTATGAGCAAGAGTTGTTTTCTGGTAAAAAGAGTCACTATTGCGCTCCCATTGCCATACACAGTGCAAATAGCACTGGCGTCTCTCCCAGCAAGTACAGTGTATTGGACTGAAGAGAAGCTACTGTTCTTGTAACTTTCCTAAGCGGAGTTGAACTAGATATGGCCCGTGTGTGTAGGAAGCACAGTTCCTTTGTTCTGAGCAAGCTCACTGTTCTGGCCCTATAGGAAACACAGTAGAGTAGAAGAGTGCTCTTTTCTCAAAAGCAGAGTATGTTTCTTGTAAGGCGAGCTAGTGTTTGTTTCCCAGTCCTAAATGGAGTTGAAACACTTGCAGTTTCTGGTCCTAAGAGCAAGAGTTGTTTTTTGGTAAGAAGAGTCACTGTTGCGCTTCCATATCCACACAGTGCAAATAGCACTGGCGTTTGTTCCCAGCAAGTACAGTGTATTGGACTGAAGAGAAGCTACTGTTCTTGTCAGTTTCCTAAGGGGAGTTGAACTAGATATGGGCCGTTTGTGTAGGAAGCACAGTTCTTTTGTTCTGAGCAAGCTCACTGTTCTGGCCCTATAGGAAACACAGTAGAGTAGAAGAGTGCTCTTTTCTCAAAAGCAGAGTGTGTTTCTTGTAAGGCGAGCTAGTGTTTGTTTCCCAGTCCCAAATGGAGTTGAATCGCATGCAGTTTCTGGTCCTAAGAGCAAGAGTTGTTTTCTGGTATAAAGAGTCACTATTGCGCTCCCATTGCCACACACAGTGCAAATAGCACTGGCGTCTGTTCAAAGCAAGTACAGTGTATTGGACTGAAGAGAAGCTACTGTTCTTGTCAGTTTCCTTAGTGGAGATGAAGTAGATATGGCCCGTGTGTGTAGGAAGCACAGTTCTTTTGTTCTGAGCAAGCTCACTGTTCTGGCCCTATAGGAAACACAGTAAAGTAGAAGAGTGCTCTTTTTCAAAACCATAGTGTGTTTCTAGTAAGGCGAGCTAGAGTTTGTTTCCCAGTCCTAAATGGAGTTGAATCGCATGCAGTTTATGGTTCTAAGAACCAGAGTTGTTTTCTGCTAAGAGAAGTCACTATTGTGCTCCCATTGCCATACACAGTGCAAATAGCACTGGCGTCTGTTCCCAGCAAGTACAGTGTATTGGACTGAAGAGAAGCTACTGTTCTTGTCAGTTTCCTAAGCGGAGTTGAACTAGATATGGCCCGTGTGTAGGAAGCACAGTACTTTTGTTCTGAGCAAGCTCACTCTTCTGGCCCTATAGGAAACACAGTAGAGTAGAAGAGTGCTCTTTTCTCAAAAGCAGAGTGTGTTTCTTGTAAGGTGAGCTAGTGTTTGTTTCCCAGTCCTAAATGGAGTTGAATCACATGCATTTTCTGGTCCTATGAGCAAGAGTTGTTTTCTGGTAAAAAGAGTCACTATTGCGCTCCCATTGCCATACACAGTGCAAATAGCACTGGCGTCTGTCCCAGCAAGTACAGTGTATTGGACTGAAGAGAAGCTACTGTTCTTGTAACTTTCCTAAGCGGAGTTAAACTAGATATGGCCCGTGTGTGTAGGAAGCACAGTTCCTTTGTTCTGAGCAAGCTCACTGTTCTGGCCCTATAGGAAACACAGTAGAGTAGAAGAGTGCTCTTTTCTCAAAAGCAGAGTGTGTTTCTTGTAAGGCGACCTAGTGTTTGTTTCCCAGTCCTAAATGGAGTTGAATCACATGCAGTTTCTGTTCCTACGAGCAAGAGTTGTTTTTTTTTTAAGAACAGTCACTACTGCGCTCCCATTTCCACACAGTGCAAATAGCACTGGCGTCTGTTCCCAGCAAGTACAGTGTATTGGACTGAAGAGAAGCTACTGTTCTTGTCAGTTTCCTAAGCGGAGTTGAACTAGATATGGCCCGTGTGTGTAGGAAGCACAGTTCTTTTGTTCTGAGCAAGCTCACTGTTCTGGCCCGATAGGAAACATTGTAGAGTAGAAGAGTGCTCTTTCTCAAAAGAAGAGAGTGTTTCTTGTAAGGCAAGCTAAAGTTTGTTTTCCAGTCCTAAATGGAGTTGAATCACATGCAGTTTCTGGTCCTACGAACCAGAGTTGTTTTCTGGTAAGAGCAGACACTATTGCACTCCCATTGCCATACACAGTGCAAATAGCACTGGCGTCTGTTCCCAGCAAGTACAGTGTATTGGACTGAAGAGAAGCTACTTTTCTTGTCAGTTTCCTAAGCGGAGTTGAACTAGATATGGCCCGTGTGTGTAGGAAGCACAGTTCTTTTGTTCTGAGCAAGCTCACTGTTCTGGCCCTATAGGAAACACAGTAGAGTAGAAGAGTGCTCTTTTCTCAAAAGCAGAGTGTGTTTCTTGTAAGGCGAGCTAGTGTTTGTTTCCCAGTCCCAAATGGAGTTGAATCGCATGCAGTTTCTGGTCCTAAGAGCAAGAGTTGTTTTCTGGTAAAAAGAGTCACTATTGCGCTCCCATTGCCACACACAGTGCAAATAGCACTGGCGTCTGTTCAAAGCAAGTACAGTGTATTGGACTGAAGAGAAGCTACTGTTCTTGTCAGTTTCCTTAGGGGAGATGAAGTAGATATGGCCCGTGTGTGTAGGAAGCACAGTTCTCTTGTTCTGAGCAAGCTCACTGTTCTGGCCCTAAAGGAAACACAGTAAAGTAGAAGAGTGCTCTTTTCTCAAAACCATAGTGTGTTTCTAGTAAGGCGAGCTAGAGTTTGTTTCCCAGTCCTAAATGGAGTTGAATTGCATGCATTTTATGGTTCTAAGAACCAGAGTTGTTTTCTGGTAAGAGAAGTCACTATTGTGCTCCCATTGCCATACACAGTGCAAATAGCACTGGCGTCTGTTCCCAGCAAGTACAGTGTATTGGACTGAAGAGAAGCTACTGTTCTTGTCAGTTTCCTAAGCGGAGTTGAACTAGATATGGACCGTGTGTAGGAAGCACAGTACTTTTGTTCTGAGCAAGCTCACTGTTCTGGCCCTATAGGAAACACAGTAGAGTAGAAGAGTGCTCTTTTCTCAAAAGGAGAGTGTGTTTCTTGTAAGGTGAGCTAGTGTTTGTTTCCCAGTCCTAAATGGAGTTGAATCAGATGCATTTTCTGGTCCTATGAGCAAGAGTTGTTTTCTGGTAAAAAGAGTCACTATTGCGCTCCCATTGCCATACACAGTGCAAATAGCACTGGCGTCTGTCCCAGCAAGTACAGTGTATTGGACTGAAGAGAAGCTACTGTTCTTGTAACTTTCCTAAGCGGAGTTAAACTAGATATGGCCCGTGTGTGTAGGAAGCACAGTTCCTTTGTTCTGAGCAAGCTCACTGTTCTGGCCCTATAGGAAACACAGTAGAGTAGAAGAGTGCTCTTTTCTCAAAAGCAGAGTATGTTTCTTGTAAGGCGAGCTAGTGTTTGTTTCCAAGTCCTAAATGGAGTTGAAACACTTGCAGTTTCTGGTCCTAAGAGCAAGAGTTGTTTTTTGGTAAGAAGAGTCACTGTTGCGCTTCCATATCCACACAGTGCAAATAGCACTGGCGTCTGTTCCCAGCAAGTACAGTGTATTTGACTGAAGAGAAGCTACTGTTCTTGTCAGTTTCCTAAGGAGAGTTGAACTAGATATGGGCCATTTGTGTAGGAAGCACAGTTCTTTTGTTCTGAGCAAGCTCACTGTTCTGGCCCTATAGGAAACACAGTAGAGTAGAAGAGTGCTCTTTTCTCAAAAGCAGAGTGTGTTTCTTGTAAGGCGACCTAGTGTTTGTTTCCCATTCCTAAATGGAGTTGAATCACTTGCAGTTTCTGTTCCTACGAGCAAGAGTTTTTTTTTTTTTTTAAGAACAGTCACTACTGCGCTCCCATTTCCACACAGTGCAAATAGCACTGGCGTCTGTTCCCAGCAAGTACAGTGTATTGGACTGAAGAGAAGCTACTGTTCTTGTCAGTTTCCTAAGTGGAGTTGAACTAGATATGGCCCGTGTGTGTAGGAAGCACAGTTCTTTTGTTCTGAGCAAGCTCACTGTTCTGGCCCTATAGGAAACACAGTAGAGTAGAAGAGTGCTCTTTTCTCAAAAGCAGAGTGTGTTTCTTGTAAGGCGAGCTAGTGTTTGTTTCCCAGTCCTAAATGAAATTGAATCACATGCAGTTTCTGGTCCTATGAGTAAGAGTTGTTTTCTGGTAAGAAGAGTCACTATTGTGCTCCCATTGCCATACACAGTGCAAATAGCACTCGCGTCTGTTCCCAGCAAGCACAGTGTATTGGACTGAAGAGAAGCTACTGTTCTTGTCAGTTTCCGAAGGGGAGTTGAACTAGATATGGCCCGTGTGTGTAGGAAGCACAGTTCTTTTGTTCTGAGCAAGCTCACTGTTCTGGCCCTATAGGAAACACAGTAGAGTAGAAGAGTGCTCTTTTCTCAAAAGAAGAATGTGTTTCTTGTAAGGCGATCTAGAGTTTGTTTCCCAGTCCTAAATGGAGTTGAATCACATACAGTTTCTCGTCCTACGAACCAGAGTTATTTTCTGGTAAGAGGAGTCAATATTGTGCTCCCATTTCCATACACAGTGCAAATACCACTCGCGTCTGTTCCCAGCAAGTACAGAGTATTGGACTGAAGAGGAGCTAGTGTTCTTGTCAGTTTCCTAAGCGGAGTTGAACTAGATATGGCCCGTGTGTGTAGGAAGCACAGTTCTTTTGTTCTGAGCAAGCTCACTGTTCTGGCCCTATAGGAAACACTGTAGAGTAGAAGAGTGCTCTTTTCTCAAAAGAAGAGTGTGTTTCTTGTAAGGCGAGCTAGTGTTTGTTTCCCAGTCCTAAATGGAGTTGAATCACATGCAGTTTCTGGTCCTACGAGCAAGAGGTTTTTTTTTTTGGTAAGTAGAGTCACTCTTGCGCTCCCATTTCCACACAGTGCAAATAGCAATCGCGTCTGTTCCCAGCAAGTACAGTGTATTGGACTGAAGAGAAGCTACTGTTCTTGTCAGTTTCCTAAGCGGAGTTGAACTAGATATGGTCCCTGTGTGTAGGAAGCACAGTTCTTTTGTTCTGAGCAAGCTCACTGTTCTGGCCCTATAGGAAACACAGTAGAGTAGAAGAGTGCTCTTTTCTCAAAAGCAGAGTGTGTTTTTTGTAAGGCGACCTAGTGTTTGTTTCCCAGTCCTAAATGGTGTTGAATCACATGCAGTTTCTGTTCCTACGAGCAAGAGTTGTTTTTTTTTTAAGAACAGTCACTACTGCGCTCCCATTTCCACAAGTGCAAATAGCACTGGCGTCTGTTCCCAGCAAGTACAGTGTATTGGACTGAAGAGAAGCTACTGTTCTTGTCAGTTTCCTAAGCGGAGTTGAACTAGATATGGCCCGTGTTGTAGGAAGCACAGTTCTTTTGTTCTGAGCAAGCTCACTGTTCTGGCCCTATAGGAAACATTGTAGAGTAGAAGAGTGCTCTTTTCTCAAAAGCAGAGTGTGTTTCTTGTAAGGCAAGGTAGAGTTTGTTTCCCAGTCCTAAATGGAGTTGAATCACATGCAGTTTCTGGTCCTACGAACCAGAGTTGTTTTCTGGTAAGAGCAGACACTATTGCGCTCCCATTGCATTACACAGTGCAAATAGCACTCGCGTCTGTTCCCAGCAAGTACAGTGTATTCGACTGAAAAGAAGCTATGGTTCTTGTCAGTTTCCTAAGCGGAGTTGAACTAGATATGGACCCTGTGTGTAGGAAGCACAGTTCTTTTGTTCTGAGCTAGCTCACTGTTCTGGCCCTATAAGAAACACAGTAGAGTAGAAGAGTGCTCTTTTCTCAAAAGCAGAGTGTGTTTCTCGTAAGGCGAGCTAGTGTTTTTTTCCCAGTCCTAAATGGAGTTGAATCACATGCAGTTTCTGGTCCTACGAGCAAGGGTTGTTTTCTGGTAAGAAGAGTCACTATTGCGCTCCCATTGCCATACACAGAGCAAATAGCACTAGCGTCTGTTCCCAGCAAGTACAGTGTATTGGACTGAAGAGAAGCTACTGTTCTTGTCAGTTTCCTAAGCGGAGTTGAACTAGATATGGCCCGTGTGTGTAGGAAGCACAGTTCTTTTGTTCTTAGCAAGCTCACTGTTCTGGCCCTTTAGGAAACACAGTAGAGTAGAAGAGTGCTCTTTTCTCAAAAGCAGAGTGTGTTTTTCATAAGGCGAGCTAGACATTGTTTCCCAGTTCTAAATGGAATTGAATCACATGCAGTTTCTGGTCCTACGAGCAAGAGTTGTTTTCTGGTAAGAAGAGTCACTATTGTGCTCCCATTGCCATACACAGAGCAAATAGCACTAGCGTCTGTTTCCAGCAAGTACAGTGTATTGGACTGAAGAGAAGCTACTGTTCTTGTCAGTTTCCTAAGCGGAGTTGAACTAGATATGGCCCGTGTGTGTAGGAAGCACAGTTCTTTTGTTCTGAGCAAGCTCACTGTTCTGGCCCTATAGGAAACACAGTAGAGTAGAATTGTGCTCTTTTCTCAAAAGCAGAGTGTGTTTCTCGTAAGGCAAGCTAGAGTTTGTTTCCCAGTCCTAAAAGGAGTTGAATCACATGCAGTTTCTGGTCCTATGAACCAGAGTTGTTTTCTGGTAAGAGCAGACACTATTGCGCTCCCATTGCCATGCACAGTGCAAATAGCACTAGTGTCTGTCCCAGCAAGTACAGTGTATTGGACTGAAGAGAAGCTACTGTTCTTGTCAGTTTCCTAAGCGGAGTTGAACTAGATATGGCCCGAGTGTAGGAAGTAAAGTTCTTTTGTTCTGAGCAAGCTCACTGTTCTGGCCCTATAGGAAACACAGTAGAATAGAAGAGTGCTCTTTTCTCAAAAGCAGAGTGTGTTTCTCATAAGGCGAGCTAGTCATTGTTTCCCAGTCCTAAATGGAGTTGAATCACATGCAGTTTCTGGTCCTACGAGCAAGAGTTGTTTTCTGGTAAGAAGAGTCACTATTGCACTCCCATTGAGATACACAGTGCAAATAGCCCTCGCGTCTGTTCCCAGCATGTACAGTGTATTGGACTGAAGAGAAGCTACTGTTCTTGTCAGTTTCCTAAGCGGAGTTGAACTAGATATGGCCCCTGTGTGTAGGAAGCACAGTTCTTTTGTTCTGAGCAAGATCACTGTTCTGGCCCTATAGGAAACACAGTAGAGTAGAAGAGTGCTCTTTTCTCAAAAGCAGAGTATGTTTCTTGTAAGGCGAGATAGTGTTTGTTTCCAAGTCCTAAATGGAGTTGAATCACTTGAAGTTTCTGGTCCTAAGAGCAAGAGTTGTTTTTTGGTAAGAAGAGTCACTGTTGCACTCCCATTTCCACACAGTGCAAATAGCACTCGCGTCTGTTCCCAGCAAGTACAGTGTATTGGACTGAAGAGAAGCTACTGTTCTTGTCAGTTTCCTAAGGGGAGTTGAAGTAGATATGGCCCGTGTGTGTAGGAAGCACAGTTCTTTTGTTCTGAGCAAGCTCACTGTTCTGGCCCTATAGGAAACACAGTAGAGTAGAAGAGTGCTCTTTTCTCAAAAGCAGAGTGTGTTTCTTGTAAGGCGAGCTAGTGTTTGTTTCCCAGTCCTAAATGGAGTTGAATCACATGCAGTTTCTGGTCCTACGAGCAAGAGTTGTTTTCTGGTAAGAAGTGTCACTATTGCGCTCCCATTGCCATACACAGTGCAAATAGCACTGGCGTCTGTTCCCAGCAAGTACAGTGTATTGGACTGAAGAGAAGCTACTGTTCTTGTCAATTTCCTAAGCGGAGTTGAACTAGATATGGCCCGTGTGTGTAGGAAGCACAGTTCTTTTGTTCTGAGCAAGCTCACTGTTCTGGCCCTATAGGAAACACAGTAGAGTAGAAGAGTGCTCTTTTCTCAAAAGCAGAGTGTGTTTCTTGTAAGGCGAGCTAGTGTTTGTTTCCCAGTCCTAAAGGGAGTTGAATCACATGCAGTTTCTGTTCCTACGAGCAAGAGTTGTTTTTTGGTAAGAACAGTCACTACTGCGCTCCCATTTCCACACAGTGCAAATAGCACCGGCGTCTGTTCCCAGCAAGTACAGTGTATTGGACTGAAGAGAAGCTACTGTTCTTGTCAATTTCCTAAGCGGAGTTGAACTAGATATGGCCCGTGTGTAGGAAGCACAGTTCTTTTGTTCTGAGCAAGCTCACTTTTCTGGCACTATAGGAAACACAGTAGAGTAGAAGAGTGCTCTTTTCTCAAAAGAAGAGAGTGTTTCTTGTAAGGCAAGCTAAAGTTTGTTTTCCAGTCCTAAATGGAGTTGAATCACATGCAGTTTCTGGTCCTACGAACCAGAGTTGTTTTCTGGTAAGAGCAGACACTATTGCACTCCCATTGCCATACACAGTGCAAATAGCACTGGCGTCTGTTCCCAGCAAGTACAGTGTATTGGACTGAAGAGAAGCTACTGTTCTTGTCAGTTTCCTTAGGGGAGATGAAGTAGATATGGCCCGTGTGTGTAGGAAGCACAGTTCTTATGTTCTGAGCAAGCTCACTGTTCTGGCCCTATAGGAAACACAGTAGAGTAGAAGAGTGCTCTTTTCTCAAAAGCAGAGTGTGTTTCTTGTAAGGCGAGCTAGTGTTTGTTTCCCAGTCCTAAATGGAGTTGAATCACATGCAGTTTCTGTTCCTACGAGCAAGAGTTGTTTTCTGGTAAGAAGTGTCACTATTGCGCTCCCATTGCCATACACAGTGCAAATAGCACTGGTGTCTGTTCCCAGCAAGTACAGTGTATTGGACTGAAGAGAAGCTACTGTTCTTGTCAATTTCCTAAGCGGAGTTGAACTAGATATGGCCCTTGTGTGTAGGAAGCACAGTTCTTTTGTTCTGAGCAAGCTCACTGTTCTGGCCCTATAGGAAACACTGTAGAGTAGAAGAGTGCTCTTTTCTCAAAAGAAGAGTGTGTTTCTTGTAAGGCGAGCTAGTGTTTGTTTCCCAGTCCTAAATGGAGTTGAATCACATGCAGTTTCTGGTCCTACGAGCAAGAGTTTTTTTTTTTTGGTAAGTAGAGTCACTCTTGCGCTCCCATTTCCACACAGTACAAATAGCAATCGCGTCTGTTCCCAGCAAGTACAGTGTATTGGACTGAAGAGAAGCTACTGTTCTTGTCAGTTTCCTAAGCGGAGTTGAACTAGATATGGTCCATGTGTGTAGGAAGCACAGTTCTTTTGTTCTGAGCAAGCTCACTGTTCTGGCCCTATAGGAAACACAGTAGAGTAGAAGAGTGCTCTTTTCTCAAAAGCAGAGTGTGTTTCTTGTAAGGCGACCTAGTGTTTGTTTCCCAGTCCTAAATGGAGTTGAATCACATGCAGTTTCTGTTCCTACGAGCAAGAGTTGTTTTTTTTTTTAAGAACAGTCACTACTGCGCTCCCATTTCCACACAGTGCAAATAGCACTGGCGTCTGTTCCCAGCAAGTACAGTGTATTGGACTGAAGAGAAGCTACTCTTCTTGTCAGTTTCCTAAGCGGAGTTGAACTAGATATGGCCCGTGTGTGTAGGAAGCACAGTTCTTTTGTTCTGAGCAAGCTCACTGTTCTGGCCCGATAGGAAACATTGTAGAGTAGAAGAGTGCTCTTTTCTCAAAAGCAGAGTGTGTTTCTTGTAAGGCAAGGTAGAGTTTGTTTCCCAGTCCTAAATGGAGTTGAATCACATGCAGTTTCTGGTCCTACGAACCAGAGTTGTTTTCTGGTAAGAGCAGACACTATTGCGCTCCCATTGCATTACACAGTGCAAATAGCACTCGCGTCTGTTCCCAGCAAGTACAGTGTATTCGACTGAAAAGAAGCTATGGTTCTTGTCAGTTTCCTAAGCGGAGTTGAACTAGATATGGACCCTGTGTGTAGGAAGCACAGTTCTTTTGTTCTGAGCAAGCTCACTGTTCTGGCCCTATAGGAAACACAGTAGAGTAGAAGAGTGCTCTTTTCTCGAAAGCAGAGTGTGTTTCTCTTAAGGCGAGCTAGTGTTTTTTTCCCAGTCCTAAATGGAGTTGAATCACATGCAGTTTCTGGTCCTACGAGCAAGGGTTGTTTTCTGGTAAGAAGAGTCACTATTGTGCTCCCTTTGCCATACACAGAGCAAATAGCACTAGCGTCTGTTCCCAGCAAGTACAGTGTATTAGACTGAAGAGAAGCTACTGTTCTTGTCAGTTTCCTAAGCAGAGTTGAACTAGATATGGCCCGTGTGTGTAGGAAGCACAGTTCTTTTGTTCTGAGCAAGCTCACTGTTCTGGCCCTATAGGAAACACTGTAGAGTAGAAGAGTGCTCTTTTCTCAAAAGAAGAGTGTGTTTCTTGTAAGGCGAGCTAGTGTTTGTTTCCCAGTACTAAATGGAGTTGAATCACATGCAGTTTCTGGTCCTACGAGCAAGAGTTTTTTTTTTCTGGTAAGTAGAGTCACTCTTGCGCTCCCATTTCCACACAGTGCAAATAGCAATCGCGTCTGTTCCCAGCAAGTACAGTGTATTGGACTGAAGAGAAGCTACTGTTCTTGTCAGTTTCCTAAGCGGAGTTGAACTAGATATGGTCCGTGTGTGTAGGAAGCACAGTTCTTTTGTTCTGAGCAAGCTCACTGTTCTGGCCCTATAGGAAACACAGTAGAGTAGAAGAGTGCTCTTTTCTCAAAAGCAGAGTGTGTTTCTTGTAAGGCGACCTAGTGTTTGTTTCCCAGTCCTAAATGGAGTTGAATCACATGCAGTTTCTGTTCCTACGAGCAAGAGTTGTTTTTTTTTTAAGAACAGTCACTACTGCGCTCCCATTTCCACACAGTGCAAATAGCACTGGCGTCTGTTCCCAGCAAGTACAGTGTATTGGACTGAAGAGAAGCTACTGTTCTTGTCAGTTTCCTAAGCGGAGTTGAACTAGATATGGCCCGTGTGTGTAGGAAGCACAGTTCTTTTGTTCTGAGCAAGCTCACTGTTCTGGCCCGATAGGAAACATTGTAGAGTAGAATAGTGCTCTTTTCTCAAAAGCAGAGTGTGTTTCTTGTAAGGCAAGGTAGAGTTTGTTTCCCAGTCCTAAATGGAGTTGAATCACATGCAGTTTCTGGTCCTACGAACCAGAGTTGTTTTCTGGTAAGAGCAGACACTATTGCGCTCCCATTGCATTACACAGTGCAAATAGCACTCGCGTCTGTTCCCAGCAAGTACAGTGTATTCGACTGAAAAGAAGCTACGGTTCTTGTCAGTTTCCTAAGCGGAGTTGAACTAGATATGGACTCTGTGTGTAGGAAGCACAGTTCTTTTGTTCTGAGCAAGCTCACTGTTCTGGCCCTATAGGAAACACAGTAGAGTAGAAGAGTGCTCTTTTCTCAAAAGCAGAGTGTGTTTCTCGTAAGGCGAGCTAGTGTTTTTTTCCCAGTCCTAAATGGAGTTGAATCACATGCAGTTTCTGGTCCTACGAGCAAGGGTTGTTTTCTGGTAAGAAGAGTCACTCTTGTGCTCCCATTGCCATACACAGAGCACATAGCAATCGCGTCTGTTCCCAGCAAGTACAGAGTATTGGACTGAAGAGGAGCTAGTGTTCTTGTCAGTTTCCTAAGCGGAGTTGAACTAGATATGGCCCGTGTGTGTAGGAAGCACAGTTCTTTTGTTCTGAGCAAGCTCACTGTTCTGGCCCTATAGGAAACACTGTAGAGTAGAAGAGTGCTCTTTTCTCAAAAGAAGAGTGTGTTTCTTGTAAGGCGAGCTAGTGTTTGTTTCCCAGTCCTAAATGGAGTTGAATCACATGCAGTTTCTGGTCCTACGAGCAAGAGTTTTTTTTTTTTTTGGTAAGTAGAGTCACTCTTGCGCTCCCATTTCCACACAGTGCAAATAGCAATCGCGTCTGTTCCCAGCAAGTACAGTGTATTGGACTGAAGAGAAGCTACTGTTCTTGTCAGTTTCCTAAGCGGAGTTGAACTAGATATGGTCCGTGTGTGTAGGAAGCACAGTTCTTTTGTTCTGAGCAAGCTCACTGTTCTGGCCCTATAGGAAACACAGTAGAGTAGAAGAGTGCTCTTTTCTCAAAAGCAGAGTGTGTTTCTCGTAAGGCAAGCTAGAGTTTGTTTCCCAGTCCTAAAAGGAGTTGAATCACATGCAGTTCTTGTCCTATGAACCAGAGTTGTTTTCTGGTAAGAGCAGACACTATTGCGCTCCCATTGCCATGCACAGTGCAAATAGCACTGGTGTCTGTCCCAGCAAGTACAGTGTATTGGACTGAAGAGAAGCTACTGTTCTTGTCAGTTTCCTAAGCGGAGTTGAACTAGATATGGCCCGAGTGTAGGAAGCACAGTTCTTTTGTTCTGAGCAAGCTCACTGTTCTGGCCCTATAGGAAACACAGTAGAATAGAAGAGTGCTCTTTTCTCAAAAGCAGAGTGTGTTTCTCGTAAGGCGAGCTAGTGATTGTTTCCCAGTCCTAAATGGAGTTGAATCACATGCAGTTTCTGGTCCTACGAGCAAGAGTTGTTTTCTGGTAAGAAGAGTCACTATTGCACTCCCATTGAGATACACAGTGCAAATAGCCCTCGCGTCTGTTCCCAGCAAGTACAGTGTATTGGACTGAAGAGAAGCTACTGTTCTTGTCAGTTTCCTAAGCGGAGTTGAACTAGATATGGCCCCTGTGTGTAGGAAGCACAGTTCTTTTGTTCTGAGCAAGATCACTGTACTGGCCCTATAGGAAACACAGTAGAGTAGAAGAGTGCTCTTTTCTCAAAAGCAGAGTATGTTTCTTGTAAGGCGAGATAGTGTTTGTTTCCAAGTCCTAAATGGAGTTGAATCACTTGCAGTTTCTGGTCCTAAGAGCAAGAGTTGTTTTTTGGTAAGAAGAGTCACTGTTGCACTCTCATTTCCACACAGTGCAAATAGCACTCGCGTCTGTTCCCAGCAAGTACAGTGTATTGGACTGAAGAGAAGCTACTGCTCTTGTCAGTTTCCTAAGGGGAGTTGAAGTAGATATGGCCCGTGTGTGTAGGAAGCACAGTTCTTTTGTTCTGAGCAAGCTCACTGTTCTGGCCCTATAGGAAACACAGTAGAGTAGAAGAGTGCTCTTTTCTCAAAAGCAGAGTGTGTTTCTTGTAAGGCGAGCTAGTGTTTGTTTCCCAGTCCTAAATGGAGTTGAATCACATGCAGTTTCTGGTCCTACGAGCAAGAGTTGTTTTCTGGCAAGAAGTGTCACTATTGCGCTCCCATTGCCATACACAGTGCAAATAGCACTGGCGTCTGTTCCCAGCAAGTACAGTGTATTGGACTGAAGAGAAGCTACTGTTCTTGTCAATTTCCTAAGCGGAGTTGAACTAGATATGGCCCGTGTGTGTAGGAAGCACAGTTCTTTTGTTCTGAGCAAGCTCACTGTTCTGGCCCTATAGGAAACACAGTAGAGTAGAAGAGTGCTCTTTTCTCAAAAGCAGAGTGTGTTTCTTGTAAGGCGAGCTAGTGTTTGTTTCCCAGTCCTAAATGGAGTTGAATCACATGCAGTTTCTGTTCCTACGAGCAAGAGTTGTTTTTAGGTAAGAACAGTCACTACTGTGCTCCCATTTCCACACAGTGCAAATAGCACTGGCGTCTGTTCCCAGCAAGTACAGTGTATTGGACTGAAGAGAAGCTACTGTTCTTGTCAGTTTCCTAAGCGGAGTTGAACTAGATATGGCCCGTGTGTGTAGGAAGCACAGTTCTTTTGTTCTGAGCAAGCTCACTTTTCTGGCACTATAGGAAACACAGTAGAGTAGAAGAGTGCTCTTTTCTCAAAAGCAGAGTATGTTTCTTGTAAGGCGAGATAGTGTTTGTTTCCAAGTCCTAAATGGAGTTGAATCACTTGAAGTTTCTGGTCCTAAGAGCAAGAGTTGTTTTTTGGTAAGAAGAGTCACTGTTGCACTCCCATTTCCACACAGTGCAAATAGCACTCGCGTCTGTTCCCAGCAAGTACAGTGTATTGGACTGAAGAGAAGCTACTGTTCTTGTCAGTTTCCTAAGGGGAGTTGAAGTAGATATGGCCCGTGTGTGTAGGAAGCACAGTTCTTTTGTTCTGAGCAAGCTCACTGTTCTGGCCCTATAGGAAACACAGTAGAGTAGAAGAGTGCTCTTTTCTCAAAAGCAGAGTGTGTTTCTTGTAAGGCGAGCTAGTGTTTGTTTCCCAGTCCTAAATGGAGTTGAATCACATGCAGTTTCTGGTCCTACGAGCAAGAGTTGTTTTCTGGTAAGAAGTGTCACTATTGCGCTCCCATTGCCATACACAGTGCAAATAGCACTGGCGTCTGTTCCCAGCAAGTACAGTGTATTGGACTGAAGAGAAGCTACTGTTCTTGTCAATTTCCTAAGCGGAGTTGAACTAGATATGGCCCGTGTGTGTAGGAAGCACAGTTCTTTTGTTCTGAGCAAGCTCACTGTTCTGGCCCTATAGGAAACACAGTAGAGTAGAAGAGTGCTCTTTTCTCAAAAGCAGAGTGTGTTTCTTGTAAGGCGAGCTAGTGTTTGTTTCCCAGTCCTAAAGGGAGTTGAATCACATGCAGTTTCTGTTCCTACGAGCAAGAGTTGTTTTTTGGTAAGAACAGTCACTACTGCGCTCCCATTTCCACACAGTGCAAATAGCACCGGCGTCTGTTCCCAGCAAGTACAGTGTATTGGACTGAAGAGAAGCTACTGTTCTTGTCAATTTCCTAAGCGGAGTTGAACTAGATATGGCCCGTGTGTAGGAAGCACAGTTCTTTTGTTCTGAGCAAGCTCACTTTTCTGGCACTATAGGAAACACAGTAGAGTAGAAGAGTGCTCTTTTCTCAAAAGAAGAGAGTGTTTCTTGTAAGGCAAGCTAAAGTTTGTTTTCCAGTCCTAAATGGAGTTGAATCACATGCAGTTTCTGGTCCTACGAACCAGAGTTGTTTTCTGGTAAGAGCAGACACTATTGCACTCCCATTGCCATACACAGTGCAAATAGCACTGGCGTCTGTTCCCAGCAAGTACAGTGTATTGGACTGAAGAGAAGCTACTGTTCTTGTCAGTTTCCTTAGGGGAGATGAAGTAGATATGGCCCGTGTGTGTAGGAAGCACAGTTCTTATGTTCTGAGCAAGCTCACTGTTCTGGCCCTATAGGAAACACAGTAGAGTAGAAGAGTGCTCTTTTCTCAAAAGCAGAGTGTGTTTCTTGTAAGGCGAGCTAGTGTTTGTTTCCCAGTCCTAAATGGAGTTGAATCACATGCAGTTTCTGTTCCTACGAGCAAGAGTTGTTTTCTGGTAAGAAGTGTCACTATTGCGCTCCCATTGCCATACACAGTGCAAATAGCACTGGTGTCTGTTCCCAGCAAGTACAGTGTATTGGACTGAAGAGAAGCTACTGTTCTTGTCAATTTCCTAAGCGGAGTTGAACTAGATATGGCCCTTGTGTGTAGGAAGCACAGTTCTTTTGTTCTGAGCAAGCTCACTGTTCTGGCCCTATAGGAAACACTGTAGAGTAGAAGAGTGCTCTTTTCTCAAAAGAAGAGTGTGTTTCTTGTAAGGCGAGCTAGTGTTTGTTTCCCAGTCCTAAATGGAGTTGAATCACATGCAGTTTCTGGTCCTACGAGCAAGAGTTTTTTTTTTTTGGTAAGTAGAGTCACTCTTGCGCTCCCATTTCCACACAGTACAAATAGCAATCGCGTCTGTTCCCAGCAAGTACAGTGTATTGGACTGAAGAGAAGCTACTGTTCTTGTCAGTTTCCTAAGCGGAGTTGAACTAGATATGGTCCATGTGTGTAGGAAGCACAGTTCTTTTGTTCTGAGCAAGCTCACTGTTCTGGCCCTATAGGAAACACAGTAGAGTAGAAGAGTGCTCTTTTCTCAAAAGCAGAGTGTGTTTCTTGTAAGGCGACCTAGTGTTTGTTTCCCAGTCCTAAATGGAGTTGAATCACATGCAGTTTCTGTTCCTACGAGCAAGAGTTGTTTTTTTTTTTAAGAACAGTCACTACTGCGCTCCCATTTCCACACAGTGCAAATAGCACTGGCGTCTGTTCCCAGCAAGTACAGTGTATTGGACTGAAGAGAAGCTACTCTTCTTGTCAGTTTCCTAAGCGGAGTTGAACTAGATATGGCCCGTGTGTGTAGGAAGCACAGTTCTTTTGTTCTGAGCAAGCTCACTGTTCTGGCCCGATAGGAAACATTGTAGAGTAGAAGAGTGCTCTTTTCTCAAAAGCAGAGTGTGTTTCTTGTAAGGCAAGGTAGAGTTTGTTTCCCAGTCCTAAATGGAGTTGAATCACATGCAGTTTCTGGTCCTACGAACCAGAGTTGTTTTCTGGTAAGAGCAGACACTATTGCGCTCCCATTGCATTACACAGTGCAAATAGCACTCGCGTCTGTTCCCAGCAAGTACAGTGTATTCGACTGAAAAGAAGCTATGGTTCTTGTCAGTTTCCTAAGCGGAGTTGAACTAGATATGGACCCTGTGTGTAGGAAGCACAGTTCTTTTGTTCTGAGCAAGCTCACTGTTCTGGCCCTATAGGAAACACAGTAGAGTAGAAGAGTGCTCTTTTCTCGAAAGCAGAGTGTGTTTCTCTTAAGGCGAGCTAGTGTTTTTTTCCCAGTCCTAAATGGAGTTGAATCACATGCAGTTTCTGGTCCTACGAGCAAGGGTTGTTTTCTGGTAAGAAGAGTCACTATTGTGCTCCCTTTGCCATACACAGAGCAAATAGCACTAGCGTCTGTTCCCAGCAAGTACAGTGTATTAGACTGAAGAGAAGCTACTGTTCTTGTCAGTTTCCTAAGCAGAGTTGAACTAGATATGGCCCGTGTGTGTAGGAAGCACAGTTCTTTTGTTCTGAGCAAGCTCACTGTTCTGGCCCTATAGGAAACACTGTAGAGTAGAAGAGTGCTCTTTTCTCAAAAGAAGAGTGTGTTTCTTGTAAGGCGAGCTAGTGTTTGTTTCCCAGTACTAAATGGAGTTGAATCACATGCAGTTTCTGGTCCTACGAGCAAGAGTTTTTTTTTTCTGGTAAGTAGAGTCACTCTTGCGCTCCCATTTCCACACAGTGCAAATAGCAATCGCGTCTGTTCCCAGCAAGTACAGTGTATTGGACTGAAGAGAAGCTACTGTTCTTGTCAGTTTCCTAAGCGGAGTTGAACTAGATATGGTCCGTGTGTGTAGGAAGCACAGTTCTTTTGTTCTGAGCAAGCTCACTGTTCTGGCCCTATAGGAAACACAGTAGAGTAGAAGAGTGCTCTTTTCTCAAAAGCAGAGTGTGTTTCTTGTAAGGCGACCTAGTGTTTGTTTCCCAGTCCTAAATGGAGTTGAATCACATGCAGTTTCTGTTCCTACGAGCAAGAGTTGTTTTTTTTTTAAGAACAGTCACTACTGCGCTCCCATTTCCACACAGTGCAAATAGCACTGGCGTCTGTTCCCAGCAAGTACAGTGTATTGGACTGAAGAGAAGCTACTGTTCTTGTCAGTTTCCTAAGCGGAGTTGAACTAGATATGGCCCGTGTGTGTAGGAAGCACAGTTCTTTTGTTCTGAGCAAGCTCACTGTTCTGGCCCGATAGGAAACATTGTAGAGTAGAATAGTGCTCTTTTCTCAAAAGCAGAGTGTGTTTCTTGTAAGGCAAGGTAGAGTTTGTTTCCCAGTCCTAAATGGAGTTGAATCACATGCAGTTTCTGGTCCTACGAACCAGAGTTGTTTTCTGGTAAGAGCAGACACTATTGCGCTCCCATTGCATTACACAGTGCAAATAGCACTCGCGTCTGTTCCCAGCAAGTACAGTGTATTCGACTGAAAAGAAGCTACGGTTCTTGTCAGTTTCCTAAGCGGAGTTGAACTAGATATGGACTCTGTGTGTAGGAAGCACAGTTCTTTTGTTCTGAGCAAGCTCACTGTTCTGGCCCTATAGGAAACACAGTAGAGTAGAAGAGTGCTCTTTTCTCAAAAGCAGAGTGTGTTTCTCGTAAGGCGAGCTAGTGTTTTTTTCCCAGTCCTAAATGGAGTTGAATCACATGCAGTTTCTGGTCCTACGAGCAAGGGTTGTTTTCTGGTAAGAAGAGTCACTCTTGTGCTCCCATTGCCATACACAGAGCACATAGCAATCGCGTCTGTTCCCAGCAAGTACAGAGTATTGGACTGAAGAGGAGCTAGTGTTCTTGTCAGTTTCCTAAGCGGAGTTGAACTAGATATGGCCCGTGTGTGTAGGAAGCACAGTTCTTTTGTTCTGAGCAAGCTCACTGTTCTGGCCCTATAGGAAACACTGTAGAGTAGAAGAGTGCTCTTTTCTCAAAAGAAGAGTGTGTTTCTTGTAAGGCGAGCTAGTGTTTGTTTCCCAGTCCTAAATGGAGTTGAATCACATGCAGTTTCTGGTCCTACGAGCAAGAGTTTTTTTTTTTTTTGGTAAGTAGAGTCACTCTTGCGCTCCCATTTCCACACAGTGCAAATAGCAATCGCGTCTGTTCCCAGCAAGTACAGTGTATTGGACTGAAGAGAAGCTACTGTTCTTGTCAGTTTCCTAAGCGGAGTTGAACTAGATATGGTCCGTGTGTGTAGGAAGCACAGTTCTTTTGTTCTGAGCAAGCTCACTGTTCTGGCCCTATAGGAAACACAGTAGAGTAGAAGAGTGCTCTTTTCTCAAAAGCAGAGTGTGTTTCTCGTAAGGCAAGCTAGAGTTTGTTTCCCAGTCCTAAAAGGAGTTGAATCACATGCAGTTCTTGTCCTATGAACCAGAGTTGTTTTCTGGTAAGAGCAGACACTATTGCGCTCCCATTGCCATGCACAGTGCAAATAGCACTGGTGTCTGTCCCAGCAAGTACAGTGTATTGGACTGAAGAGAAGCTACTGTTCTTGTCAGTTTCCTAAGCGGAGTTGAACTAGATATGGCCCGAGTGTAGGAAGCACAGTTCTTTTGTTCTGAGCAAGCTCACTGTTCTGGCCCTATAGGAAACACAGTAGAATAGAAGAGTGCTCTTTTCTCAAAAGCAGAGTGTGTTTCTCGTAAGGCGAGCTAGTGATTGTTTCCCAGTCCTAAATGGAGTTGAATCACATGCAGTTTCTGGTCCTACGAGCAAGAGTTGTTTTCTGGTAAGAAGAGTCACTATTGCACTCCCATTGAGATACACAGTGCAAATAGCCCTCGCGTCTGTTCCCAGCAAGTACAGTGTATTGGACTGAAGAGAAGCTACTGTTCTTGTCAGTTTCCTAAGCGGAGTTGAACTAGATATGGCCCCTGTGTGTAGGAAGCACAGTTCTTTTGTTCTGAGCAAGATCACTGTACTGGCCCTATAGGAAACACAGTAGAGTAGAAGAGTGCTCTTTTCTCAAAAGCAGAGTATGTTTCTTGTAAGGCGAGATAGTGTTTGTTTCCAAGTCCTAAATGGAGTTGAATCACTTGCAGTTTCTGGTCCTAAGAGCAAGAGTTGTTTTTTGGTAAGAAGAGTCACTGTTGCACTCTCATTTCCACACAGTGCAAATAGCACTCGCGTCTGTTCCCAGCAAGTACAGTGTATTGGACTGAAGAGAAGCTACTGCTCTTGTCAGTTTCCTAAGGGGAGTTGAAGTAGATATGGCCCGTGTGTGTAGGAAGCACAGTTCTTTTGTTCTGAGCAAGCTCACTGTTCTGGCCCTATAGGAAACACAGTAGAGTAGAAGAGTGCTCTTTTCTCAAAAGCAGAGTGTGTTTCTTGTAAGGCGAGCTAGTGTTTGTTTCCCAGTCCTAAATGGAGTTGAATCACATGCAGTTTCTGGTCCTACGAGCAAGAGTTGTTTTCTGGCAAGAAGTGTCACTATTGCGCTCCCATTGCCATACACAGTGCAAATAGCACTGGCGTCTGTTCCCAGCAAGTACAGTGTATTGGACTGAAGAGAAGCTACTGTTCTTGTCAATTTCCTAAGCGGAGTTGAACTAGATATGGCCCGTGTGTGTAGGAAGCACAGTTCTTTTGTTCTGAGCAAGCTCACTGTTCTGGCCCTATAGGAAACACAGTAGAGTAGAAGAGTGCTCTTTTCTCAAAAGCAGAGTGTGTTTCTTGTAAGGCGAGCTAGTGTTTGTTTCCCAGTCCTAAATGGAGTTGAATCACATGCAGTTTCTGTTCCTACGAGCAAGAGTTGTTTTTTGGTAAGAACAGTCACTACTGTGCTCCCATTTCCACACAGTGCAAATAGCACTGGCGTCTGTTCCCAGCAAGTACAGTGTATTGGACTGAAGAGAAGCTACTGTTCTTGTCAGTTTCCTAAGCGGAGTTGAACTAGATATGGCCCGTGTGTGTAGGAAGCACAGTTCTTTTGTTCTGAGCAAGCTCACTTTTCTGGCACTATAGGAAACACAGTAGAGTAGAAGAGTGCTCTTTTCTCAAAAGAAGAGAGTGTTTCTTGTAAGGCAAGCTAAAGTTTGTTTTCCAGTCCTAAATGGAGTTGAATCACATGCAGTTTCTGGTCCTACGAACCAGAGTTGTTTTCTGGTAAGAGCAGACACTATTGCACTCCCATTGCCATACACAGTGCAAATAGCACTGGCGTCTGTTCCCAGCAAGTACAGTGTATTGGACTGAAGAGAAGCTACTGTTCTTGTCAGTTTCCTAAGCGGAGTTGAACTAGATATGGCCCGTGTGTGTAGGAAGCACAGTTCTTTTGTTCTGAGCAAGCTCACTGTTCTGGCCCTATAGGAAACACAGTAGAGGAGAAGAGTGCTTTTTTCTCAAAAGCAGAGTGTGTTTCTTGTAAGGTGAGCTAGTGTTTGTTTCCCAGTCCCAAATGGAGTTGAATCGCATGCAGTTTCTGGTCCTACGAGCAAGAGTTGTTTTCTGGTAAAAAGAGTCACTATTGCGCTCCCATTGCCATACACAGTGCAAATAGCACTGGCGTCTGTTCCCAGCAAGTACAGTGTATTGGACTGAAGAGAAGCTACTGTTCTTGTCAGTTTCCTTAGGGGAGATGAAGTAGATATGGCCCGTGTGTGTAGGAAGCACAGTTCTTTTGTTCTGAGCAAGCTCACTGTTCTGGCCCTATAGGAAACACAGTAGAGTAGAAGAGTGCTCTTTTCTCAAAAGCAGAGTGTGTTTCTTGTAAGGCGAGCTAGTGTTTGTTTCCCAGTCCTAAATGGAGTTGAATCACATGCAGTTTCTGTTCCTACGAGCAAGAGTTGTTTTTTGGTAAGAACAGTCACTACTGCGCTCCCATTTCCACACAGTGCAAATAGCACTGGCGTCTGTTCCCAGCAAGTACAGTGTATTGGACTGAAGAGAAGCTACTGTTCTTGTCAGTTTCCTAAGCGGAGTTGAACTAGATATGGCCCGTGTGTGTAGGAAGCACAGTTCTTTTGTTCTGAGCAAGCTCACTTTTCTGGCACTATAGGAAACACAGTAGAGTAGAAGAGTGCTCTTTCTCAAAAGAAGAGAGTGTTTCTTGTAAGGCAAGCTAAAGTTTGTTTTCCAGTCCTAAATGGAGTTGAATCACATGCAGTTTCTGGTCCTATGAACCAGAGTTGTTTTCTGGTAAGAGCAGACACTATTGCACTCCCATTGCCATACACAGTGCAAATAGCACTGGCGTCTGTTCCCAGCAAGTACAGTGTATTGGACTGAAGAGAAGCTACTGTTCTTGTCAGTTTCCTAAGCGTAGTTGAACTAGATATGGCCCGTTTGTGTAGGAAGCACAGTTCTTTTGTTCTGAGCAAGATCACTGTTCTGGCCCTATAGGAAACACAGTAGAGGAGAAGAGTGCTCTTTTCTCAAAAGCAGAGTGTGTTTCTTGTAAGGCGAGCTAGTGTTTGTTTCCCAGTCCCAAATGGAGTTGAATCGCATGCAGTTTTTGTTCCTACGAGCAAGAGTTGTTTTCTGGTAAAAACAGTCACTATTGCGCTCCCATTGCCATACACAGTGCAAATAGCACTGGCGTCTGTTCCCAGCAAGTACAGTGTATTGGACTGAAATGAAGCTACTGTTCTTGTCAGTTTCCTTAGGGGAGATGAAGTAGATATGGCCCGTGTGTGTAGGAAGCACAGTTCTTTTGTTCTGAGCAAGCTCACTGTTCTGGCCCTAAAGGAAACACAGTAAAGTAGAAGAGTGCTCTTTTCTCAAAACCATAGTGTGTTTCTAGTAAGGCGAGCTAGAGTTTGTTTCCCAGTCCTAAATGGAGTTGAATCGCATGCAGTTTCTGGTCCTAAGAACCAGAGTTGTTTTCTGGTAAGAGAAGTCACTATTGTGCTCCCATTGCCATACACAGTGCAAATAGCACTGGCGTCTGTTCCCAGCAAGTACAGTGTATTGGACTGAAGAGAAGCTACTGTTCTTGTCAGTTTCCTAAGCGGAGTTGAACTAGATATGGCCCCTGTGTGTAGGAAGCACAGTTCTTTTGTTCTGAGCAAGCTCACTGTTCTGGCCCTATAGGAAACACAGTAGAGTAGAAGAGTGCTCTTTTCTCAAAAGCAGAGTGTGTTTCTTGTAAGGTGAGCTAGTGTTTGTTTCCCAGTCCTAAATGGAGTTGAATCACATGAAGTTTCTGGTCCTATGAGCAAGAGTTGTTTTCTGGTAAAAAGAGTCACTATTGCGCTCCCATTGCCATACACAGTGCAAATAGCACTGGCGTCTGTCCCAGCAAGTACAGTGTATTGGACTGAAGAGAAGCTACTGTTCTTGTAACTTTCCTAAGCGGAGTTAAACTAGATATGGCCCGTGTGTGTAGGAAGCACAGTTCCTTTGTTCTGAGCAAGCTCACTGTTCTGGCCCTATAGGAAACACAGTAGAGTAGAAGAGTGCTCTTTTCTCAAAAGCAGAGTATGTTTCTTGTAAGGCGAGCTAGTGTTTGTTTCCCAGTCCTAAATGGAGTTGAAACACTTGCAGTTTCTGGTCCTAAGAGCAAAAGTTGTTTTTTGGTAAGAAGAGTCACTGTTGCGCTTCCATATCCACACAGTGCAAATAGCACTGGCGTCTGTTCCCAGCAAGTACAGTGTATTGGACTGAAGAGAAGCTACTGTTCTTGTCAGTTTCCTAAGGGGAGTTGAACTAGATATGGGCCGTTTGTGTAGGAAGCACAGTTCTTTTGTTCTGAGCAAGCTCACTGTTCTGGCCCTATAGGAAACACAGTAGAGTAGAAGAGTGCTCTTTTCTCAAAAGCAGAGTGTGTTTCTTGTAAGGCGAGCTAGTGTTTGTTTCCCAGTCCCAAATGGAGTTGAATCGCATGCAGTTTCTGGTCCTAAGAGCAAGAGTTGTTTTCTGGTAAAAAGAGTCACTATTGCGCTCCCATTGCCATACACAGTGCAAATAGCACTGGCGTCTGTTCCCAGCAAGTACAGTGTATTGGACTGAAGAGAAGCTACTGTTCTTGTCAGTTTCCTTAGGGGAGATGAAGTAGATATGGCCCGTGTGTGTAGGAAGCACAGTTCTTTTGTTCTGAGCAAGCTCACTGTTCTGGCCCTATAGGAAACACAGTAAAGTAGAAGAGTGCTCTTTTCTCAAACCCATAGTGTGTTTCTAGTAAGGCGAGCTAGAGTTTGTTTCCCAGTCCTAAATGGAGTTGAATCGCATGCAGTTTATGGTTCTAAGAACCAGAGTTGTTTTCTGGTAAGAGAAGTCACTATTGTGCTCCCATTGCCATACACAGTGCAAATAGCACTGGCGTCTGTTCCCAGCAAGTACAGTGTATTGGACTGAAGAGAAGCTACTGTTCTTGTCAGTTTCCTAAGCGGAGTTGAACTAGATATGGCCCGTGTGTAGGAAGCACAGTACTTTTGTTCTGAGCAAGCTCACTCTTCTGGCCCTATAGGAAACACAGTAGAGTAGAAGTGTGCTCTTTTCTCAAAAGCAGAGTGTGTTTCTTGTAAGGTGAGCTAGTGTTTGTTTCCCAGTCCTAAATGGAGTTGAATCACATGCATTTTCTGGTCCTATGAGCAAGAGTTGTTTTCTGGTAAAAAGAGTCACTATTGCGCTCCCATTGCCATACACAGTGCAAATAGCACTGGCGTCTGTCCCAGCAAGTACAGTGTATTGGACTGAAGAGAAGCTACTGTTCTTGTAACTTTCCTAAGCGGAGTTAAACTAGATATGGCCCGTGTGTGTAGGAAGCACAGTTCCTTTGTTCTGAGCAAGCTCACTGTTCTGGCCCTATAGGAAACACAGTAGAGTAGAAGAGTGCTCTTTTCTCAAAAGCAGAGTATGTTTCTTGTAAGGCGAGCTAGTGTTTGTTTCCCAGTCCTAAATGGAGTTGAAACACTTGCAGTTTCTGGTCCTAAGAGCAAGAGTTGTTTTTTGGTAAGAAGAGTCACTGTTGCGCTTCCATATCCACACAGTGCAAATAGCACTGGCGTCTCTTCCCAGCAAGTACAGTGTATTTGACTGAAGAGAAGCTACTGTTCTTGTCAGTTTCCTAAGGAGAGTTGAACTAGATATGGGCCATTTGTGTAGGAAGCACAGTTCTTTTGTTCTGAGCAAGCTCACTGTTCTGGCCCTATAGGAAACACAGTAGAGTAGAAGAGTGCTCTTTTCTCAAAAGCAGAGTGTGTTTCTTGTAAGGCTAGCTAGTGTTTGTTTCCCAGTCCTAAATGGAGTTGAATCACATGCAGTTTCTGTTCCTACGAGCAAGAGTTGTTTTTTGGTAAGAACAGTCACTACTGCGCTCCCATTTCCACACAGTGCAAATAGCACTGGCGTCTGTTCCCAGCAAGTACAGTGTATTGGACTGAAGAGAAGCTACTGTTCTTGTCAGTTTCCTAAGCGGAGTTGAACTAGATATGGCCCGTGTGTGTAGGAAGCACAGTTCTTTTGTTCTGAGCAAGCTCACTGTTCTGGCCCTGTAGGAAACACAGTAGAGTAGAAGAGTGCTCTTTTCTCAAAAGCAGAGTGTGTTTCTTGTAAGGCGAGCTGGTGTTTGTTTCCCAGTCCTAAATGAAATTGAATCACATGCAGTTTCTGGTCCTACGAGCAAGAGTTGTTTTCTGGTAAGAAGAGTCACTATTGTGCTCCCATTGCCATACACAGTGCAAATAGCACTCGCGTCTGTTCCCAGCAAGCACAGTGTATTGGACTGAAGAGAAGCTACTGTTCTTGTCAGTTTCCGAAGGGGAGTTGAACTAGATATGGCCCGTGTGTGTAGGAAGCACAGTTCTTTTGTTCTGAGCAAGCTCACTGTTCTGGCCCTATAGGAAACACAGGAGAGTAGAAGAGTGCTCTTTTCTCAAAAGAAGAATGTGTTTCTTGTAAGGCGATCTAGAGTTTGTTTCCCAGTCCTAAATGGAGTTGAATCACATACAGTTTCTCGTCCTACGAACCAGAGTTATTTTCTGGTAAGAGGAGTCAATATTGCGCTCCCATTTCCATACACAGTGCAAATACCACTCGCGTCTGTTCCCAGCAAGTACAGAGTATTGGACTGAAGAGGAGCTAGTGTTCTTGTCAGTTTCCTAAGGGGAGTTGAACTAGATATGGCCCGTGTGTGTAGGAAGCACAGTTCTTTTGTTCTGAGCAAGCTCACTGTTCTGGCCCTATAGGAAACACTGTAGAGTAGAAGAGTGCTCTTTTCTCAAAAGAAGAGTGTGTTTCTTGTAAGGCGAGCTAGTGTTTGTTTCCCAGTCCTAAATGGAGTTGAATCACATGCAGTTTCTGGTCCTACGAGCAAGAGTTTTTTTTTTTTTGGTAAGTAGAGTCACTCTTGCGCTCCCATTTCCACACAGTGCAAATAGCAATCGCGTCTGTTCCCAGCAAGTACAGTGTATTGGACTGAAGAGAAGCTACTGTTCTTGTCAGTTTCCTAAGCGGAGTTGAACTAGATATGGTCCTTGTGTGTAGGAAGCACAGTTCTTTTGTTCTGAGCAAGCTCACTGTTCTGGCCCTATAGGAAACACAGTAGAGTAGAAGAGTGCTCTTTTCTCAAAAGCAGAGTGTGTTTCTTGTAAGGCGACCTAGTGTTTGTTTCCCAGTCCTAAATGGAGTTGAATCACATGCAGTTTCTGTTCCTACGAGCAAGAGTTGTTTTTTTTTTTTAAGAACAGTCACTACTGCGCTCCCATTTCCACACAGTGCAAATAGCACTGGCGTCTGTTCCCAGCAAGTACAGTGTATTGGACTGAAGAGAAGCTACTGTTCTTGTCAGTTTCCTAAGCGGAGTTGAACTAGATATGGCCCGTGTGTGTAGGAAGCACAGTTCTTTTGTTCTGAGCAAGCTCACTGTTCTGGCCCTATAGGAAACATTGTAGAGTAGAAGAGTGCTCTTTCTCAAAAGAAGAGAGTGTTTCTTGTAAGGCAAGCTAAAGTTTGTTTTCCAGTCCTAAATGGAGTTGAATCACATGCAGTTTCTGGTCCTACGAACCAGAGTTGTTTTCTGGTAAGAGCAGACACTATTGCACTCCCATTGCCATACACAGTGCAAATAGCACTGGCGTCTGTTCCCAGCAAGTACAGTGTATTGGACTGAAGAGAAGCTACTGTTCTTGTCAGTTTCCTAAGCGGAGTTGAACTAGATATGGCCCGTGTGTGTAGGAAGCACAGTTCTTTTGTTCTGAGCAAGCTCACTGTTCTGGCCCTATAGGAAACACAGTAGAGGAGAAGAGTGCTCTTTTCTCAAAAGCAGAGTGTGTTTCTTGTAAGGCGAGCTAGTGTTTGTTTCCCAGTCCCAAATGGAGTTGAATCGCATGCAGTTTCTGGTCCTACGAGCAAGAGTTGTTTTCTGGTAAAAACAGTCACTATTGCGCTCCCATTGCCAAACACAGTGCAAATAGCACTGGCGTCTGTTCCCAGCAAGTACAGTGTATTGGACTGAAGAGAAGCTACTGTTCTTGTCAGTTTCCTTAGGGGAGATGAAGTAGATATGGCCCGTTTGTGTAGGAAGCACAGTTCTTTTGTTCTGAGCAAGCTCACTGTTCTGGCCCTAAAGGAAACACAGTAAAGTAGAAGAGTGCTCTTTTCTCAAAACCATAGTGTGTTTCTAGTAAGGCGAGCTAGAGTTTGTTTCCCAGTCCTAAATGGAGTTGAATCGCATGCAGTTTCTGGTCCTAAGAACCAGAGTTGTTTTCTGGTAAGAGAAGTCACTATTGTGCTCCCATTGCCATACACAGTGCAAATAGCACTGGCATCTGTTCCCAGCAAGTACAGTGTATTGGACTGAAGAGAAGCTACTGTTCTTGTCAGTTTCCTAAGCGGAGTTGAACTAGATATGGCCCGTGTGTAGGAAGCACAGTTCTTTTGTTCTGAGCAAGCTCACTGTTCTGGCCCTATAGGAAACACAGTAGAGTAGAAGAGTGCTCTTTTCTCAAAAGCAGAGTGTGTTTCTTGTAAGGTGAGCTAGTGTTTGTTTCCCAGTCCTAAATGGAGTTGAATCACATGCAGTTTCTGGTCCTATGAGCAAGAGTTGTTTTCTGGTAAAAAGAGTCACTATTGCGCTCCCATTGCCATACACAGTGCAAATAGCACTGGCGTCTGTCCCAGCAAGTACAGTGTATTGGACTGAAGAGAAGCTACTGTTCTTGTAACTTTCCTAAGCGGAGTTGAACTAGATATGGCCCGTGTGTGTAGGAAGCACAGTTCCTTTGTTCTGAGCAAGCTCACTGTTCTGGCCCTATAGGAAACACAGTAGAGTAGAAGAGTGCTCTTTTCTCAAAAGCAGAGTATGTTTCTTGTAAGGCGAGCTAGTGTTTGTTTCCCAGTCCTAAATGGAGTTGAAACACTTGCAGTTTCTGGTCCTAAGAGCAAGAGTTGTTTTTTGGTAAGAAGAGTCACTGTTGCGCTTCCATATCCACACAGTGCAAATAGCACTGGCGTCTGTTCCCAGCAAGTACAGTGTATTGGACTGAAGAGAAGCTACTGTTCTTGTCAGTTTCCTAAGTGGAGTTGAACTAGATATGGGCCGTTTGTGTAGGAAGCACAGTTCTTTTGTTCTGAGCAAGCTCACTGTTCTGGCCCTATAGGAAACACAGTAGAGTAGAAGAGTGCTCTTTTCTCAAAAGCAGAGTGTGTTTCTTGTAAGGCGAGCTAGTGTTTGTTTCCCAGTCCCAAATGGAGTTGAATCGCATGCAGTTTCTGGTCCTAAGAGCAAGAGTTGTTTTCTGGTAAAAAGAGTCACTATTGCGCTCCCATTGCCACACACAGTGCAAATAGCACTGGCGTCTGTTCAAAGCAAGTACAGTGTATTGGACTGAAGAGAAGCTACTGTTCTTGTCAGTTTCCTTAGGGGAGATGAAGTAGATATGGCCCGTGTGTGTAGGAAGCACAGTTCTTTTGTTCTGAGCAAGCTCACTGTTCTGGCCCTATAGGAAACACAGTAAAGTAGAAGAGTGCTCTTTTTCAAAACCATAGTGTGTTTCTAGTAAGGCGAGCTAGAGTTTGTTTCCCAGTCCTAAATGGAGTTGAATCGCATGCAGTTTATGGTTCTAAGAACCAGAGTTGTTTTCTGCTAAGAGAAGTCACTATTGTGCTCCCATTGCCATACACAGTGCAAATAGCACTGGCGTCTGTTCCCAGCAAGTACAGTGTATTGGACTGAAGAGAAGCTACTGTTCTTGTCAGTTTCCTAAGCGGAGTTGAACTAGATATGGCCCGTGTGTAGGAAGCACAGTACTTTTGTTCTGAGCAAGCTCACTCTTCTGGCCCTATAGGAAACACAGTAGAGTAGAAGAGTGCTCTTTTCTCAAAAGCAGAGTGTGTTTCTTGTAAGGTGAGCTAGTGTTTGTTTCCCAGTCCTAAATGGAGTTGAATCACATGCATTTTCTGGTCCTATGAACAAGAGTTGTTTTCTGGTAAAAAGAGTCACTATTGCGCTCCCATTGCCATACACAGTGCAAATAGCACTGGCGTCTGTCCCAGCAAGTACAGTGTATTGGACTGAAGAGAAGCTACTGTTCTTGTAACTTTCCTAAGCGGAGTTAAACTAGATATGGCCCGTGTGTGTAGGAAGCACAGTTCCTTTGTTCTGAGCAAGCTCACTGTTCTGGCCCTATAGGAAACACAGTAGAGTAGAAGAGTGCTCTTTTCTCAAAAGCAGAGTGTGTTTCTTGTAAGGCGACCTAGTGTTTGTTTCCCAATCCTAAATGGAGTTGAATCACATGCAGTTTCTGTTCCTACGAGCAAGAGTTGTTTTTTTTTTAAGAACAGTCACTACTGCGCTCCCATTTCCACACAGTGCAAATAGCACTGGCGTCTGTTCCCAGCAAGTACAGTGTATTGGACTGAAGAGAAGCTACTGTTCTTGTCAGTTTCCTAAGCGGAGTTGAACTAGATATGGCCCGTGTGTGTAGGAAGCACAGTTCTTTTGTTCTGAGCAAGCTCACTGTTCTGGCCCGATAGGAAACATTGTAGAGTAGAAGAGTGCTCTTTCTCAAAAGAAGAGAGTGTTTCTTGTAAGGCAAGCTAAAGTTTGTTTTCCAGTCCTAAATGGAGTTGAATCACATGCAGTTTCTGGTCCTACGAACCAGAGTTGTTTTCTGGTAAGAGCAGACACTATTGCACTCCCATTGCCATACACAGTGCAAATAGCACTGGCGTCTGTTCCCAGCAAGTACAGTGTATTGGACTGAAGAGAAGCTACTTTTCTTGTCAGTTTCCTAAGCGGAGTTGAACTAGATATGGCCCGTGTGTGTAGGAAGCACAGTTCTTTTGTTCTGAGCAAGCTCACTGTTCTGGCCCTATAGGAAACACAGTAGAGTAGAAGAGTGCTCTTTTCTCAAAAGCAGAGTGTGTTTCTTGTAAGGCGAGCTAGTGTTTGTTTCCCAGTCCCAAATGGAGTTGAATCGCATGCAGTTTCTTGTCCTAAGAGCAAGAGTTGTTTTCTGGTAAAAAGAGTCACTATTGCGCTCCCATTGCCACACACAGTGCAAATAGCACTGGCGTCTGTTCAAAGCAAGTACAGTGTATTGGACTGAAGAGAAGCTACTGTTCTTGTCAGTTTCCTTAGGGGAGATGAAGTAGATATGGCCCGTGTGTGTAGGAAGCACAGTTCTCTTGTTCTGAGCAAGCTCACTGTTCTGGCCCTAAAGGAAACACAGTAAAGTAGAAGAGTGCTCTTTTCTCAAAACCATAGTGTGTTTCTAGTAAGGCGAGCTAGAGTTTGTTTCCCAGTCCTAAATGGAGTTGAATTGCATGCAGTTTATGGTTCTAAGAACCAGAGTTGTTTTCTGGTAAGAGAAGTCACTATTGTGCTCCCATTGCCATACACAGTGCAAATAGCACTGGCGTCTGTTCCCAGCAAGTACAGTGTATTGGACTGAAGAGAAGCTACTGTTCTTGTCAGTTTCCTAAGCGGAGTTGAACTAGATATGGCCCGTGTGTAGGAAGCACAGTACTTTTGTTCTGAGCAAGCTCACTGTTCTGGCCCTATAGGAAACACAGTAGAGTAGAAGAGTGCTCTTTTCTCAAAAGGAGAGTGTGTTTCTTGTAAGGTGAGCTAGTGTTTGTTTCCCAGTCCTAAATGGAGTTGAATCAGATGCATTTTCTGGTCCTATGAGCAAGAGTTGTTTTCTGGTAAAAAGAGTCACTATTGCGCTCCCATTGCCATACACAGTGCAAATAGCACTGGCGTCTGTCCCAGCAAGTACAGTGTATTGGACTGAAGAGAAGCTACTGTTCTTGTAACTTTCCTAAGCGGAGTTAAACTAGATATGGCCCGTGTGTGTAGGAAGCACAGTTCCTTTGTTCTGAGCAAGCTCACTGTTCTGGCCCTATAGGAAACACAGTAGAGTAGAAGAGTGCTCTTTTCTCAAAAGCAGAGTATGTTTCTTGTAAGGCGAGCTAGTGTTTGTTTCCAAGTCCTAAATGGAGTTGAAACACTTGCAGTTTCTGGTCCTAAGAGCAAGAGTTGTTTTTTGGTAAGAAGAGTCACTGTTGCGCTTCCATATCCACACAGTGCAAATAGCACTGGCGTCTGTTCCCAGCAAGTACAGTGTATTTGACTGAAGAGAAGCTACTGTTCTTGTCAGTTTCCTAAGGAGAGTTGAACTAGATATGGGCCATTTGTGTAGGAAGCACAGTTCTTTTGTTCTGAGCAAGCTCACTGTTCTGGCCCTATAGGAAACACAGTAGAGTAGAAGAGTGCTTTTTTCTCAAAAGCAGAGTGTGTTTCTTGTAAGGCGAGCTAGTGTTTGTTTCCCAGTCCCAAATGGAGTTGAATCGCATGCAGTTTCTGGTCCTACGAGCAAGAGTTGTTTTCTGGTAAAAAGAGTCACTATTGCGCTCCCATTGCCATACACAGTGCAAATAGCACTGGCGTCTGTTCCCAGCAAGTACAGTGTATTGGACTGAAGAGAAGCTACTGTTCTTGTCAGTTTCCTTAGGGGAGATGAAGTAGATATGGCCCGTGTGTGTAGGAAGCACAGTTCTTTTGTTCTGAGCAAGCTCACTGTTCTGGCCCTATAGGAAACACAGTAGAGTAGAAGAGTGCTCTTTTCTCAAAAGCAGAGTGTGTTTCTTGTAAGGCGAGCTAGTGTTTGTTTCCCAGTCCTAAATGGAGTTGAATCACATGCAGTTTCTGTTCCTACGAGCAAGAGTTGTTTTTTGGTAAGAACAGTCACTACTGCGCTCCCATTTCCACACAGTGCAAATAGCACTGGCGTCTGTTCCCAGCAAGTACAGTGTATTGGACTGAAGAGAAGCTACTGTTCTTGTCAGTTTCCTAAGCGGAGTTGAACTAGATATGGCCCGTGTGTGTAGGAAGCACAGTTCTTTTGTTCTGAGCAAGCTCACTTTTCTGGCACTATAGGAAACACAGTAGAGTAGAAGAGTGCTCTTTCTCAAAAGAAGAGAGTGTTTCTTGTAAGGCAAGCTAAAGTTTGTTTTCCAGTCCAAAATGGAGTTGAATCACATGCAGTTTCTGGTCCTATGAACCAGAGTTGTTTTCTGGTAAGAGCAGACACTATTGCACTCCCATTGCCATACACAGTGCAAATAGCACTGGCGTCTGTTCCCAGCAAGTACAGTGTATTGGACTGAAGAGAAGCTACTGTTCTTGTCAGTTTCCTAAGCGTAGTTGAACTAGATATGGCCCGTTTGTGTAGGAAGCACAGTTCTTTTGTTCTGAGCAAGATCACTGTTCTGGCCCTATAGGAAACACAGTAGAGGAGAAGAGTGCTCTTTTCTCAAAAGCAGAGTGTGTTTCTTGTAAGGCGAGCTAGTGTTTGTTTCCCAGTCCCAAATGGAGTTGAATCGCATGCAGTTTCTGTTCCTACGAGCAAGAGTTGTTTTCTGGTAAAAACAGTCACTATTGCGCTCCCATTGCCATACACAGTGCAAATAGCACTGGCGTCTGTTCCCAGCAAGTACAGTGTATTGGACTGAAATGAAGCTACTGTTCTTGTCAGTTTCCTTAGGGGAGATGAAGTAGATATGGCCCGTGTGTGTAGGAAGCACAGTTCTTTTGTTCTGAGCAAGCTCACTGTTCTGGCCCTAAAGGAAACACAGTAAAGTAGAAGAGTGCTCTTTTCTCAAAACCATAGTGTGTTTCTAGTAAGGCGAGCTAGAGTTTGTTTCCCAGTCCTAAATGGAGTTGAATCGCATGCAGTTTCTGGTCCTAAGAACCAGAGTTGTTTTCTGGTAAGAGAAGTCACTATTGTGCTCCCATTGCCATACACAGTGCAAATAGCACTGGCGTCTGTTCCCAGCAAGTGCAGTGTATTGGACTGAAGAGAAGCTACTGTTCTTGTCAGTTTCCTAAGCGGAGTTGAACTAGATATGGCCCGTGTGTAGGAAGCACAGTTCTTTTGTTCTGAGCAAGCTCACTGTTCTGGCCCTATAGGAAACACAGTAGAGTAGAAGAGTGCTCTTTTCTCAAAAGCAGAGTGTGTTTCTTGTAAGGTGAGCTAGTGTTTGTTTCCCAGTCCTAAATGGAGTTGAATCACATGAAGTTTCTGGTCCTATGAGCAAGAGTTGTTTTCTGGTAAAAAGAGTCACTATTGCGCTCCCATTGCCATACACAGTGCAAATAGCACTGGCGTCTGTCCCAGCAAGTACAGTGTATTGGACTGAAGAGAAGCTACTGTTCTTGTAACTTTCCTAAGCGGAGTTAAACTAGATATGGCCCGTGTGTGTAGGAAGCACAGTTCCTTTGTTCTGAGCAAGCTCACTGTTCTGGCCCTATAGGAAACACAGTAGAGTAGAAGAGTGCTCTTTTCTCAAAAGCAGAGTATGTTTCTTGTAAGGCGAGCTAGTGTTTGTTTCCCAGTCCTAAATGGAGTTGAAACACTTGCAGTTTCTGGTCCTAAGAGCAAAAGTTGTTTTTTGGTAAGAAGAGTCACTGTTGCGCTTCCATATCCACACAGTGCAAATAGCACTGGCGTCTGTTCCCAGCAAGTACAGTGTATTGGACTGAAGAGAAGCTACTGTTCTTGTCAGTTTCCTAAGGGGAGTTGAACTAGATATGGGCCGTTTGTGTAGGAAGCACAGTTCTTTTGTTCTGAGCAAGCTCACTGTTCTGGCCCTATAGGAAACACAGTAGAGTAGAAGAGTGCTCTTTTCTCAAAAGCAGAGTGTGTTTCTTGTAAGGCGAGCTAGTGTTTGTTTCCCAGTCCCAAATGGAGTTGAATCGCATGCAGTTTCTGGTCCTAAGAGCAAGAGTTGTTTTCTGGTAAAAAGAGTCACTATTGCGCTCCCATTGCCATACACAGTGCAAATAGCACTGGCGTCTGTTCCCAGCAAGTACAGTGTATTGGACTGAAGAGAAGCTACTGTTCTTGTCAGTTTCCTTAGGGGAGATGAAGTAGATATGGCCCGTGTGTGTAGGAAGCACAGTTCTTTTGTTCTGAGCAAGCTCACTGTTCTGGCCCTATAGGAAACACAGTAAAGTAGAAGAGTGCTCTTTTCTCAAACCCATAGTGTGTTTCTAGTAAGGCGAGCTAGAGTTTGTTTCCCAGTCCTAAATGGAGTTGAATCGCATGCAGTTTATGGTTCTAAGAACCAGAGTTGTTTTCTGGTAAGAGAAGTCACTATTGTGCTCCCATTGCCATACACAGTGCAAATAGCACTGGCGTCTGTTCCCAGCAACTACAGTGTATTGGACTGAAGAGAAGCTACTGTTCTTGTCAGTTTCCTAAGCGGAGTTGAACTAGATATGGCCCGTGTGTAGGAAGCACAGTACTTTTGTTCTGAGCAAGCTCACTCTTCTGGCCCTATAGGAAACACAGTAGAGTAGAAGTGTGCTCTTTTCTCAAAAGCAGAGTGTGTTTCTTGTAAGGTGAGCTAGTGTTTGTTTCCCAGTCCTAAATGGAGTTGAATCACATGCATTTTCTGGTCCTATGAGCAAGAGTTGTTTTCTGGTAAAAAGAGTCACTATTGCGCTCCCATTGCCATACACAGTGCAAATAGCACTGGCGTCTGTCCCAGCAAGTACAGTGTATTGGACTGAAGAGAAGCTACTGTTCTTGTAACTTTCCTAAGCGGAGTTAAACTAGATATGGCCCGTGTGTGTAGGAAGCACAGTTCCTTTGTTCTGAGCAAGCTCACTGTTCTGGCCCTATAGGAAACACAGTAGAGTAGAAGAGTGCTCTTTTCTCAAAAGCAGAGTATGTTTCTTGTAAGGCGAGCTAGTGTTTGTTTCCCAGTCCTAAATGGAGTTGAAACACTTGCAGTTTCTGGTCCTAAGAGCAAGAGTTGTTTTTTGGTAAGAAGAGTCACTGTTGCGCTTCCATATCCACACAGTGCAAATAGCACTGGCGTCTCTTCCCAGCAAGTACAGTGTATTTGACTGAAGAGAAGCTACTGTTCTTGTCAGTTTCCTAAGGAGAGTTGAACTAGATATGGGCCATTTGTGTAGGAAGCACAGTTCTTTTGTTCTGAGCAAGCTCACTGTTCTGGCCCTATAGGAAACACAGTAGAGTAGAAGAGTGCTCTTTTCTCAAAAGCAGAGTGTGTTTCTTGTAAGGCTAGCTAGTGTTTGTTTCCCAGTCCTAAATGGAGTTGAATCACATGCAGTTTCTGTTCCTACGAGCAAGAGTTGTTTTTTGGTAAGAACAGTCACTACTGCGCTCCCATTTCCACACAGTGCAAATAGCACTGGCGTCTGTTCCCAGCAAGTACAGTGTATTGGACTGAAGAGAAGCTACTGTTCTTGTCAGTTTCCTAAGCGGAGTTGAACTAGATATGGCCCGTGTGTGTAGGAAGCACAGTTCTTTTGTTCTGAGCAAGCTCACTGTTCTGGCCCTGTAGGAAACACAGTAGAGTAGAAGAGTGCTCTTTTCTCAAAAGCAGAGTGTGTTTCTTGTAAGGCGAGCTGGTGTTTGTTTCCCAGTCCTAAATGAAATTGAATCACATGCAGTTTCTGGTCCTACGAGCAAGAGTTGTTTTCTGGTAAGAAGAGTCACTATTGTGCTCCCATTGCCATACACAGTGCAAATAGCACTCGCGTCTGTTCCCAGCAAGCACAGTGTATTGGACTGAAGAGAAGCTACTGTTCTTGTCAGTTTCCGAAGGGGAGTTGAACTAGATATGGCCCGTGTGTGTAGGAAGCACAGTTCTTTTGTTCTGAGCAAGCTCACTGTTCTGGCCCTATAGGAAACACAGGAGAGTAGAAGAGTGCTCTTTTCTCAAAAGAAGAATGTGTTTCTTGTAAGGCGATCTAGAGTTTGTTTCCCAGTCCTAAATGGAGTTGAATCACATACAGTTTCTCGTCCTACGAACCAGAGTTATTTTCTGGTAAGAGGAGTCAATATTGCGCTCCCATTTCCATACACAGTGCAAATACCACTCGCGTCTGTTCCCAGCAAGTACAGAGTATTGGACTGAAGAGGAGCTAGTGTTCTTGTCAGTTTCCTAAGCGGAGTTGAACTAGATATGGCCCGTGTGTGTAGGAAGCACAGTTCTTTTGTTCTGAGCAAGCTCACTGTTCTGGCCCTATAGGAAACACTGTAGAGTAGAAGAGTGCTCTTTTCTCAAAAGAAGAGTGTGTTTCTTGTAAGGCGAGCTAGTGTTTGTTTCCCAGTCCTAAATGGAGTTGAATCACATGCAGTTTCTGGTCCTACGAGCAAGAGTTTTTTTTTTTTTTGGTAAGTAGAGTCACTCTTGCGCTCCCATTTCCACACAGTGCAAATAGCAATCGCGTCTGTTCCCAGCAAGTACAGTGTATTGGACTGAAGAGAAGCTACTGTTCTTGTCAGTTTCCTAAGCGGAGTTGAACTAGATATGGTCCTTGTGTGTAGGAAGCACAGTTCTTTTGTTCTGAGCAAGCTCACTGTTCTGGCCCTATAGGAAACACAGTAGAGTAGAAGAGTGCTCTTTTCTCAAAAGCAGAGTGTGTTTCTTGTAAGGCGACCTAGTGTTTGTTTCCCAGTCCTAAATGGAGTTGAATCACATGCAGTTTCTGTTCCTACGAGCAAGAGTTGTTTTTTTTTTTAAGAACAGTCACTACTGCGCTCCCATTTCCACACAGTGCAAATAGCACTGGCGTCTGTTCCCAGCAAGTACAGTGTATTGGACTGAAGAGAAGCTACTGTTCTTGTCAGTTTCCTAAGCGGAGTTGAACTAGATATGGCCCGTGTGTGTAGGAAGCACAGTTCTTTTGTTCTGAGCAAGCTCACTGTTCTGGCCCTATAGGAAACATTGTAGAGTAGAAGAGTGCTCTTTCTCAAAAGAAGAGAGTGTTTCTTGTAAGGCAAGCTAAAGTTTGTTTTCCAGTCCTAAATGGAGTTGAATCACATGCAGTTTCTGGTCCTACGAACCAGAGTTGTTTTCTGGTAAGAGCAGACACTATTGCACTCCCATTGCCATACACAGTGCAAATAGCACTGGCGTCTGTTCCCAGCAAGTACAGTGTATTGGACTGAAGAGAAGCTACTGTTCTTGTCAGTTTCCTAAGCGGAGTTGAACTAGATATGGCCCGTGTGTGTAGGAAGCACAGTTCTTTTGTTCTGAGCAAGCTCAGTGTTCTGGCCCTATAGGAAACACAGTAGAGGAGAAGAGTGCTCTTTTCTCAAAAGCAGAGTGTGTTTCTTGTAAGGCGAGCTAGTGTTTGTTTCCCAGTCCCAAATGGAGTTGAATCGCATGCAGTTTCTGGTCCTACGAGCAAGAGTTGTTTTCTGGTAAAAACAGTCACTATTGCGCTCCCATTGCCAAACACAGTGCAAATAGCACTGGCGTCTGTTCCCAGCAAGTACAGTGTATTGGACTGAAGAGAAGCTACTGTTTTTGTCAGTTTCCTAAGCGGAGTTGAAGTAGATATGGCCCGTGTGTAGGAAGCACAGTTCTTTTGTTCTGAGCAAGCTCACTGTTCTGGCCCTATAGGAAACACAGTAGAGTAGAAGAGTGCTCTTTTCTCAAAAGCAGAGTGTGTTTCTTGTAAGGTGAGCTAGTGTTTGTTTCCCAGTCCTAAATGGAGTTGAATCACATGCAGTTTCTGGTCCTATGAGCAAGAGTTGTTTTCTGGTAAAAAGAGTCACTATTGCGCTCCCATTGCCATACACAGTGCAAATAGCACTGGCGTCTCTCCCAGCAAGTACAGTGTATTGGACTGAAGAGAAGCTACTGTTCTTGTAACTTTCCTAAGCAGAGTTGAACTAGATATGGCCCGTGTGTGTAGGAAGCACAGTTCCTTTGTTCTGAGCAAGCTCACTGTTCTGGCCCTATAGGAAACACAGTAGAGTAGAAGAGTGCTCTTTTCTCAAAAGCAGAGTATGTTTCTTGTAAGGCGAGCTAGTGTTTGTTTCCCAGTCCTAAATGGAGTTGAAACACTTGCAGTTTCTGGTCCTAAGAGCAAGAGTTGTTTTTTGGTAAGAAGAGTCACTGTTGCGCTTCCATATCCACACAGTGCAAATAGCACTGGCGTCTGTTCCCAGCAAGTACAGTGTATTGGACTGAAGAGAAGCTACTGTTCTTGTCAGTTTCCTAAGTGGAGTTGAACTAGATATGGGCCGTTTGTGTAGGAAGCACAGTTCTTTTGTTCTGAGCAAGCTCACTGTTCTGGCCCTATAGGAAACACAGTAGAGTAGAAGAGTGCTCTTTTCTCAAAAGCAGAGTGTGTTTCTTGTAAGGCGAGCTAGTGTTTGTTTCCCAGTCCCAAATGGAGTTGAATCGCATGCAGTTTCTGGTCCTAAGAGCAAGAGTTGTTTTCTGGTAAAAAGAGTCACTATTGCGCTCCCATTGCCACACACAGTGCAAATAGCACTGGCGTCTGTTCAAAGCAAGTACAGTGTATTGGACTGAAGAGAAGCTACTGTTCTTGTCAGTTTCCTTAGGGGAGATGAAGTAGATATGGCCCGTGTGTGTAGGAAGCACAGTTCTTTTGTTCTGAGCAAGCTCACTGTTCTGGCCCTATAGGAAACACAGTAAAGTAGAAGAGTGCTCTTTTTCAAAACCATAGTGTGTTTCTAGTAAGGCGAGCTAGAGTTTGTTTCCCAGTCCTAAATGGAGTTGAATCGCATGCAGTTTATGGTTCTAAGAACCAGAGTTGTTTTCTGCTAAGAGAAGTCACTATTGTGCTCCCATTGCCATACACAGTGCAAATAGCACTGGCGTCTGTTCCCAGCAAGTACAGTGTATTGGACTGAAGAGAAGCTACTGTTCTTGTCAGTTTCCTAAGCGGAGTTGAACTAGATATGGCCCGTGTGTGTAGGAAGCACAGTTCTTTTGTTCTGAGCAAGCTCACTCTTCTGGCCCTATAGGAAACACAGTAGAGTAGAAGAGTGCTCTTTTCTCAAAAGCAGAGTGTGTTTCTTGTAAGGTGAGCTAGTGTTTGTTTCCCAGTCCTAAATGGAGTTGAATCACATGCATTTTCTGGTCCTATGAGCAAGAGTTGTTTTCTGGTAAAAAGAGTCACTATTGCGCTCCCATTGCCATACACAGTGCAAATAGCACTGGCGTCTGTCCCAGCAAGTACAGTGTATTGGACTGAAGAGAAGCTACTGTTCTTGTAACTTTCCTAAGCGGAGTTAAACTAGATATGGCCCGTGTGTGTAGGAAGCACAGTTCCTTTGTTCTGAGCAAGCTCACTGTTCTGGCCCTATAGGAAACACAGTAGAGTAGAAGAGTGCTCTTTTCTCAAAAGCAGATTGTGTTTCTTGTAAGGCGACCTAGTGTTTGTTTCCCAATCCTAAATGGAGTTGAATCACATGCAGTTTCTGTTCCTACGAGCAAGAGTTGTTTTTTTTTTAAGAACAGTCACTACTGCGCTCCCATTTCCACACAGTGCAAATAGCACTGGCGTCTGTTCCCAGCAAGTACAGTGTATTGGACTGAAGAGAAGCTACTGTTCTTGTCAGTTTCCTAAGCGGAGTTGAACTAGATATGGCCCGTGTGTGTAGGAAGCACAGTTCTTTTGTTCTGAGCAAGCTCACTGTTCTGGCCCGATAGGAAACATTGTAGAGTAGAAGAGTGCTCTTTCTCAAAAGAAGAGAGTGTTTCTTGTAAGGCAAGCTAAAGTTTGTTTTCCAGTCCTAAATGGAGTTGAATCACATGCAGTTTCTGGTCCTACGAACCAGAGTTGTTTTCTGGTAAGAGCAGACACTATTGCACTCCCATTGCCATACACAGTGCAAATAGCACTGGCGTCTGTTCCCAGCAAGTACAGTGTATTGGACTGAAGAGAAGCTACTTTTCTTGTCAGTTTCCTAAGCGGAGTTGAACTAGATATGGCCCGTGTGTGTAGGAAGCACAGTTCTTTTGTTCTGAGCAAGCTCACTGTTCTGGCCCTATAGGAAACACAGTAGAGTAGAAGAGTGCTCTTTTCTCAAAAGCAGAGTGTGTTTCTTGTAAGGCGAGCTAGTGTTTGTTTCCCAGTCCCAAATGGAGTTGAATCGCATGCAGTTTCTGGTCCTAAGAGCAAGAGTTGTTTTCTGGTAAAAAGAGTCACTATTGCGCTCCCATTGCCACACACAGTGCAAATAGCACTGGCGTCTGTTCAAAGCAAGTACAGTGTATTGGACTGAAGAGAAGCTACTGTTCTTGTCAGTTTCCTTAGGGGAGATGAAGTAGATATGGCCCGTGTGTGTAGGAAGCACAGTTCTCTTGTTCTGAGCAAGCTCACTGTTCTGGCCCTAAAGGAAACACAGTAAAGTAGAAGAGTGCTCTTTTCTCAAAACCATAGTGTGTTTCTAGTAAGGCGAGCTAGAGTTTGTTTCCCAGTCCTAAATGGAGTTGAATTGCATGCAGTTTATGGTTCTAAGAACCAGAGTTGTTTTCTGGTAAGAGAAGTCACTATTGTGCTCCCATTGCCATACACAGTGCAAATAGCACTGGCGTCTGTTCCCAGCAAGTACAGTGTATTGGACTGAAGAGAAGCTACTGTTCTTGTCAGTTTCCTAAGCGGAGTTGAACTAGATATGGCCCGTGTGTAGGAAGCACAGTACTTTTTTTCTGAGCAAGCTCACTGTTCTGGCCCTATAGGAAACACAGTAGAGTAGAAGAGTGCTCTTTTCTCAAAAGGAGAGTGTGTTTCTTGTAAGGTGAGCTAGTGTTTGTTTCCCAGTCCTAAATGGAGTTGAATCAGATGCATTTTCTGGTCCTATGAGCAAGAGTTGTTTTCTGGTAAAAAGAGTCACTATTGCGCTCCCATTGCCATACACAGTGCAAATAGCACTGGCGTCTGTCCCAGCAAGTACAGTGTATTGGACTGAAGAGAAGCTACTGTTCTTGTAACTTTCCTAAGCGGAGTTAAACTAGATATGGCCCGTGTGTGTAGGAAGCACAGTTCCTTTCTTCTGAGCAAGCTCACTGTTCTGGCCCTATAGGAAACACAGTAGAGTAGAAGAGTGCTCTTTTCTCAAAAGCAGAGTATGTTTCTTGTAAGGCGAGCTAGTGTTTGTTTCCAAGTCCTAAATGGAGTTGAAACACTTGCAGTTTCTGGTCCTAAGAGCAAGAGTTGTTTTTTGGTAAGAAGAGTCACTGTTGCGCTTCCATATCCACACAGTGAAATAGCACTGGCGTCTGTTCCCAGCAAGTACAGTGTATTTGACTGAAGAGAAGCTACTGTTCTTGTCAGTTTCCTAAGGAGAGTTGAACTAGATATGGGCCATTTGTGTAGGAAGCACAGTTCTTTTGTTCTGAGCAAGCTCACTGTTCTGGCCCTATAGGAAACACAGTAGAGTAGAAGAGTGCTCTTTTCTCAAAAGCAGAGTGTGTTTCTTGTAAGGCGACCTAGTGTTTGTTTCCCATTCCTAAATGGAGTTGAATCACTTGCAGTTTCTGTTCCTACGAGCAAGAGTTTTTTTTTTTTTTTTAAGAACAGTCACTACTGCGCTCCCATTTCCACACAGTGCAAATAGCACTGGCGTCTGTTCCCAGCAAGTACAGTGTATTGGACTGAAGAGAAGCTACTGTTCTTGTCAGTTTCCTAAGTGGAGTTGAACTAGATATGGCCCGTGTGTGTAGGAAGCACAGTTCTTTTGTTCTGAGCAAGCTCACTGTTCTGGCCCTATAGGAAACACAGTAGAGTAGAAGAGTGCTCTTTTCTCAAAAGCAGAGTGTGTTTCTTGTAAGGCGAGCTAGTGTTTGTTTCCCAGTCCTAAATGAAATTGAATCACATGCAGTTTCTGGTCCTATGAGTAAGAGTTGTTTTCTGGTAAGAAGAGTCACTATTGTGCTCCCATTGCCATACACAGTGCAAATAGCACTCGCGTCTGTTCCCAGCAAGCACAGTGTATTGGACTGAAGAGAAGCTACTGTTCTTGTCAGTTTCCGAAGGGGAGTTGAACTAGATATGGCCCGTGTGTGTAGGAAGCACAGTTCTTTTGTTCTGAGCAAGCTCACTGTTCTGGCCCTATAGGAAACACAGTAGAGTAGAAGAGTGCTCTTTTCTCAAAAGAAGAATGTGTTTCTTGTAAGGCGATCTAGAGTTTGTTTCCCAGTCCTAAATGGAGTTGAATCACATACAGTTTCTCGTCCTACGAACCAGAGTTATTTTCTGGTAAGAGGAGTCAATATTGCGCTCCCATTTCCATACACAGTGCAAATACCACTCGCGTCTGTTCCCAGCAAGTACAGAGTATTGGACTGAAGAGGAGCTAGTGTTCTTGTCAGTTTCCTAAGCGGAGTTGAACTAGATATGGCCCGTGTGTGTAGGAAGCACAGTACTTTTGTTCTGAGCAAGCTCACTGTTCTGGCCCTATAGGAAACACTGTAGAGTAGAAGAGTGCTCTTTTCTCAAAAGAAGAGTGTGTTTCTTGTAAGGCGAGCTAGTGTTTGTTTCCCAGTCCTAAATGGAGTTGAATCACATGCAGTTTCTGGTCCTACGAGCAAGAGGTTTTTTTTTTTGGTAAGTAGAGTCACTCTTGCGCTCCCATTTCCACACAGTGCAAATAGCAATCGCGTCTGTTCCCAGCAAGTACAGTGTATTGGACTGAAGAGAAGCTACTGTTCTTGTCAGTTTCCTAAGCGGAGTTGAACTAGATATGGTCCCTGTGTGTAGGAAGCACAGTTCTTTTGTTCTGAGCAAGCTCACTGTTCTGGCCCTATAGGAAACACAGTAGAGTAGAAGAGTGCTCTTTTCTCAAAAGCAGAGTGTGTTTTTTGTAAGGCGACCTAGTGTTTGTTTCCCAGTCCTAAATGGAGTTGAATCACATGCAGTTTCTGGTCCTACGAACCAGAGTTGTTTTCTGGTAAGAGCAGACACTATTGCGCTTCCATTGCATTACACAGTGCAAATAGCACTCGCGTCTGTTCCCAGCAAGTACAGTGTATTCGACTGAAAAGAAGCTATGGTTCTTGTCAGTTTCCTAAGCGGAGTTGAACTAGATATGGACCCTGTGTGTAGGAAGCACAGTTCTTTTGTTCTGAGCAAGCTCACTGTTCTGGCCCTATAAGAAACACAGTAGAGTAGAAGAGTGCTCTTTTCTCAAAAGCAGAGTGTGTTTCTCGTAAGGCGAGCTAGTGTTTTTTTCCCAGTCCTAAATGGAGTTGAATCACATGCAGTTTCTGGTCCTACGAGCAAGGGTTGTTTTCTGGTAAGAAGAGTCACTATTGCGCTCCCATTGCCATACACAGAGCAAATAGCACTAGCGTCTGTTCCCAGCAAGTACAGTGTATTGGACTGAAGAGAAGCTACTGTTCTTGTCAGTTTCCTAAGCGGAGTTGAACTAGATATGGCCCGTGTGTGTAGGAAGCACAGTTCTTTTGTTCTTAGCAAGCTCACTGTTCTGGCCCTTTAGGAAACACAGTAGAGTAGAAGAGTGCTCTTTTCTCAAAAGCAGAGTGTGTTTCTTGTAAGGCGAGCTAGTGTTTGTTTCCCAGTCCCAAATGGAGTTGAATCGCATGCAGTTTCTGGTCCTAAGAGCAAGAGTTGTTTTCTGGTAAAAAGAGTCACTATTGCGCTCCCATTGCCACACACAGTGCAAATAGCACTGGCGTCTGTTCAAAGCAAGTACAGTGTATTGGACTGAAGAGAAGCTACTGTTCTTGTCAGTTTCCTTAGGGGAGATGAAGTAGATATGGCCCGTGTGTGTAGGAAGCACAGTTCTCTTGTTCTGAGCAAGCTCACTGTTCTGGCCCTAAAGGAAACACAGTAAAGTAGAAGAGTGCTCTTTTCTCAAAACCATAGTGTGTTTCTAGTAAGGCGAGCTAGAGTTTGTTTCCCAGTCCTAAATGGAGTTGAATTGCATGCAGTTTATGGTTCTAAGAACCAGAGTTGTTTTCTGGTAAGAGAAGTCACTATTGTGCTCCCATTGCCATACACATTGCAAATAGCACTGGCGTCTGTTCCCAGCAAGTACAGTGTATTGGACTGAAGAGAAGCTACTGTTCTTGTCAGTTTCCTAAGCGGAGTTGAACTAGATATGGCCCGTGTGTAGGAAGCACAGTACTTTTGTTCTGAGCAAGCTCACTGTTCTGGCCCTATAGGAAACACAGTAGAGTAGAAGAGTGCTCTTTTCTCAAAAGGAGAGTGTGTTTCTTGTAAGGTGAGCTAGTGTTTGTTTCCCAGTCCTAAATGGAGTTGAATCAGATGCATTTTCTGGTCCTATGAGCAAGAGTTGTTTTCTGGTAAAAAGAGTCACTATTGCGCTCCCATTGCCATACACAGTGCAAATAGCACTGGCGTCTGTCCCAGCAAGTACAGTGTATTGGACTGAAGAGAAGCTACTGTTCTTGTAACTTTCCTAAGCGGAGTTAAACTAGATATGGCCCGTGTGTGTAGGAAGCACAGTTCCTTTGTTCTGAGCAAGCTCACTGTTCTGGCCCTATAGGAAACACAGTAGAGTAGAAGAGTGCTCTTTTCTCAAAAGCAGAGTATGTTTCTTGTAAGGCGAGCTAGTGTTTGTTTCCAAGTCCTAAATGGAGTTGAAACACTTGCAGTTTCTGGTCCTAAGAGCAAGAGTTGTTTTTTGGTAAGAAGAGTCACTGTTGCGCTTCCATATCCACACAGTGCAAATAGCACTGGCGTCTGTTCCCAGCAAGTACAGTGTATTTGACTGAAGAGAAGCTACTGTTCTTGTCAGTTTCCTAAGGAGAGTTGAACTAGATATGGGCCATTTGTGTAGGAAGCACAGTTCTTTTGTTCTGAGCAAGCTCACTGTTCTGGCCCTATAGGAAACACAGTAGAGTAGAAGAGTGCTCTTTTCTCAAAAGCAGAGTGTGTTTCTTGTAAGGCGACCTAGTGTTTGTTTCCCATTCCTAAATGGAGTTGAATCACTTGCAGTTTCTGTTCCTACGAGCAAGAGTTTTTTTTTTTTTTTTAAGAACAGTCACTACTGCGCTCCCATTTCCAAACAGTGCAAATAGCACTGGCGTCTGTTCCCAGCAAGTACAGTGTATTGGACTGAAGAGAAGCTACTGTTCTTGTCAGTTTCCTAAGTGGAGTTGAACTAGATATGGCCCGTGTGTGTAGGAAGCACAGTTCTTTTGTTCTGAGCAAGCTCACTGTTCTGGCCCTATAGGAAACACAGTAGAGTAGAAGAGTGCTCTTTTCTCAAAAGCAGAGTGTGTTTCTTGTAAGGCGAGCTAGTGTTTGTTTCCCAGTCCTAAATGAAATTGAATCACATGCAGTTTCTGGTCCTATGAGTAAGAGTTGTTTTCTGGTAAGAAGAGTCACTATTGTGCTCCCATTGCCATACACAGTGCAAATAGCACTCGCGTCTGTTCCCAGCAAGCACAGTGTATTGGACTGAAGAGAAGCTACTGTTCTTGTCAGTTTCCGAAGGGGAGTTGAACTAGATATGGCCCGTGTGTGTAGGAAGCACAGTTCTTTTGTTCTGAGCAAGCTCACTGTTCTGGCCCTATAGGAAACACAGTAGAGGAGAAGAGTGCTCTTTTCTCAAAAGAAGAATGTGTTTCTTGTAAGGCGATCTAGAGTTTGTTTCCCAGTCCTAAATGGAGTTGAATCACATACAGTTTCTCGTCCTACGAACCAGAGTTATTTTCTGGTAAGAGGAGTCAATATTGCGCTCCCATTTCCATACACAGTGCAAATACCACTCGCGTCTGTTCCCAGCAAGTACAGAGTATTGGACTGAAGAGGAGCTAGTGTTCTTGTCAGTTTCCTAAGCGGAGTTGAACTAGATATGGCCCGTGTGTGTAGGAAGCACAGTTCTTTTGTTCTGAGCAAGCTCACTGTTCTGGCCCTATAGGAAACACTGTAGAGTAGAAGAGTGCTCTTTTCTCAAAAGAAGAGTGTGTTTCTTGTAAGGCGAGCTAGTGTTTGTTTCCCAGTCCTAAATGGAGTTGAATCACATGCAGTTTCTGGTCCTACGAGCAAGAGGTTTTTTTTTTTGGTAAGTAGAGTCACTCTTGCGCTCCCATTTCCACACAGTGCAAATAGCAATCGCGTCTGTTCCCAGCTAGTACAGTGTATTGGACTGAAGAGAAGCTACTGTTCTTGTCAGTTTCCTAAGCGGAGTTGAACTAGATATGGTCCCTGTGTGTAGGAAGCACAGTTCTTTTGTTCTGAGCAAGCTCACTGTTCTGGCCCTATAGGAAACACAGTAGAGTAGAAGAGTGCTCTTTTCTCAAAAGCAGAGTGTGTTTTTTGTAAGGCGACCTAGTGTTTGTTTCCCAGTCCTAAATGGAGTTGAATCACATGCAGTTTCTGTTCCTACGAGCAAGAGTTGTTTTTTTTTTAAGAACAGTCACTACTGCGCTCCCATTTCCACAAGTGCAAATAGCACTGGCGTCTGTTCCCAGCAAGTACAGTGTATTGGACTGAAGAGAAGCTACTGTTCTTGTCAGTTTCCTAAGCGGAGTTGAACTAGATATGGCCCGTGTGTGTAGGAAGCACAGTTCTTTTGTTCTGAGCAAGCTCACTGTTCTGGCCCTATAGGAAACATTGTAGAGTAGAAGAGTGCTCTTTTCTCAAAAGCAGAGTGTGTTTCTTGTAAGGCAAGGTAGAGTTTGTTTCCCAGTCCTAAATGGAGTTGAATCACATGCAGTTTCTGGTCCTACGAACCAGAGTTGTTTTCTGGTAAGAGCAGACACTATTGCGCTCCCATTGCATTACACAGTGCAAATAGCACTCGCGTCTGTTCCCAGCAAGTACAGTGTATTCGACTGAAAAGAAGCTATGGTTCTTGTCAGTTTCCTAAGCGGAGTTGAACTAGATATGGACCCTGTGTGTAGGAAGCACAGTTCTTTTGTTCTGAGCAAGCTCACTGTTCTGGCCCTATAAGAAACACAGTAGAGTAGAAGAGTGCTCTTTTCTCAAAAGCAGAGTGTGTTTCTCGTAAGGCGAGCTAGTGTTTTTTTCCCAGTCCTAAATGGAGTTGAATCACATGCAGTTTCTGGTCCTACGAGCAAGGGTTGTTTTCTGGTAAGAAGAGTCACTATTGCGCTCCCATTGCCATACACAGAGCAAATAGCACTAGCGTCTGTTCCCAGCATGTACAGTGTATTGGACTGAAGAGAAGCTACTGTTCTTGTCAGTTTCCTAAGCGGAGTTGAACTAGATATGGCCCGTGTGTGTAGGAAGCACAGTTCTTTTGTTCTTAGCAAGCTCACTGTTCTGGCCCTTTAGGAAACACAGTAGAGTAGAAGAGTGCTCTTTTCTCAAAAGCAGAGTGTGTTTTTCATAAGGCGAGCTAGACATTGTTTCCCAGTTCTAAATGGAATTGAATCACATGCAGTTTCTGGTCCTACGAGCAAGAGTTGTTTTCTGGTAAGAAGAGTCACTATTGTGCTCCCATTGCCATACACAGAGCAAATAGCACTAGCGTCTGTTTCCAGCAAGTACAGTGTATTGGACTGAAGAGAAGCTACTGTTCTTGTCAGTTTCCTAAGCGGAGTTGAACTAGATATGGCCCGTGTGTGTAGGAAGCACAGTTCTTTTGTTCTGAGCAAGCTCACTGTTCTGGCCCTATAGGAAACACAGTAGAGTAGAATTGTGCTCTTTTCTCAAAAGCAGAGTGTGTTTCTCGTAAGGCAAGCTAGAGTTTGTTTCCCAGTCCTAAAAGGAGTTGAATCACATGCAGTTTCTGGTCCTATGAACCAGAGTTGTTTTCTGGTAAGAGCAGACACTATTGCGCTCCCATTGCCATGCACAGTGCAAATAGCACTAGTGTCTGTCCCAGCAAGTACAGTGTATTGGACTGAAGAGAAGCTACTGTTCTTGTCAGTTTCCTAAGCGGAGTTGAACTAGATATGGCCCGAGTGTAGGAAGTAAAGTTCTTTTGTTCTGAGCAAGCTCACTGTTCTGGCCCTATAGGAAACACAGTAGAATAGAAGAGTGCTCTTTTCTCAAAAGCAGAGTGTGTTTCTCATAAGGCGAGCTAGTCATTGTTTCCCAGTCCTAAATGGAGTTGAATCACATGCAGTTTCTGGTCCTACGAGCAAGAGTTGTTTTCTGGTAAGAAGAGTCACTATTGCACTCCCATTGAGATACACAGTGCAAATAGCCCTCGCGTCTGTTCCCAGCATGTACAGTGTATTGGACTGAAGAGAAGCTACTGTTCTTGTCAGTTTCCTAAGCGGAGTTGAACTAGATATGGCCCCTGTGTGTAGGAAGCACAGTTCTTTTGTTCTGAGCAAGATCACTGTTCTGGCCCTATAGGAAACACAGTAGAGTAGAAGAGTGCTCTTTTCTCAAAAGCAGAGTATGTTTCTTGTAAGGCGAGATAGTGTTTGTTTCCAAGTCCTAAATGGAGTTGAATCACTTGAAGTTTCTGGTCCTAAGAGCAAGAGTTGTTTTTTGGTAAGAAGAGTCACTGTTGCACTCCCATTTCCACACAGTGCAAATAGCACTCGCGTCTGTTCCCAGCAAGTACAGTGTATTGGACTGAAGAGAAGCTACTGTTCTTGTCAGTTTCCTAAGGGGAGTTGAAGTAGATATGGCCCGTGTGTGTAGGAAGCACAGTTCTTTTGTTCTGAGCAAGCTCACTGTTCTGGCCCTATAGGAAACACAGTAGAGTAGAAGAGTGCTCTTTTCTCAAAAGCAGAGTGTGTTTCTTGTAAGGCGAGCTAGTGTTTGTTTCCCAGTCCTAAATGGAGTTGAATCACATGCAGTTTCTGGTCCTACGAGCAAGAGTTGTTTTCTGGTAAGAAGTGTCACTATTGCGCTCCCATTGCCATACACAGTGCAAATAGCACTGGCGTCTGTTCCCAGCAAGTACAGTGTATTGGACTGAAGAGAAGCTACTGTTCTTGTCAATTTCCTAAGCGGAGTTGAACTAGATATGGCCCATGTGTGTAGGAAGCACAGTTCTTTTGTTCTGAGCAAGCTCACTGTTCTGGCCCTATAGGAAACACAGTAGAGTAGAAGAGTGCTCTTTTCTCAAAAGCAGAGTGTGTTTCTTGTAAGGCGAGCTAATGTTTGTTTCCCAGTCCTAAAGGGAGTTGAATCACATGCAGTTTCTGTTCCTACGAGCAAGAGTTGTTTTTTGGTAAGAACAGTCACTACTGCGCTCCCATTTCCACACAGTGCAAATAGCACTGGCGTCTGTTCCCAGCAAGTACAGTGTATTGGACTGAAGAGAAGCTACTGTTCTTGTCAATTTCCTAAGCGGAGTTGAACTAGATATGGCCCGTGTGTAGGAAGCACAGTTCTTTTGTTCTGAGCAAGCTCACTTTTCTGGCACTATAGGAAACACAGTAGAGTAGAAGAGTGCTCTTTTCTCAAAAGAAGAGAGTGTTTCTTGTAAGGCAAGCTAAAGTTTGTTTTCCAGTCCTAAATGGAGTTGAATCACATGCAGTTTCTGGTCCTACGAACCAGAGTTGTTTTCTGGTAAGAGCAGACACTATTGCACTCCCATTGCCATACACAGTGCAAATAGCACTGGCGTCTGTTCCCAGCAAGTACAGTGTATTGGACTGAAGAGAAGCTACTGTTCTTGTCAGTTTCCTTAGGGGAGATGAAGTAGATATGGCCCGTGTGTGTAGGAAGCACAGTTCTTATGTTCTGAGCAAGCTCACTGTTCTGGCCCTATAGGAAACACAGTAGAGTAGAAGAGTGCTCTTTTCTCAAAAGCAGAGTGTGTTTCTTGTAAGGCGAGCTAGTGTTTGTTTCCCAGTCCTAAATGGAGTTGAATCACATGCAGTTTCTGTTCCTACGAGCAAGAGTTGTTTTCTGGTAAGAAGTGTCACTATTGCGCTCCCATTGCCATACACAGTGCAAATAGCACTGGTGTCTGTTCCCAGCAAGTACAGTGTATTGGACTGAAGAGAAGCTACTGTTCTTGTCAATTTCCTAAGCGGAGTTGAACTAGATATGGCCCGTGTGTGTAGGAAGCACAGTTCTTTTGTTCTGAGCAAGCTCACTGTTCTGGCCCTATAGGAAACACAGTAGAGTAGAAGAGTGCTCTTTTTTCAAAAGCAGAGTGTGTTCCTTGTAAGGCGAGCTAGAGTTTTTTTCCCAGTCCTAAATAGAGTTGAATCACATGCAGTTTCTGGTCCTACGAGCAAGAGTTGTTTTCTGGTAAGAGGAGTCACTATTGCACTCCCATTGCCATACACAGTTCAAATAGCACTGGCGTCCATTCCAAACAAGTACAGTGTATTGGACTGAAGAGAAGCTACTGTTCTTGTCTTTTTCCTAAGCGGAGTTGAACTAGATATGGCCCGTGTGTGTAGGAAGCACAGTTCTTTTGTTCTGAGCAAGCTCACTGTTCTGGCCCTATAGGAAACGCAGTAGAGCAGAAGAATGCTCTTTTCTCAAAAGCAGAGTGTGTTTCTTGTTAGGCGAGCTAGTGTTTGTTTCCCAGTCCTAAATGGAATTGAATCACATGGAGTTTCTGTTCCTACGAGCAAGAGTTGTTTTTTGGTAAGAGCAGACACTATTGCACTCCCATTGCCATACACAGTGCAAATAGCACTGGTGTCTTTCCCAGCAAGTACAGTGTATTGGACTGAAGAGATGCTACTGTTCTTGTCAGTTTCCTAAGCGGAGTTGAACTAGATATGGCCCGAGTGTAGGAAGCACAGTTCTTTTGTTCTGAGCAAGCTCACTGTTCTGGCCCTATAGGAAACACAGTAGAGTAGAAGAGTGCTCTTTTCTCAAAAGCAGAGTGTGTTTCTCGTAAGGCGAGCTAGTGATTGTTTCCCAGTCCTAAATGGAGTTGAATCACATGCAGTTTCTGGTCCTATGAGCAAGAGTTGTTTTCTGGTAAGAAGAGTCACTATTGTGCTCCCATTGCCATACACAGTGCAAATAGCACTCGCGTCTGTTCCCAGCAAGTACAGTGTATTGGACTGAAGAGAAGATACTGTTCTTGTCAGTTTCCTAAGCGGAGTTGAACTAGATAAGGCCCGTGTGTGTAGGAAGCACAGTTCTTTTGTTCTGAGCAAGCTCACTGTTCTGGCCCTATAGGAAACACAGTAGAGTAGAAGAGTGCTCTTTTCTCAAAAGCGGAGTGTGTTTCTTGTAAGGCGAGCTAGTGTTTGTTTCCCAGTCCTAAATGTAGGTGAATGACATGCAGTTTCTGGTCCTATGAGCAAGAGTTGTTTTCTGGTAAGAAGAGTCACTATTGCGCTCCCATTGCCATACACAGTGCAAATAGCACTGGCGTCTGTTCCCAGCAAGTACAGTGTATTGGAATGAAGAGAAGATACTGTTCTTGTCAGTTTCCTAAGTGGAGTTGAACTAGATATGGCCCGTGTGTGTAGGAAGCACAGTTCTTTTGTTCTGAGCAAGCTCACTGTTCTGGCCCTATAGGAAACACAGTAGAGTAGAAGAGTGCTCTTTTTTCAAAAGCAGAGTGTGTTCCTTGTAAGGCGAGCTAGAGTTTTTTTCCCAGTCCTAAATGGAGTTGAATCACATGCAGTTTCTGAACCTACGAGCAAGAGTTGTTTTCTGGTAAGAGGAGTCACTATTGCGCTCCCATTGCCATACACAGTTCAAATAGCACTGGCGTCCATTCCAAACAAGTACAGTGTATTGGACTGAAGAGAAGCTACTGTTCTTGTCAGGTTCCTAAGCGGAGTTGAACTAGATATGGCCCCTGTGTGTAGGAAACACAGTTCTTTTGTTCTGAGCAAGCTCACTGTTCTGGCCCTATAGGAAACACTGTAGAGTAGAATTGTGCTCTTTTCTCAAAAGCAGAGAGTGTTTCTTGTAAGGCGAGCTAGTGTTTGTTTCCCAGTCCTAAATGGAGTTGAATCACATGCAGTTTCTGGACCTACGAGCAAGAGTTGTTTTCTGGTAAGAAGAGTCACTATTGCGCTCCCATTGCCATACACAGAGCAAATAGCACTAGCGTCTGTTCCCAGCAAGTACAGTGTATTGGACTGAAGAGAAGCTACTGTTCTTGTCAGTTTCCTAAGGGGAGTTGAACTAGATATGGCCCGTGTGTGTAGGAAGCACAGTTCTTTTGTTCTGAGCAAGCTCACTGTTCTGGCCCTATAGGAAACACAGTAGAGTAGAAGAGTGCTCTTTTCTCAAAAGAAGAATGTGTTTCTTGTAAGGCGATCTAGAGTTTGTTTCCCAGTCCTAAATGGAGTTGAATCACATACAGTTTCTCGTCCTACGAACCAGAGTTATTTTCTGGTAAGAGGAGTCAATATTGCGCTCCCATTGCCATACACAGTGCAAATACCACTCACGTCTGTTCCCAGCAAGTACAGAGTATTGGAATGAAGAGGAGCTAGTGTTCTTGTCAGTTTCCTAAGCGGAGTTGAACTAGATATGGCCCGTGTGTGTAGGAAGCACAGTTCTTTTGTTCTGAGCAAGCTCACTGTTCTGGCCCTATAGGAAACACTGTAGAGTAGAAGAGTGCTCTTTTCTCAAAAGAAGAGTGTGTTTCTTGTAAGGCGAGCTAGTGTTTGTTTCCCAGTCCTAAATGGAGTTGAATCACATGCAGTTTCTGGTCCTACGAGCAAGAGTTTTTTTTTTTTTTGGTAAGTAGAGTCACTCTTGCGCTCCCATTTCCACACAGTGCAAATAGCAATCGCGTCTGTTCCCAGCAAGTACAGTGTATTGGACTGAAGAGAAGCTACTGTTCTTGTCAGTTTCCTAAGCGGAGTTGAACTAGATATGGCCCCTGTGTGTAGGAAGCACAGTTCTTTTGTTCTGAGCAAGATCACTGTTCTGGCCCTATAGGAAACACAGTAGAGTAGAAGAGTGATCTTTTCTCAAAAGCAGAGTATGTTTCTTGTAAGGCGAGATAGTGTTTGTTTCCAAGTCCTAAATGGAGTTGAATCACTTGCAGTTTCTGGTCCTAAGAGCAAGAGTTGTTTTTTGGTAAGAAGAGTCACTGTTGCACTCCCATTTCCACACAGTGCAAATAGCACTCGCGTCTGTTCCCAGCAAGTACAGTGTATTGGACTGAAGAGAAGCTACTGCTCTTGTCAGTTTCCTAAGGGGAGTTGAAGTAGATATGGCCCGTGTGTGTAGGAAGCACAGTTCTTTTGTTCTGAGCAAGCTCACTGTTCTGGCCCTATAGGAAACACAGTAGAGTAGAAGAGTGCTATTTTCTCAAAAGCAGAGTGTGTTTCTTGTAAGGCGAGCTAGTGTTTGTTTCCCAGTCCTAAATGGAGTTGAATCACATGCAGTTTCTGGTCCTACGAGCAAGAGTTGTTTTCTGGTAAGAAGTGTCACTATTGCGCTCCCATTGCCATACACAGTGCAAATAGCACTGGCGTCTGTTCCCAGCAAGTACAGTGTATTGGACTGAAGAGAAGCTACTGTTCTTGTCAGTTTCCTAAGCGGAGTTGAACTAGATATGGCCCGTGTGTGTAGGAAGCACAGTTCTTTTGTTCTTAGCAAGCTCACTGTTCTGGCCCTTTAGGAAACACAGTAGAGTAGAAGAGTGCTCTTTTCTCAAAAGCAGAGTGTGTTTTTCATAAGGCGAGCTAGTCTTTGTTTCCCAGTCCTAAATGGAATTGAATCACATGCAGTTTCTGGTCCTACGTGCAAGAGTTGTTTTCTGGTAAGAAGAGTCACTATTGTGCTCCCATTGCCATACACAGAGCAAATAGCACTAGCGTCTGTTTCCAGCAAGTACAGTGTATTGGACTGAAGAAAAGCTACTGTTCTTGTCAGTTTCCTAAGCGGAGTTGAACTAGATATGGCCCGTGTGTGTAGGAAGCACAGTTCTTTTGTTCTGAGAAAGCTCACTGTTCTGGCCCTATAGGAAACACAGTAGAGTAGAAGAGTGCTCTTTTCTCAAAAGCAGAGTGTGTTTCTCGTAAGGCAAGCCAGAGTTTGTTTCCCAGTCCTAAAAGGAGTTGAATCACATGCAGTTTCTGGTCCTATGAACCAGAGTTGTTTTCTGGTAAGAGCAGACACTATTGCGCTCCCATTGCCATGCACAGTGCAAATAGCACTGGTGTCTGTCCCAGCAAGTACAGTGTATTGGACTGAAGAGAAGCTACTGTTCTTGTCAGTTTCCTAAGCGGAGTTGAACTAGAAATGGCCCGAGTGTAGGAAGCACAGTTCTTTTGTTCTGAGCAAGCTCACTGTTCTGGCCCTATAGGAAACACAGTAGAATAGAAGAGTGCTCTTTTCTCAAAAGCAGAGTGTGTTTCTCGTAAGGCGAGCTAGTGATTGTTTCCCAGTCCTAAATGGAGTTGAATCACATGCAGTTTCTGGTCCTATGAGCAAGAGTTGTTTTCTGGTAAGAAGAGTCACTATTGTGCTCCCATTGAGATACACAGTGCAAATAGCCCTCGCGTCTGTTCCCAGCAAGTACAGTGTATTGGACTGAAGAGAAGCTACTGTTCTTGTCAGTTTCCTAAGCGGAGTTGAACTAGATATGGCCCCTGTGTGTAGGAAGCACAGTTCTTTTTTTCTGAGCAAGATCACTGTTCTGGCCCTATAGGAAACACAGTAGAGTAGAAGAGTGCTCTTTTCTCAAAAGCAGAGTATGTTTCTTGTAAGGCGAGATAGTGTTTGTTTCCAAGTACTAAATGGAGTTGAATCACTTGCATTTTCTGGTCCTAAGAGCAAGAGTTGTTTTTTGGTAAGAAGAGTCACTGTTGCACTCCCATTTCCACACAGTGCAAATAGCACTCGTGTCTGTTCCCAGTAAGTACAGTGTATTGGACTGAAGAGAAGCTAGTGCTCTTGTCAGTTTCCTAAGGGGAGTTGAAGTAGATATGGCCCGTGTGTGTAGGAAGCACAGTTCTTTTGTTCTGAGCAAGCTCACTGTTCTGGCCCTATAGGAAACACAGTAGAGTAGAAGAGTGCTCTTTTCTCAAAAGCAGAGTGTGTTTCTTGTAAGGCGAGCTAGTGTTTGTTTCCCAGTCCTAAATGGAGTTGAATCACATGCAGTTTCTGGTCCTACGAGCAAGAGTTGTTTTCTGGTAAGAAGTGTCACTATTGCGCTCCCATTGCCATACACAGTGCAAATAGCACTGGCGTCTGTTCCCAGCAAGTACAGTGTATTGGACTGAAGAGAAGCTACTGTTCTTGTCAATTTCCTAAGCGGAGTTGAACTAGATATGGCCCGTGTGTGTAGGAAGCACAGTTCTTTTGTTCTGAGCAAGCTCACTGTTCTGGCCCTATAGGAAACACAGCAGAGTAGAAGAGTGCTCTTTTCTCAAAAGCAGAGTGTGTTTCTCATAAGGTGAGCTAGTGTTTTTTTCCCAGTCCTAAATGGAGTTGAATCACATGCAGTTTCTGGTCCTATGAGCAAGGGTTGTTTTCTGGTAAGAAGAGTCACTATTGCGCTCCCCTTGCCATACACAGTGCAAATAGCACTAGCGTGTGTTCCCAGCAAGTACAGTGTATTGGACTGAAGAGAAGCTACTGTTCTTGTCAGTTTCCTAAGCGGAGTTGAACTAGATATGGCCCGTGTGTGTAGGAAGCACAGTTCTTTTGTTCTGAGCAAGCTCACTGTTCTGGCCCTATAGGAAACACAGTAGAGTAGAAGAGTGCTCTTTTCTCAAAAGCAGAGTGTGTTTTTCATAAGGCAAGCTAGTGTTTGTTTCCCAGTCCTAAATGGAATTGAATCACATGCAGTTTCTGGTCCTACGAGCAAGAGTTGTTTTCTGGTAAGAAGAGTCACTATTGTGCTCCCATTGCCATACACAGAGCAAATAGCACTAGCATCTGTTCCCAGCAAGTACAGTGTATTGGACTGAAGAGAAGCTACTGTTCTTGTCAGTTTCCTAAGCGGAGTTGAACTAGATATGGCCCGTGTGTGTAGGAAGCACAGTTCTTTTGTTCTGAGCAAGCTCACTGTTCTGGCCCTATAGGAAACACAGTAGAGTAGAAGAGTGCTCTTTTCTCAAAAGCAGAGTGTGTTTCTTGTAAGGCGAGCTAGTGTTTGTTTCCCAGTCCTAAATGAAATTGAATCACATGCAGTTTCTGGTCCTACGAGCAAGAGTTGTTTTCTGGTAAGAAGAGTCACTATTGTGCTCCCATTGCCATACACAGTGCAAATAGCACTCGCGTCTGTTCCCAGCAAGTACAGTGTATTGGACTGAAGAGAAGCTACTGTTCTTGTCAGTTTCCGAAGGGGAGTTGAACTAGATATGGCCCGTGTGTGTAGGAAGCACAGTTCTTTTGTTCTGAGCAAGCTCACTGTTCTGGCCCTATAGGAAACACAGTAGAGTAGAAGAGTGCTCTTTTCTCAAAAGAAGAATGTGTTTCTTGTAATGCGATCTAGAGTTTGTTTCCCAGTCCTAAATGGAGTTGAATCACATACAGTTTCTCGTCCTACGAACCAGAGTTATTTTCTGGTAAGAGGAGTCATTATTGCGCTCCCATTGCCATACACAGTGCAAATACCACTCGCGTCTGTTCCCAGCAAGTACAGAGTATTGGACTGAAGAGGAGCTAGTGTTCTTGTCAGTTTCCTAAGCGGAGTTGAACTAGATATGGCCCGTGTGTGTAGGAAGCACAGTTCTTTTGTTCTGAGCAGGCTCACTGTTCTGGCACTATAGGAAACACTGTAGAGTAGAAGAGTGCTCTTTTCTCAAAAGAAGAGTGTGTTTCTTGTAAGGCGAGCTAGTGTTTGTTTCCCAGTCCTAAATGTAGTTGAATCACATGCAGTTTCTGGTCCTACGAGCAAGAGTTTTTTTTTTTTTGGTAAGTAGAGTCACTCTTGCGCTCCCATTTCCACACAGTGCAAATAGCAATCGCGTCTGTTCCCAGCAAGTACAGTGTATTGGACTGAAGAGAAGCTACTGTTCTTGTCAGTTTCCTAAGCGGAGTTGAACTAGATATGGTCCGTGTGTGTAGGAAGCACAGTTCTTTTGTTCTGAGCAAGCTCACTGTTCTGGCCCTATAGGAAACACAGTAGAGTAGAAGAGTGCTCTTTTCTCAAAAGCAGAGTGTGTTTCTAGTAAGGCGAGCTAGTGTTTGTTTCCCAGTCCTAAATGGAGTTGAATCACATGCAGTTTCTGTTCCTACGAGCAAGAGTTGTTTTTTTTTTAAGAACAGTCACTACTGAGCTCCCATTTCCACACAGTACAAATAGCACTGGCGTCTGTTCCCAGCAAGTACAGTGTATTGGACTGAAGAGAAGCTACAGTTCTTGTCAGTTTCCTAAGCGGAGTTGAACTAGATATGGCCCGTGTGTGTAGGAAGCACAGTTCTCTTGTTCTGAGCTTGAAGAGAAGCTACTGTTCTTGTAACTTTCCTAAGCGGAGTTAAACTAGATATGGCCCGTGTGTGTAGGAAGCACAGTTCCTTTGTTCTGAGCAAGCTCACTGTTCTGGCCCTATAGGAAACACAGTAGAGTAGAAGAGTGCTCTTTTCTCAAAAGCAGAGTATGTTTCTTGTAAGGCGAGCTAGTGTTTGTTTCCCAGTCCTAAATGGAGTTGAAACACTTGCAGTTTCTGGTCCTAAGAGCAAGAGTTGTTTTTTGGTAAGAAGAGTCACTGTTGCACTTCCATATCCACACAGTGCAAATAGCACTGGCGTCTCTTCCCAGCAAGTACAGTGTATTTGACTGAAGAGAAGCTACTGTTCTTGTCAGTTTCCTAAGGAGAGTTGAACTAGATATGGGCCATTTGTGTAGGAAGCACAGTTCTTTTGTTCTGAGCAAGCTCACTGTTCTGGCCCTATAGGAAACACAGTAGAGTAGAAGAGTGCTCTTTTCTCAAAAGCAGAGTGTGTTTCTTGTAAGGCTAGCTAGTGTTTGTTTCCCAGTCCTAAATGGAGTTGAATCACATGCAGTTTCTGTTCCTACGAGCAAGAGTTGTTTTTTGGTAAGAACAGTCACTACTGCGCTCCCATTTCCACACAGTGCAAATGGCACTGGCGTCTGTTCCCAGCAAGTACAGTGTATTGGACTGAAGAGAAGCTACTGTTCTTGTCAGTTTCCTAAGCGGAGTTGAACTAGATATGGCCCGTGTGTGTAGGAAGCACAGTTCTTTTGTTCTGAGCAAGCTCACTGTTCTGGCCCTGTAGGAAACACAGTAGAGTAGAAGAGTGCTCTTTTCTCAAAAGCAGAGTGTGTTTCTTGTAAGGCGAGCTGGTGTTTGTTTCCCAGTCCTAAATGAAATTGAATCACATGCAGTTTCTGGTCCTACGAGCAAGAGTTGTTTTCTGGTAAGAAGAGTCACTATTGTGCTCCCATTGCCATACACAGTGCAAATAGCACTCGCGTCTGTTCCCAGCAAGCACAGTGTATTGGACTGAAGAGAAGCTACTGTTCTTGTCAGTTTCCGAAGGGGAGTTGAACTAGATATGGCCCGTGTGTGTAGGAAGCACAGTTCTTTTGTTCTGAGCAAGCTCACTGTTCTGGCCCTATAGGAAACACAGGAGAGTAGAAGAGTGCTCTTTTCTCAAAAGAAGAATGTGTTTCTTGTAAGGCGATCTAGAGTTTGTTTCCCAGTCCTAAATGGAGTTGAATCACATACAGTTTCTCGTCCTACGAACCAGAGTTATTTTCTGGTAAGAGGAGTCAATATTGCGCTCCCATTTCCATACACAGTGCAAATACCACTCGCGTCTGTTCCCAGCAAGTACAGAGTATTGGACTGAAGAGGAGCTAGTGTTCTTGTCAGTTTCCTAAGCGGAGTTGAACTAGATATGGCCCGTGTGTGTAGGAAGCACAGTTCTTTTGTTCTGAGCAAGCTCACTGTTCTGGCCCTATAGGAAACACTGTAGAGTAGAAGAGTGCTCTTTTCTCAAAAGAAGAGTGTGTTTCTTGTAAGGCGAGCTAGTGTTTGTTTCCCAGTCCTAAATGGAGTTGAATCACATGCAGTTTCTGGTCCTACGAGCAAGAGTTTTTTTTTTTTTGGTAAGTAGAGTCACTCTTGCGCTCCCATTTCCACACAGTGCAAATAGCAATCGCGTCTGTTCCCAGCAAGTACAGTGTATTGGACTGAAGAGAAGCTACTGTTCTTGTCAGTTTCCTAAGCGGAGTTGAACTAGATATGGTCCTTGTGTGTAGGAAGCACAGTTCTTTTGTTCTGAGCAAGCTCACTGTTCTGGCCCTATAGGAAACACAGTAGAGTAGAAGAGTGCTCTTTTCTCAAAAGCAGAGTGTGTTTCTTGTAAGGCGACCTAGTGTTTGTTTCCCAGTCCTAAATGGAGTTGAATCACATGCAGTTTCTGTTCCTACGAGCAAGAGTTGTTTTTTTTTTTAAGAACAGTCACTACTGCGCTCCCATTTCCACACAGTGCAAATAGCACTGGCGTCTGTTCCCAGCAAGTACAGTGTATTGGACTGAAGAGAAGCTACTGTTCTTGTCAGTTTCCTAAGCGGAGTTGAACTAGATATGGCCCGTGTGTGTAGGAAGCACAGTTCTTTTGTTCTGAGCAAGCTCAGTGTTCTGGCCCTATAGGAAACACAGTAGAGGAGAAGAGTGCTCTTTTCTCAAAAGCAGAGTGTGTTTCTTGTAAGGCGAGCTAGTGTTTGTTTCCCAGTCCCAAATGGAGTTGAATCGCATGCAGTTTCTGGTCCTACGAGCAAGAGTTGTTTTCTGGTAAAAACAGTCACTATTGCGCTCCCATTGCCAAACACAGTGCAAATAGCACTGGCGTCTGTTCCCAGCAAGTACAGTGTATTGGACTGAAGAGAAGCTACTGTTCTTGTCAGTTTCCTTAGGGGAGATGAAGTAGATATGGCCCGTTTGTGTAGGAAGCACAGTTCTTTTGTTCTGAGCAAGCTCACTGTTCTGGCCCTAAAGGAAACACAGTAAAGTAGAAGAGTGCTCTTTTCTCAAAACCATAGTGTGTTTCTAGTAAGGCGAGCTAGAGTTTGTTTCCCAGTCCTAAATGGAGTTGAATCGCATGCAGTTTCTGGTCCTAAGAACCAGAGTTGTTTTCTGGTAAGAGAAGTCACTATTGTGCTCCCATTGCCATACACAGTGCAAATAGCACTGGCATCTGTTCCCAGCAAGTACAGTGTATTGGACTGAAGAGAAGCTACTGTTCTTGTCAGTTTCCTAAGCGGAGTTGAACTAGATATGGCCCGTGTGTAGGAAGCACAGTTCTTTTGTTCTGAGCAAGCTCACTGTTCTGGCCCTATAGGAAACACAGTAGAGTAGAAGAGTGCTCTTTTCTCAAAAGCAGAGTGTGTTTCTTGTAAGGTGAGCTAGTGTTTGTTTCCCAGTCCTAAATGGAGTTGAATCACATGCAGTTTCTGGTCCTATGAGCAAGAGTTGTTTTCTGGTAAAAAGAGTCACTATTGCGCTCCCATTGCCATACACAGTGCAAATAGCACTGGCGTCTCTCCCAGCAAGTACAGTGTATTGGACTGAAGAGAAGCTACTGTTCTTGTAACTTTCCTAAGCGGAGTTGAACTAGATATGGCCCGTGTGTGTAGGAAGCACAGTTCCTTTGTTCTGAGCAAGCTCACTGTTCTGGCCCTATAGGAAACACAGTAGAGTAGAAGAGTGCTCTTTTCTCAAAAGCAGAGTATGTTTCTTGTAAGGCGAGCTAGTGTTTGTTTCCCAGTCCTAAATGGAGTTGAAACACTTGCAGTTTCTGGTCCTAAGAGCAAGAGTTGTTTTTTGGTAAGAAGAGTCACTGTTGCGCTTCCATATCCACACAGTGCAAATAGCACTGGCGTTTGTTCCCAGCAAGTACAGTGTATTGGACTGAAGAGAAGCTACTGTTCTTGTCAGTTTCCTAAGGGGAGTTGAACTAGATATGGGCCGTTTGTGTAGGAAGCACAGTTCTTTTGTTCTGAGCAAGCTCACTGTTCTGGCCCTATAGGAAACACAGTAGAGTAGAAGAGTGCTCTTTTCTCAAAAGCAGAGTGTGTTTCTTGTAAGGCGAGCTAGTGTTTGTTTCCCAGTCCCAAATGGAGTTGAATCGCATGCAGTTTCTGGTCCTAAGAGCAAGAGTTGTTTTCTGGTATAAAGAGTCACTATTGCGCTCCCATTGCCACACACAGTGCAAATAGCACTGGCGTCTGTTCAAAGCAAGTACAGTGTATTGGACTGAAGAGAAGCTACTGTTCTTGTCAGTTTCCTTAGTGGAGATGAAGTAGATATGGCCCGTGTGTGTAGGAAGCACAGTTCTTTTGTTCTGAGCAAGCTCACTGTTCTGGCCCTATAGGAAACACAGTAAAGTAGAAGAGTGCTCTTTTTCAAAACCATAGTGTGTTTCTAGTAAGGCGAGCTAGAGTTTGTTTCCCAGTCCTAAATGGAGTTGAATCGCATGCAGTTTATGGTTCTAAGAACCAGAGTTGTTTTCTGCTAAGAGAAGTCACTATTGTGCTCCCATTGCCATACACAGTGCAAATAGCACTGGCGTCTGTTCCCAGCAAGTACAGTGTATTGGACTGAAGAGAAGCTACTGTTCTTGTCAGTTTCCTAAGCGGAGTTGAACTAGATATGGCCCGTGTGTAGGAAGCACAGTACTTTTGTTCTGAGCAAGCTCACTCTTCTGGCCCTATAGGAAACACAGTAGAGTAGAAGAGTGCTCTTTTCTCAAAAGCAGAGTGTGTTTCTTGTAAGGTGAGCTAGTGTTTGTTTCCCAGTCCTAAATGGAGTTGAATCACATGCATTTTCTGGTCCTATGAGCAAGAGTTGTTTTCTGGTAAAAAGAGTCACTATTGCGCTCCCATTGCCATACACAGTGCAAATAGCACTGGCGTCTGTCCCAGCAAGTACAGTGTATTGGACTGAAGAGAAGCTACTGTTCTTGTAACTTTCCTAAGCGGAGTTAAACTAGATATGGCCCGTGTGTGTAGGAAGCACAGTTCCTTTGTTCTGAGCAAGCTCACTGTTCTGGCCCTATAGGAAACACAGTAGAGTAGAAGAGTGCTCTTTTCTCAAAAGCAGAGTGTGTTTCTTGTAAGGCGACCTAGTGTTTGTTTCCCAGTCCTAAATGGAGTTGAATCACATGCAGTTTCTGTTCCTACGAGCAAGAGTTGTTTTTTTTTTAAGAACAGTCACTACTGCGCTCCCATTTCCACACAGTGCAAATAGCACTGGCGTCTGTTCCCAGCAAGTACAGTGTATTGGACTGAAGAGAAGCTACTGTTCTTGTCAGTTTCCTAAGCGGAGTTGAACTAGATATGGCCCGTGTGTGTAGGAAGCACAGTTCTTTTGTTCTGAGCAAGCTCACTGTTCTGGCCCGATAGGAAACATTGTAGAGTAGAAGAGTGCTCTTTCTCAAAAGAAGAGAGTGTTTCTTGTAAGGCAAGCTAAAGTTTGTTTTCCAGTCCTAAATGGAGTTGAATCACATGCAGTTTCTGGTCCTACGAACCAGAGTTGTTTTCTGGTAAGAGCAGACACTATTGCACTCCCATTGCCATACACAGTGCAAATAGCACTGGCGTCTGTTCCCAGCAAGTACAGTGTATTGGACTGAAGAGAAGCTACTTTTCTTGTCAGTTTCCTAAGCGGAGTTGAACTAGATATGGCCCGTGTGTGTAGGAAGCACAGTTCTTTTGTTCTGAGCAAGCTCACTGTTCTGGCCCTATAGGAAACACAGTAGAGTAGAAGAGTGCTCTTTTCTCAAAAGCAGAGTGTGTTTCTTGTAAGGCGAGCTAGTGTTTGTTTCCCAGTCCCAAATGGAGTTGAATCGCATGCAGTTTCTGGTCCTAAGAGCAAGAGTTGTTTTCTGGTAAAAAGAGTCACTATTGCGCTCCCATTGCCACACACAGTGCAAATAGCACTGGCGTCTGTTCAAAGCAAGTACAGTGTATTGGACTGAAGAGAAGCTACTGTTCTTGTCAGTTTCCTTAGGGGAGATGAAGTAGATATGGCCCGTGTGTGTAGGAAGCACAGTTCTCTTGTTCTGAGCAAGCTCACTGTTCTGGCCCTAAAGGAAACACAGTAAAGTAGAAGAGTGCTCTTTTCTCAAAACCATAGTGTGTTTCTAGTAAGGCGAGCTAGAGTTTGTTTCCCAGTCCTAAATGGAGTTGAATTGCATGCATTTTATGGTTCTAAGAACCAGAGTTGTTTTCTGGTAAGAGAAGTCACTATTGTGCTCCCATTGCCATACACAGTGCAAATAGCACTGGCGTCTGTTCCCAGCAAGTACAGTGTATTGGACTGAAGAGAAGCTACTGTTCTTGTCAGTTTCCTAAGCGGAGTTGAACTAGATATGGACCGTGTGTAGGAAGCACAGTACTTTTGTTCTGAGCAAGCTCACTGTTCTGGCCCTATAGGAAACACAGTAGAGTAGAAGAGTGCTCTTTTCTCAAAAGGAGAGTGTGTTTCTTGTAAGGTGAGCTAGTGTTTGTTTCCCAGTCCTAAATGGAGTTGAATCAGATGCATTTTCTGGTCCTATGAGCAAGAGTTGTTTTCTGGTAAAAAGAGTCACTATTGCGCTCCCATTGCCATACACAGTGCAAATAGCACTGGCGTCTGTCCCAGCAAGTACAGTGTATTGGACTGAAGAGAAGCTACTGTTCTTGTAACTTTCCTAAGCGGAGTTAAACTAGATATGGCCCGTGTGTGTAGGAAGCACAGTTCCTTTGTTCTGAGCAAGCTCACTGTTCTGGCCCTATAGGAAACACAGTAGAGTAGAAGAGTGCTCTTTTCTCAAAAGCAGAGTATGTTTCTTGTAAGGCGAGCTAGTGTTTGTTTCCAAGTCCTAAATGGAGTTGAAACACTTGCAGTTTCTGGTCCTAAGAGCAAGAGTTGTTTTTTGGTAAGAAGAGTCACTGTTGCGCTTCCATATCCACACAGTGCAAATAGCACTGGCGTCTGTTCCCAGCAAGTACAGTGTATTTGACTGAAGAGAAGCTACTGTTCTTGTCAGTTTCCTAAGGAGAGTTGAACTAGATATGGGCCATTTGTGTAGGAAGCACAGTTCTTTTGTTCTGAGCAAGCTCACTGTTCTGGCCCTATAGGAAACACAGTAGAGTAGAAGAGTGCTCTTTTCTCAAAAGCAGAGTGTGTTTCTTGTAAGGCGACCTAGTGTTTGTTTCCCATTCCTAAATGGAGTTGAATCACTTGCAGTTTCTGTTCCTACGAGCAAGAGTTTTTTTTTTTTTTTAAGAACAGTCACTACTGCGCTCCCATTTCCACACAGTGCAAATAGCACTGGCGTCTGTTCCCAGCAAGTACAGTGTATTGGACTGAAGAGAAGCTACTGTTCTTGTCAGTTTCCTAAGTGGAGTTGAACTAGATATGGCCCGTGTGTGTAGGAAGCACAGTTCTTTTGTTCTGAGCAAGCTCACTGTTCTGGCCCTATAGGAAACACAGTAGAGTAGAAGAGTGCTCTTTTCTCAAAAGCAGAGTGTGTTTCTTGTAAGGCGAGCTAGTGTTTGTTTCCCAGTCCTAAATGAAATTGAATCACATGCAGTTTCTGGTCCTATGAGTAAGAGTTGTTTTCTGGTAAGAAGAGTCACTATTGTGCTCCCATTGCCATACACAGTGCAAATAGCACTCGCGTCTGTTCCCAGCAAGCACAGTGTATTGGACTGAAGAGAAGCTACTGTTCTTGTCAGTTTCCGAAGGGGAGTTGAACTAGATATGGCCCGTGTGTGTAGGAAGCACAGTTCTTTTGTTCTGAGCAAGCTCACTGTTCTGGCCCTATAGGAAACACAGTAGAGTAGAAGAGTGCTCTTTTCTCAAAAGAAGAATGTGTTTCTTGTAAGGCGATCTAGAGTTTGTTTCCCAGTCCTAAATGGAGTTGAATCACATACAGTTTCTCGTCCTACGAACCAGAGTTATTTTCTGGTAAGAGGAGTCAATATTGTGCTCCCATTTCCATACACAGTGCAAATACCACTCGCGTCTGTTCCCAGCAAGTACAGAGTATTGGACTGAAGAGGAGCTAGTGTTCTTGTCAGTTTCCTAAGCGGAGTTGAACTAGATATGGCCCGTGTGTGTAGGAAGCACAGTTCTTTTGTTCTGAGCAAGCTCACTGTTCTGGCCCTATAGGAAACACTGTAGAGTAGAAGAGTGCTCTTTTCTCAAAAGAAGAGTGTGTTTCTTGTAAGGCGAGCTAGTGTTTGTTTCCCAGTCCTAAATGGAGTTGAATCACATGCAGTTTCTGGTCCTACGAGCAAGAGGTTTTTTTTTTTGGTAAGTAGAGTCACTCTTGCGCTCCCATTTCCACACAGTGCAAATAGCAATCGCGTCTGTTCCCAGCAAGTACAGTGTATTGGACTGAAGAGAAGCTACTGTTCTTGTCAGTTTCCTAAGCGGAGTTGAACTAGATATGGTCCCTGTGTGTAGGAAGCACAGTTCTTTTGTTCTGAGCAAGCTCACTGTTCTGGCCCTATAGGAAACACAGTAGAGTAGAAGAGTGCTCTTTTCTCAAAAGCAGAGTGTGTTTTTTGTAAGGCGACCTAGTGTTTGTTTCCCAGTCCTAAATGGTGTTGAATCACATGCAGTTTCTGTTCCTACGAGCAAGAGTTGTTTTTTTTTTAAGAACAGTCACTACTGCGCTCCCATTTCCACAAGTGCAAATAGCACTGGCGTCTGTTCCCAGCAAGTACAGTGTATTGGACTGAAGAGAAGCTACTGTTCTTGTCAGTTTCCTAAGCGGAGTTGAACTAGATATGGCCCGTGTTGTAGGAAGCACAGTTCTTTTGTTCTGAGCAAGCTCACTGTTCTGGCCCTATAGGAAACATTGTAGAGTAGAAGAGTGCTCTTTTCTCAAAAGCAGAGTGTGTTTCTTGTAAGGCAAGGTAGAGTTTGTTTCCCAGTCCTAAATGGAGTTGAATCACATGCAGTTTCTGGTCCTACGAACCAGAGTTGTTTTCTGGTAAGAGCAGACACTATTGCGCTCCCATTGCATTACACAGTGCAAATAGCACTCGCGTCTGTTCCCAGCAAGTACAGTGTATTCGACTGAAAAGAAGCTATGGTTCTTGTCAGTTTCCTAAGCGGAGTTGAACTAGATATGGACCCTGTGTGTAGGAAGCACAGTTCTTTTGTTCTGAGCTAGCTCACTGTTCTGGCCCTATAAGAAACACAGTAGAGTAGAAGAGTGCTCTTTTCTCAAAAGCAGAGTGTGTTTCTCGTAAGGCGAGCTAGTGTTTTTTTCCCAGTCCTAAATGGAGTTGAATCACATGCAGTTTCTGGTCCTACGAGCAAGGGTTGTTTTCTGGTAAGAAGAGTCACTATTGCGCTCCCATTGCCATACACAGAGCAAATAGCACTAGCGTCTGTTCCCAGCAAGTACAGTGTATTGGACTGAAGAGAAGCTACTGTTCTTGTCAGTTTCCTAAGCGGAGTTGAACTAGATATGGCCCGTGTGTGTAGGAAGCACAGTTCTTTTGTTCTTAGCAAGCTCACTGTTCTGGCCCTTTAGGAAACACAGTAGAGTAGAAGAGTGCTCTTTTCTCAAAAGCAGAGTGTGTTTTTCATAAGGCGAGCTAGACATTGTTTCCCAGTTCTAAATGGAATTGAATCACATGCAGTTTCTGGTCCTACGAGCAAGAGTTGTTTTCTGGTAAGAAGAGTCACTATTGTGCTCCCATTGCCATACACAGAGCAAATAGCACTAGCGTCTGTTTCCAGCAAGTACAGTGTATTGGACTGAAGAGAAGCTACTGTTCTTGTCAGTTTCCTAAGCGGAGTTGAACTAGATATGGCCCGTGTGTGTAGGAAGCACAGTTCTTTTGTTCTGAGCAAGCTCACTGTTCTGGCCCTATAGGAAACACAGTAGAGTAGAATTGTGCTCTTTTCTCAAAAGCAGAGTGTGTTTCTCGTAAGGCAAGCTAGAGTTTGTTTCCCAGTCCTAAAAGGAGTTGAATCACATGCAGTTTCTGGTCCTATGAACCAGAGTTGTTTTCTGGTAAGAGCAGACACTATTGCGCTCCCATTGCCATGCACAGTGCAAATAGCACTAGTGTCTGTCCCAGCAAGTACAGTGTATTGGACTGAAGAGAAGCTACTGTTCTTGTCAGTTTCCTAAGCGGAGTTGAACTAGATATGGCCCGAGTGTAGGAAGTAAAGTTCTTTTGTTCTGAGCAAGCTCACTGTTCTGGCCCTATAGGAAACACAGTAGAATAGAAGAGTGCTCTTTTCTCAAAAGCAGAGTGTGTTTCTCATAAGGCGAGCTAGTCATTGTTTCCCAGTCCTAAATGGAGTTGAATCACATGCAGTTTCTGGTCCTACGAGCAAGAGTTGTTTTCTGGTAAGAAGAGTCACTATTGCACTCCCATTGAGATACACAGTGCAAATAGCCCTCGCGTCTGTTCCCAGCATGTACAGTGTATTGGACTGAAGAGAAGCTACTGTTCTTGTCAGTTTCCTAAGCGGAGTTGAACTAGATATGGCCCCTGTGTGTAGGAAGCACAGTTCTTTTGTTCTGAGCAAGATCACTGTTCTGGCCCTATAGGAAACACAGTAGAGTAGAAGAGTGCTCTTTTCTCAAAAGCAGAGTATGTTTCTTGTAAGGCGAGATAGTGTTTGTTTCCAAGTCCTAAATGGAGTTGAATCACTTGAAGTTTCTGGTCCTAAGAGCAAGAGTTGTTTTTTGGTAAGAAGAGTCACTGTTGCACTCCCATTTCCACACAGTGCAAATAGCACTCGCGTCTGTTCCCAGCAAGTACAGTGTATTGGACTGAAGAGAAGCTACTGTTCTTGTCAGTTTCCTAAGGGGAGTTGAAGTAGATATGGCCCGTGTGTGTAGGAAGCACAGTTCTTTTGTTCTGAGCAAGCTCACTGTTCTGGCCCTATAGGAAACACAGTAGAGTAGAAGAGTGCTCTTTTCTCAAAAGCAGAGTGTGTTTCTTGTAAGGCGAGCTAGTGTTTGTTTCCCAGTCCTAAATGGAGTTGAATCACATGCAGTTTCTGGTCCTACGAGCAAGAGTTGTTTTCTGGTAAGAAGTGTCACTATTGCGCTCCCATTGCCATACACAGTGCAAATAGCACTGGCGTCTGTTCCCAGCAAGTACAGTGTATTGGACTGAAGAGAAGCTACTGTTCTTGTCAATTTCCTAAGCGGAGTTGAACTAGATATGGCCCGTGTGTGTAGGAAGCACAGTTCTTTTGTTCTGAGCAAGCTCACTGTTCTGGCCCTATAGGAAACACAGTAGAGTAGAAGAGTGCTCTTTTCTCAAAAGCAGAGTGTGTTTCTTGTAAGGCGAGCTAGTGTTTGTTTCCCAGTCCTAAAGGGAGTTGAATCACATGCAGTTTCTGTTCCTACGAGCAAGAGTTGTTTTTTGGTAAGAACAGTCACTACTGCGCTCCCATTTCCACACAGTGCAAATAGCACCGGCGTCTGTTCCCAGCAAGTACAGTGTATTGGACTGAAGAGAAGCTACTGTTCTTGTCAATTTCCTAAGCGGAGTTGAACTAGATATGGCCCGTGTGTAGGAAGCACAGTTCTTTTGTTCTGAGCAAGCTCACTTTTCTGGCACTATAGGAAACACAGTAGAGTAGAAGAGTGCTCTTTTCTCAAAAGAAGAGAGTGTTTCTTGTAAGGCAAGCTAAAGTTTGTTTTCCAGTCCTAAATGGAGTTGAATCACATGCAGTTTCTGGTCCTACGAACCAGAGTTGTTTTCTGGTAAGAGCAGACACTATTGCACTCCCATTGCCATACACAGTGCAAATAGCACTGGCGTCTGTTCCCAGCAAGTACAGTGTATTGGACTGAAGAGAAGCTACTGTTCTTGTCAGTTTCCTTAGGGGAGATGAAGTAGATATGGCCCGTGTGTGTAGGAAGCACAGTTCTTATGTTCTGAGCAAGCTCACTGTTCTGGCCCTATAGGAAACACAGTAGAGTAGAAGAGTGCTCTTTTCTCAAAAGCAGAGTGTGTTTCTTGTAAGGCGAGCTAGTGTTTGTTTCCCAGTCCTAAATGGAGTTGAATCACATGCAGTTTCTGTTCCTACGAGCAAGAGTTGTTTTCTGGTAAGAAGTGTCACTATTGCGCTCCCATTGCCATACACAGTGCAAATAGCACTGGTGTCTGTTCCCAGCAAGTACAGTGTATTGGACTGAAGAGAAGCTACTGTTCTTGTCAATTTCCTAAGCGGAGTTGAACTAGATATGGCCCTTGTGTGTAGGAAGCACAGTTCTTTTGTTCTGAGCAAGCTCACTGTTCTGGCCCTATAGGAAACACTGTAGAGTAGAAGAGTGCTCTTTTCTCAAAAGAAGAGTGTGTTTCTTGTAAGGCGAGCTAGTGTTTGTTTCCCAGTCCTAAATGGAGTTGAATCACATGCAGTTTCTGGTCCTACGAGCAAGAGTTTTTTTTTTTTGGTAAGTAGAGTCACTCTTGCGCTCCCATTTCCACACAGTACAAATAGCAATCGCGTCTGTTCCCAGCAAGTACAGTGTATTGGACTGAAGAGAAGCTACTGTTCTTGTCAGTTTCCTAAGCGGAGTTGAACTAGATATGGTCCATGTGTGTAGGAAGCACAGTTCTTTTGTTCTGAGCAAGCTCACTGTTCTGGCCCTATAGGAAACACAGTAGAGTAGAAGAGTGCTCTTTTCTCAAAAGCAGAGTGTGTTTCTTGTAAGGCGACCTAGTGTTTGTTTCCCAGTCCTAAATGGAGTTGAATCACATGCAGTTTCTGTTCCTACGAGCAAGAGTTGTTTTTTTTTTTAAGAACAGTCACTACTGCGCTCCCATTTCCACACAGTGCAAATAGCACTGGCGTCTGTTCCCAGCAAGTACAGTGTATTGGACTGAAGAGAAGCTACTCTTCTTGTCAGTTTCCTAAGCGGAGTTGAACTAGATATGGCCCGTGTGTGTAGGAAGCACAGTTCTTTTGTTCTGAGCAAGCTCACTGTTCTGGCCCGATAGGAAACATTGTAGAGTAGAAGAGTGCTCTTTTCTCAAAAGCAGAGTGTGTTTCTTGTAAGGCAAGGTAGAGTTTGTTTCCCAGTCCTAAATGGAGTTGAATCACATGCAGTTTCTGGTCCTACGAACCAGAGTTGTTTTCTGGTAAGAGCAGACACTATTGCGCTCCCATTGCATTACACAGTGCAAATAGCACTCGCGTCTGTTCCCAGCAAGTACAGTGTATTCGACTGAAAAGAAGCTATGGTTCTTGTCAGTTTCCTAAGCGGAGTTGAACTAGATATGGACCCTGTGTGTAGGAAGCACAGTTCTTTTGTTCTGAGCAAGCTCACTGTTCTGGCCCTATAGGAAACACAGTAGAGTAGAAGAGTGCTCTTTTCTCGAAAGCAGAGTGTGTTTCTCTTAAGGCGAGCTAGTGTTTTTTTCCCAGTCCTAAATGGAGTTGAATCACATGCAGTTTCTGGTCCTACGAGCAAGGGTTGTTTTCTGGTAAGAAGAGTCACTATTGTGCTCCCTTTGCCATACACAGAGCAAATAGCACTAGCGTCTGTTCCCAGCAAGTACAGTGTATTAGACTGAAGAGAAGCTACTGTTCTTGTCAGTTTCCTAAGCAGAGTTGAACTAGATATGGCCCGTGTGTGTAGGAAGCACAGTTCTTTTGTTCTGAGCAAGCTCACTGTTCTGGCCCTATAGGAAACACTGTAGAGTAGAAGAGTGCTCTTTTCTCAAAAGAAGAGTGTGTTTCTTGTAAGGCGAGCTAGTGTTTGTTTCCCAGTACTAAATGGAGTTGAATCACATGCAGTTTCTGGTCCTACGAGCAAGAGTTTTTTTTTTCTGGTAAGTAGAGTCACTCTTGCGCTCCCATTTCCACACAGTGCAAATAGCAATCGCGTCTGTTCCCAGCAAGTACAGTGTATTGGACTGAAGAGAAGCTACTGTTCTTGTCAGTTTCCTAAGCGGAGTTGAACTAGATATGGTCCGTGTGTGTAGGAAGCACAGTTCTTTTGTTCTGAGCAAGCTCACTGTTCTGGCCCTATAGGAAACACAGTAGAGTAGAAGAGTGCTCTTTTCTCAAAAGCAGAGTGTGTTTCTTGTAAGGCGACCTAGTGTTTGTTTCCCAGTCCTAAATGGAGTTGAATCACATGCAGTTTCTGTTCCTACGAGCAAGAGTTGTTTTTTTTTTAAGAACAGTCACTACTGCGCTCCCATTTCCACACAGTGCAAATAGCACTGGCGTCTGTTCCCAGCAAGTACAGTGTATTGGACTGAAGAGAAGCTACTGTTCTTGTCAGTTTCCTAAGCGGAGTTGAACTAGATATGGCCCGTGTGTGTAGGAAGCACAGTTCTTTTGTTCTGAGCAAGCTCACTGTTCTGGCCCGATAGGAAACATTGTAGAGTAGAATAGTGCTCTTTTCTCAAAAGCAGAGTGTGTTTCTTGTAAGGCAAGGTAGAGTTTGTTTCCCAGTCCTAAATGGAGTTGAATCACATGCAGTTTCTGGTCCTACGAACCAGAGTTGTTTTCTGGTAAGAGCAGACACTATTGCGCTCCCATTGCATTACACAGTGCAAATAGCACTCGCGTCTGTTCCCAGCAAGTACAGTGTATTCGACTGAAAAGAAGCTACGGTTCTTGTCAGTTTCCTAAGCGGAGTTGAACTAGATATGGACTCTGTGTGTAGGAAGCACAGTTCTTTTGTTCTGAGCAAGCTCACTGTTCTGGCCCTATAGGAAACACAGTAGAGTAGAAGAGTGCTCTTTTCTCAAAAGCAGAGTGTGTTTCTCGTAAGGCGAGCTAGTGTTTTTTTCCCAGTCCTAAATGGAGTTGAATCACATGCAGTTTCTGGTCCTACGAGCAAGGGTTGTTTTCTGGTAAGAAGAGTCACTCTTGTGCTCCCATTGCCATACACAGAGCACATAGCAATCGCGTCTGTTCCCAGCAAGTACAGAGTATTGGACTGAAGAGGAGCTAGTGTTCTTGTCAGTTTCCTAAGCGGAGTTGAACTAGATATGGCCCGTGTGTGTAGGAAGCACAGTTCTTTTGTTCTGAGCAAGCTCACTGTTCTGGCCCTATAGGAAACACTGTAGAGTAGAAGAGTGCTCTTTTCTCAAAAGAAGAGTGTGTTTCTTGTAAGGCGAGCTAGTGTTTGTTTCCCAGTCCTAAATGGAGTTGAATCACATGCAGTTTCTGGTCCTACGAGCAAGAGTTTTTTTTTTTTTTGGTAAGTAGAGTCACTCTTGCGCTCCCATTTCCACACAGTGCAAATAGCAATCGCGTCTGTTCCCAGCAAGTACAGTGTATTGGACTGAAGAGAAGCTACTGTTCTTGTCAGTTTCCTAAGCGGAGTTGAACTAGATATGGTCCGTGTGTGTAGGAAGCACAGTTCTTTTGTTCTGAGCAAGCTCACTGTTCTGGCCCTATAGGAAACACAGTAGAGTAGAAGAGTGCTCTTTTCTCAAAAGCAGAGTGTGTTTCTCGTAAGGCAAGCTAGAGTTTGTTTCCCAGTCCTAAAAGGAGTTGAATCACATGCAGTTCTTGTCCTATGAACCAGAGTTGTTTTCTGGTAAGAGCAGACACTATTGCGCTCCCATTGCCATGCACAGTGCAAATAGCACTGGTGTCTGTCCCAGCAAGTACAGTGTATTGGACTGAAGAGAAGCTACTGTTCTTGTCAGTTTCCTAAGCGGAGTTGAACTAGATATGGCCCGAGTGTAGGAAGCACAGTTCTTTTGTTCTGAGCAAGCTCACTGTTCTGGCCCTATAGGAAACACAGTAGAATAGAAGAGTGCTCTTTTCTCAAAAGCAGAGTGTGTTTCTCGTAAGGCGAGCTAGTGATTGTTTCCCAGTCCTAAATGGAGTTGAATCACATGCAGTTTCTGGTCCTACGAGCAAGAGTTGTTTTCTGGTAAGAAGAGTCACTATTGCACTCCCATTGAGATACACAGTGCAAATAGCCCTCGCGTCTGTTCCCAGCAAGTACAGTGTATTGGACTGAAGAGAAGCTACTGTTCTTGTCAGTTTCCTAAGCGGAGTTGAACTAGATATGGCCCCTGTGTGTAGGAAGCACAGTTCTTTTGTTCTGAGCAAGATCACTGTACTGGCCCTATAGGAAACACAGTAGAGTAGAAGAGTGCTCTTTTCTCAAAAGCAGAGTATGTTTCTTGTAAGGCGAGATAGTGTTTGTTTCCAAGTCCTAAATGGAGTTGAATCACTTGCAGTTTCTGGTCCTAAGAGCAAGAGTTGTTTTTTGGTAAGAAGAGTCACTGTTGCACTCTCATTTCCACACAGTGCAAATAGCACTCGCGTCTGTTCCCAGCAAGTACAGTGTATTGGACTGAAGAGAAGCTACTGCTCTTGTCAGTTTCCTAAGGGGAGTTGAAGTAGATATGGCCCGTGTGTGTAGGAAGCACAGTTCTTTTGTTCTGAGCAAGCTCACTGTTCTGGCCCTATAGGAAACACAGTAGAGTAGAAGAGTGCTCTTTTCTCAAAAGCAGAGTGTGTTTCTTGTAAGGCGAGCTAGTGTTTGTTTCCCAGTCCTAAATGGAGTTGAATCACATGCAGTTTCTGGTCCTACGAGCAAGAGTTGTTTTCTGGCAAGAAGTGTCACTATTGCGCTCCCATTGCCATACACAGTGCAAATAGCACTGGCGTCTGTTCCCAGCAAGTACAGTGTATTGGACTGAAGAGAAGCTACTGTTCTTGTCAATTTCCTAAGCGGAGTTGAACTAGATATGGCCCGTGTGTGTAGGAAGCACAGTTCTTTTGTTCTGAGCAAGCTCACTGTTCTGGCCCTATAGGAAACACAGTAGAGTAGAAGAGTGCTCTTTTCTCAAAAGCAGAGTGTGTTTCTTGTAAGGCGAGCTAGTGTTTGTTTCCCAGTCCTAAATGGAGTTGAATCACATGCAGTTTCTGTTCCTACGAGCAAGAGTTGTTTTTAGGTAAGAACAGTCACTACTGTGCTCCCATTTCCACACAGTGCAAATAGCACTGGCGTCTGTTCCCAGCAAGTACAGTGTATTGGACTGAAGAGAAGCTACTGTTCTTGTCAGTTTCCTAAGCGGAGTTGAACTAGATATGGCCCGTGTGTGTAGGAAGCACAGTTCTTTTGTTCTGAGCAAGCTCACTTTTCTGGCACTATAGGAAACACAGTAGAGTAGAAGAGTGCTCTTTTCTCAAAAGCAGAGTATGTTTCTTGTAAGGCGAGATAGTGTTTGTTTCCAAGTCCTAAATGGAGTTGAATCACTTGAAGTTTCTGGTCCTAAGAGCAAGAGTTGTTTTTTGGTAAGAAGAGTCACTGTTGCACTCCCATTTCCACACAGTGCAAATAGCACTCGCGTCTGTTCCCAGCAAGTACAGTGTATTGGACTGAAGAGAAGCTACTGTTCTTGTCAGTTTCCTAAGGGGAGTTGAAGTAGATATGGCCCGTGTGTGTAGGAAGCACAGTTCTTTTGTTCTGAGCAAGCTCACTGTTCTGGCCCTATAGGAAACACAGTAGAGTAGAAGAGTGCTCTTTTCTCAAAAGCAGAGTGTGTTTCTTGTAAGGCGAGCTAGTGTTTGTTTCCCAGTCCTAAATGGAGTTGAATCACATGCAGTTTCTGGTCCTACGAGCAAGAGTTGTTTTCTGGTAAGAAGTGTCACTATTGCGCTCCCATTGCCATACACAGTGCAAATAGCACTGGCGTCTGTTCCCAGCAAGTACAGTGTATTGGACTGAAGAGAAGCTACTGTTCTTGTCAATTTCCTAAGCGGAGTTGAACTAGATATGGCCCGTGTGTGTAGGAAGCACAGTTCTTTTGTTCTGAGCAAGCTCACTGTTCTGGCCCTATAGGAAACACAGTAGAGTAGAAGAGTGCTCTTTTCTCAAAAGCAGAGTGTGTTTCTTGTAAGGCGAGCTAGTGTTTGTTTCCCAGTCCTAAAGGGAGTTGAATCACATGCAGTTTCTGTTCCTACGAGCAAGAGTTGTTTTTTGGTAAGAACAGTCACTACTGCGCTCCCATTTCCACACAGTGCAAATAGCACCGGCGTCTGTTCCCAGCAAGTACAGTGTATTGGACTGAAGAGAAGCTACTGTTCTTGTCAATTTCCTAAGCGGAGTTGAACTAGATATGGCCCGTGTGTAGGAAGCACAGTTCTTTTGTTCTGAGCAAGCTCACTTTTCTGGCACTATAGGAAACACAGTAGAGTAGAAGAGTGCTCTTTTCTCAAAAGAAGAGAGTGTTTCTTGTAAGGCAAGCTAAAGTTTGTTTTCCAGTCCTAAATGGAGTTGAATCACATGCAGTTTCTGGTCCTACGAACCAGAGTTGTTTTCTGGTAAGAGCAGACACTATTGCACTCCCATTGCCATACACAGTGCAAATAGCACTGGCGTCTGTTCCCAGCAAGTACAGTGTATTGGACTGAAGAGAAGCTACTGTTCTTGTCAGTTTCCTTAGGGGAGATGAAGTAGATATGGCCCGTGTGTGTAGGAAGCACAGTTCTTATGTTCTGAGCAAGCTCACTGTTCTGGCCCTATAGGAAACACAGTAGAGTAGAAGAGTGCTCTTTTCTCAAAAGCAGAGTGTGTTTCTTGTAAGGCGAGCTAGTGTTTGTTTCCCAGTCCTAAATGGAGTTGAATCACATGCAGTTTCTGTTCCTACGAGCAAGAGTTGTTTTCTGGTAAGAAGTGTCACTATTGCGCTCCCATTGCCATACACAGTGCAAATAGCACTGGTGTCTGTTCCCAGCAAGTACAGTGTATTGGACTGAAGAGAAGCTACTGTTCTTGTCAATTTCCTAAGCGGAGTTGAACTAGATATGGCCCTTGTGTGTAGGAAGCACAGTTCTTTTGTTCTGAGCAAGCTCACTGTTCTGGCCCTATAGGAAACACTGTAGAGTAGAAGAGTGCTCTTTTCTCAAAAGAAGAGTGTGTTTCTTGTAAGGCGAGCTAGTGTTTGTTTCCCAGTCCTAAATGGAGTTGAATCACATGCAGTTTCTGGTCCTACGAGCAAGAGTTTTTTTTTTTTGGTAAGTAGAGTCACTCTTGCGCTCCCATTTCCACACAGTACAAATAGCAATCGCGTCTGTTCCCAGCAAGTACAGTGTATTGGACTGAAGAGAAGCTACTGTTCTTGTCAGTTTCCTAAGCGGAGTTGAACTAGATATGGTCCATGTGTGTAGGAAGCACAGTTCTTTTGTTCTGAGCAAGCTCACTGTTCTGGCCCTATAGGAAACACAGTAGAGTAGAAGAGTGCTCTTTTCTCAAAAGCAGAGTGTGTTTCTTGTAAGGCGACCTAGTGTTTGTTTCCCAGTCCTAAATGGAGTTGAATCACATGCAGTTTCTGTTCCTACGAGCAAGAGTTGTTTTTTTTTTTAAGAACAGTCACTACTGCGCTCCCATTTCCACACAGTGCAAATAGCACTGGCGTCTGTTCCCAGCAAGTACAGTGTATTGGACTGAAGAGAAGCTACTCTTCTTGTCAGTTTCCTAAGCGGAGTTGAACTAGATATGGCCCGTGTGTGTAGGAAGCACAGTTCTTTTGTTCTGAGCAAGCTCACTGTTCTGGCCCGATAGGAAACATTGTAGAGTAGAAGAGTGCTCTTTTCTCAAAAGCAGAGTGTGTTTCTTGTAAGGCAAGGTAGAGTTTGTTTCCCAGTCCTAAATGGAGTTGAATCACATGCAGTTTCTGGTCCTACGAACCAGAGTTGTTTTCTGGTAAGAGCAGACACTATTGCGCTCCCATTGCATTACACAGTGCAAATAGCACTCGCGTCTGTTCCCAGCAAGTACAGTGTATTCGACTGAAAAGAAGCTATGGTTCTTGTCAGTTTCCTAAGCGGAGTTGAACTAGATATGGACCCTGTGTGTAGGAAGCACAGTTCTTTTGTTCTGAGCAAGCTCACTGTTCTGGCCCTATAGGAAACACAGTAGAGTAGAAGAGTGCTCTTTTCTCGAAAGCAGAGTGTGTTTCTCTTAAGGCGAGCTAGTGTTTTTTTCCCAGTCCTAAATGGAGTTGAATCACATGCAGTTTCTGGTCCTACGAGCAAGGGTTGTTTTCTGGTAAGAAGAGTCACTATTGTGCTCCCTTTGCCATACACAGAGCAAATAGCACTAGCGTCTGTTCCCAGCAAGTACAGTGTATTAGACTGAAGAGAAGCTACTGTTCTTGTCAGTTTCCTAAGCAGAGTTGAACTAGATATGGCCCGTGTGTGTAGGAAGCACAGTTCTTTTGTTCTGAGCAAGCTCACTGTTCTGGCCCTATAGGAAACACTGTAGAGTAGAAGAGTGCTCTTTTCTCAAAAGAAGAGTGTGTTTCTTGTAAGGCGAGCTAGTGTTTGTTTCCCAGTACTAAATGGAGTTGAATCACATGCAGTTTCTGGTCCTACGAGCAAGAGTTTTTTTTTTCTGGTAAGTAGAGTCACTCTTGCGCTCCCATTTCCACACAGTGCAAATAGCAATCGCGTCTGTTCCCAGCAAGTACAGTGTATTGGACTGAAGAGAAGCTACTGTTCTTGTCAGTTTCCTAAGCGGAGTTGAACTAGATATGGTCCGTGTGTGTAGGAAGCACAGTTCTTTTGTTCTGAGCAAGCTCACTGTTCTGGCCCTATAGGAAACACAGTAGAGTAGAAGAGTGCTCTTTTCTCAAAAGCAGAGTGTGTTTCTTGTAAGGCGACCTAGTGTTTGTTTCCCAGTCCTAAATGGAGTTGAATCACATGCAGTTTCTGTTCCTACGAGCAAGAGTTGTTTTTTTTTTAAGAACAGTCACTACTGCGCTCCCATTTCCACACAGTGCAAATAGCACTGGCGTCTGTTCCCAGCAAGTACAGTGTATTGGACTGAAGAGAAGCTACTGTTCTTGTCAGTTTCCTAAGCGGAGTTGAACTAGATATGGCCCGTGTGTGTAGGAAGCACAGTTCTTTTGTTCTGAGCAAGCTCACTGTTCTGGCCCGATAGGAAACATTGTAGAGTAGAATAGTGCTCTTTTCTCAAAAGCAGAGTGTGTTTCTTGTAAGGCAAGGTAGAGTTTGTTTCCCAGTCCTAAATGGAGTTGAATCACATGCAGTTTCTGGTCCTACGAACCAGAGTTGTTTTCTGGTAAGAGCAGACACTATTGCGCTCCCATTGCATTACACAGTGCAAATAGCACTCGCGTCTGTTCCCAGCAAGTACAGTGTATTCGACTGAAAAGAAGCTACGGTTCTTGTCAGTTTCCTAAGCGGAGTTGAACTAGATATGGACTCTGTGTGTAGGAAGCACAGTTCTTTTGTTCTGAGCAAGCTCACTGTTCTGGCCCTATAGGAAACACAGTAGAGTAGAAGAGTGCTCTTTTCTCAAAAGCAGAGTGTGTTTCTCGTAAGGCGAGCTAGTGTTTTTTTCCCAGTCCTAAATGGAGTTGAATCACATGCAGTTTCTGGTCCTACGAGCAAGGGTTGTTTTCTGGTAAGAAGAGTCACTCTTGTGCTCCCATTGCCATACACAGAGCACATAGCAATCGCGTCTGTTCCCAGCAAGTACAGAGTATTGGACTGAAGAGGAGCTAGTGTTCTTGTCAGTTTCCTAAGCGGAGTTGAACTAGATATGGCCCGTGTGTGTAGGAAGCACAGTTCTTTTGTTCTGAGCAAGCTCACTGTTCTGGCCCTATAGGAAACACTGTAGAGTAGAAGAGTGCTCTTTTCTCAAAAGAAGAGTGTGTTTCTTGTAAGGCGAGCTAGTGTTTGTTTCCCAGTCCTAAATGGAGTTGAATCACATGCAGTTTCTGGTCCTACGAGCAAGAGTTTTTTTTTTTTTTGGTAAGTAGAGTCACTCTTGCGCTCCCATTTCCACACAGTGCAAATAGCAATCGCGTCTGTTCCCAGCAAGTACAGTGTATTGGACTGAAGAGAAGCTACTGTTCTTGTCAGTTTCCTAAGCGGAGTTGAACTAGATATGGTCCGTGTGTGTAGGAAGCACAGTTCTTTTGTTCTGAGCAAGCTCACTGTTCTGGCCCTATAGGAAACACAGTAGAGTAGAAGAGTGCTCTTTTCTCAAAAGCAGAGTGTGTTTCTCGTAAGGCAAGCTAGAGTTTGTTTCCCAGTCCTAAAAGGAGTTGAATCACATGCAGTTCTTGTCCTATGAACCAGAGTTGTTTTCTGGTAAGAGCAGACACTATTGCGCTCCCATTGCCATGCACAGTGCAAATAGCACTGGTGTCTGTCCCAGCAAGTACAGTGTATTGGACTGAAGAGAAGCTACTGTTCTTGTCAGTTTCCTAAGCGGAGTTGAACTAGATATGGCCCGAGTGTAGGAAGCACAGTTCTTTTGTTCTGAGCAAGCTCACTGTTCTGGCCCTATAGGAAACACAGTAGAATAGAAGAGTGCTCTTTTCTCAAAAGCAGAGTGTGTTTCTCGTAAGGCGAGCTAGTGATTGTTTCCCAGTCCTAAATGGAGTTGAATCACATGCAGTTTCTGGTCCTACGAGCAAGAGTTGTTTTCTGGTAAGAAGAGTCACTATTGCACTCCCATTGAGATACACAGTGCAAATAGCCCTCGCGTCTGTTCCCAGCAAGTACAGTGTATTGGACTGAAGAGAAGCTACTGTTCTTGTCAGTTTCCTAAGCGGAGTTGAACTAGATATGGCCCCTGTGTGTAGGAAGCACAGTTCTTTTGTTCTGAGCAAGATCACTGTACTGGCCCTATAGGAAACACAGTAGAGTAGAAGAGTGCTCTTTTCTCAAAAGCAGAGTATGTTTCTTGTAAGGCGAGATAGTGTTTGTTTCCAAGTCCTAAATGGAGTTGAATCACTTGCAGTTTCTGGTCCTAAGAGCAAGAGTTGTTTTTTGGTAAGAAGAGTCACTGTTGCACTCTCATTTCCACACAGTGCAAATAGCACTCGCGTCTGTTCCCAGCAAGTACAGTGTATTGGACTGAAGAGAAGCTACTGCTCTTGTCAGTTTCCTAAGGGGAGTTGAAGTAGATATGGCCCGTGTGTGTAGGAAGCACAGTTCTTTTGTTCTGAGCAAGCTCACTGTTCTGGCCCTATAGGAAACACAGTAGAGTAGAAGAGTGCTCTTTTCTCAAAAGCAGAGTGTGTTTCTTGTAAGGCGAGCTAGTGTTTGTTTCCCAGTCCTAAATGGAGTTGAATCACATGCAGTTTCTGGTCCTACGAGCAAGAGTTGTTTTCTGGCAAGAAGTGTCACTATTGCGCTCCCATTGCCATACACAGTGCAAATAGCACTGGCGTCTGTTCCCAGCAAGTACAGTGTATTGGACTGAAGAGAAGCTACTGTTCTTGTCAATTTCCTAAGCGGAGTTGAACTAGATATGGCCCGTGTGTGTAGGAAGCACAGTTCTTTTGTTCTGAGCAAGCTCACTGTTCTGGCCCTATAGGAAACACAGTAGAGTAGAAGAGTGCTCTTTTCTCAAAAGCAGAGTGTGTTTCTTGTAAGGCGAGCTAGTGTTTGTTTCCCAGTCCTAAATGGAGTTGAATCACATGCAGTTTCTGTTCCTACGAGCAAGAGTTGTTTTTTGGTAAGAACAGTCACTACTGTGCTCCCATTTCCACACAGTGCAAATAGCACTGGCGTCTGTTCCCAGCAAGTACAGTGTATTGGACTGAAGAGAAGCTACTGTTCTTGTCAGTTTCCTAAGCGGAGTTGAACTAGATATGGCCCGTGTGTGTAGGAAGCACAGTTCTTTTGTTCTGAGCAAGCTCACTTTTCTGGCACTATAGGAAACACAGTAGAGTAGAAGAGTGCTCTTTTCTCAAAAGAAGAGAGTGTTTCTTGTAAGGCAAGCTAAAGTTTGTTTTCCAGTCCTAAATGGAGTTGAATCACATGCAGTTTCTGGTCCTACGAACCAGAGTTGTTTTCTGGTAAGAGCAGACACTATTGCACTCCCATTGCCATACACAGTGCAAATAGCACTGGCGTCTGTTCCCAGCAAGTACAGTGTATTGGACTGAAGAGAAGCTACTGTTCTTGTCAGTTTCCTAAGCGGAGTTGAACTAGATATGGCCCGTGTGTGTAGGAAGCACAGTTCTTTTGTTCTGAGCAAGCTCACTGTTCTGGCCCTATAGGAAACACAGTAGAGGAGAAGAGTGCTTTTTTCTCAAAAGCAGAGTGTGTTTCTTGTAAGGTGAGCTAGTGTTTGTTTCCCAGTCCCAAATGGAGTTGAATCGCATGCAGTTTCTGGTCCTACGAGCAAGAGTTGTTTTCTGGTAAAAAGAGTCACTATTGCGCTCCCATTGCCATACACAGTGCAAATAGCACTGGCGTCTGTTCCCAGCAAGTACAGTGTATTGGACTGAAGAGAAGCTACTGTTCTTGTCAGTTTCCTTAGGGGAGATGAAGTAGATATGGCCCGTGTGTGTAGGAAGCACAGTTCTTTTGTTCTGAGCAAGCTCACTGTTCTGGCCCTATAGGAAACACAGTAGAGTAGAAGAGTGCTCTTTTCTCAAAAGCAGAGTGTGTTTCTTGTAAGGCGAGCTAGTGTTTGTTTCCCAGTCCTAAATGGAGTTGAATCACATGCAGTTTCTGTTCCTACGAGCAAGAGTTGTTTTTTGGTAAGAACAGTCACTACTGCGCTCCCATTTCCACACAGTGCAAATAGCACTGGCGTCTGTTCCCAGCAAGTACAGTGTATTGGACTGAAGAGAAGCTACTGTTCTTGTCAGTTTCCTAAGCGGAGTTGAACTAGATATGGCCCGTGTGTGTAGGAAGCACAGTTCTTTTGTTCTGAGCAAGCTCACTTTTCTGGCACTATAGGAAACACAGTAGAGTAGAAGAGTGCTCTTTCTCAAAAGAAGAGAGTGTTTCTTGTAAGGCAAGCTAAAGTTTGTTTTCCAGTCCTAAATGGAGTTGAATCACATGCAGTTTCTGGTCCTATGAACCAGAGTTGTTTTCTGGTAAGAGCAGACACTATTGCACTCCCATTGCCATACACAGTGCAAATAGCACTGGCGTCTGTTCCCAGCAAGTACAGTGTATTGGACTGAAGAGAAGCTACTGTTCTTGTCAGTTTCCTAAGCGTAGTTGAACTAGATATGGCCCGTTTGTGTAGGAAGCACAGTTCTTTTGTTCTGAGCAAGATCACTGTTCTGGCCCTATAGGAAACACAGTAGAGGAGAAGAGTGCTCTTTTCTCAAAAGCAGAGTGTGTTTCTTGTAAGGCGAGCTAGTGTTTGTTTCCCAGTCCCAAATGGAGTTGAATCGCATGCAGTTTTTGTTCCTACGAGCAAGAGTTGTTTTCTGGTAAAAACAGTCACTATTGCGCTCCCATTGCCATACACAGTGCAAATAGCACTGGCGTCTGTTCCCAGCAAGTACAGTGTATTGGACTGAAATGAAGCTACTGTTCTTGTCAGTTTCCTTAGGGGAGATGAAGTAGATATGGCCCGTGTGTGTAGGAAGCACAGTTCTTTTGTTCTGAGCAAGCTCACTGTTCTGGCCCTAAAGGAAACACAGTAAAGTAGAAGAGTGCTCTTTTCTCAAAACCATAGTGTGTTTCTAGTAAGGCGAGCTAGAGTTTGTTTCCCAGTCCTAAATGGAGTTGAATCGCATGCAGTTTCTGGTCCTAAGAACCAGAGTTGTTTTCTGGTAAGAGAAGTCACTATTGTGCTCCCATTGCCATACACAGTGCAAATAGCACTGGCGTCTGTTCCCAGCAAGTACAGTGTATTGGACTGAAGAGAAGCTACTGTTCTTGTCAGTTTCCTAAGCGGAGTTGAACTAGATATGGCCCCTGTGTGTAGGAAGCACAGTTCTTTTGTTCTGAGCAAGCTCACTGTTCTGGCCCTATAGGAAACACAGTAGAGTAGAAGAGTGCTCTTTTCTCAAAAGCAGAGTGTGTTTCTTGTAAGGTGAGCTAGTGTTTGTTTCCCAGTCCTAAATGGAGTTGAATCACATGAAGTTTCTGGTCCTATGAGCAAGAGTTGTTTTCTGGTAAAAAGAGTCACTATTGCGCTCCCATTGCCATACACAGTGCAAATAGCACTGGCGTCTGTCCCAGCAAGTACAGTGTATTGGACTGAAGAGAAGCTACTGTTCTTGTAACTTTCCTAAGCGGAGTTAAACTAGATATGGCCCGTGTGTGTAGGAAGCACAGTTCCTTTGTTCTGAGCAAGCTCACTGTTCTGGCCCTATAGGAAACACAGTAGAGTAGAAGAGTGCTCTTTTCTCAAAAGCAGAGTATGTTTCTTGTAAGGCGAGCTAGTGTTTGTTTCCCAGTCCTAAATGGAGTTGAAACACTTGCAGTTTCTGGTCCTAAGAGCAAAAGTTGTTTTTTGGTAAGAAGAGTCACTGTTGCGCTTCCATATCCACACAGTGCAAATAGCACTGGCGTCTGTTCCCAGCAAGTACAGTGTATTGGACTGAAGAGAAGCTACTGTTCTTGTCAGTTTCCTAAGGGGAGTTGAACTAGATATGGGCCGTTTGTGTAGGAAGCACAGTTCTTTTGTTCTGAGCAAGCTCACTGTTCTGGCCCTATAGGAAACACAGTAGAGTAGAAGAGTGCTCTTTTCTCAAAAGCAGAGTGTGTTTCTTGTAAGGCGAGCTAGTGTTTGTTTCCCAGTCCCAAATGGAGTTGAATCGCATGCAGTTTCTGGTCCTAAGAGCAAGAGTTGTTTTCTGGTAAAAAGAGTCACTATTGCGCTCCCATTGCCATACACAGTGCAAATAGCACTGGCGTCTGTTCCCAGCAAGTACAGTGTATTGGACTGAAGAGAAGCTACTGTTCTTGTCAGTTTCCTTAGGGGAGATGAAGTAGATATGGCCCGTGTGTGTAGGAAGCACAGTTCTTTTGTTCTGAGCAAGCTCACTGTTCTGGCCCTATAGGAAACACAGTAAAGTAGAAGAGTGCTCTTTTCTCAAACCCATAGTGTGTTTCTAGTAAGGCGAGCTAGAGTTTGTTTCCCAGTCCTAAATGGAGTTGAATCGCATGCAGTTTATGGTTCTAAGAACCAGAGTTGTTTTCTGGTAAGAGAAGTCACTATTGTGCTCCCATTGCCATACACAGTGCAAATAGCACTGGCGTCTGTTCCCAGCAAGTACAGTGTATTGGACTGAAGAGAAGCTACTGTTCTTGTCAGTTTCCTAAGCGGAGTTGAACTAGATATGGCCCGTGTGTAGGAAGCACAGTACTTTTGTTCTGAGCAAGCTCACTCTTCTGGCCCTATAGGAAACACAGTAGAGTAGAAGTGTGCTCTTTTCTCAAAAGCAGAGTGTGTTTCTTGTAAGGTGAGCTAGTGTTTGTTTCCCAGTCCTAAATGGAGTTGAATCACATGCATTTTCTGGTCCTATGAGCAAGAGTTGTTTTCTGGTAAAAAGAGTCACTATTGCGCTCCCATTGCCATACACAGTGCAAATAGCACTGGCGTCTGTCCCAGCAAGTACAGTGTATTGGACTGAAGAGAAGCTACTGTTCTTGTAACTTTCCTAAGCGGAGTTAAACTAGATATGGCCCGTGTGTGTAGGAAGCACAGTTCCTTTGTTCTGAGCAAGCTCACTGTTCTGGCCCTATAGGAAACACAGTAGAGTAGAAGAGTGCTCTTTTCTCAAAAGCAGAGTATGTTTCTTGTAAGGCGAGCTAGTGTTTGTTTCCCAGTCCTAAATGGAGTTGAAACACTTGCAGTTTCTGGTCCTAAGAGCAAGAGTTGTTTTTTGGTAAGAAGAGTCACTGTTGCGCTTCCATATCCACACAGTGCAAATAGCACTGGCGTCTCTTCCCAGCAAGTACAGTGTATTTGACTGAAGAGAAGCTACTGTTCTTGTCAGTTTCCTAAGGAGAGTTGAACTAGATATGGGCCATTTGTGTAGGAAGCACAGTTCTTTTGTTCTGAGCAAGCTCACTGTTCTGGCCCTATAGGAAACACAGTAGAGTAGAAGAGTGCTCTTTTCTCAAAAGCAGAGTGTGTTTCTTGTAAGGCTAGCTAGTGTTTGTTTCCCAGTCCTAAATGGAGTTGAATCACATGCAGTTTCTGTTCCTACGAGCAAGAGTTGTTTTTTGGTAAGAACAGTCACTACTGCGCTCCCATTTCCACACAGTGCAAATAGCACTGGCGTCTGTTCCCAGCAAGTACAGTGTATTGGACTGAAGAGAAGCTACTGTTCTTGTCAGTTTCCTAAGCGGAGTTGAACTAGATATGGCCCGTGTGTGTAGGAAGCACAGTTCTTTTGTTCTGAGCAAGCTCACTGTTCTGGCCCTGTAGGAAACACAGTAGAGTAGAAGAGTGCTCTTTTCTCAAAAGCAGAGTGTGTTTCTTGTAAGGCGAGCTGGTGTTTGTTTCCCAGTCCTAAATGAAATTGAATCACATGCAGTTTCTGGTCCTACGAGCAAGAGTTGTTTTCTGGTAAGAAGAGTCACTATTGTGCTCCCATTGCCATACACAGTGCAAATAGCACTCGCGTCTGTTCCCAGCAAGCACAGTGTATTGGACTGAAGAGAAGCTACTGTTCTTGTCAGTTTCCGAAGGGGAGTTGAACTAGATATGGCCCGTGTGTGTAGGAAGCACAGTTCTTTTGTTCTGAGCAAGCTCACTGTTCTGGCCCTATAGGAAACACAGGAGAGTAGAAGAGTGCTCTTTTCTCAAAAGAAGAATGTGTTTCTTGTAAGGCGATCTAGAGTTTGTTTCCCAGTCCTAAATGGAGTTGAATCACATACAGTTTCTCGTCCTACGAACCAGAGTTATTTTCTGGTAAGAGGAGTCAATATTGCGCTCCCATTTCCATACACAGTGCAAATACCACTCGCGTCTGTTCCCAGCAAGTACAGAGTATTGGACTGAAGAGGAGCTAGTGTTCTTGTCAGTTTCCTAAGGGGAGTTGAACTAGATATGGCCCGTGTGTGTAGGAAGCACAGTTCTTTTGTTCTGAGCAAGCTCACTGTTCTGGCCCTATAGGAAACACTGTAGAGTAGAAGAGTGCTCTTTTCTCAAAAGAAGAGTGTGTTTCTTGTAAGGCGAGCTAGTGTTTGTTTCCCAGTCCTAAATGGAGTTGAATCACATGCAGTTTCTGGTCCTACGAGCAAGAGTTTTTTTTTTTTTGGTAAGTAGAGTCACTCTTGCGCTCCCATTTCCACACAGTGCAAATAGCAATCGCGTCTGTTCCCAGCAAGTACAGTGTATTGGACTGAAGAGAAGCTACTGTTCTTGTCAGTTTCCTAAGCGGAGTTGAACTAGATATGGTCCTTGTGTGTAGGAAGCACAGTTCTTTTGTTCTGAGCAAGCTCACTGTTCTGGCCCTATAGGAAACACAGTAGAGTAGAAGAGTGCTCTTTTCTCAAAAGCAGAGTGTGTTTCTTGTAAGGCGACCTAGTGTTTGTTTCCCAGTCCTAAATGGAGTTGAATCACATGCAGTTTCTGTTCCTACGAGCAAGAGTTGTTTTTTTTTTTTAAGAACAGTCACTACTGCGCTCCCATTTCCACACAGTGCAAATAGCACTGGCGTCTGTTCCCAGCAAGTACAGTGTATTGGACTGAAGAGAAGCTACTGTTCTTGTCAGTTTCCTAAGCGGAGTTGAACTAGATATGGCCCGTGTGTGTAGGAAGCACAGTTCTTTTGTTCTGAGCAAGCTCACTGTTCTGGCCCTATAGGAAACATTGTAGAGTAGAAGAGTGCTCTTTCTCAAAAGAAGAGAGTGTTTCTTGTAAGGCAAGCTAAAGTTTGTTTTCCAGTCCTAAATGGAGTTGAATCACATGCAGTTTCTGGTCCTACGAACCAGAGTTGTTTTCTGGTAAGAGCAGACACTATTGCACTCCCATTGCCATACACAGTGCAAATAGCACTGGCGTCTGTTCCCAGCAAGTACAGTGTATTGGACTGAAGAGAAGCTACTGTTCTTGTCAGTTTCCTAAGCGGAGTTGAACTAGATATGGCCCGTGTGTGTAGGAAGCACAGTTCTTTTGTTCTGAGCAAGCTCACTGTTCTGGCCCTATAGGAAACACAGTAGAGGAGAAGAGTGCTCTTTTCTCAAAAGCAGAGTGTGTTTCTTGTAAGGCGAGCTAGTGTTTGTTTCCCAGTCCCAAATGGAGTTGAATCGCATGCAGTTTCTGGTCCTACGAGCAAGAGTTGTTTTCTGGTAAAAACAGTCACTATTGCGCTCCCATTGCCAAACACAGTGCAAATAGCACTGGCGTCTGTTCCCAGCAAGTACAGTGTATTGGACTGAAGAGAAGCTACTGTTCTTGTCAGTTTCCTTAGGGGAGATGAAGTAGATATGGCCCGTTTGTGTAGGAAGCACAGTTCTTTTGTTCTGAGCAAGCTCACTGTTCTGGCCCTAAAGGAAACACAGTAAAGTAGAAGAGTGCTCTTTTCTCAAAACCATAGTGTGTTTCTAGTAAGGCGAGCTAGAGTTTGTTTCCCAGTCCTAAATGGAGTTGAATCGCATGCAGTTTCTGGTCCTAAGAACCAGAGTTGTTTTCTGGTAAGAGAAGTCACTATTGTGCTCCCATTGCCATACACAGTGCAAATAGCACTGGCATCTGTTCCCAGCAAGTACAGTGTATTGGACTGAAGAGAAGCTACTGTTCTTGTCAGTTTCCTAAGCGGAGTTGAACTAGATATGGCCCGTGTGTAGGAAGCACAGTTCTTTTGTTCTGAGCAAGCTCACTGTTCTGGCCCTATAGGAAACACAGTAGAGTAGAAGAGTGCTCTTTTCTCAAAAGCAGAGTGTGTTTCTTGTAAGGTGAGCTAGTGTTTGTTTCCCAGTCCTAAATGGAGTTGAATCACATGCAGTTTCTGGTCCTATGAGCAAGAGTTGTTTTCTGGTAAAAAGAGTCACTATTGCGCTCCCATTGCCATACACAGTGCAAATAGCACTGGCGTCTGTCCCAGCAAGTACAGTGTATTGGACTGAAGAGAAGCTACTGTTCTTGTAACTTTCCTAAGCGGAGTTGAACTAGATATGGCCCGTGTGTGTAGGAAGCACAGTTCCTTTGTTCTGAGCAAGCTCACTGTTCTGGCCCTATAGGAAACACAGTAGAGTAGAAGAGTGCTCTTTTCTCAAAAGCAGAGTATGTTTCTTGTAAGGCGAGCTAGTGTTTGTTTCCCAGTCCTAAATGGAGTTGAAACACTTGCAGTTTCTGGTCCTAAGAGCAAGAGTTGTTTTTTGGTAAGAAGAGTCACTGTTGCGCTTCCATATCCACACAGTGCAAATAGCACTGGCGTCTGTTCCCAGCAAGTACAGTGTATTGGACTGAAGAGAAGCTACTGTTCTTGTCAGTTTCCTAAGTGGAGTTGAACTAGATATGGGCCGTTTGTGTAGGAAGCACAGTTCTTTTGTTCTGAGCAAGCTCACTGTTCTGGCCCTATAGGAAACACAGTAGAGTAGAAGAGTGCTCTTTTCTCAAAAGCAGAGTGTGTTTCTTGTAAGGCGAGCTAGTGTTTGTTTCCCAGTCCCAAATGGAGTTGAATCGCATGCAGTTTCTGGTCCTAAGAGCAAGAGTTGTTTTCTGGTAAAAAGAGTCACTATTGCGCTCCCATTGCCACACACAGTGCAAATAGCACTGGCGTCTGTTCAAAGCAAGTACAGTGTATTGGACTGAAGAGAAGCTACTGTTCTTGTCAGTTTCCTTAGGGGAGATGAAGTAGATATGGCCCGTGTGTGTAGGAAGCACAGTTCTTTTGTTCTGAGCAAGCTCACTGTTCTGGCCCTATAGGAAACACAGTAAAGTAGAAGAGTGCTCTTTTTCAAAACCATAGTGTGTTTCTAGTAAGGCGAGCTAGAGTTTGTTTCCCAGTCCTAAATGGAGTTGAATCGCATGCAGTTTATGGTTCTAAGAACCAGAGTTGTTTTCTGCTAAGAGAAGTCACTATTGTGCTCCCATTGCCATACACAGTGCAAATAGCACTGGCGTCTGTTCCCAGCAAGTACAGTGTATTGGACTGAAGAGAAGCTACTGTTCTTGTCAGTTTCCTAAGCGGAGTTGAACTAGATATGGCCCGTGTGTAGGAAGCACAGTACTTTTGTTCTGAGCAAGCTCACTCTTCTGGCCCTATAGGAAACACAGTAGAGTAGAAGAGTGCTCTTTTCTCAAAAGCAGAGTGTGTTTCTTGTAAGGTGAGCTAGTGTTTGTTTCCCAGTCCTAAATGGAGTTGAATCACATGCATTTTCTGGTCCTATGAACAAGAGTTGTTTTCTGGTAAAAAGAGTCACTATTGCGCTCCCATTGCCATACACAGTGCAAATAGCACTGGCGTCTGTCCCAGCAAGTACAGTGTATTGGACTGAAGAGAAGCTACTGTTCTTGTAACTTTCCTAAGCGGAGTTAAACTAGATATGGCCCGTGTGTGTAGGAAGCACAGTTCCTTTGTTCTGAGCAAGCTCACTGTTCTGGCCCTATAGGAAACACAGTAGAGTAGAAGAGTGCTCTTTTCTCAAAAGCAGAGTGTGTTTCTTGTAAGGCGACCTAGTGTTTGTTTCCCAATCCTAAATGGAGTTGAATCACATGCAGTTTCTGTTCCTACGAGCAAGAGTTGTTTTTTTTTTAAGAACAGTCACTACTGCGCTCCCATTTCCACACAGTGCAAATAGCACTGGCGTCTGTTCCCAGCAAGTACAGTGTATTGGACTGAAGAGAAGCTACTGTTCTTGTCAGTTTCCTAAGCGGAGTTGAACTAGATATGGCCCGTGTGTGTAGGAAGCACAGTTCTTTTGTTCTGAGCAAGCTCACTGTTCTGGCCCGATAGGAAACATTGTAGAGTAGAAGAGTGCTCTTTCTCAAAAGAAGAGAGTGTTTCTTGTAAGGCAAGCTAAAGTTTGTTTTCCAGTCCTAAATGGAGTTGAATCACATGCAGTTTCTGGTCCTACGAACCAGAGTTGTTTTCTGGTAAGAGCAGACACTATTGCACTCCCATTGCCATACACAGTGCAAATAGCACTGGCGTCTGTTCCCAGCAAGTACAGTGTATTGGACTGAAGAGAAGCTACTTTTCTTGTCAGTTTCCTAAGCGGAGTTGAACTAGATATGGCCCGTGTGTGTAGGAAGCACAGTTCTTTTGTTCTGAGCAAGCTCACTGTTCTGGCCCTATAGGAAACACAGTAGAGTAGAAGAGTGCTCTTTTCTCAAAAGCAGAGTGTGTTTCTTGTAAGGCGAGCTAGTGTTTGTTTCCCAGTCCCAAATGGAGTTGAATCGCATGCAGTTTCTTGTCCTAAGAGCAAGAGTTGTTTTCTGGTAAAAAGAGTCACTATTGCGCTCCCATTGCCACACACAGTGCAAATAGCACTGGCGTCTGTTCAAAGCAAGTACAGTGTATTGGACTGAAGAGAAGCTACTGTTCTTGTCAGTTTCCTTAGGGGAGATGAAGTAGATATGGCCCGTGTGTGTAGGAAGCACAGTTCTCTTGTTCTGAGCAAGCTCACTGTTCTGGCCCTAAAGGAAACACAGTAAAGTAGAAGAGTGCTCTTTTCTCAAAACCATAGTGTGTTTCTAGTAAGGCGAGCTAGAGTTTGTTTCCCAGTCCTAAATGGAGTTGAATTGCATGCAGTTTATGGTTCTAAGAACCAGAGTTGTTTTCTGGTAAGAGAAGTCACTATTGTGCTCCCATTGCCATACACAGTGCAAATAGCACTGGCGTCTGTTCCCAGCAAGTACAGTGTATTGGACTGAAGAGAAGCTACTGTTCTTGTCAGTTTCCTAAGCGGAGTTGAACTAGATATGGCCCGTGTGTAGGAAGCACAGTACTTTTGTTCTGAGCAAGCTCACTGTTCTGGCCCTATAGGAAACACAGTAGAGTAGAAGAGTGCTCTTTTCTCAAAAGGAGAGTGTGTTTCTTGTAAGGTGAGCTAGTGTTTGTTTCCCAGTCCTAAATGGAGTTGAATCAGATGCATTTTCTGGTCCTATGAGCAAGAGTTGTTTTCTGGTAAAAAGAGTCACTATTGCGCTCCCATTGCCATACACAGTGCAAATAGCACTGGCGTCTGTCCCAGCAAGTACAGTGTATTGGACTGAAGAGAAGCTACTGTTCTTGTAACTTTCCTAAGCGGAGTTAAACTAGATATGGCCCGTGTGTGTAGGAAGCACAGTTCCTTTGTTCTGAGCAAGCTCACTGTTCTGGCCCTATAGGAAACACAGTAGAGTAGAAGAGTGCTCTTTTCTCAAAAGCAGAGTATGTTTCTTGTAAGGCGAGCTAGTGTTTGTTTCCAAGTCCTAAATGGAGTTGAAACACTTGCAGTTTCTGGTCCTAAGAGCAAGAGTTGTTTTTTGGTAAGAAGAGTCACTGTTGCGCTTCCATATCCACACAGTGCAAATAGCACTGGCGTCTGTTCCCAGCAAGTACAGTGTATTTGACTGAAGAGAAGCTACTGTTCTTGTCAGTTTCCTAAGGAGAGTTGAACTAGATATGGGCCATTTGTGTAGGAAGCACAGTTCTTTTGTTCTGAGCAAGCTCACTGTTCTGGCCCTATAGGAAACACAGTAGAGTAGAAGAGTGCTTTTTTCTCAAAAGCAGAGTGTGTTTCTTGTAAGGCGAGCTAGTGTTTGTTTCCCAGTCCCAAATGGAGTTGAATCGCATGCAGTTTCTGGTCCTACGAGCAAGAGTTGTTTTCTGGTAAAAAGAGTCACTATTGCGCTCCCATTGCCATACACAGTGCAAATAGCACTGGCGTCTGTTCCCAGCAAGTACAGTGTATTGGACTGAAGAGAAGCTACTGTTCTTGTCAGTTTCCTTAGGGGAGATGAAGTAGATATGGCCCGTGTGTGTAGGAAGCACAGTTCTTTTGTTCTGAGCAAGCTCACTGTTCTGGCCCTATAGGAAACACAGTAGAGTAGAAGAGTGCTCTTTTCTCAAAAGCAGAGTGTGTTTCTTGTAAGGCGAGCTAGTGTTTGTTTCCCAGTCCTAAATGGAGTTGAATCACATGCAGTTTCTGTTCCTACGAGCAAGAGTTGTTTTTTGGTAAGAACAGTCACTACTGCGCTCCCATTTCCACACAGTGCAAATAGCACTGGCGTCTGTTCCCAGCAAGTACAGTGTATTGGACTGAAGAGAAGCTACTGTTCTTGTCAGTTTCCTAAGCGGAGTTGAACTAGATATGGCCCGTGTGTGTAGGAAGCACAGTTCTTTTGTTCTGAGCAAGCTCACTTTTCTGGCACTATAGGAAACACAGTAGAGTAGAAGAGTGCTCTTTCTCAAAAGAAGAGAGTGTTTCTTGTAAGGCAAGCTAAAGTTTGTTTTCCAGTCCAAAATGGAGTTGAATCACATGCAGTTTCTGGTCCTATGAACCAGAGTTGTTTTCTGGTAAGAGCAGACACTATTGCACTCCCATTGCCATACACAGTGCAAATAGCACTGGCGTCTGTTCCCAGCAAGTACAGTGTATTGGACTGAAGAGAAGCTACTGTTCTTGTCAGTTTCCTAAGCGTAGTTGAACTAGATATGGCCCGTTTGTGTAGGAAGCACAGTTCTTTTGTTCTGAGCAAGATCACTGTTCTGGCCCTATAGGAAACACAGTAGAGGAGAAGAGTGCTCTTTTCTCAAAAGCAGAGTGTGTTTCTTGTAAGGCGAGCTAGTGTTTGTTTCCCAGTCCCAAATGGAGTTGAATCGCATGCAGTTTCTGTTCCTACGAGCAAGAGTTGTTTTCTGGTAAAAACAGTCACTATTGCGCTCCCATTGCCATACACAGTGCAAATAGCACTGGCGTCTGTTCCCAGCAAGTACAGTGTATTGGACTGAAATGAAGCTACTGTTCTTGTCAGTTTCCTTAGGGGAGATGAAGTAGATATGGCCCGTGTGTGTAGGAAGCACAGTTCTTTTGTTCTGAGCAAGCTCACTGTTCTGGCCCTAAAGGAAACACAGTAAAGTAGAAGAGTGCTCTTTTCTCAAAACCATAGTGTGTTTCTAGTAAGGCGAGCTAGAGTTTGTTTCCCAGTCCTAAATGGAGTTGAATCGCATGCAGTTTCTGGTCCTAAGAACCAGAGTTGTTTTCTGGTAAGAGAAGTCACTATTGTGCTCCCATTGCCATACACAGTGCAAATAGCACTGGCGTCTGTTCCCAGCAAGTGCAGTGTATTGGACTGAAGAGAAGCTACTGTTCTTGTCAGTTTCCTAAGCGGAGTTGAACTAGATATGGCCCGTGTGTAGGAAGCACAGTTCTTTTGTTCTGAGCAAGCTCACTGTTCTGGCCCTATAGGAAACACAGTAGAGTAGAAGAGTGCTCTTTTCTCAAAAGCAGAGTGTGTTTCTTGTAAGGTGAGCTAGTGTTTGTTTCCCAGTCCTAAATGGAGTTGAATCACATGAAGTTTCTGGTCCTATGAGCAAGAGTTGTTTTCTGGTAAAAAGAGTCACTATTGCGCTCCCATTGCCATACACAGTGCAAATAGCACTGGCGTCTGTCCCAGCAAGTACAGTGTATTGGACTGAAGAGAAGCTACTGTTCTTGTAACTTTCCTAAGCGGAGTTAAACTAGATATGGCCCGTGTGTGTAGGAAGCACAGTTCCTTTGTTCTGAGCAAGCTCACTGTTCTGGCCCTATAGGAAACACAGTAGAGTAGAAGAGTGCTCTTTTCTCAAAAGCAGAGTATGTTTCTTGTAAGGCGAGCTAGTGTTTGTTTCCCAGTCCTAAATGGAGTTGAAACACTTGCAGTTTCTGGTCCTAAGAGCAAAAGTTGTTTTTTGGTAAGAAGAGTCACTGTTGCGCTTCCATATCCACACAGTGCAAATAGCACTGGCGTCTGTTCCCAGCAAGTACAGTGTATTGGACTGAAGAGAAGCTACTGTTCTTGTCAGTTTCCTAAGGGGAGTTGAACTAGATATGGGCCGTTTGTGTAGGAAGCACAGTTCTTTTGTTCTGAGCAAGCTCACTGTTCTGGCCCTATAGGAAACACAGTAGAGTAGAAGAGTGCTCTTTTCTCAAAAGCAGAGTGTGTTTCTTGTAAGGCGAGCTAGTGTTTGTTTCCCAGTCCCAAATGGAGTTGAATCGCATGCAGTTTCTGGTCCTAAGAGCAAGAGTTGTTTTCTGGTAAAAAGAGTCACTATTGCGCTCCCATTGCCATACACAGTGCAAATAGCACTGGCGTCTGTTCCCAGCAAGTACAGTGTATTGGACTGAAGAGAAGCTACTGTTCTTGTCAGTTTCCTTAGGGGAGATGAAGTAGATATGGCCCGTGTGTGTAGGAAGCACAGTTCTTTTGTTCTGAGCAAGCTCACTGTTCTGGCCCTATAGGAAACACAGTAAAGTAGAAGAGTGCTCTTTTCTCAAACCCATAGTGTGTTTCTAGTAAGGCGAGCTAGAGTTTGTTTCCCAGTCCTAAATGGAGTTGAATCGCATGCAGTTTATGGTTCTAAGAACCAGAGTTGTTTTCTGGTAAGAGAAGTCACTATTGTGCTCCCATTGCCATACACAGTGCAAATAGCACTGGCGTCTGTTCCCAGCAACTACAGTGTATTGGACTGAAGAGAAGCTACTGTTCTTGTCAGTTTCCTAAGCGGAGTTGAACTAGATATGGCCCGTGTGTAGGAAGCACAGTACTTTTGTTCTGAGCAAGCTCACTCTTCTGGCCCTATAGGAAACACAGTAGAGTAGAAGTGTGCTCTTTTCTCAAAAGCAGAGTGTGTTTCTTGTAAGGTGAGCTAGTGTTTGTTTCCCAGTCCTAAATGGAGTTGAATCACATGCATTTTCTGGTCCTATGAGCAAGAGTTGTTTTCTGGTAAAAAGAGTCACTATTGCGCTCCCATTGCCATACACAGTGCAAATAGCACTGGCGTCTGTCCCAGCAAGTACAGTGTATTGGACTGAAGAGAAGCTACTGTTCTTGTAACTTTCCTAAGCGGAGTTAAACTAGATATGGCCCGTGTGTGTAGGAAGCACAGTTCCTTTGTTCTGAGCAAGCTCACTGTTCTGGCCCTATAGGAAACACAGTAGAGTAGAAGAGTGCTCTTTTCTCAAAAGCAGAGTATGTTTCTTGTAAGGCGAGCTAGTGTTTGTTTCCCAGTCCTAAATGGAGTTGAAACACTTGCAGTTTCTGGTCCTAAGAGCAAGAGTTGTTTTTTGGTAAGAAGAGTCACTGTTGCGCTTCCATATCCACACAGTGCAAATAGCACTGGCGTCTCTTCCCAGCAAGTACAGTGTATTTGACTGAAGAGAAGCTACTGTTCTTGTCAGTTTCCTAAGGAGAGTTGAACTAGATATGGGCCATTTGTGTAGGAAGCACAGTTCTTTTGTTCTGAGCAAGCTCACTGTTCTGGCCCTATAGGAAACACAGTAGAGTAGAAGAGTGCTCTTTTCTCAAAAGCAGAGTGTGTTTCTTGTAAGGCTAGCTAGTGTTTGTTTCCCAGTCCTAAATGGAGTTGAATCACATGCAGTTTCTGTTCCTACGAGCAAGAGTTGTTTTTTGGTAAGAACAGTCACTACTGCGCTCCCATTTCCACACAGTGCAAATAGCACTGGCGTCTGTTCCCAGCAAGTACAGTGTATTGGACTGAAGAGAAGCTACTGTTCTTGTCAGTTTCCTAAGCGGAGTTGAACTAGATATGGCCCGTGTGTGTAGGAAGCACAGTTCTTTTGTTCTGAGCAAGCTCACTGTTCTGGCCCTGTAGGAAACACAGTAGAGTAGAAGAGTGCTCTTTTCTCAAAAGCAGAGTGTGTTTCTTGTAAGGCGAGCTGGTGTTTGTTTCCCAGTCCTAAATGAAATTGAATCACATGCAGTTTCTGGTCCTACGAGCAAGAGTTGTTTTCTGGTAAGAAGAGTCACTATTGTGCTCCCATTGCCATACACAGTGCAAATAGCACTCGCGTCTGTTCCCAGCAAGCACAGTGTATTGGACTGAAGAGAAGCTACTGTTCTTGTCAGTTTCCGAAGGGGAGTTGAACTAGATATGGCCCGTGTGTGTAGGAAGCACAGTTCTTTTGTTCTGAGCAAGCTCACTGTTCTGGCCCTATAGGAAACACAGGAGAGTAGAAGAGTGCTCTTTTCTCAAAAGAAGAATGTGTTTCTTGTAAGGCGATCTAGAGTTTGTTTCCCAGTCCTAAATGGAGTTGAATCACATACAGTTTCTCGTCCTACGAACCAGAGTTATTTTCTGGTAAGAGGAGTCAATATTGCGCTCCCATTTCCATACACAGTGCAAATACCACTCGCGTCTGTTCCCAGCAAGTACAGAGTATTGGACTGAAGAGGAGCTAGTGTTCTTGTCAGTTTCCTAAGCGGAGTTGAACTAGATATGGCCCGTGTGTGTAGGAAGCACAGTTCTTTTGTTCTGAGCAAGCTCACTGTTCTGGCCCTATAGGAAACACTGTAGAGTAGAAGAGTGCTCTTTTCTCAAAAGAAGAGTGTGTTTCTTGTAAGGCGAGCTAGTGTTTGTTTCCCAGTCCTAAATGGAGTTGAATCACATGCAGTTTCTGGTCCTACGAGCAAGAGTTTTTTTTTTTTTTGGTAAGTAGAGTCACTCTTGCGCTCCCATTTCCACACAGTGCAAATAGCAATCGCGTCTGTTCCCAGCAAGTACAGTGTATTGGACTGAAGAGAAGCTACTGTTCTTGTCAGTTTCCTAAGCGGAGTTGAACTAGATATGGTCCTTGTGTGTAGGAAGCACAGTTCTTTTGTTCTGAGCAAGCTCACTGTTCTGGCCCTATAGGAAACACAGTAGAGTAGAAGAGTGCTCTTTTCTCAAAAGCAGAGTGTGTTTCTTGTAAGGCGACCTAGTGTTTGTTTCCCAGTCCTAAATGGAGTTGAATCACATGCAGTTTCTGTTCCTACGAGCAAGAGTTGTTTTTTTTTTTAAGAACAGTCACTACTGCGCTCCCATTTCCACACAGTGCAAATAGCACTGGCGTCTGTTCCCAGCAAGTACAGTGTATTGGACTGAAGAGAAGCTACTGTTCTTGTCAGTTTCCTAAGCGGAGTTGAACTAGATATGGCCCGTGTGTGTAGGAAGCACAGTTCTTTTGTTCTGAGCAAGCTCACTGTTCTGGCCCTATAGGAAACATTGTAGAGTAGAAGAGTGCTCTTTCTCAAAAGAAGAGAGTGTTTCTTGTAAGGCAAGCTAAAGTTTGTTTTCCAGTCCTAAATGGAGTTGAATCACATGCAGTTTCTGGTCCTACGAACCAGAGTTGTTTTCTGGTAAGAGCAGACACTATTGCACTCCCATTGCCATACACAGTGCAAATAGCACTGGCGTCTGTTCCCAGCAAGTACAGTGTATTGGACTGAAGAGAAGCTACTGTTCTTGTCAGTTTCCTAAGCGGAGTTGAACTAGATATGGCCCGTGTGTGTAGGAAGCACAGTTCTTTTGTTCTGAGCAAGCTCAGTGTTCTGGCCCTATAGGAAACACAGTAGAGGAGAAGAGTGCTCTTTTCTCAAAAGCAGAGTGTGTTTCTTGTAAGGCGAGCTAGTGTTTGTTTCCCAGTCCCAAATGGAGTTGAATCGCATGCAGTTTCTGGTCCTACGAGCAAGAGTTGTTTTCTGGTAAAAACAGTCACTATTGCGCTCCCATTGCCAAACACAGTGCAAATAGCACTGGCGTCTGTTCCCAGCAAGTACAGTGTATTGGACTGAAGAGAAGCTACTGTTTTTGTCAGTTTCCTAAGCGGAGTTGAAGTAGATATGGCCCGTGTGTAGGAAGCACAGTTCTTTTGTTCTGAGCAAGCTCACTGTTCTGGCCCTATAGGAAACACAGTAGAGTAGAAGAGTGCTCTTTTCTCAAAAGCAGAGTGTGTTTCTTGTAAGGTGAGCTAGTGTTTGTTTCCCAGTCCTAAATGGAGTTGAATCACATGCAGTTTCTGGTCCTATGAGCAAGAGTTGTTTTCTGGTAAAAAGAGTCACTATTGCGCTCCCATTGCCATACACAGTGCAAATAGCACTGGCGTCTCTCCCAGCAAGTACAGTGTATTGGACTGAAGAGAAGCTACTGTTCTTGTAACTTTCCTAAGCAGAGTTGAACTAGATATGGCCCGTGTGTGTAGGAAGCACAGTTCCTTTGTTCTGAGCAAGCTCACTGTTCTGGCCCTATAGGAAACACAGTAGAGTAGAAGAGTGCTCTTTTCTCAAAAGCAGAGTATGTTTCTTGTAAGGCGAGCTAGTGTTTGTTTCCCAGTCCTAAATGGAGTTGAAACACTTGCAGTTTCTGGTCCTAAGAGCAAGAGTTGTTTTTTGGTAAGAAGAGTCACTGTTGCGCTTCCATATCCACACAGTGCAAATAGCACTGGCGTCTGTTCCCAGCAAGTACAGTGTATTGGACTGAAGAGAAGCTACTGTTCTTGTCAGTTTCCTAAGTGGAGTTGAACTAGATATGGGCCGTTTGTGTAGGAAGCACAGTTCTTTTGTTCTGAGCAAGCTCACTGTTCTGGCCCTATAGGAAACACAGTAGAGTAGAAGAGTGCTCTTTTCTCAAAAGCAGAGTGTGTTTCTTGTAAGGCGAGCTAGTGTTTGTTTCCCAGTCCCAAATGGAGTTGAATCGCATGCAGTTTCTGGTCCTAAGAGCAAGAGTTGTTTTCTGGTAAAAAGAGTCACTATTGCGCTCCCATTGCCACACACAGTGCAAATAGCACTGGCGTCTGTTCAAAGCAAGTACAGTGTATTGGACTGAAGAGAAGCTACTGTTCTTGTCAGTTTCCTTAGGGGAGATGAAGTAGATATGGCCCGTGTGTGTAGGAAGCACAGTTCTTTTGTTCTGAGCAAGCTCACTGTTCTGGCCCTATAGGAAACACAGTAAAGTAGAAGAGTGCTCTTTTTCAAAACCATAGTGTGTTTCTAGTAAGGCGAGCTAGAGTTTGTTTCCCAGTCCTAAATGGAGTTGAATCGCATGCAGTTTATGGTTCTAAGAACCAGAGTTGTTTTCTGCTAAGAGAAGTCACTATTGTGCTCCCATTGCCATACACAGTGCAAATAGCACTGGCGTCTGTTCCCAGCAAGTACAGTGTATTGGACTGAAGAGAAGCTACTGTTCTTGTCAGTTTCCTAAGCGGAGTTGAACTAGATATGGCCCGTGTGTGTAGGAAGCACAGTTCTTTTGTTCTGAGCAAGCTCACTCTTCTGGCCCTATAGGAAACACAGTAGAGTAGAAGAGTGCTCTTTTCTCAAAAGCAGAGTGTGTTTCTTGTAAGGTGAGCTAGTGTTTGTTTCCCAGTCCTAAATGGAGTTGAATCACATGCATTTTCTGGTCCTATGAGCAAGAGTTGTTTTCTGGTAAAAAGAGTCACTATTGCGCTCCCATTGCCATACACAGTGCAAATAGCACTGGCGTCTGTCCCAGCAAGTACAGTGTATTGGACTGAAGAGAAGCTACTGTTCTTGTAACTTTCCTAAGCGGAGTTAAACTAGATATGGCCCGTGTGTGTAGGAAGCACAGTTCCTTTGTTCTGAGCAAGCTCACTGTTCTGGCCCTATAGGAAACACAGTAGAGTAGAAGAGTGCTCTTTTCTCAAAAGCAGATTGTGTTTCTTGTAAGGCGACCTAGTGTTTGTTTCCCAATCCTAAATGGAGTTGAATCACATGCAGTTTCTGTTCCTACGAGCAAGAGTTGTTTTTTTTTTAAGAACAGTCACTACTGCGCTCCCATTTCCACACAGTGCAAATAGCACTGGCGTCTGTTCCCAGCAAGTACAGTGTATTGGACTGAAGAGAAGCTACTGTTCTTGTCAGTTTCCTAAGCGGAGTTGAACTAGATATGGCCCGTGTGTGTAGGAAGCACAGTTCTTTTGTTCTGAGCAAGCTCACTGTTCTGGCCCGATAGGAAACATTGTAGAGTAGAAGAGTGCTCTTTCTCAAAAGAAGAGAGTGTTTCTTGTAAGGCAAGCTAAAGTTTGTTTTCCAGTCCTAAATGGAGTTGAATCACATGCAGTTTCTGGTCCTACGAACCAGAGTTGTTTTCTGGTAAGAGCAGACACTATTGCACTCCCATTGCCATACACAGTGCAAATAGCACTGGCGTCTGTTCCCAGCAAGTACAGTGTATTGGACTGAAGAGAAGCTACTTTTCTTGTCAGTTTCCTAAGCGGAGTTGAACTAGATATGGCCCGTGTGTGTAGGAAGCACAGTTCTTTTGTTCTGAGCAAGCTCACTGTTCTGGCCCTATAGGAAACACAGTAGAGTAGAAGAGTGCTCTTTTCTCAAAAGCAGAGTGTGTTTCTTGTAAGGCGAGCTAGTGTTTGTTTCCCAGTCCCAAATGGAGTTGAATCGCATGCAGTTTCTGGTCCTAAGAGCAAGAGTTGTTTTCTGGTAAAAAGAGTCACTATTGCGCTCCCATTGCCACACACAGTGCAAATAGCACTGGCGTCTGTTCAAAGCAAGTACAGTGTATTGGACTGAAGAGAAGCTACTGTTCTTGTCAGTTTCCTTAGGGGAGATGAAGTAGATATGGCCCGTGTGTGTAGGAAGCACAGTTCTCTTGTTCTGAGCAAGCTCACTGTTCTGGCCCTAAAGGAAACACAGTAAAGTAGAAGAGTGCTCTTTTCTCAAAACCATAGTGTGTTTCTAGTAAGGCGAGCTAGAGTTTGTTTCCCAGTCCTAAATGGAGTTGAATTGCATGCAGTTTATGGTTCTAAGAACCAGAGTTGTTTTCTGGTAAGAGAAGTCACTATTGTGCTCCCATTGCCATACACAGTGCAAATAGCACTGGCGTCTGTTCCCAGCAAGTACAGTGTATTGGACTGAAGAGAAGCTACTGTTCTTGTCAGTTTCCTAAGCGGAGTTGAACTAGATATGGCCCGTGTGTAGGAAGCACAGTACTTTTTTTCTGAGCAAGCTCACTGTTCTGGCCCTATAGGAAACACAGTAGAGTAGAAGAGTGCTCTTTTCTCAAAAGGAGAGTGTGTTTCTTGTAAGGTGAGCTAGTGTTTGTTTCCCAGTCCTAAATGGAGTTGAATCAGATGCATTTTCTGGTCCTATGAGCAAGAGTTGTTTTCTGGTAAAAAGAGTCACTATTGCGCTCCCATTGCCATACACAGTGCAAATAGCACTGGCGTCTGTCCCAGCAAGTACAGTGTATTGGACTGAAGAGAAGCTACTGTTCTTGTAACTTTCCTAAGCGGAGTTAAACTAGATATGGCCCGTGTGTGTAGGAAGCACAGTTCCTTTCTTCTGAGCAAGCTCACTGTTCTGGCCCTATAGGAAACACAGTAGAGTAGAAGAGTGCTCTTTTCTCAAAAGCAGAGTATGTTTCTTGTAAGGCGAGCTAGTGTTTGTTTCCAAGTCCTAAATGGAGTTGAAACACTTGCAGTTTCTGGTCCTAAGAGCAAGAGTTGTTTTTTGGTAAGAAGAGTCACTGTTGCGCTTCCATATCCACACAGTGAAATAGCACTGGCGTCTGTTCCCAGCAAGTACAGTGTATTTGACTGAAGAGAAGCTACTGTTCTTGTCAGTTTCCTAAGGAGAGTTGAACTAGATATGGGCCATTTGTGTAGGAAGCACAGTTCTTTTGTTCTGAGCAAGCTCACTGTTCTGGCCCTATAGGAAACACAGTAGAGTAGAAGAGTGCTCTTTTCTCAAAAGCAGAGTGTGTTTCTTGTAAGGCGACCTAGTGTTTGTTTCCCATTCCTAAATGGAGTTGAATCACTTGCAGTTTCTGTTCCTACGAGCAAGAGTTTTTTTTTTTTTTTTAAGAACAGTCACTACTGCGCTCCCATTTCCACACAGTGCAAATAGCACTGGCGTCTGTTCCCAGCAAGTACAGTGTATTGGACTGAAGAGAAGCTACTGTTCTTGTCAGTTTCCTAAGTGGAGTTGAACTAGATATGGCCCGTGTGTGTAGGAAGCACAGTTCTTTTGTTCTGAGCAAGCTCACTGTTCTGGCCCTATAGGAAACACAGTAGAGTAGAAGAGTGCTCTTTTCTCAAAAGCAGAGTGTGTTTCTTGTAAGGCGAGCTAGTGTTTGTTTCCCAGTCCTAAATGAAATTGAATCACATGCAGTTTCTGGTCCTATGAGTAAGAGTTGTTTTCTGGTAAGAAGAGTCACTATTGTGCTCCCATTGCCATACACAGTGCAAATAGCACTCGCGTCTGTTCCCAGCAAGCACAGTGTATTGGACTGAAGAGAAGCTACTGTTCTTGTCAGTTTCCGAAGGGGAGTTGAACTAGATATGGCCCGTGTGTGTAGGAAGCACAGTTCTTTTGTTCTGAGCAAGCTCACTGTTCTGGCCCTATAGGAAACACAGTAGAGTAGAAGAGTGCTCTTTTCTCAAAAGAAGAATGTGTTTCTTGTAAGGCGATCTAGAGTTTGTTTCCCAGTCCTAAATGGAGTTGAATCACATACAGTTTCTCGTCCTACGAACCAGAGTTATTTTCTGGTAAGAGGAGTCAATATTGCGCTCCCATTTCCATACACAGTGCAAATACCACTCGCGTCTGTTCCCAGCAAGTACAGAGTATTGGACTGAAGAGGAGCTAGTGTTCTTGTCAGTTTCCTAAGCGGAGTTGAACTAGATATGGCCCGTGTGTGTAGGAAGCACAGTACTTTTGTTCTGAGCAAGCTCACTGTTCTGGCCCTATAGGAAACACTGTAGAGTAGAAGAGTGCTCTTTTCTCAAAAGAAGAGTGTGTTTCTTGTAAGGCGAGCTAGTGTTTGTTTCCCAGTCCTAAATGGAGTTGAATCACATGCAGTTTCTGGTCCTACGAGCAAGAGGTTTTTTTTTTTGGTAAGTAGAGTCACTCTTGCGCTCCCATTTCCACACAGTGCAAATAGCAATCGCGTCTGTTCCCAGCAAGTACAGTGTATTGGACTGAAGAGAAGCTACTGTTCTTGTCAGTTTCCTAAGCGGAGTTGAACTAGATATGGTCCCTGTGTGTAGGAAGCACAGTTCTTTTGTTCTGAGCAAGCTCACTGTTCTGGCCCTATAGGAAACACAGTAGAGTAGAAGAGTGCTCTTTTCTCAAAAGCAGAGTGTGTTTTTTGTAAGGCGACCTAGTGTTTGTTTCCCAGTCCTAAATGGAGTTGAATCACATGCAGTTTCTGGTCCTACGAACCAGAGTTGTTTTCTGGTAAGAGCAGACACTATTGCGCTTCCATTGCATTACACAGTGCAAATAGCACTCGCGTCTGTTCCCAGCAAGTACAGTGTATTCGACTGAAAAGAAGCTATGGTTCTTGTCAGTTTCCTAAGCGGAGTTGAACTAGATATGGACCCTGTGTGTAGGAAGCACAGTTCTTTTGTTCTGAGCAAGCTCACTGTTCTGGCCCTATAAGAAACACAGTAGAGTAGAAGAGTGCTCTTTTCTCAAAAGCAGAGTGTGTTTCTCGTAAGGCGAGCTAGTGTTTTTTTCCCAGTCCTAAATGGAGTTGAATCACATGCAGTTTCTGGTCCTACGAGCAAGGGTTGTTTTCTGGTAAGAAGAGTCACTATTGCGCTCCCATTGCCATACACAGAGCAAATAGCACTAGCGTCTGTTCCCAGCAAGTACAGTGTATTGGACTGAAGAGAAGCTACTGTTCTTGTCAGTTTCCTAAGCGGAGTTGAACTAGATATGGCCCGTGTGTGTAGGAAGCACAGTTCTTTTGTTCTTAGCAAGCTCACTGTTCTGGCCCTTTAGGAAACACAGTAGAGTAGAAGAGTGCTCTTTTCTCAAAAGCAGAGTGTGTTTCTTGTAAGGCGAGCTAGTGTTTGTTTCCCAGTCCCAAATGGAGTTGAATCGCATGCAGTTTCTGGTCCTAAGAGCAAGAGTTGTTTTCTGGTAAAAAGAGTCACTATTGCGCTCCCATTGCCACACACAGTGCAAATAGCACTGGCGTCTGTTCAAAGCAAGTACAGTGTATTGGACTGAAGAGAAGCTACTGTTCTTGTCAGTTTCCTTAGGGGAGATGAAGTAGATATGGCCCGTGTGTGTAGGAAGCACAGTTCTCTTGTTCTGAGCAAGCTCACTGTTCTGGCCCTAAAGGAAACACAGTAAAGTAGAAGAGTGCTCTTTTCTCAAAACCATAGTGTGTTTCTAGTAAGGCGAGCTAGAGTTTGTTTCCCAGTCCTAAATGGAGTTGAATTGCATGCAGTTTATGGTTCTAAGAACCAGAGTTGTTTTCTGGTAAGAGAAGTCACTATTGTGCTCCCATTGCCATACACATTGCAAATAGCACTGGCGTCTGTTCCCAGCAAGTACAGTGTATTGGACTGAAGAGAAGCTACTGTTCTTGTCAGTTTCCTAAGCGGAGTTGAACTAGATATGGCCCGTGTGTAGGAAGCACAGTACTTTTGTTCTGAGCAAGCTCACTGTTCTGGCCCTATAGGAAACACAGTAGAGTAGAAGAGTGCTCTTTTCTCAAAAGGAGAGTGTGTTTCTTGTAAGGTGAGCTAGTGTTTGTTTCCCAGTCCTAAATGGAGTTGAATCAGATGCATTTTCTGGTCCTATGAGCAAGAGTTGTTTTCTGGTAAAAAGAGTCACTATTGCGCTCCCATTGCCATACACAGTGCAAATAGCACTGGCGTCTGTCCCAGCAAGTACAGTGTATTGGACTGAAGAGAAGCTACTGTTCTTGTAACTTTCCTAAGCGGAGTTAAACTAGATATGGCCCGTGTGTGTAGGAAGCACAGTTCCTTTGTTCTGAGCAAGCTCACTGTTCTGGCCCTATAGGAAACACAGTAGAGTAGAAGAGTGCTCTTTTCTCAAAAGCAGAGTATGTTTCTTGTAAGGCGAGCTAGTGTTTGTTTCCAAGTCCTAAATGGAGTTGAAACACTTGCAGTTTCTGGTCCTAAGAGCAAGAGTTGTTTTTTGGTAAGAAGAGTCACTGTTGCGCTTCCATATCCACACAGTGCAAATAGCACTGGCGTCTGTTCCCAGCAAGTACAGTGTATTTGACTGAAGAGAAGCTACTGTTCTTGTCAGTTTCCTAAGGAGAGTTGAACTAGATATGGGCCATTTGTGTAGGAAGCACAGTTCTTTTGTTCTGAGCAAGCTCACTGTTCTGGCCCTATAGGAAACACAGTAGAGTAGAAGAGTGCTCTTTTCTCAAAAGCAGAGTGTGTTTCTTGTAAGGCGACCTAGTGTTTGTTTCCCATTCCTAAATGGAGTTGAATCACTTGCAGTTTCTGTTCCTACGAGCAAGAGTTTTTTTTTTTTTTTTAAGAACAGTCACTACTGCGCTCCCATTTCCAAACAGTGCAAATAGCACTGGCGTCTGTTCCCAGCAAGTACAGTGTATTGGACTGAAGAGAAGCTACTGTTCTTGTCAGTTTCCTAAGTGGAGTTGAACTAGATATGGCCCGTGTGTGTAGGAAGCACAGTTCTTTTGTTCTGAGCAAGCTCACTGTTCTGGCCCTATAGGAAACACAGTAGAGTAGAAGAGTGCTCTTTTCTCAAAAGCAGAGTGTGTTTCTTGTAAGGCGAGCTAGTGTTTGTTTCCCAGTCCTAAATGAAATTGAATCACATGCAGTTTCTGGTCCTATGAGTAAGAGTTGTTTTCTGGTAAGAAGAGTCACTATTGTGCTCCCATTGCCATACACAGTGCAAATAGCACTCGCGTCTGTTCCCAGCAAGCACAGTGTATTGGACTGAAGAGAAGCTACTGTTCTTGTCAGTTTCCGAAGGGGAGTTGAACTAGATATGGCCCGTGTGTGTAGGAAGCACAGTTCTTTTGTTCTGAGCAAGCTCACTGTTCTGGCCCTATAGGAAACACAGTAGAGGAGAAGAGTGCTCTTTTCTCAAAAGAAGAATGTGTTTCTTGTAAGGCGATCTAGAGTTTGTTTCCCAGTCCTAAATGGAGTTGAATCACATACAGTTTCTCGTCCTACGAACCAGAGTTATTTTCTGGTAAGAGGAGTCAATATTGCGCTCCCATTTCCATACACAGTGCAAATACCACTCGCGTCTGTTCCCAGCAAGTACAGAGTATTGGACTGAAGAGGAGCTAGTGTTCTTGTCAGTTTCCTAAGCGGAGTTGAACTAGATATGGCCCGTGTGTGTAGGAAGCACAGTTCTTTTGTTCTGAGCAAGCTCACTGTTCTGGCCCTATAGGAAACACTGTAGAGTAGAAGAGTGCTCTTTTCTCAAAAGAAGAGTGTGTTTCTTGTAAGGCGAGCTAGTGTTTGTTTCCCAGTCCTAAATGGAGTTGAATCACATGCAGTTTCTGGTCCTACGAGCAAGAGGTTTTTTTTTTTGGTAAGTAGAGTCACTCTTGCGCTCCCATTTCCACACAGTGCAAATAGCAATCGCGTCTGTTCCCAGCTAGTACAGTGTATTGGACTGAAGAGAAGCTACTGTTCTTGTCAGTTTCCTAAGCGGAGTTGAACTAGATATGGTCCCTGTGTGTAGGAAGCACAGTTCTTTTGTTCTGAGCAAGCTCACTGTTCTGGCCCTATAGGAAACACAGTAGAGTAGAAGAGTGCTCTTTTCTCAAAAGCAGAGTGTGTTTTTTGTAAGGCGACCTAGTGTTTGTTTCCCAGTCCTAAATGGAGTTGAATCACATGCAGTTTCTGTTCCTACGAGCAAGAGTTGTTTTTTTTTTAAGAACAGTCACTACTGCGCTCCCATTTCCACAAGTGCAAATAGCACTGGCGTCTGTTCCCAGCAAGTACAGTGTATTGGACTGAAGAGAAGCTACTGTTCTTGTCAGTTTCCTAAGCGGAGTTGAACTAGATATGGCCCGTGTGTGTAGGAAGCACAGTTCTTTTGTTCTGAGCAAGCTCACTGTTCTGGCCCTATAGGAAACATTGTAGAGTAGAAGAGTGCTCTTTTCTCAAAAGCAGAGTGTGTTTCTTGTAAGGCAAGGTAGAGTTTGTTTCCCAGTCCTAAATGGAGTTGAATCACATGCAGTTTCTGGTCCTACGAACCAGAGTTGTTTTCTGGTAAGAGCAGACACTATTGCGCTCCCATTGCATTACACAGTGCAAATAGCACTCGCGTCTGTTCCCAGCAAGTACAGTGTATTCGACTGAAAAGAAGCTATGGTTCTTGTCAGTTTCCTAAGCGGAGTTGAACTAGATATGGACCCTGTGTGTAGGAAGCACAGTTCTTTTGTTCTGAGCAAGCTCACTGTTCTGGCCCTATAAGAAACACAGTAGAGTAGAAGAGTGCTCTTTTCTCAAAAGCAGAGTGTGTTTCTCGTAAGGCGAGCTAGTGTTTTTTTCCCAGTCCTAAATGGAGTTGAATCACATGCAGTTTCTGGTCCTACGAGCAAGGGTTGTTTTCTGGTAAGAAGAGTCACTATTGCGCTCCCATTGCCATACACAGAGCAAATAGCACTAGCGTCTGTTCCCAGCATGTACAGTGTATTGGACTGAAGAGAAGCTACTGTTCTTGTCAGTTTCCTAAGCGGAGTTGAACTAGATATGGCCCGTGTGTGTAGGAAGCACAGTTCTTTTGTTCTTAGCAAGCTCACTGTTCTGGCCCTTTAGGAAACACAGTAGAGTAGAAGAGTGCTCTTTTCTCAAAAGCAGAGTGTGTTTTTCATAAGGCGAGCTAGACATTGTTTCCCAGTTCTAAATGGAATTGAATCACATGCAGTTTCTGGTCCTACGAGCAAGAGTTGTTTTCTGGTAAGAAGAGTCACTATTGTGCTCCCATTGCCATACACAGAGCAAATAGCACTAGCGTCTGTTTCCAGCAAGTACAGTGTATTGGACTGAAGAGAAGCTACTGTTCTTGTCAGTTTCCTAAGCGGAGTTGAACTAGATATGGCCCGTGTGTGTAGGAAGCACAGTTCTTTTGTTCTGAGCAAGCTCACTGTTCTGGCCCTATAGGAAACACAGTAGAGTAGAATTGTGCTCTTTTCTCAAAAGCAGAGTGTGTTTCTCGTAAGGCAAGCTAGAGTTTGTTTCCCAGTCCTAAAAGGAGTTGAATCACATGCAGTTTCTGGTCCTATGAACCAGAGTTGTTTTCTGGTAAGAGCAGACACTATTGCGCTCCCATTGCCATGCACAGTGCAAATAGCACTAGTGTCTGTCCCAGCAAGTACAGTGTATTGGACTGAAGAGAAGCTACTGTTCTTGTCAGTTTCCTAAGCGGAGTTGAACTAGATATGGCCCGAGTGTAGGAAGTAAAGTTCTTTTGTTCTGAGCAAGCTCACTGTTCTGGCCCTATAGGAAACACAGTAGAATAGAAGAGTGCTCTTTTCTCAAAAGCAGAGTGTGTTTCTCATAAGGCGAGCTAGTCATTGTTTCCCAGTCCTAAATGGAGTTGAATCACATGCAGTTTCTGGTCCTACGAGCAAGAGTTGTTTTCTGGTAAGAAGAGTCACTATTGCACTCCCATTGAGATACACAGTGCAAATAGCCCTCGCGTCTGTTCCCAGCATGTACAGTGTATTGGACTGAAGAGAAGCTACTGTTCTTGTCAGTTTCCTAAGCGGAGTTGAACTAGATATGGCCCCTGTGTGTAGGAAGCACAGTTCTTTTGTTCTGAGCAAGATCACTGTTCTGGCCCTATAGGAAACACAGTAGAGTAGAAGAGTGCTCTTTTCTCAAAAGCAGAGTATGTTTCTTGTAAGGCGAGATAGTGTTTGTTTCCAAGTCCTAAATGGAGTTGAATCACTTGAAGTTTCTGGTCCTAAGAGCAAGAGTTGTTTTTTGGTAAGAAGAGTCACTGTTGCACTCCCATTTCCACACAGTGCAAATAGCACTCGCGTCTGTTCCCAGCAAGTACAGTGTATTGGACTGAAGAGAAGCTACTGTTCTTGTCAGTTTCCTAAGGGGAGTTGAAGTAGATATGGCCCGTGTGTGTAGGAAGCACAGTTCTTTTGTTCTGAGCAAGCTCACTGTTCTGGCCCTATAGGAAACACAGTAGAGTAGAAGAGTGCTCTTTTCTCAAAAGCAGAGTGTGTTTCTTGTAAGGCGAGCTAGTGTTTGTTTCCCAGTCCTAAATGGAGTTGAATCACATGCAGTTTCTGGTCCTACGAGCAAGAGTTGTTTTCTGGTAAGAAGTGTCACTATTGCGCTCCCATTGCCATACACAGTGCAAATAGCACTGGCGTCTGTTCCCAGCAAGTACAGTGTATTGGACTGAAGAGAAGCTACTGTTCTTGTCAATTTCCTAAGCGGAGTTGAACTAGATATGGCCCATGTGTGTAGGAAGCACAGTTCTTTTGTTCTGAGCAAGCTCACTGTTCTGGCCCTATAGGAAACACAGTAGAGTAGAAGAGTGCTCTTTTCTCAAAAGCAGAGTGTGTTTCTTGTAAGGCGAGCTAATGTTTGTTTCCCAGTCCTAAAGGGAGTTGAATCACATGCAGTTTCTGTTCCTACGAGCAAGAGTTGTTTTTTGGTAAGAACAGTCACTACTGCGCTCCCATTTCCACACAGTGCAAATAGCACTGGCGTCTGTTCCCAGCAAGTACAGTGTATTGGACTGAAGAGAAGCTACTGTTCTTGTCAATTTCCTAAGCGGAGTTGAACTAGATATGGCCCGTGTGTAGGAAGCACAGTTCTTTTGTTCTGAGCAAGCTCACTTTTCTGGCACTATAGGAAACACAGTAGAGTAGAAGAGTGCTCTTTTCTCAAAAGAAGAGAGTGTTTCTTGTAAGGCAAGCTAAAGTTTGTTTTCCAGTCCTAAATGGAGTTGAATCACATGCAGTTTCTGGTCCTACGAACCAGAGTTGTTTTCTGGTAAGAGCAGACACTATTGCACTCCCATTGCCATACACAGTGCAAATAGCACTGGCGTCTGTTCCCAGCAAGTACAGTGTATTGGACTGAAGAGAAGCTACTGTTCTTGTCAGTTTCCTTAGGGGAGATGAAGTAGATATGGCCCGTGTGTGTAGGAAGCACAGTTCTTATGTTCTGAGCAAGCTCACTGTTCTGGCCCTATAGGAAACACAGTAGAGTAGAAGAGTGCTCTTTTCTCAAAAGCAGAGTGTGTTTCTTGTAAGGCGAGCTAGTGTTTGTTTCCCAGTCCTAAATGGAGTTGAATCACATGCAGTTTCTGTTCCTACGAGCAAGAGTTGTTTTCTGGTAAGAAGTGTCACTATTGCGCTCCCATTGCCATACACAGTGCAAATAGCACTGGTGTCTGTTCCCAGCAAGTACAGTGTATTGGACTGAAGAGAAGCTACTGTTCTTGTCAATTTCCTAAGCGGAGTTGAACTAGATATGGCCCGTGTGTGTAGGAAGCACAGTTCTTTTGTTCTGAGCAAGCTCACTGTTCTGGCCCTATAGGAAACACTGTAGAGTAGAAGAGTGCTCTTTTCTCAAAGGCAGAGTGTGTTTCTTGTAAGGTGAGCTAGTGTTTGTTTCCCAGTCCTAAATGGAGTTGAATCACATGCAGTTTCTGGTCCTATGAGCAAGAGTTGTTTTCTGGTAAAAAGAGTCACTATTGCGCTCCCATTGCCATACACAGTGCAAATAGCACTGGCGTCTGTCCCAGCAAGTACAGTGTATTGGACTGAAGAGAAGCTACTGTTTTTGTAACTTTCCTAAGCGGAGTTAAACTAGATATGGCCCGTGTGTGTAGGAAGCACAGTTCCTTTGTTCTGAGCAAGCTCACTGTTCTGGCCCTATAGGAAACACAGTAGAGTAGAAGAGTGCTCTTTTCTCAAAAGCAGAGTATGTTTCTTGTAAGGCAAGCTAGTGTTTGTTTCAAAGTCCGAAATGGAGTTGAAACACTTGCAGTTTCTGGTCCTAAGAGCAAGAATTGTTTTTTGGTAAGATGAGTCACTGTTGCGCTTCCATATCCACACAGTGCAAATAGCACTGGCGTCTGTTCCCAGCAAGTACAGTGTATTGGACTGAAGAGAAGCTACTGTTCTTGTCAGTTTCCTAAGGGGAGTTGAACTAGATATGGGCCGTTTGTGTAGGAAGCACAGTTCTTTTGTTCTGAGCAAGCTCACTGTTCTGGCCCTATAGGAAACACAGTAGAGTAGAAGAGTGCTCTTTTCTCAAAAGCAGAGTGTGTTTCTTGTAAGGCTAGCTAGTGTTTGTTTCCCAGTCCTAAATGGAGTTGAATCACATGGAGTTTCTGTTCCTACGAGCAATAGTTGTTTTTTGGTAAGAACAGTCACTACTGCGCTCCCATATCCACACAGTGCAAATAGCACTGGCGTCTGTTCCCAGCAAGTACAGTGTATTGGACTGAAGAGAAGCTACTGTTCTTGTCAGTTTCCTAAGCGGAGTTGAACTAGATATGGCCCGTGTGTGTAGGAAGCACAGTTCTTTTGTTCTGAGCAAGCTCACTGTTCTGGCCCTATAGGAAACACAGTTGAGGAGAAGAGTGCTCTTTTCTCAAAAGCAGAGTGTGTTTCTTGTAAGGCGAGCTAGTGTTTGTTTCCCAGTCCCAAATGGAGTTGAATCGCATGCAGTTTCTGGTCCTAAGAGCAAGAGTTGTTTTCTGGTAAAAAGAGTCACTATTGCGCTCCCTTTGCCATACACAGTGCAAATAGCACTGGCGTCTGTTCAAAGCAAGTACAGTGTATTGGACTGAAGAGAAGCTACTGTTCTTGTCAGTTTCCTTAGGGGAGATGAAGTAGATATGGTCCGTGTGTGTAGGAAGCACAGTTCTTTTGTTCTGAGCAAGCTCACTGTTCTGGCCCTATAGGAAACACAGTAAAGTAGAAGAGTGCTCTTTTCTCAAAACCATAGTGTGTTTCTAGTAAGGCGAGCTAGAGTTGTTTCCCAGTCCTAAATGGAGTTGAATCGCATGCAGTTTCTGGTCCTAAGAACCAGAGTTGTTTTCTGGTAAGAGAAGTCACTATTGTGCTCCCATTGCCATACACAGTGCAAATAGCACTGGCGTCTGTTCCCAGCAAGTACAGTGTATTGGACTGAAGAGAAGCTACTGTTCTTGTCAGTTTCCTAAGCGGAGTTGAACTAGATATGGCCCCTGTGTGTAGGAAGCACCCCTGTGTTCTGAGCAAGCTCACTGTTCTGGCCCTATAGGAAACACAGTAGAGTAGAAGAGTGCTCTTTTCTCAAAAGCAGAGTGTGTTTCTTGTAAGGTGAGCTAGTGTTTGTTTCCCAGTCCTAAATGGAGTTGAATCACATGCATTTTCTGGTCCTATGAGCAAGAGTTGTTTTCTGGTAAAAAGAGTCACTATTGCGCTCCCATTGCCATACACAGTGCAAATAGCACTGGCGTCTGTCCCAGCAAGTACAGTGTATTGGACTGAAGAGAAGCTACTGTTCTTGTAACTTTCCTAAGCGGAGTTAAACTAGATATGGCCCGTGTGTGTAGGAAGCTCAGTTCCTTGGTTCTGAGCAAGCTCACTGTTCTGGCCCTATAGGAAACACAGTAGAGTAGAAGAGTGCTCTTTTCTCAAAAGCAGAGTGTGTTTCTCGTAAGGCAAGCTAGAGTTTGTTTCCCAGTCCTAAATGGAGTTGAATCACATGCAGTTTCTGGTCCTACGAACCAGAGTTGTTTTCTGGTAAGAGCAGACACTATTGCGCTCCCATTGCCATACACAGTGCAAATAGCACTGGCGTCTGTCCCAGCAAGTACAGTGTATTGGACTGAAGAGAAGCTACTGTTCTTGTCAGTTTCCTAAGCGGAGTTGAACTAGATATGGCCGAGTGTAGGAAGCACAGTTCTTTTGTTCTGAGCAAGCTCACTGTTCTGGCCCTATAGGAAACACAGTAGAGTAGAAGAGTGCTCTTTTCTCAAAAGCAGAGTGTGTTTCTTGTAAGGCGAGCTAGTGATTGTTTCCCAGTCCTAAATGGAGTTGAATCACATGCAGTTTCTGTTCCTAGGAGCAAGAGTTGTTTTCTGGTAAGAAGAGTCACTATTGCACTCCCATTGCGATACACAGTGCAAATAGCCCTCGTGTCTGTTCCCAGCAAGTACAGTGTATTGTACTGATGAGAAGCTACTGTTCTTGTCAGTTTCCTAAACGGAGTTGAACTAGATATGGCCCCTGTGTGTAGGAAGCACAGTTCTTTTGTTCAGAGCAAGCTCACTGTTCTGGCCCTATAGGAAACACAGTAGAGTAGAAGAGTGCTCTTTTCTCAAAAGCAGAGTATGTTTCTTGTAAGGCGAGATAGTGTTTGTTTCCAAGTCCTAAATGGAGTTGAATCACTTGCAGTTTCTGGTCCTAAGAGCAAGAGTTGTTTTTTGGTAAGAACAGTCACTGTTGCACTCCCATTTCCACACAGTGCAAATAGCACTCGCATCTGTTCCCAGCAAGTACAGTGTATTGGACTGAAGAGAAGCTACTGTTCTTGTCAGTTTCCTAAGGGGAGTTGAAGTAGATATGGCCCATGTGTGTAGGAAGCACAGTTCTTTTGTTCTGAGCAAGCTCACTGTTCTGGCCCTATAGGAAACACAGTAGAGTAGAAGAGTGCTCTTTTCTCAAAAGCAGAGTGTGTTTCTTGTAAGGCGAGCTAGTGTTTGTTTCCCAGTCCTAAATGGAGTTGAATCACATGCAGTTTCTGGTCCTACGAGCAAGAGTTGTTTTCTGGTAAGAAGAGTCACTATTGCGCTCCCATTGCCATACACAGTGCAAATAGCACTGGCGTCTGTTCCCAGCAAGTACAGTGTATTGGACTGAAGAGATGCTACTGTTCTTGTCAATTTCCTAAGCGGAGTTGACTAGATATGGCCCGTGTGTGTAGGAAGCACAGTTCTTTTGTTCTGAGCAAGCTCACTGTTCTGGCCCTATAGGAAACACAGTAGAGTAGAAGAGTGCTCTTTTCTCAAAAGCAGAGTGTGTTTCTTGTAAGGCGAGCTAGTGTTTGTTTCCCAGTCCTAAATGGAGTTGAATCACATGCAGTTTCTGTTCCTACGAGCAAGAGTTGTTTTTTGGTAAGAACAGTCACTACTGTGCTCCCATTTCCACACAGTGCAAATAGCACTGGCGTCTGTTCCCAGCAAGTACAGTGTATTGGACTGAAGAGAAGCTACTGTTCTTGTCAGTTTCCTAAGCGGAGTTGAACTAGATATGGCCCGTGTGTGTAGGAAGCACAGTTCTTTTGTTCTGAGCAAGCTCACTGTTCTGGCACTATAGGAAACACAGTAGAGTAGAAGAGTGCTCTTTTCTCAAAAGAAGAGAGTGTTTCTTGTAAGGCAAGCTAGAGTTTGTTTCCCAGTCCTAAATGGAGTTGAATCACATGCAGTTTCTGGTCCTACGAGCAAGAGTTGTTTTTTGGTAAGAACAGTCACTACTGCGCTCCCATTTCCACACAGTGCAAATAGCACTGGCGTCTGTTCCCAGCAAGTACAGTGTATTGGACTGAAGAGAAGCTACTGTTCTTGTCAGTTTCCTAAGCGGAGTTGAACTAGATATGGCCCGTGTGTGTAGGAAGCACAGTTCTTTTGTTCTGAGCAAGCTCACTGTTCTGGCCCTATAGGAAACACAGTAGAGGAGAACAGTGCTCTTTTCTCAAAAGCAGAGTGTGTTTCTTGTAAGGCAAGGTAGATTTTGTTTCCCAGTCCTAAATGGAGTTGAATCACATACAGTTTCTGGTCCTACGAACCAGAGTTGTTTTCTGGTAAGAGGAGACACTATTGTGCTCCCATTGCCATACACAGTGCAAATAGCACTCGCGTCTGTTCCCAGCAAATACAGTGTATTCCACTGAAAAGAAGGTACTGTTCTTGTCAGTTTCCTAAGCGGAGTTGAACTAGATATGCCCGCTGTGTGTAGGAAGCACAGTTCTTTTGTTCTGAGCAAGCTCACTGTTCTGGCCCTATAGGAAACACAGTAGAGTAGAAGAGTGCTCTTTTCTCAAAAGCAGAGTGTGTTTCTCATAAGGCGAGCTAGTGTTTTTTTCCCAGTCCTAAATGGAATTGATTCACATGCAGTTTCTGGTCCTACGAGCAAGAGTTGTTTTCTGGTAAGAAGAGTCACTATTGTGCTCCCATTGCCATACACAGAGCAAATAGCACTAGCGTCTGTTCCCAGCAAGTACAGTGTATTGGACTGAAGAGAAGCTACTGTTCTTGTCAGTTTCCTAAGCGGAGTTGAACTAGATATGGCCCGTGTGTGTAGGAAGCACAGTTCTTTTGTTCTGAGCAAGCTCACTGTTCTGGCCCTATAGGAAACACAGTAGAGTAGAAGAGTGCTCTTTTCTCAAAAGCAGAGTGTGTTTCTTGTAAGGCGAGCTAGTGTTTGTTTCTCAGTCCTAAATGAAATTGAATCACATGCAGTTTCTGGTCCTACGAGCAAGAGTTGTTTTCTGGTAAGAAGAGTCACTATTGTGCTCCCATTGCCATACACAGTGCAAATAGCACTCGCGTCTGTTCCCAGCAAGCACAGTGTATTGGACTGAAGAGAAGCTACTGTTCTTGTCAGTTTCTGAAGGGGAGATGAACTAGATATGGCCCGTGTGTGTAGGAAGCACAGTTCTTTTGTTCTGAGCAAGCTCACTGTTCTGGCCCTATAGGAAACACAGTAGAGTAGAAGAGTGCTCTTTTCTCAAAAGAAGAGTGTGTTTCTTCTAAAGCGAGCTAGAGTTTGTTTCCCAGTCCTAAATGGAGTTGAATCACATACAGTTTCTGGTCCTACGAACCAGAGTTGTTTTCTGGTAAGAGGAGTCAATATTGCGCTCCCATTTCCATACACAGTGCAAATAGCCCTCGCGTCTGTTCCCAGCAAGTACAGAGTATTGGACTGAAGAGAAGCTACTGTTCTTGTCAGTTTCCTAAGCGGAGTTGAACTAGATATGGCCCGTGTGTGTAGGAAGCACAGTTCTTTTGTTCTGAGCAAGCTCACTGTTCTGGCCCTATAGGAAACACAGTAGAGTAGAAGAGTGCTCTTTTCTCAAAAGCAGAGTGTGTTTCTTGTAAGGCGAGCTAGTGTTTGTTTCCCAGTCCTAAATGGAGTTGAATCACATGCAGTTTCTGGTCCTACGAGCAAGAGTTGTTTTCTGGTAAAAAGAGTCACTATTGGGCTCCCATTGCCATACACAGTGCAAATAGCACTGGCGTCTGTTCCCAGCAAGTACAGTGTATTGGACTGAAGAGAAGCTACTGTTCTTGTCAATTTCCTAAGCGGAGTTGACCTAGATATTGCCCGTGTGTGTAGGACGCACAGTTCTTTTGTTCTGAGCAAGCTCACTGTTCTGGCCCTATAGGAAACACAGTAGAGTAGAAGAGTGCTCTTTTCTCAAAAGCAGAGTGTGTTTCTTGTAAGGCGAGCTAGTGTTTGTTTCCCAGTCCTAAATGGAGTTGAATCGCATGCAGTTTCTGTTCCTACGGGCAAGAGTTGTTTTTTGGTAAGAACAGTCACTACTGCGCTCCCATTTCCACACAGTGCAAATAGCACTGGAGTCTGTTCCCAGCAAGTACAGTGTATTTGACTGAAGAGAAGCTACTGTTCTTGTCAGTTTCCTAAGCGGAGCTGAACTAGATATGGCCCGTGTGTGTAGGAAGCACAGTTCTTTTGTTCTGAGCAAGCTCACTGTTCTGGCACTATAGGAAACACAGTAGAGTAGAAGAGTGCTCTTTTCTCAAAAGAAGAGAGTGTTTCTTGTAAGGCAAGCTAGAGTTTGTTTCCCAGTCCTAAATGGAGTTGAATCACATGCAGTTTCTGTTCCTACGAGCAAGAGTTGTTTTTTGGTAAGAACAGTCACTACTGCGCTCCCATTTCCACACAGTGCAAATAGCACTGGCGTCTGTTCCCAGCAAGTACAGTGTATTGGACTGAAGAGAAGCTACTGTTCTTGTCAGTTTCCTAAGCGGAGTTGAACTAGATATGGCCCGTGTGTGTAGGAAGCACAGTTCTTTTGTTCTGAGCAAGCTCACTGTTCTGGCCCTATAGGAAACACAGTAGAGGAGAAGAGTGCTCTTTTCTCAAAAGCAGAGTGTGTTTCTTGTAAGGCAAGGTAGAGTTTGTTTCCCAGTCCTAAATGGAGTTGAATCACATGCAGTTTCTGGTCCTAGGAACCAGAGTTGTTTTCTGGTAAGAGCAGACACTATTGCGCTCCCATTGCCATACACAGTGAAAATAGCACTCGCGTCTCTTCCCAGCAAGTACAGTGTATTCGACTGAAAAGAAGGTACTGTTCTTGTCAGTTTCCTAAGCGGAGTTGAACTAGATATGGCCCCTGTGTGTAGGAAGCACAGTTCTTTTGTTCTGAGCAAGCTCACTGTTCTGGCCCTATAGGAAACACAGTAGAGTAGAAGAGTGCTCTTTTCTCAAAAGCAGAGTATGTTTCTTGTAAGGCGAGCTAGTGTTTGTTTCCCAGTCCTAAATGGAGTTGAATCACATGCAGTTTCTGTTCCTACGAGCAAGAGTTGTTTTTTTGTAAGAACAGTCACTACTGCGCTCCCATTTCCACACAGTGCAAATAGCACTGGCGTCTGTTCCCAGCAAGTACAGTGTATTGGACTGAAGAGAAGCTACTGTTCTTGTCAGTTTCCTAAGCGGAGTTGAACTAGATATGGCCCGTGTGTGTAGGAAGCACAGTTCTTTTGTTCTGAGCAAGCTCACTGTTCTGGCCCTATAGGAAACACAGTAGAGTAGAAGAGTGCTCTTTTCTCAAAAGCAGAGTGTGTTTCTCGTAAGGCAAGCTAGAGTTTGTTTCCCAGTCCTAAATGGAGTTGAATCACATGCAGTTTCTGGTCCTACGAACCAGAGTTGTTTTCTGGTAAGAGCAGACACTATTGCGCTCCCATTGCCATACACAGTGCAAATAGCACTGGCGTCTGTCCCAGCAAGTACAGTGTATTGGACTGAAGAGAAGCTACTGTTCTTGTCAGTTTCCTAAGCGGAGTTGAACTAGATATGGCCCGAGTGTAGGAAGCACAGTTCTTTTGTTCTGAGCAAGCTCACTGTTCTGGCCCTATAGGAAACACAGTAGAGTAGAAGAGTGCTCTTTTCTCAAAAGCAGAGTGTGTTTCTCGTAAGGCGAGCTAGTGATTGTTTCCCAGTCCTAAATAAAGTTGAATCACATGCAGTTTCTGGTCCTACGAGCAAGAGTTGTTTTCTGGTAAGAAGAGTCACTATTGCACTCCCATTGCGATACACAGTGCAAATAGCCCTCGCGTCTGTTCCCAGCAAGTACAGTGAATTGGACTGATGAGAAGCTACTGTTCTTGTCAGTTTCCTAAGCGGAGTTGAACTAGATATGGCCCCTATGTGTAGGAAGCACAGTTCTTTTGTTCTGAGCAAGCTCTCTGTTCTGGCCCTATAGGAAACACAGTAGAGTAGAAGAGTGCTCTTTTCTCAAAAGCAGAGTATGTTTCTTGTAAGGCGAGATAGTGTTTGTTTCCAAGTCCTAAATGGAGTTGAATCACTTGCAGTTTCTGGTCCTAAGAGCTAGAGTTGTTTTTTGGTAAGAAGAGTCACTGTTGCACTCCCATTTCCACACAGTGCAAATAGCACTCGCGTCTGTTCCCAGCAAGTACAGTGTATTGGACTGAAGAGAAGCTACTGTTCTTGTCAGTTTCCTAAGGGGAGTTGAACTAGATATGGCCCGTGTGTGTAGGAAGCACAGTTCTTTTGTTCTGAGCAAGCTCACTGTTCTGGCCCTATAGGAAACACAGTAGAGTAGAAGAGTTCTCTTTTCTCAAAAGCAGAGTGTGTTTCTTGTAAGGCGAGCTAGTGTTTGTTTCCCAGTCCTAAATGGAGTTGAATCACATGCAGTTTCTGGTCCTACGAGCAAGAGTTGTTTTCTGGTAAGAAGAGTCACTCTTGCGCTCCCATTGCCATACACTGTGCAAGTAGCACTGGCGTCTGTTCCCAGCAAGTACAGTGTATTGGACTGAAGAGAAGCTACTGTTCTTGTCAATTTCCTAAGCGGAGTTGACCTAGATATGGCCCGTGTGTGTAGGAAGCACAGTTCTTTTGTTCTGAGCAAGCTCACTGTTCTGGCCCTATAGGAAACACAGTAGAGTAGAAAAGTGCTCTTTTCTCAAAAGCAGAGTGTGTTTCTTGTAAGGCGAGCTAGTGTTTGTTTCCCAGTCCTAAATGGAGTTGAATCACATGCAGTTTCTGTTCCTACGAGCAACAGTTGTTTTTTGGTAAGAACAGTCACTACTGTGCTCCCATTTCCACCCAGTGCAAATAGCACTGGCGTCTGTTCCCAGAAAGTACAGTGTATTTGACTGAAGAGAAGCTACTGTTATTGTCAGTTTCCTAAGCGGAGTTGAACTAGATATGGCCCGTGTGTGTAGGAAGCAAAGTTCTTTTGTTCTGAGCAAGCTCACTGTTCTGGCCCTATAGGAAACACAGTAGACTAGAAGAGTGCTCTTTTCTCAAAAGAAGAGAGTGTTTCTTGTAAGGCAAGCTAGAGTTTGTTTCCCAGTCCTAAATGGAGTTGAATCACATGCAGTTTCTGGTCCTAAGAGCAAGAGTTGTTTTTTGGTAAGAACAGTCACTACTGCGCTCCCATTTCCACACAGTGCAAATAGCACTGGCGTCTGTTCCCAGCAAGTACAGTGTATTGGACTGAAGAGAAGCTACTGTTCTTGTCAGTTTCCTAAGCGGAGTTGAACTAGATATGGCCCGTGTGTGTAGGAAGCACAGTTCTTTTGTTCTGAGCAAGCTCACTGTTCTGGCCCTATAGGAAACACAGTAGAGGAGAAGAGTGCTCTTTTCTCAAAAGCAGAGTGTGTTTCTTGTAAGGCAAGGTAGATTTTGTTTCCCAGTCCTAAATGGAGTTGAATCACACGCAGTTTCTGGTCCTACGAACCAGAGTTGTTTTCTGGTAAGAGCCGACACTATTGCACTGCCATTGCCATACACAGTGCAAATAGCACTCGCGTCTGTTCCCAGCAAGTACAGTGTATTCGACTGAAAAGAAGGTACTGTTCTTGTCAGTTTCCTAAGCGGAGTTGAACTAGATATGGCCCCTGTGTGTAGGAAGCACAGTTCTTTTGTTCTGAGCAAGCTCACTGTTCTGGCCCTATAGGAAACACAGTAGAGTAGAAGAGTGCTCTTTTCTCAAAAGCAGAGTGTGTTTCTCATAAGGCGAGCTAGTGTTTTTTTCCCAGTCCTAAATGGAATTGATTCACATGCAGTTTCTGGTCCTATGAGCAAGAGTTGTTTTCTGTTAAGAAGAGTCACTATTGTGCTCCCATTGCCATACACAGAGCAAATAGCACTAGCGTCTGTTCCCAGCAAGTACAGTGTATTGGACTGAAGAGAAGCTACTGTTCTTGTCAGTTTCCTAAGTGGAGTTGAACTAGATATGGCCCGTGTGTGTAGGAAGCACAGTTCTTTTGTTCTGAGCAAGCTCACTGTTCTGGTCCTATAGGAAACACAGTAGAGTAGAAGAGTGCTCTTTTCTCAAAAGCAGAGTGTGTTTCTTGTAAGGCGAGCTAGTGTTTGTTTCTCAGTCCTAAATGAAATTGAATCACATGCAGTTCCTGGTCCTACGAGCAAGAGTTGTTTTCTGGTAAGAAGAGTCACTATTGTGCTCCCATTGCCATACACAGTGCAAATAGCACTCGCGTCTGTTCCCAGCAAGCACAGTGTATTGGACTGAAGAGAAGCTACTGTTCTTGTCAGTTTCTGAAGGGGAGATGAACTAGATATGGCCCGTGTGTGTAGGAAGCACAGTTCTTTTGTTCTGAGCAAGCTCACTGTTCTGGCCCTATAGGAAACACAGTAGAGTAGAAGAGTGCTCTTTTCTCAAAAGAAGAGTGTGTTTCTTGTAAAGCGAGCTAGAGTTTGTTTCCCAGTCCTAAATGGAGTTGAATCACATACAGTTTCTGGTCCTACGAACCAGAGTTGTTTTCTGGTAAGAGGAGTCAATATTTCGCTCCCATTGCCATACACAGTGCAAATAGCCCTCGCGTCTGTTAACAGCAAGTACAGAGTATTGGACTGAAGAGGAGCTACTGTTCTTGTCAGTTTCCTAAGCGGAGTTGAACTAGATATGGCCCGTGTGTGTAGGAAGCACAGTTCTTTTGTTCTGAGCAAGCTCACTGTTCTGGCCCTATAGGAAACACAGTAGAGTAGAAGAGTGCTCTTTTCTCAAAAGCAGAGTGTGTTTCTTGTAAGGCGAGCTAGTGTTTGTTTCCCAGTCCTAAATGGAGTTGAATCACATGCAGTTTCTGGTCCTACGAGCAAGAGTTGTTTTCTGGTAAGAAGAGTCACTATTGCGCTCCCATTGCCATACACAGTGCAAATAGCACTGGCGTCTGTTCCCAGCAAGTACAGTGTATTGGACTGAAGAGAAGCTACTGTTCTTGTCAGTTTCCTAAGTGGAGTTGAACTAGATATGGCCCGTGTGTGTAGGAAGCACAGTTCTTTTGTTCTGAGCAAGCTCACTGTTCTGGCACTATAGGAAACACAGTAGAGTAGAAGAGTGCTCTTTTCTCAAAAGAAGAGAGTGTTTCTTGTAAGGCAAGCTAGAGTTTGTTTCCCAGTCCTAAATGGAGTTGAATCACATGCAGTTTCTGGTCCTACGAGCAAGAGTTGTTTTTTGGTAAGAACAGTCACTACTGCGCTCCCATTTCCACACAGTGCAAATAGCACTGGCGTCTGTTCCCAGCAAGTACAGTGTATTGGACTGAAGAGAAGCTACTGTTCTTGTCAGTTTCCTAAGCGGAGTTGAACTAGATATGGCCCGTGTGTGTAGGAAGCACAGTTCTTTTGTTCTGAGCAAGCTCACTGTTCTGGCCCTATAGGAAACACAGTAGAGGAGAAGAGTGCTCTTTTCTCAAAAGCAGAGTGTGTTTCTTGTAAGGCAAGGTAGATTTTGTTTCCCAGTCCTAAATGGAGTTGAATCACACGCAGTTTCTGGTCCTACGAACCAGAGTTGTTTTCTGGTAAGAGCAGACACTATTGCGCTCCCATTGCCATACACAGTTCAAATAGCACTCGCGTCTGTTCCCAGCAAGTACAGTGTATTCGACTGAAAAGAAGGTACTGTTCTTGTCAGTTTCCTAAGCGGAGTTGAACTAGATATGGCCCCTGTGTGTAGGAAGCACAGTTCTTTTGTTCTGAGCAAGCTCACTGTTCTGGCCCTATAGGAAACACAGTAGAGTAGAAGAGTGCTCTTTTCTCAAAAGCAGAGTGTGTTTCTTGTAAGGCGAGCTAGAGTTTGTTTCTCAGTCCTAAATGAAATTGAATCACATGCAGTTTCTGGTCCTACGAGCAAGAGTTGTTTTCTGGTAAGAAGAGTCACTATTGTGCTCCCATTGCCATACACAGTGCAAATAGCACTCGCGTCTGTTCCCAGCAAGCACAGTGTATTGGACTGAAGAGAAGCTACTGTTCTTGTCAGTTTCTGAAGGGGAGATGAACTAGATATGGCCCGTGTGTGTAGGAAGCACAGTTCTTTTGTTCTGAGCAAGCTCACTGTTCTGGCCCTATAGGAAACACAGTAGAGTAGAAGAGTTCTCTTTTCTCAAAAGAAGAGTGTGTTTCTTGTAAAGCGAGCTAGAGTTTGTTTCCCAGTCCTAAATGGAGTTGAATCACGTACAGTTTCTGGTCCTACGAACCAGAGTTGTTTTCTGGTAAGAGGAGTCAATATTGTGCTCCCATTGCCATACACAGTGCAAATAGCCCTTGCGTCTGTTCCCAGCAAGTACAGAGTATTGGACTGAAGAGGAGCTACTGTTCTTGTCAGTTTCCTAAGCGGAGTTGAACTAGATATGGCCCGTGTGTGTAGGAAGCACAGTTCTTTTGTTCTGAGCAAGCTCACTGTTCTGGCCCTATAGGAAACACAGTAGAGTAGAAGAGTGCTCTTTTCTCAAAAGCAGAGTGTGTTTCTTGTAAGGCGAGCTAGTGTTTGTTTCCCAGTCCTAAATGGAGTTGAATCACATGCAGTTTCTGGTCCTACGAGCAAGAGTTGTTTTCTGGTAAAAAGAGTCACTATTGCGCTCCCATTGCCATACACAGTGCAAATAGCCCTGGCGTCTGTTCCCAGCAAGTACAGTGTATTGGATTGAAGAGAAGCTACTGTTCTTGTCAATTTCCTAAGCGGAGTTGACCTAGATATGGCCCGTGTGTGTAGGAAGCACAGTTCTTTTGTTCTGAGCAAGCTCACTGTTCTGGCCCTATAGGAAACACAGTAGAGTAGAAGAGTGCTCTTTTCTCAAAAGGAGAGTGTGTTTCTTGTAAGGCGAGCTAGTGTTTGTTTCCCAGTCCTAAATGGAGTTGAATCGCATGCAGTTTCTGTTCCTACGAGCAAGAGTTGTTTTTTGGTAAGAACAGTCACTACTGTGCTCCCATTTCCACACAGTGCAAATAGCACTGGCGTCTGTTCCCAGCAAGTACAGTGTATTTGACTGAAGAGAAGCTACTGTTCTTGTCAGTTTCCTAAGTGGAGTTGAACTAGATATGGCCCGTGTGTGTAGGAAGCACAGTTCTTTTGTTCTGAGCAAGCTCACTGTTCTGGCACTATAGGAAACACAGTAGAGTAGAAGATTGCTCTTTTCTCAAAAGAAGAGAGTGTTTCTTGTAAGGCAAGCTAGAGTTTGTTTCCCAGTCCTAAATGGAGTTGAATCACATGCAGTTTCTGTTCCTACGAGCAAGAGTTGTTTTTTGGTAAGAACAGTCACTACTGCACTCCCATTTCCACACAGTGCAAATAGCACTGGCGTCTGTTCCCAGCAAGTACAGTGTATTGGACTGAAGAGAAGCTACTGTTCTTGTCAGTTTCCTAAGCAGAGTTGAACTAGATATGGCCCGTGTGTGTAGGAAGCACAGTTCTTTTGTTCTGAGCAAGCTCACTGTTCTGGCCCTATAGGAAACACAGTAGAGTAGAAGAGTGCTCTTTTCTCAAAAGCAGAGTGTGTTTCTCATAAGGCGAGCTAGTGTTTTTTTCCCAGTCCTAAATGGAATTGATTCACATGCAGTTTCTGGTCCTACGAGCAAGAGTTGTTTTCTGGTAAGAAGAGTCACTATTGTGCTCCCATTGCCATACACAGAGCAAATAGCACTAGCGTCTGTTCCCAGCAAGTACAGTGTATTGGACTGAAGAGAAGCTACTGTTCTTGTCAGTTTCCTAAGCGGAGTTGAACTAGATATGGCCCGTGTGTGTAGGAAGCACAGTTCTTTTGTTCTGAGCAAGCTCACTGTTCTGGCCCTATAGGAAACACAGTAGAGTAGAAGAGTGCTCTTTTCTCAAAAGCAGAGTGTGTTTCTTGTAAGGCGAGCTAGTGTTTGTTTCTCAGTCCTAAATGAAATTGAATCACATGCAGTTTCTGGTCCTACGAGCAAGAGTTGTTTTCTGGTAAGAAGAGTCACTATTGTGCTCCCATTGCCATACACAGTGCAAATAGCACTCGCGTCTGTTCCCAGCAAGCACAGTGTATTGGACTGAAGAGAAGCTACTGTTCTTGTCAGTTTCTGAAGGGGAGATGAACTAGATATGGCCCGTGTGTGTAGGAAGCACAGTTCTTTTGTTCTGAGCAAGCTCACTGTTCTGGCCCTATAGGAAACACAGTAGAGTAGAAGAGTGCTCTTTTCTCAAAAGAAGAGTGTGTTTCTTGTAAAGCGAGCTAGAGTTTGTTTCCCATCCTAAATGGAGTTGAATCACATACAGTTTCTGGTCCTACGAACCAGAGTTGTTTTCTGGTAAGAGGAGTCAATATTGCGCTCCCATTGCCATACACAGTGCAAATAGCCCTCGCGTCTGTTCCCAGCAAGTACAGAGTATTGGACTGAAGAGGAGCTACTGTTCTTGTCAGTTTCCTAGGCGGAGTTGAACTAGATATGGCCCGTGTGTGTAGGAAGCACAGTTCTTTTGTTCTGAGCAAGCTCACTGTTCTGGCCCTATAGGAAACACAGTAGAGTAGAAGAGTGCTCTTTTCTCAAAAGCAGAGTGTGTTTCTTGTAAGGCGAGCTAGTGTTTGTTTCCAAGTCCTAAATGGAGTTGAATCACATGCAGTTTCTGGTCCTACGAGCAAGAGTTGTTTTCTGGTAAGAAGAGTCACTATTGCGCTCCCATTGCCATACACAGTGCAAATAGCACTGGCGTCTGTTCCCAGCAAGTACAGTGTATTGGACTGAAGAGAAGCTACTGTTCTTGTCAATTTCCTAAGCGGAGTTTACCTAGATATGGCCCGTGTGTGTAGGAAGCACAGTTCTTTTGTTCTGAGCAAGCTCACTGTTCTGGCCCTATAGGAAACACAGTAGAGTAGAAGAGTGCTCTTTTCTCAAAAGCAGAGTGTGTTTCTTGTAAGGCGAGCTAGTGTTTGTTTCCCAGTCCTAAATGGAGTTGAATCGCATGCAGTTTCTGTTCCTACGGGCAAGAGTTGTTTTTTGGTAAGAACAGTCACTACTGCGCTCCCATTTCCACACAGTGCAAATAGCACTGGTGTCTGTTCCCAGCAAGTACAGTGTATTTGACTGAAGAGAAGTTACTGTTCTTGTCAGTTTCCTAAGTGGAGTTGAACTAGATATGGCCCGTGTGTGTAGGAAGCACAGTTCTTTTGTTCTGAGCAAGCTCACTGTTCTGGCACTATAGGAAACACAGTAGAGTAGATGATTGCTCTTTTCTCAAAAGAAGAGAGTGTTTCTTGTAAGGCAAGCTAGAGTTTGTTTCCCAGTCCTAAATGGAGTTGAATCACATGCAGTTTCTGTTCCTACGAGCAAGAGTTGTTTTTTGGTAAGAACAGTCACTACTGCGCTCCCATTTCCACACAGTGCAAATAGCACTGGCGTCTGTTCCCAGCAAGTACAGTGTATTGGACTGAAGAGAAGCTACTGTTCTTGTCAGTTTCCTAAGCGGAGTTGAACTAGATATGGCCCGTGTGTGTAGGAAGCACAGTTCTTTTGTTCTGAGCAAGCTCACTGTTCTGGCCCTATAGGAAACATAGTAGAGGAGAAGAGTGCTCTTTTCTCAAAAGCAGAGTGTGTTTCTTGTAAGGCAAGGTAGAGTTTGTTTCCCAGTCCTAAATGGAGTTGAATCACACGCAGTTTCTGGTCCTACGAACCAGAGTTGTTTTCTGGTAAGAGCAGACACTATTGCGCCCCCATTGCCATACACAGTACAAATAGCACTCGCGTCTGTTCCCAGCAAGTACAGTGTATTCGACTGAAAAGAAGGTACTGTTCTTGTCAGTTTCCTAAGCGGAGTTGAACTAGATATGGCCCCTGTGTGTAGGAAGCACAGTTCTTTTGTTCAGAGCAAGCTCACTGTTCTGGCCCTATAGGAAACACAGTAGAGTAGAAGAGTGCTCTTTTCTCAAAAGCAGAGTGTGTTTCTTGTAAGGCGAGCTAGTGTTTGTTTCCCAGTCCTAAATGGAGTTGAATCACATGCAGTTTCTGGTCCTACGAGCAAGAGTTGTTTTTTTGTAAGTACAGTCACTACTGCGCTCCCATTTCCACACAGTGCAAATAGCACTGGCGTCTGTTCCCAGCAAGTACAGTGTATTGGACTGAAGAGAAGCTACTGTTCTTGTCAGTTTCCTAAGCGGAGTTGAACTAGATATGGCCCGTGTGTGTAGGAAGCACAGTTCTTTTGTTCTGAGCAAGCTCACTGTTCTGGCCCTATAGGAAACACAGTAGAGTAGAAGAGTGCTCTTTTCTCAAAAGCAGAGTGTGTTTCTCGTAAGGCAAGCTAGAGTTTGTTTCCCAGTCCTAAATGGAGTTGAATCACATGCAGTTTCTGGTCCTACGAACCAGAGTTGTTTTCTGGTAAGAGCAGACACTATTGCGCTCCCATTGCCATACACAGTGCAAATAGCACTGGCGTCTGTCCCAGCAAGTACAGTGTATTGGACTGAAGAGAAGCTACTGTTCTTGTCAGTTTCCTAAGCGGAGTTGAACTAGATATGGCCCGAGTGTAGGAAGCACAGTTCTTTTGTTCTGAGCAAGCTCACTGTTCTGGCCCTATAGGAAACACAGTAGAGTAGAAGAGTGCTCTTTTCTCAAAAGCAGAGTGTGTTTCTCGTAAGGCGAGCTAGTGATTGTTTCCCAGTCCTAAATGGAGTTGAATCACATGCAGTTTCTGGTCCTACGAGCAAGAGTTGTTTTCTGGTAAGAAGAGTCACTATTGCACTCCCATTGCGATACACAGTGCAAATAGCCCTCGCGTCTGTTCCCAGCAAGTACAGTGTATTGGACTGATGAGAAGCTACTGTTCTTGTCAGTTTCCTAAGCGGAGTTGAACTAGATATGGCCCCTATGTGTAGGAAGCACAGTTCTTTTGTTCTGAGCAAGCTCACTGTTCTGGCCCTATAGGAAACACAGTAGAGTAGAAGCGTGCTCTTTTCTCAAAAGCAGAGTATGTTTCTTGTAAGGCGAGATAGTGTTTGTTTCCAAGTCCTAAATGGAGTTGAATCACTTGCAGTTTCTGGTCCTAAGAGCTAGAGTTGTTTTTTGGTAAGATGAGTCACTGTTGCACTCCCATTTCCACACAGTGCAAATAGCACTCGCGTCTGTTCCCAGCAAGTACAGTGTATTGGACTGAAGAGAAGCTACCTTTCTTGTCAGTTTCCTAAGGGGAGTTGAAGTAGATATGGCCCGTGTGTGTAGGAAGCACAGTTCTTTTGTTCTGAGCAAGCTCCCTGTTCTGGCCCTATAGGAAACACAGTAGAGTAGAAGAGTGCTCTTTTCTCAAAAGCAGAGTATGTTTCTTGTAAGGCGAGCTAGTGTTTGTTTCCCAGTCCTAAATGGAGTTGAATCACATGCAGTTTCTGGTCCTACGAGCAAGAGTTATTTTCTGGTAAGAAGAGTCACTATTGTGCTCCCATTGCCATACACAGTGCAAATAGCACTGGCGTCTGTTCCCAGCAAGTACAGTTTATTGGACTGAAGAGAAGCTACTGTTCTTGTCAATTTCCTAAGCGGAGTTGATCTAGATATGGCCCGTGTGTGTAGGAAGCACAGTTCTTTTGTTCTGAGCAAGCTCACTGTTCTGGCCCTATAGGAAACACAGTAGAGTAGAAGAGTGCTCTTTTCTCAAAAGCAGAGTGTGTTTCTTGTAAGGCGAGCTAGTGTTTGTTTCCCAGTCCTAAATCGAGTTGAATCACATGCAGTTTCTGGTCCTACGAGCAAGAGTTGTTTTTTGGTAAGAACAGTCACTACTGTGCTCCCATTTCCACACAGTGCAAATAGCACTGGCGTCTGTTCCCAGAAAGTACAGTGTATTTGACTGAAGAGAAGCTACTGTTCTTGTCAGTTTCCTAAGCGGAGTTGAACTAGATATGGCCCGTGTGTGTAGGAAGCACAGTTCTTTTGTTCTGAGCAAGCTCACTGTTCTGGCACTATAGGAAACACAGTAGAGTGGAAGAGTGCTCTTTTCTCAAAAGAAGAGAGTGTTTCTTGTAAGGCAAGCTAGAGTTTGTTTCCCAGTCCTAAATGGAGTTGAATCACATGCAGTTTCTGTTCCTACGAGCAAGAGTTGTTTTTTGGTAAGAACAGTCACTACTGCGCTCCCATTTCCACACAGTGCAAATAGCACTGGCGTCTGTTCCCAGCAAGTACAGTGTATTGGACTGAAGAGAAGCTACTGTTCTTGTCAGTTTCCTAAGCGGAGTTGAACTAGATATGGCCCGTGTGTGTAGGAAGCACAGTTCTTTTGTTCTGAGCAAGCTCACTGTTCTGGCCCTATAGGAAACACAGTAGAGGAGAAGATTGCTCTTTTCTCAAAAGCAGAGTGTGTTTCTTGTAAGGCAAGGTAGATTTTGTTTCTTAGTCCTAAATGGAGTTGAATCACACGCAGTTTCTGGTCCTACGAACCAGAGTTGTTTTCTGGTAAGAGCAGACACTATTGCGCTCCCATTGCCATACACAGTGCAAATAGCACTCGCGTCTGTTCCCAGCAAGTACAGTGTATTCGACTGAAAAGAAGGTACTGTTCTTGTCAGTTTCCTAAGCGGAGTTGAACTAGATATGGCCCCTGTGTGTAGGAAGCACAGTTCTTTTGTTCTGAGCAAGCTCACTGTTCTGGCCCTATAGGAAACACAGTAGAGTAGAAGAGTGCTCTTTTCTCAAAAGCAGAGTGTGTTTCTCATAAGGCGAGCTAGTGTTTTTTTCCCAGTCCTAAATGGAATTGATTCACATGCAGTTTCTGGTCCTACGAGCAAGAGTTGTTTTCTGGTAAGAAGAGTCAGTATTGTGCTCCCATTGCCATACACAGAGCAAATAGCACTAGCGTCTGTTCCCAGCAAGTACAGTGTTTTGGACTGAAGAGAAGCTACTGTTCTTGTCAGTTTCCTAAGCGGAGTTGAACTAGATATGGCCCGTGTGTGTAGGAAGCACAGTTCTTTTGTTCTGAGCAAGCTCACTGTTCTGGCCATATAGGAAACACAGTAGAGTAGAAGAGTGCTCTTTTCTCAAAAGAAGAGTTTGTTTCTTGTAAAGCGAGCTAGAGTTTGTTTCCCAGTCCTAAATGGAGTTGAATCACATACAGTTTCTGGTCCTACGAACCAGAGTTGTTTTCTGGTAAGAGGAGTCAATATTGTGCTCCCATTGCCATACACAGTGCAAATAGCCCTCGCGTCTGTTCCCAGCAAGTACAGAGTATTGGACTGAGGAAGAGCTACTGTTCTTGTCAGTTTCCTAAGCGGAGTTGAACTAGATATGGCCCGTGTGTGTAGGAAGCACAGTTCTTTTGTTCTGAGCAAGCTCACTGTTCTGGCCCTATAGGAAACACAGTAGAGTAGAAGAGTGCTCTTTTCTCAAAAGCAGAGTGTGTTTCTTGTAAGGCGAGCTAGTGTTTGTTTCCCAGTCCTAAATGGAGTTGCATCGCATGCAGTTTCTGTTCCTACGAGCAAGAGTTGTTTTTTGGTAAGAACAGTCACTACTGCGCTCCCATTTCCACACAGTGCATATAGCACTGGCGTCTGTTCCCAGCAAGTACAGTGTATTTGACTGAAGAGAAGCTACTGTTCTTGTCAGTTTCCTAAGTGGAGTTGAACTAGATATGGCCCGTGTGTGTAGGAAGCACAGTTCTTTTGTTCTGAGCAAGCTCACTGTTCTGGCACTATAGGAAACACAGTAGAGTAGAAGATTGCTCTTTTCTCAAAAGAAGAGAGTGTTTCTTGTAAGGCAAGCTAGAGTTTGTTTCCCAGTCCTAAATGGAGTTGAATCACATGCAGTTTCTGTTCCTACGAGCAAGAGTTTTTTTTTGGTAAGAACAGTCACTACTGCGCTCCCATTTCCACACAGTGCAAATAGCACTGGCGTCTGTTCCCAGCAAGTACAGTGTATTGGACTGAAGAGAAGCTACTGTTCTTGTCAGTTTCCTAAGCGGAGTTGAACTAGATATGGCCCGTGTGTGTAGGAAGCACAGTTCTTTTGTTCTGAGCAAGCTCACTGTTCTGGCCCTATAGGAAACACAGTAGAGGAGAAGAGTGCTCTTTTCTCAAAAGCAGAGTGTGTTTCTTGTAAGGCAAGGTAGAGTTTGTTTCCCAGTCCTAAATGGAGTTGAATCACATGCAGTTTCTGGTCCTACGAACCAGAGTTGTTTTCTGGTAAGAGCAGACACTATTGCGCTCCCATTGCCATACACAGTGCAAATAGCACTCGCGTCTGTTCCCAGCAAGTACAGTGTATTCGACTGAAAAGAAGGTACTGTTCTTGTCAGTTTCCTAAGCGGAGTTGAACTAGATATGGCCCCTGTGTGTAGGAAGCACAGTTCTTTTGTTCTGAGCAAGCTCACTGTTCTGGCCCTATAGGAAACACAGTAGAGTAGAAGAGTGCTCTTTTCTCAAAAGCAGAGTGTGTTTCTTGTAAGGCGAGCTAGTGTTTGTTTCCCAGTCCTAAATGGAGTTGAATCACATGCAGTTTCTGTTCCTACGAGCAAGAGTTGTTTTTTGTAAGAACAGTCACTACTGCGCTCCCATTTCCACACGGTGCAAATAGCACTGGCGTTTGTTCCCAGCAAGTACAGTGTATTGGACTGAAGAGAAGCTACAGTTCTTGTCAGTTTCCTTAGCGGAGTTGAACTAGATATGGCCCGTGTGTGTAGGAAGCACAGTTCTTTTGTTCTGAGCAAGCTCACTGTTCTGGCCCTATAGGAAACACAGTAGAGTAGAAGAGTGCTCTTTTCTCAAAAGCAGATTGTGTTTCTCGTAAGGCAAGCTAGAGTTTGTTTCCCAGTCCTAAATGGAGTTGAATCACATGCAGTTTCTGGTCCTACGAACCAGAGTTGTTTTCTGGTAAGAGCAGACACTATTGCGCTCCCATTGCCATACACAGTGCAAATAGCACTGGCGTCTGTCCCAGCAAGTACAGTGTATTGGACTGAAGAGAAGCTACTGTTCTTGTCAGTTTCCTAAGCGGAGTTGAACTAGATATGGCCTGAGTGTAGGAAGCACAGTTCTTTTGTTCTGAGCAAGCTCACTGTTCTGGCCCTATAGGAAACACAGTAGAGTAGAAGAGTGCTCTTTTCTCAAAAGCAGAGTGTGTTTCTTGTAAGGCGAGCTAGTGATTGTTTCCCAGTCCTAAATGGAGTTGAATCACATGCAGTTTCTGGTCCTACGAGCAAGAGTTGTTTTCTGGTAAGAAGAGTCACTATTGCACTCCCATTGCGATACACAGTGCAAATAGCCCTCGCGTCTGTTCCCAGCAAGTACAGTGTATTGGACTGATGAGAAGCTACTGTTCTTGTCAGTTTCCTAAGCGGAGTTGAACTAGATATGGCCCCTATGTGTAGGAAGCACAGTTCTTTTGTTCTGAGCAAGCTCCCTGTTCTGGCCCTATAGGAAACACAGTAGAGTAGAAGAGTGCTCTTTTCTCAAAAGCAGAGTATGTTTCTTGTAAGGCGAGATAGTGTTTGTTTCCAAGTCCTAAATGGAGTTGAATCACTTGCAGTTTCTGGTCCTAAGAGCTAGAGTTGTTTTTTGGTAAGAAGAGTCACTGTTGCACTCCCATTTCCACACAGTGCAAATAGCACTCGCGTCTGTTCCCAGCAAGTACAGTGTATTGGACTGAAAAGAAGCTACTGTTCTTGTCAGTTTCCTAAGAGGAGTTGAAGTAGATATGGCCCGTGTGTGTAGGAAGCACAGTTCTTTTGTTCTGAGCAAGCTCCCTGTTCTGGCCCTATAGGAAACACAGTAGAGTAGAAGAGTTCTCTTTTCTCAAAAGCAGAGTGTGTTTCTTGTAAGGCGAGCTAGTGTTTGTTTCCCAGTCCTAAATGGAGTTGAATCACATGCAGTTTCTGGTCCTACGAGCAAGAGTTGTTTTCTGGTAAGAAGAGTCACTATTGCGCTCCCATTGCCATACACAGTACAAATAGCACTGGCGTCTGTTCCCAGCAAGTACAGTGTATTGGACTGAAGAGAAGCTACTGTTCTTGTCAATTTCCTAAGCGGAGTTGACCTAGATATGGCCCGTGTGTGTAGGAAGCACAGTTCTTTTGTTCTGAGCAAGCTCACTGTTCTGGCCCTATAGGAAACACAGTAGAGTAGAAGAGTGCTCTTTTCTCAAAAGCAGAGTGTGTTTCTTGTAAGGCGAGCTAGTGTTTGTTTCCCAGTCCTAAATGGAGTTGAATCACATGCAGTTTCTGTTCTTACGAGCAAGAGTTGTTTTTTGGTAAGAACAGTCACTACTGTGCTCCCATTTCCACACAGTGCAAATAGCACTGGCGTCTGTTCCCAGAAAGTACAGTGTATTTGACTGAAGAGAAGCTACTGTTCTTGTCAGTTTCCTAAGCGGAGTTGAACTAGATATGGCCCGTGTGTGTAGGAAGCACAGTTCTTTTGTTCTGAGCAAGCTCACTGTTCTGGCACTATAGGAAACACAGTAGAGTAGAAGAGTGCTCTTTTCTCAAAAGAAGAGAGTGTTTCTTGTAAGGCAAGCTAGAGTTTGTTTCCCAGTCCTAAATGGAGTTGAATCACATGCAGTTTCTGGTCGTACGAACCAGAGTTGTTTTCTGGTAAGAGGAGTCACTATTGCGCTCCCCTTGCCATACACAGTGCAAATAGCACTGAAGTCTGTTCCCAGCAAGTACAGTGTATTGGACTGAAGAGAAGCTACTGTTCTTGTCAGTTTCCTAAGCGGAGTTGAACTAGATATGGCCCGAGTGTAGGAAGCACAGTTCTTTTGTTCTGAGCAAGCTCACTGTTCTGGCCCTGTAGGAAACACAGTAGAGTAGAAGAGTGCTCTTTTCTCAAAAGCAGAGTGTGTTTCTTGTAAGGCAAGGTAGAGTTTGTTTCCCAGTCCTAAATGGAGTTGAATCACATGCAGTTTCTGGTACTACGAACCAGAGTTGTTTTCTGGTAAGAGGAGACACTATTGTGCTCCCATTGCCATACACAGTGCAAATAGCACTCGCGTCTGTTCCCAGCAAGTACAGTGTATTGGACTGAAAAGAAGCTACTGTTCTTGTCAGTTTCCTAAGCGGAGTTGAACTAGATATGGCCCGTGTGTGTAGGAAGCACAGTTCTTTTGTTCTGAGCAAGCTCACTGTTCTGGCCCTGTAGGAAACACAGTAGAGTAGAAGAGTGCTCTTTTCTCAAAAGCAGAGTGTGTTTTACATAAGGCGAGCTAGTGTTTGTTTCCCAGTCCTAAATGGAATTGAATCACATGCAGTTTCTGGTCCTACGAGCAAGAGTTGTTTTCTGGTAAGAAGAGTCACTATTGTGCTCCCATTGCCATACACAGAGCAAATAGCACTGGCGTCTGTTCCCAGCAAGTACAGTGTATTGTACTGAAGAGAAGCTACTGTTCTTGTCAGTTTCCTAAGCGGAGTTGAACTAGATATGGCCCGTGTGTGTAGGAAGCACAGTTCTTTTGTTCTGAGCAAGCTCACTGTTCTGGCCCTATAGGAAACACAGTAGAGTAGAAGAGTGCTCTTTTCTCAAAAGCAGAGTGTGTTTCTTGTAAGGCGAGCTAGTGTTTGTTTCCCAGTCCTAAATGAAATTGAATCACATGCAGTTTCTGGTCCTACAAGAAAGAGTTGTTTTCTGGTAAGAACAGTCACTATTGTGCTCCCATTGCCATACACAGTGCAAATAGCACTCGCGTCTGTTCCCAGCAAGCACAGTGTATTGGACTGAAGAGGAGCTACTGTTCTTGTCAGTTTCCTAAGCGGAGTTGAACTAGATATGGCCCGTGTGTGTAGGAAGCACAGTTCTTTTGTTCTGAGCAAGCTCACTGTTCTGGCCCTATAGGAAACACAGTAGAGTAGAAGAGTGCTCGTTTCTCAAAAGCAGAGTGTGTTTCTTGTAAGGCGAGCTAGTGTTTGTTTCCCAGTCCTAAATGGAGTTGAATCACATGCAGTTTCTGTTCCTACGAGCAAGAGTTGTTTTTTTGTAAGAACAGTCACTACTGCGCTCCCATTTCCACACAGTGCAAATAGCACTGGCGTCTGTTCCCAGCAAGTACAGTGTATTGGACTGAAGAGAAGCTACTGTTCTTGTCAGTTTCCTAAGCGGAGTTGAACTAGATATGGCCCGTGTGTGTAGGAAGCACAGTTCTTTTGTTCTGAGCAAGCTCACTGTTCTGGCCCTATAGGAAACACAGTAGAGTAGAAGAGTGCTCTTTTCTCAAAAGCAGAGTGTGTTTCTTGGAAGGCATGCTAGAGTTTGTTTCCCAGTCCTAAATGGAGTTGAATCACATGCAGTTTCTGGTCCTACGAACCAGAGTTGTTTTCTGGTAAGAGCAGACACTATTGCGCTCCCATTGCCATACACAGTGCAAATAGCACTGGTGTCTGTCCCAGCAAGTACAGTGTATTGGACTGAAGAGAAGCTACTGTTCTTGTCAGTTTCCTAAGCGGAGTTGAACTACATATGGCCCGAGTGTAGGAAGCACAGTTCTTTTGTTCTGAGCAAGCTCACTGTTCTGGCCCTATAGGAAACACAGTAGAGTAGAAGAGTGCTCTTTTCTCAAAAGCAGAGTGTGTTTCTCGTAAGGCGAGCTAGTGATTGTTTCCCAGTCCTAAATGGAGTTGAATCACATGCAGTTTCTGGTCCTATGAGCAAGAGTTGTTTTCTGGTAAGAAGAGTCACTATTGCACTCCCATTGCGATACACAGTGCAAATAGCCCTCGCGTCTGTTCCCAGCAAGTACAGTGTATTGGACTGAAGAGAAGCTACTGTTCTTGTCAGTTTCCTAAGCGGAGTTGAACTAGATATGGCCCGTGTGTGTAGGAAGCACAGTTCTTTTGTTCTGAGCAAGCTCACTGTTCTGACCCTATAGGAAACACAGTAGAGTAGAAGAGTGCTCTTTTCTCAAAAGCCGAGTATGTTTCTTGTAAGGCGAGCTAGTGTTTGTTTCCCAGTCCTAAATGGAGTTGAATCACATGCAGTTTCTGTTCCTACGAGCAAGAGTTGTTTTTTGGTAAGAAGAGTCACTACTGCGCTCCCATTTCCACACAGTGCAAATAGCACTGGCGTCTGTTCCCAGCAAGTACAGTGTATTGGACTGAAGAGAAGCTACTGTTCTTGTCAGTTTCCTAAGCGGAGTTGAACTAGATATGGCCCGTGTGTGTAGGAAGCACAGTTCTTTTGTTCTGAGCAAGCTCACTGTTCTGGCCCTATAGGAAACACAGTAGAGGAGAAGAGTGCTCTTTTCTCAAAAGCAGAGTGTGTTTCTTGTAAGGCAAGGTAGAGTTTGTTTCCCAGTCCTAAATGGAGTTGAATCACATGCAGTTTCTGGTCCTACGAACCAGAGTTGTTTTCTGGTAAGAGCAGACACTATTGCGCTCCCATTGCCATACACAGTATAAATAGCACTCGCGTCTGTTCCCAGCAAGTACAGTGTATTCGATTGAAAAGATGGTACTGTTCTTGTCAGTTTCCTAAGCGGAGTTGAACTAGATATGGCCCCTGTGTGTAGGAAGCACAGTTCTTTTGTTCTGAGCAAGCTCACTGTTCTGGCCCTATAGGAAACACAGTAGAGTAGAAGAGTGCTCTTTTCTCAAAAGCAGAGTGTGTTTCTTGTAAGGCGAGCTAGTGTTTGTTTCCCAGTCCTAAAGGGAGTTGAATCACATGCAGTTTCTGTTCCTACGAGCAAGAGTTGTTTTTTGGTAAGAACAGTCACTACTGCGCTCCCATTTCCACACAGTGCAAATAGCACTGGCGTCTGTTCCCAGCAAGTACAGTGTATTGGACTGAAGAGAAGCTACTGTTCTTGTCAGTTTCCTAAGCGGAGTTGAACTAGATATGGCCCGTGTGTGTAGGAAGCACAGTTCTTTTGTTCTGAGCAAGCTCACTGTTCTGGCCCTATAGGAAACACAGTAGAGTAGAAGAGTGCTCTTTTCTCAAAAGCAGAGTGTGTTTCTCGTAAGGCAAGCTAGAGTTTGTTTCCCAGTCCTAAATGGAGTTGAATCACATGCAGTTTCTGGTCCTACGAGCAAGAGTTGTTTTCTGGTAAGAAGAGTCACTATTGCACTCCCATTGCGATACACAGTGCAAATAGCCCTCGCGTCTGTTCCCAGCATGTACAGTGTATTGGACTGATGAGAAGCTACTGTTCTTGTCAGTTTCCTAAGCGGAGTTGAACTAGATATGGCCCCTATGTGTAGGAAGCACAGTTCTTTTGTTCTGAGCAAGCTCACTGTTCTGGCCCTATAGGAAACACAGTAGAGTAGAAGAGTGCTCTTTTCTCAAAAGCAGAGTATGTTTCTTGTAAGGCGAGATAGTGTTTGTTTCCAAGTCCTAAATGGAGTTGAATCACTTGCAGTTTCTGGTCCTAAGAGCTAGAGTTGTTTTTTGGTAAGAAGAGTCACTGTTGCACTCCCATTTCCACACAGTGCAAATAGCACTGGCGTCTGTTCCCAGCAAGTACAGTGTATTGGACTGAAGAGAAGCTACTGTTCTTGTCAGTTTCCTAAGGGGAGTTGAAGTAGATATGGCCCGTGTGTGTAGGAAGCACAGTTCTTTTGTTCTGAGCAAGCTCCCTGTTCTGGCCCTATAGGAAACACAGTAGAGTAGAAGAGTTCTCTTTTCTCAAAAGCAGAGTGTGTTTCTTGTAAGGCGAGCTAGTGTTTGTTTCCCAGTCCTAAATGGAGTTGAATCACATGCAGTTTCTGGTCCTACGAGCAAGAGTTGTTTTCTGGTAAGAAGAGTCACTATTGCGCTCCCATTGCCATACACAGTACAAATAGCACTGGCGTCTGTTCCCAGCAAGTACAGTGTATTGGACTGAAGAGAAGCTACTGTTCTTGTCAATTTCCTAAGCGGAGTTGACCTAGATATGGCCCGTGTGTGTAGGAAGCACAGTTCTTTTGTTCTGAGCAAGCTCACTGTTCTGGCCCTATAGGAAACACAGTAGAGTAGAAGAGTGCTCTTTTCTCAAAAGCAGAGTGTGTTTCTTGTAAGGCGAGCTAGTGTTTGTTTCCCAGTCCTAAATGGAGTTGAATCACATGCAGTTTCTGTTCCTACGAGCAAGAGATGTTTTTTGGTAAGAACAGTCACTACTGTGCTCCCATTTCCACACAGTGCAAATAGCACTGGCGTCTGTTCCCAGAAAGTACAGTGTATTTGACTGAAGAGAAGCTACTGTTCTTGTCAGTTTCCTAAGCGGAGTTGAACTAGATATGGCCCGTGTGTGTAGGAAGCACAGTTCTTTTGTTCTTAGCAAGCTCACTGTTCTGGCCCTATAGGAAACACAGTAGAGTAGAAGAGTGCTCTTTTCTCAAAAGAAGAGAGTGTTTCTTGTAAGGCAAGCTAGAGTTTGTTTCCCAGTCCTAAATGGAGTTGAATCACATGCAGTTTCTGGTCGTACGAACCAGAGTTGTTTTCTGGTAAGAGGAGTCACTATTGCGCTCCCCTTGCCATACACAGTGCAAATAGCACTGAAGTCTGTTCCCAGCAAGTACAGTGTATTGGACTGAAGAGAAGCTACTGTTCTTGTCAGTTTCCTAAGCGGAGTTGAACTAGATATGGCCCGAGTGTAGGAAGCACAGTTCTTTTGTTCTGAGCAAGCTCACTGTTCTGGCCCTATAGGAAACACAGTAGAGTAGAAGAGTGCTCTTTTCTCAAAAGCAGAGTGTGTTTTTCATAAGGCGAGCTAGTGTTTGTTTCCCAGTCCTAAATGGAATTGAATCACATGCAGTTTCTGGTCCTACGAGCAAGAGTTGTTTTCTGGTAAGAAGAGTCACTATTGTGCTCCCATTGCCATACACAGAGCAAATAGCACTAGCGTCTGTTCCCAGCAAGTACAGTGTATTGTACTGAAGAGAAGCTACTGTTCTTGTCAGTTTCCTAAGCGGAGTTGAACTAGATATGGCCCGTGTGTGTAGGGAGCACAGTTCTTTTGTTCTGAGCAAGCTCACTGTTCTGGCCCTATAGGAAACACAGTAGAGTAGAAGAGTGCTCTTTTCTCAAAAGCAGAGTGTGTTTCTTGTAAGGCGAGCTAGTGTTTGTTTCCCAGTCCTAAATGAAATTGAATCACATGCAGTTTCTGGTCCTACAAGAAAGAGTTGTTTTCTAGTAAGAAGAGTCACTATTGTGCTCCCATTGCCATACACAGTGCAAATAGCACTCGCGTCTGTTCCCAGCAAGCACAGTGTATTGGACTGAAGAGAAGCTACTGCTCTTGTCAGTTTCTGAAGGGGAGTTGAACTAGATATGGCCCGTGTGTGTAGGAAGCACAGTTCTTTTGTTCTGAGCAAGCTCACTGTTCTGGCCCTATAGGAAACACAGTAGAGTAGAAGAGTGCTCTTTTCTCAAAAGAAGAGTGTGTTTCTCGTAAGGCGATCTAGAGTTTGTTTCCCAGTCATAAATGGAGTTGAATCACATACAGTTTCTGGTCCTACGAACCAGAGTTGTTTTCTGGTAAGAGGAGTCAATATTGTGCTCCCATTTCCACACAGTGCAAATAGCACTGGCGTCTTTTCCAGCAAGTACAGTGGATTGGACTGAAGAGAAGCTACTGTTCTTGTCAGTTTCCCAAGCGGAGTTGAACTAGAAATGGCCCGTGTGTGTAGGAAGCACAGTTCTTTTGTTCTGAGCAAGCTCACTGTTCTGGCCCTATAGGAAACACAGTAGAGTAGAAGAGTGCTCTTTTCTCAAAGGAAGAGAGTGTTTCTTGTAAGGCCAGCTAGAGTTTGTTTCCCAGTCCTAAATGGAGTTGAATCACATGCAGTTTCTGGTCCTACGAACCAGAGTTGTTTTCTGGTAAGAGCAGACACTATTGTGCTCCCATTGCCATACACAGTGCAAATAGCACTGGCGTCTGTCCCAGCAAGTACAGTGTATTGGACTGAAGAAAAGCTACTGTTCTTGTCAGTTTCCTAAGGGGAGATGAAGTAGATATGGCCCGTGTGTGTAGGAGGCACAGTTCTTTTGTTCTGAGCAAGTTCACTGTTCTGGCCCTATAGGAAACACAGAAGAGTAGAAGACTGCTCTTCTCAAAAGCAGCGTGTGTTTCTTGTAAGGCGAGCTAGTGTTTGTTTCCCAGTCCTAAATGGAGTTGAATCACATGCAGTGTCTGGTCCTACGAGCAAGAGTTGTTTTCTGGTAAGAAGAGTCACTATTGCGCTCCCATTGCCATACACAGTGCAAATAGCACTGGCGTCTGTTCCCAGCAAGTACAGTGTATTGGACTGAAGAGAAGCTACTGTTCTTGTCAGTTTCCTTAGGGGAGATGAAGTAGATATGGCCCGTGTGTGTAGGAGGCACAGTTCTTTTGTTCTGAGCAAGCTCACTGTTCTGGCCCTATAGGAAACGCAGTAGAGTAGAAGAGTGCTCTTTTCTCAAAAGCAGAGTATGTTTCTTGTAAGGCGAGCTAGTGTTTGTTTCCAAGTCCTAAATGGAGTTGAATCACTTGCAGTTTCTGGTTTTAAGAGCAAGAGTTGTTTTTTGGTAAGAAGAGTCACTGTTGCGCACCCATTTCCACTCAGTGCAAATAGCACTGGCGTCTGTTCCCAGCAAGTACAGTGTATTGGACTGAAGAGAATCTATTGTTCTTGTCAGTTTCCTAAGGGGAGTTGAACTAGATATGGCCCGTGTATGTAGGAAGCACAGTTCTTTTGTTCTGAGCAAGCTCACTGTTATGGCCCTATAGGAAACACAGTAGAGTAGAAGAGTGCTCTTTTCTCAAAAGCAGAGTGTGTTTCTTGTAAGGCGAGCTAGTGTTTGTTTCCCAGTCCTAAATGGAGTTGAATCACATGCAGTTTCTGGTCCTACAAGCAAGAGTTGTTTTCTGGTAAGAAGAGTCACTATTGTGCTCCCATTGCCATACACAGTGCAAATAGCACTGGCGTCTGTTCCCAGCAAGTACAGTGTATTGGACTGAAGAGAAGCTACTGTTCTTGTCAATTTCCTAAGCGGAGTTGAACTAGATATGGCCCGTGTGTGTAGGAAGCACAGATCTTTTGTTCTGAGCAAGCTCACTGTTCTGGCCCTATAGGAAACACAGTAGAGTAGAAGAGTGCTCTTTTCTCAAAAGCAGAGTGTGTTTCTTGTAAGGCGAGCTAGTGTTTGTTTCCCAGTCCTAAATGGAGTTGAATCACATGCAGTTTCTGTTCCTACGAGCAAGAGTTGTTTTTTGGTAAGAAGAGTCACTACTGCGCTCCCATTTCCACTCAGTGCAAATAGCACTGGCGTCTGTTCCCAGCAAGTACAGTGTATTGGACTGAAGAGAAGCTACTGTTCTTGTCAGTTTCCTAAGCGGCTTTGAACTAGATATGGCCCGTGTGTGAAGGAAGCACAGTTCTTTTGTTATGAGCAAGCTCACTGTTCTGGCCCTATAGGAAACACAGTAGAGTAGAAGAGTGCTCTTTTCTCAAAGGAAGAGAGTGTTTCTTGTAAGGCAAGCTAGAGTTTGTTTCCCAGTCCTAAATGGAGTTGAATCACATGCAGTTTCTGGTCCTACGAACCAGAGTTGTTTTCTGGTAAGAGCAGACACTATTGCGCTCCCATTGCCATACACAGTGCAAATAGCACTGGCGTCTGTCCCAGCAAGTACAGTGTATTGGACTGAAGAAAAGCTACTGTTTTTGTCAGTTTCCTAAGCGGAGTTGAACTACATATGGTGCGAGTGTAGGAAGCACAGTTCTTTTGTTCTGAGCAAGCTCACTGTTCTGGCCCTATAGGAAACACAGTAGAGTAGAAGAGTTCTCTTTTCTCAAAAGCAGAGTGTGTTTCTCGTAAGGCGAGCTAGTGATTGTTTCCCAGTCCTAAATGGAGTTGAATCACATGCAGTTTCTGGTCCTACGAACAAGAGTTGTTTTCTGGTAAGAAGAGTCACTATTGCGCTCCCATTGCCATACACAGTGCAAATAGCACTGGCGTCTGTTCCCAGCAAGTACAGTGTATTGGACTGAAGGGAAGCTACTGTTCTTGTCAGTTTCCTAAGCGGAGTTGAACTAGATATGGCCCGTGTGTGTAGGAAGCACAGTTCTTTGTTCTGAGCAAGCTCACTGTTCTGGCCCTATAGGAAACACAGTAGAGTAGAAGAGTGCTCTTTTCTCAAAAGCAGAGTGTGTTTCTTGTAAGGCGAGCTAGTGTTTGTTTCCAAGTCCTAAATGGAGTTGAATCACAAGCAGTTTCTGGTCCTACGAGCAAGAGTTGTTTTCTGGTAAAAAGAGTCACTGTTACGCTCCCATGCCATACACAGTGCAAATAGCACTGGCGTCTGTTCCCAGCAAGTACAGTGTATTGGACTGAAGAGAAGCTACTGTTCTTGTCAGTTTCCTAAGCGGAGTTGAACTAGATATGGCCCGTGTGTAGGAAGCACAGTTCTTTTGTTCTGAGCAAGCTCACTGTTTTGGCCCTAGAGGAAACACAGTAGAGTAGAAGAGTGCTCTTTTCTCAAAAGCAGAGTGTGTTTCTTGTAAGGTGAGCTAGTGTTTGTTTCCCAGTCCTAAATGGAGTTGAATCACATGCAGTTTCTGGTCCTATGAGCAAGAGTTGTTTTCTGGTAAAAAGAGTCACTATTGCGCTCCCATTGCCATACAGTGTGCAAATAGCACTGGCGTCTGTCCCAGCAAGTACAGTGTATTGGACTGAAGAGAAGCTACTGTTCTTGTAACTTTCCTAAGCGGAGTTAAACTAGATATGGCCTGTGTGTGTAGGAAGCACAGTTCCTTTGTTCTGAGCAAGCTCACTGTTCTGGCCCTATAGGAAACACAGTAGAGTAGAAGAGTGCTCTTTTCTCAAAAGCAGAGTATGTTTCTTGTAAGGCGAGCTAGTGTTTGTTTCCAAGTCCTAAATGGAGTTGAATCACTTGCAGTTTCTGGTCCTAAGAGCAAGAGTTGTTTTTTGGTAAGAAGAGTCACTGTTGTGCTCCCATATCCACACAGTGCAAATAGCACTGGGGTCTGTTCCCAGCAAGTACAGTGTATTGGACTGAAGAGAAGCTACTGTTCTTGTCAGTTTCCTAAGGGGAGTTGAACTAGATATGGGCCGTTTGTGTAGGAAGCACAGTTCTTTTGTTCTGAGCAAGCTCACTGTTCTGGCCCTATAGGAAACACAGTAGAGTAGAAGAGTGCTCTTTTCTCAAAAGCAGAGTGTGTTTCTTGTAAGGCAAGGTAGAGTTTGTTTCCCAGTCCTAAATGGAGTTGAATCACATGCAGTTTCTGGTCCTACGAACCAGAGTTCTTTTCTGGTATGAGCAGACACTATTGCGCTCCCATTGCCATACACAGTGCAAATAGCACTCGCGTCTGTTCCCAGCAAGTACAGTGTATTGGACTGAAAAGAAGCTACTGTTCTTGTCAGTTTCCTAAGCGGAGTTGAACTAGATATGGCCCATGTGTGTAGGAAGCACAGTTCTTTTGTTCTGAGCAAGCTCACTGTTCTGGCCCTATAGGAAACACAGTAGAGTAGAAGAGTGCTCTTTTCTCAAAAGCAGAGTGTGTTTTTCATAAGGCGAGCTAGTGTTTGTTTCCCAGTCCTAAATGGAATTGAATCACATGCAGTTTCTGGTCCTATGAGCAAGAGTTGTTTTCTGGTAAGAAGAGTCACTGCTGCGCTCCCATTTCCACACAGTGCAAATAGCACTGGCATCTGTTCCCAGCAAGTACAGTGTATTGGACTGAAGAGAAGCTACTGTTCTTGTCAGTTTCCTAAGCGGAGTTGAACTAGATATGGCCCGTGTGTGTAGGAAGCACAGTTCTTTTGTTCTGAGCAAGCTCACTGTTCTGGCCCTATAGGAAACACAGTAGAGTAGAAGAGTGCTCTTTTCTCAAAAGAAGAGAGTGTTTCTTTTAAGGCCAGCTAGAGTTTGTTTCCCAGTCCTAAATGGAGTTGAATCACATGCAGTTTCTGGTCCTACGAACCAGAGTTGTTTTCTGGTAAGAGCAGACACTATTGCGCTCCCATTGCCATACACAGTGCAAATAGCACTGGCGTCTGTCCCAGCAAGTACAGTGTATTGGACTGAAGAGAAGCTACTGTTCTTGTCAGTTTCCTAAGCGTAGTTGACCTAGATATGGCCCGAGTGTAGGAAGTACAGTTCTTTTGTTCTGAGCAAGCTCACTGTTCTGGCCCTATAGGAAACACAGTAGAGTAGAAGAGTGCTCTTTTCTCAAAAGCAGAGTGTGTTTCTTGTAAGGCGAGCTAGTGTTTGTTTCCCAGTCCCAAATGGAGTTGAATCGCATGCAGTTTCTGGTCCTACGAGCAAGAGTTGTTTTCTGGTAAAAAGAGTTACTATTGCGCTCCCATTGCCATGCACAGTGCAAATAGCACTGGCGTCTGTTCCCAGCAAGTACAGTGTATTGGACTGAAGACAAGCTACTGTTCTTGTCAATTTCCTAAGCGGAGTTGAACTAGATATGGCCCGTGTGTGTAGGAAGCACAGTTCTTTAGTTCTGAGCAAGCTCACTGTTCTGGCCCTATAGGAAACACAGTAGAGTAGAAGAGTGCTCTTTTCTCAAAAGCAGAGTGTGTTTCTTGTAAGGCGAGCTAGTGTTTGTTTCCCAGTCCTAAATGGAGTTGAATCACATGCAGTTTCTGGTCCTACGAGCAAGAGTTGTTTTCTGGTAAGAAGAGTCACTATTGTGCTCCCATTGCCATACACAGTGCAAATAGCACTGGCGTCTGTTCCCAGCAAGTACAGTGTATTGGACTGAAGAGAAGCTACTGTTCTTGTCAATTTCCTAAGCGGAGTTGAACTAGATATGGCCCGTGTGTGTAGGAAGCACAGTTCTTTAGTTCTGAGCAAGCTCACTGTTCTGGCCCTATAGGAAACACAGTAGAGTAGAAGAGTGCTCTTTTCTCAAAAGAAGAGAGTGTTTCTTGTAAGGCAAGCTAGAGTTTGTTTCCCAGTCCTAAATGGAGTTGAATCACATGCAGTTTCTGGTCCTACGAACCAGAGTTGTTTTCTGGTAAGAGCAGACACTATTGTGCTCCCATTGCCATACACAGTGCAAATAGCACTGGCGTCTGTCCCAGCAAGTACAGTGTATTGAACTGAAGAAAAGCTACTGTTCTTGTCAGTTTCCTAAGCGGAGTTGAACTAGATATGGCCCGAGTGTAGGAAGCACAGTTCTTTTGTTCTGAGCAAGCTCACTGTTCTGGCCCTATAGGAAACACAGTAGAGTAGAAGAGTGCTCTTTTCTCAAAAGCAGAGTGTGTTTCTCGTAAGGCGAGCTAGTGATTGTTTCCCAGTCCTAAATGGAGTTGAATCACATGCAGTTTCTGGTCCTACGAGCAAGAGTTGTTTTCTGGTAAGAAGAGTCACTATTGCGCTCCCATTGCCATACACAGTGCAAATAGCACTGGCGTCTGTTCCCAGCAAGTACAGTGTATTGGACTGAAGAGAAGCTACTGTTCTTGTCAGTTTCCTAAGGGGAGTTGAACTAGATATGGCCCGTGTGTGTAGGAAGCACAGTTCTTTGTTCTGAGCAAGCTCACTGTTCTAGCCCTATAGGAAACACAGTAGAGTAGAAGAGTGCTCTTTTCTCAAAAGCAGAGTGTGTTTCTTGTAAGGCGAGCTAGTGTTTGTTTCCAAGTCCTAAATGGAGTTGAATCACTTGCAGTTTCTGGTCCTAAGAGCAAGAGTTGTTTTTTGGTAAGAAGAGTCACTACTGCGCTCCCATTTCCACACAGTGCAAATAGCACTGGCGTCTGTTCCCAGCAAGTACAGTGTATTGGACTGAAGAGAAGCTACTGTTCTTGTCAGTTTCCTAAGGGGAGTTGAACTAGATATGGCCCGTGTGTGTAGGAAGCACAGTTCTTTGTTCTGAGCAAACTCACTGTTCTGGCCCTATAGGAAACACAGTAGAGTAGAAGAGTGCTCTTTTCTCAAAAGCAGAGTGTGTTTCTTGTAAGGCGAGCTAGTGTTTGTTTCCCAGTCCCAAATGGATTTGAATCGCATGCAGTTTCTGGTCCTACGAGCAAGAGTTGTTTTCTGGTAAAAAGAGTTACTATTGCGCTCCCATTGCCATGCACAGTGCAAATAGCACTGGCGTCTGTTCCCAGCAAGTACAGTGTATTGGACTGAAGACAAGCTACTGTTCTTGTCAGTTTCCTTAGGGGAGATGAAGTAGATATGGCCCGTGTGTGTAGGAAGCACAGTTCTTTTGTTCTGAGCAAGCTCACTGTTATGGCCCTATAGGAAACACAGTAGAGTAGAAGAGTGCTCTTTTCTCAAAAGCAGAGTATGTTTCTTGTAAGGCGAGCTAGTGTTTGTTTCCAAGTCCTAAATGGAGTTGAATCACTTGCAGTTTCTGGTCATAAGAGCAAGAGTTGTTTTTTGGTAAGAAGAGTCACTGCTGCGCTCCCATTTCCACACAGTGCAAATAGCACTGGCGTCTGTTTCCAGCAAGTACAGTGTATTGGACTGAAGAGAAGCTATTGTTCTTGTCAGTTTCCTAAGTGGAGTTGAACTAGATATGGCCCGTGTGTGTAGGAAGCACAGTTCTTTTGTTCTGAGCAAGCTCACTGTTCTGGCCCTATGGGAAACACAGTAGAGTAGAAGAGTGCTCTTTTCTCAAAAGCAGAGTGTGTTTCTTGTAAGGCGAGCTAGTGTTTGTTTCCCAGTCCTAAATGGAGTTGAATCACATGCAGTTTCTGGTCCTACGAGCAAGAGTTGTTTTCTGGTAAGAAGAGTCACTATTGTGCTCCCATTGCCATACACAGAGCAAATAGCACTAGCGTCTGTTCCCAGCAAGTACAGTGTATTGTACTGAAGAGAAGCTACTGTTCTTGTCAGTTTCCTAAGCAGAGTTGAACTAGATATGGCCCGTGTGTGTAGGGAGCACAGTTCTTTTGTTCTGAGCAAGCTCACTGTTCTGGCCCTATAGGAAACACAGTAGAGTAGAAGAGTGCTCTTTTCTCAAAAGAAGAGTGTGTTTCTTGTAAGGCGATCTAGAGTTTGTTTCCCAGTCCTAAATGGATTTGAATCACATACAGTTTCTGGTCCTACGAACCAGAGTTGTTTTCTGGTAAGAGGAGTCAATATTGCGCTCCCATTGCCATACACAGTGCAAATAGCCCTCGCGTCTGTTCCCAGCAAGTACAGAGTATTGGACTGAAGAGGAGCTACTGTTCTTGTCAGTTTCCTAAGCGGAGTTGAACTAGATATGGCCCGTGTGTGTAGGAAGCACAGTTCTTTTGTTCTGAGCAAGCTCACTGTTCTGGCCCTATAGGAAACACAGTAGAGTAGAAGAGTGCTCGTTTCTCAAAAACAGAGTGTGTTTCTTGTAAGGCGAGCTAGTGTTTGTTTCCCAGTCCTAAATGGAGTTGAATCACATGCAGTTTCTGGTCCTAAGAGCAAGAGTTGTTTTTTGGTAAGAAGAGTCACTGCTGCGCTCCCATTTCCACACAGTGCAAATAGCACTGGCATCTGTTCCCAGCAAGTACAGTGTATTGGACTGAAGAGAAGCTACTGTTCTTGTCAGTTTCCTAAGCGGAGTTGAACTAGATATGGCCCGTGTGTGTAGGAAGCACAGTTCTTTTGTTCTGAGCAAGCTCACTGTTCTGGCCCTATAGGAAACACAGTAGAGTAGAAGAGTGCTCTTTTCTCAAAAGAAGAGAGTGTTTCTTTTAAGGCCAGCTAGAGTTTGTTTCCCAGTCCTAAATGGAGTTGAATCACATGCAGTTTCTGGTCCTACGAACCAGAGTTGTTTTCTGGTAAGAGCAGACACTATTGCGCTCCCATTGCCATACACAGTGCAAAGAGCACTGGCGTCTGTCCCAGCAAGTACAGTGTATTGGACTGAAGAGAAGCTACTGTTCTTGTCAGTTTCCTAAGCGTAGTTGACCTAGATATGGCCCGAGTGTAGGAAGCACAGTTCTTTTGTTCTGAGCAAGCTCACTGTTCTGGCCCTATAGGAAACACAGTAGAGTAGAAGAGTGCTCTTTTCTCAAAAGCAGAGTGTGTTTCTTGTAAGGCGAGCTAGTGTTTGTTTCCCAGTCCCAAATGGAGTTGAATCGCATGCAGTTTCTGGTCCTACGAGCAAGAGTTGTTTTCTGGTAAAAAGAGTTACTATTGCGCTCCCATTGCCATGCACAGTGCAAATAGCACTGGCGTCTGTTCCCAGCAAGTACAGTGTATTGGACTGAAGACAAGCTACTGTTCTTGTCAGTTTCCTTAGGGGAGATGAAGTAGATATGGCCCGTGTGTAGGAAGCACAGTTCTTTTGTTCTGAGCAAGCTCACTGTTCTGGCCCTATAGGAAACACAGTAGAGTAGAAGAGTGCTCTTTTCTCAAAAGCAGAGTGTGTTTCTTGTAAGGCGAGCTAGTGTTTGTTTCCCAGTCCTAAATGGAGTTCAATCACATGCAGTTTCTGGTCCTACGAGCAAGAGTTGTTTTCTGGTAAGAAGAGTCACTATTGTGCTCCCATTGCCATACACAGTGCAAATAGCACTGGCGTCTGTTCCCAGCAAGTACAGTGTATTGGACTGAAGAGAAGCTACTGTTCTTGTCAATTTCCTAAGCGGAGTTGAACTAGATATGGCCCGTGTGTGTAGGAAGCACAGTTCTTTAGTTCTGAGCAAGCTCACTGTTCTGGCCCTATAGGAAACACAGTAGAGTAGAAGAGTGCTCTTTTCTCAAAAGAAGAGAGTGTTTCTTGTAAGGCAAGCTAGAGTTTGTTTCCCAGTCCTAAATGGAGTTGAATCACATGCAGTTTCTGGTCCTACGAACCAGAGTTGTTTTCTGGTAAGAGCAGACACTATTGTGCTCCCATTGCCATACACAGTGCAAATAGCACTGGCGTCTGTCCCAGCAAGTACAGTGTATTGGACTGAAGAAAAGGTACTGTTCTTGTCAGTTTCCTAAGCGGAGTTGAACTAGATATGGCCCGAGTGTAGGAAGCACAGTTCTTTTGTTCTGAGCAAGCTCACTGTTCTGGCCCTATAGGAAACACAGTAGAGTAGAAGAGTGCTCTTTTCTCAAAAGCAGAGTGTGTTTCTCGTAAGGCGAGCTAGTGATTGTTTCCCAGTCCTAAATGGAGTTGAATCACATGCAGTTTCTGGTCCTACGAGCAAGAGTTGTTTTCTGGTAAGAAGAGTCACTGTTGCGCTCCCATTGCCATACACAGTGCAAATAGCACTGACGTCTGTTCCCAGCAAGTACAGTGTATTGGACTGAAGAGAAGCTACTGTTCTTGTCAGTTTCCTAAGGGGAGTTGAACTAGATATGGCCCGTGTGTGTAGAAAGCACAGTTCTTTGTTCTGAGCAAGCTCACTGTTCTAGCCCTATAGGAAACACAGTAGAGTAGAAGAGTGCTCTTTTCTCAAAAGCAGAGTGTGTTTCTTGTAAGGCGAGCTAGTGTTTGTTTCCAAGTCCTAAATGGAGTTGAATCACTTGCAGTTTCTGGTCCTAAGAGCAAGAGTTGTTTTTTGGTAAGAAGAGTCACTACTGCGCTCCCATTTCCACACAGTGCAAATAGCACTGGCGTCTGTTCCCAGCAAGTACAGTGTATTGGAGTGAAGAGAAGCTACTGTTCTTGTCAGTTTCCTAAGGGGAGTTGAACTAGATATGGCCCGTGTGTGTAGGAAGCACAGTTCTTTGTTCTGAGCAAACTCACTGTTCTGGCCCTATAGGAAACACAGTAGAGTAGAAGAGTGCTCTTTTCTCAAAAGCAGAGTGTGTTTCTTGTAAGGCGAGCTAGTGTTTGTTTCCCAGTCCCAAATGGAGTTGAATCGCATGCAGTTTCTGGTCCTACGAGCAAGAGTTGTTTTCTGGTAAAAAGAGTTACTATTGTGCTCCCATTGCCATGCACAGTGCAAATAGCACTGGCGTCTGTTCCCAGCAAGTACAGTGTATTGGACTGAAGACAAGCTACTGTTCTTGTCAGTTTCCTTAGGGGAGATGAAGTAGATATGGCCCGTGTGTGTAGGAAGCACAGTTCTTTTGTTCTGAGCAAGCTCACTGTTCTGGCCCTATAGGAAACACAGTAGAGTAGAAGAGTGCTCTTTTCTCAAAAGCAGAGTATGTTTCTTGTAAGGCGAGCTAGTGTTTGTTTCCAAGTCCTAAATGGAGTTGAATCACTTGCAGTTTCTGGTCATAAGAGCAAGAGTTGTTTTTTGGTAAGAAGAGTCACTGCTGCGCTCCCATTTCCACACAGTGCAAATAGCACTGGCGTCTGTTTCCAGCAAGTACAGTGTATTGGACTGAAGAGAAGCTATTGTTCTTGTCAGTTTCCTAAGTGGAGTTGAACTAGATATGGCCCGTGTGTGTAGGAAGCACAGTTCTTTTGTTCTGAGCAAGCTCACTGTTCTGGCCCTATAGGAAACACAGTAGAGTAGAAGAGTGCTCTTTTCTCAAAAGCAGAGTGTGTTTCTTGTAAGGCGAGCTAGTGTTTGTTTCCCAGTCCTAAATGGAGTTGAATCACATGCAGTTTCTGGTCCTACGAGCAAGAGTTGTTTTCTGGTAAGAAGTGTCACTATTTTGCTCCCATTGCCATATACAGTGCAAATAGCACTGGCGTCTGTTCCCAGCAAGTACAGTGTATTGGACTGAAGAGAAGCTACTGTTCTTGTCAATTTCCTAAGCGGAGTTGACCTAGATATGGCCCGTGTGTGTAGGAAGCACAGTTCTTTAGTTCTGAGCAAGCTCACTGTTCTGGCCCTATAGGAAACACAGTAGAGTAGAAGAGTGCTCTTTTCTCAAAAGCAGAGTGTGTTTCTTGCAAGGCGAGCTAGTGTTTGTTTCCCAGTCCTAAATGGAGTTGAATCACATGCAGTTTCTGTTCCTACGAGCAAGAGTTGTTTTTTGGTAAGAAGAGTCACTACTGCGCTCCCATTTCCACACAGTGCAAATAGCACTGGCGTCTGTTCCCAGCAAGTACAGTGTATTGGACTGAAGAGAAGCTACTGTTCTTGTCAGTTTCCTAAGCGGCTTTGAACTAGATATGGCCCGTGTGTGTAGGAAGCACAGTTCTTTTGTTCTGAGCAAGCTCACTGTTCTGGCCCTATAGGAAACACAGTAGAGTAGAAGAGTGCTCTTTTCTCAAAAGAAGAGAGTGTTTCTTGTAAGGCAAGCTAGAGTTTGTTTCCCAGTCCTAAATGGAGTTGAATCACATGCAGTTTCTGGTCCTACGAACCAGAGTTGTTTTCTGGTAAGAGCAGACACTATTGTGCTCCCATTGCCATACACAGTGCAAATAGCACTGGCGTCTGTCCCAGCAAGTACAGTGTATTGGACTGAAGAAAAGCTACTGTTCTTGTCAGTTTCCTAAGCGGAGTTGAACTAGATATGGCCCGAGTGTAGGAAGCACAGTTCTTTTGTTCTGAGCAAGCTCACTGTTCTGGCCCTATAGGAAACACAGTAGAGTAGAAGAGTGCTGTTTTCTCAAAAGCAGAGTGTGTTTCTCGTAAGGCGAGCTAGCGATTGTTTCCCAGTCCTAAATGGAGTTGAATCACATGCAGTTTCTGGTCCTACGAGCAAGAGTTGTTTTCTGGTAAGAAGAGTCACTATTGCGCTCCCATTGCCATACACAGTGCAAATAGCACTGGCGTCTGTTCCCATCAAGTACAGTGTATTGGACTGAAGAGAAGCTACTGTTCTTGTCAGTTTCCTAAGCGGAGTTGAACTAGATATGGCCCGTGTGTGTAGGAAGCACAGTTCTTTGTTCTGAGCAAGCTCACTGTTCTAGCCCAATAGGAAACACAGTAGAGTAGAAGAGTGCTCTTTTCTCAAAAGCAGAGTGTGTTTCTTGTAAGGCGAGCTAGTGTTTGTTTCCAAGTCCTAAATGGAGTTGAATCACTTGCAGTTTCTGGTCCTAAGAGCAAGAGTTGTTTTTTGGTAAGAAGAGTCACTACTGCGCTCCCATTTCCACACAGTGCAAATAGCACTGGCGTCTGTTCCCAGCAAGTACAGTGTATTGGACTGAAGAGAAGCTACTGTTCTTGTCAGTTTCCTAAGGGGAGTTGAACTAGATATGGCCCGTGTGTGTAGGAAGCACAGTTCTTTGTTCTGAGCAAGCTCACTGTTCTGGCCCTATAGGAAACACAGTAGAGTAGAAGAGTGCTCTTTTCTCAAAAGCAGAGTGTGTTTCTTGTAAGGCGAGCTAGTGTTTGTTTCCCAGTCCCAAATGGAGTTGAATCGCATGCAGTTTTTGGTCCTACGAGCAAGAGTTGTTTTCTGGTAAAAAGAGTTACTATTGCGCTCCCATTGCCATGCACAGTGCAAATAGCACTGGCGTCTGTTCCCAGCAAGTACAGTGTATTGGACTGAAGACAAGCTACTGTTCTTGTCAGTTTCCTTAGGGGAGATGAAGTAGATATGGCCCGTGTGTGTAGGAAGCACAGTTCTTTTGTTCTGAGCAAGCTCACTGTTCTGGCCCTATAGGAAACACAGTAGAGTAGAAGAGTGCTCTTTTCTCAAAAGCAGAGTATGTTTCTTGTAAGGCGAGCTAGTGTTTGGTTCCAAGTCCTAAATGGAGTTGAATCACTTGCAATTTCTGGTCATAAGAGCAAGAGTTGTTTTTTGGTAAGAAGAGTCACTGCTGCGCTCCCATTTCCACACAGTGCAAATAGCACTGGCGTCTGTTTCCAGCAAGTACAGTGTATTGGACTGAAGAGAAGCTATTGTTCTTGTCAGTTTCCTAAGTGGAGTTGAACTAGATATGGCCCGTGTGTGTAGGAAGCACAGTTCTTTTGTTTTGAGCAAGCTCACTGTTCTGGCCCTATAGGAAACACAGTAGAGTAGAAGAGTGCTCTTTTCTCAAAAGCAGAGTGTGTTTCTTGTAAGGCGAGCTAGTGTTTGTTTCCCAGTCCTAAATGGAGTTGAATCACATGCAGTTTCTGGTCCTACGAGCAAGAGTTGTTTTCTGGTAAGAAGAGTCACTATTGTGCTCCCATTGCCATACACAGTGCAAATAGCACTGGCGTCTGTTCCCAGCAAGTACAGTGTATTGGACTGAAGAGAAGCTACTGTTCTTGTCAATTTCCTAAGCGGAGTTGAACTAGATATGGCCCGTGTGTGTAGGAAGCACAGTTCTTTAGTTCTGAGCAAGCTCACTGTTCTGGCCCTATAGGAAACACAGTAGAGTAGAAGAGTGCTCTTTTCTCAAAAGCAGAGTGTGTTTCTTGCAAGGCGAGCTAGTGTTTGTTTCCCAGTCCTAAATGGAGTTGAATCACATGCAGTTTCTGGTCCTAAGAGCAAGAGTTGTTTTTTGGTAAGAAGAGTCACTACTGCGCTCCCATTTCCACACAGTGCAATAGCACTGGCGTCTGTTCCCAGCAAGTACAGTGTATTGGACTGAGGAGAAGCTACTGTTCTTGTCAGTTTCCTAAGGGGAGTTGAACTAGATATGGCCCGTGTGTGTAGGAAGCACAGTTCTTTGTTCTGAGCAAGCTCACTGTTCTGGCCCTATAGGAAACACAGTAGAGTAGAAGAGTGCTCTTTTCTCAAAAGCAGAGTGTGTTTCTTGTAAGGCGAGCTAGTGTTTGTTTCCCAGTCCCAAATGGAGTTGAATCGCATGCAGTTTCTGGTCCTACGAGCAAGAGTTGTTTTCTGGTAAAAAGAGTTACTATTGCGCTCCCATTGCCATGCACAGTGCAAATAGCACTGGCGTCTGTTCCCAGCAAGTACAGTGTATTGGACTGAAGACAAGCTATTGTTCTTGTCAGTTTCCTTAGGGGAGATGAAGTAGATATGGCCCGTGTGTGTAGGAAGCACAGTTCTTTTGTTCTGAGCAAGCTCACTGTTCTGGCCCTATAGGAAACACAGTAGAGTAGAAGAGTGCTCTTTTCTCAAAAGCAGAGTATGTTTCTTGTAAGGCGAGCTAGTGTTTGTTTCCAAGTCCTAAATGGAGTTGAATCACTTGCAGTTTCTGGTCATAAGAGCAAGAGTTGTTTTTTGGTAAGAAGAGTCACTGCTGCGCTCCCATTTCCACACAGTGCAAATAGCACTGGCGTCTGTTTCCAGCAAGTACAGTGTATTGGACTGAAGAGAAGCTATTGTTCTTGTCAGTTTCCTAAGTGGAGTTGAACTAGATATGGCCCGTGTGTGTAGGAAGCACAGTTCTTTTGTTCTGAGCAAGTTCACTGTTCTGGCCCTATAGGAAACACAGTAGAGTAGAAGAGTGCTCTTTTCTCAAAAGCAGAGTGTGTTTCTTGTAAGGCGAGCTAGTGTTTGTTTCCCAGTCCTAAATGGAGTTGAATCACATGCAGTTTCTGGTCCTACGAGCAAGAGTTGTTTTCTGGTAAGAAGAGTCACTATTGTGCTCCCATTGCCATACACAGTGCAAATAGCACTGGCGTCTGTTCCCAGCAAGTACAGTGTATTGGACTGAAGAGAAGCTACTGTTCTTGTCAATTTCCTAAGCGGAGTTGAACTAGATATGGCCCGTGTGTGTAGGAAGCACAGTTCTTTAGTTCTGAGCAAGCTCACTGTTCTGGCCCTATAGGAAACACAGTAGAGTAGAAGAGTGCTCTTTTCTCAAAAGCAGAGTGTGTTTCTTGCAAGGCGAGCTAGTGTTTGTTTCCCAGTCCTAAATGGAGTTGAATCACATGCAGTTTCTGTTCCTACGAGCAAGAGTTGTTTTTTGGTAAGAAGAGTCACTACTGCGCTCCCATTTCCACACAGTGCAAATAGCACTGGCGTCTGTTCCCAGCAAGTACAGTGTATTGGACTGAAGAGAAGCTACTGTTCTTGTCAGTTTCCTAAGCGGCTTTGAACTAGATATGGCCCGTGTGTGTAGGAAGCACAGTTCTTTTGTTCTGAGCAAGCTCACTGTTCTGGCCCTATAGGAAACACAGTAGAGTAGAAGAGTGCTCTTTTCTCAAAAGAAGAGAGTGTTTCTTGTAAGGCAAGCTAGAGTTTGTTTCCCAGTCCTAAATGGAGTTGAATCACATGCAGTTTCTGGTCCTACGAACCAGAGTTGTTTTCTGGTAAGAGCAGACACTATTGTGCTCCCATTGCCATACACAGTGCAAATAGCACTGGCGTCTGTCCCAGCAAGTACAGTGTATTGGACTGAAGAAAAGCTACTGTTCTTGTCAGTTTCCTAAGCGGAGTTGAACTAGATATGGCCCGAGTGTAGGAAGCACAGTTCTTTTGTTCTGAGCAAGCTCACTGTTCTGGCCCTATAGGAAACACAGTAGAGTAGAAGAGTGCTCTTTTCTCAAAAGCAGAGTGTGTTTCTCGTAAGGCGAGCTAGTGATTGTTTCCCAGTCCTAAATGGAGTTGAATCACATGCAGTTTCTGGTCCTACGAGCAAGAGTTGTTTTCTGGTAAGAAGAGTCACTATTGCGCTCCCATTGCCATACACAGTGCAAATAGCACTGGCGTCTGTTCCCAGCAAGTACAGTGTATTGGACTGAAGAGAAGCTACTGTTCTTGTCAGTTTCCTAAGCGGAGTTGAACTAGATATGGCCCGTGTGTGTAGGAAGCACAGTTCTTTGTTCTGAGCAAGCTCACTGTTCTAGCCCTATAGGAAACACAGTAGAGTAGAAGAGTGCTCTTTTCTCAAAAGCAGAGTGTGTTTCTTGTAAGGCGAGCTAGTGTTTGTTTCCAAGTCCTAAATGGAGTTGAATCACTTGCAGTTTCTGGTCCTAAGAGCAAGAGTTGTTTTTTGGTAAGAAGAGTCACTACTGCGCTCCCATTTCCACACAGTGCAAATAGCACTGGCGTGTGTTCCCAGCAAGTACAGTGTATTGGACTGAAGAGAAGCTACTGTTCTTGTCAGTTTCCTAAGGGGAGTTGAACTAGATATGGCCCGTGTGTGTAGGAAGCACAGTTCTTTTGTTCTGAGCAAGCTCACTGTTCTGGCCCTATAGGAAACACAGTAGAGTAGAAGAGTGCTCTTTTCTCAAAAGCAGAGTGTGTTTCTTGTAAGGTGAGCTAGTGTTTGTTTCCCAGTCCTAAATGGAGTTGAATCACATGCAGTTTCTGGTCCTACGAGCAAGAGTTGTTTTCTGGTAAGAAGAGTCACTATTGCGCTCCCATTGCCATACACAGTGCAAATAGCACTGGCGTCTGTTCCCAGCAAGTACAGTGTATTGGACTGAAGAGAAGCTACTGTTCTTGTCAATTTCCTAAGCGGAGTTGAACTAGATATGGCCCGTGTGTGTAGGAAGCACAGTTCTTTAGTTCTGAGCAAGCTCACTGTTCTGGCCCTATAGGAAACACAGTAGAGTAGAAGAGTGCTCTTTTCTCAAAAGCAGAGTGTGTTTCTTGCAAGGCGAGCTAGTGTTTGTTTCCCAGTCCTAAATGGAGTTGAATCACATGCAGTTTCTGGTCCTAAGAGCAAGAGTTGTTTTTTGGTAAGAAGAGTCACTACTGCGCTCCCATTTCCACACAGTGCAAATAGCACTGGCGTCTGTTCCCAGCAAGTACAGTGTATTGGACTGAAGAGAAGCTACTGTTCTTGTCAGTTTCCTAAGGGGAGTTGAACTAGATATGGCCCGTGTGTGTAGGAAGCACAGTTCTTTGTTCTGAGCAAGCTCACTGTTCTGGCCCTATAGGAAACACAGTAGAGTAGAAGAGTGCTCTTTTCTCAAAAGCAGAGTGTGTTTCTTGTAAGGCGAGCTAGTGTTTGTTTCCCAGTCCCAAATGGAGTTGAATCGCATGCAGTTTCTGGTCCTACGAGCAAGAGTTGTTTTCTGGTAAAAAGAGTTACTATTGCGCTCCCATTGCCATGCACAGTGCAAATAGCACTGGCGTCTGTTCCCAGCAAGTACAGTGTATTGGACTGAAGACAAGCTATTGTTCTTGTCAGTTTCCTTAGGGGAGATGAAGTAGATATGGCCCGTGTGTGTAGGAAGCACAGTTCTTTTGTTCTGAGCAAGCTCACTGTTCTGGCCCTATAGGAAACACAGTAGAGTAGAAGAGTGCTCTTTTCTCAAAAGCAGAGTATGTTTCTTGTAAGGCGAGCTAGTGTTTGTTTCCAAGTCCTAAATGGAGTTGAATCACTTGCAGTTTCTGGTCATAAGAGCAAGAGTTGTTTTTTGGTAAGAAGAGTCACTGCTGCGCTCCCATTTCCACACAGTGCAAATAGCACTGGCGTCTGTTTCCAGCAAGTACAGTGTATTGGACTGAAGAGAAGCTATTGTTCTTGTCAGTTTCCTAAGTGGAGTTGAACTAGATATGGCCCGTGTGTGTAGGAAGCACAGTTCTTTTGTTCTGAGCAAGTTCACTGTTCTGGCCCTATAGGAAACACAGTAGAGTAGAAGAGTGCTCTTTTCTCAAAAGCAGAGTGTGTTTCTTGTAAGGCGAGCTAGTGTTTGTCCCAGTCCTAAATGGAGTTGAATCACATGCAGTTTCTGGTCCTACGAGCAAGAGTTGTTTTCTGGTAAGAAGAGTCACTATTGTGCTCCCATTGCCATACACAGTGCAAATAGCACTGGCGTCTGTTCCCAGCAAGTACAGTGTATTGGACTGAAGAGAAGCTACTGTTCTTGTCAATTTCCTAAGCGGAGTTGAACTAGATATGGCCCGTGTGTGTAGGAAGCACAGTTCTTTAGTTCTGAGCAAGCTCACTGTTCTGGCCCTATAGGAAACACAGTAGAGTAGAAGAGTGCTCTTTTCTCAAAAGCAGAGTGTGTTTCTTGCAAGGCGAGCTAGTGTTTGTTTCCCAGTCCTAAATGGAGTTGAATCACATGCAGTTTCTGTTCCTACGAGCAAGAGTTGTTTTTTGGTAAGAAGAGTCACTACTGCGCTCCCATTTCCACACAGTGCAAATAGCACTGGCGTCTGTTCCCAGCAAGTACAGTGTATTGGAGTGAAGAGAAGCTACTGTTCTTGTCAGTTTCCTAAGCGGCTTTGAACTAGATATGGCCCGTGTGTGTAGGAAGCACAGTTCTTTTGTTCTGAGCAAGCTCACTGTTCTGGCCCTATAGGAAACACAGTAGAGTAGAAGAGTGCTCTTTTCTCAAAAGACGAGAGTGTTTCTTGTAAGGCAAGCTAGAGTTTGTTTCCCAGTCCTAAATGGAGTTGAATCACATGCAGTTTCTGGTCCTACGAACCAGAGTTGTTTTCTGGTAAGAGCAGACACTATTGTGCTCCCATTGCCATACACAGTGCAAATAGCACTGGCGTCTGTCCCAGCAAGTACAGTGTATTGGACTGAAGAAAAGCTACTGTTCTTCTCAGTTTCCTAAGCGGAGTTGAACTAGATATGGCCCGAGTGTAGGAAGCACAGTTCTTTTGTTCTGAGCAAGCTCACTGTTCTGGCCCTATAGGAAACACAGTAGAGTAGAAGAGTGCTCTTTTCTCAAAAGCAGAGTGTGTTTCTCGTAAGGCGAGCTAGTGATTGTTTCCCAGTCCTAAATGGAGTTGAATCACATGCAGTTTCTGGTCCTACGAGCAAGAGTTGTTTTCTGGTAAGAAGAGTCACTATTTCGCTCCCATTGCCATACACAGTGCAAATAGCACTGGCGTCTGTTCCCAGCAAGTACAGTGTATTGGACTGAAGAGAAGCTACTGTTCTTGTCAGTTTCCTAAGCGGAGTTGAACTAGATATGGCCCGTGTGTGTAGGAAGCACAGTTCTTTGTTCTGAGCAAGCTCACTGTTCTAGCCCTATAGGAAACACAGTAGAGTAGAAGAGTGCTCTTTTCTCAAAAGCAGAGTGTGTTTCTTGTAAGGCGAGCTAGTGTTTGTTTCCAAGTCCTAAATGGAGTTGAATCACTTGCAGTTTCTGGTCCTAAGAGCAAGAGTTGTTTTTTGGTAAGAAGAGTCACTACTGCGCTCCCATTTCCACACAGTGCAAATAGCACTGGCGTCTGTTCCCAGCAAGTACAGTGTATTGGACTGAAGAGAAGCTACTGTTCTTGTCAGTTTCCTAAGGGGAGTTGAACTAGATATGGCCCGTGTGTGTAGGAAGCACAGTTCTTTTGTTCTGAGCAAGCTCACTGTTCTGGCCCTATAGGAAACACAGTAGAGTAGAAGAGTGCTCTTTTCTCAAAAGCAGAGTGTGTTTCTTGTAAGGCGAGCTAGTGTTTGTTTCCCAGTCCTAAATGGAGTTGAATCACATGCAGTTTCTGGTCCTACGAGCAAGAGTTGTTTTCTGGTAAGAAGAGTCACTATTGCGCTCCCATTGCCATACACAGTGCAAATAGCACTGTTGTCTGTTCCCAGCAAGTACAGTGTATTGGACTGAAGAGAAGCTACTGTTCTTGTCAATTTCCTAAGGGGAGTTGAACTAGATATGGCCCGTGTGTGTAGGAAGCACAGTTCTTTTGTTCTGAGCAAGCTCACTGTTCTGGCCCTATAGGAAACACAGAAGAGTAGAAGAGTGCTCTTTTCTCAAAAGCAGAGTGTGTTTCTTGTAAGGCGAGCTAGTGTTTGTTTCCCAGTCCTAAATGGAGTTGAATCACATGCAGTTTCTGTTCCTATGAGCAAGAGTTGTTTTTTGGTAAGAAGAGTCACTGCTGCGCTCCCATTTCCACACAGTGCAAATAGCACTGGCATCTGTTCCCAGCAAGTACAGTGTATTGGACTGAAGAGAAGCTACTGTTCTTGTCAGTTTCCTAAGCGGAGTTGAACTAGATATGGCCCGTGTGTGTAGGAAGCACAGTTCTTTTGTTCTGAGCAAGCTCACTGTTCTGGCCCTGTAGGAAACACAGTAGAGTAGAAGAGTGCTCTTTTCTCAAAAGCAGAGTGTGTTTCTCATAAGGCAAGCTAGAGTTTGTTTCCCAGTCCTAAATGGAGTTGAATCACATGCAGTTTTTGGTCCTACGAACCAGAGTTGTTTTCTGGTAAGAGCAGACACTATTGTGCTCCCATTGCCATACACAGTGCAAATAGCACTGGCTTATGTCCCAGCAAGTACAGTGTATTGGACTGAAGAAAATCTACTGTTCTTGTCAGTTTCCTAAGCGGAGTTGAACTAGATATGGCCCGAGTGTAGGAAGCACAGTTCTTTTGTTCTGAGCAAGCTCACTGTTCTGGCCCTATAGGAAACACAGTAGAGTAGAAGAGTGCTCTTTTCTCAAAAGCAGAGTGTGTTTCTCGTAAGGCGAGCTAGTGATTGTTTCCCAGTCCTAAATGGAGTTGAATCACATGCAGTTTCTGGTCCTACGAGCAAGAGTTGTTTTCTGGTAAGAAGAGTCACTGTTGCGCTCCCATTGCCATACACAGTGCAAATAGCACTGGCGTCTGTTCCCAGCAAGTACAGTGTATTGGACTGAAGAGAATCTACTGTTCTTGTCAGTTTCCTAAGGGGAGTTGAACTAGATATGGCCCGTGTGTGTAGGAAGCACCGTTCTTTTGTTCTGAGCAAGCTCACTGTTCTGGCCCTATAGGAAACACAGTAGAGTAGAAGAGTGCTCTTTTCTCAAAAGCAGAGTGTGTTTCTTGTAAGGCGAGCTAGTGTTTGTTTCCCAGTCCTAAGTGGAGTTGAATCACATGCAGTTTCTGGTCCTACGAGCAAGAGTTGTTTTCTGGTAAGAAGAGTCACTATTGCGCTCCCATTGCCATACACAGTGCAAATAGCACTGGCGTCTGTTCCCAGCAAGTACAGTGTATTGGACTGAAGAGAAGCTACTGTTCTTGTCAATTTCCTAAGCGGAGTTGAACTAGATATGGCCCGTGTGTGTAGGAAGCACAGTTCTTTTGTTCTGAGCAAGCTCTCTGTTCTGCCCCTATAGGAAACACAGTAGAGTAGAAGAGTGCTGTTTTCTCAAAAGAAGAGTGTGTTTCTTGTAAGGCGAGCTAGTGTTTGTTTCCCAGTCCTAAATGGAGTTGAATCTCATGCAGTTTCTCTTCCTAAGAGCAAGAGTTGTTTTTTGGTAAGAACAGTCACTACTGCGCTCCCATTTCCACACAGTGCAAATAGCACTCGCTTCTGTTCCCAGCAAGTACAGTGTATTGGACTTAAGAGAGGCTCCTGTTCTTGTCAATTTCCTAAGCAGAGTTGAAGTATTTAAGGCCCGTGTGTGTAAAAAGAACAGTTCTTTTGTTCTGAGCAAGCTCACTGTTCTTGCCCTATAGGAGAAAGAGTAGAGTAGATGAGTGCTATTTTCTCAACAGGAGAGTGTGTTTCTTGTAAGGCGAGCTAGGGTTTGTTTCCCTGTCAAACTGGAGTTGAATCACATGCACTTTTTGGTCCTACGTACAAGACTAATTTTTTGATAAGAAGAGTCACTAATGCGATCCATTTGGCACACATTGCATATAGCACTCACGTCTGTTCCCAGCAAGTACTGTGTATTGGACTGAAGAGAAGCTACTATTCTTGTCAGTTTCCTAAGCAGAGTGGAAATAGATATGGCCTGTGTGTGTAGGAGAACAGTTCTTTTGTTCTGAGCAAGCTCACTGTTCTGGCCCTATAAGAAACACAGTAGAGTAGAAGAGTGCTCTTTTCTCAAAAGCAGTGTGTGTTTCTTGTACTGCGAGCTAGTGTTTGTTTCCCTGTTAGAAATGGAGTTTAATCACATGCAGTTTCTGGTCCTACGAGCAAGACTTGTTTTCTGGTAAGAAGAGTCACTATTGCGATCCATTTGCCACACAGTGCAAATAGCACTCGCATCTGTTGCCAACAAGTACAGTGTATTAGACTGAAGAGAAGCTCCTGTTTTGTCAGTTTCCTAAGCAGAGTTGAAGTAGATATGGCCCGTGTGTGTAGGAAGCACAGTTCTTTTGTTCTCAGCAAGCTCACTGTTCTGGTCCTATAGGAAACACAATAGAGTAGAAGAGTGCTTTTTCTCATAAGCAGAGTGTGTTTCTTGTAATGCGAGCTAGTGTTTGTTTCCCTGTCAGAAATGGAGTTGAATCACATGCAGTTTCTGGTCCTACGAGCAAGACTTGTTTTCTGTTAAGAAGAGTCACTGTTGTGCTCCCATTGCTGTACACAGTGCAAATAGCACTCGCGTCTGTTCCCAGCAAGTACAGTGTATTGGACTGAAGAGAAGCTACTGTTCTTGTCAATTTCCTAAGCAGAGTTGAAGTAGATATGGCCCGTGTTTGTAAAAAGAACAGTTCTTTTGTTCTGAGCAAGCTCACTGTTCTGGCCCTATTGGAAACACAGTAGAGTAGAAGAGTGCTCGTTTCTCAAAAGCAGTGTGTGTTTCTTGTACTGCGAGCTAGTGTTTGTTTCCCTGTCAAACTGGAGTTGAATCACAAGCACTTTCTGGTCCTACGAACAAGACTAGTTTTCTGGTAAGAAGAGTCACTAATGCGATCCATTTGCCACACATTGCAAATAGCACTCGCGTCTGTTCCCAGCAAGTACAGTGTATTGGACTGAAGAGAAGCTACTGTTCTTGTCAGTTTCCTAAGCAGAGTTGAAGTAGATATGGCCCGTGTGTTTAGGAACACATTTCTTTTGTTCTGAGGAAGCTCACTGTTCTGGCCCTATAGGAAACACAGTAGAGTAGAAGAGTGCTCTTTTCTCAAAAGCAGAGTGTGTTTCTTGTAAGGCGAGCTAGTGTTTGTTTCCCAGTCAGAAATGGAGTTGAATCACATGCAGTTTCTAGTCCTACGAGCAAGAGTTGTTTTCTTTTAAGTAGAGTCACTATTGTGATCCATTTGCAGCACAGTGCAAATAGCACTGGCATCTGTTCCCAGCAAGTACTGTATATTGGACTGAAGAGAAGCTCCTCTTCTTGTCAGTTTCCTAAGCAGAGTGGAAGTAGATATGACCCTTGTGTGTAGGAAGCTAGTTCTTTTATGCTGAGGAAGCTCACTGTTCTGGCCATATATGAAACACAGTAGAGTAGAAGAGTGCTCTTTTCCCAATAGCAGAGTGTGTTTCTTGTATGGCGAGCTAGTGTTTGTTTCCCAGTCAGAAATGGAGTTGAATCACATGCAGTTTCTGGTCCTACGAGCAAGAGTTGTTTTCTGGTAAGTAGAGTCACTATTGCGATCCATTTGCCACACAGTACAAATAGCCCTCGCATCAGTTCCCAGCAAGTACTGTGTATTGGACTGAAGAGAAGCTCCTGTTTTGTCAGTTTCCAAAGCAGAGTGGAAATAGATATGGCCCGTGTGTGTAGGAAGCACAGTTCTTTTGTTCTGAGCGAGCTCACTGTTCTGGCACTCTAGGAAACACAGTAGAGTAGAAGAGTGCTCTTTTCTCAAAAGCAGAGTGTGTTTCTTGTAAGGCGAGCTAGTGTTTGTTTCCCAGTCAGAAATGGAGTTGAATCAAATGCAGTTTCTTGTCCTACGAGCAAGACTTGTTTTCCGTTAAGAAGAGTCACTATTGTTCTCACATTGCCGTACACAGTGCAAATAGCACTCGCATCTGTTCCCAGCAAGTACAGTGTATTGGACTGAAGAGAGGCTCCTGTTCTTGTCAATTTCCTAAGCAGAGTTGAAGTAGATATGGCCCTTGTTTGTAAAAAGAACAGTTCTTTTGTTCTGAGCAAGCTCACTGTTCTGGCCCTATAGGAGAAAGAGTAGAGTAGAAGAGTGCTTTTTCTCAAAAGCAGAGTGTTTTTCTTGTAAGGCGAGCTAGTGTTTGTTTCCCTGTCAGAAATGGAGTTGAATCACATGCAGTTTCTGGTCCTACGAGCAAGACTTATTTTCTGGTAAGAAGAGTCACTATTGCGATCCATTTGCCACACAGTGTAAATAGCACTCGCGTCTGTTGCCAGCAATACAGTGTATTGGACTGAAGAAGAGCTCCTGTTCTTGTCAGTTTCTTAAGCAGAGTTGAAGTAGGTATGGCCCTTGTGTGTAGTAAGCACAGTTCTTTTGTTCTGAGCAAGCTCACTGTTCTGGCCCTATAGGAAATAAAGTAGAGTAGAAGAGTGCTCTTTTCTCAATAGCAGAGTGTGTTTCTTGTAAGGCGAGCTAGTGTTTGTTTCCCATTCATTAATGGAGTTGAATCACATGCAGTTTCTGGTCCTACGAGCAAGAGTTGTTTTCTGGTAAGAAGAGTCACTCTTGCTATCCCATTGCCATACAGAGTGCAAGTAGCACTCGCATCTTTTTCCAGCAAGTACAGTGTATTGGACTGAAGAGAAGCTACTGTTCTTGTCAGTTTCCTAAGCAGAGTTGAAGTAGATATATCCCGTGTGTGTAGGAAGCACAGTTCTTTTGTTCTGAGCAAGCTCACTGTTCTGGCCCTATAGGAAACACAGTAGAGTAGAGAGTGCTCTTTTCTCAAAAGCAGAGTGTGTTTCTTGTAAGGCGAGCTAGTGCTTGTTTCCCAGTCAGAAATGGAGTTGAATCACATGCAGTTTCTTGTCCTACGAGCAAGACTTGTTTTCTGTTAAGAAGAGTCACTATTGTGCTCCCATTGCCGTACACAGTGCAAATAGCACTCGCGTCTGTTCCCAACAAGTACAGTGTATTGGACTGAAGAGAATTTCTGTTCTTGTCAATTTCCTAAGCAGAGTTTAAGTAGATATGGCCCGTGTTTGTAAAAAGAACAGTTCTTTTGTTCTGAGCAAGCTAACTGTTCTGGCCCTATAGGAGAAAGAGTAGAGTAGAAGAGTGCTCTTTTCTAAAAAGCAGAGTGTGTTTCTTGTAAGGTGAGCTAGTGTTTGTTTTCCTGTCAAACTGGAGTTGAATCACAAGCACTTTCTGGTCCTACGAACAAGACTAGTTTTTTGGTAAGAAGAGTCACTAATGCGATCCATTTGACACACATTGCAAATAGCACTCACGTCTGTTCCCAGCAAGTACAGTGTATTGGACTGAAGAGAAGCTCCTGTTCTTGTCAGTTTCCTAAGCAGAGTTGAAGTAGATATGGCCCGTGTGTGTAGGAACACAGTTCTTTTGTTCTGAGGAAGCTCACTGTTCTGGCCCTATAGGAAACACAGTAGAGTAGAAGAGTGCTATTTTCTCAAAAGCAGAGTGTGTTTCTTGTAAGACGAGCTAGTGTTTGTTTCCCAGTCAGAAATGGAGTTGAATCACATGCAGTTTCTAGTCCTACGAGCAAGAGTTGTTTTCTTTTAAGTAGAGTCATTATTGCGATCCATTTGCAACACAGTGCAAATAGCACTGGCATCTGTTCCCAGCAAGTACTGTGTATTGGACTGAAGAGAAGCTCCTCTTCTTGTCAGTTTCCTAAGCAGAGTGGAAGTAGATATGACCCTTGTGTGTAGGAAGCTAGTTCTTTTATGCTGAGCAAGCTCACTGTTCTGGCCATATATAAAACACAGTAGAGTAGAAGAGTGCTCTTTTCCCAATAGCAGAGTGTGTTTCTTGTAAGGCGAGCTAGTGTTTGTTTCCCAGTCATCAATGGAGTTGAATCACATGCAGTTTCTGGTCTTACGAGCAAGAGTTTTTTTCTGGTAAGTAGAGTTACTATTGCGATACATTTGCCACACAGTGCAAATAGCACTCGCATCAGTTCCCAGCAAGTACGGTGTATTGGACTGAAGAGAAGCTCCTCTTCTTGTCAGTTTCCAAAGCAGAGTGGAAATAGATATGGCCAATGTGTGTAGGAAGCACAGTTCTTTTGTTCTGAGCAAGCTCACTGTTCTGGCCCTATAGGAAACACAGTAGAGAAGACTGCTCTTTTCTCAAAACCAGAGTTTGTTTCCTGTAAGGCGAGCTAGTGTTTGTTTCCCTGTCAGAAATGGAGTTGAATCACATGCAGTTTCTGTTCCTACGAGGAAGAGTTGTTTTCTTGTCAGTAGAGTCACTATTGCGATCTATTTGCAACACAGTACAAATAGAACTCGCATCTGTTCCCAGCAAGTACTGTGTATTGGACTGAAGAGAAGCTCCTCTTCTTGTCAGTTTCCTAAGCAGAGTGGAAGAAGATATGGCCCTTGTGTGTAGGAAGCTAGTTCTTTTATGCTGAACAAGCTCACTGTTCTGGCCATATATGAAACACAGTAGAGTAAAAGAGTGCTCTTTTCCCAATAGCAGAGTGTGTTTCTTGTAAGTCGAGCTAGTGTTTGTTTCCCAGTCAGAAATGGAGTTGAATCACATGCAGTTTCTGGTCCTATGAGCATGAGTTTTTTTTCTGGTAAGAAGAGTCTTTATTGTGTTCTAATTGCCATACACAGTGGAAGTAGCACTCGCATCTGTACCCAGCAAGTTCAGTGTATTGGAGTGAAGAGAAGCTCCTGTTCTTGTCAATTTCCTAAGCAGAGTTGAAGTAGTTAAGGCCCGTGTGTGTAAAAAGAACAGTTCTTTTGTTCTGAGCAAGCTCACTGTTCTGGCCCTATAGGAGAAAGAGTAGAGTAGAAGAGTGCTATTTTCTCAAAAGGAGAGTGTGTTTCTTGTAAGGCGAGCTAGGGTTTGTTTCCCTGTCAAACTGGAGTTGAATCACATGCACTTTTTGCTCCGACGTACAAGACTAGTTTTCTGATAAGAAGAGTCACTAATGCGATCCATTTGCCACACATTGCAAATAGCACTCGCGTCTGTTCCCAGCAAGTACTGTGTAGTGGACTGAAGAGAAGCTCCTCCTCTTGTAAGTTTCCTAAGCAGAGTGGATGTAGATATGACCCTTGTGTTTAGGAAGCTAGTTCTTTTATGCAGAGCAAGCTCACTGTTCTGGCCCTATAGGAAACACAGTAGAGTAGAAGAATGCTCTTTTCCCAATAGCAGAGTGTGTTTCTTGTAAGGCGAGCTAGTGTTTGTTTCCCAGTCAGAAATAGAGTTGAATCACATGCAGTTTCTGGTCCTACGAGCCAGACTTGTTTTCTGGTAAGAAGAGTCACTAATGCGATCCAGTTGCCACACAGTGCAAATAGCACTCGCATCTGTTCCAGCAAGTACAGTGTATTGGACTGAAGAGAAGCTACTATTCTTGTCAGTTTCCTAAGCAGAGTGGAAATAGATATGGCCCGTGTGTGTAGGAGCACAGTTCTTTTGTTCTGAGCAAGTTCACTGTTCTGGCCCTGTAGGAAACACAGTATAGTAGAAGAGTGCTCTTTTCTCAAAAGCAGTGTGTGTTTCTTGTACTGAGAGCTAGTGTTTGTTTCCCTGTTAGAAATGGAGTTTAATCACATGCAGTTTCTGGTCCTACGAGCAAGACTTGTTTTCTGGTAAGAAGAGTCACTATTGCGATCCATTTGCCACACAGTGCAAATAGCACTCGCGTCTGTTGCCAACAAGTACAGTGTATTAGACTGAAGTGAAGCTACTGTTCTTGTCAGTTTCCTAAGGAGAGTTGAAGTAGATATGGCCCGTGTGTGTAGGAAGCACAGTTCTTTTGTTCTCAGCAAGCTCACTGTTCTGGTCCTATAGGAAACACAATAGAGTAGAAGAGTGCTTTTTCTCAAAAGCAGTGTGTTTTTCTTGTAAGGGGAGCTAGTGTTTGTTTCCCAGTCAGAAATGGAGTTGAATCACATGCAGTTTCTGGTCCTACGAGCAAGACTTGTTTTCTGGTAAGAAGAGTCACTACTGCGATCCATTTGCCACACAGTGTAAATAGCACTCGCGTCTGTTGCCAGCAATACAGTGTATTTGACTGAAGAAGAGCTCCTGTTCTTGTCAGTTTCTTAAGCAGAGTTGAAGTAGGTATGGCCCTTGTGTGTAGTAAGCACAGTTCTTTTGTTCTGAGCAAGCTCACTGTTCTGGCCCTATAGGAAACACAGTAGAGTAGAAGAGTGCTCTTTTCTCAATAGCAGAGTGTGTTTCTTGTAAGGTGAGCTAGTGTTTGTTTCCCATTCAGAAATGGAGTTGAATCACATGCAGTTTCTGGTCCTATGAGCAAGAGTTGTTTTCTGGTAAGAAGAGTCACTCTTGCGATCCCATTGCCATACAGAGTGCAAGTAGCACTCGCATCTGTTTCCAGCAAGTACAGTGTATTGGACTGAAGAGAAGCTCCTGTTCTTGTCAGTTTCCTAAGCAGAGTTGAAGTAGATATGGCCCGTGTGTGTAGGAAGCACAGTTCTTTTGTTCTGAGGAAGCTCACTGTTCTGGCCCTAGAGGAAACACAGTAGAGTAGAAGAGTGCTCTTTTCTAAAAAGCAGAGTGTGTTTCTTGTAAGGCGAGCTAGTGTTTGTTTCCCTGTCAAACTGGAGTTGAATCACATGCAGTTTCTGGTCCTACGAACAAGACTTGTTTTCTGGTAAGAAGAGTCACTATTGCGATCCATTTGCCACACAGTGCAAATAGCACTCGCGTCTGTTCCCAGCAAGTACAGTGTATTCTACTGAAGAGAAGCTACTGTTCTTGTCAATTTCCTAAGCAGAGTTGAAGTAGATATGGCCCTTTTGTGTAGGATGAACAGTTCTTTTGTTCTGAGCAAGGAAACTGTTTTGGCCATATAGGAAACACAGTAGAGTAGAAGAGTGCTCTTTTCTCAAAAGCAGAGTGTGTTTCTTGTAAGGCGAGCTATTGTTTGTTTCCCTGTCCGAAATTGAGTTGAATCAGATGCAGTTTCTGGTCCTGCGAGCCAGACTTGTTTTCTGGTAAGAAGAGTCACTAATGCGATCGATTTGCCACACAGTGCAAATAGCACTCGCGTCTGTTCCCAGCAAGTACAGTGTATTGGACTGAAGAGAAGCTACTATTCTTGTCAGTTTCCTAAGCAGAGTGGAAATAGATATGGCCCGTGTGTGTAGGAGCACAGTTCTTTTGTTCGGAGCAAGCTCACTGTTCTGGCCCTATAGGAAACACAGTAGAGTAGAAGAGTGCTCTTTTCTCAAAAGCAGTGTGTGTTTCTTGTACTGCGAGCTAGTGTTTGTTTCCCTGTTAGAAATGGAGTTTAATCACATGCAGTTTCTGGTCCTACGAGCAAGACTTGTTTTCTGGTAAGAAGAGTCAGTATTTCGATCCATTTGCCACACAGTGCAAATAGCACTCACGTCTGTTCCCATCAATTACAGTTTATTGGACTGAAGAGAAGCTCCTCTTCTTGTCAGTTTCCTAAGCAGAGTGGAAATAGATATGGCCCACGTGTGTAGGAAGCACAGTTCTTTTGTTCTGAGGAAGCTCACTGTTCTGGCCCTATAGGAAACACTGTAGAGTAGAAGACTGCTCTTTTCTCAAAAGCAGAGTGTGTTTCTTGTAAGGCGAGCTAGTGTTTGTTTCCCTGTCAAACTGGAGTTGAATCACATGCACTTTCTGGTCCTACGAACAAGCCTTGTTTTCTGGTAAGAAGAGTCACTAATGCGATCAATTTGCCACACAGTGCAAATAGCACTCGCGTCTGTTCCCAGCCAGTACAGTGTATTGGACTGAAGAGAAGCTCCTGTTCTTGTCAGTTTCCTAAGCAGAGTTGAAGTAGATATGGCCCGTGTGTGTAGGAAGAACAGTTCTTTTGTTCTGAGCAAGCTCACTGTTCTGGCCCTATAGGAAACACAGTAGAGTAGAAGAGTGCTCTTTTCTCAAAAGCAGAGTGTGTTTCTTGTAAGGCGAGCTAGTGTTGGTTTCCCAGTCAGAAATGGAGTTGAATCACATGCAGTTTCTGGTCCTACGAGCAAGAGTTTTTTTCTGATAAGAAGAGACTCTATTGCGTTCTAATAGCCATACACAATGCAAGTAGCACTCGCATCTGTTCCCAGCAAGTACAGTGTATTGGAATGAAGAGAAGATATTGTTCTTGTCAGTTTCCTAAGCAGAGTTGAAGTAGATATGGCCCATGTGTTTAGGAAGCACAGTTCTTTTGTTCTGAGCAAGCTCACTGTTCTGGCCATATAGGAAACACAGTAGAGTAGAAGAGTGCTCTTTTCTCAAAATCAGAGTGTCTCTCTTGTAATGCGAGCTAGTGTTTGTTTCCCAGTCAGAAATGGAGTTGAATCACATGCAGTTTCTTGTCCTACGAGCAAGACTTGTTTTCTGTTAAGAAGAGTCACTATTGTGCTCCCATTGCCGTACACAGTGCAAATAGCACTCGCGTCTGTTCCCAGCAAGTACAGTGTATTGGAATGAAGAGAAGCTACTGTTCTTGTCAATTTCCTAAGCAGAGTTGAAATAGATATGACACGTGTTTGTAAAAACAACAGTTCTTTTGTTCTGAGCAATCTCACTGTTCTGGCCCTATAGGAGAAAGAGTAGAGTAGAAGAGTGCTCTTTTCTCAAAAGCAGAGTGTGTTTCTTGTAAGGCGAGCTAGTGTTTGTTTCCCTGTCAAACTGGAGTTGAATCACATGCACTTTCTGGTCCTACGAACAAGACTAGTTTTCTGGTAAGAAGAGTCACTAATGCAATCCATTTGCCACAGAGTGCAAATAGCACTCGCGTCTGTTCCCAGCAAGTACAGTGTATTGGACTGAAGAGAAGCTCCTGTTCTTGTCAGTTTCCTAAGCAGAGTTGAAGTAGATATGGCCCGTGTGTGTAGGAAGCACAGTTCTTTTGTTCTGAGGAAGCTCACTGTTCTGGCCCTATAGAAATCACAGTAGAGTAGAAGAGTGCTCTTTTCTCAAATGCAGAGTGTGTTTCTTGTAAGGCGAGCTAGTGTTTGTTTCCCAGTCAGAAATGGAGTTGAATCACATGCAGTTTCTGGTGCTACGAGCAAGACTTATTTTCTGGTAAGAAGAGTCACTATTGCGATCCATTTGCCACACAGTGCAAATAGCACTCGCGTATGTTCCAAGCAAGTACAGTGTATTGGACTGAAGAGAAGCTCCTCTTCTTGTCAGTTTCCTAAGCAGAGTTGAAGTAGATATGGCCGGTGGTGTAGGAAGGACAGTTCTTTTGTTCTGAGCAAGCTCACTGTTCTGGCCCTATAGGAAACACAGTAGAGTAGAAGAGTGCTCTTTTATCAAAAGCAGAGTGTGTTTCTTGTAAGGCGAGCTATTGTTTGTTTCCCTGTCAGAAATGGAGTTGAATCAGATGCAGTTTCTGGTCCTACGAACCAGACTTGTTTTCTGGTAAGTAGAGTCACTAATGCGATCCATTTGCCACACAGTACAAATAGCACTCGCGTCTGTTCCCAGCAAGTACAGTGTATTGGAATGAAGAGAAGCTACTGTTCTTGTCAATTTCCTAAGCAGAGTTGAAATAGATATGACACGTGTTTGTAAAAACAACAGTTCTTTTGTTCTGAGCAATCTCACTGTTCTGGCCCTATAGGAGAAAGAGTAGAGTAGAAGAGTGCTCTTTTCTCAAAAGCAGAGTGTGTTTCTTGTAAGGCGAGCTAGTGTTTGTTTCCCTGTCAAACTGGAGTTGAATCACATGCACTTTCTGGTCCTACGAACAAGACTAGTTTTCTGGTAAGAAGAGTCACTAATGCAATCCATTTGCCACAGAGTGCAAATAGCACTCACGTCTGTTCCCAGCAAGTACAGTGTATTGCACTGAAGAGAAGCTCCTGTTCTTGTCAGTTTCCTAAGCAGAGTTGAAGTAGATATGGCCCGTGTGTGTAGGAAGCACAGTTCTTTTGTTCTGAGGAAGCTCACTGTTCTGGCCCTATAGAAATCACAGTAGAGTAGAAGAGTGCTCTTTTCTCAAATGCAGAGTGTGTTTCTTGTAAGGCGAGTTAGTGTTTGTTTCCCAGTCAGAAATGGAGTTGAATCACATTCAGTTTCTGGTCCTACGAGCAAGACTTATTTTCTGGTAAGAAGAGTCACTATTGCGATCCATTTGCCACACAGTGCAAATAGCACTCGCGTCTGTTCCCAGCAAGTACAGTGTATTGGACTGAAGAGAAGCTCCTCTTCTTGTCAGTTTCCCAAGCAGAGTTGAAGTAGATATGGCCGGTGGTGTAGGAAGGACAATTCTTTTGTTCTGAGCAAGCTCACTGTTCTGGCCCTATAGGAAACACAGTAGAGTAGAAGAGTGCTCTTTTCTCAAAAGCAGAGTGTGTTTCTTGTAAGGCGAGCTATTGTTTGTTTCCCTGTCAGAAATGGAGTTGAATCAGATGCAGTTTCTGGTCCTACGAACCAGACTTGTTTTCTGGTAAGTAGAGTCACTAATGCGATCCATTTGCCACACAGTACAAATAGCACTCCCGTCTGTTCCCAGCAAGTACAGTGTATTGGACTGAAGAGAAGCTACTATTCTTGTCTGTTTCCTAAGTAGAGTGGAAATAGATATGTCCCGTGTGTGTAGGAGCACAGTTCTTTTGTTGTGAGCAAGCTCACTGTTCTGGCCCTATAGGAAACACAGTAGAGTAGAAGAGTGCTCTTTTCTCAAAAGCAGTGTGTGTTTCTTGTACTGCGAGCTAGTGTTTGTTTCCCTGTTAGAAATGGAGTTTAATCACATGCAGTTTCTGGTCCTACGAGCAAGACTTGTTTTCTGGTAAGAAGAGTCAGTATTTCGATCCATTTGCCACACAGTGCAAATAGCACTCACGTCTGTTCCCATCAATTACAGTTTATTGGACTGAAGAGAAGCTCCTCTTCTTGTCAGTTTCCTAAGCAGAGTGGAAATAGATATGGCCCACGTGTGTAGGAAGCACAGTTCTTTTGTTCTGAGGAAGCTCACTGTTCTGGCCCTATAGGAAACACTGTAGAGTAGAAGACTGCTCTTTTCTCAAAAGCAGAGTGTGTTTCTTGTAAGGCGAGCTAGTGTTTGTTTCCCTGTCAAACTGGAGTTGAATCACATGCACTTTCTGGTCCTACGAACAAGCCTTGTTTTCTGGTAAGAAGAGTCACTAATGCGATCAATTTGCCACACAGTGCAAATAGCACTCGCGTCTGTTCCCAGCCAGTACAGTGTATTGGACTGAAGAGAAGCTACTGTTCTTGTCAGTTTCCTAAGCAGAGTTGAAGTAGATATGGCCCGTGTGTGTAGGAAGAATAGTTCTTTTGTTCTGAGCAAGCTCACTGTTCTGGCCCTATAGGAAACACAGTAGAGTAGAAGAGTGCTCTTTTCTCAAAAGCAGAGTGTGTTTTTTGTAAGGCGAGCTAGTGTTGGTTTCCCAGTCAGAAATGGAGTTGAATCACATGCAGTTTCTGGTCCTACGAGCAAGAGTTTTTTTCTGATAAGAAGAGACTCTATTGCGTTCTAATAGCCATACACAATGCAAGTAGCACTCGCATCTGTTCCCAGCAAGTACAGTGTATTGGAATGAAGAGAAGATACTGTTCTTGTCAGTTTCCTAAGCAGAGTTGAAGTAGATATGGCCCATGTGTTTAGGAAGCACAGTTCTTTTGTTCTGAGCAAGCTCACTGTTCTGGCCATATAGGAAACACAGTAGAGTAGAAGAGTGCTCTTTTCTCAAAATCAGAGTGTCTCTCTTGTAATGCGAGCTAGTGTTTGTTTCCCAGTCAGAAATGGAGTTGAATCACATGCAGTTTCTTGTCCTACGAGCAAGACTTGTTTTCTGTTAAGAAGAGTCACTATTGTGCTCCCATTGCCGTACACAGTGCAAATAGCACTCGCGTCTGTTCCCAGCAAGTACAGTGTATTGGAATGAAGAGAAGCTACTGTTCTTGTCAATTTCCTAAGCAGAGTTGAAATAGATATGACACGTGTTTGTAAAAACAACAGTTCTTTTGTTCTGAGCAATCTCACTGTTCTGGCCCTATAGGAGAAAGAGTAGAGTAGAAGAGTGCTCTTTTCTCAAAAGCAGAGTGTGTTTCTTGTAAGGCGAGCTAGTGTTTGTTTCCCTGTCAAACTGGAGTTGAATCACATGCACTTTCTGGTCCTACGAACAAGACTAGTTTTCTGGTAAGAAGAGTCACTAATGCAATCCATTTGCCACAGAGTGCAAATAGCACTCGCGTCTGTTCCCAGCAAGTACAGTGTATTGGACTGAAGAGAAGCTCCTGTTCTTGTCAGTTTCCTAAGCAGAGTTGAAGTAGATATGGCCCGTGTGTGTAGGAAGCACAGTTCTTTTGTTCTGAGGAAGCTCACTGTTCTGGCCCTATAGAAATCACAGTAGAGTAGAAGAGTGCTCTTTTCTCAAATGCAGAGTGTGTTTCTTGTAAGGCGAGCTAGTGTTTGTTTCCCAGTCAGAAATGGAGTTGAATCACATGCAGTTTCTGGTGCTACGAGCAAGACTTATTTTCTGGTAAGAAGAGTCACTATTGCGATCCATTTGCCACACAGTGCAAATAGCACTCGCGTATGTTCCAAGCAAGTACAGTGTATTGGACTGAAGAGAAGCTCCTCTTCTTGTCAGTTTCCTAAGCAGAGTTGAAGTAGATATGGCCGGTGGTGTAGGAAGGACAGTTCTTTTGTTCTGAGCAAGCTCACTGTTCTGGCCCTATAGGAAACACAGTAGAGTAGAAGCGTGCTCTTTTATCAAAAGCAGAGTGTGTTTCTTGTAAGGCGAGCTATTGTTTGTTTCCCTGTCAGAAATGGAGTTGAATCAGATGCAGTTTCTGGTCCTACGAACCAGACTTGTTTTCTGGTAAGTAGAGTCACTAATGCGATCCATTTGCCACACAGTACAAATAGCACTCGCGTCTGTTCCCAGCAAGTACAGTGTATTGGAATGAAGAGAAGCTACTGTTCTTGTCAATTTCCTAAGCAGAGTTGAAATAGATATGACACGTGTTTGTAAAAACAACAGTTCTTTTGTTCTGAGCAATCTCACTGTTCTGGCCCTATAGGAGAAAGAGTAGAGTAGAAGAGTGCTCTTTTCTCAAAAGCAGAGTGTGTTTCTTGTAAGGCGAGCTAGTGTTTGTTTCCCTGTCAAACTGGAGTTGAATCACATGCACTTTCTGGTCCTACGAACAAGACTAGTTTTCTGGTAAGAAGAGTCACTAATGCAATCCATTTGCCACAGAGTGCAAATAGCACTCACGTCTGTTCCCAGCAAGTACAGTGTATTGCACTGAAGAGAAGCTACTGTTCTTGTCAGTTTCCTAAGCAGAGTTGAAGTAGATATGGCCCGTGTGTGTAGGAAGCACAGTTCTTTTGTTCTGAGGAAGCTCACTGTTCTGGCCCTATAGAAATCACAGTAGAGTAGAAGAGTGCTCTTTTCTCAAATGCAGAGTGTGTTTCTTGTAAGGCGAGCTAGTGTTTGTTTCCCAGTCAGAAATGGAGTTGAATCACATTCAGTTTCTGGTCCTACGAGCAAGACTTATTTTCTGGTAAGAAGAGTCACTATTGCGATCCATTTGCCACACAGTGCAAATAGCACTCGCGTCTGTTCCCAGCAAGTACAGTGTATTGGACTGAAGAGAAGCTCCTCTTCTTGTCAGTTTCCCAAGCAGAGTTGAAGTAGATATGGCCGGTGGTGTAGGAAGGACAATTCTTTTGTTCTGAGCAAGCTCACTGTTCTGGCCCTATAGGAAACACAGTAGAGTAGAAGAGTGCTCTTTTCTCAAAAGCAGAGTGTGTTTCTTGTAAGGCGAGCTATTGTTTGTTTCCCTGTCAGAAATGGAGTTGAATCAGATGCAGTTTCTGGTCCTACGAACCAGACTTGTTTTCTGGTAAGTAGAGTCACTAATGCGATCCATTTGCCACACAGTACAAATAGCACTCCCGTCTGTTCCCAGCAAGTACAGTGTATTGGACTGAAGAGAAGCTACTATTCTTGTCTGTTTCCTAAGTAGAGTGGAAATAGATATGTCCCGTGTGTGTAGGAGCACAGTTCTTTTGTTGTGAGCAAGCTCACAGTTCTGGCCCTATAGGAAACACAGTATAGTAGAAGAGTGCTCTTTTCTCAAAAGCAGTGTGTGTTTCTTGTACTGCGAGCTAGTGTTTGTTTCCCTGTTAGAAATGGAGTTTAATCACATGCAGTTTCTGGTCCTACGAGCAAGACTTGTTTTCTGGTAAGAAGAGTCAGTATTTCGATCCATTTGCCACACAGTGCAAATAGCACTCACGTCTGTTCCCATCAATTACAGTTTATTGGACTGAAGAGAAGCTCCTCTTCTTGTCAGTTTCCTAAGCAGAGTGGAAATAGATATGGCCCACGTGTGTAGGAAGCACAGTTCTTTTGTTCTGAGGAAGCTCACTGTTCTGGCCCTATAGGAAACACTGTAGAGTAGAAGACTGCTCTTTTCTCAAAAGCAGAGTGTGTTTCTTGTAAGGCGAGCTAGTGTTTGTTTCCCTGTCAAACTGGAGTTGAATCACATGCACTTTCTGGTCCTACGAACAAGCCTTGTTTTCTGGTAAGAAGAGTCACTAATGCGATCAATTTGCCACACAGTGCAAATAGCACTCGCGTCTGTTCCCAGCCAGTACAGTGTATTGGACTGAAGAGAAGCTCCTGTTCTTGTCAGTTTCCTAAGCAGAGTTGAAGTAGATATGGCCCGTGTGTGTAGGAAGAACAGTTCTTTTGTTCTGAGCAAGCTCACTGTTCTGGCCCTATAGGAAACACAGTAGAGTAGAAGAGTGCTCTTTTCTCAAAAGCAGAGTGTGTTTCTTGTAAGGCGAGCTAGTGTTGGTTTCCCAGTCAGAAATGGAGTTGAATCACATGCAGTTTCTGGTCCTACGAGCAAGAGTTTTTTTCTGGTAAGAAGAGACTCTATTGCGTTCTAATAGCCATACACAATGCAAGTAGCACTCGCATCTGTTCCCAGCAAGTACAGTGTATTGGAATGAAGAGAAGATACTGTTCTTGTCAGTTTCCTAAGCAGAGTTGAAGTAGATATGGCCCATGTGTTTAGGAAGCACAGTTCTTTTGTTCTGAGCAAGCTCACTGTTCTGGCCATATAGGAAACACAGTAGAGTAGAAGAGTGCTCTTTTCTCAAAATCAGAGTGTCTCTCTTGTAATGCGAGCTAGTGTTTGTTTCCCAGTCAGAAATGGAGTTGAATCACATGCAGTTTCTTGTCCTACGAGCAAGACTTGTTTTCTGTTAAGAAGAGTCACTATTGTGCTCCCATTGCCGTACACAGTGCAAATAGCACTCGCGTCTGTTCCCAGCAAGTACAGTGTATTGGAATGAAGAGAAGCTACTGTTCTTGTCAATTTCCTAAGCAGAGTTGAAATAGATATGACACGTGTTTGTAAAAACAACAGTTCTTTTGTTCTGAGCAATCTCACTGTTCTGGCCCTATAGGAGAAAGAGTAGAGTAGAAGAGTGCTCTTTTCTCAAAAGCAGAGTGTGTTTCTTGTAAGGCGAGCTAGTGTTTGTTTCCCTGTCAAACTGGAGTTGAATCACATGCACTTTCTGGTCCTACGAACAAGACTAGTTTTCTGGTAAGAAGAGTCACTAATGCAATCCATTTGCCACAGAGTGCAAATAGCACTCGCGTCTGTTCCCAGCAAGTACAGTGTATTGGACTGAAGAGAAGCTCCTGTTCTTGTCAGTTTCCTAAGCAGAGTTGAAGTAGATATGGCCCGTGTGTGTAGGAAGCACAGTTCTTTTGTTCTGAGGAAGCTCACTGTTCTGGCCCTATAGAAATCACAGTAGAGTAGAAGAGTGCTCTTTTCTCAAATGCAGAGTGTGTTTCTTGTAAGGCGAGCTAGTGTTTGTTTCCCAGTCAGAAATGGAGTTGAATCACATGCAGTTTCTGGTGCTACGAGCAAGACTTATTTTCTGGTAAGAAGAGTCACTATTGCGATCCATTTGCCACACAGTGCAAATAGCACTCGCGTATGTTCCAAGCAAGTACAGTGTATTGGACTGAAGAGAAGCTCCTCTTCTTGTCAGTTTCCTAAGCAGAGTTGAAGTAGATATGGCCGGTGGTGTAGGAAGGACAGTTCTTTTGTTCTGAGCAAGCTCACTGTTCTGGCCCTATAGGAAACACAGTAGAGTAGAAGAGTGCTCTTTTATCAAAAGCAGAGTGTGTTTCTTGTAAGGCGAGCTATTGTTTGTTTCCCTGTCAGAAATGGAGTTGAATCAGATGCAGTTTCTGGTCCTACGAACCAGACTTGTTTTCTGGTAAGTAGAGTCACTAATGCGATCCATTTGCCACACAGTACAAATAGCACTCGCGTCTGTTCCCAGCAAGTACAGTGTATTGGAATGAAGAGAAGCTACTGTTCTTGTCAATTTCCTAAGCAGAGTTGAAATAGATATGACACGTGTTTGTAAAAACAACAGTTCTTTTGTTCTGAGCAATCTCACTGTTCTGGCCCTACAGGAGAAAGAGTAGAGTAGAAGAGTGCTCTTTTCTCAAAAGCAGAGTGTGTTTCTTGTAAGGCGAGCTAGTGTTTGTTTCCCTGTCAAACTGGAGTTGAATCACATGCACTTTCTGGTCCTACGAACAAGACTAGTTTTCTGGTAAGAAGAGTCACTAATGCAATCCATTTGCCACAGAGTGCAAATAGCACTCACGTCTGTTCCCAGCAAGTACAGTGTATTGCACTGAAGAGAAGCTCCTGTTCTTGTCAGTTTCCTAAGCAGAGTTGAAGTAGATATGGCCCGTGTGTGTAGGAAGCACAGTTCTTTTGTTCTGAGGAAGCTCACTGTTCTGGCCCTATAGAAATCACAGTAGAGTAGAAGAGTGCTCTTTTCTCAAATGCAGAGTGTGTTTCTTGTAAGGCGAGCTAGTGTTTGTTTCCCAGTCAGAAATGGAGTTGAATCACATTCAGTTTCTGGTCCTACGAGCAAGACTTATTTTCTGGTAAGAAGAGTCACTATTGCGATCCATTTGCCACACAGTGCAAATAGCACTCGCGTCTGTTCCCAGCAAGTACAGTGTATTGGACTGAAGAGAAGCTCCTCTTCTTGTCAGTTTCCCAAGCAGAGTTGAAGTAGATATGGCCGGTGGTGTAGGAAGGACAATTCTTTTGTTCTGAGCAAGCTCACTGTTCTGGCCCTATAGGAAACACAGTAGAGTAGAAGAGTGCTCTTTTCTCAAAAGCAGAGTGTGTTTCTTGTAAGGCGAGCTATTGTTTGTTTCCCTGTCAGAAATGGAGTTGAATCAGATGCAGTTTCTGGTCCTACGAACCAGACTTGTTTTCTGGTAAGTAGAGTCACTAATGCGATCCATTTGCCACACAGTACAAATAGCACTCCCGTCTGTTCCCAGCAAGTACAGTGTATTGGACTGAAGAGAAGCTACTATTCTTGTCTGTTTCCTAAGTAGAGTGGAAATAGATATGTCCCGTGTGTGTAGGAGCACAGTTCTTTTGTTGTGAGCAAGCTCACAGTTCTGGCCCTATAGGAAACACAGTAGAGTAGAAGAGTGCTCTTTTCTCAAAAGCAGTGTGTGTTTCTTGTACTGCGAGCTAGTGTTTGTTTCCCTGTTAGAAATGGAGTTTAATCACATGCAGTTTCTGGTCCTACGAGCAAGACTTGTTTTCTGGTAAGAAGAGTCAGTATTTCGATCCATTTGCCACACAGTGCAAATAGCACTCACGTCTGTTCCCATCAATTACAGTTTATTGGACTGAAGAGAAGCTCCTCTTCTTGTCAGTTTCCTAAGCAGAGTGGAAATAGATATGGCCCACGTGTGTAGGAAGCACAGTTCTTTTGTTCTGAGGAAGCTCACTGTTCTGGCCCTATAGGAAACACTGTAGAGTAGAAGACTGCTCTTTTCTCAAAAGCAGAGTGTGTTTCTTGTAAGGCGAGCTAGTGTTTGTTTCCCTGTCAAACTGGAGTTGAATCACATGCACTTTCTGGTCCTACGAACAAGCCTTGTTTTCTGGTAAGAAGAGTCACTAATGCGATCAATTTGCCACACAGTGCAAATAGCACTCGCGTCTGTTCCCAGCCAGTACAGTGTATTGGACTGAAGAGAAGCTCCTGTTCTTGTCAGTTTCCTAAGCAGAGTTGAAGTAGATATGGCCCGTGTGTGTAGGAAGAACAGTTCTTTTGTTCTGAGCAAGCTCACTGTTCTGGCCCTATAGGAAACACAGTAGAGTAGAAGAGTGCTCTTTTCTCAAAAGCAGAGTGTGTTTCTTGTAAGGCGAGCTAGTGTTGGTTTCCCAGTCAGAAATGGAGTTGAATCACATGCAGTTTCTGGTCCTACGAGCAAGAGTTTTTTTCTGATAAGAAGAGACTCTATTGCGTTCTAATAGCCATACACAATGCAAGTAGCACTCGCATCTGTTCCCAGCAAGTACAGTGTATTGGAATGAAGAGAAGATACTGTTCTTGTCAGTTTCCTAAGCAGAGTTGAAGTAGATATGGCCCATGTGTTTAGGAAGCACAGTTCTTTTGTTCTGAGCAAGCTCACTGTTCTGGCCATATAGGAAACACAGTAGAGTAGAAGAGTGCTCTTTTCTCAAAATCAGAGTGTCTCTCTTGTAATGCGAGCTAGTGTTTGTTTCCCAGTCAGAAATGGAGTTGAATCACATGCAGTTTCTTGTCCTACGAGCAAGACTTGTTTTCTGTTAAGAAGAGTCACTATTGTGCTCCCATTGCCGTACACAGTGCAAATAGCACTCGCGTCTGTTCCCAGCAAGTACAGTGTATTGGAATGAAGAGAAGCTACTGTTCTTGTCAATTTCCTAAGCAGAGTTGAAATAGATATGACACGTGTTTGTAAAAACAACAGTTCTTTTGTTCTGAGCAATCTCACTGTTCTGGCCCTATAGGAGAAAGAGTAGAGTAGAAGAGTGCTCTTTTCTCAAAAGCAGAGTGTGTTTCTTGTAAGGCGAGCTAGTGTTTGTTTCCCTGTCAAACTGGAGTTGAATCACATGCACTTTCTGGTCCTACGAACAAGACTAGTTTTCTGGTAAGAAGAGTCACTAATGCAATCCATTTGCCACAGAGTGCAAATAGCACTCGCGTCTGTTCCCAGCAAGTACAGTGTATTGGACTGAAGAGAAGCTACTGTTCTTGTCAGTTTCCTAAGCAGAGTTGAAGTAGATATGGCCCGTGTGTGTAGGAAGCACAGTTCTTTTGTTCTGAGGAAGCTCACTGTTCTGGCCCTATAGAAATCACAGTAGAGTAGAAGAGTGCTCTTTTCTCAAATGCAGAGTGTGTTTCTTGTAAGGCGAGCTAGTGTTTGTTTCCCAGTCAGAAATGGAGTTGAATCACATGCAGTTTCTGGTGCTACGAGCAAGACTTATTTTCTGGTAAGAAGAGTCACTATTGCGATCCATTTGCCACACAGTGCAAATAGCACTCGCGTATGTTCCAAGCAAGTACAGTGTATTGGACTGAAGAGAAGCTCCTCTTCTTGTCAGTTTCCTAAGCAGAGTTGAAGTAGATATGGCCGGTGGTGTAGGAAGGACAGTTCTTTTGTTCTGAGCAAGCTCACTGTTCTGGCCCTATAGGAAACACAGTAGAGTAGAAGAGTGCTCTTTTATCAAAAGCAGAGTGTGTTTCTTGTAAGGCGAGCTATTGTTTGTTTCCCTGTCAGAAATGGAGTTGAATCAGATGCAGTTTCTGGTCCTACGAACCAGACTTGTTTTCTGGTAAGTAGAGTCACTAATGCGATCCATTTGCCACACAGTACAAATAGCACTCGCGTCTGTTCCCAGCAAGTACAGTGTATTGGAATGAAGAGAAGCTACTGTTCTTGTGAATTTCCTAAGCAGAGTTGAAATAGATATGACACGTGTTTGTAAAAACAACAGTTCTTTTGTTCTGAGCAATCTCACTGTTCTGGCCCTATAGGAGAAAGAGTAGAGTAGAAGAGTGCTCTTTTCTCAAAAGCAGAGTGTGTTTCTTGTAAGGCGAGCTAGTGTTTGTTTCCCTGTCAAACTGGAGTTGAATCACATGCACTTTCTGGTCCTACGAACAAGACTAGTTTTCTGGTAAGAAGAGTCACTAATGCAATCCATTTGCCACAGAGTGCAAATAGCACTCACGTCTGTTCCCAGCAAGTACAGTGTATTGCACTGAAGAGAAGCTCCTGTTCTTGTCAGTTTCCTAAGCAGAGTTGAAGTAGATATGGCCCGTGTGTGTAGGAAGCACAGTTCTTTTGTTCTGAGGAAGCTCACTGTTCTGGCCCTATAGAAATCACAGTAGAGTAGAAGAGTGCTCTTTTCTCAAATGCAGAGTGTGTTTCTTGTAAGGCGAGCTAGTGTTTGTTTCCCAGTCAGAAATGGAGTTGAATCACATTCAGTTTCTGGTCCTACGAGCAAGACTTATTTTCTGGTAAGAAGAGTCACTATTGCGATCCATTTGCCACACAGTGCAAATAGCACTCGCGTCTGTTCCCAGCAAGTACAGTGTATTGGACTGAAGAGAAGCTCCTCTTCTTGTCAGTTTCCCAAGCAGAGTTGAAGTAGATATGGCCGGTGGTGTAGGAAGGACAATTCTTTTGTTCTGAGCAAGCTCACTGTTCTGGCCCTATAGGAAACACAGTAGAGTAGAAGAGTGCTCTTTTCTCAAAAGCAGAGTGTGTTTCTTGTAAGGCGAGCTATTGTTTGTTTCCCTGTCAGAAATGGAGTTGAATCAGATGCAGTTTCTGGTCCTACGAACCAGACTTGTTTTCTGGTAAGTAGAGTCACTAATGCGATCCATTTGCCACACAGTACAAATAGCACTCCCGTCTGTTCCCAGCAAGTACAGTGTATTGGACTGAAGAGAAGCTACTATTCTTGTCTGTTTCCTAAGTAGAGTGGAAATAGATATGTCCCGTGTGTGTAGGAGCACAGTTCTTTTGTTGTGAGCAAGCTCACTGTTCTGGCCCTATAGGAAACACAGTATAGTAGAAGAGTGCTCTTTTCTCAAAAGCAGTGTGTGTTTCTTGTACTGCGAGCTAGTGTTTGTTTCCCTGTTAGAAATGGAGTTTAATCACATGCAGTTTCTGGTCCTACGAGCAAGACTTGTTTTCTGGTAAGAAGAGTCAGTATTTCGATCCATTTGCCACACAGTGCAAATAGCACTCACGTCTGTTCCCATCAATTACAGTTTATTGGACTGAAGAGAAGCTCCTCTTCTTGTCAGTTTCCTAAGCAGAGTGGAAATAGATATGGCCCACGTGTGTAGGAAGCACAGTTCTTTTGTTCTGAGGAAGCTCACTGTTCTGGCCCTATAGGAAACACTGTAGAGTAGAAGACTGCTCTTTTCTCAAAAGCAGAGTGTGTTTCTTGTAAGGCGAGCTAGTGTTTGTTTCCCTGTCAAACTGGAGTTGAATCACATGCACTTTCTGGTCCTACGAACAAGCCTTGTTTTCTGGTAAGAAGAGTCACTAATGCGATCAATTTGCCACACAGTGCAAATAGCACTCGCGTCTGTTCCCAGCCAGTACAGTGTATTGGACTGAAGAGAAGCTCCTGTTCTTGTCAGTTTCCTAAGCAGAGTTGAAGTAGATATGGCCCGTGTGTGTAGGAAGAACAGTTCTTTTGTTCTGAGCAAGCTCACTGTTCTGGCCCTATAGGAAACACAGTAGAGTAGAAGAGTGCTCTTTTCTCAAAAGCAGAGTGTGTTTCTTGTAAGGCGAGCTAGTGTTTGTTTCCCAGTCAGAAATGGAGTTGAATCACATGCAGTTTCTGGTCCTACGAGCAAGAGTTTTTTTCTGGTAAGAAGAGACTCTATTGCGTTCTAATAGCCATACACAATGCAAGTAGCACTCGCATCTGTTCCCAGCAAGTACAGTGTATTGGAATGAAGAGAAGATACTGTTCTTGTCAGTTTCCTAAGCAGAGTTGAAGTAGATATGGCCCATGTGTTTAGGAAGCACAGTTCTTTTGTTCTGAGCAAGCTCACTGTTCTGGCCATATAGGAAACACAGTAGAGTAGAAGAGTGCTCTTTTCTCAAAATCAGAGTGTCTCTCTTGTAATGCGAGCTAGTGTTTGTTTCCCAGTCAGAAATGGAGTTGAATCACATGCAGTTTCTTGTCCTACGAGCAAGACTTGTTTTCTGTTAAGAAGAGTCACTATTGTGCTCCCATTGCCGTACACAGTGCAAATAGCACTCGCGTCTGTTCCCAGCAAGTACAGTGTATTGGAATGAAGAGAAGCTACTGTTCTTGTCAATTTCCTAAGCAGAGTTGAAATAGATATGACACGTGTTTGTAAAAACAACAGTTCTTTTGTTCTGAGCAATCTCACTGTTCTGGCCCTATAGGAGAAAGAGTAGAGTAGAAGAGTGCTCTTTTCTCAAAAGCAGAGTGTGTTTCTTGTAAGGCGAGCTAGTGTTTGTTTCCCTGTCAAACTGGAGTTGAATCACATGCACTTTCTGGTCCTACGAACAAGACTAGTTTTCTGGTAAGAAGAGTCACTAATGCAATCCATTTGCCACAGAGTGCAAATAGCACTCACGTCTGTTCCCAGCAAGTACAGTGTATTGGACTGAAGAGAAGCTCCTGTTCTTGTCAGTTTCCTAAGCAGAGTTGAAGTAGATATGGCCCGTGTGTGTAGGAAGCACAGTTCTTTTGTTCTGAGGAAGCTCACTGTTCTGGCCCTATAGAAATCACAGTAGAGTAGAAGAGTGCTCTTTTCTCAAATGCAGAGTGTGTTTCTTGTAAGGCGAGCTAGTGTTTGTTTCCCAGTCAGAAATGGAGTTGAATCACATGCAGTTTCTGGTGCTACGAGCAAGACTTATTTTCTGGTACGAAGAGTCACTATTGCGATCCATTTGCCACACAGTGCAAATAGCACTCGCATATGTTCCAAGCAAGTACAGTGTATTGGACTGAAGAGAAGCTCCTCTTCTTGTCAGTTTCCTAAGCAGAGTTGAAGTAGATATGGCCGGTGGTGTAGGAAGGACAGTTCTTTTGTTCTGAGCAAGCTCACTGTTCTGGCCCTATAGGAAACACAGTAGAGTAGAAGAGTGCTCTTTTATCAAAAGCAGAGTGTGTTTCTTGTAAGGCGAGCTATTGTTTGTTTCCCTGTCAGAAATGGAGTTGAATCAGATGCAGTTTCTGGTCCTACGAACCAGACTTGTTTTCTGGTAAGTAGAGTCACTAATGCGATCCATTTGCCACACAGTACAAATAGCACTCGCGTCTGTTCCCAGCAAGTACAGTGTATTGGAATGAAGAGAAGCTACTGTTCTTGTCAATTTCCTAAGCAGAGTTGAAATAGATATGACACGTGTTTGTAAAAACAACAGTTCTTTTGTTCTGAGCAATCTCACTGTTCTGGCCCTATAGGAGAAAGAGTAGAGTAGAAGAGTGCTCTTTTCTCAAAAGCAGAGTGTGTTTCTTGTAAGGCGAGCTAGTGTTTGTTTCCCTGTCAAACTGGAGTTGAATCACATGCACTTTCTGGTCCTACGAACAAGACTAGTTTTCTGGTAAGAAGAGTCACTAATGCAATTCATTTGCCACAGAGTGCAAATAGCACTCACGTCTGTTCCCAGCAAGTACAGTGTATTGGACTGAAGAGAAGCTCCTGTTCTTGTCAGTTTCCTAAGCAGAGTTGAAGTAGATATGGCCCGTGTGTGTAGGAAGCACAGTTCTTTTGTTCTGAGGAAGCTCACTGTTCTGGCCCTATAGAAATCACAGTAGAGTAGAAGAGTGCTCTTTTCTCAAATGCAGAGTGTGTTTCTTGTAAGGCGAGCTAGTGTTTGTTTCCCAGTCAGAAATGGAGTTGAATCACATGCAGTTTCTGGTCCTACGAGCAAGACTTATTTTCTGGTAAGAAGAGTCACTATTGCGATCCATTTGCCACACAGTGCAAATAGCACTAGCGTCTGTTCCCAGCAAGTACAGTGTATTGGACTGAAGAGAAGCTCCTCTTCTTGTCAGTTTCCCAAGCAGAGTTGAAGTAGATATGGCCGGTGGTGTAGGAAGGACAATTCTTTTGTTCTGAGCAAGCTCACTGTTCTGGCCCTATAGGAAACACAGTAGAGTAGAAGAGTGCTCTTTTCTCAAAAGCAGAGTGTGTTTCTTGTAAGGCGAGCTATTGTTTGTTTCCCTGTCAGAAATGGAGTTGAATCAGATGCAGTTTCTGGTCCTACGAACCAGACTTGTTTTCTGGTAAGTAGAGTCACTAATGCGATCCATTTGCCACACAGTACAAATAGCACTCCCGTCTGTTCCCAGCAAGTACAGTGTATTGGACTGAAGAGAAGCTACTATTCTTGTCTGTTTCCTAAGTAGAGTAAAAATAGATATGTCCCGTGTGTGTAGGAGCACAGTTCTTTTGTTGTGAGCAAGCTCACTGTTCTGGCCCTATAGGAAACACAGTATAGCAGAAGAGTGCTCTTTTCTCAAAAGCAGTGTGTGTTTCTTGTACTGCGAGCTAGTGTTTGTTTCCCTGTTAGAAATGGAGTTTAATCACATGCAGTTTCTGGTCCTACGAGCAAGACTTGTTTTCTGGTAAGAAGAGTCACTATTTCGATCCATTTGCCACACAGTGCAAATAGCACTCGCGTCTGTTGCCAACAAGTACAGTGTATTGGACTGAAGAGACGATACTGTTCTTGTCAGTTTCCTAAGCAGAGTTGAAATAGATATGGCCCGTGTGTGTAGGAAGCACAGTTCTTTTGTTCTGAGCAAGCTCACTGTTCTGGCCCTAAAGGAAACACAGCAGAGTAGAAGAGTGCTCTTTTCTCAAAAGCAGAGTGTGTTTCTTGGACAGCGAGCTAGTGTTTGTTTCCCAGTCAGAAATGGAGTTGAATCACATGCATTTTCTGGTACTACGAGCAAGAGTTGTTTTCTGGTAAGAAGAGTCTCTATTGCGTTCTAATTGCCATACACAGTGCAAGAAGCACTCGCATCTGTTCCCAGCAAGTACAGTGTATTGGAATGAAGAGAAGCTACTGTTCTTGTCAGTTTCCTAAGCAGAATTGAAGTAGATATGGCCCATGTGTTTAGGAAGCACAGTTCTTTTGTTCTGACCAAACTCATTGTTCTGGCCCTATAGGAAACACAGTAGAGTAGAAGAGTGCTCTTTTCTCAAAATCAGAGTGTCTTTCTTGTAAGGCGAGCTAGTGTTTGTTTCCCAGTCAGAAATGGAGTTGAATCACATGAAGTTTCTGGTCCTAAGAGCAAGACTAGTTTTCTGTTAAGAAGAGTCACTATTGTGCTCCCATTGCCGTACACAGTGCAAATAGCACTTGCGTCTGTTCCCAGCAAGTACAGTGTATTGGACTGAAGAGAAGCTCCTGTTCTTGTCAATTTCCTAAGCAGAGTTGAAGTAGATTTGTCCTGTGTGTGTAAAAAGAACAGTTCTTTTGTTCTGAGCAAGCTTACTGTTCTGGCCCTATAGGAGACAGAGTAGAGTAGAAGAGTGCTCTTTTCTCAAAAGCAGAGTGTGTTTCTTGTAAGGCGAGCTAGTGTTTGTTTCCCTGTCAAACTGGAATTGAATCACATGCACTTTCTGGTCCTACGAACATGACTAGTTTTCTGGTAAGAAGAGTCACTAATGCGATCCATTTGCCACACAGTGCAAAGAGCACTCGCGTCTGTTCCCAGCAAGTACAGTGTATTGGACTGAAGAGAAGCTAATGTTCTTGTCAATTTCCTAAGCAGAGTTGAAGTAGATATGGCCCGTGTGTGTAAAAAGAACAGTTCTTTTGTTCTGAGCAAGCTCACTGTTCTGGCCCTATAGGAGACAGAGTAGAGTAGAAGAGTGCCCTTTTCTCAAAAGCAGAGTTTGTTTCTTGTAAGGCGAGCTAGTGTTTGTTTCCCAGTCAAAAATGGAGTTGAATCACATGCAGTTTTTGGTCCTACGAGCAAGAGTTGTTTTCTTGTAAGAAGAGTCACTATTGTGATCCATTTGCCACACAGTGCAAATAGAACTCCCATCTGTTCCCTGCAATACAGTATATTGGACTGAAGAGAAGCTACTCTTCTTGTCAGTTTCCTAAGCAGAGTTGAAGTAGATATGTCCCGTGTGTGTAGGAAGCACAGTTCTTTTGTTCTGAGCAAGCTCACTGTTCTGGCCCTCTAGGAAATAAAGTAGAGTAGAAGAATGCTTTTTTCTCAAAGCAAAGTGTATTTCTTGTAAGGCAAGCTAGTGTTTGTTTCCCAGTCCGAAATGGCGTTGAATCACATGCAGTTTCTTGTCCTACGCGCAAGACTTTTTTTCTGGTAAGAAGAGTAACTTTTGCGTTCCCATTGCCATACACAGTGCAAGCAGCACTCGAGTCTTTTCCCAGCAAGTACAGTGTATTGGACTGAAGAGAAGCTACTGTTCTTGTCAGTTTCCTAAGCAGAGTTGAAGTATATAGGGCCCGTGTGTGTAGGAAGCACAGTTCTTTTGTTCTGATCAAGCTCACTGTTCTGGCCCTGTAAAAAACAGTAGAGTAGAAGAGTGCTCTTTTCTCAAAAGCAGAGTGTGTTTATTGTAAGGCAAGCTAGTGTTTGTTTCCCAGTCAGAAATGGAGTTGAATCACATCCAGTTTCTGGTACTACGAGCAAGAGTTGTTTTCTGGTAAGAAGAGTCACTATTGTGCTCCCCTTGCCGTACACAGTGCAAATAGCACTCGTGTCTGTTCCCAGCAAGTACAGTGTATTGGACTGAAGAGAAGCTACTGTTCTTGTCAGATTCCTAAGCAGAGTTGAAGTAGATATGGACCGTGTGTGCAGGAATCACAGTTCTTTTCTTCTGAGCAAGCTCACTGTTCTGGCCACATAGGAAACACAGTAGAGTAGAAAGTGCTCTTTTCTCAAAAGCAGAGTGTGTTTCTTGTAAGACGAGCTAGTGTTTGCTTCCCAGTCAGAAATGGAGTTGAATCACATTAAGTTTCTGGTCCTACGAGCAAGAGTTGTTTTCTGGTAAGAAGTGTCACTATTGTGCTCCCATTGCCATACACAGTTCAAATAGCACTCGCGTCTGTTCCCAGAAAGTACAGGGTATTGGACTGAAGAGAAGCTACTGTTCTTGTCAGTTTCCTAAGCAGAGTTGAAGTAGATATGACCCGTGTGTGTGGGAAGCACAGTTCATTTGCTCTGAGCAAGCTCACTATTCTTGCCCAATAGGAAACACAGTAGAGTAGAAGAGTGCTCTTTTCTCAAAAGCAGAGTGTGTTTCTTGTAAGGCGAGCTAGTGTTTGTTTCCCAGTCAGAATGGAGTTGAATCACATGCAGTTTCTGGTCCTATGAGCAAGATTTGTTTTATGGGTAAGAAGAGTCACAATTGCGATCCATTTGCCACACAGTGGAAATAGCACTCGCATCTGTTCCCAGCAAGTACAGTGTGTTGGACTGAAGAGAAGCTACTGTTCTTGTCAGTTTCCTAAGCAGAGTTGAAGTAGATATGGCCCGTGTGTGTAGGAAGCACAGTTCTTTTGTTCTGAGCAAGCTCATGGTTCTGGCCCTCTAGGAAAAAATGTAGAGTAGAAGAGTGCTTTTTTCTCAAAGCAAAGTTTGTTTCTTGTAAGGCGAGCTAGTGTTTGTTTCCCAGTCAGAAATGGAGATGAATCACATGCAGTTTCTTGTCCTACGAGCAAGAGTTGTTTTCTGGTAAGAAGAGTAACTATTGCGTTCCCATTGCCATACACAGTGCAAGTAGCACTCACATCTGTTCCCAGCAAGTACAGTGTATTGGACTGAAGAGAAGCTTCTGTTCTTGTAGTTTCCTAATCATAGTTGAAGTAGATATGGCCCATGTATGTAGGAAGCACAGTTCTTTTGTTCTGAGCAAGCTCACTGTTCTGGGACTACAGGGAAACACAGTAGAGAAGAGTGCTCTTTTCTCAAACCAGAGTTTGTTTCTTGTAAGGGGAGCTAGTGTTTGTTTCCCAGCCAGAAATGGAGTTGAATCACATGCAGTTTCTGGTCCTACGAGCAAGAGTTGTTTTCTGGTAAGTAGAGTCACTATTGCGATCCATTTGCCACACAGTGCAAATAGCACTCGCGTCTGTTCCCAGCAAGTACTGTGTATTGGACTGAAGAGAAGCTCCTGTTCCTGTCAGTTTCATAAGCAGAGTGGATATAGATATGGCCCGTGTGTGTAGGAAGCACAGTTCTTTTCTTCTGTGCAAGCTCACTGTTCTGGCCCTATAGGGAACAGAGTAGAGTAGAAGAGTGCTCTTTTCTCAAAAGCAGAGTGTGTTTCTTGTAAGGCGAGCTAGTGTTTGTTTCCCAGTCAGAAAGAGAGTTGAATCACATGCAGTTTGTAGTCCTATGAGCAAGAGTTGTTTTCTGGTAAAAAAAAGAGTCACTTTTGCGCTCCCTTTGCCATACACAGTGCAAATAGCACTCGCATCTGTTACCAGCAAGTACTGTGTATTGGACTGAAGAGAAGCTCCTGTTCTTGTCTGTTTCCAAAGCATAGTGGAAATAGATATGGCCCGTGTGTGTAGGAAGAACAGTTCTTTTGTTCTGAGCAAGCTCACTGTTCTGGCCCTATAGGAAACACAGTAGAGTAGAAGAGTGCTCTTTTCTCAATAGCAGAGTGTGTTTCTTGTAAGGGGAGCTAGTGTTTGTTTCCCAGTCAGAATTTGAATAGAATCACATGCAGTTTCTGGTCCTACAAGCAAGAGTTGTTTTCTTGTAAGAAGAGTCATTATTGCGCTCCCATTGCCATACACAGTGCAAATAGCACTCGCGTCTGTTCCCAGCAAGTACAGTGTATTGGACTGAAGAGAAACTAATGTTCTTGTCAGTTTCCTAAACAGAGCTGAAGTAGATATGGCCCGTGTGTGTAGGAAGCACAGTTCTTTTGTTCTGAGCAAGCTCACTGTTCTGGCCCTCTAGGAATCACAGTAGAGTAGAAGAGTGCTCTTTTCACAAAAGCATAGTGTGTTTTTTGTAAGGCAAGCTAGTGTTTGTTTTCCAGTCAAAAATGGAGATGAATCACATGCAGTTTCTGGTCCTATGAGCAAGAGTTTTTTTTTTTCTGGTAAGAAGAGTCTCTATTGCGTTCTAATTGCCATACACAGTGCAAGTAGCACTCGCATCTGTTCCCAGCAAGTACAGAGTATTGGAATGAAGAGAAGCTACTGTTCTTGTCAGTTTCCTAAGCAGAGTTGAAGTAGATATGGCCCATGTGTTTAGGAAGCACATTTCTTTTGTTCTGAGCAAACTCACTGTTCTGGCCCTTTAGGAAACACAGAAGAGTAGAAGAGTGCTCTTTTCTCAAAAGCAGAGTGTGTTTTTTGTAAGGCGAGCTAGTGTTTGTTTCCCAGTCAGAAATGGAGTTGAATCACATGCAGTATGTTGTCCTACGTGCAAGACTTGTTTTCTGTTAAGAACAGTCACTATTGTGCTCCCATTGCCGTACACAGTGCAAATAGCACTCGCGTCTGTTCCCAGCAAGTACAGTGTATTGGACTGAAGAGAAGCTACTGTTCTTGTCAATTTCCTAAGCAGAGTTGAAGTAGATATGGCCCATGTGTGTAAAAAGAACAGTTCTTTTGTTCTGAGCAAGCTCAATGTTCTGGCACTATAGGAGACAGAGAAGAGTAGAAGAGTGCTCTTTTCTCAAAAACTGAGTGTGTTTCTTGTAAGGCGAGCTAGTGTTTGTTTCCCTGTCAAACTGGAGTTGAATCACATGCACTTTCTGGTCCTACGAACAAGACTAGTTTTCTGGTAAGAAGAGTCACTAATGCGATCCATTTGCCACACATTGCAAATAGCACTCGCGTCTGTTCCCAGCAAGTACAGTGTATTGGACTGAAGAGAAGCTCCTGTTCTTGTCAGTTTCCTAAGTAGAGTGGAAATAGATATGGCCCGTGTGTGTAGGAGCACAGTTCTTTTGTTCTGAGCAAGCTCACTGTTCTGGCCCTATAGGAAACACTGTATAGTAGAAGAGTGCTCTTTTCTTAAAAGCAGTGTGTGTTTCTTGTACTGCGAGCTAGTGTTTGTTTCCCTGTTAGAAATGGAGTTTAATCACATGCAGTTTCTGGTCCTACGAGCAACACTTGTTTTCTGGTAAGAAGAGTCACTATTTCGATCCATTTCCCACACAGTGCAAATAGCACTCGCGTCTGTTGCCAACAAGTACAGTGTATTGGACTGAAGAGAAGATACTGTTCTTGTCAGTTTCCTAAGCAGAGTTGAAATAGATATGGCCCGTGTGTGTAGGAAGCACAGTTCTTTTGTTCTGAGCAAGCTCACTGTTCTGGCCCTAAAGGAAACACAGCAGAGTAGAAGAGTGCTCTTTTCTCAAAAGCAGAGTGTGTTTCTTGGACAGCGAGCTAGTGTTTGTTTCCCAATCAGAAATGGAGTTGAATCACATGCAGTTTCTGGTACTACGAGCAAGAGTTGTTTTCTGGTAAGAAGAGTCTCTATTGCGTTCTAATTGCCATACACAGTGCAAGTAGCACTCGCATCTGTTCCCAGCAAGTACAGAGTATTGGAATGAAGAGAAGCTACTGTTCTTGTCAGTTTCCTAAGCAGAGTTGAAGTAGATATGGCCCATGTGTTTAGGAAGCACATTTCTTTTGTTCTGAGCAAACTCACTGTTCTGGCCCTTTAGGAAACACAGAAGAGTAGAAGAGTGCTCTTTTCTCAAAAGCAGAGTGTGTTTCTTGTAAGGCGAGCTAGTGTTTGTTTCCCTGTCAAACTGGAGTTGAATCACATGCACTTTCTGGTCCTACGAACAAGAGTTGTTTTCTGGTAAGTAGAGTCACTATTGCGATCCATTTGCCACACAGTGCAAATAGCACTCACGTCTGTTCCCATCAATTACAGTTTATTGGACTGAAGAGAAGCTCCTCTTCTTGTCAGTTTCCTAAGCAGAGTGGAAATAGATATGGCCCATGTGTGTAGGAAGCACAGTTCTTTTGTTCTGAGGAAGCTCACTGTTTTGGCCCTATAGGAAACACTGTAGAGTTGAAGACTGCTCTTTTCTCAAAGGCAGAGTGTGTTTCTTGTAAGGCGAGATAGTGTTTGTTTCCCTGTCAAACTGGAGTTGAATCACATGCACTTTCTGGTCCTAGGAACAAGCCTTGTTTTCTGGTAAGAAGAGTCACTAATGCGATCAATTTGCCACACAGTGCAAATAGCACTTGCGTCTGTTCCCAGCCAGTACAGTGTATTGGACTGAAGAGAAGCTCCTGTTCTTGTCAGTTTCCTAAGCAGAGTTGAAGTAGATATGGCCTGTGTGTGTAGGAAGAACAGTTCTTTTGTTCTGAGCAAGCTCAATGTTCTGGCCCTATAGGAAACACAGTAGAGTAGAAGAGTGCTCTTTTCTCAAAAGCAGAGTGTGTTTCTTGTAAGGCGACCTAGTGTTTGTTTCCCAGTCAGAAATGGAGTTGAATCACATGCAGTTTCTGGTTCTACGAGCAAGAGTTGTTTTCTGGTAAGAAGAGTCTCTATTGCGTTCTAATAGCCATACACAATGCAAGTAGCACTCGCATCTGTTCCCAGCAAGTACAGAGTATTGGAATGAAGAGAAGCTACTGTTCTTGTCAGTTTCCTAAGCAGAGTTGAAGTAGATATGGCCCATGTGTTTAGGAAGCACAGTTCTTTTGTTCTGAGCAAGCTCACTGTTCTGGCCCTATAGGAAACACAATATAGTAGAAGAGTGCTCTTTTCTCAAAATCAGAGTGTCTCTCTTGTAATGCGAGCTAGTGTTTGTTTCCCAGTCAGAAATGGAGTTGAATCACATGCAGTTTCTTGTCCTACGAGCAAGACTTGTTTTCTGTTAAGAAGAGTCACTATTGTGCTCCCATTGCCGTACACAGTGCAAATAGCACTCGCGTCTGTTCCCAGCAAGTACAGTGTATTGGAATGAAGAGAAGCTACTGTTCTTGTCAATTTCCTAAGCATCCTTGAAATAGATATGACCCGTGTTTGTAAAAAGAACAGTTCTTTTGTTCTGAGCAAGCTCACTGTTCTGGCCCTATAGGAGAAAGAGTAGAGTAGAAGAGTGCTCTTTTCTCAAAAGCAGAGTGTGTTTCTTGTAAGGCGAGCTAGTGTTTGTTTCCCTGTCAAACTGGAGTTGAATCACATGCACTTTCTGGTCCTACGAACAAGACTAGTTTTCTGGTAAGAAGAGTCACTATTGCGATCCATTTGCCACACAGTGCAAATAGCATTCGCATCTGTTCCCAGCAAGTACAGTGTATTGGACTGAAGAGAAGCTCCTGTTCTTGTCAGTTTCCTAAGCAGAGTTGAAGTAGATATGGCCCGTGTGTGTAGGAAGCACAGTTCTTTTGTTCTCAGCAAGCTCACTGTTCTGGTCCTATAGGAAACACAGTAGAGTAGAAGAGTGCTCTTTTCTCAAAAGCAGAGTGTGTTTCTTGTAAGGCGAGCTAGTGTTTGTTTCCCTGTCAGAAATGGAGTTGAATCACATGCAGTTTCTGGTCCTACGAGCAACACTTATTTTCTGGTAAGAGAGTCATTATTGTGATCCATTTGCCACACAGTGTAAATAGCACTCGCGTCTGTTGCCAACAATACAGTGTATTGGACTGAAGAAGAGCTCCTGTTCTTGTCAGTTTCCTAAGCAGAGTTGAAGTAGGTATGGCCCATGTGTGTAGGAAGCACAGTTCTTTTGTTCTGAGGAAGCTCACTGTTCTGGCCCTATAGGAAACACAGTAGAGTAGAAGAGTGCTCTTTTCTCAATAGCAGAGTGTGTTTCTTGTAAGGCGAGCTAGTGTTTGTTTCCCAGTCAGAATTTGAATTGAATCACATGCAGTTTCTGGTCCTACAAGCAAGAATTGTTTTCTTGTAAGAAGAGTTATTATTGCGCTCCCATTGCCATACACAGTGCAAATAGCACTCGCGTCTGTTCCCAGCAAGTACATTGCATTGGACTGAAGAGAAGCTAATGTTCTTGTCAGTTTCCTAAGCAGAGCTGAAGTAGATATGGCCCGTGTGTGTAGGAAGCCCAGTTCTTTTGTTCTGAGCAAGCTCACTGTTCTGGCCCTCTAGGAATCACAGTAGAGTAGAAGAGTGCTCTTTTCACAAAAGCATAGTGTGTTTCTTGTAAGGCGAGCTAGTGTTTGTTTTCCAGTCAGAAATGGAGTTGAATCACATGCAGTTTCTGGTCCTATGAGCAAGAGTTTTTTTTCTGGTAAGAAGAGTTTCTATTGCGATCTAATTGCCATACACAGTGCAAGTAGCACTCGCATCTGTTCCCAGCAAGTACAGTGTATTGTTATGAAGAGAAGCTACTGTTCTTGTCAGTTTCCTAAGCAGAGTTGAAGTAGATATGGCCCATGTGTTTAGGAAGCACTTTTCTTTTGTTCTGAGCAAACTCACCGTTCTGGCCCTATAGGAAACACAGTAGAGTAGAAGCGTGCTCTTTTCTCAATAGCAGAGTGTGTTTCTTGTAAGGCGAGCTATTGTTTGTTTCCCTGTCAGAAATGGAGTTGAATCAGATGCAGTTTCTTGTCCTACGAGCCAGACTTGTTTTCTGTTAAGAAGAGTCACTAATGCAATCAATTTGCCACACAGTGCAAATAGCACTCGCGTATGTTCCCAGCAAGTACAGTGTATTGGACTGAAGAGAAGATACTGTTCTTGTCAATTTCCTAAGCAGAGTTGAAGTAGATATGGCCCGTGTGTGTAAAAGAACAGTTCTTTTGTTCTGAGCAAGCTCACTGTTCTGGCCCTATAGGAGACAGAGTAGAGTAGAAGAGTGCTCTTTTCTCAAAAGCTGAGTGTGTTTCTTGTAAGGCGAGCTAGTGTTTGTTTCCCTGTCAAACTGGAGTTGAATCACATGCACTTCCTTGTCCTAAGAACAAGACTAGTTTTCTGGTAAGAAGAGTCACTATTGCGATCCATTTGCCACACAGTGCAAATAGCATTCGCGTCTGTTGCCAACAAGTAGAGTGTATTGGACTGAAGAGAAGCTACTGTTCTTGTCAGTTTGCTAAGCAGAGTTGAAGTAGATATGGCCCGTTTGTGTAGGAAGCACAGTTCTTTTGTTCTCAGCAAGCTCACTGTTCTGGTCCTATAGGAAACACAGTAGAGTAGAAGAGTGCTTTTTCTCAAAAGCAGAGTGTGTTTCTTGTAAGGCGAGCTAGTGTTTGTTTCCTAGTCAGAAATGGAGTTAAATCACATGCAGTTTCTGGTCCTATGAGCAACACTTATTTTCTGGTAAGAAGAGTCATTATTGTGATCCATTTGCAACACAGTGTAAAAAGCACTCGCGTCTGTTGCCAGCAATACAGTGTATTGGACTGAAGAAGAGCTCCTGTTCTTGTCAGTTTCCTAAGCAGAGTTGAAGTAGGTATGGCCCATGTGTGTAGGAAGCACAGTTCTTTTGTTCTGAGGAAGCTCACTGTTCTGGCCCTATAGGAAACACAGTAGAGTACAAGAGTGCTCTTTTCTCAATAGCAGAGTGTGTTTCTTGTAAGGCGAGCTAGTGTTTGTTTCCCAGTCAGAAATGGAGTTGAATCACATGCAGTTTCTGTTCCTACGAGCAAGAGTTGTTTTCTGGTAAGAAGAGTCACTCTTGCGATCCCATTGCCATACACAGTGCAAGTAGCACTCGCATCTGTTTCCAGCAAGTACTGTGTATTAGACTGAAGAGAAGCTACTGTCCTTGTCAGTTTCCTGAGCAGAGTTGAAGTAGATATGGCCCGTGTGTGTAGGAAGCACAGTTCTTTTGTTCTGAGGAAGCTCACTGTTCTGGCCCTATAGGAAACACAGTAGAGAAGAAGAGTGCTCTTTCCTCAAAAGCAGAGTGTGTTTCTTGTAGGTGAGCTAGTGTTTGTTTCCGAGTCAGAAATGGAGTTTAATCACATGGAGTTTCTGGTCCTACGAGCAAGAGTTGTTTTCTTGTAAGTAGAGTGACTATTGCGATCCTTTTGCAACACAGTGCAAATAGCACTCACATCTGTTCCCAGCAATTACTGTGTATTGGACTGAAGAGAAGCTCCTCTTCTTGTCAGTTTCCTAAGCAGAGTGGAAGAAGAATAATGGACCTTGTGTGTAGGAAGCTAGTTCCTTTATGCTGAGCAACCTCACTGTTCTGGCCATATATGAAACACAGTAGAGTAGAAGAGTGCTCTTTTCCCAATAGCAGAGTGTGTTTCTTGTAAGGCGAGCTAATGTTTGTTTCCCAGTCAGAAATGGAGTTGAATCACATGCAGTTTCTGGTCCTACGAGCAAGAGTTGTTTTCTGGTAAGTAGAGTCACTATTGTGATCCATTTGCCACACAGTGCAAATAGCACTCGCATCAGTTCTCAGAAAGTACTGTGTATTGGACTGAAGAGAAGCTCCTGTTTTGTCAGTTTCCTAAGCAGAGTGGAAATAGATATGGCCCGTGTGTGTAGGAAGCACAGTTCTTTTGTTCTGAGCAAGCTCACTGTTCTGGCCATATAGGAAACACAGTAGAGTAGATGAATGCTCTTTAATCAAAAGCAGAGTGTGTTTCTTGTAAGGCGAGCTAGTGTTTGTTTCCCAGTCAGAAATGGAGTTGAATCACGTGCAGTTTCTTGTCCTACGAGCAAGACTTGTTTTCCGTTAAGAAGAGTCACTATTGTGCTCCCATTGCCGTACACAGTGCAAATAGCACTCGCGTCTGTTCCCAGCAAGTACAGTGTATTGGACTGAAGAGAAGGTCCTGTTCTTGTCAATTTCCTAAGCAGTGTTGAAGTAGATATGGCCCTTGTGTGTAGGAAGAACAGTTCTTTTTTTCTGAGCAAGCTCACTGTTCTGGCCCTATAGGAAACACAGTAGAGTAGAGAGTGCTCTTTTCTCAAAAGCAGAGTGTGTTTCTTGTAAGGTGAGCTAGTGTTTGTTTCCCAGTCAGAAATGTAGTTGAATCACATGCAGTTTTTGTCCTACGAACAAGACTTGTTTTCTGGTAAGAAGAGTCACTAATGCGATCCATTTGCCACACAGTGCAAATAGCACTCGCGTCTGTTCCCAGCAAGTACAGTGTATTGGACTGAAGAGAAGCTACTATTCTTGTCAGATTCCAAAGCAGAGTGGAAATAGATATGGCCCGTGTGTGTAGGAGCACAGTTCTTTTGTTCTGAGCAACCTCACGGTTCTGGCCCTACAGGAAACACAGTAGAGTAGAAGAGTGCTCTTTTCTCAAAAGCACTGTGTGTTTCTTGTAAGGCGAGCTAGTGTTTGTTTCCCTGTCAAACTGGAGTTGATTCACATGCACTTTCTGGTCCTAGGAACAAGACAAGTTTTCTGGTAAGAAGAGTCACTAATGCGATCCATTTGCCACACATTGCAAATAGCACTTGCGTCTGTTCCCAGCAAGTACAATGTATTGGACTGAATAGAAGCTCCTGTTCTTGTCAGTTTCCTAAGCAGAGTTGAAGTAGATATGGCCCGTGTGTGTAGGAAGCATAGTTCTTTTGTTCTGAGGAAGCTCACTGTTCTGGCCCTATAGGAAACACAGTAGAGTAGAAGAGTGCTCTTTTCTCAAAAGCAGAGTGTGTTTCTTGTAAGGCGAGCTAGTGTTTGTTTCCCAGTTGAGAAATGGAGTTGAATCACATGCAGTTTCTAGTCCTGCGAGCAAGAGTTGTTTTCTTGTAAGTAGAATCACTATTGCGATCCATTTGCCACACAGTGCAAATAGCACTTGCATTTGTTCCAAGCAAGTACTGTGTATTGGACTGAAGAGAAGCTCCTCTTCTTGTCAGTTTCCTAAGCAGAGTGGATATAGATATGACCCTTGTGTGTAGGAAGCTAGTTCTTTTATGATGAGCAAGCTCACTGTTCTGGCCCTATAGGAAATACAGTAGAGTAGAAGAGTGCTCTTTTCCCAATAGCAGAGTGTGTTTCTTGTAAGGCGAGCTAGTGTTTGTTTCCCAGTCAGAAATGGAGTTGAATCACATGCAGTTTCTGGTCCTACGAGCAAGAGTTGTTTTCTGGTAAGTAGAGTCACTATTTTGATCCATTTGCCACACAGTGCAAATAGCACTCGCATCAGTTCCCAGCAAGTACTGTGTATTGGACTGAAGAGAAGCTCCTGTTTTGTCAGTTTCCTAAGCAGAGTTGAAATAGGTATGGCCTTTGTGTGTAGTAAGCACAGTTCATTTATTCTGAGCAAGCTCACTGTTCTGGCCCTATAGGAAACACAGTAGAGTAGAAGAGTGCTCTTTTCTCAATAGCAGAGTGTGTTTATTGTAAGGCGAGCTAGTGTTTGTTTCCCTGTCAGAAATGGAGTTGAATCAGATGCAGTTTCTGGTCCTACGAACCAGACTTGTTTTCTGGTAAGAAGATTCACTAATGCGATCCATTTGCCACACAGTGCAAATAGCACTCGCGTCTGTTCCCAGCAAGTACAGTGTATTGGACTGAAGAGAAGCTACTATTCCTGTCAGTTTCCTAAGTAGAGTGGAAATAGTTATGGCCGTGTGTGTAGGAGCACAGTTCTTTTGTTCTGAGCAAGCTCCCATTTCTGGCCCTATAGGAAACACAGTATAGTAGAAGAGTGCTCTTTTCTCAAAAGCAGTGTGTGTTTCTTGTACTGCGAGGTAGTGTTTGTTTCCCTGTTGGAAATGGAGTTTAATCACATGCAGTTTCTGGTCCTACGAGCAAGACTTGTTTTCTGGTAAGAAGATTCACTAATGCGATCCATTTGCCACACAGTAGAAATAGCACTCGCGTCTGTTGCCAACAAATACAGTGTATTGGACTGAAGAGAAGATACTGTTCTTGTCAGTTTCCTAAGCAGAGTTGAAGTAGATATGGCCCGTGTGTGTAGGAAGCACAGTTCTTTTGTTCTGAGCAAGCTCACTGTTCTGGCCCTATAGGAAACACAGCAGAGTAGAAGAGTGCTCTTTTCTCAAAAGCAGAGTGTGTTTCTTTAAGGCGAGCTAGTGTTTGTTTCCCAGTCAGAAATGGAGTTGAATCACATGCAGTTTCTGGTCCTACGAGCAAGTGTTTTTTTCTGGTAAGTAGAGTCACTATTGCGATCCATTTGCCACACAGTGCAAATAGCACTCACGTCTGTTCCCAGCAAGTACAGTTTATTGGACTGAAGAGAAGCTCAGCTTCTTGTCAGTTTCCTAAGCACAGTGGAAATAGATATGGCCCGTGTGTGTAGGAAGCACAGTTCTTTTGTTCTGAGCAAGCTCACTGTTCTGGTACTATAGGAAAAACAATAGAGTAGAAGAGTGCTTTTTCTCAAAAGCAGAGTGTGTTTCTTGTAAGGCGAGCTAGTGTTTGTTTCCCTGTCAGAAATGGAGTTGAATCACATGCAGTTTCTGGTCCTACGAGCAAGACTTATTGTCTGGTAAGTAGAGTCACTATTGCGATACATTTGCCACACAGTGTAAATAGCACTCGCGTCTGTTCCCAGCAAGTACAGTGTATTGGACTGAAGAGAAGCTCCTGTTCTTGTCAGTTTCCTAAGCAGAGTTGAGGTAGATATGGCCCGTGTGTGTAGGAAGCACAGTTCTTTTGTTCTGAGCAAGCTCAATGTTCTGGCCCTATAGGAAACACAGTAGAGTAAAAGAGTGCTCTTTTCTCAAAAGCAGAGTGTGTTTCTTGTAAGGCGAGCTATTGTTTGTTTCCCTGTCAGAAATGGAGTTGCATCAGATGTAGTTTCTGGTCCTATGAGCCAGACTTGTTTTCTGGTAAGAAGATTCACTAATGCGATCGATTTGCCACACAGTACAAATAGCACTCGTTCTGTTCCCAGCAAGTACAGTGTATTGGACTGAAGAGAAGCTACTATTCTTGTCAGTTTCCTAAGTAGAGTGGAAATAGATATGGCCCGTGTGTGTAGGAGCACAGTTCTTTTGTTCTGAGCAAGCTCACTGTTCTGGCCCTATAGGAAACACAATATAGTAGAAGAGTGCTCTTTTCTCAAAAGCAGTGTCTGTTTCTTCTACTGCGAGCTACTGTTTGTTTCTCTGTTAGAAACGGAGTTTAATCACATGCAGTTTCTGGTCCTACGAGCAAGACTTGTTTTCTGGTAAGAAGAGTCACTATTGTGATCCATTTGCCACACAGTGCAAATAGCACTCGCGTCTGTTGCCAACAAGTACAGTGCATTGGACTGAAGGGAAGATACTGTTCTTGTCAGGTTCCTAAGCAGAATTGAAGTAGATATGGCCCGTGTGTGTAGGGAGTACAGTTCTTTTGTTCTGAGCAAGCTCACTGTTCTGGCCCTATAGGAAACACAGCAGACTAGAAGAGTGCTCTTTTCTCAAAAGCAGAGTGTGTTTCTTGGAAGGCGAGCTAGTTTTTGTTTCCCAGTCAGAAATGGAGTTGAATCACATGTAGTTTCTTGTCCTACGAGCAAGACGTGTTTTCTGTTAAGAAGCGTCACTATTGTGCTCCCATTGCCGTACACAGTGCAAATAGCACTCGCGTCTGTTCCCTGCAAGTACAGTGTATTGGACTGAAGAGAAGCTTCTGTTCTTCTAGTTTCCTAAGCAGAGTTGAAGTAGATATGGCCCATGTATGTAGGAAGCACAGTTCTTTTGTTCTGAGCAAGCTCACTGTTCTGGCCCTATAGGAAACACAGTAGAGTAGAAGAGTGCTCTTTTCTCAAAAGCAGAGTGTGTTTCTTGTAAAGCGAGCTAGTGTTTGTTTCCCTGTCAGAAATGGAGTTGAATCACAAGCAGTTTCTGGTCCTAGGAGCAAGAGTTGTTTTCTCGTAAGAAGAGTCACTATTGCGATCCATTTGCCACACTGTGCAAATAGCACTCGCGTCTGTTCCCAGCAAGTACAGTGTATTGGACTGAAGAGAAGCTACTGTTCTTGTCAGTTTCCTAAGCAGAGTTGAAGTAGATATGGCCAGTGTGTGTAGGAAGCACAGTCCTTTTGCTCTGAGCAAGCTCACTGTTCTGGTCCTATAGGAAACACAGTAGAGTAGAAGACTGCTCTTCTCTCAAAAGCAGAGTGTGTTTCTTGTAAAGCGAGCTAGCGTTTGTTTCCGTGTCAGAAATGGAGTTGAATCCCATGCAGTTTCTGGTCCTAGGAGCAAGAGTTGTTTTCTGGTAAGAAGAGTCACTATTGCGATCCATTGCCACACAGTGCAAATAGCACTCGCATCTGTTCCCTGCAAGTACAGTATATTGGACTGAAGAGATGCTACTGTTTTTGTCAGTTTCCTAAGCAGAGTTGAAGTAGATATGGCCCGTGTGTGTATGAAGCACATTTCATTTGCTCTGAGCAAGCTCAAGTTTCTGGCCCAATAGGAAATACAGTAGAGTAGAAGAGTGCTCTTTTCTCAAAAGCAGAGTGTGTTTCTCTTAAGGCGAGCTAGTGTTTGTTTTCCATTCAGAAATGGAGTTGAATCACATGCAGTTTCTGGTCCTACGAGCAAGAGTTGTTTTCTGGTAAGAAGAGTCACTCTTGCGATCCCATTTCCATACTGAGCGCAAGTAGCACTGGCATCTGTTTCCAGCAAGTACAGTGTATTGCACTGAAGAGAAGCTACTGTTCTTGTCAATTTCCTAAGCAGAGTTGAAGTAGATATGGCCCCTGTGTGTAGGAAGCACATTTCTTTTGTTCTGAGCAAGCTCACTGTTCTGGCCCTATAGGAAACACAGCAGAGTAGAAGAGTGCTCTTTTCTCAAAAGCAGAGTATGTTTCTTAGAAGGCGAGCTAGTGTTTGTTTCCCAGTCAGAAATGGAGTTGAATCACATGCAGTTTCTGGTCCTACGAGCAAGAGTTTTTTTCTGGTAAGAAGATTCACTAATGTGATCCATTTGCCACACAGTACAAATAGCACTCTCGTCTGTTCCCAGCAAGTACAGTGTATTGGACTGAAGAGAAGCTACTGTTCTTGTCAGTTTCCTAAAGAGAGTGGAAATAGATATGGCCCGTGTGTGTAGGAAGCACAGTTCTTTTGTTCTCAGCAAGCTCACTGTTCTGGTACTATAGGAAACACAATAGAGTAGAAGAGTGCTTTTTCTCAAATGCAGAGTGTGTTTCTTGTAAGGCGAGCTAGTGTTTGTTTCCCTGTGCGAAATGGAGTTGAATCACATGCAGTTTCTGGTCCTACGAGCAAGACTTATTGTCTGGTAAGTAGAGTCACTATTGCGATACATTTGCCACACAGTGTAAATAGCACTCGCGTTTGTTGCCAGCAATACAGTGTATTGGACTGAAGAATAGCTCCTTTTCTTGTCTGTTTCCTAAGCAGAGTTGAAGTAGGTATGGCCCGTGTGTGTAGTAAGCACAGTTCTTTTGTTCTGAGGAAGCTCACGGTTCTGGCCCTATAGGAAACACAGTAGAGTAGAAGAGTGCTCTTTTCTCAAAAGCAGAGTGTGTTTCTTTGAAGGCGAGCTAGTGTTTGTTTCCCTGTCAAACTGGAGTTGAATCACATGCACTTTCTGGTCCTACGAACAAGACTTGTTTTCTGGTAAGAGGAGTCACTAATGCGATCCATTTGCCACACAGTGCAAATAGCACTCGCGTCTGTTCCCAGCAAGTACAGTGTATTGGACTGAAGAGAAGCTCCTGTTCTTGTCAGTTTCCTAAGCAGAGTTGAAGTAGATATGGCCCGTGTGTGTAGGAAGCACAGTTCTTTTGTTCTGAGCAAGCTCAATGTTCTGGCCCTATAGGAAACACAGTAGAGTAGAAGAGTGCTCTTTTCTCAAAAGCAGAGTGTGTTCCTTGTAAGGCGAGCTATTGTTTGTTTCCCTGTCAGAAATGGAGTTGCATCAGATATAGTTTCTGGTCCTATGAGCCAGACTTGTTTTCTGGTAAGAAGATTCACTAATGCGATCCATTTGCCACACAGTACAAATTGCACTCGCGTCTGTTCCCAGCAAGTACAGTGTATTGGACTGAAGAGAAGCTCCTCTTCTTGTCAGTTTCCTAAGCAGAGTGGAAATAGATATGGCCCGTGTGTGGAGGAAGCACAGTTCTTTTCTTCTGTGCAAGCTCACTGTTTTGGCCCTATAGGAAATAGAGTAGAGTAGAAGAGTGCTCTTTTCTCAAAAGCAGAGTGTGTTTCTTGTAAGGCGAGCTAGTGTTTGTTTCCCAGTCAGAAATAGAGTTGAATCACATGCAGTTTGTAGTCCTATGAGCAAGAGATGTTTTCTGGTAAAAAGAGTCACTTTTGCGCTCCCATTGCCATACACAGTGCAAATAGCACTCGCATTTGTTCCCAGCAAGCACTGTGTATTGGACTGAAGAGAAGCTCCTGTTCTTGTCAGTTTCCGAAGCATATTGGAAGTAGATATGGCCCGTGTGTGTAGGAAGAACAGTTCTTTTGTTCTGAGGAAGCTCACTGTTCTGGCCCTCTAGGAATCACAGTAGAGTAGAAGAGTGCTCTTTTCACAAAAGCATAGTCTGTTTCTTGTAAGGCGAGCTAGTGTTTGTTTTCCAGTCAGAAATGGAGTTGAATGACTTGCAGTTTCTGGTCCTACGAGCAAGAGTTTTTTTTCTGGTAAGAAGAATCTCTATTGCGTTCTAATTGCCATACACAGTGCAAGTAGCTCTCGCATCTGTTCCCAGCAAGTACAGTGTATTGGAATGAAGAGAAGCTCCTGTTCTTGTCAGTTTCCTAAGCAGAGTTGAAGAAGATATGGCCCGTGTGTGTAGGAAGCACAGTTCTTTTGTTCTGAGGAAGCTCACTGTTCTGGCCCTAATGGAAACACAGTAGAGTAGAAGAGTGCTCTTTTCCCAATAGCAGAGTGTGTTTCTTGTAAGACGAGCTAGTGTTTGTTTCCCAGTCAAAAATGGAGTTGAATCACATGCAGTTTCTGGTCCTACGAGCAAGAGTTGTTTTCTGGTAAGTAGAGTCACTATTGCGATCCATTTGCCACACATTGCAAATAGCACTCGCATCAGTTCCCAGCAAGTACTGTGTATTGGACTGAAGACAAGCTCCTGTTTTGTCAGTTTCCTAAAAAGGGTGGAAATAGATATGGCCCGTGTGTGTAGGAAGCACAGTTCTTTTGTTCTGAGCAAGCTCACTGTTCTGGCCCTCTAGGAAACACAGTAGAGTAGAAGAGTGCTCTTTTCTCAAAAGCAGAGTGTGTTTCTTGTAAGGCGAGCTAGTGTTTGTTTCCCAGTCAGAAATGGAGTTGAATCACATGCAGTTTCTTGTCCTACGAGCAAGACTTGTTTTCCGTTAAGAAGAGTCACTATTGTGCTCCCATTGCCATACACAGTGCAAATAACACTCGCCTCTGTTCTCAGCAAGTACAGTGTATTGGACTGAAGAGAAGCTACTGTTCTTGTTAATTTCCTAAGCAGAGTTGAAGTATATATGTCCCGTGTGTGTAAAAAGAACAATTCTTTTGTTCTGAGCAAGCTCACTGTTCTGGCCCTATAGGAGACAGAGTAGAGTAGAAGAGTGCTCTTTTCTCAAAAGCAGAGTGTGTTTCTTGTAAGGCGAGCTAGTGTTTGTTTCCCAGTCAGAAATGGAGTTGAATCACATGCAGTTTTTGTCCTACGAACAAGACTTGTTTTCTGGTAAGAAGAGTCACTAATGCGATCCATTTGCCACAGAGTGCAAATAGCACTCGCGCATGTTCCCAGCAAGTACAGTGTATTGGACTGAAGAGAAGCTCCTGTTCTTGTCAGTTTCCTAAGCAGAGTTGAAGTAGGTATGGCCCTTGTGTGTAGTAAGCACAGTTCTTTTGTTCTGAGCAAGCTCACTGTTCTGGCCCTATAAAAAACACAGTAGAGTAGAAGAGTACTGTTTTCTCAATAGAAGAGTGTGTTTCTTGTAAGGCGAGCTAGTGTTTGTTTTCCATTCAGAAATGGAGTTGAATCACATGCAGTTTCTGGTCCTACGAGCAAGAGTTGTTTTCTGGTAAGAGGAGTCACTCTTGCGATCCCATTTCCATACTGAGCGCAAGTAGCACTGACATCTGTTTCCAGCAAGTACAGTGTATTGGACTGAAGAGAAGCTACTGTTCTTGTCAATTTCCTAAGCAGAGTTGAAGTAGATATGGCCCGTGTGTGTAGGAAGCACAGTTCTTTTGTTCTGAGCAAGCTCACTGTTCTGGCCCTATAGGAAACACAGCAGAGTAGAAGAGTGCTCTTTTCTCAAAAGCAGAGTGTGTTTCTAAGAAGGCGAGCTAGTGTTTGTTTCCCAGTCAGAAATGGAGTTGAATCACATGCAGTTTCTGGTCCTACGAGCAAGAGTTTTTTCTGATAAGAAGATTCACTAATGTGATCCATTTGCCACACAGTACAAATAACACTCTCGTCTGTTCCCAGCAAGTACAGTGTATTGGACTGAAGATAAGCTACTATTCTTGTCAGTTTCCTAAGTAGAGTGGAAATAGATATGGCCCGTGTGTGAAGGAGCACAGTTCTTTTGTTCTGAGCAAGCTCACTGTTCTGGCCCTATAGGAAACACAATATAGTAGAAGAGTGCTCTTTTCTCAAAAGCAGTGTGTGTTTCTAGTACTGCCAGCTAGTGTTTGTTTCTCTGTGAGAAATGGAGTTTAATCACATGCAGTTTCTGGTCCTATGAGCAAGACTTGTTTTCTGGTAAGAAGAGTCACTATTGTGATCCATTTGCCACACAGTGCAAATAGCACTCGCGTCTGTTCCCAGCAAGTACAGTGTATTGGACTGAAGAGAAGCTACTGTTCTTGTCAATTTCCTAAGGAGAGTGGAAATAGATATGGCCCGTGTGTGTAGGAAGCACAGTTCTTTTGTTCTCAGCAAGCTCACTGTTCTGGTACTATTGGAAAAACAATAGAGTAGAAGAGTGCTTTTTCTCAAAAGCAGAGTGTGTTTCTTGTAAGGAGAGCTAGTGTTTGTTTCCCTGTCAGAAATGGAGTTTAATCACATGCAGTTTCTGGTCCTACGAGCAAGACTTATTGTCTGGTAAGTAGAGTCACTATTGCGATACATTTGCCACACAGTGTATATAGCACTCGCGTTTGTTGCCAGCAATACAGTGTATTGGACTGAGGAATAGCTCCTGTTCTTGTCTGTTTCCTAAGCAGAGTTGAAGTAGGTATGGCTCGTGTGTGTAGTAAGCACAGTTCTTTTGTTCTGAGCAAGCTCAATGTTCTGGCCCTATAGGAAACACAGTAGAGTAGAAGAGTGCTCTTTTCTCAAAAGCAGAGTGTGTTTCTTTGAAGGCGAGCTAGTGTTTGTTTCCCTGTCAAACTGGAGTTGAATCACATGCACTTTCTGGTCCTACGAACAACACTTGTTTTCTGGTAAGAGGAGTCACTAATGCGATCCATTTGCCACACAGTGCAAATAGCACTCGCGTCTGTTCCCAGCAAGTACAGTGTATTGGACTGAAGAGAAGCTCCTCTTCTTGTCAGTTTCCTAAGCAGAGTGGAAATAGATATGGCCCGTGTGTGGAGGAAGCACAGTTCTTTTCTTCTGTGCAAGCTCACTGTTTTGGCCCTATAGGAAATAGAGTAGAGTAGAAGAGTGCTCTTTTCTCAAAAGCAGAGTGTGTTTCTTGTAAGGCGAGCTAGTGTTTGTTTCCCAGTCAGAAATAGAGTTGAATCACATGCAGTTTGTAGTCCTATGAGCAAGAGATGTTTTCTGGTAAAAAGAGTCACTTTTGCGCTCCCATTGCCATACACAGTGCAAATAGCACTCGCATTTGTTCCCAGCAAGTACTGTGTATTGGACTGAAGAGAAGCTCCTGTTCTTGTCAGTTTCCAAAGCATAGTGGAAGTAGATATGGCCAGTGTGTGTAGGAAGAACAGTTCTTTTGTTCTGAGGAAGCTCACTGTTCTGGCCCTCTAGGAATCACTGTAGAGTAGAAGAGTGCTCTTTTCACAAAAGCATAGTCTGTTTCTTTTAAGGCGAGCTAGTGTTTGTTTTCCAGTCAGAAATGGAGTTGAATGACTTGGAGTTTCTGGTCCTACGAGCAAGAGTTTTTTTTCTGGTAAGAAGAGTCTCTATTGCGTTCTAATTGCCATACACAGTGCAAGTAGCTCTCGCATCTGTTCCCAGCAAGTACAGTGTATTGGAATGAAGAGAAGCTCCTGTTCTTGTCAGTTTCCAAAGCATAGTGGAAGTAGATATGGCCCGTGTGTGTAGGAAGAACAGTTCTTTTGTTCTGAGGAAGCTCACTGTTCTGGCCCTCTAGGAATCACTGTAGAGTAGAAGAGTGCTCTTTTCACAAAAGCATAGTCTGTTTCTTGTAAGGCGAGCTAGTGTTTGTTTTCCAGTCAGAAATGGAGTTGAATGACTTGGAGTTTCTGGTCCTACGAGCAAGAGTTTTTTTTTCTGGTAAGAAGAGTCTCTATTGCGTTCTAATTGCCATACACAGTGCAAGTAGCTCTCGCATCTGTTCCCAGCAAGTACAGTGTATTGGAATGAAGAGAAGCTCCTGTTCTTGTCAGTTTCCTAAGCAGAGTTGAAGAAGATATGGCCCGTGTGTGTAGGAAGCACAGTTCTTTTGTTCTGAGGAAGCTCACTGTTCTGGCCCTATAGGAAACACAGTAGAGTAGAAGAGTGCTCTTTTCTCAAAAATAGAGTGTGTTTTTTGTAAGGCCAGCTAGAGTTTTTTTCCAGTCCTAAATGGAGTTTAATCACATGCAGTTTCCGGTCCTACGAGCAAGAGTTGTTTTCTGGTAAGAAGAGTCACTATTGCGCTCCCATTGCCATACACAGTGAAAATAGCACTGGCGTCTGTTCCCAGCAAGTACAGTGTATTGGACCAAAGAGAAGCTCCTGTTCTTGTCAGTTTCCTAAGCAGAGTTGAAGAAGATATGGCCGTGTGTGTAGGAAGCACAGTTCTTTTGTTCTGAGGAAGCTCACTGTTCTGGCCCTATAGGAAACACAGTAGAGTAGAAGAGTGCTCTTTTCTCAAAAGCAGAGTGTGTTTCTTGTAAGGCGAGCTAGTGTTTGTTTCCCAGTACAGAAATGGAGTTGAATCACATGCAGTTTCTGGTCCTACGAGCAAGAGTTGTTTTCTTGTAAGTAGAGTCACTATTGCGATCCTTTTGCAACACAGTGCAAATACCACTCGCATCTGTTCCCAGCAAGTACTGTGTATTGGACTGAAGAGAAGCTCCTCTTCTTGTCAGTTTCCTAAGCAGAGTGGATGTAGATATGACACTTGTGTGTAGGAAGCTAGTTCTTTTGTGATGAGCAAGCTCACAGTTCTGGCCCTATAGGAAACACAGTAGAGGAGAAGAGTGCTCTTTTCCCAATAGCAGAGTGTGTTTCTTGTAAGACGAGCTAGTGTTTGTTTCCCAGTCAGAAATGGAGTTGAATCACATGCAGTTTCTGGTCCTACGAGCAAGAGTTGTTTTCTGGTAAGTAGAGTCACTATTGCGATCCATTTGCCACACATTGCAAATAGCACTCGCATCAGTTCCCAGCAAGTCCTGTGTATTGGACTGAAGAGAAGCTCCTGTTTTGTCAGTTTCCTAAACAGAGTGGAAATAGATATGACCCGTGTGTGTAGGAAGCACAGTTCTTTTGTTCTGAGCAAGCTCACTGTTCTGGCCCTCTAGGAAACACAGTAGAGTAGAAGAGTGCTCTTTTCTCAAAAGCAGAGTGTGTTTCTGGTAAGGCGAGCTAGCGTTTGTTTCCCAGTCCTAAATGGAGTTGAAACACATGCAGTTTATTGTCCTACGAGCAAGAGTTGTTTTCTGGTAAGAAGAGTCACTATTGTGCTCCCATTGCCGTACACAGTGCAAATAACACTCGCCTCTGTTCCCAGCAAGTACAGTGTATTGGACTGAAGAGAAGCTACTGTTCTTGTTAATTTCCTAAGCAGAGTTGAAGTAGATATGGCCCGTGTGTGTAAAAAGAACAATTCTTTTGTTCTGAGCAAGCTCCCTGTTCTGGCCCTATAGGAGACAGAGTAGAGTAGAAGAGTGCTCTTTTCTCAAAAGCAGAGTGTGTTTCTTGTAAGGCGAGCTAGTGTTTGTTTCCCAGTCAGAAATGGAGTTGAATCACATGCAGTTTTTGTCCTATGAACAAGACTTGTTTTCTGGTAAGAAGAGTCACTAATGCGATCCATTTGCCACAGAGTGCAAATAGCACTCGCGTATGTTCCCAGCAAGTACAGTGTATTGGACTGAAGAGAAGCTCCTGTTCTTGTCAGTTTCCTAAGCAGAGTTGAAGTAGATATGGCCCGTGTGTGTAGGAAGTACAGTTCTTTTGTTCTGAGCAAGCTCACTGTTCTGGCCCTATAGGAAACACAGTAGAGTAGAAGAGTGCTCTTTTCTCAAAAGCAGAGTGTGTTTCTTATAAGGTGAGCTAGTGTTTGTTTCCCTGTCAGAAATGGAGTTGAATCAGATGCAGTTTCTCGTCCTACGAGCAAGACTTATTTTCTGGTAAGAAGAGTCACTATTGTGATCCATTTGCCACACAGTGTAAATAGAACTCGCGTCTGTTGCCAGCAATACAGTGTATTGGACTGAAGAAGAGCTCCTGTTCTTGTCAGTTTCCTAAGCAGAGTTGAAGTAGGTATGGCCCTTGTGTGTAGAAAGCACAGTTCTTTTGTTCTGAGCAAGCTCACTGTTCTGGCCCTATAAGAAACACAGTAGAGTAGAAGAGTACTGTTTTCTCAATAGAAGAGTGTGTTTCTTGTAAGGCGAGCTAGTGTTTGTTTTCCATTCAGAAATGGAGTTGAATCACATGCAGTTTCTGGTCCTACGAGCAAGAGTTGTTTTCTGGTAAGAAGAGTCACTCTTGCGATCCCATTTCCATACTGAGCGCAAGTAGCACTGGCATCTGTTTCCAGCAAGTACAGTGTATTGGACTGAAGAGAAGCTACTGTTCTTGTCAATTTCCTAAGCAGAGTTGAAGTAGATATGGCCCGTGTGTGTAGGAAGCACAGTTCTTTTGTTCTGAGCAAGCTCACTGTTCTGGCCCTATAGGAAACACAGCAGAGTAGAAGAGTGCTCTTTTCTCAAAAGCAGAGTGTGTTTCTAAGAAGGCGAGCTAGTGTTTGTTTCCCAGTCAGAAATGGAGTTGAATCACATGCAGTTTCTGGTCCTACGAGCAAGAGTTTTTTTCTGGTAAGAAGATTCACTAATGTGATCCATTTGCCACACAGTACAAATAGCACTCTCGTCTGTTCCCAGCAAGTACAGTGTATTGGACTGAAGATAAGCTACTATTCTTGTCAGTTTCCTAAGTAGAGTGGAAATAGATATGGCCCGTGTGTGTAGGAGCACAGTTCTTTTGTTCTGAGCAAGCTCACTGTTCTGGCCCTATAGGAAACACAATATAGTAGAAGAGTGCTCTTTTCTCAAAAGCAGTGTGTGTTTCTAGTACTGCGAGCTAGTGTTTGTTTCTCTGTGAGAAATGGAGTTTAATCACATGCAGTTTCTGGTCCTACGAGCAAGACTTGTTTTCTGGTAAGAAGAGTCACTATTGTGATCCATTTGCCACACAGTGCAAATAGCACTCGCGTCTGTTGCCAACAAGTACAGTGTATTGGACTGAAGGGAAGATACTGTTCTTGTCAGTTTTCTAAGCAGAGTTGAAGTAGATATGGCCCGTGTGTGTAGGAAGCACAGTTCTTTTGTTCTGAGCAAGCTCACTGTTCTGGCCCTCTAGGAAACACAGCAGAGTAGAAGAGTGCTCTTTTCTCTAAAGCAGAGTGTGTTTCTTGGAAGGCGAGCTAGTTTTTGTTTCCCAGTCAGAAATGGAGTTGAATCACATGTAGTTTCTTGTCCTACGAGCAAGACGTGTTTTCTGTTAAGAAGAGTCACTATTGTGCTCCCATTGCCGTACACAGTGCAAATAGCACTCGCGTCTGTTCCCAGCAAGTACAGTGTATTGGACTGAAGAGAAGCTACTGTTCTTGTCAATTTCCTAAGGAGAGTGGAAATAGATATGGCCCGTGTGTGTAGGAAGCACAGTTCTTTTGTTCTCAGCAAGCTCACTGTTCTGGTACTATAGGAAACACAATAGAGTAGAAGAGTGCTTTTTCTCAAATGCAGAGTGTGTTTCTTGTAAGGCGAGCTAGTGTTTGTTTCCCTGTCAGAAATGGAGTTGAATCACATGCAGTTTCTGCTCCTACGAGCAAGACTTATTGTCTGGTAAGTAGAGTCACTATTGCGATACATTTGCCACACAGTGTAAATAGCACTCGCGTTTGTTGCCAGCAATACAGTGTATTGGACTGAAGAATAGCTCCTGTTCTTGTCTGTTTCCTAAGCAGAGTTGAAGTAGGTATGGCCCGTGTGTGTAGTAAGCACAGTTCTTTTGTTCTGAGGAAGCTCACGGTTCTGGCCCTATAGGAAACACAGTAGAGTAGAAGAGTGCTCTTTTCTCAAAAGCAGAGTGTGTTTCTTTGAAGGCGAGCTAGTGTTTGTTTCCCTGTCAAACTGGAGTTGAATCACATGCACTTTCTGGTCCTACGAACAAGACTTGTTTTCTGGTAAGAGGAGTCACTAATGCGATCCATTTGCCACACAGTGCAAATAGCACTCGCGTCTGTTCCCAGCAAGTACAGTGTATTGGACTGAAGAGAAGCTCCTGTTCTTGTCAGTTTCCTAAGGGGAGTTGAACTAGATATGGCCCGTGTGTGTAGGAAGCACAGTTCTTTTGTTCTGAGCAAGCTCAATGTTCTGGCCCTATAGGAAACACAGTAGAGTAGAAGAGTGCTCTTTTCTCAAAAGCAGAGTGTGTTCCTTGTAAGGCGAGCTATTGTTTGTTTCCCTGTCAGAAATGGAGTTGCATCAGATGTAGTTTCTGGTCCTACGAGCCAGACTTGTTTTCTGGTAAGAAGATTCACTAATGTGATCCATTTGCCACACAGTACAAATTGCACTCGCGTCTGTTCCCAGCAAGTACAGTGTATTGGACTGAAGAGAAGCTCCTCTTCTTGTCAGTTTCCTAAGCAGAGTGGAAATAGATATGGCCCGTGTGTGGAGGAAGCACAGTTCTTTTCTTCTGTGCAAGCTCACTGTTTTGGCCCTATAGGAAATAGAGTAGAGTAGAAGAGTGCTCTTTTCTCAAAAGCAGAGTGTGTTTCTTGTAAGGCGAGCTAGTGTTTGTTTCCCAGTCAGAAATAGAGTTGAATCACATGCAGTTTGTAGTCCTATGAGCAAGAGATGTTTTCTTGTAAAAAGAGTCACTTTTGCGCTCCCATTGCCATACACAGTGCAAATAGCACTCGCATTTGTTCCCAGCAAGTACTGTGTATTGGACTGAAGAGAAGCTCCTGTTCTTGTCAGTTTCCGAAGCATAGTGGAAGTAGATATGGCCCGTGTGTGTAGGAAGAACAGTTCTTTTGTTCTGAGGAAGCTCACTGTTCTGACCCTCTAGGAATCACAGTAGAGTAGAAGAGTGCTCTTTTCACAAAAGCATAGTCTGTTTCTTGTAAGGCGAGCTAGTGTTTGTTTTCCAGTCAGAAATGGAGTTGAATGACTTGCAGTTTCTGGTCCTACGAGCAAGAGTTTTTTTTCTGGTAAGAAGAATCTGTATTGCGTTCTAATTGCCATATACAGTGCAAGTAGCTCTCGCATCTGTTCCCAGCAAGTACAGTGTATTGGAATGAAGAGAAGCTCCTGTTCTTGTCAGTTTCCTAAGCAGAGTTGAGGAAGATATGGCCCGTGTGTGTAGGAAGCACAGTTCTTTTGTTCTGAGGAAGCTCACTGTTCTGGCCCTATAGGAAACACAGTAGAGTAGAAGAGTGCTCTTTTCTCAAAAGCAGAGTGTGTTTCTTGTAAGGCGAGCTAGTGTTTGTTTCCCATTTCCGAAATGGAGTTGAATCACATGCAGTTTCTGGTCCTACGAGCAAGAGTTGTTTTCTTGTAAGTAGAGTCACTATTGCGATCCAATTGCAACACAGTGCAAATACCACTCGCATCTGTTCCCAGCAAGTACTGTGTATTGGACTGAAGAGAAGCTCCTCTTCTAGTCAGTTTCCTAAGCAGAGTGGATGTAGATATGACACTTGTGTGTAGGAAGCTAGTTCTTTTATGATGAGCAAGCTCACTGTTCTGGCCCTATAGGAAACACAGTAGAGGAGAAGAGTGCTCTTTTCCCAATAGCAGAGTGTGTTTCTTGTAAGACGAGCTAGTGTTTGTTTCCCAGTCAGAATTGGAGTTGAATCACATGCAGTTTCTGGTCCTACGAGCAAGAGTTGTTTTCTGGTAAGTAGAGTCACTATTGCGATCCATTTGCCACACATTGCAAATAGCACTCGCATCAGTTCCCAGCAAGTACTGTGTATTGGACTGAAGAGAAGCTCCTGTTTTGTCAGTTTCCTAAACAGGGTGGAAATAGATATGGCCCGTGTGTGTAGGAAGCACAGTTCTTTTGTTCTGAGCAAGCTCACTGTTCTGGCCCTCTAGGAAACACAGTAGAGTAGAAGAGTGCTCTTTTCTCAAAAGCAGAGTGTGTTTCTTGTAAGGCGAGCTAGTGTTTGTTTCCCAGTCAGAAATGGAGTTGAATCACATGCAGTTTCTTGTCCTACGAGCAAGTCTTTTTTTCCGTTAGGAAGAGTCACTATTGTGCTCCCATTGCCATACACAGTGCAAATAACACTCGCCTCTGTTCCCAGCAAGTACAGTGTATTGGACTGAAGAGAAGCTACTGTTCTTGTTAATTTCCTAAGCAGAGTTGAAGTAGATATGGCCCGTGTGTGTAAAAAGAACAGTTCTTTTCTTCTGAGCAAGCTCACTCTTCTGGCCCTATAGGAGACAGAGTAGAGTAGAAGAGTGCTCTTTTCTCAAAAGCAGAGTGTGTTTCTTGTAAGGCGAGCTAGTGTTTGTTTCCCAGTCAGAAATGGAGTTGAATCACATGCAGTTTTTGTCCTACGAACAAGACTTGTTTTCTGGTAAGAAGAGTCACTAATGCGATCCATTTGCCACAGAGTGCAAATAGCACTCGCGCATGTTCCCAGCAAGTACAGTGTATTGGACTGAAGAGAAGCTCCTGTTCTTGTCAGTTTCCTAAGCAGAGTTGAAGTAGATATGGCCCGTGTGTGTAGGAAGTACAGTTCTTTTGTTCTGAGCAAGCTCACTGTTCTGGCCCTATAGAAACACAGTAGAGTAGAAGAGTGCTCTTTTCTCAATAGAAGAGTGTGTTTCTTGTAAGGCGAGCTAGTGTTTGTTTTCCATTCAGAAATGGAGTTGAATCACATGCAGTTTCTGGTCCTACGAGCAAGAGTTGTTTTCTGGTAAGAAGAGTCACTCTTGCGATCCCATTTCCATACTGAGCGCAAGTAGCACTGGCATCTGTTTCCAGCAAGTACAGTGTATTGGACTGAAGAGAAGCTACTGTTCTTGTCAATTTCCTAAGCAGAGTTGAAGTAGATATGGCCCGTGTGTGTAGGAAGCACAGTTCTTTTGTTCTGAGCAAGCTCACTGTTCTGGCCCTATAGGAAACACAGCAGAGTAGAAGAGTGCTCTTTTCTCAAAAGCAGAGTGTGTTTCTAAGAAGGCAAGCTAGTGTTTGTTTCCCAGTCAGAAATGGAGTTGAATCACATGCAGTTTCTGGTCCTACGAGCAAGAGTTTTTTTCTGGTAAGAAGATTCACTAATGTGTTCCATTTGCCACACAGTACAAATAGCACTCTCGTCTGTTTCCAGCAAGTACAGTGTATTGGACTGAAGATAAGCTACTATTCTTGTCAGTTTCCTAAGTAGAGTGGAAATAGATATGGCCCGTGTGTGTAGGAGCACAGTTCTTTTGTTCTGAGCAAGCTCACTGTTCTGGCCCTATAGGAAACACAATATAGTAGAAGAGTGCTCTTTTCTCAAAAGCAGTGTGTGTTTCTAGTACTGCGAGCTAGTGTTTGTTTCTCTGTGAGAAATGGAGTTTAATCACATGCAGTTTCTGGTCCTACGAGCAAGACTTGTTTTCTGGTAAGAAGAGTCACTATTGTGATCCATTTGCCACACAGTGCAAATAGCACTCGCGTCTGTTGCCAACAAGTACAGTGTATTGGACTGAAGGGAAGATACTGTTCTTGTCAGTTTCCTAAGCAGAGTTGAAGTAGATATGGCCCGTGTGTGTAGGAAACACAGTTCTTTTGTTCTGAGCAAGCTCACTGTTCTGGCCCTATAGGAAACACAGCAGAGTAGAAGAGTGCTCTTTTCTCAAAAGCAGAGTGTGTTTCTTGGAAGGCGAGCTAGTTTTTGTTTCCCAGTCAGAAATGGAGTTGAATCACATGTAGTTTCTTGTCCTACGAGCAAGACGTGTTTTCTGTTAAGAAGAGTCACTATTGTGCTCCCATTGCCGTACACAGTGCAAATAGCACTCGCGTCTGTTCCCAGCAAGTACAGTGTATTGGACTGAAGAGAAGCTACTGTTCTTGTCAATTTCCTAAGGAGAGTGGAAATAGATATGGCCCGTGTGTGTAGGAAGCACAGTTCTTTTGTTCTCAGCAAGCTCACTGTTCTGGTACTATAGGAAACACAATAGAGTAGAAGAGTGCTTTTTCTCAAAAGCAGAGTGTGTTTCTTGTAAGGCGAGCTAGTGTTTGTTTCCCTGTCAGAAATGGAGTTGAATCACATGCAGTTTCTGGTCCTACGAGCAAGACTTATTGTCTGGTAAGTAGAGTCACTATTGCGATACATTTGCCACACAGTGTAAATAGCACTCGCGTTTGTTGCCAGCAATACAGTGTATTGGACTGAAGAATAGCTCCTGTTCTTGTCTGTTTCCTAAGCAGAGTTGAAGTAGGTATGGCCCGTGTGTGTAGTAAGCACAGTTCTTTTGTTCTGAGGAAGCTCACGGTTCTGGCCCTATAGGAAACACAGTAGAGTAGAAGAGTGCTCTTTTCTCAAAAGCAGAGTGTGTTTCTTTGAAGGCGAGCTAGTGTTTGTTTCCCTGTCAAACTGGAGTTGAATCACATGCACTTTCTGGTCCTACGAACAAGACTTGTTTTCTGGTAAGAGGAGTCACTAATGCGATCCATTTGCCACACAGTGCAAATAGCACTCGCGTCTGTTCCCAGCAAGTACAGTGTATTGGACTGAAGAGAAGCTCCTGTTCTTGTCAGTTTCCTAAGCAGAGTTGAAGTAGATATGGCCCGTGTGTGGAGGAAGCACAGTTCTTTTGTTCTGAGCAAGCTCAATGTTCTGGCCCTATAGGAAACACAGTAGAGTAGAAGAGTGCTCTTTTCTCAAAAGCAGAGTGTGTTCCTTGTAAGGCGAGCTATTGTTTGTTTCCCTGTCAGAAATGGAGTTGCATCAGATGTAGTTTCTGGTCCTACGAGCCAGACTTGTTTTCTGGTAAGAAGATTCACTAATGCGATCCATTTGCCACACAGTACAAATAGCACTCGCGTCTGTTCCCAGCAAGTACAGTGTATTGGACTGAAGAGAAGCTCCTCTTCTTGTCAGTTTCCTAAGCAGAGTGGAAATAGATATGGCCCGTGTGTGGAGGAAGCACAGTTCTTTTCTTCTGTGCAAGCTCACTGTTTTGGCCCTATAGGAAATAGAGTAGAGTAGAAGAGTGCTCTTTTCTCAAAAGCAGAGTGTGTTTCTTGTAAGGCGAGCTAGTGTTTGTTTCCCAGTCAGAAATAGAGTTGAATCACATGCAGTTTGTAGTCCTATGAGCAAGAGATGTTTTCTGGTAAAAAGAGTCACTTTTGCGCTCCCATTGCCATACACAGTGCAAATAGCACTCGCATTTGTTCCCAGCAAGTACTGTGTATTGGACTGAAGAGAAGCTCCTGTTCTTGTCAGTTTCCAAAGCATAGTGGAAGTAGATATGGCCCGTGTGTGTAGGAAGAACAGTTCTTTTGTTCTGAGGAAGCTCACTGTTCTGGCCCTCTAGGAATCACAGTAGAGTAGAAGAGTGCTCTTTTCACAAAAGCATAGTCTGTTTCTTGTAAGGCGAGCTAGTGTTTGTTTTCCAGTCAGAAATGGAGTTGAATGACTTGGAGTTTCTGGTCCTACGAGCAAGAGTTTTTTTTCTGGTAAGAAGAGTCTCTATTGCGTTCTAATTGCCATACACAGTGCAAGTAGCTCTCGCATCTGTTCCCAGCAAGTACAGTGTATTGGAATGAAGAGAAGCTCCTGTTCTTGTCAGTTTCCTAAGCAGAGTTGAAGAAGATATGGCCCGTGTGTGTAGGAAGCACAGTTCTTTTGTTCTGAGGAAGCTCACTGTTCTGGCCCTATAGGAAACGCAGTAGAGTAGAAGAGTGCACTTTTCTCAAAAGCAGAGTGTGTTTCTTGTAAGGCGAGCTAGTGTTTGTTTCCCAGTTCAGAAATGGAGTTGAATCACATGCAGTTTCTGGTCCTACGAGCAAGACTTATTTTCTGGTAAGAAGAGTCACTATTGCGATCCGTTTGCCACACAGTGTAAATAGCACTCGCGTCTGTTGCCAGCAATACAGTGTATTGGACTGAAGAAGAGCTCCTGTTCTTGTCAGTTTCCTAAGCAGAGTTGAAGTAGGTATGGCCCTTGTGTGTAGAAAGCACAGTTCTTTTGTTCTGAGCAAGCTCACTGTTCTGGCCCTATAGGAAACACAGCAGAGTAGAAGAGTGCTCTTTTCTCAAAAGCAGAGTGTGTTTCTAAGAAGGCGAGCTAGTGTTTGTTTCCCAGTCAGAAATGGAGTTGAATCACATGCAGTTTCTGGTCCTATGAGCAAGAGTTTTTTTCTGGTAAGAAGATTCACTAATGTGATCCATTTGCCACACAGTACAAATAGCACTCTCGTCTGTTCCCAGCAAGTACAGTGTATTGGACTGAAGATAAGCTACTATTCTTGTCAGTTTCCTAAGTAGAGTGGAAATAGATATGGCCCGTGTGTGTAGGAGCACAGTTCTTTTGTTCTGAGCAAGCTCACTCTTCTGGCCCTATAGGAAACACAATATAGTAGAAGAGTGCTCTTTTCTCAAAAGCAGTGTGTGTTTCTAGTACTGCGAGCTAGTGTTTGTTTCTCTGTGAGAAATGGAGTTTAATCACATGCAGTTTCTGGTCCTACGAGCAAGACTTGTTTTCTGGTAAGAAGAGTCACTATTGTGATCCATTTGCCACACAGTGCAAATTCACTCGCGTCTGTTGCCAACAAGTACAGTGTATTGGACTGAAGGGAAGATACTGTTCTTGTCAGTTTCCTAAGCAGAGTTGAAGTAGATATGGCCCGTGTGTGTAGGAAGCACAGTTCTTTTGTTCTGAGCAAGCTCACTGTTCTGGCCCTATAGGAAACACAGCAGAGTAGAAGAGTGCTCTTTTCTCTAAAGCAGAGTGTGTTTCTTGGAAGGCGAGCTAGTTTTTGTTTCCCAGTCAGAAATGGAGTTGAATCACATGTAGTTTCTTGTCCTACGAGCAAGACGTGTTTTCTGTTAAGAAGAGTCACTATTGTGCTCCCATTGCCGTACACAGTGCAAATAGCACTCGCGTCTGTTCCCAGCAAGTACAGTGTATTGGACTGAAGAGAAGCTACTGTTCTTGTCAATTTCCTAAGGAGAGTGGAAATAGATATGGCCCGTGTGTGTAGGAAGCACAGTTCTTTTGTTCTCAGCAAGCTCACTGTTCTGGTACTATAGGAAACACAATAGAGTAGAAGAGTGCTTTTTCTCAAATGCAGAGTGTGTTTCTTGTAAGGCGAGCTAGTGTTTGTTTCCCTGTCAGAAATGGAGTTGAATCACATGCAGTTTCTGGTCCTACGAGCAAGACTTATTGTCTGGTAAGTAGAGTCACTATTGCGATACATTTGCCACACAGTGTAAATAGCACTCGCGTTTGTTGCCAGCAATACAGTGTATTGGACTGAAGAATAGCTCCTTTTCTTGTCTGTTTCCTAAGCAGAGTTGAAGTAGGTTTTGCCCGTGTGTGTAGTAAGCACAGTTCTTTTGTTCTGAGGAAGCTCACGGTTCTGGCCCTGTAGGAAACACAGTAGAGTAGAAGAGTGCTCTTTTCTCAAAAGCAGAGTGTGTTTCTTTGAAGGCGAGCTAGTGTTTGTTTCCCTGTCAAACTGGAGTTGAATCACATGCACTTTCTGGTCCTACGAACAAGACTTGTTTTCTGGTAAGAGGAGTCACTAATGCGATCCTTTTGCCACACAGTGCAAGTAGCACTCGCGTCTGTTCCCAGCAAGTACAGTGTATCGGACTGAAGAGAAGATCCTGTTCTTGTCAGTTTCCTAAGCAGAGTTGAAGTAGATATGGCCCGTGTGTGTAGGAAGCACAGTTCTTTTGTTCTGAGCAAGCTCAATGTTCTGGCCCTATAGGAAACACAGTAGAGTAGAAGAGTGCTCTTTTCTCAAAAGCAGAGAGTGTTCCTTGTAAGGCGAGCTATTGTTTGTTTCCCTGTCAGAAATGGAGTTGCATCAGATGTAGTTTCTGGTCCTACGAGCCAGACTTGTTTTCTGGTAAGAAGATTCACTAATGCGATCCATTTGCCACACAGTACAAATAGCACTCGCGTCTGTTCCCAGCAAGTACAGTGTATTGGACTGAAGAGAAGCTCCTCTTCTTGTCAGTTTCCTAAGCAGAGTGGAAATAGATATGGCCCGTGTGTGGAGGAAGCACAGTTCTTTTCTTCTGTGCAAGCTCACTGTTTTGGCCCTATAGGAAATAGGGTAGAGTAGAAGAGTGCTCTTTTCTCAAAAGCAGAGTGTGTTTCTTGTAAGGCGAGCTAGTGTTTGTTTCCCAGTCAGAAATAGAGTTGAATCACATGCAGTTTGTAGTCCTATGAGCAAGAGATGTTTTCTGGTAAAAAGAGTCACTTTTGCGCTCCCATTGCCATACACAGTGCAAATAGCACTCGCATTTGTTCCCAGCAAGTACTGTGTATTGGACTGAAGAGAAGCTCCTGTTCTTGTCAGTTTCCGAAGCATAGTGGAAGTAGATATGGCCCGTGTGTGTAGGAAGAACAGTTCTTTTGTTCTGAGGAACCTCACTGTTCTGGCCCTCTAGGAATCACAGTAGAGTAGAAGAGTGCTCTTTTCACAAAAGCATAGTCTGTTTCTTGTAAGGCGAGCTAGTGTTTGTTTTCCAGTCAGAAATGGAGTTGAATGACTTGCAGTTTCTGGTCCTACGAGCAAGAGTTTTTTTCTGGTAAGAAGAGTCTCTATTGCGTTATAATTGCCATACACAGTGCAAGTAGCTCTCGCATCTGTTCCCAGCAAGTACAGTGTATTGGAATGAAGAGAAGCTCCTGTTCTTGTCAGTTTCCTAAGCAGAGTTGAAGAAGATATGGCCGTGTGTGTAGGAAGCACAGTTCTTTTGTTCTGAGGAAGCTCACTGTTCTGGCCCTATAGGAAACACAGTAGAGTAGAAGAGTGCTCTTTTCTCAAAAGCAGAGTGTGTTTCTTGTAAGGCGAGCTAGTGTTTGTTTCCCAGTTCAGAAATGGAGTTGAATCACATGCAGTTTCTGGTCCTATGAGCAAGACTTATTTTCTGGTAAGAAGAGTCACTATTGCGATCCGTTTGCCACACAGTGTAAATAGCACTCACGTCTGTTGCCAGCAATACAGTGTATTGGACTGAAGAAGAGCTCCTGTTCTTGTCAGTTTCCTAAGCAGAATTGGAGTAGGTATGGTCCTTGTGTGTAGTAAGCACAGTTCTTTTGTTCTGAGCAAGCTCAATGTTCTGGCCCTATAAAAAACACAGTAGAGTAGAAGAGTACTGTTTTCCAATAGAAGAGTGTGTTTCTTGTAAGGCGAGCTAGTGTTTGTTTCCCATTCAGAAATGGAGTTGAATCACATACAGTTTCTGGTCCTTCGAGCAAGAGTTGTTTTCTGGTAAGAAGAGTCACTCTTGCGATCCCATTGCCATACACAGTGCAAGTAGCACTCGCATCTGTTTCCAGCAAGTACTGTGTATTGGACTGAAGAGAAGCTACTGTTCTTGTCAGTTTCCTGAGCAGAGTTGAAGTAGATATGGCCCGTGTGTGTAGGAAGCACAGTTCTTTTGTTCTGAGGAAGCTCACTGTTCTGGCACTATAGGAAACACAGTAGAGTAGAACAGTGCTCTTTTCTCAAAAACAGAGTGTGTTTCTTGTAGGCGAGCTAGTGTTTGTTTCCCAGTCCTAAATGGAGTTGAATCACATGCAGTTTCTGGTCCTATGAGCAAGAGTTGTTTTCTTGTAAGTAGCGTGACTATTGCGATCCATTTGCAACACACTGCAAATAGCACTCACATCTGTTCCCAGCAATTACTGTGTATTGGACTGAAGAGAAGCTCCTCTTCTTGTCAGTTTCCTAAGCAGAGTGGAAGAAGAATAATGGCCCTTGTGTGTAGGAAGCTAGTTCCTTTAAGCTGAGAAACCTCACTGTTCTGGCCATATATGAAACACAGTAGAGTAGAAGAGTGCTCTTTTCCCAATAGCAGAGTGTGTTTCTTGTAAGGCGAGCTAGTGTTTGTTTTCAAGTCAGAAATGGAGTTGAATCACATGCAGTTTCTGGTCCTACGAGCAAGAGTTGTTTTCTGGTAAGTAGAGTCACTATTGCGATCCATTTGCCACACAGTGCAAATAGCACTCGCATCAGTTCTCAGAAAGTACTGTGTATTGGACTGAAGAGAAGCTCCTGTTTTGTCAGTTTCCTAAGCAGAGTGGAAATAGATATGGCCCGTGTGTGTAGGAAGCACAGTTCTTTTGTTCTGAGCAAGCTCACTGTTCTGGCCATATAGGAAACACAGTAGAGTAGATGAATGCTCTTTAATCAAAAGCAGAGTGTGTTTCTTGTAAGGCGAGCTAGTGTTTGTTTCCCAGTCAGAAAGGGAGTTGAATCACATGCAGTTTCTTGTCCTACGAGCAAGACTTGTTTTCCGTTAAGAAGAGTCACTATTGTGCTCCCATTGCCGAACACAGTGCAAATAGCACTCGCGTCTGTTCCCAGCAAGTACAGTGTATTGGACTGAAGAGAAGGTCCTGTTCTTGTCAATTTCCTAAGCAGAGTTGAAGTAGATATGGCCCTTGTGTGTAGGAAGAACAGTTCTTTGGTTCTGAGCAAGCTCACTGTTCTGGCCCTATAGGAAACACAGTAGAGTAGAGAGTGCTCTTTTCTTAAAAGCAGAGTGTGTTTTTTGTAAGGTGAGCTAGTGTTTGTTTCCCAGTCAGAAATGTAGATGAATCACATGAAGTTTTTGTCCTACGAACAAGACTTGTTTTCTGGTAAGAAGAGTCACTAATGCGATCCATTTGCCACACAGTGCAAATAGCACTCGCATCTGTTCCCAGCAAGTACAGTGTATTGGACTGAAGAGAAGTTACTATTCTTGTCAGATTCCAAAGCAGAGTGGAAATAGATATGGCCCGTGTGTGTAGGAGCACAGTTCTTTTGTTCTGAGCAACGTCACTGTTCTGGCCTTATAGGAAACACAGTAGAGTAGAAGAGTGCTCTTTTCTCAAAAGCAGAGTCTGTTTCTTGTAATGCGAGCTAGTGTGTGTTTCCCAGTTCAGAAATGGAGTTGAATCACATGCAGTTTCTGGTCCTACGAGCAAGAGTTGTTTTCTTATAAGTAGAGTCACTATTGCAATCCATTTGCAACACAGTGCAAATACCACTCGCATCTTTTCCCAGCAAGTACTGTGTATTGGACTGAAGAGAAGCTCCTCTTGTTGTCAGTTTCCTAAGCAGAGTGGATGCAGATATGACACTTGTGTGTAGGAAGCTAGTTCTTTTATGCTGAGCAAGCTCACTGTTCTGGCCCTATAGGAAACACAGTAGAGGAGAAGAGTGCTCTTTTCTCATTAGCAGAGTATGTTTCCTGTAAGGCGAGCTAGTGTTTGTTTCCCATTCAGAAATGGAGTTGAATCACATGCAGTTTCTGGTCCTTCGAGCAAGAGTTGTTTTCTGGTATGAAGAGAGACTCTTGTGATCCCATTGACATACACAGTGCAAGTAGCACTCGCATCTGTTTCCAGCAAGTACAGTGTATTGGACTGAAGAGAAGCTACTGTTCTTGTCAGATTCCTAAGCAGAGTTGAAGTAGATATGGCCCGTGTGTGTAGGAAGCACAGTTCTTTTGTTCTGAGCAAGCACACTGTTCTGGCCCTATAGGAAACACAGTAGAGTAGAAGAGTGCTCTTTTCTCAAAAGCAGAGTGTGTTTCTTGTAAGGCCAGCTAGTGTTTTTTTTTCCCTGTCAAACTGGAGTTGAATCACATGCACTTTCTGGTCCTACAAGCAAGAGTTTTTATCTGGTAAGAAGAGTGTCTATTGCATTCTAATTGCCATACACAGTGCAAGTAGCACTCGCATCTGTTCCCAGCAAGTACAGTGTATTGGACTGAAGAGAAGCTACTGTTCTTGTCAGTTTCCTAAGCAGAGTTGAAGTAGATATGGCCCATGTGTTTAGGAAGCACAGTTCTTTTGTTCTGAGCAAACTCACTATTCTGGCCCTATAGGAAACACAGTATTGTAGAAGAGTGCTCTTTTCTCAAAATCAGAGTGTGTTTCTTGGAAGGCGAGCTAGTGTTTGTTTCCCAGTCAGAAATGGAGTTGAATCACATGCAGTTTCTTGTCCTATGAGCAAGACGTGTTTTCTGTTAAGAAGAGTCACTATTGTGCTCCCATTGCCATACACAGTGCAAATAGCACTCGCGTCTGTTCCCAGCAAGTACAGTGTATTGGACTGAAGAGAAGCTACTGTTCTTGTCAATTTCCTAAGCAGAGTTGAAGTAGACATGGCCCGTGTGTGTAAAAAGAACAGTTCTTTTGTTCTGAGCAAGCTCACAGTTCTGGCCCTATAGGAGAAAGAGTAGAGTAGAAGAGTGCTCTTTTCTCAAAAGCAGAGTGTGTTTCTTGTAAGGCGAGCTAGTGTTTGTTTCCCTGTCAACCTGGAGTTGAATAACTTGCACTTTCTGGTCCTACGAACAAGACTAGTTTTCTGGTAAGAAGAGTCACTAATGCGATCCATTTGCCACACATTGCAAATAGCACTCGCGTCTGTTCCCAGCAAGTACAGTGTATTGGACTGAAGAGAAGCTCCTGTTCTTGTCAGTTTCCTAAGCAGAGTTGAAGTAGATATGGCCCGTGTGTGTAGGAAGCACAGTTCTTTTGTTCTGAGGAAGCTCACTGTTCTGGCCCTATAGGAAACACAGTAGAGTAGAAGAGTGCTCTTTTCTCAAAAGCAGAGTGTGTTTCTTGTAAGGCGAGCTAGTGTGTGTTTCCCAGTTCAGAAATGGAGTTGAATCACATGCAGTTTCTGGTCCTACGAGCAAGAGTTGTTTTCTTGTAAGTAGAGTCACTATTGCAATCCATTTGCAACACAGTGCAAATACCACTCGCATCTTTTCCCAGCAAGTACTGTGTATTGGACTGAAGAGAAGCTCCTCTTGTTGTCAGTTTCCTAAGCAGAGTGGATGCAGATATGACACTTGTGTGTAGGAAGCTAGTTCTTTTATGCTGAGCAAGCTCACTGTTCTGGCCCTATAGGAAACTCAGTAGAGGAGAAGAGTGCTCTTTTCTTAATAGCAGAGTGTGTTTCTTGTAAGGCGAGCTAGTGTTTGTTTCCCAGTCAGAAATGGAGTTGAATCACATGCAGTTTCTTGTCCTACGAGCAAGACTTGTTTTCTGGTAAGAAGAGTCACTAATGCGATCCATTTGCCACAGAGTGCAAATAGCACTCGCGTATGTTCCCAGCAAGTACAGTGTATTGGACTGAAGAGAAGCTCATGTTCATGTCAGTTTCCTAAGCAGAGTTGAAGTAGATATGGCGCGTGTGTGTAGGAAGAACAGTTCTTTTGTTCTGAGCAAGCTCACTGTTCTGGCCCTATAGGAAACACAGTAGAGTAGAAGAGTGCTCTTTTCTCAAAAGCAGAGTGTGTTTCTTATAAGGTGAGCTAGTGTTTGTTTCCCTGTCAGAAATGGAGTTGAATCAGATGCAGTGTCTGTTCCTACAAGCCAGACTTGTTTTCTCGTAAGAAGAGTCACTAATGCGATCCATTTGCCACACAGTGCAAATAGCACTCGTGTTTGTTCCCAGCAAGTACAGTGTATTGGACTGAAGAGAAGCTACTATTCTTGTCAGTTTCCTTAGCAGAGTGGAAATAGATATGGCTCGTGTGTGTAGGAGCACAGTTCTTTTGTTCTGAGCAAGCTCACTGTTCTGGCCCTATAGGAAACACAGTATAGTAGAAGAGTGCTCTTTTCTCAAAAGCAGTGTGTGTTTCTTGTACTGCGAGCTAGTGTTTGTTTCCCTGTTAGAAATGGAGTTTAATCACATGCAGTTTCTGGTCCTACGAGCAAGACTTGTTTTCTGGTAAGAAGAGACAATATTGCGATCCATTTGCCACACAGTGCAAATAGCACTCGCGTCTGTTGCCAACAAGTACAGTGTATTGGACTGAAGAGAAGCTACTGTTCTTGTCAGTTTCCTAAGCAGAGTTGAAGTAGATATGGCCCGTGTGTGTAGGAAGCACAGTTCTTTTGTTCTCAGCAAGCTCACTGTTCTGGTCCTATAGGAAACACAGTAGAGTAGAAGAGTGCTTTTTCTCAAAAGCAGAGTGTGTTTCTTGGACGGTGAGCTAGTGTTTGTTTCCCAGTCAGAAATGGAGTTGAATCACATGCAGTTTCTGGTCCTATGAGCAACACTTATTTTCTGGTAAGAAGAGTCATTATTGTGATCCATTTGCCACACAGTGTAAATAGCACACGCGTCTGTTGCCAGCAATACAGTGTATTGGACTGAAGAAGAGCTCCTGTTCTTGTCAGTTTCCTAAGCAGAGTTGAAGTAGGTATGGCCCATGTGTGTAGGAAGCACAGTTCTTTTGTTCTGAGCAAGCTCACTGTTCTGGCCCTATCGGAAACACAGTAGAGTAGAAGAGTGCTCTTTTCTCAATAGCAGAGTGTGTTTCTTGTAAGGCGAGCTAGTGTTTGTTTCCCATTCAGAAATGGAGTTGAATCACATGCAGTTTCTGTTCCTACGAGCAAGAGTTGTTCTCTGGTAAGAAGAGTCACTCTTGCGATCCCATTGCCATACACAGTGCAAGTAGCACTCGCATCTGTTTCCAGCAAGTACTGTGTATTGGACTGAAGAGAAGCTACTGTTCTTGTCAGTTTCCTGAGCAGAGTTGAAGTAGATATGGCCCGTGTGTGTAGGAAGCACAGTTCTTTTGTTCTGAGGAAGCTCACTGTTCTGGCCCTATAAGAAACACAGTAGAGTAGAAGAGTACTCTTTTCTCAAAAGCAGAGTGTGTTTCTTGTAGGCGAGCTAGTGTTTGTTTCCCAGTCAGAAATGGAGTTGAATCACATGCAGTTTCTGGTCCTACGAGCAAGAGTTGTTTTCTTGTAAGTAGAGTGACTATTGCGATCCATTTGCAACACACTGCAAATAGCACTCACATCTGTTCCCAGCAATTACTGTGTATTGGACTGAAGAGAAGCTCCTCTTCTTGTCAGTTTCCTAAGCAGAGTGGAAGAAGAATAATGGCCCTTGTGTGTAGGAAGCTAGTTCCTTTAAGCTGAGCAACCTCACTGTTCTGGCCATATATGAAACACAGTAGAGTAGAAGAGTGCTCTTTTCCCAATAGCAGAGTGTGTTTCTTGTAAGGCGAGCTAGTGTTTGTTTTCCAGTCAGAAATGGAGTTGAATCACATGCAGTTTCTGGTCCTACGAGCAAGAGTTGTTTTCTGGTAAGTAGAGTCACTATTGCGATCCATTTGCCACACAGTGCAAATAGCACTCGCATCAGTTCTCAGAAAGTACTGTGTATTTGACTGAAGAGAAGCTCCTGTTTTGTCAGTTTCCTAAGCAGAGTGGAAATAGATATGGCCCGTGTGTGTAGGAAGCACAGTTCTTTTGTTCTGAGCAAGCTCACTGTTCTGGCCATATAGGAAACACAGTAGAGTAGATGAATGCTCTTTAATCAAAAGCAGAGTGTGTTTCTTGTAAGGCGAGCTAGTGTTTGTTTCCCAGTCAGAAAGGGAGTTGAATCACATGCAGTTTCTTGTCCTACGAGCAAGACTTGTTTTCCGTTAAGAAGAGTCACTATTGTGCTCCCATTGCCGTACACAGTGCAAATAGCACTCGCGTCTGTTCCCAGCAAGTACAGTGTATTGGACTGAAGAGAAGGTCCTGTTCTTGTCAATTTCCTAAGCAGAGTTGAAGTAGATATGGCCCTTGTGTGTAGGAAGAACAGTTCTTTGGTTCTGAGCAAGCTCACTGTTCTGGCCCTATAGGAAACACAGTAGAGTAGAGAGTGCTCTTTTCTTAAAAGCAGAGTGTGTTTTTTGTAAGGTGAGCTAGTGTTTGTTTCCCAGTAAGAAATGTAGATGAATCACATGAAGTTTTTGTCCTACGAACAAGACTTGTTTTCTGGTAAGAAGAGTCACTAATGCGATCCATTTGCCACACAGTGCAAATAGCACTCGCGTCTGTTCCCAGCAAGTACAGTGTATTGGACTGAAGAGAAGTTACTATTCTTGTCAGATTCCAAAGCAGAGTGGAAATAGATATGGCCCGTGTGTGTAGGAGCACAGTTCTTTTGTTCTGAGCAACGTCACTGTTCTGGCCTTATAGGAAACACAGTAGAGTAGAAGAGTGCTCTTTTCTCAAAAGCAGAGTGTGTTTCTTGTAATGCGAGCTAGTGTGTGTTTCCCAGTTCAGAAATGGAGTTGAATCACATGCAGTTTCTGGTCCTACGAGCAAGAGTTGTTTTCTTGTAAGTAGAGTCACTATTGCAATCCATTTGCAACACAGTGCAAATACCACTCGCATCTTTTCCCAGCAAGTACTGTGTATTGGACTGAAGAGAAGCTCCTCTTGTTGTCAGTTTCCTAAGCAGAGTGGATGCAGATATGACACTTGTGTGTAGGAAGCTAGTTCTTTTATGGTGAGCAAGCTCACTGTTCTGGCCCTATAGGAAACACAGTAGAGGAGAAGAGTGCTCTTTTCTCATTAGCAGAGTATGTTTCCTGTAAGGCGAGCTAGTGTTTGTTTCCCATTCAGAAATGGAGTTGAATCACATGCAGTTTCTGGTCCTTCGAGCAAGAGTTGTTTTCTGGTATGAAGAGTCACTCTTGTGATCCCATTGCCATACACAGTGCAAGTAGCACTCGCATCTGTTTCCAGCAAGTACAGTGTATTGGACTGAAGAGAAGCTACTGTTCTTGTCAGATTCCTAAGCAGAGTTGAAGTAGATATGGCCCGTGTGTGTAGGAAGCACAGTTCTTTTGTTCTGAGCAAGCACACTGTTCTGGCCCTATAGGAAACACAGTAGAGTAGAAGAGTGCTCTTTTCTCAAAAGCAGAGTGTGTTTCTTGTAAGGCCAGCTAGTGTTTGTTTCCCTGTCAAACTGGAGTTGAATCACATGCACTTTCTGGTCCTACAAGCAAGAGTTTTTATCTGGTAAGAAGAGTGTCTATTGCATTCTAATTGCCATACACAGTGCAAGTAGCACTCGCATCTGTTCCCAGCAAGTACAGTGTATTGGACTGAAGAGAAGCTACTGTTCTTGTCAGTTTCCTAAGCAGAGTTGAAGTAGATATGGCCCGTGTGTTTAGGAAGCACAGTTCTTTTGTTCTGAGCAAACTCACTATTCTGGCCCTATAGGAAACACAGTAGAGTAGAAGAGTGCTCTTTTCTCAAAATCAGAGTGTGTTTCTTGGAAGGCGAGCTAGTGTTTGTTTCCCAGTCAGAAATGGAGTTGAATCACATGCAGTTTCTTGTCCTATGAGCAAGACGTGTTTTCTGTTAAGAAGAGTCACTATTGTGCTCCCATTGCCGTACACAGTGCAAATAGCACTCGCGTCTGTTCCCAGCAAGTACAGTGTATTGGACTGAAGAGAAGCTACTGTTCTTGTCAATTTCCTAAGCAGAGTTGAAGTAGACATGGCCCGTGTGTGTAAAAAGAACAGTTCTTTTGTTCTGAGCAAGCTCACAGTTCTGGCCCTATAGGAGAAAGAGTAGAGTAGAAGAGTGCTCTTTTCTCAAAAGCAGAGTGTGTTTCTTGTAAGGCGAGCTAGTGTTTGTTTCCCTGTCAACCTGGAGTTGAATAACTTGCACTTTCTGGTCCTACGAACAAGACTAGTTTTCTGGTAAGAAGAGTCACTAATGCGATCCATTTGCCACACATTGCAAATAGCACTCGCGTCTGTTCCCAGCAAGTACAGTGTATTGGACTAAAGAGAAGCTCCTGTTCTTGTCAGTTTCCTAAGCAGAGTTGAAGTAGATATGGCCCGTGTGTGTAGGAAGCACAGTTCTTTTGTTCTGAGGAAGCTCACTGTTCTGGCCCTATAGGAAACACAGTAGAGTAGAAGAGTGCTCTTTTCTCAAAAGCAGAGTGTGTTTCTTGTAAGGCGAGCTAGTGTGTGTTTCCCAGTTCAGAAATAGAGTTGAATCACATGCAGTTTCTGGTCCTACGAGCAAGAGTTGTTTTCTTGTAAGTAGAGTCACTATTGCAATCCATTTGCAACACAGTGCAAATACCACTCGCATCTTTTCCCAGCAAGTACTGTGTATTGGACTGAAGAGAAGCTACTCTTGTTGTCAGTTTCCTAAGCAGAGTGGATGCAGATATGACACTTGTGTGTAGGAAGCTAGTTCTTTTATGCTGAGCAAGCTCACTGTTCTGGCCCTATAGGAAACTCAGTAGAGGAGAAGAGTGCTCTTTTCTCAATAGCAGAGTGTGTTTCTTGTAAGGCGAGCAAGTGTTTGTTTCCCAGTCAGAAATGGAGTTGAATCAGATGCAGTGTCTGGTCCTACAAGCCAGACTTGTTTTCTGGTAAGAAGAGTCACTAATGCGATCCATTTGCCACACAGTGCAAATAGCACTCGCGTCTGTTCCCAGCAAGTACAGTGTATTGGACTGAAGAGAAGCTACTATTCTTGTCAGATTCCAAAGCAGAGTGGAAATAGATATGGCCCGTGTGTGTAGGAGCACAGTTCTTTTGTTCTGAGCAACCTCACTGTTCTGGCCCTATAGGAAACACAGTAGAGTAGAAGAGTGCTCTTTTCTCAAAAGCAGAGTGTGTTTCTTGTAAGGCGAGCTAGGGTTTGTTTCCCTGTCAAACTGGAGTTGAATCACATGCACTTTCTGGTCCTAGGAACAAGACTAGTTTTCTGGTAAGAAGAGTCACTAATGCCATCCATTTGCCACACATTGCAAATAGCACTTGCGTCTCTTCCCAGCAAGTACAATGTATTGGACTGAATAGAAGCTCGTGTTCTTGTCAGTTTCCTAAGCAGAGTTGAAGTAGATATGGCCCGTGTGTGTAGGAAGCATAGTTCTTTTGTTCTGAGGAAGCTCACTGTTCTGGCCCTATAGGAAACACAGTAGAGTAGAAGAGTGCTCTTTTCTCAAAAGCAGAGTGTGTTTCTTGTAAGGCGAGCTAGTGTTTGTTTCCCAGTTGAGAAATGGAGTTGAATCACATGCAGTTTCCAGTCTTAGGAGCAAGAGTTGTTTTCTTGTAAGTAGAGTCACTATTGCGATCCATTTGCCACACATGCAAATAGCACTTGCATTTGTTCCCAGCAAGTACTGTGTATTGGACTGAAGAGAAGCTCCTCTTCTTGTCAGTTTCCTAAGCAGAGTGGATGTAGATATGACCCTTGTGTGTAGGAAGCTAGTTCTTTTATGATGAGCAAGCTCACTGTTCTGGCCCTATAGGAAACACAGTAGAGTAGAAGAGTGCTCTTTTCCCAATAGCAGAGTGTGTTTCTTGTAAGGCGAGCTAGTGTTTGTTTCCCAGTCAGAAATGGAGTTGAATCACATGCAGTTTCTGGTCCTATGAGCAAGAGTTGTTTTCTGGTAAGTAGAGTCACTATTTTGATCCATTTGCCACACAGTGCAAATAGCACTCGCATCAGTTCCCAGCAAGTACTGTGTATTGGACTGAAGAGAAGCTCCTGTTTTGTCAGTTTCCTAAGCAGAGTTGAAATAGGTATGGCCCTTGTGTGTAGTAAGCACAGTTCATTTGTTCTGAGCAAGCTCACTGTTCTGGCCCTATAGGAAACATAGTATAGTAGAAGAGTGCTCTTTTCTCAATAGCAGAGTGTGTTTCTTGTAAGGCGAGCTAGTGTTTGTTTCCCTGTCAGAAGTGGAGTTGAATCAGATGCAGTTTCTGGTCCTACGAACCAGACTTGTTTTCTGGTAAGAAGAGTCACTAATGCGATCCATTTGCCACACAGTGCAAATAGCACTCGCGTCTGTTCCCAGCAAGTACAGTGTATTGGACTGAAGAGAAGCTACTATTCTTGTCAGTTTTCTAAGTAGAGTGGAAATAGTTATGGCCGTGTGTGTAGGAGCACAGTTCTTTTGTTCTGAGCAAGCTCCCTGTTCTGGCCCTATAGGAAACACAGTATAGTAGAAGAGTGCTCTTTTCTCAAAAGCAGTGTGTGTTTCTTGTACTGCGAGGTAGTGTTTGTTTCCCTGTTGGAAATGGAGTTGAATCACATGCAGTTTCTGGTCCTACGAGCAAGACTTGTTTTCTGGTAAGAAGATTCACTAATGCGATCCATTTGCCACACAATAGAAATAGCACTCGCGTCTGTGGCCAACAAATACAGTGTATTGGACTGAAGAGAAAATACTGTTCTTGTCAGTTTCCTAAGCAGAGTTGAAGTAGATATGGCCCGTGTGTGTAGGAAGCACAGTTCTTTTGTTCTGAGCAAGCTCACTGTTCTGGCCCTATAGGAAACACAGCAGAGTAGAAGAGTGCTCTTTTCTCAAAAGCAGAGTGTGTTTCTTTAAGGCGAGCTAGTGTTTGTTTCCCAGTAAGAAATGGAGTTGAATCACATGCAGTTTCTGGTCCTACGAGCTAGAGTTTTTTTCTGGTAAGTAGAGTCACTATTGCGATATATTTGCCACACAGTGCAAATAGCACTCAAGTCTGTTCCCAGCAAGTACAGTTTATTGGACTGAAGAAGAGCTCCTGTTCTTGTCCGTTTCCTAAGCAGAGTTGAAGTAGGTATGGCCCGTGTGTGTAGTAAGCACAGTTCTTTTGTTCTGAGGAAGCTCACTGTTCTGGCCCTATTTGAAACACAGTAGAGTAGAAGAGTGCTCTTTTCTCAAAAGCAGAGTGTGTTTCTTGTAACGCGAGCTAGTGTTTGTTTCCCTGTCAAACTGGAGTTGAATCACATGCACTTTCTGGTCCTACGAAGAAGACTTGTTTTCTGGTAAGAAGAGTCACTAATGCGATTCATTTGCCACACAGTGCAAATAGCACTCGCGTCTGTTCCCAGCAAGTACAGTGTATTGGACTGAAGAGAAGCTCCTGTTCTTGTCAGTTTCCTAAGCAGAGTTGAAGTAGATATGGCCCGTGTGTGTAGGAAGCACAGTTCTTTTGTTCTGAGCAAGCTCAATGTTCTGGCCCTATAGGAAACACAGTAGAGTAAAAGAGTGCTCTTTTCTCAAAAGCAGAGTGTGTTTCTTGTAAGGCGAGCTATTGTTTGTTTCCCTGTCAGAAATGGAGTTGCATCAGATGTAGTTTCTGGTCCTACGAGCCAGACTTGTTTTCTGGTAAGAAGATTCACTAATGCGATCCATTTGCCACACAGTACAAATAGCACTCGTTCTGTTCCCAGCAAGTACAGTGTATTGGACTGAAGAGAAGCTACTATTCTTGTCAGTTTCCTAAGTAGAGTGAAAATAGATATGGCCCGTGTGTGTAGGAGCACAGTTCTTTTGTTCTGAGCAAGCTCACTGTTCTGGCCCTATAGGAAACACAATATAGTAGAAGAGTGCTCTTTTCTCAAAAGCAGTGTGTGTTTCTTGTACTGCGAGCTAGTGTTTGTTTCTCTGTTAGAAACGGAGTTTAATCACATGCAGTTTCTGGTCCTACGAGCAAGACTTGTTTTCTGGTAAGAAGAGTCACTATTGTGATCCATTTGCCACACAGTGCAAATAGCACTCGCGTCTGTTGCCAACAAGTACAGTGTATTGGACTGAAGAGAAGCTACTGTTCTTGTCAGTTTCCTAAGCAGAGTTGAAGTAGATATGGCCCCTGTGTGTAGGAAGTACAGTTCTTTTGTTCTGAGCAAGCTCACTGTTCTGGCCCTATAGGAAACACAGCAGACTAGAAGAGTGCTCTTTTCTCAAAAGCAGAGTGTGTTCCTTGGAAGGCGAGCTAGTTTTTGTTTCCCAGTCAGAAATGGAGTTGAATCACATGTAGTTTCTTGTCCTACGAGCAAGACGTGTTTTCTGTTAAGAAGCGTCACTATTGTGCTCCCATTGCCGTACACAGTGCTAATAGCACTCGCGTCTGTTCCCAGCAAGTACAGTGTATTGGACTGAAGAGAAGCTTCTGTTCTTGTAGTTTCCTAAGCAGAGTTGAAGTAGATATGGCCCATGTATGTAGGAAGCACAGTTCTTTTGTTCTGAGCAAGCTCACTCTTCTGGCCCTATAGGAAACACAGTAGCGTAGAAGAGTGCTCTTTTCTCAAAAGCAGAGTGTGTTTCTTGTAAAGCGAGCTAGTGTTTGTTTCCCTGTCAGAAATGGAGTTGAATCACAAGCAGTTTCTGGTCCTAGGAGCAAGAGTTGTTTTCTGGTAAGAAGAGTCACTATTGCGATCCATTTGCCACACTGTGCAAATAGCACTCGCGTCTGTCCCAGCAAGTACAGTGTATTGGACTGAAGAGAAGCTACTGTTCTTGTCAGTTTCCTAAGCAGAGTTGAAGTAGATATGGCCAGTGTGTGTAGGAAGCACAGTCCTTTTGTACTGAGCAAGCTCACTGTTCTGGTCCTATAGGAAACACAGTAGAGTAGAAGACTGCTCTTCTCTCAAAAGCAGAGTGTGTTTCTTGTAAAGCTAGCTAGTGTTTGTTTCCATGTCAGAAATGGAGTTGAATCCCATGCAGTTTCTGGTCCTAGGAGCAAGAGTTGTTTTCTGGTAAGAAGAGTCACTATTGCGATCCATTTGCCACACAATGCAAAAAGCACTCGCATCTGTTCCCAGCAAGTACAGTGTATTGGACTGAAGAGACGCTACTGTTTTTGTCAGTTTCCTAAGCAGAGTTGAAGTAGATATGGCCCGTGTGTGTATGAAGCACAGTTCATTTGCTCTGAGCAAGCTCACTGTTCTGGCCCAATAGGAAACACAGTAGAGTAGAAGAGTGCTCTTTTCTCAAAAGCAGAGTGTGTTTCTCTTAAGGCGAGCTAGTATTTGTTTCCCAGTCAGAAATGGAGTTGAATCACATGCAGTTTCTGGTCCTACGAACAAGAGTTGTTTTCTGGTAAGAAGAGTCTCTATTGCGCACCCAGTGCCATACACAGTGGAAATAGCACTCGCGTCTGTTCCCAGCAAGTACAGTGTATTGGACTGAAGAGAAGCTACTGTTCTTGTCAGTTTCCTAAGCAGACTTGAAGTAGATATGGACCATGTGTGTAGGAAGCACTGTTCTTTTGTTCTGAGCAAGCTCACTGTTCTGGGACTACAGGGAAACACAGTAGAGAAGAGTGCTCTTTTCTCAAAAGCAGAGTGTGTTTCTTGTAAGGCGAGCTAGTGTTTGTTTCCCAGCCAGAAATGGAGTTGAATCACATGCAGTTTCTGGTCCTACGAGCAAGAGTTGTTTTCTGGTAAGTAGAGTCACTATTGCGATCCAGTTGCCACACAGTGCAAATAGCACTCGCGTCTGTTCCCAGCAAGTACTGTGTATTGGACTGAAGAGAAGCTCCTGTTCCTGTCAGTTTCCTAAGCAGAGTGGAAATAGATATGGCCCGTGTGTGTAGGAAGCACAGTTCTTTTGTTCTGAGCAAGCTCACTGTTCTGGCCCTGTAGGAAACACAGTAGAGTAGTAGAGTGCTCTTTTCTCAAAAGCAGAGTGTGTTTCTGGTAAGGCGAGCTAGTGTTTGTTTCCCTGTTAGAAATGGAGTTGAATCACATGTAGTTTCTGGTCCTATAAGCAAGACTTGTTTTCTGATAAGAAGAGTCACTATTGCGATGCATTTGCCACGCAGTGCAAATAGCACTCGCGTGTGGTGCCAGCAAGTACAGTGTATAGGACTGAAGAGAAGCTACTGTTCTTGTCAGTTTCCTAAGCAGAGTTGAAGTAGATATGGCATGTGTGTGTAGGAAGCACAGTGCTTTTGTTCTGTGCATGCTCACTGTTCTGGCCCTATAAGAAACACAGTAGAGTTGAAGAGTGCTCTTTCCTCAAAAGCAGAGTGTGTTTCTTGTAAGGCGAGCTAGTGTTTGTTTCCCTGTCAACCTGGAGTTGAATAACATGCACTTTCTGGTCCTACGAACAAGACTAGTTTTCTGGTAAGAAGAGTCACTAATGCGATCCATTTGCCACACATTGCAAATAGCACTCGCGTCTGTTCCCAGCAAGTACAGTGTATTGGACTGAAGAGAAGCTACTGTTCTTGTTAATTTCCTAAGCAGAGTTGAAGTAGATATGGCCCGTGTGTGTAAAAAGAACAGTTCTTTTGTTCTGAGCAAGCTCACTGTTCTGGCACTATAGGAGACAGAGTAGAATAGAAGAGTGCTCTTTTTTCAAAAGCAGAGTGTGTTTCTTGTAAGGCGAGCTAGTGTTTGTTTCCCAGTCAGAAATGGAGTTGAATCACATGCAGTTTTTGTCCTATGAACAAGACTTGTTTTCTGGTAAGAAAAGTCACTAATGCGATCCATTTGCCACAGAGTGCAAATAGCACTCGCGTATGTTCCCAGCAAGTACAGTGTATTGGACTGAAGAGAAGCTCCTGTTCTTGTCAGTTTCCTAAGCAGAGTTGAAGTAGATATGGCCCGTGTGTGTAGGAAGTACAGTTCTTTTGTTCTGAGCAAGCTCACTGTTCTGGCCCTATAGGAAACACAGTAGAGTAGAAGAGTGCTCTTTTCTCAAAAGCAGTGTGTGTTTCTTATAAGGTGAGCTAGTGTTTGTTTCCCTGTCAGAAATGGAGTTGAATCAGATGCAGTTTCTGGTCCTACGAGCAAGACTTATTTTCTGGTAAGAAGAGTCACTATTGCGATCCATTTGCCACACAGTGTAAATAGCACTCGCGTCTGTTGCCAGCAACACAGTGTATTGGACTGAAGAAGAGCTCCTGTTCTTGTCAGTTTCCTAAGCAGAGTTGAAGTAGGTATGGCCCATGTGTGTAGGAAGCACAGTTCTTTTGTTCTGAGCAAGCTCACTGTTCTGGCCCTATCGGAAACACAGTAGAGTAGAAGAGTGCTCTTTTCTCAATAGCAGAGTGTGTTTCTTGTAAGGCGAGCTAGTGTTTGTTTCCCAGTCAGAAATGGAGTTGAATCACATGCAGTTTCTGTTCCTACGAGCAAGACTTGTTCTCTGGTAAGAAGAGTCACTCTTGCGATCCCATTGCCATACACAGTGCAAGTAGCACTCGCATCTGTTTCCAGCAAGTACTGTGTATTGGACTGAAGAGAAGCTACCGTTCTTGTCAGTTTCCTGAGCAGAGTTGAAGTAGATATGGCCCGTGTGTGTAGGAAGCACAGTTCTTTTGTTCTGAGGAAGCTCACTGTTCTGGCCCTATAGGAAACACAGTAGAGTAGAAGAGTGCTCTTTTCTCAAAAACAGAGTGTGTTTCTTGTAGGCGAGCTAGTGTTTGTTTCCCAGTCAGAAATGGAGTTGAATCACATTCAGTTTCTGGTCCTACGAGCAAGAGTTGTTTTCTTGTAAGTAGAGTGACTATTGCGATCCATTTGCAACACAGTGCAAATAGCACTCACATCTGTTCCCAGCAATTACTGTGTATTGGACTGAAGAGAAGCTCCTCTTCTTGTCAGTTTCCTAAGCAGAGTGGAAGAAGAATAATGGCCCTTGTGTGTAGGAAGCTAGTTCCTTTATGCTGAGCAACCTCACTGTTCTGGCCATATATGAAACAGAGTAGAGTAGAAGAGTGCTCTTTTCCCAATAGCAGAGTGTGTTTCTTGTAAGGCGAGCTGGTGTTTGTTTCCCAGTCAGAAATGGCGTTGAATCACATGCAGTTTCTGGTCCTACGAGCAAGAGTTGTTTTCTGGTAAGTAGAGTCACTATTGCGATCCATTTGCCACACAGTGCAAATAGCACTCGCATCAGTTCTCAGAAAGTACTGTGTATTGGACTGAAGAGAAGCTCCTGTTTTGTCAGTTTCCTAAGCAGAGAGGAAATAGATATGGCCCGTGTGTGTAGGAAGCACAGTTCTTTTGTTCTGAGCAAGCTCACTGTTCTGGTCATATAGGAAACACAGTAGAGTAGATGAATGCTCTTTAATCAAAAGCAGAGTGTGTTTCTTGTAAGGCGAGCTAGTGTTTGTTTCCCAGTCAGAAATGGAGTTGAATCACATGCAGTTTCTTGTCCTACGAGCAAGACTTGTTTTCCGTTAAGAAGAGTCACTATTGTGCTCCCATTGCCGTACACAGTGCAAATAGCACTCGCGTCTTTTCCCAGCAAGTACAGTGTATTGGACTGAAGAGAAGGTCCTGTTCTTGTCAATTTCCTAAGCAGAGTTGAAGTAGATATGGCCCTTGTGTGTAGGAAGAACAGTTCTTTTGTTCTGAGCAAGCTCACTGTTCTGGCCCTATACGAAACACAGTAGAGTAGAGAGTGCTCTTTTCTCAAAAGCAGAGTGTGTTTCTTGTAAGGCGAGCTAGTGTTTGTTTCCCAGTCAGAAATGTAGTTGAATCACATGCAGTTTTTGATCTACGAACAAGACTTGTTTTCTGGTAAGAAGAGACACTAATGCGATCCATTTGCCACACAGTGCAAATAGCACTCGCGTCTGTTCCCAGCAAGTACAGTGTATTGGACTGAAGAGAAGCTACTATTCTTGTCAGATTCCAAAGCAGAGTGGAAATAGATATGTCCCGTGTGTGTAGGAGCACAGTTCTTTTGTTCTGAGCAACCTCACTGTTCTGGCCCTATAGGAAACACAGTAGAGTAGAAGAGTGCTCTTTTCTCAAAAGCAGAGTGTGTTTCTTGTAAGGCGAGCTAGCTTTGTTTCCCTGTCAAACTGGAGTTGAATCACATGCACTTTCTGGTCCTAGGAACAAGACTAGTTTTCTGGTAAGAAGAGTCACTAATGCGATCCATTTGCCACACATTGCAAATAGCACTTGCGTCTCTTCCCAGCAAGTACAATGTATTGGACTGAATAGAAGCTCGTGTTCTTGTCAGTTTCCTAAGCAGAGTTGAAGTAGATATGGCCCGTGTGTGTAGGAAGCATAGTTCTTTTGTTCTGAGGAAGCTCACTGTTCTGGCCCTATAGGAAACACAGTAGAGTAGAAGAGTGCTCTTTTCTCAAAAGCAGAGTGTGTTTCTTGTAAGGCGAGCTAGTGTGTGTTTCCCAGTTGAGAAATGGAGTTGAATCACACGCAGTTTCCAGTCTTACGAGCAAGAGTTGTTTTCTTGTAAGTAGAGTCACTATTGCGATCCATTTGCCACACAGTGCATATAGCACTTGCATTTGTTCCCAGCAAGTACTGTGTATTGGACTGAAGAGAAGCTCCTCTTCTTGTCAGTTTCCTAAGCAGAGTGGATGTAGATATGACCCTTGTGTGTAGGAAGCTAGTTCTTTTATGATGAGCAAGCTCACTGTTCTGGCCCTATAGGAAACACAGTAGAGTAGAAGAGTGCTCTTTTCCCAATAGCAGAGTGTGTTTCTTGTAAGGCGAGCTAGTGTTTGTTTCCCAGTCAGAAATGGAGTTGAATCACATGCAGTTTCTGGTCCTACGAGCAAGAGTTGTTTTCTGGTAAGTAGAGTCACTATTTTGATCCATTTGCCACACAGTGCAAATAGCACTCGCATCAGTTCCCAGCAAGTACTGTGTATTGGACTGAAGAGAAGCTCCTGTTTTGTCAGTTTCCTAAGCAGAGTTGAAATAGGTATGGCCCTTGTGTGTAGTAAGCACAGTTCATTTGTTCTGAGCAAGCTCACTGTTCTGGCCCTATAGGAAACACAGTAGAGTAGAAGAGTGCTCTTTTCTCAATAGCAGAGTGTGTTTCTTGTAAGGCGAGCTAGTGTTTGTTTCCCTGTCAGAAATGGAGTTGAATCAGATGCAGTTTCTGGTCCTACGAACCAGACTTGTTTTCTGGTAAGAAGAGTCACTAATGCGATCCATTTGCCACACAGTGCAAATAGCACTCGCGTCTGTTCCCAGCAAGTACAGTGTATTGGACTGAAGAGAAGCTATTATTCTTGTCAGTTTTCTAAGTAGAGTGGAAATAGTTATGGCCGTGTGTGTAGGAGCACAGTTCTTTTTTTCTGAGCAAGCTCCCTGTTCTGGCCCTATAGGAAACACAGTATAGTAGAAAAGTGCTCTTTTCTCAAAAGCAGTGTGTGTTTCTTGTACTGCGAGGTAGTGTTTGTTTCCCTGTTGGAAATGGAGTTGAATCACATGCAGTTTCTGGTCCTACGAGCAAGACTTGTTTTCTGGTAAGAAGATTCACTAATGCGATCCATTTGCCACACAATAGAAATAGCACTCGCGTCTGTGGCCAACAAATACAGTGTATTGGACTGAAGAGAAAATACTGTTCTTGTCAGTTTCCTAAGCAGAGTTGAAGTAGATATGGCCCATGTGTGTAGGAAGCACAGTTCTTTTGTTCTGAGCAAGCTCACTGTTCTGGCCCTATAGGAAACACAGCAGAGTAGAAGAGTGCTCTTTTCTCAAAAGCAGAGTGTGTTTCTTTAAGGCGAGCTAGTGTTTGTTTCCCAGTCAGAAATGGAGTTGAATCACATGCAGTTTCTGGTCCTACGAGCAAGAGTTTTTTTCTGGTAAGTAGAGTCACTATTGCGATATATTTGCCACACAGTGCAAATAGCACTCACGTCTGTTCCCAGCAAGTACAGTTTATTGGACTGAAGAAGAGCTCCTGTTCTTGTCCGTTTCCTAAGCAGAGTTGAAGTAGGTATGGCCCGTGTGTGTAGTAAGCACAGTTCTTTTGTTCTGAGGAAGCTCACTGTTCTGGCCCTATTTGAAACACAGTAGAGTAGAAGAGTGCTCTTTTCTCAAAAGCAGAGTGTGTTTCTTGTAAGGCGAGCTAGTGTTTGTTTCCCTGTCAAACTGGAGTTGAATCACATGCACTTTGTGGTCCTACGAAGAAGACTTGTTTTCTGGTAAGAAGAGTCACTAATGCGATTCATTTGCCACACAGTGCAAATAGCACTCGCGTCTGTTCCCAGCAAGTACAGTGTATTGGACTGAAGAGAAGCTCCTGTTCTTGTCAGTTTCCTAAGCAGAGTTGAAGTAGATATGGCCCGTGTGTGTAGGAAGCACAGTTCTTTTGTTCTGAGCAAGCTCAATGTTCTGGCCCTATAGGAAACACAGTAGAGTAAAAGAGTGCTCTTTTCTCAAAAGCAGAGTGTGTTTCTTGTAAGGCGAGCTATTGTTTGTTTCCCTGTCAGAAATGGAGTTGCATCAGATGTAGTTTCTGGTCCTACGAGCCAGACTTGTTTTCTGGTAAGAAGATTCACTAATGCGATCCATTTGCCACACAGTACAAATAGCACTCGTTCTGTTCCCAGCAAGTACAGTGTATTGGACTGAAGAGAAGCTACTATTCTTGTCAGTTTCCTAAGTAGAGTGAAAATAGATATGGCCCGTGTGTGTAGGAGCACAGTTCTTTTGTTCTGAGCAAGCTCACTGTTCTGGCCCTATAGGAAACACAATATAGTAGAAGAGTGCTCTTTTCTCAAAAGCAGTGTGTGTTTCTTGTACTGCGAGCTAGTGTTTGTTTCTCTGTTAGAAACGGAGTTTAATCACATGCAGTTTCTGGTCCTACGAGCAAGACTTGTTTTCTGGTAAGAAGAGTCACTATTGTGATCCATTTGCCACACAGTGCAAATAGCACTCGCGTCTGTTGCCAACAAGTACAGTGTATTGGACTGAAGAGAAGCTACTGTTCTTGTCAGTTTCCTAAGCAGAGTTGAAGTAGATATGGCCCCTGTGTGTAGGAAGTACAGTTCTTTTGTTCTGAGCAAGCTCACTGTTCTGGCCCTATAGGAAACACAGCAGACTAGAAGAGTGCTCTTTTCTCAAAAGCAGAGTGTGTTCCTTGGAAGGCGAGCTAGTTTTTGTTTCCCAGTCAGAAATGGAGTTGAATCACATGTAGTTTCTTGTCCTACGAGCAAGACGTGTTTTATGTTAAGAAGCGTCACTATTGTGCTCCCATTGCCGTACACAGTGCTAATAGCACTCGCGTCTGTTCCCAGCAAGTACAGTGTATTGGACAGAAGAGAAGCTTCTGTTCTTGTAGTTTCCTAAGCAGAGTTGAAGTAGATATGGCCCATGTATGTAGGAAGCACAGTTCTTTTGTTCTGAGCAAGCTCACTCTTCTGGCCCTATAGGAAACACAGTAGCGTAGAAGAGTGCTCTTTTCTCAAAAGCAGAGTGTGTTTCTTGTAAAGCGAGCTAGTGTTTGTTTCCCTGTCAGAAATGGAGTTGAATCACAAGCAGTTTCTGGTCCTAGGAGCAAGAGTTGTTTTCTGGTAAGAAGAGTCACTATTGCGATCCATTTGCCACACTGTGCAAATAGCACTCGCGTCTGTCCCAGCAAGTACAGTGTATTGGACTGAAGAGAAGCTACTGTTCTTGTCAGTTTCCTAAGCAGAGTTGAAGTAGATATGGCCAGTGTGTGTAGGAAGCACAGTCCTTTTGTACTGAGCAAGCTCACTGTTCTGGTCCTATAGGAAACACAGTAGAGTAGAAGACTGCTCTTCTCTCAAAAGCAGAGTGTGTTTCTTGTAAATCGAGCTAGTGTTTGTTTCCCTGTCAGAAATGGAGTTGAATCCCATGCAGTTTCTGGTCCTAGGAGCAAGAGTTGTTTTCTGGTAAGAAGAGTCACTATTGCGATCCATTTGCCACACAATGCAAAAAGCACTCGCATCTGTTCCCAGCAAGTACAGTGTATTGGACTGAAGAGACGCTACTGTTTTTGTCAGTTTCCTAAGCAGAGTTGAAGTAGATATGGCCCGTGTGTGTATGAAGCACAGTTCATTTGCTCTGAGCAAGCTCACTGTTCTGGCCCAATAGGAAACACAGTAGAGTAGAAGAGTGCTCTTTTCTCAAAAGCAGAGTGTGTTTCTCTTAAGGCGAGCTAGTGTTTGTTTCCCAGTCAGAAATGGAGTTGAATCACATGCAGTTTCTGGTCCTACGAACAAGAGTTGTTTTCTGGTAAGAAGAGTCTCTATTGCGCACCCAGTGCCATACACAGTGGAAATAGCACTCGCGTCTGTTCCCAGCAAGTACAGTGTATTGGACTGAAGAGAAGCTCCTGTTCTTGTCAGTTTCCTAAGCAGAGTTGAAGTAGATATGGCCCGTGTGTGTAGGAAGCACAGTTCTTTTGTTCTGAGGAAGCTCACTGTTCTGGCCCTATAGGAAACACAGTAGAGTAGAAGAGTGCTCTTTTCTCAAAAGCAGAGTGTGTTTCTTGTAAGGCGAGCTAGTGTGTGTTTCCCAGTTCAGAAATGGAGTTGAATCACATGCAGTTTCTGGTCCTACGAGCAAGAGTTGTTTTCTTGTAAGTAGAGTCACTATTGCAATCCATTTGCAACACAGTGCAAATACCACTCGCATCTTTTCCCAGCAAGTACTGTGTATTGGACTGAAGAGAAGCTCCTCTTGTTGTCAGTTTCCTAAGCAGAGTGGATGCAGATATGACACTTGTGTGTAGGAAGCTAGTTCTTTTATGCTGAGCAAGCTCACTGTTCTGGCCCTATAGGAAACTCAGTAGAGGAGAAGAGTGCTCTTTTCTTAATAGCAGAGTGTGTTTCTTGTAAGGCGAGCTAGTGTTTGTTTCCCAGTCAGAAATGGAGTTGAATCACATGCAGTTTCTTGTCCTACGAGCAAGACTTGTTTTCTGGTAAGAAGAGTCACTAATGCGATTCATTTGCCACAGAGTGCAAATAGCACTCGCGTATGTTCCCAGCAAGTACAGTGTATTGGACTGAAGAGAAGCTCATGTTCATGTCAGTTTCCTAAGCAGAGTTGAAGTAGATATGGCCCGTGTGTGTAGGAAGAACAGTTCTTTTGTTCTGAGCAAGCTCACTGTTCTGGCCCTATAGGAAACACAGTAGAGTAGAAGAGTGCTCTTTTCTCAAAAGCAAAGTGTGTTTCTTATAAGGTGAGCTAGTGTTTGTTTCCCTGTCAGAAATGGAGTTGAATCAGATGCAGTGTCTGTTCCTACAAGCCAGACTTGTTTTCTGGTAAGAAGAGTCACTAATGCTATCCATTTGCCACACAGTGCAAATAGCACTCGTGTTTGTTCCCAGCAAGTACAGTGTATTGGACTGAAGAGAAGCTACTATTCTTGTCAGTTTCCTTAGCAGAGTGGAAATAGATATGGCTCGTGTGTGTAGGAGCACAGTTCTTTTGTTCTGAGCAAGCTCACTGTTCTGGCCCTATAGGAAACACAGTATAGTAGAAGAGTGCTCTTTTCTCAAAAGCAGTGTGTGTTTCTTGTACTGCGACCTAGTGTTTGTTTCCCTGTTAGAAATGGAGTTTAATCACATGCAGTTTCTGGTCCTACGAGCAAGACTTGTTTTCTGGTAAGAAGAGACAATATTGCGATCCATTTGCCACACAGTGCAAATAGCACTCGCGTCTGTTGCCAACAAGTACAGTGTATTGGACTGAAGAGAAGCTACTGTTCTTGTCAGTTTCCTAAGCAGAGTTGAAGTAGATATGGCCCGTGTGTGTAGGAAGCACAGTTCTTTTGTTCTCAGCAAGCTCACTGTTCTGGTCCTATAGGAAACACAGTAGAGTAGAAGAGTGCTTTTTCTCAAAAGCAGAGTGTGTTTCTTGGACGGTGAGCTAGTGTTTGTTTCCCAGTCAGAAATGGAGTTGAATCACATGCAGTTTCTGGTCCTACGAGCAACACTTATTTTCTGGTAAGAAGAGTCATTATTGTGATCCATTTGCCACACAGTGTAAATAGCACACGCGTCTGTTGCCAGCAATACAGTGTATTGGACTGAAGAAGAGCTCCTGTTCTTGTCAGTTTCCTAAGCAGAGTTGAAGTAGGTATGGCCCATGTGTGTAGGAAGCACAGTTCTTTTGTTCTGAGCAAGCTCACTGTTCTGGCCCTATCGGAAACACAGTAGAGTAGAAGAGTGCTCTTTTCTCAATAGCAGAGTGTGTTTCTTGTAAGGCGAGCTAGTGTTTGTTTCCCATTCAGAAATGGAGTTGAATCACATGCAGTTTCTGTTCCTACGAGCAAGAGTTGTTCTCTGGTAAGAAGAGTCACTCTTGCGATCCCATTGCCATACACAGTGCAAGTAGCACTCGCATCTGTTTCCAGCAAGTACTGTGTATTGGACTGAAGAGAAGCTACTGTTCTTGTCAGTTTCCTGAGCAGAGTTGAAGTAGATATGGCCCGTGTGTGTAGGAAGCACAGTTCTTTTGTTCTGAGGAAGCTCACTGTTCTGGCCCTATAAGAAACACAGTAGAGTAGAAGAGTACTCTTTTCTCAAAAGCAGAGTGTGTTTCTTGTAGGCGAGCTAGTGTTTGTTTCCCAGTCAGAAATGGAGTTGAATCACATGCAGTTTCTGGTCCTACGAGCAAGAGTTGTTTTCTGGTAAGTAGAGTCACTATTGCGATCCATTTGCCACACAGTGCAAATAGCACTCGCATCAGTTCTCAGAAAGTACTGTGTATTGGACTGAAGAGAAGCTCCTGTTTTGTCAGTTTCCTAAGCAGAGTGGAAATAGATATGGCCTGTGTGTGTAGGAAGCACAGTTCTTTTGTTCTGAGCAAGCTCACTGTTCTGGCCATATAGGAAACACAGTAGAGTAGATGAATGCTCTTTAATCAAAAGCAGAGTGTGTTTCTTGTAAGGCGAGCTAGTGTTTGTTTCCCAGTCAGAAAGGGAGTTGAATCACATGCAGTTTCTTGTCCTACGAGCAAGACTTGTTTTCCGTTAAGAAGAGTCACTATTGTGCTCCCATTGCCGTACACAGTGCAAATAGCACTCGCGTCTGTTCCCAGCAAGTACAGTGTATTGGACTGAAGAGAAGGTCCTGTTCTTGTCAATTTCCTAAGCAGAGTTGAAGTAGATATGGCCCTTGTGTGTAGGAAGAACAGTTCTTTGGTTCTGAGCAAGCTCACTGTTCTGGCCCTATAGGAAACACAGTAGAGTAGAGAGTGCTCTTTTCTTAAAAGCAGAGTGTGTTTTTTGTAAGGTGAGCTAGTGTTTGTTTCCCAGTCAGAAATGTAGATGAATCACATGAAGTTTTTGTCCTACGAACAAGACTTGTTTTCTGGTAAGAAGAGTCACTAATGCGATCCATTTGCCACACAGTGCAAATAGCACTCGCGTCTGTTCCCAGCAAGTACAGTGTATTGGACTGAAGAGAAGTTACTATTCTTGTCAGATTCCAAAGCAGAGTGGAAATAGATATGGCCCGTGTGTGTAGGAGCACAGTTCTTTTGTTCTGAGCAACGTCACTGTTCTGGCCTTATAGGAAACACAGTAGAGTAGAAGAGTGCTCTTTTCTCAAAAGCAGAGTGTGTTTCTTGTAATGCGAGCTAGTGTGTGTTTCCCAGTTCAGAAATGGAGTTGAATCACATGCAGTTTCTGGTCCTACGAGCAAGAGTTGTTTTCTTGTAAGTAGAGTCACTATTGCAATCCATTTGCAACACAGTGCAAATACCACTCGCATCTTTTCCCAGCAAGTACTGTGTATTGGACTGAAGAGAAGCTCCTCTTGTTGTCAGTTTCCTAAGCAGAGTGGATGCAGATATGACACTTGTGTGTAGGAAGCTAGTTCTTTTATGCTGAGCAAGCTCACTGTTCTGGCCCTATAGGAAACACAGTAGAGTAGAAGAGTGCTCTTTTTTCAAAAGCAGAGTGTGTTTCTTGTAAGGCGAGCTAGTGTTTGTTTCCCTGTCAGAAATGGAGTTGAATCACATGCAGTTTCTGGTCCTTCGAGCAAGAGTTGTTTTCTGGTATGAAGAGTCACTCTTGTGATCCCATTGCCATACACAGTGCAAGTAGCACTCGCATCTGTTTCCAGCAAGTACAGTGTATTGGACTGAAGAGAAGCTACTGTTCTTGTCAGATTCCTAAGCAGAGTTGAAGTAGATATGGCCCGTGTGTGTAGGAAGCACAGTTCTTTTGTTCTGAGCAAGCACACTGTTCTGGCCCTATAGGAAACACAGTAGAGTAGAAGAGTGCTCTTTTCTCAAAAGCAGAGTGTGTTTCTTGTAAGGCCAGCTAGTGTTTGTTTCCCTGTCAAACTGGAGTTGAATCACATGCACTTTCTGGTCCTACAAGCAAGAGTTTTTATCTGGTAAGAAGAGTGTCTATTGCATTCTAATTGCCATACACAGTGCAAGTAGCACTCGCATCTGTTCCCAGCAAGTACAGTGTATTGGACTGAAGAGAAGCTACTGTTCTTGTCAGTTTCCTAAGCAGAGTTGAAGTAGATATGGCCCATGTGTTTAGGAAGCACAGTTCTTTTGTTCTGAGCAAACTCACTATTCTGGCCCTATAGGAAACACAGTAGAGTAGAAGAGTGCTCTTTTCTCAAAATCAGAGTGTGTTTCTTGGAAGGCGAGCTAGTGTTTGTTTCCCAGTCAGAAATGGAGTTGAATCACATGCAGTTTCTTGTCCTATGAGCAAGACGTGTTTTCTGTTAAGAAGAGTCACTATTGTGCTCCCATTGCCGTACACAGTGCAAATAGCACTCGCGTCTGTTCCCAGCAAGTACAGTGTATTGGACTGAAGAGAAGCTACTGTTCTTGTCAATTTCCTAAGCAGAGTTGAAGTAGACATGGCCCGTGTGTGTAAAAAGAACAGTTCTTTTGTTCTGAGCAAGCTCACAGTTCTGGCCCTATAGGAGAAAGAGTAGAGTAGAAGAGTGCTCTTTTCTCAAAAGCAGAGTGTGTTTCTTGTAAGGCGAGCTAGTGTTTGTTTCCCTGTCAACCTGGAGTTGAATAACTTGCACTTTCTGGTCCTACGAACAAGACTAGTTTTCTGGTAAGAAGAGTCACTAATGCGATCCATTTGCCACACATTGCAAATAGCACTCGCGTCTGTTCCCAGCAAGTACAGTGTATTGGACTGAAGAGAAGCTCCTGTTCTTGTCAGTTTCCTAAGCAGAGTTGAAGTAGATATGGCCCGTGTGTGTAGGAAGCACAGTTCTTTTGTTCTGAGGAAGCTCACTGTTCTGGCCCTATAGGAAACACAGTAGAGTAGAAGAGTGCTCTTTTCTCAAAAGCAGAGTGTGTTTCTTGTAAGGCGAGCTAGTGTGTGTTTCCCAGTTCAGAAATGGAGTTGAATCACATGCAGTTTCTGGTCCTACGAGCAAGAGTTGTTTTCTTGTAAGTAGAGTCACTATTGCAATCCATTTGCAACACAGTGCAAATACCACTCGCATCTTTTCCCAGCAAGTACTGTGTATTGGACTGAAGAGAAGCTACTCTTGTTGTCAGTTTCCTAAGCAGAGTGGATGCAGATATGACACTTTTGTGTAGGAAGCTAGTTCTTTTATGCTGAGCAAGCTCACTGTTCTGGCCCTATAGGAAACTCAGTAGAGGAGAAGAGTGCTCTTTTCTCAATAGCAGAGTGTGTTTCTTGTAAGGCGAGCAAGTGTTTGTTTCCCAGTCAGAAATGGAGTTGAATCAGATGCAGTGTCTGGTCCTACAAGCCAGACTTGTTTTCTGGTAAGAAGAGTCACTAATGCGATCCATTTGCCACACAGTGCAAATAGCACTCGCGTCTGTTCCCAGCAAGTACAGTGTATTGGACTGAAGAGAAGCTACTATTCTTGTCAGATTCCAAAGCAGAGTGGAAATAGATATGGCCCGTGTGTGTAGGAGCACAGTTCTTTTGTTCTGAGCAACCTCACTGTTCTGGCCCTATAGGAAACACAGTAGAGTAGAAGAGTGCTCTTTTCTCAAAAGCAGAGTGTGTTTCTTGTAAGGCGAGCTAGGGTTTGTTTCCCTGTCAAACTGGAGTTGAATCACATGCACTTTCTGGTCCTAGGAACAAGACTAGTTTTCTGGTAAGAAGAGTCACTAATGCGATCCATTTGCCACACATTGCAAATAGCACTTGCGTCTCTTCCCAGCAAGTACAATGTATTGGACTGAATAGAAGCTCGTGTTCTTGTCAGTTTCCTAAGCAGAGTTGAAGTAGATATGGCCCGTGTGTGTAGGAAGCATAGTTCTTTTGTTCTGAGGAAGCTCACTGTTCTGGCCCTATAGGAAACACAGTAGAGTAGAAGAGTGCTCTTTTCTCAAAAGCAGAGTGTGTTTCTTGTAAGGCGAGCTAGTGTTTGTTTCCCAGTTGAGAAATGGAGTTGAATCACACGCAGTTTCCAGTCTTAGGAGCAAGAGTTGTTTTCTTGTAAGTAGAGTCACTATTGCGATCCATTTGCCACACAGTGCAAATAGCACTTGCATTTGTTCCCAGCAAGTACTGTGTATTGGACTGAAGAGAAGCTCCTCTTCTTGTCAGTTTCCTAAGCAGAGTGGATGTAGATATGACCCTTGTGTGTAGGAAGCTAGTTCTTTTATGATGAGCAAGCTCACTGTTCTGGCCCTATAGGAAACACAGTAGAGTAGAAGAGTGCTCTTTTCCCAATAGCAGAGTGTGTTTCTTGTAAGGCGAGCTAGTGTTTGTTTCCCAGTCAGAAATGGAGTTGAATCACATGCAGTTTCTGGTCCTACGAGCAAGAGTTGTTTTCTGGTAAGTAGAGTCACTATTTTGATCCATTTGCCACACAGTGCAAATAGCACTCGCATCAGTTCCCAGCAAGTACTGTGTATTGGACTGAAGAGAAGCTCCTGTTTTGTCAGTTTCCTAAGCAGAGTTGAAATAGGTATGGCCCTTGTGTGTAGTAAGCACAGTTCATTTGTTCTGAGCAAGCTCACTGTTCTGGCCCTATAGGAAACATAGTATAGTAGAAGAGTGCTCTTTTCTCAATAGCAGAGTGTGTTTCTTGTAAGGCGAGCTAGTGTTTGTTTCCCTGTCAGAAATGGAGTTGAATCAGATGCAGTTTCTGGTCCTACGAACCAGACTTGTTTTCTGGTAAGAAGAGTCACTAATGCGATCCATTTGCCACACAGTGCAAATAGCACTCGCGTCTGTTCCCAGCAAGTACAGTGTATTGGACTGAAGAGAAGCTACTATTCTTGTCAGTTTTCTAAGTAGAGTGGAAATAGTTATGGCCGTGTGTGTAGGAGCACAGTTCTTTTTTTCTGAGCAAGCTCCCTGTTCTGGCCCTATAGGAAACACAGTATAGTAGAAGAGTGCTCTTTTCTCAAAAGCAGTGTGTGTTTCTTGTACTGCGAGGTAGTGTTTGTTTCCCTGTTGGAAATGGAGTTGAATCACATGCAGTTTCTGGTCCTACGAGCAAGACTTGTTTTCTGGTAAGAAGATTCACTAATGCGATCCATTTGCCACACAATAGAAATAGCACTCGCGTCTGTGGCCAACAAATACAGTGTATTGGACTGAAGAGAAAATACTGTTCTTGTCAGTTTCCTAAGCAGAGTTGAAGTAGATATGGCCCGTGTGTGTAGGAAGCACAGTTCTTTTGTTCTGAGCAAGCTCACTGTTCTGGCCCTATAGGAAACACAGCAGAGTAGAAGAGTGCTCTTTTCTCAAAAGCAGAGTGTGTTTCTTTAAGGCGAGCTAGTGTTTGTTTCCCAGTCAGAAATGGAGTTGAATCACATGCAGTTTCTGGTCCTACGAGCAAGAGTTTTTTTCTGGTAAGTAGAGTCACTATTGCGATATATTTGCCACACAGTGCAAATAGCACTCACGTCTGTTCCCAGCAAGTACAGTTTATTGGACTGAAGAAGAGCTCCTGTTCTTGTCCGTTTCCTAAGCAGAGTTGAAGTAGGTATGGCCCGTGTGTGTAGTAAGCACAGTTCTTTTGTTCTGAGGAAGCTCACTGTTCTGGCCCTATTTGAAACACAGTAGAGTAGAAGAGTGCTCTTTTCTCAAAAGCAGAGTGTGTTTCTTGTAAGGCGAGCTAGTGTTTGTTTCCCTGTCAAACTGGAGTTGAATCACATGCACTTTGTGGTCCTACGAAGAAGACTTGTTTTCTGGTAAGAAGAGTCACTAATGCGATTCATTTGCCACACAGTGCAAATAGCACTCGCGTCTGTTCCCAGCAAGTACAGTGTATTGGACTGAAGAGAAGCTCCTGTTCTTGTCAGTTTCCTAAGCAGAGTTGAAGTAGATATGGCCCGTGTGTGTAGGAAGCACAGTTCTTTTGTTCTGAGCAAGCTCAATGTTCTGGCCCTATAGGAAACACAGTAGAGTAAAAGAGTGCTCTTTTCTCAAAAGCAGAGTGTGTTTCTTGTAAGGCGAGCTATTGTTTGTTTCCCTGTCAGAAATGGAGTTGCATCAGATGTAGTTTCTGGTCCTACGAGCCAGACTTGTTTTCTGGTAAGAAGATTCACTAATGCGATCCATTTGCCACACAGTACAAATAGCACTCGTTCTGTTCCCAGCAAGTACAGTGTATTGGACTGAAGAGAAGCTACTATTCTTGTCAGTTTCCTAAGTAGAGTGAAAATAGATATGGCCCGTGTGTGTAGGAGCACAGTTCTTTTGTTCTGAGCAAGCTCACTGTTCTGGCCCTATAGGAAACACAATATAGTAGAAGAGTGCTCTTTTCTCAAAAGCAGTGTGTGTTTCTTGTACTGCGAGCTAGTGTTTGTTTCTCTGTTAGAAACGGAGTTTAATCACATGCAGTTTCTGGTCCTACGAGCAAGACTTGTTTTCTGGTAAGAAGAGTCACTATTGTGATCCATTTGCCACACAGTGCAAATAGCACTCGCGTCTGTTGCCAACAAGTACAGTGTATTGGACTGAAGAGAAGCTACTGTTCTTGTCAGTTTCCTAAGCAGAGTTGAAGTAGATATGGCCCCTGTGTGTAGGAAGTACAGTTCTTTTGTTCTGAGCAAGCTCACTGTTCTGGCCCTATAGGAAACACAGCAGACTAGAAGAGTGCTCTTTTCTCAAAAGCAGAGTGTGTTTTTTGGAAGGCGAGCTAGTTTTTGTTTCCCAGTCAGAAATGGAGTTGAATCACATGTAGTTTCTTGTCCTACGAGCAAGACGTGTTTTATGTTAAGAAGCGTCACTATTGTGCTCCCTTTGCCGTACACAGTGCTAATAGCACTCGTGTCTGTTCCCAGCAAGTACAGTGTTTTGGACAGAAGAGAAGCTTCTGTTCTTGTAGTTTCCTAAGCAGAGTTGAAGTAGATATGGCCCATGTATGTAGGAAGCACAGTTCTTTTGTTCTGAGCAAGCTCACTCTTCTGGCCCTATAGGAAACACAGTAGCGTAGAAGAGTGCTCTTTTCTCAAAAGCAGAGTGTGTTTCTTGTAAAGCGAGCTAGTGTTTGTTTCCCTGTCAGAAATGGAGTTGAATCACAAGCAGTTTCTGGTCCTAGGAGCAAGAGTTGTTTTCTGGTAAGAAGAGTCACTATTGCGATCCATTTGCCACACTGTGCAAATAGCACTCGCGTCTGTCCCAGCAAGTACAGTGTATTGGACTGAAGAGAAGCTACTGTTCTTGTCAGTTTCCTAAGCAGAGTTGAAGTAGATATGGCCAGTGTGTGTAGGAAGCACAGTCCTTTTGTACTGAGCAAGCTCACTGTTCTGGTCCTATAGGAAACACAGTAGAGTAGAAGACTGCTCTTCTCTCAAAAGCAGAGTGTGTTTCTTGTAAATCGAGCTAGTGTTTGTTTCCCTGTCAGAAATGGAGTTGAATCCCATGCAGTTTCTGGTCCTAGGAGCAAGAGTTGTTTTCTGGTAAGAAGAGTCACTATTGCGATCCATTTGCCACACAATGCAAAAAGCACTCGCATCTGTTCCCAGCAAGTACAGTGTATTGGACTGAAGAGACGCTACTGTTTTTGTCAGTTTCCTAAGCAGAGTTGAAGTAGATATGGCCCGTGTGTGTATGAAGCACAGTTCATTTGCTCTGAGCAAGCTCACTGTTCTGGCCCAATAGGAAACACAGTAGAGTAGAAGAGTGCTCTTTTGTCAAAAGCAGAGTGTGTTTCTCTTAAGGCGAGCTAGTGTTTGTTTCCCAGTCAGAAATGGAGTTGAATCACATGCAGTTTCTGGTCCTACGAACAAGAGTTGTTTTCTGGTAAGAAGAGTCTCTATTGCGCACCCAGTGCCATACACAGTGGAAATAGCACTCGCGTCTGTTCCCAGCAAGTACAGTGTATTGGACTGAAGAGAAGCTACTGTTCTTGTCAGTTTCCTAAGCAGAGTTGAAGTAGATATGGACCATGTGTGTAGGAAGCACAGTTCTTTTGTTCTGAGCAAGCTCACTGTTCTGGGACTACAGGGAAACACAGTAGAGAAGAGTGCTCTTTTCTCAAAAGCAGAGTGTGTTTCTTGTAAGGCGAGCTAGTGTTTGTTTCCCAGCCAGAAATGGAGTTGAATCACATGCAGTTTCTGGTCCTACGAGCAAGAGTTGTTTTCTGGTAAGTAGAGTCACTATTGCGATCCAGTTGCCACACAGTGCAAATAGCACTCGCGTCTGTTCCCAGCAAGTACTGTGTATTGGACTGAAGAGAAGCTCCTGTTCCTGTCAGTTTCCTAAGCAGAGTGGAAATAGATATGGCCCGTGTGTGTAGGAAGCACAGTTCTTTTGTTCTGAGCAAGCTCACTGTTCTGGCCCTGTAGGAAACACAGTAGAGTAGTAGAGTGCTCTTTTCTCAAAAGCAGAGTGTGTTTCTGGTAAGGCGAGCTAGTGTTTGTTTCCCTGTTAGAAATGGAGTTGAATCACATGTAGTTTCTGGTCCTACAAGCAAGACTTGTTTTCTGATAAGAAGAGTCACTATTGCGATGCATTTGCCACGCAGTGCAAATAGCACTCGCGTGTGGTGCCAGCAAGTACAGTGTATAGGACTGAAGAGAAGCTACTGTTCTTGTCAGTTTCCTAAGCAGAGTTGAAGTAGATATGGCATGTGTGTGTAGGAAGCACAGTGCTTTTGTTCTGTGCATGCTCACTGTTCTGGCCCTATAAGAAACACAGTAGAGTTGAAGAGTGCTCTTTCCTCAAAAGCAGAGTGTGTTTCTTGTAAGGCGAGCTAGTGTTTGTTTCCCTGTCAACCTGGAGTTGAATAACATGCACTTTCTGGTCCTACGAACAAGACTAGTTTTCTGGTAAGAAGAGTCACTAACGCGATCCATTTGCCACACATTGCAAATAGCACTCGCGTCTGTTCACAGCAAGTACAGTGTATTGGACTGAAGAGAAGCTACTGTTCTTGTTAATTTCCTAAGCAGAGTTGAAGTAGATATGGCCCGTGTGTGTAAAAAGAACAGTTCTTTTGTTCTGAGCAAGCTCACTGTTCTGGCACTATAGGAGACAGAGTAGAATAGAAGAGTGCTCTTTTTTCAAAAGCAGAGTGTGTTTCTTGTAAGGCGAGCTAGTGTTTGTTTCCCAGTCAGAAATGGAGTTGAATCACATGCAGTTTTTGTCCTATGAACAAGACTTGTTTTCTGGTAAGAAGAGTCACTAATGCGATCCATTTGCCACAGAGTGCAAATAGCACTCGCGTATGTTCCCAGCAAGTACAGTGTATTGGACTGAAGAGAAGCTCCTGTTCTTGTCAGTTTCCTAAGCAGAGTTGAAGTAGATATGGCCCGTGTGTGTAGGAAGTACAGTTCTTTTGTTCTGAGCAAGCTCACTGTTCTGGCCCTATAGGAAACACAGTAGAATAGAAGAGTGCTCTTTTCTCAAAAGCAGTGTGTGTTTCTTATAAGGTGTGCTAGTGTTTGTTTCCCTGTCAGAAATGGAGTTGAATCAGATGCAGTTTCTGGTCCTACGAGCAAGACTTATTTTCTGGTAAGAAGAGTCACTATTGCGATCCATTTGCCACACAGTGTAAATAGCACTCGCATCTGTTGCCAGCAATACAGTGTATTGGACTGAAGAAGAGCTCCTGTTCTTGTCAGTTTCCTAAGCAGAGTTGAAGTAGGTATGGCCCTTGTGTGTAGTAAGCACAGTTCTTTTGTTCTGAGCAAGCTCACTGTTCTGGCCCTATAGGAACACAGTAGAGTAGAAGAGTGCTCTTTTCTCAATAGCAGAGTGTGTTTCTTGTAAGGCGAGCTAGTGTTTGTTTCTCAGTCAGAATTTGAATTGAATCACATGCAGTTTCTTTTCCTACAAGGAAGAGTTGTTTTCTTGTAAGAAGAGTCATTATTGCGCTCCCATTGCCATACAGAGTGCAAATAGCACTCGCGTCTGTTCCCAGCAAGTACAGTGTATTGGACTGAAGAGAAGCTAATGTTCTTGTCAGTTTCCTAAGCAGAGCTGAAGTAGATATGCCCCGTGTGTTTAGGAAGCACAGTTCTTTTTTTCTGAGCAAGATCACTGTTCTGGCCCTCTAGGAATCACAGTAGAGTAGAAGAGTGCTCTTTTCACAAAAGCATAGTGTGTTTCTTGTAAGGCGAGCTAGTGTTTGTTTTCCAGTCAGAAATGGAGTTGAATGACTTGCAGTTTCTGGTCCTACGAGCAAGAGTTTTTTTTCTGGTAAGAAGAGTCTCTATTGCGTTCTAATTGCCATACACAGTGCAAGTAGCACTCGCATCTGTTCCCAGGAAGTACAGTGTATTGGACTGAAGAGAAGCTCCTGTTCTTGTCATTTTCCTATGCAGAGTTGAAGAAGATATGGCCCGTGTGTGTAGGAATAACAGTTCTTTTGTTCTGAACAAGCTCACTGTTCTGGCCCTATAGGAAACACAGTAGAGTAGAAGAGTGCTCTTTTCTCAAAAGCAGAGTGTGTTTCTTGTAAGGCGAGCTATTGCTTGTTTCCCTGTCAGAAATTGAGTTGAATCAGATGGAGTTTCTGGTCTTACGAGTCAAACTTGTTTTCTGGTAAGAAGAGTCACTAATGCGATCCATTTGCCACACAGTGCAAATAGCACTCGCGTCTGTTCCCAGCAAGTACAGTGTATTGGTCTGAAGAGAAGCTCCTTTTCTTGTCAGTTTCCTAAGCAGAGTTGAAGTAGATATGGCCCGTGTGTGTAGGAAGGACACCTCTTTTGTTCTGAGCAAGCTCACTGTTCTGTCACTATAGGAAACACAGTAGAGTAGAGAGTGCTCTTTTCTCAAACGCAGAGTGTGTTTCTTGTAAGGCGAGCTAGTGTTTGTTTCCAAGTCAGAAATGGAGTTGAATCACATGCAGTTTCTTGTCCTACGAGCAAGACTTGTTTTCTGTTAAGATTAGTCACTATTGTGCTCCCATTGCCGTACACAGTGCAAATAGCACTCGCGTCTGTTCCCAGCAAGTACAGTGTATTGGACTGAGGAGAAGCTACTGTTCTTGTCAATTTCCTAAGCAGAGTTGAAGTAGATATATCCCGTGTGTGTAAAAAGAACAGTTCTTTTGTTCTGAGCAAGCTCACTGTTCTGGCCCTATAGGAGAAAGAGTAGAGTAGAAGAGTGCTCTTTTCTCAAAAGCAGAGTGTGTTTCTTGTAAGGCGAGCTAGGGTTTGTTTCCAAGTCAGAAATGGAGTTGAATCACATGCAGTTTCTTGTCCTACGAGCAAGATTTGTTTTCTGTTAAGAAGAGTCACTATTGTGCTCCCATTGCCGTACACAGTGCAAATAGCACTCGCGTCTGTTCCCAGCAAGTACAGTGTATTGGACTGAAGAGAAGCTCCTGTTCTTGTCAGTTTCCTAAGCAGAGTTGAAGTAGTTATGGCCCGTGTGTGTAGGAAGCACAGTTCTTTTGTTCTGGGGAAGCTCACTGTTCTGGCCCTATAGGAAACACAGTAGAGTAGAAGAGTGCTCTTTTCTCAAAAGCAGAGTGTGTTTCTTGTAAGGCGAGCTGGTGTTTGTTTCCCAGTTCAGAAATGGAGTTGAATCACATGCAGTTTCTGGTCCTACGAGCAAGAGTTGTTTTCTTGTAAGTAGAGTCACTATTGCGATCCATTTGCAACACAGTGCAAATACCACTCGCATCTTTTCCCAGCAAGTTCTGTGTATTGGACTGAAGAGAAGCTCCTCTTTTTGTCAGTTTCCTAAGCAGAGTGGATGTAGATATGACACTTGTGTGTAGGAAGCTAGTTCTTTTATGATGAGCAAGCTCACTGTTCTGGCCCTATAGGAAACACAGTAGAGGAGAAGAGTGCTCTTTTCACAATAGCAGAGTGTGTTTCTTGTAAGACGAGCTAGTGTTTGTTTCCCAGTCAGAAATGGAGTTGAATCACATGCAGTTTCTGGTCCTACGAGCAAGAGTTGTTTTCTGGTAAATAGAGTCACTATTGCGATCCATTTGCCACACATGGCAAGTAGCACTCGCATCAGCTCCCAGCAAGTACTGTGTATTGGACTGAAGAGAAGCTCCTGTTTTGTCAGTTTCCTAAACAGAGTGGAAATAGATATGGCCCGTGTGTGTAGGAAGCACAGTACTTTTGTTCTGAGCAAGCTCACTGTTCTGGCCCTCTAGGAAACACAGTAGAGTAGAAGAGTTCTCTTTTCTCAAAAGCAGAGTGTGTTTCTTGTAAGGCGAGCTAGTGTTTGTTTCCCAGTCAGAAATGGAGTTGAATCACATGCAGTTTCTGGTCCTACGAGCAAGACTTATTTTCTGGTAAGAAGAGTCACTATTGCGATCCATTTGCCACACAGTGTAAAGAGCACTAGCGTAGTTGCCAGCAATACAGTGTATTGGACTGAAGAAGAGCTCCTGTTCTTGTCAGTTTCCTAAGCAGATTTGAAGTAGGTATGGCCCTTGTGTGTAGTAAGCACAGTTCTTTTGTTCTGAGCAAGCTCACTGTTCTGGCCCTATAAAAAACACAGTAGAGTAGAAGAGTACTCTTTTCTCAATAGAAGAGTGTGTTTCTTGTAAGGCGAGCTAGTGTTTGTTTTCCATTCAGAAATGGAGTTGAATCACATGCAGTTTCTGGTCCTACGAGCAAGAGTTGTTTTCTGGTAAGAAGAGTCACTCTTGGGATCCCATTTCCATACTGATAGCAAGTAGCACTCGCATCTGTTTCCAGCACGTACAGTGTATTGGACTGAAGAGAAGCTACTGTTCTTGTCAATTTCCTAAGCAGAGTTGAAGTAGATATGGCCCGTGTGTGTAGGAAGCACAGTTCTTTTGTTCTGAGCAAGCTCACTGTTCTGGCCCTATAGGAAACACAGTAGAGTAGAAGAGTGCTCTTTTCTCAAAAGCAGAGTGTCTTTCTTGTAAGGCGAGCTAGTGTTTGTTTCCCAGTCAGAAATGGAGTTGAATCACATGCAGTTTCTGGTCCTACGAGCAAGACGTGTTTTCTGTTAAAAAGAGTCACTATTGTGCTCCCATTGCCGTACACAGTGCAAATAGCACTCGCGTCTGTTCCCAGCAAGTACAGTGTATTGGACTGAAGAGAAGCTACTGTTCTTGTCAATTTCCTAAGGAGAGTGGAAATAGATATGGCCCGTGTGTGTAGGAAGCACAGTTCTTTTGTTCTCAGCAAGCTCACTGTTCTGGTACTATAGGAAACACAATAGAGTAGAAGAGTGCTTTTTCTCAAATGCAGAGTGTGTTTCTTGTAAGGCGAGCTAGTGTTTGTTTCCCTGTCAGAAAAGGAGTTGAATCACATGCAGTTTCTGGTCCTACGAGCAAGACTTATTGTCTGGTAAGTAGAGTCACTATTGCGATACATTTGCCACACAGTGTAAATAGCACTCGCGTTTGTTGCCAGCAATTCAGTGTATTGGACTGAAGAAGAGCTCCTGTTCTTGTCAGTTTCCTAAGCAGAGTTGAAGTAGGTATGGCCCTTGTGTGTAGTAAGCACAGTTCTTTTGTTCTGAGCAAGCTCACTGTTCTGGCCCTATAAAAAACACAGTAGAGTAGAAGAGTACTCTTTTCTCAATAGAAGAGTGTGTTTCTTGTAAGGCGAGCTAGTGTTTGTTTTCCATTCAGAAATGGAGTTGAATCACATGCAGTTTCTGGTCCTACGAGCAAGAGCTGTTTTCTGGTAAGAAGAGTCACTCTTGGGATCCCATTTCCATACTGATAGCAAGTAGCACTCGCATCTGTTTCCAGCACGTACAGTGTATTGGACTGAAGAGAAGCTACTGTTCTTGTCAATTTCCTAAGCAGAGTTGAAGTAGATATGGCCCGTGTGTGTAGGAAGCACAGTTCTTTTGTTCTGAGCAAGCTCACTGTTCTGGCCCTATAGGAAACACAGTAGAGTAGAAGAGTGCTCTTTTCTCAAAAGCAGAGTGTCTTTCTTGTAAGGCGAGCTAGTGTTTGTTTCCCAGTCATCAATGGAGTTGAATCACAAGCAGTTTCTGGTCCTACGAGCAAGAGGTGTTTTCTGTTAAAAAGAGTCACTATTGTGCTCCCATTGCCGTACACAGTGCAAATAGCACTCGCGTCTGTTCCCAGCAAGTACAGTGTATTGGACTGAAGAGAAGCTACTGTTCTTGTCAATTTCCTAAGGAGAGTGGAAATAGATATGGCCCGTGTGTGTAGGAAGCACAGTTCTTTTGTTCTCAGCAAGCTCACTGTTCTGGTACTATAGGAAACACAATAGAGTAGAAGAGTGCTTTTTCTCAAATGCAGAGTGTGTTTCTTGTAAGGCGAGCTAGTGTTTGTTTCCCTGTCAGAAAAGGAGTTGAATCACATGCAGTTTCTGGTCCTACGAGCAAGACTTATTGTCTGGTAAGTAGAGTCACTATTGCGATACATTTGCCACACAGTGTAAATAGCACTCGCGTTTGTTGCCAGCAATACAGTGTATTGGACTGAAGAAGAGCTCCTGTTCTTGTCTGTTTCCTAAGCAGAGTTGAAGTAGGTATGGCCCGTGTGTGTAGTAAGCACAGTTCTTTTGTTCTGAGGAAGCTCACGGTTCTGGCCCTATAGGAAACACAATAGAGTAGAAGAGTGCTCTTTTCTCAAAAGCAGAGTGTGTTTCTTGTAAGGGGAGCTAGTGTTTGTTTCCCTGTCAAACTGGAGTTGAATCACATGCACTTTCTGGTCCTACGAACAAGACTTGTTTTCTGGTAAGAGGAGTCACTAATGCGATCGATTTGCCACACAGTGCAAATAGCACTCGCGTCTGTTCCCAGCAAGTACAGTGTATTAGACTGAAGAGAAGCTCCTGTTCTTGTCAGTTTCCTAAGCATAGTTGAAGTAGATATGGCCCGTGTGTGTAGGAAGCACAGTTCTTTTGTTCTGAGCAAGCTCAATGTTCTGGCCCTATAGGAAACACAGTAGAGTAGAAGAGTGCTCTTTTCTCAAAAGCAGAGTGTGTTCCTTGTAAGGCGAGCTATTGTTTGTTTCCCTGTCAGAAATGGAGTTGCATCAGATGTAGTTTCTGGTCCTACGAGCCAGACTTGTTTTCTGGTAAGAAGATTCACTAATGCGATCCATTTGCCACACAGTACAAATAGCACTCGCGTCTGTTCCCAGCAAGTACAGTATATTGGACTGAAGAGAAGCTCCTCTTCTTGTCAGTTTCCTAAGCAGAGTGGAAATAGATAGGGCCCGTGTGTGGAGGAAGCACAGTTCTTTTCTTCTGTGCAAGCTCACTGTTCTGGCCCTATAGGAAATAGAGTAGAGTAGAAGAGTGCTCTTTTCTCAAAAGCAGAGTGTGTTTCTTGTAAGGCGAGCTAGTGTTTGTTTCACAGTCAGAAATAGAGGTGAATCACATGCAGTTTGTAGTCCTATGAGCAAGAGATGTTTTCTGGTAAAAAGAGTCACTTTTGCGCTCCCATTGCCATACACAGTGCAAATAGCACTCGCATTTGTTCCCAGCAAGTACTGTGTATTGGACTGAAGAGAAGCTCCTGTTCTTGTCAGTTTCCGAAGCATAGTGGAAGTAGATATGGCCCGTGTGTGTAGGAAGAACAGTTCTTTTGTTCTGAGGAAGCTCACTGTTCTGGCCCTCTAGGAATCACAGTAGAGTAGAAGAGTGCTCTTTTCACAAAAGCATAGTCTGTTTCTTGTAAGGCGAGCTAGTGTTTGTTTTCCAGTCAGAAATGGAGTTGAATGACTTGCAGTTTCTGGTCCTACAAGCAAGAGTTTTTTTTCTGGTAAGAAGAGTCTCTATTGCGTTCTAATTGCCATACACAGTGCAAGTAGCTCTCACATCTGTTCCCAGCAAGTACAGTGTATTGGAATGAAGAGAAGCTCCTGTTCTTGTCAGTTTCCTAAGCAGAGTTGAAGAAGATATGGCCCGTGTGTGTAGGAAGCACAGTTCTTTTGTTCTGAGGAAGCTCACTGTTCTGGCCCTATAGGAAACACAGTAGAGTAGAAGAGTGCTCTTTTCTCAAAAGCAGAGTGTGTTTCTTGTAAGGCGAGCTAGTGTTTGTTTCCCAGTTCAGAAATGGAGTTGAATCACATGCAGTTTCTGGTCCTACGAGCAAGAGTTGTTTTCTTGTAAGTAGAGTCACTATTGCAATCCATTTGCAACACAGTGCAAATACCACTCGCATCTGTTCCCAGCAAGTACTGTGTATTGGACTGAAGAGAAGCTCCTCTTCTTGTCAGTTTCCTAAGCAGAGTGGATGTAGATATGACACTTGTGTGTAGGAAGCTAGTTCTTTTATGCTGAGCAAGCTCACTGTTCTGGCCCTATAGGAAACACAGTAGAGGAGAAGAGTGCTCTTTTCCCAATAGCAGAGTGTGTTTCTTGTAAGGCGAGCTAGTGTTTGTTTCCCAGTCAGAAGTGGAGTTGAATCACATGCAGTTTCTGGTCCTACAAGCAAGACTTCTTTTCTGGTAAGAAGAGTCACTAATGGGATCGATTTGCCACAGAGTGCAAATAGCACTCGCGTCTGTTCCCAGCAAGTACAGTGTATTGGACTGAAGAGAAGCTACTGTTCTTGTCAGTTTCCTAAGCAGAGTTTAAGTAGATACGGCCCGTGTGTGTAGGAAGCACAGTTCTTTTTTTCTGAGCAAGCTCACTGTTCTGGTACTATAGGAAACACAATATAGTAGAAGAGTGCTTTTTCTCAAAAGCAGAGTGTGTTTCTTGTAAGGCGAGCTAGTGTTTGTTTCCCTGTCAGAAAAGGAGTTGAATCACATGCAGTTTCTGGTCCTACGAGCAAGACTTATTTTCTGGTAAGAAGAGTCACTATTGCGATCCATTTGCCACACAGTGTAAATTGCACTCGCGTCTGTACCCAGCAAGTACAGTGTATTGGACTGAAGAGAAGCTACTGTTCTTGTCAGTTTCCTAAGCAGAGTTGAAGTAGACATGGCCCGTGTGTGTAAAAAGAACAGTTCTTTTGTTCTGAGCAAGCTCACTGTTCTGGCCCTATAGGAGAAAGTGTAGAGTAGAAGAGTGCTCTTTTCTCAAAGGCAGAGTGTGTTTCTTGTAAGGCGAGCTAGTGTTTGTTTCCCTGTCAACCTGGAGTTGAATAACTTGCAGTTTCTGGTCCTACGAACAAGACTAGTTTTCTGGTAAGAAGAGTCACTAATGCGATCCATTTGCCACACATTGCAAATAGCACTCGCGTCTGTTCCCAGCAAGTACAGTGTATTGGACTGAAGAGAAGCTCCTGTTCTTGTCAGTTTCCTAAGCAGAGTTGAAGTAGATATGGCCCGTGTGTGTAGGAAGCACAGTTCTTTTGTTCTGAGGAAGCTCACTGTTCTGGCCCTATAGGAAACACAGTAGAGTAGAAGAGTGCTCTTTTCTCAAAAGCAGAGTGTGTTTCTTGTAAGGCGAGCTAGTGTGTGTTTCCCAGTTCAGAAATGGAGTTGAATCACATGCAGTTTCTGGTCCTACGAGCAAGAGTTGTTTTCTTGTAAGTAGAGTCACTATTGCAATCCATTTGCAACACAGTGCAAATACCACTCGCATCTGTTCCCAGCAAGTACTGTGTATTGGACTGAAGAGAAGCTCCTCTTCTTGTCAGTTTCCTAAGCAGAGTTGATGCAGATATGACACTTGTGTGTAAAAAGCTTGTTCTTTTATGCTGAGCAAGCTCACTGTTCTGGCCCTATAGGAAACACAGTAGAGGAGAAGAGTGCTCTTTTCCCAATAGCAGAGTGTGTTTCTTGTAAGGCGAGCTAGTGTTTGTTTCCCAGTCAGAAATGGAGTTGAATCACATGCAGTTTCTGGTCCTACGAGCAAGACTTGTTTTCTGGTAAGAAGAGTCACTAATGCGATCCATTTGCCACAGAGTGCAAATAGCACTCGCGTATGTTCCCAGCAAGTACAGTGTATTGGACTGAAGAGAAGCTCCTTTTCTTGTCAGTTTCCTAAGCAGAGTTGAAGTAGATATGGCCCGTGTGTGTAGGATGCACAGTTCTTTTGTTCTGAGCAAGCACACTGTTCTGGCCCTATAGGAAACACAGTAGAGTAGAAGAGTGCTCTTTTCTCAAAAGCAGAGTGTGTTTCTTGTAAGGCCAGCTAGTGTTTGTTTCCCTGTCAAACTGGAGTTGAATCACATGCACTTTCTGGTCCTACAAGCAAGAGTTTTTATCTGGTAAGAAGAGTGTCTATTGCGTTCTAATTGCCATACACAGTGCAAGTAGCACTCGCATCTGTTCCCAGCAAGTACAGTGTATTGGACTGCAAGAGAAGCTACTGTTCTTGTCAGTTTCCTAAGCAGAGTTGAAGTAGATATGGCCCATGTGTTTAGGAAGCACAGTTCTTTTGTTCTGAGCAAACTAACTATTCTGGCCCTATAGGAAACACAGTAGAGTAGAAGAGTGCTCTTTTCTCAAAATCAGAGTGTGTTTCTTGGAAGGCGAGCTAGTGTTTGTTTCCCAGTCAGAAATGGAGTTGAATCACATGCAGTTTCTTGTCCTACGAGCAAGACGTGTTTTCTGTTAAGAAGAGTCACTATTGTGCTCCCATTGCCATACACAGTGCAAAAAGCACTCGCGTCTGTTCCCAGCAAGTACAGTGTATTGGACTGAAGAGAAGCTACAGTTCTTGTCAGTTTCCTAAGCAGAGTTGAAGTAGACATGGCCCGTGTGTGTAAAAAGAACAGTTCTTTTGTTCTGAGCAAGCTCACTGTTCTGGCCCTATAGGAGAAAGAGTAGAGTAGAAGAGTGCTCTTTTCTCAAAAGCAGAGTGTGTTTCTTGTAAGGCGAGCTAGTGTTTGTTTCCCTGTCAACCTGGAGTTGAATAACTTGCACTTTCTGGTCCTACGAACAAGACTAGTTTTCTGGTAAGAAAAGTCACTAATGCGATCGATTTGACACACATTGCAAATAGCACTCGCGTCTGTTCCCAGCAAGTACAGTGTATTGGACTGAAGAGAAGCTCCTGTTCTTGTCAGTTTCCTAAGCAGAGTTGAAGTAGATATGGCCCGTGTGTGTAGTAAGCACAGTTCTTTTGTTCTGAGGAAGCTCACTGTTCTGGCCCTATAGGAAACACAGTAGAGTAGAAGAGTGCTCTTTTCTCAAAAGCAGAATGTGTTTCTTGTAAGGCGAGCTAGTGTTTGTTTCCCAGTTCAGAAATGGAGTTGAAGCACATGCAGTTTCTGGTCCTACGAGCAAGAGTTGTTTTCTTGTAAGTAGAGTCACTATTGCAATCCATTTGCAACACAGTGCAAATACCACTCGCATCTGTTCCCAGCAAGTACTGTGTATTGGACTGAAGAGAAGCTCCTCTTCTTGTCAGTTTCCTAAGCAGAGTTGATGCAGATATGACACTTGTGTGTAAAAAGCTAGTTCTTTTATGCTGAGCAAGCTCACTGTTCTGGCCCTATAGGAAACACAGTAGAGGAGAAGAGTGCTCTTTTCCCAATAGCAGAGTGTGTTTCTTGTAAGGCGAGCTAGTGTTTGTTTCCCAGTCAGAAATGGAGTTGAATCCCCTGCAGTTTCTGGTCCTACGAGCAAGACTTGTTTTCTGGTAAGAAGAGTCACTAATGCGATCGATTTGCCACAGAGTGCAAATAGCACTCGCGTATGTTCCCAGCAAGTACAGTGTATTGGACTGAAGAGAAGCTCCTGTTCTTGTCAGTTTCCTAAGCAGAGTTGAAGTAGATATGGCCCGTGTGTGTAGGAAGAACAGTTCTTTTGTTCTGAGCAAGCTCACTGTTCTGGCCCTATAGGAAACGCAGTAGAGTAGAAGAGTGCTCTTTTCTCAAAAGCAGAGTGTGTTTCTTATAAGGTGAGCTAGTGTTTGTTTCCCTGTCAGAAATGGAGTTGAATCAGATGCAGTGTCTGGTCCTACAAGCCAGACTTGTTTTCTGGTAAGAAGAGTCACTAATGCGATCCATTTGCCACACAGTGCAAATAGCACTCGCGTCTGTTCCCAGCAAGTACAGTTTATTGTACTGAAGAGAAGCTACTATTCTTGTGAGTTTCCTAAGCAGAGTTTAAGTAGATACGGCCCGTGTGTGTAGGAAGCACAGTTTTTTGTTCTGAGCAAGCTCACTGTTCTGGTACTATAGGAAACACAATAGAGTAGAAGAGTGCTTTTTCTCAAAAGCAGAGTGTGTTTCTTGTAAGGCGAGCTAGTGTTTGTTTCCCTGTCAGAAAAGGAGTTGAATCACATGCAGTTTCTGGTCCTACGAGCAAGACTTATTTTCTGGTAAGAAGAGTCACTATTGCGATCCATTTGCCACACAGTGTAAATAGCACTCGCGTCTGTTGCCAGCAATACAGTGTATTGGACTGAAGAAGAGCTCCTGTTCTTGTCAGTTTCCTAAGCAGAATTGGAGTAGGTATGGTCCTTGTGTGTAGTAAGCACAGTTCTTTTGTTCTGAGCAAGCTCACTGTTCTGGCCCTATAAAAAACACAGTAGAGTAGAAGAGTGCTCTTTTCTCAATAGCAGAGTGTGTTTCTTGTAAGGCGAGCTAGTGTTTGTTTCCCATTCAGAAATGGAGTTGAATCACATACAGTTTCTGGTCCTACGAGCAAGAGTTGTTTTCTGGTAAGAAGAGTCACTCTTGCGATCCCATTGCCATACAGAGCGCAAGTAGCACTCGCATCTGTTTCCAGCAAGTACAGTGTATTGGACTGAAGAGAAGCTACTGTTCTTGTCAGATTCCTAAGCAGAGTTGAAGTAGATATGGCCCGTGTGTGTAGGAAGCACAGTTCTTTTGTTCTGAGCAAGCACACTGTTCTGGCCCTATAGGAAACACAGTAGAGTAGAAGAGTGCTCTTTTCTCAAAAGCAGAGTGTGTTTCTTGTAAGGCGAGCTAGTGTTTGTTTCCCTGTCAAACTGGAGTTGAATCACATGCACTTTCTGGTCCTACAAGCAAGAGTTTTTTTCTGGTAAGAAGAGTGTCTATTGCGTTCTCTTTGCCATACACAGTGCAAGTAGCACTCGCATCTGTTCCCAGCAAGTACAGTGTATTGGAATGAAGAGAAGCTACTGTTCTTGTCAGTTTCCTAAGCAGAGTTGAAGTAGATATGGCCCATGTGTTTAGGAAGCACAGTTCTTTTGTTCTGAGCAAACTCACTATTCTGGCCCTATAGGAAACACAGTAGAGTAGAAGAGTGCTCTTTTCTCAAAATCAGAGTGTGTTTCTTGGAAGGCGAGCTAGTGTTTGTTTCCCAGTCAGAAATGGAGTTGAATCACATGCAGTTTCTTGTCCTACGAGCAAGACGTGTTTTCTGTTAAGAAGAGTCACTATTGTGCTCCCATTGCCGTACACAGTGCAAATAGCCCTCGCGTCTGTTCCCAGCAAGTACAGTGTATTGGACTGAAGAGAAGCTACTGTTCTTGTCAATTTCCTAAGCAGAGTTGAAGTAGACATGGCCCGTGTGTGTAAAAAGAACAGTTCTTTTGTTCTGAGCAAGCTCGCTCTTCTGGCCCTATAGGAGAAAGAGTAGAGTAGAAGAGTGCTCTTTTCTCAAAGGCAGAGTGTGTTTCTTGTAAGGCGAGCTAGTGTTTGTTTCCCAGTCAGAAATGGAGTTGAATCACATGCAGTTTCTGGTCCTACGAGGAAGAGTTGTTTTCTAGTAAGAAGAGTCACTATTGTGCTCCCATTGCTGTACACAGTGCAAATATCACTCGCGTATGTTCCCAGCAAGTACAGTGTATTGGACTGAAGAGAAGCTACTGTTCTTGTCAGTTTCCTAAGCAGAGTTGAAGTAGATATGGCCCGTGTGTAAGAAGCACAGTTATTTTGTTCTGAGCAAGCTCACTGTTCTGGCCCTATAGGAAACACAGTAGAGTAGAAGAGTGCTCTTTTTTCAAAAGCAGAGTGTGTTTCTTGTAAGGCAAGCTAGTGTTTGTTTCCCTGTCAGAAATGGAGTTGAATCACATGCAGTTTCTGGTCCTATGAGCAAGAATTCTTTTCTGGTAAGTAGAGTCACTATTGTGATTTATTTGCCACACAGTGCAAATAGCATTCGCGTCTCTTCCCAGCAAGTACAGTGTATTGGACTGAAGGGAAGCTCCTCTTCTTGTCAGTTTCCTAAGCAGAGTGGAAATAGATATGGCCCGTGTGTGTAGGAGGCACAGTTATTTGTTCTGAGCAAGCTCAATGTTTTGGTCCTATAGGAAACAGTAGAGTAGATAAGATAAGTGCTCTTTTCTCAAAAGCAAAGTGTGTTTCTTGTAAGGTGAGCTAGTGTTTGTTTCCCCCTCAGAAACAGAGTTGAATCACATGCGGTTTCTTGTCCTATGTGCAAGAGTATTTTCATTGCCATACATAGTGCAAGCAGCACTCGCGTTTGTTCCCAGCAAGTACAGTGTATTGGACTGAAGAGAAGCTACTGTTCTTGTCAGTTTCCTAAGCAGTGTTGAAGTAGATATGGCCCGAGTGTTTAGGAATCACAGTTCTTTTGTTCTGAGCAAGCTCACTGTTCTGGCCCTATAGGAAACATAGTAGAGAAGAAGAGTGCTCTTTTCTCAAAAGCAGAGTGTGTTTCTTGTAAGGCGAGCTAGTGTTTGTTTCCCAGTCAGAAATAGAGTTGAATCACATGCAGTTTCTAGTCATATGAGCAAGAGTTGTTTTCTGGTAAGAAGAGTCACTATTGCGTTCCCATTGCCATACACAGTGCAAGTAGTACTCACATCTGTTCCCAGCAAGTACAGTGTATTGGACTGAAGAGAAGCATCTGTTCTTGTCAGTTTCCTAAGCAGAATTGAAGTAGATATGGCCCGTGTGCATAGGAAGCACAGTTCTTTTGTTCTGAGCAAGCTCACTGTTCTGGCCCTATAGGAAACACAGTAGAGTGGAAGAGTGCTCTTTTCTCAAAGCAGAGTGTGTTTCTTGTAAGGCGAGCTAGTGTTTGTTTCCCAGTCAGAAATGGAGTTGAATCACATGCAGTTTCTGGTCCTACGAGCAAGAGTTGTTTTCTGGTAAGAATTGTCACTATTGCGATCCAGTTGCCACACAGTGCAAATAGCACTCGCGTCTCATGCCAGCAAGTACAGTGTATTGGACTGAAGAGAAGCTACTGTTCTTGTCAGTTTCCTAAGCAGAGTTGAAGTAGATATGGCCCGTGTGTAGGAAGCACAATTCTTTTGTTCTGAGCAAGCACACTGTTCGGGCCCTTTAGGAAATAAAGTAGAGTAGAAGAGTGCTCTTTTCTCAAAAGCAGATTGTGTTTCTTGTAAGGCGAGCTAGTGTTTGTTTCCCAGTCAGAAATGGAGTTGAATCACATGCAGTTTCTGGTCCTACGAACAAAAGTTGTTTTCTTGTAAGTAGTGTCACTATTGCGATCCATTTGCCACACAGTGCAAATAGCACTTGCGTCTATTCCCAGCTAGTATAGTGTATTGGACTGAAGAGAAGCTCCCCTTCTTGTCAGTTTCCTAAGCAGAGTGGAAATAGATATGCCCCGTGTGTGTAAGAAGCACAGTTCTTTTGTTCTGAGCAAGCTCACTGTTCTGGTCCAATAGGAAACAAAATAGAGTAGAAGAGTGCTTTTTACTCAAAGCAGAGTGTGTTTCTTGTAAGGCGAGCTAGTGTTTGTTTCCCAGTCCGAAATGAAGTTGAATCACATGCAGTTTCTGGTCCTACGAGCAAGAGTTGTTTTCTGGTAGGAAGATTCACTATTGCGCTCCCATTGCCACACACAGTGGAAATAGCACTCGCGTCTCTTCCAAGCAATTAAAGTGTATTGGACTGAAGAGAAGCTACTGTTCTTGTCAGTTTCCTAAGCAGAGTTGAAGTAGATATGGCCATGTGTGTAAGAAGCACAGTTTTTTTTGTTCTGAGAAAGCTCACTGTTCTGGCACTCTAGGAAACACACGGAAGTAGAAGAGTGCTCTTTTCTCAAAAGAAGTGTGTGTTTCTTGTAAGGCGAGGTAGTGTTTGTTTCGCTGTCAGAAATGGAGTTGAATCACATGCAGTTTCTGGTCCCACGAGCAAGAGTTGTTTTCTGGTAAGAAGAGTTACTATTGTGATCCATTTGCCACACAGTGCAAATAGCACTCGCGTCTGTTCCCAGCAAGTACAGTGTATTGGACTGAAGAGAAGCTACTGTTCTTGTCAGTTTCCTAAGCAGAGATGAAGTAGATATGGCCCGTGTGCATAGGAAGCACAGTTCTTTTGTTCTGAGCAAGCTCACTGTTCAGGCCCTATAGGAAACACAGTAGAGTAGAAGAGTGCTCTTTTCTCAAAAGCAGAGTGTGTTTCTTGTAAGGCGAGCTAGTGTTTGTTTCCCAGTCAGGAATGGAGTTGAATCACATGCAGTTTCTGGTCCTACGAGCAAGAGCTATTTTCTGGTAAGAAGAGTCACTATTGCGATCCATTTGCCACACAGTGCAAATAGCACTCGCGTCTGTTCCCAGCAAGTACAGTGTATTGGACTGAAGAGAAGCTACTGTTCTTGTCAGTTTCCTAAGCAGAGTTGAAGTAGATATGGCCGTGTGTGTAAGAAGCGCAGTTCTTTTCTTCTGAGCAAGCTCACTGTTCTGGTCCTATAAGAAACACAATAGAGTAGATGAGTGCTCTTTTCTCAAAAGCAGAGTGTGTTTCTTGTAAAGCGAGCTAGTGTTTGTTTCCCTGTCAGAAATGGAGTTGAATCACATGCAGTTTCTGGTCCTACGAGCAAGAGTTGTTTTCTGGTAAGAAGAGTCACTATTGCGATCCATTTGCCACACAGTGCAAATAGCACTCGCATCTGTTCCCAGCAAGTACAGTGTATTGGACTGAAGAGAAGCTACTGTTCTTGTCAGTTTCCTAAGCAGAGTTGAAGTAGATATGGCCCATGTGTGTAGGAAGCAGAGTTCTTTTGTTCTGAGCAAGCTCACTGTTCTGGGACTACAGGGAAACACAGTAGAGAAGAGTGCTCTTTTCTCAAAACAAGAGTTTGTTTCTTGTAAGGCGAGCTAGTGTTTGTTTCCCAGTCAGAAATGGAGTTGAATCACATGCAGTTTCTTGTCCTACGAGCAAGAGTTGTTTTCTGGTAACAAGTGTCACTATTGCGCTCCCATTGCCATACACAGTGCAAATAGCACTCGTGTCTGTTCCCAGAAAGTACAGTGTATTGTACTGAAGAGAAGCTACTGTTCTTGTCAGTTTCTTAAGCAGAGTTGAAGTACATATGACGCGTGAGTGTGGGAAGCAGAGTTCATTTGCTCTGAGCAAGATCACTGTTCTGGCCCAATAGGGAACACAGTAGAGTAGAAGAGTGCTCTTTTCTCAAAAGCAGAGTGTGTTTCTCGTAAGGCGAGCAAGTGTTTGTTTCGCAGTCAGAAATGGAGTTGAATCACATGCAGTTTCTGGTCCTACGAACAAGAGTTGTTTTCTGGTAAGAAGAGTCACCATTTCCCCCCCTATTGCTATTCAGAGTAGAAAGAGCACTCGCGTCTGTTTCCAGCAAGTAAGGTGTATTGGACTGAAGAGAAGCTACTGTTCTTGTCAGTTTCCTAAGCAGAGTTGAAGTAGATATGGCCCATGTGTGTAGGAAGCACAGTTCTTTTTTTCTGAGCAAGCTCACTGTTCCGGCCCTAGAGTGAAACACAGTAGAGTAGAAGAGTGCTCTTTTCTCAAAAGCAGAGTGTGTTTTTCATAAGGCGAGTTAGTGTTTGTTTCTCAGTCAGAAATGGAATTGAATCACATGCAGTTTCTGGTCCTACGAACAAGAGATTTTTTTGGTAAGAAGAGTCACTATTGCACACCCATTGCCATACACAGAGGAAAGAGCACTCGCGTCTGTTCCCAGCAAGTACAGTGTATTGGACTGAAGAGAAGCTACTGTTCTTGTCAGTTTCCTAAGCAGAGTTGAAGTAGATATGGCCCATGTGTGTAGGAAGCACAGTTGTTTTGTTCTGAGCTACCTCACTGTTCTGGGACTACAGGGAAACACAGTAGAGAAGAGTGCTCTTTTCTCAAAACCAGAGTTTCGTTCTTGTAGTTGAGCTAGTGTTTGTTTCCCAGTCAGAAATGGAGTTGAATCACATGCAGTTTCTGGTCCTACGAGTAAGAGTTGTTGTCTCGGTAAGAAGAGTCACTATTGCGATCCATTTTCCACACAGTGCAAATAGAATTCACATCTGTTCCCAGCAAGTACAGTGTATTGGACTGAAGAGAAGCTACTGTTCTTGTCAGTTTCCTAAGCAGAGTTGAAGTAGATAAGGCCCGTGTGTGTAGGAAGCACAGTTCTTTTGTTCTGAGCAAGCTCACTGTTCTGGCCCTGAAAAAAACACAGTAGAGTAGAAGAGTGCTCTTTTCTCAAAAGCAGAGTGAGTTTCTTGTAAGGCAAGCTAGTGTTTGTTTCCCTGTCAGAAATGGAGTTGAATCACATGCATTTCTGATCCTACGAGCAAGAGTTGTTTTCTGGTAAGAAGAGTCACTATTGTGCTCCCATTGCCGTACACAGTGCAAATAGCACTCGTGTCTGTTCCCAGAAAGTACGTTGTATTGGACTGAAGAGAAGCTACTGTTCTTGTCAGTTTCCTAAGCAAAGTTGAAGTAGATAGGACCCGTGTGTGAGGGAAGCACAGTTCTTTTGTTCTGAGCAAGCTCACTGTTCTGGTCCTATAGATAACACAGTAGAGTAGAAGAGTGCACTTTTCTGAAAAGCAGAGTGTGTTTCTTGTAAGGCGAACTAGTTTTTGTTTCCTCGTCAGAAATGGTGTTGAATCACATGCAGTTTCTGGTCCTACGAGCAAGAGTTGTTTTCTGGTAAGAAGAGTCACTATTGCGATCCATTTGCCACACAGTGCAAATAGCACTCGCGTCTGTTCCCAGCAAGTACAATGTATTGGACTGAAGAGAAGCTACTGTTCTAGTCAGTTTCCTAAGCAGAATTGAATTAGATATGTACCGTGTGTAGGAAGCACAGTTCTTTTGATCTGAGCAAGCTAACTGTTCTGGCCCTCTAGGAAAAAAAGTAGAGTAGAAGAGTGCTCTTTTCTCAAAAGCAGAGTGTGTTTCTTTTAAGGCGAGGTAGTGTTTCTTTCCCAGTCAAAAATGGAGTTGAATCACATGCAGTTTCTGGTCCTACGAGCAAGAGTTGTTTTCTGGTAAGAAGGGTCACTATTGTGCTCCCATTGCCGTACACAGTGCAAATAGCACTCGCGTCTGTTCCCAGCAAGTACAGTGTATTGGACTGAAGAGAACCTACTGTTCTTGTCAGTTTCCTAAGCAGAGTTGAAGTAGATATGGCCGTGTGTGTAAGAAGCACAGTTCTTTTGTTCTGAGCAAGCTAACTGTTCTGGCCCTATAGGAATACAGTAGAGTAGAAGAATGCTCTTTTCTCAAAATCAGAGTTTGTTTCTTGTAAGGCGTGCTAGTGTTTGTTTCCCAGTCAGAAATGGAGTTGAATCACATGCAGTTTCTGGTCCTACGAGCAAGAGTTGTTTTCTGGGTAAGAAGAGTCACTATTGTGATCCATTTGCCACACAGTGCAAATAGCACTCGTGTCTGGTCCCAGCAAATACAGCGTATTGGACTGAGGAGAAGCTACTGTTCTTGTCAGTTTCCCAGTCAGAAATGGAGTTGAATCACATGCAGTATCTGGTCCTACGAGCAAGAGTTGTTTTCTGGTAAGAAGAGTCACCATTTCCCCCCCATTGCTATTCACAGTGCAAACAGCACTCGCGTCTGTTCCCAGCAAGTACAGTGTATTGGACTGAAGAGAAGCTACTGTTCTTGTCAGTTTCCTAAGCAGAGTTGAAGTAGATATGTCCCGTGTGTGTAGGAAGCACAGTTGTTTTGTTCTGAGCAAGATCACTGTTCTGGCCCTCTAGGAAATAAAGTAGAGTAGAAGAGTGCTTTTTTCTGAAAGCAAAGTGTATTTCCTGTAAGGCGAGCTAGTGTTTGTTTCCCAGTCCGAAATGGAGTTGAATCACATGCAGTTTCTTGTCCTACGCACAAGACTTTTTTTCTGGTAAGAAGAGTAACTTTTGTGTTAACATTGCCATACACAGTGCAAGCAGCACTCGCGTCTGTTGCCAGCAGGTACAGTGTATTGGACTGAAGAGAAGCTACTGTTCTTGTCATTTTCTAAGCAGAGTTGAAGTAGATGTGGCCCGTGTGTGTAGGAAGCACAGTTCTTTTGTTCTGAGCAAGCTCACTCTTCTGGCCCTGTAATAAACACAGCAGAATAGAAGAGTGCTCTTTTATCAAAAACAGAGTGATTTCTTGTAAGCGAGCTAGTGTTTGTTTCCCAGTCAGAAACGTAGTTGAATCACATGCAGTTTCTGGTCCTACGAGCAAGAGTTGTTTTCTGGTAAGAAGGGTCACTATTGTGCTCCCATTGCCGTTCACAGTGCAAATAGCACTCGCGTCTGTTCCCTGCAACTACAGAGTAATGGACTGAAGAGAAGCTACTGTTCTTGTCAGTTTCCTAAGCAGAGTAGAAGTAGATATGGCCGTGTGTGTAAGAAGCACAGTTCTTTTCTTCTGAGCAAGCTCACTGTTCTGGCCCTATAGGAACACAGTAGAGTAGAAGAGTGCTCTTTTCTCAAAAGCAGAGTGTGTTTCTTGTAAGGCGAAATAGTGTTTGTTTCCCTGTCAGATATAGAGTTGAATCACATGCAGTTTCTGGTACTACGAGCAAGAGTTGTTTTCTGTTAAGAAGAGTCACAATTGTGATCCATTTGCCACACAGTGCAAATAGCACTCGCGTCTGTTCCCAGCAAGTACAGTGTATTGGATTGAAGAGAAGCTCCTGTTCTTTTCAGTTTCCTAAGCAGAGTTGAAGTAGATATGGCCCGTGTGTGTAGGAAGCACAGTCCATTTGTTCTGAGCAAGGTCACTGTTCTGGTCCTATAGGAAACACAGTAGAGTAGAAGAGTGCTCTTCTCTCAAAAGCAGAGGATGTTTCTTGTAAAGCGAGCTAGTGTTTGTTTCCCTGTCAGAAATGGAGTTGAATCCCATGCAGTTTCTGGTCCTACGAGCAAGAGTTGTTTTCTGGTAAGAAGAGTCACTATTGCGCACCCATTGCCATACACAGTGGAAATAGCACTCGCGTCTGTTCCCAGCAAGTACAGTGTATTGGACTGAAGAGAAGCTACTGTTCTTGTCAGTTTTCTAAGCAGAGTTGAAGTAGATATGGCCCATGTGTGTAGGAAGCACAGTTCTTTTTTCTGAGCAAGCTCACTGTTCTGGGACTACAGGGAAACACAGTAGAGAAGAGTGCTCTTTTGTCAAATCCAGAGTTTGTTTCTTGTAAGGCGAGCTAGTGTTTATTTCCCAGTCAGAAATGGAGTTGAATCACATGCAGTTTCTGGTCCTACGAGCAAGAGTTGTTTTCTGGGTAAGAAGAGTCACAATGCGATCCATTTGCCACACAGTGCAAATAGCGCTGGCGTCTGTTCCCAGCAAGTAAGGTGTATTGGACTGAAGAGAAGCTACTGTTCTTGTCAGTTTCCTAAGCAGAGTTGAAGTAGATATGGCCCATGTGTGTAGGAAGCACAGTTCTTTTGTTCTGAGCTAGCTCACTGTTCTGGGACTACAGGGGAACACAGTAGAGAAGAGTGCTCTTTTCTCAAAACCAGAGTTTGTTTCTTGTAAGGTGAGCTAGTGTTTGTTTCCCAGTCAAAAATGGAGTTGAATCACATGCAGTTTCTGGTCCTTCGAGTAAGAGTTGTTGTCTGGGTAAGAGGAGTCACTATTGCGATCCATTTGCCACACAGTGCAAATAGAATTCACGTCTGTTCCCAGCAAGTACAGTGTATTGGACTGAAGAGAAGCGACTGTTCTTGTCAGTTTCCTAAGCAGAGTTGAAGTAGATATGGCCCGTGTGTGTAGGAAGCACAGTTCTTTTGTTCTGAGCAAGCTCACTGTTCTGGCCCTGTAAAAAACACAGTAGAGTAGAAGAGTGCTCTTTTCTCAAAAGCAGAGTGTGTTTCTTGTAAGGCGAGCTAGTATTTGTTTTCCTGTCAGAAATGGAGTTGAATCACATGCATTTCTGATCCTACGAGCAAGAGTTGTTTTCTGGTAAGAAGAGTCACTATTGTGCTCCCATTGCCGTACACAGTGCAAATAGCACTCGTGTCTGTTCCCAGCAAGTACAGTGTATTGGACTGAAGAGAAGCTACTGTTCTTGTCAGTTTCCTAAGCAGAGTTGAAGTAGATAGGACCCGTGTGTTTGGGAAGCACAGTTCTTTTGTTCTGAGCAAGCTCACTGTTCTGGTCCTATAGATAACACAGTAGAGTAGAAGAGTGCTCTTTTCTGAAAAGCAGAGTGTGTTTCTTGTAAGGCGAACTAGTTTTTGTTTCCTCGTCAGAAATGGTGTTGAATCACATGCAGTTTCTGGTCCTACGAGCAAGAGTTGTTTTCTGGTAAGAAGTGTCACTATTGCGATCCATTTGCCACACAGTGCAAATAGCACTGGCATCTGTTCCCAGCAGGTACAGTGTATTGGACTGAAGAGAAGCTCCTCTTCTAATCCGTTTCCTAAGCAGAGTGGAAATAGATATGGACCGTGTGTGTAGGAAGCACAGTTCTTTTGTTCTGATCAAGCTCACTGTTCTGGTTCTATAGAAAACACAGTAGAATAGATAAGTGCTCTTTTCTCTAAAGCAGAGTGTGTTTCTCGTAAGGCGAGCTAGTGTTTGTTTCCCAGTCAGAAATGGAGTTGAATCACATGCAGTTTCTGGTCCTACGAGCAAGAGTTGTTTTCTGGGTAAGAAGAGTCACTATTGCGCACCCATTGCCATACACAGTGGAAATAGCACTCGCGTCTGTTCCCAGCAATTACAGTGTATTGAACTGAAGAGAAGCTACTGTTCTTGTCAATTTCCTAAGAAGAGTTGAATTAGATACGGCCCATGTGTGTAGGAAGCACAGTTCTTTTGTTCTGAGCAAGCTCACTGTTCTGGGACTACAGGGAAACACAGTAGAGAAGAGTGCTCTTTTCTCAAAAGCAGAGTGTGTTTCTTGTAAGGCGAGCTAGTGTTTGTTTCCCAGTCAGAAATGGAGTTTAATCTCATGCAGTTTCTGGTCCTACGAGCAAGAGTTGTTTTCTGGTAAGAAGAGTCACTATTGTGATCCATTTGCCACACAGTGCAAATAGCACTCGCGTCTGTTCCCAGCAAGTACAGTGTATTGGACTGAAGAGAAGCTACTGTTCTTGTCAGTTTCCTAAGCAGAGTTGAAGTAGATATGGCCCGTGTGTGTAGGAAGCACAGTTCTTTTGTTCTGAGCAAGCTCACTGTTCTGGCCCTGTAAAAAACACAGTAGAGTAGAAGAGTGCTCTTTTCTCAAAAGCAGAGTGTGTTTCTTGTAAGGCGAGCTAGTATTTGTTTCCCTGTCAGAAATGGAGTTGAATCACATGCATTTCTGATCCTACGAGCAAGAGTTGTTTTCTGGTAAGAAGAGTCACTATTGTGCTCCCATTGCCGTACACAGTGCAAATAGCACTCGTGTCTGTTCCGAGCAAGTACAGTGTATTGGACTGAAGAGAAGCTACTGTTCTTGTCAGTTTCCTAAGCAGAGTTGAAGTAGATAGGACCCGTGTGTTTGGGAAGCACAGTTCTTTTGTTCTGAGCAAGCTCACTGTTCTGGTCCTATAGATAACACAGTAGAGTAGAAGAGTGCTCTTTTCTGAAAAGCAGAGTGTGTTTCTTGTAAGGCGAGCTAGTGTTTGTTTCCCAGTCAGAAATGGAGTTGAACCACATGCAGTTTCTGGTCCTACGAGCAAGAGTTGTTTTCTGGTAAGAAGAGTCAACATTTCCCCCCCCCCCCCTATTGCTATTAACAGTGGAAATAGCACTCGCGTCTGTTGCCAGCAAGTACAGTGTATTGGACTGAAGAGAAGCTACTGTTCTTGTAGTTTCCTAAGCAGAGTTGAAGTAGATATGGCCCATGTGTGTAGGAAGCACAGTTCTTTTGATCTGAGCAAGCTCACTGTTCTGGCCCTATAGGAAACACAGTAGAGTAGAAGAGTGCTCTTTTCTCAAAAGCAGAGTGTGTTGCTTGTAAAGCGAGATAATGTGTGTTTCCCTGTCAGAAATGGAGTTGAATCACATGCAGTTTATGGTCCTACCAGCAAGAGTTGTTTATTGGTAAGAAGAGTCACTATTGCGATCCATTTGTCACACAGTGCAAATAGCACTCACGTCTGTTCCCAGCAAGTACAGTGTATTGGACTGAAGAGAAGCTACTGTTCTTGTCATTTTCTAAGCAGAGTTGAAGTAGATATGGCCAGTGTGTGTAGGAAGCACAGTTCTTTTGATCTGAGCAAGCTCACTGTTCTGGCCCTCTAGGAAATAAAGTAGAGTAGAAGAGTGCTTTTTTCTCAAAGCAAAGTGTGTTTCTTGTAAGGCGAGCTAGTGTTTTTTTCCCAGTCCGAAATGGAGTTGAATCACATGCAGTTTCTTGTCCTACGAGCAAGACTTGTTTTCTGGTAAGAAGAGTAACTTTTGTGTTCCCATTGCCATACACAGTGCAAGCAGCACTCGCGTCTGTTGCCAGCAGGTACAGTGTATTGGACTGAAGAGAAGCTACTGTTCTTGTTATTTTCTAAGCAGAGTTGAAGTAGATGTGGCCGGTGTGTGTAGGAAGCACAGTTCTTTTGTTCTGAGCAAGCTCACTCTTCTGGCCCTGTAGGAAACACAGCAGAATAGAAGAGTGCTCTTTTATCAAAAACAGAGTGTGTTTCTTGTAAGGCGAGCTAGTGTTTGTTTCCCAGTCAGAAACGGAGTTGAATCACATGCAGTTTCTGGTCCTATGAGCAAGAGTTGTTTTCTGGTAAGAAGGGTCACTAATGTGCTCCCATTGCCGTTCACAGTGCAAATAGCACTCGCGTCGGTTCCCTGCAACTACAGAGTAATGGACTGAAGAGAAGCTACTGTTCTTGTCAGTTTCCTAAGCAGAGTGGAAGTAGATATGGCCGTGTGTGTAAGAAGCACAGTTCTTTTCTTCTGAGCAAGCTCACTGTTCTGGCCCTATAGGAACATAGTAGAGTAGAAGAGTGCTCTTTTCTCAAAAGCAGAGTGTGTTTCTTGTAAGGCGAGGTAGTGTTTGTTTCCCTGTCAGATATAGAGTTGAATCACATGCAGTTTCTGGTCCTACGAGCAAGAGTTGTTTTCTGGGTAAGAAGAGTCACAATGCGATCCATTTGCCACACAGTGCAAATAGCGCTGGCGTCTGTTCCATCAAGTACAGTGTATTGGACTGAAGAGAAGCTACTGTTCTTGTCAGTTTCCTAAGCAGAGTTGAAGTAGATATGTCCCGTGTGTGTAGGAAGCACAGTTCTTTTGTTCTGAGCAAGCTCACTGTTCTGGAACTACAGGGAAACACAGAAGAAAAGAGTGCTCTTTTCTCAAAACCAGAGTTTGTTTCTTGTAAGGCGAGCTAGTGTTTGTTTCCCAGTCAGAAATGGAGTTGAATCACATGCAGTTTCTGTTCTTACGAGCAAGAGTTGTTTTCTGGGTAAGAAGAGTCACTATTGTGATCCATTTGCCACACAGTTCAAATAGCACTTGCTTCTGTTCCCAGCAAGTACAATGTATTGGACTGAAGAGAAGCTACTGTTCTTCTCAGTTTCCTAAGCAGAGTTGAAGTAGATATGGCCCATGTATGTAGGAAGCACAGTTCTTTTGTTCTGAGCAAGCTCATGGTTCTGGTCCTCTAGGAAAAATAGTAGAGTAGAAGAGTGCTTTTTTCTCAAAGCAAAGTTTGTTTCTTGTAAGGCGAGCTAGTGTTTGTTTCCCAGTCAGAAATGGAGTTGAATCAAATGCAGTTTCTTGTCCTACGAGCAAGAGTTGTTTTCTGGTAAGAAGAGTAACTATTGCGTTCCCATTGCCATACACAGTGCAAGTAGCAATCACATCTGTTTCCAGCAAGTACAGTGTATTGGACTGAAGAGAAGCTACTGTTCTTGTCAGTTTCCTAAGCAGAGTTGAAGTAGATATGGCCCATGTGTGTAGGAAGCACAGTTCTTTTGTTCTGAGCAAGCTCACTGTTCTGGGACTACAGGGAAACACAGTAGAGAAGAGTGCTCTTTTCTCAAAACCAGAGTTTGTTTCTTGTAAGGCGAGCTAGTGTTTGTTTCCCAGCCAGAAATGGAGTTGAATCACATGCAGTTTCTGGTCCTACGAGCAAGAGTTGTTTTCTGGTAAGTAGAGACACTATTGCGATCCATTTGCCACACAGTGCAAATAGCACTCTCGTCTGTTCCCAGCAAGTACTGTGTATTGGACTGAAGAGAAGCTCCTGTTCCTGTCAGTTTCCTATGCAGAGTGGAAATAGATATGGCCCGTGTGTGTAGGAAGCACAGTTCTTTTGTTCTGAGCAAGCTCACTGTTCTGGCCCTTTAGGAAACACAGTAGAGTAGTAGAGTGCTCTTTTCTCAAAAGCATAGTGGTTTCTTGTAAGGCGAGCTAGTGTTTGTTTCCCTGTTAGAAATGGAGTTGAATCACATGTAGTTTCTGGTCCTACAAGCAAGACTTGTCTTCTGATAAGAAGAGTCACTATTGCAATGCATTTGCCACACAGTGCAAATAGCACTCGCGTCTGGTGCCAGCAAGTACAGTGTATAGGACTGAAGAGAAGCTACTGTTCTTGTCAGTTTCCTAAGCAGAGTTGAAGTAGATATGGCATGTGTGTGTAGGAAGCACAGTGCTTTTGTTCTGAGCATGCTCACTGTTCTGGCCCTATAAGAAACACAGTAGAGTTGAAGAGTGCTCTTTTCTCAAAGCAGAGTGTGTTTCTTGTAAGGAGTGCTAGTGTTTGTTTTACTGTCAGAAATGGAGTTGAATAACATGCAGTTTCTGGACCTAGAGCAAACTTGTTTTTTGGTAAGAAGAGTCACTATTGTGATCCATTTGCCACACAGTGGAAATAGCACTCGCGTCTGTTCCCAGCAAATACAGTGTATTGGACTGAAGAGAAGCTAATGTTCTTGTCAGTTTCCTAAGCAGAGCTGAAGTAGATATGGCCCGTGTGTGTAGGAAGCACAGTTCTTTTGTTCTGAGCAAGTTCACTGTTCTGGCGCTCTAGGAATCACAGTAGAGTAGAAGAGTGCTCTTTTCACAAAAGCATAGTGTGTTTCTTGTAAGGCGAGCTAGTGTTTGTTTTCCAGTCAGAAATGGAGTTGAATCACATGCAGTTTCTGGTCCTACGAGCAAGAGTTTTTTTTCTGGTAAGAAGAGTCTCTATTGCGTTCTAATTGCCATACACAGTGCAAGTAGCACTCGCATCTGTTCCCAGCAAGTACAGTGTATTGGACTGAAGAGAAGCTCCTGTTCTTGTCAGTTTCCTAAGCAGAGTTGAAGTAGATATGGCCCGTGTGTGTAGGAAAAACAGTTCTTTTGTTCTGAGCAAGCTCACTGTTCTGGTCCTATAGATAACACAGTAGAGTAGAAGAGTGCTCTTTTCTCAAAAGCAGAGTGTGTTTCTTGTAAGGCGAGCTAGTGTTTGTTTCCCAGTCAGAAATGGAGTTGAACCACATGCAGTTTCTGGTCCTACGAGCAAGAGTTGTTTTCTGGTAAGAAGAGTCAACATTTCCCCCCCCCCCTATTGCTATTAACAGTGGAAATAGCACTCGCTTCTGTTGCCAGCAAGTACAGTGTATTGGACTGAAGAGAAGCTACTGTTCTTGTAGTTTCCTAAGCAGAGTTGAAGTAGATATGGCCCATGTGTGTAGGAAGCACAGTTCTTTTGATCTGAGCAAGCTCACTGTTCTGGCCCTATAGGAAACACAGTAGAGTAGAAGAGTGCTCTTTTCTCAAAAGCAGAGTGTGTTGCTTGTAAAGCGAGATAATGTGTGTTTCCCTGTCAGAAATGGAGTTGAATCACATGCAGTTTATGGTCCTACCAGCAAGAGTTGTTTATTGGTAAGAAGAGTCACTATTGCGATCCATTTGTCACACAGTGCAAATAGCACTCACGTCTGTTCCCAGCAAGTACAGTGTATTGGACTGAAGAGAAGCTACTGTTCTTGTCATTTTCTAAGCAGAGTTGAAGTAGATATGGCCAGTGTGTGTAGGAAGCACAGTTCTTTTGATCTGAGCAAGCTCACTGTTCTGGCCCTCTAGGAAATAAAGTAGAGTAGAAGAGTGCTTTTTTCTCAAAGCAAAGTGTGTTTCTTGTAAGGCGAGCTAGTGTTTTTTTCCCAGTCCGAAATGGAGTTGAATCACATGCAGTTTCTTGTCCTACGAGCAAGACTTGTTTTCTGGTAAGAAGAGTAACTTTTGTGTTCCCATTGCCATACACAGTGCAAGCAGCACTCGCGTCTGTTGCCAGCAGGTACAGTGTATTGGACTGAAGAGAAGCTACTGTTCTTGTTATTTTCTAAGCAGAGTTGAAGTAGATGTGGCCGGTGTGTGTAGGAAGCACAGTTCTTTTGTTCTGAGCAAGCTCACTCTTCTGGCCCTGTAGGAAACACAGCAGAATAGAAGAGTGCTCTTTTATCAAAAACAGAGTGTGTTTCTTGTAAGGCGAGCTAGTGTTTGTTTCCCAGTCAGAAACGGAGTTGAATCACATGCAGTTTCTGGTCCTATGAGCAAGAGTTGTTTTCTGGTAAGAAGGGTCACTAATGTGCTCCCATTGCCGTTCACAGTGCAAATAGCACTCGCGTCGGTTCCCTGCAACTACAGAGTAATGGACTGAAGAGAAGCTACTGTTCTTGTCAGTTTCCTAAGCAGAGTGGAAGTAGATATGGCCGTGTGTGTAAGAAGCACAGTTCTTTTCTTCTGAGCAAGCTCACTGTTCTGGCCCTATAGGAACGTAGTAGAGTAGAAGAGTGCTCTTTTCTCAAAAGCAGAGTGTGTTTCTTGTAAGGCGAGGTAGTGTTTGTTTCCCTGTCAGATATAGAGTTGAATCACATGCAGTTTCTGGTCCTACGAGCAAGAGTTGTTTTCTGGGTAAGAAGAGTCACAATGCGATCCATTTGCCACACAGTGCAAATAGCGCTGGCGTCTGTTCCATCAAGTACAGTGTATTGGACTGAAGAGAAGCTACTGTTCTTGTCAGTTTCCTAAGCAGAGTTGAAGTAGATATGTCCCGTGTGTGTAGGAAGCACAGTTCTTTTGTTCTGAGCAAGCTCACTGTTCTGGAACTACAGGGAAACACAGAAGAAAAGAGTGCTCTTTTCTCAAAACCAGAGTTTGTTTCTTGTAAGGCGAGCTAGTGTTTGTTTCCCAGTCAGAAATGGAGTTGAATCACATGCAGTTTCTGTTCTTACGAGCAAGAGTTGTTTTCTGGGTAAGAAGAGTCACTATTGTGATCCATTTGCCACACAGTTCAAATAGCACTTGCTTCTGTTCCCAGCAAGTACAATGTATTGGACTGAAGAGAAGCTACTGTTCTTCTCAGTTTCCTAAGCAGAGTTGAAGTAGATATGGCCCATGTATGTAGGAAGCACAGTTCTTTTGTTCTGAGCAAGCTCATGGTTCTGGTCCTCTAGGAAAAATAGTAGAGTAGAAGAGTGCTTTTTTCTCAAAGCAAAGTTTGTTTCTTGTAAGGCGAGCTAGTGTTTGTTTCCCAGTCAGAAATGGAGTTGAATCAAATGCAGTTTCTTGTCCTACGAGCAAGAGTTGTTTTCTGGTAAGAAGAGTAACTATTGCGTTCCCATTGCCATACACAGTGCAAGTAGCAATCACATCTGTTTCCAGCAAGTACAGTGTATTGGACTGAAGAGAAGCTACTGTTCTTGTCAGTTTCCTAAGCAGAGTTGAAGTAGATATGGCCCATGTGTGTAGGAAGCACAGTTCTTTTGTTCTGAGCAAGCTCACTGTTCTGGGACTACAGGGAAACACAGTAGAGAAGAGTGCTCTTTTCTCAAAACCAGAGTTTGTTTCTTGTAAGGCGAGCTAGTGTTTGTTTCCCAGCCAGAAATGGAGTTGAATCACATGCAGTTTCTGGTCCTACGAGCAAGAGTTGTTTTCTGGTAAGTAGAGACACTATTGCGATCCATTTGCCACACAGTGCAAATAGCACTCTCGTCTGTTCCCAGCAAGTACTGTGTATTGGACTGAAGAGAAGCTCCTGTTCCTGTCAGTTTCCTATGCAGAGTGGAAATAGATATGGCCCGTGTGTGTAGGAAGCACAGTTCTTTTGTTCTGAGCAAGCTCACTGTTCTGGCCCTTTAGGAAACACAGTAGAGTAGTAGAGTGCTCTTTTCTCAAAAGCATAGTGGTTTCTTGTAAGGCGAGCTAGTGTTTGTTTCCCTGTTAGAAATGGAGTTGAATCACATGTAGTTTCTGGTCCTACAAGCAAGACTTGTCTTCTGATAAGAAGAGTCACTATTGCAATGCATTTGCCACACAGTGCAAATAGCACTCGCGTCTGGTGCCAGCAAGTACAGTGTATAGGACTGAAGAGAAGCTACTGTTCTTGTCAGTTTCCTAAGCAGAGTTGAAGTAGATATGGCATGTGTGTGTAGGAAGCACAGTGCTTTTGTTCTGAGCATGCTCACTGTTCTGGCCCTATAAGAAACACAGTAGAGTTGAAGAGTGCTCTTTTCTCAAAGCAGAGTGTGTTTCTTGTAAGGAGTGCTAGTGTTTGTTTCACTGTCAGAAATGGAGTTGAATAACATGCAGTTTCTGGACCTAGAGCAAACTTGTTTTTTGGTAAGAAGAGTCACTATTGTGATCCATTTGCCACACAGTGGAAATAGCACTCGCGTCTGTTCCCAGCAAATACAGTGTATTGGACTGAAGAGAAGCTAATGTTCTTGTCAGTTTCCTAAGCAGAGCTGAAGTAGATATGGCCCGTGTGTGTAGGAAGCACAGTTCTTTTGTTCTGAGCAAGTTCACTGTTCTGGCGCTCTAGGAATCACAGTAGAGTAGAAGAGTGCTCTTTTCACAAAAGCATAGTGTGTTTCTTGTAAGGCGAGCTAGTGTTTGTTTTCCAGTCAGAAATGGAGTTGAATCACATGCAGTTTCTGGTCCTATGAGCAAGAGTTTTTTTTCTGGTAAGAAGAGTCTCTATTGCGTTCTAATTGCCATACACAGTGCAAGTAGCACTCGCATCTGTTCCCAGCAAGTACAGTGTATTGGACTGAAGAGAAGCTCCTGTTCTTGTCAGTTTCCTAAGCAGAGTTGAAGTAGATATGGCCCGTGTGTGTAGGAAAAACAGTTCTTTTGTTCTGAGCAAGCTCACTGTTCTGGCCCTATAGGAAACACAGTAGAGTAGAAGAGTGCTCTTTTCTCAAAAGCAGAGTGTGTTTCTTGTAAGGCGAGCTAGTGTTTGTTTCCCAGTCAGAAATGGAGTTGAATCACATGCAGTTTCTGGTCCCTCGCGCAAGAGTTGTTTTCTGGTAAGAAGAGACACTATTGCGTTCCCATTGCCAGACACATTGCAAGTAGCACTCGCATCTGTTCCCAGCAAGTACAGTGTATGGGACTAAAGAGAAGCTTCTGTTCTTGTAGTTTCCTAAGCAGAGTTGAAGTAGATATGGCCCATGTGTGTAGGAAGCACAGTTCTTTTGTTCTGAGCAAGCTCACTATTCTGGCCTTATAGGAAACACAGTAGAGTAGAAGAGTGCTCTTTTCGCAAAAGCAGAGTGTGTTTCTTGTTAAGGCGAGCTAGTAATTGTTTCCCACTCAGAAATGGAGTTGAATCACATGCAGTTTCTGGTCCTATTAGCAATAGTTGTTTTCTGGTAAGGAGAGTCACTATTGCGATCCATTTGCCACACAGTTCAAAGAGCACTCGCGTCTGTTCCCAGCAAGTACAGTGTATTGGACTGAAGAGAAGCTCCTCTTCTTGTCAGTTTCCTAAGCAGAGTGAAAATAGATATGGCCCGTGTGAGTAGGAAGCACAGTTCTTTTGTTCTGAGCAAGCTCACTGTTCTGGTTCTATAGGAAACACAGTAGAGTAGATAAGTGCTCCTTTCTCTAAAGCAGAGTGTGTTTCTTGTAAGGCGAGCTAGTGTTTGTTTCCCTGTCAGAAATGGAGTTGAATCAATGCAGTTTCTGGTCTTACGAGCAAGACTTGTTTTCTGGTAAGAAGAGTCACTATTGTTATCCATTTGCCACACAGTGCAAATAGTACTCGCGTCTGTTCCCAGCAAGTACAGTGTATTGGACTGAAGAGAAGCTACTGTTCTTGTCTGTTTCCTAAGCAGAGTTGAAGTAGATATGGCCCGTGTGTGTAGGAAGCACAGTTCAATTGCTCTCAGCAAGCTCACTGTTCTGGCCCTATAGGAAACACAGTAGAGTAGAAGAGTGCTCTTTTCTCAAAAGCAGAGTGTGTTTCTCGTATGGCGAGCTAGTGTTTGTTTCCCAGTCAGAAATGGAGTTGAATCACATGCAGTTTCTGGTCCTACAAACAAGAGTTGTTTTCTGGTAAGAAGAGTCACTATTGCGCACCCATTGCCATACACAGTGGAAATAGCACTCGCGTCTGTTCCCAGCAATTACAGTGTATTGGACTGAAGAGAAGCTACTGTTCTTGTCAATTTCCTAAGAAGAGTTGAAGTAGATATGGCCCATGTGTGTAGGAAGCACAGTTCTTTGGTTCTGAGCAAGCTCACTGTTCTTGGACTACAGGGAAACACAGTAGAGAAGAGTGCTCTTTCCTCAAAACCAGAGTTTGTATCTTCTAAGGTGAGCTAGTGTTTGTTTCCCAGTCAGAAATGGAGTTGAATCACATGCAGTTTCTGGTCCTACGAGCAAGAGTTGTTTTCTGGGTAAGAAGAGTCACTATTGGATCCATTTGCCACACAGTGCAAATAGAACTCACATCTGTTCCCAGTAAGTACAGTGTATTGGACTGAAGAGAAACTACTGCTGTTGTCAGTTTCCTAAGCAGAGTTGAAGTAGATGTGTCCCGTGTGTGTAGGAAGCACAGTTCTTTTGTTCTGAGCAAGCTCAATGTATGGCCCTCTAGGAAATAAAGTAGAGTAGAAGAGTGCTTTTTTCTCAAAGCAAAGTGTGTTTCTTGTAAGGCGAGCTAGTGTTTGTTTCCCAGTCAAAAATGGAGTTGAATCACATGCAGTTTCTTGTCCTATGCGCAAGACTTGTTTTCTGGTAAGAAGAGTAACTTTTGCGTTCCCATTGCCATACACAGTGCAAGCAGCACTCACGTCTGTTGCCAGCAAGTAAAGTGTATTGGACTGAAGAGAAGCTACTGTTCTTGTCAGTTTCCTAAGCAGAGTTGAAGTAGATGTGGCCCGTGTGTGTAGGAAGCACAGTTCTTTTGTTCTGAGCAAGCTCACTGTTCTGGCCCTGTAAAAAACACAGTAGAGTAGAAGAGTGCTCTTTTCTCAAAAGCAGAGTGTGTTTCTCGTAAGTCGAGCTAGTGTTTGTTTCCCAGTGAGAAATGGAGTTGAATCACATGAAGTTTCTGGTCCTACGAGCAAGAGTTGTTTTCTGGTAAGAAGTGTCACTATTGCGCTCCCATTGCCATACACAGTGCAAATAGCACTCGCGTCTGTTCCCAGAAAGTACAGTTTATTGGACTGAAGAGAAGCTACTGTTCTTCTCAGTTTCTTAAGCAGAGTTGAAGTAGATATGACCCGTGTGTGTGGGAAGCACAGTTCATTTGCTCTGAGCAAGCTCACTGTACTGGCCCAATAGGGAACACAGTAGAGTAGAAGAGTGCTCTTTTCTCAAAAGCAGAGTGTGTTTCTCGTAAGGCGAGCAAGTGTTTGTTTCGCAGTCAGAAATGGAGTTGAATCACATGCAGTTCCTGGCCCTACGAACAAGAGTTGTTTTCTGGTAAGAACAGTCACAATTTCCCCCCCTATTGCTATTCACATTGGAAAGAGCACTCGCGTCTGTTTCCAGCAAGTAAGGTGTATTGGACTGAAGAGAAACTACTGTTCTTGTCAGTTTCCTAAGCAGAGTTGAAGTAGATATGGCCCATGTGTGTAGGAAGCACAGTTCTTTTGTTCTGAGCTAGCTCACTGTTCTGGGACTTCAGGGGAACACAGTAGAGAAGAGTGCTCTTTTCTCAAAACCAGAGTTTGTTTCTTGTAAGGTGAGCTAGTGTTTGTTTCCCAGTCAGAAATGGAGTTGAATCACATGCAGTTTCTGGTCCTTCGAGTAAAAGTTGTTGTCTGGGTAAGAAGAGTCACTATTGCGATCCATTTGCCACACAGTGCAAATAGAATTCACGTCTGTTCCCAGCAAGTACAGTGTATTGGACTGAAGAGAAGCTACTGTTCTTGTCAGTTTCCTAAGCAGGGTTCAAGTAGATATGGCCCGTGTGTGTAGGAAGCACAGTTCTTTTGTTCTGAGCAAGCTCACTGTTCTGGCCCAGTAAAAAACACAGTAGAGTAGAAGAGTGCTCTTTTCTCAAAAGCAGAGTGTGTTTCTTGTAAGGCGAGCTAGTATTTGTTTCCCTGTCAGAAATGGAGTTGAATCACATGCATTTCTGATCCTACGAGCAAGAGTTGTTTTCTGGTAAGAAGAGTCACTATTGTGCTCCCATTGCCGTACACAGTGCAAATAGCACTCGTGTCTGTTCCCAGCAAGTACAGTGTATTGGACTGAAGAGAAGCTACTGTTCTTGTCAGTTTCCTAAGCAGAGTTGAAGTAGATAGTACCCATGTGTGTGGGAAGCACAGTTCTTTTTTTCTGAGCAAGCTCACTGTTCTGGTCCTATAGATAACACAGTAGAGTAGAAGAGTGCTCTTTTCTGAAAAGCAGAGTGTGTTTCTTGTAAGGCGAACTAGTTTTTGTTTCCTCGTCAGAAATGGTGTTGAATCACATGCAGTTTCTGGTCCTACGAGCAAGAGTTGTTTTCTGGTAAGAAGGGTCACTATTGCGATCCATTTGCCACACAGTGCAAATAGCACTTGCATCTGTTCCCAGCAGGTACAGTGTATTGGATTGAAGAGAAGCTCCTCTTCTTGTCAGTTTCCTAAGCAGAGTGGAAATAGATATGGCCAATGTGTGTAGGAAGCACAGTTCTTTTGTTCTGAGCAAGCTCACTGTTCTGGTTCTATAGAAAACACAGTAGAGTAGATAAGTGCTCTTTTCTCTAAAGCAGAGTGTGTTTCTCGTAAGGCGAGCTAGTGTTTGTTTCCCAGTCAGAAATGGAGTTTAATCACATGCAGTTTTTGGTCCTACGAACAAGAGTTGTTTTCTGGTAAGAAGAGTTACTTTTGCGATCCATTTGCCACACAGTGCAAATAGCACTCGCGTCTGTTCCCAGCAAGTACAGTGTATTGGACTGAAGAGAATCTACTGTTCTTGTCAGTTTCCTAAGCAGAGTAGAAGTAGATATGGCCCATGTGTGTAGGAAGCACAGTTCGATTGTTCTTAGAAAGCTCACTGTTCTGGCCCCATAGGAAACACAGTAGAGTAGAAGAGTGCTCTTTTCTCAAAAGCAGAGTGTGTTTCTCGTAAGGCGAGCTAGTGTTTGTTTCCCAGTCAGAAATGGAGTTGAATCACATGCAGTTTCTGGTCCTACGAACAAGAGTTGTTTTCTGGTAAGAAGAGTCACTATTGCGCACCCATTGCCATACACAGTGGAAATAGCACTCGCGTCTCTTCCCAGCAATTACAGTGTATTGGACTGAAGAGAAGCTACTGTTCTTGTCAATTTCCTAAGAAGAGTTGAATTAGATATGGCCCATGTGTGTAGGAAGCACAGTTCTTTTGTTCTGAGCAAGCTCACTGTTCTGGGACTACAGGGAAACACAGTAGAGATGAGTGCTCTTTTCTCAAAAGCAGAGTGTGTTTCTTGTAAGGCGAGCTAGTGTTTGTTTCCCAGTCAGAAATGGAGTTGAATCACATGCAGTTTCTGGTCCTACGAGCAAGAGTTGTTTTCTGGTAAGAAGAGTCACTATTGTGATCCATTTGCCACACAGTGCAAATAGCACTCGCGTCTCTTCTCAGAAAGTACAGTGTATTGGACTGAAGAGAAGCTACTGTTCTTGTCAGTTTCGTAAGCAGAGTTTAAATAGATATGGCCCATGTGTGTAGGAAGCACAGTTCTTTTCTTCTGAGGAAGCTCACTGTTCTGGCCTTAGAGTGAAACACAGTAGAGTAGAAGAGTGCTCTTTTCTCAAAATCAGAGTTTGTTTCTTGTAAGGCATGCTAGTGTTTGTTTCCCAGTCAGAAATGGAGTTGAATCACATGCAGTTTCTGGTCCTACGAGCAAGAGTTGTTTTCTGGGTAACAAGAGTCACTATTGCAATCCATTAGGCACACAGTGCAAATAGCACTCGCGTCTGTTCCCAGCAAGTACAGTGTATTGGACTGAAGAGAAGCTACTGTTCTTGTCAGTTTCCTAAGCAGAGTTGAAGTAGATATGTCCCGTGTGTGTAGGAAGCACAGTTCTTTTGTTCTGGGCAAGCTCACTGTTTCGGCCATATAGGAAACACAGTAGAGTAGAAGAGTGCTCTTTTCTCAAAAGCAGAGTGTGTTTCTTGTAAGGCGAACTAGTGTTTGTTTCCCAGTCAGAAATGGAGTTGAATCACATGCAGTTTCTTGTCCTACGAGCAAGACTTGTTTTCCGTTAAGAAGAGTCACTATTGTGCTCCCATTGCCGTACACAGTGCAAATAGCACTCGCGTCTGTTCCCAGCAAGTACAGTGTATTGGACTGAAGAGAAGCTACTGTTCTTGTCAATTTCCTAAGCAGAGTTGAAGTAGATATGGCCCTTGTGTGTAGGATGAACAGTTCTTTTGTTCTGAGCAAGCTAACTGTTCTGGCAATATAGGAAACACAGTAGAGTAGAAGAGTGCTCTTTTCTCAAAAGCTGAGTGTGTTTCTTGTAAGGCGAGCTATTGTTTGTTTCCCTGTCCGAAATTGAGTTGAATCAGATGCAGTTTCTGGTTCTGCGATCCAGACTTGTTTTCTGGTAAGAAGAGTCACTAATGCGATCGATTTGCCACACATTGCAAATAGCACTCGCGTCTGTTCCCAGCAAGTACAGTGTATTGGACTGAAGAGAAGCTACTATTCTTGTCAGTTTCCTAAGCAGAGTGGAAATAGATATGGCCCGTGTGTGTAGGAGCACAGTTCTTTTGTTCAGAGCAAGCTCACTGTTCTGGCCCTATAGGAAACACAGTAGAGTAGAAGAGTGCTCTTTTCTCAAAAGCAGAGTGTGTGTCTTGTAAGGCAAGCTAGTGTTTGTTTCCCTGTCAAACTGGAGTTGAATCACATGCACTTTCTGATCCTATGAACAAGGCTTGTTTTCTGGTAAGAAGAGTCACTATTGTGTTCTAATTGCCATACACAGTGCAAGTAGCACTCGCATCTGTTCCCAGCAAGTTCAGTGTATTGGATTGAAGAGAAGCTACTGTTCTTGTCAGTTTCCTAAGCAGAGTTGAAGTAGATATGACCCATGTGTTTAGGAAGCACATTTCTTTTGTTCTGAGCAAACTCACTGTTCTGGCCCTATAGGAAACACAGTAGAGTAGAAGAGTGCTCTTTTCTCAAAAGCAGAGTGTGTTTCTTGTAAGGCAAGCTAGTGTTTGTTCCCCAGTCAGAAATGGAGTTGAATCAAATGCAGTTTCTTGTCCTACGAGCAAGACTTGTTTTCCGTTAAGAAGAGTCACTATTGTGCTCCCATTGCCGTACACAGTGCAAATAGCACTCACGTCTGTTCTCAGCAAGTACAGTGTATTGGACTGAAGAGAAGCTACTGTTCTTGTCAATTTCCTAAGCAGAGTTGAATTAGATATGGCCCGTGTGTGTAAAAAGAACAGTTCTTTTGTTCTGAGCAAGCTCACTGTTCTGGCCCTATAGAAGACAGAGTAGAGTAGAAGAGTGCTCTTTTCTCAAGAGCAGAGTGTGTTTCTTGTAAGGCGACCTAGTGTTTGTTTCCCAGTCAGAAATGGAGTTGAAACACATGCAGTTTCTAGTCCTACGAGCAAGAGTTTTTTTCTTTTAAGAAGAGTCATTATTGCGATCCATTTGCAACACAGTATAAATAGCACTGGCATCTGTTCCCAGCAAGTACTCTGAATTGGACTAAAGAGAAGCTCCTCTTCTTGTCAGTTTCCTAAGCAGAGTGGAAGTAGATATGACCCTTGTGTGTAGGAAGCTAGTTCTTTTATGCTGAGCAAGCTCACTGTTCTGGCCATATATGAAACACAGTAGAGTAGAAGAGTGCTCTTTTCCCAATAGCAGAGTGTGTTTCTTGTAAGGCGAGCTAGTGTTTGTTTCCCTGTCAGAAATGGAGTTGAATCACATGCAGTTTCTGGTCCTATGAGCACGACTTGTTTTCTGTTAAGAAGAGTCACTATTGTGCTCCCATTGCCGTACACAGTGCAAATAGCACTCGCGTCTGTTCCCAGCAAGTACAGTGTATTGGACTGAAGAGAAGATCCTGTTCTTTTCAGTTTCCTAAGCAGAGTTGAAGTAGATATGGCCCGTGTGTGTAGGAAGAAGACTTCTTTTGTTCTGAGCAAGCTCACTGTTCTGGCCCTATAGGAAACACAGTAGAGTAGAAGAGTGCTCTTTTCTCAAGAGCAGAGTGTGTTTCTTGTAAGGCGAGCTAGTGTTTTTTTCCCAGTCATCAATGGAGTTGAATCAAATGCAGTTTCTGGTCCTACGAGCAAGAGTTGTTTTCTGGTAAGTAGAGTCACTATTGCGATCCATTTGCCACACAGTGCAAATAGCACTCGCATCAGTTCCCAGCAAGTACTGTGTATTGGACTGAAGAGAAGCTCCTGTTTTGTCAGTTTCCAAAGCAGAGTGGAAATAGATATGGCCCGTGTGTGTAGGAAGCACAGTTCTTTTGTTCTGAGCAAGCTCACTGTTCTGGCCCTCTAGGAAACACAGTAGAGTAGAAGAGTGCTCTTTTCTCAAAAGCAGAGTGTGTTTCTTGTAAGGCGAGCTAGTGTTTGTTTCCCTGTCAGAAATGGAGGTGAATCAAATGCAGTTTCTTGTCCTATGAGCAAGACTTGTTTTCCGTTAAGAAGAGTCACTATTGTGCTCCCATTGCCGTACACAGTTTCAATAGCACTCGCGTCTGTTCCCAGCAAGTACAGTGTATTTTACTGAAGAGAAGCTCCTGTTCTTGTCAATTTCCTAAGCAGAGTTGAAGTAGTTAAGGCCCGTGTGTGTAAAAAGAACAGTTCTTTTGTTCTGAGCAAGCTCACTGTTCTGGCCCTATAGGAGACAGAGTAGAGTGGATGAGTGCTCTTTTCTCAAAAGCAAAGTGTGTTTCTTCTAAGGCAAGATAGTGTTTGTTTCCCTGTCAAACTGGAGTGGAATCACATGCACTTTCTGGTCCTACGAACAAGACTAGTTTTCTGGTAAGAAGAGTCACTAATGCGATCCATTTGCCACACAGTGCAAATAGCACTCGCGTCTGTTCCCAGCAAGTACAGTGTATTGGACTGAAGAGAAGCTCCTGTTCTTGTCAGTTTTCTAAGCAGAGTTGAAGGAGATATGGCCCGTGTGTGTAGGAAGAACACTTCTTTTGTTCTGAGCAGCTCACTGTTCTGGCCCTTTAGGAAACACAGTAGAGTAGAGAGTGCTCTTTTCTCAAAAGCAGAGTGTATTTCTTGTAAGGCTAGCTAGTGTTTGTTTCCCAGTCAGAAATGGAGTTGAATCACATGCAGTTTCTTGTCCTACGAGCAAGACTTGTTTTCTGTTAAGAAGAGGCACTATTGTGCTCCCATTGCCGTACACAGTGCAAATAGCACTCGCGTCTGTTCCCAGCATGTACAGTGTATTAGACTGAAGAGAAGCTACTGTTCTTGTCAATTTCCTAAGCAGAGTTGAAGTAGATATGGCCCGTGTTTGTAAAAAGAACAGTTCTTTTGTTCTGAGCAAGCTCACTGTTCTGGCCCTATAGGAGAAAGGGTAGAGTAGAAGAGTGCTCTTTTCTCAAAAGCAGAGTGTGTTTCTTTTAAGGCAAGCTAGTGTTTGTTTCCCTGTCAAACTGGAGTTGAATCACATGCACTTTCTGGTCCTACGAAAAAGACTAGTTTTCTGGTAAGAAGAGTCACTAATGCGATTCATTTGGCACACATTGCAAATAGCACTCGCGTCTGTTCCCAGCAAGTACAGTGTATTGGACTGAAGAGAAGCTCCTGTTCTTGTCAGTTTCCTAAGCAGAGTTGAAGTAGATATGGCCCGTGTGTGTAGGAACACAGTTCTTTTGTTCTGAGGAAGCTCACTGTTCTGGCCCTATAGGAAACACAGTAGAGTAGAAGAGTGTTCTTTTCTCAAAAGCAGAGTGTGTTTCTTGTAAGGCGAGCTAGTGTTTGTTTCCCAGTCAGAAATGGAGTTGAATCACATGCAGTTTCTAGTCCTATGAGCAAGAGTTTTTTTCTTTTAAGTAGAGCCATTATTGCGATCAATTTGCAACACAGTGCAAATAGCACTGGCATCTATTCCCAGCAAGTACTGTGTATTGGACTGAAGAGAAGCTCCTCTTCTTGTCAGTTTCCTAAGCAGAGTGGAAGTAGATATGACCCTTGTGTGTAGGAAGCTAGTTCTTTTATGCTGAGCAAGCTCACTGTTCTGGCCATATATGAAACACAGTAGAGTAGAAGAGTGCTCTTTTCCCAATAGCAGAGTGTGTTTCTTGTCAGGCGAGCTAGTGTTTGTTTCCCTGTCAGAATTGGAGTTGAATCACATGCAGTTTCTGGTCCTATGAGCACGACTTGTTTTCTGTTAAGAAGAGTCACTATTGTGCTCCCATTGCCGTACACAGTGCAAATAGCACTCGCGTCTGTTCCCAGCAAGTACAGTGTATTGGACTGAAGAGAAGCTCCTGTTCTTGTCAGTTTCCTAAGCAGAGTTGAAGTAGATATGGCCCGTGTGTGTAGGAAGAACACTTCTTTTGTTCTGAGCAAGCTCACTGTTCTGGCCCTTTATGAAACACAGTAGAGTAGAGAGTGCTCTTTTCTCAAAAGCAGAGTGTGTTTCTTGTAAGGCGAGCTAGTGTTTGTTTCCCAGTCAGAAATGGAGTTGAATCACATGCAGTTTCTTGTCCTACGAGCAAGACTTGTTTTCTGATAAGAAGAGTCACTAATGCGATCCATTTGCCACACTTTGCAAATAGCACTCATGTCTGTTCCCAGCAAGTACAGTGTATTGGACTGAAGAGAAGCTCCTGTTCTTGTCAGTTTCCTAAGCAGAGTTGAAGTAGATATGGCCCGTGTGTGTAGGAACACAGTTCTTTTGTTCTGAGGAAGCTCACTGTTCTGGCCCTATAGGAAACACAGTAGAGTAGAAGAGTGCTCTTTTCTCAAAAGCAGAGTGTTTTTCTTGTAAGGCGAGCTAGTGTTTGTTTCCCATTCAGAAATGGAGTTGAATCACATGCAGTTTCTGGTCCTACCAGCAAGAGTTGTTTTCTGGTAAGAAGAGTCACTCTTGCGATTCCGTTGCCATACAGAGTACAAGTAGCACTCGCATCTGTTTCCAGCAAGTACAGTGTATTGGACTGAAGAGAAGCTATTGTTCTTGTCAGTTTCCTAACCAGAGTTGAAGTAGATATGGCCCGTGTGTGTAGGAAGCACAGTTCTTTTGTTCTGAGGAAGCTCACTGTTCTGGCCCTATAGGAAACACAGTAGAGTAGAAGAGTGCTCTTTTAACAAAAGCAGAGTGTGTTTCTTGTAAGGCGAGCTAGTGTTTGTTTCCCTGTCTAACTGGAGTTGAATCACATGCAGTTTATGGTCCTACGAACAAGACTTGTTTTCTGGTAAGAAGAGTCACTATTGCGATCCATTTGCCACACAGTGCAAATAGCACTCGCGTCTGTTGCCAACAAGTACAGTGTATTAGACTGAAGAGAAGCTACTGTTCTTGTCAGTTTCCTAAGCAGAGTTGAAATAGATATGGCCCGTGTATGTAGAAAGCACAGTTCTTTTGTTCTCAGCAAGCTCACTGTTCTGGCCCTATAGGAAATAAAGTAGAGTAGAAGAGTGCTCTTTTCTCAATAGCAGAGTGTGTTTCTTGTAAGGCGAGCTAGTGTTTGTTTCCCATTCATAAATGGAGTTGAATCACATGCAGTTTCTGGTCCTACGAGCAAGAGTTGTTTTCTGGTAAGAAGAGTCACTCTTGCGATCCCATTGCCATACAGAGTGCAAGTAGCACTCGCATCTGTTTCCAGCAAGTACAGTGTATTGGACTGAAGAGAAGCTACTGTTCTTGTCAGTTTCCTAAGCAGAGTTGAAGTAGAATTGGCCCGTGTGTGTAGGAAGCACAGTTCTTTTGTTCTGAGCAAGCTCACTGTTCTTGCCCTATAGGAAACACAGTAGAGTAGAGAGTGCTCTTTTCTCAAAAGCAGAGTGTGTTTCTTGTAAGGCGAGCTAGTGTTTGTTTCCCTGTCAAACTGGAGTTGAATCACATGCACTCCAAAGCAGAGTGTGTTTCTTGTAAGGCGAGCTAGTAATTATTTCCCACTCAGAAATGGAGTTGAATCACATGCAGCTTCTGGTCCTACGAGCAAGACTTGTTTTCTGATAAGAAGAGTCACTATTGTGCTCCCATTGCCATACACAGTTCAAATAGCCCTCGCGTCTATTCCCAGCAACTACTGTGTATTGGACTGAAGAGAAGCTCCTGTTCTTGTCAGTTTCCTAAGCAGAGTTTAAGTAGGTATGGCCCGTGTGTGTAGTAAGCACAGTTCTTTTGTTCTGAGGAAGCTCACTGTTCTGGCCCTATAGGAAACACTGTAGAGTAGAAGAGTGCTCTTTTCTCAAAAGCAGAGTGTGTTTCTTGTAAGGCGAGCTAGTGTTTGTTTCCCTGTCAGAAATGGAGTTGTATCAGATGTAGTTTCTTGTCCTACGAGCCAGACTTGTTTTCTGGTAAGAAGATTCACTATGCGATCCATTTGCCACACACTACAAATAGCACTCGCGTCTGTTCCCAGCAAGTACAGTGTATTGGACTGAAGAGAAGCTACTATTCTTGTCAGTTTCCTAAGTAGAGTGGAAATAGATATGGCCGGTGTGTGTAGGAGCACAGTTCTTTTGTTATGAACAAGCTCACTCTTCTGGCCCTATAGGAAACACAGTATAGTAGAAGAGGGCTCTTTTCTCAAAAGCAGTGTGTGTTTCTTGTACTGCGAGCTAGTGCTTGTTTCCCTGTTAGAAATGGAGTTTAATCACATGCAGTTTCTGGTCCTATGAGAAATACTTGTTTTCTGGTAAGAAGAGTCACTATTGCGATCCATTTGCCACACAGTGCAAATAGCACTCGCGTCTGTTGCCAACAAGTACAGTGTATTGGACTGAAGAGAAGCTCCTGTTCTTGTCAGTTTCCTAAGCAGAGTTGAAGTAGATATGGCCCGTGTGTGTAGGAAGAACAGTTCTATTGTTCTGAGCAAGCTCAGTGTTCTGGCCCTATAGGAAACACAGTAGAGTAGTAGACTGCTCTTTTCTCAAAAGCAGAGTGTGTTTCTTGTAAGGCGAGCTAGTGTTTGTTTCCCAGTCAGAAATAGAGTTGAATCACATGCAGTTTCTTGTCCTACGAGCAAGACTTGTTTTCTGTTAAGAAGAGTCACTATTGTGCTCCCATTGCCGTACACAGTGCAAATAGCACTTGCGTCTGTTCCCAGCAAGTACAGTGTATTGGACTGAAGAGAAGCTACTGTTCTTGTCAATTTCCTAAGCAGAGTTGAAGTAGATATGGCCCATGTGTTTAGGAAGCACAGTTCTTTTGTTCTGAGCAAGCTCACTGTTCTGGCCCTTTAGGAGACAGAGTAGAGTAGAAGAGTGCTCTTTTCTCAAAAGCAGAGTGTGTTTCTTGTAAGGCGAGCTAGTGTTTGTTTCCCTGTCAAACTGGAGTTGAATCACATGCACTTTCTGGTCCTACGAACAAGACTAGTTTTCTGGTAAAAAGAGTCACTAATGCGATCCATTTGCCACACAGTGCAAATAGCACTCGCGTCTGTTCCCAGCAAGTACAGTGTATTGGACTGAAGAGAAGCTCCTGTTCTTGTCAGTTTCCTAAGCAGAGTTGAAGTATATATGGCCCTTGTGTGTAGGAAGAACAGATCTTTTGTTCTGAACAAGCTCACTGTTCTGGCCCTATAGGAAACACAGTAGAGTAGAAGAGGGCTCTTTTCTCAAAAGCAGAGTGTGTTTCTTGTACTACGAGCTAGTGTTTGTTTCCCTGTTAGAAATGGAGTTTAATAACATGCAGTTTCTGGTCCTATGAGCAAGACTTGTTTTCTGGTAAGAAGAGTCACTATTGCGATCCATTTGACACACAGTGCAAATAGCATTCGCTTATGTTGCCAACAAGTACAGTGTATTGGACTGAAGAGAAGCTACTGTTATTGTCAGTTTTCTAAGCAGAGTTGAAGTAGATATAGACTGTGTGTGTAGGAAGCACAGTTCTTTTGTTCTCAGCAAGCTCACTGTTCTGGTCCTATAGGAAACACAATAGAGTATAAGAGTGCTTTTCTCAAAAGCAGAGTGTGTTTCTTGTAAGGCGAGCTAGTGTTTGTTTCCTTGTCAGAAATGGAGTTGAATCACATGCAGTTTCTGGTCCTATGAGCAACACTTATTTTCTGGTAAGAAGAGTCATTATTGTGATCCATTTGCCACACAGTGTCAATAGCACTCGCGTCTGTTGCCAGCAATACAGTGTATTGGACTGAAGAAGAGCTCCTGTTCTTGTCAGTTTCCTAAGCAGAATTGAAGTATATATGGCCCATGTGTTTAGGAAGCACAGTTATTTTGTTCTGAGCAAACTCACTGTTCTGGCCCTATAGGAAACACAGTAGAGTAGAAGAGTTCTCTTTTCTCAAAATCAGAGTGTCTTTCTTGTAATGCGAGCTAGTGTTTGTTTCCCAGTCAGAAATGGAGTTGAATCACATGCAGTTTCTTGTCCTACGAGGAAGACTTGTTTTATGTTAAGAAGAGTCACTATTGTGCTCCCATTGCGGTACACAGTGCAAATAGCACTCGCGTCTGTTCCCAGCAAGAACAGTGTATTGGACTGAAGAGAAGCTACTGTTCTTGTCAGTTTCCTAAGCAGAGTTGAAGTAGATATGGCCCGTGTGTATAGGAAGCACAGTTCTTTTGTTCTGAGGAAGCTCACTGTTCTGGCCCTATAGGAAACACAGCAGAGTAGAAGAGTGCTCTTTTCTCAAAAGCAGAGTGTGTTTCTTGTAAGGCGAGCTAGTGTTTGTTTCCCTGTCAGAAATGGAGTTGAATCACATGCAGTTTCTGGTCCTATGAACAAGCGTTGTTTTCTGGTAGGTAGAGTCACTATTGCGATCCATTTGCCACACAGTGCAAATAGCACTCACGTCTGTTCCCAGCAATTACAGTTTATTGGACTGAAGAGAAGCTCCTCTTCTTGTCAGTTTCCTAATCAGAGTGGAAATAGATATGGCCCGTGTGTGTAGGAAACACAGTTCTTTTGTTCTGAGCAAGCTCACTGTTCTGGCCATATAGGAAACACAGTAGAGTAGAAGAGTGCTCTTTTCTCAAAAACAGAGAGTGTTTCTTGTAAGGCGAGCTAGTGTTTGTTTCCCAGTCAGAAATGGAGTTGAATCACGTGCAGTTTCTTGTCCTACGAGCAACACTTTTTTCCTTTAAGAAGAGTCACTATTGTGCTCCCATTGCCGTACACAGTGCAAATAGCACTCGCGTCTGTTCCCAGCAAGTACAGTGTATTGGACTGAAGAGAAGCTTTTGTTCTTGTCAATTTCCTAAGCAGAGTTGAAGTAGATATGGCCCGTGTGTGTAGGAAACACAGTTCTTTTGTTCTGAGCAAGCTCACTGTTCTGGCCCTATAGGAAACACAGCAGAGTAGAAGAGTCCTCTTTTCTCAAAAGCAGAGTGTGTTTCTTGGAAGGCGAGCTAGTTTTTGTTTCCCAGTCAGAAATGGAGTTGAATCACATGTAGTTTCTTGTCCTACGAGCAAGACGTGTTTTCTGTTAAGAAGAGTCACTATTGTGCTCCCATTGCCGTACACAGTGCAAATAGCACTCGCGTCTGTTCCCAGCAAGTACAGTGTATTGGACTGAAGAGAAGCTCCTGTTCTTGTCAATTTCCTAAGCAGAGTTGAAGTAGTTAAGGCCCGTGTGTGTAAAAAGAACAGTTCTTTTGTTCTGAGCAAACTCACTGTTCTGGCCCTATAGGAGAAAGAGTAGAGTAGAAGAGTGCTATTTTCTCAAAAGGAGAGTGTGTTTCTTGTAAGGCGAGCAAGGGTTTGTTTCCCTGTCAAACTGGAGTTGAATCACATGCAGTTTCTGGTCCTAAGAGCAAGACTTATTTTCTGGTAAGAATAGTCACTATTGCGATCCATTTGCCACACAGTGTAAATAGCACTCGCGTCTGTTGCCAGCAATACACTGTATTGGACTGAAGAAGAGCTTCTGTTCTTGTCAGTTTCTTAAGCAAAGTTGAAGTAGGTATGGCCCTTGTGAGTAGTAAGCACAGTTCTTTTGTTCTGAGCAAGCTCAATGTTCTGGCCCTATAGGAAACACAGTAGAGTAGAAGAGTGCTCTTTTCTCAATAGCAGAGTGTGTTTCTTGTAAGGCGATCTAGTGTTTGTTTCCCATTCAGAAATGGTGTTGAATCACATGCAGTTTCTGGTCCTACGAGCAAGAGTTGTTTTCTGGTAAGAAGAGTCACTCTTGCGATCCCATTGCCATACAGAGTGCAAGTAGCACTCGCATCTGTTTCCAGCAAGTACAGTGTATTGGACTGAAGAGAAGCTATTGTTCTTGTCAGTTTCCTAAGCAGAGTTGAAGTCGATATGTCCCGTGTGTGTAGGAAGCACAGTTCTTTTGTTCTGAGGAAGCTCACTGTTCTGGCCCTATAGGAAACACAGTAGAGTAGAAGAGTGCTCTTTTCTCAAAAGCAGAGTGTGTTTCTTGTAAGGCGAGCTAGTGTTTGTTTCCCTGTCAAACTGGAGTTGAATCACATGCAGTTTATGGTCCTACGAACAAGACTTGTTTTCTGGTAAGAAGAGTCACTATTGCGATCCATTTGCCACACAGTGCAAATAGCACTCGCGTCTGTTGCTAACAAGTACAGTGTATTAGACTGAAGAGAAGCTACTGTTCTTGTCAGTTTCCTAAGCAGAGTTGAAATAGATATGGCCCGTGTGTGTAGAAAGCACAGTTCTTTTGTTCTCAGCAAGCTCACTGTTCTGGTCCTATAGGAAACACAATAGAGTAGAGGAGTGCTTTTTCTCAAAAGCAGAGTGTGTTTCTTGTAAGGCGAGCTAGTGTTTGTTTCCCTGTCAGAAATGGAGTTGAATCACATGCAGTTTCTGGTTCTACGAACAGGACTAGTTTTCTGGTAAGAAGAGTCACTAATGCGATCCATTTGCCACACAGTGCAAATAGCACTCGCGTCTGTTCCCAGCAAGTACAGTGTATTGGACTGAAGAGAAGCTCGTGTTCTTGTCAGTTTCCTAAGCAGAGTTGAAGTAGATATGGCCCGTGTGTGTAGGAAGAACAGTTCTTTTGTTCTGACCAAGCTCAAAGTTCTGGCCCTATAGGAAACACAGTAGAGTAGAAGAGTGCTCTTTTCTCAAAAGCAGAGTGTGTTTCTTGTAAGGCGAGCTAGTGTTTGTTTCCCTGTCAGAAATGGAGTTGAATCAGATGTAGTTTCTTGTCCTACAAGCCAGACTTGTTTTCTGGTAAGAAGATTCACTAATGCGATCCATTTGCCACACACTACAAATAGCACTCGCGTCTGTTCCCAGCAAGTACAGTGTATTGGACTGAAGAGAAGCTACTGTTCTTGTCAATTTCCTAAGCAGAGATGAAGTAGATATGGCCCGTGTGTGTAAAATGAACAGTTTTTTGTTCTGAGCAAGCTCACTGTTCTGGCCCTTTAGGAGACAGAGTAGAGTAGAAGAGTGCTCTTTTCTCAAAAGCTGAGTGTGTTTCTTGTAAGGCGAGCTAGTGTTTGTTTCCCTGTCAAACTGGAGTTGAATCACATGCACTTTCTGGTCCTACGAACAAGACTAGTTTTCTGGCAAGAAGAGTCACTAATGGATTCCATTTGCCACACAGTGCAAATAGCACTCGCGTCTGTTCCCAGCAAGTACAGTGTATTGGACTGAAGAGAAGCTCCTGTTCTTGTCAGTTTCCTAAGCAGAGTTGAAGTATATATGGCCCGTGTGTGTAGGAAGAACAGTTCTTTTGTTCTGAACAAGCTCACTGTTCTGGCCCTATAGGAAACACAGTAGAGTAGAAGAGTGCTCTTTTCTCAAAAGCAGAGTGTGTTTCTTGTACTACGAGCTAGTGTTTGTTTCCCTGTTAGAAATGGAGTTTAATCACATGCAGTTTCTGGTCCTATGAGCAAGACTTGTTTTCTGGTAAGAAGAGTCACTATTGCGATCCATTTGCCACACAGTGCAAATAGCATTCGCTTCTGTTGCCAACAAGTACAGTGTATTGGACTGAAGAGAAGCTACTCTTCTTGTCAGTTTGCTAAGCAGAGTTGAAGTAGATATAGACTGTGTGTGTAGGAAGCACAGTTCTTTTGTTCTCAGCAAGCTCACTGTTCTGGTCCTATAGGAAACACAATAGAGTAGAGGAGTGCTTTTTCTCAAAAGCAGAGTGTGTTTCTTGTAAGGCGAGCTAGTGTTTGTTTCCTTGTCAGAAATGGAGTTGAATCACATGCAGTTTCTGGTCCTATGAGCAACACTTATTTCTGGTAAGAAGAGTCATTATTGTGATCCATTTGCCACACAGTGTAAATAGCACTCGCGTCTGTTGCCAGCAAAACAGTGTATTGGACTGAAGAAGAGCTCCTGTTCTTGTCAGTTTCCTAAGCAGAGTTGAAGTAGGTATGGCCCATGTGTGTAGGAAGCACAGTTCTTTTGTTCTGAGCAAGCTCACTGTTCTGGCCCTATAGGAAACACAGTAGAGAAGAGTGCTCTTTTCTCAAAACCAGAGTTTGTTTCTTGTAAGGCGAGCTAGTGTTTGTTTCCCAGTCAGAAATGGAGTTGAATCACATGCAGTTTCTGTTCCTACGAGGAAGAGTTGTTTTCTTGTCAGTAGAGTCACTATTGCGATCAATTTGCAACACAGTACAAATAGAACTCGCATCTGTTCCCAGCAAGTACTGTGTATTAGACTGAAGAGAAGCTCCTCTACTTGTCAGTTTCCTAAGCAGAGTGGAAAAAGATATGGCCCTTGTGTGTAGGAAGCTAGTTCTTTTATGCTGAACAAGCTCACTGTTCTGGCCATATATGAAACACAGTAGAGTAGAAGAGTGCTCTTTTCCCAATACCAGAGTGTGTTTCTTGTAAGGCGAGCTAGTGTTTGTTTCCCAGTCAGAAATGGAGTTGAATCACATGCAGTTTCTGGTCCTATGAACAAGACTAGTTTTCCGGTAAGAAGAGTCACTAATGCGATCCATTTGCCACACAGTGCAAATAGCACTGGCGTCTGTTCCCAGCAAGTACAGTGTATTGGACTGAAGAGAAGCTCCTGTTCTTGTCAGTTTCCTAAGCAGAGTTGAAGTAGATATGGCCCGTGTGTGTAGGAAGAACAGTTCTTTTGTTCTGAACAAGCTCACTGTTCTGGCCCTATAGGAAACACAGTAGAGTAGAAGAGGGCTCTTTTCTCAAAAGCAGAGTGTGTTTCTTGTACTACGAGCTAGTGTTTGTTTCCCTGTTAGAAATTGAGTTTAATCACATGCAGTTTCTGGTCCTATGAGCAAGACTTGTTTTCTGGTAAGAAGAGTCACTATTGCGATCCATTTGCCACACAGTTCAAATAGCATTCGCGTCTGTTGCCAACAAGTACTGTGTATTGGACTGAAGAGAAGCTCCTGTTTTGTCAGTTTCCTAAGCAGAGTGGAAATAGATATGGCCCGTGTGTGTAGGAAGCACAGTTCTTTTGTTCTGAGGAAGCTCACGGTTCTGGCCATATAGGAAACACAGTAGAGTAGAAGAGTGCTCTTTTCTCAAAAACAGAGTGTGTTTCTTGTAAGGCGAGCTAGTGTTTGTTTCCCAGTCAGAAATGGAGTTGAATCACGTGCAGTTTCTTGTCCTACGAGCAAGACTTGTTTTCCGTTAAGAAGAGTCACTATTGTGCTCCCATTGCCATACACAGTGCAAATAGCACTCGCGTCTGTTCCCAGCAATTACAGTGTATTGGACTGAAGAGAAGCTCCTGTTCTTGTCAATTTCCTAAGCAGAGTTGAAGTAGTTAAGGCCCGTGTGTGTAAAAAGAACAGTTCTTTTGTTCTGAGCAAGCTCACTGTTCTGGCCCTTTAGGAGACAGAGTAGAGTAGAAGAGTGCTCTTTTCTAAAAGCAGAGTGTGTTTCTTCTAAGGCGAGCTAGTGTTTGTTTCCCTGTCAAACTGGAGTTGAATCACATGCACTTTCTGGTCCTACGAACAATACTAGTTTTCTGGTAAGAAGAGTCACTAATGCGATCCATTTGCCACAAAGTGTAAATAGCACTCGCGTCTGTTCCCAGCAAGTACAGTGTATTGGACTGAAGAGAAGCTCCTGTTCTTGTCAGTTTTCTAAGCAGAGTTGAAGTAGATATGGCCCGTGTGTGTAGGAAGAACACTTCTTTTGTTCTGAACAAGCTCACTGTTCTGGCCCTATAGGAAACACAGTAGAGTAGAGAGTGCTCTTTTCTCAAAAGCAGAGTGTGTTTCTTGTAAGGCTAGCTAGTGTTTGTTTCCCAGTCAGAAATGGAGTTGAATCACATGCAGTTTCTTGTCCTACGAGCAAGACTTGTTTTCTGTTAAGAAGAGGCACTATTGTGCTCCCATTGCCGTACACAGTGCAAATAGCACTCGCCTCTGTTCACACCATGTACAGTGTATTAGACTGAAGAGAAGCTCCTGTTCTTGTCAATTTCCTAAGCAGAGTTGAAGTAGATATGGCCCGTGTTTGTAAAAAGAACAGTTCTTTTGTTCTGAGCAAGCTCACTGTTCTGGCCCTAAAGGAAACACAGCAGAGTAGAAGAGTGCTCTTTTCTCAAAAGCAGAGTGTGTTTCTTGTAAGGAGACCTAGTGTTTGTTTCCCAGTCAGAAATGGCGTTGAATCACATGCAATTTCTAGTCCTACGAGCAAGAGTTTTTTTCTTTTAAGTAGAGTCATTATTGCGATCCATTTGCAACACAGTGCAAATAGCACTGGCATCTGTTCCCAGCAAGTACTGTGTATTGGACTGAAGAGAAGCTCCTCTTCTTGTCAGTTTCCTAAGCAGAGTGGAAGTAGATATGACCCTTGTGTGTAGGAGGCTAGCTCTTTTATGCTGAATAAGCTCACTGTTCTGGCCATATATGAAACACAGTAGAGTAGAAGAGTGCTCTTTTCACAATAGCAGAGTGTGTTCCTTGTAAGGCGAGCTAGTGTTTGTTTCCCTGTCAGAAATGGAGTTGAATCACATGCAGTTTCTGGTCCTATGAGCACGACTTGTTTTCTGTTAAGAAGAGTCACTATTGTGCTCCCATTGCCGTACACAGTGCAAATAGCACTCGCGTCTGTTCCAAGCAAGTACAGTGTATTGGACTGAAGAGAAGCTCCTGTTCTTGTCAGTTTCCTAAGCAGAGTTGATGTAGATATGGCCCGTGTGTGTAGGAAGAACACTTCTTTTGTTCTGAGCAAGCTCACTGTTCTGGCCCTATAGGAAACACAGTAGAGTAGAGAGTGCTCTTTTCTCAAAAGCAGAGTGTGTTTCTTGTAAGGCGAGCTAGTGTTTGTTTCCCAGTCAGAAATGGAGTTGAATCACATGCAGTTTCTTGTCCTACGTGCAAGACTTGTTTTCTGTTAAGAAGAGTCACTATTGTGCTCCCATTGCCGTACACAGTGCAAATAGCACTCGCGTCTGTTCCCAGCAAGTACAGTGTATTGGACTGAAGAGAAGCTACTGTTCTTGTCAATTTCCTAAGCAGAGTTGAAGTAGATATGGCCCGTGTTTGTAAAAAGAACAGTTCTTTTTTCTGAGCCTATAGGAGAAAGAGTAGAGTAGAAGAGTGCTCTTTTCTCAAAAGCAGAGTGTGTTTCTTGTAAGGCAAGCTAGTGTTTGTTACCCTGTCAAACTGGAGTTGAATCACATGCTCTTTCTGGTCCTACGAACAAGACTAGTTTTTTGGTAAGAAGAGTCACTAATGCGATCCATTTGCCACACATTGCAAATAGCACTCGCGTCTGTTCCCAGCAAGTACAGTGTATTGGACTGAAGAGAAGCTCCTGTTCTTGTCAGTTTCCTAAGCAGAGTTGAAGTAGATATGGCCCGTGTGTGTAGGAACACAGTTCTTTTGTTCTGAGGAAGCTCACTGTTCTGGCCCTATAGGAAACACAGTAGAGTAGAAGAGTGCTCTTTTCTCAAAAGCAGAGTGTGTTTCTTGTAAGGCGAGCTAGTGTTTGTTTCCCAGTCATCAATGGAGTTGAATCACATGTAGTTTCTGGTCCTACGAGCAAGAGTTGTTTTCTGGTAAGTAGAGTCACTATTGCGATCCATTTGCCACACAGTGCAAACAGCACTCGCATCAGTTCCCAGCAAGTACTGTGTATTGGACTGAAGAGAAGCTCCTGTTTTGTCAGTTTCCAAAGCAGAGTGGAAATAGATATGGCCGTGTGTGTAGGAAGCACAGTTCTTTTGTTCTGAGGGAGCACACTGTTCTGGCCCTCTAGGAAACACAGTAGAGTAGAAGAGTGCTCTTTTCTCAAAAGCAGAGTGTGTTTCTTGTAAGGCGAGCTAGTGTTTGTTTCCCAGTCAGAAATGGAGTTGAATCAAATGCAGTTTCTTGTCCTACGAGCAAGACTTGTTTTCCATTAAGAAGAGTCACTATTTAATCCCATTGCTGTACACAGTGCAAATAGCACTCGCGTCTGTTCCCAGCAAGTACAGTGTATTGGGCTGAAGAGAAGCTCCTGTTCTTGTAAATTTCCTAAGCAGAGTTGAAGTAGTTAAGGCCCGTGTGTGTAAAAAGAACAGTTCTTTTGTTCTGAGCAAGCTCACTGTTCTGGCCCTATAGGAGAAAGAGTAGAGTAGAAGAGTGCTATTTTCTCAAAAGGAGAGTGTGTTTCTTGTAAGGCGAGCAAGGGTTTGTTTCCCTGTCAAACTGGAGTTGAATCAAATGCAGTTTCTGGTCCTACGAGCAAGACTTATTTTCTGGTAAGAAGAGTCACTATTGCGATCCATTTGCCACACAGTGTAAATAGCACTCGCGTCTGTTGCCAGCAATACACTGTATTGGACTGAAGAAGAGCTCCTGTTCTTGTCAGTTTCTTAAGCAAAGTTGAAGTAGGTATGGCCCTAGTGAGTAGTAAGCACAGTTCTTTTGTTCTGAGCAAGCTCACTGTTCTGGCCCTATAGGAAACACAGTAGAGTAGAAGAGTGCTCTTTTCTCAATAGCAGAGTGTGTTTCTTGTAAGGCGAGCTAGTGTTTGTTTCCCATTCAGAAATGGAGTTGAATCACATGCAGTTTCTGGTCCTACGAGCAAGAGTTGTTTTCTGGTAAGAAGAGTCACTCTTGCGATCCCATTGCCATACAGAGTGCAAGTAGCACTCGCATCTGTTTCCAGCAAGTACAGTGTATTGGACTGAAGAGAAGCTATTGTTCTTGTCAGTTTCCTAAGCAGAGTTGAAGTAGATATGTCCCGTGTGTGTAGGAAGCACAGTTCTTTTGTTCTGAGGAAGCTCACTGTTCTGGCCGTATAGGAAACACAGTAGAGTAGAAGAGTGCTTTTTCTCAAAAGCAGAGTGTGTTTCATGTAAGGCGAGCTAGTGTTTGTTTCCCTGTCAGAAATGTAGTTGAATCACATGCAGTTTCTGGTCCTACGAGCAAGACTTATTTTCTGGTAAGAAGAGTCACTATTGCGATCCATTTGCCACACAGTGTAAATAGCAGTCGCGTCTGTTGCCAGCAATACAGTGTATTGGACTGAAGAAGAGCTCCTGTTCTTGTCAGTTTCTTAAGCAGAGTTGAAGTAGGTATGGCCCTTGTGTGTAGTAAGCACCGTTCTTTTGTTCTGAGCAAGCTCACTCTTCTGGCCCTATAGGAAACACAGTAGAGTAGAAGAGTGCTCTTTTCTCAAAAGCAGTGTGTGTTTCTTGTAGGTGAGCTAGTGTTTGTTTCCCTGTCAAAATGGAGTTGTATCACATGCACTTTCTGGTCCTACGAACAAGACTAGTTTTCTGGTAAGAAGAGTCACTAATGCGATCCATTTGCCACACAGTGCAAATAGCACTCGCGTATGTTCCCAGCATGTACAATGTATTGGACTGAAGAGAAGCTACTATTCTTGTCAGTTTCCTAAGTAGAGTGGAAATAGATATCGCCCGTGTGTGTAGGAGCACAGTTCTTTTGTTCTGAGCAAGGTCACTGTTCTGGCCCTATAGGAAAAACAGTATAGTAGAAGAGTGCTCTTTTCTCAAAAGCAGAGTGTGTTTCTTGGAAGGCGAGCTAGTGTTTGTTTCCCAGTCAGAAATGGAGTTGAATCACATGCAGTTTCTGGTCCAACGAGCAAGAGTTTTTTTTTCTGGTAAGAAGAGTCTCTATTGCGTTCTAATTTCCATACACAGTGCAAGTAGCACTCGCATCTGTTCCCAGCAAGTACAGTGTATTGGAATGAAGAGAAGCTACTGTTCTTGTCAGATTCCTAAGCAGAATTGAAGTATATATGGCCGATGTGTTTAGGAAGCACAGTTCTTTTGTTCTGAGCAAACTCACTGTTCTGGCCCTATAGGAAACACAGTAGAGTAGAAGAGTTCTCTTTTCTCAAAATCAGAGTGTCTTTCTTGTAATGCGAGCTAGTGTTTGTTTCCCAGTCAGAAATGGAGTTGAATCACATGCAGTTTCTTGTCCTACGAGCAAGACTTGTTTTCTGTTAAGAAGAGTCACTATTGTGCTCCCATTGCCGTACACAGTGCAAATAGCACTCGCGTCTGTTCCCAGCAAGAACAGTGTATTGGACTGAAGAGAAGCTACTGTTCTTGTCAGTTTCCTAAGCAGAGTTGAAGTAGATATGGCCCGTGTGTGTAGGAACCACAGTTCTTTTGTTCTGAGCAAGCTCACTGTTCTGGCCCTATAGGAAACACAGCAGAGTAGAAGAGTGCTCTTTTCTCAAAAGCAGAGTGTGTTTCTTGGAAGGCGAGCTAGTGTTTGTTGTCCAGTCAGAAATGGAGTTGAATCACATGCAGTTTCTGGTCCTACGAGCAAGACTTATTGTCTGGTAAGAAGAGTCACTATTGCGATCCATTTGTTACACAGTGTAAATAGCACTCGCGTCTGTTGCCAGCAACACAGTGTATTGGACTGAAGAAGAGCTCCTGTTCTTGTCAGTTTCCTAAGCAGAGTTTAAGTAGGTATGGCCCGTGTGTGTAGTAAGCACAGTTCTTTTGTTCTGAGGAAGCTCACTGTTCTGGCCCTATAGGAAACACTGTAGAGTAGAAGAGTGCTCTTTTCTCAAAAGCAGAGTGTGTTTCTTGTAAGGCGAGCTATTGTTTGTTTCCCTGTCAAACTGGAGTTGAATCACATGCACTTTCTGGTCCTACGAACAAGACTTGTTTTCTGGTAAGTAGAGTCACTAATGCGATCCATTTGCCACACAGTGCAAATAGCACTCGCGTCTGTTCCCAGCAAGTACAGTGTATTGGACTGAAGAGAAGCTCCTGTTCTTGTCAGTTTCCTAAGCAGAGTTGAAGTAGATATGGCCCGTGTGTGTAGGAAGAACAGTTCTTTTGTTCTGAGCAAGCTCAAATTTCTGGCCCTATAGGAAACACAGTAGAGTAGAAGAGTGCTCTTTTCTCAAAAGCAGAGTGTGTTTCTTCTAAGACGAGCTAGTGTTTGTTTCCCTGTCAGAAATGGAGTTGAATCAGATGTAGTTTCTTGTCCTACGAGCCAGACTTGTTTTCTTAAGATAATTCACTAATGCGATCCATTTGCCACACACTACAAATAGCACTCACGTCTGTTCCCAGCAAGTAGAGTGTATTGGACTGAAGAGAAGCTACTATTCTTGTCAGTTTCGTAAGTAGAGTGGAAATAGATATGGCCCGTGTGTGTAGGAGCACAGTTCTTTTGTTATGAACAAGCTCACTGTTCTGGCCCTATAGGAAGCACAGTATAGTAGAAGAGTGCTCTTTTCTCAAAAGCAGTATGTGTTTCTTGTACTGCGAGCTAGTGCTTGTTTCCCTGTTAGAAATGGAGTTTAATCACATGCAGTTTCTGGTCCTACGAGCAATACTTGTTTTCTGGTAAGAAGAGTCACTATTGTGATCCATTTGCCACACAGTGCAAATAGCACTCCCGTCTGTAACCCACAAGTACAGTGTATTGGACTGAAGGGAAGATACTGTTCTTGTCAGTTTCCTTAGCAGAGTTGAAGTAGATATGGCCCGTGTGTGTAGGAAGAACAGTTCTATTGTTCTGAGCAAGCTCAATGTTCTGGCCCTATAGGAAACACAGTAAAGTAGAAGACTGCTTTTTTCTCAAAAGCAGAGTGTGTTTCTTGTAAGGCGAGCTAGTGTTTGTTTCCCAGTCAGAAATAGAGTTGAATCACATGCAGTTTCTGGTCCTACGAGCAAGAGTTGTTTTCTGTTAAGAAGAGTCACTATTGTGCTCCCATTGCCGTACACAGTGCAAATAGCACTCGCGTCTGTTCCCAGCAAGTACAGTGTATTGGACTGAAGAGAATCTACTGTTCTTGTCAATTTCCTAAGCAGAGTTGAAGTAGATATGGCCCGTGTGTGTAAAAAGAACAGTTCTTTTGTTCTGAGCAAGCTCACTGTTCTGGCCCTATAGGAAACACAGTAGAGTAGAAGAGTGCTCTTTTCTCAATAGCAGAGTGTGTTTCTTGTAAGGCGAGCTAGTGTTTGTTTCCCAGTCAGAAATGGAGTTGAATCACATGCAGTTTCTGGTCCTACGAACAAGAGTTGTTTTCTGGTAAGAAGAGTCACTCTTGCGATCCCATTGCCATACAGAGTGCAAGTAGCACTCGCATCTGTTTCCAGCAAGTACAGTGTATTGGACTGAAGGGAAGCTATTGTTCTTGTCAGTTTCCTAAGCAGAGTTGAAGTAGATATGTCCCGTGTGTGTAGGAAGCACAGTTCTTTTGTTCTGAGGAAGCTCACTGTTCTGGCCGTATAGGAAACACAGTAGAGTAGAAGAGTGCTCTTTTCTCAAAAGCAGAGTGTGTTTCTTGTAAGGCGAGCTAGTGTTTGTTTCCCTGTCAAACTGGAGTTGAATCACATGCAGTTTATGGTCCTACGAAGAAGACTTGTTTTCTGGTAAGAAGAGTCACTATTGCGATCCATTTGCCACACAGTGCAAATAGCACTCGCGTCTGTTGCCAACAAGTACAGTGTATTAGACTGAAGAGAAGCTACTGTTCTTGTCAGTTTCCTAAGCAGAGTTGAAATAGATATGGCCCGTGTGTGTAGAAAGCACAGTTCTTTTGTTCTCAGAAAGCTCACTGTTCTGGTCCTATAGGAAACACAATAGAGTAGAAGAGTGCTTTTTCTCAAAAGCAGAGTGTGTTTCATGTAAGGCGAGCTAGTGTTTGTTTCCCTGTCAGAAATGTAGTTGAATCACATGCAGTTTCTGGTCCTACGAGCAAGACTTATTTTCTGGTAAGAAGAGTCACTATTGCGATCCATTTGCCACACAGTGTAAATAGCAGTCGCGTCTGTTGCCAGCAATACAGTGTATTGGACTGAAGAAGAGCTCCTGTTCTTGTCAGTTTCTTAAGCAGAGTTGAAGTAGGTATGGCCCTTGTGTGTAGTAAGCACCGTTCTTTTGTTCTGAGCAAGCTCACTCTTCTGGCCCTATAGGAAACACAGTAGAGTAGAAGAGTGCTCTTTTCTCAAAAGCAGTGTGTGTTTCTTGTAGGTGAGCTAGTGTTTGTTTCCCTGTCAAAATGGAGTTGTATCACATGCACTTTCTGGTCCTACGAACAAGACTAGTTTTCTGGTAAGAAGAGTCACTAATGCGATCCATTTGCCACACAGTGCAAATAGCACTCGCGTATGTTCCCAGCATGTACAATGTATTGGACTGAAGAGAAGCTACTATTCTTGTCAGTTTCCTAAGTAGAGTGGAAATAGATATCGCCCGTGTGTGTAGGAGCACAGTTCTTTTGTTCTGAGCAAGGTCACTGTTCTGGCCCTATAGGAAAAACAGTATAGTAGAAGAGTGCTCTTTTCTCAAAAGCAGAGTGTGTTTCTTGGAAGGCGAGCTAGTGTTTGTTTCCCAGTCAGAAATGGAGTTGAATCACATGCAGTTTCTGGTCCAACGAGCAAGAGTTTTTTTTCTGGTAAGAAGAGTCTCTACTGCGTTCTAATTGCCATACACAGTGCAAATAGCACTCGCATCTGTTCCCAGCAAGTACAGTGTATTGGAATGAAGAGAAGCTACTGTTCTTGTCAGATTCCTAAGCAGAATTGAAGTATATATGGCCGATGTGTTTAGGAAGCACAGTTCTTTTGTTCTGAGCAAACTCACTGTTCTGGCACTATAGGAAACACAGTAGAGTAGAAGAGTTCTCTTTTCTCAAAATCAGAGTGTCTTTCTTGTAATGCGAGCTAGTGTTTGTTTCCCAGTCAGAAATGGAGTTGAATCACATGCAGTTTCTTGTCCTACGAGCAAGACTTGTTTTCTGTTAAGAAGAGTCACTATTGTGCTCCCATTGCCGTACACAGTGCAAATAGCACTCGCGTCTGTTCCCAGCAAGAACAGTGTATTGGACTGAAGAGAAGCTACTGTTCTTGTCAGTTTCCTAAGCAGAGTTGAAGTAGATATGGCCCGTGTGTGTAGGAACCACAGTTCTTTTGTTCTGAGCAAGCTCACTGTTCTGGCCCTATAGGAAACACAGCAGAGTAGAAGAGTGCTCTTTTCTCAAAAGCAGAGTGTGTTTCTTGGAAGGCGAGCTAGTGTTTGTTGTCCAGTCAGAAATGGAGTTGAATCACATGCAGTTTCTGGTCCTACGAGCAAGACTTATTGTCTAGTAAGAAGAGTCACTATTGCGATCCATTTGTTACACAGTGTAAATAGCACTCGCGTCTGTTGCCAGCAACACAGTGTATTGGACTGAAGAAGAGCTCCTGTTCTTGTCAGTTTCCTAAGCAGAGTTTAAGTAGGTATGGCCCGTGTGTGTAGTAAGCACACTTCTTTTGTTCTGAGGAAGCTCACTGTTCTGGCCCTATAGGAAACACTGTAGAGTAGAAGAGTGCTCTTTTCTCAAAAGCAGAGTGTGTTTCTTGTAAGGCGAGCTATTGTTTGTTTCCCTGTCAAACTGGAGTTGAATCACATGCACTTTCTGGTCCTACGAACAAGACTTGTTTTCTGGTAAGTAGAGTCACTAATGCGATCCATTTGCCACACAGTGCAAATAGCACTCGCGTCTGTTCCCAGCAAGTACAGTGTATTGGACTGAAGAGAAGCTCCTGTTCTTGTCAGTTTCCTAAGCAGAGTTGAAGTAGATATGGCCGGTGTGTGTAGGAAGAACAGTTCTTTTGTTCTGAGCAAGCTCAAAGTTCTGGCCCTATAGGAAACACAGTAGAGTAGAAGAGTGCTCTTTTCTCAAAAGCAGAGTGTGTTTCTTCTAAGACGAGCTAGTGTTTGTTTCCCTGTCAGAAATGGAGTTGAATCAGATGTAGTTTCTTGTCCTACGAGCCAGACTTGTTTTCTGGTAAGATAATTCACTAATGCGATCCATTTGCCACACACTACAAATAGCACTCACGTCTGTTCCCAGCAAGTAGAGTGTATTGGACTGAAGAGAAGCTACTATTCTTGTCAGTTTCCTAAGTAGAGTGGAAATAGATATGGCCCGTGTGTGTAGGAGCACAGTTCTTTTGTTATGAACAAGCTCACTGTTCTGGCCCTATAGGAAGCACAGTATAGTAGAAGAGTGCTCTTTTCTCAAAAGCAGTATGTGTTTCTTGTACTGCGAGCTAGTGCTTGTTTCCCTGTTAGAAATGGAGTTTAATCACATGCAGTTTCTGGTCCTACGAGCAATACTTGTTTTCTGGTAAGAAGAGTCACTATTGTGATCCATTTGCCACACAGTGCAAATAGCACTCCCGTCTGTAACCCACAAGTACAGTGTATTGGACTGAAGGGAAGATACTGTTCTTGTCAGTTTCCTTAGCAGAGTTGAAGTAGATATGGCCCGTGTGTGTAGGAAGAACAGTTCTATTGTTCTGAGCAAGCTCAATGTTCTGGCCATATAGGAAACACAGTAGAGTAGAAGAGTGTTCTTTTCTCAAAAGCAGAGTGTGTTTCTTGTAAGGCGAGCTAGTGTTTGTTTCCCAGTCAGAAATGGAGTTGAATCACATGCAGTTTCTAGTCCTATGAGCAAGAGTTTTTTTCTTTTAAGTAGAGTCATTATTGCGATCCATTTGCAACACAGTGCAAATAGCACTGGCATCTGTTCCCAGCAAGTACTGTGTATTGGACTGAAGAGAAGCTCCTCTTCTTGTCAGTTTCCTAAGCAGAGTGGAAGTAGATATGACCCTTGTGTGTAGGAAGCTAGTTCTTTTATGCTGAGCAAGCTCACTGTTCTGGCCATATATGAAACACAGTAGAGTAGAAGAGTGCTCTTTTCCCAATAGCAGAGTGTGTTTCTTGTAAGGCGAGCTAGTGTTTGTTTCCCTGTCAAACTGGAGTTGAATCACATGCACTTTCTGGTCCTACGAACAATACTAGTTTTCTGGTAAGAAGAGTCACTAATGCGATCCATTTGCCACACAGTGTAAAAAGCACTCGCGTCTGTTCCCAGCAAGTACAGTGTATTGGACTGAAGAGAAGCTCCTGTTCTTGTCAGTTTTCTAAGCAGAGTTGAAGTAGATATGGCCCGTGTGTGTAGGAAGAACACTTCTTTTGTTCTGAACAAGCTCACTGTTCTGGCCCTATAGGAAACACAGTAGAGTAGAGAGTGCTCTTTTCTCAAAAGCAGAGTGTGTTTCTTGTAAGGCTAGCTAGTGTTTGTTTCCCAGTCAGAAATGGAGTTGAATCACATGCAGTTTCTTGTCCTACGAGCAAGACTTGTTTTCTGTTAAGAAGAGGCACTATTGTGCTCCCATTGCCGTACACAGTGCAAATAGCACTCGCGTCTGTTCCCACCATGTACAGTGTATTAGACTGAAGAGAAGCTCCTGTTCTTGTCAATTTCCTAAGCAGAGTTGAAGTAGATATGGCCCGTGTTTGTAAAAAGAACAGTTCTTTTGTTCTGAGCAAGCTCACTGTTCTGGCCCTATAGGAAACACAGCAGAGTAGAAGAGTGCTCTTTTCTCAAAAGCAGAGTGTGTTTCTTGGAAGGCGAGCTAGTGTTTGTTGTCCAGTCAGAAATGGAGTTGAATCACAGGCAGTTTCTGGTCCTACGAGCAAGACTTATTGTCTGGTAAGAAGAGTCACTATTGAGATCCATTTGTTACACAGTGTAAATAGCACTCGCGTCTGTTGCCAGCAACACAGTGTATTGGACTGAAGAAGAGCTCCTGTTCTTGTCAGTTTCCTAAGCAGAGTTTAAGTAGGTATGGCCCGTGTGTGTAGTAAGCACAGTTCTTTTGTTCTGAGGAAGCTCACTGTTCTGGCCCTATAGGAGAAAGAGTAGAGTAGAAGAGTGCTCTTTTCTCAAAAGCAGAGTGTGTTTCTTGTAAGGCGAGCTAGTGTTTCTTTACCAGTCAGAAATGGTGTTGAATCACATGCAGTTTCTGGTCCTACGAGCAAGACTTATTTTCTGGTAAGAAGAGTCACTATTGCGATCCATTTGCCACACATTGCAAATAGCACTCGCGTATGTTCCCAGCAAGTACAGTGTATTGGACTGAAGAGAAGCTCCTCTTCTTGTCAGTTTCCTAAGCAGAGTTGAAGTAGATATGGCCCGTGTGTGTAGGAAGGACAGTTCTTTTGTTCTGAGCAAGCTCACTGTGCTGGCCCTATAGGAATCACAGTATAGTAGAAGAGTGCTCTTTTCTCAAAAGCAGAGTGTGTTTCTTGTAAGGCGAGCTATTCTTTGTTTCCCTGTCAGAAATGGAGTTGAATCAGATGCAGTTTCTGGTCCTACGAACCAGACTTGTTTTCTGGTAAGAAGATTCACTAATGCGATCCATTTGCCACACAGTACAAATAGCACTCGCGTCTGTTCCCAGCAAGTACAGTGTATTGGACTGAAGAGAAGCTACTATTCTTGTCAGTTTCCTAAGTAGAGTGGAAATAGATATGGCCCGTGTGTGTAGGAGCACAGTTCTTTTGTTCTGAGCAAGCTCACTGTTCTGGCCCTATAGGAAACACAGTATAGTAGAAGAGTGCTCTTTTCTCAAAAGCAGTGTGTGTTTCTTGTACTGCGAGCTAGTGTTTGTTTCCCTGTTAGAAATGGAGTTTAATCACATGCAGTTTCTGGTCCTATGAGCAAGACTTGTTTTCTGGTAAGAAGAGTCACTATTTCGATCCATTTGCCACACAGTGCAAATAGCACTCGCGTCTGTTGCCAACAAGTACAGTGTATTGGACTGAAGAGAAGATACTGTTCTTGTCAGTTTCCTAAGCAGAGTTGAAATAGATATGGCCCGTGTGTGCAGGAAGCACAGTTCTTTTGTTCTGAGCAAGCTCACTGTTCTGGCCCTAAAGGAAACACAGCAGAGTAGAAGAGTGCTCTTTTCTCAAAAGCAGTGTGTGTTTCTTGTACTGCGAGCTAGTGTTTGTTTCCCTGTTAGAAATGGAGTTTAATCACATGCAGTTTCTGGTCCTACGAGCAAGAGTTGTTTTCTGGTAAGAAGAGTCTCTATTGCGTTCTAATTGCCATACACAGTGCAAGAAGCACTCGCATCTGTTCCCAGCAAGTACAGTGTATTGGAATGAAGAGAAGCTACTGTTCTTGTCAGTTTAATAAGCAGAGTTGAAGTAGATATGGCCCATGTGTTTAGGAAGCACAGTTCTTTTGTTCTGAGCAAACTCACTGTTCTGGCCCTATAGGAAACACAGTAGAGTAGAAGAGTGCTCTTTTCCCAAAATCAGAGTGTCTTTCTTGTAATGCGAGCTAGTGTTTGTTTCCCAGTCAGAAATGGAGTTGAATCACATGCAGTTTCTTGTCCTACAAGCAAGACTTGTTTTCTGTTAAGAAGAGTCTCTATTGTGCTCCCATTGCCAAACACAGTGCAAATAGCACTCGCGTCTGTTCCCACCAAGTACAGTGTATTGGACTGAAGAGAAGCTACTGTTCTGGTCAATTTTCTAAGCAGAGTTGAAGTAGATATGGCCCGTGTTTGTAAAAAGAACAGTTCTTTTGTTCTGAGCAAGCTCACTGTTCTGGCCCTAAAGGAGAAAGAGTAGAGTAGAAGAGTGCTCTTTTCTCAAAAGCAGAGTGTGTTTCTTGTAAGGCGAGCTAGTGTTTGTTTCACTGTCAAACTGGAGTTGAATCACATGCACTTTCTGTTCCTACAAACAAGACTAGTTTTCTGGTAAGAAGAGTCAATAATGCGATCCATTTGCCACACATTCCAAATAGCACTCGCGTCAGTTCCGAGCAAGTACAGTGTATTGGACTGAAGAGAAGCTCCTGTTCTTGTCAGTTTCCTAAGCAGAGTTGAAGTAGATATGGCCCGTGTATGTAGTAAGGACAGTTCTTCTGTTCTGAGGAAGCTCACTGTTCTGGCCCTATAGGAAACACAGTAGAGTAGAAGAGTGCTCTTTTCTCAAAAGCAGAGTGTGTTTCTTGTAAGGCGAGCTAGTGTTTGTTTTCCAGTCAGAAATGGAGTTGAATCACATGCAGTTTCTAGTCCTACGAGCAAGAGTTGTTTTCTTTTAAGTAGAGTCATTATTGCGATCCATTTGCAACACAGTGCAAATAGCACTGGCATCTGTTCCCAGCAAGTACTGTGTATTGGACTGAAGAGAAGCTCCTCTTGTCAGTTTCCTAAGCAGAGTTGAAGTAGATATGACCCTTGTGTGTAGGAAGCTAGTTCTTTTATGCTGAGCAAGCTCACTGTTCTGGCCATATATGAAACACAGTAGAGTAGAAGAGTGCTCTTTTCCCAATAGCAGAGTGTGTTTGTTGTAAGGCGAGCTAGTGTTTGTTTCCCTGTCAGAAATGGAGTTGAATCAGATGCAGTTTCTGGTCCTACGAACCAGACTTGTTTTCTGGTAAGAAGATTCACTAATGCGATCCATTTGCCACACAGTACAAATAGCACTCGCGTCTGTTCCCAGCAAGTACAGTGTATTGGACTGAAGAGAAGCTACTATTCTTGTCAGTTTCCTAAGTAGAGTGTAAATAGATATGGCCCGTGTGTGTAGTAGCACAGTTCTTTTGTTCTGAGCAAGCTCACTGTTCTGGCCCTATAGGAAACACAGTATAGTAGAAGAGTGCTCTTTTCTCAAATGCAGTGTGTGTTTCTTGTACTGCGAGCTAGTGTTTTTTTCCCTGTTAGAAATGGAGTTTAATCACATGCAGTTTCTGGTCCTACGAGCAAGACTTGTTTTCTGGTAAGAAGAGTCACTATTTCGATCCATTTGCCACACAGTGCAAATAGCACTCGCGTCTGTTGCCAACAAGTACAGTGTATTGGACTGAAGAGAAGCTCCTGTTCTTGTCAGTTTCCTAAGCAGAGTTGAAATAGATATGGCCCGTGTGTGTAGGAAGCACACTTCTTTTGTTCTGAGCAAGCTCACTGTTCTGGCCCTAAAGGAAACACAGCAGAGTAGAAGAGTGCTCTTTTCTCAAAAGCAGAGTGTGTTTCTTGAACGGCGAGCTAGTGTTTGCTTCCCAGTCAGAAATGGAGTTGAATCACATGCAGTTTCTGGTCCTACGAGCAAGAGTTGTTTTCTGGTAAGAAGAGTCTCTATTGCGTTCTAATTGCCATAAACAGTGCAAGAAGCACTCGCATCTGTTCCCAGCAAGTACAGTGTATTGGAATGAAGAGAAGCTACTGTTCTTGTCAGTTTGCTAAGCAGAGTTGAAGTAGATATGGCCCATGTGTTTAGGAAGCACAATTCTTTTGTTCAGAGCAAACTCAGTGTTCTGGCCCTATAGGAAACACAGTAGAGTAGAAGAGGGCTCTTTTCCCAAAATCAGCGTGTGTTTCTTGTACTACGAGCTAGTGTTTGTTTCCCAGTCAGAAATGGAGTTGAATCACATGCAGTTTCTTGTCCTACGAGCAAGACTTGTTTTCTGTTAAGAAGAGTCACTATTGTGCTCCCATTGCCATACACAGTGCAAATAGCACTCGCGTCTGTTCCCAGCAAGTACAGTGTATTGGACTGAAGAGAAGCTACTGTTCTTGTCAATTTCCTAAGCAGAGTTGAAGTAGATATGGCCCGTGTTTGTAAAAAGAACAGTTCTTTTGTTCTGAGCAAGCTCACTATTCTGGCCCTATAGGAGAAAGAGTAGAGTAGAAGAGTGCTCTTTTCTCAAAAGCAGAGTGTGTTTCTTATAAGGCGAGCTAGTGTTTGTTTCCCTGTCAAACTGGAGTTGAATCACATGCACTTTCTGGTCCTACGAACAAGACTAGTTTTCTGGTAAGAAGAGTCACTAATGCAATCCATTTGCCACAGAGTGCAAATAGCACTCGCGTCTGTTCCCAGCAAGTACAGTGTATTTTACTGAAGAGAAGCTCCTGTTCTTGTCAGTTTCCTAAGCAGAGTTGAAGTAGATATGGCCCATGTGTGTAGGAAGCACAGTTCTTTTGTTCTGAGGAAGCTCACTGTTCTGGCCCTATAGGAATCACAGTAGAGTAGAAGAGTGCTCTTTTCTCAAAAGCAGAGTGTGTTTCTTGTAATGCGAGCTAGTGTTTTTTTCCCAGTCAGAAATTGAGTTGAATCACATGCAGTTTCTGGTCCTACGAGCAAGAGTTGTTTTCTGGTAAGAAGAGTCTCTATTGCGTTCTAATTGCCATACACAGTGCAAGTAGCACTGGCATCTGTTCCCAGCAAGTACAGTGTATTGGAATGTAGAGAAGCTACTGTTCTTGTCAGTTTCCTATGCAGAGTTGAAATAGATACGGCCCATGTATTTAGGAAGCACAGTTCTTTTGTTCTGAGCAAACTCACTGTTCTGGCCCTATAGGAAACACAGTAGAGTAGAAGAGTGCTCTTTTCCCAAAATCAGAGTGTCTTTCTTGTAATGCGAGCTAGTGTTTGTTTCCCATTCAGAAATGGAGTTGAATCACATGCAGTTTCTTGTCCTACGAGCAAGACTTGTTTTCTGTTAAGAAGAGTCTCTATTGTGCTCCCATTGCCAAACACAGTGCAAATAGCACTCGCGTCTGTTCCCACCAAGTACAGTGTATTGGACTGAAGAGAAGCTACTGTTCTTGTCAATTTCCTAAGCAGAGTTGAAGTAGATATGGCCCGTGTTTGTAAAAAGAACAGTTCTTTTGTTCTGAGCAAGCTCACTGTTCTGGCCCTAAAGGAGAAAGAGTAGAGTAGAAGAGTGCTCTTTTCTCAAAAGCAGAGTGTGTTTCTTGTAAGGTGAGCTAGTGTTTGTTTCACTGTCAAACTGGAGTTGAATCACATGCACTTTCTGGTCCTACGAACAAGACTAGTTTTCTGGTAAGAAGAGTCACTAATGCGGTCCATTTGCCACACATTCCAAATAGCACTCGCGTCTGTTCCCAGCAAGTACAGTGTATTGGACTGAAGAGAAGCTCCTGTTCTTGTCAGTTTCCTAAGCAGAGTTGAAGTAGATATGGCCCGTGTGTGTAGGAACACAGTTCTTCTGTTCTGAGGAAGCTCACTGTTCTGGCCCTATAGGAAACACAGTAGAGTAGAAGAGTGCTCTTTTCTCAAAAGCAGAGTGTGTTTCTTGTAAGGCGAGCTAGTGTTTGTTTCCCAGTCAGAAATGGAGTTGAATCACATGCAGTTTCTAGTCCTACGAGCAAGAGTTGTTTTCTTTTAAGTAGAGTCATTATTGCGATCCATTTGCAACACAGTGCAAATAGCACTGGCATCTGTTCCCAGCAAGTACTGTGTATTGGACTGAAGAGAAGCTCCTCTTGTCAGTTTCCTAAGCAGAGTGGAAGTAGATATGACCCTTGTGTGTAGGAAGCTAGTTCTTTTATGCTGAGCAAGCTCACTGTTCTGGCCATATATGAAACACAGTAGAGTAGAAGAGTGCTCTTTTCCCAATAGCAGAGTGTGTTTGTTGTAAGGCGAGCTAGTGTTTGTTTCCCTGTCAGAAATGGAGTTGAATCACATGCAGTTTCTGGTCCTACGAGCAAGACTTGTTTTCTGTTAAGAAGAGTCACTATTGTGCTCCCATTGCCGTACACAGTGCAAATAGCACTCGCTTCTGTTCCCTGCAAGTACAGTGTATTGGACTGAAGAGAAGCTACTGTTCTTGTCAATTTCCTAAGCAGAGTTGAAGTAGATATGGCCCGTGTTTGTAAAAAGAACAGTTCTTTTGTTCTGAGCAAGCTAACTGTTCTGGCCCTATAGGAGAAAGAGTAGAGTAGAAGAGTGCTCTTTTCTCAAAAGCAGAGTGTGTTTCTTGTAAGGCGAGCTAGTGTTTGTTTCCCTGTCAAACTGGAGTTGAATCACAAGCACTTTCTGGTCCTACGAACCAGACTTGTTTTCTGGTAAGAAGATTCACTAATGCGATCCATTTGCCACACAGTACAAATAGCACTCGCGTCTGTTCCCAGCAAGTACAGTGTATTGGACTGAAGAGAAGCTACTATTCTTGTCAGTTTCCTAAGTAGAGTGGAAATAGATATGGCCCCTTTGTGTAGGAGCACAGTTCTTTTGTTCTGAGCAAGCTCACTGTTCTGGCCCTATAGGAAACACAGTATAGTAGAAGAGTGCTCTTTTCTCAAATGCAGTGTGTGTTTCTTGTACTACGAGCTAGTGTTTGTTTCCCTGTTAGAAATGGAGTTTAATCACATGCAGTTTCTGGTCCTACAAGCAAGACTTGTTTTCTGGTAAGAAGAGTCACTATTTCGATCCATTTGCCACACAGTGCAAATAGCACTCGCGTCTGTTGCCAAAAAGTACAGTGTATTGGAATGAAGAGAAGCTACTGTTCTTGTCAGTTTCCTAAGCAGAGTTGAAGTAGATATGGCCCATGTGTTTAAGAAGCACAGTTCTTTTGTTCTGAGCAAACTCACTGTTCTGGCCCTATAGGAAACACAGTAGAGTAGAAGAGTGCTCTTTTCTCAAAATCAGAGTGTGTTTCTTGTAAGGCGAGCTAGTGTTTGTTTCCCTGTCAAACTGGAGTCGAATCACATACACTTTCTGGTCCTACGAACAAGACTAGTTTTCTGGTAAGAAGAGTCACTATTGCGATCCATTTGCCACACAGTGCAAATAGCACTCGAGTCCGTTGCCAACAAGTACAGTGTATTGACTGAAGAAAAGCTACTGTTCTTGTCAGTTTCCTAAGCAGAGTTGAATTAGATATGGCCCGTGTGTGTAGGAAGCACAGTTCTTTTGTTCTGAGCAAGCTCACTGTTCTGGCCCTAAAAAAAACACAGCAGAGTAGAAGAGTGCTCTTTTCTCAAAAGCCGAGTGTTTTTCTTGGACGGCGAGCTAGTGTTTGTTTCGCAGTCAGAAATGGAGTTGAATCACATGCAGATTCTGGTCCTACGAGCAAGATTTTTTTTCTGGTAAGAAGAGTCTCTATTGCGTTCTAATTGCCATACACAGTGCAAGTAGCACTCGCATGTCTTCCCAGCAAGTACAGTGTATTGGAATGAAGAGAAGCTACTGTTCTTGTCAGTTTCCTAAGCAGAGTTGAAGTAGATATGGCCCATGTGTTTAGGAAGCACAGTTCTTTTGTTCTGAGCAAACTCACTGTTCTGGCCCTATAGGAAACACAGTAGAGTAGAAGAGTGCTCTTTTCTCAAAATCTGAATGACTTTCTTGTAATGCGAACTAGTGTTTGTTTCCAGTCAGAAATGGAGTTGAATCACATGCAGTTTCTTGTCCTACGAGCAAGACTTGTTTTCTGTTAAGAAGAGTCACTATTGTGCTCCCAATGCCGTACACAGTGCAAATAGCACTCGCGTCTGTTCCCAGCAAGTACAGTGTATTGGACTGAAGAGAAGCTACTGTTCTTGTCAATTTCCTAAGCAGAGTTGAAGTAGATATGGCCCGTGTTTGTAAAAGGAACAGTTCTTTTGTTCTGAGCAAGCTCACTGTTCTGGCCCTATAGGAGAAAGAGTAGAGTAGAAGAGTGCTCTTTTCTCAAAAGCAGAGTGTGTTTCTTGTAAGGCGAGCTAGTGTTTGTTTCCCTGTCAAACTGGAGTTGAATCACATGCACTTTCTGGTCCTACGAACAAGACTAGTTTTCTGGTAAGAAGAGTCACTAATGCGATCCATTTGCCACAGAGTGCAAATAGCACTCGCGCCTGTTCCCAGCAAGTACAGTGTATTGGACTGAAGAGAAGCTCCTGTTCTTGTCAGTTTCCTAAGCAGAGTTGAAGTAGATATGGCCCGTGTGTGTAGGAAGCACAGTTCTTTTGTTCTGAGGAAGCTCACTGTTCTGGCCCTTAGGAAACACAGTAGAGTAGAAGAGTGCTCTTTTCTCAAAAGCAGAGTGTGTTTCTTGTAAGGCGAGCTAGTGTGTGTTTCCCAGTCAGAAATGGAGTTGAATCACATGCAGTTTCTAGTCCTACGAGCAAGAGTTGTTTTCTTGTAAGTAGAGTCACTATTGCGATCCATTTGCAACACAGTGCAAATAGCACTCACATCTGTTCCCAGCAAGTACTGTGTATTGGACTGAAGAGAAGCTCCACTTCTTGTCAGTTTCCTAAGCAGAGTGGAAGTAGATATGACCCTTGTGTTTAGGAAGCTAGTTCTTTTATGCTGAGCAAGCTCACTGTTCTGGCCATATAGGAAACACAGTATAGTAGAAGAGTGCTCTTTTCTCAAAAGCAGTGTGTGTTACTTGTACTGCGAGCTAGTGTTTGTTTCCCTGTTAGAAATGGAGTTTAATCACATGCAGTTTCTGTTCCTACGAGCAAGACTTATTTTCTGGTAAGAAGAGTCACTATTGCGATGCATTTGCCACACAGTGCAAATAACACTCGCGTCTGTTCCCAGCAATTACAGTGTATTGGACTGAAGAGAAGCTCCTGTTCTTGTCAGTTTCCTAAGCAGAGTTGAAGTAGATATGGCCCGTGTGTGTAGGAAGGACAGTTCTTTTGTTCTGAGCAAGCTCACTCTTCTGGCCCTATAGGAAACACAGTAGAGTAGAAGAGTGCTCTTTTCTCAAAAGCAGAGTGTGTTTCTTGTAAGGCGAGCTATTGTTTGTTTCTTTCTCAGAACTGGAGTTGAATCAGATGCAGTTTCTTGTCCTACGAACCAGACTTGTTTTCTGGTAAGAAGTTTCACTAATGCGATCCATTTGCCACACAGTACAAATAGCACTCGCGTCTGTTCCCAGCAAGTACAGTGTATTGGACTGAAGAGAAGCTACTATTCTTGTCAGTTTCCTAAGTAGAGTGGAAATAGATATGGCCCGTGTGTGTAGGAGCACAGTTCTTTTGTTCTGAGCAAGCTCACTGTTCTGGCCCTATAGGAAACACAGTATAGTAGAAGAGTGCTCTTTTCTCAAAAGCAGTGTGTGTTTCTTGTAAGGCGAGCTAGTGTTTGTTTCCCTGTCAAACTGGAGTCGAATCACATGCACTTTCTGGTCCTACGAACAAGACTAGTTTTCTGGTAAGAAGAGTCACTATTGCGATCCATTTGCCACACAGTGCAAATAGCACTCGCGTCTGTTGCCAACAAGTACAGTGTATTGGACTGAAGAAAAGCTACTGTTCTTGTCAGTTTCCTAAGCAGAGTTGAAGTAGATATGGCCCGTGTGTGTAGGAAGCACAGTTCTTTTGTTCTGAGCAAGCTCACTGTTCTGGCCCTAAAAAAAACACAGCAGAGTAGAAGAGTGCTCTTTTCTCAAAAGCCGAGTGTTTTTCTTGGACGGCGAGCTAGTGTTTGTTTCGCAGTCAGAAATGGAGTTGAATCACATGCAGATTCTGGTCCTACGAGCAAGATTTTTTTTCTGGTAAGAAGAGTCTCTATTGCGTTCTAATTGCCATACACAGTGCAAGTAGCACTCGCATGTCTTCCCAGCAAGTACAGTGTATTGGAATGAAGAGAAGCTACTGTTCTTGTCAGTTTCCTAAGCAGAGTTGAAGTAGATATGGCCCATGTGTTTAGGAAGCACAGTTCTTTTGTTCTGAGCAAACTCACTGTTCTGGCCCTATAGGAAACACAGTAGAGTAGAAGAGTGCTCTTTTCTCAAAATCTGAATGTCTTTCTTGTAAAGCGAACTAGTGTTTGTTTCCAGTCAGAAATGGAGTTGAATCACATGCAGTTTCTTGTCCTACGAGCAAGACTTGTTTTCTGTTAAGAAGAGTCACTATTGTGCTCCCATTGCCGTACACAGTGCAAATAGCACTCGCGTCTGTTCCCAGCGAGTACAGTGTATTGGACTGAAGAGAAGCCACTGTTCTTGTCAATTTCCTAAGCAGAGTTGAAGTAGATATGGCCCGTGTTTGTAAAAGGAACAGTTCTTTTGTTCTGAGCAAGCTCACTGTTCTGGCCCTATAGGAGAAAGAGTAGAGTAGAAGAGTGCTCTTTTCTCAAAAGCAGAGTGTGTTTCTTGTAAGGCGAGCTAGTGTTTGTTTCCCTGTCAAACTGGAGTTGAATCACATGCACTTTCTGGTCCTACGAACAAGACTAGTTTTCTGGTAAGAAGAGTCACTAATGCGATCCATTTGCCACAGAGTGCAAATAGCACTCGCGCCTGTTCCCAGCAAGTACAGTGTATTGGACTGAAGAGAAGCTCCTGTTCTTGTCAGTTTCCTAAGCAGAGTTGAAGTAGATATGGCCCGTGTGTGTAGGAAGCACAGTTCTTTTGTTCTGAGGAAGCTCACTGTTCTGGCCCTTAGGAAACACAGTAGAGTAGAAGAGTGCTCTTTTCTCAAAAGCAGAGTGTGTTTCTTGTAAGGCGAGCTAGTGTTTGTTTCCCAGTCAGAAATGGAGTTGAATCACATGCAGTTTCTAGTCCTACGAGCAAGAGTTGTTTTCTTGTAAGTAGAGTCACTATTGCGATCCATTTGCAACACAGTGCAAATAGCACTCACATCTGTTCCCAGCAAGTACTGTGTATTGGACTGAAGAGAAGCTCCACTTCTTGTCAGTTTCCTAAGCAGAGTGGAAGTAGATATGGCCCGTGTATGTAGGAAGGACAGTTCTTTTGTTCTGAGCAAGCTCACTGTTCTGGCCCTATAGGAAACACAGTAGAGTATAAGAGTGCTCTTTTCTCAAAAGCAGAGTGTGTTTCTTGTAACGCGAGCTATTGTTTGTTTCTCTGTCAGAACTGGAGTTGAATCAGATGCAGTTTATGGTCCTACGAACCAGACTTGTTTTATGGTAAGAAGATTCACTAATGCGATCCATTTGCCAAACAGTACAAATAGCACTCGCGTCTGTTCCCACCAAGTACAGTGTATTGGAATGAAGAGAAGCTACTGTTCTTGTCAGTTTCCTAAGCAGAGTTGAAGTAGATATGGCCCATGTGTTTAGGAAGCACAGTTCTTTTGTTCTGAGCAAACTCACTGTTCTGGCCCTATAGGAAACACAGCAGAGTAGAAGAGTGCTCTTTTCTCAAAAGCAGAGTGTGTTTCTTGTAAGGCGAGCTATTGTTTGTTTCTCTGTCAGAACTGGAGTTGAATCAGATGCAGTTTATGGTCCTACGAACCAGACTTGTTTTATGGTAAGAAGATTCACTAATGCGATCCATTTGCCAAACAGTACAAATAGCACTCGCGTCTGTTCCCACCAAGTACAGTGTATTGGAATGAAGAGAAGCTACTGTTCTTGTCAGTTTCCTAAGCAGAGTTGAAGTAGATATGGCCCATGTGTTTAGGAAGCACAGTTCTTTTGTTCTGAGCAAACTCACTGTTCTGGCCCTATAGGAAACACAGTAGAGTAGAAGAGTGCTCTTTTCTCAAAATCAGAGTGTCTTTCTTGTAATGCGAGGTAGTGTTTGTTTCCCAGTCAGAAATGGAGTTGAATCACATGCAGTTTCTTGTCCTACGAGCAAGACTTGTTTTCTGTTAAGAAGAGTCACTATTGTGCTCCCATTGCCGTACACAGTGCAAGTAGCACTCGCGTCTGTTCCCAGCAAGTACAGTGTATTGGACTGAAGAGAAGCTACTACTCTTGTCAGTTTCCTAAGTAGAGTGGAAATAGATAAGGCACGTGTGTGTAGGAGCACAGTTCTTTTGTTCTGAGCAAGCTCACTGTTCTGGCCCTATAGGAAACACAGTATAGTAGAAGAGTGCTCTTTTCTCAAAAGCAGTGTGTGTTTCTTGTACTGTGAGCTAGTGTTTGTTTCCCTGTTAGAAATGGAGTTGAATCACATGCAGTTTCTGGTCCTATGAGCAAGACTTGTTTTCTGGTAAGAAGAGTCACTATTGCGATCCATTTGCCACACAGTGCAAATAGCATTCGCGTCTGTTGCCAACAAGTACAGTGTATTGGACTGAAGAGAAGCTACTGTTCTTGTCAGTTTCCTAAGCAGAGTTGAAATAGATATGGCCCGTGTATGTAAAAAGAACAGTTCTTTTGTTCTGAGCAAGCTCACTGTTCTGGCCCTATAGGAGACAGAGTAGAGTAGAAGAGTGCTCTTTTCTCAAAAGCAGAGTGTGTTTCTTGTAAGGCGAGCTAGTGTTTGTTTCCCTGTCAAACTGGAGTCGAATCACATGCACTTTCTGGTCCTACGAACAAGACTAGTTTTCTGGTAAGAAGAGTCACTATTGCGATCCATTTGCCACACAGTGCAAATAGCACTCGAGTCCGTTGCCAACAAGTACAGTGTATTGACTGAAGAAAAGCTACTGTTCTTGTCAGTTTCCTAAGCAGAGTTGAATTAGATATGGCCCGTGTGTGTAGGAAGCACAGTTCTTTTGTTCTGAGCAAGCTCACTGTTCTGGCCCTAAAAAAAACACAGCAGAGTAGAAGAGTGCTCTTTTCTCAAAAGCCGAGTGTTTTTCTTGGACGGCGAGCTAGTGTTTGTTTCGCAGTCAGAAATGGAGTTGAATCACATGCAGATTCTGGTCCTACGAGCAAGATTTTTTTTCTGGTAAGAAGAGTCTCTATTGCGTTCTAATTGCCATACACAGTGCAAGTAGCACTCGCATGTCTTCCCAGCAAGTACAGTGTATTGGAATGAAGAGAAGCTACTGTTCTTGTCAGTTTCCTAAGCAGAGTTGAAGTAGATATGGCCCATGTGTTTAGGAAGCACAGTTCTTTTGTTCTGAGCAAACTCACTGTTCTGGCCCTATAGGAAACACAGTAGAGTAGAAGAGTGCTCTTTTCTCAAAATCTGAATGACTTTCTTGTAATGCGAACTAGTGTTTGTTTCCAGTCAGAAATGGAGTTGAATCACATGCAGTTTCTTGTCCTACGAGCAAGACTTGTTTTCTGTTAAGAAGAGTCACTATTGTGCTCCCAATGCCGTACACAGTGCAAATAGCACTCGCGTCTGTTCCCAGCAAGTACAGTGTATTGGACTGAAGAGAAGCTACTGTTCTTGTCAATTTCCTAAGCAGAGTTGAAGTAGATATGGCCCGTGTTTGTAAAAGGAACAGTTCTTTTGTTCTGAGCAAGCTCACTGTTCTGGCCCTATAGGAGAAAGAGTAGAGTAGAAGAGTGCTCTTTTCTCAAAAGCAGAGTGTGTTTCTTGTAAGGCGAGCTAGTGTTTGTTTCCCTGTCAAACTGGAGTTGAATCACATGCACTTTCTGGTCCTACGAACAAGACTAGTTTTCTGGTAAGAAGAGTCACTAATGCGATCCATTTGCCACAGAGTGCAAATAGCACTCGCGCCTGTTCCCAGCAAGTACAGTGTATTGGACTGAAGAGAAGCTCCTGTTCTTGTCAGTTTCCTAAGCAGAGTTGAAGTAGATATGGCCCGTGTGTGTAGGAAGCACAGTTCTTTTGTTCTGAGGAAGCTCACTGTTCTGGCCCTTAGGAAACACAGTAGAGTAGAAGAGTGCTCTTTTCTCAAAAGCAGAGTGTGTTTCTTGTAAGGCGAGCTAGTGTTTGTTTCCCAGTCAGAAATGGAGTTGAATCACATGCAGTTTCTAGTCCTACGAGCAAGAGTTGTTTTCTTGTAAGTAGAGTCACTATTGCGATCCATTTGCAACACAGTGCAAATAGCACTCACATCTGTTCCCAGCAAGTACTGTGTATTGGACTGAAGAGAAGCTCCACTTCTTGTCAGTTTCCTAAGCAGAGTGGAAGTAGATATGACCCTTGTGTTTAGGAAGCTAGTTCTTTTATGCTGAGCAAGCTCACTGTTCTGGCCATATAGGAAACACAGTATAGTAGAAGAGTGCTCTTTTCTCAAAAGCAGTGTGTGTTACTTGTACTGCGAGCTAGTGTTTGTTTCCCTGTTAGAAATGGAGTTTAATCACATGCAGTTTCTGTTCCTACGAGCAAGACTTATTTTCTGGTAAGAAGAGTCACTATTGCGATGCATTTGCCACACAGTGCAAATAACACTCGCGTCTGTTCCCAGCAATTACAGTGTATTGGACTGAAGAGAAGCTCCTGTTCTTGTCAGTTTCCTAAGCAGAGTTGAAGTAGATATGGCCCGTGTGTGTAGGAAGGACAGTTCTTTTGTTCTGAGCAAGCTCACTCTTCTGGCCCTATAGGAAACACAGTAGAGTAGAAGAGTGCTCTTTTCTCAAAAGCAGAGTGTGTTTCTTGTAAGGCGAGCTATTGTTTGTTTCTTTCTCAGAACTGGAGTTGAATCAGATGCAGTTTCTTGTCCTACGAACCAGACTTGTTTTCTGGTAAGAAGTTTCACTAATGCGATCCATTTGCCACACAGTACAAATAGCACTCGCGTCTGTTCCCAGCAAGTACAGTGTATTGGACTGAAGAGAAGCTACTATTCTTGTCAGTTTCCTAAGTAGAGTGGAAATAGATATGGCCCGTGTGTGTAGGAGCACAGTTCTTTTGTTCTGAGCAAGCTCACTGTTCTGGCCCTATAGGAAACACAGTATAGTAGAAGAGTGCTCTTTTCTCAAAATCAGTGTGTGTTTCTTGTAAGGCGAGCTAGTGTTTGTTTCCCTGTCAAACTGGAGTCGAATCACATGCACTTTCTGGTCCTACGAACAAGACTAGTTTTCTGGTAAGAAGAGTCACTATTGCGATCCATTTGCCACACAGTGCAAATAGCACTCGCGTCTGTTGCCAACAAGTACAGTGTATTGGACTGAAGAAAAGCTACTGTTCTTGTCAGTTTCCTAAGCAGAGTTGAAGTAGATATGGCCCGTGTGTGTAGGAAGCACAGTTCTTTTGTTCTGAGCAAGCTCACTGTTCTGGCCCTAAAAAAAACACAGCAGAGTAGAAGAGTGCTCTTTTCTCAAAAGCCGAGTGTTTTTCTTGGACGGCGAGCTAGTGTTTGTTTCGCAGTCAGAAATGGAGTTGAATCACATGCAGATTCTGGTCCTACGAGCAAGAGTTTTTTTCTGGTAAGAAGAGTCTCTATTGCGTTCTAATTGCCATACACAGTGCAAGTAGCACTCGCATGTCTTCCCAGCAAGTACAGTGTATTGGAATGAAGAGAAGCTACTGTTCTTGTCAGTTTCCTAAGCAGAGTTGAAGTAGATATGGCCCATGTGTTTAGGAAGCACAGTTCTTTTGTTCTGAGCAAACTCACTGTTCTGGCCCTATAGGAAACACTGTAGAGTAGAAGAGTGCTCTTTTCTCAAAATCTGAATGTCTTTCTTGTAAAGCGAACTAGTGTTTGTTTCCAGTCAGAAATGGAGTTGAATCACATGCAGTTTCTTGTCCTACGAGCAAGACTTGTTTTCTGTTAAGAAGAGTCACTATTGTGCTCCCATTGCCGTACACAGTGCAAGTAGCACTCGTGTCTGTTCCCAGCAAGTACAGTGTATTGGACTGAAGAGAAGCTACTACTCTTGTCAGTTTCCTAAGTAGAGTGGAAATAGATAAGGCACGTGTGTGTAGGAGCACAGTTCTTTTGTTCTGAGCAAGCTCACTGTTCTGTCCCTATAGGAAACACATTATAGTAGAAGAGTGCTCTTTTCTCAAAAGCAGTGTGTGTTTCTTGTACTGCGAGCTAGTGTTTGTTTCCCTGTTAGAAATGGAGTTTAATCACATGCAGTTTCTGTTCCTACGAGCAAGACTAGTTTTCTGGTAAGAAGAGTCACTAATGCGATCCATTTGCCACACAGTGCAAATAGCACTCGCGTATGTTCCCAGCAAGTACAGTGTATTGGACTGAAGAGAAGCTCCTGTTCTTGTCAGTTTCCTAAGCAGAGTTGAAGTAGATATGGCCCGTGTGTGTAGGAAGGACAGTTCTTTTGTTCTGAGCAAGCTCACTGTTCTGGTCCTATAGGAAACACAGTAGAGTAGAAGAGTGCTCTTTTGTCAAAAGCTGAGTGTGTTTCTTGTAAGGCGAGCTATTGTTTGTTTCTCTGTCAGAACTAGAGTTGAATCAGATGCAGTTCCTGGTCCTACGAACCAGACTTGTTTTATGGTAAGAAGATTCACTAATGCGATCCATTTGCCACACAGTACAAATAGCACTCGCGTCTGTTCCCAGCAAGTACAGGGTATTGGACTGAAGAGAAGCTACTGTTCTTGTCAGTTTCCTAAGCAGAGTTGAAGTAGATATTGCCCTTATGTTTAGGAAGCACAGTTCTTTTGTTCTGAGCAAACTCACTGTTCTGGCCCTAAAGGAAACACAGTAGAGTAGAAGAGTGCTCTTTTCACAAAAGCAGAGTGTCTTTCTTGTAATACGAGCTAGTGTTTGTTTCCCAGTCAGAAATGGAGTTGAATCACATGCAGTTTCTTGTCCTACGAGCAAGACTTGATTTCTGTTAAGAAGAGTCACTGTTGTGCTCCCATTGCCGTACACAGTGCAAATAGCACTCGCGTCTGTTCCCAGCAAGTACAGTGTATTGGACTGAAGAGAAGCTACTATTCTTGTCAGTTTCCTAAGTAGAGTGGAAATAGATAAGGCCCGTGTGTGTAGGAGCACAGTTCTTTTGTTCTGAGCAAGCTCACTGTTCTGGCCCTATAGGAAACACAGTATAGTAGAAGAGTGCTCTTTTCTCAAAAGCAGTGTGTGTTTCTTGTACTGCGAGCTAGTGTTTGTTTCCCTGTTAGAAATGGAGTTTAATCACATGCAGTTTCTGGTCCTACGATCAAGACTTGTTTTCTGGTAAGAAGAGTCACTATTTCGATCCATTTGCCACACAGTGCAAATAGCACTCGCGTCTGTTGCCAAGAAGTACAGTGTATTGGACTGAAGAGAAGCTACTGTTCTTGTCAGTTTCCTAAGCAGAGTTGAAATAGATATGGCCCGTGTGTGTAAAAAGAACAGTTCTTTTGTTCTGAGCAAGCTCACTGTTCTGGCCCTATAGGAGACAGAGTAGAGTAGAAGAGTGCTCTTTTCTCAAAAGCAGAGTGTGTTTCTTGTAAGGCGAGCTAGTGTTTGTTTCCCAGTCAGAAATGGAGTTGAATCACATGCAGTTTCTGGTCCTATGAGCAAGAGTTTTTTTCTGGTAAGAAGAGTCTCTATTGCGTTCTAAATGCCATACACAGTGCAAGTAGCACTCGCATCTGTTCCCAGCAAGTACAGTGTATTGGAATGAAGAGAAGCTACTGTTCTTGTCAGTTTCCTAAGCAGAGTTGAAGTAGATATGGCCCATGTGTTTAGGAAGCACAGTTCTTTTGTTCTGAGCAAACTCACTGTTCTGGCGCTATAGGAAACACAGTAGAGTAGAAGAGTGCTCTTTTCTCAAAATCAGTGTGTCTTTCTTGTAATGCGAACTAATGTTTGTTTCGCAGTCAGAAATAGAGTTGAATCACATTTAGTTTCTTGTCCTATGAACAAGACTTGTTTTCTGTTAAGAAGAGTCACTATTGTGCTCCCATTGCCTTACACAGTGCAAATAGGACCCGCGTCTGTTACCAGCAAGTACAGTGTATTGGACTGAAGAGAAGCTACTGTTCTTGTCAATTTCCTAAGCAGAGTTGAAGTAGATATGGCCCGTGTTTGTAAAAAGAACAGTTCTTTTGTTCTGAGCAAGCTCACTGTTCTGGCCCTATAGGAGAAAGGGTAGAGTAGAAGAGTGCTCTTTTCTCAAAAGCAGAGTGTGTTTCTTGTAAGGCGAGCTAGAGTTTGTTTCCCTGTCAAACTGGAGTTGAATCACATGCACTTTCTGGTCCTACGAACAAGACTAGTTTTCTGGTAAGAAGAGTCACTAATGCGATCAATTTGCCACAGAGTGCAAATAGCACTCGCGTCTGTTCCCAGCAAGTACTGTGTATTGGACTGAAGAGAAGCTCCTATTCTTGTCAGTTTCCTAAGCAGAGTGGAAGTAGATATGACCCTTGTGTTTAGGAAGCTAGTTCTTTTATGCTGAGCAAGCTCATTTTTCTGGCCATATAGGAAACACAGTATAGTAGAACAGTGCTATTTTCTCAAAAGCAGTGTGTGTTTCTTGTACTGCGAGCTAGTGTTTGTTTCCCTGTTAAAAATGGAGTTTAATCAAATGCAGTTTCTGGTCCTACAAGCAAGACTTGTTTTCTGGTAAGAAGAGTCACTATTGCGATCCATTTGCCACACAGTGCAAATAGCACTCGCGTCTGTTGCCAACAAGTACATTGTATTGGACTGAAGAGAAGCTACTGTTCTTGTCAGTTTTCTAAGCAGAGTGGAAGTAGATATGGCCCGTGTGTGTAGGAACACAGTTCATTTCTTCTGAGAAAGCTTACTGTTCTGGCCCTATAGGAAACACAGTAGAGTATAAGAGTGCTCTTTTCTCAAAAGCAGAGTGTCTTTCTTGTAAGGCGAGCTAGTGTTTGTTTCCCAGTCAGAAATGGAGTTGAATCACATGCAGTTTCTAGTCCTACGAGCAAGAGTTGTTTTCTTTTAAGTAGAGTCACTATTGCGATCCATTTGCAACACAGTGCAAATAGCACAGGCATCTGTTCCCAGCAAGTACTGTGTATTGGACTGAAGAGAAGCTCCTCTTCTTGTCAGTTTCCTAAGCAGAATGGAAGTAGATATGGCCCTTGTGTTTAGGAAGCTAGTTCTTTTATGCTGAGCAAGCTCACTGTTCTGGCCATATATGAAACACAGTAGAGTAGAAGAGTGCTCTTTTCCCAATAGCAGAGTGTGTTTCTTGTAAGGCGAGCTAGTGTTTGTTTCCCAGTCAGAAATGGAGTTGAATCACATGCAGTTTCTGGTCCTACGAGCAAGAGTTTTTTTCTGGTAAGAAGAGTCTCTATTGCGTTCTAATTGCCATACACAGTGCAAGTAGCACTCGCATCTGTTCCCAGCAAGTACAGTGTATTGGAATGAAGAGAAGCTCCTCTTCTTGTCAGTTTCCTAAGCAGAGTGGAAGTAGATATGACTCTTGTGTTTAGGAAGCTAGTTCTTTTATGCTGAGCAAGCTCACTGTTCTGGCCATATAGGAAACACAGTATAGTAGAAGAGTGCTCTTTTCTCAAAAGCAGTGTGTGTTTCTTGTACTGCGAGCTAGTGTTTGTTTCCCTGTAAGAAATGGAGTTTAATCACATGCAGTTTCTGTTCCTACGAGCAAGACGTATTTTCTGGTAAGAAGAGTCACTATTGCGATCCATTTGCCACACAGTGCAAATAGCACTCGCGTATGTTCCCAGCAAGTACAGTGTATTGGACTGAAGAGAAGCTCCTGTTCTTGTCAGTTTCCTAAGCAGAGTTGAAGTAGATATGGCCCGTGTATGTAGGAAGGACAGTTCTTTTGTTCTGAGCAAGCTCACTGTTCTGGCCCTATAGGAAACACAGTAGAGTATAAGAGTGCTCTTTTCTCAAAAGCAGAGTGTGTTTCTTGTAAGGCGAGCTATTGTTTGTTTCTCTGTCAGAACTGGAGTTGAATCAGATGCAGTTTATGGTCCTACGAACCAGACTTGTTTTATGGTAAGAAGATTCACTAATGCGATCCATTTGCCACACAGTACAAATAGCACTCGCGTCTGTTCCCACCAAGTACAGTGTATTGGAATGAAGAGAAGCTACTGTTCTTGTCAGTTTCCTAAGCAGAGTTGAAGTAGATATGGCCCATGTGTTTAGGAAGCACAGTTCTTTTGTTCTGAGCAAACTCACTGTTCTGGCCCTATAGGAAACACAGTAGAGTAGAAGAGTGCTCTTTTCTCAAAATCAGAGTGTCTTTCTTGTAATGCGAGGTAGTGTTTGTTTCCCAGTCAGAAATGGAGTTGAATCACATGCAGTTTCTTGTCCTACGAGCAAGACTTGTTTTCTGTTAAGAAGAGTCACTATTGTGCTCCCATTGCCGTACACAGTGCAAGTAGCACTCGCGTCTGTTCCCAGCAAGTACAGTGTATTGGACTGAAGAGAAGCTACTACTCTTGTCAGTTTCCTAAGTAGAGTGGAAATAGATAAGGCACGTGTGTGTAGGAGCACAGTTCTGTTGTTCTGAGCAAGCTCACTCTTCTTTCCTTATAGGAAACACAGTATAGTAGAAGAGTGCTCTTTTCTCAAAAGCAGTGTGTGTTTCTTGTACTGTGAGCTAGTGTTTGTTTCCCTGTTAGAAATGGAGTTGAATCACATGCAGTTTCTGGTCCTATGAGCAAGACTTGTTTTCTGGTAAGAAGAGTCACTATTGCGATCCATTTGCCACACAGTGCAAATAGCATTCGCGTCTGTTGCCAACAAGTACAGTGTATTGGACTGAAGAGAAGCTACTGTTCTTGTCAGTTTCCTAAGCAGAGTTGAAATAGATATGGTCCGTGTATGTAAAAAGAACAGTTCTTTTGTTCTGAGCAAGCTCACTGTTCTGGCCCTATAGGAGACAGAGTAGAGTAGAAGAGTGCTCTTTTCTCAAAAGCAGAGTGTGTTTCTTGTAAGGCGAGCTAGTGTTTGTTTCCCTGTCAAACTGGAGTCGAATCACATGCACTTTCTGGTCCTACGAACAAGACTAGTTTTCTGGTAAGAAGAGTCACTATTGCGATCCATTTGCCACACAGTGCAAATAGCACTCGAGTCTGTTGCCAACAAGTACAGTGTATTGGACTGAAGAAAAGCTACTGTTCTTGTCAGTTTCCTAAGCAGAGTTGAAGTAGATATGGCCCCTGTGTGTAGGATTCACAGTTCTTTTGTTCTGAGCAAGCTCACTGTTCTGGCCCTAAAAAAAACACAGCAGAGTAGAAGAGTGCTCTTTTCTCAAAAGCCGAGTGTTTTTCTTGGACGGCGAGCTAGTGTTTGTTTCGCAGTCAGAAATGGAGTTGAATCACATGCAGATTCTGGTCCTACGAGCAAGATTTTTTTTCTGGTAAGAAGAGTCTCTATTGCGTTCTAATTGCCATACACAGTGCAAGTAGCACTCGCATGTCTTCCCAGCAAGTACAGTGTATTGGAATGAAGAGAAGCTACTGTTCTTGTCAGTTTCCTAAGCAGAGTTGAAGTAGATATGGCCCATGTGTTTAGGAAGCACAGTTCTTTTGTTCTGAGCAAACTCACTGTTCTGGCCCTATAGGAAACACAGTAGAGTAGAAGAGTGCTCTTTTCTCAAAATCTGAATGTCTTTCTTGTAATGCGAACTAGTGTTTGTTTCCAGTCAGAAATGGAGTTGAATCACATGCAGTTTCTTGTCCTACGAGCAAGACTTGTTTTCTGTTAAGAAGAGTCACTATTGTGCTCCCATTGCCGTACACAGTGCAAATAGCACTCGCGTCTGTTCCCAGCAAGTACAGTGTATTGGACTGAAGAGAAGCCACTGTTCTTGTCAATTTCCTAAGCAGAGTTGAAGTAGATATGGCCCGTGTTTGTAAAAGGAACAGTTCTTTTGTTCTGAGCAAGCTCACTGTTCTGGCCCTATAGGAGAAAGAGTAGAGTAGAAGAGTGCTCTTTTCTCAAAAGCAGAGTGTGTTTCTTGTAAGGCGAGCTAGTGTTTGTTTCCCTGTCAAACTGGAGTTGAATCACATGCACTTTCTGGTCCTACGAACAAGACTAGTTTTCTGGTAAGAAGAGTCACTAATGCGATCCATTTGCCACAGAGTGCAAATAGCACTCGCGCCTGTTCCCAGCAAATACAGTGTATTGGACTGAAGAGAAGCTCCTGTTCTTGTCAGTTTCCTAAGCAGAGTTGAAGTAGATATGGCCCGTGTGTGTAGGAAGCACAGTTCTTTTGTTCTGAGGAAGCTCACTGTTCTGGCCCTTAGGAAACACAGTAGAGTAGAAGAGTGCTCTTTTCTCAAAAGCAGAGTGTGTTTCTTGTAAGGCGAGCTAGTGTTTGTTTCCCAGTCAGAAATGGAGTTGAATCACATGCAGTTTCTAGTCCTACGAGCAAGAGTTGTTTTCTTGTAAGTAGAGTCACTATTGCGATCCATTTGCAACACAGTGCAAATAGCACTCACATCTGTTCCCAGCAAGTACTGTGTATTGGACTGAAGAGAAGCTCCACTTCTTGTCAGTTTCCTAAGCAGAGTGGAAGTAGATATGACCCTTGTGTTTAGGAAGCTAGTTCTTTTATGCTGAGCAAGCTCACTGTTCTGGCCATATAGGAAACACAGTATAGTAGAAGAGTGCTCTTTTCTCAAAAGCAGTGTGTGTTACTTGTACTGCGAGCTAGTGTTTGTTTCCCTGTTAGAAATGGAGTTTAATCACATGCAGTTTCTGTTCCTACGAGCAAGACTTATTTTCTGGTAAGAAGAGTCACTATTGCGATGCATTTGCCACACAGTGCAAATAACACTCGCGTCTGTTCCCAGCAATTACAGTGTATTGGACTGAAGAGAAGCTCCTGTTCTTGTCAGTTTCCTAAGCAGAGTTGAAGTAGATATGGCCCGTGTGTGTAGGAAGGACAGTTCTTTTGTTCTGAGCAAGCTCACTCTTCTGGCCCTATAGGAAACACAGTAGAGTAGAAGAGTGCTCTTTTCTCAAAAGCAGAGTGTGTTTCTTGTAAGGCGAGCTATTGTTTGTTTCTTTCTCAGAACTGGAGTTGAATCAGATGCAGTTTCTTGTCCTACGAACCAGACTTGTTTTCTGGTAAGAAGTTTCACTAATGCGATCCATTTGCCACACAGTACAAATAGCACTCGCGTCTGTTCCCAGCAAGTACAGTGTATTGGACTGAAGAGAAGCTACTATTCTTGTCAGTTTCCTAAGTAGAGTGGAAATAGATATGGCCCGTGTGTGTAGGAGCACAGTTCTTTTGTTCTGAGCAAGCTCACTGTTCTGGCCCTATAGGAAACACAGTATAGTAGAAGAGTGCTCTTTTCTCAAAAGCAGTGTGTGTTTCTTGTACTGCGAGCTAGTGTTTGTTTCCCTGTTAGAAATGGAGTTTAATCACATGCAGTTTCTTGTCCTACGAGCAAGACTTGTTTTCTGTTAAGAAGAGTCACTATTGTGCTCCCATTGCCGTACACAGTGCAAGTAGCACTCCCGTCTGTTCCCAGCAAGTACAGTGTATTGGACTGAAGAGAAGCTACTACTCTTGTCAGTTTCCTACGTAGAGTGGAAATAGATAAGGCACGTGTGTGTAGGAGCACAGTTCTTTTGTTCTGAGCAAGCTCACTGTTCTGGCCCTATAGGAAACACATTATAGTAGAAGAGTGCTCTTTTCTCAAAAGCAGTGAGTGTTTCTTGTACTGCGAGCTAGTGTTTGTTTCCCTGTTAGAAATGGAGTTTAATCACATGCAGTTTCTGTTCCTACGAGCAAGACTTATTTTCTGGTAAGAAGAGTCACTATTGCGATCCATTTGCCACACAGTGCAAATAGCACTCGCGTATGTTCCCAGCAAGTACAGTGTATTGGACTGAAGAGAAGCTCCTGTTCTTGTCAGTTTCCTAAGCAGAGTTGAAGTAGATATGGCCCGTGTGTGTAGGAAGGACAGTTCTTTTGTTCTGAGCAAGCTCACTGTTCTGGCCCTATAGGAAACACAGTAGAGTAGAAGAGTGCTCTTTTCTCAAAAGCTGAGTGTGTTTCTTGTAAGGCGAGCTATTGTTTGTTTCTCTGTCAGAACTGGAGTTGAATCAGATGCAGTTTCTGGTCCTACGAACCAGACTTGTTTTATGGTAAGAAGATTCACTAATGCGATCCATTTGCCACACAGTACAAATAGCACTCGCGTCTGTTCCCAGCAAGTACAGGGTATTGGACTGAAGAGAAGCTACTGTTCTTGTCAGTTTCCTAAGCAGAGTTGAAGTAGATATTGTCCTTATGTTTAGGAAGCACAGTTCTTTTGTTCTGAGCAAACTCACTGTTCTGGCGCTATAGGAAACACAGTAGAGTAGAAGAGTGCTCTTTTCTCAAAATCAGTGTGTCTTTCTTGTAATGCGAACTAGTGTTTGTTTCGCAGTCAGAAATAGAGTTGAATCACATTTAGTTTCTTGTCCTATGAGCAAGACTTGTTTTCTGTTAAGAAGAGTCACTATTGTGCTCCCATTGCCTTACACAGTGCAAATAGCACCCGCGTCTGTTACCAGCAAGTACAGTGTATTGGACTGAAGAGAAGCTACTGTTCTTGTCAATTTCCTAAGCAGAGTTGAAGTAGATATGGCCCGTGTTTGTAAAAAGAACAGTTCTTTTGTTCTGAGCAAGCTCACTGTTCTGGCCCTATAGGAGAAAGGGTAGAGTAGAAGAGTGCTCTTTTCTCAAAAGCAGAGTGTGTTTCTTGTAAGGCGAGCTAGAGTTTGTTTCCCTCTCAAAATGGAGTTGAATCACATGCACTTTCTGGTCCTACGAACAAGACTAGTTTTCTGGTAAGAAGAGTCACTAATGCGATCAATTTGCCACAGAGTGCAAATAGCACTCGCGTCTGTTCCCAGCAAGTACTGTGTATTGGACTGAAGAGAAGCTCCTATTCTTGTCAGTTTCCTAAGCAGAGTGGAAGTAGATATGACCCTTGTGTTTAGGAAGCTAGTTCTTTTATGCTGAGCAAGCTCATTTTTCTGGCCATATAGGAAACACAGTATAGTAGAACAGTGCTCTTTTCTCAAAAGCAGTGTGTGTTTCTTGTACTGCGAGCTAGTGTTTGTTTCCCTGTTAGAAATGGAGTTTAATCAAATGCAGTTTCTGGTCCTACAAGCAAGACTTGTTTTCTGGTAAGAAGAGTCACTATTGCGATCCATTTGCCACACAGTGCAAATAGCACTCGCGTCTGTTGCCAACAAGTACATTGTATTGGACTGAAGAGAAGCTACTGTTCTTGTCAGTTTTCTAAGCAGAGTGGAAGTAGATATGGCCCATGTGTTTAGGAAGCACAGTTCTTTTGTTCTGAGCAAACTCACTGTTCTGGCCCTATAGGAAACACAGTAGAGTATAAGAGTGCTCTTTTCTCAAAAGCAGAGTGTCTTTCTTGTAAGGCGAGCTAGTGTTTGTTTCCCAGTCAGAAATGGAGTTGAATCACATGCAGTTTCTAGTCCTACGAGCAAGAGTTGTTTTCTTTTAAGTAGAGTCACTATTGTGATCCATTTGCAACACAGTGCAAATAGCACAGGCATCTGTTCCCAGCAAGTACTGTGTATTGGACTGAAGAGAAGCTCCTCTTCTTGTCAGTTTCCTAAGCAGAATGGAAGTAGATATGACCCTTGTGTTTAGGAAGCTAGTTCTTTTATGCTGAGCAAGCTCACTGTTCTGGCCATATATGAAACACAGTAGAGTAGAAGAGTGCTCTTTTCCCAATAGCAGAGTGTGTTTCTTGTAAGGCGAGCTAGTGTTTGTTTCCCAGTCATCAATGGAGTTGAATCACATGCAGTTTCTTGTCCTACGAGCAAGACTTGTTTTCTGTTAAGAAGAGTCACTATTGTGCTCCCATTGCCGTACACAGTGCAAATAGCACTCGCGTCTGTTCCCAGCAAGTACAGTGTATTGGACTGAAGAGAAGCCACTGTTCTTGTCAATTTCCTAAGCAGAGTTGAAGTAGATATGGCCCGTGTTTGTAAAAGGAACAGTTCTTTTGTTCTGAGCAAGCTCACTGTTCTGGCCCTATAGGAGAAAGAGTAGAGTAGAAGAGTGCTCCTTTCTCAAAAGCAGAGTGTGTTTCTTGTAAGGCGAGCTTGTGTTTGTTTCCCTGTCAAACTGGAGTTGAATCACATGCACTTTCTGGTCCTACGAACAAGACTAGTTTTCTGGTAAGAAGAGTCACTAATGCGATCCATTTGCCACAGAGTGCAAATAGCACTCGCGCCTGTTCCCAGCAAGTACAGTGTATTGGACTGAAGAGAAGCTCCTGTTCTTGTCAGTTTCCTAAGCAGAGTTGAAGTAGATATGGCCCGTGTGTGTAGGAAGCACAGTTCTTTTGTTCTGAGGAAGCTCACTGTTCTGGCCCTTAGGAAACACAGTAGAGTAGAAGAGTGCTCTTTTCTCAAAAGCAGAGTGTGTTTCTTGTAAGGCGAGCTAGTGTTTGTTTCCCAGTCAGAAATGGAGTTGAATCACATGCAGTTTCTAGTCCTACGAGCAAGAGTTGTTTTCTTGTAAGTAGAGTCAATATTGCGATCCATTTGCAACACAGTGCAAATAGCACTCACATCTGTTCCCAGCAAGTACTGTGTATTGGACTGAAGAGAAGCTCCACTTCTTGTCAGTTTCCTAAGCAGAGTGGAAGTAGATATGACCCTTGTGTTTAGGAAGCTAGTTCTTTTATGCTGAGCAAGCTCACTGTTCTGGCCATATAGGAAACACAGTATAGTAGAAGAGTGCTCTTTTCTCAAAAGCAGTGTGTGTTACTTGTACTGCGAGCTAGTGTTTGTTTCCCTGTTAGAAATGGAGTTTAATCACATGCAGTTTCTGTTCCTACGAGCAAGACTTATTTTCTGGTAAGAAGAGTCACTATTGCGATGCATTTGCCACACAGTGTAAATAACACTCGCGTCTGTTCCCAGCAAGTACAGTGTATTGGACTGAAGAGAAGCTACTATTCTTGTCAGTTTCCTAAGTAGAGTGGAAATAGATAAGGCCCGTGTGTGTAGGAGCACAGTTCTTTTGTTCTGAGCAAGCTCACTGTTCTGGCCCTATAGGAAACACAGTATAGTAGAAGAGTGCTCTTTTCTCAAAAGCAGTGTGTGTTTCTTGTACTGCGAGCTAGTGTTTGTTTCCCTGTTAGAAATGGAGTTTAATCAAATGCAGTTTCTGGTCCTACGATCAAGACTTGTTTTCTGGTAAGAAGAGTCACTGTTGCGATCCATTTGCCACACAGTGCAAATAGCACTCGCGTCTGTTGCCAACAAGTACAGTGTATTGGACTGAAGAGAAGCTACTGTTCTTGTCAGTTTCCTAAGCAGAGTTGAAATAGATATGGCCCGTGTGTGTAAAAAGAACAGTTCTTTTGTTCTGAGCAAGCTCACTGTTCTGGCCCTATAGGAGTCAGAGTAGAGTAGAAGAGTGCTCTTTTCTCAAAAGCAGAGTGTGTTTCTTGTAAGGCGAGCTAGTGTTTGTATCCCAGTCAGAAATGGAGTTGAATCACATGCAGTTTCTGGTCCTACGAGCAAGAGTTTTTTTCTGGTAAGAAGAGTCTCTATTGCGTTCTAATTGCCATACACAGTGCAAGTAGCACTCGCATCTGTTCCCAGCAAGTACAGTGTATTGGAATGAAGAGAAGCTACTGTTCTTGTCAGTTTCCTAAGCAGAGTTGAAGTAGATATGGCCCATGTGTTTAGGAAGCACAGTTCTTTTGTTCTGAGCAAACTCACTGTTCTGGCGCTATAGGAAACACAGTAGAGTAGAAGAGTGCTCTTTTCTCAAAATCAGTGTGTCTTTCTTGTAATGCGAACTAGTGTTTGTTTCGCAGTCAGAAATGGAGTTGAATCACATTTAGTTTCTTGTCCTATGAGCAAGACTTGTTTTCTGTTAAGAAGAGTCACTATTGTGCTCCCATTGCCTTACACAGTGCAAATAGCACCCGCATCTGTTACCAGCAAGTACAGTGTATTGGACTGAAGAGAAGCTACTGTTCTTGTCAATTTCCTAAGCAGAGTTGAAGTAGATATGGCCCGTGTTTGTAAAAAGAACAGTTCTTTTGTTCTGAGCAAGCTCACTGTTCTGGCCCTATAGGAGAAAGGGTAGAGTAGAAGAGTGCTTTTTTCTCAAAAGCAGAGTGTGTTTCTTGTAAGGCGAGCTAGAGTTTGTTTCCCTCTCAAAATGGAGTTGAATCACATGCACTTTCTGGTCCTACGAACAAGACTAGTTTTCTGGTAAGAAGAGTCACTAATGCGATCAATTTGCCACAGAGTGCAAATAGCACTCGCGTCTGTTCCCAGCAAGTACTGTGTATTGGACTGAAGAGAAGCTCCTATTCTTGTCAGTTTCCTAAGCAGAGTGGAAGTAGATATGACCCTTGTGTTTAGGAAGCTAGTTCTTTTATGCTGAGCAAGCTCATTTTTCTGGCCATAACGGAAACACAGTATAGTAGAACAGTGCTCTTTTCTCAAAAGCAGTGTGTGTTTCTTGTACTGCGAGCTAGTGTTTGTTTCCCTGTTAGAAATGGAGTTTAATCAAATGCAGTTTCTGGTCCTACAAGCAAGACTTGTTTTCTGGTAAGAAGAGTCACTATTGCGATCCATTTGCCACACAATGCAAATAGCACTCGCGTCTGTTGCCAACAAGTACATTGTATTGGACTGAAGAGAAGCTACTGTTCTTGTCAGTTTTCTAAGCAGAGTGGAAGTAGATATGGCCCGTGTGTGTAGGAACACAGTTCATTTCTTCTGAGAAAGCTCACTGTTCTGGCCCTATAGGAAACACAGTAGAGTATAAGAGTGCTCTTTTCTCAAAAGCAGAGTGTCTTTCTTGTAAGGCGAGCTAGTGTTTGTTTCCCAGTCAGAAATGGAGTTGAATCACATGCAGTTTCTAGTCCTACGAGCAAGAGTTGTTTTCTTTTAAGTAGAGTCACTATTGCGATCCATTTGCAACACAGTGCAAATAGCACTGGCATCTGTTCCCAGCAAGTACTGTGTATTGGACTGAAGAGAAGCTCCTCTTCTTGTCAGTTTCCTAAGCAGAATGGAAGTAGATATGACCCTTGTGTTTAGGAAGCTAGTTCTTTTATGCTGAGCAAGCTCACTGTTCTGGCCATATATGAAACACAGTAGAGTAGAAGAGTGCTCTTTTCCCAAAAGCAGAGTGTGTTTCTTGTAAGGCGAGCTAGTGTTTGTTTCCCAGTCATCAATGGAGTTGAATCACATGCAGTTTCTTGTCCTACGAGCAAGACTTGTTTTCTGTTAAGAAGAGTCACTATTGTGCTCCCATTGCCGTACACAGTGCAAATAGCACTCGCGTCTGTTCCCAGCAAGTACAGTGTATTGGACTGAAGAGAAGCTACTGTTCTTGTCAATTTCCTAAGCAGAGTTGAAGTAGATATGGCCCGTGTTTGTAAAAGGAACAGTTCTTTTGTTCTGAGCAAGCTAACTGTTCTGGCCCTATAGGAGAAAGAGTAGAGTAGAGGAGTGCTCTTTTCTCAAAAGCAGAGTGTGTTTCTTGTAAGGGGAGCTAGTGTTTCTTTCCCTGTCAAACTGGAGTTGAATCACATGCACTTTCTGGTCCTACGAACAAGACTAGTTTTCTGGTAAGAAGAGTCACTAATGCGATCCATTTGCCACAGAGTGCAAATAGCACTGGCGTCTGTTCCCAGCAAGTACAGTGTATTGGACTGAAGAGAAGCTCCTGTTCTTGTCAGTTTCCTAAGCAGAGTTGAAGTAGATATGGCCCGTGTGTGTAGGAACACAGTTCTTTTGTTCTGAGGAAGCTCACTGTTCTGGCCCTATAGGAAACACAGTAGAGTAGAAGAGTGCTCTTTTCTCAAAAGCAGAGTGTCTTTCTTGTAAGGCGAGCTAATGTTTGTTTCTCAGTCAGAAATGGAGTTGAATCACATGCAGTTTCTAGTCCTACGAGCAAGAGTTGTTTTCTTTTAAGTAGAGTCACTATTGCGATCCATTTGCAACACAGTGCAAATAGCACTGGCATCTGTTCCCAGCAAGTACTGTGTATTGGACTGAAGAGAAGCTCCTCTTCTTGTCAGTTTCCTACGCAGAGTGGAAGTAGATATGGCCCGTGTGTGTAGGAAGGACAGTTCTTTTGTTCTGAGCAAGCTCACTGTTCTGGCCCTATAGGAATCACAGTAGAATAGAAGAGTGCTCTTTTCTCAAAAGCAGAGTGTGTTTCTTGTAAGGCGAGCTATTGTTTGTTTCCCTGTCAGAAATGGAGTTGAATCAGATGAAGTTTCTGGTCCTATGAACCAGACTTGTTTTCTGGTAAGAAGATTCACTAATGCGATCCATTTGCCACACAGTACAAATAGCACTCGCGTCTGTTCCCAGCAAGTACAGTGTATTGGACTGAAGAGAAGCTACTATTCTTGTGAGTTTCCTAAGTAGAGTGGAAATAGATATGGCCCGTGTGTGTAGGAGCACAGTTCTTTTGTTCTGAGCAAGCTCACTGTTCTGGCCCTATAGGAAACACAGTATAGTAGAAGAGTGCTCTTTTCTCAAATGCACTGTGTGTTTCTTGTACTGCGAGCTAGTGTTTGTTTCCCTGTTAGAAATGGAGTTTAATCACATGCAGTTTCTGTACCTACGAGCAAGACTTGTTTTCTGGTAAGAAGAGTCACTATTTCGATCCATTTGCCACACAGTGCAAATAGCACTCGCGTCTGTTGCCAACAAGTACAGTGTATTGGACTGAAGAGAAGCTCCTATTCTTGTCAGTTTCCTAAGCAGAGTTGAAATAGATACGGCCCGTGTGTGTAGGAAGCACAGTTCTTTTGTTCTGAGCAAGCTCACTGTTCTGGCCCTAAAGGAGAAAGTGTAGAGTAGAAGAGTGCTCTTTTCTCAAAAGCAGAGTGTGTTTCTTGTAAGGCGAGCTAGTGTTTGTTTCACTGTCAAACTGGAGTTGAATCACATGCACTTTCTGGTCCTACGAACAAGACTAGTTTTCTGGTAAGAAGAGTCACTAATGCGATCCATTTGCCACACATTGCAAATAGCACTCGCGTCTGTTCCCAGCAAGTACAGTGTATTGGACTGAAGAGAAGCTATTGTTCTTGTCAGTTTCCTAAGCAGAGTTGAAGTAGATATTGCCCGTGTGTGTAGGAACACAGTTCTTCTGTTCTGAGGAAGCTCACTGTTCTGGCCCTATAGGAAACACAGTAGAGTAGAAGAGTGCTCTTTTCTCAAAAGCAGAGTGTGTTTCTTGTAAGGCGAGCTAGTGTTTGTTTCCCAGTCAGAAATGGAGTTGAATCACATGCAGTTTCTAGTCCTACGAGCAAGAGTTGTTTTCTTTTAAGTAGAGTCATTATTGCGATCCATTTGCAACACAGTGCAAATAGCACTGGCATGTGTTCCCAGCAAGTACTGTGTATTGGACTGAAGAGAAGCTCCTCTTGTCAGTTTCCTAAGCAGAGTGGAAGTAGATATGACCCTTTTGTGTAGGAAGCTAGTTCTTTTATGCTGAGCAAGCTCACTGTTCTGGCCATATATGAAACACAGTAGAGTAGAAGAGTGCTCTTTTCCCAATAGCAGAGTGTGTTTCTTGAAAGGCGAGCTAGTGTTTGTTTCCCTGTCAGAAATGGAGTTGAATCACATGCAGTTTCTGGTCCTATGAGCAAGACTTGTTTTCTGTTAAGAAGAGTCACTATTGTGCTCCCATTGCCGTACACAGTGCAAATAGCACTCGCGTCTGTTCCCAGCAAGTACAGTGTATTGGACTGAAGAGAAGCTACTGTTCTTGTCAATTTCCTAAGCAGAGTTGAAGTAGATATGGCCCGTGTTTGTAAAAAGAACAGTTCTTTTGTTCTGAGCAAGCTAACTGTTCTGGCCCTATAGGAGAAAGAGTAGAGTAGAGGAGTGCTCTTTTCTCAAAAGCAGAGTGTGTTTCTTGTAAGGGGAGCTAGTGTTTCTTTCCCTGTCAAACTGGAGTTGAATCACATGCACTTTCTGGTCCTACGAACAAGACTAGTTTTCTAGTAAGAAGAGTCACTAATGCGATCCATTTGCCACAGAGTGCAAATAGCACTGGCGTCTGTTCCCAGCAAGTACAGTGTATTGGACTGAAGAGAAGCTCCTGTTCTTGTCAGTTTCCTAAGCAGAGTTGAAGTAGATATGGCCCGTGTGTGTAGGAACACAGTTCTTTTGTTCTGAGGAAGCTCACTGTTCTGGCCCTATAGGAAACACAGTAGAGTAGAAGAGTGCTCTTTTCTCAAAAGCAGAGTGTCTTTCTTGTAAGGCGAGCTAGTGTTTGTTTCTCAGTCAGAAATGGAGTTGAATCACATGCAGTTTCTAGTCCTACGAGCAAGAGTTGTTTTCTTTTAAGTAGAGTCACTATTGCGATCCATTTGCAACACAGTGCAAATAGCACTGGCATCTGTTCCCAGCAAGTACTGTGTATTGGACTGAAGAGAAGCTCCTCTTCTTGTCAGTTTCCTACGCAGAGTGGAAGTAGATATGGCCCGTGTGTGTAGGAAGGACAGTTCTTTTGTTCTGAGCAAGCTCACTGTTCTGGCCCTATAGGAATCACAGTAGAATAGAAGAGTGCTCTTTTCTCAAAAGCAGAGTCTGTTTCTTGTAAGGTGAGCTATTGTTTGTTTCCCTGTCAGAAATGGAGTTGAATCAGATGAAGTTTCTGGTCCTACGAACCAGACTTGTTTTCTGGTAAGAAGATTCACTAATGCGATCCATTTGCCACACAGTACAAATAGCACTCGCGTCTGTTCCCAGCAAGTACAGTGTATTGGACTGAAGAGAAGCTACTATTCTTGTGAGTTTCCTAAGTAGAGTGGAAATAGATATGGCCCGTGTGTGTAGGAGCACAGTTCTTTTGTTCTGAGCAAGCTCACTGTTCTGGCCCTATAGGAAACACAGTATAGTAGAAGAGTGCTCTTTTCTCAAATGCACTGTGTGTTTCTTGTACTGCGAGCTAGTGTTTGTTTCCCTGTTAGAAATGGAGTTTAATCACATGCAGTTTCTGTACCTACGAGCAAGACTTGTTTTCTGGTAAGAAGAGTCAGTATTTCGATCCATTTGCCACACAGTGCAAATAGCACTCGCATCTGTTGCCAACAAGTACAGTGTATTGGACTGAAGAGAAGCTCCTATTCTTGTCAGTTTCCTAAGCAGAGTTGAAATAGATACGGCCCGTGTGTGTAGGAAGCACAGTTCTTTTGTTCTGAGCAAGCTCACTGTTCTGGCCCTATAGGAATCACAGTAGAGTAGAAGAGTGCTCTTTTCTCAAAAGCAGAGTGTGTTTCTTGTAATGCGAGCTAGTGTTTTTTTCCCAGTCAGAAATAGAGTTGAATCACATGCAGTTTCTGGTCCTACGAGCAAGAGTTGTTTTCTGGTAAGAAGAGTCTCTATTGCGTTCTAATTGCCATACACAGTGCAAGTAGCACTCGCATCTGTTCCCAGCAAGTACAGTGTATTGCAATGAAGAGAAGCTACTGTTCTTGTCAGTTTCCTAAGCAGAGTTGAAGTAGATAAGGCCCATGTGTTTAGGAAGCACAGTTCTTTTGTTCTGAGCAAACTCACTGTTCTGGCCCTATAGGAAACACAGTAGAGTAGAAGAGTGCTCTTTTCTCAAAATCAGAGTGTCTTTCTTGTAATGCGAGCTAGTGTTTGTTTCCCAGTTAGAAATGGAGTTGAATCACATGCAGTTTCTTGTCCTACGAGCAAGACTTGTTTTCTGTTAAGAAGAGTCACTATTGTGCTCCCATTGCGGTACACAGTGAAAATAGCACTCGCGTCTGTTCCCAGCAATTACAGTGTATTGGACTGAAGAGAAGCTACTGTTCTTGTCAATTTCCTAAGCAGAGTTGAAGTAGATATGACCCGTGTTTGTAAAAAGAACAGTTCTTTTGTTCTGAGCAAGCTCACTGTTCTGGCCCTATAGGAGAAAGAGTAGAGTAGAAGAGTGCTCTTTTCTCAAAAGCAGAGTGTGTTTCTTGTAAGGCGAGCTAGTGTTTGTTTCCCAGTCAGAAATGGAGTTGAATCACATGCAGTTTCTGGTCCTAAGAGCAAGACTTATTTTCTAGTAAGAAGAGTCACTATTGCGATTCATTTGCCACACAGTGCAAATAGCACTCGCGTATGTTCCCAGCAAGTACAGTGTATTGGACTGAAGAGAAGCTCCTCTTTTTGTCAGTTTCCTAAGCAGAGTTGAAGTAGATATGGCCCGTGTGTAGGAAATACAGTTCTTTTGTTCTGAGCAAGCTCACTGTTCTGGCCATATAGGAAACACAGTAGAGTAGAAGAGTGCTCTTTTCACAAAAGCAGAGTGTGTTTCTTGTAAGTCGAACTATTGTTTGTTTCCCTGTCAGAAATGGAGTTGAATCAGATGCAGTTTCTCGTCCTACGAACCAGACTTGGTTTCTGGTAAGAAGATTCACTAATGCGATCCATTTGCCACAGAGTGCAAATAGCACTCGCGCCTGTTCCCAGCAAGTACAGTGTATTGGACTGAAGAGAAGCTCCTGTTCTTGTCAGTTTCCTAAGCAGAGTTGAAGTAGATATGGCCCGTGTGTGTAGGAAGCACAGTTCTTTTGTTCTGAGGAAGCTCACTGTTCTGGCCCTTAGGAAACACAGTAGAGTAGAAGAGTGCTCTTTTCTCAAAAGCAGAGTGTGTTTCTTGTAAGGCGAGCTAGTGTTTGTTTCCCAGTCAGAAATGGAGTTGAATCACATGCAGTTTCTAGTCCTACGAGCAAGAGTTGTTTTCTTGTAAGTAGAGTCACTATTGCGATCCATTTGCAACACAGTGCAAATAGCACAGGCATCTGTTCCCAGCAAGTACTGTGTATTGGACTGAAGAGAAGCTCCACTTCTTGTCAGTTTCCTAAGCAGAGTGGAAGTAGATATGACCCTTGTGTTTAGGAAGCTAGTTCTTTTATGCTGAGCAAGCTCACTGTTCTGGCCATATAGGAAACACAGTATAGTAGAAGAGTGCTCTTTTCTCAAAAGCAGTGTGTGTTACTTGTACTGCGAGCTAGTGTTTGTTTCCCTGTTAGAAATGGAGTTTAATCACATGCAGTTTCTGTTCCTACGAGCAAGACTTATTTTCTGGTAAGAAGAGTCACTATTGCGATGCATTTGCCACACAGTGCAAATAACACTCGCGTCTGTTCCCAGCAATTACAGTGTATTGGACTGAAGAGAAGCTCCTGTTCTTGTCAGTTTCCTAAGCAGAGTTGAAGTAGATATGGCCCGTGTGTGTAGGAAGGACAGTTCTTTTGTTCTGAGCAAGCTCACTCTTCTGGCCCTATAGGAAACACAGTAGAGTAGAAGAGTGCTCTTTTCTCAAAAGCAGAGTGTGTTTCTTGTAAGGCGAGCTATTGTTTGTTTCTTTCTCAGAACTGGAGTTGAATCAGATGCAGTTTCTTGTCCTACGAACCAGACTTGTTTTCTGGTAAGAAGTTTCACTAATGCGATCCATTTGCCACACAGTACAAATAGCACTCGCGTCTGTTCCCAGCAAGTACAGTGTATTGGACTGAAGAGAAGCTACTATTCTTGTCAGTTTCCTAAGTAGAGTGGAAATAGATATGGCCCGTGTGTGTAGGAGCACAGTTCTTTTGTTCTGAGCAAGCTCACTGTTCTGGCCCTATAGGAAACACAGTATAGTAGAAGAGTGCTCTTTTCTCAAAAGCAGTGTGTGTTTCTTGTACTGCGAGCTAGTGTTTGTTTCCCTGTTAGAAATGGAGTTTAATCACATGGAGTTTCTTGTCCTATGAGCAAGACTTGTTTTCTGTTAAGAAGAGTCACTATTGTGCTCCCATTGCCGTACACAGTGCAAGTAGCACTCGCGTCTGTTCCCAGCAAGTACAGTGTATTGGACTGAAGAGAAGCTACTACTCTTGTCAGTTTCCTAAGTAGAGTGGAAATAGATAAGGCACGTGTGTGTAGGAGCACAGTTCTTTTGTTCTGAGCAAGCTCACTGTTCTGTCCCTATAGGAAACACATTATAGTAGAAGAGTGCTCTTTTCTCAAAAGCAGTGTGTGTTTCTTGTACTGCGAGCTAGTGTTTGTTTCCCTGTTAGAAATGGAGTTTAATCACATGCAGTTTCTGGTCCTACGAGCAAGACTTGTTTTCTGTTAAGAAGAGTCACTATTGTGCTCCCATTGCCGTACACAGTGCAAGTAGCACTCGCGTCTGTTATCAGCAAGTACAGTGTATTGGACTGAAGAGAAGCTACTACTCTTGTCAGTTTCCTAAGTAGAGTGGAAATAGATAAGGCACGTGTGTGTAGGAGCACAGTTCTTTTGTTCTGAGCAAGCTCACTGTTCTGTCCCTATAGGAAACACATTATAGTAGAAGAGTGCTCTTTTCTCAAAAGCAGTGTGTGTTTCTTGTACTGCGAGCTAGTGTTTGTTTCCCTGTTAGAAATGGAGTTTAATCACATGCAGTTTCTGGTCCTACGAGCAAAATTTTTTTCTGGTAAGAAGAGTCACTATTGCGATCAATTTGCCACACAGTGCAAATAGCACTCGCGTCTGTTGCCAACAAGTACAGTGTATTGGACTGAAGAGAAGCTACTGTTCTTGTCAGTTTCCTAAGCAGAGTTGAAATAGATATGGCCCGTGTGTGTAAAAAGAACAGTTCTTTTGTTCTGAGCAAGCTCACTGTTCTGGCACTATAGGAGACAGAGTAGAGTAGAAGAGTGCTCTTTTCTCAAAAGCAGAGTGTGTTTCCTGTAAGGCGAGCTAGTGTTTGTTTCCCTGTCAAACTGGAGTAGAATCACATGCACTTTCTGGTCCTACGAACAAGACTAGTTTTCTGGTAAGAAGAGTCACTATTGCGATCTATTTGCCACACAGTGCAAATAGCACTCGCGTCTGTTGCCAACAAGTACAGTGTATTGGACTGAAGAGAAGCTACTGTTCTTGTCAGTTTTCTAAGCAGAGTTGAAGTAGATATGGCCCGTGAGTGTAGGAAGCACAGTTCTTTTGTTCTGAGGAAGCTCACTGTTCTGGCCCTATAGGAAACACAGTAGAGTAGAAGAGTGCTCTTTTCTCAAAAGCAGAGTGTGTTTCTTGTAAGGCGAGCTAGTGTTTGTTTCCCATTCAGAAATGGAGTTGAATCACATGCAGTTCCTAGTCCTACGAGCAAGAGTTGTTTTCTTGTAAGTAGAGTCACTATTGCGATCCATTTGCAACACAGTACAAATAGCACTCGCGTCTGTTCCCAGCAAGTACTGTGTATTGGACTGAAGAGAAGCTCCTGTTCTTGTCAGTTTCCTAAGCAGAGTTGAAGTAGATATGGCCCTTGTGTGTAGGAAGCACAGTTCTTTTGTTCTGAGGAAGCTCACTGTTCTGGCCCTATAGGAAACACAGGAGAGTAGAAGAGTGCTCTTTTCTCTAAAGCAGAGTGTGTTTCTTGGAAGGCGAGCTAGTGTTTGTTTCCCAGTCAGAAATGGAGTTGAATCACATGCAGTTTCTAGTCCTACGAGCAAGAGTTGTTTTCTTGTAAGTAGAGTCACTATTGCAATCCATTTGCAACACAGTGCAAATACACTCGCGTCTGTTCCCAGCAAGTACTGTGTATTGGACTGAAGAGAAGCTCCTCTTCTTGTCAGTTTCCTAAGCAGAGTGGAAGTAGATATGGCCCGTGTGTTTAGGAAGCTAGTTCTTTTATGCTGAGCAAGCTCACTGTTCTGGCCATATAGGAAACACAGTAGAGTAGAAGAGTGCTCTTTTCTCAAAAGCAGTGTGTGTTTCTTCTAAGGCGAGCTATTGTTTGTTTCTCTGTCAGAACTGGACTTGAATCAGATGCAGTTTCTGGTCCTACGAACGAGACTTGTTTTATGGTAAGAAGATTCACTAATGCGATCCATTTGCAACACAGTGCAAATAGCACTCGCATCTGTTCCCAGCAAGTACTGTGTATTGGACTGAAGAGAAGCTCCTCTTCTTGTCAGTTTCCTAAGCAGAGTGGAAGTAGATATGACCCTTGTGTTTAGGAAGCTAGTTCTTTTATGCTGAGCAAGCTCATTGTTCTGGACATATAGGAAACACAGTATAGAAGAACAGTGCTCTTTTCTCAAAAGTAGTGTGTGTTTCTTCTACTGCGAGCTAGTGTTTGTTTCCCTGTTAGAAATGGAGTTTAATCACATGCAGTTTCTGGTCCTATGAGCAAGACTTGTTTTCTGGTAAGAAGAGTCACTATTGCGATCCATTTGCCACACAGTGCAAATAGCACTCGCGTCTGTTCCCAGCAAGTACAGTGTATTGGACTGAAGAGAAGCTACTACTCTTGTCAGTTTCCTAAGTAGAGTGGAAATAGATAAGGCCCGTGTGTGTAGGAGCACAGTTCTTTTGTTCTGAGCAAGCTCACTGTTCTGGCCCTATAGGAAACACAGTATAGTAGAAGAGTGCTCTTTTCTCAAAAGCAGTGTGTGTTTCTTGTACTGTGAGCTAGTGTTTGTTTCCCTGTTAGAAATGGAGTTTAATCACATGCAGTTTCTGGTCCTACGAGCAAGACTTGTTTTCTGGTAAGAAGAGTCATTGTTGCGATCCATTTGCCACACAGTACAAATAGCACTCGCGTCTGTTGCCAACAAGTACAGTGTATTGGACTGAAGAGAAGATACTGTTCTTGTCAGTTTCCTAAGCAGAGTTGAAATAGATATGGCCCGTGTGTGTAGGAAGCACAGTTCTTTTGTTCTGAGCAAGCTCACTGTTCTGGCCCTAAAGGAAACACAGCAGAGTAGAAGAGTGCTCTTTTCTCAAAAGCAGAGTGTGTTTCTTGGACGGCGAGCTAGTGTTTGTTTCCCAGTCAGAAATGGAGTTGAATCACATCCAGTTTCTGGTGCTACGAGCAAGAGTTGTTTTCTTGCAAGAAGAGTCTCTATTGCGTTCTAATTGCCATACACAGTGCAAGTACCACTCGCATCTGTTCCCAGCAAGTACAGTGTATTGGAATGAAGAGAAGCTACTGTTCTTGTCAGTTTCCTAAGCAGAGTTGAAGTAGATATGGCCCATGTGTTTAGGAAGCACAGTTCTTTTGTTCTGAGCAAACTCACTGTTCTGGCCATATAGGAAACACAGTAGAGTAGAAGAGTGCTCTTTTCTCAAAATCAGAGTGTCTTTCTTGTAAGGCGAGCTAGTGTTTGTTTCCCAGTCATCAATGGAGTTGAATCACATGCAGTTTCTGGTCCTACGAGCAAGACTTGTTTTCTGTTAAGAAGAGTCACTATTGTGCTCCCATTGCCGTACACAGTGCAAATAGCACTCGCGTCTGTTCCCAGCAAGTACAGTGTATTGGACTGAAGAGAAGCTACTGTTCTTGTCAGTTTCCTAAGCAGAGTTGAAGTAGATATGGCTCGTGTGTGTAGGAGCACAGTTCTTTTGTTCTCAGCAAGCTCACTGTTCTGGCCCTATAGGAAACACAATAGAGTAGAAGTGTGCTTTTATCAAAAGCAGAGTGTGTTTCTTGTAAGGCGAGCTAGTGTTTGTTTCCCTGTTAGAAATGGAGTTGAATCACATGCAGTTTCTGTTCCTACGAGCAAGACTTATTTTCTGGTAAGAAGAGTCACTATTGCGATCCATTTGCCACACAGTGCAAATAGCACTCGCGTATGTTCCCAGCAAGTACAGTGTATTGGACTGAAGAGAAGCTCCTGTTCTTGTCAGTTTCCTAAGCAGAGTTGAAGTAGATATGGCCCGTGTGTGTAGGAAGGACAGTTCTTTTGTTCTGAGCAAGCTCACTGTTCTGGCCCTATAGGAAACACAGTAGAGTAGAAGCGTGCTCTTTTCTCAAAAGCAGAGTGTGTTTCTTGTAAGGTGAGCTATTGTTTGTTTCTCTGTCAGAAATGGAGTTGAATCAGATGCAGTTTCTGGTCCTACGAACCATACTTGTATTCTGGTAAGAAGATTCACTAATGCGATCCATTTGCCACACAGTGCAAATAGCACTCGCGTCTGTTCCCAGCAAGTACAGTGTATTGGACTGAAGAGAAGCTACTATTCTTGTCAGTTTCCTAAGTAGAGTGGAAATAGATATGGCCCGTGTGTGTAGGAGCACAGTTCCTTTTTTCTGAGCAAGCTCACTGTTCTGGCCATATAAGAAACACAGTATAGTAGAAGAGTGCTCTTTTCTCAAAAGCAGTGTGTGTTTCTTGTACTGCGAGCTAGTGTTTGTTTCCCTGTTAGAAATGGAGTTTAATCACATGCAGTTTCTGGTCCTACGAGCAAGACTTGTTTTCTGGTAAGAAGAGTCACTATTGTGCTCCCATTGCCGTCCACAGTGCAAATAGCACTCGTGTCTGTTCCCAGCAAGTACAGTGTATTGGACTGAAGAGAAACTACTGTTCTTGTCAATTTCCTAAGCAGAGTTGAAGTAGATATGGACCGTGATTGTAAAAAGAACAGTTCTTTTGTTCTGAGCAAGCTCACAGTTCTGGCCCTATAGGAGAAAGAGTAGAGTAGAAGAGTGGTCTTTTCTCAAAAGCAGAGTGTGTTTCTTGTAAGGCGAGCTAGTGTTTGTTTCCCATTCAGAAATGGAGTTGAATAACATGCACTTTCTGGTCCTACGAAAAGACTAGTTTTCTGGTGAGAAGAGTCACTAATGCGATCCATTTGCCACAGAGTGCAAATAGCACTCGCGTCTGTTCCCAGCAAGTACAGTGTATTGGACTGAAGAGAAGCTCCTGTTCTTGTCAGTTTCCTAAGTAGAGTGGAAATAGATATGGCCCGTGTGTGTAGGAGCACAGTTCTTTTGTTCTGAGAAAGCTCACTGTTCTGGCCCTATAAGAAACACAGTATAGTAGAAGAGTGCTCTTTTCTCAAAAGCAGTGTGTGTTTCTTGTACTGCGAGCTAGTGTTTGTTTCCCTGTTAGAATGGAGTTTAATCACATGCAGTTTCTGGTCCTACGAGCAAGACTTGTTTTCTGGTAAGAAGAGTCAGTATTGCGATCCATTTTCCACACAGTGTAAATAGCACTCGCGTCTTTTTGCAACAAGTACAGTGTATTGGACTGAAGAGAAGATACTGTTCTTGTCAGTTTCCTAAGCAGAGTTGAAATAGATATGGCCCGTGTGTGTAGGAAGCACAGTTCTTTTGTTCTGAGCAAGCTCACTGTTCTGGCCCTATAGGAAACACAGCAGAGTAGAAGAGTGCTCTTTTCTCAAAAGCAGTGTGTGTTCCTTGTACTGCGAGCTAGTGTTTGTTTCCCTTTTAGAAATGGAGTTTAATCACATGCAGTTTCTGGTCCTACGAGCAAGACTTGTTTTCTGGTAAGAAGAGTCACTATTGCGATCCATTTGCCACACAGTGCAAATAGCAATCGCGTCTGTTGCCAACAAGTACAGTGTATTGGACTGAAGAGAAGCTACTGTTCTTGTCAGTTTCCTAAGCAGAGTTGAATTAGATATGGCCCGTGTGTGTAGGAAGCACAGTTCTTTTGTTCTCAGCAAGCTCACTGTTCTGGTACTATAGGAAACACAATAGAGTAGATGAGTGCTTTTTCTCAAAAGCAGAGTGTGTTTCTTGTAAGGCGAGCTAGTGTTTGTTTCCCTGTCAGAAATGGAGTTGAATCACATGCAGTTTCTCGTCCTACGAGCAAGACTTATTTTCTGGTAAGAAGAGTCACAATTGCGATCCATTTGCCACACAGAGTAAATAGCACTCGCGTCTGTCGCCAGCAATACAGGGTATAGGACTCAAGAAGAGCTTCTTTCTTGTCAGTTTCCTAAGCAGAGTTGATGTAGGTATGGCCCGTGTTTGTAGGAAGCACAGTTCATTTGTTCTGAGCAAGCTCACTCTTCTGGCCCTATAGGAAACACAGTAGAGTAGAGAGTGCTCTTTTCTCAAAAGCAGAGTGTGTTTCTTGTAAGGCGAGCTAGTGTTTGTTTCCCAGTCAGAAATGGAGTTGAATCACATGCAGTTTCTTGTCCTATGAGCAAGACTTGTTTTCTGTTAAGAAGAGTCACTATTGTGCTCCCTTTGCCGTACACAGTGCAAATAGCACTCGCGTCTGTTCGAAGCAAGTACAGTGTATTGGACTGAAGAGAAGCTACTGTTCTTGTCAATTTCCTAAGCAGAGTTGAAGTAGATATGGCCCGTGTGTGTAAAAAGAACAGTTCTTTTGTTCTGAGCAAGCTCACTGTTGTGGCCCTATAAGAGAAAGAGTAGAGTAGAAGAGTGCTCTTTTCTGAAAAGCAGAGTGTGTTTGTTGTAAGGCGAGCTAGTGTTTGTTTCCCTGTCAAACTGGAGTTGAATCACATGCACTTTCTGGTCCTACGAACAAGACTAGTTTTCTGTTAAGAAGAGTCACTAATGCGATCCATTTGCAACACAGTGCAAATAGCACTCGCGTCTGTTCATATCAAGTACTGTGTATTGGACTGAAGAGAAGCTCCTCTTCTTGTCAGTTTCCTAAGCAGAGTGGATGCAGATATGACCCTTGTGTGTAGGAGCACAGTTCTTTTATGCTGAGCAAGCTCACTGTTCTGGCCATATAGGAAACACAGTATAGTAGAAGAGTGCTCTTTTCTCAAAAGCAGTGTGTGTTTCTTGTACTGCGAGCTAGTGTTTGTTTCCCAGTCAGAAATGGAGTTGAATCACATGCAGTTTCTCATCCTACGAGCAAGAGTTGTTTTCTTGTAAGTAGAGTCACTATTGCGATCCATTTGCAACACAGTGCAAATAGCACTCGCATCTTTTCCCAGCAAGTACTGTGTATTGGACTGAAGAGAAGCTCCTCTTCTTGTCAGTTTCCTAAGCAGAGTGGAAGTAGGATATGACCCTTGTGTTTAGGAAGCTAGTTCTTTTATGCTGAGCAAGCTCACAGTTCTGGCACTATAGGAAACACAGTAGAGTAGAAGAGTGCTCTTTTCTCAAAATCAGAGTGTGTTTCTCGTAAGGCGAGCTATTGTTTGTTTCTCTGTCAGAACTGGATTTGAATCAGATGCAGTTTCTGGTCCTACGAACCAGACTTGTTTTCTGGTAAGAAGTTTCACTAATGCGATCCATTTGTCACACAGTACAAATAGCACTCGCGTCTGTTGCCAAAAACACAGTGTATTGGACTGAAGAGAAGCTACTATTCTTGTCAGTTTCCTAAGTAGAGTGGAAATAGATATGGCCTGTGTGTGTAGGAAGCACAGTTCTTTTGTTCTGAGCAACCTCACTGTTCTGGCCCTATAGGAAACACAGCAGAGTAGAAGAGTGCTCTTTTCTCAAAAGCAGAGTGTTTTTCTTGGACGGCGAGCTAGTGTTTGTTTCCCAGTCAGAAATGGAGTTGTATCACATGCAGTTTCTGGTCATACGAGCAAGACTTTTTTTCTGGTAAGAAGAGTCTCTATTGCGTTCTAATTGCCATACACAGTGCAAGTATCACTCGCATCTGTTCCCAGCAAGTACAGTGTATTGGAATGAAGAGAAGCTACTGTTCTTGTCAGTTTCCTAAGCAGGGTTGAAGTAGATATGGCCCATGTGTATAGGAAGCACAGTTCTTTTGTTCTGAGCAAACTCACTGTTCTGGCCCTATAGGAAACACAGTAGAGTAGAAGAGTGCTCTTTTCTCAAAATCAGAGTGTCTTTCTTGTAATGCGAGCTAGTGTTTGTTTCCCAGTCAGAAATGGAGTTGAATCACATGCAGTATCTGGTCCTACGAGCAAGACTTGTTTTCTGTTAAGAAGGGTCACTATTGTGCTCCCATTGCAGTACACAGTGCAAATAGCACTCGCGTCTGTTCCCAGCAAGTACAGTGTATTGGACTGAAGAGAAGCTACTATTCTTGTCAGTTTCCTAAGTAGAGTGGAAGTAGATAAGGCCCGTGTGTTTAGGAGCACAGTTCTTTTGTTCTCAGCAAGCTCACTGTTCTGGCCCTATATGAAACACAGTATAGTAGAAGAGTGCTCTTTTCTCAAAAGCAGTGTGTGTTTCTTGTACTGTGAGCTAGTGTTTGTTTCCCTGTTAGAAATGGAGTTTAATCACATGCAGTTTCTGGTCCTACGAGCAAGACTTGTTTTCTGTTAAGAAGAGTCACTATTGTGCTCCCATTGCCATACACAGTGCAAATAGCACTCGCGTCTGTTCCCGGCAAGTACAGTGTATTGGACTGAAGAGAAGCTACTATTCTTGTCAATTTCCTAAGCAGAGTTGAAGTAGATATGGCCCGTGTTTGTAAAAATAACAGTTCTTTTGTTCAGAGCAAGCTCACTGTTCTGGTCCTATAAGAGAAAGAGTAGAGTAGAAGAGTGCTCTTTTCTCAAAAGCAGAGTGTGTTTCTTGTAAGGCGACCTAGTGTTTGTTTCCCAGTCAAACTGGAGTTGAATCACATGCACTTTCTGGTCCTATGAACAAGACTAGTTTTCTGGTAAGAAGAGTCACTAATGCGATCCATTTGCCACAGAGTGCAAATAGCACTCGCGCCTGTTCCCAGCAAGTACAGTGTATTGGACTGAAGAGAAGCTCCTGTTCTTGTCAGTTTCCTAAGCAGAGTTGAAGTAGATATGGCCCGTGTGTGTAGGAAGCACAGTTCTTTTGTTCTGAGGAAGCTCACTGTTCTGGCCCTATAGGAGACAGAGTAGAGTAGAAGAGTGCTCTTTTCTCAAAAGCAGAGTGTGTTTCTTGTAAGGCGAGCTATTGTTTGTTTCTCTGTCAGAAATGGAGTTGAATCAGATGCAGTTTCTGGTCCTACGAACCACACTTGTTTTCTTGTAAGAAGATTCACTAATGCGATCCATTTGCCACACAGTACAAATAGCACTCGCTTCTGTTCCCAGCAATTACAGTGTATTGGACTGAAGAGAAGCTACTATTCTTGTCATTTTCCTAAGTAGAGTGGAAATAGATATGGCCGGTGTGTGTAGGAGCACAGTTCTTTTGTTCTGAGCAAGCTCACTGTTCTGGCCCTACAGGAAACACAGTATAGTAGAAGAGTGCTCTTTTCTCAAAAGCAGTGTGTGCTGTTTGTACTGCGAGCTAGTGTTTGTTTCCCAGTCAGAAATGGAGTTGAATCACATGCAGTTTCTAGTCCTACGAGCAAGAGTTGTTTTCTTGTAAGTAGAGTCACTATTGCGATCATTTGCAACACAGTGCAAATAGCACTCGCATCTGTTCCCAGCAAGTACTCTGTATTGGACTGAAGAGAAGCTCCTCTTCTTGTCAGTTTCCTAAGCAGAGTGGAAGTAGATATGACCCTTGTGTTTAGGAAGCTAGTTATTTTATGCTGAGCAAGCTCACTGTTCTGGCCATATAGGAAACACAGTATAGTAGAAGAGTGCTCTTTTCTCAAAAGCAGTGTGTGTTTCTTGTGCTGCGAGCTAGTGTTTGTTTCCCTGTTAGAAATGGAGTTTAATCACATGCAGTTTCTGGTCCTACGAGCAAGACTTGTTTTCTGGTAAGAAGAGTCACTATTGCGATCCATTTGCCACACGGTGCAAATAGCACTCGCGTCTGTTGCCAACAAGTACAGTGTATTGGACTGAAGAGAAGCTACTGTTCTTGTCAGTTTCCTAAGCAGAGTTGAAGTAGATATGGCTCGTGTGTGTAGGAGCACAGTTCTTTTGTTCTCAGCAAGCTCACTGTTCTGGCCCTATAGGAAACACAATAGAGTAGAAGAGTGCTTTTTTCAAAAGCAGAGTGTGTTTCTTGTAAGGCGAGCTAGTGTTTGTTTCCCTGTCAGAAATGGAGTTGAATCACATGCAGTTTCTGTTCCTACGAGCAAGACTTATTTTCTGGTAAGAAGAGTCACTATTGCGATCCATTTGCCACACAGTGCAAATAGCACTCACGTATGTTCCCAGCAAGTACAGTGTATTGGACTGAAGAGAAGCTCCTGTTCTTGTCAGTTTCCTAAGCAGAGTTGAAGTAGATATGGCCCGTGTGTGTAGGAAGGACAGTTCTTTTGTTCTGAGCAAGCTCACTGTTCTGGCCCTATAGGAAACACAGTAGAGTAGAAGCGTGCTCTTTTCTCAAAAGCAGTTTGTGTTTCTTGTACTGCGAGCTAGTGTTTGTTTCCCTGTTAGAAATGGAGTTTAATCACATGCAGTTTCTGGTCCTACGAGCAAGACTTGTTTTCTGGTAAGAAGAGTCACTATTGTGCTCCCATTGCCGTACACAGTGCAAATAGCACTCGTGTCTGTTCCCAGCAAGTACAGTGTATTGGACTGAAGAGAAACCACTGTTCTTGTCAATTTCCTAAGCAGAGTTGAAGTATATATGGACCGTGATTGTAAAAAGAACAGTTCTTTTGTTCTGAGCAAGCTCACTGTTCTGGCCCTATACGAGAAAGAGTAGAGTAGAAGAGTGCTCTTTTCTCAAAAGCAGAGTGTGTTTCTTGTAAGGCGAGCTAGTGTTTGTTTCCCTGTCAAACTGGAGTTGAATAACATGCACTTTCTGGTCCTACGAAAAGACCAGTTTTCTGGTGAGAAGAGTCACTAATGCGATCCATTTGCCACAGAGTGCAAATAGCACTCGCGTCTGTTCCCAGCAATTACAGTGTATTGGACCGAGGAGAAGCTACTATTCTTGTCAGTTTCCTAAGCAAAGTGGAAGTAGATATGACCCTTGTGTTTAGGAAGCTAGTTCTTTTATGCTGAGCAAGCTCACTGTTCTGGCCATATAGGAAACACAGTATAGTAGAAGAGTGCTCTTTTCTCAAAAGCAGTGTGTGTTTCTTGTACTGCGAGCTAGTGTTTGTTTCCCTGTTAGAAATGGAGTTTAATCACATGCAGTTTCTGGTCCTACGAGCAAGACTTGTTTTCTGGTAAGAAGAGTCACTATTGCGATCCATTTGCCACACAGTGCAAATAGCACTCGCGTCTGTTGCCAACAAGTACAGTGTATTGGACTGAAGAGAAGATACTGTTCTTGTCAGTTTCCTAAGCAGAGTTGAAATAGATATGGCCCGTGTGTGTAGGAAGCACAGTTCTTTTGTTCTGAGCAAGCTCACTGTTCTGGCCCTATAGGAAACAAAGCAGAGTAGAAGAGTGCTCTTTTCTCAAAAGCAGAGTGTTTTTCTTGGACGGCTAGCTAGTGTTTGTTTCCCAGTCAGAAATGGAGTTGAATCACATGCAATTTCTGGTCCTACGAGCAAGAGTTTCTTTCTGGTAAGAAGAGTCTCTATTGCGTTCTAATTGCCATACACAGTGCAAGTAGCACTCGCATCTGTTCCCAGCAAGTACAGTGAATTGGAATGAAGAGAAGCTACTGTTTTTGTCAGTTTCCTAAGCAGAGTTGAAGTAGATATGGCCCATGTGTTTAGGAAGCACAGTTCTTTTGTTCTGAGCAAACTCACTGTTCTGGCCCTATAGGAAACACAGTAGAGTAGAAGAGGGCTCTTTTCTCAAAATCAGAGTGTCTTTCTTGTACTGCGAGCTAGTGTTTGTTTCCCTGTTAGAAATGGAGTTGAATCACATGCAGTTTCTGGTCCTACGAGCAAGACTTGTTTTCTGGTAAGAAGAGTCACTATTGCGATCCATTTGCCACACAGTGCAAATAGCACTCGCGTCTGTTGCCAACAAGTACAGTGTATTGGACTGAAGAGAAGCTCCTGTTCTTGTCAGTTTCCTAAGCAGAGTTGAAGTAGATATGGCCCGTGTGCGTAGGAAGCACAGTTCTTTTGTTCTCAGCAAGCTAACTGTTCTGGTCCTATAGGAAACACAATAGAGTAGAAGAGTGCTTTTTCTCAAAAGCAGATTGTGTTTCTTGTTAGGCGAGCTAGTGTTTGTTTCCCTGTCAGAAATGGAGGTGAATCACATGCAGTTTCTTGTCCTACGAACAAGACTTGTTTTCTGTTAGAAGAGTCACTATTGTGCTCCCATTGCCGTACACAGTGCAAATAGCACTCGCGTCTGTTCCCAGCAAGTACAGTGTATTGGACTGAAGAGAAGCTACTGTTCTTGTCAATATCCTAAGCAGAGTTGAAGTAGATATGGCCCTTGTGTGTAAAAAGAACAGTTCTTTGTTCTTCGGAAGCTCCCTGTTCTGGCCCTATAGGAAACACAGTAGTGTAGAAGAGTGCTCTTTTCTCAAAAGCAGAGTGGGTTTTTTGTAAGGCGAGCTAGTGTTTGTTTCCCATTCAGAAATGGAGTTGAATCACATGCAGTTTCTGGTCCTACTAGGAAGAGTTGTTTTCTGGTAAGAAGAGAAACTCTGGCGATCCCATTGCCATACACAGTGCAAGTAGCACTCGCATCTGTTTCCAGCAAGTACAGTGTATTGGACTGAAGAGAAGCTACTGTTCTTGTCAGTTTCCTAAGCAGAGTTGAAGTAGATAAGGCCCATGTGTGTAGAAAGCACAGTTCTTTCGTTCTGAGGAAGCTCACTGTTCTGGCCCTATAGGAATCACAGAAGAGTAGAAGAGTGCTCTTTTCTCAAAAGCAGAGTGTGTTTCTTGTAAGGCGAGCTAGTGTTTGTTTCCCAGTCAGAAATGGAGTTGAATCACATGCAGTTTCTGGTCCTACGAGGAGAGTGGTTTTCTGGTAAGAAGAGTCACTATTGCGATCCATTTGCAACACAGTGCAAATAGCACTCGCATCTGTTCCCAGCAAGTACTGTGTATTGGACTGAAGAGAAGCTCCTCTTCTTGTCAGTTTTCTAAGCAGAGTGGAAGTAGATATGAGCCTTGTGTGTAGGAAGCTAGTTCTTTTATGCTGAGCAAGCTCACTGTTCTTGCCATATATGAAACCCAGTAGAGTAGAAGAGTGCTCTTTTCTCAAAAGCAGAGTGTGTTTCTTTGAAGGCGAGCTAGTGTTTGTTTCCCAGTCAGAAATGTAGTTGAATCACATGCAGTTTCTTGTCCTACGAGCAAGACGTGTTTTCTATTAGGAAGAGTCACTATTGTGCTCCCATTGCCGTACACAGTGCAAATAGCACTCGCGTCTGTTCCCAGCAAATACAGTGTATTGGACTGAAGAGAAACTACTGTGCTTGTCAATTTCCTAAGCAGAGTTGAAGTAGATATGGCTCGTGTGTGTAGGAGCACAGTTCTTTTGTTCTCAGCAAGCTCACTGTTCTGGCCCTATAGGAAACACAATAGAGTAGAAGAGTGCTTTTATCAAAAGCAGAGTGTGTTTCTTGTAAGGCGAGCTAGTGTTTTTTTCCCTGTTAGAAATGGAGTTGAATCACATGCAGTTTCTGTTCCTACGAGCAAGACTTATTTTCTGGTAAGAAGAGTCACTATTGCGATCCATTTGCCACACAGTGCAAATAGCACTCGCGTATGTTCCCAGCAAGTACAGTGTATTGGACTGAAGAGAAGCTCCTGTTCTTGTCAGTTTCCTAAGCAGAGTTGAAGTAGATATGGCCCGTGTGTGTAGGAAGGACAGTTCTTTTGTTCTGAGCAAGCTCACTGTTCTGGCCCTATAGGAAACACAGTAGAGTAGAAGCGTGCTCTTTTCTCAAAAGCAGAGTGTGTTTCTTGTAAGGTGAGCTATTGTTTGTTTCTCTGTCAGAAATGGAGTTGAATCAGATGCAGTTTCTGGTCCTACGAACCATACTTGTTTTCTGGTAAGAAGATTCACTAATGCGATCCATTTGCCACACAGTGCAAATAGCACTCGCGTCTGTTCCCAGCAAGTACAGTGTATTGGACTGAAGAGAAGCTACTATTCTTGTCAGTTTCCTAAGTAGAGTGGAAATAGATATGGCCCGTGTGTGTAGGAGCACAGTTCCTTTTTTCTGAGCAAGCTCACTGTTCTGGCCATATAAGAAACACAGTATAGTAGAAGAGTGCTCTTTTCTCAAAAGCAGTGTGTGTTTCTTGTACTGCGAGCTAGTGTTTGTTTCCCTGTTAGAAATGGAGTTTAATCACATGCAGTTTCTGGTCCTACGAGCAAGACTTGTTTTCTGGTAAGAAGAGTCACTATTGTGCTCCCATTGCCGTCCACAGTGCAAATAGCACTCGTGTCTGTTCCCAGCAAGTACAGTGTATTGGACTGAAGAGAAACTACTGTTCTTGTCAATTTCCTAAGCAGAGTTGAAGTAGATATGGACCGTGATTGTAAAAAGAACAGTTCTTTTGTTCTGAGCAAGCTCACAGTTCTGGCCCTATAGGAGAAAGAGTAGAGTAGAAGAGTGGTCTTTTCTCAAAAGCAGAGTGTGTTTCTTGTAAGGCGAGCTAGTGTTTGTTTCCCTGTCAAACTGGAGTTGAATAACATGCACTTTCTGGTCCTACGAAAAGACTAGTTTTCTGGTGAGAAGAGTCACTAATGCGATCGATTTGCCACAGAGTGCAAATAGCACTCGCGTCTGTTCCCAGCAAGTACAGTGTATTGGACTGAAGAGAAGCTCCTGTTCTTGTCAGTTTCCTAAGCAGAGTGGAAGTAGATATGACCCTTGTGTTTAGGAAGCTAGTTCTTTTATACTGAGCAAGCTCACTGTTCTGGCCATATAGGAAACACAGTATAGTAGAAGAGTGCTCTTTTCTCAAAAGCAGTGTGTGTTTCTTGTACTGCGAGCTAGTGTTTGTTTCCCTGTTAGAAATGGAGTTTAATCACATGCAGTTTCTGGTCCTATGAGCAAGAATTGTTTTCTGGTAAGAAGAGTCACTATTGCGATCCATTTGCCACACAGTGCAAATAGCACTCGCGTCTGTTGCCAACAAGTACAGTGTATTGGACTGAAGAGAAGATACTGTTCTTGTCAGTTTCCTAAGCAGAGTTGAAATAGATATGGCCCGTGTGTGTAGGAAGGACAGTTCTTTTGTTCTGAGCAAGCTCACTGTTCTGGCCCTATAGGAAACACAGCAGAGTAGAAGAGTGCTCTTTTCTCAAAAGCAGAGTGTTTTTCTTGGATGGCGAGCTAGTGTTTGTTTCCCAGTCAGAAATGGAGTTGAATCACACGCATTTTCTGGTCCTACGAGCAAGAGTTTCTTTCTGGTAAGAAGAGTCTCTATTGCGTTCTAATTGCCATACACAGTGCAAGTAGCACTCGCATCTGTTCCCAGCAAGTACAGTGTATTGCAATGAAGAGAAGCTACTGTTCTTGTCAGTTTCCTAAGCAGAGTTGAAGTAGATATGGCCCATGTGTTTAGGAAGCACAGTTCTTTTGTTCTGACCAAACTCACTGTTCTGGCCCTATAGGAAACACAGTAGAGTAGAAGAGTGCTCTTTTCTAAAAATCAGAGTGTCTTTCTTGTAATGCGAGCTAGTGTTTGTTTCCCAGTCAGAAATGGAGTTGAATCACATGCAGTTTCTTGTCCTACGAGCAAGACTTGTTTTCTGTTAAGAAGAGTCACTATTGTGCTCCCATTGCCGTACACAGTGCAAATAGCACTCGCGTCTGTTCCCAGCAAGTACAGTGTATTGGACTCAAGAGAAGATACTGTTCTTGTCAATTTCCTAAGCAGAGTTGAAGTACATTTGTCCCGTGTGTGCAAAAAGAACAGTTCTTTTGTTCTGAGCAAGCTCAATGTTCTGGCCCTATAGGAGACAGAGTAGAGTAGAAGCGTGCTCTTTTCTCAAAAGCAGAGTGTGTTTCTTGTAAGGCGACCTAGTGTTTGTTTCCCAGTCAAACTGGAGTTGAATCACATGCACTTTCTGGTCCTACGAACAAGGCTAGTTTTCTGGTAAGAAGAGTCACTAATGCGATCCATTTGCCACAGAGTGCAAATAGCACTCGCGTCTGTTCCCATCAAGTACAGTGTATTGGACAGAAGAGAAGCTCCTGTTCTTGTCAGTTTCCTAAGCAGAGTTGAAGTAGAAATGGCCCGTGTGTGTAGGAAGCACAGTTCTTTTGTTCTGAGGAAGCTCACTGTTCTGGCCCTATAGGAAGCACAGTAGAGTAGAAGAGTGCTCTTTTCCCAAAAGCAGAGTGTGTTTCTTGTAAGGCGAGCTAGTGTTTGTTTCCCAGTCAGAAATGGAGTTGAATCACATGCAGTTTCTAGTCCTACGAGCAAGAGTTGTTTTCTTGTAAGTAGAGTCACTATTGCGATCCATTTGCAACACAGTGCAAATAGCACTCTCATCTGTTCCCAGCATGTACTGTGTATAGGACTGAAGAGAAGCTCCTCTTCTTGTCAGTTTTCTAAGCAGAGTGGAAGTAGATATGACCCTTGTGTTTAGGAAGCTAGTTCTTTTATGCTGAGCAAGCTCACTGTTCTGGCCATATAGGAAACACAGTATAGTAGAAGCGTGCTCTTTTCTCAAAAGCAGTGTGTGTTTTTGTACTGCGAGCTAGTGTTTGTTTCCCTGTTAGAAATGGAGTTTAATCACATGCAGTTTCTGGTCCTACGAGCAAGACTTGTTTTCTGCTAAGAAGAGTCACTATTGCGATCCATTTGCCACACAGTGCAAATAGCACTCGCGTCTGTTGCCAACAAGTACAGTGTATTGGACTGAAGAGAAGCTACTGTTCTTGTCAGTTTCCTAAGCAGAGTTGAAGTAGATATGGCTCGTGTGTGTAGGAACACAGTTCTTTTGTTCTCAGCAAGCTCACTGTTCTGGTACTATAGGAAACACCATAGAGTAGAAGAGTGCTTTTTTCAAAAGCAGAGTGTGTTTCTTGTAAGGCGAGCTAGTGTTTGTTTCCCTGTCAGAAATGGAGTTAAATCACATGCAGTTTCTGTTCCTACGGGCAAGACTTATTTTCTGGTCAGAAGAGGCACTATTGCAATCCATTTGCCACACAGTGCAAATAGCACTCGCGTATGTTCCCAGCAAGTACAGTGTATTGGACTGAAGAGAAGCTCCTGTTCTTGTCAGGTTCCTAAGCAGAGTTGAAGTAGATATGGCCGTGTGTGTAGGAAGGACAGTTCTTTTGTTCTGAGCAAGCTCACTATTCTGGCCCTATAGGAAACACAGTAGAGTAGAAGAGTGCTCTTTTCTCAAAAGCAGAGTGTGTTTCTTGTAAGGCGAGCTATTGTTTGTTTCTCTGTCAGAAATGGAGTTGAATCAGATGCAGTTTCTGGTCCTACGAACCAGACTTGTTTTCTGGTAAGAAGATTCACTAATGTGATCCATTTGCCACACAGTACAAATAGCACTCGCTTCTGTTCCCAGCAATTACAGTGTATTGGACTGAAGAGAAGCTACTATTCTTGTCAGTTTCCTAAGTAGAGTGGAAATAGATATGGCCGGTGTGTGTAGGAGCACAGTTCTTTTGTTCTGAGCAAGCTCACTGTTCTGGCCCTATAGGAAACACAGTATAGTAGAAGAGTGCTCTTTTCTCAAAAGCAGTGTGTGTTGTTTGTACTGCGAGCTAGTGTTTGTTTCCCAGTCAGAAATGGAGTTGAATCACATGCAGTTTCTAGTCCTACGAGCAAGAGTTGTTTTCTTGTAAGTAGAGTCACTATTGTGATCATTTGCAACACAGTGCAAATAGCACTCGCATCTGTTCCCAGCAAGTACTCTGTATTGGACTGAAGAGAAGCTCCTCTTCTTGTCAGTTTCCTAAGCAGAGTGGAAGTAGATATGACCCTTGTGTTTAGGAAGCTAGTTCTTTTATGCTGAGCAAGCTCACTGTTCTGGCCATATAGGAAACACAGTATAGTAGAAGAGTGCTCTTTTCTCAAAAGCAGTGTGTGTTTCTTGTACTGCGAGCTAGTGTTTGTTTCCCTGTTAGAAATGGAGTTTAATCACATGCAGTTTCTGGTCCTACGAGTAAGACTTGTTTTCTGGTAAGAAGAATCACTATTGCGATCCATTTGCCACACAATGCAAATAGCACTCGCGTATGTTCCCAGCAAGTACAATGTATTGGACTGAAGAGAAGCTCCTCTTCTTGTCAGTTTTCTAAGCAGAGTTGAAGTAGATATGGCCCGTGTGTGTAGGAAGGACAGTTCTTTTGTTCTGAGCAAGCTCACTGTTCTGGCCCTATAGGAAACACAGTAGAGTAAAGCGTGCTCTTTTCTCAAAAGCAGAGTGTGTTTCTTGTAAGGTGAGCTATTGTTTGTTTCTCTGTCAGAAATGGAGTTGAATCAGATGCAGTTTCTGGTCCTACGAACCAGACATGTTTTCTGGTAAGAAGATTCACTAATGCGATCCATTTGCCACACAGTACAAATAGCACTCGCGTCTGTTCCCAGCAAGTACAGTGTATTGGACTGAAGAGAAGCTACTATTCTTGTCAGTTTCCTAAGTAGAGTGGAAATAGATATGGCCCGTGTGTGTAGGAGCACAGTTCTTTTGTTCTGAGAAAGCTCACTGTTCTGGCCCTATAAGAAACACAGTATAGTAGAAGAGTGCTCTTTTCTCAAAAGCAGTGTGTGTTTCTTGTACTGCGAGCTAGTGTTTGTTTCCCTGTTAGAATGGAGTTTAATCACATGCAGTTTCTGGTCCTACGAGCAAGACTTGTTTTCTGGTAAGAAGAGTCAGTATTGCGATCCATTTTCCACACAGTGTAAATAGCACTCGCGTCTTTTTGCAACAAGTACAGTGTATTGGACTGAAGAGAAGATACTGTTCTTGTCAGTTTCCTAAGCAGAGTTGAAATAGATATGGCCCGTGTGTGTAGGAAGCACAGTTCTTTTGTTCTGAGGAAGCTCACTGTTCTGGCCCTATAGGAAACACAGCAGAGTAGAAGAGTGCTCTTTTCTCAAAAGCAGTGTGTGTTCCTTGTACTGCGTGCTAGTGTTTGTTTCCCTTTTAGAAATGGAGTTTAATCACATGCAGTTTCTGGTCCTACGAGCAAGACTTGTTTTCTGGTAAGAAGAGTCACTATTGCGATCCATTTGCCACACAGTGCAAATAGCAATCGCGTCTGTTGCCAACAGGTACAGTGTATTGGACTGAAGAGAAGCTACTGTTCTTGTCAGTTTCCTAAGCAGAGTTGAATTAGATATGGCCCGTGTGTGTAGGAAGCACAGTTCTTTTGTTCTCAGCAAGCTCACTGTTCTGGTACTATAGGAAACACAATAGAGTAGATGAGTGCTTTTTCTCAAAAGCAGAGTGTGTTTCTTGTAAGGCGAGCTAGTGTTTGTTTCCCTGTCAGAAATGGAGTTGAATCACATGCAGTTTCTCGTCCTACGAGCAAGACTTATTTTCTGGTAAGAAGAGTCACAATTGCGATCCATTTGCCACACAGAGTAAATAGCACTCGCGTCTGTCGCCAGCAATACAGGGTATAGGACTCAAGAAGAGCTCCTTTCTTGTCAGTTTCCTAAGCAGAGTTGATGTAGGTATGGCCCGTGTGTGTAGGAAGCACAGTTCATTTGTTCTGAGCAAGCTCACTCTTCTGGCCCTATAGGAAACACAGTAGAGTAGAGAGTGCTCTTTTCTCAAAAGCAGAGTGTGTTTCTTGTAAGGCGAGCTAGTGTTTGTTTCCCAGTCAGAAATGGAGTTGAATCACATGCAGTTTCTTGTCCTATGAGCAAGACTTGTTTTCTGTTAAGAAGAGTCACTATTGTGCTCCCATTGCCGTACACAGTGCAAATAGCACTCGCGTCTGTTCCCAGCAAGTACAGTGTATTGGACTGAAGAGAAGCTACTGTTCTTGTCAATTTCCTAAGCAGAGTTGAAGTAGATATGGCCCGTGTGTGTAAAAAGAACAGTTCTTTTGTTCTGAGCAAGCTCACTGTTGTGGCCCTATAAGAGAAAGAGTAGAGTAGAAGAGTGCTCTTTTCCGAAAAGCAGAGTGTGTTTGTTGTAAGGCGAGCTAGTGTTTGTTTCCCTGTCAAACTGGAGTTGAATCACATGCACTTTCTGGTCCTACGAACAAGACTAGTTTTCTGTTAAGAAGAGTCACTAATGCGATCCATTTGCAACACAGTGCAAATAGCACTCGTGTCTGTTCATATCAAGTACTGTGTATTGGACTGAAGAGAAGCTCCTCTTCTTGTCAGTTTCCTAAGCAGAGTGGATGCAGATATGACCCTTGTGTGTAGGAAGCTAGTTCTTTTATGCTGAGCAAGCTCACTGTTCTGGCCATATAGGAAACACAGTATAGTAGAAGAGTGCTCTTTTCTCAAAAGCAGTGTGTGTTTCTTGTACTGCGAGCTAGTGTTTGTTTCCCTGTTAAAAATGGAGTTTAATCACATGCAGTTTCTGGTCCTACGAGCAAGACTTGTTTTCTGGTAAGAAGAGTCACTATTGCGATCCATTTGCCCCACAGTGCAAATAGCACTCGCGTCTGTTGCCAACAAGTACAGTGTATTGGACTGAAGAGAAGATACTGTTCTTGTCAGTTTCCTAAGCAGAGTTCAAATAGATATGGCCCGTGTGTGTAGGAAGGACAGTTCTTTTGTTCTCAGCAAGCTCACTGTGCTGGCCCTATAAGAAACACAGCAGAGTAGAAGAGTGCTCTTTTCTCAAAAGCAGAGTGTTTTTCTTGGACGGCGAGCTAGTGTTTGTTTCCCAGTCAGAAATGGAGTTGAATCACATGCATTTTCTGGTCCTACAAACAAGAGTTTCTTTCTGGTAAGAAGAGTCTCTATTGCGTTCTAATTGCCATACACAGTGAAGTAGCACTCGCATCTGTTCCCAGCAAGTACAGTGTATTGGAATGAAGAGAAGCTACTGTTCTTGTCAGTTTCCTAAGCAGAGTTGAAGTAGATATGGCCCATGTGTTTAGGAAGCACAGTTCTTTTGTTCTGAGCAAACTCACTGTTCTGGCCCTATAAGAAACACAGTAGAGTAGAAGAGTGCTCTTTTCTCAAAATCAGAGTGTCTTTCTTGTAATGCGAGCTAGTGTTTGTTTCCCAGTCAGAAATGGAGTTGAATCACATGCAGTTTCTTGTCCTACGAGCAAGACTTGTTTTCTGTTAAGAAGAGTCACTATTGTGCTCCCATTGCCGTACACAGTGCAAATAGCACTCGCGTCTGTTCCCAGCAAGTACAGTGTATTGGACTCAAGAGAAGATACTGTTCTTGTCAATTTCCTAAGCAGAGTTGAAGTAGATTTGTCCCGTGTGTGCAAAAAGAACAGTTCTTTTGTTCTGACCAAGCTCAATGTTCTGGCCCTATAGGAGACAGAGTAGAGTAGAAGCATGCTCATTTCTCAAAAGCAGAGTGTGTTTCTTGTAAGGCGACCTAGTGTTTGTTTCCCAGTCAAACTGGAGTGGAATCACATCCACTTTCTGGTCCTACGAACAAGGCTAGTTTTCTGGTAAGAAGAGTCACTAATGCGATCCATTTGCCACAGAGTGCAAATAGCACTCGCGTCTGTTCCCAGCAAGTACAGTGTATTGGACTGAAGAGAAGTTCCTGTTCTTGTCAGTTTCCTAAGCAGAGTTGAAGTAGATATGGCCTGTGTGTAGGAGCACAGTTCTTTTGTTCTGAGGAAGCTCACTGTTCTGGCCCTATAGGAAACACAGTAGAGAAGAAGAGTGCTCTTTTCTCAAAAGCAGAGTGTGTTTCTTGTAAGGCGAGGTAGTGTTTGTTTCCAAGTCAGAAATGGAGTTGAATCACATGCAGTTTCTAGTCCTACGAGCAAGAGTTGTTTTCTTGTAAGTAGAGTCACTATTGCGATCCATTTGCAACACAGTGCAAATAGCACTCGCATCTGTTCCCAGCAAGTACTGTGTATTGGACTGAAGAGAAGCTCCTGTTCTTGTCAGTTTCCTAAGCAGAGTTGAAGTAGATATGGCCTGTGTGTGTAGGAAGGACAGTTCTTTTGTTCTGAGCAAGCTCACTGTTCTGGCACTATAGGAAACACAGTAGAGTAGAAGAGTGCTCTTTTCTCAAAAGCAGAGTGTGTTTCTTGTAAGGCGAGCTATTGTTTGTTTCTCTGTCATTACTGGAGTTGAATCAGATGCAGTTTCTGGTCCTACGAACCAGACTTGTTTTCTGGTAAGAAGATTCACTAATGCGATCCATTTGCCACACAGCACAAATAGCACTCGCGTCTGTTCCCAGCAAGTACAGTGTATTGGACTGAAGAGAAGCTACTATTCTTGTCAGTTTCCTAAGTAGAGTGGAAATAGATATGGCCCTTGTGTGTAGGAGCACAGTTCTTTTGTTCTGAGCAAGCTCACTGTTCTGGCCCTATAGGAAACACAGTATAGTAGAAGAGTGCTCTTTTCTCAAAAGCAGTGTGTGTTTCTTGTACTGCGAGCTAGTGTTTGTTTCCCAGTCAGAAATGGAGTTGAATCACATGCAGTTTCTCATCCTACGAGCAAGAGTTGTTTTCTTGTAAGTAGAGTCACTATTGCGATCCATTTGCAACACAGTGCAAATAGCACTCGCATCTTTTCCCAGCAAGTACTGTGTATTGGACTGAAGAGAAGCTCCTCTTCTTGTCAGTTTCCTAAGCAGAGTGGAAGTAGGATATGACCCTTGTGTTTAGGAAGCTAGTTCTTTTATGCTGAGCAAGCTCACAGTTCTGGCACTATAGGAAACACAGTAGAGTAGAAGAGTACTCTTTTCTCAAAATCAGAGTGTGTTTCTCGTAAGGCGAGCTATTGTTTGTTTCTCTGTCAGAACTGGATTTGAATCAGATGCAGTTTCTGGTCCTACGAACCAGACTAGTTTTCTGGTAAGAAGATTCACTAATGCGATCCATTTGTCAAACAGTACAAATAGCACTCGCGTCTGTTGCCAAAAACACAGTGTAATGGACTGAAGAGAAGCTACTATTCTTGTCAGTTTCCTAAGTAGAGTGGAAATAGATATGGCCCGTGTGTGTAGGAAGCACAGTTCTTTTGTTCTGAGCAAGCTCACTGTTCTGGCCCTATAGGAAACACAGCAGAGTAGAAGAGTGCTCTTTTCTCAAAAGCAGAGTGTTTTTCTTGGACGGCGAGCTAGTGTTTGTTTCCCAGTCAGAAATGGAGTTGTATCACATGCAGTTTCTGGTCCTACGAGCAAGAGTTTTTTTCTGGTAAGAAGAGTCTCTATTGCGTTCTAATTGCCATACACAGTGCAAGTATCACTCGCATCTGTTCCCAGCAAGTACAGTGTATTGGAATGAACAGAAGCTACTGTTCTTGTCAGTTTCCTAAGCAGAGTTGAAGTAGATATGGCCCATGTGTATAGGAAGCACAGTTCTTTTGTTCTGAGCAAACTCACTGTTCTGGCCCTGTAGGAAACACAGTAGAGTAGAAGAGTGCTCTTTTCTCAAAATCAGAGTGTCTTTCTTGTAATGCGAGCTAGTGTTTGTTTCCCAGTCAGAAATGGAGTTGAATCACACGCAGTATCTGGTCCTACGAGCAAGACTTGTTTTCTGTTAAGAAGGGTCACTATTGTGCTCCCATTGCAGTACACAGTGCAAATAGCACTCGCGTCTGTTCCCAGCAAGTACAGTGTATTGGACTGAAGAGAAGCTACTATTCTTGTCAGTTTCCTAAGTAGAGTGGAAGTAGATAAGGCCCGTGTGTTTAGGAGCACAGTTCTTTTGTTCTCAGCAAGCTCACTGTTCTGGCCCTATATGAAACACAGTATAGTAGAAGAGTGCTCTTTTCTCAAAAGCAGTGTGTGTTTCTTGTACTGTGAGCTAGTGTTTGTTTCCCTGTTAGAAATGGAGTTTAATCACATGCAGTTTCTGGTCCTACGAGCAAGACTTGTTTTCTGTTAAGAAGAGTCACTATTGTGCTCCCATTGCCGTACACAGTGCAAATAGCACTCGCGTCTGTTCCCGGCAAGTACAGTGTATTGGACTGAAGAGAAGCTACTATTCTTGTCAATTTCCTAAGCAGAGTTGAAGTAGATATGGCCCGTGTTTGTAAACATAACAGTTCTTTTGTTCAGAGCAAGCTCACTGTTCTGGTCCTATAAGAGAAAGAGTAGAGTAGAAGAGTGCTCTTTTCTCAAAAGCAGAGTGTGTTTCTTGTAAGGCGACCTAGTGTTTGTTTCCCAGTCAAACTGGAGTTGAATCACATGCACTTTCTGGTCCTATGAACAAGACTAGTTTTCTGGTAAGAAGAGTCACTAATGCGATCCATTTGCCACACAGTGCAAATAGCACTCGCGTCTGTTCCCAGCAATTACAGTGTATTGGACTGAAGAGAAGCTCCTGTTCTTGTCAGTTTCCTAAGCAGAGTTGAAGTAGATATGGCCCGTGTGTGTAGGAAGCACAGTTCTTTTGTTCTGAGGAAGCTCACTGTTCTGGCCCTATAGGAGACAGAGTAGAGTAGAAGAGTGCTCTTTTCTCAAAAGCAGAGTGTGTTTCTTGTAAGGCGAGCTATTGTTTGTTTCTCTGTCAGAAATGGAGTTGAATCAGATGCAGTTTCTGGTCCTACGAACCACACTTGTTTTCTGGTAAGAAGATTCACTAATGCGATCCATTTGCCACACAGTACAAATAGCACTCGCTTCTGTTCCCAGCAATTACAGTGTATTGGACTGAAGAGAAGCTACTATTCTTGTCATTTTCCTAAGTAGAGTGGAAATAGATATGGCCGGTGTGTGTAGGAGCACAGTTCTTTTGTTCTGAGCAAGCTCACTGTTCTGGCCCTACAGGAAACACAGTATAGTAGAAGAGTGCTCTTTTCTCAAAAGCAGTGTGTGCTGTTTGTACTGCGAGCTAGTGTTTGTTTCCCAGTCAGAAATGGAGTTGAATCACATGCAGTTTCTAGTCCTACGAGCAAGAGTTGTTTTCTTGTAAGTAGAGTCACTATAGCGATCATTTGCAACACAGTGCAAATAGCACTCACATCTGTTCCCAGCAAGTACTCTGTATTGGACTGAAGAGAAGCTCCTCTTCTTGTCAGTTTCCTAAGCAGAGTGGAAGTAGATATGACCCTTGTGTTTAGGAAGCTAGTTCTTTTATGCTGAGCAAGCTCACTGTTCTGGCCATATAGGAAACACAGTATAGTAGAAGAGTGCTCTTTTCTCAAAAGCAGTGTGTGTTTCTTGTGCTGCGAGCTAGTGTTTGTTTCCTTGTTAGAAATGGAGTTTAATCACATGCAGTTTCTGGTCCTACGAGCAAGACTTGTTTTCTGGTAAGAAGAGTCACTATTGCGATCCATTTGCCACACGGTGCAAATAGCACTCGCGTCTGTTGCCAACAAGTACAGTGTATTGGACTGAAGAGAAGCTACTGTTCTTGTCAGTTTCCTAAGCAGAGTTGAAGTAGATATGGCTCGTGTGTGTGGGAGCACAGTTCTTTTGTTCTCAGCAAGCTCACTGTTCTGGCCCTATAGGAAACACAATAGAGTAGAAGAGTGCTTTTTTCAAAAGCAGAGTGTGTTTCTTGTAAGGCGAGCTAGTGTTTGTTTCCCTGTCAGAAATGGAGTTGAATCACATGCAGTTTCTGTTCCTACGAGCAAGACTTATTTTCTGGTAAGAAGAGTCACTATTGCGATCCATTTGCCACACAGTGCAAATAGCACTCACGTATGTTCCCAGCAAGTACAGTGTATTGGACTGAAGAGAAGCTACTGTTCTTGTCAGTTTCCTAAGCAGAGTTGAAGTAGATATGGCCCGTGTGTGTAGGAAGGACAGTTCTTTTGTTCTGAGCAAGCTCACTGTTCTGGCCCTATAGGAAACACAGTAGAGTAGAAGCGTGCTCTTTTCTCAAAAGCAGTTTGTGTTTCTTGTACTGCGAGCTAGTGTTTGTTTCCCTGTTAGAAATGGAGTTTAATCACATGCAGTTTCTTGTTCTACGAGCAAGAGTTGTTTTCTGCTAAGAAGTGTCACTATTGCGCTCCCATTGCCGTACACAGTGCAAATAGCACTCGTGTCTGTTCCCAGCAAGTACAGTGTATTGGACTGAAGAGAAACCACTGTTCTTGTCAATTTCCTAAGCAGAGTTGAAGTATATATGGACCGTGATTGTAAAAAGAACAGTTCTTTTGTTCTGAGCAAGCTCACTGTTCTGGCCCTATACGAGAAAGTGTAGAGTAGAAGAGTGCTCTTTTCTCAAAAGCAGAGTGTGTTTCTTGTAAGGCGAGCTAGTGTTTGTTTCCCTGTCAAACTGGAGTTGAATAACATGCACTTTCTGGTCCTACGAAAAGACCAGTTTTCTGGTGAGAAGAGTCACTAATGCGATCCATTTGCCACAGAGTGCAAATAGCACTCGCGTCTGTTCCCAGCAATTACAGTGTATTGGACCGAGGAGAAGCTACTATTCTTGTCAGTTTCCTAAGCAAAGTGGAAGTAGATATGACCCTTGTGTTTAGGAAGCTAGTTCTTTTATGCTGAGCAAGCTCACTGTTCTGGCCATATAGGAAACACAGTATAGTAGAAGAGTGCTCTTTTCTCAAAAGCAGTGTGTGTTTCTTGTACTGCGAGCTAGTGTTTGTTTCCCTGTTAGAAATGGAGTTTAATCACATGCAGTTTCTGGTCCTACGAGCAAGACTTGTTTTCTGGTAAGAAGAGTCACTATTGCGATCCATTTGCCACACAGTGCAAATAGCACTCGCGTCTGTTGCCAACAAGTACAGTGTATTGGACTGAAGAGAAGATACTGTTCTTGTCAGTTTCCTAAGCAGAGTTGAAATAGATATGGCCCGTGTGTGTAGGAAGCACAGTTCTTTTGTTCTGAGCAAGCTCACTGTTCTGGCCCTATAGGAAACAAAGCAGAGTAGAAGAGTGCTCTTTTCTCAAAAGCAGAGTGTTTTTCTTGGACGGCTAGCTAGTGTTTGTTTCCCAGTCAGAAATGGAGTTGAATCACATGCAATTTCTGTTCCTACGAGCAAGAGTTTCTTTCTGGTAAGAAGAGTCTCTATTGCGTTCCTATTGCCATACACAGTGCAAGTAGCACTCGCATCTGTTCCCAGCAAGTACAGTGAATTGGAATGAAGAGAAGCTACTGTTCTTGTCAGTTTCCTAAGCAGAGTTGAAGTAGATATGGCCCATGTGTTTAGGAAGCACAGTTCTTTTGTTCTGAGCAAACTCACTGTTCTGGCCCTATAGGAAACACAGTAGAGTAGAAGAGGGCTCTTTTCTCAAAATCAGAGTGTCTTTCTTGTACTGCGAGCTAGTGTTTGTTTCCCTGTTAGAAATGGAGTTGAATCACATGCAGTTTCTGGTTATACGAGCAAGACTTGTTTTCTGGTAAGAAGAGTCACTATTGCGATCCATTTGCCACACAGTGCAAATAGCACTCGCGTCTGTTGCCAACAAGTACAGTGTATTGGACTGAAGAGAAGCTCCTGTTCTTGTCAGTTTCCTAAGCAGAGTTGAAGTAGATATGGCCCGTGTGCGTAGGAAGCACAGTTCTTTTGTTCTCAGCAAGCTAACTGTTCTGGTCCTATAGGAAACACAATAGAGTAGAAGAGTGCTTTTTCTCAAAAGCAGAGTGTGTTTCTTGTAAGGCGAGCTAGTGTTTGTTTCCCTGTCAGAAATGGAGATGAATCACATGCAGTTTCTGGTCCTACGAGCAAGACTTATTTTCTGGTAAGAAGAGTCATTATTGCGATCCATTTGCCACACAGTGTAAATAGCACTCGCGTCTGTTGCCAGCAATACAGTGTATTGAACTGAAGAAGAGCTCCTGTTCTTGTCAGTTTCCTAAGCAGAGTTGAAGTAGATATGGCCCATGTGTGTAAGAAGCACAGTTCTTTTATTCTGAGCAAGCTCACTGTTCTGGCCCTATAGGAAACACAGTAGAGTAGAAGAGTGCTCTTTTCTCAATAGCAGAGTGTGTTTCTTGTAAGGCGAGCTAGCGTTTGTTTCCCAGTCAGAAATGGAGTTGAATCACATGCAGTTTCTTGTCCTACGAGCAAGACTTGTTTTCCGTTAAGAAGAGTCACTATTGTGCTCCCATTGCCGTACACAGTGCAAATAGCACTCGCATCTGTTCCCAGCAAGTACAGTGTATTGGACTGAAGAGAAGCTACTGTTCTTGTCAATATCCTAAGCAGAGTTGAAGTAGATATGGCCCGTGTGTGTAAAAAGAACAGTTCATTTGTTCTTAGGAAGCTCCCTGTTCTGACCCTATAGTACACACAGTAGAGTAGAAGAGTGCTCTTTTCTCAAAAGCAGAGTGTGTTTCTTGTAAGGCGAGATAGTGTTTGTTTCCCATTCAGAAATGGAGTTGAATCACATGCAGTTTCTGGTCCTACGAGGAAGAGTTGTTTTCTGGTAAGAAGAGTAACTCTTGCGATCCCATTGCCATACACAGTGCAAGTAGCACTCGCATCTGTTTCCAGCAAGTACAGTGTATTGGACTGAAGAGAAGCTACTGTTCTTGTCAGTTTCCTAAGCAGATTGAAGTAGATAAGGCCCATGTGTGTAGGAAGCACACTTCTTTTGTTCTGATGAAGCTCACTGTTCTGGTCCTATAGGAAACACAGTAGAGTAGAAGAGTGCTCTTTTCTCAAAAGCAGAGTGTGTTTCTTGGAAGGCGAGCTAGTGTTTGTTTCCCAGTCAGAAACGGAGTTGAATCACATGCAGTTCCTTGTCCTACGAGCAAGACGTGTTTTCTGTTAAGAAGAGTCACTATTGTGCTCCCATTGCCGTACACAGTGCAAATAGCACTCGCGTCTGTTCCCAGCAAGTACAGTGTATTGGACTGAAGAGAAACTACTGTTCTTGTCAATTTCCTAAGCAGAGTTGAAGTAGATATGGCCCGTGTGTAGGAGCACAGTTCTTTTGTTCTGAGCTAGCTCACTGTTCTGGAACTATAGGAAACACAGTAGAGTAGAAGAGTGCTCTTTTCTCAAAAGCAGAGTGTGTTTCTTTGAAGGCGAGCTAGTGTTTGTTTCCCTGTCAGAAATGGAGTTGAATCACACGCCGTTTCTGGTCCTACGAGCCAGACTTGTTTTCTGGTAAGAAGAGTCACTAATGCGATCCATTTGCCACACAGTGCAAATAGCACTCGCCTCTGTTCCCAGCAAGGACAGTGTATTGGACTGAAGAGAAGCTACTATTCTTGTCAGTTTCCTAAGCAGAGTGGAAATAGATATGGCCCGTGTGTAGGAGCACAGTTCTTTTGTTCTGAGCTAGCTCACTGTTCTGGCCCTATAGGAAACACCGTGTAGTAGAAGAGTGCTCTTTTCTCAAAAGCAGTGTGTGTTTCTTGTGCTGCGAGCTAGTGTTTGTTTCCCTGTTAGAAATGGAGTTTAATCACATGCAGTTTCTGGTCCTACGAGCAAGACATGTTTTCTGGTAAGAAGAGTCACTACTGTGATCCATTTGCCACACAGTGCAAATAGCAATCGCGTCTGTTGCCAACAAGTACAGTGTATTGAACTGAAGAGAAGCTACTATTCTTGTCAGTTTCCTAAGCAGAGTGGAAATAGATATGGCCCGTGTGTGTAGGAAGCACAGTTCTTTTGTTCTGAGGAAGCTCACTGTTCTGGCCCTATAGGAAACACAGTAGAGTAGAAGAGTGCTCTTTTCTCAAAAGCAGAGTGTGTTTCTTGTAAGGCGAGCTAGTGTTTGTTTCCCATTCAGAAATGGAGTTGAATCACATGCAGTTTCTGGTCCTACTAGGAAGAGTTGTTTTCTGGTAAGAAGAGAAACTCTGGCGATCCCATTGCCATACACAGTGCAAGTAGCACTCGCATCTGTTTCCAGCAAGTACAGTGTATTGGACTGAAGAGAAGCTACTGTTCTTGTCAGTTTCCTAAGCAGAGTTGAAGTAGATAAGGCCCATGTGTGTAGAAAGCACAGTTCTTTTGTTCTGAGGAAGCTCACTGTTCTGGCACTATAGGAATCACAGTAGAGTAGAAGAGTGCTCTTTTCTCAAAAGCAGAGTGTGTTTCTTGTAAGGCGAGCTAGTGTTTGTTTCCCATTCAGAAATGGAGTTGAATCACATGCAGTTTCTGGTCCTACGAGCAAGACTTGTTTTCTGGTAAGTAGAGTCACTATTGCGATCCATTTGCCACACAGTGCAAATAGCACTCGCGTCTGTTCCCAGCAAGTACAGTTTATTGGCCTGAAGAGAAGCTCCTCTTCTTGTCAGTTTCCTAAGCAGAGTAGAAATAGATATGGCCCGTGTGTGTAGGAAGCACAGTTCTTTTGTTCTCAGCAAGCTCACTGTTCTGGTCTTATAGGAAACACAATAGAGTAGAAGAGTGCTTTTTCTCAAAAGCAGAGTGTGTTTCTTGTAAGGCGAGGTAGTGTTTGTTTCCCTGTCAGGAATGGAGTTGAATCACATGCAGTTTCTGGTCCTATGAGCAAGACTTATTTTCTGGTAAGAAGAGTCACTATTGCGATCCATTTACCACACAGTGTAAATAGCACTCGCGTCTGTTGCCAGCAATACAGTGTATTGGACTGAAGAAGAGCTCATGTTCTTGTCAGTTTCCTAAGCAGAGTTGAAGTAGATATGGCCCGTGTGTAGGAAGCACAGTTCTTTTGTTCTGAGGAAGCTCACTCTTCTGGCCTTATAGGAAACACAGCAGAGTAGAAGAGTGCTCTTTTCTCAAAAGCAGAGTGTTTCTTGTAAGGCGAGCTAGTGTTTGTTTCCCTGTCAAACTGGAGTTGAATCACATGTACTTTCTGGTCCTACAAACAAGACTTGTTTTCTGATAAGAAGAGTCACTAATGCGATCCTTTTGCAACACAGTGCAAATAGCACTCGCGTCTGTTCCCAGCAAGTACAGTGTATTGGACTGAAGAGAAGCTCCTGTTCTTGTTAGTTTCCTAAGCAGAGTTGAAGTAGATATGGCCCGTGTGTGTAGGAAGAACAGTTCTTTTGTTCTGAGCAAGCTCAATGTTCTGGCCCTATAGGAAACACAGTAGAGTAGAAGAGTGCTCTTTTCTCAATAGCAGAGTGTGTTTCTTGTAAGGCGAGCTAGCGTTTGTTTCCAAGTCAGAAATGGAGTTGAATCACATGCAGTTTCTTGTCCTACGAGCAAGACATGTTTTCCGTTAAGAAGAGTCACTATTGTGCTCCCATTGCCGTACACAGTTCAAATAGCACTGGCGTCTGTTCCCAGCAAGTACAGTGTATTGGACTGAAGAGAAGCTACTGTTCTTGTCAATATCCTAAGCAGAGTTGAAGTAGATATGGCCCGTGTGTGTAAAAAGAACAGTTCTTTTGTTCTGAGCAAGCTCACTGTTCTGGCCCTATAGGAAACACAGTAGAGTAGAAGAGTGCTCTTTTCTCAAAAGCAGAGTGTGTTTCTTGTAAGGAGAGCTAGTGTTTGTTTCCCATTCAGAAATGGAGTTGAATCACATGCAGTTTCTCGTCCTACGAGGAAGAGTTGTTTTCTGGTAAGAAGAGTAACTCTTGCGATCCCATTGCCATACACAGTGCAAGTAGCACTCGCATCTGTTTCCAGCAAGTACAGTGTATTGGACTGAAGTGAAGCTACTGTTCTTGTGAGTTTCCTAAGCAGAGTTGAAGTAGATAAGGCCCATGTGTGTAGGAAGCACAGTTCTTTTGTTCTGAGCAAGCTCACTGTTCTGGTCCTACAGGAAACACAGTAGAGTAGAAGAGTGCTCTTTTCTCAAAAGCAGAGTGTGTTTCTTGGAAGGCGAGATAGTGTTTGTTTCCCAGTCAGAAATGGAGTTGAATCACATGCAGTTTCTGGTCCTACGAGCAAGAGTTGTTTTCTTGTAAGTAGAGTCACTATTGCGATCCATTTGCAACACAGTGCAAATAGGACTCGCATCTGTTCCCAGCAAGTACTGTGTATTGGACTGAAGAGAAGCTCCTCTTCTTGTCAGTTTTCTAAGTAGAGTGGAAGTAGATATGACCCTTGTGTGTAGGAAGCTAGTTCTTTTATGCTGAGCAAGCTCACTGTTCTTGCCATATATGAAACCCAGTAGAGTAGAAGAGTGCTCTTTTCCAATAGCAGAGTGTGTTTCTTGTAAGGCGAGCTAGTGTTTGTTTCCCAGTCAGAAATGGAGTTGAATCACATGCAGTTTCTGGTCCTACGAGCAAGAGTTGCTTTCTGGTAAGTAGAGTCACTATTGCAATCCATTTGCCACACAGTGCAAATAGCACTCGCATCAGTTCCCAGCAAGTACTGTGTATTGGACTGAAGAGAAGCTCCTGTTTTGTCAGTTCCCTAAGCTGAGTGGAAATAGATATGTCCCATGTGTGTAGGAAGCACAGTTCTTTTGTTCTGAGCAAGCTCACTGTTCTGGCCCTGTAAAAAACACAGTAGAGTAGAAGAGTGCTCTTTTCTCAAAAGCAGAGTGTGTTTCTTGTAAGGCGAGCTAGTGTTTGTTTCCCAGTCAGAAATGCAGTTGAATCACATGCAGTTTCTTGTCCTACGAACAAGACTTGTTTTCCGTTAAGAAGAGTCACTATTGTGCTCCTATTGACGTACACAGTACAAATAGCACTCGCGTCTGTTCCCAGCAAGTACAGTGTATTGGACTGAAGAGAAGCTACTGTTCTTGTCAATTTCCTAAGCTGAGTTGAAGTAGATATAGCCCGTGTGTAAAAAGAACAGTTCTTTTGTTCTGAGCAAGCTCACTGTTCTGGCCCTATAGGAGACAGAGTAGAGTAGAAGAGTGCTCTTTTCTCAAAAGCAGAGAGTGTTTCTTGTAAGGCGAGCTATTTTTTGGTTCCCAGTCAGAAGTGGAGTTGAATCACATGCAGTTTTTGTCCTACGAACAAGACTTGTTTTCTGGTAAGAAGAGTCACTAATGCGATCCAATTGCCACACAGTGCAAATAGCACTCGCGTATGTTCCCAGCAAGTACAGTGTATTTGACTGAAGAGAAGCTCCTGTTCTTGTCAGTTTCCTAAGCAGAGTTGAAGTAGATATGGCCCGTGTGTGTAGGAAGATCAGTTCTTTTGTTCTGAGCAAGCTCACTGTTCAAGCCCTATAGGAAACACAGTAGAGTAGAAGAGTGCTCTTTTCTCAAAAGCAGAGTGTGTTTCTTGTAAGGCGAGCTATTGTTTGTTTCCTTGTCCAAAACTGAATTGAATCAGATGCAGTTTCTGGTCCTACGAGCCAGACTTGTTTTCTGGTAAGAGTCACTAATGCGATCCATTTGCCACACAGTGCAAATAGCGCTCGCGTCTGTTCCCAGCAAGTACAGTGTATTGGACTGAAGAGAAGCTACTATTCTTGTCAGTTTCTTAAGCAGAGTGGAAATAGATATGGCCCGTGTGTGTAGGAGCACAGTTCTTTTGTTCTGAGCAAGCTCACTCTTCTGGCCCTATAGGAAACACAGTATAGTAGAAGAGTGCTCTTTTCTCAAAAGCAGTGTGTGTTTCTTGTACTGCGAGCTAGTGTTTGTTTCCCTGTTAGAAATGGAGTTTAATCACATGCAGTTTCTGGTCCTACGAGCAAGACTTGTTTTCTGGTAAGAAGAGTCACTATTGCGATCCATTTGCCACACAGTGCAAATAGCACTCGCGTCTGTTGCCAACAAGTACAGTGTATTGGACTGAAGAGAAGCTACTGTTCTTGTCAGTTTCCTGAGCAGAGTTGAAGTAGATATGGCCTGTGTGTGTAGGAAGCACAGTTCTTTTGTTCTGAGCAAGCTCACTGTTCTGGCCCTATAGGAAACACAGTAGAATAGAAGAGTGCTCTTTTCTCAATAGCAGAGTATGTTTCTTGTAAGGCGAGCTAGTGTTTGTTTCCAATTCAGAAATGGAGTTGAATCACATGCAGTTTCTGGTCCTACGAGCAAGAGTTGTTTTCTGATATGAAGAGTCACTCTTGTGATCCCATTGAAATACACAGTGCAAGTAGCACTCGCATCTGTTTCCAGCAAGTACAGTGTATTGGACTGAAGAGAAGCTACGGTTCTTGTCAGTTTCCTAAGCAGAGTTGAAGTAGATAAGGCCCGTGTGTGTAGGAAGCACAGTTCTTTTGTTCTGAGGAAGTTCACTGTTCTGGCCCTATAGGAAACACAGTAGAGTAGAAGAGTGCTCTTTTCTCAAAAGCAGAGTGTGTTTCTTGTAAGGCGAGCTATTGTTTGTTTCCCTGTCAGAAATGGAGTTGAATCAGATGTAGTTTCTGGTCCAACGAGCCAGACTTGTTTTCTGGTAAGAAGATTCACTAATGCGATCCATTTGCCACACAATACAAATAGCACTCGCATCTGTTCCCAGCAAGTACAGTGTATTGTACTGAAGAGAAACTACTATTCTTGTCAGTTTCCTAAGTTGAGTGGAAATAGATATGGCCCGTGTGTGTAGGAGCACAGTTCTTTTGTTCTGAGCAAGCTCACTGTTCTGGCCTTATAGGAAACACAGTAGAGTAGAAGAGTGCTCTTTTCTCAAAAGCAGTGTGTGTTTCTTGTACTGCGAGCTAGTGTTTGTTTCCCTGTTAGAAATGGAGTTTAATCACATGCACTTTCTGGTCCTACGAGCAAGACTTGTTTTCAGGTAAGAAGAGTCACTATTGCGATCCATTTGCCACAAAGTGCAAATAGCACTCGAGTCTGTTGCCAACAAGTACAGTGTATTGGACTGAAGAGAAGATACTGTTCTTGTCAGTTTCCTAAGCAGAATGAAGTAGATATGGCCCGTGTGTGTAGGAAGCACAGTTCTTTTGTTCTGAGCAAGCTCACTGTTCTGGTCCTATAGGAAACACAATAGAGTAGAAGAGTGCTTTTTCTCAAAAGCAGAGTGTGTTTCTAGTAAGGCGAGCTAGTGTTTGTTTCCCTGTCAGAAATGGAGTTGAATCACATGCAGTTACTGGTCCTATGAGCAAGACTTGTTTTCTGGTAAGAAGAGTCACTATTGTGCTCCCATTGCCGTACACAATGCAAATAGCACTCGCGTCTGTTCCCAGCAAGTACAGTTTATTGGACTGAAGAGAAGCTACTGTTCTTGTCAGTTTCCTAAGCAGAGTTGAAGTAGATATATCCCATTTGTGTGGGAAGCACAGTTCTTTTGTTCTGAGCAAGCTCACTGTTCTGGCCCTATAGGAAACACAGTAGAGTAGAAGAGTGCTCTTTTCTCAAAAGCAGAGTGTGTTTCTTGTAAGGCAAGCTATTGTTTGTTTCCCATTCAGAAATGGAGTTGAATCAGATGCAGTTTCTGGTCCTACGAGCAAGACTTGTTTTCTGGTAAGAAGAGTCACTAATGCGATCAATTTGCCACACAGTGCAAATAGCACTCACGTCTGTTCCCAGCAAGTACAGTGTATTGGACTGAAGAGAAGCTACTATTCTTGTCAGTTTCCTAAGCAGAGTGGAAATAGATATGGATTGTGTGTGTAGGAGCACAGTTCTTTTGTTCTGAGCAAGCTCACTGTTCTGGCCCTATAGGAAACACAGTATAGTAGAAGAGTGCTCTTTTCTCAAAAGCAGTGTGTGTTTCTTGTACTGTGAGTGAGTGCTTGTTTCCCTGTTAGAAATGGAGTTTAATCACATGCAGTTTCTGGTCCTACGAGCAAGACTTGTTTTCTCATAAGAAGAGTCACTATTGCGATCCATTTGCCACACAGTGCAAATAGCACTCGCGTCTGTTGCCAACAAGTACAGTGTATTGGACTGAAGAGAAGCTCCTGTTCTTGTCAGTTTCTTAAGCAGAGTTGAAGTAGATAAGGTCCGTGTTTGTAGGAAGCACAGTTCGTTTGTTCTGAGCAAGCTCACTGTTCTGGCCCTCTAGGAAACACAGCAGAGTAGAAGAGTGCTCTTTTCTCAAAAGCAGAGTGTGTTTCTTTGAAGGCAGGCTAGTGTTTGTTTCCCAGTAAGAAATGGAGTTGAATCACATGCAGTTTCTGGTCCTATGAGTAAGAGTTTTTTCACTGCCATACACAGTGCAAGCAGCACTTGCATCTGTTCCCAGCAAGTACAGTGTATTGGAATGAAGGGAAGCTCCTGTTCTTGTCAGGTTCCTAAGCAGAGTTGAAGTAGATATGGCCCGTGTGTAGGAAGAACAGTTCTTTTGTCTTTGCAAGCTCACTGTTCTGGCCGTATAGGAGACACAGTAGAGTAGAAGAGTGCTCTTTTCTCAAAAGCAGAGCGTGTTTCTTGTAAGGCGAGCTAGTGTTTGTTTTCCAGTCAGAAATGGAGTTGAATCACATACAGTTTCTGGTCCTATGAGCAAGACTTGTTTTCTGGTAAAAAGAGTCACTATTGTGCTCCCATTTCCATACACAGTGCAAATAGCACTCGTGTCTGTTCCCAGCAAGTACAGTTTATTGGACTGAAGAGAAGCTACTGTTCTTGTCAGTTTCCTAAGCAGAGTTGAAGTAGATATGTCCCATTTGTGTAGGGAGCACAGTTCTTTAATTCTGAGCAAGCTCACTGTTCTGGCCATATAGGAAACACAGTAGAGTAGAAGAGTGCTCTTTTCTCAAAAGCAGAGTGTGTTTCTTGTAAGGGGAGCTAGTGTTGCTTTCCCTGTCAGAAATGGAGGTGAATCACATGCAGTTTCTGGTCCTACGAGCCAGACTTGTTTTCTGGTAAGAAGAGTCACTATTGCGATCTTTTGCCACACAGTGCAAATAGCATTCGCATCTGTTGCCAACAAGTTCAGTGTATTGGACTGAAGAGAAGCTACTGTTCTTGTCAATTTCCTAAGCAGAGTTGAAGTAGATATGGCCCCTGTGTGTAGGAAGCACAGTTCTTTTGTTCTGAGCAAGCTCACTGTTCTGGCCCTATAGGAAACACAGCAGAGTAGAAGAGTGCTCTTTTCTCAAAAGCAGAGTGTGTTTCTTTGAAGGCGAGCTAGTGTTTGTTTCCCATTCAGAAATGGAGTTGAATCACATGCAGTTTCTGGGCCTATGAGCAAGAGTTGTTTTCTGGTAAGAAGAGTCACTCTTGCGATCCCATTACCATACACAGTGCAAGTAGCACTGCCATCTGTTTCCAGCAAGTATAGTGTATTGGACTGAAGAGAAGCTACTGTTCTTGTCAGTTTCCTAAGCAGAGTTGAAGTAGATATGGCCCATGTGTGTAGGAAGCACAGTTCTTTTGTTCTGAGCAAAATCACTGTTCTGGACCTATAGGAATCACAGTAGAGTAGAAGAGTGCTCTTTTCCCAATAGCAGAGTGTGTTTCCTGTAAGGCGAGCTAGTGTTTGTTTCCCAGTCAGAAATGGAGTTGAATCACATGCAGTTTCTGGTCCTACGAGCCAGAGTTGTTTTCTGGTAAGTAGAGTCACTGTTGCGATCCATTTGCCACACAGTGCAAATAGCACTCGCATCAGTTCCCAGCAAGTACTGTGTATTGGACTGAAGAGAAGCTCCTGTTTTGTCAGTTTCCTATGCAGAGTGGAAATAGATATGGCCCGTGGGTGTAGTAAGCACAGTTCATTTGTTCTGAGCAAGCTCACTGTTCTGGCCCTATAGGAAACACAATAGAGTAGAAGAGTGTTCTTTTCGCAAAAGCAGAGTGTGTTTCTTGTAAGGCGAGCTAGTGTTTGTTTCCCTGTCAAACTGGAGTTGAATCACATGCACTTTCTGGTCCTACGAACAAGACTAGTTTTCTGGTAAGAAGAGTCACTAATGCGATCCATTTGCCACACAGTGCAAATAGCACTCGCGTCTGTTCCCTGCAATTACAGTGCATTGGACTGAAGAGAAGCTTCTGTTCTTGTCAGTTTCCTAAGCAGAGTTGAAGTAGATATGGCCCGTGTGTAGGAAGAACAGTTCTTTTGTTCTGAGCAAGCTCACTGTTCTGGCCCTATAGGAAACACAGTAGAGTAGAAGAGTGCTCTTTTCTCAAAAGCAGAGTGTGTTTCTTGTAAGGCGAGCTAGTGTTTGTTTCCAAGTCAGAAATGGAGTTGAATCACATGCAGTTTCTGGTCCTACGAGCAAGACTTGTTTTCTGTTAAGAAGAGTCACTATTGTGCTCCCATTGCCGTACACAGTGCAAATAGCACTCGCGTCTGTTCCCAGGAAGTACATTGTATTGGACTGAAGAGAAGCTCCTGTTCTTGTCAGTTTCCTAAGCAGAGTGGAAATAGATATGGCCAGTGTATGTAGGAAGCACAGTTCTTTAATTCTGAGCAAGCTCACTGTTCTGGCCATATAGGAAACACAGCAGAGTAGAAGAGTGCTCTTTTCTCAAAAGCAGAGTGTGTTTCTTGTAAGGGGAGCTAGTGTTTGTTTCCCTGTCAGAAATGGAGGTGAATCACATGCAGTTTCTGGTCCTACGAGCCAGACTTGTTTTCTGGTAAGAAGAGTCACTATTGCGATCCATTTGCCACACAGTGCAAATAGCATTCGCGTCTGTTGCCAACAATTTCAGTGTATTGGACTGAAGAGAAGCTACTGTTCTTGTCAATTTCCTAAGCAGAGTTGAAGTAGATATGGCCCGTGTGTGTAGGAAGCACAGTTCTTTTGTTCTGAGCAAGCTCACTGTTCTGGCCCTATAGGAAACACAGCAGAGTAGAAGAGTGCTCTTTTCTCAAAAGCAGAGTGTGTTTCTTTGAAGGCGAGCTAGTGTTTGTTTCCCATTCAGAAATGGAGTTGAATCACATGCAGTTTCTGGGCCTATGAGCAAGAGTTGTTTTCTGGTAAGAAGGGTCACTCTTGCGATCCCATTACCATACACAGTGCAAGTAGCACTGCCATCTGTTTCCAGCAAGTACAGTGTATTGGACTGAAGAGAAGCTACTGTTCTTGTCAGTTTCCTAAGCAGAGTTGAAGTAGATATGGCCCATGTGTGTAGGAAGCACAGTTCTTTTGTTCTGAGCAAAATCACTGTTCTGGACCTATAGGAATCACAGTAGAGTAGAAGAGTGCTCTTTTCCCAATAGCAGAGTGTGTTTCCTGTAAAGCGAGCTAGTGTTTGTTTCCCAGTCAGAAATGGAGTTGAATCACATGCAGTTTCTGGTCCTACGAGCCAGAGTTGTTTTCTGGTAAGTAGAGTCACTGTTGCGATCCATTTGCCACACAGTGCAAATAGCACTCGCATCAGTTCCCAGCAAGTACTGTATATTGGACTGAAGAGAAGCTCCTGTTTTGTCAGTTTCCTATGCAGAGTGGAAATAGATATGGCCCGTGTGTGTAGTAAGCACAGTTCATTTGTTCTGAGCAAGCTCACTGTTCTGGCCCTATAGGAAACACAATAGAGTAGAAGAGTGTTCTTTTCGCAAAAGCAGAGTGTGTTTCTTGTAAGGCAAGCTAGTGTTTGTTTCCCTGTCAAACTGGAGTTGAATCACATGCACTTTCTGGTCCTACGAACAAGACTAGTTTTCTGGTAAGAAGAGTCACTAATGCGATCCATTTGCCACACAGTGCAAATAGCACTCGCGTCTGTTCCCTGCAATTACAGTGCATTGGACTGAAGAGAAGCTTCTGTTCTTGTCAGTTTCCTAAGCAGAGTTGAAGTAGATATGGCCCGTGTGTAGGAAGAACAGTTCTTTTGTTCTGAGCAAGCTCACTGTTCTGGCCCTATAGGAAACACAGTAGAGTAGAAGAGTGCTCTTTTCTCAAAATCAGAGTGTGTTTCTTGTAAGGCGAGCTAGTGTTTGTTTCCCATTCAGAAATGGAGTTGAATCACATGCAGTTTCTGGTCCTACGAGCAAGACTTGTTTTCTGTTAAGAAGAGTCACTATTGTGCTCCCATTGCCGTACACAGTGCAAATAGCACTCGCGTCTGTTCCCAGCAAGTACAGTGTATTGGACTGAAGTGAAGCTACTGTTCTTGTCAATTTCCTAAGCAGAGTTGAAGTAGATATGGACCGTGTGTGTAAAAAGAACAGTTCTTTTGTTCTGAGCAAGCTCACTGTTCTGGCCCTATAGGAGACAGAGTAGAGTAGAAGAATGCTCTTTTCTCAAAATCAGAGTGTGTTTCTTGTAAGGCGAGCTAGTATTTGTTTCCCTGTCAAACTGGAGTTGAATCACATGCACTTTCTGGTCCTACGTACAAGACTAGTTTTCTGGTAAGTAGAGTCACTAAATCGATCCATTTGCCACACAGTGCAAAAAGCACTCGCGTCTGTTCCCAGCAAGTACAGTGTACTGGACTGAAGAGAAGGTCCTGTTCTTGTCAGTTTCCTAAGCAGAGTTGAAGTAGATATGGCCCGTGTGTGTAGGAAGAACAGTTCTTTTGTTCTGAGCAAGCTCAATGTTCTGGCCCTATAGGAAACACAGTATAGTAGAAGAGTGCTCTTTTCTCAAAAGCAGAGTGTGTTTCTTGTAAGGCGAGCTATTGTTTGTTTCCCTGTCAGAAATGGAGTTGAATCAGATGCAGTTTCTGGTCCTACGAGCCAGACTTGTTTTCTGGTAAGAAGAGTCACTAATGCGATCCATTTGCCACACAGTGCAAATAGCACTCGCGTCTGTTCCCAGCATGTACAGTGTATCGGACTGAAGAGAAGCTACTATTCTTGTCAGTTTCCTAAGCGGAGTGGAAATAGATATGGCCCTTGTGTGTAGGAGCACAGTTCTTTTGTTCTGAGCAAGCTCACTGTTCTGGCCCTTTAGGAAACACAGTATAGTAGAAGAGTGCTCTTTTCTCAAAAGCAGTGTGTGTTTCTTGTACTGCGAGCTAGTGTTTGTTTCCCTGTTAGAAATGGAGTTTAATCACATGCAGTTTCCGGTCCTACGAGCAAGTCTTGTTTTCTGGTAAGAAGAATCACTATTGCGATCCATTTGCCACACAGTGCAAAGAGCACTCGCGTCTGTTCCCAGCAAGTACAGTGTATTGGACTGAAGAATAGCTACAGTTCTTGTCAGTTTCTTAATCAGATTTGAAGTAGATATGGCCCATGTGTGTAGGAAGCACAGTTCTTTTGTTCTGAGCAAGCTCACTGTTCTGGCCCTATAGGAAACACAGCAGAGTAGAAGAGTGCTCTTTTCTCAAAAGCAGAGTGTGTTTCTTGTAAGGCAAGCTAGTGTTTGTTTCCCAGTCAGAAAAGGAGTTGAATCACATGCAGTTTCTGTTCCTACGAGCAAGAGTTGTTTTCTGGTAAGTAGAGTCACTATTGCGATCCATTTGCCACACAGTACAAATAGCACTCGCGTCTGTTCCCAGGAAGTACAGTTTACTGGACTGAAGAGAAGCTCCCCTTCTTGTCAGTGTCCTAAGTAGAGTGAAAATAGATATGGCCCGTGTGTGTGGGAAGCACAGTTCTTTTGTTCTGAGCAAGCTCACTGTTCTGGCCCTATAGGAAACACAGTAGAGTAGAAGAGTGCTCTTTTCTCAATAGCAGAGTGTGTTTCTTGTAAGGCGAGCTAGTGTTTGTTTCCCAGTCAGAATTTGAATTGAGTCACATGCAGTTTCTGGTCCTACAAGCAAGAGTTGTTTTCTTGTAAGAAGAGTCATTATTGGGCTCCCATTGCCATACACAGTGCAAATAGCACTCGCGTCTGTTCCCAGCAATTAGAGTGTATTGGACTGAAGAGAAGCTAATGTTCTTGTCAGTTTCTTAAGCAGAGCTGAAGTAAATATGGCCCGTGTGTGTAGGAAGCCCAGTTCTTTTGTTCTGAGCAAGGTCACTGTTCTGGCGCTCTAGGAATCACAGTAGAGTAGAAGAGTGCTCTTTTCACAAAAGCATAGTTTGTTTCTTGTAAGGCGAGCTAGTGTTTGTTTTCCAGTCAGAAATGGAGTTGATTCACATGCAGGTTCTGGTCCTATGAGCAAGAGTTTTTTTTTCTGGTAAGAAGAGTCTCTAATGCGTTCTAACTGCCATACACAGTGTAAGTAGCACTCGCATCTGTTCCCAGCAAGTACAGTGTATTGGAATGAAGAGAAGCTACTGTTCTTGTCAGTTTCCTAAGCAGAGTTGAAGTAGATATGGCCTGTGTGTGTAGGAAGCACAGTTCTTTTGTTCTGAGCAAGCTCAATGTTCTGGCCCTATAGGAAACACAGTAGAGTAGAAGAGTGCTCTTTTCTCAAAAGCAGAGTGTGTTTCTTGTAAGGCGAGCTAGTGTTTGTTTCCCAGTCAGAAATGGAGTTGAATCACATGCAGTTTCTTGTCCTACGAGCAAGACTTGTTTTCTGTTAAGAAGAGTCACTATTGTGCTCCCATTGCCGTACACAGTGCAAATAGCACTCGTGTATGTTCCCAGCAAGTACAATGTATTGGACTGAAGAGAAGATACTGTTCTTGTCAATTTCCTAAGCAGAGTTGAAGTAGATATGGCCCGTGTGTGTAAAAAGAACAGTTCTTTTGTTCTGAGCAAGCTCACTGTTCTGGCCCTATAGAGGACATTGTAGAGTAGAAGAGTGCTCTTTTCTCAAAAGCAGAGTGTGTTTCTTGTAAGGCGAGCTAGTGTTTGTTTCCTAAGCAGAGTGGAAGAAGATATGACCCTTGTGTGTAGGAAGCTAGTTCCTTTATGCTGAGCAACCTCACTGTTCTGGCCATATATGAAACACAGTAGAGTAGAAGAGTGCTCTTTTCCCAATAGCAGAGTGTGTTTCTTGTAAGGCGAGCTATTGTTTGTTTTCCAGTCAGAAATGGAGTTGAATCACATGCAGTTTCTGGTCCTATGAGCAAGAGTTTTTTTTTCTGGTAAGAAGAGTCTCTATTGCGTTCTAACTGCCATACACAGTGTAAGTAGCACTCGCATCTGTTCCCAGCAAGTACAGTGTATTGGACTGAAGAGAAGCTACTGTTCTTGTCAGTTTCCTAAGCAGAGTTGAAGTAGATATGGCCCATGTGTTTAGGAAGCACATTTCTTTTGTTCTGAGCAAACTCACTGTTCTGGCCCTAAAGGAAACACAGTAGAGTAGAAGCGTGCTCTTTTCTCAAAAGCAGAGTGTGTTTCTTGTAAGGCGAGCTAGTGTTTGTTTCTCAGTCAGAAATGGAGTTGAATCACATGCAGTTTCTGGTCCTACGAGCAAGAGTTGTTTTCTGATAAGTAGAGTCACTATTGCGATCCATTTGCCACACAGTGCAATAGCACTCACATCAGTTCACAGCAAGTACTGTGTATTGGACTGAAGAGAAGCTCCTGTTTTGTCAGTTTCCTAAGCAGAGTGGAAATAGATATGGCCCGTGTGTGTAGGAAGCTCAGTTCTTTTGTTCTGAGCAAGCTCACTGTTCTGGTCATATAGGAAACACAGTAGAGTAGAAGAATGCTCTTTTCTCAAAAGCAGAGTGTGTTTCTTGTAAGGCGAGCTAGTGTTTGTTTCCCAGTCAGAAATGGTGTTGAATCACATGCAGTTTCTTGTCCTACGAGCAAGACTTGTTTTCCGTTAAGAAGAGTCACTATTGTGCTCCCATTGCCGTACACAGTGCAAATAGCACTCGCGTCTGTTCCCAGCAAGTACAGTGTATTGGACTGAAGAGAAGCTACTGTTCTTGTCAATTTCCTAAGCAGAGTTGAAGTAGATATGGCCCATGTGTGTAAAAAGAACAGTTCTTTTGTTCTGAGCAAGCTCACTGTTCTGGCCCTATAGAGGACAGAGTAGAGTAGAAGAGTGCTCTTTTCTCAAAAGCAGAGTGTGTTTCCTGTAAGGCGAGCTAGTGTTTGTTTCCCAGTCAGAAGTGTAGTTGAATCACATGCAGTTTTTGTGCTACGAACAAGACTTGTTTTCTGGTAAGAAGAGTCAATAATGTGATCCATTTGAAACACAGTGCAAATAGCACTCGCGTATGTTCCCAGCAAGTACAGTGTATTGGACTGAAGAGAAGGTCCTGTTCTTGTCAGTTTCCTAAGCAAAGTTGAAGTAGATATGGCCCTTGTGTGTAGGAAGAACAGTTCTTTTGTTCTGAGCAAGCTCACTGTTCTGGCCCTATAGGAAACACAGTAGAGTAGAAGAGAGCTCTTTTCTCAAAAGCAGAGTGTGTTTCTTGTAAGGCGTGCTAGTGTTTGTTTCCCTGTCAGAAATTGAGTTGAATCAGATGCAGTTTCTGGTCCTGCGAGCAAGACTTGTTTTCTGGTAAGAAGAGTCACTAATGCGATCCATTTGCCACACAGTGCAAATAGAACTCGCGTCTGTTCCCAGCAAGTACAGTGTATTGGACTGAAGAGAAGCTACTATTCTTGTCAGAATCCAAAGCAGAGTGGAAATAGATATGGCCCGTGTGTGTAGGAGCACAGTTCTTTTGTTCTGAGCAACCTCACTGTTCTGGTCCTATAGGAAACACAGTAGAGTAGAAGAGTGCTCTTTTCTCAAAAGCAGAGTGTGTTTCTTGTAAGGCGAGCTAGGGTTTTTTTCCCTGTCAAACTGGAGTTGAATCACATGCACTTTCTGGTCCTACGAACAAGACTAGTTTTCTGGTAAGAAGAGTCATTAATGCGATCCATTTGCCACACAGTGCAAATAGCACTCGCATCAGTTCCCAGCAAGTACTGTGTATTGGACTGAAGAGAAGCTCCTGTTTTGTCAGTTCCCTAAGCTGAGTGGAAATAGATATGGCCCATGTGTGTAGGAAGCACAGTTCTTTTGTTCTGAGCAAGCTCACTGTTCTGGCCCTCTAGGAAAACAGTAGAGTAGAAGAGTGCTCTTTTCTCAAAAGCAGAGTGTGTTTCTTGTAAGGCGAGCTAGTGTTTGTTTCCCAGTCAGAAATGCAGTTGAATCACATGCAGTTTCTTGTCCTACGAGCAAGACTTGTTTTCCGTTAAGAAGAGTCACTATTGTGCTCCCATTGCCGTACACAGTGCAAATAGCACTCGCGTCTGTTCCCAGCAAGTACAGTGTATTGGACTGAAGAGAAGCTACTGTTCTTGTCAATTTCCTAAGCTGAGTTGAAGTAGATATAGCCCGTGTGTAAAAAGAACTGTTCTTTTGTTCTGAGCAAGCTCACTGTTCTGGCCCTATAGGAGACAGAGTAGAGTAGAAGAGTGCTCTTTTCTCAAAAGCAGAGAGTGTTTCTTGTAAGGTGAGCTATTGTTTGGTTCCCAGTCAGAAGTGGATTTGAATCACATGCAGTTTTTGTCCTACGAACAAGACTTGTTTTCTGGTAAGAAGAGTCACTAATGCGATCCAATTGCCACACAGTTCAAATAGCACTCGTGTATGTTCCCAGCAAGTACAGTGTATTTGACTCTAGAGAAGCTCCTGTTCTTGTCAGTTTCCTAAGCAAAGTTGAAGTAGATATGGCCCGTGTGTGTAGGAAGAACAGTTCTTTTGTTCTGAGCAAGCTCACTGTTCAAGCCCTATAGGAAACACAGTAGAGTAGAAGAGTGCTCTTTTCTCAAAAGCAGAGTGTGTTTCTTGTAAGGCGAGCTATTGTTTGTTTCCTTGTCCAAAATTGAATTGAATCAGATGCAGTTTCTGGTCCTACGAGCCAGACTTGTTATCTGGTAAGAGTCACTAATGCGATCCATTTGCCACACAGTGCAAATAGCGCTCGTGTCTGTTCCCAGCAAGTACAGTGTATTGGACTGAAGAGAAGCTACTATTCTTGTCAGTTTCTTAAGCAGAGTGGAAATAGATACGGCCCGTGTGTGTAGGAGCACAGTTCTTTTGTTCTGAGCAAGCTCACTGTTCTGGCCCTGGAGGAAACACAGTATAGTAGAAGAGTGCTCTTTTCTCAAAAGCAGTGTGTGTTTCTTGTACTGCGAGCTAGTGTTTGTTTCCCTGTTAGAAATGGAGTTTAATCACATGCAGTTTCTGGTCATACGAGCAAGACTTGTTTTCTGGTAAGAAGAGTCACTATTGCGATCCATTTGCCACACAGTGCAAATAGCACTCGCGTCTGTTGCCAACAAGTACAGTGTATTGGACTGAAGAGAAGCTACTGTTCTTGTCAGTTTCCTAAGCAGAGTTGAAGTAGATATGGCCTGTGTGTGTAGGAAGCACAGTTCTTTTGTTCTGAGCAAGCTCACTGTTCTGGCCCTATAGGAAACACAGAAGAGTAGAAGAGTGCTCTTTTCTCAATAGCAGAGTATGTTTCTTGTAAGGCGAGCTAGTGTTTGTTTCCCATTCAGAAATGGAGTTGAATCACATGCAGTTTCTGGTCCTACGAGCAAGAGTTGTTTTCTGGTATGAAGAATCACTCTTGTGATCCCATTGCCATACACAGTGCAAGTAGCACTCGCATCTGTTTCCAGCAAGTACAGTGTATTGGACTGAAGAGAAGCTCCTGTTCTTGTCAGTTTCCTAAGCAGAGTTGAAGTAGATATGGCCCGTGTGTGTAGGAAGCACAGTTCTTTTGTTCTGAGGAAGTTCACTGTTCTGGCCCTATAGGAAACACAGTAGAGTAGAAGAGTGCTCTTTTCTCAAAAGCAGAGTGTGTTTCTTGTAAGGCGAGCTAGTGTTTGTTTCCCTGTCAAACTGTAGTAGAATCACATGCAGTTTCTGGTCCTACGAGCAAGACTTGTTTTCTGGTAAGAACAGTCACTATTGCGATCTATTTGCCACACAGTGCAAATAGCACTTGCGTCTGTTGCCAACAAGTACAGTGTATTGGACTGAAGAGAAGCTACTGTTCTTGTCAATATCCTAAGCAGAGTTGAAGTAGATATGGCCCGTGTGTGTAGGAAGCACAGTTCTTTTGTTCTCAGCAAGCTAACTGTTCTGGTCCTATAGGAAACACAATAGAGTAGAAGAATGCTTTTTCTCAAAAGCAGAGTGTGTTTCTTGTAAGGCGAGCTAGTGTTTGTTTCCCTGTCAGAAATGGAGATGAATCACATGCAGTTTCTGGTCCTACAAGCAAGACTTATTTTCTGGTAAGAAGAGTCATTATTGCGATCCATTTGCCACACAGTGTAAATAGCACTCGCGTCTGTTGCCAGCAATACAGTGTATTGGACTGAAGCAGAGCTCCTGTTCTTGTCAGTTTCCTAAGCAGAGTTGAAGTAGATATGGCCCATGTGTGTAAGAAGCACAGTTCTTTTATTCTGAGCAAGCTCACTGTTCTGGCCCTATAGGAAACACAGTAGAGTAGAAGAGTGCTCTTTTCTCAATAGCAGAGTGTGTTTCTTGTACGGCGAGCTAGCGTTTGTTTCCCAGTCAGAAATGGAGTTGAATCACATGCAGTTTCTTGTCCTACGAGCAAGACTGGTTTTCCCTTAAGAAGAGTCACTATTGTGCTCCCATTGCCGTACACAGTGCAAATAGCACTGGCGTCTGTTTCCAGCAAGTACAGTGTATTGGACTGAAGAGAAGCTACTGTTCTTGTCAATATCCTAAGTAGAGTTGAAGTAGATATGGCCCATGTGTGTAAAAAGAACAGTTCTTTTGTTCTTAGGAAGCTCCCTGTTCTGGCCCTATAGGAAACACAGTAGAGTAGCAGAGTGCTCTTTTCTCAAAAGCAGAGTGTGTTTCTTGGAAGGCGAGCTAGTGTTTGTTTCCCAGTCAGAATTGGAGTTGAATCACATGCAGTTTCTGGTCCTACGAGGAAGAGTTGTTTTCTGGTAAGAAGAGTCACTATTGCGATCCATTTACAACACAGTGCAAATAGCACTCGCATCTGTTCCAAGCAAGTAATGTGTATTGGACTGAAGAGAAGCTCCTCTTCTTGTCAGTTTTCTAAGCAGAGTGGAAGTAGATATGACCCTTGTGTGTAGGAAGCTAGTTCTTTTATGCTGAGCAAGCTCACTATTCTTGCCATATATGAAACCCAGTAGAGTAGAAGAGTGCTCTTTTCCAATAGCAGAGTGTGTTTCTTGTAAGGCGAGCTAGTGTTTGTTTCCCTGTCAGAAATGGAGTTGAATCACATGCAGTTTCTGGTCCTACGAACAAGAGTTGTTTTCTTGTAAGTAGAGTCACTATTGCGATCCATTTGCCACACAGTGCAAATAGCACTCGCATCAGTTCCCAGCAAGTACTGTGTATTGGACTGTAGAGAAGCTCCTGTTTTGTCAGTTTCATAAGCTGAGTGGAAATAGATATGGCCCGTGTGTGTAGGAAGCACAGTTCTTTTGTTCTGAGCAAGCTCACTGTTCTGGCCCTCTAGGAAACACAGTAGAGTAGAAGAGTGCTCTTTTCTCAAAAGCAGAGTGTGTTTCTTGTAAGTCGAGCTAGTGTTTGTTTCCCAGTCAGAAATGGAGTTGAATCACATGCAGTTTCTTGTCCTACGAGCAAGACTTGTTTTCCGTTAAGAAGAGTCACTATTGTGCTCCCATTGACGTACACAGTGCAAATAGCACTCGCGTCTGTTCCCAGAAAGTACAGTGTATTGGACTGAAGAGAAGCTACTGTTCTTGTCAATTTCCTAAGCAGAGTTGAAGTAGATATGGCCCGTGTGTGTCAAAAGAACAGTTCTTTTGTTCTGAGCAAGCTCACTGTTCTGGCCCTATAGGAGACAGAGTAGAGTAGAAGAGTGCTCTTTTCTCAAAAGCAGAGAGTGTTTCTTGTAAGGCGAGCTAGTGTTTGTTTCCCAGTCAGAAGTGGAGTTGAATCACATGCAGTTTATGGTCCTACGAGCAAGAGTTGTTTTCTTGTAAGTAGAGTCACTATTGCGATCCATTTGCAACACAGTGCAAATAGCACTCGCATATGTTCCCAGCAAGTACAGTGTATTGGACTGAAGAGAAACTACTGTTCTTGTCAGTTTCCTAAGCAGAGTTGAAGTACATTTGTCCCATGTGTGTAAAAAGAACAGTTCTTTTGTTCTGAGCAAGCTCACTGTTCTGGCATTATAGGAAACACAGTAGAGTAGAAGAATGCTCTTTTCTCAAAGCAGAGTGTGTTTCTTGTAAGGCGAGCTATGGTTTGTTTCCCTGTCAGAAATGGAGTTGAATCAGATGCAGTTTCTGGTCCTACGAGCCAGACTTGTTTTCTGATAAGAAGAGTCACTAATGCGATCCATTTGCCACACAGTGCAAATAGCACTCGCGTCTGTTCCCAGCAAGTACAGTGTATTGGACTGAAGAGAAGCTACTGTTCTTGACAGTTTCCTAAGCAGAGTGGAAATAGATATGGCCCGTGTGTGTAGGAGCACAGTTCTTTTGTTCTGAGCAAGCTCACTGTTCTGGCCCTATAGGAAACACAGTAGAGTAGAAGAGTGCTCTTTTCTCAAAAGCAGTGTGTGTTTCTTGTCCTGCGAGCTAGTGTTTGTTTCCCTGTTAGAAATGTAGTTTAATCACATGTTGTTTCTGGTCCTACGAGCAAGACTTATTGTCTGGTTAGAAGAGTCACTGATGCGATCCATTTGCCACACTGGGTAAATAGCACTCGCGTCTGTTGCCAGCTATACAGTGTTTTGGACTGAAGAAGAGCTCCTGTTCTTGTCAGTTTCCTAAGCAGAGTTGAAGTAGGTATGGCCCGTGTGTGTAGTAAGCACAGTTCTTTTGTTCTGAGCAAGCTCACTGTTCTGGCCCTATAGGAAACACAGTAGAGTAGAAGAGTGCTCTTTTCTCAATAGCAGAGTGTGTTTCTTGTAAGGCGAGCTAGTGTTTGTTTCCCATTCAGTAATGGAGTTGAATCACATGCAGTTTCTGGTCCTACGACCACGAGTTGTTTTCTGGTAAGAAGAGTCACTCTTGCGATTCCATTGCCATACACAGTGCAAGTAGCACTCGCATCTGTTTCCAGCAAGTACAGTGTATTGGACTGAAGAGAAGCTACTGTTCTTGTCAGTTTCCTAAGCAGAGTTGAAGTAGATATGGCCTGTGTGTGTAGGAAGCACAGTTCTTTTGTTCTGAGGAAGCTCACTGTTCTGGCCATATAGGAAACACAGTAGAGTAGAAGAGTGCTCTTTTCTCAAAAGCAGAGTGTGTTTCTTGTAAAGCGAGCTAGTGTTTGTTTCACAGTCAGAAATGGAGTTGAATCACATGCACTTTCTGGTCCTATGAACAAGCCTAGTTTTCTGGTAAGAAGAGTCACTAATGCGATCCATTTGCCACACAGTGCAAATAGCATTCGCGTCTGTTCCCAGCAAGTACAGTGTATTGGACTGAAGAGAAGCTACTATTCTTGTCAGTTTCCTAAGTAGAGTGGAAATAGATATGGCCCGTGTGTGTAGGAGCACAGTTCTTTTCTTCTGAGCAAGCTCCCTGTTCTGGCCCTATAGGAAACACAGTATAGTAGAAGAGTGCTCTTTTCTCAAAAGCAGTGTGTGTTTCTTGTACTGCGAGCTAGTGTTTGTTTCCCTGTTAGAAATGGAGTTTAATCACGTGCAGTTTCTGGTCCTACGAGCAATACTTGTTTTCTGGTAAGAAGAGTCACTATTGTGCTCCCATTGCCGTACACATTGCAAATAGCACTCGCGTCTGTTCCAGCAAGTACAGTGTATTGGACTGAAGAGAAGCTACTGTTCTTGTCAATTTCCTAAGCAGAGTTGAAGTAGATATGGCCCATGTGTGTAAAAAGAACAGTTCTTTTGTTCTGAGCAAGCTCACTGTTCTGGCCCAATTGGAGATAGAGTAGAGTAGATGAGTGCTCTTTTCTCAAAAGCAGAGTGTGTTTCTTGTAAGGCGAGCCAGTGCTTGTTTCCCTGTCAAACTGGAGTTGAATCACATGCACTTTCTGGTCCTATGAACAAGACTAGTTTTCTGGTAAGAAGAGTCACTAATCTGATCCATTTGCCACACAGTGCAAATAGCACTCGCGTCTGTTCCCAGCAAGTACAGTGTATTGGACTGAAGAGAAGCTACTATTCTTGTCAGTTTCCTAATTAGAGTGGAAATAGATATGGCCCGTGTGTAGGAGCACAGTTCTTTTGTTCTGAGCAAGCTCCCTGTTCTGGCCCTATAGGAAACACAGTATAGTAGAAGAGTGCTCTTTTCTCAAAAGCAGTGTGTGTTTCTTGAACTGCAAGCTAGTGTTTGTTTCCCTGTTAGAAATGGAGTTTAATCACATGCAGGTTCTGGTCCTACGAGCAAGACTTGTTTTCTGGTAAGAAGATTCACTAATGCGATCCATTTGCCACACAGTACTAATAGCACTCGCGTCTGTTGCCAACAAGTACAGTGTATTGGACTGAAGAGAAGATACGGTTCTTGTCAGTTTCCTAAGCAGAGTTGAAGTAGATATGGCCCATGTGTTTAGGAAGCACAGTTCTTTTGTTCTGAGCAAACTCACTGTTTTGGCCCTATAGGAAACACAGTAGAGTAGAAGAGTGCTCTTTTCTCAAAATCAGAATGTGTTTCTTCTAAGGCGAGCTAGTGTTTGTTTCCCAGTCAGAAATGGATTTGAATCACATGCAGTTTCTTGTCCTACGAGCAAGACTTTTTTCTGTTAAGAAGAGTCACTATTGTGCTCCCATTGCCGTACACAGTGCAAATAGCACTCGCGTCTGTTCCCAGCAAGTACAGTGTATTGGACTGAAGAGAAGCTACTGTTCTTGCCAATTTCCTAAGCAGAGTTGAAGTAGATTTGTCCCGTGTGTGTAAATAGAACCGTTCTTTTGTTCTGAGCAAGCTCACTGTTCTGGCCCTATAGGAGAAAGAGTAGAGTAGATGAGTGCTCTTTTTTCAAAAGCAGAGTGTGTTTCTTGTAAGGCGAGCTAGTGTTTGTTTCTCTGTCAAAAAGGAGTTGAATCACATGCACTTTCTGGTCCTACGAACAAGACTAGTTTTCTGGTAAGAAGAGTCACTAATGCGATCCATTTGCCACCCAGTGCAAATAGCACTCGCGTCTGTTCCCAGCAAGTACAGTGTATTGGACTGAAGAGAAGCTACTGTTCTTGTCAGTTTCCTAAGAAGAGTTGAAGTCGATTTGGCCCTTGTGTGAAGGAAGAACAGTTCATTTGTTCTAAGCAAGCTCACTGTTCTGGCCCTATAGGAAACACAGTAGAGTAGAAGAGTGCTCTTTTCTCAAAAGCAGAGTGTGTTTCTTGTAAGGCGAGCTATTGTTTGTTTCCCTGTCAAAAATGGAGTTGAATCAGAAGCAGTTTCTGGTCCTATGAACCAGACTTGTTTTCTGGTAAGTAGAGTCACTATTGCGATCCATTTGCCACACAGTGCAAATAGCACTCGTGTCTGTTCCCAGCAAGTACAGTGTATTGGACTGAAGAGAAGCTACTATTCTTGACAATTTCCTAAGCAGAGTGGAAATAGATATGGCCCGTGTGTGTAGGAGCACAGTCCTTTTGTTCTGAGCAAGCTCCCTGTTCTGGCCCTATAGGAAACACAGTATAGTAGAAGAGTGCCCTTTTCTCAAAAGCAGTGTGTATTTCTTGTACTGCGAGCTTGTGTTTGTTTCCCTGTTAGAAATGGAGTTTAATCACATGCAGTTTCTGGTCCTACGAGCAAGAGTTGTTTTCTGGTATGTAGAGTCACTATTGCGATCCATTTGCCACACAGTGCAAATGGCACTCACGTCTGTTCCCAGCAAGTACAGTTTATTGGACTGAAGAGAAGCTCCTCTTCTTGGCAGTTTCCTAAGCAGAGTGGAAATAGATATGGCCCGTGTGTGTGGGAAGCACAGTTCTTTTGTTCTCAGCAAGCTCACTGTTCTGGTACTATAGGAAACACAATAGAGTAGAAGAGTGCTTTTTCTCAAAAGCAGAGTGTGTTTCTTGTAAGGCGAGCTAGTGTTTGTTTCCCTGTCAGAAATGGAGTTGAATCCCATGCAGTTTCTGGTCCTACGAGCAAGACTTATTGTCTGGTAAGAAGAGTCACTATTGCGATCCATTTGCCACACAGTGTAAATAGCACTCGCATCTGTTGCCAGCAATACAGTGTATTGGACTGAAGAAGAGCTCTTGTTCTTGTCAGTTTCCTAAGCAGAGTTGAAGTAGGTATGGCCCGTGTGTGTAGTAAGCACAGTTCTTTTGTTCTGAGCAAGCTCACTCTACTGGCCCTATAGGAAACACAGTAGAGTAGAAGAGTGCTCTTTTCTCAATAGCAGAGTGTGTTTCTTGTAAGGCGAGCTAGTGTTTGTTTCCCATTCAGAAATGGAGTTGAATCACATGCAGTTTCTGGTCCTACGAGCAAGACTTGTTTTCTGGTAAGAAGAGTCACTCTTGCGATTCCATTGCCATACACAGTGCAAGTAGCACTCGCATCTGTTTCCAGCAAGTACAGTGTATTGGACTGAAGAGAAGCTCCTGTTCTTGTCAGTTTCCTAAGCAGAGTTGAAGTAGATATGGCCCGTGTGTGTAGGAAGCACGGTTCTTTTATTCTGAGGAAGCTCACTGTTCTGGCACTATAGGAAACACAGTAGAGTAGAAGAGTGCTCTTTTCTCAAAAGCAGAGTGTGTTTCTTGTAAAGCGAGCTAGTGTTTGTTTCCCTGTCAAACTGGAGTTGAATCACATGCACTTTCTGGTCCTATGAACAAGACTTGTTTTCTGGTAAGAAAAGTCACTAATGCGATCCATTTGCCTCACAGTGCAAATAGCACTCGCATCTGTTCCCAGCAAGTACAGTGTATTGAACTGAAGAGAAGCTCCTGTTCTTGTCAGTTTCCTAAGCAGAGTTGAAGTAGATATGGCCCGTGTGTGTAGGAAGAACAGTTCTTTTGTTCTGAGCAAGCTCAATGTTCTGGCCCTATAGGAAACACAGTAGAGTAGAAGAGTGCTCTTTTCTCAAAAGCAGAGTGTGTTTCTTGTAAGGCGAGCTAGTGTTTGTTTCCCTGTCAGAAATGGAGTTGAATCAGATGTAGTTTCTGGTCCTATGAGTCAGACTTGTTTTCTGGTAAGAATATTCACTAATGCGATCCATTTGCGACACAGTAAAAATAGCACTCGCGTCTGTTCCCAGCAAGTACAGTGTATTGGACTGAAGAGAAGCTACTATTCTTGTCAGTTTCCTAAGTAGAGTGGAAATAGATATGGCCCGTGTGTGTAGGAGCACAGTTCTTTTGTTCTGAGCAAGCTCCCTGTTCTGGCCCTATAGGAAACACAGTATAGTAGAAGAGTGCTCTTTTCTCAAAAGCAGTGTGTGTTTCTTGTACTGCGAGCTAGTGTTTGTTTCCCTGTTAGAAATGGAGTTTAATCACATGCAGTTTCTGGTCCTACGAGCAATACTTGTTTTCTGGTAAGAAGAGTCACTATTGCGATCCATTTGCCACACAGTGCAAATAGCATTCGCGTCTGTTGCCAACAAGTACAGTGTATTGGACTGAAGGGAAGATACTGTTCTTGTCAGTTTCCTAAGCAGAGTTGAAGTAGATATGGCCCGTGTGTGTAGGAAGAACAGCTCTTTTGTTCTATGCAAGCTCACTATTCTGGCCCTATAGAAAACACAGCAGAGTAGAAGAGTGCTCTTTTCTCAAAAGCAGAGTGTGTTTCTTGGAATGCGAGCTAGTGTTTGTTTCCCAGTCAGAAATGGAGTTGAATCACATGCAGTTTCTTGTCCTACGAGCAAGACGTGTTTTCTGTTAAGAAGAGTCACTATTGTGCTCCCATTGCCGTACACATTGCAAATAGCACTCGCGTCTGTTCCAGCAAGTACAGTGTATTGGACTGAAGAGAAGCTACTGTTCTTGTCAATTTCCTAAGCAGAGTTGAAGTAGATATGGCCCATGTGTGTAAAAAGAACAGTTTTTTTGTTCTGAGCAAGCTCACTGTTCTGGCCCAATAGGAGACAGCGTAGAGTAGATGAGTGCTCTTTTCTCAAAAGCAGAGTGTGTTTCTTGTAAGGCGAGCCAGTGCGTGTTTCCCTGTCAAACTGGAGTTGAATCACATGCACTTTCTGGTCCTATGAACAAGACTAGTTTTCTGGTAAGAAGAGTCACTAATGCGATCCATTTGCCACACAGTGCAAATAGCACTCGCGTCTGTTCCAAGCAAGTACAGTGTATTGGACTGAAGAGAAGCTACTATTCTTGTCAGTTTCCTAAGTAGAGTGGAAATAGATATGGCCCGTGTGTGTAGGAGCACAGTTCTTTGGTTCTGAGCAAGCTCCCTGTTCTGGCCCTATAGGAAACACAGTATAGTAGAAGAGTGCTCATTTCTCAAAAGCAGTGTGTGCTTCTAGTACTGCGAGCTAGTGTTTGTTTCCCTGTTAGAAATGGAGTTTAATCACATGCAGTTTCTGGTCCTACGAGCAAGACATGTTTTCTGGTAAGAAGAGACACTATTGCGATCCATTTGCCACACATTGCAAATAGCACTCGCGTCTGTTGCCAACAAGTACAGTGTAGTGGACTGAAGAGAAGCTACCATTCTTGTCAGTTTCCTAAGCAGATTGGAAATAGATATGGCCCGTGTGTGTAGGAAGCACAGTTCTTTTGTTCTGAGCAAGCTCCCTGTTCTGGCACTATAGGAAACACAGCAGAGTAGAAGAGTGCTTTTTCTCAAAAGCAGAGTGTGTTTCTTGGAAGGCGAGCTAGTGTTTGTTTCCCAGTCAGAAATGGAGTTGAATCACATGCAGTTTCTGGTCCTACGAGCAAGAGTTGTTTTCTGGTAAGTAGAGTCACTATTGCGATCCATTTGCCAAACAGTGCAAATAGCACTCGCGTCTCTTTCCAGCAAGTACAGTTTATTGGACTGAAGAGAAGCTCCTCTTCTTGTCAGTTTCCTAAGCAGAGTGGAAATAGATATGGGCCGTGTGTGTAGGAAGCACAGTTCTTTTGTTCTGAGCAAGCTCACTGTTCTGGCCCTATAGGAGTAGAAGAGTGCTCTTTTCCCAATAGCAGAGTGTGTTTCTTGTAAGGCGAGCTAGTGTTTGTTTCCCAGTCAGAAATGGAGTTGAGTCACATGCAGTTTCTGGTCCTACGAGCAAGAGTTGTTTTCTGGTAAGTAGAGTCACTATTGCGATACATTTGCCACATAGTGCAAATAGCACTCGCCTCAGTTCCCAGCAAGTACTGTGTATTGGACTGAAGAGAAGCTCCTGTTTTGTCAGTTTCCAAAGCAGAGTGGAAATAGATATGGCCCGTGTGTGTAGGAAGCACAGTACTTTTGTTCTGAGCAAACTCACTGATCTGGCCCTCTGGGAAACACAGTAGAGTAGAAGAGTGCTCTTTTCTCAAAAGCAGAGTGTGTTTCTTGTAAGGCGAGCTAGTGTTTGTTTCCCAGTCAGAAATGGAGTTGAATCACATGCAGTTTCTAGTCCTACGAGCAAGAGTTGTTTTCTTGTAACTAGAGTCACTATTGCGATCCATTTGCAACTCAGTGCAAATAGCACTCGCATCTGTTCCCAGCAAGTACTGTGTATTGGACTGAAGAGAAGCTCCTCTTCTTGTCAGTTTCCCAAGCAGAGTGGAAGTAGATATGACCCTTGTGTGTAGGAAGCGAGTTCTTTTATGCTGAGCAAGCTCACTGTTCTGGCCATATATGAAACACAGTAGAGTAGAAGAGTGCTCTTTTCCCAATAGCAGAGTGTGTTTCTTGTAAGGCAAGCTAGTGTTTGTTTCCCAGTCAGAAATGGAGTTGAATCACATGCAGTTTCTGGTCCTACGAGCAAGAGTTGTTTTCTGGTATGTAGAGTCACTATTGCGATCCATTTGCCACACAGTGCAAATAGCACTCGCATCAGTTCCAAGCAAGTACTGTGTATTGGACTGAAGAGAAGCTCCTTTTTTGTCAGTTTCCAAAGCAGAGTGGAAATAGATATGGCCCGTGTGTATAGGAAGCACAGTTCTTTTGTTCTGAGCAAGCTCACTGTTCTGGCCCTCTAGGAAACACAGTAGAGTAGAAGAGTGCTCTTTTCTCAAAAGCAGAGTGTGTTTCTTGTAAGGCGAGCTAGTGTTTGTTTCCCAGTCAGAAATGGATTTGAATCACATGCAGTTTCTTGTCCTACGAGCAAGACTTGTTTTCCGTTAAGAAGAGTCACTATTGTGCTCCCATTGCCGTACACAATGCAAATAGCACTCGAGTCTGTTGCCAACAAGTACAGTGTATTGGACTGAAAAGAAGCTACTGTTCTTGTCAGTTTCCTAAGCAGAGTTGAAGTAGTAATGGCCCGTGTGTAGGAAGCACAGTTCTTATGTTCTGAGCAAGCTCACTGTTCTGGCCCTATAGGAAACACAGCAGAGTAGAAGAGTGCTCTTTTCTCAAAAGCAGAGTGTGTTTCTTGGAAGGCGAGCTAGTGTTTGTTTCCCAGTCAGAAATGGAGTTGAATCACATGCAGTTTCCGGTCCTACGAGCAAGAGTTGTTTTCTGGTAAGTAGAGTCACTATTGCGATCCATTTGCCACACTGTGCAAATAGCACTCACGTCTGTTCCAAGCAAGTACAGTTTATTGGACTGAAGAGAAGCTCCTCTTCTTGTCAGTTTCCTAAGCAGAGTGGAAATAGATATGCCCCATGTGTGTAGGAAGCACAGTTCTTTTGTTCTCAGCAAGCTCACTGTGCTGGTACTATAGGAAACACAATAGAGTAGAAGAGTGCTTTTTCTCAAAAGCAGAGTGTGTTTCTTGTAAGGCGAGCTAGTGTTTGTTTCCCTGTCAGAAATGGAGTTGAATCACATGCAGTTTCTGGTCCTACGAGCAAGACTTATTGTCTGGTAAGAAGAGTCACTATTGCATTCCATTTGCCACACAGTGTAAATAGCACTCGCGTCTGTTGCCAGCAATACAGTGTATTGGACTGAAGAAGAGCTCCTGTTCTTGTCAGTTTCCTAAGCAGAGTTGAAGTAGATATGGCCCGTGTGTGTAGGAAGAACAGTTCTTTTGTTCTGAGCAAGCTCACTGTTGTGGCCCTATAGGAAACACAGTAGAGTAGAAGAGTGCTCTTTTCTCAAAAGCAGAGTGTGTTTCTTGTAAGGCGAGCTATTGTTTGTTTCCCTGTCAGAAATGGAGTTGAATCAGATGTAATTTCTGGTCCTACGAGTCAGACTTGTTTTCTGGTAAGAAGATTCACTAATGCGATCCATTTGCGACACAGTACAAATAGCACTCGCGTCTGTTCCCAGCAAGTACAGTGTATTGGACTGTAGAGAAGTTACTATTCTTGTCAGTTTCCTAAGTAGAGTGGAAATAGATATGTCCCGTGTGTGTAGGAGCACAGTTCTTTTGTTGTGAGCAAGCTCCCTGTTCTGGCCCTATAGGAAACACAGTATAGTAGAAGAGTGCTCTTTTCTCAAAAGCAGAGTGTGTTTCTTGTAAGGCGAGCTATTGTTTGTTTCCCTGTCATAAATGGAGTTTAATCACATGCAGTTTCTGGTCCTACGAGTCAGACTTGTTTTCTGGTAAGAAGATTCACTAATGCGATCCATTTGCGACACAGTACAAATAGCACTCGCGTCTGTTGCCGACAAGTACAGTGTATTGGAATGAAGGGAAGATACTGTTCTTGTCAGTTTCCTAAGCAGAGTTGAAGTAGATATGGCCCGTGTGTAGGAAGCACAGTTCTTTTGTTCTGAGCAAGCTCACTGTTCTGGCCCTATAGAAAACACAGCAGAGTAGAAGAGCGCTCTTTTCTCAAAAGCAGAGTGTGTTTCTTGGAATGCGAGCTAGTGTTTGTTTCCCAGTCAGATGGAGTTGAATCACATGCAGTTTCTTGTCCTACGAGCAAGACGTGTTTTCTGTTAAGAAGAGTCACTATTGTGCTCCCATTGCCGTACACAGTGCAAATAGCACTCTCGTCTGTTCCCAGCAAGTACAGTGTATTGGACTGAAGAGAAGCTACTCTTCTTGTCAATTTCCTAAGCAGAGTTGAAGTACATATGGCCCGTGTGTGTAAAAAGAACAGTTCTTTTGTTCTGAGCAAGCTCACTGTTCTGGCCCTATAGGAGACAGAGTAGAGTAGAAGAGAGCTCTTTTCTCAAAAGCAGAGTGTGTTTCTTGTAAGGCGAGCTAGTGTTTGTTTCCCTGTCAAACAGGACTTGAATCACATGCACTTTCTGATCCTAAGAACAAGACTTGTTTTCTGGGAAGAAGAGTCACTATTGCAATCCATTTGCCACACAGTGTAAATAGCACTCGCGACTGTTGCCAGCAATACAGTGTATTGGACTGAAGAGAAGCTCCTGTTCTTGTCAGTTTCCTAAGCAGAGTTGAAGTAGGTATGGCCCGTGTGTGTAGTAAGCACAGTTCTTTTGTTCTGAGCAAGCTCACTGTTCTGGCCATATAGGAAACACAGTAGAGTAGAAGAGTGCTCTTTTCTGAATAGCAGAGTGTGTTTCTTGTACGGCGAGCTAGTGTTTGTTTCCCAGTCAGAAATGGAGTTGAATCACATGCAGTTTCTGGTCCTACGAGCAAGAGTTGTTTTCTGGTAAGAAGAGTCACTCTTGCGATCCCGTTGCCATACACAGTGCAAGTAGCACTCGCATCTGTTTCCAGCACATACAGTCTATTGGACTGAAGAGAAGCTACTATTCTTGTCAGTTTCCTAAGCAGAGTTGAGGTAGATATGGCCCGTGTGTGTAGGAAGCACAGTTCTTTTGTTCTGAAAAAGCTCACTGTTCTGTCCCTATAGAAAACACAGTAGAGTAGAAGAGTGCTCTTTTCTCAAAAGCAGAGTGTGTTTCTTGTAAGGCGAGATAGTGTTTGTTTCCCAGTCAGAAATGGAGTTGAATCACATGCAGTTTCTTGTCCTACGAGCAAGACTTGTTTTCCGTTAAGAAGACTCACAATTGTGCTCCCATTGCCGTACACAGTGCAAATAGCACTCGAGTCTGTTGCCAACAAGTACAGTGTATTGGACTGAAAAGAAGCTACTGTTCTTGTCAGTTTCCTAAGCAGAGTTGAAGTAGATATGGCCGGTGTGTAGGAAGCACAGTTCTTATGTTCTGAGCAAGCTCACTGTTCTGGCCCTATAGGAAACACAGCAGAGTAGAAGAGTGATCTTTTCTCAAAAGCAGAGTGTGTTTCTTGGAAGGCGAGCTAGTGTTTGTTTCCCAGTCAGAAATGGAGTTGAATCACATGCAGTTTCTGGTCCTACGAGCAAGAGTTGTTTTCTGGTAAGTAGAGTCACTATTGCGATCCGTTTGCCACACAGTGCAAATAGCACTCACGTCTGTTCCAAGCAAGTACAGTTTATTGGACTGAAGAGAAGCTCCTCTTCTTGTCAGTTTCCTAAGCAGAGTGGAAATAGATAGGCCCCATGTGTGTAGGAAGCACAGTTGTTTTGTTTCCAGCAAGCTCACTGTGCTGGTACTATAGGAAACACAATAGAGTAGAAGAGTGCTTTTTCTCAAAAGCAGAGTGTGTTTCTTGTAAGGCGAGCCAGTGTTTGTTTCCCAGTCAGAAATGGAGTTGAATCACATGCAGTATCTGGTCCTACGAGCAAGACTTATTTTCTGGTAAGAAGAGTCACTATTGCGATCCATTTGCCACACAGTGTAAATAGCACTCGCGACTGTTGCCAGCAATACAGTGTATTGGACTGAAGAGAAGCTCCTGTTCTTGTCAGTTTCCTAAGCAGAGTTGAAGTAGGTATGGCCCGTGTGTGTAGTAAGCACAGTTCTTTTGTTCTGAGCAAGCTCACTGTTCTGGCCATATAGGAAACACAGTAGAGTAGAAGAGTGCTCTTTTCTGAATAGCAGAGTGTGTTTCTTGTACGGCGAGCTAGTGTTTGTTTCCCAGTCAGAAATGGAGTTGAATCACATGCAGTTTCTGGTCCTACGAGCAAGAGTTGTTTTCTGGTAAGAAGAGTCACTCTTGCGATCCCGTTGCCATACACAGTGCAAGTAGCACTCGCATCTGTTTCCAGCACATACAGTCTATTGGACTGAAGAGAAGCTACTATTCTTGTCAGTTTCCTAAGCAGAGTTGAGGTAGATATGGCCCGTGTGTGTAGGAAGCACAGTTCTTTTGTTCTGAAAAAGCTCACTGTTCTGTCCCTATAGAAAACACAGTAGAGTAGAAGAGTGCTCTTTTCTCAAAAGCAGTGTGTGTTTCTTGTACTGCGAGCTAGTGTTTGTTTCCCTGTTAGAAATGGAGTTTAGTCACATGCAGTTTTTGGTCCTACGAGCAAGACTTGTTTTCTGTTAAGAAGAGTCACTGTTGTGCTCCCATTGCCGTACACAGTGCTAATAGCACTCCCGTCTGTTCCCAGCAAGTACAGTGTATTGGACTGAAGAGAAGCTACTATTCTTGTCAGTTTCCAAAGCAGAGTGGAAATAGATATGTCCCGTGTGTGTAGTAAGCACAGTTCTTTTGTTCTGAGCAAGCTCCCTGTTCTGGCCCTATAGGAAACACAGTAGAGTAGAAGAGTGCTCTTTTCTCAAAAGCAGAGTGTGTTTCTTGTAAGGCGAGCTAGTGTTTGTTTCCCTGTCAAACTGGAGTTGGACCACATGCACTTTCTGGTCCTACGAACAAGACTAGTTTTCTGGTAAGAAGAGTCACTAATGCGATCCATTTGCCACAGAGTGCAAATAGCACTCGCGTCTGTTCCTAGCAAGTACAGTGTATTGGACTGAAGAGAAGCTCCTGTTCTTGTCACTTTCCTAAGCAGAGTTGAAGTAGATATCGCCCGTGTGTTAGGAAGCACAGTTCTTTTGTTCTGAGGAAGCTCACTGTTCTGGCCCTATAGGAAACACAGTAGAGTAGAAGAGTGCTCTTTTCTCAAAAGCAGAGTGTGTTTCTTGTAAGGCGAGCTAGTGTTTGTTTCCCAGTCAGAAATGGAGTTGAATCACATGCAGTTTCTGGTCCTACGAGCAAGAATTGTTTTCTGGTAAGTAGAGTCACTATTGCGATCCATTTGCACACAGTGCAAATAGCACTCACGTCTGTTCCAAGCAAGTACAGTTTATTAGACTGAAGAGAAGCTCCTCTTCTTGTCAGTTTCCTAAGCAGAGTGGAAGTAGATATGGCCCGTGTGTGTAGGAAGCACAGTTCACTTGTTCTCAGCAAGCTCACTGTGCTGGTACTATAGGAAACACAGTAGAGTAGAAGAGTGCTTTTTCTCAAAAGCAGAGTGTGTTTCTTGTAAGGCGAGCCAGTGTTTGTTTCCCAGTCAGAAATGGAGTTGAATCACATGCAGTTTCTGGTCCTACGAGCAAGACTTATTTTCTGGTAAGAAGAGTCACTATTGAGATCCATTTGCCACACAGTGTAAATAGCACTCGCGTCTGTTGCCAGCAATACAGTGTATTGGACTGAAGAAGAGCTCCTGTTCTTGTCAGTTTCCTAAGCAGAGTTGAAGTAGGTATGGCTCGTGTGTGTAGGAAGAACACTTCTTTTGTTCTGAGCAAGCTCACTCTTCTGGCCCTATAGGAAACACAGTAGAGTAGAGAGTACTCTTTTCACAAAAGCAGAGTGTGTCTTGTAAGGCGAGCTAGTGTATGCTTCCCAGTCAGAAATGGAGTTGAATCACATGCAGTTTCTTGTCCTACGAGCAAGACTTGTTTTCTGTTAAGAAGAGTCACTATTGTGCTCCCATTGCCGTACACAGTGCAAAAAGCACTCGCGTCTGTTCCCAGCAAGTACAGTGTATTGGAGTGAAGAGAACATACTGTTCTTGTCAATTTCCTAAGCAGAGTTGAAGTAGATATGGCCCGTGTTTGTAAAAAGAACAGTTCTTTTGTTCTGAGCAAGCTCCCTGTTCTGGCCCTATAGGAGAAATAGTAGAGTAGAAGAGTGCTCTTTTCTCAAAAGCAGAGTGTGTTTCTTGTAAGGCGAGCTAGTGTTTGTTTCCCTGTCAAACTGGAGTTGGACCACATGCACTTTCTGGTCCTACGAACAAGACTAGTTTTCTGGTAAGAAGAGTCACTAATGCGATCCATTTGCCACAGAGTGCAAATAGCACTCGCGTCTGTTCCTAGCAAGTACAGTGTATTGGACTGAAGAGAAGCTCCTGTTCTTGTCAGTTTCCTAAGCAGAGTTGAAGTAGATATCGCCCGTGTGTTAGGAAGCACAGTTCTTTTGTTCTGAGGAAGCTCACTGTTCTGGCCCTATAGGAAACACAGTAGAGTAGAAGAGTGCTCTTTTCTCAAAAGCAGAGTGTGTTTCTTGTAAGGCGAGCTAGTGATTGTTTCCCAGTCAGAAATGGAGTTGAATCACATGCAGTTTCTAGTCCTACGAGCAAGAGTTGTTTTCTTGTAAGTAGAGTCACTATTGCGATCCATTTGCAACACAGTGCAAATAGCACTCGCATCTGTTCCCAGCAAGTACTGTGTATTGGACTGAAGAGAAACTCCTCTTCTTGTCAGTTTCCTAAGCAGAGTGGAAGTAGATAAGACCCTTGTGTTTAGGAAGCTAGTTCTTTTATGCTGAGCAAGCTCACTGTTCTGGCCATATAGGAAACACAGTATAGTAGAAGAGTGCTCTTTTCTCAAAAGCAGTGTGTGTTTCTTGTACTGCGAGCTAGTGTTTGTTTCCCTGTTAGAAATGGAGTTTAATCACATGCAGTTTCTGGTCCTATGAGCAAGACTTGTTTTCTGGTAAGAAGAGTCACTATTGCGATCCATTTGCCACACAGTGCAAATAGCACTCGCGTCTGTTGCCAACAAGTACAGTGTATTGGACTGAAGAGAAGCTACTGTTCTTGTCAGTTTCCTAAGCAGAGTTGAAGTAGATATGGCCCGTGTGTGTAGGAAGCACAGTTCTTTTGTTCTAAGCAAGCTCACTGTTCTGGTCCTATAGGAAACACAATAGAGTAGAAGAGTGCTTTTTCTCAAAAGCAGAGTGTGTTTCTTGTAAGGCGAGCTAGTGTTTCCCTGTCAGAAATGGAGTTGAATCACATGCAGTTTCTTGTCCAACGAGCAAGACTTGTTTTCTGTTAAGAAGAGTCACTATTGTGCTCCCATTGCCGTACACAGTGCAAATAGCACTCGAGTCTGTTGCCAACAAGTACAGTGTATTGGACTGAAGAGAAGCTCCTGTTCTTGTCAGTTTCCTAAGCAGAGTTGAAGTAGATATGGCCCGTGTGTGTAGGAAGCACAGTTTTTATGTTCTGAGCAAGCTCCCTGTTCTGGCCCTATAGGAAACACAGCAGAATAGAAGAGTCGTCTTTTCTCAAAAGCAGAGTGTGTTTCTTGTAAGGCGAGCTAGTGTTTGTTTCCCAGTCAGAAATGGAGTTGAATCACATGCAGTTTCTGGTCCTACGAGCAAGACTTATTTTCTGGTAAGAAGAGTCACTATTGAGATCCATTTGCCACACAGTGTAAATAGCACTCGCGACTGTTGCCAGCAATACAGTGTATTGGACTGAAGAAGAGCTCCTGTTCTTGTCAGTTTCCTAAGCAGAGTTGAAGTAGGTATGGCCCGTGTGTGTAGTAAGCACAGTTCTTTTGTTCTGAGCAAGCTCACTGTTCTGGCCATATAGGAAACACAGTAGAGTAGAAGAGTGCTCTTTTCTGAATAGCAGAGTGTGTTTCTTGTAAGGCGAGCTAGTGTTTGTTTCCCATTGAGAAATGGAGTTGAATCACATGCAGTTTCTGGTCCTACGAGCAAGAGTTGCTTTCTGGTAAGAAGAGTCACTCTTGCGATCCCGTTGCCATACACAGTGCAAGTAGCACTCGCATCTGTTTCCAGCACATACAGTGTATTGGACTGAAGAGAAGCTACTGTTCTTGTCAGTTTCCTAAGCAGAGTTGAAGTAGATATGGCCCGTGTGTGTAGGAAGCACAGTTCTTTTGTTCTCAGCAAGCTCACTGTTCTGGTACTATAGGAAACACAATAGAGTAGAAGAGTGCTTTTTCTCAAAAGCAGAGTGTGTTTCTTGTAAGGCGAGCTAGTGTTTGTTTCCCTGTCAGAAATTGTATTGAATCACATGCAGTTTCTGGTCCTACGAGCAAGACTTATTTTCTGGTAAGAAGAGTCACAATTGCGATCCATTTGCTACACAGTGTAAATAGAACTCGCGTCTGTTGCCAGCAATACAGTGTATTGGACTGAAGAAGAGCTCCTGTTCTTGTCAGTTTCCTAAGCAGAGTTTAAGTAGATTTGGCCCGTGTGTGCAGGAAGAACAGTTCTTTTGTTCTGAGCAACCTCACTGTTCTGGCCCTATAGGAAACACAGTAGAGTAGAAGAGTGCTCTTTTCTCAAAAGCAGAGTGTGTTTCTTGTAAGGCGAGCTATTGTTTGTTTCCCTGTCAGAAATGGAGTTGAATCAGATGCAGTTTCTGGTCCTACGATCCAGACTTGTTTTCTGGTAAGAAGAGTCACTAATGCGATCCATTTGCCACACAGTGCAAATAGCACTCGCGTCTGTTCCCAGCAAGTACTGTGTATTGGACTGAAGAGAAGCTACTGTTCTTGTCAGTTTCCTAAGCAGAGTTGAAGTAGATATGGCCCGTGTGTGTAGGAAGCACAGTTCTTTTGTTCTCAGCAAGCTCACTGTTCTGGTACTATAGGAAACACAATAGAGTAGAAGAGTGCTTTTTCTCAAAAGCAGAGTGTGTTTCTTGTAAGGCGAGCTAGTGTTTGTTTCCCTGTCAGAAATGGTATTGAATCACATGCAGTTTCTGGTCCTACGAGCAAGACTTATTTTCTGGTAAGAAGAGTCACAATTGCGATCCATTTGCTACACAGTGTAAATAGAACTCGCGTCTGTTGCCAGCAATACAGTGTATTGGACTGAAGAAGAGCTCCTGTTCTTGTCAGTTTCCTAAGAAGAGTTGAAGTAGGTATGGCCCGTGTGTGTAGGAAGAACACTTCTTTTGTTCTGAGCAAGCTCACTCTTCTGGCCCTATAGGAAACACAGTAGAGTAGAGAGTGCTCTTTTCTCAAAAGCAGAGTGTGTTTCTTGTAAGGATAGCTAGTGTTTGTTTCCCTGTGAGAAATGGAGTTTAATCACATGCAGTTTCTGGTCCTACGAACAAGACTTGTTTTCTGGTAAGAAGAGTCACTATTGCGATCCAATTGTCACACAGTGCAAATAGCACTCGCGTCTGTTGCCAACAAGTACAGTGTATTGGACTGAAGAGAAGCTACTGTTCTTGTCAGTTTCCTAAGCAGAGTTGAAGTAGATATGGCCCGTGTGTGTAGGAAGCACAGTTCATTTGTTCTCAGCAAGCTCACTGTACTGGTCCTATAGGAAACACAATAGAGTAGAAGAGTGCTTTTTCTCAAAAGCAGAGTATGTTTCTTGTAAGGCGAGCCAGTGTTTGTTTCCCAGTCAGAAATGGAGTTGAATCACATGCAGTTTCTGTTCCTACGAGCAAGACTTATTTTCTGGTAAGAAGAGTCACTATTGCGATCCATTTGCCACACAGTGCAAATAGCACTCGCGTATGTTCCCAGCAAGTACAGTTTATTGGACTGAGGAGAAGCTCCTGTTCTTGTCAGGTTCCTAAGCAGAGTTGAAGTAGATATGGCCCGTGTGTGTAAGAAGGACAGTTCTTTTGTTCTGAGCAAGCTCACTGTTCTGGCCCTATAGGAAACACAGTAGAGTAGAAGAGTGCTCTTTTCTCAAAAGCAGAGTGTGTTTCTTGTAAGGAAAGCTATTGTTTGTTTCTCTGTCAGAAATGGAGTTGAATCAGATGCAGTTTCTGGTCCTACGAACCAGACTTGTTTTCTGGTAAGAAGATTCACTAATGCGATCCATTTGCCACACAGTACAAATAGCACTCGCATCTGTTCCCAGCAAGTACAGTGTATTGGACTGAAGAGAAGCTACTAATCTTGTCAGTTTCCTAAGTAGAGTGGAAATAGATATGGCCCGTGTGTGTAGGAGCACAGATCTTTTGTTCTGAGTAAGCTCACTGTTCTGGCCCTATAGGAAACACAGTAGAGTAGAAGAGTGCTCTTTTCTCAAAAGCATTGTGTGTTTCTTGTACTGCGAGCTAGTGTTTGTTTCCCTGTTAGAAATGGAGTTTAATCACATGCAGTTTCTGGTCCTACGAGCAAGACTTGTTTTCTGGTAAGAAGCGTCACTATTGCGATCCATTTGCCACACAGTGCAAATAGCACTCGCGTCTGTTGCCAACAAGTACAGTGTAATGGACTGAAGAGAAGATACTGTTCTTGTCAGTTTCCCAAGCAGAGTTGAAATAGATATGGCCCGTGTGTGTAGGAAGCACAGTTCTTTTGTTCTGAGCAAGCTCACTGTTCTGGCCCTATAGGAAACACAGCAGAGTAGAAGAGTGCTCTTTTCTCAGAAGCAGAGTGTTTTTCTTGGAAGGCGAGCTAGTGTTTGTTTCCCAGTCAGAAATGGTGTTGAATCACATGCATTTTCTGGTCCTACGAGCAAGAGTTTTTTTCTGGTAAGAAGAGTCTCTATTGCGTTCTAATTGCCTTACACAGTGCAAGTAGCACTCGCATCTGTTCCCAGCAAGTACAGTGTATTGGAATGAAGAGAAGCTACTGTTCTTGTCAGTTTCCTAAGCAGAGTTGAAGTAGATATGGCCCATGGGTTTAGGAAGCACAGTTCTTTTGTTCTGAGCAAACTCACTGTTCTGGCCCTGTAGGAAACACAGTAGAGTAGAAGAGTGCTCTTTTCTCAAAATCAGAGTGTCTTTCTTGTAAGGCGAGCTTGTGTTTGTTTCCCAGTCAGAAATGGAGTTGAATCACCTGCAGTTTCTTGTCCTACGAGCAAGACTTGTTTTCTGTTAAGAAGAGTCACTACTGTGCTCCCATAGCCGTACACAGTGCAAATAGCACTGGAGTCTGTTGCCAACAAGTACAGTGTATTGGAATGAAGAGAAGCTACTGTTCTTGTCAGTTTTCTAAGCAGAGTTGAAGTAGATATGGCCCGTGTGTGTAGGAAGCACAGTTCTTATGTTCTGAGCAAGCTCACTGTTCTGGCCCTATAGGAAACACAGCAGAATAGAAGAGTGATCTTTTCTCAAAAGCAGAGTGTGTTTCTTGGAAGGCGAGCTAGTGTTTGTTTCCCAGTCAGAAATGGAGATTAGTCACATGCAGTTTCTGGGCCGACGAGCAAGAGTTGTTTTCTGGTAAGTAGAGTCACTATTGCGATCCATTTGCACACAGTGCAAATAGCACTCACGTCTGTTCCAAGCAAGTACAGTTTATTGGACTGAAGAGAAGCTCCTCTTCTTGTCAGTTTCCTAAGCAGTGTGGAAAGAGATATGGCCCGTGTGTGTAGGAAGCACAGTTCTTTTGTTCTCAGCAAGCTCACTGTGCTGGTACTATAGGAAACACAATAGAGTAGAAGAGTGCTTTTTCTCAAAAGCAGAGTGTGTTTCTTGTAAGGCGAGCTAGTGTTTGTTTCCCAGTCAGAAATGGAGTTGAATCACATGCAGTTTCTGGTCCTACGAGCAAGACTTGTTTTCTGGGAAGAAGAGTCACTATTGCAATCCATTTGCCACACAGTGCAAATAGCACTCACGTCTGTTGCCAACAAGTACAGTGTATTGGACTGAAGAGAAGCTACTGTTCTTGTCAGTTTCCTAAGCAGAGTTGAAATAGATATGGCCTGCGTGTGTAGGAAGCACAGTTCTTTTGTTCTGAGCAAGCTCACTGTTTTGGCCCTATAGGAAACACAGCAGAGTAGAAGAGTGCTCTTTTCTCAAAAGCAGAGTGTGTTTCTTGGAAGGCGAGCTAGTGTTTGTTTCCCAGTCAGAAATGGTGTTGAATCACATGCATTTTCTGGTCCTACGAGCAAGAGTTTTTTTTCTGGTAAGAAGAGTCTCTATTGCGTTCTAATTGCCTTACACAGTGCAAGTAGCACTCGCATGTGTTCCCAGCAAGTACAGTGTATTGGAATGAAGAGAAGCTACTGTTCTTGTCAGTTTCCTAAGCAGAGTTGAAGTAGATATGGCCCATGTGTTTAGGAAGCACAGTTCTTTTCTTCTGAGCAAACTCACTGTTCTGGCCCTATAAGAAACACAGTAGAGTAGAAGAGTGCTCTTTTCTCAAAATCAGAGTGTCTTTCTTGTAAGGCGAGCTTGTGTTTGTTTCCCAGTCAGAAATGGAGTTGAATCACCTGCAGTTTCTTGTCCTACGAGCAAGACTTGTTTTCTGTTAAGAAGAGTCACTATTGTGCTCCCATTGCCGTACACAGTGCAAATAGCACTGGAGTCTGTTGCCAACAAGTACAGTGTATTGGAATGAAGAGAAGCTACTGTTCTTGTCAGTTTTCTAAGCAGAGTTGAAGTAGATATGGCCCGTGTGTGTAGGAAGCACAGTTCTTATGTTCTGAGCAAGCTCACTGTTCTGGCCCTATAGGAAACACAGCAGAATAGAAGAGTGATCTTTTCTCAAAAGCAGAGTGTGTTTCTTGGAAGGCGAGCTAGTGTTTGTTTCCCAGTCAGAAATGGAGATTAGTCACATGCAGTTTCTGGGCCGACGAGCAATAGTTGTTTTCTGGTAAGTAGAGTCACTATTGCGATCCATTTGCACACAGTGCAAATAGCACTCACGTCTGTTCCAAGCAAGCACAGTTTATTGGACTGAAGAGAAGCTCCTCTTCTTGTCAGTTTCCTAAGCAGTGTGGAAAGAGATATGGCCCGTGTGTGTAGGAAGCACAGTTCTTTTGTTCTCAGCAAGCTCACTGTGCTGGTACTATAGGAAACACAATAGAGTAGAAGAGTGCTTTTTCTCAAAAGCAGAGTGTGTTTCTTGTAAGGAGAGCCAGTGTTTGTTTCCCAGTCAGAAATGGAGTTGAATCACATGCAGTTTCTGGTCCTACGAGCAAGACTTGTTTTCTGGGAAGAAGAGTCACTATTGCAATCCATTTGCCACACAGTGCAAATAGCACTCGCGTCTGTTGCCAACAAGTACAGTGTATTGGACTGAAGAGAAGCTACTGTTCTTGTCAGTTTCCTAAGCAGAGTTGAAATAGATATGGCCTGTGTGTGTAGGAAGCACAGTTCTTTTGTTCTGAGCAAGCTCACTGTTTTGGCCCTATAGGAAACACAGCAGAGTAGAAGAGTGCTCTTTTCTCAAAAGCAGAGTGTGTTTCTTGGAAGGCGAGCTAGTGTTTGTTTCCCAGTCAGAAATGGAGTTGAATCACATGCATTTTCTGGTCCTACGAGCAAGAGTTTTTTTTTCTGGTAAGAGGAGTCTCTATTGCGTTCTAATTGCCTTACACAGTGCAAGTAGCACTCGCATGTGTTCCCAGCAAGTACAGTGTATTGGAATGAAGTGAAGCTACTGTTCTTGTCAGTTTCCTAAGCAGAGTTGAAGTAGATATGGCCCATGTGTTTAGGAAGCACAGTTCTTTTCTTCTGAGCAAACTCACTGTTCTGGCCCTATAAGAAACACAGTAGAGTAGAAGAGTGCTCTTTTCTCAAAATCAGAGTGTCTTTCTTGTAAGGCGAGCTAGTGTTTGTTTCCCAGTCAGAAATGGAGTTGAATCACCTGCAGTTCCTTGTCCTACGAGCAAGACTTGTTTTCTGTTAAGAAGAGTCACTATTGTGCTCCCATTGCCGTACACAGTGCAAATAGCACTCGCGTCTGTTCCCACCAAGTACAGTGTATTGGACTGAAGAGAAGATACTGTTCTTGTCAATTTCCTAAGCAGAGTTGAAGTAGATTTGTCCCGTGTGTGTAAAAAGAACAGTTCTTTTGTTCTGAGCAAGCTCACTGTTCTGGCCCTATAGGAGACGGAGTAGAGTAGAAGAGTGCTCTTTCCTCAAAAGCAGAGTGTGTTTCTTGTAAGGCGAGCTAGTGTTTGTTTCCCTGTCCAACTGGAGTTTAATCACATGCACTTTCTGGTCCTACGAACAAGACTAGTTTTCTGGTAAGAAGAGTCACTAATGCGATCCATTTGCCACACAGTGCAAATAGCACTCGCGTCTGTTCCCAGCAAGTACTGTGTATTGGACTGAAGAGAAGCTACTGTTCTTGTCAGTTTCCTAAGCAGAGTTGAAGTAGATATGGCCCGTGTGTGTAGGAAGCACAGTTCTTTTGTTCTCAGCAAGCTCACTGTTCTGGTACTATAGGAAACACAATAGAGTAGAAGAGTGCTTTTTCTCAAAAGCAGAGTGTGTTTCTTGTAAGGCGAGCTAGTGTTTGTTTCCCTGTCAGAAATGGTATTGAATCACATGCAGTTTCTGGTCCTACGAGCAAGACTTATTTTCTGGTAAGAAGAGTCACAATTGCGATCCATTTGCTACACAGTGTAAATAGAACTCGCGTCTGTTGCCAGCAATACAGTGTATTGGACTGAAGAAGAGCTCCTGTTCTTGTCAGTTTCCTAAGCAGAGTTTAAGTAGATTTGGCCCGTGTGTGCAGGAAGAACAGTTCTTTTGTTCTGAGCAACCTCACTGTTCTGGCCCTATAGGAAACACAGTAGAGTAGAAGAGTGCTCTTTTCTCAAAAGCAGAGTGTGTTTCTTGTAAGGCGAGCTATTGTTTGTTTCCCTGTCAGAAATGGAGTTGAATCAGATGCAGTTTCTGGTCCTATGATCCAGACTTGTTTTCTGGTAAGAAGAGTCACTAATGCGATCCATTTGCCACACAGTGCAAATAGCACTCGCGTCTGTTCCCAGCAAGTACTGTGTATTGGACTGAAGAGAAGCTACTGTTCTTGTCAGTTTCCTAAGCAGAGTTGAAGTAGATATGGCCCGTGTGTGTATGAAGCACAGTTCTTTTGTTCTCAGCAAGCTCACTGTTCTGGTACTATAGGAAACACAATAGAGTAGAAGAGTGCTTTTTCTCAAAAGCAGAGTGTGTTTCTTGTAAGGCGAGCTAGTGTTTGTTTCCCTGTCAGAAATGGTATTGAATCACGTGCAGTTTCTGGTCCTACGAGCAAGACTTATTTTCTGGTAAGAAGAGTCACAATTGCGATCCATTTGCTACACAGTGTAAATAGCACTCGCGTCTGTTGCCAGCAATACAGTGTATTGGACTGAAGAAGAGCTCCTGTTCTTGTCAGTTTCCTAAGAAGAGTTGAAGTAGATATCGCCCGTGTGTGTAGGAAGAACACTTCTTTTGTTCTGAGCAAGCTCACTCTTCTGGCCCTATAGGAAACACAGTAGAGTAGAGAGTGCTCTTTTCTCAAAAGCAGAGTGTGTTTCTTGTAAGGCGAGCTAGTGTTTGTTTCCCTGTGAGAAATGGAGTTTAATCACATGCAGTTTCTGGTCCTACGAACAAGACTTGTTTTCTGGTAAGAAGAGTCACTATTGCGATCCAATTGTCACACAGTGCAAATAGCACTCGCGTCTGTTGCCAACAAGTACAGTGTATTGGACTGAAGAGAAGCTACTGTTCTTGTCAGTTTCCTAAGCAGAGTTGAAGTAGATATGGCCCGTGTGTGTAGGAAGCACAGTTCATTTGTTCTCAGCAAGCTCACTGTACTGGTCCTATAGGAAACACAATAGAGTAGAAGAGTGCTTTTTCTCAAAAGCAGAGTATGTTTCTTGTAAGGCGAGCTAGTGTTTGTTTCCCAGTCAGAAATGGAGTTGAATCACATGCAGTTTCTGTTCCTACGAGCAAGACTTATTTTCTGGTAAGAAGAGTCACTATTGCGATCCATTTGCCACACAGTGCAAATAGCACTCGCGTATGTTCCCAGCAAGTACAGTGTATTGGACTGAGGAGAAGCTCCTGTTCTTGTCAGGTTCCTAAGCAGAGTTGAAGTAGATATGGCCCGTGTGTGTAAGAAGGACAGTTCTTTTGTTCTGAGCAAGCTCACTGTTCTGGCCCTATAGGAAATTACAGTAGAGTAGAAGAGTGCTCTTTTCTCAAAAGCAGAGTGTGTTTCTTGTAAGGAAAGCTATTGTTTGTTTCTCTGTCAGAAATGGAGTTGAATCAGATGCAGTTTCTGGTCCTACGAACCAGACTTGTTTTCTGGTAAGAAGATTCACTAATGCGATCCATTTGCCACACAGTACAAATAGCACTCGCATCTATTCCCAGGAAGTACAGTGTATTGGACTGAAGAGAAGCTACTAATCTTGTCAGTTTCCTAAGTAGAGTGGAAATAGATATGGCCAGTGTGTGTAGGAGCACAGATCTTTTGTTCTGAGTAAGCTCACTGTTCTGGCCCTATAGGAAACACAGTATAGTAGAAGAGTGCTCTTTTCTCAAAAGCATTGTGTGTTTCTTGTACTGCGAGCTAGTGTTTGTTTCCCTGTTAGAAATGGAGTTTAATCACATGCAGTTTCTGGTCCTACGAGCAAGACTTGTTTTCTGGTAAGAAGAGTCACTATTGCGATCCATTTGCCACACAGTGCAAATAGCACTCGCGTCTGTTGCCAACAAGTACAGTGTATTGGACTGAAGAGAAGATACTGTTCTTGTCAGTTTCCCAAGCAGAGTTGAAATAGATATGGCCCGTGTGTGTAGGAAGCACAGTTCTTTAGTTCTGAGCAAGCTCACTGTTCTGGCCCTATAGGAAACACAGCAGAGTAGAAGAGTGCTCTTTTCTCAGAAGCAGAGTGTTTTTCTTGGAAGGCGAGCTAGTGTTTGTTTCCCAGTCAGAAATGGTGTTGAATCACATGCATTTTCTGGTCCTACGAGCAAGAGTTTTTTTCTGGTAAGAAGAGTCTCTATTGCGTTCTAATTGCCTTACACAGTGCAAGTAGCACTCGCATCTGTTCCCAGCAAGTACAGTGTATTGGAATGAAGAGAAGCACCTGTTCTTGTCAGTTTCCTAAGCAGAGTTGAAGTAGATATGGCCCATGGGTTTAGGAAGCACAGTTCTTTTGTTCTGAGGAAGCTCTCTGTTCTGGCCCTGTAGGAAACACAGTAGAGTAGAAGAGTGCTCTTTTCTCAAAATCAGAGTGTCTTTCTTGTAAGGCGAGCTTGTGTTTGTTTCCCAGTCAGAAATGGAGTTGAATCACCTGCAGTTTCTTGTCCTACGAGCAAGACTTGTTTTCTGTTAAGAAGAGTCACTATTGTGCTCCCATAGCCGTACACAGTGCAAATAGCACTGGAGTCTGTTGCCAACAAGTACAGTGTATTGGAATGAAGAGAAGCTACTGTTCTTGTCAGTTTCCTAAGCAGAGTTGAAGTAGATATGGCCCGTGTGTGTAGGAAGCACAGTTCTTATGTTCTGAGCAAGCTCACTGTTCTGGCCCTATAGGAAACACAGCAGAATAGAAGAGTGATCTTTTCTCAAAAGCAGAGTGTGTTTCTTGGAAGGCGAGCTAGTGTTTGTTTCCCAGTCAGAAATGGAGATTAGTCACATGCAGTTTCTGGGCCGACGAGCAAGAGTTGTTTTCTGGTAAGTAGAGTCACTATTGCGATCCATTTGCACACAGTGCAAATAGCACTCACGTCTGTTCCAAGCAAGTACAGTTTATTGGACTGAAGAGAAGCTCCTCTTCTTGTCAGTTTCCTAAGCAGTGTGGAAAGAGATATGGCCCGTGTGTGTAGGAAGCACAGTTCTTTTGTTCTCAGCAAGCTCACTGTGCTGATACTATAGGAAACACAATAGAGTAGAAGAGTGCTTTTTCTCAAAAGCAGAGTGTGTTTCTTGTAAGGCGAGCCAGTGTTTGTTTCCCAGTCAGAAATGGAGTTGAATCACATGCAGTTTCTGGTCCTACGAGCAAGACTTGTTTTCTGGGAAGAAGAGTCACTATTGCAATCCATTTGCCACACAGTGCAAATAGCACTCGCGTCTGTTGCCAACAAGTACAGTGTATTGGACTGAAGAGAAACTACTGTTCTTGTCAGTTTCCTAAGCAGAGTTGAAATAGATATGGCCTGTGTGTGTAGGAAGCACAGTTCTTTTGTTCTGAGCAAGCTCACTGTTTTGGCCCTATAGGAAACACAGCAGAGTAGAAGAGTGCTCTTTTCTCAAAAGCAGAGTGTGTTTCTTGGAAGGCGAGCTAGTGTTTGTTTCCCAGTCAGAAATGGAGTTGAATCACATGCATTTTCTGGTCCTACGACCAAGAGTTTTTTTCTGTTAAGAAGAGTCTCTATTGCGTTCTAATTGCCTTACACAGTGCAAGTAGCACTCGCATCTGTTCCCAGCAAGTACAGTGTATTGGAATGAAGAGAAGCTACTGTTCTTGTGAGTTTCCTAAGCAGAGTTGAAGTAGATATGGCCCGTGTGTTTAGGAAGCACAGTTCTTTTCTTCTGAGCAAACTCACTGTTCTGGCCCTATAGGAGACAGAGTAGAGTAGAGGAGTGCTCTTTCCTCAAAAGCAGAGTGTGTTTCTTGTAAGGCGAGCTAGTGTTTGTTTCCCTGTCCAACTGGAGTTGAATCACATGCACTTTCTGGTCCTACGAACAAGACTAGTTTTCTGGTAAGAAGAGTCACTAATGCGATCCATTTGCCACACAGTGCAAATAGCACTCGCGTCTGTTCCCAGCAAGTACAGTGTATTGGACTGAAGAGAAGCTCCTGTTTTTGTCAGTTTCCTAAGCAGAGTTTAAGTAGATTTGGCCCGTGTGTGCAGGAAGAACAGTTCTTTTGTTCTGAGCAAGCTCACTGTTCTGGCCCTATAGGAGACAGAGTAGAGTAGAAGAGTGCTTTTTCCTCAAAAGCAGAGTGTGTTTCTTGTAAGGCGAGCTAGTGTTTGTTTCCCTGTCCAACTGGAGTTTAATCACATGCACTTTCTGGTCCTACGAACAAGACTAGTTTTCTGGTAAGAAGAGTCACTAATGCGATCCATTTGCCACACAGTGCAAATAGCACTCGCGTCTGTTCCCAGCAAGTACAGTGTATTGGACTGAAGAGAAGGTCCTGTTCTTGTCAGTTTCCTAAGCAGAGTTTAAGTAGATTTGGCCCGTGTGTGCAGGAAGAACAGTTCTTTTTTTCTGAGCAACCTCACTGTTCTGGCCCTATAGGAAACACAGTAGAGTAGAAGAGTGCTCTTTTCTCAAAAGCAGAGTGTGTTTCTTGTAAGGCGAGCTATTGTTTGTTTCCCTGTCAGAAATGGAGTTGAATCAGATGCAGTTTCTGGTCCTACGATCCAGACTTGTTTTCTGGTAAGAAGAGTCACTAATGCGATCCATTTGCCACACAGTGCAAATAGCACTCGCGTCTGTTCCCAGCAAGTACTGTGTATTGGACTGAAGAGAAGCTACTGTTCTTGTCAGTTTCCTAAGCAGAGTTGAAGTAGATATGGCCCGTGTGTGTAGGAAGCACAGTTCTTTTGTTCTCAGCAAGCTCACTGTTCTGGTACTATGAGAAACACAATAGAGTAGAAGAGTGCTTTTTCTCAAAAGCAGAGTGTGTTTCTTGTAAGGCGAGCTAGTGTTTGTTTCCCTGTCAGAAATGGTATTGAATCACATGCAGTTTCTGGTCCTACGAGCAAGACTTATTTTCTGGTAAGAAGAGTCACAATTGCGATCCATTTGCTACACAGTGTAAATAGCACTCGCGTCTGTTGCCAGCAATACAGTGTATTGGACTGAAGAAGAGTTCCTGTTCTTGTCAGTTTCCTAAGAAGAGTTGAAGTAGGTATGGCCCGTGTGTGTAGGAAGAACACTTCTTTTGTCTGAGCAAGCTCACTCTTCTGGCCCTATAGGAAACACAGTAGAGTAGAAGTGTGCTCTTTTCTCAAAAGCAGAGTGTGTTTCTTGTAAAGCGAGCTAGTGTTTGTTTCCCAGTCCTAAATGGAGTTGAATCACATGCAGTTTCTGGTCCTACAAGCAAGAGTTGTTTTTTGTAAGAACAGTCACTATTGCGCTCCCATTTCCACACAGTACAAATAGCACTCGCGTCTGTTCCCAGCAAGTAAAGTGTATTGGACTGAAGAGAAGCTACTGTTTTTGTCAGTTTCCTAAGCGGAGTTGAACTAGATATGGCCCGTGTGTGTAGGAAGCACAGTTTTTTGTTCTGAGCAAGCTCACTGTTCTGGCCCTATAGAAAACACAGTAGAGTAGAAGAGTGCTCTTTTCTCAAAAGAAGAGTGTGTTCCTCGTAAGGCGAGTTAGTGTTTGTTTCCCAGTCCTAAATGGAGTTGAATCACATGCAGTTTCTGGTCCTACGAGCAAGAGTTGTTTTCTGGTAAGAAGAGTCACTATTGCACTCCCATTGCCATACACAGTGCAAATAGCACTGGCGTCTGTTCCCAGCAAGTACAGTGTATTGGACTGAAGAGAAGCTACTGTTCTTGTCAGTTTCCTAAGCGGAGTTGAACTAGATATCGCCCGTGTGTGTAGGAAGCACAGTTCTTATGTTCTGAGCAAGCTCACTGTTCTGGCCCTATAGGAAACACAGTAGAGTAGAAGAGTGCTCTTTTCTCAAAATTAGAGAATGTTTCCTGTAAGGCGAGCTAGTGTTTGTTTCCCAGTCCAAAATGGAGTTGAATCACATGCAGTTTCTGGTCCTACGAGCAAGAGTTTTTTTTTTGGTAAGGAGAGTCACTGTTGCGCTCCCATTTCGACACAGTGCACACAGCACTGGCGTCTGTTCCCAGCAAGTACAGTGTATTGGACTGAAGAGAAGCTACTGTTCTTGTCAGTTTCCTAAGCGGAGTTGAACTAGATATGGCCTGTGTGTGTAGGAAGCACAGTTCTTTTGTTCTGAGCAAGCTCACTGTTCTGGCCCTATAGGAAACACAGTAGAGTAGAAGAGTGCTCTTTTCTCAAAAGCAGAGTGTGTTTCTTGTAAGGCGAGCTAGTGTTTGTTTCCCAGTCCTAAATGAGGTTGAATCACATGCAATTTCTGGTCCTACAAGCAAGAGTTGTTTTCTGGTAAGAAGAGTCACTATTGTGCTCCCATTGCCATACACAGTGCAAATAGCACTCGCGTCTGTTCCCAGCAATTACAGTGTATTGGACTGAAGAGAAGCTACTGTTCTTGTCAGTTTTCTAAGCGGAGTTGAACTAGATACGGCCCGTGTGTGTAGGAAGCACATTTCTTTTGTTCTGAGCAAGCTCACTGTTCTGGCCCTATAGGAAACACAGTAGAGTAGAAGAGTGCTCTTTTCTCAAAAGCACAGTATGTTTCTTGTAAGGCGAGCAAGTGTTTGTTTCCCAGTCCTAAATGGAGTTGAATCACGTGCAGTTTCTGCTCCTACGAACCAAAGTTGTTTTCTGGTAAGAGGAGTCACTATTGCACTCTCATTGCCATACAAAGTGCAAATAGCACTCGCGTGTGTTCGAACAAGTACAGTGTATTGGACTGAAGAGAAGCTACTGTTCTTGTCAGTTTCCTAAGGGGAGTTGAACTAGATATGGCCCGAGTGTGTAGGAAGCACAGTTCTTTTGTTCTGAGCAAGCTCACTGTTCTGGCCCTATAGGAAACACAGTAGAGTAGAAGAGTGCTCTTTTCTCAAAAGCAGAGTGTGTTTCTTGTAAGGCGAGCTAGAGTTTGTTTCCTAGTCCTAAATGGAGTTGAATCACATACAGTTTCTGGTCCTACGAAGGAGAGTTGTTTTCTGGTAAGAGGAGTCACTATTGCGCTCCCATTGCCATACACAGTGCAAATAGCACTCGCGTCTGTTCGAACAAGTACAGTGTATTGGATTGAAGAGAAGCTACTGTTCTTGTCAGTTTCCTAATGGAGTTGAACTAGATATGGCCCGTGTGTGTAGGAAGCACAGTTCTTTTGTTCTGAGCAAGCTCACTGTTCTGGCCCTATAGGAAACACAGTAGAGTAGAAGAGTGCTCTTTTCTCAAAAGCACAGTATGTTTCTTGTAAGGCGAGCAAGTGTTTGTTTCCCAGTCCTAAATGGAGTTGAATCACATGCAGTTTTTGGTCCTACGTGCAAGAGTTTTTTTTTTTTGGTAAGTAGAGTCACTCTTGCGCTCCCATTTCCACACAGTGCAAATAGCACTGGCGTCTGCTCCCAGCAAGTACAGTGTATTGGACTGAAGAGAAGCTACTGTCCTTGTCAGTTTCCTAAGGGGAGTTGAACTAGATATGGCCCGTGTGTGTAGGAAGCACAGTTCTTATGTTCTGAGCAAGCTCACTGTTCTGGCCCTATAGGCAACACAGTAGAGTAGAAGAGTGCTCTTTTCTCAAAAGAAGAGTGTGTTTCTTTTAAGGCGAGCTAGTGTTTGTTTCCCAGTCCTAAATGGAGTTGAATCAAATGCAGTTTCTGCTCCTACGAGCAAGAGTTGTTTTCTGGTAAGAACAGTCACTATTGCACTCCCATTGCCATACACAGTGCATAAGCCCTCGCGTCTGTTCCCAGCAAGTACAGTGTATTGGACTGAAGAGAAGCTACTGTTCTTGTCAGTTTCCTAAGGGGAGTTGAAGTAGATATGGCCCGTGTGTGTAGGAAGCACAGTTCTTTTGTTCTGAGCAAGCTCACTGTTCTGGCCCTATAGGAAACACAGTAGAGTAGAAGAGTGCTCTTTTCTCAAAAGCAGAGTGTGTTTCTTGTAAGGCGAGCTAGTGTTTGTTTCCCAGTCCTAAATGGAGTTGAATCACATGCAGTTTCTGGTCCTACGAGCAAAAGTTGTTTTCTGGTAAGAAGAGTCACTATTGCGCTCCCATTGCCATAGACAGTGAAAATAGCACTGGCGTCTTTTCCAGCAAGTACAGTGGAATGGACTGAAGAGAAGCTACTGTTCTTGTCAGTTTCCTAAGCGGAGTTGAACTAGAAATGGCCCTTGTGTGTAGGAAGCACAGTTCTTTTGTTCTGAGCAAGCTCACTGTTCTGGCCCTGTAGGAAACACAGTAGAGTAGAAGAGTGCTCTTTTCTCAAAAGCAGAGTGTGTTTCTTGTAAGGCGAGCTAGGGTTTGTTTCCCAGTCCTAAATGGAGTTGAATCACATGCAGTTTCTGGTCCTACGACCAGAGTTGTTTTCTGGTAAGAGGAGTCACTATTGTGCTCCCATTGCAATACACAGTGCAAAAAGCACTCGCATCTGTTCGAACAAGTACAGTGTATTGGACTGAAGAGAAGCTACTGTTCTTGTCAGTTTCCTAAGCGGAGTTGAACTAGATATGGCCCGAGTGTGTAGGAAGCACAGTTTTTTTGTTCTGAGCAAGCTCACTATTCTGGCCCTATAGGAAACACAGTAGAGTAGAAGAGTGCTCTTTTCTCAAAAGCAGAGTGTGTTTCTTGTAAGGCGAGCTAGGGTTTGTTTCCCAGTCCTAAATGGAGTTGAATCACATGCAGTTTCTGGTCCTACGAGCAAGAGTTGTTTTCTGGTAAGAAGAGTCACTATTGCACTCCCATTGCCATACACAGTGCAAATAGCACTGGCGTCTGTTCCCAGCAAGTACAGTGTATTGGACTGAAGAGAAGCTACTGTTCTTGTCAGTTTCCTAAGTAGAGTTGAACTAGAAATGGCCCGTGTGTGTAGGAAGCACAGTTCTTATGTTCTGAGCAAGCTCACTGTTCTGGCCCTATAGGAAACACAGTAGAGTAGAAGAGTGCTCTTTTCTCAATATTAGAGAATGTTTCCTGTAAGGCGAGCTAGTGTTTGTTTCCCAGTCCTAAATGGAGTTGAATCACATGCAGTGTCTGGTCCTATGAGCAAGAGTTGTTTTTTGGTAAGAAGAGTCACTCTTGCGCTCCCATTGCCACACAGTGCAAATAGCACTGGCGTCTGTTCCCAGCAAGTGCAGTGTATTGGACTGAAGAGAAGCTACTGTTCTTGTCAGTTTCCTAAGGGGAGTTGAACTAGATATGACCCGTGTGTGTAGGAAGCACAGTTCTTTTATTCTGAGCAAGCTCACTGTTCTGGCCCTATAGGAAACACAGTAGTGTGGAAGAGTGCTCTTTTCTCAAAAGCAGAGTGTGTTCCTTGTAAGGCAAGCTAGAGTTTGTTTCCCAGTCCTAAATTTAGTTGAGTCACTTGCAGTTTCTGCTCCTACGAACCAAAGTTGTTTTCTGGTAAGAGGAGTCACTATTGCACTCTCATTGCCATACACAGTGCAAATAGCAGTCGCGTCTCTTCGAACAAGTACAGTGAATTGGACTGAAGAGAAGCTACTGTTCTTGTCAGTTTCCTAAGGGGAGTTGAACTAGATATATCCCGAGTGTGTAGGAAGCACAGTTCTTTTGTTCTGAGCAAGCTCACTCTTCTGGCCCTATAGGAAACACAGTAGAGTAGAAGAGTGCTCTTTTCTCAAAAGCAGAGTGTGTTTCTTATAAGGCGAGCTAGAGTTTGTTTCCTAGTCCTAAATGGAGTTGAATCACATACAGTTTCTGGTCCTACGATCCAGAGTTGTTTTCTGGTAAGAGGAGTCACTATTGCGCTCCCATTGCCATACACAGTGCAAATAGCAGTAGCGTCTGTTCGAACAAGTACAGGGTATTGGAATGAAGAGAAGCTACTGTTCTTGTCAGTTTCCTAAGCGGAGTTGAACTAGATATGGCCCTTGTGTGTAGGAAGCACAGTTCTTTTGTTCTGAGCAAGCTCACTGTTCTGGCCCTACAGGAAAAACACTAGAGAAGAATAGTGCTCTTTTCTCAAAAGCAGAGTGTGTTTCTTATAAGGCGAGCTTGTGTTTGTTTCCCAGTCCTAAATGGAGTTGAATCACATGCAGTTTCTGGTCCTACGAGCAAGAGTTGTTTTTTGGTAAGTAGAGTCACTGTTACGCTCCCATTTCCACACAGTGCAAATAGCACTGGCGTCTGTTCCCAGCAAGTACAGTGTATTGGAATGAAGAGAAGCTACTGTTCTTGTCAGTTTCCTAAGCGGAGTTGAACTAGATATGGCCCGTGTGTATAGGAAGTACAGTTCTTTTGTTCTGAGCAAGCTCACTGTTCTGGCCCTATAGGAAACACAGTAGAGTAGAAGAGTTTTCTTTTCTCAAAAGCAGAGTGTTTCTTGTAAGGCGAGCTAGTGTTTGTTTCCCAGTCCTAAATGGAGTTGAATCACATGCAGTTTCTGGTCCTACGAGCAAAAGTTGTTTTCTGGTAAGAAGAGTCACTATTGCGCTCCCATTGCCATAGACAGTGAAAATAGCACTGGCGTCTTTTCCAGCAAGTACAGTGGAATGGACTGAAGAGAAGCTACTGTTCTTGTCAGTTTCCTAAGCGGAGTTGAACTAGAAATGGCCCGTGTGTGTAGGAAGCACAGTTCTTTTGTTCTGAGCAAGCTCACTGTTCTGGCCCTGTAGGAAACACAGTAGAGTAGAAGAGTGCTCTTTTCTCAAAAGCAGAGTGTGTTTCTTGTAAGGCGAGCTAGGGTTTGTTTCCCAGTCCTAAATGGAGTTGAATCACATGCAGTTTCTGGTCCTACGAACCAGAGTTGTTTTCTGGTAAGAGGAGTCACTATTGTGCTCCCATTGCAATACACAGTGCAAATAGCACTCGCATCTGTTCGAACAAGTACAGTGTATTGGACTGAAGAGAAGCTACTGTTCTTGTCAGTTTCCTAAGCGGAGTTGAACTAGATATGGCCCGTGTGTGTGGGAAGCACAGTTTTTTTGTTCTGAGCAAGCTCACTATTCTGGCCCTATAGGAAACACAGTAGAGTAGAAGAGTGCTCTTTTCTCAAAAGCAGAGTGTATTTCTTGTAAGGCGAGCTAGTGTTTGTTTCCCAGTCCTAAATGGAGTTGAATCACATGCAGTTTCTGGTCCTACGAGCAAGAGTTGTTTTCTGGTAAGAAGAGTCACTATTGCACTCCCATTGCCATACACAGTGCAAATAGCACTGGCGTCTGTTCCCAGCAAGTACAGTGTATTGGACTGAAGAGAAGCTACTGTTCTTGTCAGTTTCCTAAGCAGAGTTGAACTAGAAATGGCCCGTGTGTGTAGGAAGCACAGTTCTTATGTTCTGAGCAAGCTCACTGTTCTGGCCCTATAGGAAACACAGTAGAGTAGAAGAGTGCTCTTTTCTCAATATTAGAGAATGTTTCCTGTAAGGCGAGCTAGTGTTTGTTTCCCAGTCCTAAATGGAGTTGAATCACATGCAGTGTCTGGTCCTATGAGCAAGAGTTGTTTTTTGGTAAGAAGAGTCACTCTTGCGCTCCCATTGCCACACAGTGCAAATAGCACTGGCGTCTGTTCCCAGCAAGTGCAGTGTATTGGACTGAAGAGAAGCTACTGTTCTTGTCAGTTTCCTAAGGGGAGTTGAACTAGATATGACCCGTGTGTGTAGGAAGCACAGTTCTTTTATTCTGAGCAAGCTCACTGTTCTGGCCCTATAGGAAACACAGTAGTGTGGAAGAGTGCTCTTTTCTCAAAAGCAGAGTGTGTTCCTTGTAAGGCAAGCTAGAGTTTGTTTCCCAGTCCTAAATGGAGTTGAGTCACTTGCAGTTTCTGCTCCTACGAACCAAAGTTGTTTTCTGGTAAGAGGAGTCACTATTGCACTCTCATTGCCATACACAGTGCAAATAGCACTCGCATCTCTTCGAACAAGTACAGTGTATTGGACTGAAGAGAAGCTACTGTTCTTGTCAGTTTCCTAAGGGGAGTTGAACTAGATATGGCCCGTGTGTGTAGGAAGCACAGTTCTTTTAATCTGAGCAAGCTCACTGTTCTGGCCCTATAGGAAACACAGTAGAGTGGAAGAGTGCTCTTTTCTCAAAAGCAGAGTGTGTTCCTTGTAAGGCGAGCTAGAGTTTGGTTCCCAGTCCTAAATGGAGTTGAATCACATGCAGTTTCTGGTCCAACGAACCAAAGTTGTTTTCTGGTAAGAGGAGTCACTATTGCACTCTCATTGCCATACACAGTGCAAATAGCACTCGCGTCTGTTCGAACAAGTACAGTGTATTGGACTGAAGAGAAGCTACTGTTCCTGTCTGTTTCCTAAGGGGAGTTGAACTAGATATATCCCGAGTGTGTAGGAAGCACAGTTCTTTTGTTCTGAGCAAGCTCACTCTTCTGGCCCTATAGGAAACACAGTAGAGTAGAAGAGTGCTCTTTTCTCAAAAGCAGAGTGTGTTTCTTGTAAGGCGAGCTAGAGTTTGTTTCCTAGTCCTAAATGGAGTTGAATCACATACAGTTTCTGGTCCTACGATCCAGAGTTGTTTTCTGGTAAGAGGAGTCACTATTGCGCTCCCATTGCCATACACAGTGCAAATAGCACTAGCGTCTGTTCGAACAAGTACAGTGTATTGGAATGAAGAGAAGCTACTGTTCTTGTCAGTTTCCTAAGCGGAGTTGAACTAGATATGGCCCTTGTGTGTAGGAAGCACAGTTCTTTTGTTCTGAGCAAGCACACTGTTCTGGCCCTACAGGAAAAACACTAGAGAAGAATAGTGCTCTTTTCTCAAAAGCAGACTTCTTTTCTTATAAGGCGAGCTAGTGTTTGTTTCCCAGTCCTAAATGGAGTTGAATCACATGCAGTTTCTGGTCCTACGAGCAAGAGTTGTTTTTTGGTAAGTAGAGTCACTGTTGCGCTCCCATTTCCACACAGTGCAAATAGCACTGGCGTCTGTTCCCAGCAAGTACAGTGTATTGGACTGAAGAGAAGCTACTGTTCTTGTCAGTTTCCTAAGCGGAGTTGAACTAGATATGGCCCGTGTGTGTAGGAAGCACAGTTCTTTTGTTCTGAGCAAGCTCACTGTTCTGGCCCTATAGGAAACACAGTAGAGTAGAAGAGTGCTCTTTTCTCAAAAGCAGAGTGTGTTTCTTGTAAGGCGAGCTAGTGTTTGTTTCCCAGTCCTAAATGAAGTTGAATCACATGCAATTTCTGGTCCTACGAGCAAGAGTTGTTTTCTGGTAAGAAGAGTCACTATTGCGCTCCCATTGCCATACACAGTGCAAATAGCACTCGCATCTGTTCCCAGCAAGTACTGTGTATTGGACTGAAGAAAAGCTACTGTTCTTGTCAGTTTCCTAAGGGGAGTTGAACTAGATATGGCCCGTGTGTGTAGGAAGCACAGTTCTTTTATTCAAGCAAGCTCACTGTTCTGGCCCTATAGGAAACACAGTAGAGTAGAAGAGTGCTCTTTTCTCAAAAGCAGAGTGTGTTCCTTGTAAGGCGAGCTAGAGTTTGGTTCCCAGTCCTAAATGGAGTTGAATCACATGCAGTTTCTGCTCCTACGAACCAAAGTTGTTTTCTGGTAAGAGGAGTCACTATTGCACTCTCATTGCCATACACAGTGCAAATAGCACTCGCGTCTGTTCGAACAAGTACAGTGTATTGGACTGAAGAGAAGCTACTGTACTTGTCAGTTTCCTAAGGGGAGTTGAACTAGATATGGCCCGAGTGTGTAGGAAGCACAGTTCTTTTGTTCTGAGCAAGCTCACTGTTCTGGCCCTATAGGAAACACAGTAGAGTAGAAGAGTGCTCTTTTTTGAAAAGCAGAGTGTGTTTCTTGTAAGGCGAGCTAGAGTTTGTTTCCTAGTCCTAAATGGAGTTGAATCACATACAGTTTCTGGTCCTACGAACCAGAGTTGTTTTCTGGTAAGAGGAGTCACTATTGTGCTCCCATTGCAATACACAGTGCAAATAGCACTCGCATCTGTTCGAACAAGTACAGTGTATTGGACTGAAGAGAAGCTACTGTTCTTGTCAGTTTCCTAAGCGGAGTTGAACTAGATTTGGCCAGTGTGTAGGAAGCACAGTTTTTTTGTTCTGAGCTAGCTCACTGTTCTGGCCCTATAGGAAACACAGTAGATTAGAAGAGTGCTCTTTTCTCAAAAGCAGAGTGTGTTTCTTGTAAGGCGAGCTAGTGTTTGTTTCCCAGTCCTAAATGGAGTTGAATCACATGCAGTTTCTGGTCCTACGAGCAAGAGTTGTTTTTTGGTAAGAACAGTCACTATTGCGTGCCCATTTCCACACAGTACAAATAGCACTCGCGTCTGTTCCCAGCAAGTACAGTGTATTGGACTGAAGAGAAGCTACTGTTCTTGTCAGTTTCCTAAGCGGAGTTGAACTAGATATCGCCTGTGTGTAGGAAGCACAGTTCTTATGTTCTGAGCAAGCTCACTGTTCTGGCCCTATAGGAAACACAGTAGAGTAGATGAGTGCTCTTTTCTTAAAATTAGAGAATGTTTCCTGTAAGGCGAGCTAGTGTTTGTTTCCCAGTCCTAAATGGAGTTGAATCACATGCAGTTTCTGGTCCTACGAGCAAGAGTTTTTTTTTGGTAAGGAGAGTCACAGTTGCGCTCCCATTTCCACACAGTGCAAATAGCACTGGCGTCTGTTCCCAGCAAGTACAGTGTATTGGACTGAAGAGAAGCTACTGTTCCTGTCAGTTTCCTAAGCGGAGTTGAGCTAGATATGGCCCGTGTGTGTAGGAAGCACAGTTCTTTTTTTCTGAGCAAGCTCACTGTTCTGGCCCTATAGGAAACACAGTAGAGTAGAAGAGTGCTCTTTTCTCAAAAGCAGAGTGTGTTTCTTGTAAGGCGAGCTAGTGTTTGTTTCCCAGTCCTAAATGAAGTTGAATCACATGCAATTTCTGGGCCTACGAGCAAGAGTTGTTTTCTGGTAAGAAGAGTCACTATTGTGCTCCCATTGCCATACACAGTGCAAATAGCACTCGCGTCTTTTCCCAGCAAGTACAGTGTATTGGACTGAAGAGAAGCTACTGTTCTTGTCAGTTTCCTAAGGAGAGTTGAACTAGATATGGCCCGTGTGTGCAGGAAGCACAGTTCTTTTATTCTGAGCAAGCTCACTGTTCTGGCCCTATAGGAAACTCAGTAGAGTGGAAGTGTGCTCTTTTCTCAAAAGCAGAGTGTGTTCCTTGTAAGGCGAGCTAGAGTTTGTTTCCCAGTCCTAAATGGAGTTGAATCACATGCAGTTTCTGCTCCTACGAACCAAAGTTGTTTTCTGGTAAGAGGAGTCACTATTGCGCGCCCATTTCCACACAGTACAAATAGCACTCGCGTCTGTTCCCACAAGTACAGTGTATTGGACTGAAGAGAAGCTACTGTTTTTGTCAGTTTCCTAAGCGGAGTTGAACTAGATATGGCCCGTGTGTGTAGGAAGCACAGTTCTTATGTTCTGAGCAAGCTCACTGTTCTGGCCCTATAAGAAACACAGTAGAGTAGAAGAGTGCTCTTTTCTCAAAAGCAGAGTGTGTTTCTTGTAAAGCGAGCTAGTGTTTCTTTCCCAGTCCTAAATGGAGTTGAATCACATGCAGTTTCTTGTCCTACGAGCAAGAGTTGTTTTTTGTAAAACAGTCACTATTGCGCTCCCATTTCCACACAGTACAAATAGCACTCGCGTCTGTTCCCAGCAAGTACAGTGTATTGGACTGAAGAGAAGCTACTGTTCTTGTCAGTTTCCTAAGCGGAGTTGAACTAGATATGGCCCGTGTGTGTAGGAAGCACAGTTCTTTTGTTCTGAGCAAGCTCACTGTTCTGGCCCTATAGGAAACACAGTAGAGTAGAAGAGTGCTCTTTTCTCAAAAGAAGAGTGTGTTTCTCATAAGGCGAGCTAGTGTTTGTTTCCCAGTCCTAAATGGAGTTGAATCACATGCAGTTTCTGGTCCTACGAGCAAGAGTTGTTTTCTGGTAAGAGGAGTCACTATTGCACTCCCATTGCCATACACAGTGCAAATAGCACTGGCGTCTGTTCCCAGCAAGTACAGTGTATTGGACTGAAGAGAAGCTACTGTTCTTGTCAGTTTCCTAAGCGGAGTTGAACTAGATATCGCCCGTGTGTGTAGGAAGCACAGTTCTTTTGTTCTGAGCAAGCTCACTGTTCTGGCCCTATAGGAAACACAGTAGAGTAGAAGAGTGCTCTTTTCTCAAAATTAGAGAATGTTTCCTGTAAGGCGAGCTAGTGTTTGTTTCCCAGTCCAAAATGGAGTTGAATCACATGCAGTTTCTGGTCCTACAAGCAAGAGTTTTTTTTTGGTAAGGAGAGTCACTATTGCGCTCCCATTGCCATTCACAGTGCAAATAGCACTTGCATCTGTTCCCAGCAAGTACAGTGTATTGGACTGAAGAGAAGCTACTGTTCTTGTCAGTTTCCTAAGTGGAGTTGAACTAGATATGGCCCGAGTGTGTAGGAAGCACAGTTCTTTTGTTCTGAGCAAGCTCACTGTTCTGGCCCTATAGGAAACACAGTAGAGTAGAAGAGTGCTCTTTTCTCAAAAGCACAGTATGTTTCTTGAAAGGCGAGCAACTGTTTGTTTCCCAGTCCTAAATGGAGTTGAATCACATGCAGTTTCTGCTCCTACAAACCAAAGTTGTTTTCTGTTAAGAGGAGTCACTATTGCACTCTCATTGCCATACACAGTGCAAATAGCACTCGCGTCTGTTCGAACAAGTACAGTGTATTGGACTGAAGAGAAGCTACTGTTCTTGTCAGTTTCATAAGGGGAGTTGAACTAGATATGGCCCGAGTGTGTAGGAAGCACAGTTCTTTTGTTCTGAGCAAGCTCACTGTTCTGGCCCTATAGGAAACACAGTAGAGTAGAAGAGTGCTCTTTTCTCAAAATTAGAGAATGTTTCCTGTAAGGCGAGCTAGTGTTTGTTTCCCAGTCCTAAATGGAGTTGAATCACATGCAGTTTCTGGTCCTACGAGCAAGAGTTTTTTTTTGGTAAGGAGAGTCACTGTTGCGCTCCCATTTCCACACAGTGCAAATAGCACTGGCGTCTGTTCCCAGCAAGTACAGTGTATTGGACTGAAGAGAAGCTACTGTTCCTGTCAGTTTCCTAAGCGGCGTTGAGCTAGATATGGCCCGTGTGTGTAGGAAGCACAGTTCTTTTGTTCTGAGCAAGCTCACTGTTCTGGCCCTATAGGAAACACAGTAGAGTAGAAGAGTGCTCTTTTCTCAAAAGCAGAGTGTGTTTCTTGTAAGGCGAGCTAGTGTTTGTTTCCCAGTCCTAAATGGAGTTGAATCACATGCAGTTTCTGGTCCTACGAGCAAGAGTTGTTTTCTGGTAAGAGGAGTCACTATTGCACTCCCATTGCCATACACAGTGCAAATAGCACTGGCGTCTGTTCCCAGCAAGTACAGTGTATTGGGCTGAAGAGAACCTACTGTTCTTGTCAGTTTCCTAAGCGGAGTTGAACTATATATCGCCCGTGTGTGTAGGAAGCACAGTTCTTTTGTTCTGAGCAAGCTCACTGTTCTGGCCCTATAGGAAACACAGTAGAGTAGAAGAGTGCTCTTTTCTCAAAATTAGAGAATGTTTCCTGTAAGGCGATCTAGTGTTTGTTGCCCAGTCCAAAATGGAGTTGAATCACATGCAGTTTCTGGTCCTACGAGCAAGAGTTTTTTTTTGGTAAAGAGAGTCACTATTGCGCTCCCATTGTCATACACAGTGCAAATAGCACTGGCGTCTGTTCCCAGCAAGTACAGTGTATTGGACTGAAGAGAAGCTACTGTTCTTGTCAGTTTCCTAAGCGGAGTTGAACTAGATATGGCCCGAGTGTGTAGGAAGCACAGTTCTTTTGTTCTGAGCAAGCTCACTGTTCTGGCCCTATAGGAAACACAGTAGAGTAGAAGAGTGCTCTTTTGTCAAAAGCAGAGTGTGTTTCTTGTAAGGCGAGCTAGAGTTTGTTTCCTAGTCCTAAATGGAGTTGAATCACATACAGTTTCTGGTCCTACGAACCAGAGTTGTTTTCTGGTAAGAGGAGTCACTATTGTGCTCCTATTGCCATACACAGTGCAAATAGCACTAGTGTCTGTTCGAACAAGTACAGTGTATTGGACTGAAGAGAAGCTACTGTTCTTGTCAGTTTCCTAAGCGGAGTTGAACTAGATATGGCCCGTGTGTGTAGGAAGCACAGTTCTTTTGTTCTGAGCAAGCTCACTGTTCTGGCCCTATAGGAAACACAGTAGAGTAGAAGAGTGCTCTTTTCTCAAAAGCACAGTATGTTTCTTGTAAGGCGAGCAAGTGTTTGTTTCCCAGTCCTAAATGGAGTTGAATCACATGCAGTTTCTGCTCCTACAAACCAAAGTTGTTTTCTGGTAAGAGGAGTCACTATTGCACTCTCATTGCCATACACAGTGCAAATAGCACTCGCGTCTGTTCGAACAAGTACAGTGTATTGGACAGAAGAGAAGCTACTGTTCTTGTCAGTTTCATAAGGGGAGTTGAACTAGATATGGCCCGAGTGTGTAGGAAGCACAGTTCTTTTGTTTTGAGCAAGCTCACTGTTCTGGCCCTATAGGAAACACAGTAGAGTAGAAGAGTGCTCTTTTCTCAAAAGCAGAGTGTGTTTCTTGTAAGGCGAGCTAGAGTTTGTTTCCTAGTCCTAAATGGAGTTGAATCACATACAGTTTCTGGTCCTACGAACCAGAGTTGTTTTCTGGTAAGAGGAGTCACTATTGTGCTCCCATTGCCATACACAGTGCAAATAGCACTCTTGTCTGTTCGAACAAGTACAGTGTATTGGACTGAAGAGAAGCTACTGTTCTTGTCAGTTTCCTAAGCGGAGTTGAACTAGATATGGCCCGAGTGTGTAGGAAGCACAGTTCTTTTGTTCTGAGCAAGCTCACTGTTCTGGCCCTATAGGAAACACAGTAGAGTAGAAGTGTGCTCTTTTCTCAAAAGCAGAGTATGTTTCTTGTAAGGCTAGCTAGTGTTTGTTTCCCAGTCCTAAATGGAGTTGAATCACATGCAGTTTCTGGGCCTACGAGCAAGAGTTGTTTTTTGGTAAGAACAGTCACTATTGCGCTCCCTTTTCCACACAGTGCAAATAGCACTTGCGTCTGTTCCAAGCAAGTACAGTGTATTGGACTGAAGAGAAGCTACTGTTCTTGTCAGTTTCCTAATCGGAGTTGAACTAGATATGGCCCGTGTGTAGGAAGCACAGTTCTTTTGTTCTGAGCAAGCTCACTGTTCTGGCCCTATAGGAAACACAGTAGAGTAGAAGAGTGCTCTTTTCTCAAAAGAAGAGTGTGTTTCTTGTAAGGCGAGCTAGTGTTTGTTTCCCAGTCCTAAATGGAGTTGAATCACATGCAGTTTCTGGTCCTACGAGCAAGAGTTTTTTTTTGGTAAGTAGAGTCACTGTTGCGCTCCCATTTCCACACAGTGCAAATTGCACTGGCGTCTGTTCCCAGCAAGTACAGTGTATTGGACTGAAGAGAAGCTACTGTTCTTGTCAGTTTCCTAAGTGGAGTTGAACTAGATATGGCCCGTGTGGGTAGGAAGCACAGTTCTTTTGTTCTGAGCAAGCTCACTGTTCTGGCCCTATAGGAAACACAGTAGAGTAGAAGAGTGCTCTTTTCTCAAAAGCAGAGTGTGTTTCTTGTAAGGCAAGCTAGAGTTTGTTTCCTAATCCTAAATGGATTGAAACACATACGGTTTCTGGTCCTACGAACCAGAGTTGTTTTCTGGTAAGGGGAGTCACTATTGCGCTCACATTGCCATACACAGTGCAAATAGCACTCGCGTCTGTTCGAACTAGTACAGTGTATTGGACTGAAGAGAAGCTATTGTTCTTGTCAGTTTACTAAGCGGCGTTGAACTAGATATGGCCCGTGTGTGTAGGAAGCACAGTTCTTTTGTTCTGAGCAAGCTCACTGTTCTGGCCCTATAGGAAACACAGTAGAGTAGAAGAGTGCTATTTTCTCAAAAGCAGAGTGTGTTTCTTGTAAGGCGAGCTAGAGTTTGTTTCCCAGTCCTAAATGGAGTTGAATCACATGCAGTTTCTGGTCCTACGAGCAAGAGTTGTTTTTTGTAAGAACAGTCACTATTGCGCTCCCATTTCCACACAGTACAAATAGCACTCACGTCTGTTCCCAGCAAGTACAGTGTATTGGACTGAAGAGAAGCTACTGTTCTTGTCAGTTTCCTAAGGGGAGTTGAACTAGATATGGCCCGTGTGTGTAGGAAGCACAGTTCTTTTGTTCTGAGCAAGCTCACTGTTCTGGCCCTATAGGAAACACAGTAGAGTACAAGAGTGCTCTTTTGTCAAAAGAAGAGTATGTTTCTCGTAAGGCGAGCTAGTGTTTGTTTCTCAGTCCTAAATGGAGTTGAATCACATGCAGTTTCTGGTCCTACGAGCAAGAGTTGTTTTCTTGTAAGAAGAGTCACTATTGTACTCCCATTGCCATACACAGTGCAAATAGCACTGGCGTCTGTTCCCAGCAAGTACAGTGTATTGGACTGAAGAGAAGCTACTGTTCTTGTCAGTTTCCTAAGCGGAGTTGAACTAGATATGGCCTGTGTGTGTAGGAAGCACAGTTCTTTTGTTCTGAGCAAGCTCACTGTTCTGGACCTATAGGACACAGTAGAGTAGAAGAGTGCTCTTTTCTCAAAAGCAGAGTGTGTTTCTTGTAAGGCTAGCTAGTGTTTGTTTCCCAGTCCTAAATGAAGTTGAATCACATGCAATTTCTGGTCCTAGGAGCAAGAGTTGTTTTCTGGTAAGAAGAGACACTATTGCGCTCCCATTGCCATACACAGTGCAAATAGCACTTGCGTCTGTTCCCAGCAAGTACAGTGTATTGGACTGAAGAGAATCTACTGTTCTTGTCAGTTTCCTAAGGGGAGTTGAACTAGATATGGCCCCTGTGTGTAGGAAGCACAGTTCTTTTGTTCTGAGCAAGCCCACTGTTCTGGCCCTATAGGAAACACAGTAGCGTAGAAGAGTGCTCTTTTCTCAAAAGCAGAGTGTGTTTCTTGTAAGGCGAGCTAGAGTTTGTTTCCTAGTCCTAAATGGAGTTGAATCACATACAGTTTCTGGTCCTACCATCCAGAGTTGTTTTCTGGTAAGAGGAGTCACTATTGCGCTCCCATTGCCATACACAGTGCAAATAGCACTAGCGTCTGTTCGAACAAGTACAGTGTATTGGACTGAAGAGAAGCTACTGTTCTTGTCAGTTTCCTAAGCGGAGTTGAACTAGATATGGCCCGTGTGTGTAGGAAGCACAGTTCTTTTGTTCTGAGCAAGCTCACTGTTCTGGCCCTATAGGAAAAACACTAGAGAAGAATAGTGCTCTTTTCTCAAAAGCAGAGAGTGTTTCTTGTAAGGCGAGCTAGTGTTTGTTTCCCAGTCCTAAATGGAGTTGAATCACATGCAGTTTCTGGTCCTACGAGCAAGAGTTTTTTTTTGGTAAGTAGAGTCACTGTTGCGCTCCCATTTCCACACAGTGCAAATAGCACTGGCGTCTGTTCCCAGCAAGTACAGTGTATTGGACTGAAGAGAAGCTACTGTTCTTGTCAGTTTCCTAAGCGGAGTTGAACTAGATATGGCCCGTGTGTGTAGGAAGCACAGTTCTTTTGTTCTGAGCAAGCTCACTGTTCTGGCCCTATAGGAAACACAGTAGAGTAGAAGAGTGCTCTTTTCTCAAAAGCAGAGTGTGTTTCTTGTAAGGCGAGCTAGTGTTTGTTTCCCAGTCCTAAATGAAGTTGAATCGCATGCAATTTATGGTCCTACGAGCAAGAGTTGTTTTATGGTAAGAAGAGTCACTATTGCGCTCCCATTGCTATACACAGTGCAAATAGCACTCGTGTCTGTTCCCAGCAAGTACAGTGTATTGGACTGAAGAGAAGCTACTGTTCTTGTCAGTTTCCTAAGGGGAGTTGAACTAGATATGGCCCGTGTGTGTAGGAAGCACAGTTCTTTTATTCTGAGCAAGCTCACTGTTCTGGCCCTATAGGAAACACAGTAGAGTAGAAGAGTGCTCTTTTCTCAAAAGCAGAGTGTGTTCCTTGTAAGGCGAGCTAGAGTTTGGTTCCCAGTCCTAAATGGAGTTGAATCACATGCAGTTCCTGCTCCTACGAACCAAAGTTGTTTTCTGGTAAGAGGAGTCACTATTGCGCTCCCATTGCCATACACAGTGCAAATAGCACTCGCGTCTGTTCGAACAAGTACAGTGTATTGGACTGAAGAGAAGCTACTGTTCTTGTCAGTTTCCTAAGCGGAGTTGAACTAGATATGGCCAGAGTGTGTAGGAAGCACAGTTCTTTTGTTCTGAGCAAGCTCACTGTTCTGGCCCTATAGGAAACACAGTAGAGTAGAAGAGTGCTCTTTTCTCAAAAGCAGAGTGTGTTTCTTGTAAGGCGAGCTAGAGTTTGTTTCCTAGTCCTAAATGGAGTTGAATCACATACAGTTTCTGGTCCTACGAACCAGAGTTGTTTTCTGGTAAGAGGAGTCACTATTGCGCTCCCATTGCCATACTCAGTGCAAATAGCACTCGCATCTGTTCGAACAAGTACAGTGTATTGGACTGAAGAGAAGCTACTGTTCTTGTCAGTTTCCTAAGCGGAGTTGAACTAGATATGGCCCGTGTGTGTAGGAAGCACAGTTCTTTTGTTCTGAGCAAGCTCACTGTTCTGGCCCTATAGGAAACACAGTAGAGTAGAAGAGTGCTCTTTTCTCAAAAGCAGAGTATGTTTCTTGTAAGGCGAGCAAGTGTTTGTTTCCCAGTCCTAAATGGAGTTGAATCACATGCAGTTTCTGGTCCTACGAGCAGGAGTTTTTTTTTGGTAAGTAGAGTCACTCTTGCGCTCCCATTTCCACACAGTGCAAATAGCACTGGCGTCAGTTCCCAGCAAGTACAGTGTATTGGACTGAAGAGAAGCTACTGTTCTTGTCAGTGTCCTAAGCGGAGTTGAACTAGATATGGCCCGTGTGTGTAGGAAGCACAGTTCTTATGTTCTGAGCAAGCTCACTGTTCTGGCCCTATAGGAAACACAGTAGAGTAGAAGAGTGCTCTTTTCTCAAAAGAAGAGTGTGTTTCTTTTAAGGCGAGCTAGAGTTTGTTTCCCAGTCCTAAATGGAGTTGAATCACATGCAGTTTCTGCTCCTAAGAGGAAGAGTTGTTTTCTGGTAAGAAGAGTCACTATTGCACTCCCATTGCCATACACAGTGCAAATAGCAATCGCGTCTCTTCCCAGCAAGGACAGTGTATTGGACTGAAGAGAAGCTACTGTTCTTGTCAATTTCCTAAGGGGAGTTGAAGTAGATATGGCCCGTGTGTGTAGGAAGCACAGTTCTTTTGTTCTGAGTAAGCTCACTGTTCTGGCCCTATAGGAAAAACACTAGAGAAGAATAGTGCTCTTTTCTCAAAAGCAGAGTGTGTTTCTTGTAAGGCGAGCTAGTGTTTGTTTCCCAGTCCTAAATGGAGTTGAATCACATGCAGTTTCTGGTCCTACGAGCAAGAGTTTTTTTTTTGGTAAGTAGAGTCACTGTTGTGCTTCCATTTCCACACAGTGTAAATAGCACTGGCGTCTGTTCCCAGCAAGTACAGTGTATTGGACTGAAGAGAAGCTACTGTTCTTGTCAGTTTCCTAAGCGGAGTTGAACTAGATATGGCCCGTGTGTGTAGGAAGCACAGTTCTTTTGTTCTGAGCAAGCTCACTGTTCTGGACCTATAGGAAACACAGTAGAGTAGAAGAGTGCTCTTTTCTCAAAAGCAGAGTGTGTTTCTTGTAAGGCGAGCTAGTGTTTGTTTCCCAGTCCTAAATGGAGTTGAAAAACATGCAGTTTCTGGTCCTATGAGCAAGAGTTGTTTTCTGGTAAGAAGAGTCACTATTGTTCTCCCATTGCCACACAGTGCAAATAGCACTCGCGTCTGTTCCCAGCAAGTACAGTGTATTGGACTGAAGAGACGCTACTGTTCTTGTCAGTTTCCTAAGAGGAGTTGAACTAGATATGGCCTGTGTGTGTAGGACGCACAGATCTTTTTTTCTGAGCAAGCTCACTGTTCTGGCCCTGTAGGAACCACACTAGAGTAGATGAGTGCTCTTTTCTCAAAAGCAGAGTGTGTTCTTTGTAAGGCGAGCTAGAGTTTGTTTCCCAGTCTTTAATGGAGTTGAATCACATGCAGTTTCTTCTCCTACGAACCAAAGTTGTTTTCTGGTAAGAAGAGTCACTATTGCACTCCCATTGCCATACACAGTGCAAATAGCACTCGCGTCTGTTCGAACAAGTACAGTGAATTGGACTGAAGAGAAGCTACTGTTCTCGTCAGTTTCCTAAGGGGAGTTGAACTAGATATGGCCCGTGTGTGTAGGAAGCACAGTTCTTTTGTTCTGAGCAAGCTCACTGTTCTGGCCCTATAGGAAACACAGTAGAGTAGAAGATTGCTTTTTTCTCAAAAGCAGAGTGTGTTTCTTGTAAAGCGAGCTAGAGTTTGTTTCCCAGTCCTAAATGGAGTTGAATCACATGCAGTTTCTGGTCCTACGAACCAGAGTTGTTTTCTGGTAAGAGGAGTCACTATTGTGCTCCCATTGCAATGCACAGTGCAAATAGCACTCGCATCTGTTCAAACAAGTACAGTTTCCTAAGCGGAGTTGAACTAGATATCGCCCGTGTGCGTAGGAAGCACAGGTCTTATGTTCTGAGCAAGCTCACTGTTCTGGCCCTATAGGAAACACAGTAGAGTAGAAGAGTGCTCTTTTCTCAAAATTTGAGAATTTTTCATGTAAGGCGAGCTAGTGTTTGTTTCTTAGTCCTAAATGGAGTTGAATCACATGCAGTTTCTGGTCCTACGAGCAAGAGTTTTTTTTTGGTAAGGAGAGTCACTGTTGCGCTCCCATTTCCACACAGTGCAAATAGCATTGGCGTCTGTTTTCAGCAAGTACAGTGTATTGGACTGAAGAGAAGCTACTGTTCCTGTCAGTTTCCTAAGCGGAGTTGAGCTAGATATGGCCCGTGTGTGTAGGAAGCACAGTTCTTTTGTTCTGAGCAAGCTCACTGTTCTGGCCCTATAGGAAACACAGTAGAGTAGAAGAGTGCTCTTTTCTCAAAAGCAGAGTGTGTTTCTTGTAAGGCGAGCTAGTGTTTGTTTCCCAGTCCTAAATGAAGTTGAATCACATGCAATTTCTGGTCCTACGAGCAAGAGTTGTTTTCTGGTAAGAAGAGTCACAATTGCGCTCCCATTGCCATACACAGTGTAAATAGCACTCGCGTCTGTTCCCAGCAAGTACAGTGTATTGGACTGAAGAGAAGCTACTGTTCTTGTCAGTTTCCTAAGGAGAGTTGAACTAGATATGGCCCGTGTGTGCAGAAAGCACAGTTCTTTTATTCTGAGCAAGCTCGCTGTTCTGGCCCTATAGGAAACTCAGTACAGTGGAAGAGTGCTCTTTTCTCAAAAGCAGAGTGTGTTCCTTGTAAGGCGAGCTAGAGTTTGTTTCCCAGTCCTAAATGGAGTTGAATCACATGCAGTTTCTGCTCCTACGAACCAAAGTTGTTTTCTGGTAAGAGGAGTCACTATTGCACTCTCATTGCCATACACAGTGCAAATAGCACTCGCGTCTGTTCGAACAAGTACAGTGTATTGGACTGAAGAGAAGCTACTGTTCTTGTCCGTTTCCTAAGGGGAGTTGAACTAGATATGGCCCGTGTGTGTAGGAAGCACAGTTCTTTTGTTTTGAGCAAGCTCACTGTTCTGGCCCTATAGGAAACACAGTAGAGTAGAAGAGTGCTCTTTTCTCAAAAGCAGAGTGTGTTTCTTGTAAGGCGAGCTAGAGTTTGTTTCCGAGTCCTAAATGGAGTTCAATCACATACAGTTTCTGGACCTACAAACCAGAGTTGTTTTCTGGTAAGAGGAGTCACTATTGCGCTCCCATTGCCATACACAGTGCAAATAGCACTCGCGTCTGTTCGAACAAGTACAGTGTATTGGACTGAAGAGAAGCTACTGTTCTTGTCAGTTTCCTAAGGGGAGTTGAACTAGATATGGCCCGTGTTTGTAGGAAGCACAGTTCTTTTGTTGTGAGCAAGCTCACTGTTCTGGCCCTATAGAAAACACAGTAGAGTAGAAGAGTGCTCTTTTCTCAAAAGCAGAGTGTGTTTCTTGTAAAGCGAGCTAGTATTTGTTGCCCAGTCCTAAATGGAATTGAATCACATACAGTTTCTGGTCCTACGAACCAGAGTTGTTTTCTGGTAAGAGGAGTCACTATTGCGCTCCCATTGCCATACACAGTGCAAATAGCACTCGCGTCTGTTCGAACAAGTACAGTGTATTGGACTGAAGAGAAGCTACTGTTCTTGTCAGTTTCCTAAGCGGAGTTGAACTAGATATGGCCCGTGTGTGTAGGAAGCACAGTTCTTTTGTTCTGAGCAAGCTCACTGTTCTGGCCCTATAGGAAACACAGTAGAGTAGAAGTGTGCTCTTTTCCCAAAAGCAGAGTATGTTTCTTGTAAGGCTAGCTAGTGTTTGTTTCCCAGTCCTAAATGGAGTTGAATCACATGCAGTTTCTGGTCCTACGAGCAAGAGTTGTTTTTTGGTAAGAACAGTCACTATTGCGCTCCCTTTTCCACACAGTGCAAATAGCACTTGCGTCTGTTCCAAGCAAGTACAGTGTATTGGACGGAAGAGAAGCTACTGTTCTTGTCAGTTTCCTAATCAGAGTTGAACTAGATATGGCCCGTGTGTAGGAAGCACAGTTCTTTTGTTCTGAGCAAGCTCACTGTTCTGGCCCTATAGGAAACACAGTAGAGTAGAAGAGTGCTCTTTTCTCAAAAGCAGAGTGTGTTTCTTGTAAGGCGAGCTAGTGTTTGATTCCCAGTCCTAAATGGAGTTGAATCACATGCAGTTTCTGGTCCTACGAGCAAGAGTTGTTTTCTGGTAAGAAGAGTCACTATTGCGCTCCCATTGCCATACACAGTGCAAATTGCACTCGCGTCTGTTCCCAGCAAGTACAGTGTATTAGACTGAAGTGAAGCTACTGTTCTTGTCATTTTCCTAAGGGGAGTTCAGCTAGATATGACCCGTGTGTGAAGGAAGCACAGTTCTTTTATTTTGAGCAAGCTCACTGTTCTGGCCCTGTAGGAAACACAGTAGAGTGGAAGAGTGCTCTTTTCTCAAAAGCAGAGTGTGTTCCTTGTAAGGCGAGCTAGAGTTTGTTTCCCAGTCCTAAATGGAGTTGAATCACATGCAGTTTCTGCTCCTACGAACCAAAGTTGTTTCCTGGAAAGAGGAGTCACTATTGCACTCTCATTGCCATACACTGTGCAAATAGCACTCGCATCTGTTCGAACAAGTACAGTGTATTGGACTGAAGAGAAGCTACTGTTCTTGTCAGTTTCCTAAGGGGAGTTGAACTAGATATGGCCCGTGTGTGTAGGAAGCACAGTTCTTTTGTTCTGAGCAAGCTCACTGTTCTGGCCCTATAGGAAACACAGTAGAGTAGAAGAGTGCTCTTTTCTCAAAAGCAGAGTGTGTTTCTTGTAAGGCGAGCTAGTGTTTGTTTCCCAGTCCTAAATGGAGTTGAATCACATGCAGATTCTGGTCCTACGAGCAAGAGTTGTTTTTTGGTAAGAACTGTCAGTATTGCGCTCCCATTCCCACACAGTGCAAATAGCACTCGCATCTGTTCCCAGCAAGTACAGTGTATTGGACTGAAGAGAAGCTACAGTTTTTGTCAGTTTCCTAAGCGGAGTTGAACTAGATATGGCCCGTGTGTGTAGGAAGCACAGTTCTTTTGTTCTGAGCAAGCTCACTGTTCTGGCCCTATAGGAAACACAGTAGAGTAGAAGAGTGCTCTTTTCTCAAAAGCAGAGTGTGTTTCTTGTAAGGCGAGCTAGAGTTTGTTTCCGAGTCCTAAATAGAGTTCAATCACATACAGTTTCTGGTCCTACGAACCAGAGTTGTTTTCTGGTAAGAGGAGTCACTATTGTGCTCCCATTTCCATACACAGTGCAAATAGCACTCGCGTCTGTTCGAACAAGTACAGTGTATTGGACTGAAGAGAAGCTACTGTTCTTGTCAGTTTCCTAAGGGGAGTTGAACTAGATATGGCCCGTGTGTGTAGGAAGCACAGTTCTTTTGTTGTGAGCAAGCTCACTGTTCTGGCCCTATAGAAAACACAGTAGAGTAGAAGAGTGCTCTTTTCTCAAAAGCAGAGTGTGTTTCTTGTAAAGCGAGCTAGAGTTTGTTTCCCAGTCCTAAATGGAATTGAATCACATACAGTTTCTGGTCCTACGAACCAGAGTTGTTTTCTGGTAAGAGGAGTCACTATTGCGCTCCCATTGCCATACACAGTGCAAATAGCACTCGCGTCTGTTCGAACAAGTACAGTGTATTGGACTGAAGAGAAGCTACTGTTCTTGTCAGTTTCCTAAGCAGAGTTGAACTAGATATGGCCCATGTGTGTAGGAAGCACAGTTCTTTTGTTCTGAGCAAGCTCACTGTTCTGGCCCTATAGGAAACACAGTAGAGTAGAAGTGTGCTCTTTTCTCAAAAGCAGAGTATGTTTCTTGTAAGGCTAGCTAGTGTTTGTTTCCCATTCCTAAATGGAGTTGAATCACATGCAGTTTCTGCTCCCACGAACCAAAGTTGTTTTCTGGTAAGAGGAGTCACTATTGCACTCTCATTGCCATACACTGTGCAAATAGCACTCGCGTCTGTTCGAACAAGTACAGTGTATTGGACTGAAGAGAAGCTACTGGTCTTGTCAGTTTCCTAAGGGGAGTTGAACTAGATATGGCCCGTGTGTGTAGGAAGCACAGTTCTTTTGTTCTGAGCAAGCTCACTCTTCTGGCCCTATAGGAAACACAGTAGAGTAGAAGAGTGCTCTTTTCTCAAAAGCAGAGTGTGTTTCTTGTAAGGCGAGCTAGTGTTTGTTTCCCAGTCCTAAATGGAGTTGAATCCCATGCAGTTTCTGGTCCTACGAGCAAGAGTTGTTTTCTGGTATGAAGAGTCACTGTTGCACTCCCATTGCCATACACAGTGCAAAGAGCACTGGCGTCTTTTCCAGCAAGTACAGTGGAACAGACTGAAGAGAAGCTACTGTTCTTGTCAGTTTCCTAAGCGGAGTTGAACTAGAAATGGCCCGTGTGTGTAGGAAGCACAGTTCTTTTGTTCTTAGCAAGCTCACTGTTCTGGCCCTGTAGGAAACACAGTAGAGTGGAAGAGTGCTCTTTTCTCAAAAGCAGAGTGTGTTCCTTGTAAGGCGAGCTAGAGTTTGTTTCCCAGTCCTAAATGGAGTTGAATCACATGCAGTTTCTGGTCCTACGAACCAGAGTTGTTTTCTGGTAAGAGGAGTCACTATTATGCTCCCATTGCAATGCACAGTGCAAATAGCACTCGCATCTGTTCGAACAAGTACAGTTTCCTAAGCGGAGTTGAACTAGATATCGCCCGTGTGTGTAGGAAGCACAGGTCTTATGTTCTGAGAAAGCTCACTGTTCGGGCCCTATAGGAAACACAGTAGAGTAGAAGAGTGCTCTTTTCTCAAAATTTGAGAATTTTTCCTGTAAGGCGAGCTAGTGTTTGTTTCCCAGTCCTAAATGGAGTTGAATCACATGCAGTTTCTGGTCCTACGAGCAAGAGTTTTTTTTTGGTAAGGAGAGTCACTGTTGCTCTCCCATTTCCACACAGTGCAAATAGCATTGGCGTCTCTTCCCAGCAATTACAGTGTATTGGACTGAAGAGAAGCTACTGTTCCTGTCAGTTTCCTAAGCGGAGTTGAGCTAGATATGGCCCGTGTGTGTAGGAAGCACAGTTCTTTTGTTCTGAGGAAGCTCACTGTTCTGGCCCTATAGGAAACACAGTAGAGTAGAAGAGTGCTCTTTTCTCAAAAGCAGAGTGTGTTTCTTGTAAGGCGAGCTAGTGTTTGTTTCCCAGTCCTAAATGAAGTTGAATCACATGCAATTTCTGGTCCTACGAGCAAGAGTTGTTTTCTGGTAAGAAGAGTCACAATTGCGCTCCCATTGCCATACACAGCGTAAATAGCACTCGCGTCTGTTCCCAGCAAGTACAGTGTATTGGACTGAAGAGAAGCTACTGTTCTTGTCAGTTTCCTAAGGAGAGTTGAACTAGATATGGCCCGTGTGTGCAGGAAGCACAGTTCTTTTATTCTGAGCAAGCTCGCTGTTCTGGCCCTATGGGAAACTCAGTACAGTGGAAGAGTGCTCTTTTCTCAAAAGCAGAGTGTGTTCCTTGTAAGGAGAGCTAGAGTTTGTTTCCCAGTCCTAAATGGAGTTGAATCACATGCAGTTTCTGCTCCTACGAACCAAAGTTGTTTTCTGGTAAGAGGAGTCACTATTGCACTCTCATTGCCATACACAGTGCAAATAGCACTCGCGTCTGTTCGAACAAGTACAGTGTATTGGACTGAAGAGAAGCTACTGTTCTTGTCCGTTTCCTAAGGGGAGTTGAACTAGATATGGACCGTGTGTGTAGGAAGCACAGTTCTTTTGTTTTGAGCAAGCTCACTGTTCTGGCCCTATAGGAAACACAGTAGAGTAGAAGAGTGCTCTTTTCTCAAAAGCAGAGTGTGTTTCTTGTAAGGCGAGCTAGAGTTTGTTTCCGAGTCCTAAATGGAGTTCAATCACATACAGTTTCTGGACCTACGAACCAGAGTTGTTTTCTGGTAAGAGGAGTCACTATTGCGCTCCCATTGCCATACACAGTGCAAATAGCACTCGCGTCTGTTCGAACAAGTACAGTGTATTGGACTGAAGAGAAGCTACTGTTCTTGTCAGTTTCCTAAGGGGAGTTGAACTAGATATGGCCCGTGTTTGTAGGAAGCACAGTTCTTTTGTTGTGAGCAAGCTCACTGTTCTGGCCCTATGGAAAACACAGTAGAGTAGAAGAGTGCTCTTTTCTCAAAAGCAGAGTGTGTTTCTTGTAAAGCGAGCTAGAGTTTGTTTCCCAGTCCTAAATGGAATTGAATCACATACAGTTTCTGGTCCTACGAACCAGAGTTGTTTTCTGGTAAGAGGAGTCACTATTGCGCTCCCATTGCCATACACAGTGCAAATAGCACTCGCGTCTGTTCGAACAAGTACAGTGTATTGGACTGAAGAGAAGCTACTGTTCTTGTCAGTTTCCTAAGCGGAGTTGAACTAGATATGGCCCGTGTGTGTAGGAAGCACAGTTCTTTTGTTCTGAGCAAGCTCACTGTTCTGGCCCTATTGGAAACACAGTAGAGTAGAAGTGTGCTCTTTTCCCAAAAGCAGAGTATGTTTCTTGTAAGGCTAGCTAGTGTTTGTTTCCCAGTCCTAAATGGAGTTGAATCACATGCAGTTTCTGGTCCTACGAGAAAGAGTTGTTTTTTGGTAAGAACAGTCACTATTGCGCTCCCTTTTCCACACAGTGCAAATAGCACTTGCGTCTGTTCCAAGCAAGTACAGTGTATTGGACGGAAGAGAAGCTACTGTTCTTGTCAGTTTCCTAATCGGAGTTGAACTAGATATGGCCCGTGTGTAGGAAGCACAGTTCTTTTGTTCTGAGCAAGCTCACTGTTCTGGCCCTATAGGAAACACAGTAGAGTAGAAGAGTGCTCTTTTCTCAAAAGCAGAGTGTGTTTCTTGTAAGGCGAGCTAGTTTTTGTTTCCCAGTCCTAAATGGAGTTGAATCACATGCAGTTTCTGGTCCTACGAGCAAGAGTTGTTTTCTGGTAAGAAGAGTCACTATTGCGCTCCCATTGCCATACACAGTGCAAATTGCACTCGCGTCTATTCCCAGCAAGTACAGTGTATTAGACTGAAGTGAAGCTACTGTTCTTGTCATTTTCCTAAGGGGAGTTCAGCTAGATATGACCCGTGTGTGAAGGAAGCACAGTTCTTTTATTTTGAGCAAGCTCACTGTTCTGGCCCTATAGGAAACACAGTAGAGTGGAAGAGTGCTCTTTTCTCAAAAGCAGAGTTTGTTCCTTGTAAGGCGAGCTAGAGTTTGTTTCCCAGTCCTAAATGGAGTTGAATCACATGCAGTTTCTGCTCCTACAAACCAAAGTTGTTTCCTGGAAAGAGGAGTCACTATTGCACTCTCATTGCCATACACTGTGCAAATAGCACTCGCATCTGTTCGAACAAGTACAGTGTATTGGACTGAAGAGAAGCTACTGTTCTTGTCAGTTTCCTAAGGGGAGTTGAACTAGATATGGCCCGTGTGTGTAGGAAGCACAGTTCTTTTGTTCTGAGCAAGCTCACTCTTCTGGCCCTATAGGAAACACAGTAGAGTAGAAGAGTGCTCTTTTCTCAAAAGCAGAGTGTGTTTCTTGTAAGGCGAGCTAGTGTTTGTTTCCCAGTCCTAAATGGAGTTGAATCCCATGCAGTTTCTGGTCCTACGAGCAAGAGTTGTTTTCTGGTATGAAGAGTCACTGTTGCGCTCCCATTGCCATACACAGTGCAAAGAGCACTGGCGTCTTTTCCAGCAAGTACAGTGGATTGGACTGAAGAGAAGCTACTGTTCTTGTCAGTTTCCTAAGCGGAGTTGAACTAGAAATGGCCCGTGTGTGTAGGAAGCACAGTTCTTTTGTTCTGAGCAAGCTCACTGTTCTGGCCCTATAGGAAACACAGTAGAGTGGAAGAGTGCTCTTTTCTCAAAAGCAGAGTGTGTTCCTTGTAAGGCGAGCTAGAGTTTGTTTCCCAGTCCTAAATGGAGTTGAATCACATGCAGTTTATGCTCCTACGAACCAAAGTTGTTTTCTGGAAAGAGGAGTCACTATTGCACTCTCATTGCCATACACTGTGCAAATAGCACTCGCATCTGTTCGAACAAGTACAGTGTATTGGACTGAAGAGAAGCTACTGTTCTTGTCAGTTTCCTAAGGGGAGTTGAACTAGATATGGCCCGTGTGTGTAGGAAGCACAGTTCTTTTGTTCTGAGCAAGCTCACTGTTCTGGCCCTATAGGAAACACAGTAGAGTAGAAGAGTGCTCTTTTCTCAAAAGCAGAGTGTGTTTCTTGTAAGGCGAGCTAGTGTTTGTTTCCCAGTCCTAAATGGAGTTGAATCACATGCAGATTCTGGTCCTACGAGCAAGAGTTGTTTTTTGGTACAAACGGTCAGTATTGCGCTCCCATTCCCACACAGTGCAAATAGCACTCGCGTCTGTTCCCAGCAAGTACAGTGTATTGGACTGAAGAGAAGCTACTGTTTTTGTCAGTTTCCTAAGCGGAGTTGAACTAGATATGGCCCGTGTGTGTAGGAAGCACAGTTCTTTTGTTTTGAGCAAGCTCACTGTTCTGGCCCTATAGGAAACACAGTAGAGTAGAAGAGTGCTCTTTTCTCAAAAGCAGAGTGTGTTTCTTGTAAGGCGAGCTAGAGTTTGTTTCTGAGTCCTAAATGGAGTTCAATCACATACAGTTTCTGGTCCTACGAACCAGAGTTGTTTTCTGGTAAGAGGAGTCACTATTGGGCTCCCATTGCCATACACAGTGCAAATAGCACTCGCGTCTGTTCAAACAAGTACAGTGTATTGGACTGAAGAGAAGCTACTGTTCTTGTCAGTTTCCTAAGGGGAGTTGAACTAGATATGGCCCGTGTGTGTAGGAAGCACAGTTCTTTTGTTGTGAGCAAGCTCACTGTTCTGGCCCTATAGAAAACACAGTAGAGTAGAAGAGTGCTCTTTTCTCAAAAGCAGAGTGTGTTTCTTGTAAAGCGAGCTAGAGTTTGTTTCCCAGTCCTAAATGGAATTCAATCACATACAGTTTCTGGTCCTATGAACCAGAGTTGTTTTCTGGTAAGAGGAGTCACTATTGCGCTCCCATTGCCATACACAGTACAAATAGCACTCGCGTCTGTTCGAACAAGTACAGTGTATTGGACTGAAGAAAAGCTACTGTTCTTGTCAGTTTCCTAAGCAGAGTTGAACTAGATATGGCCCATGTGTGTAGGAAGCACAGTTCTTTTGTTCTGAGCAAGCTCCCTGTTCTGGCCCTATAGGAAACACAGTAGAGTAGAAGTGTGCTCTTTTCTCAAAAGCAGAGTATGTTTCTTGTAAGGCTAGCTAGTGTTTGTTTCCCATTCCTAAATGGAGTTGAATCACATGCAGTTTCTGCTCCCACGAACCAAAGTTGTTTTCTGGTAAGAGGAGTCACTATTGCACTCTCATTGCCATACAATGTGCAAATAGCACTCGCGTCTGTTCGAACAAGTACAGTGTATTGGACTGAAGAGAAGCTACTGTTCTTGTCAGTTTCCTAAGGGGAGTTGAACTAGATATGGCCCGTGTGTGTAGGAAGCACAGTTCTTTTGTTCTGAGCAAGCTCACTCTTCTGGCCCTATAGGAAACACAGTAGAGTAGAAGAGTGCTCTTTTCTCAAAAGCAGAGTGTGTTTCTTGTAAGGCGAGCTAGTGTTTGTTTCCCAGTCCTAAATGGAGTTGAATCCCATGCAGTTTCTGGTCCTACGAGCAAGAGTTGTTTTCTGGTATGAAGAGTCACTGTTGCGCTCCCATTGCCATACACAGTGCAAAGAGCACTGGCGTCTTTTCCAGCAAGTACAGTGGATTGGACTGAAGAGAAGCTACTGTTCTTGTCAGTTTCCTAAGCGGAGTTGAACTAGAAATGGCCCGTGTGTGTAGGAAGCACAGTTCTTTTGTTCTGAGCAAGCTCACTGTTCTGGCCCTATAGGAAACACAGTAGAGTGGAAGAGTGCTCTTTTCTCAAAAGCAGAGTGTGTTCCTTGTAAGGCGAGCTAGAGTTTGTTTCCCAGTCCTAAATGGAGTTGAATCACATGCAGTTTATGCTCCTACGAACCAAAGTTGTTTTCTGGAAAGAGGAGTCACTATTGCACTCTCATTGCCATACACTGTGCAAATAGCACTCGCATCTGTTCGAACAAGTACAGTGTATTGGACTGAAGAGAAGCTACTGTTCTTGTCAGTTTCCTAAGGGGAGTTGAACTAGATATGGCCCGTGTGTGTAGGAAGCACAGTTCTTTTGTTCTGAGCAAGCTCACTGTTCTGGCCCTATAGGAAACACAGTAGAGTAGAAGAGTGCTCTTTTCTCAAAAGCAGAGTGTGTTTCTTGTAAGGCGAGCTAGTGTTTGTTTCCCAGTCCTAAATGGAGTTGAATCACATGCAGATTCTGGTCCTACGAGCAAGAGTTGTTTTTTGGTACAAACGGTCAGTATTGCGCTCCCATTCCCACACAGTGCAAATAGCACTCGCGTCTGTTCCCAGCAAGTACAGTGTATTGGACTGAAGAGAAGCTACTGTTTTTGTCAGTTTCCTAAGCGGAGTTGAACTAGATATGGCCCGTGTGTGTAGGAAGCACAGTTCTTTTGTTTTGAGCAAGCTCACTGTTCTGGCCCTATAGGAAACACAGTAGAGTAGAAGAGTGCTCTTTTCTCAAAAGCAGAGTGTGTTTCTTGTAAGGCGAGCTAGAGTTTGTTTCTGAGTCCTAAATGGAGTTCAATCACATACAGTTTCTGGTCCTACGAACCAGAGTTGTTTTCTGGTAAGAGGAGTCACTATTGGGCTCCCATTGCCATACACAGTGCAAATAGCACTCGCGTCTGTTCAAACAAGTACAGTGTATTGGACTGAAGAGAAGCTACTGTTCTTGTCAGTTTCCTAAGGGGAGTTGAACTAGATATGGCCCGTGTGTGTAGGAAGCACAGTTCTTTTGTTGTGAGCAAGCTCACTGTTCTGGCCCTATAGAAAACACAGTAGAGTAGAAGAGTGCTCTTTTCTCAAAAGCAGAGTGTGTTTCTTGTAAAGCGAGCTAGAGTTTGTTTCCCAGTCCTAAATGGAATTGAATCACATACAGTTTCTGGTCCTACGAACCAGAGTTGTTTTCTGGTAAGAGGAGTCACTATTGCGCTCCCATTGCCATACACAGTGCAAATAGCACTCGCGTCTGTTCGAACAAGTACAGTGTATTGGACTGAAGAGAAGCTACTGTTCTTGTCAGTTTCCTAAGCGGAGTTGAACTAGATATGGCCCGTGTGTGTAGGAAGCACAGTTCTTTTGTTCTGAGCAAGCTCACTGTTCTGGCCCTATAGGAAACACAGTAGAGTAGAAGTGTGCTCTTTTCCCAAAAGCAGAGTATGTTTCTTGTAAGGCTAGCTAGTGTTTGTTTCCCAGTCCTAAATGGAGTTGAATCACATGCAGTTTCTGGTCCTACGAGCAAGAGTTGTTTTTTGGTAAGAACAGTCACTATTGCGCTCCCTTTTCCACACAGTGCAAATAGCACTTGCGTCTGTTCCAAGCAAGTACAGTGTATTGGACGGAAGAGAAGCTACTGTTCTTGTCAGTTTCCTAATCGGAGTTGAACTAGATATGGCCCGTGTGTAGGAAGCACAGTTCTTTTGTTCTGAGCAAGCTCACTGTTCTGGCCCTATAGGAAACACAGTAGAGTAGAAGAGTGCTCTTTTCTCAAAAGCAGAGTGTGTTTCTTGTAAGGCGAGCTAGTTTTTGTTTCCCAGTCCTAAATGGAGTTGAATCACATGCAGTTTCTGGTCCTACGAGCAAGAGTTGTTTTCTGGTAAGAAGAGTCACTATTGCGCTCCCATTGCCATACACAGTGCAAATTGCACTCGCGTCTGTTCCCAGCAAGTACAGTGTATTAGACTGAAGTGAAGCTACTGTTCTTGTCATTTTCCTAAGGGGAGTTCAACTAGATATGACCCGTGTGTGAAGGAAGCACAGTTCTTTTATTTTGAGCAAGCTCACTGTTCTGGCCCTATAGGAAACACAGTAGAGTGGAAGAGTGCTCTTTTCTCAAAAGCAGAGTTTGTTCCTTGTAAGGCGAGCTAGAGTTTGTTTCCCAGTCCTAAATGGAGTTGAATCACATGCAGTTTCTGCTCCTACGACCCAAAGTTGTTTCCTGGAAAGAGGAGTCAGTATTGCACTCTCATTGCCATACACTGTGCAAATAGCACTCGCATCTGTTCGAACAAGTACAGTGTATTGGACTGAAGAGAAGCTACTGTTCTTGTCAGTTTCCTAAGGGGAGTTGAACTAGATATGGCCCGTGTGTGTAGGAAGCACAGTTCTTTTGTTCTGAGCAAGCTCACTCTTCTGGCCCTATAGGAAACACAGTAGAGTAGAAGAGTGCTCTTTTCTCAAAAGCAGAGTGTGTTTCTTGTAAGGCGAGCTAGTGTTTGTTTCCCAGTCCTAAATGGAGTTGAATCCCATGCAGTTTCTGGTCCTACGAGCAAGAGTTGTTTTCTGGTATGAAGAGTCACTGTTGCGCTCCCATTGCCATACACAGTGCAAAGAGCACTGGCGTCTTTTCCAGCAAGTACAGTGGATTGGACTGAAGAGAAGCTACTGTTCTTGTCAGTTTCCTAAGCGGAGTTGAACTAGAAATGGCCCGTGTGTGTAGGAAGCACAGTTCTTTTGTTCTGAGCAAGCTCACTGTTCTGGCCCTATAGGAAACACAGTAGAGTGGAAGAGTGCTCTTTTCTCAAAAGCAGAGTGTGTTCCTTGTAAGGCGAGCTAGAGTTTGTTTCCCAGTCCTAAATGGAGTTGAATCATATGCAGTTTCTGCTCCTACGAACCAAAGTTGTTTTCTGGAAAGAGGAGTCACTATTGCACTCTCATTGCCATACACTGTGCAAATAGCACTCGCATCTGTTCGAACAAGTACAGTGTATTGGACTGAAGAGAAGCTACTGTTCTTGTCAGTTTCCTAAGGGGAGTTGAACTAGATATGGCCCGTGTGTGTAGGAAGCACAGTTCTTTTGTTCTGAGCAAGCTCACTGTTCTGGCCCTATAGGAAACACAGTAGAGTAGAAGAGTGCTCTTTTCTCAAAAGCAGAGTGTGTTTCTTGTAAGGCGAGCTAGTGTTTGTTTCCCAGTCCTAAATGGAGTTGAATCACATGCAGATTCTGGTCCTACGAGCAAGAGTTGTTTTTTGGTACAAACGGTCAGTATTGCGCTCCCATTCCCACACAGTGCAAATAGCACTCGCGTCTGTTCCCAGCAAGTACAGTGTATTGGACTGAAGAGAAGCTACTGTTTTTGTCAGTTTCCTAAGCGGAGTTGAACTAGATATGGCCCGTGTGTGTAGGAAGCACAGTTCTTTTGTTTTGAGCAAGCTCACTGTTCTGGCCCTATAGGAAACACAGTAGAGTAGAAGAGTGCTCTTTTCTCAAAAGCAGAGTGTGTTTCTTGTAAGGCGAGCTAGAGTTTGTTTCTGAGTCCTAAATGGAATTCAATCACATACAGTTTCTGGTCCTACGAACCAGAGTTGTTTTCTGGTAAGAGGAGTCACTATTGGGCTCCCATTGCCATACACAGTGCAAATAGCACTCGCGTCTGTTCAAACAAGTACAGTGTATTGGACTGAAGAGAAGCTACTGTTCTTGTCAGTTTCCTAAGGGGAGTTGAACTAGATATGGCCCGTGTGTGTAGGAAGCACAGTTCTTTTGTTGTGAGCAAGCTCACTGTTCTGGCCCTATAGAAAACACAGTAGAGTAGAAGAGTGCTCTTTTCTCAAAAGCAGAGTGTGTTTCTTGTAAAGCGAGCTAGAGTTTGTTTCCCAGTCCTAAATGGAATTCAATCACATACAGTCTGGTCCTATGAACCAGAGTTGTTTTCTGGTAAGAGGAGTCACTATTGCGCTCCCATTGCCATACACAGTACAAATAGCACTCACGTCTGTTCGAACAAGTACAGTGTATTGGACTGAAGAAAAGCTACTGTTCTTGTCAGTTTCCTAAGCAGAGTTGAACTAGATATGGCCCATGTGTGTAGGAAGCACAGTTCTTTTGTTCTGAGCAAGCTCCCTGTTCTGGCCCTATAGGAAACACAGTAGAGTAGAAGTGTGCTCTTTTCTCAAAAGCAGAGTATGTTTCTTGTAAGGCTAGCTAGTGTTTGTTTCCCATTCCTAAATGGAGTTGAATCACATGCAGTTTCTGCTCCCACGAACCAAAGTTGTTTTCTGGTAAGAGGAGTCACTATTGCACTCTCATTGCCATACACTGTGCAAATAGCACTCGCGTCTGTTCGAACAAGTACAGTGTATTGGACTGAAGAGAAGCTACTGTTCTTGTCAGTTTCCTAAGCGGAGTTGAACTAGATATGGCCCGTGTGTGTAGGAAGCACAGTTCTTTTGTTCTGAGCAAGCTCACTGTTCTGGCCCTATAGGAAACACAGTAGAGTAGAAGAGTGCTCTTTTCTCAAAAGCAGAGTGTGTTTCTTGTAAGGCAAGCTAGTGTTTGTTTCCCGTCCTAAATGGAGTTGAATCCCATGCAGGTTCTGGTCCTACGAGCAAGAGTTGTTTTCTGGTATGAAGAGTCACTGTTGCGCTCCCATTGCCATACACAGTACAAAGAGCACTGGCGTCTTTTCCAGTAAGTACAGTGGATTGGACTGAAGAGAAGCTACTGTTCTTGTCAGTTTCCTAAGCGGAGTTGAACTAGAAATGGCCCGTGTGTGTAGGAAGCACAGTTCTTTTGTTCTGAGCAAGCTCACTGTTCTGGCCCTATAGGAAACACAGTAGAGTGGAAGAGTGCTCTTTTCTCAAAAGCAGAGTGTGTTCCTTGTAAGGCGAGCTAGAGTTTGTTTCCCAGTCCTAAATGGAGTTGAATCACATGCAGTTTCTGCTCCTACGAACCAAAGTTGTTTTCTGGAAAGAGGAGTCACTATTGCACTCTCATTGCCATACACTGTGCAAATAGCACTCGCATCTGTTCGAACAAGTACAGTGTATTGGACTGAAGAGAAGCTACTGTTCTTGTCAGTTTCCTAAGGGGTGTTGAACTAGATATGGCCCGTGTGTGTAGGAAGCACAGTTCTTTTGTTCTGAGCAAGCTCACTGTTCTGGCCCTATAGGAAACACAGTAGAGTAGAAGAGTGCTCTTTTCTCAAAAGCAGAGTGTGTTTCTTGTAAGGCGAGCTAGTGTTTGTTTCCCAGTCCTAAATGGAGTTGAATCACATGCAGATTCTGGTCCTACGAGCAAGAGTTGTTTTTTGGTACAAACAGTCAGTATTGCGCTCCCATTCCCACACAGTGCAAATAGCACTCGCTTCTGTTCCCAGCAAGTACAGTGTATTGGACTGAAGAGAAGCTACTGTTTTTGTCAGTTTCCTAAGCGGAGTTGAACTAGATATGGCCCGTGTGTGTAGGAAGCACAGTTCTTTTGTTTTGAGCAAGCTCACTGTTCTGGCCCTATAGGAAACACAGTAGAGTAGAAGAGTGCTCTTTTCTCAAAAGCAGAGTGTGTTTCTTGTAAGGCGAGCTAGAGTTTGTTTCCGAGTCCTAAATGGAGTTCAATCACATACAGTTTCTGGTCCTACGAACCAGAGTTGTTTTCTGGTAAGAGGAGTCACTATTGGGCTCCCATTGCCATACACAGTGCAAATAGCACTCGCGTCTGTTCGAACAAGTACAGTGTATTGGACTGAAGAGAAGCTACTGTTCTTGTCAGTTTCCTAAGGGGAGTTGAACTAGATATGGCCCGTGTGTGTAGGAAGCACAGTTCTTTTGTTGTGAGCAAGCTCACTGTTCTGGCCCTATAGAAAACACAGTAGAGTAGAAGAGTGCTCTTTTTTCAAAAGCAGAGTGTATTTCTTGTAAAGCGAGCTAGAGTTTGTTTCCCAGTCCTAAATGGAATTGAATCACATACAGTTTCTGGTCCTACGAACCAGAGTTGTTTTCTGGTAAGAGGAGTCACTATTGCGCTCCCATTGCCATACACAGTGCAAAGAGCACTCGCGTCTGTTCGAACAAGTACAGTGTATTGGACTGAAGAGAAGCTACTGTTCTTGTCAGTTTCCTAAGCGGAGTTGAACTAGATATGGCCCGTGTGTGTAGGAAGCACAGTTCTTTTGTTCTGAGCAAGCTCACTGTTCTGGCCCTATAGGAAACACAGTAGAGTAGAAGTGTCCTCTTTTCCCAAAAGCAGAGTATGTTTCTTGTAAGGCTAGCTAGTGTTTGTTTCCCAGTCCTAAATGGAGTTGAATCACATGCAGTTTCTGGTCCTACGAGCAAGAGTTGTTTTTTGGTAAGAACAGTCACTATTGCGCTCCCTTTTCCACACAGTGCAAATAGCACTTGCGTCTGTTCCAAGCAAGTACAGTGTATTGGACGGAAGAGAAGCTACTGTTCTTGTCAGTTTCCTAATCGGAGTTGAACTAGACATGGCCCGTGTGTAGGAAGCACAGTTCTTTTGTTCTGAGCAAGCTCACTGTTCTGGCCCTATAGGAAACACAGTAGAGTAGAAGAGTGCTCTTTTCTCAAAAGCAGAGTGTGTTTCTTGTAAGGCGAGCTAGTTTTTGTTTCCCAGTCCTAAATGGAGTTGAATCACATGCAGTTTCTGGTCCTACGAGCAAGAGTTGTTTTCTGGTATGAAGAGTCACTATTGCGCTCCCATTGACATACACAGTTCAAATTGCACTCGCGTCTGTTCCCAGCAAGTACAGTGTATTAGACTGAAGTGAAGCTACTGTTCTTGTCATTTTCCTAAGGGGAGTTCAACTAGATATGACCCGTGTGTGAAGGAAGCACAGTTCTTTTATTTTGAGCAAGCTCACTGTTCTGGCCCTATAGGAAACACAGTAGAGTGGAAGAGTGCTCTTTTCTCAAAAGCAGAGTGTGTTCCTTGTAAGGCGAGCTAGAGTTTGTTTCCCAGTCCTAAATGGAGTTGAATAACATGCAGTTTCTGCTCCTACGAACCAAAGTTGTTTCCTGGAAAGAGGAGTCACTATTGCACTCTCATTGCCATACACTGTGCAAATAGCACTCGCGTCTGTTCGAACAAGTACAGTGTATTGGACTGAAGAGAAGCTACTGTTCTTGTCAGTTTCCTAAGGGGAGTTGAACTATATATGGCCCGTGTGTGTAGGAAGCACAGTTCTTTTGTTCTGAGCAAGCTCACTCTTCTGGCCCTATAGGAAACACAGTAGAGTAGAAGAGTGCTCTTTTCTCAAAAGCAGAGTGTGTTTCTTGTAAGGCGAGCTAGTGTTTGTTTCCCAGTCCTAAATGGAGTTGAATCCCATGCAGTTTCTGGTCCTACGAGCAAGAGTTGTTTTCTGGTATGAAGAGTCACTGTTGCGCTCCCATTGCCATACACAGTGCAAAGAGCACTGGCGTCTTTTCCAGCAAGTACAGTGGATTGGACTGAAGAGAAGCTACTGTTCTTGTCAGTTTCCTAAGCGGAGTTGAACTAGAAATGGCCCGTGTGTGTAGGAAGCACAGTTCTTTTGTTCTGAGCAAGCTCACTGTTCTGGCCCTATAGAAAACACAGTAGAGTGGAAGAGTGCTCTTTTCTCAAAAGCAGAGTGTGTTCCTTGTAAGGCGAGCTAGAGTTTTTTTCCCAGTCCTAAATGGAGTTCAATCACATGCAGTTTCTGCTTCTACGAACCAAAGTTGTTTTCTGGAAAGAGGAGTCACTATTGCACTCTCATTGCCATACACTGTGCAAATAGCACTCGCATCTGTTCGAACAAGTACAGTGTATTGGACTTAAGAGAAGCTACTGTTCTTGTCAGTTTCCTAAGGGGAGTTGAACTAGATATGGCCCGTGTGTGTAGGAAGCACAGTTCTTTTGTTCTGAGCAAGCTCACTGTTCTGGCCCTATAGGAAACACAGTAGAGTAGAAGAGTGCTCTTTTCTCAAAAGCAGAGTGTGTTTCTTGTAAGGCGAGCTAGTGTTTGTTTCCCAGTCCTAAATGGAGTTGAATCACATGCAGATTCTAGTCCTACGAGCAAGAGTTGTTTTTTGGTAAGAACAGTCAGTATTGCGCTCCCATTCCCACACAGTGCAAATAGCACTCGCGTCTGGTCCCAGCAAGTACAGTGTATTGGACTGAAGAGAAGCTACTGTTTTTGTCAGTTTCCTAAGCGGAGTTGAACTAGATATGGCCCGTGTGTGTAGGAAGCACAGTTCTTTTGTTGTGAGAAAGCTCACTGTTCTGGCCCTATAGGAAACACAGTAGAGTAGAAGAGTGCTCTTTTCTCAAAAGCAGAGTGTGTTTCTTGTAAGGCGAGCTAGAGTTTGTTTCCGAGTCCTAAATGGAGTTCAATCACATACAGTTTCTGATCCTACGAACCAGAGTTGTTTTCTGGTAAGAGGAGTCACTATTGTGCTCCCATTTCCATACACAGTGCAAATAGCACTCGCGTCTGTTCGAACAAGTACAGTGTATTGGACTGAAGAGAAGCTACTGTTCTTGTCAGTTTCCTAAGGGGAGTTGAACTAGACATGGCCCGTGTGTGTAGGAAGCACAGTTCTTTTGTTTTGAGCAAGCTCACTGTTCTGGCCCTATAGAAAACACAGTAGAGTAGAAGAGTGCTCTTTTCTCAAAAGCAGAGTGTGTTTCTTGTAAAGCGAGCTAGAGTTTGTTTCCCAGTCCTAAATGGAATTGAATAACATACAGTTTCTGGTCCTATGAACCAGAGTTGTTTTCTGGTAAGAGGAGTCACTATTGCGCTCCCATTGCCATACACAGTGCAAATAGCACTCGCGTCTGTTCGAACAAGTACAGTGTATTGGACTGAAGAGAAGCTACTGTTCTTGTCAGTTTCCTAAGCGGAGTTGAACTAGATATGGCCCGTGTGTGTAGGAAGCACAGTTTTTTTGTTCTGAGCTAGCTCACTGTTCTGGCCCTATAGGAAACACAGTAGAGTAGAAGAGTGCTCTTTTCTCAAAAGCAGAGTGTGTTTCTTGTAAGGCGAGCTAGCATTTGTTTCCCAGTCCTAAATGGAGTTGAATCACATGCAGTTTCTGGTCCTACGAGCAAGAGTTGTTTTTTGGTAAGAACAGTCACTATTGCGGTCCCATTTCCACACACTGCAAATAGCACTGGCGTCTGTTCCCAGCAAGTACAGTGTATTGGACTGAAGAGAAGCTACTGTTCTTGTCAGTTTCCTAATCGGAGTTGAACTAGATATGGCCCGTGTGTGTAGGAAGCACAGTTCTTTTGTTCTGAGCAAGCTCACTGTTCTGGCCTATAGGAAACACAGTAGAGTAGAAGAGTGCTCTTTTCTCAAAAGAAGAGTGTGTTTCTTGTAAGGCCAGCTAGAGTTTGTTTCCTAGTCCTAAATGGAGTTGAATCACATACAGTTTCTGGTCCTACGAACCAGAGTTGCTTTCTGGTAAGAGGAGTCACTATTGTGCTCCCATTGCCATACACAGTGCAAATAGCACACGCATCTGTTCGAACAAGTACTGTGTATTGGACTGAAGAGAAGCTACTGTTCTTGTCAGTTTCCTAAGCGGAGTTGAACTAGATATGGCCCCTGTGTGTAGGAAGCACAGTTCTTTTGTTCTGAGCAAGCTCACTGTTCTGGCCCTATAGGAAACACAGTAGAGTAGAAGAGTGCTCTTTTCTCAAAAGCAGAGTATGTTTCTTGTAAGGCGAGCTAGTGTTTGTTTCCCTGTCCTAAATGGAGTTGAATCACATGCTGTTTCTGGTCTAGGAGCAAGAGTTGTTTTTTGGTAAGAACAGTCACTGTTGCGATTCCATTTCCACACAGTGCAAATAGCACTCCCGTCTGTTCCCAGCAAGTACAGTGTATTGGACTGAAGAGAAGCTACTGTTCTTGTCAGTTTCCTAAGCGGAGTTGAACTAGATATGGCCCCTGTGTGTAGGAAGCACAGTTCTTTTGTTCTGAGCAAGCTCAGTGTTCTGGCCCTATAGGGAACACAGTAGAGTAGAAGAGTGCTCTTTTCTCAAAAGCAGAGTGTGTTTCTTGTAAGGCGAGCTAGTGTTTGTTTCCCAGTCCTAAATGGAGTTGAATCACATGCAGTTTCTGGTCCTACGAACCAGAGTTGTTTTCTGGTAAGAGGAGTCACTATTGTGCTCCCATTGCTATACACAGTGCAAATAGCACTGACGTCTGTTCCCAGCAAGTACAGTGTATTGGACTGAAGAGAAGCTACTGTTCTTGTCAGTTTCCTAAGGGGAGTTGAACTAGATATGGCCCGTGTGTGTAGGAAGCACAGTTCTTTTGTTCTGAGCAAGCTCACTGTTCTGGCCCTGGAGGAAACACAGTAGAGTAGAAGAGTGCTGTTTTCTCAAAAGCAGAGTGTGTTTTTTGTAAGGCGAGCTAGTGTTTGTTTCCCAGTCCTAAATGGAGTTGAATCACATGCAGTTTCTAGGCTTATGATCAAAAGGTTTTTTTTGGGAAGTAGAGTCACTGTTGCGCTCCCATTTCCACACAGTGCAAATAGCACTGGCGTCTGTTCCCAGCAAGTACAGTGTAATGGACTGAAGAGAAGCTACTGTTCTTGTCAGTTTCCTAAGCAGAGTTGAACTAGATATGGCCCGTGTGTGTAGGAAGCACAGTTCTTTTATTCTGAGCAAGCTCACTGTTCTGGCCCTATAGGAAACACAGTAGAGTAGAAGAGTGCTCTTTTCTCAAAAGCAGAGTGTGTTTCTTGTAAGGCGAGCTAGTGTTTGTTTCCCTGTCCTAAATGGAGTTGAATCACATGCTGTTTCTGGTCCTACGAGCAAGAGTTGTTTTTTGGTAAGAACAGTCACTATTGCTATCCCATTTCCACACAGTGCAAATAGCACACGGGTCTGTTCCCAGCAAGTACAGTGTATTGGACTGAAGAGAAGCTACTGTTCTTGTCAGTTTCCTAAGCGGAGTTGAACTAGATATGGCCCCTGTGTGTAGGAAGCACAGTTCTTTTGTTCTGAGCAAGCTCAGTGTTCTGGCCCTATAGGGAACACAGTAGAGTAGAAGAGTGCTCTTTTCTCAAAAGAAGAGTGTGTTTCTTGTAAGGCGAGCTAGTGTTTGTTTCCCAGTCCTAAATGGAGTTGCATCACATGCAGTTTCTGGTCCTACAGGCAAGAGTTCTTTTCTGGTAAGAAGGGTCACTATTGTGCTCCCATTGCCATACACAGTGCAAAAAGCACTGGCGTCTGTTCCCAGCAACTACAGTGTATTGGACTGAAGAGAAGCTACTGTACTTGTCAGTTTCCTAAGGCGAGTTGAACTAAATACGGCCCATGTGTGTAGGAAGCACAGTTCTTTTGTTCTGAGCAAGCTCACTGTTCTGGCCCTATAGGAAACACAGTAGAGTAGAAGAGTGCTCTTTTCTCAAAAACAGAGTGTGTTTTTTGTAAGGCCAGATAGAGTTTGTTTCCCAGTCCTAAATGGAGTTTAATCACATGCAGTTTCCGGTCCTAAGAGCAAGAGTTGTTTTCTGGTAAGAAGAGTCACTATTGTGCTCCCATTGCCATACACAGTGAAAATAGCACTGGCGTCTGTTCCCAGCAAGTACAGTGTATTGGACTGAAGAGAAGCTACTGTTCTTGTCAGTTTCCTAAGTGGAGTTGAACTAGATATGGCCCGTGTGTGTAGGAAGCACAGTTCTTTTGTTCTGAGCAAGCTCACTGTTCTGACCTTACAGGAAACCCAGTAGTGTAGAAGAGTGCTCTTTTCTCAAAATCAGTGCATGTTTCTTGTAAGGCGAGCTAGTGTTTGTTTCCCAGTCCTAAGTGGAGTTGAATCACATGCAGTTTCTGGTCCTACGAGCAAGAGTTGTTTTTTGGTAAGAACAGTCACTATTGTGATCCCATTTCCACACACTGCAAATAGCACACGTGTCTGTTCCCATCAAGTACAGTGTATTGGACTGAAGAGAAGCTACTGTTCTTGTCAGTTTCCTAAGCGGAGTTGAACTAGATATGGCCCGTGTGTGTAGGAAGCACAGTTCTTTTGTTCTGAGCAAGCTCACTGTTCTGGCCCTATAGGAAACACAGTAGAGTAGAAGAGTGCTCTTTTCTCAAAAGCAGAGTGTGTTTCTTGTAAGGCGAGCTAGTGTTTGTTTCCCAGTCCTAAATGGAGTTGCATCACATGCAGTTTCTGGTCCTAGGAGCAAGAGTTGTTTTCTGGTAAGAAGAGTCACTATTGCACTCCCATTGCCATACACAGTGCAAATAGCACTGGCGTCTGTTCCCAGCAACTACAGTGTATTGGACTGAAGAGAAGCTACTGTTCTTGTCAGTTTCCTAAGGGGAGTTGAACTATATATAGCCCGTGTGTGTAGGAAGCACAGTTCTTTTGTTCTGAGCAAGCTCACTGTTCTGGCCCTATAGGAAACACAGTAGGGTAGAACAGTGCTCTTTTCTCAAAAGCAGAGTGTGTTTCTTGTAAGGCGAGCTAGAGTTTGTTTCCCAGTCCTAAATGGAGTTGAATCACATACAGTTTCTGGTCCTACGAACCAGAGTTGTTTTCTGGTAAGAGGAGTCACTTTGCGCTCCCATTGCCATACACAGTGCAAATAGCACTCGCGTCTGTTCGAACAAGTACAGTGTATTAGACTGAAGAGAAGCTACTGTTCTTGTCAGTTTCCTAAGCGGAGTTGAACTAGATATGGCCCCTGTGTTTAGGAAGCACAGTTCTTTTGTTCTGAGCAAGCTCACTGTTCTGGCCCTATAGGAAACACAGCAGTGTAGAAGAGTGCTCTTTTCTCAAAAGCAGAGTATGTTTCTTGTAAGGCGAGCTAGTGTTTGTTTCACAGTCCTAAATGGAGTTGAATCACATGCAGTTTCTGGTCCTACGAGCAAGAGTTGTTTTTTGGTAAGAACAGTCACTATTGCGATCCCATTTCCACACAGTGCAAATAGCACACGCGTCTGTTCCCAGCAAGTACAGTGTATTGGACTGAAGAGAAGCTACTGTTCTTGTCAGTTTCCTAAGGGGAGTTGAACTAGATATGGCCCGTGTGTGTAGGAAGCACAGTTCTTTTGTTCTGAGCAAGCTCAGTGTTCTGGCCCTATAGGGAACACAGTAGAGTAGAAGAGTGCTCTTTTCTCAAAAGCAGAGTGTGTTTCTTGTAAGGCGAGCTAGTGTTTGTTTCCCAGTCCTAAATGGAGTTTAATCACATGCAGTTTCCGGTCCTACGAGCAAGAGTTGTTTTCTGGTAAGAAGAGTCACTATTGTGCTCCCATTGCCATACACAGTGAAAATAGCACTCGCGTCTGTTCCCAGCAATTACAGTGTATTGGACTGAAGAGAAGCTACTGTTCTTGTCAGTTTCCTAAGTGGAGTTGAACTAGATATGGCCCGTGTGTGTAGGAAGCACAGTTCTTTTGTTCTGAGCAAGCTCACTGTTCTGGCCCTATAGGAAACACAGTAGAGTAGAAGAGTGCTCTTTTCTCAAAATCGGAGCATGTTTCTTGTAAGGCGAGCTAGTGTTTGTTTCCCAGTCCTAAGTGGAGTTGAATCACATGCAGTTTCTGGTCCTACGAGCAAGAGTTGTTTTTTGGTAAGAACAGCCACTACTGCGATCCCATTTCCACACAGTGCAAATAGCACACGCGTCTGTTCCCAGCAAGTACAGTGTATTGGACTGAGGAGAAGCTACTGTTCTTGTCAGTTTCCTAAGCAGAGTTGAAGTAGATATGGCCCGTGTGTGTAAGAAGCACAGTTCTTTTGTTCTGAGCAAGCTCACTGTTCTGGCTTTATAGGAAACACAGTAGAGTAGAAGAGTGCTCTTTTCTCAAAAGCAGAGTGTGTTTCTTGTAAGGCGAGCTAGTGTTTCTTTCCCAGTCCTAAATGGAGTTGAATCACATGCAGTATCTGGTCCTACAAGCAAGAGTTGTTTTCTGGTAAGAAGAGTCACTGTTGTGCTCCCTTTTCCACACAGTGCAAATAGCACTCCCGTCTGTTCCCAGCAATGACAGTGTATTGGACTGAAGAAAAGCTACTGTTCTTGTCAGTTTCCTAAGCGGAGTTGAACTAGATATGGCCCGTGTGTGTAGGAAGCACAGTTCTTTTGTTCTGAGCAAGCTCACTGTTCTGGACCTATAGGAAACACAGTAGAGTAGAAGAGTGCTCTTTTCTCAAAAGCAGAGTGTGTTTCTTGTAAGGCGAGCTAGTGTTTGTTTCCCAGTCCTAAATGGATTTGAATCACATGCAGTTTCTGGTCCTACGAGCAAGAGTTGTTTTCTGGTAAGAAGAGTCACTATTGCGCTCCCATTGCCATACACAGTGCAAATAGCACTGGCGTCTGTTCCCAGCAGGTACAGTGTATTGGTCTGAAGAGAAGCTACTGTTCTTGTCAGTTTCCTAAGGGGAGTTGAACTAGATATGGCCCCTGTGTGTAGGAAGCACAGTTCTTTTGTTCTGAGCATGCTCACTGTTCTGGCCCTGTAGGAAACACAGTAGAGTAGAAGAGTGCTCTTTTCTCAAAAGCAGAGTGTGTTTTTTGTAAGGCGAGCTAGTGTTTGTTTCCCAGTCCTAAATGGAGTTGAATCTCATGCAGTTTCTGGTCCTATGATCAAAAGTTTTTTTTTGGTAAGTAGAGTCACTGTTGTGCTCCCTTTTCCACACAGTGCAAATAGCACTCCCGTCTGTTCCCAGCAATGACAGTGTATTGGACTGAAGAAAAGCTACTGTTCTTGTCAGTTTCCTAAGCGGAGTTGAACTAGATATGGCCCGTGTGTAGGAAGCACAGTTCTTTTATTCTGAGCAAGCTCACTGTTCTGGCCCTATAGGAAACACAGTAGAGTAGAAGAGTGCTCTTTTCTCAAAAGCAGAGTGTGTTTCTTGTAAGGCGAGCTAGTGTTTGATTCCCAGTCCTAAATGGAGTTGAATCACATGCAGTTTCTGGTCCTACGAGCAAGAGTTGTTTTCTGGTAAGAAGAGTCACTATTGTGCTCCCATTGCCATACACAGTGCAAATAGCACTGGCGTCTGTTCCCAGCAACTACAGTGTATTGGACTGAAGAGAAGCTACTGTTCTTGTCAGTTTCCTAAGGGGAGTTGAACTAGATATGGCCCCTGTGTGTAGGAAGCACAGTTCTTTTGTTCTGAGCAAGCTCACTGTTCTGGCCCTATAGGAAACACAGTAGAGTAGAAGAGTGCTCTTTTTTCAAAATCAGAGCATGTTTCTTGTAAGGCGAGATAGTGTTTGTTTCCCAGTCCTAAATGGAGTTGAATCACATGCAGTTTCTGGCCTTATGATCAAAAGTTTTTTTTTGGGAAGTAGAGTCACTGTTGTGCTCCCATTTCCACACAGTGCAAATAGCACTGGCGTCTGTTCCCAGCAAGTACAGTGTAATGGACTGAAGAGAAACTACTGTTATTGTCAGTTTCCTAAGCGGAGTTGAACTAGATATGGCCCGTGTGTGTAGGAAGCACAGTTCTTTTATTCTGAGCAAGCTCACTGTTCTGGCCCTATAGAAAACACAGTAGAGTAGAAGAGTGCTCTTTTCTCAAAAGCAGAGTGTGTTTCTTGTAAGGCGAGCTAGTGTTTGTTTCCCAGTCCTAAATGGAGTTGAATCACATGCAGTTTCTGGTCTTACGAACCAGAGTTGTTTTCTGGTAAGAGGAGTCACTATTGCGCTCCCATTGCCATACACAGTGCAAATAGCACTGGCATCTGTTCCCAGCAAATACAGTGTATTGGACTGAAGAGAAGCTACTGTTCTTGTCAGTTTCCTAAGCGGAGTTGAACTAGATATGGCCCGTGTGTGTAGGAAGCACAGTTCTTTTGTTCTGAGCAAGCTCACTGTTCTGGCCCTATAGGAAACACAGTAGAGTAGAAGAGTGCTGTTTTCTCAAAAGCAGAGTGTGTTTCTTGTAAGGCGAGCTAGTGTTTCTTTCCCAGTCCTAAATGGAGTTGAATCACATGCAGTATCTGGTCCTACAAGCAAGAGTTGTTTTCTGGTAAGAAGAGTCACTGTTGTACTCCCTTTTCCACACAGTGCAAATAGCACTGGCGTCTGTTCCCAGCAAGTACAGTGTATTGGACTGAAGAGAAGCTACTGTTCTTGTCAGTTTCCTAAGCGGAGTTGAACTAGATATGGCCCCTGTGTGTAGGAAGCAAAGTTCTTTTGTTCTGAGCAAGCTCACTGTTCTGGACCTATAGGAAACACAATAGAGTAGAAGAGTGCTCTTTTCTCAAAAGCAGAGTGTGTTTCTTGTAAGGCGAGCTAGTGTTTGTTTCCCAGTCCTAAATGGAGTTGTATCACATGCAGTTTCTGGTCCTACGAGCAAGAGTTGTTTTCTGGTAAGAAGAGTCACTATTGCGCTCCCATGGCCAAACACAGTGCAAATAGCACTGGCGTCTGTTCCCAGCAAGCACAGTGTATTGGACTGAAGAGAAGCTACTGTTCTTGTCAGTTTCCTAAGCGGAGTTGAACTAAATATGGCCCGTGTGTGTAGGAAGCACAGTTCTTTTATTCTGAGCAAGCTCACTGTTCTGGCCCTATAGGAAACACAGTAGAGTAGAAGAGTTCTCTTTTCTCAAAAGCAGAGTGTGTTTCTTGTAAGGCGAGCTAGTGTTTGTTTCCCAGTCCTAAATGGAGTTGAATCACATGCAGTTTCTGGTCCTACGAACCAGAGTTGTTTTCTGGTAAGAGGAGTCACTATTGCGCTCCCATTGCTATACACAGTGCAAATAGCACTGGCATCTGTTCCCAGCAAGAACAGTGTATTGGACTGAAGAGTAGGTACTGTTCTTGTCAGTTCCCTAAGCGGAGTTGAACTAGATATGGACCGTTTGTGTAGGAAGCACAGTTCTTTGTTCTGAGCAAGCTCACTGTTCTGGCCCTATAGGAAACACAGTAGGGTAGAAGAGTGCTCTTTTCTCAAAAGCAGAGTATGTTTCTTGGAAGGTGAGCTAGTGTTTGTTTCCCAGTCCTAAATGGAGTTGAATCACATGCAGTTTCTGGTCCTACAAGCAAGAGTTGTTTTCTGGTAAGAAGTGTCACTATTGTGCTCCCATTGCCATACACCGTGCAAATAGCACTCGCGTCTGTTCCCAGCAATTACAGTGTATTGGACTGAAGAGAAGCTATTGTTCTTGTCAGTTTCCTAAGTGGAGTTGAACTAGACATGGCCTGTGTGTGTAGGAAGCACAGTTCTTTTGTTCTGAGCAAGCTCACTGTTCTGGCCCTATAGGAAACACAGTAGAGTAGAAGAGTGCTCTTTTCTCAAAAGCAGAGTGTGTTTCTTGTAAGGCGAGCTAGTGTTTCTTTCCCAGTCCTAAATGGAGTTGAATCACATGCAGTATCTGGTCCTACAAGCAAGAGTTGTTTTCTGGTAAGAAGAGTCACTGTTGTGCTCCCTTTTCCACACAGTGCAAATAGCACTCCCGTCTGTTCCCAGCAAGTATAGTGTATTGGACTGAAGAGAAGCTACTGTTCCTGTCAGTTTCCTAAGCGGAGTTGAACTAGATATGGCCCCTGTGTGTAGGAAGCACAGTTCATTTGTTCTGAGCAAGCTCACTGTTCTGGACATATAGGAAACACAGTAGAGTAGAAGAGTGCTCTTTTCTCAAAAGCAGAGTGTGTTTCCTGTAAGGCAAGCTAGTGTTTCTATCCCAGTCCTAAATGGAGTTGAATCACATGCAGTATCTGGTCCTACAAGCAAGAGTTGTTTTCTGGTAAAAAGAGTCACTGTTGTGCTCCCTTTTCCACACAGTGCAAATAGCACTCCCGTCTATTCCCAGCAAGTACAGTGTATTGGACTGAAGAGAAGCTACTGTTCTTGTCAGTTTCCTAAGGGGAGTTGAACTAGATATGGCCCGTGTGTGTAGGAAGCACAGTTCTTTTGTTCTGAGCAAGCTCACTGTTCTGGCCCTGGAGGAAACACAGTAGAGTAGAAGAGTGCTCTTTTCTCATAAGCAGAGTGTGTTTCTTGTAAGGCGAGCTAGTGTTTGTTTCCCAGTCCTAAATGGAGTTGAATCACATGCAGTTTCTGGCCTTATGATCAAAAGTTTTTTTTGGGGAAGTAGAGTCACTGTTGTGCTCCCATTTCCACACAGTGCAAATAGCACTGGCGTCTGTTCCCAGCAAGTACAGTGTGATGGACTGAAGAGAAGCTACTGTTCTTGTCAGTTTCCTAAGCGGAGTTGAACTAGATATGGCCCGTGTGTGTAGGAAGCACAGTTCTTTTATTCTGAGCAAGCTCACTGTTCTGGCCCTATAGGAAACACAGTAGAGTAGAAGAGTGCTCTTTTCTCAAAAGCAGAGTGTGTTTCTTGTAAGGCGAGCTAGTGTTTGTTTCCCAGTCCTAAATGGAGTTGAATCACATGCAGTTTCTGGTCTTACGAACCAGAGTTGTTTTCTGGTAAGAGGAGTCACTATTGCGCTCCCATTGCCATACACAGTGCAAATAGCCCTGGCATCTGTTCCCAGCAAGTACAGTGTATTGGACTGAAGAGAAGCTACTGTTCTTGTCAGTTTCCTAAGCGGAGTTGAACTAGATATGGCCCGTGTGTGTAGGAAGCACAGTTCTTTTGTTCTGAGCAAGCTCACTGTTCTGGCCCTATAGGAAACACAGTAGAGTAGAAGAGTGCTCTTTTCTCAAAATCAGAGCATGTTTCTTGTAAGGCGAGCTAGTGTTTGTTTCCCAGTCCTAAGTGGAGTTGAATCACATGCAGTTTCTGCTCCTACGAACCAAAGTTGTTTTCTGGTAAGAGGAGTCACTATTGCACTCTAATTGCCATACACAGTGCAAATAGCACTCGCGTCTGTTCGAACAAGTACAGTGTATTGGACTGAAGAGAAGCTACTGTTCTTGTCAGTTTCCTAAGGGGAGTTGAACTAGATATGGCCCGTGTGTGTAGGAAGCACAGTTCTTTTGTTCTGAGCAAGCTCACTGTTCTGGCCCTATAGGAAACACGGTAGGGTAGAACAGTGCTCTTTTCTCAAAAGCAGAGTGTGTATCTTGTAAGGCCAGCTAGAGTTTGTTTCCTAGTCCTAAATGGAGTTGAATCACATACAGTTTCTGGTCCTACGAACCAGAGTTGCTTTCTGGTAAGAGGAGTCACTATTGTGCTCCCATTGCCATACACAGTGCAAATAGCACTCCCGTCTGTTCCCAGCAAGTACAGTGTATTGGACTGAAGAGAAGCTACTGTTCGTGTCAGTTTCCTAAGCGGAGTTGAACTAGATATGGCCCCTGTGTGTAGGAAGCACAGTTCTTTTGTTCTGAGCAAGCTCACTGTTCTGGCCCTATAGGGAACACAGTAGAGTAGAAGAGTGCTCTTTTCTCAAAAGAAGAGTGTGTTTCTTGTAAGGCGAGCTAGTGTTTGTTTCCCAGTCCTAAATGGAGTTGCATCACATGCAGTTTCTGTTCCTACAGGCAAGAGTTCTTTTCTGGTAAAAAGGTCACTATTGTGCTCCCATTGCCATACACAGTGCAAAAAGCACTGGCGTCTGTTTCCAGCAACTACAGTGTATTGGACTGAAGAGAAGCTACTGTTCTTGTCAGTTTCCTAAGGCGAGTTGAACTAAATACGGCCCATGTGTGTAGGAAGCACAGTTCTTTTGTTCTGAGCAAGCTCACTGTTCTGGCCCTATAGGAAACCCAGTAGTGTAGAAGAGTGCTCTTTTCTCAAAATCAGTGCATGTTTCTTGTAAGGCGAGCTAGTGTTTGTTTCCCAGTCCTAAGTGGAGTTGAATCACATGCAGTTTCTGGTCCTACAAGCAAGAGTTGTTTTTTGGTAAGAACAGTCACTATTGCGATCCCATTTCCACACAGTGCAAATAGCACACGTGTCTGTTCCCAGCAAGTACAGTGTATTGGACTGAAGAGAAGCTACTGTTCTTGTCAGTTTCCTAAGTGGAGTTGAACTAGATATGGCCCGTGTGTGTAGGAAGCACAGTTCTTTTGTTCTGAGCAAGCTCACTGTTCTGGCCCTATAGGAAACACAGTAGAGTAGAAGAGTGCTCTTTTCTCAAAAGCAGAGTGTGTTTCTTGTAAGGCGAGCTAGTGTTTGTTTCCCAGTCCTAAATGGAGTTGAATCACATGCAGTTTCTGGTCCTACGAACCAGAGTTGTTTTCTGGTAAGAGGAGTCACTATTGTGCTCCCATTGCTATACACAGTACAAATAGCACTGGCATCTGTTCCCAGCAAGAACAGTGTATTGGACTGAAGAGTAGGTACTGTTCTTGTCAGTTTCCTAAGCGGAGTTGAACTAGATATGGACCGTTTGTGTAGGAAGCACAGTTCTTTGTTCTGAGCAAGCTCACTGTTCTGGCCCTATAGGAAACACAGTAGGGTAGAAGAGTGCTCTTTTCTCAAAAGCAGAGTATGTTTCTTGTAAGGTGAGCTAGTGTTTGTTTCCCAGTCCTAAATGGAGTTGAATCACATGCAGTTTCTGGTCCTACAAGCAAGAGTTGTTTTCTGGTAAGAAGAGTCACTGTTGTGCTCCCTTTTCCACACAGTGCAAATAGCACTCCCGTCTGTTCCCAGCAAGTATAGTGTATTGGACTGAAGAGAAGCTACTGTTCCTGTCAGTTTCCTAAGCGGAGTTGAACTAGATATGGCCCCTGTGTGTAGGAAGCACAGTTCTTTTGTTCTGAGCAAGCTCACTGTTCTGGACATATAGGAAACACTGTAGAGTAGAAGAGTGCTCTTTTCTCAGAAGTAGAGTGTGTTTCTTGTAAGGCGAGCTAGTGTTTGTTTCCCAGTCCTAAATGGAGTTGAATCACATGCAGTTTCTGGTCCTACGAGCAAGAGTTGTTTTCTGGTAAGAAGAGTCACTATTGTGCTCCCATTGTCATACAGAGTGCAAATAGCACTGACGTCTGTTCCCAGCAAGTACAGTGTATTGGACTGAAGAGAAGCTACTGTTCTTGTCAGTTTCCTAAGGGGAGTTGAACTAGATATGGCCCGTGTGTGTAGGAAGCACAGTTCTTTTGTTCTGAGCAAGCTCACTGTTCTGGCCCTGGAGGAAACACAGTAGAGTAGAAGAGTGCTGTTTTCTCAAAAGCAGAGTGTGTTTTTTGTAAGGCGAGCTAGTGTTTGTTTCCCAGTCCTAAATGGAGTTGAATCACATGCAGTTTCTAGGCTTATGATCAAAAGGTTTTTTTTGGGAAGTAGAGTCACTGTTGCGCTCCCATTTCCACACAGTGCAAATAGCACTGGCGTCTGTTTCCAGCAAGTACAGTGTAATGGACTGAAGAGAAGCTACTGTTCTTGTCAGTTTCCTAAGCAGAGTTGAACTAGATATGGCCCGTGTGTGTAGGAAGCACAGTTCTTTTATTCTGAGCAAGCTCACTGTTCTGGCCCTATAGGAAACACAGTAGAGTAGAAGAGTGCTCTTTTCTCAAAAGCAGAGTGTGTTTCTTGTAAGGCAAGCTAGTGTTTGTTTCCCTGTCCTAAATGGAGTCGAATCACATGCTGTTTCTGGTCCTACGAGCAAGAGTTGTTTTTTGGTAAGAACAGTCACTATTGCGATCCCATTTCCACACAGTGCAAATAGCACACGCGTCTGTACCCAGCAAGTACAGTGTATTGGACTGAAGAGAAGCTACTGTTCTTGTCAGTTTCCTAAGCGGAGTTGAACTAGATATGGCCCCTGTGTGTAGGAAGCACAGTTCTTTTGTTCTGAGCAAGCTCAGTGTTCTGGCCCTATAGGGAACACAGTAGAGTAGAAGAGTGCTCTTTTCTCAAAAGAAGAGTGTGTTTCTTGTAAGGCGAGCTAGTGTTTCTTTCCCAGTCCTAAATGGAGTTGAATCACATGCAGTATCTGGTCCTACAAGCAAGAGTTGTTTTCTGGTAAGAAGAGTCACTGTTGTACTCCCTTTTCCACACAGTGCAAATAGCACTGGCGTCTGTTCCCAGCAAGTACACTGTATTGGACTGAAGAGAAGCTCCTGTTCTTGTCCGTTTCCTAAGCGGAGTTGAACTAGATATGGCCCGTGTGTGTAGGAAGCACAGTTCTTTTGTTCTGAGCAAGCTCACTGTTCTGGACCTATAGGACACACAATAGAGTAGAAGAGTGCTCTTTTCTCAAAAGCAGAGTGTGTTTCTTGTAAGGCGAGCTAGTGTTTGTTTCCCAGTCCTAAATGGAGTTGAATCACATGCAGTTTCTGGTCCTACGAGCAAGAGTTGTTTTCTGGTAAGAAGAGTCACTATTGCGCTCCCATGGCCATACACAGTGCAAATAGCACTGGCGTCTGTTCCCAGCAAGCACAGTGTATTGGACTGAAGAGAAGCTACTGTTCTTGTCAGTTTCCTAAGCGGAGTTGAACTAAATATGGCCCGTGTGTGTAGGAAGCACAGTTCTTTTATTCTGAGCAAGCTCACTGTTCTGGCCCTATAGGAAACACAGTAGAGTAGAAGAGTGCTCTTTTCTCAAAAGCAGAGTGTGTTTCTTGTAAGGCGAGCTAGTGTTTGTTTCCCAGTCCTAAATGGAGTTGAATCACATGCAGTTTCTGGTCCTACGAACCAGAGTTGTTTTCTGGTAAGAGGAGTCACTATTGCGCTCCCATTGCTATACACAGTGCAAATAGCACTGGCATCTGTTCCCAGCAAGAACAGTGTATTGGACTGAAGAGTAGGTACTGTTCTTGTCAGTTCCCTAAGCGGAGTTGAACTAGATATGGACCGTTTGTGTAGGAAGCACAGTTCTTTGTTCTGAGCAAGCTCACTGTTCTGGCCCTATAGGCAACACAGTAGGGTAGAAGAGTGCTCTTTTCTCAAAAGCAGAGTATGTTTCTTGTAAGGTGAGCTAGTGTTTGTTTCCCAGTCCTAAATGGAGTTGAATCACATGCAGTTTCTGGTCCTACAAGCAAGAGTTGTTTTCTGGTAAGAAGAGTCACTATTGTGCTCCCATTGCCATACACCGTGCAAATAGCACTCGCATCTGTTCCCAGCAATTACAGTGTATTGGACTGAAGAGAAGCTATTGTTCTTGTCAGTTTCCTAAGTGGAGTTGAACTAGACATGGCCTGTGTGTGTAGGAAGCACAGTTCTTTTGTTCTGAGCAAGCTCACTGTTCTGGCCCTATAGGAAACACAGTAGAGTAGAAGAGTGCTCTTTTCTCAAAAGCAGAGTGTGTTTCTTGTAAGGCGAGCTAGTGTTTCTTTCCCAGTCCTAAATGGAGTTGAATCACATGCAGTATCTGGTCCTACAAGCAAGAGTTGTTTTCTGGTAAGAAGAGTCACTGTTGTGATCCCTTTTCCACACAGTGCAAATAGCACTCCCGTCTGTTCCCAGCAAGTATAGTGTATTGGACTGAAGAGAAGCTACTGTTCTTGTCAGTTTCCTAAGGGGAGTTGAACTAGATATGGCCCGTGTGTGTAGGAAGCACAGTTCTTTTGTTCTGAGCAAGCTCACTGTTCTGGCCCTATAGGAAACACGGTAGGGTAGAACAGTGCTCTTTTCTCAAAAGCAGAGTGTGTATCTTGTAAGGCCAGCTAGAGTTTGTTTCCTAGTCCTAAATGGAGTTGAATCACATACAGTTTCTGGTCCTACGAACCAGAGTTGCTTTCTGGTAAGAGGAGTCACTATTGTGTTCCCATTGCCATACACAGTGCAAATAGCACACGCATCTGTTCGAACAAGTACTGTGTATTGGACTGAAGAGAAGCTACTGTTCTTGTCAGTTTCCTAAGCGGAGTTGAACTAGATATGGCCCCTGTGTGTAGGAAGCACAGTTCTTTTGTTCTGAGCAAGCTCACTGTTCTGGCCCTATAGGAAACACAGTAGAGTAGAAGAGTGCTCTTTTCTCAAAATCAGAGCATGTTTCTTGTAAGGCGAGCTAGTGTTTGTTTCCCAGTCCTAAGTGGAGTTGAATCACATGCAGTTTCTGCTCCTACGAACCAAAGTTGTTTTCTGGTAAGAGGAGTCACTATTGCACTCTCATTGCCATACACAGTGCAAATAGCACTCGCGTCTGTTCGAACAAGTACAGTGTATTGGACTGAAGAGAAGCTACTGTTCTTGTCAGTTTCCTAAGGGGAGTTGAACTAGATATGGCCCGTGTGTGTAGGAAGCACAGTTCTTTTGTTCTGAGCAAGCTCACTGTTCTGGCCCTATAGGAACAACAGTAGAGTAGAAGAGTGCTCTTTTCTCAAAAGCAGAGTATGTTCCTTGTAAGGCGAGCTAGTGTTTGTTTCCCAGTCCTAAATGGAGTTGAATCACATGCTGTTTCTGGTCCTACGAGCAAGAGTTGTTTTTTGGTAAGAACAGTCACTGTTGCGATCCCATTTCCACACAGTGCAAATAGCACTCCCGTCTGTTCCCAGCAAGTACAGTGTATTGGACTGAAGAGAAGCTATTGTTCTTGTCAGTTTCCTAAGCGGAGTTGAACTAGATATGGCCCCTGTGTGTAGGAAGCACAGTTCTTTTGTTCTGAGCAAGCTCAGTGTTCTGGCCCTATAGGGAACAAGTAGAGTAGAAGAGTGCTCTTTTCTCAAAAGAAGAGTGTGTTTCTTGTAAGGCGAGCTAGTGTTTGTTTCCCAGTCCTAAATGGAGTTGCATCACATGCAGTTTCTGGTCCTACAGGCAAGAGTTCTTTTCTGGTAAAAAGGTCACTATTGTGCTCCCATTGCCATACACAGTGCAAAAAGCACTGGCGTCTGTTTCCAGCAACTACAGTGTATTGGACTGAAGAGAAGCTACTGTTCTTGTCAGTTTCCTAAGGCGAGTTGAACTAAATACGGCCCATGTGTGTAGGAAGCACAGTTCTTTTGTTCTGAGCAAGCTCACTGTTCTGGCCCTATAGGAAACCCAGTAGTGTAGAAGAGTGCTCTTTTCTCAAAATCAGTGCATGTTTCTTGTAAGGCGAGCTAGTGTTTGTTTCCCAGTCCTAAGTGGAGTTGAATCACATGCAGTTTCTGGTCCTACGAGCAAGAGTTGTTTTTTGGTAAGAACAGTCACTATTGCGATCCCATTTCCACACAGTGCAAATAGCACACGTGTCTGTTCCCATCAAGTACAGTGTATTGGACTGAAGAGAAGCTACTGTTCTTGTCAGTTTCCTAAGTGGAGTTGAACTAGATATGGCCCGTGTGTGTAGGAAGCACAGTTCTTTTGTTCTGAGCAAGCTCACTGTTCTGGCCCTATAGGAAACACAGTAGAGTAGAAGAGTGCCCTTTTCTCAAAAGCAGAGTGTGTTTCTTGTAAGGCGAGCTAGTGTTTGTTTCCCAGTCCTAAATGGAGTTGAATCACATGCAGTTTCTGGTCCTATGAACCAGAGTTGTTTTCTGGTAAGAGGAGTCACTATTGTGCTCCCATTGCTATACACAGTGCAAATAGCACTGGCATCTGTTCCCAGCAAGAACAGTGTATTGGACTGAAGGGTAGGTACTGTTCTTGTCAGTTTCCTAAGCGGAGTTGAACTAGATATGGACCGTTTGTGTAGGAAGCACAGTTCTTTGTTCTGAGCAAGCTCACTGTTCTGGCCCTATAGGAAACACAGTAGGGTAGAAGAGTGCTCTTTTCTCAAAAGCAGAGCATGTTTCTTGTAAGGTGAGCTAGTGTTTGTTTCCCAGTCCTAAATGGAGTTGAATCACATGCAGTTTCTGGTCCTACAAGCAAGAGTTGTTTTCTGGTAAGAAGAGTCACTATTGTGCTCCCATTGCCATACACCGTGCAAATAGCACTCGCGTCTGTTCCCAGCAATTACAGTGTATTGGACTGAAGAGAAGCTATTGTTCTTGTCAGTTTCCTAAGTGGAGTTGAACTAGACATGGCCCGTGTGTGTAGGAAGCAAAGTTCTTTTGTTCTGAGCAAGCTCACTGTTCTGGCCCTATAGGAAACACAGTAGAGTAGAAGAGTGCTCTTTTCTCAAAAGCAGAGTGTGTTTCTTGTAAGGCGAGCTAGTGTTTCTTTCCCAGTCCTAAATGGAGTTGAATCACATGCAGTATCTGGTCCTACAAGCAAGAGTTGTTTTCTGGTAAGAAGAGTCACTGTTGTGCTCCCTTTTCCACACAGTGCAAATAGCACTCCCGTCTGTTCCCAGCAAGTATAGTGTATTGGACTGAAGAGAAGCTACTGTTCTTGTCAGTTTCCTAAGGGGAGTTGAACTAGATATGGCCCGTGTGTGTAGGAAGCACAGTTCTTTTGTTCTGAGCAAGCTCACTGTTCTGGCCCTGGAGGAAACACAGTAGAGTAGAAGAGTGCTGTTTTCTCAAAAGCAGAGTGTGTTTTTTGTAAGGCGAGCTAGTGTTTGTTTCCCAGTCCTAAATGGAGTTGAATCACATGCAGTTTCTAGGCTTATGATCAAAAGGTTTTTTTTTGGGAAGTAGAGTCACTGTTGCGCTCCCATTTCCACACAGTGCAAATAGCACTGGCGTCTGTTTCCAGCAAGTACAGTGTAATGGACTGAAGAGAAGCTACTGTTCTTGTCAGTTTCCTAAGCAGAGTTGAACTAGATATGGCCCGTGTGTGTAGGAAGCACAGTTCTTTTATTCTGAGCAAGCTCACTGTTCTGGCCCTATAGGAAACACAGTAGAGTAGAAGAGTGCTCTTTTCTCAAAAGCAGAGTGTGTTTCTTGTAAGGCGAGCTAGTGTTTGTTTCCCTGTCCTAAATGGAGTTGAATCACATGCTGTTTCTGGTCCTACGAGCAAGAGTTGTTTTTTGGTAAGAACAGTCACTATTGCGATCCCATTTCCACACAGTGCAAATAGCACACGCGTCTGTACCCTGCAAGTACAGTGTATTGGACTGAAGAGAAGCTACTGTTCTTGTCAGTTTCCTAAGCGGAGTTGAACTAGATATGGCCCCTGTGTGTAGGAAGCACAGTTCTTTTGTTCTGAGCAAGCTCAGTGTTCTGGCCCTATAGGGAACACAGTAGAGTAGAAGAGTGCTCTTTTCTCAAAAGAAGAGTGTGTTTCTTGTAAGGCGAGCTAGTGTTTCTTTCCCAGTCCTAAATGGAGTTGAATCACATGCAGTATCTGGTCCTACAAGCAAGAGTTGTTTTCTGGTAAGAAGAGTCACTGTTGTACTCCCTTTTCCACACAGTGCAAATAGCACTGGCGTCTGTTCCCAGCAAGTACAGTGTATTGGACTGAAGAGAAGCTCCTGTTCTTGTCAGTTTCCTAAGCGGAGTTGAACTAGATATGGCCCGTGTGTGTAGGAAGCACAGTTCTTTTGTTCTGAGCAAGCTCACTGTTCTGGACCTATAGGAAACACAATAGAGTAGAAGAGTGCTCTTTTCTCAAAAGCAGAGTGTGTTTCTTGTAAGGCGAGCTAGTGTTTGTTTCCCAGTCCTAAATGGAGTTGAATCACATGCAGTTTCTGGTCCTACGAACCAGAGTTGTTTTCTGGTAAGAGGAGTCACTATTGCGCTCCCATTGCTATACACAGTGCAAATAGCACTGGCATCTGTTCCCAGCAAGAACAGTGTATTGGACTGAAGAGTAGGTACTGTTCTTGTCAGTTCCCTAAGCGGAGTTGAACTAGATATGGACCGTTTGTGTAGGAAGCACAGTTCTTTGTTCTGAGCAAGCTCACTGTTCTGGCCCTATAGGAAACACAGTAGGGTAGAAGAGTGCTCTTTTCTCAAAAGCAGAGTATGTTTCTTGGAAGGTGAGCTAGTGTTTGTTTCCCAGTCCTAAATGGAGTTGAATCACATGCAGTTTCTGGTCCTACAAGCAAGAGTTGTTTTCTGATAAGAAGTGTCACTATTGTGCTCCCATTGCCATACACCGTGCAAATAGCACTCGCGTCTCTTCCCAGCAATTACAGTGTATTGGACTGAAGAGAAGCTATTGTTCTTGTCAGTTTCCTAAGTGGAGTTGAACTAGACATGGCCTGTGTGTGTAGGAAGCACAGTTCTTTTGTTCTGAGCAAGCTCACTGTTCTGGCCCTATAGGAAACACAGTAGAGTAGAAGAGTGCTCTTTTCTCAAAAGCAGAGTGTGTTTCTTGTAAGGCGAGCTAGTGTTTCTTTCCCAGTCCTAAATGGAGTTGAATCACATGCAGTATCTGGTCCTACAAGCAAGAGTTGTTTTCTGGTAAGAAGAGTCACTGTTGTGCTCCCTTTTCCACACAGTGCAAATAGCACTCCCGTCTGTTCCCAGCAAGTATAGTGTATTGGACTGAAGAGAAGCTACTGTTCCTGTCAGTTTCCTAAGCGGAGTTGAACTAGATATGGCCCCTGTGTGTAGGAAGCACAGTTCATTTGTTCTGAGCAAGCTCACTGTTCTGGACATATAGGAAACACAGTAGAGTAGAAGAGTGCTCTTTTCTCAAAAGCAGAGTGTGTTTCTTGTAAGGCAAGCTAGTGTTTCTATCCCAGTCCTAAATGGAGTTGAATCACATGCAGTATCTGGTCCTACAAGCAAGAGTTGTTTTCTGGTAAAAAGAGTCACTGTTGTGCTCCCTTTTCCACACAGTGCAAATAGCACTCCCGTCTATTCCCAGCAAGTACAGTGTATTGGACTGAAGAGAAGCTACTGTTCTTGTCAGTTTCCTAAGCGGAGTTGAACTAGATATGGCCCGTGTGTGTAGGAAGCACAGTTCTTTTGTTCTGAGCAAGCTCACTGTTCTGGCCCTGGAGGAAACACAGTAGAGTAGAAGAGTGCTCTTTTCTCATAAGCAGAGTGTGTTTCTTGTAAGGCGAGCTAGTGTTTGTTTCCCAGTCCTAAATGGAGTTGAATCACATGCAGTTTCTGGCCTTATGATCAAAAGTTTTTTTTGGGGAAGTAGAGTCACTGTTGTGCTCCCATTTCCACACAGTGCAAATAGCACTGGCGTCTGTTCCCAGCAAGTACAGTGTGATGGACTGAAGAGAAGCTACTGTTCTTGTCAGTTTCCTAAGCGGAGTTGAACTAGATATGGCCCGTGTGTGTAGGAAGCACAGTTCTTTTATTCTGAGCAAGCTCACTGTTCTGGCCCTATAGGAAACACAGTAGAGTAGAAGAGTGCTCTTTTCTCAAAAGCAGAGTGTGTTTCTTGTAAGGCGAGCTAGTGTTTGTTTCCCAGTCCTAAATGGAGTTGAATCACATGCAGTTTCTGGTCTTACGAACCAGAGTTGTTTTCTGGTAAGAGGAGTCACTATTGCGCTCCCATTGCCATACACAGTGCAAATAGCACTGGCATCTGTTCCCAGCAAGTACAGTGTATTGGACTGAAGAGAAGCTACTGTTCTTGTCAGTTTCCTAAGCGGAGTTGAACTAGATATGGCCCGTGTGTGTAGGAAGCACAGTTCTTTTGTTCTGAGCAAGCTCACTGTTCTGGCCCTATAGGAAACACAGTAGAGTAGAAGAGTGCTCTTTTCTCAAAATCAGAGCATGTTTCTTGTAAGGCGAGCTAGTGTTTGTTTCCCAGTCCTAAATGGAGTTGAATCACATGCAGTTTCTGCTCCTACGAACCAAAGTTGTTTTCTGGTAAGAGGAGTCACTATTGCACTCTCATTGCCATACACAGTGCAAATAGCACTCGCGTCTGTTCGAACAAGTACAGTGTATTGGACTGAAGAGAAGCTACTGTTCTTGTCAGTTTCCTAAGGGGAGTTGAACTAGATATGGCCCGTGTGTGTAGGAAGCACAGTTCTTTTGTTCTGAGCAAGCTCACTGTTCTGGCCCTATAGGAAACACGGTAGGGTAGAACAGTGCTCTTTTCTCAAAAGCAGAGTGTGTATCTTGTAAGGCCAGCTAGAGTTTGTTTCCTAGTCCTAAATGGAGTTGAATCACATACAGTTTCTGGTTCTACGAACCAGAGTTGCTTTCTGGTAAGAGGAGTCACTATTGTGCTCCCATTGCCATACACAGTGCAAATAGCACTCCCGTCTGTTCCCAGCAAGTACAGTGTATTGGACTGAAGAGAAGCTACTGTTCGTGTCAGTTTCCTAAGCGGAGTTGAACTAGATATGGCCCCTGTGTGTAGGAAGCACAGTTCTTTTGTTCTGAGCAAGCTCAGTGTTCTGGCCCTATAGGGAACACAGTAGAGTAGAAGAGTGCTCTTTTCTCAAAAGAAGAGTGTGTTTCTTGTAAGGCGAGCTAGTGTTTGTTTCCCAGTCCTAAATGGAGTTGCATCACATGCAGTTTCTGTTCCTACAGGCAAGAGTTCTTTTCTGGTAAAAAGGTCACTATTGTGCTCCCATTGCCATACACAGTGCAAAAAGCACTGGCGTCTGTTTCCAGCAACTACAGTGTATTGGACTGAAGAGAAGCTACTGTTCTTGTCAGTTTCCTAAGGCGAGTTGAACTAAATACGGCCCATGTGTGTAGGAAGCACAGTTCTTTTGTTCTGAGCAAGCTCACTGTTCTGGCCCTATAGGAAACCCAGTAGTGTAGAAGAGTGCTCTTTTCTCAAAATCAGTGCATGTTTCTTGTAAGGCGAGCTAGTGTTTGTTTCCCAGTCCTAAGTGGAGTTGAATCACATGCAGTTTCTGGTCCTACGAGCAAGAGTTGTTTTTTGGTAAGAACAGTCACTATTGCGATCCCATTTCCACACAGTGCAAATAGCACACGTGTCTGTTCCCAGCAAGTACAGTGTATTGGACTGAAGAGAAGCTACTGTTCTTGTCAGTTTCCTAAGTGGAGTTGAACTAGATATGGCCCGTGTGTGTAGGAAGCACAGTTCTTTTGTTCTGAGCAAGCTCACTGTTCTGGCCCTATAGGAAACACAGTAGAGTAGAAGAGTGCTCTTTTCTCAAAAGCAGAGTGTGTTTCTTGTAAGGCGAGCTAGTGTTTGTTTCCCAGTCCTAAATGGAGTTGAATCACATGCAGTTTCTGGTCCTACGAACCAGAGTTGTTTTCTGGTAAGAGGAGTCACTATTGTGCTCCCATTGCTATACACAGTGCAAATAGCACTGGCATCTGTTCCCAGCAAGAACAGTGTATTGGACTGAAGAGTAGGTACTGTTCTTGTCAGTTTCCTAAGCGGAGTTGAACTAGATATGGACCGTTTGTGTAGGAAGCACAGTTCTTTGTTCTGAGCAAGCTCACTGTTCTGGCCCTATAGGAAACACAGTAGGGTAGAAGAGTGCTCTTTTCTCAAAAGCAGAGTATGTTTCTTGTAAGGTGAGCTAGTGTTTGTTTCCCAGTCCTAAATGGAGTTGAATCACATGCAGTTTCTGGTCCTACAAGCAAGAGTTGTTTTCTGGTAAGAAGAGTCACTGTTGTGCTCCCTTTTCCACACAGTGCAAATAGCACTCCCGTCTGTTCCCAGCAAGTATAGTGTATTGGACTGAAGAGAAGCTACTGTTCCTGTCAGTTTCCTAAGCGGAGTTGAACTAGATATGGCCCCTGTGTGTAGGAAGCACAGTTCTTTTGTTCTGAGCAAGCTCACTGTTCTGGACATATAGGAAACACTGTAGAGTAGAAGAGTGCTCTTTTCTCAAAAGTAGAGTGTGTTTCTTGTAAGGCGAGCTAGTGTTTGTTTCCCAGTCCTAAATGGAGTTGAATCACATGCAGTTTCTGGTCCTACGAGCAAGAGTTGTTTTCTGGTAAGAAGAGTCACTATTGCGCTCCCATTGTCATACAGAGTGCAAATAGCACTGACGTCTGTTCCCAGCAAGTACAGTGTATTGGACTGAAGAGAAGCTACTGTTCTTGTCAGTTTCCTAAGGGGAGTTGAACTAGATATGGCCCGTGTGTGTAGGAAGCACAGTTCTTTTGTTCTGAGCAAGCTCACTGTTCTGGCCCTGGAGGAAACACAGTAGAGTAGAAGAGTGCTGTTTTCTCAAAAGAAGAGTGTGTTTTTTGTAAGGCGAGCTAGTGTTTGTTTCCCAGTCCTAAATGGAGTTGAATCACATGCAGTTTCTAGGCTTATGATCAAAAGGTTTTTTTTGGGAAGTAGAGTCACTGTTGCGCTCCCATTTCCACACAGTGCAAATAGCACTGGCGTCTGTTTCCAGCAAGTACAGTGTAATGGACTGAAGAGAAGCTACTGTTCTTGTCAGTTTCCTAAGCAGAGTTGAACTAGATATGGCCCGTGTGTGTAGGAAGCACAGTTCTTTTATTCTGAGCAAGCTCACTGTTCTGGCCCTATAGGAAACACAGTAGAGTAGAAGAGTGCTCTTTTCTCAAAAGCAGAGTGTGTTTCTTGTAAGGCGAGCTAGTGTTTGTTTCCCTGTCCTAAATGGAGTCGAATCACATGCTGTTTCTGGTCCTACGAGCAAGAGTTGTTTTTTGGTAAGAACAGTCACTATTGCGATCCCATTTCCACACAGTGCAAATAGCACACGCGTCTGTACCCAGCAAGTACAGTGTATTGGACTGAAGAGAAGCTACTGTTCTTGTCAGTTTCCTAAGCGGAGTTGAACTAGATATGGCCCCTGTGTGTAGGAAGCACAGTTCTTTTGTTCTGAGCAAGCTCAGTGTTCTGGCCCTATAGGGAACACAGTAGAGTAGAAGAGTGCTCTTTTCTCAAAAGAAGAGTGTGTTTCTTGTAAGGCGAGCTAGTGTTTCTTTCCCAGTCCTAAATGGAGTTGAATCACATGCAGTATCTGGTCCTACAAGCAAGAGTTGTTTTCTGGTAAGAAGAGTCACTGTTGTACTCCCTTTTCCACACAGTGCAAATAGCACTGGCGTCTGTTCCCAGCAAGTACACTGTATTGGACTGAAGAGAAGCTCCTGTTCTTGTCAGTTTCCTAAGCGGAGTTGAACTAGATATGGCCCGTGTGTGTAGGAAGCACAGTTCTTTTGTTCTGAGCAAGCTCACTGTTCTGGACCTATAGGACACACAATAGAGTAGAAGAGTGCTCTTTTCTCAAAAGCAGAGTGTGTTTCTTGTAAGGCGAGCTAGTGTTTGTTTCCCAGTCCTAAATGGAGTTGAATCACATGCAGTTTCTGGTCCTACGAGCAAGAGTTGTTTTCTGGTAAGAAGAGTCACTATTGCGCTCCCATGGCCATACACAGTGCAAATAGCACTGGCGTCTGTTCCCAGCAAGCACAGTGTATTGGACTGAAGAGAAGCTACTGTTCTTGTCAGTTTCCTAAGCGGAGTTGAACTAAATATGGCCCGTGTGTGTAGGAAGCACAGTTCTTTTATTCTGAGCAAGCTCACTGTTCTGGCCCTATAGGAAACACAGTAGAGTAGAAGAGTGCTCTTTTCTCAAAAGCAGAGTGTGTTTCTTGTAAGGTGAGCTAGTGTTTGTTTCCCAGTCCTAAATGGAGTTGAATCACATGCAGTTTCTGGTCCTACGAACCAGAGTTGTTTTCTGGTAAGAGGAGTCACTATTGCGCTCCCATTGCTATACACAGTGCAAATAGCACTGGCATCTGTTCCCAGCAAGAACAGTGTATTGGACTGAAGTGTAGGTACTGTTCTTGTCAGTTCCCTAAGCGGAGTTGAACTAGATATGGACCGTTTGTGTAGGAAGCACAGTTCTTTGTTCTGAGCAAGCTCATTGTTCTGGCCCTATAGGCAACACAGTAGGGTAGAAGAGTGCTCTTTTCTCAAAAGCAGAGTATGTTTCTTGTAAGGTGAGCTAGTGTTTGTTTCCCAGTCCTAAATGGAGTTGAATCACATGCAGTTTCTGGTCCTACAAGCAAGAGTTGTTTTCTGGTAAGAAGAGTCACTATTGTGCTCCCATTGCCATACACCGTGCAAATAGCACTCGCATCTGTTCCCAGCAATTACAGTGTATTGGACTGAAGAGAAGCTATTGTTCTTGTCAGTTTCCTAAGTGGAGTTGAACTAGACATGGCCTGTGTGTGTAGGAAGCACAGTTCTTTTGTTCTGAGCAAGCTCACTGTTCTGGCCCTATAGGAAACACAGTAGAGTAGAAGAGTGCTCTTTTCTCAAAAGCAGAGTGTGTTTCTTGTAAGGCGAGCTAGTGTTTCTTTCCCAGTCCTAAATGGAGTTGAATCACATGCAGTATCTGGTCCTACAAGCAAGAGTTGTTTTCTGGTAAGAAGAGTCACTGTTGTGATCCCTTTTCCACACAGTGCAAATAGCACTCCCGTCTGTTCCCAGCAAGTATAGTGTATTGGACTGAAGAGAAGCTACTGTTCCTGTCAGTTTCCTAAGCGGAGTTGAACTAGATATGGCCCCTGTGTGTAGGAAGCACAGTTCATTTGTTCTGAGCAAGCTCACTGTTCTGGACATATAGGAAACACAGTAGAGTAGAAGAGTGCTCTTTTCTCAAAAGCAGAGTGTGTTTCTTGTAAGGCGAGCTAGTGTTTCTATCCCAGTCCTAAATGGAGTTGAATCACATGCAGTATCTGGTCCTACAAGCAAGAGTTGTTTTCTGGTAAAAAGAGTCACTGTTGTGCTCCCTTTTCCACACAGTGCAAATAGCACTCCCGTCTATTCCCAGCAAGTACAGTGTATTGGACTGAAGAGAAGCTACTGTTCTTGTCAGTTTCCAAAGCGGAGTTGAACTAGATATGGCCCGTGTGTGTAGGAAGCACAGTTCTTTTGTTCTGAGCAAGCTCACTGTTCTGGCCCTATAGGAAACACAGTAGAGTAGAAGAGTGCTCTTTTCTCAAAATCAGAGCATGTTTCTTGTAAGGCGAGCTAGTGTTAAGTTTCCCAGTCCTAAGTGGAGTTGAATCACATGCAGTTTCTGCTCCTACGAACCAAAGTTGTTTTCTGGTAAGAGGAGTCACTATTGCACTCTCATTGCCATACACAGTGCAAATAGCACTTGCGTCTGTTCGAACAAGTACAGTGTATTGGACTGAAGAGAAGCTACTGTTCTTGTCAGTTTCCTAAGGGGAGTTGAACTAGATATGGCCCGTGTGTGTAGGAAGCACAGTTCTTTTGTTCTGAGCAAGCTCACTGTTCTGGCCCTATAGGAAACACGGTAGGGTAGAACAGTGCTCTTTTCTCAAAAGCAGAGTGTGTATCTTGTAAGGCCAGCTAGAGTTTGTTTCCTAGTCCTAAATGGAGTTGAATCACATACAGTTTCTGGTCCTACGAACCAGAGTTGCTTTCTGGTAAGAGGAGTCACTATTGTGCTCCCATTGCCATACACAGTGCAAATAGCACACGCATCTGTTCGAACAAGTACTGTGTATTGGACTGAAGAGAAGCTACTGTTCTTGTCAGTTTTCTAAGCAGAGTTGAACTAGATATGGCCCCTGTGTGTAGGAAGCACAGTTCTTTTGTTCTGAGCAAGCTCACTGTTCTGGCCCTATAGGAAACACAGTAGAGTAGAAGAGTGCTCTTTTCTCAAAATCAGAGCATGTTTCTTGTAAGGCGAGCTAGTGTTTGTTTCCCAGTCCTAAGTGGAGTTGAATCACATGCAGTTTCTGCTCCTACGAACCAAAGTTGTTTTCTGGTAAGAGGAGTCACTATTGCACTCTCATTGCCATACACAGTGCAAATAGCACTCGCGTCTGTTCGAACAAGTACAGTGTATTAGACTGAAGAGAAGCTACTGTTCTTGTCAGTTTCCTAAGGGGAGTTGAACTAGATATGGCCCGTGTGTGTAGGAAGCACAGTTCTTTTGTTCTGAGCAAGCTCACTGTTCTGGCCCTATAGGAAACACGGTAGGGTAGAACAGTGCTCTTTTCTCAAAAGCAGAGTGTGTATCTTGTAAGGCCAGCTAGAGTTGGTTTCCTAGTCCTAAATGGAGTTGAATCACATACAGTTTCTGGTCCTACGAACCAGAGTTGCTTTCTGGTAAGAGGAGTCACTATTGTGCTCCCATTGCCATACACAGTGCAAATAGCACACGCATCTGTTCGAACAAGTACTGTGTGTTGGACTGAAGAGAAGCTACTGTTCTTGTCAGTTTCCTAAGCGGAGTTGAACTAGATATGGCCCCTGTGTGTAGGAAGCACAGTTCTTTTGTTCTGAGCAAGCTCACTGTTCTGGCCCTATAGGAAACACAGTAGAGTAGAAGAGTGCTCTTTTCTCAAAATCAGAGCATGTTTCTTGTAAGGCGAGCTAGTGTTTGTTTCCCAGTCCTAAGTGGAGTTGAATCACATGCAGTTTCTGCTCCTACGAACCAAAGTTGTTTTCTGGTAAGAGGAGTCACTATTGCACTCTCATTGCCATACACAGTGCAAATAGCACTCGCGTCTGTTCGAACAAGTACAGTGTATTGGACTGAAGAGAAGCTACTGTTCTTGTCAGTTTCCTAAGGGGAGTTGAACTAGATATGGCCCGTGTGTGTAGGAAGCACAGTTCTTTTGTTCTGAGCAAGCTCACTGTTCTGGCCCTATAGGAAACACGGTAGGGTAGAACAGTGCTCTTTTCTCAAAAGCAGAGTGTGTATCTTGTAAGGCCAGCTAGAGTTTGTTTCCTAGTCCTAAATGGAGTTGAATCACATACAGTTTCTGGTCCTACGAACCAGAGTTGCTTTCTGGTAAGAGGAGTCACTATTGTGCTCCCATTGCCATACACAGTGCAAATAGCACACGCATCTGTTCGAACAAGTACTGTGTATTGGACTGAAGAGAAGCTACTGTTCTTGTCAGTTTCCTAAGCGGAGTTGAACTAGATATGGCCCCTGTGTGTAGGAAGCACAGTTCTTTTGTTCTGAGCAAGCTCACTGTTCTGGCCCTATAGGAAACACAGTAGAGTAGAAGAGTGCTCTTTTCTCAAAAGCAGAGTATGTTCCTTGTAAGGTGAGCTAGTGTTTGTTTCCCAGTCCTAAATGGAGTTGAATCACATGCTGTTTCTGGTCCTACGAGCAAGAGTTGTTTTTTGGTAAGAACAGTCACTGTTGCCATCCCATTTCCACACAGTGCAAATAGCACTCCCGTCTGTTCCCAGCAAGTACAGTGTATTGGACTGAAGAGAAGCTATTGTTCTTGTCAGTTTCCTAAGCGGAGTTGAACTAGATATGGCCCCTGTGTGTAGGAAGCACAGTTCTTTTGTTCTGAGCAAGCTCAGTGTTCTGGCCCTATAGGGAACACAGTAGAGTAGAAGAGTGCTCTTTTCTCAAAAGAAGAGTGTGTTTCTTGTAAGGCGAGCTAGTGTTTGTTTCCCAGTCCTAAATGGAGTTGCATCACATGCAGTTTCTGGTCCTACAGGCAAGAGTTCTTTTCTGGTAAAAAGGTCACTATTGTGCTCCCATTGCCATACACAGTGCAAAAAGCACTGGCGTCTGTTTCCAGCAACTACAGTGTATTGGACTGAAGAGAAGCTACTGTTCTTGTCAGTTTCCTAAGGCGAGTTGAACTAAATATGGCCCATGTGTGTAGGAAGCACAGTTCTTTTGTTCTGAGCAAGCTCACTGTTCTGGCCCTATAGGAAACCCAGTAGTGTAGAAGAGTGCTCTTTTCTCAAAATCAGTGCATGTTTCTTGTAAGGCGAGCTAGTGTTTGTTTCCCAGTCCTAAGTGGAGTTGAATCACATGCAGTTTCTGGTCCTACGAGCAAGAGTTGTTTTTTGGTAAGAACAGTCACTATTGCGATCCCATTTCCACACAGTGCAAATAGCACACGTGTCTGTTCCCATCAAGTACAGTGTATTGGACTGAAGAGAAGCTACTGTTCTTGTCAGTTTCCTAAGTGGAGTTGAACTAGATATGGCCCGTGTGTGTAGGAAGCACAGTTCTTTTGTTCTGAGCAAGCTCACTGTTCTGGCCCTATAGGAAACACAGTAGAGTAGAAGAGTGCTCTTTTCTCAAAAGCAGAGTGTGTTTCTTGTAAGGCGAGCTAGTGTGTGTTTCCCAGTCCTAAATGGAGTTGAATCACATGCAGTTTCTGGTCCTACGAACCAGAGTTGTTTTCTGGTAAGAGGAGTCACTATTGTGCTCCCATTGCTATACACAGTGCAAATAGCACTGGCATCTGTTCCCAGCAAGAACAGTGTATTGGACTGAAGAGTAGGTACTGTTCTTGTCAGTTTCCTAAGCGGAGTTGAACTAGATATGGACCGTTTGTGTAGGAAGCACAGTTCTTTGTTCTGAGCAAGCTCACTGTTCTGGCCCTATAGGAAACACAGTAGGGTAGAAGAGTGCTCTTTTCTCAAAAGCAGAGTATGTTTCTTGTAAGGTGAGCTAGTGTTTGTTTCCCAGTCCTAAATGGAGTTGAATCACATGCAGTTTCTGGTCCTACAAGCAAGAGTTGTTTTCTGGTAAGAAGCGTCACTATTGTGCTCCCATTGCCATACACCGTGCAAATAGCACTCGCGTCTGTTCCCAGCAATTACAGTGTATTGGACTGAAGAGAAGCTATTGTTCTTGTCAGTTTCCTAAGTGGAGTTGAACTAGACATGGCCCGTGTGTGTAGGAAGCAAAGTTCTTTTGTTCTGAGCAAGCTCACTGTTCTGGCCCTATAGGAAACACAGTAGAGTAGAAGAGTGCTCTTTTCTCAAAAGCAGAGTGTGTTTCTTGTAAGGCGAGCTAGTGTTTCTTTCCCAGTCCTAAATGGAGTTGAATCACATGCAGTATCTGGTCCTACAAGCAAGAGTTGTTTTCTGGTAAGAAGAGTCACTGTTGTGCTCCCTTTTCCACACAGTGCAAATAGCACTCCCGTCTGTTCCCAGCAAGTATAGTGTATTGGACTGAAGAGAAGCTACTGTTCCTGTCAGTTTCCTAAGCGGAGTTGAACTAGATATGGCCCCTGTGTGTAGGAAGCACAGTTCTTTTGTTCTGAGCAAGCTCACTGTTCTGGATATATAGGAAACACTGTAGAGTAGAAGAGTGCTCTTTTCTCAAAAGTAGAGTGTGTTTCTTGTAAGGCGAGCTAGTGTTTGTTTCCCAGTCCTAAATGGAGTTGAATCACATGCAGTTTCTGGTCCTACGAGCAAGAGTTGTTTTCTGGTAAGAAGAGTCACTATTGCGCTCCCATTGTCATACAGAGTGCAAATAGCACTGACGTCTGTTCCCAGCAAGTACAGTGTATTGGACTGAAGAGAAGCTACTGTTCTTGTCAGTTTCCTAAGGGGAGTTGAACTAGATATGGCCCGTGTGTGTAGGAAGCACAGTTCTTTTGTTCTGAGCAAGCTCACTGTTCTGGCCCTGGAGGAAACACAGTAGAGTAGAAGAGTGCTCTTTTCTCAAAAGCAGAGTGTGTTTTTTGTAAGGCGAGCTAGTGTTTGTTTCCCAGTCCTAAATGGAGTTGAATCACATGCAGTTTCTAGGCTTATGATCAAAAGGTTTTTTTTGGGAAGTAGAGTCACTGTTGCGCTCCCATTTCCACACAGTGCAAATAGCACTGGGGTCTGTTCCCAGCAAGTACAGTGTAATGGACTGAAGAGAAGCTACTGTTCTTGTCAGTTTCCTAAGCAGAGTTGAACTAGATATGGCCCGTGTGTGTAGGAAGCACAGTTCTTTTATTCTGAGCAAGCTCACTGTTCTGGCCCTATAGGAAACACAGTAGAGTAGAAGAGTGCTCTTTTCTCAAAAGCAGAGTGTGTTTCTTGTAAGGCGAGCTAGTGTTTGTTTCCCTGTCCTAAATGGAGTTGAATCACATGCTGTTTCTGGTCCTACGAGCAAGAGTTGTTTTTTGGTAAGAACAGTCACTATTGCGATCCCATTTCCACACAGTGCAAATAGCACACGCGTCTGTTCCCAGCAAGTACAGTGTATTAAACTGAAGAGAAGCTACTGTTCTTGTCAGTTTCCTAAGCGGAGTTGAACTAGATATGGCCCCTGTGTGTAGGAAGCACAGTTCTTTTGTTCTGAGCAAGCTCAGTGTTCTGGCCCTATAGGGAACACAGTAGAGTAGAAGAGTGCTCTTTTCTCAAAAGAAGAGTGTGTTTCTTGTAAGGCGAGCTAGTGTTTCTTTCCCAGTCCTAAATGGAGTTGAATCACATGCAGTATCTGGTCCTACGAACCAGAGTTGTTTTCTGGTAAGAAGAGTCACTGTTGTACTCCCTTTTCCACACAGTGCAAATAGCACTGGCGTCTGTTCCCAGCAAGTACAGTGTATTGGACTGAAGAGAAGCTCCTGTTCTTGTCAGTTTCCTAAGCGGAGTTGAACTAGATATGGCCCGTGTGTGTAGGAAGCACAGTTCTTTTGTTCTGAGCAAGCTCACTGTTCTGGACCTATAGGAAACACAATAGAGTAGAAGAGTGCTCTTTTCTCAAAAGCAGAGTGTGTTTCTTGTAAGGCGAGCTAGTGTTTGTTTCCCAGTCCTAAATGGAGTTGAATCACATGCAGTTTCTGGTCCTACGAGCAAGAGTTGTTTTCTGGTAAGAAGAGTCACTATTGCGCTCCCATGGCCATACACAGTGCAAATAGCACTGGCGTCTGTTCCCAGCAAGCACAGTGTATTGGACTGAAGAGAAGCTACTGTTCTTGTCAGTTTCCTAAGCGGAGTTGAACTAAATATGGCCCGTGTGTGTAGGAAGCACAGTTCTTTTATTCTGAGCAAGCTCACTGTTCTGGCCCTATAGGAAACACAGTAGAGTAGAAGAGTGCTCTTTTCTCAAAAGCAGAATGTGTTTCTTGTAAGGCGAGCTAGTGTTTGTTTCCCAGTCCTAAATGGAGTTGAATCACATGCAGTTTCTGGTCCTACGAACCAGAGTTGTTTTCTGGTAAGAGGAGTCACTATTGCGCTCCCATTGCTATACACAGTGCAAATAGCACTGGCATCTGTTCCCAGCAAGAACAGTGTATTGGACTGAAGAGTAGGTACTGTTCTTGTCAGTTCCCTAAGCGGAGTTGAACTAGATATGGACCGTTTGTGTAGGAAGCACAGTTCTTTGTTCTGAGCAAGCTCACTGTTCTGGCCCTATAGGAAACACAGTAGGGTAGAAGAGTGCTCTTTTCTCAAAAGCAGAGTATGTTTCTTGTAAGGTGAGCTAGTGTTTGTTTCCCAGTCCTAAATGGAGTTGAATCACATGCAGTTTCTGGTCCTACAAGCAAGAGTTGTTTTCTGGTAAGAAGAGTCACTATTGTGCTCCCATTGCCATACACCGTGCAAATAGCACTCGCATCTGTTCCCAGCAATTACAGTGTATTGGACTGAAGAGAAGCTATTGTTCTTGTCAGTTTCCTAAGTGGAGTTGAACTAGACATGGCCTGTGTGTGTAGGAAGCACAGTTCTTTTGTTCTGAGCAAGCTCACTGTTCTGGCCCTATAGGAAACACAGTAGAGTAGAAGAGTGCTCTTTTCTCAAAAGCAGAGTGTGTTTCTTGTAAGGCGAGCTAGTGTTTCTTTCCCAGTCCTAAATGGAGTTGAATCACATGCAGTATCTGGTCCTACAAGCAAGAGTTGTTTTCTGGTAAGAAGAGTCACTGTTGTGCTCCCTTTTCCACACAGTGCAAATAGCACTCCCGTCTGTTCCCAGCAAGTATAGTGTATTGGACTGAAGAGAAGCTACTGTTCCTGTCAGTTTCCTAAGCGGAGTTGAACTAGATATGGCCCCTGTGTGTAGGAAGCACAGTTCATTTGTTCTGAGCAAGCTCACTGTTCTGGACATATAGGAAACACAGTAGAGTAGAAGAGTGCTCTTTTCTCAAAAGCAGAGTGTGTTTCTTGTAAGGCGAGCTAGTGTTTCTATCCCAGTCCTAAATGGAGTTGAATCACATGCAGTATCTGGTCCTACAAGCAAGAGTTGTTTTCTGGTAAAAAGAGTCACTGTTGTGCTCCCTTTTCCACACAGTGCAAATAGCACTCCCGTCTATTCCCAGCAAGTACAGTGTATTGGACTGAAGAGAAGCTACTGTTCTTGTCAGTTTCCTAAGCGGAGTTGAACTAGATATGGCCCGTGTGTGTAGGAAGCACAGTTCTTTTATTCTGAGCAAGCTCACTGTTCTGGCCCTATAGGAAACACAGTAGAGTAGAAGAGTGCTCTTTTCTCAAAAGCAGAGTGTGTTTCTTGTAAGGCGAGCTAGTGTTTGTTTCCCAGTCCTAAATGGAGTTGAATCACATGCAGTTTTTGGTCTTACGAACCAGAGTTGTTTTCTGGTAAGAGGAGTCACTATTGCGCTCCCATTGCCATACACAGTGCAAATAGCACTGGCATCTGTTCCTAGCAAGTACAGTGTATTGGACTGAAGAGAAGCTACTGTTCTTGTCAGTTTCCTAAGCGGAGTTGAACTAGATATGGCCCGTGTGTGTAGGAAGCACAGTTCTTTTGTTCTGAGCAAGCTCACTGTTCTGGCCCTATAGGAAACACAGTAGAGTAGAAGAGTGCTCTTTTCTCAAAATCAGAGCATGTTTCTTGTAAGGCGAGCTAGTGTTAAGTTTCCCAGTCCTAAGTGGAGTTGAATCACATGCAGTTTCTGCTCCTACGAACCAAAGTTGTTTTCTGGTAAGAGGAGTCACTATTGCACTCTCATTGCCATACACAGTGCAAATAGCACTCGCGTCTGTTCGAACAAGTACAGTGTATTGGACTGAAGAGAAGCTACTGTTCTTGTCAGTTTCCTAAGGGGAGTTGAACTAGATATGGCCCGTGTGTGTAGGAAGCACAGTTCTTTTGTTCTGAGCAAGCTCACTGTTCTGGCCCTATAGGAAACACGGTAGGGTAGAACAGTGCTCTTTTCTCAAAAGCAGAGTGTGTATCTTGTAAGGCCAGCTAGAGTTTGTTTCCTAGTCCTAAATGGAGTTGAATCACATACAGTTTCTGGTCCTACGAACCAGAGTTGCTTTCTGGTAAGAGGAGTCACTATTGTGCTCCCATTGCCATACACAGTGCAAATAGCACACGCATCTGTTCGAACAAGTACTGTGTATTGGACTGAAGAGAAGCTACTGTTCTTGTCAGTTTTCTAAGTGGAGTTGAACTAGATATGGCCCCTGTGTGTAGGAAGCACAGTTCTTTTGTTCTGAGCAAGCTCACTGTTCTGGCCCTATAGGAAACACAGTAGAGTAGAAGAGTGCTCTTTTCTCAAAATCAGAGCATGTTTCTTGTAAGGCGAGCTAGTGTTTGTTTCCCAGTCCTAAGTGGAGTTGAATCACATGCAGTTTCTGCTCCTACGAACCAAAGTTGTTTTCTGGTAAGAGGAGTCACTATTGCACTCTCATTGCCATACACTGTGCAAATAGCACTCGCGTCTGTTCGAACAAGTACAGTGTATTGGACTGAAGAGAAGCTACTGTTCTTGTCAGTTTCCTAAGGGGAGTTGAACTAGATATGGCCCGTGTGTGTAGGAAGCACAGTTCTTTTGTTCTGAGCAAGCTCACTGTTCTGGCCCTATAGGAAACACGGTAGGGTAGAACAGTGCTCTTTTCTCAAAAGCAGAGTGTGTATCTTGTAAGGCCAGCTAGAGTTTGTTTCCTAGTCCTAAATGGAGTTGAATCACATACAGTTTCTGGTCCTACGAACCAGAGTTGCTTTCTGGTAAGAGGAGTCACTATTGTGCTCCCATTGCCATACACAGTGCAAATAGCACACGCATCTGTTCGAACAAGTACTGTGTATTGGACTGAAGAGAAGCTACTGTTCTTGTCAGTTTCCTAAGCGGAGTTGAACTAGATATGGCCCCTGTGTGTAGGAAGCACAGTTCTTTTGTTCTGAGCAAGCTCACTGTTCTGGCCCTATAGGAAACACAGTAGAGTAGAAGAGTGCTCTTTTCTCAAAATCAGAGCATGTTTCTTGTAAGGCGAGCTAGTGTTTGTTTCCCAGTCCTAAGTGGAGTTGAATCACATGCAGTTTCTGCTCCTACGAACCAAAGTTGTTTTCTGGTAAGAGGAGTCACTATTGCACTCTCATTGCCATACACAGTGCAAATAGCACTCGCGTCTGTTCGAACAAGTACAGTGTATTGGACTGAAGAGAAGCTACTGTTCTTGTCAGTTTCCTAAGGGGAGTTGAACTAGATATGGCCCGTGTGTGTAGGAAGCACAGTTCTTTTGTTCTGAGCAAGCTCACTGTTCTGGCCCTGGAGGAAACACAGTAGAGTAGAAGAGTGCTGTTTTCTCAAAAGCAGAGTGTGTTTTTTGTAAGGCGAGCTAGTGTTTGTTTCCCAGTCCTAAATGGAGTTGAATCACATGCAGTTTCTAGGCTTATGATCAAAAGGTTTTTTTTGGGAAGTAGAGTCACTGTTGTGCTCCCATTTCCACACAGTGCAAATAGCACTGGCGTCTGTTCCCAGCAAGTACAGTGTAATGGACTGAAGAGAAGCTACTGTTCTTGTCAGTTTCCTAAGCAGAGTTGAACTAGATATGGCCCGTGTGTGTAGGAAGCACAGTTCTTTTATTCTGAGCAAGCTCACTGTTCTGGCCCTATAGGAAACACAGTAGAGTAGAAGAGTGCTCTTTTCTCAAAAGCAGAGTGTGTTTCTTGTAAGGCGAGCTAGTGTTTGTTTCCCTGTCCTAAATGGAGTTGAATCACATGCTGTTTCTGGTCCTACGAGCAAGAGTTGTTTTTTGGTAAGAACAGTCACTATTGCGATCCCATTTCCACACAGTGCAAATAGCACACGCGTCTGTTCCCAGCAAGTACAGTGTATTAAACTGAAGAGAAGCTACTGTTCTTGTCAGTTTCCTAAGCGGAGTTGAACTAGATATGGCCCCTGTGTGTAGGAAGCACAGTTCTTTTGTTCTGAGCAAGCTCAGTGTTCTGGCCCTATAGGGAACACAGTAGAGTAGAAGAGTGCTCTTTTCTCAAAAGAAGAGTGTGTTTCTTGTAAGGCGAGCTAGTGTTTGTTTCCCAGTCCTAAATGGAGTTGCATCACATGCAGTTTCTGGTCCTACAGGCAAGAGTTCTTTTCTGGTAAGAAGGGTCACTATTGTGCTCCCATTGCCATACACAGTGCAAAAAGCACTGGCGTCTGTTCCCAGCAACTACAGTGTATTGGACTGAAGAGAAGCTACTGTACTTGTCAGTTTCCTAAGGCGAGTTGAACTAAATACGGCCCATGTGTGTAGGAAGCACAGTTCTTTTGTTCTGAGCAAGCTCACTGTTCTGGCCCTATAGGAAACACAGTAGAGTAGAAGAGTGCTCTTTTCTCAAAAACAGAGTGTGTTTTTTGTAAGGCCAGATAGAGTTTGTTTCCCAGTCCTAAATGGAGTTTAATCACATGCAGTTTCCGGTCCTACGAGCAAGAGTTGTTTTCTGGTAAGAAGAGTCACTATTGCGCTCCCATTGCCATGCACAGTGAAAATAGCACTGGCGTCTGTTCCCAGCAAGTACAGTGTATTGGACTGAAGAGAAGCTACTGTTCTTGTCAGTTTCCTAAGTGGAGTTGAACTAGATATGGCCCGTGTGTGTAGGAAGCACAGTTCTTTTGTTCTGAGCAAGCTCACTGTTCTGGCCTTATAGGAAACCCAGTAGTGTAGAAGAGTGCTCTTTTCTCAAAATCAGTGCATGTTTCTTGTAAGGCGAGCTAGTGTTTGTTTCCCAGTCCTAAGTGGAGTTGAATCACATGCAGTTTCTTGTCCTACGAGCAAGAGTTGTTTTTTGGTAAGAACAGTCACTATTGTGATCCCATTTCCACACAGTGCAAATAGCACACGTGTCTGTTCCCATCAAGTACAGTGTATTGGACTGAAGAGAAGCTACTGTTCTTGTCAGTTTCCTAAGCGGAGTTGAACTAGATATGGCCCGTGTGTGTAGGAAGCACAGTTCTTTTGTTCTGAGCAAGCTCACTGTTCTGGCCCTATAGGAAACACAGTAGAGTAGAAGAGTGCTCTTTTCTCAAAAGCAGAGTGTGTTTCTTGTAAGGCGAGCTAGTGTTTGTTTCCCAGTCCTAAATGGAGTTGCATCACATGCAGTTTCTGGTCCTAGGAGCAAGAGTTGTTTTCTGGTAAGAAGAGTCACTATTGCGCTCCCATTGCCATACACAGTGCAAATAGCACTGGCGTCTGTTCCCAGCAAGTACAGTGTATTGGACTGAAGAGAAGCTACTGTTCTTGTCAGTTTCCTAAGGGGAGTTGAACTAGATATAGCCCGTGTGTGTAGGAAGCACAGTTCTTTTGTTCTGAGCAAGCTCACTGTTCTGGCCCTATAGGAAACACAGTAGGGTAGAACAGTGCTCTTTTCTCAAAAGCAGAGTGTGTTTCTTGTAAGGCGAGCTAGAGTTTGTTTCCCAGTCCTAAATGGAGTTGAATCACATACAGTTTCTGGTCCTACGAACCAGAGTTGTTTTCTGGTAAGAGGAGTCACTTTGCGCTCCCATTGCCATACACAGTGCAAATAGCACTCGCGTCTGTTCGAACAAGTACAGTGTATTAGACTGAAGAGAAGCTACTGTTCTTGTCAGTTTCCTAAGCGGAGTTGAACTAGATATGGCCCCTGTGTTTAGGAAGCACAGTTCTTTTGTTCTGAGCAAGCTCACTGTTCTGGCCCTATAGGAAACACAGCAGTGTAGAAGAGTGCTCTTTTCTCAAAAGCAGAGTATGTTTCTTGTAAGGCGAGCTAGTGTTTGTTTCACAGTCCTAAATGGAGTTGAATCACATGCAGTTTCTGGTCCTACGAGAAAGAGTTGTTTTTTGGTAAGAACATTCACTATTGCGATCCCATTTCCACACAGTGCAAATAGCACACGCGTCTGTTCCCAGCAAGTACAGTGTATTGGACTGAAGAGAAGCTACTGTTCTTGTCAGTTTCCTAAGCGGAGTTGAACTAGATATGGCCCGTGTGTGTAGGAAGCACAGTTCTTTTGTTCTGAGCAAGCTCAGTGTTCTGGCCCTATAGGGAACACAGTAGAGTAGAAGAGTGCTCTTTTCTCAAAAGCAGAGTGTGTTTCTTGTAAGGCGAGCTAGTGATTTTTTCCCAGTCCTAAATGCAGTTTAATCACATGCAGTTTCCGGTCCTACGAGCAAGAGTTGTTTTCTGGTAAGAAGAGTCACTATTGTGCTCCCATTGCCATACACAGTGAAAATAGCACTGGCGTCTGTTCCCAGCAATTACAGTGTATTGGACTGAAGAGAAGCTACTGTTCTTGTCAGTTTCCTAAGTGGAGTTGAACTAGATATGGCCCGTGTGTGTAGGAAGCACAGTTCTTTTGTTCTGAGCAAGCTCACTGTTCTGGCCCTATAGGAAACACAGTAGAGTAGAAGAGTGCTCTTTTCTCAAAATCGGAGCATGTTTCTTGTAAGGCGAGCTAGTGTTTGTTTCCCAGTCCTAAGTGGAGTTGAATCACATGCAGTTTCTGGTCCTACGAGCAAGAGTTGTTTTTTGGTAAGAACAGCCACTATTGCGATCCCATTTCCACACAGTGCAAATAGCACACGCGTCTGTTCCCAGCAAGTACAGTGTATTGGACTGAGGAGAAGCTACTGTTCTTGTCAGTTTCCTAAGCAGAGTTGAAGTAGATATGGCCCGTGTGTGTAAGAAGCACAGTTCTTTTGTTCTGAGCAAGCTCACTGTTCTGGCTTTATAGGAAACACAGTAGAGTAGAAGAGTGCTCTTTTCTCAAAAGCAGAGTGTGTTTCTTGTAAGGCGAGCTAGTGTTTCTTTCCCAGTCCTAAATGGAGTTGAATCACATGCAGTATCTGGTCCTACAAGCAAGAGTTGTTTTCTGGTAAGAAGAGTCACTGTTGTGCTCCCTTTTCCACACAGTGCAAATAGCACTCCCGTCTGTTCCCAGCAATGACAGTGTATTGGACTGAAGAAAAGCTACTGTTCTTGTCAGTTTCCTAAGCGGAGTTGAACTAGATATGGCCCGTGTGTGTAGGAAGCACAGTTCTTTTGTTCTGAGCAAGCTCAGTGTTCTGGACCTATAGGAAACACAGTAGAGTAGAAGAGTGCTCTTTTCTCAAAAGCAGAGTGTGTTTTTTGTAAGGCGAGCTAGTGTTTGTTTCCCAGTCCTAAATGGAGTTGAATCTCATGCAGTTTCTGGTCCTATGATCAAAAGTTTTTTTTTGGTAAGTAGAGTCACTGTTGTGCTCCCTTTTCCACACAGTGCAAATAGCTCTGGCGTCTGTTCCCAGCAAGTACAATGTAATGGACTGAAGAGAAGCTACTGTTCTTGTCAGTTTCCTAAGCGGAGTTGAACTAGATATGGCCCGTGTGTGTAGGAAGCACAGTTCTTTTGTTCTGAGCAAGCTCACTGTTCTGGCCCTATAGGAAACACAGTAGAGTAGAAGAGTGCTGTTTTCTCAAAAGCAGAGTATGTTTCTTGTAAGGTGAGCTAGTGTTTGTTTCCCAGTCCTAAATGGAATTGAATAACATGCAGTTTCTGGTCCTACAAGCAAGAGTTGTTTTCTGGTAAGAAGAGTCACTATTGTGCTCCCATTGCCATACACCGTGCAAATAGCACTCGCGTCTGTTCCCAGCAATTACAGTGTATTGGACTGAAGAGAAGCTATTGTTCTTGTCAGTTTCCTAAGTGGAGTTGAACTAGACATGGTCCGTGTGTGTAGGAAGCAAAGTTCTTTTGTTCTGAGCAAGCTCACTGTTCTGGACCTATAGGAAACACAGTAGAGTAGAAGAGTGCTCTTTTCTCAAAAGCAGAGTGTGTTTCTTGTAAGGCAAGCTAGTGTTTCTTTCCCAGTCCTAAATGGAGTTGAATCACATGCAGTATCTGGTCCTACAAGCAAGAGTTGTTTTCTGGTAAGAAGAGTCACAGTTGTGCTCCCTTTTCCACACAGTGCAAATAGCACTCCCGTCTGTTCCCAGCAAGTATAGTGTATTGGACTGAAGAGAAGCTACTGTTCCTGTCAGTTTCCTAAGCGGAGTTGAACTAGATATGGCCCCTGTGTGTAGGAAGCACAGTTCTTTTGTTCGGAGCAAGCTCACTGTTCTGGCCCTATAGGAAACACAGTAGAGTAGAAGAGTGCTGTTTTCTCAAAAGCAGAGTATGTTTCTTGTAAGGTGAGCTAGTGTTTGTTTCCCAGTCCTAAATGGAATTGAATAACATGCAGTTTCTGGTCCTACAAGCAAGAGTTGTTTTCTGGTAAGAAGAGTCACTATTGCTCTCCCATTGCCATACACAGTGCAAATAGCACTGGCGTCTGTTCCCAGCAAGCACAGTGTATTGGACTGAAGAGAAGCTACTGTTCTTGTCAGTTTCCTAAGCGGAGTTGAACTAAACATGGCCCGTGTGTGTAGGAAGCACAGTTCTTTTATTCTGAGCAAGCTCACTGTTCTGGCCCTATAGGAAACACAGTAGAGTAGAAGAGTGCTCTTTTCTCAAAAGCAGAGTGTGTTTCTTGTAAGGCGAGCTAGTGTTTGTTTCCCAGTCCTAAATGGAGTTGAATCACATGCAGTTTCTGGTCCTACGAACCAGAGTTGTTTTCTGGTAAGAGGAGTCACTATTGCGCTCCCATTGCTATACACAGTGCAAATAGCACTGGCATCTGTTCCCAGCAAGTACAGTGTATTGGACTGAAGAGTAGGTACTGTTCTTGTCAGTTTCCTAAGCGGAGTTGAACTAGATATGCACCGTTTGTGTAGGAAGCACAGTTCTTTGTTCTGAGCAAGCTCACTGTTCTGGCCCTATAGGAAACACAGTAGGGTAGAAGAGTGCTCTTTTCTCAAAAGCAGAGTATGTTTCTTGTAAGGTGAGCTAGTGTTTGTTTCCCAGTCCTAAATGGAGTTGAATCACATGCAGTTTCTGGTCCTACAAGCAAGAGTTGTTTTCTGGTAAGAAGAGTCACTATTGTGCTCCCATTGCCATACACCGTGCAAATAGCACTGGCGTCTGTTCCCAGCAATTACAGTGTATTGGACTGAAGAGAAGCTATTGTTCTTGTCAGTTTCCTAAGTGGAGTTGAACTAGACATGGCCCGTGTGTGTAGGAAGCACAGTTCTTTTGTTCTGAGCAAGCTCACTGTTCTGGCCCTATAGGAAACACAGTAGAGTAGAAGAGTGCTCTTTTCTCAAAAGCAGAGTGTGTTTCTTGTAAGGCGAGCTAGTGTTTCTTTCCCAGTCCTAAATGGAGTTGAATCACATGCAGTATCTGGTCCTACAAGCAAGAGTTGTTTTCTGGTAAGAAGAGTCACTGTTGTGCTCCCTTTTCCACACAGTGCAAATAGCACTCCCGTCTGTTCCCAGCAAGTATAGTGTATTGGACTGAAGAGAAGCTACTGTTCCTGTCAGTTTCCTAAGCGGAGTTGAACTAGATATGGCCCCTGTGTGTAGGAAGCACAGTTCTTTTGTGCTGAGCAAGCTCACTGTTCTGGACATATAGGAAACACTGTAGAGTAGAAGAGTGCTCTTTTCTCAAAAGTAGAGTGTGTTTCTTGTAAGGCGAGCTAGTGTTTGTTTCTCAGTCCTAAATGGAGTTGAATCACATGCAGTTTCTGGTCCTACGAGCAAGAGTTGTTTTCTGGTAAGAAGAGTCACTATTGCGCTCCCATTGTCATACACAGTGCAAATAGCACTGACGTCTGTTCCCAGCAAGTACAGTGTATTGGACTGAAGAGAAGCTACTGTTCTTGTCAGTTTCCTAAGGGGAGTTGAATTAGATATGGCCCGTGTGTTTAGGAAGCTCAGTTCTTTTGTTCTGAGCAAGCTCACTGTTCTGGCCCTGGAGGAAAAACAGTAGAGTAGAAGAGTGCTGTTTTCTCAAAAGCAGAGTGTGTTTTTTGTAAGGCGAGCTAGTGTTTGTTTCCCAGTCCTAAATGGAGTTGAATCACATGCAGTTTCTAGGCTTATGATCAAAAGGTTTTTTTTGGGAAGTAGAGTCACTGTTGAGCTCCCATTTCCACACAGTGCAAATAGCACTGGTGTCTGTTCCCAGCAAGTACAGTGTAATGGACTGAAGAGAAGCTACTGTTCTTGTCAGTTTCCTAAGCAGAGTTGAACTAGATATGGCCCGTGTGTGTAGGAAGCACAGTTCTTTTATTCTGAGCAAGCTCACTGTTCTGGCCCTATAGGAAACACAGTAGAGTAGAAGAGTGCTCTTTTCTCAAAAGCAGAGTGTGTTTCTTGTAAGGCGAGCTAGTGTTTGTTTCCCTGTCCTAAATGGAGGTGAATCACATGCAGTTTCTGGTCCTACGAACCAGAGTTGTTTTCTGGTAAGAGGAGTCACTATTGTGCTCCCATTGCCATACACAGTGCAAATAGCACACGCGTCTGTTCGAACAAGTACAGTGTATTGGACTGAAGAGAAGCTACTGTTCTTGTCAGTTTCCTAATCGGAGTTGAACTAGATATGGCCCCTGTGTGTAGGAAGCACAGTTCTTTTGTTCTGAGCAAGCTCACTGTTCTGGCCCTTTAGGAAACACAGTAGAGTAGAAGAGTGCTCTTTTCTCAAAAGCAGAGTATGTTTCTTGTAAGGCGAGCTAGTGTTTGTTTCCCAGTCCTAAATGGAGTTGTATCACATGCTGTTTCTGGTCCTACGAGCAAGAGTTGTTTTTTGGTAAGAACAGTCACTATTGCGATCCCATTTCCACACAGTGCAAATAGCACACGCGTCTGTTCCCAGCAAGTACAGTGTATTGGACTGAAGAGAAGCTACTGTTCTTGTCAGTTTCCTAAGCGGAGTTGAACTAGATATGGCCCCTGTGTGTAGGAAGCACAGTCCTTTTGTTCTGAGCAAGCTCAGTGTTCTGGCCCTATAGGGAACACAGTAGAGTAGAAGAGTGCTCTTTTCTAAAAAGAAGAGTGTGTTTCTTGTAAGGCGAGCTAGTGTTTGTTTCCCAGTCCTAAATGGAGTTGCATCACATGCAGTTTCTGGTCCTACAGGCAAGAGTTCTTTTCTGGTAAGAAGGGTCACTATTGTGCTCCCATTGCCATACACAGTGCAAAAAGCACTGGCGTCTGTTCCCAGCAACTACAGTGTATTGGACTGAAGAGAAGCTACTGTTCTTGTCAGTTTCCTAAGCGGAGTTGAACTAGATATGGCCCGTGTGTGTAGGAAGCACAGTTCTTTTGTTCTGAGCAAACTCACTGTTCTGGCCCTATAGGAAACACAGTAGAGTAGAAGAGTGCTCTTTTCTCAAAAACAGAGTGTGTTTTTTGTAAGGCCAGATAGAGTTTGTTTCCCAGTCCTAGATGGAGTTTAATCACATGCAGTTTCCGGTCCTACGAGCAAGAGTTGTTTTCTGGTAAGAAGAGTCACTATTGTGCTCCCATTGCCATACACAGTGAAAATAGCACTGGCGTCCGTTCCCAGCAAGTACAGTGTAATGGACTGAAGAGAAGCTACTGTTCTTGTCAGTTTCCTAAGTGGAGTTGAACTAGATATGGCCCGTGTGTGTAGGAAGCACAGTTCTTTTGTTCTGAGCAAGCTCACTGTTCTGGCCCTATAGGAAACCCAGTAGTGTAGAAGAGTGCTCTTTTCTCAAAATCAGTGCATGTTTCTTGTAAGGCGAGCTAGCGTTTGTTTCCCAGTCCTAAGTGGAGTTGAATCACATGCAGTTTCTGGTCCTACGAGCAAGAGTTGTTTTTTCTTAAGAACAGTCACTATTGTGATCCCATTTCCACACAGTGCAAATAGCACACGTGTCTGTTCCCATCAAGTACAGTGTATTGGACTGAAGAGAAGCTACTGTTCTTGTCAGTTTCCTAAGGGGAGTTGAACTAGATATGGCCCGTGTGTGTAGGAAGCACAGTTCTTTTGTTCTGAGCAAGCTCACTGTTCTGGCCCTATAGGAAACACAGTTGAGTAGAAGAGTGCTCTTTTCTCAAAAAAAGAGTGTGTTTTTTGTAAGGCCAGCTAGAGTTTGTCCCAGTCCTAAATGTAGTTTAATCACATGCAGTTTCCGGTCCTACAAGCAAGAGTTGTTTTCTGGTAAGAAGAGTCACTATTGCGCTCCTATTGCCATACACAGTGAAAATAGAACTGGCGTCTGTTCCCAGCAAGTACAGTGTATTGGACTGAAGAGAAGTTACTGTTCTTGTCAGTTTCCTAAGGGGAGTTGAACTAGATATGGCCCGTGTGTGTAGGAAGCACAGTTCTTTTGTTCTGAGCAAGCTCACTGTTCTGGCCCTATACGAAACACAGTAGGGTAGAACAGTGCTCTTTTCTCAAAAGCAGAGTGTGTTTCTTGTAAGGCGAGCTAGTGTTTGTTTCACAGTCCTAAATGGCGTTGAATCACATCCAGTTTCTGGTCCTACGAGCAAGAGTTGTTTTTTGGTAAGAACAATCACTATTGCGATCCCATTTCCACACAGTGCAAATAGCACACGCGTCTGTTCCCAGCAAGTACAGTGTATTGGACTGAAGAGAAGCTACTGTTCTTGTCAGTTTCCTAAGGGGAGTTGAACTAGATATGGCCCGTGTGTGTAGGAAGCACAGTTCTTTTGTTCTGAGCAAGCTCAGTGTTCTGGCCCTATAGGGAACACAGTAGAGTAGAAGAGTGCTCTTTTCTCAAAAGCAGAGTGTTTTTCTTGTAAGGCGAGCTAGTGTTTTTTTCCCAGTCCTAAATGGAGTTTAATCACATGCAGTTTCCGGTCGAAGGAGCAAGAGTTGTTTTCTGGTAAGAAGAGTCACTATTGTGCTCCCATTGCCATACACAGTGAAAATAGCACTCGCGTCTGTTCCCAGCAAGTACAGTGTATTGGACTGAAGAGAAGCTACTGTTCTTGTCAGTTTCCTAAGTGGAGCTGAACTAGATATGGTCCGTGTGTGTAGGAAGCACAGTTCTTTTGTTCTGAGCAAGCTCACTGTTCTGGCCCTATAGGAAACACAGTAGAGTAGAAGAGTGCTCTTTTCTCAAAATCGGAGCATGTTTCTTGTAAGGCGAGCTAGTGTTTGATTCCCAGTCCTAAGTGGAGTTGAATCACATGCAGTTTCTGGTCCTACGAGCAAGAGTTGTTTTTTGTTAAGAACAGTCACTATTGCGATCCCATTTCCACACAGTACAAATAGCACACGCGTCTGTTCCCAGCAAGTACAGTGTATTGGACTGAGGAGAAGCTACTGTTCTTGTCAGTTTCCTAAGTGGAGTTGAACTAGATATGGCCCGTGTGTGTAAGAAGCACAGTTCTTTTGTACTGAGCAAGCTCACTGTTCTGGCTTTATAGGAAACACAGTAGAGTAGAAGAGTGCTCTTTTCTCAAAAGCAGAGTGTGTTTCTTGTAAGGCGAGCTAGTGTTTCTTTCCCAGTCCTAAATGGAGTTGAATCACATGCAGTATCTGGTCCTACAATCAAGAGTTGTTTTCTGGTAAGAAGAGTCACTGTTGTGCTCCCTTTTCCACACAGTGCAAATAGCACTGGCATCTGTTCCCAGCAATGACAGTGTATTGGACTGAAGAAAAGCTACTGTTCTTGTCAGTTTCCTAAGGGGAGTTGAACTAGATATGGCCCATGTGTGTAGGAAGCACAGTTCTTTTGTTCTGAGCAAGCTCACTGTTCTGGCCCTATAAGAAACACAGTAGAGTAGAAGAGTGCTCTTTTCTCAAAAACAGAGTGTGTTTTTTGTAAGGCCAGCTAGAGTTTGTTTCCCAGTCCTAAATGGAGTTTAATCACATGCAGTCTCCGGTCCTACGAGCAAGAGTTGTTTTCTGGTAAGAAGAGTCACTATTGCGCTCCCATTGCCATACACAGTGAAAATAGCACTGGCGTCTGTTCCCAGCAAGTACAGTGTATTGGACTGAAGACAAGCTACTGTTCTTGTCAGTTTCCTAAGTGGAGTTGAACTAGATATGGCCCGTGTGTGTAGGAAGCACAGTTCTTTTGTTCTGAGCATGCTCACTGTTCTGGCCCTGTAGGAAACACAGTAGAGTAGAAGAGTGCTCTTTTCTCAAAAGCAGAGTGTGTTTTTTGTAAGGCGAGCTAGTGTTTGTTTCCAAGTCCTAAATGGAGTTGAATCTCATGCAGTTTCTGGTCCTATGATCAAAAGTTTTTTTTTGGTAAGTAGAGTCACTGTTGTGCTCCCTTTTCCACACAGTGCAAATAGCTCTGGCGTCTGTTCCCAGCAAGTACAGTGTAATGAACTGAAGAGAATCTACTGTTCTTGTCAGTTTCCTAAGCGGAGTTGAACTAGATATGGCCCGTGTGTGTAGGAAGCACAGTTCTTTTGTTCTGAGCAAGCTCACTGTTCTGGCCCTGGAGGAAACACAGTAGAGTAGAAGAGTGCTCTTTTCTCAAAAGTAGAGTGTGTTTTTTGTAAGGCGAGCTAGTGTTTGTTTCCCAGTCCTAAATGGAGTTGAATCACATGCAGTTTCTGGCCTTATGATCAAAATGTTTTTTTTGGGAAGTAGAGTCACTGTTGTGCTTCCATTTCCACACAGTGCAAATAGCACTGGCGTCTGTTCCCAGCAAGTACAGTGTAATGGACTGAAGAGAAGCTACTGTTCTTGTCAGTTTCCTAAGCGGAGTTGAACTAGATATGGCCCGTGTGTGTAGCAAGCACAGTTCTTTTATTCTGAGCAAGCTCACTGTTCTGGACCTATAGGAAACACAGTAGAGTAGAAGAGTGCTCTTTTCTCAAAAGCAGAGTGTGTTTCTTGTAAGGCGAGCTAGTGTTTGTTTCCCAGTCCTAAAAGGAGTTGAATCACATGCAGTTTCTGGTCTTACGAACCAGAGTTGTTTTCTGGTAAGAGGAGTCACTATTGCGCTCCCATTGCCATACACAGTGCAAATAGCACTGGCATCTGTTCCCAGCAAGTACAGTGTATTGGACTGAAGAGAAGCTACTGTTCTTGTCAGTTTCCTAAGCGGAGTTGAACTAGATATGGCCCGTGTGTGTAGGAAGCACAGTTCTTTTGTTCTGAGCAAGCTCACTGTTCTGGCCCTATAGGAAACGCAGTAGAGTAGAAGAGTGCTGTTTTCTCAAAAGCAGAGTGTGTTTCTTGTAAGGCGAGCTAGTGTTTCTTTCCCAGTCCTAAATGGAGTTGAATCACATGCAGTATCTGGTCCTACAAGCAAGAGTTGTTTTCTGGTAAGAAGAGTCACTGTTGTACTCCCTTTTCCACACAGTGCAAATAGCACTGGCGTCTGTTCCCAGCAAGTACAGTGTATTGGACTGAAGAGAAGCTACTGTTCTTGTCAGTTTCCTAAGCGGAGTTGAACTAGATATGGCCCGTGTGTGTAGGAAGCACAGTTCTTTTGTTCTGAGCAAGCTCACTGTTCTGGACCTATAGGAAACACAGTAAAGTAGAAGAGTTCTCTTTTCTCAAAAGCAGAGTGTGTTTCTTGTAAGGCGAGCTAGTGTTTGTTTCCCAGTCCTAAATGGAGTTGAATCACATGCAGTTTCTGGTCCTACGAGCAAGAGTTGTTTTCTGGTAAGAAGAGTCACTATTGCGCTCATTTTGCCATACACAGTGCAAATAGCACTGGCGTCTGTTCCCAGCAAGCACAGTGTATTGGACTGAAGAGAAGCTACTGTTCTTGTCAGTTTCCTAAGCGGAGTTGAACTAAATATGGCCCGTGTGTGTAGGAAGCACAGTTCTTTTATTCTGAGCAAGCTCACTGTTCTGGCCCTATAGGAAACACAGTAGAGTAGAAGAGTGCTCTTTTCTCAAAAGCAGAGTGTGTTTCTTGTAAGGCGAGCTAGTGTTTGTTTCCCAGTCCTAAATGGAGTTGAATCACATGCAGTTTCTGGTCCTACGAACCAGAGTTGTTTTCTGGTAAGAGGAGTCACTATTGCGCTCCCATTGCTATACACAGTGCAAATAGCACTGGCATCTGTTCCCAGCAAGTACAGTGTATTGGACTGAAGAGTAGGTACTGTTCTTGTCAGTTTCCTAAGCGGAGTTGAACTAGATATGGACCGTTTGTGTAGGAAGCACAGTTCTTTGTTCTGAGCAAGCTCACTGTTCTGGCCCTATAGGAAACACAGTAGGGTAGAAGAGTGCTCTTTTCTCAAAAGCAGAGTATGTTTCTTGTAAGGTGAGCTAGTGTTTGTTTCCCAGTTCTAAATGGAGTTGAATCACATGCAGTTTCTGGTCCTACAAGCAAGAGCTGTTTTCTGGTAAGAAGAGTCACTATTGTGCTCCCATTGCCATACACCGTGCAAATAGCACTCGCGTCTGTTCCCAGCAATTACAGTGTATTGGACTGAAGAGAAGCTATTGTTCTTGTCAGTTTCCTAAGTGGAGTTGAACTAGACATGGCCCGTGTGTGTAGGAAGCACAGTTCTCTTGTTTTGAGCAAGCTCACTGTTCTGGCCCTATAGGAAACACAGTAGAGTAGAAGAGTGCTCTTTTCTCAAAAGCAGAGTGTGTTTCTTGTAAGGCGAGCTAGTGTTTCTTTCCCAGTCCTAAATGGAGTTGAATCACATGCAGTATCTGGTCCTACAAGCAAGAGTTGTTTTCTGGTAAGAAGAGTCACTGTTGTGCTCCCTTTTCCACACAGTGCAAATAGCACTCCCGTCTGTTCCCAGCAAGTATAGTGTATTGGACTGAAGAGAAGCTACTGTTCCTGTCAGTTTCCTAAGCGGAGTTGAACTAGATATGGCCCCTGTGTGTAGGAAGCACAGTTCTTTTGTTCTGAGCAAGCTCACTGTTCTGGCCCTATAGGAAACACAGTAGAGTAGAAGAGTGCTCTTTTCTCAAAAGCAGAGTGTGTTCCTTGTAAGGCGAGCTAGTGTTTGTTTCCCAGTCCTAAATTGAGTTGAATCACATGCAGTTTCTGCTCCTATGAACCAAAGTTGTTTTCTGGTAAGAGGAGTCACTATTGCGCTCCCATTGCCATACACAGTGCAAATAGCACTCATGTCTGTTCGAACAAGTACAGTGTATTAGACTGAAGAGAAGCTACTGTTCTTGTCAGTTTCCTAAGCGGAGTTGAACTAGATATGGCCCCTGTGTTTAGGAAGCACAGTTCTTTTGTTCTGAGCAAGCTCACTATTCTGGCCCTATAGGAAACACAGTAGTGTAGAATAGTGCTCTTTTCTCAAGAGCAGAGTATGTTTCTTGTAAGCCGAGCTAGCGTTTGTTTCCCAGTCCTAAATGGAGTTGCATCACATGCAGTTTCTGGTCCTACGAAGAAGAGTTGTTTTTTGGTAAGAACAGTCACTATTGCGATCCCATTTCCACACAGTGCAAATAGCACACATGTCTGTTCCCAGCAAGTACAGTGTATTGGACTGAAGAGAAGCTACTGTTCTTGTCAGTTTCCTAAGCGGAGTTGAAGTAGATATGGCCCCTGTGTGTAGGATGCACAGTTCTTTTGTTCTGAGCAAGCTCACTGTTCTGGCCCTATAGGAAACTCAGTAGAGTATAAGAGTGCTCTTTTCTCAAAAGCAGAGTGTGTTTCTTGTAAGGCGAGCTAGTGTTTGATTCCCAGTCCTAAATGATGTTGAATCACATGCAGTTTCTGGTCCTACGAGCAAGAGTTGTTTTCTGGTAAGAAGAGTCACTATTGTGCTCCCATTGCCATACACAGTGCAAATATCACTGGCTTCTGTTCCCAGCAACTACAGTGTATTGGACTGAAGAGAAGCTACTGTTCTTGTCAGTTTCCTAAGTGGAGTTGAACTAGATATGGCCCGTGTGTGTAGGAAGCACAGTTCTTTTGTTCTGAGCAAGCTCACTGTTCTGGCCCTATAGGAAACACAGTAGAGTAGAAGAGTGCTCTTTTCTCAAAAACAGAGTGTGTTTTTTGTAAGGCCAGCTAGAGTTTGTTTCCCAGTCCTAAATGGAGTTTAATCACATGCAGTCTCCGGTCCTACGAGCAAGAGTTGTTTTCTGGTAAGAAGAGTCACTATTGCGCTCCCATTGCCATACACAGTGAAAATAGCACTGGCGTCTGTTCCCAGCAAGTACAGTGTATTGGACTGAAGACAAGCTACTGTTCTTGTCAGTTTCCTAAGTGGAGTTGAACTAGATATGGCCCGTGTGTGTAGGAAGCACAGTTCTTTTGTTCTGAGCATGCTCACTGTTCTGGCCCTGTAGGAAACACAGTAGAGTAGAAGAGTGCTCTTTTCTCAAAAGCAGAGTGTGTTTTTTGTAAGGCGAGCTAGTGTTTGTTTCCAAGTCCTAAATGGAGTTGAATCTCATGCAGTTTCTGGTCCTATGATCAAAAGGGTTTTTTTGGGAAGTACAGTCACTGTTGTGCTTCCATTTCCACACAGTGCAAATAGCTCTGGCGTCTGTTCCCAGCAAGTACAGTGTAATGGACTGAAGAGAAGCTACTGTTCTTGTCAGTTTCCTAAGCGGAGTTGAACTAGATATGGCCCGTGTGTGTAGGAAGCACAGTTCTTTTGTTCTGAGCAAGCTCACTGTTCTGGCCCTGGAGGAAACACAGTAGAGTAGAATAGTGCTCTTTTCTCAAAAGTAGAGTGTGTTTTTTGTAAGGCGAGCTAGTGTTTGTTTCCCAGTCCTAAATGGAGTTGAATCACATGCAGTTTCTGGCCTTATGATCAAAAGGGTTTTTTTGGGAAGTACAGTCACTGTTGTGCTTCCATTTCCACACAGTGCAAATAGCACTGGCGTCTGTTCCCAGCAAGTACAGTGTAATGGACTGAAGAGAAGCTACTGTTCTTGTCAGTTTCCTTAGCGGAGTTGAACTAGATATGGCCCCTGTGTGTAGCAAGCACAGTTCTTTTATTCTGAGCAAGCTCACTGTTCTGGACCTATAGGAAACACAGTAGAGTAGAAGAGTGCTCTTTTCTCAAAAGCAGAGTGTGTTTCTTGTAAGGCGAGCTAGTGTTTGTTTCCCAGTCCTAAATGGAGTTGAATCACATGCAGTTTCTGGTCTTACGAACCAGAGTTGTTTTCTGGTAAGAGGAGTCACTATTGCGCTCCCATTGCCATACACAGTGCAAATAGCACTGGCATCTGTTCCCAGCAAGTACAGTGTATTGGACTGAAGAGAAGCTACTGTTCTTGTCAGTTTCCTAAGCGGAGTTGAACTAGATATGGCCCGTGTGTGTAGGAAGCACAGTTCTTTTGTTCTGAGCAAGCTCACTGTTCTGGCCCTATAGGAAACGCAGTAGAGTAGAAGAGTGCTGTTTTCTCAAAAGCAGAGTGTGTTTCTTGTAAGGCGAGCTAGTGTTTCTTTCCCAGTCCTAAATGGAGTTGAATCACATGCAGTATCTGGTCCTACAAGCAAGAGTTGTTTTCTGGTAAGAAGAGTCACTGTTGTACTCCCTTTTCCACACAGTGCAAATAGCACTGGCGTCTGTTCCCAGCAAGTACAGTGTATTGGACTGAAGAGAAGCTACTGTTCTTGTCAGTTTCCTAAGCGGAGTTGAACTAGATATGGCCCCTGTGTGTAGGAAGCACAGTTCTTTTGTTCTGAGCAAGCTCACTGTTCTGGACCTATAGGAAACACAGTAAAGTAGAAGAGTTCTCTTTTCTCAAAAGCAGAGTGTGTTTCTTGTAAGGCGAGCTAGTGTTTGTTTCCCAGTCCTAAATGGAGTTGAATCACATGCAGTTTCTGGTCCTACGAGCAAGAGTTGTTTTCTGGTAAGAAGAGTCACTATTGCGCTCCCTTTGCCATACACAGTGCAAATAGCACTGGCGTCTGTTCCCAGCAAGCACAGTGTATTGGACTGAAGAGAAGCTACTCTTCTTGTCAGTTTCCTAAGCGGAGTTGAACTAAATATGGCCCGTGTGTGTAGGAAGCACAGTTCTTTTATTCTGAGCAAGCTCACTGTTCTGGCCCTATAGGAAACACAGTAGAGTAGAAGAGTGCTCTTTTCTCAAAAGCAGAGTGTGTTTCTTGTAAGGCGAGCTAGTGTTTGTTTCCCAGTCCTAAATGGAGTTGAATCACATGCAGTTTCTGGTCCTACGAACCAGAGTTGTTTTCTGGTAAGAGGAGTCACTATTGCGCTCCCATTGCTATACACAGTGCAAATAGCACTGGCATCTGTTCCCAGCAAGTACAGTGTATTGGACTGAAGAGTAGGTACTGTTCTTGTCAGTTTCCTAAGCGGAGTTGAACTAGATATGGACCGTTTGTGTAGGAAGCACAGTTCTTTGTTCTGAGCAAGCTCACTGTTCTGGCCCTATAGGAAACACAGTAGGGTAGAAGAGTGCTCTTTTCTCAAAAGCAGAGTATGTTTCTTGTAAGGTGAGCTAGTGTTTGTTTCCCAGTCCTAAATGGAGTTGAATCACATGCAGTTTCTGGTCCTACAAGCAAGAGTTGTTTTCTGGTAAGAAGAGTCACTATTGTGCTCCCATTGCCATACACCGTGCAAATAGCACTCGCGTCTGTTCCCAGCAATAACAGTGTATTGGAATGAAGAGAAGCTATTGTTCTTGTCAGTTTCCTAAGTGGAGTTGAACTAGACATGGCCCGTGTGTGTAGGAAGCGCAGTTCTCTTGTTCTGAGCAAGCTCACTGTTCTGGCCCTATAGGAAACACAGTAGAGTAGAAGAGTGCTCTTTTCTCAAAAGCAGAGTGTGTTTCTTGTAAGGCGAGCTAGTGTTTCTTTCCCAGTCCTAAATGGAGTTGAATCACATGCAGTATCTGGTCCTACAAGCAAGAGTTGTTTTCTGGTAAGAAGAGTCACTGTTGTGCTCCCTTTTCCACACAGTGCAAATAGCACTCCCATGTGTTCCCAGCAAGTATAGTGTATTGGACTGAAGAGAAGCTACTGTTCCTGTCAGTTTCCTAAGCGGAGTTGAACTAGATATGGCCCCTGTGTTTAGGAAGCACAGTTCTTTTGTTCTGAGCAAGCTCACTGTTCTGGACATATAGGAAACACTGTAGAGTAGAAGAGTGCTCTTTTCTCAAAAGTAGAGTGTGTTTCTTGTAAGGCGAGCTAGTGTTTGTTTCCCAGTCTTAAATGGAGTTGAATCACATGCAGTTTCTGGTCCTACGAGCAAGAGTTGTTTTCTGGTAAGAAGAGTCACTATTGCGCTCCCATTGTCATACACAGTGCAAATAGCACTGACGTCTGTTCCCAGCAAGTACAGTGTATTGGACTGAAGAGAAGCTACTGTTCTTGTCAGTTTCCTAAGGGGAGTTGAATTAGATATGGCCCGTGTGTAGGAAGCTCAGTTCTTTTGTTCTGAGCAAGCTCACTGTTCTGGCCCTGGAGGAAAAACAGTAGAGTAGAAGAGTGCTGTTTTCTCAAAAGCAGAGTGTGTTTTTGTAAGGCGAGCTAGTGTTTGTTTCCCAGTCCTAAATGGAGTTGAATCACATGCAGTTTCTAGGCTTATGATCAAAAGGTTTTTTTTGGGAAGTAGAGTCACTGTTGAGCTCCCATTTCCACACAGTGCAAATAGCACTGGTGTCTGTTCCCAACAAGTACAGTGTAATGGACTGAAGAGAAGCTACTGTTCTTGTCAGTTTCCTAAGCAGAGTTGAACTAGATATAGCCCGTGTGTGTAGGAAGCACAGTTCTTTTATTCTGAGCAAGCTCACTGTTCTGGCCCTATAGGAAACACAGTAGAGTAGAAGAGTGCTCTTTTCTCAAAAGCAGAGTGTGTTTCTTGTAAGGCGAGCTAGTGTTTGTTTCCCAGTCCTAAATGGAGTTGAATCACATGCAGTTTCTGGTCCTACGAACCAGAGTTGTTTTCTGGTAAGAGGAGTCACTATTGCGCTCCCATTGCTATACACAGTGCAAATAGCACTGGCATCTGTTCCCAGCAAGTACAGTGTATTGGACTGAAGAGTAGGTACTGTTCTTGTCAGTTTCCTAAGCGGAGTTGAACTAGATATGGACCGTTTGTGTAGGAAGCACAGTTCTTTGTTCTGAGCAAGCTCACTGTTCTGGCCCTATAGGAAACACAGTAGGGTAGAAGAGTGCTCTTTTCTCAAAAGCAGAGTATGTTTCTTGTAAGGTGAGCTAGTGTTTGTTTCCCAGTCCTAAATGGAGTTGAATCACATGCAGTTTCTGGTCCTACAAGCAAGAGTTGTTTTCTGGTAAGAAGAGTCACTATTGTGCTCCCATTGCCATACACCGTGCAAATAGCACTCGCGTCTGTTCCCAGCAATAACAGTGTATTGGAATGAAGAGAAGCTATTGTTCTTGTCAGTTTCCTAAGTGGAGTTGAACTAGACATGGCCCGTGTGTGTAGGAAGCGCAGTTCTCTTGTTCTGAGCAAGCTCACTGTTCTGGCCCTATAGGAAACACAGTAGAGTAGAAGAGTGCTCTTTTCTCAAAAGCAGAGTGTGTTTCTTGTAAGGCGAGCTAGTGTTTCTTTCCCAGTCCTAAATGGAGTTGAATCACATGCAGTATCTGGTCCTACAAGCAAGAGTTGTTTTCTGGTAAGAAGAGTCACTGTTGTGCTCCCTTTTCCACACAGTGCAAATAGCACTCCCATGTGTTCCCAGCAAGTATAGTGTATTGGACTGAAGAGAAGCTACTGTTCCTGTCAGTTTCCTAAGCGGAGTTGAACTAGATATGGCCCCTGTGTTTAGGAAGCACAGTTCTTTTGTTCTGAGCAAGCTCACTGTTCTGGACATATAGGAAACACTGTAGAGTAGAAGAGTGCTCTTTTCTCAAAAGTAGAGTGTGTTTCTTGTAAGGCGAGCTAGTGTTTGTTTCCCAGTCTTAAATGGAGTTGAATCACATGCAGTTTCTGGTCCTACGAGCAAGAGTTGTTTTCTGGTAAGAAGAGTCACTATTGCGCTCCCATTGTCATACACAGTGCAAATAGCACTGACGTCTGTTCCCAGCAAGTACAGTGTATTGGACTGAAGAGAAGCTACTGTTCTTGTCAGTTTCCTAAGGGGAGTTGAATTAGATATGGCCCGTGTGTAGGAAGCTCAGTTCTTTTGTTCTGAGCAAGCTCACTGTTCTGGCCCTGGAGGAAAAACAGTAGAGTAGAAGAGTGCTGTTTTCTCAAAAGCAGAGTGTGTTTTTGTAAGGCGAGCTAGTGTTTGTTTCCCAGTCCTAAATGGAGTTGAATCACATGCAGTTTCTAGGCTTATGATCAAAAGGTTTTTTTTGGGAAGTAGAGTCACTGTTGAGCTCCCATTTCCACACAGTGCAAATAGCACTGGTGTCTGTTCCCAACAAGTACAGTGTAATGGACTGAAGAGAAGCTACTGTTCTTGTCAGTTTCCTAAGCAGAGTTGAACTAGATATAGCCCGTGTGTGTAGGAAGCACAGTTCTTTTATTCTGAGCAAGCTCACTGTTCTGGCCCTATAGGAAACACAGTAGAGTAGAAGAGTGCTCTTTTCTCAAAAGCAGAGTGTGTTTCTTGTAAGGCGAGCTAGTGTTTGTTTCCCTGTCCTAAATGGAGTTGAATCACATGCAGTTTCTGGTCCTACGAACCAGAGTTGTTTTCTGGTAAGAGGAGTCACTATTGTGCTCCCATTGCCATACACAGTGCAAATAGCATACGCGTCTGTTCGAACAAGTACAGTGTATTGGACTGAAGAGAAGCTACTGTTCTTGTCAGTTTCCTAATCGGAGTTGAACTAGATATGGCCCCTGTGTGTAGGAAGCACAGTTCTTTTGTTCTGAGCAAGCTCACTGTTCTGGCCCTATAGGAAACACAGTAGAGTAGAAGAGTGCTCTTTTCTCAAAAGCAGAGTATGTTTCTTGTAAGGCGAGCTAGTGTTTGTTTCCCAGTCCTAAATGGAGTTGTATCACATGCTGTTTCTGGTCCTACGAGCAAGAGTTGTTTTTTGGTAAGAACAGTCACTATTGCGATCCCATTTCCACACAGTGCAAATAGCACACGCGTCTGTTCCCAGCAAGTACAGTGTATTGGACTGAAGAGAAGCTACTGTTCTTGTCAGTTTCCTAAGCGGAGTTGAACTAGATATGGCCCCTGTGTGTAGGAAGCACAGTTCTTTTGTTCTGAGCAAGCTCACTGTTCTGGCCCTATAGGGAACACAGTAGAGTAGAAGAGTGCTCTTTTCTCAAAAGAAGAGTGTGTTTCTTGTAAGGCGAGCTAGTGTTTGTTTCCCAGTCCTAAATGGAGTTGCATCACATGCAGTTTCTGGTCCTACAGGCAAGAGTTCTTTTCTGGTAAGAAGGGTCACTATTGTGCTCCCATTGCCATACACAGTGCAAAAAGCACTGGCGTCTGTTCCCAGCAACTACAGTGTATTGGACTGAAGAGAAGCTACTGTTCTTGTCAGTTTCCTAAGCGGAGTTGAACTAGATATGGCCCGTGTGTGTAGGAAGCACAGTTCTTTTGTTCTGAGCAAGCTCACTGTTCTGGCCCTATAGGAAACACAGTAGAGTAGAAGAGTGCTCTTTTCTCAAAAACAGAGTGTGTTTTTTGTAAGGCCAGATAGAGTTTGTTTCCCAGTCCTAAATGGAGTTTAATCACATGCAGTTTCCGGTCCTACGAGCAAGAGTTGTTTTCTGGTAAGAAGAGTCACTATTGTGCTCCAATTGCCATACACAGTGAAAATAGCACTGGCGTCCGTTCCCAGCAAGTACAGTGTATTGGACTGAAGAGAAGCTACTGTTCTTGTCAGTTTCCTAAGTGGAGTTGAACTAGATATGGCCCGTGTGTGTAGGAAGCACAGTTCTTTTGTTCTGAGCAAGCTCACTGTTCTGGCCCTATAGGAAACCCAGTAGTGTAGAAGAGTGCTCTTTTCTCAAAATCAGTGCATGTTTCTTGTAAGGCGAGCTAGCGTTTGTTTCCCAGTCCTAAGTGGAGTTGAATCACATGCAGTTTTTGGTCCTACGAGCAAGAGTTGTTTTTTCTTAAGAACAGTCACTATTGCGATCCCATTTCCACACAGTGCAAATAGCACACGTGTCTGTTCCCATCAAGTACAGTGTATTGGACTGAAGAGAAGCTACTCTTCTTGTCAGTTACCTAAAGGGAGTTGAACTAGATATGGCCCGTGTGTGTAGGAAGCACAGTTCTTTTGTTCTGAGCAAGCTCACTGTTCTGGCCCTATAGGAAACACAGTAGAGTAGAAGAGTGCTCTTTTCTCAAAAGCAGAGTGTGTTTCTTGTAAGGCGAGCTAGTGTTTGTTTCCCAGTCCTAAATGGAGTTGCATCACATGCAGTTTCTGGTCCTAGGAGCAAGAGTTGTTTTCTGGTAAGAAGAGTCACTATTGCGCTCCCATTGACATACACAGTGCAAATAGCACTGGCGTCTGTTCCCAGCAACTACAGTGTATTGGACTGAAGAGAAGCTACTGTTCTTGTCAGTTTCCTAAGGGGAGTTGAACTAGATATGGCCCGTGTGTGTAGGAAGCACAGTTCTTTTGTTCTGAGCAAGCTCACTGTTCTGGCCCTATAGGAAACACAGTTGAGTAGAAGAGTGCTCTTTTCTCAAAAAAAGAGTGTGTTTTTTGTAAGGCCAGCTAGAGTTTGTTTCCCAGTCCTAAATGTAGTTTAATCACATGCAGTTTCTGGTCCTACAAGCAAGAGTTGTTTTCTGGTAAGAAGAGTCACTATTGCGCTCCTATTGCCATACACAGTGAAAATAGAACTGGCGTCTGTTCCCAGCAAGTACAGTGTATTGGACTGAAGAGAAGTTACTCTTCTTGTCAGTTTCCTAAGGGGAGTTGAACTAGATATGGCCCGTGTGTGTAGGAAGCACAGTTCTTTTGTTCTGAGCAAGCTCACTGTTCTGGCCCTATACGAAACACAGTAGGGTAGAACAGTGCTCTTTTCTCAAAAGCAGAGTGTGTTTCTTGTAAGGCGAGCTAGAGTTTGTTTCCCAGTCCTAAATGGAGTTGAATCACATGCAGTTTCCGGTCCTAGGAGCAAGAGTTGTTTTCTGGTAAGAAGAGTCACTATTGCGCTCCCATTGCCATACACAGTGCAAATAGCACTCGCGTCTGTTCGAACAAGTACAGTGTATTAGACTGAAGAGAAGCTACTGTTCTTGTCAGTTTCCTAAGCAGAGTTGAACTAGATATGGCCCCTGTGTTTAGGAAGCACAGTTCTTTTGTTCTGAGCAAGCTCACTGTTCTGGCCCTATAGGAAACACAGTAGTGTAGAAGAGTGCTCTTTTCTCAAAAGCAGAGTATGTTTCTTGTAAGGCGAGCTAGTGTTTGTTTCACAGTCCTAAATGGCGTTGAATCACATCCAGTTTCTGGTCCTACGAGCAAGAGTTGTTTTTTGGTAAGAACAATCACTATTGCGATCCCATTTCCACACAGTGCAAATAGCACACGCGTCTGTTCCCAGCAAGTACAGTGTATTGGACTGAAGAGAAGCTACTGTTCTTGTCAGTTTCCTAAGGGGAGTTGAACTAGATATGGCCCGTGTGTGTAGGAAGCACAGTTCTTTTGTTCTGAGCAAGCTCAGTGTTCTGGCCCTATAGGGAACACAGTAGAGTAGAAGAGTGCTCTTTTCTCAAAAGCAGAGTGTTTTTCTTGTAAGGCGAGCTAGTGTTTTTTTCCCAGTCCTAAATGGAGTTTAATCACATGCAGTTTCCGGTCCTACGAGCAAGAGTTGTTTTCTGGTAAGAAGAGTCACTATTGTGCTCCCATTGCCATACACAGTGAAAATAGCACTCGCGTCTGTTCCCAGCAAGTACAGTGTATTGGACTGAAGAGAAGCTACTGTTCTTGTCAGTTTCCTAAGTGGAGTTGAACTAGATATGGCCCGTGTGTGTAGGAAGCACAGTTCTTTTGTTCTGAGCAAGCTCACTGTTCTGGCCCTGGAGGAAACACAGTAGAGTAGAAGAGTGCTCTTTTCTCAAAATCGGAGCATGTTTCTTGTAAGGCGAGCTAGTGTTTGTTTCCCAGTCCTAAGTGGAGTTGAATCACATGCAGTTTCTGGTCCTACGAGCAAGAGTTGTTTTTTGTTAAGAACAGTCACTATTGCGATCCCATTTCCACACAGTACAAATAGCACACGCGTCTGTTCCCAGCAAGTACAGTGTATTGGACTGAGGAGAAGCTACTGTTCTTGTCAGTTTCCTAAGCGGAGTTGAACTACATATGGCCCGTGTGTGTAAGAAGCACAGTTCTTTTGTTCTGAGCAAGCTCACTGTTCTGGCTTTATAGGAAACACAGTAGAGTAGAAGAGTGCTCTTTTCTCAAAAGCAGAGTGTGTTTCTTGTAAGGCGAGCTAGTGTTTCTTTCCCAGTCCTAAATGGAGTTGAATCACATGCAGTATCTGGTCCTACAATCAAGAGTTGTTTTCTGGTAAGAAGAGTCACTGTTGTGCTCCCTTTTCCACACAGTGCAAATAGCACTCCCGTCTGTTCCCAGCAATGACAGTGTATTGGACTGAAGAAAAGCTACTGTTCTTGTCAGTTTCCTAAGCGGAGTTTAACTAGATATGGCCCCTGTGTGTAGGAAGCACAGTTCTTTTGTTCTGAGCAAGCTCATTGTTCTGGACCTATAGGAAACACAGTAGAGTAGAAGAGTGCTCTTTTCTCAAAAGCAGAGTGTGTTTCTTGTACGGCGAGCTAGTGTTTGTTTCCCAGTCCTAAATGGAGTTGAATCACATGCAGTTTCTGGTCCTACGAGCAAGAGTTGTTTTCTGGTAAGAAGAGTCACTATTGCGCTCCCATTGCCATACACAGTGCAAATAGCACTGGCGTCTGTTCCCAGCAAGTACAGTGTATTGGACTGAAGAGAAGCTACTGTTCTTGTCAGTTTCCTAAGGGGAGTTGAACTAGATATGGCCCCTGTGTGTAGGAAGAACAGTTCTTTTGTTCTGAGCATGCTCACTGTTCTGGCCCTGTAGGAAACACAGTAGAGTAGAAGAGTGCTCTTTTCTCAAAAGCAGAGTGTGTTTTTTGTAAGGCGAGCTAGTGTTTGTTTCCAAGTCCTAAATGGAGTTGAATCTCATGCAGTTTCTGGTCCTATGATCAAAAGTTTTTTTTTGGTAAGTGGAGTCACTGTTGTGCTCCCTTTTCCACACAGTGCAAATAGCTCTGGCGTCTGTTCCCAGCAAGTACAGTGTAATGGACTGAAGAGAAGCTACTGTTCTTGTCAGTTTCCTAAGCGGAGTTGAACTAGATATGGCCCGTGTGTAGGAAGCACAGTTCTTTTATTCTGAGCAAGCTCACTGTTCTGGCCCTATAGGAAACACAGTAGAGTAGAAGAGTGCTCTTTTCTCAAACGCAGAGTGTGTTTCTTGTAAGGTGAGCTAGTGTTTGTTTCCCAGTCCTAAATGGAGTTGAATCACATGCAGTTTCTGGTCCTACGAGCAAGAGTTGTTTTCTGGTAAGAAGAGTCACTATTGTGCTCCCATTGCCATACACAGTGCAAATAGCACTCGCGTCTGTTCCCAGCAAGTACAGTGTATTGGACTGAAGAGAAGCTACTGTTCTTGTCATTTTCCTAAGGGGAGTTGAACTAGATATGGCCCGTGTGTGTAGAAAGCACAGTTCTTTTGTTCTGAGCAAGCTGACTGTTCTGGCCCTATAGGAAACACAGTAGAGTAGAAGAGTGCTCTTTTCTCAAAAGCAGAGTGTGTTTCTTGTAAGGTGAGCTAGTGTTTGTTTCCCAGTCCTAAATGGAGTTGAATCACATGCAGTTTCTGTTCCTATGAGCAAGAGTTCTTTTTTTGGTAAGAAGAGTCACTACTGCGCTCCCATTTCCACACAGTACAAAGAGCACTCACGTCTGTTCCCAGCATGTACAGTGTATTGGACTGAAGAGAAGCTACTGTTCATGTCAGTTTTCTAAGCGGAGTTGAACTAGATATGGCCCGTGTGTGTAGGAAGCACAGTTCTTTTGTTCTGAGCAAGCTCACTGTTCTGGCCCTATAGGAAAAAAAGTAAAGTAGAAGAGTGCTCTTTTCTCAAAAGAAGAGTGTGTTTCTTGTAAGGCGAGCTAGTGTTTGTTTCCAAGTCCTAAATGGAGTTGAATCACATGCAGTTTCTGGTCCTATACGCAAGAGTTGTTTTTTGGTAAGAAGAGTCACTACTGCGCTCCCATTTCCACACAGGGCAAATAGCACTCGTGTCTGTTCCCAGCAAGTACAGTGTATTGGACTGAAGAGAAGCTACTGTTCTTGTCAGTTTTCTAAGCGGAGTTGAACTAGATATGGCCCGTGTGTGTAGGAAGCACAGTTCTTTTGTTCTGAGCAAGCTCACTGTTCTGGCCCTATAGGAAACACAGTAGAGTAGAAGAGTGCTCTTTTCTCAAAAGAAGAGTGTGTTTCTTGTAAGGCGAGCTAGTGTTTGTTTCCCAGTCCTAAATGGAGTTGAATCACATGCAGTTTCTGGTCCTACGAGCAAGAGTTGTATTCTGGTAAGAAGAGTCACTATTGCTCTCCCATTGCCATACAAAGTACAAATAGCACTCGCGTCTGTTCCCAGCAACTACAGTGTATTGGACTGAAGAGAAGCTACTGTTCTTGTCAGTTTCCTAAGCGGAGTTGAACTAGATATGGCCCGTGTGTGTAGGAAGCACAGTTCTTTTGTTCTGAGCAAGCTCACTGTTCTGGCCCTATAGGAAACACAGTTGAGTAGAAGAGTGCTCTTTTTTCAAAAGAAGAGTGTGTTTCTTGTAAGGCGAGCTAGTGTTTGTTTCCCAGTCCTAAATGGAGTTGCATCACATGCAGATTCTGGTCCTACGAGCAAGAGTTGTTTTCTGGTAAGAAGAGTCACTATTGTGCTCCCATTGCCATACACAGTGCAAATAGCACTGGCGTCTGTTCCCAGCAACTACAGTGTATTGGACTGAAGAGAAGCTACTGTTCTTGTCAGTTTCCTAAGGGGAGTTGAACTAGATATGGCCCGTGTGTGTAGGAAGCACAGTTCTTTTGTTCTGAGCAAGCTCACTGTTCTGGCCCTATAGGAAACACAGTTGAGTAGAAGAGTGCTCTTTTCTCAAAAAAAGAGTGTGTTTTTTGTAAGGCCAGCTAGAGTTTGTTTCCCAGTCCTAAATGTAGTTTAATCACATGCAGTTTCTGGTCCTACAAGCAAGAGTTGTTTTCTGGTAAGAAGAGTCACTATTGCGCTCCTATTGCCATACACAGTGAAAATAGAACTGGCGTCTGTTCCCAGCAAGTACAGTGTATTGGACTGAAGAGAAGTTACTCTTCTTGTCAGTTTCCTAAGGGGAGTTGAACTAGATATGGCCCGTGTGTGTAGGAAGCACAGTTCTTTTGTTCTGAGCAAGCTCACTGTTCTGGCCCTATACGAAACACAGTAGGGTAGAACAGTGCTCTTTTCTCAAAAGCAGAGTGTGTTTCTTGTAAGGCGAGCTAGAGTTTGTTTCCCAGTCCTAAATGGAGTTGAATCACATGCAGTTTCCGGTCCTAGGAGCAAGAGTTGTTTTCTGGTAAGAAGAGTCACTATTGCGCTCCCATTGCCATACACAGTGCAAATAGCACTCGCGTCTGTTCGAACAAGTACAGTGTATTAGACTGAAGAGAAGCTACTGTTCTTGTCAGTTTCCTAAGCAGAGTTGAACTAGATATGGCCCCTGTGTTTAGGAAGCACAGTTCTTTTGTTCTGAGCAAGCTCACTGTTCTGGCCCTATAGGAAACACAGTAGTGTAGAAGAGTGCTCTTTTCTCAAAAGCAGAGTATGTTTCTTGTAAGGCGAGCTAGTGTTTGTTTCACAGTCCTAAATGGCGTTGAATCACATCCAGTTTCTGGTCCTACGAGCAAGAGTTGTTTTTTGGTAAGAACAATCACTATTGCGATCCCATTTCCACACAGTGCAAATAGCACACGCGTCTGTTCCCAGCAAGTACAGTGTATTGGACTGAAGAGAAGCTACTGTTCTTGTCAGTTTCCTAAGGGGAGTTGAACTAGATATGGCCCGTGTGTGTAGGAAGCACAGTTCTTTTGTTCTGAGCAAGCTCAGTGTTCTGGCCCTATAGGGAACACAGTAGAGTAGAAGAGTGCTCTTTTCTCAAAAGCAGAGTGTTTTTCTTGTAAGGCGAGCTAGTGTTTTTTTCCCAGTCCTAAATGGAGTTTAATCACATGCAGTTTCCGGTCCTACGAGCAAGAGTTGTTTTCTGGTAAGAAGAGTCACTATTGTGCTCCCATTGCCATACACAGTGAAAATAGCACTCGCGTCTGTTCCCAGCAAGTACAGTGTATTGGACTGAAGAGAAGCTACTGTTCTTGTCAGTTTCCTAAGTGGAGTTGAACTAGATATGGCCCGTGTGTGTAGGAAGCACAGTTCTTTTGTTCTGAGCAAGCTCACTGTTCTGGCCCTGGAGGAAACACAGTAGAGTAGAAGAGTGCTCTTTTCTCAAAATCGGAGCATGTTTCTTGTAAGGCGAGCTAGTGTTTGTTTCCCAGTCCTAAGTGGAGTTGAATCACATGCAGTTTCTGGTCCTACGAGCAAGAGTTGTTTTTTGTTAAGAACAGTCACTATTGCGATCCCATTTCCACACAGTACAAATAGCACACGCGTCTGTTCCCAGCAAGTACAGTGTATTGGACTGAGGAGAAGCTACTGTTCTTGTCAGTTTCCTAAGCGGAGTTGAACTACATATGGCCCGTGTGTGTAAGAAGCACAGTTCTTTTGTTCTGAGCAAGCTCACTGTTCTGGCTTTATAGGAAACACAGTAGAGTAGAAGAGTGCTCTTTTCTCAAAAGCAGAGTGTGTTTCTTGTAAGGCGAGCTAGTGTTTCTTTCCCAGTCCTAAATGGAGTTGAATCACATGCAGTATCTGGTCCTACAATCAAGAGTTGTTTTCTGGTAAGAAGAGTCACTGTTGTGCTCCCTTTTCCACACAGTGCAAATAGCACTCCCGTCTGTTCCCAGCAATGACAGTGTATTGGACTGAAGAAATGCTACTGTTCTTGTCAGTTTCCTAAGCGGAGTTTAACTAGATATGGCCCCTGTGTGTAGGAAGCACAGTTCTTTTGTTCTGAGCAAGCTCATTGTTCTGGACCTATAGGAAACACAGTAGAGTAGAAGAGTGCTCTTTTCTCAAAAGCAGAGTGTGTTTCTTGTACGGCGAGCTAGTGTTTGTTTCCCAGTCCTAAATGGAGTTGAATCACATGCAGTTTCTGGTCCTACGAGCAAGAGTTGTTTTCTGGTAAGAAGAGTCACTATTGCGCTCCCATTGCCATACACAGTGCAAATAGCACTGGCGTCTGTTCCCAGCAAGTACAGTGTATTGGACTGAAGAGAAGCTACTGTTCTTGTCAGTTTCCTAAGGGGAGTTGAACTAGATATGGCCCCTGTGTGTAGGAAGAACAGTTCTTTTGTTCTGAGCATGCTCACTGTTCTGGCCCTGTAGGAAACACAGTAGAGTAGAAGAGTGCTCTTTTCTCAAAAGCAGAGTGTGTTTTTTGTAAGGCGAGCTAGTGTTTGTTTCCAAGTCCTAAATGGAGTTGAATCTCATGCAGTTTCTGGTCCTATGATCAAAAGTTTTTTTTTGGTAAGTGGAGTCACTGTTGTGCTCCCTTTTCCACACAGTGCAAATAGCTCTGGCGTCTGTTCCCAGCAAGTACAGTGTAATGGACTGAAGAGAAGCTACTGTTCTTGTCAGTTTCCTAAGCGGAGTTGAACTAGATATGGCCCGTGTGTAGGAAGCACAGTTCTTTTATTCTGAGCAAGCTCACTGTTCTGGCCCTATAGGAAACACAGTAGAGTAGAAGAGTGCTCTTTTCTCAAACGCAGAGTGTGTTTCTTGTAAGGTGAGCTAGTGTTTGTTTCCCAGTCCTAAATGGAGTTGAATCACATGCAGTTTCTGGTCCTACGAGCAAGAGTTGTATTCTGGTAAGAAGAGTCACTATTGTGCTCCCATTGCCATACACAGTGCAAATAGCACTCGCGTCTGTTCCCAGCAAGTACAGTGTATTGGACTGAAGAGAAGCTACTGTTCTTGTCATTTTCCTAAGGGGAGTTGAACTAGATATGGCCCGTGTGTGTAGAAAGCACAGTTCTTTTGTTCTGAGCAAGCTGACTGTTCTGGCCCTATAGGAAACACAGTAGAGTAGAAGAGTGCTCTTTTCTCAAAAGCAGAGTGTGTTTCTTGTAAGGTGAGCTAGTGTTTGTTTCCCAGTCCTAAATGGAGTTGAATCACATGCAGTTTCTGTTCCTATGAGCAAGAGTTCTTTTTTTGGTAAGAAGAGTCACTACTGCGCTCCCATTTCCACACAGTACAAAGAGCACTCACGTCTGTTCCCAGCATGTACAGTGTATTGGACTGAAGAGAAGCTACTGTTCATGTCAGTTTTCTAAGCGGAGTTGAACTAGATATGGCCCGTGTGTGTAGGAAGCACAGTTCTTTTGTTCTGAGCAAGCTCACTGTTCTGGCCCTATAGGAAAAAAAGTAAAGTAGAAGAGTGCTCTTTTCTCAAAAGAAGAGTGTGTTTCTTGTAAGGCGAGCTAGTGTTTGTTTCCAAGTCCTAAATGGAGTTGAATCACATGCAGTTTCTGGTCCTATACGCAAGAGTTGTTTTTTGGTAAGAAGAGTCACTACTGCACTCCCATTTCCACACAGGGCAAATAGCACTCGTGTCTGTTCCCAGCAAGTACAGTGTATTGGACTGAAGAGAAGCTACTGTTCTTGTCAGTTTTCTAAGCGGAGTTGAACTAGATATGGCCCGTGTGTGTAGGAAGCACAGTTCTTTTGTTCTGAGCAAGCTCACTGTTCTGGCCCTATAGGAAACACAGTAGAGTAGAAGAGTGCTCTTTTCTCAAAAGAAGAGTGTGTTTCTTGTAAGGCGAGCTAGTGTTTGTTTCCCAGTCCTAAATGGAGTTGAATCACATGCAGTTTCTGGTCCTACGAGCAAGAGTTGTATTCTGGTAAGAAGAGTCACTATTGCTCTCCCATTGCCATACAAAGTACAAATAGCACTCGCGTCTGTTCCCAGCAACTACAGTGTATTGGACTGAAGAGAAGCTACTGTTCTTGTCAGTTTCCTAAGCGGAGTTGAACTAGATATGGCCCGTGTGTGTAGGAAGCACAGTTCTTTTGTTCTGAGCAAGCTCACTGTTCTGGCCCTATAGGAAACACAGTTGAGTAGAAGAGTGCTCTTTTTTCAAAAGAAGAGTGTGTTTCTTGTAAGGCGAGCTAGTGTTTGTTTCCCAGTCCTAAATGGAGTTGCATCACATGCAGATTCTGGTCCTACGAGCAAGAGTTGTTTTCTGGTAAGAAGAGTCACTATTGTGCTCCCATTGCCATACACAGTGCAAATAGCACTGGCGTCTGTTCCCAGCAACTACAGTGTATTGGACTGAAGAGAAGCTACTGTTCTTGTCAGTTTTCTAAGCGAAGTTGAACTAGATATGCCCCGTGTGTGTAGGAAGCACAGTTCTTTTGTTCTGAGCAAACTCACTGTTCTGGCCCTATAGGAAACACAGTAGAGTAGAAGAGTGCACTTTTCTCAAAAACAGAGTGTGTTTTTTGTAAGGCCAGCTAGAGTTTGTTTCCCAGTCCTAAATGGAGTTGAATCACATGCAGTTTCCGGTCCTAGGAGCAAGAGTTGTTTTCTGGTAAGAAGAGTCACTATTGCGCTCCCTTTGCCATACACAGTGCAAATAGCACTCGCGTCTGTTCCCAGCAAGTACAGTGTATTGGACTGAAGAGAAGCTACTGTTCTTGTCAGTTTCCTAAGGGGAGTTGAACTAGATATGGCCCGTGTGTGTAGAAAGCACAGTTCTTTTGTTCTGAGCAAGCTCACTGTTCTGGCCCTATAGGAAACACAGTAGAGTAGAAGAGTGCTCTTTTCTCAAAAGCAGAGTGTGTTTCTTGTAAGGCGAGCTAGCGTTTGTTTCCCAGTCCTAAATGGAGTTGAATCACATGCAGTTTCTGGTCCTACGAGCAAGAGTTGTTTTTTGGTAAGAACAGTCACTATTGTGATCCCATTTCCACACATTGCAAATAGCACTCGCGTCTGTTCCCAGCAAGTACAGTGTATTGGACTGAAGAGAAGCTACTGTTCTTGTCAGTTTCCTAAGCGGAGTTGAACTAGATATGGCCCGTGTGTGTAGGAAGCACAGTTCTTTTGTTCTGAGCAAGCTCACTGTTCTGGCCCTATAGGAAACACAGTAGAGTAGAAGAGTGCTGTTTTCTCAAAAGCAGAGTGTGTTTCTTGTAAGGCGAGCTAGTGTTTCTTTCCCAGTCCTAAATGGAGTTGAATCACATGCAGTATCTGGTCCTACAAGCAAGAGTTGTTTTCTGGTAAGAAGAGTCACTGTTGTGCTCCCTTTTCCACACAGTGCAAATAGCACTGCCGTCTGTTCCCAGCAAGTACAGTGTATTGGACTGAAGAGAAGCTACTGTTCTTGTCAGTTTCCTAAGCGGAGTTGAACTAGATATGGCCCCTGTGTGTAGGAAGCACAGTTCTTTTGTTCTGAGCAAGCTCACTGTTCTGGACCTATAGGAAACACAGTAGAGTAGAAGAGTGCTCTTTTCTCAAAAGCAGAGTGTGTTTCTTGTAAGGCGAGCTAGTGTTTGTTTCCCAGTCCTAAATGGAGTTGAATCACATGCAGTTTCTGGTCCTACGAACCAGAGTTGTTTTCTGGTAAGAGGAGTCACTATTGCGCTCCCATTGCTATACACAGTGCAAATAGCACTGGCATCTGTTCCCAGCAAGAACAGTGTATTGGACTGAAGAGTAGGTACTGCTCTTGTCAGTTTCCTAAGCGGAGTTGAACTAGATATGGACCGTTTGTGTAGGAAGCACAGTTCTTTGTTCTGAGCAAGTTCACTGTTCTGGCCCTATAGGAAACACAGTAGGGTAGAAGAGTGCTCTTTTCTCAAAAAACAGAGTATGTTTCTTGTAAGGTGAGCTAGTGTTTGTTTCCCAGTCCTAAATGGAGTTGAATCACATGCAGTTTCTGGTCCTACAAGCAAGAGTTGTTTTCTGGTAAGAAGAGTCACTATTGTGCTCCCATTGCCATACACCGTGCAAATAGCACTCGCGTCTGTTCCCAGCAATTACAGTGTATTGGACTGAAGAGAAGCTATTGTTCTTGTCAGTTTCCTAAGTGGACTTGAACTAGACATGGCCCGTCTGTGTAGGAAGCACAGTTCTTTTGTTCTGAGCAAGCTCACTGTTCTGGCCCTATAGGAAACACAGTAGAGTAGAAGAGTGCTCTTTTCTCAAAAGCAGAGTGTGTTTCTTGTAAGGCGAGCTAGTGTTTCTTTCCCAGTCCTAAATGGAGTTGAATCACATGCAGTATCTGGTCCTACAAGCAAGAGTTGTTTTCTGGTAAGAAGAGTCACTGTTGTGCTCCCTTTTCCACACAGTGCAAATAGCACTCCCGTGTGTTCCCAGCAAATATAGTGTATTGGACTGAAGAGAAGCTACTGTTCCTGTCAGTTTCCTAAGCGGAGTTGAACTAGATATGGCCCCTGTGTGTAGGAAGCACAGTTCTTTTGTTCTGAGCAAGCTCACTGTTCTGGACCTATAGGAAACACTGTAGAGTAGAAGAGTGCTCTTTTCTCAAAAGTGGAGTGTGTTTCTTGTAAGGCGAGCTAGTGTTTGTTTCCCAGTCCTAAATGGAGTTGAATCACATGCAGTTTCTGGTCCTACGAGCAAGAGTTGTTTTCTGGTAAGAAGAGTCACTATTGCGCTCCCATTGCCTTACACAGTGCAAATAGCATTGACGTCTGTTCCCAGCAAGTCCAGTGTATTGGACTGAAGAGAAGCTACTGTTCTTGTCAGTTTCTTAAGGGGAGTTGAACTAGATATGGCCCGTGTGTGTAGGAAGCACAGTTCTTTTTTTCTGAGCAAGCTCTCTGTTCTGGCCCTGGAGGAAACACAGTAGAGTAGAAGAGTGCTCTTTTCTCAAAAGCAGAGTGTGTTTTTTGTAAGGCGAGCTAGTGTTTGTTTCCCAGTCCTAAATGGAGTTGAATCACATGCAGTTTCTACGCTTATGATCAAAAAGTTTTTTTTGGGAAGTAGAGTCACTGTTGCGCTCCCATTTCCACACAGTGCAAATAGCACTGGCGTCTGTTCCCAGCAAGTACAGTGTAATGGACTGAAGAGAAGCTACTGTTCTTGTCAGTTTCCTAAGCGGAGTTGAACTAGATATGGCCCGTGTGTGTAGGAAGCACAGTTCTTTTATTCTGAGCAAGCTCACTGTTCTGGCCCTATAGGAAACACAGTAGAGTAGAAGAGTGCTCTTTTCTCAAAAGCAGAGTGTGTTTCTTGTAAGGCGAGCTAGTGTTTGTTTCCCAGTCCTAAATGGAGTTGAATCACATGCAGTTTCTGGTCCTACGAACCAGAGTTGTTTGCTGGTAAGAGGAGTCACTATTGCGCTCCCATTGCTATACACAGTGCAAATAGCACTGGCATCTGTTCCCAGCAAGAACAGTGTATTGGACTGAAGAGTAGGTACTGTTCTTGTCAGTTTCCTAAGCGGAGTTGAACTAGATATGGCCCGTGTGTGTAGGAAGCACAGTTCTTTTGTTCTGAGCAAGCTCATTGATCTGGCCCTCTAGGAAACACAGAAGTGTAGAAGAGTGCTTTTTTCTCAAAAGCAGAGGGTGTTTCTTGTAAGGCGAGCTAGTGTTTCTTTCCCAGTCCTAAATGGAGTTGAATCACATTCAGTATATGGTCCTACAAGCAAGAGTTGTTTTCTGGTAAGAAGAGTCACTGTTGTGTTCCCTTTTCCACACAGTGCAAATAGCACTCCCGTCTGTTCCCAACAAGTACAGTGTATTGGACTGAAGAGAAGCTACTGTTCTTGTCAGTTTCCTAAGCGGAGTTAAACTAGATATGGCTCGTGTGTGTAGGAAGCACAGTTCTTTTGTTGTGAGCAAGCTCACTGTTCTGGCCCTATAGGAAACACAGTAGAGTAGAAGAGTGCTCTTTTCTCAAAAGCAGAGTGTGTTTCTTGTAAGGCAAGCAAGTGTTTGTTTCCCAGTCCTAAATGGAGTTGAATCACATGCAGTTTCTGGTCCTACGAGCAAGAGTTGTTTTCTGGTAAGAAGAGTCACTATTGCGCTCCCATTGCCATATGCAGTGCCAATAGCACTGGCGTCTTTTCCCAGCAAGCACAGTGTATTGGACTGAAGAGAAGCTACTGTTCTTGTCATTTTCCTAAGGGGAGTTGAACTAGATATGGCCCCTGTGTGTAGGAAGCACAGTTCTTTTGTAATGAGCAAGCTCACTGTTCTGGCCCTGGAGGAAATACAGTAGAGTAGAAGAGTGCTCTTTTCTCAAAAGCAGAGTGTGTTTTTTGTAAGGCGAGCTAGTGTTTGATTCCCAGTCCTAAATGGAGTTGAATCACATGCAGTTTCTGGTCCTACGATCAAAAGCTTTTTTTTTGGTAAGTAGAGTCACTGTTGTGCTCCCATTTCCACTCAGTGCAAATAGCACTGGCGTCTGTTCCCAGCAAGTACAGTATAATGGACTGAAGAGAAGCTACTGTTCTTGTCAGTTTCCTAAGCGGAGTTGAACTAGATATGGCCCGTGTGTGTAGGAAGCACAGTTCTTTTATTCTGAGCAAGCTCACTGTTCTGGACCTATAGGAAACACAGTAGAGTAGAAGAGTGCTCTTTTCTCAAAAGCAGAGTGTGTTTCTTGTACGGCGAGCTAGTGTTTGTTTCCCAGTCCTAAATGGAGTTGAATCACATGCAGTTTCTGGTCCTACGAACCAGAGTTGTTTTCTGGTAAGAGGAGTCACTACTGTGCTCCCATTGCTATACACAGTGCAAATAGCACTGGCATCTGTTCCCAGCAAGAACAGTGTATTGGACTGAAGAGTAGGTACTGTTCTTGTCAGTTTCCTAAGTGGAGTTGAACTAGATATGGCCCGTGTGTGTAGGAAGCACCGTTCTTTTGTTGTGAGCAAGCTCACTGTTCTGGCCCTATAGGAAACACTGTAGAGTAGAAGAGTGCTCTTTTCTCAAAAGCAGAGTGTGTTTCATGTAAGGCGAGCTAGAGTTTGTTTCCCAGTCCTAAATGGAGTTGAATCACATGCAGTTTCTGGTCCTACGAGCAAGAGTTTCTTTTTTTGGTAAGTAGAGTCACTGTTGTGTCGCATTTCCACACAGTGCAAACAGCACTGGCGTCTGTTCCCAGCAAGTACAGTGTATTGGACAGAAGAGAAGCTACTGTTCTTGTGAGTTTCCTAAGCGGAGTTGAACTAGATATGGCCTGTGTGTGTAGGAAGCACAGTTCTTTTATTCTGAGCAAGCTCACTGTTCTGGCCCTATAGGAAACACAGTAGAGTAGAAGAGTGCTCTTTTCTCAAAAGCAGAGTGTGTTTCTTGTAAGGCGAGCTAGTGTTTGTTTCCCAGTCCTAAATGGAGTTGAATCACATGCAGTTTCTGGTCCTACCAGCAAGAGTTGTTATCTGGTAAGAAGAGTCACTATTGTGCTCCCATTGCCATACACAGTGCAAATAGCACTCGCGTCTGTTCCCAGCAAGTACAGTGTATTGGACTGAAGAGTAGGTACTGTTCTTGTCAGTTTCCTAAGCGGAGTTGAACTAGATATGGACCGTTTGTGTAGGAAGCACAGTTCTTTGTTCTGAGCAAGCTCACTGTTCTGGCCCTATAGGAAACACAGTGGGGTAGAAGAGTGCTCTTTTCTCAAAAGCAGAGTATGTTTCTTGTAAGGTGAGCTAGTGTTTGTTTCCCAGTCCTAAATGGAGTTGAATCACATGCATTCTGGTCTTACGAACCAGAGTTGTTTTCTGGTAAGAGGAGTCACTATTGCGCTCCCATTGCCATACACAGTGCAAATAGCACTGGCATCTGTTCCCAGCAAGTACAGTGTATTGGACTGAAGAGAAGCTACTGTTCTTGTCAGTTTCCTAAGCGGAGTTGAACTAGATATGGCCCGTGTGTGTAGGAAGCACAGTTCTTTTGTTCTGAGCAAGCTCACTGTTCTGGCCCTATAGGAAACACAGTAGAGTAGAAGAGTGCTCTTTTCTCAAAAGCAGAGTGTGTTTCTTGTAAGGCGAGCTAGTGTTTCTTTCCCAGTCCTAAATGGAGTTGAATCACATGCAGTATCTGGTCCTACAAGCAAGAGTTGTTTTCTGGTAAGAAGAGTCACTGTTGTGCTCCCTTTTCCACACAGTGTAAATAGCACTGGCGTTTGTTCCCAGCAAGTACAGTGTATTGGACTGAAGAGAAGCTACTGTTCTTGTCAGTTTCCTAAGCGGAGTTGAACTAGATATGGCCCGTGTGTGTAGGAAGTACAGTTCTTTTGTTCTGAGCAAGCTCACTGTTCTGGACCTATAGGAAACACAGTAGAGTAGAAGAGTGCTCTTTTCTCAAAAGCAGAGTGTGTTTCTTGTAAGGCGAGCTAGTGTTTCTATCCCAGTCCTAAATGGAGTTGAATCACATGCAGTATCTGGTCCTACAAGCAAGAGTTGTTTTCTGGTAAGAAGAGTCACTGTTGTGCTCCCTTTTCAACACAGTGCAAATAGCACTCCCGTCTATTCCCAGCAAGTACAGTGTATTGGACTGAAGAGAAGCTACTGTTCTTGTCAGTTTCCTAAGCGGAGTTGAACTAGATAGGGCCCGTGTGTGTAGGAAGCACAGTTCTTTTGTTCTGAGCAAGCTCACTGTTCTGGCCCTGGAGGAAACACAGTAGAGTAGAAGAGTGCTCTTTTCTCAAAAGTAGAGTGTGTTTTTTGTAAGGCGAGCTAGTGTTTGTTTCCCAGTCCTAAATGGAGTTGAATCACATGCAGTTTCTGGTCCTACGATCAAAAGTTTTTTTTTGGTAAGTAGAGTCACTGTTGCGCTCCCATTTCCACTCAGTGCAAATAGCACTGGCCTCTGTTCCCAGCAAGTAAAGTATAATGGACTGAAGAGAAGCTACTGTTCTTGTCAGTTTCCTAAGCGGAGTTGAACTAGATATGGCCCGTGTGTGTAGGAAGCACAGTTCTTTTGTTCTGAGCAAGCTCACTGTTCTGGACCTATAGGAAACACAGTAGAGTAGAAGAGTGCTCTTTTCTCAAAAGCAGAGTGTGTTTCTTGTAAGGCGAGCTAGTGTTTGTTTCCCAGTCCTAAATGGAGTTGAATCACATGCAGTTTCTGGTCCTACGAACCAGAGTTGTTTTCTGGTAAGAGGAGTCACTATTGCGCTCCCATTGCTATACACAGTGCAAATAGCAATGGCATCTGTTCCCAGCAAGAACAGTGTATTGGACTGAAGAGTAGGTACTGTTCTTGTCAGTTTCCTAAGCGGAGTTGAACTAGATATGGCCTGTGTGTGTAGGAAGCACCGTTCTTTTGTTGTGAGCAAGCTCACTGTTCTGGACATATAGGAAACACAGTAGAGTAGAAGAGTGCTCTTTTCTCAAAAGCAGAGTGTGTTTCTTGTAAGGCGAGCTAGTGTTTGTTTCCCAGTCCTAAATGGAGTTGAATCACATGCAGTTTCTGGTCCTACGAGCAAGAGTTGTTTTCTGGTAAGAAGAGTCACTATTGCGCTCCCATTGCCATACACAGTGCAAATAGCACTGGCGTCTGTTCCCAGCAAGCACAGTGTATTGGACTGAAGAGAAGCTACTGTTCTTGTCAGTTTCCTAAGCGGAGTTGAACTAGATATGGCCCGTGTGTGTAGGAAGCACAGTTCTTTTATTCTGAGCAAGCTCACTGTTCTGGCCCAAAGGAAACACAGTAGAGTAGAAGAGTGCTCTTTTCTCAAAAGCAAAGTGTGTTTCTTGTAAGGCGAGCTAGTGTTTGTTTCCCAGTCCTAAGTGGAGTTGAATCACATGCAGTTTCTGCTCCTACGAACCAAAGTTGTTTTCTGGTAAGAGGAGTCACTATTGCGCTCCCATTGCTATACACAGTGCAAATAGCACTGGCATCTGTTCCCAGCAAGAACAGTGTATTGGACTGAAGAGTAGGTACTGTTCTTGTCAGTTTCCTAAGCGGAGTTGAACTAGATATGGCCCGTGTGTGTAGGAAGCACAGTTCTTTTGTTCTGAGCAAGCTCATTGATCTGGCCCTCTAGGAAACACAGAAGTGTAGAAGAGTGCTTTTTTCTCAAAAGCAGAGGGTGTTTCTTGTAAGGCGAGCTAGTGTTTCTTTCCCAGTCCTAAATGGAGTTGAATCACATTCAGTATATGGTCCTACAAGCAAGAGTTGTTTTCTGGTAAGAAGAGTCACTGTTGTGTTCCCTTTTCCACACAGTGCAAATAGCACTCCCGTCTGTTCCCAACAAGTACAGTGTATTGGACTGAAGAGAAGCTACTGTTCTTGTCAGTTTCCTAAGCGGAGTTAAACTAGATATGGCTCGTGTGTGTAGGAAGCACAGTTCTTTTGTTGTGAGCAAGCTCACTGTTCTGGCCCTATAGGAAACACAGTAGAGTAGAAGAGTGCTCTTTTCTCAAAAGCAGAGTGTGTTTCTTGTAAGGCAAGCAAGTGTTTGTTTCCCAGTCCTAAATGGAGTTGAATCACATGCAGTTTCTGGTCCTACGAGCAAGAGTTGTTTTCTGGTAAGAAGAGTCACTATTGCGCTCCCATTGCCATATGCAGTGCCAATAGCACTGGCGTCTTTTCCCAGCAAGCACAGTGTATTGGACTGAAGAGAAGCTACTGTTCTTGTCATTTTCCTAAGGGGAGTTGAACTAGATATGGCCCCTGTGTGTAGGAAGCACAGTTCTTTTGTAATGAGCAAGCTCACTGTTCTGGCCCTGGAGGAAATACAGTAGAGTAGAAGAGTGCTCTTTTCTCAAAAGCAGAGTGTGTTTTTTGTAAGGCGAGCTAGTGTTTGATTCCCAGTCCTAAATGGAGTTGAATCACATGCAGTTTCTGGTCCTACGATCAAAAGCTTTTTTTTTGGTAAGTAGAGTCACTGTTGTGCTCCCATTTCCACTCAGTGCAAATAGCACTGGCGTCTGTTCCCAGCAAGTACAGTATAATGGACTGAAGAGAAGCTACTGTTCTTGTCAGTTTCCTAAGCGGAGTTGAACTAGATATGGCCCGTGTGTGTAGGAAGCACAGTTCTTTTATTCTGAGCAAGCTCACTGTTCTGGACCTATAGGAAACACAGTAGAGTAGAAGAGTGCTCTTTTCTCAAAAGCAGAGTGTGTTTCTTGTAAGGCGAGCTAGTGTTTGTTTCCCAGTCCTAAATGGAGTTGAATCACATGCAGTTTCTGGTCCTACGAACCAGAGTTGTTTTCTGGTAAGAGGAGTCACTACTGTGCTCCCATTGCTATACACAGTGCAAATAGCACTGGCATCTGTTCCCAGCAAGAACAGTGTATTGGACTGAAGAGTAGGTACTGTTCTTGTCAGTTTCCTAAGTGGAGTTGAACTAGATATGGCCCGTGTGTGTAGGAAGCACCGTTCTTTTGTTGTGAGCAAGCTCACTGTTCTGGCCCTATAGGAAACACTGTAGAGTAGAAGAGTGCTCTTTTCTCAAAAGCAGAGTGTGTTTCATGTAAGGCGAGCTAGAGTTTGTTTCCCAGTCCTAAATGGAGTTGAATCACATGCAGTTTCTGGTCCTACGAGCAAGAGTTTCTTTTTTTGGTAAGTAGAGTCACTGTTGTGTCGCATTTCCACACAGTGCAAACAGCACTGGCGTCTGTTCCCAGCAAGTACAGTGTATTGGACAGAAGAGAAGCTACTGTTCTTGTGAGTTTCCTAAGCGGAGTTGAACTAGATATGGCCTGTGTGTGTAGGAAGCACAGTTCTTTTATTCTGAGCAAGCTCACTGTTCTGGCCCTATAGGAAACACAGTAGAGTAGAAGAGTGCTCTTTTCTCAAAAGCAGAGTGTGTTTCTTGTAAGGCGAGCTAGTGTTTGTTTCCCAGTCCTAAATGGAGTTGAATCACATGCAGTTTCTGGTCCTACCAGCAAGAGTTGTTATCTGGTAAGAAGAGTCACTATTGTGCTCCCATTGCCATACACAGTGCAAATAGCACTCGCGTCTGTTCCCAGCAAGTACAGTGTATTGGACTGAAGAGTAGGTACTGTTCTTGTCAGTTTCCTAAGCGGAGTTGAACTAGATATGGACCGTTTGTGTAGGAAGCACAGTTCTTTGTTCTGAGCAAGCTCACTGTTCTGGCCCTATAGGAAACACAGTGGGGTAGAAGAGTGCTCTTTTCTCAAAAGCAGAGTATGTTTCTTGTAAGGTGAGCTAGTGTTTGTTTCCCAGTCCTAAATGGAGTTGAATCACATGCATTCTGGTCTTACGAACCAGAGTTGTTTTCTGGTAAGAGGAGTCACTATTGCGCTCCCATTGCCATACACAGTGCAAATAGCACTGGCATCTGTTCCCAGCAAGTACAGTGTATTGGACTGAAGAGAAGCTACTGTTCTTGTCAGTTTCCTAAGCGGAGTTGAACTAGATATGGCCCGTGTGTGTAGGAAGCACAGTTCTTTTGTTCTGAGCAAGCTCACTGTTCTGGCCCTATAGGAAACACAGTAGAGTAGAAGAGTGCTCTTTTCTCAAAAGCAGAGTGTGTTTCTTGTAAGGCGAGCTAGTGTTTCTTTCCCAGTCCTAAATGGAGTTGAATCACATGCAGTATCTGGTCCTACAAGCAAGAGTTGTTTTCTGGTAAGAAGAGTCACTGTTGTGCTCCCTTTTCCACACAGTGTAAATAGCACTGGCGTTTGTTCCCAGCAAGTACAGTGTATTGGACTGAAGAGAAGCTACTGTTCTTGTCAGTTTCCTAAGCGGAGTTGAACTAGATATGGCCCGTGTGTGTAGGAAGTACAGTTCTTTTGTTCTGAGCAAGCTCACTGTTCTGGACCTATAGGAAACACTGTAGAGTAGAAGAGTGCTCTTTTCTCAAAAGCAGAGTGTGTTTCTTGTAAGGCGAGCTAGTGTTTCTATCCCAGTCCTAAATGGAGTTGAATCACATGCAGTATCTGGTCCTACAAGCAAGAGTTGTTTTCTGGTAAGAAGAGTCACTGTTGTGCTCCCTTTTCAACACAGTGCAAATAGCACTCCCGTCTATTCCCAGCAAGTACAGTGTATTGGACTGAAGAGAAGCTACTGTTCTTGTCAGTTTCCTAAGCGGAGTTGAACTAGATAGGGCCCGTGTGTGTAGGAAGCACAGTTCTTTTGTTCTGAGCAAGCTCACTGTTCTGGCCCTGGAGGAAACACAGTAGAGTAGAAGAGTGCTCTTTTCTCAAAAGTAGAGTGTGTTTTTTGTAAGGCGAGCTAGTGTTTGTTTCCCAGTCCTAAATGGAGTTGAATCACATGCAGTTTCTGGTCCTACGATCAAAAGTTTTTTTTTGGTAAGTAGAGTCACTGTTGCGCTCCCATTTCCACTCAGTGCAAATAGCACTGGCCTCTGTTCCCAGCAAGTAAAGTATAATGGACTGAAGAGAAGCTACTGTTCTTGTCAGTTTCCTAAGCGGAGTTGAACTAGATATGGCCCGTGTGTGTAGGAAGCACAGTTCTTTTGTTCTGAGCAAGCTCACTGTTCTGGACCTATAGGAAACACAGTAGAGTAGAAGAGTGCTCTTTTCTCAAAAGCAGAGTGTGTTTCTTGTAAGGCGAGCTAGTGTTTGTTTCCCAGTCCTAAATGGAGTTGAATCACATGCAGTTTCTGGTCCTACGAACCAGAGTTGTTTTCTGGTAAGAGGAGTCACTATTGCGCTCCCATTGCTATACACAGTGCAAATAGCAATGGCATCTGTTCCCAGCAAGAACAGTGTATTGGACTGAAGAGTAGGTACTGTTCTTGTCAGTTTCCTAAGCGGAGTTGAACTAGATATGGCCTGTGTGTGTAGGAAGCACCGTTCTTTTGTTGTGAGCAAGCTCACTGTTCTGGACATATAGGAAACACAGTAGAGTAGAAGAGTGCTCTTTTCTCAAAAGCAGAGTGTGTTTCTTGTAAGGCGAGCTAGTGTTTGTTTCCCAGTCCTAAATGGAGTTGAATCACATGCAGTTTCTGGTCCTACGAGCAAGAGTTGTTTTCTGGTAAGAAGAGTCACTATTGCGCTCCCATTGCCATACACAGTGCAAATAGCACTGGCGTCTGTTCCCAGCAAGCACAGTGTATTGGACTGAAGAGAAGCTACTGTTCTTGTCAGTTTCCTAAGCGGAGTTGAACTAGATATGGCCCGTGTGTGTAGGAAGCACAGTTCTTTTATTCTGAGCAAGCTCACTGTTCTGGCCCAAAGGAAACACAGTAGAGTAGAAGAGTGCTCTTTTCTCAAAAGCAAAGTGTGTTTCTTGTAAGGCGAGCTAGTGTTTGTTTCCCAGTCCTAAGTGGAGTTGAATCACATGCAGTTTCTGCTCCTACGAACCAAAGTTGTTTTCTGGTAAGAGGAGTCACTATTGTGCTCCCATTGCCATACACAGTGCAAATAGCACTCGCATCTGTTCGAACAAGTACAGTGTATTAGACTGAAGAGAAGCTACTGTTCTTGTCAGTTTCCTAAGCGGAGTTGAACTAGATATGGCCCCTGTGTTTAGGAAGCACAGTTCTTTTGTTCTGAGCAAGCTCACTATTCTGGCCATATAGGAAACACAGTAGTGTAGAAGAGTGCTCTTTTCTCAAGAGCAGAGTATGTTTCTTGTAAGACGAGCTAGCGTTTGTTTCCCAGTCCTAAATGGAGTTGCATCACATGCAGTTTCTGGTCCTACGAAGAAGAGTTGTTTTTTGGTAAGAACAGTCACTATTGCGATCCCATTTCCACACAGTGCAAACAGCACACGCGTCTGTTCCCAGCAAGTACAGTGTATTGGACTGAAGAGAAGCTACTGTTCTTGTCAGTTTCCTAAGCGGAGTTGAAGTAGATATGGCCCCTGTGTGTAGGATGCACAGTTCTTTTGTTCTGAGCAAGCTCACTGTTCTGGCCCTATAGGAAACTCAGTAGAGTAGAAGAGTGCTCTTTTCTCAAAAGCAGAGTGTGTTTCTTAGTAGGCGAGCTAGTGTTTGATTCCCAGTCCTAAATGGAGTTGAATCACATGTAGTTTCTGGTCCTACGAGCAAGAGTTGTTTTCTGGTAAGAAGAGTCACTATTGTGCTCCCATTGCCATACACAGTGCAAATATCACTGGCGTCTGTTCCCAGCAACTACAGTGTATTGGACTGAAGAGAAGCTACTGTTCTTGTCAGTTTCCTAAGGGGAGTTGAACTAGATATGGCCCATGTGTGTAGGAAGCACAGTTCTTTTGTTCTGAGCAAGCTCACTGTTCTGGACCTATAGGAAACACAGTAGAGTAGAAGAGTGCTCTTTTCTCAAAAACAGAGTGTGTTTTTTGTAAGGCCAGCTAGAGTTTGTTTCCCAGTCGTAAATGGAGTTTAATCACATGCAGTCTCCGGTCCTACGATCAAGAGTTGTTTTCTGGTAAGAAGAGTCACTATTGCGCTCCCATTGCCATACACAGTGAAAATAGCACTGGCGTCTGTTCCCAGCAAGTACAGTGCATTGGACTGAAGACAAGCTACTGTTCTTGTCAGTTTCCTAAGTGGAGTTGAACTAGATATGGCCCGTGTGTGTAGGAAGCACAGTTCTTTTGTTCTGAGCAAGCTCACTGTTCTGGCCCTATAGGAAACACAGGAGAGTAGAAGAGTGCTCTTTTTTCAAAAGAAGAGTGTGTTTCTTGTAAGGCGAGCTAGTGTTTGTTTCCCAGTTCTAAATGGAGTTGAATCACATGCAGTTTCTGGTCCTACGAGCAAGAGTTGTTTTCTGGTATGAAGAGTCACTATTGTGCTCCCATTGCCATACACAGTGCAAATAGCACTGGCGTATTTTCCCACAAGTACAGTGTATTGGACTGAAGAGAAGCTACTGTTCTTGTCAGTTTCCTGAGTGGAGTTGAACTAGATATGCCCCGTGTGTGTAGGAAGCACAGTTCTTTTGTTCTGAGCAAGCTCACTGTTCTGGCCCTATAGGAAACACAGTAGAGTAGAAGAGTGCTCTTTTTTCAAAATCAGAGCATGTTTCTTGTAAGGCGAGCTAGTGTTTGTTTCCCAGTCCTAAGTGGAGTTGAATCACATGCAGTTTCTGGTCCTACGAGCAAGAGTTGTTTTTTGGTAAGAACAGTCACTATTGTGATCCCATTTCCACACAGTGCAAATAGCACTCGCGTCTGTTCCCAGCAAGTACAGTGTATTGGACTGAAGAGAAGCTACTGTTCTTGTCAGTTTCCTAAGCGGAGTTGAACTAGATATGGCCCGTGTGTGTAGGAAGCACAGTTCTTTTGTTCTGAGCAAGCTCACTGTTCTGGACCTATAGGAAACACAGTAGAGTAGAAGAGTGCTCTTTTCTCAAAAGCAGAGTGTGTTTCTTGTAAGGCGAGCTAGTGTTTGTTTCCCAGTCCTAAATGGAGTTGAATCACATGCAGTTTCTGGTCCTACGAGCAAGAGTTGTTTTCTGGTAAGAAGAGTCACTATTGCGCTCCCATTGCCATACACAGTGCAAATAGCACTGGCGTCTGTTCCCAGCAAGTACAGTGTATTGGTCTGAAGAGAAGCTACTGTTCTTGTCAGTTTCCTAAGGGGAGTTGAACTGGATATGGCCCCTGTGTGTAGTAAGCACAGTTCTTTTGTTCTGAGCATGCTCACTGTTCTGGCCCTGTAGGAAACACAGTAGAGTAGAAGAGTGCTCTTTTCTCAAAAGCAGAGTGTGTTTTTTGTAAGGCGAGCTAGTGTTTGTTTCCCAGTCCTAAATGGAGTTGAATCTCATGCAGTTTCTGGTCCTATGATCAAAAGTTTTTTTTTGGTAAGTAGAGTCACTGTTGTGCTCCCTTTTCCACACAGTGCAAATAGCTCTGGCGTCTGTTCCCAGCAAGTACAGTGTAATGGACTGAAGAGAAGCTACTGTTCTTGTCAGTTTCCTAAGCGGAGTTGAACTAGATATGGCCCGTGTGTAGGAAGCACAGTTCTTTTATTCTGAGCAAGCTCACTGTTCTGGCCCTATAGGAAACACAGTAGAGTAGAAGAGTGCTCTTTTCTCAAAAGCAGAGTGTGTTTCTTGTAAGGCGAGCTAGTGTTTGATTCCCAGTCCTAAATGGAGTTGAATCACATGCAGTTTCTGGTCCTACGAGCAAGAGTTGTTTTCTGGTAAGAAGAGTCACTATTGTGCTCCCATTGCCATACACAGTGCAAATAGCACTGGCGTCTGTTCCCAGCAACTACAGTGTATTGGACTGAAGAGAAGCTACTGTTCTTGTCAGTTTCCTAAGAGGAGTTGAACTAGATATGGCCCCTGTGTTTAGGAAGCACAGTTCTTTTGTTCTGAGCAAGCTCACTGTTCTGGCCCTATAGGAAACACAGTAGAGTAGAAGAGTGCTCTTTTCTCAAAAACAGAGTGTGTTTTTTGTAAGGCCAGCTAGAGTTTTTTTCCAGTCCTAAATGGAGTTTAATCACATGCAGTTTCCGGTCCTACGAGCAAGAGTTGTTTTCTGGTAAGAAGAGTCACTATTGCGCTCCCATTGCCATATACAGTGAAAATAGCACTGGCGTCTGTTCCCAGCAAGTACAGTGTATTGGACTGAAGAGAAGCTACTGTTCTTGTCAGTTTCCTAAGCGGAGTTGAACTAGATATGGCCCGTGTGTGTAGGAAGCACAGTTCTTTTGTTCTGAGGAAGCTCACTGTTCTGGCCCTATAGGAAACACAGTAGAGTAGAAGAGTGCTCTTTTTTCAAAATCAGAGCATGTTTCTTGTAAGGCGAGCTAGTGTTTGTTTCCCAGTCCTAAGTGGAGTTGAATCACATGCATTTTCTGGTCCTACGAGTAAGAGTTATTTTTTCATAAGAACAGTCACTATTGCGATCCCATTTCCACACAGTTCAAATAGCACTGGCGTCTGTTCCCAGCAAGTACAGTGTATTGGACTGAAGAGAAGCTACTGTTCTTGTCAGTTTCCTAAGCGGAGTTGAACTAGATATGGCCCGTGTGTGTAGGAAGCACAGTTCTTTTGTTCTGAGCAAGCTCACTGTTCTGGCCCTGGAGGAAACACAGTAGAGTAGAAGAGTGCTCTTTTCTCAAAAGTAGAGTGTGTTTTTTGTAAGGCGAGCTAGTGTTTGTTTCCCAGTCCTAAATGGAGTTGAATCACATGCAGTATCTGGTCCTACAAGCAAGAGTTGTTTTCTGGTAAGAAGAGTCACTGTTGTACTCCCTTTTCCACACAGTGCAAATAGCACTGGCGTCTGTTCCCAGCAAGTACAGTGTATTGGACTGAAGAGAAGCTACTGTTCTTGTCAGTTTCCTAAGCGGAGTTGAACTAGATATGGCCCGTGTGTGTAGGAAGCACAGTTCTTTTGTTCTGAGCAAGCTCACTGTTCTGGACCTATAGGAAACACAGTAAAGTAGAAGAGTGCTCTTTTCTCAAAAGCAGAGTGTGTTTCTTGTAAGGCGAGCTAGTGTTTGTTTCCCAGTCCTAAATGGAGTTGAATCACATGCAGTTTCTGGTCCTACGAGCAAGAGTTGTTTTCTGGTAAGAAGAGTCACTATTGCGCTCCCATTGCCATACACAGTGCAAATAGCACTGGCGTCTGTTCCCAGCAAGCACAGTGTATTGGACTGAAGAGAAGCTACTGTTCTTGTCAGTTTCCTAAGCAGAGTTGAACTAAATATGGCCCGTGTGTGTAGGAAGCACAGTTCTTTTATTCTGAGCAAGCTCACTGTTCTGGCCCTATAGGAAACACAGTAGAGTAGAAGAGTGCTCTTTTCTCAAAAGCAGAGTGTGTTTCTTGTAAGGCGAGCTAGTGTTTGTTTCCCAGTCCTAAATGGAGTTGAATCACATGCAGTTTCTGGTCCTACGAGTAAGAGTTATTTTTTCATAAGAACAGTCACTATTGCGATCCCATTTCCACACAGTTCAAATAGCACTGGCGTCTGTTCCCAGCAAGTACAGTGTATTGGACTGAAGAGAAGCTACTGTTCTTGTCAGTTTCCTAAGCGGAGTTGAACTAGATATGGCCCGTGTGTGTAGGAAGCACAGTTCTTTTGTTCTGAGCAAGCTCACTGTTCTGGCCCTGGAGGAAACACAGTAGAGTAGAAGAGTGCTCTTTTCTCAAAAGTAGAGTGTGTTTTTTGTAAGGCGAGCTAGTGTTTGTTTCCCAGTCCTAAATGGAGTTGAATCACATGCAGTATCTGGTCCTACAAGCAAGAGTTGTTTTCTGGTAAGAAGAGTCACTGTTGTACTCCCTTTTCCACACAGTGCAAATAGCACTGGCGTCTGTTCCCAGCAAGTACAGTGTATTGGACTGAAGAGAAGCTACTGTTCTTGTCAGTTTCCTAAGCGGAGTTGAACTAGATATGGCCCGTGTGTGTAGGAAGCACAGTTCTTTTGTTCTGAGCAAGCTCACTGTTCTGGACCTATAGGAAACACAGTAAAGTAGAAGAGTGCTCTTTTCTCAAAAGCAGAGTGTGTTTCTTGTAAGGCGAGCTAGTGTTTGTTTCCCAGTCCTAAATGGAGTTGAATCACATGCAGTTTCTGGTCCTACGAGCAAGAGTTGTTTTCTGGTAAGAAGAGTCACTATTGCGCTCCCATTGCCATACACAGTGCAAATAGCACTGGCGTCTGTTCCCAGCAAGCACAGTGTATTGGACTGAAGAGAAGCTACTGTTCTTGTCAGTTTCCTAAGCAGAGTTGAACTAAATATGGCCCGTGTGTGTAGGAAGCACAGTTCTTTTATTCTGAGCAAGCTCACTGTTCTGGCCCTATAGGAAACACAGTAGAGTAGAAGAGTGCTCTTTTCTCAAAAGCAGAGTGTGTTTCTTGTAAGGCGAGCTAGTGTTTGTTTCCCAGTCCTAAATGGAGTTGAATCACATGCAGTTTCTGGTCCTACGAATCAGAGTTGTTTTCTGGTAAGAGGAGTCACTATTGCGCTCCCATTGCTATACACAGTGCAAAGAGCACTGGCATCTGTTCCCAGCAAGAACAGTGTATTGGACTGAAGAGTAGGTACTGTTCTTGTCAGTTTCCTAAGCGGAGTTGAACTAGATATGGACCGTTTGTGTAGGAAGCACAGTTCTTTGTTCTGAGCAAGCTCACTGTTCTGGCCCTATAGGAAACACAGTAGGGTAGAAGAGTGCTCTTTTCTCAAAAGCAGAGTATGTTTCTTGTAAGGTGAGCTAGTGTTTGTTTCCCAGTCCTAAATGGAGTTGAATCACATGCAGTTTCTGGTCCTACAAGCAAGAGTTGTTTTCTGGTAAGCAGAGTCACTATTGTGCTCCCATTGCCATACACCGTGCAAATAGCACTCGCGTCTGTTCCCAGCAATTACAGTGTATTGGACTGAAGAGAAGCTATTGTTCTTGTCAGTTTCCTAAGCGGAGTTGAACTAGATATGGCCCGTGTGTAGGAAGCACAGTTCTTTTATTCTGAGCAAGCTCACTGTTCTGGCCCTATAGGAAACACAGTAGAGTAGAAGAGTGCTCTTTTCTCAAAAGCAGAGTGTGTTTCTTGTAAGGCGAGCTAGTGTTTGATTCCCAGTCCTAAATGGAGTTGAATCACATGCAGTTTCTGGTCCTACGAGCAAGAGTTGTTTTCTGGTAAGAAGAGTCACTATTGTGCTCCCATTGCCATACACAGTGCAAATAGCACTGGCGTCTGTTCCCAGCAACTACAGTGTATTGGACTGAAGAGAAGCTACTGTTCTTGTCAGTTTCCTAAGAGGAGTTGAACTAGATATGGCCCCTGTGTGTAGGAAGCACAGTTCTTTTGTTCTGAGCAAGCTCACTGTTCTGGCCCTATAGGAAACACAGTAGAGTAGAAGAGTGCTCTTTTCTCAAAAACAGAGTGTGTTTTTTGTAAGGCCAGCTAGAGTTTTTTTCCAGTCCTAAATGGAGTTTAATCACATGCAGTTTCCGGTCCTACGAGCAAGAGTTGTTTTCTGGTAAGAAGAGTCACTATTGCGCTCCCATTGCCATACACAGTGAAAATAGCACTGGCGTCTGTTCCCAGCAAGTACAGTGTATTGGACTGAAGAGAAGCTACTGTTCTTGTCAGTTTCCTAAGCGGAGTTGAACTAGATATGGCCCGTGTGTGTAGGAAGCACAGTTCTTTTGTTCTGAGGAAGCTCACTGTTCTGGCCCTATAGGAAACACAGTAGAGTAGAAGAGTGCTCTTTTTTCAAAATCAGAGCATGTTTCTTGTAAGGCGAGCTAGTGTTTGTTTCCCAGTCCTAAGTGGAGTTGAATCACATGCATTTTCTGGTCCTACGAGTAAGAGTTATTTTTTCATAAGAACAGTCACTATTGCGATCCCATTTCCACACAGTTCAAATAGCACTGGCGTCTGTTCCCAGCAAGTACAGTGTATTGGACTGAAGAGAAGCTACTGTTCTTGTCAGTTTCCTAAGCGGAGTTGAACTAGATATGGCCCGTGTGTGTAGGAAGCACAGTTCTTTTGTTCTGAGCAAGCTCACTGTTCTGGCCCTGGAGGAAACACAGTAGAGTAGAAGAGTGCTCTTTTCTCAAAAGTAGAGTGTGTTTTTTGTAAGGCGAGCTAGTGTTTGTTTCCCAGTCCTAAATGGAGTTGAATCACATGCAGTATCTGGTCCTACAAGCAAGAGTTTTTTTCTGGTAAGAAGAGTCACTGTTGTACTCCCTTTTCCACACAGTGCAAATAGCACTGGCGTCTGTTCCCAGCAAGTACAGTGTATTGGACTGAAGAGAAGCTACTGTTCTTGTCAGTTTCCTAAGCGGAGTTGAACTAGATATGGCCCGTGTGTGTAGGAAGCACAGTTCTTTTGTTCTGAGCAAGCTCACTGTTCTGGACCTATAGGAAACACAGTAAAGTAGAAGAGTGCTCTTTTCTCAAAAGCAGAGTGTGTTTCTTGTAAGGCGAGCTAGTGTTTGTTTCCCAGTCCTAAATGGAGTTGAATCACATGCAGTTTCTGGTCCTACGAGCAAGAGTTGTTTTCTGGTAAGAAGAGTCACTATTGCGCTCCCATTGCCATACACAGTGCAAATAGCACTGGCGTCTGTTCCCAGCAAGCACAGTGTATTGGACTGAAGAGAAGCTACTGTTCTTGTCAGTTTCCTAAGCAGAGTTGAACTAGATATGGCCCCTGTGTGTAGGAAGCACAGTTCTTTTGTTCTGAGCAAGCTCACTGTTCTGGACCTATAGGAAACACTGTAGAGTAGAAGAGTGCTCTTTTCTCAAAAGTGGAGTGTGTTTCTTGTAAGGCGAGCTAGTGTTTGTTTCCCAGTCCTAAATGGAGTTGAATCACATGCAGTTTCTGGTCCTACGAGCAAGAGTTGTTTTCTGGTAAGAAGAGTCACTATTGCGCTCCCATTGCCTTACACAGTGCAAATAGCATTGACGTCTGTTCCCAGCAAGTCCAGTGTATTGGACTGAAGAGAAGCTACTGTTCTTGTCAGTTTCCTAAGGGGAGTTGAACTAGATATGGCCCGTGTGTGTAGGAAGCACAGTTCTTTTTTTCTGAGCAAGCTCTCTGTTCTGGCCCTGGAGGAAACACAGTAGAGTAGAAGAGTGCTCTTTTCTCAAAAGCAGAGTGTGTTTTTTGTAAGGCGAGCTAGTGTTTGTTTCCCAGTCCTAAATGGAGTTGAATCACATGCAGTTTCTACGCTTATGATCAAAAAGTTTTTTTTGGGAAGTAGAGTCACTGTTGCGCTCCCATTTCCACACAGTGCAAATAGCACTGGCGTCTGTTCCCAGCAAGTACAGTGTAATGGACTGAAGAGAAGCTACTGTTCTTGTCAGTTTCCTAAGCGGAGTTGAACTAGATATGGCCCGTGTGTGTAGGAAGCACAGTTCTTTTATTCTGAGCAAGCTCACTGTTCTGGCCCTATAGGAAACACAGTAGAGTAGAAGAGTGCTCTTTTCTCAAAAGCAGAGTGTGTTTCTTGTAAGGCGAGCTAGTGTTTGTTTCCCAGTCCTAAATGGAGTTGAATCACATGCAGTTTCTGGTCCTACGAACCAGAGTTGTTTGCTGGTAAGAGGAGTCACTATTGCGCTCCCATTGCTATACACAGTGCAAATAGCACTGGCATCTGTTCCCAGCAAGAACAGTGTATTGGACTGAAGAGTAGGTACTGTTCTTGTCAGTTTCCTAAGCGGAGTTGAACTAGATATGGCCCGTGTGTGTAGGAAGCACAGTTCTTTTGTTCTGAGCAAGCTCATTGATCTGGCCCTCTAGGAAACACAGAAGTGTAGAAGAGTGCTTTTTTCTCAAAAGCAGAGGGTGTTTCTTGTAAGGCGAGCTAGTGTTTCTTTCCCAGTCCTAAATGGAGTTGAATCACATTCAGTATATGGTCCTACAAGCAAGAGTTGTTTTCTGGTAAGAAGAGTCACTGTTGTGTTCCCTTTTCCACACAGTGCAAATAGCACTCCCGTCTGTTCCCAACAAGTACAGTGTATTGGACTGAAGAGAAGCTACTGTTCTTGTCAGTTTCCTAAGCGGAGTTAAACTAGATATGGCTCGTGTGTGTAGGAAGCACAGTTCTTTTGTTGTGAGCAAGCTCACTGTTCTGGCCCTATAGGAAACACAGTAGAGTAGAAGAGTGCTCTTTTCTCAAAAGCAGAGTGTGTTTCTTGTAAGGCAAGCTAGTGTTTGTTTCCCAGTCCTAAATGGAGTTGAATCACATGCAGTTTCTGGTCCTACGAGCAAGAGTTGTTTTCTGGTAAGAAGAGTCACTATTGCGCTCCCATTGCCATATGCAGTGCCAATAGCACTGGCGTCTTTTCCCAGCAAGCACAGTGTATTGGACTGAAGAGAAGCTACTGTTCTTGTCATTTTCCTAAGGGGAGTTGAACTAGATATGGCCCCTGTGTGTAGGAAGCACAGTTCTTTTGTAATGAGCAAGCTCACTGTTCTGGCCCTGGAGGAAATACAGTAGAGTAGAAGAGTGCTCTTTTCTCAAAAGCAGAGTGTGTTTTTTGTAAGGCGAGCTAGTGTTTGATTCCCAGTCCTAAATGGAGTTGAATCACATGCAGTTTCTGGTCCTACGATCAAAAGCTTTTTTTTTGGTAAGTAGAGTCACTGTTGTGCTCCCATTTCCACTCAGTGCAAATAGCACTGGCGTCTGTTCCCAGCAAGTACAGTATAATGGACTGAAGAGAAGCTACTGTTCTTGTCAGTTTCCTAAGCGGAGTTGAACTAGATATGGCCCGTGTGTGTAGGAAGCACAGTTCTTTTATTCTGAGCAAGCTCACTGTTCTGGACCTATAGGAAACACAGTAGAGTAGAAGAGTGCTCTTTTCTCAAAAGCAGAGTGTGTTTCTTGTAAGGCGAGCTAGTGTTTGTTTCCCAGTCCTAAATGGAGTTGAATCACATGCAGTTTCTGGTCCTACGAACCAGAGTTGTTTTCTGGTAAGAGGAGTCACTACTGTGCTCCCATTGCTATACACAGTGCAAATAGCACTGGCATCTGTTCCCAGCAAGAACAGTGTATTGGACTGAAGAGTAGGTACTGTTCTTGTCAGTTTCCTAAGTGGAGTTGAACTAGATATGGCCCGTGTGTGTAGGAAGCACCGTTCTTTTGTTGTGAGCAAGCTCACTGTTCTGGCCCTATAGGAAACACTGTAGAGTAGAAGAGTGCTCTTTTCTCAAAAGCAGAGTGTGTTTCATGTAAGGCGAGCTAGAGTTTGTTTCCCAGTCCTAAATGGAGTTGAATCACATGCAGTTTCTGGTCCTACGAGCAAGAGTTTCTTTTTTTGGTAAGTAGAGTCACTGTTGTGTCGCATTTCCACACAGTGCAAACAGCACTGGCGTCTGTTCCCAGCAAGTACAGTGTATTGGACAGAAGAGAAGCTACTGTTCTTGTGAGTTTCCTAAGCGGAGTTGAACTAGATATGGCCTGTGTGTGTAGGAAGCACAGTTCTTTTATTCTGAGCAAGCTCACTGTTCTGGCCCTATAGGAAACACAGTAGAGTAGAAGAGTGCTCTTTTCTCAAAAGCAGAGTGTGTTTCTTGTAAGGCGAGCTAGTGTTTGTTTCCCAGTCCTAAATGGAGTTGAATCACATGCAGTTTCTGGTCCTACCAGCAAGAGTTGTTATCTGGTAAGAAGAGTCACTATTGTGCTCCCATTGCCATACACAGTGCAAATAGCACTCGCGTCTGTTCCCAGCAAGTACAGTGTATTGGACTGAAGAGTAGGTACTGTTCTTGTCAGTTTCCTAAGCGGAGTTGAACTAGATATGGACCGTTTGTGTAGGAAGCACAGTTCTTTGTTCTGAGCAAGCTCACTGTTCTGGCCCTATAGGAAACACAGTGGGGTAGAAGAGTGCTCTTTTCTCAAAAGCAGAGTATGTTTCTTGTAAGGTGAGCTAGTGTTTGTTTCCCAGTCCTAAATGGAGTTGAATCACATGCATTCTGGTCTTACGAACCAGAGTTGTTTTCTGGTAAGAGGAGTCACTATTGCGCTCCCATTGCCATACACAGTGCAAATAGCACTGGCATCTGTTCCCAGCAAGTACAGTGTATTGGACTGAAGAGAAGCTACTGTTCTTGTCAGTTTCCTAAGCGGAGTTGAACTAGATATGGCCCGTGTGTGTAGGAAGCACAGTTCTTTTGTTCTGAGCAAGCTCACTGTTCTGGCCCTATAGGAAACACAGTAGAGTAGAAGAGTGCTCTTTTCTCAAAAGCAGAGTGTGTTTCTTGTAAGGCGAGCTAGTGTTTCTTTCCCAGTCCTAAATGGAGTTGAATCACATGCAGTATCTGGTCCTACAAGCAAGAGTTGTTTTCTGGTAAGAAGAGTCACTGTTGTGCTCCCTTTTCCACACAGTGTAAATAGCACTGGCGTTTGTTCCCAGCAAGTACAGTGTATTGGACTGAAGAGAAGCTACTGTTCTTGTCAGTTTCCTAAGCGGAGTTGAACTAGATATGGCCCGTGTGTGTAGGAAGTACAGTTCTTTTGTTCTGAGCAAGCTCACTGTTCTGGACCTATAGGAAACACAGTAGAGTAGAAGAGTGCTCTTTTCTCAAAAGCAGAGTGTGTTTCTTGTAAGGCGAGCTAGTGTTTCTATCCCAGTCCTAAATGGAGTTGAATCACATGCAGTATCTGGTCCTACAAGCAAGAGTTGTTTTCTGGTAAGAAGAGTCACTGTTGTGCTCCCTTTTCAACACAGTGCAAATAGCACTCCCGTCTATTCCCAGCAAGTACAGTGTATTGGACTGAAGAGAAGCTACTGTTCTTGTCAGTTTCCTAAGCGGAGTTGAACTAGATAGGGCCCGTGTGTGTAGGAAGCACAGTTCTTTTGTTCTGAGCAAGCTCACTGTTCTGGCCCTGGAGGAAACACAGTAGAGTAGAAGAGTGCTCTTTTCTCAAAAGTAGAGTGTGTTTTTTGTAAGGCGAGCTAGTGTTTGTTTCCCAGTCCTAAATGGAGTTGAATCACATGCAGTTTCTGGTCCTACGATCAAAAGTTTTTTTTTGGTAAGTAGAGTCACTGTTGCGCTCCCATTTCCACTCAGTGCAAATAGCACTGGCCTCTGTTCCCAGCAAGTAAAGTATAATGGACTGAAGAGAAGCTACTGTTCTTGTCAGTTTCCTAAGCGGAGTTGAACTAGATATGGCCCGTGTGTGTAGGAAGCACAGTTCTTTTGTTCTGAGCAAGCTCACTGTTCTGGACCTATAGGAAACACAGTAGAGTAGAAGAGTGCTCTTTTCTCAAAAGCAGAGTGTGTTTCTTGTAAGGCGAGCTAGTGTTTGTTTCCCAGTCCTAAATGGAGTTGAATCACATGCAGTTTCTGGTCCTACGAACCAGAGTTGTTTTCTGGTAAGAGGAGTCACTATTGCGCTCCCATTGCTATACACAGTGCAAATAGCAATGGCATCTGTTCCCAGCAAGAACAGTGTATTGGACTGAAGAGTAGGTACTGTTCTTGTCAGTTTCCTAAGCGGAGTTGAACTAGATATGGCCTGTGTGTGTAGGAAGCACCGTTCTTTTGTTGTGAGCAAGCTCACTGTTCTGGACATATAGGAAACACAGTAGAGTAGAAGAGTGCTCTTTTCTCAAAAGCAGAGTGTGTTTCTTGTAAGGCGAGCTAGTGTTTGTTTCCCAGTCCTAAATGGAGTTGAATCACATGCAGTTTCTGGTCCTACGAGCAAGAGTTGTTTTCTGGTAAGAAGAGTCACTATTGCGCTCCCATTGCCATACACAGTGCAAATAGCACTGGCGTCTGTTCCCAGCAAGCACAGTGTATTGGACTGAAGAGAAGCTACTGTTCTTGTCAGTTTCCTAAGCGGAGTTGAACTAGATATGGCCCGTGTGTGTAGGAAGCACAGTTCTTTTATTCTGAGCAAGCTCACTGTTCTGGCCCAAAGGAAACACAGTAGAGTAGAAGAGTGCTCTTTTCTCAAAAGCAAAGTGTGTTTCTTGTAAGGCGAGCTAGTGTTTGTTTCCCAGTCCTAAGTGGAGTTGAATCACATGCAGTTTCTGCTCCTACGAACCAAAGTTGTTTTCTGGTAAGAGGAGTCACTATTGTGCTCCCATTGCCATACACAGTGCAAATAGCACTCGCATCTGTTCGAACAAGTACAGTGTATTAGACTGAAGAGAAGCTACTGTTCTTGTCAGTTTCCTAAGCGGAGTTGAACTAGATATGGCCCCTGTGTTTAGGAAGCACAGTTCTTTTGTTCTGAGCAAGCTCACTATTCTGGCCATATAGGAAACACAGTAGTGTAGAAGAGTGCTCTTTTCTCAAGAGCAGAGTATGTTTCTTGTAAGACGAGCTAGCGTTTGTTTCCCAGTCCTAAATGGAGTTGCATCACATGCAGTTTCTGGTCCTACGAAGAAGAGTTGTTTTTTGGTAAGAACAGTCACTATTGCGATCCCATTTCCACACAGTGCAAACAGCACACGCGTCTGTTCCCAGCAAGTACAGTGTATTGGACTGAAGAGAAGCTACTGTTCTTGTCAGTTTCCTAAGCGGAGTTGAAGTAGATATGGCCCCTGTGTGTAGGATGCACAGTTCTTTTGTTCTGAGCAAGCTCACTGTTCTGGCCCTATAGGAAACTCAGTAGAGTAGAAGAGTGCTCTTTTCTCAAAAGCAGAGTGTGTTTCTTAGTAGGCGAGCTAGTGTTTGATTCCCAGTCCTAAATGGAGTTGAATCACATGTAGTTTCTGGTCCTACGAGCAAGAGTTGTTTTCTGGTAAGAAGAGTCACTATTGTGCTCCCATTGCCATACACAGTGCAAATATCACTGGCGTCTGTTCCCAGCAACTACAGTGTATTGGACTGAAGAGAAGCTACTGTTCTTGTCAGTTTCCTAAGGGGAGTTGAACTAGATATGGCCCATGTGTGTAGGAAGCACAGTTCTTTTGTTCTGAGCAAGCTCACTGTTCTGGACCTATAGGAAACACAGTAGAGTAGAAGAGTGCTCTTTTCTCAAAAACAGAGTGTGTTTTTTGTAAGGCCAGCTAGAGTTTGTTTCCCAGTCGTAAATGGAGTTTAATCACATGCAGTCTCCGGTCCTACGATCAAGAGTTGTTTTCTGGTAAGAAGAGTCACTATTGCGCTCCCATTGCCATACACAGTGAAAATAGCACTGGCGTCTGTTCCCAGCAAGTACAGTGCATTGGACTGAAGACAAGCTACTGTTCTTGTCAGTTTCCTAAGTGGAGTTGAACTAGATATGGCCCGTGTGTGTAGGAAGCACAGTTCTTTTGTTCTGAGCAAGCTCACTGTTCTGGCCCTATAGGAAACACAGGAGAGTAGAAGAGTGCTCTTTTTTCAAAAGAAGAGTGTGTTTCTTGTAAGGCGAGCTAGTGTTTGTTTCCCAGTTCTAAATGGAGTTGAATCACATGCAGTTTCTGGTCCTACGAGCAAGAGTTGTTTTCTGGTATGAAGAGTCACTATTGTGCTCCCATTGCCATACACAGTGCAAATAGCACTGGCGTATTTTCCCACAAGTACAGTGTATTGGACTGAAGAGAAGCTACTGTTCTTGTCAGTTTCCTGAGTGGAGTTGAACTAGATATGCCCCGTGTGTGTAGGAAGCACAGTTCTTTTGTTCTGAGCAAGCTCACTGTTCTGGCCCTATAGGAAACACAGTAGAGTAGAAGAGTGCTCTTTTTTCAAAATCAGAGCATGTTTCTTGTAAGGCGAGCTAGTGTTTGTTTCCCAGTCCTAAGTGGAGTTGAATCACATGCAGTTTCTGGTCCTACGAGCAAGAGTTGTTTTTTGGTAAGAACAGTCACTATTGTGATCCCATTTCCACACAGTGCAAATAGCACTCGCGTCTGTTCCCAGCAAGTACAGTGTATTGGACTGAAGAGAAGCTACTGTTCTTGTCAGTTTCCTAAGCGGAGTTGAACTAGATATGGCCCGTGTGTGTAGGAAGCACAGTTCTTTTGTTCTGAGCAAGCTCACTGTTCTGGACCTATAGGAAACACAGTAGAGTAGAAGAGTGCTCTTTTCTCAAAAGCAGAGTGTGTTTCTTGTAAGGCGAGCTAGTGTTTGTTTCCCAGTCCTAAATGGAGTTGAATCACATGCAGTTTCTGGTCCTACGAGCAAGAGTTGTTTTCTGGTAAGAAGAGTCACTATTGCGCTCCCATTGCCATACACAGTGCAAATAGCACTGGCGTCTGTTCCCAGCAAGTACAGTGTATTGGTCTGAAGAGAAGCTACTGTTCTTGTCAGTTTCCTAAGGGGAGTTGAACTGGATATGGCCCCTGTGTGTAGTAAGCACAGTTCTTTTGTTCTGAGCATGCTCACTGTTCTGGCCCTGTAGGAAACACAGTAGAGTAGAAGAGTGCTCTTTTCTCAAAAGCAGAGTGTGTTTTTTGTAAGGCGAGCTAGTGTTTGTTTCCCAGTCCTAAATGGAGTTGAATCTCATGCAGTTTCTGGTCCTATGATCAAAAGTTTTTTTTTGGTAAGTAGAGTCACTGTTGTGCTCCCTTTTCCACACAGTGCAAATAGCTCTGGCGTCTGTTCCCAGCAAGTACAGTGTAATGGACTGAAGAGAAGCTACTGTTCTTGTCAGTTTCCTAAGCGGAGTTGAACTAGATATGGCCCGTGTGTAGGAAGCACAGTTCTTTTATTCTGAGCAAGCTCACTGTTCTGGCCCTATAGGAAACACAGTAGAGTAGAAGAGTGCTCTTTTCTCAAAAGCAGAGTGTGTTTCTTGTAAGGCGAGCTAGTGTTTGATTCCCAGTCCTAAATGGAGTTGAATCACATGCAGTTTCTGGTCCTACGAGCAAGAGTTGTTTTCTGGTAAGAAGAGTCACTATTGTGCTCCCATTGCCATACACAGTGCAAATAGCACTGGCGTCTGTTCCCAGCAACTACAGTGTATTGGACTGAAGAGAAGCTACTGTTCTTGTCAGTTTCCTAAGAGGAGTTGAACTAGATATGGCCCCTGTGTTTAGGAAGCACAGTTCTTTTGTTCTGAGCAAGCTCACTGTTCTGGCCCTATAGGAAACACAGTAGAGTAGAAGAGTGCTCTTTTCTCAAAAACAGAGTGTGTTTTTTGTAAGGCCAGCTAGAGTTTTTTTCCAGTCCTAAATGGAGTTTAATCACATGCAGTTTCCGGTCCTACGAGCAAGAGTTGTTTTCTGGTAAGAAGAGTCACTATTGCGCTCCCATTGCCATATACAGTGAAAATAGCACTGGCGTCTGTTCCCAGCAAGTACAGTGTATTGGACTGAAGAGAAGCTACTGTTCTTGTCAGTTTCCTAAGCGGAGTTGAACTAGATATGGCCCGTGTGTGTAGGAAGCACAGTTCTTTTGTTCTGAGGAAGCTCACTGTTCTGGCCCTATAGGAAACACAGTAGAGTAGAAGAGTGCTCTTTTTTCAAAATCAGAGCATGTTTCTTGTAAGGCGAGCTAGTGTTTGTTTCCCAGTCCTAAGTGGAGTTGAATCACATGCATTTTCTGGTCCTACGAGTAAGAGTTATTTTTTCATAAGAACAGTCACTATTGCGATCCCATTTCCACACAGTTCAAATAGCACTGGCGTCTGTTCCCAGCAAGTACAGTGTATTGGACTGAAGAGAAGCTACTGTTCTTGTCAGTTTCCTAAGCGGAGTTGAACTAGATATGGCCCGTGTGTGTAGGAAGCACAGTTCTTTTGTTCTGAGCAAGCTCACTGTTCTGGCCCTGGAGGAAACACAGTAGAGTAGAAGAGTGCTCTTTTCTCAAAAGTAGAGTGTGTTTTTTGTAAGGCGAGCTAGTGTTTGTTTCCCAGTCCTAAATGGAGTTGAATCACATGCAGTATCTGGTCCTACAAGCAAGAGTTGTTTTCTGGTAAGAAGAGTCACTGTTGTACTCCCTTTTCCACACAGTGCAAATAGCACTGGCGTCTGTTCCCAGCAAGTACAGTGTATTGGACTGAAGAGAAGCTACTGTTCTTGTCAGTTTCCTAAGCGGAGTTGAACTAGATATGGCCCGTGTGTGTAGGAAGCACAGTTCTTTTGTTCTGAGCAAGCTCACTGTTCTGGACCTATAGGAAACACAGTAAAGTAGAAGAGTGCTCTTTTCTCAAAAGCAGAGTGTGTTTCTTGTAAGGCGAGCTAGTGTTTGTTTCCCAGTCCTAAATGGAGTTGAATCACATGCAGTTTCTGGTCCTACGAGCAAGAGTTGTTTTCTGGTAAGAAGAGTCACTATTGCGCTCCCATTGCCATACACAGTGCAAATAGCACTGGCGTCTGTTCCCAGCAAGCACAGTGTATTGGACTGAAGAGAAGCTACTGTTCTTGTCAGTTTCCTAAGCAGAGTTGAACTAAATATGGCCCGTGTGTGTAGGAAGCACAGTTCTTTTATTCTGAGCAAGCTCACTGTTCTGGCCCTATAGGAAACACAGTAGAGTAGAAGAGTGCTCTTTTCTCAAAAGCAGAGTGTGTTTCTTGTAAGGCGAGCTAGTGTTTGTTTCCCAGTCCTAAATGGAGTTGAATCACATGCAGTTTCTGGTCCTACGAGTAAGAGTTATTTTTTCATAAGAACAGTCACTATTGCGATCCCATTTCCACACAGTTCAAATAGCACTGGCGTCTGTTCCCAGCAAGTACAGTGTATTGGACTGAAGAGAAGCTACTGTTCTTGTCAGTTTCCTAAGCGGAGTTGAACTAGATATGGCCCGTGTGTGTAGGAAGCACAGTTCTTTTGTTCTGAGCAAGCTCACTGTTCTGGCCCTGGAGGAAACACAGTAGAGTAGAAGAGTGCTCTTTTCTCAAAAGTAGAGTGTGTTTTTTGTAAGGCGAGCTAGTGTTTGTTTCCCAGTCCTAAATGGAGTTGAATCACATGCAGTATCTGGTCCTACAAGCAAGAGTTGTTTTCTGGTAAGAAGAGTCACTGTTGTACTCCCTTTTCCACACAGTGCAAATAGCACTGGCGTCTGTTCCCAGCAAGTACAGTGTATTGGACTGAAGAGAAGCTACTGTTCTTGTCAGTTTCCTAAGCGGAGTTGAACTAGATATGGCCCGTGTGTGTAGGAAGCACAGTTCTTTTGTTCTGAGCAAGCTCACTGTTCTGGACCTATAGGAAACACAGTAAAGTAGAAGAGTGCTCTTTTCTCAAAAGCAGAGTGTGTTTCTTGTAAGGCGAGCTAGTGTTTGTTTCCCAGTCCTAAATGGAGTTGAATCACATGCAGTTTCTGGTCCTACGAGCAAGAGTTGTTTTCTGGTAAGAAGAGTCACTATTGCGCTCCCATTGCCATACACAGTGCAAATAGCACTGGCGTCTGTTCCCAGCAAGCACAGTGTATTGGACTGAAGAGAAGCTACTGTTCTTGTCAGTTTCCTAAGCAGAGTTGAACTAAATATGGCCCGTGTGTGTAGGAAGCACAGTTCTTTTATTCTGAGCAAGCTCACTGTTCTGGCCCTATAGGAAACACAGTAGAGTAGAAGAGTGCTCTTTTCTCAAAAGCAGAGTGTGTTTCTTGTAAGGCGAGCTAGTGTTTGTTTCCCAGTCCTAAATGGAGTTGAATCACATGCAGTTTCTGGTCCTACGAATCAGAGTTGTTTTCTGGTAAGAGGAGTCACTATTGCGCTCCCATTGCTATACACAGTGCAAAGAGCACTGGCATCTGTTCCCAGCAAGAACAGTGTATTGGACTGAAGAGTAGGTACTGTTCTTGTCAGTTTCCTAAGCGGAGTTGAACTAGATATGGACCGTTTGTGTAGGAAGCACAGTTCTTTGTTCTGAGCAAGCTCACTGTTCTGGCCCTATAGGAAACACAGTAGGGTAGAAGAGTGCTCTTTTCTCAAAAGCAGAGTATGTTTCTTGTAAGGTGAGCTAGTGTTTGTTTCCCAGTCCTAAATGGAGTTGAATCACATGCAGTTTCTGGTCCTACAAGCAAGAGTTGTTTTCTGGTAAGCAGAGTCACTATTGTGCTCCCATTGCCATACACCGTGCAAATAGCACTCGCGTCTGTTCCCAGCAATTACAGTGTATTGGACTGAAGAGAAGCTATTGTTCTTGTCAGTTTCCTAAGCGGAGTTGAACTAGATATGGCCCGTGTGTAGGAAGCACAGTTCTTTTATTCTGAGCAAGCTCACTGTTCTGGCCCTATAGGAAACACAGTAGAGTAGAAGAGTGCTCTTTTCTCAAAAGCAGAGTGTGTTTCTTGTAAGGCGAGCTAGTGTTTGATTCCCAGTCCTAAATGGAGTTGAATCACATGCAGTTTCTGGTCCTACGAGCAAGAGTTGTTTTCTGGTAAGAAGAGTCACTATTGTGCTCCCATTGCCATACACAGTGCAAATAGCACTGGCGTCTGTTCCCAGCAACTACAGTGTATTGGACTGAAGAGAAGCTACTGTTCTTGTCAGTTTCCTAAGAGGAGTTGAACTAGATATGGCCCCTGTGTGTAGGAAGCACAGTTCTTTTGTTCTGAGCAAGCTCACTGTTCTGGCCCTATAGGAAACACAGTAGAGTAGAAGAGTGCTCTTTTCTCAAAAACAGAGTGTGTTTTTTGTAAGGCCAGCTAGAGTTTTTTTCCAGTCCTAAATGGAGTTTAATCACATGCAGTTTCCGGTCCTACGAGCAAGAGTTGTTTTCTGGTAAGAAGAGTCACTATTGCGCTCCCATTGCCATACACAGTGAAAATAGCACTGGCGTCTGTTCCCAGCAAGTACAGTGTATTGGACTGAAGAGAAGCTACTGTTCTTGTCAGTTTCCTAAGCGGAGTTGAACTAGATATGGCCCGTGTGTGTAGGAAGCACAGTTCTTTTGTTCTGAGGAAGCTCACTGTTCTGGCCCTATAGGAAACACAGTAGAGTAGAAGAGTGCTCTTTTTTCAAAATCAGAGCATGTTTCTTGTAAGGCGAGCTAGTGTTTGTTTCCCAGTCCTAAGTGGAGTTGAATCACATGCATTTTCTGGTCCTACGAGTAAGAGTTATTTTTTCATAAGAACAGTCACTATTGCGATCCCATTTCCACACAGTTCAAATAGCACTGGCGTCTGTTCCCAGCAAGTACAGTGTATTGGACTGAAGAGAAGCTACTGTTCTTGTCAGTTTCCTAAGCGGAGTTGAACTAGATATGGCCCGTGTGTGTAGGAAGCACAGTTCTTTTGTTCTGAGCAAGCTCACTGTTCTGGCCCTGGAGGAAACACAGTAGAGTAGAAGAGTGCTCTTTTCTCAAAAGTAGAGTGTGTTTTTTGTAAGGCGAGCTAGTGTTTGTTTCCCAGTCCTAAATGGAGTTGAATCACATGCAGTATCTGGTCCTACAAGCAAGAGTTTTTTTCTGGTAAGAAGAGTCACTGTTGTACTCCCTTTTCCACACAGTGCAAATAGCACTGGCGTCTGTTCCCAGCAAGTACAGTGTATTGGACTGAAGAGAAGCTACTGTTCTTGTCAGTTTCCTAAGCGGAGTTGAACTAGATATGGCCCGTGTGTGTAGGAAGCACAGTTCTTTTGTTCTGAGCAAGCTCACTGTTCTGGACCTATAGGAAACACAGTAAAGTAGAAGAGTGCTCTTTTCTCAAAAGCAGAGTGTGTTTCTTGTAAGGCGAGCTAGTGTTTGTTTCCCAGTCCTAAATGGAGTTGAATCACATGCAGTTTCTGGTCCTACGAGCAAGAGTTGTTTTCTGGTAAGAAGAGTCACTATTGCGCTCCCATTGCCATACACAGTGCAAATAGCACTGGCGTCTGTTCCCAGCAAGCACAGTGTATTGGACTGAAGAGAAGCTACTGTTCTTGTCAGTTTCCTAAGCAGAGTTGAACTAAATATGGCCCGTGTGTGTAGGAAGCACAGTTCTTTTATTCTGAGCAAGCTCACTGTTCTGGCCCTATAGGAAACACAGTAGAGTAGAAGAGTGCTCTTTTCTCAAAAGCAGAGTGTGTTTCTTGTAAGGCGAGCTAGTGTTTGTTTCCCAGTCCTAAATGGAGTTGAATCACATGCAGTTTCTGGTCCTACGAATCAGAGTTGTTTTCTGGTAAGAGGAGTCACTATTGCGCTCCCATTGCTATACACAGTGCAAAGAGCACTGGCATCTGTTCCCAGCAAGAACAGTGTATTGGACTGAAGAGTAGGTACTGTTCTTGTCAGTTTCCTAAGCGGAGTTGAACTAGATATGGACCGTTTGTGTAGGAAGCACAGTTCTTTGTTCTGAGCAAGCTCACTGTTCTGGCCCTATAGGAAACACAGTAGGGTAGAAGAGTGCTCTTTTCTCAAAAGCAGAGTATGTTTCTTGTAAGGTGAGCTAGTGTTTGTTTCCCAGTCCTAAATGGAGTTGAATCACATGCAGTTTCTGGTCCTACAAGCAAGAGTTGTTTTCTGGTAAGCAGAGTCACTATTGTGCTCCCATTGCCATACACCGTGCAAATAGCACTCGCGTCTGTTCCCAGCAATTACAGTGTATTGGACTGAAGAGAAGCTATTGTTCTTGTCAGTTTCCTAAGTGGAGTTGAACTAGACATGGCCCGTGTGTGTAGGAAGCACAGTTCTTTTGTTCTGAGCAAGCTCACTCTTCTGGCCCTATAGGAAACACAGTAGAGTAGAAGAGTGCTCTTTTCTCAAAAGCAGAGTGTGTTTCTTGTAAGGCGAGCTAGTGTTTCTTTCCCAGTCCTAAATGGAGTTGAATCACATGCAGTATCTGGTCCTACAAGCAAGAGTTGTTTTCTGGTAAGAAGAGTCACTGTTGTGCTCCCTTTTCCACACAGTGCAAATAGCACTCCCGTCTGTTCCCAGCAAGTATAGTGTATTGGACTGAAGAGAAGCTACTGTTCCTGTCAGTTTCCTAAGCGGAGTTGAACTAGATATGGCCCCTGTGTGTAGGAAGCACAGTTCTTTTGTTCGGAGCAAGCTCACTGTTCTGGACATATAGGAAACACAGTAGAGTAGAAGAGTGCTCTTTTCTCAAAAGCAGAGTGTGTTTCTTGTAAGGCGAGCTAGTGTTTCTATCCCAGTCCTAAATGGAGTTGAATCACATGCAGTATCTGGTCCTACAAGCAAGAGTTGTTTTCTGGTAAAAAGAGTCACTGTTTTGCTCCCTTTTCCACACAGTGCAAATAGCACTCCCGTCTATTCCCAGCAAGTACAGTGTATTGGACTGAAGAGAAGCTACTGTTCTTGTCAGTTTCCTAAGCGGAGTTGAACTAGATATGGCCCGTGTGTGTAGGAAGCACAGTTCTTTTGTTCTGAGCAAGCTCACTGTTCTGGCCCTGGAGGAAACACAGTAGAGTAGAAGAGTGCTCTTTTCTCAAAAGTAGAGTGTGTTTTTTGTAAGGCGAGCTAGTGTTTGTTTCCCAGTCCTAAATGGAGTTGAATCACATGCAGTTTCCGGCCTTATGATCAAAAGTTTTTTTTTGGGAAGTAGAGTCACTGTTGTGCTCCCATTTCCATACAGTGCAAATAGCACTGGCGTATGTTCCCAGCAAGTACAGTGTAATGGACTGAAGAGAAGCTACTGTTCTTGTCAGTTTCCTAAGCAGAGTTGAACTAGATATGGCCCGTGTGTGTAGGAAGCACAGTTCTTTTATTCTGAGCAAGCTCACTGTTCTGGCCCTATAGGAAACACAGTAGAGTAGAAGAGTGCTCTTTTCTCAAAAGCAGAGTGTGTTTCTTGTAAGGCGAGCTAGTGTTTGTTTCCCAGTCCTAAATGGAGTTGAATCACATGCAGTTTCTGGTCTTACGAACCAGAGTTGTTTTCTGGTAAGAGGAGTCACTATTGCGCTCCCATTGCCATACACAGTGAAAATAGCACTGGCATCTGTTCCCAGCAAGTACAGTGTATTGGACTGAAGAGAAGCTACTGTTCTTGTCAGTTTCCTAAGCGGAGTTGAACTAGATATGGCCCGTGTGTGTAGGAAGCACAGTTCTTTTGTTCTGAGCAAGCTCACTGTTCTGGCCCTATAGGAAACACAGTAGAGTAGAAGAGTGCTGTTTTCTCAAAAGCAGAGTGTGTTTCTTGTAAGGCGAGCTAGTGTTTCTTTCCCAGTCCTAAATGGAGTTGAATCCCATGCAGTATCTGGTCCTACAAGCAAGAGTTGTTTTCTGGTAAGAAGAGTCACTGTTGTACTCCCTTTTCCACACAGTGCAAATAGCACTGGCGTCTGTTCCCAGCAAGTACAGTGTATTGGACTGAAGAGAAGCTACTGTTCTTGTCAGTTTCCTAAGTGGAGTTGAACTAGATATGGCCCGTGTGTGTAGGAAGCACAGTTCTTTTGTTCTGAGCAAGCTCACTGTTCTGGACCTATAGGAAACACAGTAGAGTAGAAGAGTGCTCTTTTCTCAAAAGCAGAGTGTGTTTCTTGTAAGGCGAGCTAGTGTTTGTTTCCCAGTCCTAAATGGAGTTGAATCACATGCAGTTTCTGGTCCTACGAGCAAGAGTTGTTTTCTGGTAAGAAGAGTCACTATTGCGCTCCCATTGCCATACACAGTGCAAATAGCACTGGCATCTGTTCCCAGCAAGTACAGTGTATTGGACTGAAGAGAAGCTATTGTTCTTGTCAGTTTCCTAAGTGGAGTTGAACTAGACATGGCCCGTGTGTGTAGGAAGCACAGTTCTTTTGTTCTGAGCAAGCTCACTGTTCTGGCCCTATAGGAAACACAGTAGAGTAGAAGAGTGCTCTTTTCTCAAAAGCAGAGTGTGTTTCTTGTAAGGCGAGCTAGTGTTTCTTTCCCAGTCCTAAATGGAGTTGAATCACATGCAATTTCTGGTCCTACAAGCAAGAGTTGTTTTCTGGTAAAAAGAGTCACTGTTGTGCTCCCTTTTCCACACAGTGCAAATAGCACTCCCGTCTGTTCCCAGCAAGTATAGTGTATTGGACTGAAGAGAAGCTACTGTTCCTGTCAGTTTCCTAAGCGGCGTTGAACTAGATATGGCCCCTGTGTGTAGGAAGCACAGTTCTTTTGTTCTGAGCAAGCTCACTGTTCTGGACATAAAGGAAACACTGTAGAGTAGAAGAGTGCTCTTTTCTCAAAAGTAGAGTGTGTTTCTTGTAAGGCGAGCTAGTGTTTGTTTCCCAGTCCTAAATGGAGTTGAATCACATGCAGTTTCTGGTCCTATGAGCAAGAGTTGTTTTCTGGTAAGAAGAGTCACTATTGCGCTCCCATTGTCATACACAGTGCAAATAGCACTGATGTCTGTTCCCAGCAAGTACAGTGTATTGGACTGAAGAGAAGCTACTGTTCTTGTCAGTTTCCTAAGGGGAGTTGAATTAGATATGGCCCGTGTGTGTAGGAAGCTCAGTTCTTTTGTTCTGAGCAAGCTCACTGTTCTAGCCCTGGAGAAAAAACAGTAGAGTAGAAGAGTGCTGTTTTCTCAAAAGCAGAGTGTGTTTTTTGTAAGGCGAGCTAGTGTTTGTTTCCCAGTCCTAAATGGAGTTGAAACACATGCAGTTTCTAGGCTTATGATCAAAAGGTTTTTTTTGGGAAGTAGAGTCACTGTTGAGCTCCCATTTCCACACAGTGCAAATAGCACTGGCGTCTGTTCCCAGCAAGTACAGTGTATTGGATTGAAGAGAAGCTACTGTTCTTGTCAGTTTCCTAAGCGGAGTTGAACTAGATATGGCCCGTGTGTGTAGGAAGCACAGTTCTTTTATTCTGAGCAAGCTCACTGTTCTGGCCCTATAGGAAACACAGTAGAGTAGAAGAGTGCTCTTTTCTCAAAAGCAGAGTGTGTTTCTTGTAAGGTGAGCTAGTGTTTGTTTCCCAGTCCTAAATGGAGTTGAATCACATGCAGTTTCTGTTCCTACGAGCAAGAGTTCTTTTTTTGGTAAGAAGAGTCACTACTGCGCTCCCATTTCCACACAGTGCAAAGAGCACTCACGTCTGTTCCCAGCATGTACAGTGTATTGGACTGAAGAGAAGCTACTGTTCTTGTCAGTTTTCTAAGCGGAGTTGAACTAGATATGGCCCGTGTGTGTAGGAAGCACAGTTCTTTTGTTCTGAGCAAGCTCACTGTTCTGGCCCTATAGGAAAAAAAGTAAAGTAGAAGAGTGCTCTTTTCTCAAAAGCAGAGTGTGTTTCTTGTAAGGCGAGCTAGTGTTTGTTTCCAAGTCCTAAATGGAGTTGAATCACATGCAGTTTCTGGTCCTATACACAAGAGTTGTTTTTGGGTAAGAAGAGTCACTACTGCGCTCCCATTTCCACACAGGGCAAATAGCACTCGTGTCTGTTCCCAGCAAGTACAGTGTATTGGACTGAAGAGAAGCTACTGTTCTTGTCAGTTTTCTAAGCGGAGTTGAACTAGATATGGCCCGTGTGTGTAGGAAGCACAGTTCTTTTGTTCTGAGCAAGCTCACTGTTCTGGCCCTATAGGAAACACAGTAGAGTAGAAGAGTGCTCTTTTCTCAAAAGAAGAGTGTGTTTCTTGTAAGGCGAGCTAGTGTTTGTTTCCCAGTCCTAAATGGAGTTGAATCACATGCAGTTTCTGGTCCTACGAGCAAGAGTTGTTTTCTGGTAAGAAGAGTCACTATTGCTCTCCCATTGCCATACAAAGTACAAATAGCACTCGCGTCTGTTCCCAGCAACTACAGTGTATTGGACTGAAGAGAAGCTACTGTTCTTGTCAGTTTCCTAAGCGGAGTTGAACTAGATATGGCCCGTGTGTGTAGGAAGCACAGTTCTTTTATTCTGAGCAAGCTCACTGTTCTGGACCTATAGGAAACACAGTAGAGTAGAAGAGTGCTCTTTTCTCAAAAGAAGAGTGTGTTTCTTGTAAGGCGAGCTAGTGTTTGTTTCCCAGTCCTAAATGGAGTTGAATCACATGCAGTTTCTGGTCCTACGAACCAGAGTTGTTTTCTGGTAAGAGGAGTCACTATTGCGCTCCCATTGCTATACACAGTGCAAATAGCACTGGCATCTGTTCCCAGCAAGAACAGTGTATTGGACTGAAGAGTAGGTACTGTTCTTGTCAGTTTCCTAAGCGGAGTTGAACTAGATATGGCCCGTGTGTGTAGGAAGCACCGTTCTTTTGTTGTGAGCAAGCTCACTGTTCTGGCCCTATAGGAAACACTGTAGAGTAGAAGAGTGCTCTTTTCTCAAATGCAGAGTGTGTTTCATGTAAGGCGAGCTAGAGTTTGTTTCCCAGTCCTAAATAGAGTTGAATCACATGCAGTTTCTGGTCCTATGAGCAAGAGTTTCTTTTTTTGGTAAGTAGAGTCACTGTTGTGTCGCATTTCCACACAGTGCAAACAGCACTGGCGTCTGTTCCAAGCAAGTACAGTGTATTGGACAGAAGAGAAGCTACTGTTCTTGTCAGTTTCCTAAGCGGAGTTGAACTAGATATGGCCCGTGTGTGTAGGAAGCACAGTTCTTTTATTCTGAGCAAGCTCACTGTTCTGGCCCTATAGGAAACACAGTAGAGTAGAAGAGTGCTCTTTTCTCAAAAGCAGAGTGTGTTTCTTTTAAAGGGAGCTAGTGTTTGTTTCCCAGTCCTATATGGAGTTGAATCACATACAGTTTCTGGTCCTACGAGCAAGAGTTTTTTTTTGGTAAGTAGAGTCACTGTTGAGCTACCATTTCCACACAGTGCAAATAGCACTGGGGTCTGTTCCCAGCAAGTACAGTGTATTGGACTGAAGAGAAGCTACTGTTCTTGTCAGTTTCCTAAGGGGAGATGAACTAGATATGGCCTCTGTGTGTAGGAAGCACAGTTCTTTTGTTCTGAGCAAGCTCACTGTTCTGGCCCTATAGGAAACACAGTAGAGTAGAAGAGTGCTCTTTTCTCAAAAGCAGAGTGTGTTTCTTTTAAGGCGAGCTAGTGTTTGTTTCCCAGTCCTAAATGGAGTTGAATCACATGCAGTTTCTGGTCCTACAAGCAAGAGTTGTTATCTGGTAAGAAGAGTCACTATTGTGCTCCCATTGCCATACACAGTGCAAATAGCACTGGCATCTGTTCCCAGCAAGTACAGTGTATTGGACTGAAGAGAAGCTACTGTTCTTGTCAGTTTCCTAAGCGGAGTTGAACTAGATATGGCCCCTGTGTGTAGGAAGCACAGTTCTTTTGTTCTGAGCAAGCTCACTGTTCTGGACCTATAGGAAACACTGTAGAGTAGAAGAGTGCTCTTTTCTCAAAAGTAGAGTGTGTTTCTTGTAAGGCGAGCTAGTGTTTGTTTCCCAGTCCTAAATGGAGTTGAATCACATGCAGTTTCTGGTCCTACGAACCAGTGTTGTTTTCTGGTAAGAGGAGTCACTATTGCGCTCCCATTGCTATACACAGTGCAAATAGCACTGGCATCTGTTCCCAGCAAGTACAGTGTATTGGACTGAAGAGTAGGTACTGTTCTTGTCAGTTTCCTAAGCGGAGTTGAACTAGATATGGCCCGTGTGTGTAGGAACCACAGTTCTTCTGTTGTGAGCAAGCTCACTGTTCTGGCCCTATAGGAAACACAGTAGAGCAGAAGAGTGCTCTTTTCTCAAAAGCAGAGTGTGTTTCTTGTAAGGCGAGCTAGAAATTGTTTCCCAGTCCTAAATGGAGTTGAATCACATGCAGTTTCTGCTCCTACGAGCAAGAGTTGTTTTATGGTAAGAAGAGTCACTATTGCACTCCCTTTGCCCTACACAGTACAAACAGCACTGGCGTCTGTTCCCAGCAAGTACAGTGTATTGGACTGAAGAGAATCTACTGTTCTTGTCAGTTTCTTAAGGGGAGTTGAACTAGATATGGCCCGTGTGTGTAGGAAGCACAGTTCTTTTGTTCTGAGCAAGCTCACTAATCTGGCCGTATAGGAAACACAATAGAGTAGAAGAGTGCTCTTTTCTCAAAAGCAGAGGGTGTTTCTTGTAAGGCGAGCTAGAGATTGTTTCCCAGTCCTAAATGGAGTTGAATCACATGCAGTTTCTGGTTCTACGAACCAGAGTTGTTTTCGGGTAAGAGGAGTCACTATTGCACTCCCATTGCCATACACAGTGCAAATAGCACTGGCATCTGTTCCCAGCAAGAACAGTGTATTGGACTGAAGAGTAGGTACTGTTCTTGTCAGTTTCCTAAGCAGAGTTGAACTAGATATGGCCCGTGTGTGTAGGAAGCACAGTTCTTTTGTTCTGAGCAAGCTCACTGTTCTGGCCCTATAGGAAACACAGTAGAGTAGAAGAGTGCTCTTTTCTCAAAAGCATAGTATGTTTCTTGTAAGGCGAGCTAGTGTTTGTTTCCCAGTCCTAAATGGAGTTGAATCACATGCAGTTTCTGGTCTTACGATCAAGAGTTGTTTTTTGGTAAGAAGAGTCACTATTGCGCTCCCATTGCCACACAGTGCAAATAGCACTGGCGTCTGTTCCCAGCAAGTACAGTGTATTGGACTGAAGAGAAGCTACTGTTCTTGTCAGTTTCCTAAGCGGAGTTGAACTAGATATGGCCAGTGTGTAGGAAGCACAGTTCTTTTGTTGTGAGCAAGCTCACTGTTCTGGCCCTATAGGAAACACAGTAGAGTAGAAGAGTGCTCTTATCTCAAAAGTAGAGTGTGTTTTTCGTAAGGCGAGCTAGAGTTTGTTTCCAAGTCCTAAATGGAGTTGAATCACATGCAGTTTCTGGTCCTATGAGCAAGAGTTGTTTTCTGGTAAGAAGAGTCACTATTGCACTCCCATTGCCATACACAGTGCAAATAGCACTGGCGTCTGTTCCCAGCAAGTACAGTGTATTGGACTGAAGAGAAGCTACTGTTCTTGTCAGTTTCCTAAGGGGAGTTGAACTAGATAAGGCCCGTGTGTGTAGGAAGCACAGTTCTTTTGTTCTGAGCAAGCTCACTGTTCTGGCCCTATAGGAAACACAGTAGAGTAGAAGAGTGCTCTTTTCTCAAAAGCAGAGTGTGTTTCTTGTAAGGCGAGCTAGAGTTTGTTTTCCAGTCCTAAATGGAGTTGAATCACATGCAGTTTCTGGTCCTACGAACCAGAGTTGTTTTCTGGTAAGAGGAGTCACTATTGTGCTCCCATTGTCATACACAGTGCAAATAGCACTGGCGTCTGTTCCCAGCAAGTGAAGTGTATTGGACTGAAGAGAAGCTACTGTTCTTGTCAGTTTCCTAAGCGGAGTTGAACTAGATATGGCCAATGTGTAGGAAGCACAGTTCTTTTGTTCTGAGCAAGCTCACTGTTCTGGCCCTGTAGGAAACACAGTAGAGTAGAAGAGTACTCTTTTCTCAAAAGCATAGTATGTTTCTTGTAAGGCAAGCTAGAGTTTGTTTCCCAGTCCTAAATGGAGTTGAATCACATGCAGTTTCTGGTCTTACGAGCAAGAGTTGTTTTTTGGTAAGAAGAGTCACTACTGCGCTCCCATTTCCACACAGTGCAAATGGCACTCGCGTCTGTTCCCAGCAAGTACAGTGTATTGGACTGAAGAGAAGATACTGTTCTTGTCAGTTTCCTAAGCGGAGTTGAACTAGATATGGCCCGTGTGTGTAGGAAGCACAGTTCTTTTGTTCTGAGCAAGCTCATTGTTTTGGCCCTAAAGGAAACACAGTAGAGTAGAAGAGTGCTCTTTTCTCAAAAGCAGAGTGTGTTTCTTGTAAGGCGAGCTAGTGTTTGTTTCCCAGCCTTAAATGGAGTTGAATCCCATGCAGTTTCTGCTCCTATGAGCAAGAGTTGTTTTTTGGTAAGAACAGTCACTATTGCGCTCCCATTGCCATACACAGTGCAAATAGCACTCGTGTCTGTTCCCAGCAAGTACAGTGTATTGGAGTGAAGAGAAGCTACTGTTCTTATCAGTTTCCTAAGCGGAGTTGAAATAGATATGGCCCGTGTGTGTAGGAAGCACAGTTCTTTTGTTGTGAGCAAGCTCACTGTTCTGGCCCTATAGGAAACACAGTAGAGTAGAAGAGTGCTCTTTTCTCAAAAGCAGAGTGTGTTTCTTGTAAGGCGAGCTAGTGTTTGTTTCCCAGTCATAAATGAAATCGAATCACATGAGTTTCTGCTCCTATGAGCAAGAGTTGTTTTCTGGTAAGAAGAGTCACTATTGCACTCCCATTGCCATACACAGTGCAAATAGCACTGGCGTCTGTTCCCAGCAAATACAGTGTATTGGACTGAAGAGAAGATACTGTTCTTGTCAGTTTACTAAGCGGAGTTGAACTAGATATGGCCCGTGTGTGTAGGAAGCACAGTTCTTTTGTTCTGAGCAAGCTCATTGTTTTGGCCCTAAAGGAAACACAGTAGAGTAGAAGAGTGCTCTTTTCTCAAAAGCAGAGTGTGTTTCTTGTAAGGCGAGCTAGAGTTTGTTTCCCAGTCCTAAATGGAGTTGAATCACATGCAGTTTCTGGTCCTACGAGCAAGAGTTGTTTTATGGTAAGAAGAGTCACTATTGCACTCCCTATGCCCTACACAGTGCAAACAGCACTGGCGACTGTTACCAGCAAGTACAGTGTATTGGACTGAAGAGTAGGTACTGTTCTTGTCAGTTTCCTAAGCGGAGTTGAACTAGATATGGACCGTTTGTGTAGGAAGCACAGTTCTTTGTTCTGAGCAAGCTCACTGTTCTGGCCCTATAGGAAACACAGTAGAGTAGAAGAGTGCTCATTTCTCAAAAGCAGAGTATGTTTCTTGTGAGGGGTGCTAGTGTTTGTTTCCCAGTCCTAAATGGAGTTGAATCACATGAAGTTTCGGGTCCTACGAGCAAGAGTTGTTTTTTGGTAAGAAGAGTCACTACTGCGCTCCCATTTCCACACAGTCAAATAGCACTTGCGTCTGTTCCCAGCAAGTACAGTGTATTGGACTGAAGAGAAGCTAGTGTTCTTGTCAGTTTCCTAAGGGGAGTTGAACTAGATATGGCCCGTGTGTGTAGGAAGCACAGTTCTTTTGTTGTGAGCAAGCTCACTGTTCTGGCCCTATAGGAAACACAGTAGAGTAGAAGAGTGCTCTTTTCTCAAAAGAAGAGTGTGTTTCTTGTAAGGCGAGCTAGTGTTTGTTTCCCAGTCTTAAATGCAGTTGCATCACATGCAGTTTCTGGTCCTATGAGCAAGAGTTGTTTTCTGGTAAGAAGAGTCACTATTGCTCTTCCATTGCAATAAACAGTGCAAATAGCACTCGCGTCTGTTCCCAGCAACTGCAGTGTATTGGACTGAAGAGAAGCTACTGTTCTTGTCATTTTCCTAAGCGGAGTTGAACTAGATATGGCCCGTGTGTGTAGGAAGCACAGTTCTTTTGTTGTGAGCAAGCTCACTGTTCTGGCCCTATAGGAAACACAGTAGAGTAGAAGAGTGCTCTTTTCTCAAAAGCAGAGTGTATTTTTTGTAAGGCGAGCTAGAGTTTGTTTCCCAGTCCTAAATGGAGTTGAATCACATGCAGTTTCTGGTCCTAAGAACCAGAGTTGTTTTCTGGTAAGAGGAGTCACTATTGTGCTCCCATTGCCATACACAGTGCAAATAGCACTGGCGTCTGTTCCCAGCAAGTACAGTGTATTGGACTGAAGAGAAGCTACTGTTCTTGTCAGTTTCCTAAGCGGAGTTGAACTAGATATGGCCAGTGTGTAGGAAGCACAGTTCTTTTGTTCTGAGCAAGCTCACTGTTCTGGCCCTATAGGAAACACAGTAGAGTAGAAGAGTGCTCTTTTCTCAAAAGCAGAGTATGTTTCTTGTAAGGCGAGCTAGTGTTTGTTTCCCAGTCCTAAATGGAGTTGAATCACATGCAGTTTCTGCTCCCACGAACCAAAGTTGTTTTCTGGTAAGAGGAGTCACTATTGCACTCTCATTGCCATACACAGTGCAAATAGCACTCGCGTCTGTTCGAACAAGTACAGTGTATTGGACTGAAGAGAAGCTACTGTTCTTGTCAGTTTCCTAAGGGGAGTTGAACTAGATATGGCCCCTGTGTGTAAGAAGCACAGTTCTTTTGTTCTGAGCAAGCTCACTGTTCTGGCCCTATAGGAAACACAGTAGAGTAGAAGAGTGCTCTTTTCTCAAAAGCAGAGTGTGTTTCTTGTAAGGCGAGCTAGAGTTTGTTTCCCAGTCCTAAATGGAGTTGAATCACATGCAGTTTCTGGTCCTACAAGCAAGAGTTGTTTTCTGGTAAGAAGAGTCACTATTGTGCTCCCATTGCCATACACAGTGCAAATAGCACTCGCGTCTGTTCTCTGCAAGTACAGTGTATTGGACTGAAGAGAAGCTACTGTTCTTGTCAGTTTCCTAAGCGGAGTTGAACTAGATATGGCCCGTGTGTGTAGGAAGCACAGTTCTTTTGTTCTGAGCAAGCTCACTGTTCTGGCCCTATAGGAAACACAGTAGAGTAGAAGAGTGCTCTTTTCTCAAAAGCAGAGTGTGTTTCTTGTAAGGCGTGCTAGTGTTTGTTTCCCAGTCCTAAATGAAGTTGAATCACATGCAGTGTCTGGACCTACGAGCAAGAGTTGTTTTCTGGTAAGAAGAGTCACTATTGTGCTCCCATTGCCATACACAGTGCAAATAGCACTGGCGTCTGTTCCCAGCAAGTACAGTGTATTGGACTGAAGAGAAGCTACTGTTCTTGTCAGTTTCCTAAGGGGAGTTGAACTAGATATGGCACGTGTGTGTAGGAAGCACAGTTCTTTTATTCTGAGCAAGCTCACTGTTCTGGCCCTATAGGAAACACAGTAGAGTGGAACAGTGCTCTTTTCTCAAAAGCAGAGTGTGATCCTTGTAAGGCAAGCTAGAGTTTGTTTCCCAGTCCTAAATGGAGTTGAATCACATGCAGTTTCAGCTTCTAAGAACCAAAGTTGTTTTCTGGTAAGAGGAGTCACTATTGCACTCTAATTGCCATACACAGTGCAAATAGCACTCGCGTCTGTTCGAACAAGTACAGTGTATTGGACTGAAGAGAAGCTACTGCTCTTGTCAGTTTCCTAAGGGGAGTTGAACTAGATATGGCTCGTGTGTGTAGGAAGCACAGTTCTTTTGTTCTGAGCAAGCTCACTGTTCTGGCCCTATAGGAAACACAGTAGAGTAAAAGAGTGCTCTTTTCTCAAAAGCAGAGTGTGTTTCTTGTAAGGCGAGCTAGTGTTTGTTTCCCAGTCCTAAATGGAGTTGAATCACATGCAGTTTCTGGTCCTATGAGCAAGAGTTGTTATCTGGTAAGAAGAGTCACTATTGCGCTCCCATTGACATACACAGTGCAAATAGCCCTCGCGTCTGTTCCCAGCAAGTACAGTGTATTGGACTGAAGAGAAGCTACTGTTCTTGTCAGTTTCCTAAGGGGAGTTGAACTAGATATGGCCCCTGTGTGTAGGAAGCACAGTTCTTTTGTTCTGAGCAAGCTCACTGTTCTGGCCCTATAGGAAACACAGTAGAGTAGAAGAGTGCTCTTTTCTCAAAAGCAGAGTGTGTTTCTTGTAAGGCGAGCTAGTGTTTGTTTCCCAGTCCTAAATGGAGTTGAATCACATGCAGTTTCTGGTCCTACGAGCAAGAGTTGTTTTCTGGTAAGAAGAGTCTTATTGTGCTCCCATTGCCATACACAGTGCAAATAGCACTCGCGTCTGTTCCCTGCAAGTACAGTGTATTGGACTGAAGAGAAGCTACTGTTCTTGTCAGTTTCCTAAGGGGAGTTGAACTAGAAATGGCCCATGTGTGTAGGAAGCACAGTTCTTTTGTTCTGAGCAAGCTCACTGTTCTGGCCCTATAGGAAACACAGTAGAGTAGAAGAGTGCTCTTTTCTCAAAAGCAGAGTATGTTTCCTGTAAGGCGAGCTAGTGTTTGTTTCCCAGTCCTAAATGGAGTTGAATCACATGCAGTTTCTGGTGCTACGAGCAAGAGTTTTTTTTTGGTAAGGAGAGTCACTGTTGCGCTCCCAATTCCACACAGTGCAAATAGCACTGGCGTCTGTTCCCAGCAAGTACAGTGTATTGGACTGAAGAGAAGCTACTGTTCTTGTCAGTTTCCTAAGCGGAGTTGAACTAGATATGGCCCGTGTGTGTAGGAAGCACAGTTGTTTTGTTCTGAGCAAGCTCACTGTTCTGGCCCTATAGGAAACACAGTAGAGTAGAAGAGTGCTCTTTTCTCAAAAGCAGAGTGTGTTTCTTGTAAGGCGTGCTAGTGTTTGTTTCCCAGTCCTAAATGAAGTTGAATCACATGCAGTGTCTGGACCTACGAGCAAGAGTTGTTTTCTGGTAAGAAGAGTCACTATTGCGCTCCCATTGCCATACACAGTGCAAATAGCACTGGCGTCTGTTCCCAGCAAGTACAGTGTATTGGACTGAAGAGAAGCTACTGTTCTTGTCAGTTTCCTAAGGGGAGTTGAACTAGATATGGCCCATGTGTGTAGGAAGCACAGTTCTTTTATTCTGAGCAAGCTCACTGTTCTGGCCCTGTAGGAAACACAGTAGAGTGGAACAGTGCTCTTTTCTCAAAAGCAGAGTGTGATCCTTGTAAGGCGAGCTAGAGTTTGTTTCCCAGTCCTAAATGGAGTTGAATCACATGCAGTTTCAGCTTCTACGAACCAAAGTTGTTTTCTGGTAAGAGGAGTCACTATTGCACTCTAATTGCCATACACAGTGCAAATAGCACTCGCGTATTTTCGAACAAGTACAGTGTATTGGACTGAAGAGAAGCTACTGCTCTTGCCAGTTTCCTAAGGGGAGTTGAACTAGATATGGCCCGTGTGTGTAGGAAGCACAGTTCTTTTGTTCTGAGCAAGCTCACTGTTCTGGCCCTATAGGAAACACAGTAGAGTAGAAGAGTGCTCTTTTCTCAAAAGCAGAGTGTGTTTCTTGTAAGGCGAGCTAGTGTTTGTTTCCAGGTCCTACATGGAGTTGAATCACATGCAGTTTCTGGTCCTATGAGCAAGAGTTGTTATCTGGGAAGAAGAGTCACTATTGCGCTCCCATTGCCATACACAGTGCAAATAGCCCTCGCGTCTGTTCCCAGCAAGTACAGTGTATTGGACTGAAGAGAAGCTACTGTTCTTGTCAGTTTCCTAAGGGGAGTTGAACTAGATATGGCCCCTGTGTGTAGGAAGCACAGTTCTTTTGTTCTGAGCAAGCTCACTGTTCTGGCCCTATAGGAAACACAGTAGAGTAGAAGAGTGCTCTTTTCTCAAAAGCAGAGTGTGTTTCTTGTAAGGCGAGCTAGTGTTTGTTTCCCAGTCCTAAATGGAGTTGAATCACATGCAGTTTCTGGTCCTACGAGCAAGAGTTGTTTTCTGGTAAGAAGAGTCACTATTGTGCTCCCATTGCCATACACAGTGCAAATAGCACTCGCGTCTGTTCCCTGCAAGTACAGTGTATTGGACTGAAGAGAAGCTACTGTTCTTGTCAGTTTCCTAAGGGGAGTTGAACTAGAAATGGCCCATGTGTGTAGGAAGCACAGTTCTTTTGTTCTGAGCAAGCTCACTGTTCTGGCCCTATAGGAAACACAGTAGAGTAGAAGAGTGCTCTTTTCTCAAAAGCAGAGTATGTTTCCTGTAAGGCGAGCTAGTGTTTGTTTCGCAATCCTAAATGAAGTTGAATCACATGCAGTTTCTGGTCCCTCGAGCAAGAGTTGTTTTCTGGTAAGAAGAGTCACTATTGCGTTCCCATTGCCATACACAGTGCAAATAGCACTGGCGTGTGTTCACAGCAAGTACAGTGTATTGGACTGAAGAGAAGCTACTGTTCTTGTCAGTTTCCTAAGGGGAGTTGAACTAGATATGGCCCGTCTGTGTAGGAAGCACAGTTCTTTTGTTCTGAGCAAGCTCACTGTTCTGGCCCTATAGGAAACACAGTAGAGTAGAAGAGTGCTCTTTTCTCAAAAGCAGAGTGTGTTTCTTGTAAGGCGAGCTAGTGTTTGTTTCCAGGTCCTACATGGAGTTGAATCACATGCAGTTTCTGGTCCTATGAGCAAGAGTTGTTATCTGGTAAGAAGAGTCACTATTGCGCTCCCATTGCCATACACAGTGCAAATAGCCCTCGCGTCTGTTCCCAGCAAGTACAGTGTATTGGACTGAAGAGAAGCTACTGTTCTTGTCAGTTTCCTAAGGGGAGTTGAACTAGATATGGCCCCTGTGTGTAGGAAGCACAGTTCTTTTGTTCTGAGCAAGCTCACTGTTCTGGCCCTATAGGAAACACAGTAGAGTAGAAGAGTGCTCTTTTCTCAAAAGCAGAGTGTGTTTCTTGTAAGGCGAGCTAGTGTTTGTTTCCCAGTCCTAAATGGAGTTGAATCACATGCAGTTTCTGGTCCTACGAGCAAGAGTTGTTTTCTGGTAAGAAGAGTCACTATTGTGCTCCCATTGCCATACACAGTGCAAATAGCACTCGCGTCTGTTCCCTGCAAGTACAGTGTATTGGACTGAAGAGAAGCTACTGTTCTTGTCAGTTTCCTAAGGGGAGTTGAACTAGAAATGGCCCATGTGTGTAGGAAGCACAGTTCTTTTGTTCTGAGCAAGCTCACTGTTCTGGCCCTATAGGAAACACAGTAGAGTAGAAGAGTGCTCTTTTCTCAAAAGCAGAGTATGTTTCCTGTAAGGCGAGCTAGTGTTTGTTTCGCAATCCTAAATGAAGTTGAATCACATGCAGTTTCTGGTCCCTCTAGCAAGAGTTGTTTTCTGGTAAGAAGAGTCACTATTGCGTTCCCATTGCCATACACAGTGCAAATAGCACTGGCGTGTGTTCACAGCAAGTACAGTGTATTGGACTGAAGAGAAGCTACTGTTCTTGTCAGTTTCCTAAGGGGAGTTGAACTAGATATGGCCCGTCTGTGTAGGAAGCACAGTTCTTTTGTTCTGAGCAAGCTCACTGTTCTGGCCCTATAGGAAACACAGTAGAGTAGAAGAGTGCTCTTTTCTCAAAAGCAGAGTGTGTTTCTTGTAAGGTGAGCTAGAGTTTGTTTCCCAGTCGTAAATGGAGTTGAATCACATGCAGTTTCTGGTCCTACGAACCAGAGTTGTTTTCTGGCAAGAGGAGTCACTATTGTGCTCCCATTGCCATACACAGTGCAAATAGCACTCGCATCTGTTCGAACAAGTACAGTGTATTGGACTGAAGAGAAGCTACTGTTCTTGTCAGTTTCCTAAGTGGAGTTGAACTAGGTATGGCCCCTGTGTGTAGGAAGCACAGTTCTTTTGTTCTGAGCAAACTCACTGTTCTGGCACTGTAGAAAACACAGTAGAATAGAAGAGTGCTCTTTTCTCAAAAGCACAGTATGTTTCTTGTAAGGCGAGAAAGTGTTTGTTTCCCAGTCCTAAATGGAGTTGAATCACATGCAGTTTCTGGTCCTATGAGCAAGAGTTTTTTTTTGGTAAGTAGAGTCACTCTTGCGCTCCCATTTCCACACAGTGCAAATAGCACTGGCGTCTGTTCCCAGCAAGTACAGTGTATTGGACTGAAGAGAAGCTACTGTTCTTGTCAGTTTCCTAAGCGGAGTTGAACTAGATATGGCCTGTGTGTGTAGGAAGCACAGTTCTTTTGTTCTGAGCAAGCTCACTGTTCTGGCCCTATAGAAAACACACTAGAGTAGAAGAGTGCTCTTTTTTCAAAAGCAGAGTGTGTTCCTTGTAAGGCGAGCTAATGTTTGTTTCCCAGTCCTAAATGGAGTTAAATCACATGCATTTTCTGCTCCTACGAACCAAAGTTGTTTTCTGGTAAGAGGAGTCACTATTGCACTCCCATTGCCATACACAGTGCAAATAGCACTCGCGTCTGTTCGAACAAGTACAGTGTATTGGACTGAAGAGAAGCTACTGTTCTTGTCAGTTTCCTAAGAGGAATTGAACTAGATATGGCCCGTGTGCGTAGGAAGCACAGTTCTTTTGTTCTGAGCAAGCTCACTGTTCTGGCCCTATAGGAAACACAGTAGAGTAGAAGAGTGCTCTTTTCTCAAAAGCAGAGTGTGTTTCTTGTAAGGCGAGCTAGTGTTTGTTTCCCAGTTCTAAATGGAGTTGAATCACATGCAGTTTCTGGCCCTATGAGCAAGAGTTGTTATCTGGGAAGAAGAGTCACTATTGCGCTCCCATTGCCATACACAGTGCAAATAGCCCTCGCGTCTGTTCCCAGCAAGTACAGTGTATTGGACTGAAGAGAAGCTACTGTTCTTGTCAGTTTCGTAAGGGGAGTTGAACTAGATATGGCCCCTGTGTGTAAGAAGCACAGTTCTTTTGTTCTGAGCAAGCTCACTGTTCTGGCCCTATAGGAAACACAGTAGAGTAGAAGAGTGCTCTTTTCTCAAAAGCAGAGTGTGTTTCTTGTAAGGCGAGCTAGAGTTTGTTTCCCAGTCCTAAATGGAGTTGAATCACATGCAGTTTCTGGTCCTACGAGCAAGAGTTGTTTTCTGGTAAGAAGAGTCACTATTGTGCTCCCATTGCCATACACAGTGCAAATAGCACTCGCGTCTGTTCCCTGCAAGTACAGTGTATTGGACTGAAGAGAAGCTACTGTTCTTGTCAGTTTCCTAAGGGGAGTTGAACTAGAAATGGCCCATGTGTGTAGGAAGCACAGTTCTTTTGTTCTGAGCAAGCTCACTGTTCTGGCCCTATAGGAAACACAGTAGAGTAGAAGAGTGCTCTTTTCTCAAAAGCAGAGTATGTTTCCTGTAAGGCGAGCTAGTGTTTGTTTCCCAGTCCTAAATGGAGTTAAATCACATGCATTTTCTGCTCCTACGAACCAAAGTTGTTTTCTGGTAAGAGGAGTCACTATTGCACTCCCATTGCCATACACAGTGCAAATAGCACTCGCGTCTGTTCGAACAAGTACAGTGTATTGGACTGAAGAGAAGCTACTGTTCTTGTCAGTTTCCTAAGAGGAATTGAACTAGATATGGCCCGTGTGCGTAGGAAGCACAGTTCTTTTGTTCTGAGCAAGCTCACTGTTCTGGCCCTATAGGAAACACAGTAGAGTAGAAGAGTGCTCTTTTCTCAAAAGCAGAGTGTGTTTCTCATAAGGCGAGCTAGTGTTTGTTTCCCAGTCCTAAATAGAGTTGAATCACATGCAGTTTCTGGTCCTATGAGCAAGAGTTGTTTTCTGGTAAGAAGAGTCACTATTGTGCTCCCATTGCCATACACAGTACAAATAGCACTGGCGTCTGTTCCCAGGAAGTACAGTGTATTGGACTGAAGAGAAGCTACTGTTCTTGTCAGTTTCCTAAGCGGAGTTGAACTAGATATGGCCCGTGTGTGTAGGAAGCACAGTTCTTTTGTTCTGAGCAAGCTCACTGTTCTGGCCCTATAGGAAACACAGTAGAGTAGAAGAGTGCTCTTTTCTCAAAAGCAGAGTGTGTTTCTTGTAAGGCGAGCTAGTGTTTGTTTCCCAGTCCTACATGGAGTTGAATCACATGCAGTTTCTGGCCCTATGAGCAAGAGTTGTTATCTGGGAAGAAGAGTCACTATTGCGCTCCCATTGCCATACACAGTGCAAATAGCCCTCGCGTCTGTTCCCAGCAAGTACAGTGTATTGGACTGAAGAGAAGCTACTGTTCTTGTCAGTTTCGTAAGGGGAGTTGAACTAGATATGGCCCCTGTGTGTAAGAAGCACAGTTCTTTTGTTCTGAGCAAGCTCACTGTTCTGGCCCTATAGGAAACACAGTAGAGTAGAAGAGTGCTCTTTTCTCAAAAGCAGAGTGTGTTTCTTGTAAGGCGAGCTAGAGTTTGTTTCCCAGTCCTAAATGGAGTTGAATCACATGCAGTTTCTGGTCCTACGAGCAAGAGTTGTTTTCTGGGAAGAAGAGTCACTATTGTGCTCCCATTGCCATACACAGTGCAAATAGCACTCGCGTCTGTTCCCTGCAAGTACAGTGTATTGGACTGAAGAGAAGCTACTGTTCTTGTCAGTTTCCTAAGGGGAGTTGAACTAGAAATGGCCCATGTGTGTAGGAAGCACAGTTCTTTTGTTCTGAGCAAGCTCACTGTTCTGGCCCTATAGGAAACACAGTAGAGTAGAAGAGAGCTCTTTTCTCAAAAGCAGAGTATGTTTCCTGTAAGGCGAGCTAGTGTTTGTTTCCCAGTCCTAAATGGAGTTGAATCACATGCAGTTTCTGGTGCTACGAGCAAGAGTTTTTTTTTGTAAGGAGAGTCACTGTTGCGCTCCCAATTCCACACAGTGCAAATAGCACTGGCGTCTGTTCCCAGCAAGTACAGTGTATTGGACTGAAGAGAAGCTACTGTTCTTGTCAGTTTCCTAAGCGGAGTTGAACTAGATATGGCCCGTGTGTGTAGGAAGCACAGTTGTTTTGTTCTGAGCAAGCTCACTGTTCTGGCCCTATAGGAAACACAGTAGAGTAGAAGAGTGCTCTTTTCTCAAAAGCAGGGTGTGTTTCTTGTAAGGCGTGCTAGTGTTTGTTTCCCAGTCCTAAATGAAGTTGAATCACATGCAGTGTCTGGACCTACGAGCAAGAGTTGTTTTCTGGTAAGAAGAGTCACTATTGCGCTCCCATTGCCATACACAGTGCAAATAGCACTGGCGTCTGTTCCCAGCAAGTACAGTGTATTGGACTGAAGAGAAGCTACTGTTCTTGTCAGTTTCCTAAGGGGAGTTGAACTAGATATGGCCCATGTGTGTAGGAAGCACAGTTCTTTTATTCTGAGCAAGCTCACTGTTCTGGCCCTGTAGGAAACACAGTAGAGTGGAACAGTGCTCTTTTCTCAAAAGCAGAGTGTGATCCTTGTAAGGCGAGCTAGAGTTTGTTTCCCAGTCCTAAATGGAGTTGAATCACATGCAGTTTCAGCTTCTACGAACCAAAGTTGTTTTCTGGTAAGAGGAGTCACTATTGCACTCTAATTGCCATACACAGTGCAAATAGCACTCGCGTCTTTTCGAACAAGTACAGTGTATTGGACTGAAGAGAAGCTACTGCTCTTGCCAGTTTCCTAAGGGGAGTTGAACTAGATATGGCCCGTGTGTGTAGGAAGCACAGTTCTTTTGTTCTGAGCAAGCTCACTGTTCTGGCCCTATAGGAAACACAGTAGAGTAGAAGAGTGCTCTTTTCTCAAAAGCAGAGTGTGTTTCTTGTAAGGCGAGCTAGTGTTTGTTTCCAGGTCCTACATGGAGTTGAATCACATGCAGTTTCTGGTCCTATGAGCAAGAGTTGTTATCTGGTAAGAAGAGTCACTATTGCGCTCCCATTGCCATACACAGTGCAAATAGCCCTCGCGTCTGTTCCCAGCAAGTACAGTGTATTGGACTGAAGAGAAGCTACTGTTCTTGTCAGTTTCCTAAGGGGAGTTGAACTAGATATGGCCCCTGTGTGTAGAAAGCACAGTTCTTTTGTTCTGAGCAAGCTCACTGTTCTGGCCCTATAGGAAACACAGTAGAGTAGAAGAGTGCTCTTTTCTCAAAAGCAGAGTGTGTTTCTTGTAAGGCGAGCTAGTGTTTGTTTCCCAGTCCTAAATGGAGTTGAATCACATGCAGTTTCTGGTCCTACGAGCAAGAGTTGTTTTCTGGTAAGAAGAGTCACTATTGTGCTCCCATTGCCATACACAGTGCAAATAGCACTCGCATCTGTTCCCTGCAAGTACAGTGTTTTGGACTGAAGAGAAGCTACTGTTCTTGTCAGTTTCCTAAGGGGAGTTGAACTAGAAATGGCCCATGTGTGTAGGAAGCACAGTTCTTTTGTTCTGAGCAAGCTCACTGTTCTGGCCCTATAGGAAACACAGTAGAGTAGAAGAGTGCTCTTTTCTCAAAAGCAGAGTATGTTTCCTGTAAGGCGAGCTAGTGTTTGTTTCCCAATCCTAAATGAAGTTGAATCACATGCAGTTTCTGGTCCCTCGAGCAAGAGTTGTTTTCTGGTAAGAAGAGTCACTATTGCGTTCCCATTGCCATACACAGTGCAAATAGCACTGGCGTGTGTTCACAGCAAGTACAGTGTATTGGACTGAAGAGAAGCTACTGTTCTTGTCAGTTTCCTAAGGGGAGTTGAACTAGATATGGCCCGTCTGTGTAGGAAGCACAGTTCTTTTGTTCTGAGCAAGCTCACTGTTCTGGCCCTGTAGGAAACACAGTAGAGTAGAAGAGTGCTCTTTTCTCAAAAGCAGAGTGTGTTTCTTGTAAGGTGAGCTAGAGTTTGTTTCCCAGTCGTAAATGGAGTTGAATCACATGCAGTTTCTGGTCCTACGAACCAGAGTTGTTTTCTGGCAAGAGGAGTCACTATTGTGCTCCCATTGCCATACACAGTGCAAATAGCACTCGCATCTGTTCGAACAAGTACAGTGTATTGGACTGAAGAGAAGCTACTGTTCTTGTCAGTTTCCTAAGTGGAGTTGAACTAGGTATGGCCCCTGTGTGTAGGAAGCACAGTTCTTTTGTTCTGAGCAAACTCACTGTTCTGGCACTGTAGAAAACACAGTAGAATAGAAGAGTGCTCTTTTCTCAAAAGCACAGTATGTTTCTTGTAAGGCGAGAAAGTGTTTGTTTCCCAGTCCTAAATGGAGTTGAATCACATGCAGTTTCTGGTCCTATGAGCAAGAGTTTTTTTTTGGTAAGTAGAGTCACTCTTGCGCTCCCATTTCCACACAGTGCAAATAGCACTTTTGTCTGTTCCCAGCAAGTACAGTGTATTGGACTGAAGAGAAGCTACTGTTCTTGTCAGTTTCCTAAGCGGAGTTGAACTAGATATGGCCTGTGTGTGTAGGAAGCACAGTTCTTTTGTTCTGAGCAAGCTCACTGTTCTGGCCCTATAGAAAACACACTAGAGTAGAAGAGTGCTCTTTTTTCAAAAGCAGAGTGTGTTCCTTGTAAGGCGAGCTAATGTTTGTTTCCCAGTCCTAAATGTAGTTAAATCACATGCATTTTCTGCTCCTACGAACCAAAGTTGTTTTCTGGTAAGAGGAGTCACTATTGCACTCCCATTGCCATACACAGTGCAAATAGCACTCGCGTCTGTTCGAACAAGTACAGTGTATTGGACTGAAGAGAAGCTACTGTTCTTGTCAGTTTCCTAAGAGGAATTGAACTAGATATGGCCCGTGTGCGTAGGAAGCACAGTTCTTTTGTTCTGAGCAAGCTCACTGTTCTGGCCCTATAGGAAACACAGTAGAGTAGAAGAGTGCTCTTTTCTCAAAAGCAGAGTGTGTTTCTCATAAGGCGAGCTAGTGTTTGTTTCCCAGTCCTAAATAGAGTTGAATCACATGCAGTTTCTGGTCCTATGAGCAAGAGTTGTTTTCTGGTAAGAAGAGTCACTATTGTGCTCCCATTGCCATACACAGTACAAATAGCACTGGCGTCTGTTCCCAGGAAGTACAGTGTATTGGACTGAAGAGAAGCGACTGTTCTTGTCAGTTTCCTAAGCGGAGTTGAACTAGATATGGCCCGTGTGTGTAGGAAGCACAGTTCTTTTGTTCTGAGCAAGCTCACTGTTCTGGCCCTATAGGAAACACAGTAGAGTAGAAGAGTGCTCTTTTCTCAAAAGCAGAGTGTGTTTCTTGTAAGGCGAGCTAGTGTTTGTTTCCCAGTCCTACATGGAGTTGAATCACATGCAGTTTCTGGCCCTATGAGCAAGAGTTGTTATCTGGGAAGAAGAGTCACTATTGTGCTCCCATTGCCATACACAGTGCAAATAGCCCTCGCGTCTGTTCCCAGCAAGTACAGTGTATTGGACTGAAGAGAAGCTACTGTTCTTGTCAGTTTCATAAGGGGAGTTGAACTAGATATGGCCCCTGTGTGTAAGAAGCACAGTTCTTTTGTTCTGAGCAAGCTCACTGTTCTGGCCCTATAGGAAACACAGTAGAGTAGAAGAGTGCTCTTTTCTCAAAAGCAGAGTGTGTTTCTTGTAAGGTGAGCTAGAGTTTGTTTCCCAGTCGTAAATGGAGTTGAATCACATGCAGTTTCTGGTCCTACGAACCAGAGTTGTTTTCTGGCAAGAGGAGTCACTATTGTGCTCCCATTGCCATACACAGTGCAAATAGCACTCGCATCTGTTCGAACAAGTACAGTGTATTGGACTGAAGAGAAGCTACTGTTCTTGTCAGTTTCCTAAGTGGAGTTGAACTAGGTATGGCCCCTGTGTGTAGGAAGCACAGTTCTTTTGTTCTGAGCAAACTCACTGTTCTGGCACTGTAGAAAACACAGTAGAATAGAAGAGTGCTCTTTTCTCAAAAGCACAGTATGTTTCTTGTAAGGCGAGCTAGTGTTTGTTTCCCAGTCCTAAATGGAGTTGAATCACATGCAGTTTCTGGTGCTACGAGCAAGAGTTTTTTTTTGTAAGGAGAGTCACTGTTGCGCTCCCAATTCCACACAGTGCAAATAGCACTGGCGTCTGTTCCCAGCAAGTACAGTGTATTGGACTGAAGAGAAGCTACTGTTCTTGTCAGTTTCCTAAGCGGAGTTGAACTAGATATGGCCCGTGTGTGTAGGAAGCACAGTTGTTTTGTTCTGAGCAAGCTCACTGTTCTGGCCCTATAGGAAACACAGTAGAGTAGAAGAGTGCTCTTTTCTCAAAAGCAGGGTGTGTTTCTTGTAAGGCGTGCTAGTGTTTGTTTCCCAGTCCTAAATGAAGTTGAATCACATGCAGTGTCTGGACCTACGAGCAAGAGTTGTTTTCTGGTAAGAAGAGTCACTATTGCGCTCCCATTGCCATACACAGTGCAAATAGCACTGGCATCTGTTCCCAGCAAGTACAGTGTATTGGACTGAAGAGAAGCTACTGTTCTTGTCAGTTTCCTAAGGGGAGTTGAACTAGATATGGCCCATGTGTGTAGGAAGCACAGTTCTTTTATTCTGAGCAAGCTCACTGTTCTGGCCCTGTAGGAAACACAGTAGAGTGGAACAGTGCTCTTTTCTCAAAAGCAGAGTGTGATCCTTGTAAGGCGAGCTAGAGTTTGTTTCCCAGTCCTAAATGGAGTTGAATCACATGCAGTTTCAGCTTCTACGAACCAAAGTTGTTTTCTGGTAAGAGGAGTCACTATTGCACTCTAATTGCCATACACAGTGCAAATAGCACTCGCGTCTTTTCGAACAAGTACAGTGTATTGGACTGAAGAGAAGCTACTGCTCTTGCCAGTTTCCTAAGGGGAGTTGAACTAGATATGGCCCGTGTGTGTAGGAAGCACAGTTCTTTTGTTCTGAGCAAGCTCACTGTTCTGGCCCTATAGGAAACACAGTAGAGTAGAAGAGTGCTCTTTTCTCAAAAGCAGAGTGTGTTTCTTGTAAGGCGAGCTAGTGTTTGTTTCCAGGTCCTACATGGAGTTGAATCACATGCAGTTTCTGGTCCTATGAGCAAGAGTTGTTATCTGGTAAGAAGAGTCACTATTGCGCTCCCATTGCCATACACAGTGCAAATAGCCCTCGCGTCTGTTCCCAGCAAGTACAGTGTATTGGACTGAAGAGAAGCTACTGTTCTTGTCAGTTTCCTAAGGGGAGTTGAACTAGATATGGCCCCTGTGTGTAGAAAGCACAGTTCTTTTGTTCTGAGCAAGCTCACTGTTCTGGCCCTATAGGAAACACAGTAGAGTAGAAGAGTGCTCTTTTCTCAAAAGCAGAGTGTGTTTCTTGTAAGGCGAGCTAGAGTTTGTTTCCCAGTCCTAAATGGAGTTGAATCACATGCAGTTTCTGGTCCTACGAGCAAGAGTTGTTTTCTGGGAAGAAGAGTCACTATTGTGCTCCCATTGCCATACACAGTGCAAATAGCACTCGCGTCTGTTCCCTGCAAGTACAGTGTATTGGACTGAAGAGAAGCTACTGTTCTTGTCAGTTTCCTAAGGGGAGTTGAACTAGAAATGGCCCATGTGTGTAGGAAGCACAGTTCTTTTGTTCTGAGCAAGCTCACTGTTCTGGCCCTATAGGAAACACAGTAGAGTAGAAGAGTGCTCTTTTCTCAAAAGCAGAGTATGTTTCCTGTAAGGCGAGCTAGTGTTTGTTTCCCAGTCCTAAATGGAGTTGAATCACATGCAGTTTCTGGTGCTACGAGCAAGAGTTTTTTTTTGTAGGGAGAGTCACTGTTGCGCTCCCAATTCCACACAGTGCAAATAGCACTGGCGTCTGTTCCCAGCAAGTACAGTGTATTGGACTGAAGAGAAGCTACTGTTCTTGTCAGTTTCCTAAGCGGAGTTGAACTAGATATGGCCCGTGTGTGTAGGAAGCACAGTTGTTTTGTTCTGAGCAAGCTCACTGTTCTGGCCCTATAGGAAACACAGTAGAGTAGAAGAGTGCTCTTTTCTCAAAAGCAGGGTGTGTTTCTTGTAAGGCGTGCTAGTGTTTGTTTCCCAGTCCTAAATGAAGTTGAATCACATGCAGTGTCTGGACCTACGAGCAAGAGTTGTTTTCTGGTAAGAAGAGTCACTATTGCGCTCCCATTGCCATACACAGTGCAAATAGCACTCGCGTCTGTTCCCAGCAAGTACAGTGTATTGGACTGAAGAGAAGCTACTGTTCTTGTCAGTTTCCTAAGGGGAGTTGAACTAGATATGGCCCATGTGTGTAGGAAGCACAGTTCTTTTATTCTGAGCAAGCTCACTGTTCTGGCCCTGTAGGAAACACAGTAGAGTGGAACAGTGCTCTTTTCTCAAAAGCAGAGTGTGATCCTTGTAAGGCGAGCTAGAGTTTGTTTCCCAGTCCTAAATGGAGTTGAATCACATGCAGTTTCAGCTTCTACGAACCAAAGTTGTTTTCTGGTAAGAGGAGTCACTATTGCACTCTAATTGCCATACACAGTGCAAATAGCACTCGCGTCTTTTCGAACAAGTACAGTGTATTGGACTGAAGAGAAGCTACTGCTCTTGCCAGTTTCCTAAGGGGAGTTGAACTAGATATGGCCCGTGTGTGTAGGAAGCACAGTTCTTTTGTTCTGAGCAAGCTCACTGTTCTGGCCCTATAGGAAACACAGTAGAGTAGAAGAGTGCTCTTTTCTCAAAAGCAGAGTGTGTTTCTTGTAAGGCGAGCTAGTGTTTGTTTCCAGGTCCTACATGGAGTTGAATCACATGCAGTTTCTGGTCCTATGAGCAAGAGTTGTTATCTGGTAAGAAGAGTCACTATTGCGCTCCCATTGCCATACACAGTGCAAATAGCCCTCGCGTCTGTTCCCAGCAAGTACAGTGTATTGGACTGAAGAGAAGCTACTGTTCTTGTCAGTTTCCTAAGGGGAGTTGAACTAGATATGGCCCCTGTGTGTAGAAAGCACAGTTCTTTTGTTCTGAGCAAGCTCACTGTTCTGGCCCTATAGGAAACACAGTAGAGTAGAAGAGTGCTCTTTTCTCAAAAGCAGAGTGTGTTTCTTGTAAGGCGAGCTAGTGTTTGTTTCCCAGTCCTAAATGGAGTTGAATCACATGCAGTTTCTGGTCCTACGAGCAAGAGTTGTTTTCTGGTAAGAAGAGTCACTATTGTGCTCCCATTGCCATACACAGTGCAAATAGCACTCGCATCTGTTCCCTGCAAGTACAGTGTTTTGGACTGAAGAGAAGCTACTGTTCTTGTCAGTTTCCTAAGGGGAGTTGAACTAGAAATGGCCCATGTGTGTAGGAAGCACAGTTCTTTTGTTCTGAGCAAGCTCACTGTTCTGGCCCTATAGGAAACACAGTAGAGTAGAAGAGTGCTCTTTTCTCAAAAGCAGAGTATGTTTCCTGTAAGGCGAGCTAGTGTTTGTTTCCCAATCCTAAATGAAGTTGAATCACATGCAGTTTCTGGTCCCTCGAGCAAGAGTTGTTTTCTGGTAAGAAGAGTCACTATTGCGTTCCCATTGCCATACACAGTGCAAATAGCACTGGCGTGTGTTCACAGCAAGTACAGTGTATTGGACTGAAGAGAAGCTACTGTTCTTGTCAGTTTCCTAAGGGGAGTTGAACTAGATATGGCCCGTCTGTGTAGGAAGCACAGTTCTTTTGTTCTGAGCAAGCTCACTGTTCTGGCCCTGTAGGAAACACAGTAGAGTAGAAGAGTGCTCTTTTCTCAAAAGCAGAGTGTGTTTCTTGTAAGGTGAGCTAGAGTTTGTTTCCCAGTCGTAAATGGAGTTGAATCACATGCAGTTTCTGGTCCTACGAACCAGAGTTGTTTTCTGGCAAGAGGAGTCACTATTGTGCTCCCATTGCCATACACAGTGCAAATAGCACTCGCATCTGTTCGAACAAGTACAGTGTATTGGACTGAAGAGAAGCTACTGTTCTTGTCAGTTTCCTAAGTGGAGTTGAACTAGGTATGGCCCCTGTGTGTAGGAAGCACAGTTCTTTTGTTCTGAGCAAACTCACTGTTCTGGCACTGTAGAAAACACAGTAGAATAGAAGAGTGCTCTTTTCTCAAAAGCACAGTATGTTTCTTGTAAGGCGAGAAAGTGTTTGTTTCCCAGTCCTAAATGGAGTTGAATCACATGCAGTTTCTGGTCCTATGAGCAAGAGTTTTTTTTTGGTAAGTAGAGTCACTCTTGCGCTCCCATTTCCACACAGTGCAAATAGCACTGGCGTCTGTTCCCAGCAAGTACAGTGTATTGGACTGAAGAGAAGCTACTGTTCTTGTCAGTTTCCTAAGCGGAGTTGAACTAGATATGGCCTGTGTGTGTAGGAAGCACAGTTCTTTTGTTCTGAGCAAGCTCACTGTTCTGGCCCTATAGAAAACACACTAGAGTAGAAGAGTGCTCTTTTTTCAAAAGCAGAGTGTGTTCCTTGTAAGGCGAGCTAATGTTTGTTTCCCAGTCCTAAATGGAGTTAAATCACATGCATTTTCTGCTCCTACGAACCAAAGTTGTTTTCTGGTAAGAGGAGTCACTATTGCACTCCCATTGCCATACACAGTGCAAATAGCACTCGCGTCTGTTCGAACAAGTACAGTGTATTGGACTGAAGAGAAGCTACTGTTCTTGTCAGTTTCCTAAGAGGAATTGAACTAGATATGGCCCGTGTGCGTAGGAAGCACAGTTCTTTTGTTCTGAGCAAGCTCACTGTTCTGGCCCTATAGGAAACACAGTAGAGTAGAAGAGTGCTCTTTTCTCAAAAGCAGAGTGTGTTTCTCATAAGGCGAGCTAGTGTTTGTTTCCCAGTCCTAAATAGAGTTGAATCACATGCAGTTTCTGGTCCTATGAGCAAGAGTTGTTTTCTGGTAAGAAGAGTCACTATTGTGCTCCCATTGCCATACACAGTACAAATAGCACTGGCGTCTGTTCCCAGGAAGTACAGTGTATTGGACTGAAGAGAAGCGACTGTTCTTGTCAGTTTCCTAAGCGGAGTTGAACTAGATATGGCCCGTGTGTGTAGGAAGCACAGTTCTTTTGTTCTGAGCAAGCTCACTGTTCTGGCCCTATAGGAAACACAGTAGAGTAGAAGAGTGCTCTTTTCTCAAAAGCAGAGTGTGTTTCTTGTAAGGCGAGCTAGTGTTTGTTTCCCAGTCCTACATGGAGTTGAATCACATGCAGTTTCTGGCCCTATGAGCAAGAGTTGTTATCTGGGAAGAAGAGTCACTATTGCGCTCCCATTGCCATACACAGTGCAAATAGCCCTCGCGTCTGTTCCCAGCAAGTACAGTGTATTGGACTGAAGAGAAGCTACTGTTCTTGTCAGTTTCATAAGGGGAGTTGAACTAGATATGGCCCCTGTGTGTAAGAAGCACAGTTCTTTTGTTCTGAGCAAGCTCACTGTTCTGGCCCTATAGGAAACACAGTAGAGTAGAAGAGTGCTCTTTTCTCAAAAGCAGAGTGTGTTTCTTGTAAGGTGAGCTAGAGTTTGTTTCCCAGTCGTAAATGGAGTTGAATCACATGCAGTTTCTGGTCCTACGAACCAGAGTTGTTTTCTGGCAAGAGGAGTCACTATTGTGCTCCCATTGCCATACACAGTGCAAATAGCACTCGCATCTGTTCGAACAAGTACAGTGTATTGGACTGAAGAGAAGCTACTGTTCTTGTCAGTTTCCTAAGTGGAGTTGAACTGGGTATGGCCCCTGTGTGTAGGAAGCACAGTTCTTTTGTTCTGAGCAAACTCACTGTTCTGGCACTGTAGAAAACACAGTAGAATAGAAGAGTGCTCTTTTCTCAAAAGCACAGTATGTTTCTTGTAAGGCGAGCTAGTGTTTGTTTCCCAGTCCTAAATGGAGTTGAATCACATGCAGTTTCTGGTGCTACGAGCAAGAGTTTTTTTTTGTAAGGAGAGTCACTGTTGCGCTCCCAATTCCACACAGTGCAAATAGCACTGGCGTCTGTTCCCAGCAAGTACAGTGTATTGGACTGAAGAGAAGCTACTGTTCTTGTCAGTTTCCTAAGCGGAGTTGAACTAGATATGGCCCGTGTGTGTAGGAAGCACAGTTGTTTTGTTCTGAGCAAGCTCACTGTTCTGGCCCTATAGGAAACACAGTAGAGTAGAAGAGTGCTCTTTTCTCAAAAGCAGGGTGTGTTTCTTGTAAGGCGTGCTAGTGTTTGTTTCCCAGTCCTAAATGAAGTTGAATCACATGCAGTGTCTGGACCTACGAGCAAGAGTTGTTTTCTGGTAAGAAGAGTCACTATTGCGCTCCCATTGCCATACACAGTGCAAATAGCACTGGCATCTGTTCCCAGCAAGTACAGTGTATTGGACTGAAGAGAAGCTACTGTTCTTGTCAGTTTCCTAAGGGGAGTTGAACTAGATATGGCCCATGTGTGTAGGAAGCACAGTTCTTTTATTCTGAGCAAGCTCACTGTTCTGGCCCTGTAGGAAACACAGTAGAGTGGAACAGTGCTCTTTTCTCAAAAGCAGAGTGTGATCCTTGTAAGGCGAGCTAGAGTTTGTTTCCCAGTCCTAAATGGAGTTGAATCACATGCAGTTTCAGCTTCTACGAACCAAAGTTGTTTTCTGGTAAGAGGAGTCACTATTGCACTCTAATTGCCATACTCAGTGCAAATAGCACTCGCGTCTTTTCGAACAAGTACAGTGTATTGGACTGAAGAGAAGCTACTGCTCTTGCCAGTTTCCTAAGGGGAGTTGAACTAGATATGGCCCGTGTGTGTAGGAAGCACAGTTCTTTTGTTCTGAGCAAGCTCACTGTTCTGGCCCTATAGGAAACACAGTAGAGTAGAAGAGTGCTCTTTTCTCAAAAGCAGAGTGTGTTTCTTGTAAGGCGAGCTAGTGTTTGTTTCCAGGTCCTACATGGAGTTGAATCACATGCAGTTTCTGGTCCTATGAGCAAGAGTTGTTATCTGGTAAGAAGAGTCACTATTGCGCTCCCATTGCCATACACAGTGCAAATAGCCCTCGCGTCTGTTCCCAGCAAGTACAGTGTATTGGACTGAAGAGAAGCTACTGTTCTTGTCAGTTTCCTAAGGGGAGTTGAACTAGATATGGCCCCTGTGTGTAGAAAGCACAGTTCTTTTGTTCTGAGCAAGCTCACTGTTCTGGCCCTATAGGAAACACAGTAGAGTAGAAGAGTGCTCTTTTCTCAAAAGCAGAGTGTGTTTCTTGTAAGGCGAGCTAGTGTTTGTTTCCCAGTCCTAAATGGAGTTGAATCACATGCAGTTTCTGGTCCTACGAGCAAGAGTTGTTTTCTGGTAAGAAGAGTCACTATTGTGCTCCCATTGCCATACACAGTGCAAATAGCACTCGCATCTGTTCCCTGCAAGTACAGTGTTTTGGACTGAAGAGAAGCTACTGTTCTTGTCAGTTTCCTAAGGGGAGTTGAACTAGAAATGGCCCATGTGTGTAGGAAGCACAGTTCTTTTGTTCTGAGCAAGCTCACTGTTCTGGCCCTATAGGAAACACAGTAGAGTAGAAGAGTGCTCTTTTCTCAAAAGCAGAGTATGTTTCCTGTAAGGCGAGCTAGTGTTTGTTTCCCAATCCTAAATGAAGTTGAATCACATGCAGTTTCTGGTCCCTCGAGCAAGAGTTGTTTTCTGGTAAGAAGAGTCACTATTGCGTTCCCATTGCCATACACAGTGCAAATAGCACTGGCGTGTGTTCACAGCAAGTACAGTGTATTGGACTGAAGAGAAGCTACTGTTCTTGTCAGTTTCCTAAGGGGAGTTGAACTAGATATGGCCCGTCTGTGTAGGAAGCACAGTTCTTTTGTTCTGAGCAAGCTCACTGTTCTGGCCCTGTAGGAAACACAGTAGAGTAGAAGAGTGCTCTTTTCTCAAAAGCAGAGTGTGTTTCTTGTAAGGTGAGCTAGAGTTTGTTTCCCAGTCGTAAATGGAGTTGAATCACATGCAGTTTCTGGTCCTACGAACCAGAGTTGTTTTCTGGCAAGAGGAGTCACTATTGTGCTCCCATTGCCATACACAGTGCAAATAGCACTCGCATCTGTTCGAACAAGTACAGTGTATTGGACTGAAGAGAAGCTACTGTTCTTGTCAGTTTCCTAAGTGGAGTTGAACTAGGTATGGCCCCTGTGTGTAGGAAGCACAGTTCTTTTGTTCTGAGCAAACTCACTGTTCTGGCACTGTAGAAAACACAGTAGAATAGAAGAGTGCTCTTTTCTCAAAAGCACAGTATGTTTCTTGTAAGGCGAGAAAGTGTTTGTTTCCCAGTCCTAAATGGAGTTGAATCACATGCAGTTTCTGGTCCTATGAGCAAGAGTTTTTTTTTGGTAAGTAGAGTCACTCTTGCGCTCCCATTTCCACACAGTGCAAATAGCACTGGCGTCTGTTCCCAGCAAGAACAGTGTATTGGACTGAAGAGAAGCTACTGTTCTTGTCAGTTTCCTAAGCGGAGTTGAACTAGATATGGCCTGTGTGTGTAGGAAGCACAGTTCTTTTGTTCTGAGCAAGCTCACTGTTCTGGCCCTATAGAAAACACACTAGAGTAGAAGAGTGCTCTTTTTTCAAAAGCAGAGTGTGTTCCTTGTAAGGCGAGCTAATGTTTGTTTCCCAGTCCTAAATGGAGTTAAATCACATGCATTTTCTGCTCCTACGAACCAAAGTTGTTTTCTGGTAAGAGGAGTCACTATTGCACTCCCATTGCCATACACAGTGCAAATAGCACTCGCGTCTGTTCGAACAAGTACAGTGTATTGGACTGAAGAGAAGCTACTGTTCTTGTCAGTTTCCTAAGAGGAATTGAACTAGATATGGCCCGTGTGCGTAGGAAGCACAGTTCTTTTGTTCTGAGCAAGCTCACTGTTCTGGCCCTATAGGAAACACAGTAGAGTAGAAGAGTGCTCTTTTCTCAAAAGCAGAGTGTGTTTCTCATAAGGCGAGCTAGTGTTTGTTTCCCAGTCCTAAATAGAGTTGAATCACATGCAGTTTCTGGTCCTATGAGCAAGAGTTGTTTTCTGGTAAGAAGAGTCACTATTGTGCTCCCATTGCCATACACAGTACAAATAGCACTGGCGTCTGTTCCCAGGAAGTACAGTGTATTGGACTGAAGAGAAGCTACTGTTCTTGTCAGTTTCCTAAGCGGAGTTGAACTAGATATGGCCCGTGTGTGTAGGAAGCACAGTTCTTTTGTTCTGAGCAAGCTCACTGTTCTGGCCCTATAGGAAACACAGTAGAGTAGAAGAGTGCTCTTTTCTCAAAAGCAGAGTGTGTTTCTTGTAAGGCGAGCTAGTGTTTGTTTCCCAGTCCTACATGGAGTTGAATCACATGCAGTTTCTGGCCCTATGAGCAAGAGTTGTTATCTGGGAAGAAGAGTCACTATTGCGCTCCCATTGCCATACACAGTGCAAATAGCCCTCGCGTCTGTTCCCAGCAAGTACAGTGTATTGGACTGAAGAGAAGCTACTGTTCTTGTCAGTTTCGTAAGGGGAGTTGAACTAGATATGGCCCCTGTGTGTAAGAAGCACAGTTCTTTTGTTCTGAGCAAGCTCACTGTTCTGGCCCTATAGGAAACACAGTAGAGTAGAAGAGTGCTCTTTTCTCAAAAGCAGAGTGTGTTTCTTGTAAGGCGAGCTAGAGTTTGTTTCCCAGTCCTAAATGGAGTTGAATCACATGCAGTTTCTGGTCCTACGAGCAAGAGTTGTTTTCTGGTAAGAAGAGTCACTATTGTGCTCCCATTGCCATACACAGTGCAAATAGCACTCGCGTCTGTTCCCTGCAAGTACAGTGTATTGGACTGAAGAGAAGCTACTGTTCTTGTCAGTTTCCTAAGGGGAGTTGAACTAGAAATGGCCCATGTGTGTAGGAAGCACAGTTCTTTTGTTCTGAGCAAGCTCACTGTTCTGGCCCTATAGGAAACACAGTAGAGTAGAAGAGTGCTCTTTTCTCAAAAGCAGAGTATGTTTCCTGTAAGGCGAGCTAGTGTTTGTTTCCCAGTCCTAAATGGAGTTAAATCACATGCATTTTCTGCTCCTACGAACCAAAGTTGTTTTCTGGTAAGAGGAGTCACTATTGCACTCCCATTGCCATACACAGTGCAAATAGCACTCGCGTCTGTTCGAACAAGTACAGTGTATTGGACTGAAGAGAAGCTACTGTTCTTGTCAGTTTCCTAAGAGGAATTGAACTAGATATGGCCCGTGTGCGTAGGAAGCACAGTTCTTTTGTTCTGAGCAAGCTCACTGTTCTGGCCCTATAGGAAACACAGTAGAGTAGAAGAGTGCTCTTTTCTCAAAAGCAGAGTGTGTTTCTCATAAGGCGAGCTAGTGTTTGTTTCCCAGTCCTAAATAGAGTTGAATCACATGCAGTTTCTGGTCCTATGAGCAAGAGTTGTTTTCTGGTAAGAAGTGTCACTATTGCGCTCCCATTGCCATACACAGTGCAAATAGCACTGGCGTCTGTTCCCAGCAAGTACAGTGTATTGGACTGAAGAGAAGCTACTGTTCTTGTCAGTTTCCTAAGGGGAGTTGAACTAGATATGGCCCATGTGTGTAGGAAGCACAGTTCTTTTATTCTGAGCAAGCTCACTGTTCTGGCCCTGTAGGAAACACAGTAGAGTGGAACAGTGCTCTTTTCTCAAAAGCAGAGTGTGATCCTTGTAAGGCGAGCTAGAGTTTGTTTCCCAGTCCTAAATGGAGTTGAATCACATGCAGTTTCAGCTTCTACGAACCAAAGTTGTTTTCTGGTAAGAGGAGTCACTATTGCACTCTAATTGCCATACACAGTGCAAATAGCACTCGCGTCTTTTCGAACAAGTACAGTGTATTGGACTGAAGAGAAGCTACTGCTCTTGCCAGTTTCCTAAGGGGAGTTGAACTAGATATGGCCCGTGTGTGTAGGAAGCACAGTTCTTTTGTTCTGAGCAAGCTCACTGTTCTGGCCCTATAGGAAACACAGTAGAGTAGAAGAGTGCTCTTTTCTCAAAAGCAGAGTGTGTTTCTTGTAAGGCGAGCTAGTGTTTGTTTCCAGGTCCTACATGGAGTTGAATCACATGCAGTTTCTGGTCCTATGAGCAAGAGTTGTTATCTGGTAAGAAGAGTCACTATTGCGCTCCCATTGCCATACACAGTGCAAATAGCCCTCGCGTCTGTTCCCAGCAAGTACAGTGTATTGGACTGAAGAGAAGCTACTGTTCTTGTCAGTTTCCTAAGGGGAGTTGAACTAGATATGGCCCCTGTGTGTAGAAAGCACAGTTCTTTTGTTCTGAGCAAGCTCACTGTTCTGGCCCTATAGGAAACACAGTAGAGTAGAAGAGTGCTCTTTTCTCAAAAGCAGAGTGTGTTTCTTGTAAGGCGAGCTAGTGTTTGTTTCCCAGTCCTAAATGGAGTTGAATCACATGCAGTTTCTGGTCCTACGAGCAAGAGTTGTTTTCTGGTAAGAAGAGTCACTATTGTGCTCCCATTGCCATACACAGTGCAAATAGCACTCGCATCTGTTCCCTGCAAGTACAGTGTTTTGGACTGAAGAGAAGCTACTGTTCTTGTCAGTTTCCTAAGGGGAGTTGAACTAGAAATGGCCCATGTGTGTAGGAAGCACAGTTCTTTTGTTCTGAGCAAGCTCACTGTTCTGGCCCTATAGGAAACACAGTAGAGTAGAAGAGTGCTCTTTTCTCAAAAGCAGAGTATGTTTCCTGTAAGGCGAGCTAGTGTTTGTTTCCCAATCCTAAATGAAGTTGAATCACATGCAGTTTCTGGTCCCTCGAGCAAGAGTTGTTTTCTGGTAAGAAGAGTCACTATTGCGTTCCCATTGCCATACACAGTGCAAATAGCACTGGCGTGTGTTCACAGCAAGTACAGTGTATTGGACTGAAGAGAAGCTACTGTTCTTGTCAGTTTCCTAAGGGGAGTTGAACTAGATATGGCCCGTCTGTGTAGGAAGCACAGTTCTTTTGTTCTGAGCAAGCTCACTGTTCTGGCCCTATAGGAAACACAGTAGAGTAGAAGAGTGCTCTTTTCTCAAAAGCAGAGTGTGTTTCTTGTAAGGTGAGCTAGAGTTTGTTTCCCAGTCGTAAATGGAGTTGAATCACATGCAGTTTCTGGTCCTACGAACCAGAGTTGTTTTCTGGCAAGAGGAGTCACTATTGTGCTCCCATTGCCATACACAGTGCAAATAGCACTCGCATCTGTTCGAACAAGTACAGTGTATTGGACTGAAGAGAAGCTACTGTTCTTGTCAGTTTCCTAAGTGGAGTTGAACTAGGTATGGCCCCTGTGTGTAGGAAGCACAGTTCTTTTGTTCTGAGCAAACTCACTGCTCTGGCACTGTAGAAAACACAGTAGAATAGAAGAGTGCTCTTTTCTCAAAAGCACAGTATGTTTCTTGTAAGGCGAGAAAGTGTTTGTTTCCCAGTCCTAAATGGAGTTGAATCACATGCAGTTTCTGGTCCTATGAGCAAGAGTTTTTTTTTGGTAAGTAGAGTCACTCTTGCGCTCCCATTTCCACACAGTGCAAATAGCACTTTTGTCTGTTCCCAGCAAGTACAGTGTATTGGACTGAAGAGAAGCTACTGTTCTTGTCAGTTTCCTAAGCGGAGTTGAACTAGATATGGCCTGTGTGTGTAGGAAGCACAGTTCTTTTGTTCTGAGCAAGCTCACTGTTCTGGCCCTATAGAAAACACACTAGAGTAGAAGAGTGCTCTTTTTTCAAAAGCAGAGTGTGTTCCTTGTAAGGCCAGCTAATGTTTGTTTCCCAGTCCTAAATGTAGTTAAATCACATGCATTTTCTGCTCCTACGAACCAAAGTTGTTTTCTGGTAAGAGGAGTCACTATTGCACTCCCATTGCCATACACAGTGCAAATAGCACTCGCGTCTGTTCGAACAAGTACAGTGTATTGGACTGAAGAGAAGCTACTGTTCTTGTCAGTTTCCTAAGAGGAATTGAACTAGATATGGCCCGTGTGCGTAGGAAGCACAGTTCTTTTGTTCTGAGCAAGCTCACTGTTCTGGCCCTATAGGAAACACAGTAGAGTAGAAGAGTGCTCTTTTCTCAAAAGCAGAGTGTGTTTCTCATAAGGCGAGCTAGTGTTTGTTTCCCAGTCCTAAATAGAGTTGAATCACATGCAGTTTCTGGTCCTATGAGCAAGAGTTGTTTTCTGGTAAGAAGAGTCACTATTGTGCTCCCATTGCCATACACAGTACAAATAGCACTGGCGTCTGTTCCCAGGAAGTACAGTGTATTGGACTGAAGAGAAGCTACTGTTCTTGTCAGTTTCCTAAGCGGAGTTGAACTAGATATGGCCCGTGTGTGTAGGAAGCACAGTTCTTTTGTTCTGAGCAAGCTCACTGTTCTGGCCCTATAGGAAACACAGTAGAGTAGAAGAGTGCTCTTTTCTCAAAAGCAGAGTGTGTTTCTTGTAAGGCGAGCTAGTGTTTGTTTCCCAGTCCTACATGGAGTTGAATCACATGCAGTTTCTGGCCCTATGAGCAAGAGTTGTTATCTGGGAAGAAGAGTCACTATTGCGCTCCCATTGCCATACACAGTGCAAATAGCCCTCGCGTCTGTTCCCAGCAAGTACAGTGTATTGGACTGAAGAGAAGCTACTGTTCTTGTCAGTTTCATAAGGGGAGTTGAACTAGGTATGGCCCCTGTGTGTAAGAAGCACAGTTCTTTTGTTCTGAGCAAGCTCACTGTTCTGGCCCTATAGGAAACACAGTAGAGTAGAAGAGTGCTCTTTTCTCAAAAGCAGAGTGTGTTTCTTGTAAGGCGAGCTAGAGTTTGTTTCCCAGTCCTAAATGGAGTTGAATCACATGCAGTTTCTGGTCCTACGAGCAAGAGTTGTTTTCTGGTAAGAAGAGTCACTATTGTGCTCCCATTGCCATACACAGTGCAAATAGCACTCGCGTCTGTTCTCTGCAAGTACAGTGTATTGGACAGAAGAGAAGCTACTGTTCTTGTCAGTTTCCTAAGGGGAGTTGAACTAGAAATGGCCCATGTGTGTAGGAAGCACAGTTCTTTTGTTCTGAGCAAGCTCACTGTTCTGGCCCTATAGGAAACACAGTAGAGTAGAAGAGTGCTCTTTTCTCAAAAGCAGAGTATGTTTCCTGTAAGGCGAGCTAGTGTTTGTTTCCCAGTCCTAAATGGAGTTGAATCACATGCAGTTTCTGGTGCTACGAGCAAGAGTTTTTTTTTGGTAAGGAGAGTCACTGTTGCGCTCCCAATTCCACACAGTGCAAATAGCACTGGCGTCTGTTCCCAGCAAGTACAGTGTATTGGACTGAAGAGAAGCTACTGTTCTTGTCAGTTTCCTAAGCGGAGTTGAACTAGATATGGCCCGTGTGTGTAGGAAGCACAGTTGTTTTGTTCTGAGCAAGCTCACTGTTCTGGCCCTATAGGAAACACAGTAGAGTAGAAGAGTGCTCTTTTCTCAAAAGCAGAGTGTGTTTCTTGTAAGGCGTGCTAGTGTTTGTTTCCCAGTCCTAAATGAAGTTGAATCACATGCAGTGTCTGGACCTACGAGCAAGAGTTGTTTTCTGGTAAGAAGAGTCACTATTGCGCTCCCATTGCCATACACAGTGCAAATAGCACTGGCGTCTGTTCCCAGCAAGTACAGTGTATTGGACTGAAGAGAAGCTACTGTTCTTGTCAGTTTCCTAAGGGGAGTTGAACTAGATATGGCCCGTGTGTGTAGGAAGCACAGATCTTTTATTCTGAGCAAGCTCACTGTTCTGGCCCTATAGGAAACACAGTAGAGTGGAAGAGTGCTCTTTTCTCAAAAGCAGAGTGTGTTCCTTGTAAGGCGAGCTAGTGTTTGTTTCCCAGTCCTAAATTAAGTTGAATCACATGCAGTTTCTGCTCCTACGAACCAAAGTTGTTTTCTGGTAAGAGGAGTCACTATTGCACTCTCATTGCCATACACAGTGCAAATAGCACTCGCGTCTGTTCGAACAAGTACAGTGTATTGGACTAAAGAGAAGATACTGCTCTTGTCAGTTTCCTAAGGGGAGTTGAACTAGATATGGCCCGTGTGTGTAGGAAGCAGAGTTCTTTTGTTCTGAGCAAGCTCACTGTTCTGGCCCTATAGGAAACACAGTAGAGTAGAAGAGTGCTGTTTTCTCAAAAGCAGAGTGTGTTTCTTGTAAGGCGAGCTAGTGTTTGTTTCCCAGTCCTACATGGAGTTGAATCACATGCAGTTTCTGGTCCTATGAGCAAGAGTTGTTATCTGGGAAGAAGAGTCACTATTGCGCTCCCATTGCCATACACAGTGCAAATAGCCCTCGCGTCTGTTCCCAGCAAGTACAGTGTATTGGACTGAAGAGAAGCTACTGTTCTTGTCAGTTTCGTAAGGGGAGTTGAACTAGATATGGCCCCTGTGTGTAAGAAGCACAGTTCTTTTGTTCTGAGCAAGCTCACTGTTCTGGCCCTACAGGAAACACAGTAGAGTAGAAGAGTGCTCTTTTCTCAAAAGCAGAGTGTGTTTCTTGTAAGGCGAGCTAGAGTTTGTTTCCCAGTCCTAAATGGAGTTGAATCACATGCAGTTTCTGGTCCTACGAGCAAGGGTTGTTTTCTGGTAAGAAGAGTCACTATTGTGCTCCCATTGCCATACACAGTGCAAATAGCACTCGTGTCTGTTCTCTGCAAGTACAGTGTATTGGACTGAAGAGAAGCTACTGTTCTTGTCAGTTTCCTAAGGGGAGTTGAACCAGAAATGGCCCAGGTGTGTAGGAAGCACAGTTCTTTTGTTCTGAGCAAGCTCACTGTTCTGGCCCTATAGGAAACACAGTAGAGTAGAAGAGTGCTCTTTTCTCAAAAGCAGAGTATGTTTCCTGTAAGGCGAGCTAGTGTTTGTTTCCCAGTCCTAAATGGAGTTGAATCACATGCAGATTCTGGTGCTACGAGCAAGAGTTTTTTTTTGGTAAGGAGAGTCACTGTTGCGCTCCCAATTCCACACAGTGCAAATAGCACTGGCGTCTGTTCCCAGCAAGTACAGTGTATTGGACTGAAGAGAAGCTACTGTTCTTGTCAGTTTCCTAAGCGGAGTTGAACTAGATATGGCCCGTGTGTGTAGGAAGCACAGTTGTTTTGTTCTGAGCAAGCTCACTGTTCTGGCCCTATAGGAAACACAGTAGAGTAGAAGAGTGCTCTTTTCTCAAAAGCAGAGTGTGTTTCTTGTAAGGCGTGCTAGTGTTTGTTTCCCAGTCCTAAATGAAGTTGAATCACATGCAGTGTCTGGACCTACGAGCAAGAGTTGTTTTCTGGTAAGAAGAGTCACTATTGCGCTCCCATTGCCATACACAGTGCAAATAGCACTGGCGTCTGTTCCCAGCAAGTACAGTGTATTGGACTGAAGAGAAGCTACTGTTCTTGTCAGTTTCCTAAGGGGAGTTGAACTAGATATGGCCCGTGTGTGTAGGAAGCACAGTTCTTTTATTCTGAGCAAGCTCACTGTTCTGGCCCTATAGGAAACACAGTAGAGTGGAACAGTGCTCTTTTCTCAAAAGCAGAGTGTGTTCCTTGTAAGGCGAGCTAGAGTTTGTTTCCCAGTCCTAAATGGAGTTGAATCACATGCAGTTTCAGCTTCTATGAACCAAAGTTGTTTTCTGGTAAGAGGAGTCACTATTGCACTCTAATTGCCATACACAGTGCAAATAGCACTCGCGTCTGTTCGAACAAGTACAGTGTATTGGACTGAAGAGAAGCTACTGCTCTTTTCAGTTTCCTAAGGGGAGTTGAACTAGATATGGCCCGTGTGTGTAGGAAGCACAGTTCTTTTGTTCTGAGCAAGCTCACTGTTCTGGCCCTATAGGAAACACAGTAGAGTAGAAGAGTGCTCTTTTCTCAAAGCAGAGTGTGTTTCTTGTAAGGCGAGCTAGTGTTTGTTTCCCAGTCCTAAATGGAGTTGAATCACATGCAGTTTCTGGTCCTACGAGCAAGAGTTGTTTTCTGGTAAGAAGAGTCACTATTGTGCTCCCATTGCCATACACAGTGCAAATAGCACTCGCGTCTGTTCCCTGCAAGTACAGTGTATTGGACTGAAGAGAAGCTACTGTTCTTGTCAGTTTCCTAAGGGGAGTTGAACTAGAAATGGCCCATGTGTGTAGGAAGCACAGTTCTTTTGTTCTGAGCAAGCTCACTGTTCTGGCCCTATAGGAAACACAGTAGAGTAGAAGAGTGCTCTTTTCTCAAAAGCAGAGTATGGTTCCTGTAAAACGAGCTAGTGTTTGTTTCCCAGTCCTAAATGGAGTTGAATCACATGCAGTTTCTGGTCCTACGAGCAAGAGTTTTTTTTTGGTAAGGAGAGTCACTGTTGCGCTCCCAATTCCACACAGTGCAAATAGCACTGGCGTCTGTTCCCAGCAAGTACAGTGTATTGGACTGAAGAGAAGCTACTGTTCTTGTCAGTTTCCTAAGCGGAGTTGAACTAGATATGGCCCGTGTGTGTAGGAAGCACAGTTCTTTTGTTCTGAGCAAGCTCACTGTTCTGGCCCTGTAGGAAACACAGTAGAGTAGAAGAGTGCTCTTTTCTCAAAAGCAGAGTGTGTTTCTTGTAAGGTGAACTAGAGTTTGTTTCCCAGTCGTAAATGGAGTTGAATCACATGCAGTTTCTGGTCCTACGAACCAGAGTTGTTTTCTGGTAAGAGGAGTCACTATTGTGCTCCCATTGCCATACACAGTGCAAATAGCACTCGGATCTGTTCGAACAAGTACAGTGTATTGGACTGAAGAGAAGCTACAGTTCTTGTCAGTTTCCTAAGCGGAGTTGAACTAGATATGGCCCGTCTGTGTAGGAAGCACAGTTCTTTTGTTCTGAGCAAGCTCACTGTTCTGGCCCTATAGGAAACACAGTAGAGTAGAAGAGTGCTCTTTTCTCAAAAGCAGAGTGTGTTTCTTGTAAGGCGAGCTAGTGTTTGTTTTCCAGTCCTAAATGGAGTTGAATCACAGGCAGTTTCTGGTCCTACGAGCAAGAGTTTTTTTTTGGTAAGTAGAGTCACTCTTGTGCTCCCATTTCCACTCAATGCAAATAGCACTGGCATCTGTTCCCAGCAAGTACAGTGTATTGGACTGAAGAGAAGCTACTGTTCTTGTCAGTGTCCTAAGCGGAGTTGAAGTAGATATGGCCCGTCTGTGTAGGAAGCACAGTTCTTATGTTCTGAGCAAGCTCACTGTTCTGGCCCTATAGGAAACACAGTAGAGTAGAAGAGTGCTCCTTTCACAAAAGAAGAGTGTGTTTCTTGTAAGGTGAGCTAGTGTTTGTTTCCCAGTCCGAAATGGAGTTGAACCACATGCAGTTTCTGGTCCCACGAGCAAGAGTTGTTTTCTGGTAAGAAGAGTCACTGTTGTGCTCCCATTTCCACACAGTGCAAATAGCACTGGCGTCTGTTCCCAGCAAGTGCAGTGTATTGGACTGAAGAGAAGCTACTGTTCTTGTCAGTTTCCTAAGCGGAGTTGAACTAGATATGGCCCGTGTGTGTAGGAAGCACAGTTCTTATGTTCTGAGCAAGCTCACTGTTCTGGCCCTATAGGAAACAGAGTAGAGTAGAAGAGTGCTCTTTTCTCAAAAGAAGAGTGTGTTTCTTGTAAGGCGAGCTAGTGTTTGTTTCCCAGTCCTAAATGGAGTTGAATCACATGCAGTTTCTGGTCCTATGAGCAAGAGTTGTTATCTGGTAAGAAGAGTCACTATTGCGCTCCCATTGCCATACACAGTGCAAATAGCCCTCGCGTCTGTTCCCAGAAAGTACAGTGTATTGGACTGAAGAGAAGCTACTGTTCTTGTCAGTTTCCTAAGGGGAATTGAACTAGATATGGCCCCTGTGTGTAGGAAGCACAGTTCTTTTGTTCTGAGCAAGCTCACTGTTCTGGACCTATAGGAAACACAGTAGAGTAGAAGAGTGCTCTTTTCTCAAAAGCAGAGTGTGTTTCTCGTAAGGCGAGCTAGTGTTTGTTTCCCAGTCCTAAATGGAGTTTAATCACATGCAGTTTCTGGTCCTACGAGCAAGAGTTGTTTTCTGGTAAGAAGAGTCACTATTGTGCTCCCATTGCCATACACAGTGCAAATAGCCCTCGCGTCTGTTCCCTGCAAGTACAGTGTATTGGACTGAAGAGAAGCTACTGTTCTTGTCAGTTTTTTAAGGGGAGTTGAACTAGAAATGGCCCATGTGTGTAGGAAGCACAGTTCTTTTGTTCTGAGCAAGCTCACTGTTCTGGCCCTATAAGAAACACAGTAGAGTAGAAGAGTACTCTTTTCTCAAAAGCAGAGTATGTTTCCTGTAAGGCGAGCTAGTGTTTGTTTCCCAGTCCTAAATGGAGTTGAATCACATGCAGTTTCTGGTCCTACGAGCAAGAGTTTTTTTGGTAAGGAAAGTCACTGTTGCGCTCCCAATTCCACACAGTGCAAATAGCACTGGCGTCTGTTCCCAGTAAGTACAGTGTATTGGACTGAACAGAAGCTACTGTTCATGTCAGTTTCCTAAGCAGAGTTGAACTAGATATGGCCCCTGTGTGTAGGAAGCACAGTTCTTTTGTTCTGAGCAAGCTCACTGTTCTGGACCTATAGGAAACACAGTAGAGTAGAGGAGTGCTCTTTTCTCAAAAGCAGAGTGTGTTTCTCGTAAGGCGAGCTAGTGTTTGTTTCCCAGTCCTAAATGGAGTTTAATCACATGCAGTTTCTGGTCCTACGAGCAAGAGTTGTTTTCTGGTAAGAAGAGTCACTATTGTGCTCCCATTGCCATACACAGTGCAAATAGCCCTCGCGTCTGTTCCCTGCAAGTACAGTGTATTGGACTGAAGAGAAGCTACTGTTCTTGTCAGTTTTTTAAGGGGAGTTGAACTAGAAATGGCCCATGTGTGTAGGAAGCACAGTTCTTTTGTTCTGAGCAAGCTCACTGTTCTGGCCCTATAAGAAACACAGTAGAGTAGAAGAGTGCTCTTTTCTCAAAAGCAGAGTATGTTTCCTGTAAGGCGAGCTAGTGTTTGTTTCCCAGTCCTAAATGGAGTTTAATCACATGCAGTTTCTGGTCCTACGAGCAAGAGTTTTTTTGGTAAGGAAAGTCACTGTTGCGCTCCCAATTCCACACAGTGCAAATAGCACTGGCGTCTGTTCCCAGTAAGTACAGTGTATTGGACTGAACAGAAGCTACTGTTCATGTCAGTTTCCTAAGCAGAGTTGAACTAGATATGGCCCGTGTGTGTAGGAAGCACAGTTCTTTCATTCTGAGCAAGCTCACTGTTCTGGCCCTGTAGGAAACACAGTAGAATAGAAGAGTGCTCTTTTCTCATAAGCACAGTATGTTTCTTGTAAGGCGAGCAAGTGTTTGTTTCCCAGTCTTAAATGGAGTTGAATCACATGCAGTTTCTGGTCCTACGAGCAAGAGTTTTTTTTTGGTAAGTAGAGTCACTCTTGTGTTCCCATTTCCACACAGTGCAAATAGCACTGGCGTCTCTTCCGAGCAAGTACAGTGTATTGGACTGAAGAGAAGCTACTGTTTCTGTCAGTTTCCTATGAGGAGTTGAACTAGATATGGCCCGTGTGTGTAGGAAGCACAGTTCTTTTGTTCTGAGCAAGCTCACTGTTCTGGCCCTATAGGAAACACAGTAGAGTAGAAGAGTGCTCTTTTCTCAAAAGCAGAGTATGTTTCTTGTAAGGCGAGCTAGTGTTTGTTTCCCAGTCCTAAATGGAGTTGAATCACAAGCAGTTTCTGGTCCTAAGAGCAAGAGTTTTTTTTTGGTAAGAACAGTCACTATTGCGCTCCCATTTCCACACAGTGCAAATAGCACTTGCGTCTGTTCCCAGAAAGTACAGTGTATTTGACTGAAGAGAAGCTACTGTTCTTGTCAGATACCTAATCGGAGTTGAACTAGATATGGCCCATGTGTGTAGGAAGCACAGTTCTTTTGTTCTGAGCAAGCTCACTGTTCTGGCCCTATAGGAAACACAGTAAAGTAGAAGAGTGCTCTTTTCTGAAAAGCAGAGTGTGTTTCTCGTAAGGTGAGCTAGTGTTTGTTTCCCAGTCCTAAATGGAGTTGAATCACATGCAGTTTCTGGTCCTATGAGCAAGAGTTGTTTTCTGGTAAGAAGAGTCACTCTTGTGCTCCCATTGCCATACACAGTGCAAATAGCACTCGCGTCTGTTCGAACAAGTACAGTGTATTGGACTAAAGAGAAGCTACTGCTCTTGTCAGTTTCCTAAGTGGAGTTGAACTAGATATGGCCCGTGTGTGTAGGAAGCACAGTTCTTTTGTTCTGAGCAAGCTCACTGTTCTGGCCCTATAGGAAACACAGTAGAGTAGAAGAGTGCTCTTTTCTCAAAAGCAGAGTATGTTTCCTGTAAGGCGAGCTACAGTTTGTCTCCCAGTCCTAAATGGAGTTGAATCACATGCAGTTTCTGCTCCTACGAACCAAAGTTGTTTTCTGGTAAGAGGAGTCACTATTGCACTCTCATTGCCATACACAGTGCAAATAGCACTCGCGTCTGTTCGAACAAGTACAGTGTATTGGACTGAACAGAAGCTACTGTTCTTGTCAGTTTCTTAAGGAGAATTGAACTAGATATGGCCTGTGTGTGTAGGAAGCACAGTTCTTTTGTTCTGAGCAAGCTCACTGTTCTGGCCCTATAGGAAACACAGTAGAGTAGAAGAGTGCTCTTTTCTCAAAAGCAGAGTGTGTTTCCTGTAAGGCGAGCTAGTGTTTGTTTCCCAGTCCTAAATGGAGTTGAATCACATGCAGTTTCTGGTCCTACGAGCAAGAGTTGTTTTATGGTAAGAAGAGTAACTATTGCACTTCCATTGCCATACACAGTGCAAATAGCCCTGGCATCTGTTCCCAGCAAGTACAGTGTATTGGACTGAAGAGAAGATACTGTTCTTGTCAGTATCCTAAGCGGAGTTGAACTAGATAAGGCCCGTGTGTGTAGGAACCACAGTTCTTTTGTTCTGAGCAAGCTCACTGTTCTGGCCCTGTAGGAAACACAGTAGAATAGAAGAGTGCTCTTTTCTCAAAAGCACAGTATGTTTCTTGCAAGGCGAGCAAGTGTTTGTTTCCCAGTCCTAAATGGAGTGGAATCACATCCATTTTCTGGTTCTACGAGCAAGAGTTATTTTTTGGTAAGGAGAGTCACTGTTGCGCTCCCAATTCCACACAGTGCAAATAGCACTGGCGTCTGTTCCCAGCAAGTACAGTGTATTGGACTGAAGAGAAGCTACTGTTCTTGTCAGTTTCCTAAGCGGAGTTGAACTAGATATGGCCCGTGTGTGTAGGAAGCACAGTTGTTTTGTTCTGAGCAAGCTCACTGTTCTGGCCCTATAGGAAACACAGTAGAGTAGAAGAGTGCTCTTTTCTCAAAAGCAGAGTGTGTTTCTTGTAAGGCGTGCTAGTGTTTGTTTCCCAGTCCTAAATGAAGTTGAATCACATGCAGTGTCTGGACCTACGAGCAAGAGTTGTTTTCTGGTAAGAAGAGTCACTATTGCGCTCCCATTGCCATACACAGTGCAAATAGCACTGGCGTCTGTTCCCAGCAAGTACAGTGTATTGGACTGAAGAGAAGCTACTGTTCTTGTCAGTTTCCTAAGGGGAGTTGAACTAGATATGGCCCGTGTGTGTAGGAAGCACAGTTCTTTTATTCTGAGCAAGCTCACTGTTCTGGCCCTGTAGGAAACACAGTAGAGTGGAACAGTGCTCTTTTCTCAAAAGCAGAGTGTGATCCTTGTAAGGCGAGCTAGAGTTTGTTTCCCAGTCCTAAATGGAGTTGAATCACATGCAGTTTCAGCTTCTACGAACCAAAGTTGTTTTCTGGTAAGAGGAGTCACTATTGCACTCTAATTGCCATACACAGTGCAAATAGCACTCGCGTCTTTTCGAACAAGTACAGTGTATTGGACTGAAGAGAAGCTACTGCTCTTGTCAGTTTCCTAAGGGGAGTTGAACTAGATATGGCCCGTGTGTGTAGGAAGCACAGTTCTTTTGTTCTGAGCAAGCTCACTGTTCTGGCCCTATAGGAAACACAGTAGAGTAGAAGAGTGCTCTTTTCTCAAAAGCAGAGTGTGTTTCTTGTAAGGCGAGCTAGTGTTTGTTTCCAGGTCCTACATGGAGTTGAATCACATGCAGTTTCTGGTCCTATGAGCAAGAGTTGTTATCTGGTAAGAAGAGTCACTATTGCGCTCCCATTGCCATACACAGTGCAAATAGCCCTCGCGTCTGTTCCCAGCAAGTACAGTGTATTGGACTGAAGAGAAGCTACTGTTCTTGTCAGTTTCCTAAGGGGAGTTGAACTAGATATGGCCCCTGTGTGTAGGAAGCACAGTTCTTTTGTTCTGAGCAAGCTCACTGTTCTGGCCCTATAGGAAACACAGTAGAGTAGAAGAGTGCTCTTTTCTCAAAAGCAGAGTGTGTTTCTTGTAAGGCGAGCTAGTGTTTGTTTCCCAGTCCTAAATGGAGTTGAATCACATGCAGTTTCTGGTCCTACGAGCAAGAGTTGTTTTCTGGTAAGAAGAGTCACTATTGTGCTCCCATTGCCATACACAGTGCAAATAGCACTCGCGTCTGTTCCCTGCAAGTACAGTGTATTGGACTGAAGAGAAGCTACTGTTCTTGTCAGTTTCCTAAGGGGAGTTGAACTAGAAATGGCCCATGTGTGTAGGAAGCACAGTTCTTTTGTTCTGAGCAAGCTCACTGTTCTGGCCCTATAGGAAACACAGTAGAGTAGAAGAGTGCTCTTTTCTCAAAAGCAGAGTATGTTTCCTGTAAGGCGAGCTAGTGTTTGTTTCGCAATCCTAAATGAAGTTGAATCACATGCAGTTTCTGGTCCCTCGAGCAAGAGTTGTTTTCTGGTAAGAAGAGTCACTATTGCGCTCCCATTGCCATACACAGTGCAAATAGCACTGGCGTGTGTTCACAGCAAGTACAGTGTATTGGACTGAAGAGAAGCTACTGTTCTTGTCAGTTTCCTAAGCGGAGTTGAACTAGATATGGCCCGTGTGTGTAGGAAGCACAGTTCTTTTGTTCTGAGCAAGCTCACTGTTCTGGCCCTGTAGGAAACACAGTAGAGTAGAAGAGTGCTATTTTCTCAAAAGCAGAGTGTGTTTCTTGTAAGGTGACCTAGAGTTTGTTTCCCAGTCGTAAATGGAGTTGAATCACATGCAGTTTCTGGTCCTACGAACCAGAGTTGTTTTCTGGTAAGAGGAGTCACTATTGTGCTCCCATTGCCATACACAGTGCAAATATTACTCGGATCTGTTCGAACAAGTACAGTGTATTGGACTGAAGAGAAGCTATAGTTCTTGTCAGTTTCCTAAGCGGAGTTGAACTAGATATGGCCCGTGTGTGTAGGAAGCACAGTTCTTTTGTTCTGAGCAAGCTCACTGTTCTGGCCCTATAGGAAACACAGTAGAGTGGAAGAGTGCTCTTTTCTCAAAAGCAGAGTGTGTTCCTTGTAAGGCAAGCAAGTGTTTGTTTCCCAGTCCTAAATGGAGTTGAATCACATGCAGTTTCTGGTCCTAAGAGCAAGAGTTTTTTTTTGGTAAGTAGAGTCACTCTTGTGCTCCCATTTCCACTCAATGCAAATAGCACTGGCGTCTGTTCCCAGCAAGTACAGTGTATTGGACTGAAGAGAAGCTACTGTTCTTGTCAGTTTCCTAAGCGGAGTTGAACTAGATATGGCCCGTGTGTGTAGGAAGCACAGTTCTTATGTTCTGAGCAAGCTCACTGTTCTGGCCCTATAGGAAACACAGTAGAGTAGAAGAGTGCTCCTTTCTCAAAAGAAGAGTGTGTTTCTTGTAAGGCGAGCTAGTGTTTGTTTCCCAGTCCTAAATGGAGTTGAATCACATGCAGTTTCTGGTCCTACTAGCAAGAGTTGTTTTCTGGTAAGAGGAGTCACTCTTGCGCTCCCATTGCCATACACAGTGCAAATAGCACTCGCGTCTGTTCCCTGCAAGTACAGTGTATTGGACTGAAGAGAAGCTACTGTTCTTGTCAGTTTCCTAAGCGGAGTTGAACTAGATATGGCCCGTGTGTGTAGGAAGCACAGTTCTTTTGTTCTGAGCAAGCTCACTGTTCTGGCCCTATAGGAAACACAGTAGAGTAGAAGAGTGCTTTTTTCTCAAAAGCAGAGTGTGTTTCTTGTAAGGCGTGCTAGTGTTTGTTTCCCAGTCCTAAATGAAGTTGAATCACATGCAGTTTCTGGTCCTATGAGCAAGAGTTGTTTTCTGGTAAGAAGAGTCACTATTGCGCTCCCATTGCCATACACAGTGCAAATAGCACTGGCGTCTGTTCCCAGCAAGTACAGTGTATTGGACTGAAGAGAAGCTACTGTTCTTGTCAGTTTCCTAAGTGGAGTTGAACTAGATATGGCCCGTGTGTGTAGGAAGCACAGATCTTTTATTCTGAGCAAGCTCACTGTTCTGGCCCTATAGGAAACACAGTAGAGTGGAAGAGTGCTCTTTTCTCAAAAGCAGAGTGTGTTTCTTGTAAGGCGAGCTAGTGTTTGTTTCCCAGTCCTAAATTAAGTTGAATCACATGCAGTTTCTGCTCCTACGAACCAAAGTTGTTTTCTGGTAAGAGGAGTCACTATTGCACTCTCATTGCCATACACAGTGCAAATAGCACTCGCGTCTGTTCGAACAAGTACAGTGTATTGGACTAAAGAGAAGATACTGCTCTTGTCAGTTTCCTAAGGGGAGTTGAACTAGATATGGCCCGTGTGTGTAGGAAGCAGAGTTCTTTTGTTCTGAGCAAGCTCACTGTTCTGGCCCTATAGGAAACACAGTAGAGTAGAAGAGTGCTGTTTTCTCAAAAGCAGAGTGTGTTTCTTGTAAGGCGAGCTAGTGTTTGTTTCCCAGTCCTACATGGAGTTGAATCACATGCAGTTTCTGGTCCTATGAGCAAGAGTTGTTATCTGGGAAGAAGAGTCACTATTGCGCTCCCATTGCCATACACAATGCAAATAGCCCTCGCGTCTGTTCCCAGCAAGTACAGTGTATTGGACTGAAGAGAAGCTACTGTTCTTGTCAGTTTCGTAAGGGGAGTTGAACTAGATATGGCCCCTGTGTGTAAGAAGCACAGTTCTTTTGTTCTGAGCAAGCTCACTGTTCTGGCCCTACAGGAAACACAGTAGAGTAGAAGAGTGCTCTTTTCTCAAAAGCAGAGTGTGTTTCTTGTAAGGCGAGCTAGAGTTTGTTTCCCAGTCCTAAATGGAGTTGAATCACATGCAGTTTCTGGTCCTACGAGCAAGAGTTGTTTTCTGGTAAGAAGAGTCACTATTGTGCTCCCATTGCCATACACAGTGCAAATAGCACTCGTGTCTGTTCTCTGCAAGTACAGTGTATTGGACTGAAGAGAAGCTACTGTTCTTGTCAGTTTCCTAAGGGGAGTTGAACCAGAAATGGCCCAGGTGTGTAGGAAGCACAGTTCTTTTGTTCTGAGCAAGCTCACTGTTCTGGCCCTATAGGAAACACAGTAGAGTAGAAGAGTGCTCTTTTCTCAAAAGCAGAGTATGTTTCCTGTAAGGCGAGCTAGTGTTTGTTTCCCAGTCCTAAATGGAGTTGAATCACATGCAGATTCTGGTGCTACGAGCAAGAGTTTTTTTTTGGTAAGGAGAGTCACTGTTGCGCTCCCAATTCCACACAGTGCAAATAGCACTGGCGTCTGTTCCCAGCAAGTACAGTGTATTGGACTGAAGAGAAGCTACTGTTCTTGTCAGTTTCCTAAGCGGAGTTGAACTAGATATGGCCCGTGTGTGTAGGAAGCACAGTTGTTTTGTTCTGAGCAAGCTCACTGTTCTGGCCCTATAGGAAACACAGTAGAGTAGAAGAGTGCTCTTTTCTCAAAAGCAGAGTGTGTTTCTTGTAAGGCGTGCTAGTGTTTGTTTCCCAGTCCTAAATGAAGTTGAATCACATGCAGTGTCTGGACCTACGAGCAAGAGTTGTTTTCTGGTAAGAAGAGTCACTATTGCGCTCCCATTGCCATACACAGTGCAAATAGCACTGGCGTCTGTTCCCAGCAAGTACAGTGTATTGGACTGAAGAGAAGCTACTGTTCTTGTCAGTTTCCTAAGGGGAGTTGAACTAGATATGGCCCGTGTGTGTAGGAAGCACAGTTCTTTTATTCTGAGCAAGCTCACTGTTCTGGCCCTATAGGAAACACAGTAGAGTGGAACAGTGCTCTTTTCTCAAAAGCAGAGTGTGTTCCCTGTAAGGCGAGCTAGAGTTTGTTTCCCAGTCCTAAATGGAGTTGAATCACATGCAGTTTCAGCTTCTATGAACCAAAGTTGTTTTCTGGTAAGAGGAGTCACTATTGCACTCTAATTGCCATACACAGTGCAAATAGCACTCGCGTCTGTTCGAACAAGTACAGTGTATTGGACTGAAGAGAAGCTACTGCTCTTTTCAGTTTCCTAAGGGGAGTTGAACTAGATATGGCCCGTGTGTGTAGGAAGCACAGTTCTTTTGTTCTGAGCAAGCTCACTGTTCTGGCCCTATAGGAAACACAGTAGAGTAGAAGAGTGCTCTTTTCTCAAAAGCAGAGTGTGTTTCTTGTAAGGCGAGCTAGTGTTTGTTTCCAGGTCCTACATGGAGTTGAATCACATGCAGTTTCTGGTCCTATGAGCAAGAGTTGTTATCTGGTAAGAAGAGTCACTATTGTGCTCCCATTGCCATACACAGTGCAAATAGCCCTCGCGTCTGTTCCCAGCAAGTACAGTGTATTGGACTGAAGAGAAGCTACTGTTCTTGTCAGTTTCCTAAGGGGAGTTGAACTAGATATGGCCCCTGTGTGTAGGAAGCACAGTTCTTTTGTTCTGAGCAAGCTCACTGTTCTGGCCCTATAGGAAACACAGTAGAGTAGAAGAGTGCTCTTTTCTCAAAGCAGAGTGTGTTTCTTGTAAGGCGAGCTAGTGTTTGTTTCCCAGTCCTAAATGGAGTTGAATCACATGCAGTTTCTGGTCCCACGAGCAAGAGTTGTTTTCTGGTAAGAAGAGTCACTATTGTGCTCCCATTGCCATACACAGTGCAAATAGCACTCGCGTCTGTTCCCTGCAAGTACAGTGTATTGGACTGAAGAGAAGCTACTGTTCTTGTCAGTTTCCTAAGGGGAGTTGAACTAGAAATGGCCCATGTGTGTAGGAAGCACAGTTCTTTTGTTCTGAGCAAGCTCACTGTTCTGGCCCTATAGGAAACACAGTAGAGTAGAAGAGTGCTCTTTTCTCAAAAGCAGAGTATGGTTCCTGTAAAACGAGCTAGTGTTTGTTTCCCAGTCCTAAATGGAGTTGAATCACATGCAGTTTCTGGTCCTACGAGCAAGAGTTTTTTTTTGGTAAGGAGAGTCACTGTTGCGCTCCCAATTCCACACAGTGCAAATAGCACTGGCGTCTGTTCCCAGCAAGTACAGTGTATTGGACTGAAGAGAAGCTACTGTTCTTGTCAGTTTCCTAAGCGGAGTTGAACTAGATATGGCCCGTGTGTGTAGGAAGCACAGTTCTTTTGTTCTGAGCAAGCTCACTGTTCTGGCCCTGTAGGAAACACAGTAGAGTAGAAGAGTGCTCTTTTCTCAAAAGCAGAGTGTGTTTCTTGTAAGGTGAACTAGAGTTTGTTTCCCAGTCGTAAATGGAGTTGAATCACATGCAGTTTCTGGTCCTACGAACCAGAGTTGTTTTCTGGTAAGAGGAGTCACTATTGTGCTCCCATTGCCATACACAGTGCAAATAGCACTCGGATCTGTTCGAACAAGTACAGTGTATTGGACTGAAGAGAAGCTACAGTTCTTGTCAGTTTCCTAAGCGGAGTTGAACTAGATATGGCCCGTCTGTGTAGGAAGCACAGTTCTTTTGTTCTGAGCAAGCTCACTGTTCTGGCCCTATAGGAAACACAGTAGAGTAGAAGAGTGCTCTTTTCTCAAAAGCAGAGTGTGTTTCTTGTAAGGCGAGCTAGTGTTTGTTTTCCAGTCCTAAATGGAGTTGAATCACAGGCAGTTTCTGGTCCTACGAGCAAGAGTTTTTTTTTGGTAAGTAGAGTCACTCTTGTGCTCCCATTTCCACTCAATGCAAATAGCACTGGCATCTGTTCCCAGCAAGTACAGTGTATTGGACTGAAGAGAAGCTACTGTTCTTGTCAGTTTCCTAAGCGGAGTTGAAGTAGATATGGCCCGTCTGTGTAGGAAGCACAGTTCTTATGTTCTGAGCAAGCTCACTGTTCTGGCCCTATAGGAAACACAGTAGAGTAGAAGAGTGCTCCTTTAACAAAAGAAGAGTGTGTTTCTTGTAAGGCGAGCTAGTGTTTGTTTCCCAGTCCGAAATGGAGTTGAACCACATGCAGTTTCTGGTCCCACGAGCAAGAGTTGTTTTCTGGTAAGAAGAGTCACTGTTGTGCTCCCATTTCCACACAGTGCAAATAGCACTGGCGTCTGTTCCCAGCAAGTGCAGTGTATTGGACTGAAGAGAAGCTACTGTTCTTGTCAGTTTCCTAAGCGGAGTTGAACTAGATATGGCCCGTGTGTGTAGGAAGCACAGTTCTTATGTTCTGAGCAAGCTCACTGTTCTGGCCCTATAGGAAACAGAGTAGAGTAGAAGAGTGCTCTTTTCTCAAAAGAAGAGTGTGTTTCTCGTAAGGCGAGCTAGTGTTTGTTTCCCAGTCCTAAATGGAGTTGAATCACATGCAGTTTCTGGTCCTATGAGCAAGAGTTGTTATCTGGTAAGAAGAGTCACTATTGCGCTCCCATTGCCATACACAGTGCAAATAGCCCTCGCGTCTGTTCCCAGAAAGTACAGTGTATTGGACTGAAGAGAAGCTACTGTTCTTGTCAGTTTCCTAAGGGGAATTGAACTAGATATGGCCCCTGTGTGTAGGAAGCACAGTTCTTTTGTTCTGAGCAAGCTCACTGTTCTGGACCTATAGGAAACACAGTAGAGTAGAAGAGTGCTCTTTTCTCAAAAGCAGAGTGTGTTTCTCGTAAGGCGAGCTAGTGTTTGTTTCCCAGTCCTAAATGGAGTTTAATCACATGCAGTTTCTGGTCCTACGAGCAAGAGTTGTTTTCTGGTAAGAAGAGTCACTATTGTGCTCCCATTGCCATACACAGTGCAAATAGCCCTCGCGTCTGTTCCCTGCAAGTACAGTGTATTGGACTGAAGAGAAGCTACTGTTCTTGTCAGTTTTTTAAGGGGAGTTGAACTAGAAATGGCCCATGTGTGTAGGAAGCACAGTTCTTTTGTTCTGAGCAAGCTCACTGTTCTGGCCCTATAAGAAACAAAGTAGAGTAGAAGAGTGCTCTTTTCTCAAAAGCAGAGTATGTTTCCTGTAAGGCGAGCTAGTGTTTGTTTCCCAGTCCTAAATGGAGTTGAATCACATGCAGTTTCTGGTCCTACGAGCAAGAGTTTTTTTGGTAAGGAAAGTCACTGTTGCGCTCCCAATTCCACACAGTGCAAATAGCACTGGCGTCTGTTCCCAGTAAGTACAGTGTATTGGACTGAACAGAAGCTACTGTTCATGTCAGTTTCCTAAGCAGAGTTGAACTAGATATGGCCCGTGTGTGTAGGAAGCACAGTTCTTTCATTCTGAGCAAGCTCACTGTTCTGGCCCTGTAGGAAACACAGTAGAATAGAAGAGTGCTCTTTTCTCATAAGCACAGTATGTTTCTTGTAAGGCGAGCAAGTGTTTGTTTCCCAGTCTTAAATGGAGTTGAATCACATGCAGTTTCTGGTCCTACGAGCAAGAGTTTTTTTTTGGTAAGTAGAGTCACTCTTGTGTTCCCATTTCCACACAGTGCAAATAGCACTGGCGTCTCTTCCGAGCAAGTACAGTGTATTGGACTGAAGAGAAGCTACTGTTTCTGTCAGTTTCCTATGAGGAGTTGAACTAGATATGGCCCGTGTGTGTAGGAAGCACAGTTCTTTTGTTCTGAGCAAGCTCACTGTTCTGGCCCTATAGGAAACACAGTAGAGTAGAAGAGTGCTCTTTTCTCAAAAGCAGAGTATGTTTCTTGTAAGGCGAGCTAGTGTTTGTTTCCCAGTCCTAAATGGAGTTGAATCACAAGCAGTTTCTGGTCCTAAGAGCAAGAGTTTTTTTTTGGTAAGAACAGTCACTATTGCGCTCCCATTTCCACACAGTGCAAATAGCACTTGCGTCTGTTCCCAGAAAGTACAGTGTATTTGACTGAAGAGAAGCTACTGTTCTTGTCAGATACCTAATCGGAGTTGAACTAGATATGGCCCATGTGTGTAGGAAGCACAGTTCTTTTGTTCTGAGCAAGCTCACTGTTCTGGCCCTATAGGAAACACAGTAAAGTAGAAGAGTGCTCTTTTCTGAAAAGCAGAGTGTGTTTCTCGTAAGGTGAGCTAGTGTTTGTTTCCCAGTCCTAAATGGAGTTGAATCACATGCAGTTTCTGGTCCTATGAGCAAGAGTTGTTTTCTGGTAAGAAGAGTCACTCTTGCGCTCCCATTGCCATACACAGTGCAAATAGCACTCGCGTCTGTTCGAACAAGTACAGTGTATTGGACTAAAGAGAAGCTACTGCTCTTGTCAGTTTCCTAAGTGGAGTTGAACTAGATATGGCCCGTGTGTGTAGGAAGCACAGTTCTTTTGTTCTGAGCAAGCTCACTGTTCTGGCCCTATAGGAAACACAGTAGAGTAGAAGAGTGCTCTTTTCTCAAAAGCAGAGTATGTTTCCTGTAAGGCGAGCTACAGTTTGTCTCCCAGTCCTAAATGGAGTTGAATCACATGCAGTTTCTGCTCCTACGAACCAAAGTTGTTTTCTGGTAAGAGGAGTCACTATTGCACTCTCATTGCCATACACAGTGCAAATAGCACTCGCGTCTGTTCGAACAAGTACAGTGTATTGGACTGAACAGAAGCTACTGTTCTTGTCAGTTTCTTAAGGAGAATTGAACTAGATATGGCCTGTGTGTGTAGGAAGCACAGTTCTTTTGTTCTGAGCAAGCTCACTGTTCTGGCCCTATAGGAAACACAGTAGAGTAGAAGAGTGCTCTTTTCTCAAAAGCAGAGTGTGTTTCCTGTAAGGCGAGCTAGTGTTTGTTTCCCAGTCCTAAATGGAGTTGAATCACATGCAGTTTCTGGTCCTACGAGCAAGAGTTGTTTTCTGGTAAGAAGAGTAACTATTGCACTTCCATTGCCATACACAGTGCAAATAGCCCTGGCATCTGTTCCCAGCAAGTACAGTGTATTGGACTGAAGAGAAGATACTGTTCTTGTCAGTATCCTAAGCGGAGTTGAACTAGATAAGGCCCGTGTGTGTAGGAAGCACAGTTCTTTTGTTCTGAGCAAGCTCACTGTTCTGGCCCTGTAGGAAACACAGTAGAATAGAAGAGTGCTCTTTTCTCAAAAGCACAGTATGTTTCTTGCAAGGCGAGCAAGTGTTTGTTTCCCAGTCCTAAATGGAGTGGAATCACATCCATTTTCTGGTTCTACGAGCAAGAGTTATTTTTTGGTAAGGAGAGTCACTGTTGCGCTCCCAATTCCACACAGTGCAAATAGCATTGGCGTCTGTTCCCAGCAAGTACAGTGTATTGGACTGAAGAGAAGCTACTGTTCTTGTCAGTTTCCTAAGGGGAGTTGAACTAGATACGGCGCGTGTGTGTACGAAGCACAGTTCCTTTGTTCTGAGCAAGATCACTGTTCTGGCCCTATAGGAAACACAGTAGAGTAGAAGAGTGCTCTTTTCTCAAATGCAGAGTGTGTTTCTTGTAAGGCGAGATAGTGTTTGTTTCCCAGTCCTAAATGAAGTTGAATCACACGCAGTTTCTGGTCCTACGAGCAAGAACTGTTTTCTGGTAAGAAGAGTCACTATTGCGCTCCCATTGCCATACAGAGTGCAAATAGCACTCGCATCTGTTTGAACAAGTACAGTGTATTAGACTGAAGAGAAGCTACTGTTCTTGTCAGTTTCCTAAGTGGAGTTGAACTAGATATGGCCCGTGTGTGTAGGAAGCACAGTTCTTTTGTTCTGAGCAAGCTCACTGTTCTGGCTCTATAGGAAACACAGTAGAGTAGAAGAGTGCTCTTTTCTCAAAAGCAGAGTATGTTTCCTGTAAGGCGAGCTAGTGTTTGTTTCGCAATCCTAAATGAAGTTGAATCACATGCAGTTTCTGGTCCCTCGAGCAAGAGTTGTTTTCTGGTAAGAAGAGTCACTATTGCGCTCCCATTGCCATACACAGTGCAAATAGCACTGGCGTGTGTTCACAGCAAGTACAGTGTATTGGACTGAAGAGAAGCTACTGTTCTTGTCAGTTTCCTAAGCGGAGTTGAACTAGATATGGCCCGTGTGTGTAGGAAGCACAGTTCTTTTGTTCTGAGCAAGCTCACTGTTCTGGCCCTGTAGGAAACACAGTAGAGTAGAAGAGTGCTATTTTCTCAAAAGCAGAGTGTGTTTCTTGTAAGGTGACCTAGAGTTTGTTTCCCAGTCGTAAATGGAGTTGAATCACATGCAGTTTCTGGTCCTACGAACCAGAGTTGTTTTCTGGTAAGAGGAGTCACTATTGTGCTCCCATTGCCATACACAGTGCAAATATTACTCGGATCTGTTCGAACAAGTACAGTGTATTGGACTGAAGAGAAGCTATAGTTCTTGTCAGTTTCCTAAGCGGAGTTGAACTAGATATGGCCCGTGTGTGTAGGAAGCACAGTTCTTTTGTTCTGAGCAAGCTCACTGTTCTGGCCCTATAGGAAACACAGTAGAGTGGAAGAGTGCTCTTTTCTCAAAAGCAGAGTGTGTTCCTTGTAAGGCAAGCAAGTGTTTGTTTCCCAGTCCTAAATGGAGTTGAATCACATGCAGTTTCTGGTCCTAAGAGCAAGAGTTTTTTTTTGGTAAGTAGAGTCACTCTTGTGCTCCCATTTCCACTCAATGCAAATAGCACTGGCGTCTGTTCCCAGCAAGTACAGTGTATTGGACTGAAGAGAAGCTACTGTTCTTGTCAGTTTCCTAAGCGGAGTTGAACTAGATATGGCCCGTGTGTGTAGGAAGCACAGTTCTTATGTTCTGAGCAAGCTCACTGTTCTGGCCCTATAGGAAACACAGTAGAGTAGAAGAGTGCTCCTTTCTCAAAAGAAGAGTGTGTTTCTTGTAAGGCGAGCTAGTGTTTGTTTCCCAGTCCTAAATGGAGTTGAATCACATGCAGTTTCTGGTCCTACTAGCAAGAGTTGTTTTCTGGTAAGAGGAGTCACTCTTGCGCTCCCATTGCCATACACAGTGCAAATAGCACTCGCGTCTGTTCCCTGCAAGTACAGTGTATTGGACTGAAGAGAAGCTACTGTTCTTGTCAGTTTCCTAAGCGGAGTTGAACTAGATATGGCCCGTGTGTGTAGGAAGCACAGTTCTTTTGTTCTGAGCAAGCTCACTGTTCTGGCCCTATAGGAAACACAGTAGAGTAGAAGAGTGCTTTTTTCTCAAAAGCAGAGTGTGTTTCTTGTAAGGCGTGCTAGTGTTTGTTTCCCAGTCCTAAATGAAGTTGAATCACATGCAGTTTCTGGTCCTATGAGCAAGAGTTGTTTTCTGGTAAGAAGAGTCACTATTGCGCTCCCATTGCCATACACAGTGCAAATAGCACTGGCGTCTGTTCCCAGCAAGTACAGTGTATTGGACTGAAGAGAAGCTACTGTTCTTGTCAGTTTCCTAAGTGGAGTTGAACTAGATATGGCCCGTGTGTGTAGGAAGCACAGATCTTTTATTCTGAGCAAGCTCACTGTTCTGGCCCTATAGGAAACACAGTAGAGTGGAAGAGTGCTCTTTTCTCAAAAGCAGAGTGTGTTCCTTGTAAGGCGAGCTAGTGTTTGTTTCCCAGTCCTAAATTAAGTTGAATCACATGCAGTTTCTGCTCCTACGAACCAAAGTTGTTTTCTGGTAAGAGGAGTCACTATTGCACTCTCATTGCCATACACAGTGCAAATAGCACTCGCGTCTGTTCGAACAAGTACAGTGTATTGGACTAAAGAGAAGATACTGCTCTTGTCAGTTTCCTAAGGGGAGTTGAACTAGATATGGCCCGTGTGTGTAGGAAGCAGAGTTCTTTTGTTCTGAGCAAGCTCACTGTTCTGGCCCTATAGGAAACACAGTAGAGTAGAAGAGTGCTGTTTTCTCAAAAGCAGAGTGTGTTTCTTGTAAGGCGAGCTAGTGTTTGTTTCCCAGTCCTACATGGAGTTGAATCACATGCAGTTTCTGGTCCTATGAGCAAGAGTTGTTATCTGGGAAGAAGAGTCACTATTGCGCTCCCATTGCCATACACAATGCAAATAGCCCTCGCGTCTGTTCCCAGCAAGTACAGTGTATTGGACTGAAGAGAAGCTACTGTTCTTGTCAGTTTCGTAAGGGGAGTTGAACTAGATATGGCCCCTGTGTGTAAGAAGCACAGTTCTTTTGTTCTGAGCAAGCTCACTGTTCTGGCCCTACAGGAAACACAGTAGAGTAGAAGAGTGCTCTTTTCTCAAAAGCAGAGTGTGTTTCTTGTAAGGCGAGCTAGAGTTTGTTTCCCAGTCCTAAATGGAGTTGAATCACATGCAGTTTCTGGTCCTACGAGCAAGAGTTGTTTTCTGGTAAGAAGAGTCACTATTGTGCTCCCATTGCCATACACAGTGCAAATAGCACTCGTGTCTGTTCTCTGCAAGTACAGTGTATTGGACTGAAGAGAAGCTACTGTTCTTGTCAGTTTCCTAAGGGGAGTTGAACCAGAAATGGCCCAGGTGTGTAGGAAGCACAGTTCTTTTGTTCTGAGCAAGCTCACTGTTCTGGCCCTATAGGAAACACAGTAGAGTAGAAGAGTGCTCTTTTCTCAAAAGCAGAGTATGTTTCCTGTAAGGCGAGCTAGTGTTTGTTTCCCAGTCCTAAATGGAGTTGAATCACATGCAGATTCTGGTGCTACGAGCAAGAGTTTTTTTTTGGTAAGGAGAGTCACTGTTGCGCTCCCAATTCCACACAGTGCAAATAGCACTGGCGTCTGTTCCCAGCAAGTACAGTGTATTGGACTGAAGAGAAGCTACTGTTCTTGTCAGTTTCCTAAGCGGAGTTGAACTAGATATGGCCCGTGTGTGTAGGAAGCACAGTTGTTTTGTTCTGAGCAAGCTCACTGTTCTGGCCCTATAGGAAACACAGTAGAGTAGAAGAGTGCTCTTTTCTCAAAAGCAGAGTGTGTTTCTTGTAAGGCGTGCTAGTGTTTGTTTCCCAGTCCTAAATGAAGTTGAATCACATGCAGTGTCTGGACCTACGAGCAAGAGTTGTTTTCTGGTAAGAAGAGTCACTATTGCGCTCCCATTGCCATACACAGTGCAAATAGCACTGGCGTCTGTTCCCAGCAAGTACAGTGTATTGGACTGAAGAGAAGCTACTGTTCTTGTCAGTTTCCTAAGGGGAGTTGAACTAGATATGGCCCGTGTGTGTAGGAAGCACAGTTCTTTTATTCTGAGCAAGCTCACTGTTCTGGCCCTATAGGAAACACAGTAGAGTGGAACAGTGCTCTTTTCTCAAAAGCAGAGTGTGTTCCCTGTAAGGCGAGCTAGAGTTTGTTTCCCAGTCCTAAATGGAGTTGAATCACATGCAGTTTCAGCTTCTATGAACCAAAGTTGTTTTCTGGTAAGAGGAGTCACTATTGCACTCTAATTGCCATACACAGTGCAAATAGCACTCGCGTCTGTTCGAACAAGTACAGTGTATTGGACTGAAGAGAAGCTACTGCTCTTTTCAGTTTCCTAAGGGGAGTTGAACTAGATATGGCCCGTGTGTGTAGGAAGCACAGTTCTTTTGTTCTGAGCAAGCTCACTGTTCTGGCCCTATAGGAAACACAGTAGAGTAGAAGAGTGCTCTTTTCTCAAAAGCAGAGTGTGTTTCTTGTAAGGCGAGCTAGTGTTTGTTTCCAGGTCCTACATGGAGTTGAATCACATGCAGTTTCTGGTCCTATGAGCAAGAGTTGTTATCTGGTAAGAAGAGTCACTATTGTGCTCCCATTGCCATACACAGTGCAAATAGCCCTCGCGTCTGTTCCCAGCAAGTACAGTGTATTGGACTGAAGAGAAGCTACTGTTCTTGTCAGTTTCCTAAGGGGAGTTGAACTAGATATGGCCCCTGTGTGTAGGAAGCACAGTTCTTTTGTTCTGAGCAAGCTCACTGTTCTGGCCCTATAGGAAACACAGTAGAGTAGAAGAGTGCTCTTTTCTCAAAGCAGAGTGTGTTTCTTGTAAGGCGAGCTAGTGTTTGTTTCCCAGTCCTAAATGGAGTTGAATCACATGCAGTTTCTGGTCCTACGAGCAAGAGTTGTTTTCTGGTAAGAAGAGTCACTATTGTGCTCCCATTGCCATACACAGTGCAAATAGCACTCGCGTCTGTTCCCTGCAAGTACAGTGTATTGGACTGAAGAGAAGCTACTGTTCTTGTCAGTTTCCTAAGGGGAGTTGAACTAGAAATGGCCCATGTGTGTAGGAAGCACAGTTCTTTTGTTCTGAGCAAGCTCACTGTTCTGGCCCTATAGGAAACACAGTAGAGTAGAAGAGTGCTCTTTTCTCAAAAGCAGAGTATGGTTCCTGTAAAACGAGCTAGTGTTTGTTTCCCAGTCCTAAATGGAGTTGAATCACATGCAGTTTCTGGTCCTACGAGCAAGAGTTTTTTTTTGGTAAGGAGAGTCACTGTTGCGCTCCCAATTCCACACAGTGCAAATAGCACTGGCGTCTGTTCCCAGCAAGTACAGTGTATTGGACTGAAGAGAAGCTACTGTTCTTGTCAGTTTCCTAAGCGGAGTTGAACTAGATATGGCCCGTGTGTGTAGGAAGCACAGTTCTTTTGTTCTGAGCAAGCTCACTGTTCTGGCCCTGTAGGAAACACAGTAGAGTAGAAGAGTGCTCTTTTCTCAAAAGCAGAGTGTGTTTCTTGTAAGGTGAACTAGAGTTTGTTTCCCAGTCGTAAATGGAGTTGAATCACATGCAGTTTCTGGTCCTACGAACCAGAGTTGTTTTCTGGTAAGAGGAGTCACTATTGTGCTCCCATTGCCATACACAGTGCAAATAGCACTCGGATCTGTTCGAACAAGTACAGTGTATTGGACTGAAGAGAAGCTACAGTTCTTGTCAGTTTCCTAAGCGGAGTTGAACTAGATATGGCCCGTCTGTGTAGGAAGCACAGTTCTTTTGTTCTGAGCAAGCTCACTGTTCTGGCCCTATAGGAAACACAGTAGAGTAGAAGAGTGCTCTTTTCTCAAAAGCAGAGTGTGTTTCTTGTAAGGCGAGCTAGTGTTTGTTTTCCAGTCCTAAATGGAGTTGAATCACAGGCAGTTTCTGGTCCTACGAGCAAGAGTTTTTTTTTGGTAAGTAGAGTCACTCTTGTGCTCCCATTTCCACTCAATGCAAATAGCACTGGCATCTGTTCCCAGCAAGTACAGTGTATTGGACTGAAGAGAAGCTACTGTTCTTGTCAGTTTCCTAAGCGGAGTTGAAGTAGATATGGCCCGTCTGTGTAGGAAGCACAGTTCTTATGTTCTGAGCAAGCTCACTGTTCTGGCCCTATAGGAAACACAGTAGAGTAGAAGAGTGCTCCTTTAACAAAAGAAGAGTGTGTTTCTTGTAAGGCGAGCTAGTGTTTGTTTCCCAGTCCGAAATGGAGTTGAACCACATGCAGTTTCTGGTCCCACGAGCAAGAGTTGTTTTCTGGTAAGAAGAGTCACTGTTGTGCTCCCATTTCCACACAGTGCAAATAGCACTGGCGTCTGTTCCCAGCAAGTGCAGTGTATTGGACTGAAGAGAAGCTACTGTTCTTGTCAGTTTCCTAAGCGGAGTTGAACTAGATATGGCCCGTGTGTGTAGGAAGCACAGTTCTTATGTTCTGAGCAAGCTCACTGTTCTGGCCCTATAGGAAACAGAGTAGAGTAGAAGAGTGCTCTTTTCTCAAAAGAAGAGTGTGTTTCTCGTAAGGCGAGCTAGTGTTTGTTTCCCAGTCCTAAATGGAGTTGAATCACATGCAGTTTCTGGTCCTATGAGCAAGAGTTGTTATCTGGTAAGAAGAGTCACTATTGCGCTCCCATTGCCATACACAGTGCAAATAGCCCTCGCGTCTGTTCCCAGAAAGTACAGTGTATTGGACTGAAGAGAAGCTACTGTTCTTGTCAGTTTCCTAAGGGGAATTGAACTAGATATGGCCCCTGTGTGTAGGAAGCACAGTTCTTTTGTTCTGAGCAAGCTCACTGTTCTGGACCTATAGGAAACACAGTAGAGTAGAAGAGTGCTCTTTTCTCAAAAGCAGAGTGTGTTTCTCGTAAGGCGAGCTAGTGTTTGTTTCCCAGTCCTAAATGGAGTTTAATCACATGCAGTTTCTGGTCCTACGAGCAAGAGTTGTTTTCTGGTAAGAAGAGTCACTATTGTGCTCCCATTGCCATACACAGTGCAAATAGCCCTCGCGTCTGTTCCCTGCAAGTACAGTGTATTGGACTGAAGAGAAGCTACTGTTCTTGTCAGTTTTTTAAGGGGAGTTGAACTAGAAATGGCCCATGTGTGTAGGAAGCACAGTTCTTTTGTTCTGAGCAAGCTCACTGTTCTGGCCCTATAAGAAACAAAGTAGAGTAGAAGAGTGCTCTTTTCTCAAAAGCAGAGTATGTTTCCTGTAAGGCGAGCTAGTGTTTGTTTCCCAGTCCTAAATGGAGTTGAATCACATGCAGTTTCTGGTCCTACGAGCAAGAGTTTTTTTGGTAAGGAAAGTCACTGTTGCGCTCCCAATTCCACACAGTGCAAATAGCACTGGCGTCTGTTCCCAGTAAGTACAGTGTATTGGACTGAACAGAAGCTACTGTTCATGTCAGTTTCCTAAGCAGAGTTGAACTAGATATGGCCCGTGTGTGTAGGAAGCACAGTTCTTTCATTCTGAGCAAGCTCACTGTTCTGGCCCTGTAGGAAACACAGTAGAATAGAAGAGTGCTCTTTTCTCATAAGCACAGTATGTTTCTTGTAAGGCGAGCAAGTGTTTGTTTCCCAGTCTTAAATGGAGTTGAATCACATGCAGTTTCTGGTCCTACGAGCAAGAGTTTTTTTTTGGTAAGTAGAGTCACTCTTGTGTTCCCATTTCCACACAGTGCAAATAGCACTGGCGTCTCTTCCGAGCAAGTACAGTGTATTGGACTGAAGAGAAGCTACTGTTTCTGTCAGTTTCCTATGAGGAGTTGAACTAGATATGGCCCGTGTGTGTAGGAAGCACAGTTCTTTTGTTCTGAGCAAGCTCACTGTTCTGGCCCTATAGGAAACACAGTAGAGTAGAAGAGTGCTCTTTTCTCAAAAGCAGAGTATGTTTCTTGTAAGGCGAGCTAGTGTTTGTTTCCCAGTCCTAAATGGAGTTGAATCACAAGCAGTTTCTGGTCCTAAGAGCAAGAGTTTTTTTTTGGTAAGAACAGTCACTATTGCGCTCCCATTTCCACACAGTGCAAATAGCACTTGCGTCTGTTCCCAGAAAGTACAGTGTATTTGACTGAAGAGAAGCTACTGTTCTTGTCAGATACCTAATCGGAGTTGAACTAGATATGGCCCATGTGTGTAGGAAGCACAGTTCTTTTGTTCTGAGCAAGCTCACTGTTCTGGCCCTATAGGAAACACAGTAAAGTAGAAGAGTGCTCTTTTCTGAAAAGCAGAGTGTGTTTCTCGTAAGGTGAGCTAGTGTTTGTTTCCCAGTCCTAAATGGAGTTGAATCACATGCAGTTTCTGGTCCTATGAGCAAGAGTTGTTTTCTGGTAAGAAGAGTCACTCTTGCGCTCCCATTGCCATACACAGTGCAAATAGCACTCGCGTCTGTTCGAACAAGTACAGTGTATTGGACTAAAGAGAAGCTACTGCTCTTGTCAGTTTCCTAAGTGGAGTTGAACTAGATATGGCCCGTGTGTGTAGGAAGCACAGTTCTTTTGTTCTGAGCAAGCTCACTGTTCTGGCCCTATAGGAAACACAGTAGAGTAGAAGAGTGCTCTTTTCTCAAAAGCAGAGTATGTTTCCTGTAAGGCGAGCTACAGTTTGTCTCCCAGTCCTAAATGGAGTTGAATCACATGCAGTTTCTGCTCCTACGAACCAAAGTTGTTTTCTGGTAAGAGGAGTCACTATTGCACTCTCATTGCCATACACAGTGCAAATAGCACTCGCGTCTGTTCGAACAAGTACAGTGTATTGGACTGAACAGAAGCTACTGTTCTTGTCAGTTTCTTAAGGAGAATTGAACTAGATATGGCCTGTGTGTGTAGGAAGCACAGTTCTTTTGTTCTGAGCAAGCTCACTGTTCTGGCCCTATAGGAAACACAGTAGAGTAGAAGAGTGCTCTTTTCTCAAAAGCAGAGTGTGTTTCCTGTAAGGCGAGCTAGTGTTTGTTTCCCAGTCCTAAATGGAGTTGAATCACATGCAGTTTCTGGTCCTACGAGCAAGAGTTGTTTTCTGGTAAGAAGAGTAACTATTGCACTTCCATTGCCATACACAGTGCAAATAGCCCTGGCATCTGTTCCCAGCAAGTACAGTGTATTGGACTGAAGAGAAGATACTGTTCTTGTCAGTATCCTAAGCGGAGTTGAACTAGATAAGGCCCGTGTGTGTAGGAAGCACAGTTCTTTTGTTCTGAGCAAGCTCACTGTTCTGGCCCTGTAGGAAACACAGTAGAATAGAAGAGTGCTCTTTTCTCAAAAGCACAGTATGTTTCTTGCAAGGCGAGCAAGTGTTTGTTTCCCAGTCCTAAATGGAGTGGAATCACATCCATTTTCTGGTTCTACGAGCAAGAGTTATTTTTTGGTAAGGAGAGTCACTGTTGCGCTCCCAATTCCACACAGTGCAAATAGCATTGGCGTCTGTTCCCAGCAAGTACAGTGTATTGGACTGAAGAGAAGCTACTGTTCTTGTCAGTTTCCTAAGGGGAGTTGAACTAGATACGGCGCGTGTGTGTACGAAGCACAGTTCCTTTGTTCTGAGCAAGATCACTGTTCTGGCCCTATAGGAAACACAGTAGAGTAGAAGAGTGCTCTTTTCTCAAATGCAGAGTGTGTTTCTTGTAAGGCGAGATAGTGTTTGTTTCCCAGTCCTAAATGAAGTTGAATCACACGCAGTTTCTGGTCCTACGAGCAAGAACTGTTTTCTGGTAAGAAGAGTCACTATTGCGCTCCCATTGCCATACAGAGTGCAAATAGCACTCGCATCTGTTTGAACAAGTACAGTGTATTAGACTGAAGAGAAGCTACTGTTCTTGTCAGTTTCCTAAGTGGAGTTGAACTAGATATGGCCCGTGTGTGTAGGAAGCACAGTTCTTTTGTTCTGAGCAAGCTCACTGTTCTGGCTCTATAGGAAACACAGTAGAGTAGAAGAGTGCTCTTTTCTCAAAAGCAGAGTGTGTTTCCTGTAAGGCCAGCTAGAGTTTGTTTCCTAGTCCTAAATGGAGTTGAATCACATACAGTTTCTGGTCCTACGAACAAGAGTTGTTTTCTGGTAAGAGGAGTCACTATTGCACTCCCGTTGCCCTACACAGTGCAAATAGCACTCGCGTCTGTTCGAACAAGTACAGTGTATTGGACAGAAGAGAAGCTACTGTTCTTGTCAGTTTCCTAAGCGGAGTTGAACTAGATATGGCCCGTGTGTGTAGGAAGCACAGTTCTTTTGTTCTGAGCAAGCTCACTGTTCTGGCCCTGTAGGAAACACAATAGAGTAGAAGAGGGCTCTTTTCTCAAAAGCACAGTATGTTTCTTGTAAGGCGAGCAAGTGTTTGTTTCCGAGTCCTAAATGGAGTTGAATCACATGCAGTTTCTAGTCCTACCAGCAAGAGATTTTTTTTTTTGGTAAGTAGAGTCACTCTTGTGTTCCCATTGCCATACACAGTGCAAATAGCACTCGCGTCTGTTCCCAGCAAGTACAGTGTATTGGACTGAAGAGAAGCTACTGTTCTTGTCAGTTTCCTAAGCAGAGTTGACCTAGATATGGCCCGTGTGTGTAGGAAGCACAGTTCTTATGTTCTGAGCAAGCTCACTGTTCTGGCCCTATAGGAAACACAGTAGAGTAGAAGAGTGCTCTCTTCTCAAAAGAAGAGTGTGTTTCTTGTAAGGCGAGCTAGTGTTTGTTTCCCAGTCCTAAATGGAGTTGAATCACATGCAGTTTCTGGTCCTACGAGCAAGAGTTGTTTTCTGGTAAGAAGAGTCACTATTGCACTCCCATTGCCATACACAGTGCAAATAGCCCTGGCGTCTGTTCCCAGCAAGTACAGTGTATTGGACTGAAGAGAAGATACTGTTCTTGTCAGTTTCCTAAGCGGAGTTGAACTAGATAAGGCCCGTGTGTGTAGGAAGCACAGTTCTTTTGTTCTGAGCAAGCTCACTGTTCTGGCCCTATAGGAAACACAGTAGAGCAGAAGAGTGCTCTTTTCTCAAAAGCAGAGTGTGTTTCCTGTAAGGCGAGCTAGAGTTTGTTTCCTAGTCCTAAATGGAGTTGAATCACATACAGTTTCTGGTCCTACGAACCAGAGTTGTTTTCTGGTAAGAGGAGACACTATTGCGCTCCCATTGCCATACACAGTGCAAATAGCACTCGCGTCTGTTCCCTGCAAGTACAGTGTATTGGACTGAAGAGAAGCTACTGTTCTTGTCAGTTTCCTATGTGGAGTTGAACTAGATATGGCCCGTGTGTGTAGGAAGCACAGTTCTTTTGTTCTGAGCAAGCTCACTGTTCTGGCCCTGTAGGAAACACAATAGAGTAGAAGAGTGCTCTTTTCTCAAAAGCACAGTATGTTTCTTGTAAGGCGAGCAAGTGTTTGTTTCCGAGTCCTAAATGGAGTTGAATCACATCCATTTTCTGGTCCTACGAGCAAGAGTTTTTTTTTGGTAAGTAGAGTCACTCTTGTGTTCCCATTTAAACACAGTGCAAATAGCAGTGGCGTCTGTTCCCAGCAAGTACAGTGTATTGGACTGAAGAGAAGCTACTGTTCTTGTCAGTTTCCTAAGCGGAGTTGAACTAGATAAGGCCCGTGTGTGTAGGAAGCACAGTTCTTATGTTCTGAGCAAGCTCACTGTTCTGGCCCTATAGGAAACACAATAGAGTAGAAGAGTGCTCTTTTCTCAAAAGAAGAGTGTGTTTCTTCTAAGGCGAGCTAGTGTTTGTTTCCCAGTCCTAAATGGAGTTGAATCACATGCAGTTTCTGGGCCTATGAGCAAGAGTTGTTTTCTGGTAAGAAGAGTAACTATTGCACTTCCATTGCCATACACAGTGCAAATAGCCCTGGCGTCTGTTCCCAGCAAGTACAGTGTATTGGACTGAAGAGAAGATACTGTTCTTTCAGTTTCCTAAGCGGAGTTGAACTAGATAAGGCCCGTGTGTGTAGGAAGCACAGTTCTTTTTTTCTGAGCAAGCTCACTGTTCTGGCCCTGTAGGAAACACAGTAGAATAGAAGAGTGCTCTTTTCTCAAAAGCACAGTATGTTTCTTGCAAGGCGAGCAAGTGTTTGTTTCCCAGTCCAAAATGGAGTTGAATCACATCCATTTTCTGGTCCTACGAGCAAGAGTTTTTTTTTTGGTAAGTAGAGTCACTCTTGCGCTCCCATTTCCACACAGTCCAAATAGCACTGGCGTCTGTTCCCAGCAAGTACAGTGTATTGGACTGAAGAGAAGCTACTGTTCCTGTCAGTTTCCTAAGCGGAGTTGAACTAGATATGGCCCGTGTGTATAGGAAGCACAGTTCTTATGTTCTGAGCAAGCTCACTGTTCTGGCCCTATAGGAAACACAGTAGAGTAGAAGAGTGCTCTTTTCTCAAAAGCAAAGTGTGTTTCTTGTAAGGCGAGCTAGAGTTTGTTTCCCAGTCCTAAATGGAGTTGAATCACATGCAGTTTCTGCTCCTACGAACCAGAGTTGTTTTCTGGTAAGAGGAGTCACTATTGCGCTCCCATTGCCATACACAGTGCAAATAGCACTCGCGTCTGTTCCCAGCAAGTACAGTGTGTTGGACTGAAGAGAAGCTACTGTTCTTGTCAGTTTCCTAAGCAGAATTGAACTAGATATGGCCCGTGTGTGTAGGAAGCACAGTTCTTTTGTTCTGAGCAAGCTCACTGTTCTGGCCCTATAGGAAACACAGTAGAGTAGAAGAGTGCTCTTTTCTCAAAAGCAGAGTGTGTTTCTTGTAAGGCGAGCTAGAGTTTGTTTCCCAGTCCTAAATGGAGTTGAATAACATGCAGTTTATTCTCCTACGAACCAGAGTTGTTTTCTGGTAAGAGGAGTCACTATTGCACTCCCATTGCCATACACAGTACAAATAGCACTCGCGTCTGTTTGAAAAGGTACAGTGTATTGGACTGAAGAGAAGCTACTGTTCTTGTCAGTTTCCTAAGCAGAATTGAACTAGATATGGCCCCTGTGTGTACGAAGTACAGTTCTTTTGTTCTGAGCAAGCTCACTGTTCTGGCCCTGTAGGAAACACAGTAGAGTAGAAGAGTGCTCTTTTCTCAAAAGCAGAGTATGTTTCTTGTAAGGCGAGCTAGTGTTTGTTTCTAAGTCCTAAATGGAGTTGAATCACATGCAGTTTCTGGTCCTACAAGCAAGAGTTGTTTTTTGGTAAGAACAGTCACTATTGCACTCCCATTTCCACACAGTGCAAATAGCACTCGCATCTGTTCGAACAAGTACAGTGTATTAGACTGAAGAGAAGCTACTGTTCTTGTCAGTTTCCTAAGCGGAGTTGAACTAGATATGGCCCGTGTGTGTAGGAAGCACAGTTCTTTTGTTCTGAGCAAGCTCACTGTTCTGGCTCTATAGGAAACACAGTAGAGTAGAAGAGTGCTCTTTTCTCAAAAGCAGAGTGTGTTTCCTGTAAGGCCAGCTAGAGTTTGTTTCCTAGTCCTAAATGGAGTTGAATCACATACAGTTTCTGGTCCTACGAACCAGAGTTGTTTTCTGGTAAGAGGAGTCACTATTGCACTCCCATTGCCATACACAGTGCAAATAGCACTCGCGTCTGTTCGAACAAGTACAGTGTTTTGGACTGAAGAGAAGCTACTGTTCTTGTCAGTTTCCTAAGCGGAGTTGAACTAGATATGGCCCGTGTGTGTAGGAAGCACAGTTCTTTTGTTCTGAGCAAGCTCACTGTTCTGGCCCTGTAGGAAACACAATAGAGTAGAAGAGGGCTCTTTTCTCAAAAGCACAGTATGTTTCTTGTAAGGCAAGCAAGTGTTTGTTTCCGAGTCCTAAATGGAGTTGAATCACATGCAGTTTCTAGTCCTACGAGCAAGAGATTTTTTTTTTTGGTAAGTAGAGTCACTCTTGTGTTCCCATTGCCATACACAGTGCAAATAGCACTCGCGTCTGTTCCCAGCAAGTACAGTGTATTGGACTGAAGAGAAGCTACTGTTCTTGTCAGTTTCCTAAGCGGAGTTGAACTAGATAAGGCCCGTGTGTGTAGGAAGCACAGTTCTTTTGTTCTGAGCAAGCTCACTGTTCTGGCCCTATAGGAAACACAGTAGAGTAGAAGAGTGCTCTTTTCTCAAAAGCAGAGTGTGTTTCTTGTAAGGCGAGCTAGTGTTTGTTTCCCAGTCCTAAATGGAGTTGAATCACATGCAGTTTCTGGTCCTATGAGCAAGAGTTGTTTTCTGGTAAGAAGAGTCACTGTTGCGCTCCCATTGCCTTACACAGTGCAAATAGCACTAGCGTCTGTTCCCAGCAAGTACAGTGTATTGGACTGAAGAGAAGATACTGTTCTTGTCAGTTTCCTAAGTGGAGTTGAACTAGATATGGCCCGTGTGTGTAGGAAGCACAGTTCTTTTGTTCTGAGCAAGCTCACTGTTCTGGCCCTATAGGAAACACAGTAGAGTAGAAGAGTGCTCTTTTTTCAAAAGCAGAGTGTGTTCCTTGTAAGGCGAGCTAGAGTTTTTTTCCCAGTCCTAAATGGAGTTGAATCACATGCAGTTTCTGGTCCTACGAGCAAGAGTTGTTTTCTGGTAAGAGGAGTCACTATTGCGCTCCCATTGCCATACACAGTTCAAATAGCACTGGCGTCCATTCCAAACAAGTACAGTGTATTGGACTGAAGAGAAGCTACTGTTCTTGTCAGGTTCCTGAGCGGAGTTGAACTAGATATGGTCCCTGTGAGTAGGAAACACAGTTCTTTTGTTCTGAGCAAGCTCACTGTTCTGGCCCTATAGGAAACACTGTAGAGTAGAATTGTGCTCTTTTCTCAAAAGCAGAGAGTGTTTCTTGTAAGGCGAGCTAGTGTTTGTTTCCCAGTCCTAAATGGAGTTGAATCACATGCAGTTTCTGGTCCTACGAGCAAGAGTTGTTTTCTGGTAAGTGGAGTCACTATTGCGCTCCCATTGCCATACACAGTTCAAATAGCACTGGCGTCCATTCCAAACAAGTACAGTGTATTGGACTGAAGAGAAGCTACTGTTCTTGACAGGTTATTAAGCAGAATTGAACTAGATATGGCCCGTGTGTGTAGGAAGCACAGTTCTTATGTTCTGAGCAAGCTCACTGTTCTGGCCCTATAGGAAACACAGTAGAGTAGAAGAGTGCTCTTTTCTCAAAAGCCGAGTATGTTTCTGGTAAGGCAAGCTTGTGTTTGTTTCAAAGTTCTAAATGGAGTTGAATCACATGCAGTTTCTGGTCCTACAAGCAAGAGTTGTTTTTTGGTAAGAACACTCACTATTGCGCTCACATTTCCACACAGTCAAATAGCATTTGCGTCTGTTCCCAGCAAGTAAAGTGTATTGGACTGAAGAGAAGCTACTGTTCTTGTCAGATACCTAATCGGAGTTAACTAGATATGGCCCGTGTGTGTAGGAAGCACAGTTCTTATGTTCTGAGCAAGCTCACTGTTCTGGCCGTATAGGAAACACAGTAAAGTAGAAGAGTGCTCTTTTCTCAAAAGCAGAGTGTGTTTCTCGTAAGGCGAGCTAGTGTTTGTTTCCCAGTCCTAAATGGAGTTGAATCACATGCAGTTTCTGGTCCTATGATCAAGAGTTGTTTTCTGGTAAGAAGAGTCACTCTTGCGCTCCCATTGCCATACACAGTGCAAATAGCACTGGCGTAAGTTCCAAACAAGTACAGTGTATTGGACTGAAGAGAAGCTACTGTTCTTGTCAGGTTCCTAAGCGGACTTGAACTAGATATGGCCCCTGTGTGTAGGAAGCACACTTCTTTTGTTCTGAGCAAGCTCACTGTTCTGGCCCTATAGGAAACACTGTAGGATAGAAGAGTGCTCTTTTCTAAAAAGCAGAGTGTGTTTCTTGTAAGGCGAGCTAGTGTTTGTTTCCCAGTCCTAAATGGAGTTGAATCACATGCAGTTTCTGGTCCTACCAGCAAGAGTTTTTTTTTTGGTAAGGAGAGTCACTGTTGCGCTCCCAATTCCACACAGTGCAAATAGGACTGGCGTCTGTTCCCAGCAAGTACAGTGTATTGGACTGAAGAGAAGCTACTGTTCTTGTCAGTTTCCTAAGGGGAGTTGAACTAGATATGGCCTTTGTGTGTAGGAAGCACAGTTCTTTTGTTCTGAGCAAGCTCACTGTTCTGGCCCTATAGGAAACACAGTAGAGTAGAAGAGTGCTCTTTTCTCAAAAGCAGAGTGTGTTTCTTGTAAGGCGAGCTAGTGTTTGTTTCCCAGTCCTAAATGAAGTTGAATAACACGCAGTTTCTGGTCCTACAAGCAAGAGTTGTTTTCTGGTAAGAAGAGTCACTATTGTGCTCCCATTGCCATACACAGTGCAAATAGCACTGGCGTCTGTTCCCAGCAAGTACAGTGTATTGGACTGAAGAGAAGCTACTGTTCTTGTCAGTTTCCTAAGGGGAGTTGAACTAGATATGGCCCGTGTGTGTAGGACTCAGAGATCTTTTATTCTGAGCAAGCTGACTGTTCTGGCCCTATAGGAAACACAGTAGAGTGGAAGAGTGCTCTTTTATCAAAAGCAGAGTGTGTTCCTTGTAAGGCGAGCTAGAGTTTGTTTCCCAGTCCTAAATGGAGTTGAATCACATGCAGTTTCTGCTCCTACGAACCAAAGTTGTTTTCTGGTAAGAGGAGTCACTATTGCACTCTCATTGCCATACACAGTGCAAATAGCACTCGCGTCTGTTCGAACAAGTACAGTGTATTAGACTGAAGAGAAGCTACTGTAATTGTCAGTTTCCTAAGGGGAGTTGAACTAGATATGGCCCGTGTGTTTAGGAAGCACAGTTCTTTTGTTCTGAGCAAGCTCACTGTTCTGGCCCTATCGGAAACACAGTAGAGTAGAAGAGTGTTCTTTTCTCAAAAGCAGAGTGTGTTTCCTGTAAGGCCAGCTAGAGTTTGTTCCCTAGTCCTAAATGGAGTTGAATCACATACAGTTTCTGGTCCTACGAACCAGAGTTGTTTTCTGGTAAGAGGAGTCACTATTGCACTCCCATTGCCATACACAGTGCAAATAGCACTCGCGTCTGTTCGAACAAGTAGAGCATATTGGACTGAAGAGAAGCTACTGTTCTTGTCAGTTTACTAAGCGGAGTTGAACTAGATATGGCCCGTGTGTGTAGGAAGCACAGTTCTTTTGTTCTGAGCAAGCTCACTGTTCTGGCCCTATAGGAAACGCAGTAGAGCAGTAGAGTGCTCTTTTCTCAAAAGCAGAGTGTGTTTCTTGTAAGGCGCGCTAGTGTTTGTTTCCCAGTCCTAAATGGAGTTGAATCACAAGCAGTTTCTGGTCCCACGAGCAAGAGTTGTTTTTTGGTAAGAGCAGACACTTTTGTGCTCCCATTGCCATACACAGTGCAAATAGCACTGGCGTCTGTCCCAGCAAGTACAGTGTATTGGACTGAAGAGATGCTACTGTTCTTGTCAGTTTCCTAAGCGGAGTTGAACTAGATATGGCCCGAGTGTAGGAAGCACAGTTCTTTTGTTCTGAGCAAGCTCACTGTTCTGGCCCTATAGAAAACACAGTAGAGTAGAAGAGTGCTCTTTTCTCAAAAGCAGAGTGTGTTTCTCGTAAGGCGAGCTAGTGATTGTTTCCCAGTCCTAAATGGAGTTGAATCACATGCAGTTTCTGGTCCTATGAGCAAGAGTTGTTTTCTGGTAAGAAGAGTCACTATTGCGCTCCCATTGCCATACACAGTGCAAGTAGCACTCGCGTCTGTTCCCAGCAAGTACAGTGTATTGGACTGAAGAGAAGATACTGTTCTTGTCAGTTTCCTAAGTGGAGTTGAACTAGATATGGCCCGTGTGTGTAGGAAGCACAGTTCTTTTGTTCTGAGCAAGCTCACAGTTCTGGCCCTATAGGAAACACAGTAGAGTAGAAGTGTGCTCTTTTTTCAAAAGCAGAGTGTGTTCCTTGTAAGGCGAGTTAGAGTTTTTTTCCCAGTCCTAAATGGAGTTGAATCACATGCAGTTTCTGGTCCTACGAGCAAGAGTTGTTTTCTGGTAAGAGGAGTCACTATTGCGCTCCCATTGCCATACACAGTTCAAATAGCACTGGCGTCCATTCCAAACAAGTACAGTGTATTGGATTGAAGAGAAGCTACTGTTCTTGTCTTTTTCCTAAGCGGAGTTGAACTAGATATGGCCCGTGTGTGTAGGAAGCACAGTTCTTTTGTTCTGAGCAAGCTCACCGTTCTGGCCCTATAGGAAACACAGTAGAGTAGAAGAGTGCTCTTTTCTCAAAAGCAGAGAGTGTTTCTCCTAAGGCGAGCTAGTGATTGTTTCCCAGTCCTAAATGGAGTTGAATCCCATGCAGTTTCTGGTCCTATGAGCAAGAGTTGTTTTCTGGTAAGAAGAGTCACTATTGCGCCCCCATTGCCATACACAGTGCAAATAGAACTCGCGTTTGTTCCCAGCAAGTACAGTGTATTGGACTGAAGAGAAGATACTGTTCTTGTCAGTTTCCTAAGCGGAGTTGAACTAGATAAGGCCCGTGTGTGTAGGAAGCACAGTTCTTTTGTTCTGAGCAAGCTCACTGTTCTGGCCCTATAGGAAACACAGTAGAGTAGAAGAGTGCTCTTTTCTCAAAAGCAGAGTGTGTTTCTTGTAAGGCGAGCTATTGTTTGTTTCCCAGTCAGAAATGGAGTTGAATCACATGCAGTTTCTGGTCCTATGAGCAAGAGTTGTTTTCTGGTAAGAAGAGTCACTATTGCGCTCCCATTGCCATACACAGTGCAAATAGCACTGGCGTCTGTTCCCAGCAAGTACAGTGTATTGGACTGAAGAGAAGATACTGTTCTTGTCAGTTTCCTAAGTGGAGTTGAACTAGATATGGCCCGTGTGTGTAGGAAGCACAGTTCTTTTGTTCTGAGCAAGCTCACTGTTCTGGCCCTATAGGAAACACAGTAGAGTAGAAGAGTGCTCTTTTTTCAAAAGCAGAGTGTGTTCCTTGTAAGGCGAGCTAGAGTTTTTTTCCCAGTCCTAAATGGAGTTGAATCACATGCAGTTTCTGGTCCTATGAGCAAGAGTTGTTATCTGTTAAGAGGAGTCACTATTGTACTCCCATTGCCATACACAGTGCAAATAGCACTCGCGTCTGTTCCCTGCAAGTACAGTGTATTGGACTGAAGAGAAGCTACTGTTCTTGTCAGTTTCCTAAGGGGAGTTGTACTAGAAATGGCCCATGTGTGTAGGAAGCACACTTCTTTTGTTCTGAGCAAGCTCACTGTTCTGGCCCTATAGGAAAAACTGTAGAGTAGAAGAGTGCGCTTTTCTCAAAAGCAGAGTATGTTTCCTGTAAGGCGAGCTAGTGTTTGTTTCCCAGTCCTAAATGGAGTTGAATCACATGCAGTTTCTGGTCCTACCAGCAAGAGTTTTTTTTTGGTAAGGAGAGTCACTGTTGCGCTCCCAATTCCACACAGTGCAAATAGGACTGGCGTCTGTTCCCAGCAAGTACAGTGTATTGGACTGAAGAGAAGCTACTGTTCTTGTCAGTTTCCTAAGGGGAGTTGAACTAGATATGGCCTCTGTGTGTAGGAAGCACAGTTCTTTTGTTCTGAGCAAGCTCACTGTTCTGGCCCTATAGGAAACACAGTAGAGTAGAAGAGTGCTCTTTTCTCAAAAGCAGAGTGTGTTTCTTGTAAGGCGAGCTAGTGTTTGTTTCGCAGTCCTAAATGAAGTTGAATCACATGCAGTTTCTGGTCCTACAAGCAAGAGTTGTTTTCTGGTAAGAAGAGTCACTATTGCGCTCCCATTGCCATACACAGTGCAAATAGCACTGGCGTCTGTTCCCAGCAAGTACAGTGTATTGGACTGAAGAGAAGCTACTGTTCTTGTCAGTTTCCTAAGGGGAGTTGAACTAGATATGGCCCGTGTGTGTAGGAAGCACAGATCTTTTATTCTGAGCAAGCTCACTGTTCTGGCCCTATAGGAAACACAGTAGAGTGGAAGAGTGCTCTTTTCTCAAAAGCAGAGTGTGTTCCTTGTAAGGCGAGCTAGAGTTTGTTTCCCAGTCCTAAATGGAGTTGTGTCACATGCAGTTTCTGCTCCTACGAACCAAAGTTGTTTTCTGGTAAGAGGAGTCACTGTTGCACTCTCATTGCCATACACAGTGCAAATAGCACTCGTGTCTGTTCGAACAAGTACAGTGTATTAGACTGAAGAGAAGCTACTGTAATTGTCAGTTTCCTAAGGGGAGTTGAACTACATATGGCCCGTGTGTGTAGGAAGCACAGTTCTTTTGTTCTGAGCAAGCTCACTGTTCTGGCCCTATAGGAAACACAGTAGAGTAGAAGAGTGCTCTTTTCTCAAAAGCAGAGTGTGTTTCCTGTAAGGCCAGCTAGAGTTTGTTTCCTAGTCCTAAATGGAGTTGAATCACATACAGTTTCTGGTCCTACGAACCAGAGTTGTTTTCTGGTAAGAGGAGTCACTATTGCACTCCCATTGCCATACACAGCGCAAATAGCACTCGCGTCTGTTCGAACAAGTAGAGCATATTGGACTGAAGAGAAGCTACTGTTCTTGTCAGTTTCCTAAGCGGAGTTGAACTAGATATGGCCCGTGTGTGTAGGAAGCACAGTTCTTTTGTTCTGAGCAAGCTCACTGTTCTGGCCCTGTAGGAAACACAATAGAGTAGAAGAGGGCTCTTTTCTCAAAAGCACAGTATGTTTCTTGTAAGGCGAGCAAGGGTTTGTTTCCGAGTCCTAAATGGAGTTGAATCACATGCAGTTTCTAGTCCTACGAGCAAGAGATTTTTTTTTTGGTAAGTAGAGTCACTCTTGTGTTCCCATTGCCATACAACAGTGCAAATAGCACTCGCGTCTGTTCCCAGCAAGCACAGTGTATTGGACTGAAGAGAAGCTACTGTTCTTGTCAGTTTCCTAAGCGGAGTTGAACTAGATATGGCCCGTGTGTGTAGGAAGCACAGTTCTTATGTTCTGAGCAAGCTCACTGTTCTGGCCCTACAGGAAACACAGTAGAGTAGAAGAGTGCTCTTTTCTCAAAAGAAGAGTGTGTTTCTTGAAAGGCGAGCTTGTGTTTGTTTCCCAGTCCTAAATGGAGTTGAATCACATGCAGTTTTTGGTCCTATGAGCAAGAGTTGTTTTCTGGTAAGAAGAGTCACTATTGCACTCCCATTGCTATACACAGTGCAAATAGCCCTGGCGTCTGTTCCCAGCAAGTACAGTGTATTGGACTGAAGAGAAGATACTGTTCTTGTCAGTTTCCTAAGCGGAGTTGAACTAGATAAGGCCCCTGTGTGTAGGAAGCACAGTTCTTTTGTTCTGAGCAAGCTCACTGTTCTGGCCCTTTAGGAAACACTGTAGAGTAGAATTGTGCTCTTTTCTCAAAAGCAGAGAGTGTTTCTTGTAAGGCGAGCTAGTGTTTGTTTCCCAGTCCTAAATGGAGTTGAATCACATGCAGTTTCTGGTCCTACAAGCAAGAGTTGTTTTCTGGTAAGAGGAGTCACTATTGCGCTCCCATTGCCATACACAGTTCAAATAGCACTGGCGTCCATTCCAAACAAGTACAGTGTATTGGACTGAAGAGAAGCTACTGTTCTTGTCAGGTTCCTAAGCAGAATTGAACTAGATATGGCCCGTGTGTGTAGGAAGCACAGTTCTTTTGTTCTGAGCAAGCTCACTGTTCTGGCCCTATAGGAAACACAGTAGAGTAGAAGAGTGCTCTTTTCTCAAAAGCAGAGTATGTTTCTTGTAAGGCGAGCTTGTGTTTGTTTCTAAGTTCTAAATGGAGTTGAATCACATGCAGTTTCTGGTCCTACAAGCAAGAGTTGTTTTTTGGTAAGAACAGTCACTATTGCGCTCCCATTTCCACACAGTGCAAATAGCATTTGCGTCTGTTCCCAGCAAGTAAAGTGTATTGGACTGAAGAGAAGCTACTGTTCTTGTCAGATAACTAAGCGGAGTTGATCTAGATATGGCCCGTGTGTGTAGGAAGCACAGTTCTTATGTTCTGAGCAAGCTCACTGTTCTGGCCCTATAGGAAACACAGTAAAGTAGAAGAGTGCTCTTTTCTCAAAAGCAGAGTGTGTTTCTCGTAAGGCGAGCTAGTGTTTGTTTCCCAGTCCTAAATGGAGTTGAATCACATGCAGTTTCTGGTCCTATGATCAAGAGTTGTTTTCTGGTAAGAAGAGTCACTCTTGCGCTCCCATTGCCATACACAGTGCAAATAGCACTGGCGTAAGTTCCAAACAAGTACAGTGTATTGGACTGAAGAGAAGCTACTGTTCTTGTCAGGTTCCTAAGCGGACTTGAACTAGATATGGCTCCTGTGTGTAGGAAGCACAGTTGTTTTGTTCTGAGCAAGCTCACTCTTCTGGCCCTATAGGAAACACTGTAGGGTAGAAGAGTGCTCTTTTCTAAAAAGCAGAGAGTGTTTCTTGTAAGGCGAGCTAGTGTTTGTTTCCCAGTCCTAAATGGAGTTGAATCACATGCAGTTTCTGGTCCTACTAGCAAGAGTTGTTTTCTGGTATGAGGAGTCACTATTGCGCTCCCATTGCCATACACAGTTCAAATAGCACTGGCATCCATTCCAAACAAGTACAGTGTATTGGACTGAAGAGAAGCTACTGTTCTTGTCAGGTTCCTAAGCAGAATTGAACTAGATATGGCCCGTGTGTGTAGGAAGCACAGTTCTTTTGTTCTGAGCAAGCTCACTGTTCTGGCCCATAGGAAACACAATAGAGTAGAAGAGTGCTCTTTTCTCAAAAGCAGAGTATGTTTCTTGTAAGGCGAGCTTGTGTTTGTTTCTAAGTTCTAAATGGAGTTGAATCACATGCAGTTTCTGGTCCTACCAGCAAGAGTTTTTTTTTGGTAAGGAGAGTCACTGTTGTGCTCCCAATTCCATACAGTGCAAATAGGACTGGCGTCTGTTCCCAGCAAGTACAGTGTATTGGACTGAAGAGAAGCTACTGTTCTTGTCAGTTTCCTAAGGGGAGTTGAACTAGATATGGCCTCTGTGTGTAGGAAGCACAGTTCTTTTGTTCTGAGCAAGCTCACTGTTCTGGCCCTATAGGAAACACAGTAAAGTAGAAGAGTGCTCTTTTCTCAAAAGCAGAGTGTGTTTCTTGTAAGGCGAGCTAGTGTTTGTTTCCCAGTCCTAAATGAAGTTGAATCACACGCAGTTTCTGGTCCTACAAGCAAGAGTTGTTTTCTGGTAAGAAGAGTCACTATTGCGCTCCCATTGCCATACACAGTGCAAATAGCACTGGCGTCTGTTCCCAGCAAGTACAGTGTATTGGACTGAAGAGAAGCTACTGTTCTTGTCAGTTTCCTAAGGGGAGTTGAACTAGATATGGCCCGTGTGTGTAGGAAGCACAGATCTTTTATTCTGAGCAAGCTCACTGTTCTGGCCCTATAGGAAACACAGTAGAGTAGAAGAGTGCTCTTTTCTCAAAAGCAGAGTGTGTTCCTTGTAAGGCGAGCTAGAGTTTGTTTCCCAGTCCTAAATGGAGTTGAATCACATGCAGTTTCTGCTCCTATGAACCAAAGTTGTTTTCTGGTAAGAGGAGTCACTATTGTACTCTCATTGCCATACACAGTGCAAATAGCACTCGTGTCTGTTCGAACAAGTACAGTGTATTAGACTGAAGAGAAGCTAATGTAATTGTCAGTTTCCTAAGGGGAGTTGAACTAGATATGGCCCGTGTGTGTAGGAAGCACAGTTCTTTTGTTCTGAGCAAGCTCACTGTTCTGGCCCTATAGGAAACACAGTAGAGTAGAAGAGTGCTCTTTTCTCAAAAGCAGAGTGTGTTTCCTGTAAGGCCAGCTAGAGTTTGTTTCCTAGTCCTAAATGGAGTTGAATCACATACAGTTTCTGGTCCTACGAACCAGAGTTGTTTTCTGGTAAGAGGAGTCACTATTGCACTCCCATTGCCATACACAGTGCAAATAGCACTCACGTCTGTTCGAACAAGTAGAGCATATTGGACTGAAGAGAAGCTACTGTTCTTGTCAGTTTCCTAAGCGGAGTTGAACTAGATATGGCCCCTGTGTGTAGGAAGCACAGTTCTTTTGTTCTGAGCAAGATCACTGTTCTGGCCCTATAGGAAACGCAGTAGAGCAGAAGAGTGCTCTTTTCTCAAAAGCAGAGTGTGTTTCTTGTAAGGCGCGCTAGTGTTTGTTTCCCAGTCCTAAATGGAGTTGAATCACATGCAGTTTCTGTTCCTACGAGCAAGAGTTGTTTTTTGGTAAGAGCAGACACTTTTGCGCTCCCATTGCCATACACAGTGCAAATAGCACTGGCGTCTGTCCCAGCAAGTACAGTGTATTGGACTGAAGAGATGCTACTGTTCTTGTCAGTTTCCTAAGCGGAGTTGAACTAGATATGGCCCGAGTGTAGGAAGCACAGTTCTTTTGTTCTGAGATAGCTCACTGTTCTGGCCCTATAGAAAACACAGTAGAGTAGAAGAGTGCTCTTTTCTCAAAAGCAGAGTGTGTTTCTCGTAAGGCGAGCTAGTGATTGTTTCCCAGTCCTAAATGGAGTTGAATCACATGCAGTTTCTGGTCCTATGAGCAAGAGTTGTTTTCTGGTAAGAAGAGTCACTATTGCGCTCCCATTGCCATACACAGTGCAAATAGCACTCGCTTCTGTTCCCAGCAAGTACAGTGTATTGGACTGAAGAGAAGATACTGTTCTTGTCAGGTTCCTAAGTGGAGTTGAACTAGATATGGCCCGTGTGTGTAGGAAGCACAGTTCTTTTGTTCTGAGCAAGCTCACTGTTCTGGCCCTATAGGAAACACAGTAGAGTAGAAGAGTGCTCTTTTTTCAAAAGCAGAGTGTGTTCCTTGTAAGGCGAGCTAGAGTTTTTTTCCCAGTCCTAAATGGAGTTGAATCACATGCAGTTTCTGGTCCTACGAGCAAGAGTTGTTTTCTGGTAAGAGGAGTCACTATTGCACTCCCATTGCCATACACAGTTCAAATAGCACTGGCGTCCATTCCAAACAAGTACAGTGTATTGGACTGAAGAGAAGCTACTGTTCTTGTCTTTTTTCTAAGCGGAGTTGAACTAGATATGGCCCGTGTGTGTAGGAAGCACAGTTCTTTTGTTCTGAGCAAGCTCACTCTTCTGGCCCTATAGGAAACGCAGTAGAGCAGAAGAATGCTCTTTTCTCAAAAGCAGAGTGTGTTTCTTGTAAGGCGAGCTATTGTTTGTTTCCCAGTCCTAAATGGAGTTGAATCACATGCAGTTTCTGTTCCTACGAGCAAGTGTTGTTTTTTGGTAAGAGCAGACACTATTGCGCTCCCATTGCCATACACAGTGCAAATATCACTGGCGTCTGTCCCAGCAAGTACAGTGTATTGGACTGAAGAGATGCTACTGTTCTTGTCAGTTTCCTAAGCGGAGTTGAACTAGATATGGCCCGAGTGTAGGAAGCACAGTTCTTTTGTTGTGAGCAAGCTCACTGTTCTGGCCCTATAGAAAACACAGTAGAGTAGAAGAGTGCTCTTTTCTCAAAAGCAGAGTGTGTTTCTCGTAAGGCGAGCTAGTGATTGTTTCCCAGTCCTAAATGGAGTTGAATCACATGCAGTTTCTGGTCCTATGAGCAAGAGTTGTTTTCTGGTAAGAAGAGTCACTATTTCGCTCCCATTGCCATACACAGTGCAAATAGCACTCGCGTCTGTTCCCAGCAAGTACAGTTTATTGGACTGAAGAGAAGATACTGTTCTTGTCAGTTTCCTAAGCGGAGTTGAACTAGATATGGCCCGTGTGTGTAGGAAGCACAGTTCTTTTGTTCTGAGGAAGCTCACTGTTCTGGCCCTATAGGAAACACAGTAGAGTAGAAGAGTGCTCTTTTCTCAACAGCAGAGTATGTTTCTTGTAAGGCGAGCTAGTGTTTGTTTCCAAGTCCTAAATGGAGTTGAATCACTTGCAGTTTCTGGTCCTAAGAGCAAGAGTTGTTTTTTGGTAAGAAGAGTCACTGTTGCGCTCCCATATCCACACAGTGCAAATAGCACTGGCATCTGTTCCCAGCAAGTACAGTGTATTGGACTGAAGAGAAGCTACTGTTCTTGTCAGTTTCCTAAGCGGAGTTGAACTAGATATGGCCCGTGTGTGTAGGAAGCACAGTTCTTTTATTCTGAGCAAGCTCACTGTTCTGGCCCTATAGGAAACACAGTAGAGTAGAAGAGTGCTCTTTTCTCAAAAGCAGAGTGTGTTTCCTGTAAGGCCAGCTAGAGTTTGTTTCCTAGTCCTAAATGGAGTTGAATCACATACAGTTTCTGGTCCTACGAACCAGAGTTGTTTTCTGGTAAGAGGAGTCACTATTGCACTCCCATTGCCATACACATTGCAAATAGCACTCACGTCTGTTCGAACAAGTAGAGCATATTGGACTGAAGAGAAGCTACTGTTCTTGTCAGTTTCCTAAGCGGAGTTGAACTAGATATGGCCCCTGTGTGTAGGAAGCACAGTTCTTTTGTTCTGAGCAAGCTCACTGTTCTGGCCCTATAGGAAACGCAGTAGAGCAGAAGAGTGCTCTTTTCTCAAAAGCAGAGTGTGTTTCTTGTAAGGCGCGCTAGTGTTTGTTTCCCAGTCCTAAATGGAGTTGAATCACATGCAGTTTCTGTTCCTACGAGCAAGAGTTGTTTTTTGGTAAGAGCAGACACTTTTGCGCTCCCATTGCCATACACAGTGCAAATAGCACTGGCGTCTGTCCCAGCAAGTACAGTGTATTGGACTGAAGAGATGCTACTGTTCTTGTCAGTTTCCTAAGCGGAGTTGAACTAGATATGGCCCGAGTGTAGGAAGCACAGTTCTTTTGTTCTGAGATAGCTCACTGTTCTGGCCCTATAGAAAACACAGTAGAGTAGAAGAGTGCTCTTTTCTCAAAAGCAGAGTGTGTTTCTCGTAAGGCGAGCTAGTGATTGTTTCCCAGTCCTAAATGGAGTTGAATCACATGCAGTTTCTGGTCCTATGAGCAAGAGTTGTTTTCTATTAAGAAGAGTCACTATTGCGCTCCCATTGCCATACACAGTGCAAATAGCACTCGCTTCTGTTCCCAGCAAGTACAGTGTATTGGACTGAAGAGAAGATACTGTTCTTGTCAGGTTCCTAAGTGGAGTTGAACTAGATATGGCCCGTGTGTGTAGGAAGCACAGTTCTTTTGTTCTGAGCAAGCTAACTGTTCTGGCCCTATAGGAAACACAGTAGAGTAGAAGAGTGCTCTTTTTTCAAAAGCAGAGTGTGTTCCTTGTAAGGCGAGCTAGAGTTTTTTTCCCAGTCCTAAATGGAGTTGAATCACATGCAGTTTCTGGTCCTACGAGCAAGAGTTGTTTTCTGGTAAGAGGAGTCACTATTGCACTCCCATTGCCATACACAGTTCAAATAGCACTGGCGTCCATTCCAAACAAGTACAGTGTATTGGACTGAAGAGAAGCTACTGTTCTTGTCTTTTTCCTAAGCGGAGTTGAACTAGATATGGCCCGTGTGTGTAGGAAGCACAGTTCTTTTGTTCTGAGCAAGCTCACTGTTCTGGCCCTATAGGAAACGCAGTAGAGCAGAAGAATGCTCTTTTCTCAAAAGCAGAGTGTGTTTCTTGTAAGGCGAGCTAGTGTTTGTTTCCCAGTCCTAAATGGAGTTGAATCACATGCAGTTTCTGTTCCTACGAGCAAGTGTTGTTTTTTGGTAAGAGCAGACACTATTGCGCTCCCATTGCCATACACAGTGCAAATAGCACTGGCGTCTGTCCCAGCAAGTACAGTGTATTGGACTGAAGAGATGCTACTGTTCTTGTCAGTTTCCTAAGCGGAGTTGAACTAGATATGGCCCGTGTGTGTAGGAAGCACAGTTCTTTTGTTCTGAGCAAGCTCACTGTTCTGGCCCTATAGAAAACACAGTAGAGTAGAAGAGTGCTCTTTTCTCAAAAGCAGAGTGTGTTTCTCGTAAGGCGAGCTAGTGATTGTTTCCCAGTCCTAAATGGAGTTGAATCACATGCAGTTTCTGGTCCTATGAGCAAGAGTTGTTTTCTGGTAAGAAGAGTCACTATTTCGCTCCCATTGCCATACACAGTGCAAATAGCACTCGCGTCTGTTCCCAGCAAGTACAGTGTATTGGACTGAAGAGAAGATACTGTTCTTGTCAGTTTCCTAAGCGGAGTTGAACTAGATATGGCCCGTGTGTGTAGGAAGCACAGTTCTTTTATTCTGAGCAAGCTCACTGTTCTGGCCCTATAGGAAACACATTATAGTAGAAGAGTGCTCTTTTCTCAAAAGCAGAGTATGTTTCTTGTAAGGCGAGCTAGTGTTTGTTTCCCAGTCCTAAATGGAGTTGAATCACATGCAGTTTCTGGTCCTACGAACCAGAATTGTTTTCTGGTAAGAAGAGTCACTATTGTGCTCCCATTGCCATACACAGTGCAAATAGCACTGGCGTCTGTTCCCAGCAAGTACAGTGTATTGGACTGAAGAGAAGCTACTGTTCTTGTCATTTTCCTAAGCGGAGTTGAACTAGATATGGCCCGTGTGTGTAGGAAGCACAGTTCTTTTGTTCTGAGCAAGCTCACTGTTCTGGCCCTATAGGAAACACAGTAGAGTAGAAGAGTGCTCTTTTCTCAAAAGCAGAGTGTGTTTCTTGTAAGGCGAGCTATTGTTTGTTTCCCAGTCCTAAATGGAGTTGAATCACATGCAGTTTCTGTTCCTACGAGCAAGAGTTGTTTTTTTTTAAGAACAGTCACTACTGCGCTCCCATTTCCACACAGTGCAAATAGCACTGGCGTCTGTTCCCAGCAAGTACAGTGTATTGGACTGAAGAGAAGCTACTGTTCTTGTCATTTTCCTAAGCGGAGTTGAACTAGATATGGCCCGTGTGTGTAGGAAGCACAGTTCTTTTGTTCTGAGCAAGCTCACTGTTCTGGCCCTATAGGAAACACAGTAGAGTAGAAGAGTGCTCTTTTCTCAAAAGCAGAGTGTGTTTTTTGTAAGGCAAGGTAGAGTTTGTTTCCCAGTCCTAAATGGAGTTGAATCACATGCAGTTTCTGGTCCTACGAACCAGAGTTGTTTTCTGGTAAGAGCAGAAACTATTGCGCTCCCATTGCATTACACAGTGCAAATAGCACTCGCGTCTGTTCCCAGCAAGTACAGTGTATTCGACTGAAAAGAAGCTACTGTTCTTGTCAGTTTCCTAAGCGGAGTTGAACTAGATATGGCCCCTGTGTGTAAGAAGCACAGTTCTTTTGTTCTGAGCAAGCTCACTGTTCTGGCCCTACAGGAAACACAGTAGAGTAGAAGAGTGCTCTTTTCTCAAAAGCAGAGTGTGTTTCTCATAAGGCGAGCTAGTGTTTTTTTCCCAGTCCTAAATGGAGTTGAATCACATGCAGTTTCTGGTCCTACGAGCAAGGGTTGTTTTCTGGTAAGAAGAGTCACTCTTGTGCTCCCATTGCCATACACAGTGCAAATAGCACTAGCGTGTGTTCCCAGCAAGTACAGTGTATTGGACTGAAAAGAAGCTACTGTTCTTGTCAGTTTCCTAAGCGGAGTTGAACTAGATATGGCCCGTGTGTGTAGGAAGCACAGTTCTTTTGTTGTGAGCAAGCTCACTGTTCTGGCCCTATAGGAAACACAGTAGAGTAGAAGAGTGCTCTTTTCTCAAAAGCAGAGTGTGTTTTTCATAAGGCGAGCTAGTGTTTGTTTCCCAGTCCTAAATGGAATTGAATCACATGCAGTTTCTGGTCCTACGAGCAAGAGTTGTTTTCTGGTAAGAAGAGTCACTATTGCGCTCCCATTGCCATACACAGAGCAAATAGCACTAGCATCTGTTCCCAGCAAGTACAGTGTATTGGACTGAAGAGAAGCTACTGTTCTTGTCAGTTTCCTAAGCGGAGTTGAACTAGATATGGCCCGTGTGTGTAGGAAGCACAGTTCTTTTGTTCTGAGCAAGCTCACTGTTCTGGCCCGATAGGAAACATTATAGAGTAGAAGAGTGCTCTTTTCTCAAAAGCAGAGTGTGTTTCTTGTAAGGCAAGGTAGAGTTTGTTTCCCAGTCCTAAATGGAGTTGAATCACATGCAGTTTCTGGTCCTACGAACCAGAGTTGTTTTCTGGTAAGAGCAGACACTATTGCGCTCCCATTGCCATACACAGTGCAAATACCACTCGCGTCTGTTCCCAGCAAGTACAGAGTATTGGACTGAAGAGGAGCTAGTGTTCTTGTCAGTTTCCTAAGCGGAGTTGAACTAGATATGGCCCGTGTGTGTAGGAAGCACAGTTCTTTTGTTCTGAGCAGGCTCACTGTTCTGGCCCTATAGGAAACACTGTAGAGTAGAAGAGTGCTCTTTTCTCAAAAGAAGAGTGTGTTTCTTGTAAGGCGAGCTAGTGTTTGTTTCCCAGTCCTAAATGGAGTTGAATCACATGCAGTTTCTGGTCCTATGAGCAAGAGTTTTTTTTTTTTTTTTGGTAAGTAGAGTCACTCTTGCGCTCCCATTTCTACACAGTGCAAATAGCACTTGCGTCTGTTCCCAGCAAGTACAGTGTATTGGACTGAAGAGAAGCTACTGTTCTTGTCAGTTTCCTAAGCAGAGTTGAACTAGATATGGTCCGTGTGTGTAGGAAGCACAGTTCTTTTGTTCTGAGCAAGCTCACTGTTCTGGCCCTATAGGAAACACAGTAGAGTAGAAGAGTGCTCTTTTCTCAAAAGCAGAGTGTGTTTCTTGTAAGGCGAGCTAGTGTTTGTTTCCCAGTCCTAAATGGAGTTGAATCACATGCAGTTTCTGTTCCTACGAGCAAGAGTTGTTTTTTTTTTAAGAACAGTCACTACTGCGCTCCCATTTCCACACAGTGCAAATAGCACTGGCGTCTGTTCCCAGCAAGTACAGTGTATTGGACTGAAGAGAAGCTACTGTTCTTGTCAGTTTCCTAAGCGGAGTTGAACTAGATATGGCCCGTGTGTGTAGGAAGCACAGTTCTTTTGTTCTGAGCAAGCTCACTGTTCTGGCCCGATAGGAAACATTGTAGAGTAGAAGAGTGCTCTTTTCTCAAAAGCAGAGTGTGTTTCTTGTAAGGCAAGGTAGAGTTTGTTTCCCAGTCCTAAATGGAGTTGAATCACATGCAGTTTCTGGTCCTACGAACCAGAGTTGTTTTCTGGTAAGAGCAGACACTATTGCGCTCCCATTGCATTACACAGTGCAAATAGCACTCGCGTCTGTTCCCAGCAAGTACAGTGTATTGGACTGAAAAGAAGCTACGGTTCTTGTCAGTTTCCTAAGCGGAGTTGAACTAGATATGGCCCCTGTGTGTAGGAAGCACAGTTCTTTTGTTCTGAGCAAGCTCACTGTTCTGGTCCTATAGGAAACACAGTAGAGTAGAAGAGTGCTCTTTTCTCAAAAGCAGAGTGTGTTTCTCATAAGGCGAGCTAGTGTTTTTTTCCCAGTCCTAAATGGAGTTGAATCACATGCAGTTTCTGGTCCTTCGAGCAAGGGTTGTTTTCTGGTAAGAAGAGTCACTATTGTGCTCCCATAGCCATACACAGAGCAAATAGCACTAGCATCTGTTCCCAGCAAGTACAGTGTATTGGATTGAAGAGAAGCTACTGTTCTTGTCATTTCCTAAGTGGAGTTGAACTAGATATGGCCCGTGTGTGTAGGAAGCACAGTTCTTTTGTTCTGAGCAAGCTCACTGTTCTGGCCCTTTAGGAAACACAGTAGAGTAGAAGAGTGCTCTTTTCTCAAAAGCAGAGTGTGTTTTTCATAAGGCGAGCTAGTGTTTGTTTCCCAGTCCTAAATGGAATTGAATGACATGCAGTTTCTGGTCCTACAAACCAGAGTTGTTTTCTGGTAAGAGCAGACACTATTGCGCTCCCATTGCATTACACAGTGCAAATAACACTCGCGTCTGTTCCCAGCAAGTACAGTGTATTCCACTGAAAAGAAGCTACGGTTCTTGTCAGTTTCCTAAGGGGAGTTGAACTAGATATGGCCCCTGTGTGTAAGAAGCACAGTTTTTTTGTTCTGAGCAAGCTCACTGTTCTGGCCCTATATGAAACACAGTAGAGTAGAAGAGTGCTCTTTTCTCAAAAGCAGAGTGTGTTTCTTGTAAGGCGAGCTAGTGTTTGTTTCCCAGTCCTAAATGGAGTTGAGTCACATGCAGTTTCTGTTCCTACGAGCAAGAGTTGTTTTTTTTTAAGAACAGTCACTACTGCGCTCCCATTTCCACACAGTGCAAATAGCACTGGCGTCTGTTCCCAGCAAGTACAGTGTATTGGACTGAAGAGAAGCTACTGTTCTTGTCAGTTTCCTAAGCGGAGTTGAACTAGATATGGCCCGTGTGTGTAGGAAGCACAGTTCTTTTGTTCTGAGCAAGCTCACTGTTCTGGCCCTATAGGAAACACAGTAGAGTAGAAGAGTGCTCTTTTCTCAAAAGCAGAGTGTGTTTTTTGTAAGGCAAGGTAGAGTTGGTTTCCCAGTCCTAAATGGAGTTGAATCACATGCAGTTTCTGGTCCTACGAACCAGAGTTGTTTTCTGGTAAGAGCAGACACTATTGCGCTCCCATTGCATTACACAGTGCAAATAGCACTCGCGTCTGTTCCCAGCAAGTACAGTGTATTTGACTGAAAAGAAGCTACTGTTCTTGTCAGTTTCCTAAGCGGAGTTGAACTAGATATGGCCGCTGTGTGTAAGAAGCACAGTTCTTTTGTTCTGAGCAAGCTCACTGTTCTGGCCCTATAGGAAACACAGTAGAGTAGAAGAGTGTTCTTTTCTCAAAAGCAGAGTGTGTTTCTCATAAGGCGAGCTAGTGTTTTTTTCCCAGTCCTAAATGGAGTTGAATCACATGCAGTTTCTGGTCCTACGAGCAAGGGTTGTTTTCTGGTAAGAAGAGTCACTCTTGCGCTCCCATTGCCATACACAGTGCAAATAGCACTAGCGTGTGTTCCCAGCAAGTACAGTGTATTGGACTGAAGAGAAGCTACTGTTCTTGTCAGTTTCCTAAGCGGAGTTGAACTAGATATGGCCCGTGTGTGTAGGAAGCACAGTTCTTTTGTTGTGAGCAAGCTCACTGTTCTGGCCCTATAGGAAACACAGTAGAGTAGAAGAGTGCTCTTTTCTCAAAAGCAGAGTGTGTTTTTCATAAGGCGAGCTAGTGTTTGTTTCCCAGTCCTAAATGGAATTGAATCACATGCAGTTTCTGGTCCTACGAGCAAGAGTTGTTTTCTGGTAAGAAGAGTCACTATTGCGCTCCCATTGCCATACACAGAGCAAATAGCACTAGCGTCTGTTCCCAGCAAGTACAGTGTAATGGACTGAAGAGAAGCTACTGTTCTTGTCAGTATCCTATGGGGAGTTGAACTAGATATGGCCTCTGTGTGTAGGAAGCGCAGTTCTTTTGTTCTGAGCAAGCTCACTGTTCTGGCCCTATAGGAAACACAGTAGAGTAGAAGAGTGCTCTTTTCTCAAAAGCAGAGTGTGTTTCTTGTAAGGCGAGCTAGTGTTTGTTTCCCAGTCCTAAATGAAGTTGAATCACACGCAGTTTCTGGTCCTACAAGCAAGAGTTGTTTTCTGGTAAGAAGAGTCACTATTGCGCTCCCATTGCCATACACAGTGCAAATAGCACTCGCGTCTGTTCCCAGCAAGTACAGTGTATTGGACTGAAGAGAAGCTACTGTTCTTGTCAGTTTCCTAAGGGGAGTTGAACTAGATATGGCCCGTGTGTGTAGGAAGCACAGATCTTTTATTCTGAGCAAGCTCACTGTTCTGGCCCTATAGGAAACACAGTAGAGTAGAAGAGTGCTCTTTTCTCAAAAGCAGAGTGTGTTCCTTGTAAGGCGAGCTAGAGTTTGTTTCCCAGTCCTAAATGGAGTTGAATCACATGCGGTTTCTGCTCCTATGAACCAAAGTTGTTTTCTGGTAAGAGGAGTCACTATTGCACTCTCATTGCCATACACAGTGCAAATAGCACTCGTGTCTGTTCGAACAAGTACAGTGTATTAGACTGAAGAGAAGCTACTGTAATTGTCAGTTTCCTAAGGGGAGTTGAACTAGATATGGCCCGTGTGTGTAGGAAGCACAGTTCTTTTGTTCTGAGCAAGCTCACTGTTCTGGCCCTATAGGAAACACAGTAGAGTAGAAGAGTGCTCTTTTCTCAAAAGCAGAGTGTGTTTCCTGTAAGGCCAGCTAGAGTTTGTTTCCTAGTCCTAAATGGAGTTGAATCACATACAGTTTCTTGTCCTACGAACCAGAGTTGTTTTCTGGTAAGAGGAGTCACTATTGCACTCCCATTGCCATACACAGTGCAAATAGCACTCGCGTCTGTTCGAACAAGTAGAGCATATTGGACTGAAGAGAAGCTACTGTTCTTGTCAGTTTCCTAAGCGGAGTTGAACTAGATATGGCCCCTGTGTGTAGGAAGCACAGTTCTTTTGTTCTGAGCAAGCTCACTGTTCTGGCCCTATAGGAAACACAGTAGAGTAGAAGAGTGCTCTTTTCTCAAAAGCAGAGTGTGTTTCTTGTAAGGCGAGCTAGTGTTTGTTTCCCAGTCCTAAATGAAATTGAATCACATGCAGTTTCTGGTCCTATGAGCAAGAGTTGTTTTCTGGTAAGAAGAGTCACTATTGTGCTCCCATTGCCATACACAGTGCAAATAGCACTCGCGTCTGTTCCCAGCAAGCACAGTGTATTGGACTGAAGAGAAGCTACTGTTCTTGTCAGTTTCCGAAGGGGAGTTGAACTAGATATGGCCCGTGTGTGTAGGAAGCACAGTTCTTTTGTTCTGAGCAAGCTCACTGTTCTGGCCCTATAGGAAACACAGTAGAGTAGAAGAGTGCTCTTTTCTCAAAAGAAGAATGTGTTTCTTGTAAAGCGATCTAGAGTTTGTTTCCCAGTCCTAAATGGAGTTGAATCACATACAGTTTCTCGTCCTACGAACCAGAGTTATTTTCTGGTAAGAGGAGTCAATATTGCGCTCCCATTGCCATACACAGTGCAAATACCACTCGCGTCTGTTCCCAGCAAGTACAGAGTATTGGACTGAAGAGGAGCTAGTGTTCTTGTCAGTTTCCTAAGCAGAGTTGAACTAGGTATGGCCCGTGTGTGTAGGAAGCACAGTTCTTTTGTTCTGAGCAGGCTCACTGTTCTGGCCCTATAGGAAACACTGTAGAGTAGAAGAGTGCTCTTTTCTCAAAAGAAGAGTGTGTTTCTTGTAAGGCGAGCTAGTGTTTGTTTCCCAGTCCTAAATGGAGTTGAATCACATGCAGTTTCTGGTCCTATGAGCAAGAGTTTTTTTTTTTTTTTTTGGTAAGTAGAGTCACTCTTGCGCTCCCATTTCTACACAGTGCAAATAGCACTTGCGTCTGTTCCCAGCAAGTACAGTGTATTGGACTGAAGAGAAGCTACTGTTCTTGTCAGTTTCCTAAGCGGAGTTGAACTAGATATGGTCCGTGTGTGTAGGAAGCACAGTTCTTTTGTTCTGAGCAAGCTCACTGTTCTGGCCCTATAGGAAACACAGTAGAGTAGAAGAGTGCTCTTTTCTCAAAAGCAGAGTGTGTTTCTTGTAAGGCGAGCTAGTGTTTGTTTCCCAGTCCTAAATGGAGTTGAATCACATGCAGTTTCTGTTCCTACGAGCAAGAGTTGTTTTTTTTTTAAGAACAGTCACTACTGCGCTCCCATTTCCACACAGTGCAAATAGCACTGGCGTCTGTTCCCAGCAAGTACAGTGTATTGGACTGAAGAGAAGCTACTGTTCTTGTCAGTTTCCTAAGCGGAGTTGAACTAGATATGGCCCGTGTGTGTAGGAAGCACAGTTCTTTTGTTCTGAGCAAGCTCACTGTTCTGGCCCGATAGGAAACATTGTAGAGTAGAAGAGTGCTCTTTTCTCAAAAGCAGAGTGTGTTTCTTGTAAGGCAAGGTAGAGTTTGTTTCCCAGTCCTAAATGGAGTTGAATCACATGCAGTTTCTGGTCCTACAAACCAGAGTTGTTTTCTGGTAAGAGCAGACACTATTGCGCTCCCATTGCATTACACAGTGCAAATAGCACTCGCGTCTGTTCCCAGTAAGTACAGTGTATTGGACTGAAAAGAAGCTATGGTTTTTGTCAGTTTCCTAAGCGGAGTTGAACTAGATATGGCCCCTGTGTGTAGGAAGCACAGTTCTTTTGTTCTGAGCAAGCTCACTGTTCTGGCCCTATAGGAAACACAGTAGAGTAGAAGAGTGCTCTTTTCTCAAAAGCAGAGTGTGTTTCTCGTAAGGCGAGCTAGTGTTTTTTTCCCAATCCTAAATGGAGTTGAATCACATGCAGTTTCTGGTCCTACGAGCAAGGGTTGTTTTCTGGTAAGAAGAGTCACTATTGCGCTCCCATTGCCATACACAGTGCAAATAGCACTAGCGTGTGTTCCCAGCAAGTACAGTGTATTGGACTGAAGAGAAGCTACTGTTCTTGTCAGTTTCCTAAGCGGAGTTGAACTAGATATGGCCCGTGTGTGTAGGAAGCACAGTTCTTTTGTTGTGAGCAAGCTCACTGTTCTGGCCCTATAGGAAACACAGTAGAGTAGAAGAGTGCTCTTTTCTCAAAAGCAGAGTGTGTTTTTCATAAGGCGAGCTAGTGTTTGTTTCCCAGTCCTAAATGAAATTGAATCACATGCAGTTTCTGGTCCTATGAGCAAGAGTTGTTTTCTGGTAAGAAGAGTCACTATTGTGCTCCCATTGCCATACACAGTGCAAATAGCACTCGCGTCTGTTCCCAGCAAGCACAGTGTATTGGACTGAAGAGAAGCTACTGTTCTTGTCAGTTTCCGAAGGGGAGTTGAACTAGATATGGCCCGTGTGTGTAGGAAGCACAGTTCTTTGTTCTGAGCAAGCTCACTGTTCTGGCCCTACAGGAAACACAGTAGAGTACAAGAGTGCTCTTTTCTCAAAAGAAGAATGTGTTTCTTGTAAGGCGATCTAGAGTTTGTTTCCCAGTCCTAAATGGAGTTGAATCACATACAGTTTCTCGTCCTACGAACCAGAGTTATTTTCTGGTAAGAGGAGTCAGTATTGCGCTCCCATTGCCATACACAGTGCAAATACCACTCACGTCTGTTCCCAGCAAGTACAGAGTATTGGACTGAAGAGAAGCTACTGTTCTTGTCAGTTTCCTAAGGGGAGTTGAACTAGATATGGCCCGTGTGTGTAGGAAGCACAGATCTTTTATTCTGAGCAAGCTCACTGTTCTGGCCCTATACGAAACACAGTAGAGTAGAAGAGTGCTCTTTTCTCAAAAGCAGAGTGTGTTCCTTGTAAGGCGAGCTAGAGTTTGTTTCCCAGTCCTAAATGGAGTTGAATCACATGCAGTTTCTGCTCCTATGAACCAAAGTTGTTTTCTGGTAAGAGGAGTCACTATTGCACTCTCATTGCCATACACAGTGCAAATAGCACTCGTGTCTGTTCGAACAAGTACAGTGTATTAGACTGAAGTGAAGCTACTGTAATTGTCAGTTTCCTAAGGGGAGTTGAACTAGATATGGCCCGTGTGTGTAGGAAGCACAGTTCTTTTGTTCTGAGCAAGCTCACTGTTCTGGCCCTATAGGAAACACAGTAGAGTAGAAGAGTGCTCTTTTCTCAAAAGCAGAGTGTGTTTCTCGTAAGGCGAGCTAGTGTTTGTTTCCCAGTCCTAAATGGAGTTGAATCACATGCAGTTTCTGGTCCTACGAGCAAGGGTTGTTTTCTGGTAAGAAGAGTCACTATTGCGCTCCCATTGCCATTCACAGAGCAAATAGCACTAGCATCTGTTCCCAGCAAGTACAGTGTATTGGATTGAAGAGAAGCTACTGTTCTTGTCAGTTTCCTAAGCGGAGTTGAACTAGATATGGCCCGTGTGTGTAGGAAGCACAGTTCTTTTGTTCTGAGCAAGCTCACTGTTCTGGCCCTTTAGGAAACACAGTAGAGTAGAAGAGTGCTCTTTTCTCAAAAGCAGAGTGTGTTTTTCATAAGGCGAGCTAGTGTTTGTTTCCCAGTCCTAAATGGAATTGAATCACATGCAGTTTCTGGTCCTACGAACCAGAGTTGTTTTCTGGTAAGAGCAGACACTTTTGCGCTCCCATTGCCATACACAGTGCAAATAGCACTGGCGTCTGTCCCAGCAAGTACAGTGTATTGGACTGAAGAGATGCTACTGTTCTTGTCAGTTTCCTAAGCGGAGTTGAACTAGATATGGCCCGAGTGTAGGAAGCACAGTTCTTTTGTTCTGAGATAGCTCACTGTTCTGGCCCTATAGAAAACACAGTAGAGTAGAAGAGTGCTCTTTTCTCAAAAGCAGAGTGTGTTTCTCGTAAGGCGAGCTAGTGATTGTTTCCCAGTCCTAAATGGAGTTGAATCACATGCAGTTTCTGGTCCTATGAGCAAGAGTTGTTTTCTGGTAAGAAGAGTCACTATTGCGCTCCCATTGACCTACACAGTGCAAATAGCACTCGCTTCTGTTCCCAGCAAGTACAGTGTAATGGACTGAAGAGAAGCTACTGTTCTTGTCAGTATCCTATGGGGAGTTGAACTAGATATGGCCTCTGTGTGTAGGAAGCGCAGTTCTTTTGTTCTGAGCAAGCTCACTGTTCTGGCCCTATAGGAAACACAGTAGAGTAGAAGAGTGCTCTTTTCTCAAAAGCAGAGTGTGTTTCTTGTAAGGCGAGCTAGTGTTTGTTTCCCAGTCCTAAATGAAGTTGAATCACACGCAGTTTCTGGTCCTACAAGCAAGAGTTGTTTTCTGGTAAGAAGAGTCACTATTGCGCTCCCATTGCCATACACAGTGCAAATAGCACTCGCGTCTGTTCCCAGCAAGTACAGTGTATTGGACTGAAGAGAAGCTACTGTTCTTGTCAGTTTCCTAAGGGGAGTTGAACTAGATATGGCCCGTGTGTGTAGGAAGCACAGATCTTTTATTCTGAGCAAGCTCACTGTTCTGGCCCTATAGGAAACACAGTAGAGTAGAAGAGTGCTCTTTTCTCAAAAGCAGAGTGTGTTCCTTGTAAGGCGAGCTAGAGTTTGTTTCCCAGTCCTAAATGGAGTTGAATCACATGCGGTTTCTGCTCCTATGAACCAAAGTTGTTTTCTGGTAAGAGGAGTCACTATTGCACTCTCATTGCCATACACAGTGCAAATAGCACTCGTGTCTGTTCGAACAAGTACAGTGTATTAGACTGAAGAGAAGCTACTGTAATTGTCAGTTTCCTAAGGGGAGTTGAACTAGATATGGCCCGTGTGTGTAGGAAGCACAGTTCTTTTGTTCTGAGCAAGCTCACTGTTCTGGCCCTATAGGAAACACAGTAGAGTAGAAGAGTGCTCTTTTCTCAAAAGCAGAGTGTGTTTCCTGTAAGGCCAGCTAGAGTTTGTTTCCTAGTCCTAAATGGAGTTGAATCACATACAGTTTCTTGTCCTACGAACCAGAGTTGTTTTCTGGTAAGAGGAGTCACTATTGCACTCCCATTGCCATACACAGTGCAAATAGCACTCGCGTCTGTTCGAACAAGTAGAGCATATTGGACTGAAGAGAAGCTACTGTTCTTGTCAGTTTCCTAAGCGGAGTTGAACTAGATATGGCCCCTGTGTGTAGGAAGCACAGTTCTTTTGTTCTGAGCAAGCTCACTGTTCTGGCCCTATAGGAAACACAGTAGAGTAGAAGAGTGCTCTTTTCTCAAAAGCAGAGTGTGTTTCTTGTAAGGCGAGCTAGTGTTTGTTTCCCAGTCCTAAATGAAATTGAATCACATGCAGTTTCTGGTCCTATGAGCAAGAGTTGTTTTCTGGTAAGAAGAGTCACTATTGTGCTCCCATTGCCATACACAGTGCAAATAGCACTCGCGTCTGTTCCCAGCAAGCACAGTGTATTGGACTGAAGAGAAGCTACTGTTCTTGTCAGTTTCCGAAGGGGAGTTGAACTAGATATGGCCCGTGTGTGTAGGAAGCACAGTTCTTTTGTTCTGAGCAAGCTCACTGTTCTGGCCCTATAGGAAACACAGTAGAGTAGAAGAGTGCTCTTTTCTCAAAAGAAGAATGTGTTTCTTGTAAAGCGATCTAGAGTTTGTTTCCCAGTCCTAAATGGAGTTGAATCACATACAGTTTCTCGTCCTACGAACCAGAGTTATTTTCTGGTAAGAGGAGTCAATATTGCGCTCCCATTGCCATACACAGTGCAAATACCACTCGCGTCTGTTCCCAGCAAGTACAGAGTATTGGACTGAAGAGGAGCTAGTGTTCTTGTCAGTTTCCTAAGCAGAGTTGAACTAGGTATGGCCCGTGTGTGTAGGAAGCACAGTTCTTTTGTTCTGAGCAGGCTCACTGTTCTGGCCCTATAGGAAACACTGTAGAGTAGAAGAGTGCTCTTTTCTCAAAAGAAGAGTGTGTTTCTTGTAAGGCGAGCTAGTGTTTGTTTCCCAGTCCTAAATGGAGTTGAATCACATGCAGTTTCTGGTCCTATGAGCAAGAGTTTTTTTTTTTTTTTTTGGTAAGTAGAGTCACTCTTGCGCTCCCATTTCTACACAGTGCAAATAGCACTTGCGTCTGTTCCCAGCAAGTACAGTGTATTGGACTGAAGAGAAGCTACTGTTCTTGTCAGTTTCCTAAGCGGAGTTGAACTAGATATGGTCCGTGTGTGTAGGAAGCACAGTTCTTTTGTTCTGAGCAAGCTCACTGTTCTGGCCCTATAGGAAACACAGTAGAGTAGAAGAGTGCTCTTTTCTCAAAAGCAGAGTGTGTTTCTTGTAAGGCGAGCTAGTGTTTGTTTCCCAGTCCTAAATGGAGTTGAATCACATGCAGTTTCTGTTCCTACGAGCAAGAGTTGTTTTTTTTTTAAGAACAGTCACTACTGCGCTCCCATTTCCACACAGTGCAAATAGCACTGGCGTCTGTTCCCAGCAAGTACAGTGTATTGGACTGAAGAGAAGCTACTGTTCTTGTCAGTTTCCTAAGCGGAGTTGAACTAGATATGGCCCGTGTGTGTAGGAAGCACAGTTCTTTTGTTCTGAGCAAGCTCACTGTTCTGGCCCGATAGGAAACATTGTAGAGTAGAAGAGTGCTCTTTTCTCAAAAGCAGAGTGTGTTTCTTGTAAGGCAAGGTAGAGTTTGTTTCCCAGTCCTAAATGGAGTTGAATCACATGCAGTTTCTGGTCCTACAAACCAGAGTTGTTTTCTGGTAAGAGCAGACACTATTGCGCTCCCATTGCATTACACAGTGCAAATAGCACTCGCGTCTGTTCCCAGTAAGTACAGTGTATTGGACTGAAAAGAAGCTATGGTTTTTGTCAGTTTCCTAAGCGGAGTTGAACTAGATATGGCCCCTGTGTGTAGGAAGCACAGTTCTTTTGTTCTGAGCAAGCTCACTGTTCTGGCCCTATAGGAAACACAGTAGAGTAGAAGAGTGCTCTTTTCTCAAAAGCAGAGTGTGTTTCTCGTAAGGCGAGCTAGTGTTTTTTTCCCAATCCTAAATGGAGTTGAATCACATGCAGTTTCTGGTCCTACGAGCAAGGGTTGTTTTCTGGTAAGAAGAGTCACTATTGCGCTCCCATTGCCATACACAGTGCAAATAGCACTAGCGTGTGTTCCCAGCAAGTACAGTGTATTGGACTGAAGAGAAGCTACTGTTCTTGTCAGTTTCCTAAGCGGAGTTGAACTAGATATGGCCCGTGTGTGTAGGAAGCACAGTTCTTTTGTTGTGAGCAAGCTCACTGTTCTGGCCCTATAGGAAACACAGTAGAGTAGAAGAGTGCTCTTTTCTCAAAAGCAGAGTGTGTTTTTCATAAGGCGAGCTAGTGTTTGTTTCCCAGTCCTAAATGAAATTGAATCACATGCAGTTTCTGGTCCTATGAGCAAGAGTTGTTTTCTGGTAAGAAGAGTCACTATTGTGCTCCCATTGCCATACACAGTGCAAATAGCACTCGCGTCTGTTCCCAGCAAGCACAGTGTATTGGACTGAAGAGAAGCTACTGTTCTTGTCAGTTTCCGAAGGGGAGTTGAACTAGATATGGCCCGTGTGTGTAGGAAGCACAGTTCTTTGTTCTGAGCAAGCTCACTGTTCTGGCCCTACAGGAAACACAGTAGAGTACAAGAGTGCTCTTTTCTCAAAAGAAGAATGTGTTTCTTGTAAGGCGATCTAGAGTTTGTTTCCCAGTCCTAAATGGAGTTGAATCACATACAGTTTCTCGTCCTACGAACCAGAGTTATTTTCTGGTAAGAGGAGTCAGTATTGCGCTCCCATTGCCATACACAGTGCAAATACCACTCACGTCTGTTCCCAGCAAGTACAGAGTATTGGACTGAAGAGAAGCTACTGTTCTTGTCAGTTTCCTAAGGGGAGTTGAACTAGATATGGCCCGTGTGTGTAGGAAGCACAGATCTTTTATTCTGAGCAAGCTCACTGTTCTGGCCCTATACGAAACACAGTAGAGTAGAAGAGTGCTCTTTTCTCAAAAGCAGAGTGTGTTCCTTGTAAGGCGAGCTAGAGTTTGTTTCCCAGTCCTAAATGGAGTTGAATCACATGCAGTTTCTGCTCCTATGAACCAAAGTTGTTTTCTGGTAAGAGGAGTCACTATTGCACTCTCATTGCCATACACAGTGCAAATAGCACTCGTGTCTGTTCGAACAAGTACAGTGTATTAGACTGAAGTGAAGCTACTGTAATTGTCAGTTTCCTAAGGGGAGTTGAACTAGATATGGCCCGTGTGTGTAGGAAGCACAGTTCTTTTGTTCTGAGCAAGCTCACTGTTCTGGCCCTATAGGAAACACAGTAGAGTAGAAGAGTGCTCTTTTCTCAAAAGCAGAGTGTGTTTCTCGTAAGGCGAGCTAGTGTTTGTTTCCCAGTCCTAAATGGAGTTGAATCACATGCAGTTTCTGGTCCTACGAGCAAGGGTTGTTTTCTGGTAAGAAGAGTCACTATTGCGCTCCCATTGCCATTCACAGAGCAAATAGCACTAGCATCTGTTCCCAGCAAGTACAGTGTATTGGATTGAAGAGAAGCTACTGTTCTTGTCAGTTTCCTAAGCGGAGTTGAACTAGATATGGCCCGTGTGTGTAGGAAGCACAGTTCTTTTGTTCTGAGCAAGCTCACTGTTCTGGCCCTTTAGGAAACACAGTAGAGTAGAAGAGTGCTCTTTTCTCAAAAGCAGAGTGTGTTTTTCATAAGGCGAGCTAGTGTTTGTTTCCCAGTCCTAAATGGAATTGAATCACATGCAGTTTCTGGTCCTACGAACCAGAGTTGTTTTCTGGTAAGAGCAGACACTTTTGCGCTCCCATTGCCATACACAGTGCAAATAGCACTGGCGTCTGTCCCAGCAAGTACAGTGTATTGGACTGAAGAGATGCTACTGTTCTTGTCAGTTTCCTAAGCGGAGTTGAACTAGATATGGCCCGAGTGTAGGAAGCACAGTTCTTTTGTTCTGAGATAGCTCACTGTTCTGGCCCTATAGAAAACACAGTAGAGTAGAAGAGTGCTCTTTTCTCAAAAGCAGAGTGTGTTTCTCGTAAGGCGAGCTAGTGATTGTTTCCCAGTCCTAAATGGAGTTGAATCACATGCAGTTTCTGGTCCTATGAGCAAGAGTTGTTTTCTGGTAAGAAGAGTCACTATTGCGCTCCCATTGACCTACACAGTGCAAATAGCACTCGCTTCTGTTCCCAGCAAGTACAGTGTATTGGACTGAAGAGAAGATACTGTTCTTGTCAGGTTCCTAAGTGGAGTTGAACTAGATATGGCCCGTGTGTGTAGGAAGCACAGTTCTTTTGTTCTGAGCAAGCTCACTGTTCTGGCCCTATAGGAAACACAGTAGAGTAGAAGAGTGCTCTTTTTTCAAAAGCAGAGTGTGTTCCTTGTAAGGCGAGCTAGAGTTTTTTTCCCAGTCCTAAATGGAGTTGAATCACATGCAGTTTCTGGTCCTACGAGCAAGAGTTGTTTTCTGGTAAGAGGAGTCACTATTGCACTCCCATTGCCATACACAGTTCAAATAGCACTGGCGTCCATTCCAAACAAGTACAGTGTATTGGACTGAAGAGAAGCTACTGTTCTTGTCTTTTTCCTAAGCGGAGTTGAACTAGATATGGCCCGTGTGTGTAGGAAGCACAGTTCTTTTGTTCTGAGCAAGCTCACTGTTCTGGCCCTATAGGAAACGCAGTATAGCAGAAGAATGCTCTTTTCTCAAAAGCAGAGTGTGTTTCTTGTAAGGCGAGCTAGTGTTTGTTTCCCAGTCCTAAATGGAGTTGAATCACATGCAGTTTCTGTTCCTACGAGCAAGTGTTGTTTTTTGGTAAGAGCAGACACTATTGCGCTCCCATTGCCATACACAGTGCAAATAGCACTGGCGTCTGTCCCAGCAAGTACAGTGTATTGGACTGAAGAGATGCTACTGTTCTTGTCATTTTCCTAAGCGGAGTTGAACTAGATATGGCCCGAGTGTAGGAAGCACAGTTCTTTTGTTCTGAGCAAGCTCACTGTTCTGGCCCTATAGAAAACACAGTAGAGTAGAAGAGTGCTCTTTTCTCAAAAGCAGAGTGTGTTTCTCGTAAGGCGAGCTAGTGATTGTTTCCCAGTCCTAAATGGAGTTGAATCACATGCAGTTTCTGGTCCTATGAGCAAGAGTTGTTTTCTGGTAAGAAGAGTCACTATTTCGCTCCCATTGCCATACACAGTGCAAATAGCACTCGCGTCTGTTCCCAGCAAGTACAGTGTATTGGACTGAAGAGAAGATACTGTTCTTGTCAGTTTCCTAAGCGGAGTTGAACTAGATATGGCCCGTGTGTGTAGGAAGCACAGTTCTTTTGTTCTGAGGAAGCTCACTGTTCTGGCCCTATAGGAAACACAGTAGAGTAGAAGAGTGCTCTTTTCTCAACAGCAGAGTATGTTTCTTGTAAGGCGAGCTAGTGTTTGTTTCCAAGTCCTAAATGGAGTTGAATCACTTGCAGTTTCTGGTCCTAAGAGCAAGAGTTGTTTTTTGGTAAGAAGAGTCACTGTTGCGCTCCCATATCCACACAGTGCAAATAGCACTGGCGTCTGTTCCCAGCAAGTACAGTGTATTGGACTGAAGAGAAGCTACTGTTCTTGTCAGTTTCCTAAGGGGAGTTGAACTAGATATGGCCCGTGTGTGTAGGAAGCACAGTTCTTTTATTCTGAGCAAGCTCACTGTTCTGGCCCTATAGGAAACACATTAGAGTAGAAGAGTGCTCTTTTCTCAAAAGCAGAGTGTGTTTCTTGTAAGGCGAGCTAGTGTTTGTTTCCCAGTCCTAAATGGAGTTGAATCACATGCAGTTTCTGGTCCTACGAACCAGAATTGTTTTCTGGTAAGAAGAGTCACTATTGTGCTCCCATTGCCATACACAGTGCAAATAGCACTGGCGTCTGTTCCCAGCAAGTACAGTGTATTGGACTGAAGAGAAGCTACTGTTCTTGTCATTTTCCTAAGCGGAGTTGAACTAGATATGGCCCGTGTGTGTAGGAAGCACAGTTCTTTTGTTCTGAGCAAGCTCACTGTTCTGGCCCTATAGGAAACACAGTAGAGTAGAAGAGTGCTCTTTTCTCAAAAGCAGAGTGTGTTTCTTGTAAGGCGAGCTAGTGTTTGTTTCCCAGTCCTAAATGGAGTTGAATCACATGCAGTTTCTGTTCCTTCGAGCAAGAGTTGTTTTTTTTTAAGAACAGTCACTACTGCGCTCCCATTTCCACACAGGGCAAATAGCACTGGCGTCTGTTCCCAGCAAGTACAGTGTATTGGACTGAAGAGAAGCTACTGTTCTTGTCAGTTTCCTAAGCGGAGTTGAACTAGATATGGCCCGTGTGTGTAGGAAGCACAGTTCTTTTGTTCTGAGCAAGCTCACTGTTCTGGCCCTATAGGAAACACAGTAGAGTAGAAGAGTGCTCTTTTCTCAAAAGCAGAGTGTGTTTTTTGTAAGGCAAGGTAGAGTTTGTTTCCCAGTCCTAAATGGAGTTGAATCACATGCAGTTTCTGGTCCTACGAACCAGAGTTGTTTTCTGGTAAGAGCAGACACTATTGCGCTCCCATTGCATTACACAGTGCAAATAGCACTCGCGTCTGTTCCCAGCAAGTACAGTGTATTCGACTGAAAAGAAGCTACTGTTCTTGTCAGTTTCCTAAGCGGAGTTGAACTAGATATGGCCCGTGTGTGTAGGAAGCACAGTTCTTTTGTTCTGAGCAAGCTCACTGTTCTGGCCCTATAGGAAACACAGTAGAGTAGAAGAGTGCTCTTTTCTCAAAAGCAGAGTGTGTTTCTTGTAAGGCGAGCTAGTGTTTGTTTCCCAGTCCTAAATGAAATTGAATCACATGCAGTTTCTCGTCCTACGAACCAGAGTTATTTTCTGGTAAGAGGAGTCAATATTGCGCTCCCATTGCCATACACAGTGCAAATACCACTCGCGTCTGTTCCCAGCAAGTACAGAGTATTGGACTGAAGAGAAGCTAGTGTTCTTGTCAGTTTCCTAAGCGGAGTTGAACTAGATATGGCCCGTGTGTGTAGGAAGCACAGTTCTTTTGTTCTGAGCAGGCTCACTGTTCTGGCCCTATAGGAAACACTGTAGAGTAGAAGAGTGCTCTTTTCTCAAAAGAAGAGTGTGTTTCTTGTAAGGTGAGCTAGTGTTTGTTTCCCAGTCCTAAATGGAGTTGAATCACATGCAGTTTCTGGTCCTATGAGCAAGAGTTTTTTTTTTTTTTTGGTAAGTAGAGTCACTCTTGCGCTCCCATTTCTATACAGTGCAAATAGCACTTGCGTCTGTTCCCAGCAAGTACAGTGTATTGGACTGAAGAGAAGCTACTGTTCTTGTCAGTTTCCTAAGCGGAGTTGAAGTAGATATGGTCCGTGTGTGTAGGAAGCACAGTTCTTTTGTTCTGAGCAAGCTCACTGTTCTGGCCCTATAGGAAACACAGTAGAGTAGAAGAGTGCTCTTTTCTCAAAAGCAGAGTGTGTTTCTTGTAAGGCGAGCTAGTGTTTGTTTCCCAGTCCTAAATGGAGTTGAATCACATGCAGTTTCTGTTCCTACGAGCAAGAGTTGTTTTTTTTTTAAGAACAGTCACTACTGCGCTCCCATTTCCACACAGTGCAAATAGCACTGGCATCTGTTCCCAGCAAGTACAGTGTATTGGACTGAAGAGAAGCTACTGTTCTTGTCAGTTTCCTAAGCGGAGTTGAACTAGATATGGCCCATGTGTGTAGGAAGCACAGTTCTTTTGTTCTGAGCAAGCTCACTGTTCTGGCCCGATAGGAAACATTGTAGAGTAGAAGAGTGCTCTTTTCTCAAAAGCAGAGTGTGTTCCTTGTAAGGCGAGCTAGAGTTTGTTTCCCAGTCCTAAATGGAGTTGAATCACATGCAGTTTCTGCTCCTATGAACCAAAGTTGTTTTCTGGTAAGAGGAGTCACTATTGCACTCTCATTGCCATACACAGTGCAAATAGCACTCGTGTCTGTTCGAACAAGTACAGTGTATTAGACTGAAGAGAAGCTACTGTAATTGTCAGTTTCCTAAGGGGAGTTGAACTAGATATGGCCCGTGTGTGTAGGAAGCACAGTTCTTTTGTTCTGAGCAAGCTCACTGTTCTGGCCCTATAGGAAACACAGTAGAGTAGAAGAGTGCTCTTTTCTCAAAAGCAGAGTGTGTTTCTCGTAAGGCGAGCTAGTGTTTTTTTCCCAGTCCTAAATGGAGTTGAATCACATGCAGTTTCTGGTCCTACGAGCAAGGGTTGTTTTCTGGTAAGAAGAGTCACTATTGCGCTCCCATTGCCATACACAGAGCAAATAGCACTAGCATCTGTTCCCAGCAAGTACAGTGTATTGGATTGAAGAGAAGCTACTGTTCTTGTCAGTTTCCTAAGCGGAGTTGAACTAGATATGGCCCGTGTGTGTAGGAAGCACAGTTCTTTTGTTCTGAGCAAGCTCACTGTTCTGGCCCTTTAGGAAACACAGTAGAGTAGAAGAGTGCTCTTTTCTCAAAAGCAGAGTGTGTTTTTCATAAGGCGAGCTAGTGTTTGTTTCCCAGTCCTAAATGGAATTGAATCACATGCAGTTTCTGGTCCTACGAACCAGAGTTGTTTTCTGGTAAGAGCAGACACTATTGCGCTCCCATTGCGTTACACAGTGCAAATAACACTCGCGTCTGTTCCCAGCAAGTACAGTGTATTCGACTGAAAAGAAGCTAAGGTTCTTGTCAGTTTCCTAAGGGGAGTTGAACTAGATATGGCCCCTGTGTGTAAGAAGCACAGTTCTTTTGTTCTGAGCAAGCTCACTGTTCTGGCCCTATATGAAACACAGTAGAGTAGAAGAGTGCTCTTTTCTCAAAAGCAGAGTGTGTTTCTTGTAAGGCGAGCTAGTGTTTGTTTCCCAGTCCTAAATGGAGTTGAATCACATGCAGTTTCTGGTCCTACGAGCAAGAGTTGTTTTTTTTTAAGAACAGTCACTACTGCGCTCCCATTTCCACACAGTGCAAATAGCACTGGCGTCTGTTCCCAGCAAGTACAGTGTATTGGACTGAAGAGAAGCTACTGTTCTTGTCAGTTTCCTAAGCGGAGTTGAACTAGATATGGCCCGTGTGTGTAGGAAGCACAGTTCTTTTGTTCTGAGCAAGCTCACTGTTCTGGCCCTATAGGAAACACAGTAGAGTAGAAGAGTGCTCTTTTCTCAAAAGCAGAGTGTGCTTTTTGTAAGGCAAGGTAGAGTTTGTTTCCCAGTCCTAAATGGAGTTGAATCACATGCAGTTTCTGGTCCTACGAACCAGAGTTGTTTTCTGGTAAGAGCAGACACTATTGCGCTCCCATTGCATTACACAGTGCAAATAGCACTCGCGTCTGTTCCCAGCAAGTACAGTGTATTCGACTGAAAAGAAGCTACTGTTCTTGTCAGTTTCCTAAGCGGAGTTGAACTAGATATGGCCGCTGTGTGTAAGAAGCACAGTTCTTTTGTTCTGAGCAAGCTCACTGTTCTGGCCCTATAGGAAACACAGTAGAGTAGAAGAGTGCTCTTTTCTCAAAAGCAGAGTGTGTTTCTTGTAAGGCGAGCTAGTGTTTGTTTCCCAGTCCTAAATGAAATTGAATCACATGCAGTTTCTCGTCCTACGAACCAGAGTTATTTTCTGGTAAGAGGAGTCAATATTGCGCTCCCATTGCCATACACAGTGCAAATACCACTCGCGTCTGTTCCCAGCAAGTACAGAGTATTGGACTGAAGAGAAGCTAGTGTTCTTGTCAGTTTCCTAAGCGGAGTTGAACTAGATATGGCCCGTGTGTGTAGGAAGCACAGTTCTTTTGTTCTGAGCAGGCTCACTGTTCTGGCCCTATAGGAAACACTGTAGAGTAGAAGAGTGCTCTTTTCTCAAAAGAAGAGTGTGTTTCTTGTAAGGTGAGCTAGTGTTTGTTTCCCAGTCCTAAATGGAGTTGAATCACATGCAGTTTCTGGTCCTATGAGCAAGAGTTTTTTTTTTTTTTTGGTAAGTAGAGTCACTCTTGCGCTCCCATTTCTATACAGTGCAAATAGCACTTGCGTCTGTTCCCAGCAAGTACAGTGTATTGGACTGAAGAGAAGCTACTGTTCTTGTCAGTTTCCTAAGCGGAGTTGAAGTAGATATGGTCCGTGTTTGTAGGAAGCACAGTTCTTTTGTTCTGAGCAAGCTCACTGTTCTGGCCCTATAGGAAACACAGTAGAGTAGAAGAGTGCTCTTTTCTCAAAAGCAGAGTGTGTTTCTTGTAAGGCGAGCTAGTGTTTGTTTCCCAGTCCTAAATGGAGTTGAATCACATGCAGTTTCTGTTCCTACGAGCAAGAGTTGTTTTTTTTTTAAGAACAGTCACTACTGCGCTCCCATTTCCACACAGTGCAAATAGCACTGGCATCTGTTCCCAGCAAGTACAGTGTATTGGACTGAAGAGAAGCTACTGTTCTTGTCAGTTTCCTAAGCGGAGTTGAACTAGATATGGCCCATGTGTGTAGGAAGCACAGTTCTTTTGTTCTGAGCAAGCTCACTGTTCTGGCCCGATAGGAAACATTGTAGAGTAGAAGAGTGCTCTTTTCTCAAAAGCAGAGTGTGTTCCTTGTAAGGCGAGCTAGAGTTTGTTTCCCAGTCCTAAATGGAGTTGAATCACATGCAGTTTCTGCTCCTATGAACCAAAGTTGTTTTCTGGTAAGAGGAGTCACTATTGCACTCTCATTGCCATACACAGTGCAAATAGCACTCGTGTCTGTTCGAACAAGTACAGTGTATTAGACTGAAGAGAAGCTACTGTAATTGTCAGTTTCCTAAGGGGAGTTGAACTAGATATGGCCCGTGTGTGTAGGAAGCACAGTTCTTTTGTTCTGAGCAAGCTCACTGTTCTGGCCCTATAGGAAACACAGTAGAGTAGAAGAGTGCTCTTTTCTCAAAAGCAGAGTGTGTTTCTCGTAAGGCGAGCTAGTGTTTTTTTCCCAGTCCTAAATGGAGTTGAATCACATGCAGTTTCTGGTCCTACGAGCAAGGGTTGTTTTCTGGTAAGAAGAGTCACTATTGCGCTCCCATTGCCATACACAGAGCAAATAGCACTAGCATCTGTTCCCAGCAAGTACAGTGTATTGGATTGAAGAGAAGCTACTGTTCTTGTCAGTTTCCTAAGCGGAGTTGAACTAGATATGGCCCGTGTGTGTAGGAAGCACAGTTCTTTTGTTCTGAGCAAGCTCACTGTTCTGGCCCTTTAGGAAACACAGTAGAGTAGAAGAGTGCTCTTTTCTCAAAAGCAGAGTGTGTTTTTCATAAGGCGAGCTAGTGTTTGTTTCCCAGTCCTAAATGGAATTGAATCACATGCAGTTTCTGGTCCTACGAACCAGAGTTGTTTTCTGGTAAGAGCAGACACTATTGCGCTCCCATTGCGTTACACAGTGCAAATAACACTCGCGTCTGTTCCCAGCAAGTACAGTGTATTCGACTGAAAAGAAGCTAAGGTTCTTGTCAGTTTCCTAAGGGGAGTTGAACTAGATATGGCCCCTGTGTGTAAGAAGCACAGTTCTTTTGTTCTGAGCAAGCTCACTGTTCTGGCCCTATATGAAACACAGTAGAGTAGAAGAGTGCTCTTTTCTCAAAAGCAGAGTGTGTTTCTTGTAAGGCGAGCTAGTGTTTGTTTCCCAGTCCTAAATGGAGTTGAATCACATGCAGTTTCTGGTCCTACGAGCAAGAGTTGTTTTTTTTTAAGAACAGTCACTACTGCGCTCCCATTTCCACACAGTGCAAATAGCACTGGCGTCTGTTCCCAGCAAGTACAGTGTATTGGACTGAAGAGAAGCTACTGTTCTTGTCAGTTTCCTAAGCGGAGTTGAACTAGATATGGCCCGTGTGTGTAGGAAGCACAGTTCTTTTGTTCTGAGCAAGCTCACTGTTCTGGCCCTATAGGAAACACAGTAGAGTAGAAGAGTGCTCTTTTCTCAAAAGCAGAGTGTGCTTTTTGTAAGGCAAGGTAGAGTTTGTTTCCCAGTCCTAAATGGAGTTGAATCACATGCAGTTTCTGGTCCTACGAACCAGAGTTGTTTTCTGGTAAGAGCAGACACTATTGCGCTCCCATTGCATTACACAGTGCAAATAGCACTCGCGTCTGTTCCCAGCAAGTACAGTGTATTCGACTGAAAAGAAGCTACTGTTCTTGTCAGTTTCCTAAGCGGAGTTGAACTAGATATGGCCGCTGTGTGTAAGAAGCACAGTTCTTTTGTTCTGAGCAAGCTCACTGTTCTGGCCCTATAGGAAACACAGTAGAGTAGAAGAGTGCTCTTTTCTCAAAAGCAGAGTGTGTTTCTCATAAGGCGAGCTAGTGTTTTTTTCCCAGTCCTAAATGGAGTTGAATCACATGCAGTTTCTGGTCCTACGAGCAAGGGTTGTTTTCTGGTAAGAAGAGTCACTCTTGCGCTCCCATTGCCATACACAGTGCAAATAGCACTAGCGTGTGTTCCCAGCAAGTACAGTGTATTGGACTGAAGAGAAGCTACTGTTCTTGTCAGTTTCCTAAGCGGAGTTGAACTAGATATGGCCCGTGTGTGTAGGAAGCACAGTTCTTTTGTTGTGAGCAAGCTCACTGTTCTGGCCCTATAGGAAACACAGTAGAGTAGAAGAGTGCTCTTTTCTCAAAAGCAGAGTGTGTTTTTCATAAGGCGAGCTAGTGTTTGTTTCCCAGTCCTAAATGGAATTGAATCACATGCAGTTTCTGGTCCTACGAGCAAGAGTTGTTTTCTGGTAAGAAGAGTCACTATTGCGCTCCCATTGCCATACACAGAGCAAATAGCACTAGCGTCTGTTCCCAGCAAGTACAGTGTATTGGACTGAAGAGAAGCTACTGTTCTTGTCAGTTTCCTAAGGGGAGTTGATCTAGATATGGCCTCTGTGTGTAGGAAGCACAGTTCTTTTGTTCTGAGCAAGCTCACTGTTCTGGCCCTATAGGAAACACAGTAGAGTAGAAGAGTGCTCTTTTCTCAAAAGCAGAGTGTGTTTCTTGTAAGGCGAGCTAGTGTTTGTTTCCCAGTCCTAAATGAAGTTGAATCACACGCAGTTTCTGGTCCTACAAGCAAGAGTTGTTTTCTGGTAAGAAGAGTCACTATTGCGCTCCCATTGCCATACACAGTGCAAATAGCACTGGTGTCTGTTCCCAGCAAGTACAGTGTATTGGACTGAAGAGAAGCTACTGTTCTTGTCAGTTTCCTAAGGGGAGTTGAACTAGATATGGCCCGTGTGTGTAGGAAGCACAGATCTTTTATTCTGAGCAAGCTCACTGTTCTGGCCCTATAGGAAACACAGTAGAGTAGAAGAGTGCTCTTTTCTCAAAAGCAGAGTGTGTTCCTTGTAAGGCGAGCTAGAGTTTGTTTCCCAGTCCTAAATGGAGTTGAATCACATGCAGTTTCTGCTCCTATGAACCAAAGTTGTTTTCTGGTAAGAGGAGTCACTATTGCACTCTCATTGCCATACACAGTGCAAATAGCACTCGTGTCTGTTCGAACAAGTACAGTGTATTAGACTGAAGAGAAGCTACTGTAATTGTCAGTTTCCTAAGGGGAGTTGAACTAGATATGGCCCGTGTGTGTAGGAAGCACAGTTCTTTTGTTCTGAGCAAGCTCACTGTTCTGGCCCTATAGGAAACACAGTAGAGTAGAAGAGTGCTCTTTTCTCAAAAGAAGAATGTGTTTCTTGTAAAGCGATCTAGAGTTTGTTTCCCAGTCCTAAATGGAGTTGAATCACATACAGTTTCTCGTCCTACGAACCAGAGTTATTTTCTGGTAAGAGGAGTCAATATTGCGCTCCCATTGCCATACACAGTGCAAATACCACTCGCGTCTGTTCCCAGCAAGTACAGAGTATTGGACTGAAGAGGAGCTAGTGTTCTTGTCAGTTTCCTAAGCGGAGTTGAACTAGATATGGCCCGTGTGTGTAGGAAGCACAGTTCTTTTGTTCTGAGCAGGCTCACTGTTCTGGCCCTATAGGAAACACTGTAGAGTAGAAGAGTGCTCTTTTCTCAAAAGAAGAGTGTGTTTCTTGTAAGGCGAGCTAGTGTTTGTTTCCCAGTCCTAAATGGAGTTGAATCACATGCAGTTTCTGGTCCTATGAGCAAGAGTTTTTTTTTTTTTTTTGGTAAGTAGAGTCACTCTTGCGCTCCCATTTCTACACAGTGCAAGTAGCACTTGCGTCTGTTCCCAGCAAGTACAGTGTATTGGACTGAAGAGAAGCTACTGTTCTTGTCAGTTTCCTAAGCGGAGTTGAAGTAGATATGGTCCGTGTGTGTAGGAAGCACAGTTCTTTTGTTCTGAGCAAGCTCACTGTTCTGGCCCTATAGGAAACACAGTAGAGTAGAAGAGTGCTCTTTTCTCAAAAGCAGAGTGTGTTTCTTGTAAGGCGAGCTAGTGTTTGTTTCCCAGTCCTAAATGGAGTTGAATCACATGCAGTTTCTGTTCCTACGATCAAGAGTTGTTTTTTTTTTAAGAACAGTCACTACTGCACTCCCATTTCCACACAGTGCAAATAGCACTGGCGTCTGTTCCCAGCAAGTACAGTGTATTGGACTGAAGAGAAGCTACTGTTCTTGTCAGTTTCCTAAGCGGAGTTGAACTAGATATGGCCCGTGTGTGTAGGAAGCACAGTTCTTTTGTTCTGAGCAAGCTCACTGTTCTGGCCCGATAGGAAATATTGTAGAGTAGAAGAGTGCTCTTTTCTCAAAAGCAGAGTGTGTTTCTTGTAAGGCAAGGTAGAGTTTGTTTCCCAGTCCTAAATGGAGTTGAATCACATGCAGTTTCTGGTCCTACGAACCAGAGTTGTTTTCTGGTAAGAGCAGACACTATTGCGCTCCCATTGCATTACACAGTGCAAATAGCACTCGCGTCTGTTCCCAGCAAGTACAGTGTATTGGACTGAAAAGAAGCTATGGTTTTTGTCAGTTTCCTAAGCGGAGTTGAACTAGATATGGCCCCTGTGTGTAGGAAGCACAGTTCTTTTGTTCTGAGCAAGCTCACTGTTCTGGCCCTATAGGAAACACAGTAGAGTAGAAGAGTGCTCTTTTCTCAAAAGCAGAGTGTGTTTCTTGTAAGGCGAGCTAGTGTTTTTTTCCCAATCCTAAATGGAGTTGAATCACATGCAGTTTCTGGTCCTACGAGCAAGGGTTGTTTTCTGGTAAGAAGAGTCACTATTGCGCTCCCATTGCCATACACAGAGCAAATAGCACTAGCATCTGTTCCCAGCAAGTAAAGTGTATTGGATTGAAGAGAAGCTACTGTTCTTGTCAGTTTCCTAAGCGGAGTTGAACTAGATATGGCCCGTGTGTGTAGGAAGCACAGTTCTTTTGTTCTGAGCAAGCTCACTGTTCTGGCCCTATAGGAAACACAGTAGAGTAGAAGAGTGCTCTTTTCTCAAAAGCAGAGTGTGTTTCTCATAAGGCGAACTAGTGTTTTTTTCCCAGTCCTAAATGGAGTTGAATCACATGCAGTTTCTGGTCCTACGAGCAAGGGTTGTTTTCTGGTAAGAAGAGTCACTATTGCGCTCCCATTGCCATACACAGTGCAAATAGCACTAGCGTGTGTTCCCAGCAAGTACAGTGTATTGGACTGAAGAGAAGCTACTGTTCTTGTCAGTTTCCTAAGCGGAGTTGAACTAGATATGGCCCGTGTGTGTAGGAAGCACAGTTCTTTTGTTGTGAGCAAGCTCACTGTTCTGGCCCTATAGGAAACACAGTAGAGTAGAAGAGTGCTCTTTTCTCAAAAGCAGAGTGTGTTTTTCATAAGGCGAGCTAGTGTTTGTTTCCCAGTCCTAAATGAAATTGAATCACATGCAGTTTCTGGTCCTACGAGCAAGAGTTGTTTTCTGGTAAGAAGAGTCACTATTGTGCTCCCATTGCCATACACAGTGCAAATAGCACTCGCGTCTGTTCCCAGCAAGCACAGTGTATTGGACTGAAGAGAAGCTACTGTTCTTGTCAGTTTCCGAAGGGGAGTTGAACTAGATATGGCCCGTGTGTGTAGGAAGCACAGTTCTTTGTGCTGAGCAAGCTCACTGTTCTGGCCCTATAGGAAACACAGTAGAGTAGAAGAGTGCTCTTTTCTCAAAAGAAGAATGTGTTTCTTGTAAGGCGATCTAGAGTTTGTTTCCCAGTCCTAAATGGAGTTGAATCACATACAGTTTCTCGTCCTACGAACCAGAGTTATTTTCTGGTAAGAGGAGTCAATATTGCGCTCCCATTGCCATACACAGTGCAAATACCACTCACGTCTGTTCCCAGCAAGTACAGAGTATTGGACTGAAGAGAAGCTACTGTTCTTGTCAGTTTCCTAAGGGGAGTTGAACTAGATATGGCCCGTGTGTGTAGGAAGCACAGATCTTTTATTCTGAGCAAGCTCACTGTTCTGGCCCTATAGGAAACACAGTAGAGTAGAAGAGTGCTCTTTTCTCAAAAGCAGAGTGTGTTCCTTGTAAGGCGAGCTAGAGTTTGTTTCCCAGTCCTAAATGAAATTGAATCACATGCAGTTTCTGCTCCTATGAACCAAAGTTGTTTTCTGGTAAGAGGAGTCACTATTGCACTCTCATTGCCATACACAGTGCAAATAGCACTCGTGTCTGTTCGAACAAGTACAGTGTATTAGACTGAAGTGAAGCTACTGTAATTGTCAGTTTCCTAAGGGGAGTTGAACTAGATATGGCCCGTGTGTGTAGGAAGCACAGTTCTTTTGTTCTGAGCAAGCTCACTGTTCTGGCCCTATAGGAAACACAGTAGAGTAGAAGAGTGCTCTTTTCTCAAAAGCAGAGTGTGTTTCTCGTAAGGCGAGCTAGTGTTTTTTTCCCAGTCCTAAATGGAGTTGAATCACATGCAGTTTCTGGTCCTACGAGCAAGGGTTGTTTTCTGGTAAGAAGAGTCACTATTGCGCTCCCATTGCCATACACAGAGCAAATAGCACTAGCATCTGTTCCCAGCAAGTACAGTGTATTGGATTGAAGAGAAGCTACTGTTCTTGTCAGTTTCCTAAGCGGAGTTGAACTAGATATGGCCCGTGTGTGTAGGAAGCACAGTTCTTTTGTTCTGAGCAAGCTCTCTGTTCTGGCCCTTTAGGAAACACAGTAGAGTAGAAGAGTGCTCTTTTCTCAAAAGCAGAGTGTGTTTTTCATAAGGCGAGCTAGTGTTTGTTTCCCAGTCCTAAATGGAATTGAATCACATGCAGTTTCTGGTCCTACGAACCAGAGTTGTTTTCTGGTAAGAGCAGACACTATTGTGCTCCCATTGCGTTACACAGTGCAAATAACACTCGCGTCTGTTCCCAGCAAGTACAGTGTATTCGACTGAAAAGAAGCTACGGTTCTTGTCAGTTTCCTAAGGGGAGTTGAACTAGATATGGCCCCTGTGTGTAAGAAGCACAGTTCTTTTGTTCTGAGCAAGCTCACTGTTCTGGCCCTATAGGAAACACAGTAGAGTAGAAGAGTGCTCTTTTCTCAAAAGCAGAGTGTGTTTCTTGTAAGGCGAGCTAGTGTTTGTTTCCCAGTCCTAAATGGAGTTGAATCACATGCAGTTTCTGTTCCTACGAGCAAGAGTTGTTTTTTTTTAAGAACAGTCACTACTGCGCTCCCATTTCCACACAGTGCAAATAGTACTGGCGTCTGTTCCCAGCAAGTACAGTGTATTGGACTGAAGAGAAGCTACTGTTCTTGTCAGTTTCCTAAGCGGAGTTGAACTAGATATGGCCCGTGTGTGTAGGAAGCACAGTTCTTTTGTTCTGAGCAAGCTCACTGTTCTGGCCCTATAGGAAACACAGTAGAGTAGAAGAGTGCTCTTTTCTCAAAAGCAGAGTGTGTTTCTTGTAAGGCGAGCTAGTGTTTGTTTCCCAGTCCTAAATGAAATTGAATCACATGCAGTTTCTGGTCCTATGAGCAAGAGTTGTTTTCTGGTAAGAAGAGTCACTATTGTGCTCCCATTGCCATACACAGAGCAAATAGCACTCGCGTATGTTCCCAGCAAGCACAGTGTATTGGACTGAAGAGAAGCTACTGTTCTTGTCAGTTTCCGAAGGGGAGTTGAACTAGATATGGCCCGTGTGTGTAGGAAGCACAGTTCTTTTGTTGTGAGCAAGCTCACTGTTCTGGCCCTATAGGAAACACAGTAGAGTAGAAGAGTGCTCTTTTCTCAAAAGCAGAGTGTGTTTTTCATAAGGCGAGCTAGTGTTTGTTTCCCAGTCCTAAATGGAATTGAATCACATGCAGTTTCTGGTCCTACGAGCAAGAGTTGTTTTCTGGTAAGAAGAGTCACTACTGCGCTCCCATTGCCATACACAGAGCAAATAGCACTAGCGTCTGTTCCCAGCAAGTACAGTGTATTGGACTGAAGAGAAGCTACTGTTCTTGTCAGTTTCCTAAGGGGAGTTGAACTAGATATGGCCTCTGTGTGTAGGAAGCACAGTTCTTTTGTTCTGAGCAAGCTCACTGTTCTGGCCCTATAGGAAACACAGTAGAGTAGAAGAGTGCTCTTTTCTCAAAAGCAGAGTGTGTTTCTTGTAAGGCGAGCTAGTGTTTGTTTCCCAGTCCTAAATGGAGTTGAATCACATGCAGTTTCTGGTCCTATGAGCAAGAGTTGTTTTCTGGTAAGAAGAGTCACTATTGCGCTTCCATTGCCATACACAGTGCAAATAGCACTGGCGTCTGTTCCCAGCAAGTACAGTGTATTGGACTGAAGAGAAGATACTGTTCTTGTCAGTTTCCTAAGTGGAGTTGAACTAGATATGGCCCGTGTGTGTAGGAAGCACAGTTCTTTTGTTCTGAGCAAGCTCACTGTTCTGGCCCTATAGGAAACACAGTAGAGTAGAAGAGTGCTCTTTTTTCAAAAGCAGAGTGTGTTCCTTGTAAGGCGAGCTAGAGTTTTTTTCCCAGTCCTAAATGGAGTTGAATCACATGCAGTTTCTGGTCCTACGAGCAAGAGTTGTTTTCTGGTAAGAGGAGTCACTATTGCGCTCCCATTGCCATACACAGTTCAAATAGCACTGGCGTCCATTCAAAACAAGTACAGTGTATTGGACTGAAGAGAAGCTACCGTTCTTGTCAGGTTCCTAAGCGGAGTTGAACTAGATATGGCCGCTGTGTGTAGGAAACACAGTTCTTTTGTTCTGAGCAAGCTCACTGTTCTGGCCCTATAGGAAACACTGTAGAGTAGAATTGTGCTCTTTTCTCAAAAGCAGAGAGTGTTTCTTGTAAGGCGAGCTAGTGTTTGTTTCCCAGTCCTAAATGGAGTTGAATCCCATGCAGTTTCTGGTCCTATGATCAAGAGTTGTTTTCTGGTAAGAAGAGTCACTCTTGCGCTCCCATTGCCATACACAGTGCAAATAGCACTGGCGTAAGTTCCAAACAAGTACAGTGTATTGGACTGAAGAGAAGCTACTGTTCTTGTCAGGTTCCTAAGCGGACTTGAACTAGATATGGCCCGTGTGTGTAGGAAGCACAGTTCTTTTGTTCTGAGCAAGCTCACTCTTCTGGCCCTATAGGAAACACTGTAGGGTAGAAGAGTGCTCTTTTCTCAAAAGCAGAGTGTGTTTCTTGTAAGGCGAGCTAGTGTTTGTTTCCCAGTCCTAAATGGAGTTGAATCACATGCAGTTTCTGGTCCTACGAGCAAGAGTTGTTTTGTGGTAAGAAGAGTCACTATTGTACTCCCATTGCCATACACAGTGCAAATAGCACTCTCGTCTGTTCCCTGCAAGTACAGTGTATTGGACTGAAGAGAAGCTACTGTTCTTGTCAGTTTCCTAAGGGGAGTTGTACTAGAAATGGCCCATGTGTGTAGGAAGCACACTTCTTTTGTTCTGAGCAAGCTCACTGTTCTGGCCCTATAGGAAAAACTGTAGAGTAGAAGAGTGCGCTTTTCTCAAAAGCAGAGTATGTTTCCTGTAAGGCGAGCTAGTGTTTGTTTCCCAGTCCTGAATGGAGTTGAATCACATGCAGTTTCTGGTCCTACCAGCAAGAGTTTTTTTTTGGTAAGGAGAGTCACTGTTGCGCTCCCAATTCCACACAGTGCAAATAGGACTGGCGTCTGTTCCCAGCAAGTACAGTGTATTGGACTGAAGAGAAGCTACTGTTCTTGTCAGTTTCCTAAGGGGAGTTGAACTAGATATGGCCTCTGTGTGTAGGAAGCACAGTTCTTTTGTTCTGAGCAAGCTCACTGTTCTGGCCCTATAGGAAACACAGTAGAGTAGAAGAGTGCTCTTTTCTCAAAAGCAGAGTGTGTTTCTTGTAAGGCGAGCTAGTGTTTGTTTCGCAGTCCTAAATGAAGTTGAATCACATGCAGTTTCTGGTCCTACAAGCAAGAGTTGTTTTCTGGTAAGAAGAGTCACTATTGCGCTCCCATTGCCATACACAGTGCAAATAGCACTGGCGTCTGTTCCCAGCAAGTACAGTGTATTGGACTGAAGAGAAGCTACTGTTCTTGTCAGTTTCCTAAGGGGAGTTGAACTAGATATGGCCCGTGTGTGTAGGAAGCACAGATCTTTTATTCTGAGCAAGCTCACTGTTCTGGCCCTATAGGAAACACAGTAGAGTGGAAGAGTGCTCTTTTCTCAAAAGCAGAGTGTGTTCCTTGTAAGGCGAGCTAGAGTTTGTTTCCCAGTCCTAAATGGAGTTGTGTCACATGCAGTTTCTGCTCCTACGAACCAAAGTTGTTTTCTGGTAAGAGGAGTCACTGTTGCACTCTCATTGCCATACACAGTGCAAATAGCACTCGCGTCTGTTCGAACAAGTACAGTGTATTAGACTGAAGAGAAGCTACTGTAATTGTCAGTTTCCTAAGGGGAGTTGAACTACATATGGCCCGTGTGTGTAGGAAGCACAGTTCTTTTGTTCTGAGCAAGCTCACTGTTCTGGCCCTATAGGAAACACAGTAGAGTAGAAGAGTGCTCTTTTCTCAAAAGCAGAGTGTGTTTCCTGTAAGGCCAGCTAGAGTTTGTTTCCTAGTCCTAAATGGAGTTGAATCACATACAGTTTCTGGTCCTACGAACCAGAGTTGTTTTCTGGTAAGAGGAGTCACTATTGCACTCCCATGCCATACACAGCGCAAATAGCACTCGTGTCTGTTCGAAGAAGTCGAGCATATTGGACTGAAGAGAAGCTACTGTTCTTGTCAGTTTCCTAAGCGGAGTTGAACTAGATATGGCCCGTGTGTGTAGGAAGCACAGTTCTTTTGTTCTGAGCAAGCTCACTGTTCTGGCCCTGTAAAAAACACAATAGAGTAGAAGAGGGCTCTTTTCTCAAAAGCACAGTATGTTTCTTGTAAGGCGAGCAAGGGTTTGTTTCCGAGTCCTAAATGGAGTTGAATCACATGCAGTTTCTAGTCCTACGAGCAAGAGATTTTTTTTTTGGTAAGTAGAGTCACTCTTGTGTTCCCATTGCCATACAACAGTGCAAATAGCACTCGCGTCTGTTCCCAGCAAGTACAGTGTATTGGACTGAAGAGAAGCTACTGTTCTTGTCAGTTTCCTAAGCGGAGTTGAACTAGATATGGCCCGTGTGTGTAGGAAGCACAGTTTTTATGTTCTGAGCAAGCTAACTGTTCTGGCCCTACAGGAAACACAGTAGAGTAGAAGAGTGCTCTTTTCTCAAAAGAAGAGTGTGTTTCTTGAAAGGCGAGCTAGTGTTTGTTTCCCAGTCCTAAATGGAGTTGAATCACATTCAGTTTTTGGTCCTATGAGCAAGAGTTGTTTTCTGGTAAGAAGAGTCACTATTGCACTCCCATTGCTATACACAGTGCAAATAGCTCTGGCGTCTGTTCCCAGCAAGTACAGTGTATTGGACTGAAGAGAAGATACTGTTCTTGTCAGTTTCCTAAGCGGAGTTGAACTAGATAAGGCCCCTGTGTGTAGGAAGCACAGTTCTTTTGTTCTGAGCAAGCTCACTGTTCTGGCCCTTTAGGAAACACTGTAGAGTAGAACTGTGCTCTTTTCTCAAAAGCAGAGAGTGTTTCTTGTAAGGCGAGCTAGTGTTTGTTTCCCAGTCCTAAATGGAGTTGAATCACATGCAGTTTCTGGTCCTACAAGCAAGAGTTGTTTTCTGGTAAGAGGAGTCACTATTGCGCTCCCATTGCCATACACAGTTCAAATAGCACTGGCGTCCATTCCAAACAAGTACAGTGTATTGGACTGAAGAGAAGCTACTGTTCTTGTCAGGTTCCTAAGCAGAATTGAACTAGATATGGCCCGTGTGTGTAGGAAGCACAGTTCTTTTGTTCTGAGCAAGCTCACTGTTCTGGCCCTATAGGAAACACAGTAGAGTAGAAGAGTGCTCTTTTCTCAAAAGCAGAGTATGTTTCTTGTAAGGCGAGCTTGTGTTTGTTTCTAAGTTCTAAATGGAGTTGAATCACATGCAGTTTCTGGTCCTACAAGCAAGAGTTGTTTTTTGGTAAGAACAGTCACTATTGCGCTCCCATTTCCACACAGTGAAAATAGCATTTGCGTCTGTTCCCAGCAAGTAAAGTGTATTGGACTGAAGAGAAGCTACTGTTCTTGTCAGATAACTAAGCGGAGTTGATCTAGATATGGCCCGTGTGTGTAGGAAGCACAGTTCTTATGTTCTGAGCAAGCTCACTGTTCTGGCCCTATAGGAAACACAGTAAAGTAGAAGAGTGCTCTTTTCTCAAAAGCAGAGTGTGTTTCTCGTAACGCGAGCTAGTGTTTGTTTCCCAGTCCTAAATGGAGTTGAATCACATGCAGTTTCTGGTCCTATGATCAAGAGTTGTTTTCTGGTAAGAAGAGTCACTCTTGCGCTCCCATTGCCATACACAGTGCAAATAGCACTGGCGTAAGTTCCAAACAAGTACAGTGTATTGGACTGAAGAGAAGCTACTGTTCTTGTCAGGTTCCTAAGCGGACTTGAACTAGATATGGCTCCTGTGTGTAGGAAGCACAGTTGTTTTGTTCTGAGCAAGCTCACTCTTCTGGCCCTATAGGAAACACTGTAGGGTAGAAGAGTGCTCTTTTCTAAAAAGCAGAGAGTGTTTCTTGTAAGGCGAGCTAGTGTTTGTTTCCCAGTCCTAAATGGAGTTGAATCACATGCAGTTTCTGGTCCTACTAGCAAGAGTTGTTTTCTGGTATGAGGAGTCACTATTTTGCTCCCATTGCCATACACAGTTCAAATAGCACTGGCATCCATTCCAAACAAGTACAGTGTATTGGACTGAAGAGAAGCTACTGTTCTTGTCAGGTTCCTAAGCAGAATTGAACTAGATATGGCCCGTGTGTGTAGGAAGCACAGTTCTTTTGTTCTGAGTAAGCTCACTGTTCTGGCCCATAGGAAACACAATAGAGTAGAAGAGTGCTCTTTTCTCAAAAGCAGAGTATGTTTCTTGTAAGGCGAGCTTGTGTTTGTTTCTAAGTTCTAAATGGAGTTGAATCACATGCAGTTTCTGGTCCTACCAGCAATAGTTTTTTTTTGGTAAGGAGAGTCACTGTTGTGCTCCCAATTCCACACAGTGCAAATAGGACTGGCGTCTGTTCCCATCAAGTACAGTGTATTGGACTGAAGAGAAGCTACTGTTCTTGTCAGTTTCCTAAGGGGAGTTGAACTAGATATGGCCTCTGTGTGTAGGAAGCACAGTTCTTTTGTTCTGAGCAAGCTCACTGTTCTGGCCCTATAGGAAACACAGTAAAGTAGAAGAGTGCTCTTTTCTCAAAAGCAGAGTGTGTTTCTTGTAAGGCGAGCTAGTGTTTGTTTCCCAGTCCTAAATGAAGTTGAATCACACGCAGTTTCTGGTCCTACAAGCAAGAGTTGTTTTCTGGTAAGAAGAGTCACTCTTGCGCTCCCATTGCCATACACATTGCAAATAGCACTGGCGTCTGTTCCCAGCAAGTACAGTGTATTGGACTGAAGAGAAGCTACTGTTCTTGTCAGTTTCCTAAGGGGAGTTGAACTAGATATGGCCCGTGTGTGTAGGAAGCACAGATCTTTTATTCTGAGCAAGCTCACTGTTCTGGCCCTATAGGAAACACAGTAGAGTAGAAGAGTGCTCTTTTCTCAAAAGCAGAGTGTGTTCCTTGTAAGGCGAGCTAGAGTTTGTTTCCCAGTCCTAAATGGAGTTGAATCACATGCAGTTTCTGCTCCTATGAACCAAAGTTGTTTTCTGGTAAGAGGAGTCACTATTGTACTCTCATTGCCATACACAGTGCAAATAGCACTCGTGTCTGTTCGAACAAGTACAGTGTATTAGACTGAAGAGAAGCTAATGTAATTGTCAGTTTCCTAAGGGGAGTTGAACTAGATATGGCCCGTGTGTGTAGGAAGCACAGTTCTTTTGTTCTGAGCAAGCTCACTGTTCTGGCCCTATAGGAAACACAGTAGAGTAGAAGAGTGCTCTTTTCTCAAAAGCAGAGTGTGTTTCCTGTAAGGCCAGCTAGAGTTTGTTTCCCAGTCCTAAATGGAGTTGAATCACATGCAGTTTCTGTTCCTACGAGCAAGAGTTGTTTTTTGGTAAGAGCAGACACTTTTGCGCTCCCATTGCCATACACAGTGCAAATAGCACTGGCGTCTGTCCCAGCAAGTACAGTGTATTGGACTGAAGAGATGCTACTGTTCTTGTCAGTTTCCTAAGCGGAGTTGAACTAGATATGGCCCGAGTGTAGGAAGCACAGTTCTTTTGTTCTGAGATAGCTCACTGTTCTGGCCCTATAGAAAACACAGTAGAGTAGAAGAGTGCTCTTTTCTCAAAAGCAGAGTGTGTTTCTCGTAAGGCGAGCTAGTGATTGTTTCCCAGTCCTAAATGGAGTTGAATCACATGCAGTTTCTGGTCCTATGAGCAAGAGTAGTTTTCTGGTAAGAAGAGTCACTATTGCGCTCCCATTGCCGTACACAGTGCAAATAGCACTCGCTTCTGTTCCCAGCAAGTACAGTGTATTGGACTGAAGAGAAGATACTGTTCTTGTCAGGTTCCTAAGTGGAGTTGAACTAGATATGGCCCGTGTGTGTAGGAAGCACAGTTCTTTTGTTCTGAGCAAGCTCACTGTTCTGGCCCTATAGGAAACACAGTAGAGTAGAAGAGTGCTCTTTTTTCAAAAGCAGAGTGTGTTCCTTGTAAGGCGAGCTAGAGTTTTTTTCCCAGTCCTAAATGGAGTTGAATCACATGCAGTTTCTGGTCCTACGAGCAAGAGTTGTTTTCTGGTAAGAGGAGTCACTATTGCACTCCCATTGCCATACACAGTTCAAATAGCACTGGCGTCCATTCCAAACAAGTACAGTGTATTGGACTGAAGAGAAGCTACTGTTCTTGTCTTTTTCCTAAGCGGAGTTGAACTAGATATGGCCCGTGTGTGTAGGAAGCACAGTTCTTTTGTTCTGAGCAAGCTCACTCTTCTGGCCCTATAGGAAACGCAGTAGAGCAGAAGAATGCTCTTTTCTCAAAAGCAGAGTGTGTTTCTTGTAAGGCGAGCTAGTGTTTGTTTCCCAGTCCTAAATGGAGTTGAATCACATGCAGTTTCTGTTCCTACGAGCAAGTGTTGTTTTTTGGTAAGAGCAGACACTATTGCGCTCCCATTGCCATACACAGTGCAAATAGCACTGGCGTCTGTCCCAGCAAGTACAGTGTATTGGACTGAAGAGATGCTACTGTTCTTGTCAGTTTCCTAAGCGGAGTTGAACTAGATATGGCCCGAGTGTAGGAAGCACAGTTCTTTTGTTTTGAGCAAGCTCACTGTTCTGGCCCTATAGAAAACACAGTAGAGTAGAAGAGTGCTCTTTTCTCAAAAGCAGAGTGTGTTTCTCGTAAGGCGAGCTAGTGATTGTTTCCCAGTCCTAAATGGAGTTGAATCACATGCAGTTTCTGGTCCTATGAGCAAGAGTTGTTTTCTGGTAAGAAGAGTCACTATTTCGCTCCCATTGCCATACACAGTGCAAATAGCACTCGCGTCTGTTCCCAGCAAGTACAGTGTATTGGACTGAAGAGAAGATACTGTTCTTGTCAGTTTCCTAAGCGGAGTTGAACTAGATATGGCCCGTGTGTGTAGGAAGCACAGTTCTTTTGTTCTGAGGAAGCTCACTGTTCTGGCCCTATAGGAAACACAGTAGAGTAGAAGAGTGCTCTTTTCTCAAAAGCAGAGTGTGTTTCTTGTAAGGCGAGCTAGTGTTTGTTTCCAAGTCCTAAATGGAGTTGAATCACTTGCAGTTTCTGGTCCTAAGAGCAAGAGTTGTCTTTTGGTAAGAAGAGTCACTGTTGCGCTCCCATATCCACACAGTGCAAATAGCACTGGCGTCTGTTCCCAGCAAGTACAGTGTATTGGACTGAAGAGAAGCTACTGTAATTGTCAGTTTCCTAAGGGGAGTTGAACTAGATATGGCCCGTGTGTGTAGGAAGCACAGTTCTTTTGTTCTGAGCAAGCTCACTGTTCTGGCCCTATAGGAAACACAGTAGAGTAGAAGAGTGCTCTTTTCTCAAAAGAAGAATGTGTTTCTTGTAAAGCGATCTAGAGTTTGTTTCCCAGTCCTAAATGGAGTTGAATCACATACAGTTTCTCGTCCTACGAACCAGAGTTATTTTCTGGTAAGAGGAGTCAATATTGCGCTCCCATTGCCATACACAGTGCAAATACCACTCGCGTCTGTTCCCAGCAAGTACAGAGTATTGGACTGAAGAGGAGCTAGTGTTCTTGTCAGTTTCCTAAGCGGAGTTGAACTAGATATGGCCCGTGTGTGTAGGAAGCACAGTTCTTTTGTTCTGAGCAGGCTCACTGTTCTGGCCCTATAGGAAACACTGTAGAGTAGAAGAGTGCTCTTTTCTCAAAAGAAGAGTGTGTTTCTTGTAAGGCGAGCTAGTGTTTGTTTCCCAGTCCTAAATGGAGTTGAATCACATGCAGTTTCTGGTCCTATGAGCAAGAGTTTTTTTTTTTTTTTGGTAAGTAGAGTCACTCTTGCGCTCCCATTTCTACACAGTGCAAATAGCACTTGCGTCTGTTCCCAGCAAGTACAGTGTATTGGACTGAAGAGAAGCTACTGTTCTTGTCAGTTTCCTAAGCGGAGTTGAACTAGATATGGTCCGTGTGTGTAGGAAGCACAGTTCTTTTGTTCTGAGCAAGCTCACTGTTCTGGCCCTATAGGAAACACAGTAGAGTAGAAGAGTGCTCTTTTCTCAAAAGCAGAGTGTGTTTCTTGTAAGGCGAGCTAGTGTTTGTTTCCCAGTCCTAAATGGAGTTGAATCACATGCAGTTTCTGTTCCTACGAGCAAGAGTTGTTTTTTTTTTAAGAACAGTCACTACTGCGCTCCCATTTCCACACAGTGCAAATAGCACTGGCGTCTGTTCCCAGCAAGTACAGTGTATTGGACTGAAGAGAAGCTACTGTTCTTGTCAGTTTCCTAAGCGGAGTTGAACTAGATATGGCCCGTGTGTGTAGGAAGCACAGTTCTTTTGTTCTGAGCAAGCTCACTGTTCTGGCCCGATAGGAAATATTGTAGAGTAGAAGAGTGCTCTTTTCTCAAAAGCAGAGTGTGTTTCTTGTAAGGCAAGGTAGAGTTTGTTTCCCAGTCCTAAATGGAGTTGAATCACATGCAGTTTCTGGTCCTACGAACCAGAGTTGTTTTCTGGTAAGAGCAGACACTATTGCGCTCCCATTGCATTACACAGTGCAAATAGCACTTGCGTCTGTTCCCAGCAAGTACAGTGTATTGGACTGAAAAGAAGCTATGGTTTTTGTCAGTTTCCTAAGGGGAGTTGAACTAGATATGGCCCCTGTGTGTAGGAAGCACAGTTCTTTTGTTCTGAGCAAGCTCACTGTTCTGGCCCTATAGGAAACACAGTAGAGTAGAAGAGTGCTCTTTTCTCAAAAGCAGAGTGTGTTTCTTGTAAGGCGAGCTAGTGTTTTTTTCCCAATCCTAAATGGAGTTGAATCACATGCAGTTTCTGGTCCTACGAGCAAGGGTTGTTTTCTGGTAAGAAGAGTCACTATTGCGCTCCCATTGCCATACACAGAGCAAATAGCACTAGCATCTGTTCCCAGCAAGTAAAGTGTATTGGATTGAAGAGAAGCTACTGTTCTTGTCAGTTTCCTAAGCGGAGTTGAACTAGATATGGCCCGTGTGTGTAGGAAGCACAGTTCTTTTGTTCTGAGCAAGCTCACTGTTCTGGCCCTATAGGAAACACAGTAGAGTAGAAGAGTGCTCTTTTCTCAAAAGCAGAGTGTGTTTCTCATAAGGCGAACTAGTGTTTTTTTCCCAGTCCTAAATGGAGTTGAATCACATGCAGTTTCTGGTCCTACGAGCAAGGGTTGTTTTCTGGTAAGAAGAGTCACTATTGCGCTCCCATTGCCATACACAGTGCAAATAGCACTAGCGTGTGTTCCCAGCAAGTACAGTGTATTGGACTGAAGAGAAGCTACTGTTCTTGTCAGTTTCCTAAGCGGAGTTGAACTAGATATGGCCCGTGTGTGTAGGAAGCACAGTTCTTTTGCTGTGAGCAAGCTCACTGTTCTGGCCCTATAGGAAACACAGTAGAGTAGAAGAGTGCTCTTTTCTCAAAAGCAGAGTGTGTTTTTCATAAGGCGAGCTAGTGTTTGTTTCCCAGTCCTAAATGAAATTGAATCACATGCAGTTTCTGGTCCTACGAGCAAGAGTTGTTTTCTGGTAAGAAGAGTCACTATTGTGCTCCCATTGCCATACACAGTGCAAATAGCACTCGCGTCTGTTCCCAGCAAGCACAGTGTATTGGACTGAAGAGAAGCTACTGTTCTTGTCAGTTTCCGAAGGGGAGTTGAACTAGATATGGCCCGTGTGTGTAGGAAGCACAGTTCTTTGTGCTGAGCAAGCTCACTGTTCTGGCCCTATAGGAAACACAGTAGAGTAGAAGAGTGCTCTTTTCTCAAAAGAAGAATGTGTTTCTTGTAAGGCGATCTAGAGTTTGTTTCCCAGTCCTAAATGGAGTTGAATCACATACAGTTTCTCGTCCTACGAACCAGAGTTATTTTCTGGTAAGAGGAGTCACTATTGCGCTCCCATTGCCATACACAGTGCAAATACCACTCACGTCTGTTCCCAGCAAGTACAGAGTATTGGACTGAAGAGAAGCTACTGTTCTTGTCAGTTTCCTAAGGGGAGTTGAACTAGATATGGCCCGTGTGTGTAGGAAGCACAGATCTTTTATTCTGAGCAAGCTCACTGTTCTGGCCCTATAGGAAACACAGTAGAGTAGAAGAGTGCTCTTTTCTCAAAAGCAGAGTGTGTTCCTTGTAAGGCGAGCTAGAGTTTGTTTCCCAGTCCTAAATGAAATTGAATCACATGCAGTTTCTGCTCCTATGAACCAAAGTTGTTTTCTGGTAAGAGGAGTCACTATTGCACTCTCATTGCCATACACAGTGCAAATAGCACTCGTTTCTGTTCGAACAAGTACAGTGTATTAGACTGAAGTGAAGCTACTGTAATTGTCAGTTTCCGAAGGGGAGTTGAACTAGATATGGCCCGTGTGTGTAGGAAGCACAGTTCTTTTGTTGTGAGCAAGCTCACTGTTCTGGCCCAATAGGAAACACAGTAGAGTAGAAGAGTGCTCTTTTCTCAAAAGCAGAGTGTGTTTTTCATAAGGCGAGCTAGTGTTTGTTTCCCAGTCCTAAATGGAATTGAATCACATGCAGTTTCTGGTCCTACGAGCAAGAGTTGTTTTCTGGTAAGAAGAGTCACTATTGCGCTCCCATTGCCATACACAGAGCAAATAGCACTAGCGTCTGTTCCCAGCAAGTACAGTGTATTGGACTGAAGAGAAGCTACTGTTCTTGTCAGTTTCCTAAGGGGAGTTGAACTAGATATGGCCTCTGTGTGTAGGAAGCACAGTTCTTTTGTTCTGAGCAAGCTCACTGTTCTGGCCCTATAGGAAACACAGTAGAGTAGAAGAGTGCTCTTTTCTCAAAAGCAGAGTGTGTTTCTTGTAAGGCGAGCTAGTGTTTGTTTCCCAGTCCTAAATGGAGTTGAATCACATGCAGTTTCTGGTCCTATGAGCAAGAGTTGTTTTCTGGTAAGAAGAGTCACTATTGCGCTCCCATTGCCATACACAGTGCAAATAGCACTGGCGTCTGTTCCCAGCAAGTACAGTGTATTGGACTGAAGAGAAGATACTGTTCTTGTCAGTTTCCTAAGTGGAGTTGAACTAGATATGGCCCGTGTGTGTAGGAAGCACAGTTCTTTTGTTCTGAGCAAGCTCACTGTTCTGGCCCTATAGGAAACACAGTAGAGTAGAAGAGTGCTCTTTTTTCAAAAGCAGAGTGTGTTCCTTGTAAGGCAAGCTAGAGTTTTTTTCCCAGTCCTAAATGGAGTTGAATCACATGCAGTTTCTGGTCCTACGAGCAAGAGTTGTTTTCTGGTAAGAGGAGTCGCTATTGCGCTCCCATTGCCATACACAGTTCAAATAGCACTGGCGTCCATTCCAAACAAGTACAGTGTATTGGACTGAAGAGAAGCTACTGTTCTTGTCAGGTTCCTAAGCGGAGTTGAACTAGATATGGCCGCTGTGTGTAGGAAACACAGTTCTTTTGTTCTGAGCAAGCTCACTGTTCTGGCCCTATAGGAAACACTGTAGAGTAGAATTGTGCTCTTTTCTCAAAAGCAGAGAGTGTTTCTTGTAAGGCGAGCTAGTGTTTGTTTCCCAGTCCTAAATGGAGTTGAATCCCATGCAGTTTCTGGTCCTATGATCAAGAGTTGTTTTCTGGTAAGAAGAGTCACTCTTGCGCTCCCATTGCCATACACAGTGCAAATAGCACTGGCGTAAGTTCCAAACAAGTACAGTGTATTGGACTGAAGAGAAGCTACTGTTCTTGTCAGGTTCCTAAGCGGACTTGAACTAGATATGGCCCGTGTGTGTAGGAAGCACAGTTCTTTTGTTCTGAGCAAGCTCACTCTTCTGGCCCTATAGGAAACACTGTAGGGTAGAAGAGTGCTCTTTTCTCAAAAGCAGAGTGTGTTTCTTGTAAGGCGAGCTAGTGTTTGTTTCCCAGTCCTAAATGGAGTTGAATCACATGCAGTTTCTGGTCCTATGAGCAAGAGTTGTTTTCTGGTAAGAAGAGTCACTATTGCGCTCCCATTGCCATACACAGTGCAAATAGCACTCGCTTCTGTTCCCAGCAAGTACAGTGTATTGGACTGAAGAGAAGATACTGTTCTTGTCAGGTTCCTAAGTGGAGTTGAACTAGATATGGCCCGTGTGTGTAGGAAGCACAGTTCTTTTGTTCTGAGCAAGCTCACTGTTCTGGCCCTATAGGAAACACAGTAGAGTAGAAGAGTGCTCTTTTTTCAAAAGCAGAGTGTGTTCCTTGTAAGGCGAGCTAGAGTTTTTTTCCCAGTCCTAAATGGAGTTGAATCACATGCAGTTTCTGGTCCTACGAGCAAGAGTTGTTTTCTGGTAAGAGGAGTCACTATTGCACTCCCATTGCCATACACAGTTCAAATAGCACTGGCGTCCATTCCAAACAAGTACAGTGTATTGGACTGAAGAGAAGCTACTGTTCTTGTCTTTTTCCTAAGCGGAGTTGAACTAGATATGGCCCGTGTGTGTAGGAAGCACAGTTCTTTTGTTCTGAGCAAGCTCACTCTTCTGGCCCTATAGGAAACGCAGTAGAGCAGAAGAATGCTCTTTTCTCAAAAGCAGAGTGTGTTTCTTGTAAGGCGCGCTAGTGTTTGTTTCCCAGTCCTAAATGGAGTTGAATCACATGCAGTTTCTGTTCCTACGAGCAAGTGTTGTTTTTTGGTAAGAGCAGACACTATTGGGCTCCCATTGCCATACACAGTGCAAATAGCACTGGCGTCTGTCCCAGCAAGTACAGTGTATTGGACTGAAGAGATGCTACTGTTCTTGTCAGTTTCCTAAGCGGAGTTGAACTAGATATGGCCCGAGTGTAGGAAGCACAGTTCTTTTGTTCTGAGCAAGCTCACTGTTCTGGCCCTATAGAAAACACAGTAGAGTAGAAGAGTGCTCTTTTCTCAAAAGCAGAGTGTGTTTCTCGTAAGGCGAGCTAGTGATTGTTTCCCAGTCCTAAATGGAGTTGAATCACATGCAGTTTCTGGTCCTATGAGCAAGAGTTGTTTTCTGGTAAGAAGAGTCACTATTGTGCTCCCATTGCCATACACAGTGCAAATAGCACTCGCGTCTGTTCCCAGCAAGTACAGTGTATTGGACTGAAGAGAAGATACTGTTCTTGTCAGTTTCCTAAGCGGAGTTGAACTAGATATGGCCCGTGTGTGTAGGAAGCACAGTTCTTTTGTTCTGAGGAAGCTCACTGTTCTGGCCCTATAGGAAACACAGTAGAGTAGAAGAGTGCTCTTTTCTCAAAAGCAGAGTGTGTTTCTTGTAAGGCGAGCTAGTGTTTGTTTCCAAGTCCTAAATGGAGTTGAATCACTTGCAGTTTCTGGTCCTAAGAGCAAGAGTTGTTTTTTGGTAAGAAGAGTCACTGTTGCGCTCCCATATCCACACAGTGCAAATAGCACTGGCGTCTGTTCCCAGCAAGTACAGTGTATTGGACTGAAGAGAAGCTACTGTTCTTGTCAGTTTCCTAAGCGGAGTTGAACTAGATATGGCCCGTGTGTGTAGGAAGCACACTTCTTTTATTCTGAGCAAGCTCACTGTTCTGGCCCTATAGGAAACACAGTAGAGTAGAAGAGTGCTCTTTTCTCAAAAGCAGAGTGTGTTTCCTGTAAGGCCAGCTAGAGTTTGTTTCCTAGTCCTAAATGGAGTTGAATCACATACAGTTTCTGGTCCTACGAACCAGAGTTGTTTTCTGGTAAGAGGAGTCACTATTGCACTCCCATTGCCATACACAGTGCAAATAGCACTCACGTCTGTTCGAACAAGTAGAGCATATTGGACTGAAGAGAAGCTACTGTTCTTGTCAGTTTCCTAAGCACAGTTGAACTAGATATGGCCCCTGTGTGTAGGAAGCACAGTTCTTTTGTTCTGAGCAAGCTCACTGTTCTGGCCCTATAGGAAACGCAGTAGAGCAGAAGAGTGCTCTTTTCTCAAAAGCAGAGTGTGTTTCTTGTAAGGCGCGCTAGTGTTTGTTTCCCAGTCCTAAATGGAGTTGATTCACATGCAGTTTCTGTTCCTACGAGCAAGAGTTGTTTTTTGGTAAGAGCAGACACTTTTGCGCTCCCATTGCCATACACAGTGCAAATAGCACTGACGTCTGTCCCAGCAAGTACAGTGTATTGGACTGAAGAGATGCTACTGTTCTTGTCAGTTTCCTAAGCGGAGTTGAACTAGATATGGCCCGAGTGTAGGAAGCACAGTTCTTTTGTTCTGAGATAGCTCACTGTTCTGGCCCTATAGAAAACACAGTAGAGTAGAAGAGTGCTCTTTTCTCAAAAGCAGAGTGTGTTTCTCGTAAGGCGAGCTAGTGATTGTTTCCCAGTCCTAAATGGAGTTGAATCACATACAGTTTCTGGTCCTATGAGCAAGAGTTGTTTTCTGGTAAGAAGAGTCACTATTGCGCTCCCATTGCCATACACAGTGCAAATAGCACTCGCTTCTGTTCCCAGCAAGTACAGTGTATTGGACTGAAGAGAAGATACTGTTCTTGTCAGGTTCCTAAGTGGAGTTGAACTAGATATGGCCCGTGTGTGTAGGAAGCACAGTTCTTTTGTTCTGAGCAAGCTCACTGTTCTGGCCCTATAGGAAACACAGTAGAGTAGAAGAGTGCTCTTTTTTCAAAAGCAGAGTGTGTTCCTTGTAAGGCGAGCTAGAGTTTTTTTCCCAGTCCTAAATGGAGTTGAATCACATGCAGTTTCTGGTCCTACGAGCAAGAGTTGTTTTCTGGTAAGAGGAGTCACTATTGCACTCCCATTGCCATACACAGTTCAAATAGCACTGGCGTCCATTCCAAACAAGTACAGTGTATTGGACTGAAGAGAAGCTACTGTTCTTGTCTTTTTCCTAAGCGGAGTTGAACTAGATATGGCCCGTGTGTGTAGGAAGCACAGTTCTTTTGTTCTGAGCAAGCTCTCTGTTCTGGCCCTATAGGAAACGCAGTAGAGCAGAAGAATGCTCTTTTCTCAAAAGCAGAGTGTGTTTCTTGTAAGGCGAGCTAGTGTTTGTTTCCCAGTCCTAAATGGAGTTGAATCACATGCAGTTTCTGTTCCTACGAGCAAGTGTTGTTTTTTGGTAAGAGCAGACACTATTGCGCTCCCATTGCCATACACAGTGCAAATAGCACTGGCGTCTGTCCCAGCAAGTACAGTGTATTGGACTGAAGAGATGCTACTGTTCTTGTCAGTTTCCTAAGCGGAGTTGAACTAGATATGGCCCGAGTGTAGGAAGCACAGTTCTTTTGTTCTGAGCAAGCTCACTGTTCTGGCCCTATAGGAAACACAGTAGAGTAGAAGAGTGCTCTTTTCTCAAAAGCAGAGTGTGTTTCTCGTAAGGCGAGCTAGTGTTTTTTTCCCAGTCCTAAATGGAGTTGAATCACATGCAGTTTCTGGTCCTACGAGCAAGGGTTGTTTTCTGGTAAGAAGAGTCACTATTGCGCTCCCATTGCCATACACAGAGCAAATAGCACTAGCATCTGTTCCCAGCAAGTACAGTGTATTGGATTGAAGAGAAGCTACTGTTCTTGTCAGTTTCCTAAGCGGAGTTGAACTAGATATGGCCCGTGTGTGTAGGAAGCACAGTTAATTTTTCTGAGCAAGCTCACTGTTCTGGCCCTTTAGGAAACACAGTAGAGTAGAAGAGTGCTCTTTTCTCAAAAGCAGAGTGTGTTTTTCATAAGGCGAGCTAGTGTTTGTTTCCCAGTCCTAAATGGAATTGAATCACATGCAGTTTCTCGTCCTACGAACCAGAGTTGTTTTCTGGTAAGAGCAGACACTTTTGCGCTCCCATTGCCATACACAGTGCAAATAGCACTGGCGTCTGTTCCCAGCAAGTACAGTGTATTGGACTGAAGAGATGCTACTGTTCTTGTCAGTTTCCTAAGCGGAGTTGAACTAGATATGGCCCGAGTGTAGGAAGCACAGTTCTTTTGTTCTGAGATAGCTCACTGTTCTGGCCCTATAGAAAACACAGTAGAGTAGAAGAGTGCTCTTTTCTCAAAGGCAGAGTGTGTTTCTCGTAAGGCGAGCTAGTGATTGTTTCCCAGTCCTAAATGGAGTTGAATCACATGCAGTTTCTGGTCCTATGAGCAAGAGTTGTTTTCTGGTAAGAAGAGTCACTATTTCGCTCCCATTGCCATACACAGTGCAAATAGCACTCGCGTCTGTTCCCAGCAAGTACAGTGTATTGGACTGAAGAGAAGATACTGTTCTTGTCAGTTTCCTAAGCGGAGTTGAACTAGATATGGCCCGTGTGTGTAGGAAGCACAGTTCTTTTATTCTGAGCAAGCTCACTGTTCTGGCCCTATAGGAAACACATTAGAGTAGAAGAGTGCTCTTTTCTCAAAAGCAGAGTGTGTTTCTTGTAAGGCGAGCTAGTGTTTGTTTCCCAGTCCTAAATGGAGTTGAATCACATGCAGTTTCTGGTCCTACGAACCAGAATTGTTTTCTGGTAAGAAGAGTCACTATTGTGCTCCCATTGCCATACACAGTGCAAATAGCACTGGCGTCTGTTCCCAGCAAGTACAGTGTATTGGACTGAAGAGAAGCTACTGTTCTTGTCATTTTCCTAAGCGGAGTTGAACTAGATATGGCCCGTGTGTGTAGGAAGCACAGTTCTTTTGTTCTGAGCAAGCTCACTGTTCTGGCCCTATAGGAAACACAGTAGAGTAGAAGAGTGCTCTTTTCTCAAAAGCAGAGTGTGTTTCTTGTAAGGCGAGCTAGTGTTTGTTTCCCAGTCCTAAATGGAGTTGAATCACATGCAGTTTCTGTTCCTACGAGCAAGAGTTGTTTTTTTTTAAGAACAGTCACTACTGCGCTCCCATTTCCACACAGTGCAAATAGCACTGGCGTCTGTTCCCAACAAGTACAGTGTATTGGACTGAAGAGAAGCTACTGTTCTTGTCAGTTTCCTAAGCGGAGTTGAACTAGATATGGCCCGTGTGTGTAGGAAGCACAGTTCTTTTGTTCTGAGCAAGCTCACTGTTCTGGCCCTATAGGAAACACAGTAGAGTAGAAGAGTGCTCTTTTCTCAAAAGCAGAGTGTGTTTTTTGTAAGGCAAGGTAGAGTTTGTTTCCCAGTCCTAAATGGAGTTGAATCACATGCAGTTTCTGGTCCTACGAACCAGAGTTGTTTTCTGGTAAGAGCAGACACTATTGCGCTCCCATTGCATTACACAGTGCAAATAGCACTCGCGTCTGTTCCCAGCAAGTACAGTGTATTGGACTGAAAAGAAGCTACTGTTCTTGTCAGTTTCCTAAGCGGAGTTGAACTAGATATGGCCCCTGTGTGTAAGAAGCACAGTTCTTTTGTTCTGAGCAAGCTCACTGTTCTGGCCCTACAGGAAACACAGTAGAGTAGAAGAGTGCTCTTTTCTCAAAAGCAGAGTGTGTTTCTCATAAGGCGAGCTAGTGTTTTTTTCCCAGTCCTAAATGGAGTTGAATCACATGCAGTTTCTGGTCCTACGAGCAAGGGTTGTTTTCTGGTAAGAAGAGTCACTCTTGTGCTCCCATTGCCATACACAGTGCAAATAGCACTAGCGTGTGTTCCCAGCAAGTACAGTGTATTGGACTGAAGAGAAGCTACTGTTCTTGTCAGTTTCCTAAGCGGAGTTGAACTAGATATGGCCCGTGTGTGTAGGAAGCACAGTTCTTTTGTTGTGAGCAAGCTCACTGTTCTGGCCCTATAGGAAACACAGTAGAGTAGAAGAGTGCTCTTTTCTCAAAAGCAGAGTGTGTTTTTCATAAGGCGAGCTAGTGTTTGTTTCCCAGTCCTAAATGGAATTGAATCACATGCAGTTTCTGGTCCTACGAGCAAGAGTTGTTTTCTGGTAAGAAGAGTCACTATTGCGCTCCCATTGCCATACACAGAGCAAATAGCACTAGCATCTGTTCCCAGCAAGTACAGTGTATTGGACTGAAGAGAAGCTACTGTTCTTGTCATTTTCTTAAGCGGAGTTGAACTAGATATGGCCCGTGTGTGTAGGAAGCACAGTTCTTTTGTTCTGAGGAAGCTCACTGTTCTGGCCCTATAGGAAACACAGTAGAGTAGAAGAGTGCTCTTTTCTCAACAGCAGAGTATGTTTCTTGTAAGGCGAGCTAGTGTTTGTTTCCAAGTCCTAAATGGAGTTGAATCACTTGCAGTTTCTGGTCCTAAGAGCAAGAGTTGTTTTTTGGTAAGAAGAGTCACTGTTGCGCTCCCATATCCACACAGTGCAAATAGCACTGGCGTCTGTTCCCAGCAAGTACAGTGTATTGGACTGAAGAGAAGCTACTGTTCTTGTCAGTTTCCTAAGCGGAGTTGAACTAGATATGGCCCGTGTGTGTAGGAAGCACAGTTCTTTTATTCTGAGCAAGCTCACTGTTCTGGCCCTATAGGAAACACAGTAGAGTAGAAGAGTGCTCTTTTCTCAAAAGCAGAGTGTGTTTCCTGTAAGGCCAGCTAGAGTTTGTTTCCTAGTCCTAAATGGAGTTGAATCACATACAGTTTCTGGTCCTACGAACCAGAGTTGTTTTTTGGTAAGAGCAGACACTTTTGCGCTCCCATTGCCATACACAGTGCAAATAGCACTGACGTCTGTCCCAGCAAGTACAGTGTATTGGACTGAAGAGATGCTACTGTTCTTGTCAGTTTCCTAAGCGGAGTTGAACTAGATATGGCCCGAGTGTAGGAAGCACAGTTCTTTTGTTCTGAGATAGCTCACTGTTCTGGCCCTATAGAAAACACAGTAGAGTAGAAGAGTGCTCTTTTCTCAAAAGCAGAGTGTGTTTCTCGTAAGGCGAGCTAGTGATTGTTTCCCAGTCCTAAATGGAGTTGAATCACATGCAGTTTCTGGTCCTATGAGCAAGAGTTGTTTTCTGGTAAGAAGAGTCACTATTGCGCTCCCATTGCCATACACAGTGCAAATAGCACTCGCTTCTGTTCCCAGCAAGTACAGTGTATTGGACTGAAGAGAAGATACTGTTCTTGTCAGGTTCCTAAGTGGAGTTGAACTAGATATGGCCCTTTTGTGTAGGAAGCACAGTTCTTTTGTTCTGAGCAAGCTCACTGTTCTGGCCCTATAGGAAACACAGTAGAGTAGAAGAGTGCTCTTTTTTCAAAAGCAGAGTGTGTTCCTTGTAAGGCGAGCTAGAGTTTTTTTCCCAGTCCTAAATGGAGTTGAATCACATGCAGTTTCTGGTCCTACGAGCAAGAGTTGTTTTCTGGTAAGAGGAGTCACTATTGCACTCCCATTGCCATACACAGTTCAAATAGCACTGGCGTCCATTCCAAACAAGTACAGTGTATTGGACTGAAGAGAAGCTACTGTTCTTGTCTTTTTCCTAAGCGGAGTTGAACTAGATATGGCCCGTGTGTGTAGGAAGCACAGTTCTTTTGTTCTGAGCAAGCTCACTGTTCTGGCCCTATAGGAAACGCAGTAGAGCAGAAGAATGCTCTTTTCTCAAAAGCAGAGTGTGTTTCTTGTAAGGCGAGCTAGTGTTTGTTTCCCAGTCCTAAATGGAGTTGAATCACATGCAGTTTCTGTTCCTACGAGCAAGTGTTGTTTTTTGGTAAGAGCAGACACTATTGCGCTCCCATTGCCATACACAGTGCAAATAGCACTGGCGTCTGTCCCAGCAAGTACAGTGTATTGGACTGAAGAGATGCTACTGTTCTTGTCAGTTTCCTAAGCGGAGTTGAACTAGATATGGCCCGAGTGTAGGAAGCACAGTTCTTTTGTTCTGAGCAAGCTCACTGTTCTGGCCCTATAGAAAACACAGTAGAGTAGAAGAGTGCTCTTTTCTCAAAAGCAGAGTGTGTTTCTCGTAAGGCGAGCTAGTGATTGTTTCCCAGTCCTAAATGGAGTTGAATCACATGCAGTTTCTGGTCCTATGAGCAAGAGTTGTTTTCTGGTAAGAAGAGTCACTATTTCGCTCCCATTGCCATACACAGTGCAAATAGCACTCGCGTCTGTTCCCAGCAAGTACAGTGTATTGGACTGAAGAGAAGATACTGTTCTTGTCAGTTTCCTAAGCGGAGTTGAACTAGATATGGCCCGTGTGTGTAGGAAGCACAGTTCTTTTATTCTGAGCAAGCTCACTGTTCTGGCCCTATAGGAAACACATTAGAGTAGAAGAGTGCTCTTTTCTCAAAAGCAGAGTGTGTTTCTTGTAAGGCGAGCTAGTGTTTGTTTCCCAGTCCTAAATGGAGTTGAATCACATGCAGTTTCTGGTCCTACGAACAAGAATTGTTTTCTGGTAAGAAGAGTCACTATTGTGCTCCCATTGCCATACACAGTGCAAATAGCACTGGCGTCTGTTCCCAGCAAGTACAGTGTATTGGACTGAAGAGAAGCTACTGTTCTTGTCATTTTCCTAAGCGGAGTTGAACTAGATATGGCCCGTGTGTGTAGGAAGCACAGTTCTTTTGTTCTGAGCAAGCTCACTGTTCTGGCCCTATAGGAAACACAGTAGAGTAGAAGAGTGCTCTTTTCTCAAAAGCAGAGTGTGTTTCTTGTAAGGCGAGCTAGTGTTTGTTTCCCAGTCCTAAATGGAGTTGAATCACATGCAGTTTCTGTTCCTACGAGCAAGAGTTGTTTTTTTTTAAGAACAGTCACTACTGCGCTCCCATTTCCACACAGTGCAAATAGCACTGGCGTCTGTTCCCAGCAAGTACAGTGTATTGGACTGAAGAGAAGCTACTGTTCTTGTCAGTTTCCTAAGCGGAGTTGAACTAGATATGGCCCGTGTGTGTAGGAAGCACAGTTCTTTTGTTCTGAGCAAGCTGACTGTTCTGGCCCTATAGGAAACACAGTAGAGTAGAAGAGTGCTCTTTTCTCAAAAGCAGAGTGTGTTTTTCATAAGGCGAGCTAGTGTTTGTTTCCCAGTCCTAAATGGAATTGAATCACATGCAGTTTCTGGTCCTACGAGCAAGAGTTGTTTTCTGGTAAGAAGAGTCACTATTGCGCTCCCATTGCCATACACAGAGCAAATAGCACTAGCATCTGTTCCCAGCAAGTACAGTGTATTGGACTGAAGAGAAGCTACTGTTCTTGTCAGTTTCCTAAGCGGAGTTGAACTAGATATGGCCCGTGTGTGTAGGAAGCACAGTTCTTTTGTTCTGAGCAAGCTCACTGTTCTGGCCCTATAGGAAACACAGTAGAGTAGAAGAGTGCTCTTTTCTCAAAAGCAGAGTGTGTTTCTTGTAAGGCGAGCTAGCGTTTGTTTCCCAGTCCTAAATGAAATTGAATCACATGCAGTTTCTCGTCCTACGAACCAGAGTTATTTTCTGGTAAGAGGAGTCAATATTGCGCTCCCATTGCCATACACAGTGCAAATACCACTCGCGTCTGTTCCCAGCAAGTACAGAGTATTGGACTGAAGAGGAGCCAGTGTTCTTGTCAGTTTCCTAAGCGGAGTTGAACTAGATATGGCCCGTGTGTGTAGGAAGCACAGTTCTTTTGTTCTGAGCAGGCTCACTGTTCTGGCCCTATAGGAAACACTGTAGAGTAGAAGAGTGCTCTTTTCTCAAAAGAAGAGTGTGTTTCTTGTAAGGCGAGCTAGTGTTTGTTTCCCAGTCCTAAATGGAGTTGAATCACATGCAGTTTCTGGTCCTATGAGCAAGAGTTTTTTTTTTTTTGGTAAGTAGAGTCACTCTTGCGCTCCCATTTCTACACAGTGCAAATAGCACTTGCGTCTGTTCCCAGCAAGTACAGTGTATTGGACTGAAGAGAAGCTACTGTTCTTGTCAGTTTCCTAAGCGGAGTTGAACTAGATATGGTCCGTGTGTGTAGGAAGCACAGTTCTTTTGTTCTGAGCAAGCTCACTGTTCTGGCCCTATAGGAAACACAGTAGAGTAGAAGAGTGCTCTTTTCTCAAAAGCAGAGTGTGTTTCTTGTAAGGCGAGCTAGTGTTTGTTTCCCAGTCCTAAATGGAGTTGAATCACATGCAGTTTCTGTTCCTACGAGCAAGAGTTGTTTTTTTTTTAAGAACAGTCACTACTGCGCTCCCATTTCCACACAGTGCAAATAGCACTGGCGTCTGTTCCCAGCAAGTACAGTGTATTGGACTGAAGAGAAGCTACTGTTCTTGTCAGTTTCCTAAGCGGAGTTGAACTAGATATGGCCCGTGTGTGTAGGATGCACAGTTCTTTTGTTCTGAGCAAGCTCACTGTTCTGGCCCGATAGGAAACATTGTAGAGTAGAAGAGTGCTCTTTTCTCAAAAGCAGAGTGTGTTTCTTGTAAGGCAAGGTAGAGTTTGTTTCCCAGTCCTAAATGGAGTTGAATCACATGCAGTTTCTGGTCCTACGAACCAGAGTTGTTTTCTGGTAAGAGCAGACACTATTGCGCTCCCATTGCCATACACAGTGCAAATAGCACTCGCGTCTGTTCCCAGCAAGTACAGAGTATTGGACTGAAGAGGAGCTAGTGTTCTTGTCAGTTTCCTAAGCGGAGTTGAACTAGATATGGCCCGTGTGTGTAGGAAGCACAGTTCTTTTGTTCTGAGCAGGCTCACTGTTCTGGCCCTATAGGAAACACTGTAGAGTAGAAGAGTGCTCTTTTCTCAAAAGAAGAGTGTGTTTCTTGTAAGGCGAGCTAGTGTTTGTTTCCCAGTCCTAAATGGAGTTGAATCACATGCAGTTTCTGGTCCTATGAGCAAGAGTTTTTTTTTTTTTTTGGTAAGTAGAGTCACTCTTGCGCTCCCATTTCTATACAGTGCAAATAGCACTTGCGTCTGTTCCCAGCAAGTACAGTGTATTGGACTGAAGAGAAGCTACTGTTCTTGTCAGTTTCCTAAGCGGAGTTGAACTAGATATGGTCCGTGTGTGTAGGAAGCACAGTTCTTTTGTTCTGAGCAAGCTCACTGTTCTGGCCCTATAGGACACACAGTAGAGTAGAAGAGTGCTCTTTTCTCAAAAGCAGAGTGTGTTTCTTGTAAGGCGAGCTAGTGTTTGTTTCCCAGTCCTAAATGGAGTTGAATCACATGCAGTTTCTGTTCCTACGAGCAAGAGTTGTTTTTTTTTTAAGAACAGTCACTACTGCGCTCCCATTTCCACACAGTGCAAATAGCACTGGCGTCTGTTCCCAGCAAGTACAGTGTATTGGACTGAAGAGAAGCTACTGTTCTTGTCAGTTTCCTAAGCGGAGTTGAACTAGATATGGCCCGTGTGTGTAGGAAGCACAGTTCTTTTGTTCTGAGCAAGCTCACTGTTCTGGCCCGATAGGAAACATTGTAGAGTAGAAGAGTGCTCTTTTCTCAAAAGCAGAGTGTGTTTCTTGTAAGGCAAGGTAGAGTTTGTTTCCCAGTCCTAAATGGAGTTGAATCACATGCAGTTTCTGGTCCTACGAACCAGAGTTGTTTTCTGGTAAGAGCAGACACTATTGCGCTCCCATTGCATTACACAGTGCAAATAGCACTCGCGTCTGTTCCCAGCAAGTACAGTGTATTGGACTGAAAAGAAGCTACGGTTCTTGTCAGTTTCCTAAGCGGAGTTGAACTAGATATGGCCCCTGTGTGTAGGAAGCACAGTTCTTTTGTTCTGAGCAAGCTCACTGTTCTGGTCCTATAGGAAACACAGTAGAGTAGAAGAGTGCTCTTTTCTCAAAAGCAGAGTGTGTTTCTCATAAGGCGAGCTAGTGTTTTTTTCCCAGTCCTAAATGGAGTTGAATCACATGCAGTTTCTGGTCCTTCGAGCAAGGGTTGTTTTCTGGTAAGAAGAGTCACTATTGTGCTCCCATTGCCATACACAGAGCAAATAGCACTAGCATCTGTTCCCAGCAAGTACAGTGTATTGGATTGAAGAGAAGCTACTGTTCTTGTCAGTTTCCTAAGTGGAGTTGAACTAGATATGGCCCGTGTGTGTAGGAAGCACAGTTCTTTTGTTCTGAGCAAGCTCACTGTTCTGGCCCTTTAGGAAACACAGTAGAGTAGAAGAGTGCTCTTTTCTCAAAAGCAGAGTGTGTTTTTCATAAGGCGAGCTAGTGTTTGTTTCCCAGTCCTAAATGGAATTGAATGACATGCAGTTTCTGGTCCTATGAACCAGAGTTGTTTTCTGGTAAGAGCAGACACTATTGCGCTCCCATTGCATTACACAGTGCAAATAACACTCGCGTCTGTTCCCAGCAAGTACAGTGTATTCCACTGAAAAGAAGCTACGGTTCTTGTCAGTTTCCTAAGGGGAGTTGAACTAGATATGGCCCCTGTGTGTAAGAAGCACAGTTTTTTTGTTCTGAGCAAGCTCACTGTTCTGGCCCTATATGAAACACAGTAGAGTAGAAGAGTGCTCTTTTCTCAAAAGCAGAGTGTGTTTCTTGTAAGGCGAGCTAGTGTTTGTTTCCCAGTCCTAAATGGAGTTGAGTCACATGCAGTTTCTGTTCCTACGAGCAAGAGTTGTTTTTTTTTAAGAACAGTCACTACTGCGCTCCCATTTCCACACAGTGCAAATAGCACTGGCGTCTGTTCCCAGCAAGTACAGTGTATTGGACTGAAGAGAAGCTACTGTTCTTGTCAGTTTCCTAAGCGGAGTTGAACTAGATATGGCCCGTGTGTGTAGGAAGCACAGTTCTTTTGTTCTGAGCAAGCTCACTGTTCTGGCCCTATAGGAAACACAGTAGAGTAGAAGAGTGCTCTTTTCTCAAAAGCAGAGTGTGTTTTTTGTAAGGCAAGGTAGAGTTTGTTTCCCAGTCCTAAATGGAGTTGAATCACATGCAGTTTCTGGTCCTACGAACCAGAGTTGTTTTCTGGTAAGAGCAGACACTATTGCGCTCCCATTGCATTACACAGTGCAAATAGCACTCGCGTCTGTTCCCAGCAAGTACAGTGTATTCGACTGAAAAGAAGCTACTGTTCTTGTCAGTTTCCTAAGCGGAGTTGAACTAGATATGGCCGCTGTGTGTAAGAAGCACAGTTCTTTTGTTCTGAGCAAGCTCACTGTTCTGGCCCTATAGGAAACACAGTAGAGTAGAAGAGTGCTCTTTTCTCAAAAGCAGAGTGTGTTTCTCATAAGGCGAGCTAGTGTTTTTTTCCCAGTCCTAAATGGAGTTGAATCACATGCAGTTTCTGGTCCTACGAGCAAGGGTTGTTTTCTGGTAAGAAGAGTCACTCTTGCGCTCCCATTGCCATACACAGTGCAAATAGCACTAGCGTGTGTTCCCAGCAAGTACAGTGTATTGGACTGAAGAGAAGCTACTGTTCTTGTCAGTTTCCTAAGCGGAGTTGAACTAGATATGGCCCGTGTGTGTAGGAAACACAGTTCTTTTGTTGTGAGCAAGCTCACTGTTCTGGCCCTATAGGAAACACAGTAGAGTAGAAGAGTGCTCTTTTCTCAAAAGCAGAGTGTGTTTTTCATAAGGCGAGCTAGTGTTTGTTTCCCAGTCCTAAATGGAATTGAATCACATGCAGTTTCTGGTCCTACGAGCAAGAGTTGTTTTCTGGTAAGAAGAGTCACTATTGCGCTCCCATTGCCATACACAGAGCAAATAGCACTAGCGTCTGTTCCCAGCAAGTACAGTGTATTGGACTGAAGAGAAGCTACTGTTCTTGTCAGTATCCTATGGGGAGTTGAACTAGATATGGCCTCTGTGTGTAGGAAGCACAGTTCTTTTGTTCTGAGCAAGCTCACTGTTCTGGCCCTATAGGAAACACAGTAGAGTAGAAGAGTGCTCTTTTCTCAAAAGCAGAGTGTGTTTCTTGTAAGGCGAGCTAGTGTTTGTTTCCCAGTCCTAAATGGAGTTGAATCACACGCAGTTTCTGGTCCTACAAGCAAGAGTTGTTTTCTGGTAAGAAGAGTCACTATTGCGCTCCCATTGCCATACACAGTGCAAATAGCACTGGCGTCTGTTCCCAGCAAGTACAGTGTATTGGACTGAAGAGAAGCTACTGTTCTTGTCAGTTTCCTAAGGGGAGTTGAACTAGATATGGCCCGTGTGTGTAGGAAGCACAGATCTTTTATTCTGAGCAAGCTCACTGTTCTGGCCCTATAGGAAACACAGTAGAGTAGAAGAGTGCTCTTTTCTCAAAAGCAGAGTGTGTTCCTTGTAAGGCGAGCTAGAGTTTGTTTCCCAGTCCTAAATGGAGTTGAATCACATGCAGTTTCTGCTCCTATGAACCAAAGTTGTTTTCTGGTAAGAGGAGTCACTGTTGCACTCTCATTGCCATACACAGTGCAAATAGCACTCGTGTCTGTTCGAACAAGTACAGTGTATTAGACTGAAGAGAAGCTACTGTAATTGTCAGTTTCCTAAGGGGAGTTGAACTAGATATGGCCCGTGTGTGTAGGAAGCACAGTTCTTTTGTTCTGAGCAAGCTCACTGTTCTGGCCCTATAGGAAACACAGTAGAGTAGAAGAGTGCTCTTTTCTCAAAAGCAGAGTGTGTTTCCTGTAAGGCCAGCTAGAGTTTGTTTCCTAGTCCTAAATGGAGTTGAATCACATACAGTTTCTTGTCCTACGAGCCAGAGTTGTTTTCTGGTAAGAGGAGTCACTATTGCACTCCCATTGCCATACACAGTGCAAATAGCACTCGCGTCTGTTCGAACAAGTAGAGCATATTGGACTGAAGAGAAGCTACTGTTCTTGTCAGTTTCCTAAGCGGAGTTGAACTAGATATGGCCCCTGTGTGTAGGAAGCACAGTTCTTTTGTTCTGAGCAAGCTCACTGTTCTGGCCCTATAGGAAACACAGTAGAGTAGAAGAGTGCTCTTTTCTCAAAAGCAGAGTGTGTTTCTTGTAAGGCGAGCTAGTGTTTGTTTCCCAGTCCTAAATGAAATTGAATCACATGCAGTTTCTGGTCCTATGAGCAAGAGTTGTTTTCTGGTAAGAAGAGTCACTATTGTGCTCCCATTGCCATACACAGTGCAAATAGCACTCGCGTCTGTTCCCATCAAGCACAGTGTATTGGACTGAAGAGAAGCTACTGTTCTTGTCAGTTTCCGAAGGGGAGTTGAACTACATATGGCCCGTGTGTGTAGGAAGCACAGTTCTTTTGTTCTGAGCAAGCTCACTGTTCTGGCCCTATAGGAAACACAGTAGAGTAGAAGAGTGCTCTTTTCTCAAAAGAAGAATGTGTTTCTTGTAAAGCGATCTAGAGTTTGTTTCCCAGTCCTAAATGGAGTTGAATCACATACAGTTTCTCGTCCTACGAACCAGAGTTATTTTCTGGTAAGAGGAGTCACTATTGCACTCCCATTGCCATACACAGTGCAAATACCACTCGCGTCTGTTCCCAGCAAGTACAGAGTATTGGACTGAAGAGGAGCTAGTGTTCTTGTCAGTTTCCTAAGCGGAGTTGAACTAGGTATGGCCCGTGTGTGTAGGAAGCACAGTTCTTTTGTTCTGAGCAGGCTCACTGTTCTGGCCCTATAGGAAACACTGTAGAGTAGAAGAGTGCTCTTTTCTCAAAAGAAGAGTGTGTTTCTTGTAAGGCGAGCTAGTGTTTGTTTCCCAGTCCTAAATGGAGTTGAATCACATGCAGTTTCTGCTCCTATGAACCAAAGTTGTTTTCTGGTAAGAGGAGTCACTATTGCACTCTCATTGCCATACACAGTGCAAATAGCACTCGTGTCTGTTCGAACAAGTACAGTGTATTAGACTGAAGTGAAGTTACTGTAATTGTCAGTTTCCTAAGGGGAGTTGAACTAGATATGGCCCGTGTGTGTAGGAAGCACAGTTCTTTTGTTCTGAGCAAGCTCACTGTTCTGGCCCTATAGGAAACACAGTAGAGTAGAAGAGTGCTCTTTTCTCAAAAGCAGAGTGTGTTTCTCGTAAGGCGAGCTAGTGTTTTTTTCCCAGTCCTAAATGGAGTTGAATCACATGCAGTTTCTGGTCCTACGAGCAAGGGTTTTTTTCTGGTAAGAAGAGTCACTATTGCGCTCCCATTGCCATACACAGAGCAAATAGCACTAGCATCTGTTCCCAGCAAGTACAGTGTATTGGATTGAAGAGAAGCTACTGTTCTTGTCAGTTTCCTAAGCGGAGTTGAACTAGATATGGCCCGTGTGTGTAGGAAGCACAGTTCTTTTGTTCTGAGCAAGCTCACTGTTCTGGCCCTTTAGGAAACACAGTAGAGTAGAAGAGTGCTCTTTTCTCAAAAGCAGAGTGTGTTTTTCATAAGGCGAGCTAGTGTTTGTTTCCCAGTCCTAAATGGAATTGAATCACATGCAGTTTCTGGTCCTACGAACCAGAGTTGTTTTCTGGTAAGAGCAGACACTTTTGCGCTCCCATTGCCATACACAGTGCAAATAGCACTGGCGTCTGTCCCAGCAAGTACAGTGTATTGGACTGAAGAGATGCTACTGTTCTTGTCAGTTTCCTAAGCGGAGTTGAACTAGATATGGCCCGAGTGTAGGAAGCACAGTTCTTTTGTTCTGAGATAGCTCACTGTTCTGGCCCTATAGAAAACACAGTAGAGTAGAAGAGTGCTCTTTTCTCAAAAGCAGAGTGTGTTTCTCGTAAGGCGAGCTAGTGATTGTTTCCCAGTCCTAAATGGAGTTGAATCACATGCAGTTTCTGGTCCTATGAGCAAGAGTTGTTTTCTGGTAAGAAGAGTCACTATTGCGCTCCCATTGCCATACACAGTGCAAATAGCACTCGCTTCTGTTCCCAGCAAGTACAGTGTATTGGACTGAAGAGAAGATACTGTTCTTGTCAGGTTCGTAAGTGGAGTTGAACTAGATATGGCCCGTGTGTGTAGGAAGCACAGTTCTTTTGTTCTGAGCAAGCTCACTGTTCTGGCCCTATAGGAAACACAGTAGAGTAGAAGAGTGCTCTTTTTTCAAAAGCAGAGTGTGTTCCTTGTAAGGCGAGCTAGAGTTTTTTTCCCAGTCCTAAATGGAGTTGAATCACATGCAGTTTCTGGTCCTACGAGCAAGAGTTGTTTTCTGGTAAGAGGAGTCACTATTGCACTCCCATTGCCATACACAGTTCAAATAGCACTGGCGTCCATTCCAAACAAGTACAGTGTATTGGACTGAAGAGAAGCTACTGTTCTTGTCTTTTTCCTAAGCGGAGTTGAACTAGATATGGCCCGTGTGTGTAGGAAGCACAGTTCTTTTGTTCTGAGCAAGCTCACTGTTCTGGCCCTATAGGAAACGCAGTAGAGCAGAAGAATGCTCTTTTCTCAAAAGCAGAGTGTGTTTCTTGTAAGGCGAGCTAGTGTTTGTTTCCCAGTCCTAAATGGAGTTGAATCACATGCAGTTTCTGTTCCTACGAGCAAGTGTTGTTTTTTGGTAAGAGCAGACACTATTGCGCTCCCATTGCCATACACAGTGCAAATAGCACTGGCGTCTGTCCCAGCAAGTACAGTGTATTGGACTGAAGAGATGCTACTGTTCTTGTCAGTTTCCTAAGCGGAGTTGAACTAGATATGGCCCGAGTGTAGGAAGCACAGTTCTTTTGTTCTGAGCAAGCTCACTGTTCTGGCCCTATAGAAAACACAGTAGAGTAGAAGAGTGCTCTTTTCTCAAAAGCAGAGTGTGTTTCTTGTAAGGCAAGGTAGAGTTTGTTTCCCAGTCCTAAATGGAGTTGAATCACATGCAGTTTCTGGTCCTACGAACCAGAGTTGTTTTCTGGTAAGAGCAGACACTATTGAGCTCCCATTGCATTACACAGTGCAAATAGCACTCGCGTCTGTTCCCAGCAAGTACAGTGTATTGGACTGAAAAGAAGCTACGGTTCTTGTCAGTTTCCTAAGCGGAGTTGAACTAGATATGGCCCCTGTGTGTAGGAAGCACAGTTCTTTTGTTCTGAGCAAGCTCACTGTTCTGGTCCTATAGGAAACACAGTAGAGTAGAAGAGTGCTCTTTTCTCAAAAGCAGAGTGTGTTTCTCGTAAGGCGAGCTAGTGTTTTTTTCCCAGTCCTAAATGGAGTTGAATCACATGCAGTTTCTGGTCCTTCGAGCAAGGGTTGTTTTCTGGTAAGAAGAGTCACTATTGTGCTCCCATTGCCATACACAGAGCAAATAGCACTAGCATCTGTTCCCAGCAAGTACAGTGTATTGGATTGAAGAGAAGCTACTGTTCTTGTCAGTTTCCTAAGCGGAGTTGAACTAGATATGGCCCGTGTGTGTAGGAAGCACAGTTCTTTTGTTCTGAGCAAGCTCACTGTTCTGGCCCTTTAGGAAACACAGTAGAGTAGAAGAGTGCTCTTTTCTCAAAAGCAGAGTGTGTTTTTCATAAGGCGAGCTAGTGTTTGTTTCCCAGTCCTAAATGGAATTGAATGACATGCAGTTTCTGGTCCTACGAACCAGAGTTTTTTTCTGGTAAGAGCAGACACTATTGCGCTCCCATTGCATTACACAGTGCAAATAACACTCGAGTCTGTTCCCAGCAAGTACAGTGTATTCGACTGAAAAGAAGCTACGGTTCTTGTCAGTTTCCTAAGGGGAGTTGAACTAGATATGGCCCCTGTGTGTAAGAAGCACAGTTCTTTTGTTCTGAGCAAGCTCACTGTTCTGGCCCTATATGAAACACAGTAGAGTAGAAGAGTGCTCTTTTCTCAAAAGCAGAGTGTGTTTCTTGTAAGGCGAGCTAGTGTTTGTTTCCCAGTCCTAAATGGAGTTGAATCACATGCAGTTTCTGGTCCTACGAGCAAGAGTTGTTTTTTTTTAAGAACAGTCACTACTGCGCTCCCATTTCCACACAGTGCAAATAGCACTGGCGTCTGTTCCCAGCAAGTACAGTGTATTGGACTGAAGAGAAGCTACTGTTCTTGTCAGTTTCCTAAGCGGAGTTGAACTAGATATGGCCCGTGTGTGTAGGAAGCACAGTTCTTTTGTTCTGAGCAAGCTCACTGTTCTGGCCCTATAGGAAACACAGTAGAGTAGAAGAGTGCTCTTTTCTCAAAAGCAGAGTGTGCTTTTTGTAAGGCAAGCTAGAGTTTGTTTCCCAGTCCTAAATGGAGTTGAATCACATGCAGTTTCTGGTCCTACGAACCAGAGTTGTTTTCTGGTAAGAGCAGACACTATTGCGCTCCCATTGCATTACACAGTGCAAATAGCACTCGTGTCTGTTCCCAGCAAGTACAGTGTATTCGACTGAAAAGAAGCTACTGTTCTTGTCAGTTTCCTAAGCGGAGTTGAACTAGATATGGCCGCTGTGTGTAAGAAGCACAGTTCTTTTGTTCTGAGCAAGCTCACTGTTCTGGCCCTATAGGAAACACAGTAGAGTAGAAGAGTGCTCTTTTCTCAAAAGCAGAGTGTGTTTTTCGTAAGGCGAGCTAGTGTTTTTTTCCCAGTCCTAAATGGAATTGAATCACATGCAGTTTCTGGTCCTACGAGCAAGGGTTATTTTCTGGTAAGAAGAGTCACTATTGCGCTCCCATTGCCATACACAGAGCAAATAGCACTAGCGTCTGTTCCCAGCAAGTACAGTGTATTGGACTGAAGAGAAGCTACTGTTCTTGTCAGATTCCTAAGCGGAGTTGAACTAGATATGGCCCGTGTGTGTAGGAAGCACAGTTCTTTTGTTCTGAGCAAGCTCACTGTTCTGGCCCTATAGGAAACACAGTAGAATAGAAGAGTGCTCTTTTCTCAAAAGCAGAGTGTGTTTCTCATAAGGCGAGCTAGTGATTGTTTCCCAGTCCTAAATGGAGTTGAATCACATGCAGTTTCTGGTCCTATGAGCAAGAGTTGTTTTCTGGTAAGAAGAGTCACTATTGTGCTCCCATTGCCATACACAGTGCAAATAGCCCTCGCGTCTGTTCCCAGCAAGTACAGTGTATTGGACTGAAGAGAAGCTACTGTTCTTGTCAGTTTCCTAAGCGGAGTTGAACTAGATATGGCCCCTGTGTGTAGGAAGCACAGTTCTTTTGTTCTGAGCAAGATCACTGTTCTGGCCCTATAGGAAACACAGTAGAGTAGAAGAGTGCTCTTTTCTCAAAAGCAGAGTATGTTTCTTGTAAGGCGAGATAGTGTTTGTTTCCAAGTCCTAAATGGAGTTGAATCACTTGCAGTTTCTGGTCCTAAGAGCAAGAGTTGTTTTTTGGTAAGAAGAGTCACTGTTGCACTCCCATTTCCACACAGTGCAAATAGCACTCGCGTCTGTTCCCAGCAAGTACAGTGTATTGGACTGAAGAGAAGCTACTGTTCTTGTCAGTTTCCTAAGGGGAGTTGAAGTAGATATGGCCCGTGTGTGTAGGAAGCACAATTCTTTTGTTCTGAGCAAGCTCACTGTTCTGGCCCTATAGGAAACACAGTAGAGTAGAAGAGTGCTCTTTTCTCAAAAGCAGAGTGTGTTTCTCATAAGGCGAGCTAGTGTTTTTTTCCCAGTCCTAAATGGAGTTGAATCACATGCAGTTTCTGGTCCTACGAGCAAGGGTTGTTTTCTGGTAAGAAGAGTCACTCTTGCGCTCCCATTGCCATACACAGTGCAAATAGCACTAGCGTGTGTTCCCAGCAAGTACAGTGTATTGGACTGAAGAGAAGCTACTGTTCTTGTCAGTTTCCTAAGCGGAGTTGAACTAGATATGGCCCGTGTGTGTAGGAAGCACAGTTCTTTTGTTGTGAGCAAGCTCACTATTCTGGCCCTATAGGAAACACAGTAGAGTAGAAGAGTGCTCTTTTCTCAAAAGCAGAGTGTGTTTTTCATAAGGCGAGCTAGTGTTTGTTTCCCAGTCCTAAATGGAATTGAATCACATGCAGTTTCTGGTCCTATGAGCAAGAGTTGTTTTCTGGTAAGAAGAGTCACTATTGCGCTCCCATTGCCATACACAGTGCAAATAGCACTGGCGTCTGTTCCCAGCAAGTACAGTGTATTGGACTGAAGAGAAGCTACTGTTCTTGTCAGTTTCCTAAGGGGAGATGAACTAGATATGGCCCGTGTGTGTAGGAAGCACAGATCTTTTATTCTGAGCAAGCTCACTGTTCTGGCCCTATAGGAAACACAGTAGAGTAGAAGAGTGCTCTTTTCTCAAAAGCAGAGTGTGTTCCTTGTAAGGCGAGCTAGAGTTTGTTTCCCAGTCCTAAATGGAGTTGAATCACATGCAGTTTCTGCTCCTATGAACCAAAGTTGTTTTCTGGTTAGAGGAGTCACTATTGCACTCTCATTGCCATACACAGTGCAAATAGCACTCGTGTCTGTTCGAACAAGTACAGTGTATTAGACTGAAGAGAAGCTACTGTAATTGTCAGTTTCCTAAGGGGAGTTGAACTAGATATGGCCCGTGTGTGTAGGAAGCACAGTTCTTTTGTTCTGAGCAAGCTCACTGTTCTGGCCCTATAGGAAACACAGTAGAGTAGAAGAGTGCTCTTTTCTCAAAAGCAGAGTGTGTTTCTCGTAAGGCGAGCTAGTGTTTTTTTCCCAGTCCTAAATGGAGTTGAATCACATGCAGTTTCTGGTCCTACGAGCAAGGGTTGTTTTCTGGTAAGAAGAGTCACTATTGCGCTCCCATTGCCATACACAGAGCAAATAGCACTAGCATCTGTTCCCAGCAAGTACAGTGTATTGGATTGAAGAGAAGCTACTGTTCTTGTCAGTTTCCTAAGCGGAGTTGGACTAGATATGGCCCGTGTGTGTAGGAAGCACAGTTCTTTTGTTCTGAGCAAGCTCACTGTTCTGGCCCTTTAGGAAACACAGTAGAGTAGAAGAGTGCTCTTTTCTCAAAAGCAGAGTGTGTTTTTCATAAGGCGAGCTAGTGTTTGTTTCCCAGTCCTAAATGGAATTGAATCACATGCAGTTTCTGGTCCTACGAACCAGAGTTGTTTTCTGGTAAGAGCAGACACTATTGTGCTCCCATTGCGTTACACAGTGCAAATAACACTCGCGTCTGTTCCCAGCAAGTACAGTGTATTCGACTGAAAAGAAGCTAAGGTTCTTGTCAGTTTCCTAAGGGGAGTTGAACTAGATATGGCCCCTGTGTGTAAGAAGCACAGTTCTTTTGTTCTGAGCAAGCTCACTGTTCTGGCCCTATATGAAACACAGTAGAGTAGAAGAGTGCTCTTTTCTCAAAAGCAGAGTGTGTTTCTTGTAAGGCGAGCTAGTGTTTGTTTCCCAGTCCTAAATGGAGTTGAATCACATGCAGTTTCTGGTCCTACGAGCAAGAGTTGTTTTTTTTTAAGAACAGTCACTACTGCGCTCCCATTTCCACACAGTGCAAATAGCACTGGCGTCTGTTCCCAGCAAGTACAGTGTATTGGACTGAAGAGAAGCTACTGTTCTTGTCAGTTTCCTAAGCGGAGTTGAACTAGATATGGCCCGTGTGTGTAGGAAGCACAGTTCTTTTGTTCTGAGCAAGCTCACTGTTCTGGCCCTATAGGAAACACAGTAGAGTAGAAGAGTGCTCTTTTCTCAAAAGCAGAGTGTGCTTTTTGTAAGGCAAGGTAGAGTTTGTTTCCCAGTCCTAAATGGAGTTGAATCACATGCAGTTTCTGGTCCTACGAACCAGAGTTGTTTTCTGGTAAGAGCAGACACTATTGCGCTCCCATTGCATTACACAGTGCAAATAGCACTCGCGTCTGTTCCCAGCAAGTACAGTGTATTCGACTGAAAAGAAGCTACTGTTCTTGTCAGTTTCCTAAGCGGAGTTGAACTAGATATGGCCGCTGTGTGTAAGAAGCACAGTTCTTTTGTTCTGAGCAAGCTCACTGTTCTGGCCCTATAGGAAACACAGTAGAGTAGAAGAGTGCTCTTTTCTCAAAAGCAGAGTGTGTTTTTCGTAAGGCGAGCTAGTGTTTTTTTCCCAGTCCTAAATGGAGTTGAATCACATGCAGTTTCTGGTCCTACGAGCAAGGGTTATTTTCTGGTAAGAAGAGTCACTATTGCGCTCCCATTGCCATACACAGAGCAAATAGCACTAGCGTCTGTTCCCAGCAAGTACAGTGTATTGGACTGAAGAGAAGCTACTGTTCTTGTCAGTTTCCTAAGCGGAGTTGAACTAGATATGGCCCGTGTGTGTAGGAAGCACAGTTCTTTTGTTCTGAGCAAGCTCACTGTTCTGGCCCTATAGGAAACACAGTAGAATAGAAGAGTGCTCTTTTCTCAAAAGCAGAGTGTGTTTCTCATAAGGCGAGCTAGTGATTGTTTCCCAGTCCTAAATGGAGTTGAATCACATGCAGTTTCTGGTCCTATGAGCAAGAGTTGTTTTCTGGTAAGAAGAGTCACTATTGTGCTCCCATTGCCATACACAGTGCAAATAGCCCTCGCGTCTGTTCCCAGCAAGTACAGTGTATTGGACTGAAGAGAAGCTACTGTTCTTGTCAGTTTCCTAAGCGGAGTTGAACTAGATATGGCCCCTGTGTGTAGGAAGCACAGTTCTTTTGTTCTGAGCAAGATCACTGTTCTGGCCCTATAGGAAACACAGTAGAGTAGAAGAGTGCTCTTTTCTCAAAAGCAGAGTATGTTTCTTGTAAGGCGAGATAGTGTTTGTTTCCAAGTCCTAAATGGAGTTGAATCACTTGCAGTTTCTGGTCCTAAGAGCAAGAGTTGTTTTTTGGTAAGAAGAGTCACTGTTGCACTCCCATTTCCACACAGTGCAAATAGCACTCGCGTCTGTTCCCAGCAAGTACAGTGTATTGGACTGAAGAGAAGCTACTGTTCTTGTCAGTTTCCTAAGGGGAGTTGAACTAGATATGGCCCGTGTGTGTAGGAAGCACAGTTCTTTTGTTCTGAGCAAGCTCACTGTTCTGGCCCTATAGGAAACACAGTAGAGTAGAAGAGTGCTCTTTTCTCAAAAGCAGAGTGTGTTTCTCATAAGGCGAGCTAGTGTTTTTTTCCCAGTCCTAAATGGAATTGATTCACATGCAGTTTCTGGTCCTACGAGCAAGAGTTGTTTTCTGGTAAGAAGAGTCACTATTGTGCTCCCATTGCCATACACAGAGCAAATAGCACTAGCGTCTGTTCCCAGCAAGTACAGTGTATTGGACTGAAGAGAAGCTACTGTTCTTGTCAGTTTCCTAAGTGGAGTTGAACTAGATATGGCCCGTGTGTGTAGGAAGCACAGTTCTTTTGTTCTGAGCAAGCTCACTGTTCTGGCCCGATAGGAAACATTGTAGAGTAGAAGAGTGCTCTTTTCTCAAAAGCAGAGTGTGTTTCTTGTAAGGCAAGGTAGAGTTTGTTTCCCAGTCCTAAATGGAGTTGAATCACATGCAGTTTCTGGTCCTACGAACCAGAGTTGTTTTCTGGTAAGAGCAGACACTATTGCCCTCCCATTGCATTACACAGTGCAAATAGCACTCGCGTCTGTTCCCAGCAAGTACAGTGTATTCGACTGAAAAGAAGCTACGGTTCTTGTCAGTTTCCTAAGCGGAGTAGAACTAGATATGGACCCTGTGTGTAGGAAGCACAGTTCTTTTGTTCTGAGCAAGCTCACTGTTCTGGCCCTATAGGAAACACAGTAGAGTAGAAGAGTGCTCTTTTCTCAAAAGCAGAGTGTGTTTCTCGTAAGGCGAGCTAGTGTTTTTTTCCCAGTCCTAAATGGAGTTGAATCACATGCAGTTTCTGGTCCTACGAGCAAGGGTTGTTTTCTGGTAAGAAGAGTCACTATTGCGCTCCCATTGCCATACACAGAGCAAATAGCACTAGCGTCTGTTCCCAGCAAGTACAGTGTATTGGACTGAAGAGAAGCTACTGTTCTTGTCAGTTTCCTAAGCGGAGTTGAACTATATGGCCCGTGTGTGTAGGAAGCACAGTTCTTTTGTTCTTAGCAAGCTCACTGTTCTGGCCCTTTAGGAAACACAGTAGAGTAGAAGAGTGCTCTTTTCTCAAAAGCAGAGTGTGTTTTTCATAAGGCGAGCTAGTCTTTGTTTCCCAGTCCTAAATGGAATTGAATAACATGCAGTTTCTGGTCCTACGAGCAAGAGTTGTTTTCTGGTAAGAAGAGTCACTATTGTGCTCCCATTGCCATACACAGAGCAAATAGCACTAGCGTCTGTTTCCAGCAAGTACAGTGTATTGGACTGAAGAGAAGCTACTGTTCTTGTCAGTTTCCTAAGCGGAGTAGAACTAGATATGGCCCGTGTGTGTAGGAAGCACAGTTCTTTTGTTCTGAGAAAGCTCACTGTTCTGGCCCTATAGGAAACACAGTAGAGTAGAAGAGTGCTCTTTTCTCAAAAGCAGAGTGTGTTTCTCGTAAGGCGAGCTAGAGTTTGTTTCCCAGTCCTAAAAGGAGTTGAATCACATGCAGTTTCTGGTCCTATGAACCAGAGTTGTTTTCTGGTAAGAGCAGACACTATTGCGCTCCCATTGCCATGCACAGTGCAAATAGCACTGGTGTCTGTCCCAGCAAGTACAGTGTATTGGACTGAAGAGAAGCTACTGTTCTTGTCAGTTTCCTAAGCAGAGTTGAACTAGATATGGCCCGAGTGTAGGAAGCACAGTTCTTTTGTTCTGAGCAAGCTCACTGTTCTGGCCCTATAGGAAACACAGTAGAATAGAAGAGTGCTCTTTTCTCAAAAGCAGTGTGTGTTTCTCGTAAGGCGAGCTAGTGATTGTTTCCCAGTCCTAAATGGAGTTGAATCACATGCAGTTTCTGGTCCTACGAGCAAGAGTTGTTTTCTGGTAAGAAGAGGCACTATTGTGCTCCCATTGCATTACACAGTGCAAATAGCCCTCGCGTCTGTTCCCAGCAAGTACAGTGTATTGGACTGAAGAGAAGCTACTGTTCTTGTCAGTTTCCTAAGCGGAGTTGAACTAGATATGGCCCCTGTGTGTAGGAAGCACAGTTCTTTTGTTCTGAGCAAGATCACTGTTCTGGCCCTATAGGAAACACAGTAGAGTAGAAGAGTGCTCTTTTCTCAAAAGCAGAGTATGTTTCTTGTAAGGCGAGATAGTGTTTGTTTCCAAGTCCTAAATGGAGTTGAATCACTTGCAGTTTCTGGTCCTAAGAGCAAGAGTTGTTTTTTGGTAAGAAGAGTCACTGTTGCACTCCCATTTCCACACAGTGCAAATAGCACTCGCGTCTGTTCCCAGCAAGTACAGTGTATTGGCCTGAAGAGAAGCTACTGTTCTTCTCAGTTTCCTAAGGGGAGTTGAAGTAGATATGGCCCGTGTGTGTAGGAAGCACAATTCTTTTGTTCTGAGCAAGCTCACTGTTCTGGCCCTATAGGAAACACAGTAGAGTAGAAGAGTGCTCTTTTCTCAAAAGCAGAGTGTGTTTCTTGTAAGGCGAGCTAGTGTTTGTTTTCCAGTCCTAAATGGAGTTGAATCACATGCAGTTTCTGGTCCTACGAGCAAGAGTTGTTTTCTGGTAAGAGCAGACACTATTGCGCTCCCATTGCCATACACAGTGCAAATAGCACTGGCGTCTGTTCCCAGCAAGTACAGTGTATTGGACTGAAGAGAAGCTACTGTTCTTGTCAGTTTCCTAAGGGGAGTTGAACTAGATATGGCCCGTGCGTGTAGGAAGCACAGTTCTTTTGTTCTGAGCAAGCTCACTGTTCTGGCCCTATAGGAAACACAGTAGAGTAGAAGAGTGCTCTTTTCTGAAAAGCAGAGTGTGTTTCTCATAAGGCGAGCTAGTGTTTTTTTCCCAGTCCTAAATGGAATTGATTCACATGCAGTTTCTGGTCCTACGAGCAAGAGTTGTTTTCTGGTAAGAAGAGTCACTATTGTGCTCCCATTGCCATACACAGAGCAAATAGCACTAGCGTCTGTTCCCAGCAAATACAGTGTATTGGACTGAAGAGAAGCTACTGTTCTTGTCAGTTTCCTAAGCGGAGTTGAACTAGATATGGCCCGTGTATGTAGGAAGCACAGTTCTTTTGTTCTGAGCAAGCTCACTGTTCTGGCCCTATAGGAAACACAGTAGAGTAGAAGAGTGCTCTTTTCTCAAAAGCAGAGTGTGTTTCTTGTAAGGCGAGCTAGTGTTTGTTTCTCAGTCCTAAATGAAATTGAATCACATGCAGTTTCTGGTCCTACGAGCAAGAGTTGTTTTCTGGTAAGAAGAGTCACTATTGTGCTCCCATTGCCATACACAGTGCAAATAGCACTCGCGTCTGTTCCCAGCAAGCACAGTGTATTGGACTGAAGAGAAGCTACTGTTCTTGTCAGTTTCTGAAGGGGAGATGAACTAGATATGGCGCGTGTGTGTAGGAAGCACAGTTCTTTTGTTCTGAGCAAGCTCACTGTTCTGGCCCTATAGGAAACACAGTAGAGTAGAAGAGTGCTCTTTTCTCAAAAGAAGAGTGTGTTTCTTGTAAAGCGAGCTAGAGTTTGTTTCCCAGTCCTAAATGGAGTTGAATCACATACAGTTTCTGGTCCTACGAACCAGAGTTGTTTTCTGGTAAGAGGAGTCAATATTGTGCTCCCATTGCCATACACAGTGCAAATAGACCTCACGTCTGTTCCCAGCAAGTACAGAGTATTGGACTGAAGAGGAGCTACTGTTCTTGTCAGGTTCCTAAGCGGAGTTGAACTAGATATGGCCCGTGTGTGTAGGAAGCACAGTTCTTTTGTTCTGAGCAAGCACACTGTTCTGGCCCTATAGGAAACACAGTAGAGTAGAAGAGTGCTCTTTTCTCAAAAGCAGAGTGTGTTTCTTGTAAGGCGAGCTAGTGTTTGTTTCCCAGTCCTAAATGGAGTTGAATCACATGCAGTTTCTGTTCCTACGAGCAAGAGTTGTTTTTTGGTAAGAACAGTCACTACTGCGCTCCCATTTCCACACAGTGCAAATAGCACTGGCGTCTGTACCCAGCAAGTACAGTGTATTGGACTGAAGAGAAGCTACTGTTCTTGTCAGTTTCCTAAGCGGAGTTGAACTAGATATGGCCCCTGTGTGTAGGAAGCACAGTTCTTTTGTTCTGAGCAAGCTCACTGTTCTGGCCCTATAGGAAACACAGTAGAGTAGAAGAGTGCTCTTTTCTCAAAAACAGAGTATGTTTCTTGTAAGGCGAGATAGTGTTTGTTTCCAAGTCCTAAATGGAGTTGAATCACTTGCAGTTTCTGGTCCTAAGAGCAAGAGTTGTTTTTTGGTAAGAAGAGTCACTGTTGCACTCCCATTTCCACACAGTGCAAATAGCACTCGCGTCTGTTCCCAGCAAGTACAGTGTATTGGACTGAAGAGAAGCTGCTGTTCTTGTCAGTTTCCTAAGGGGAGTTGAAGTAGATATGGCCCGTGTGTGTAGGAAGCACAGTTCTTTTGTTCTGAGCAAGCTCACTGTTCTGGCCCTATAGGAAACACAGTAGAGTAGAAGAGTGCTCTTTTCGCAAAAGCAGAGTGTGTTTCTTGTAAGGCGAGCTAGTGTTTGTTTCCCAGTCCTAAATGGAGTTGAATCACTTGCAGTTTCTGGTCCTACGAGCAAGAGTTGTTTTCTGATAAGAAGAGTCACTATTGTGCTCCCATTGCCATACACAGTGCAAATAGCACTGGCGTCTGTTCCCAGCAAGTACAGTGTATTGGACTGAAGAGAAGCTACTGTTCTTGTCAGTTTCCTAAGCGGAGTTGACCTAGATATGGCCCGTGTGTGTAGGAAGCACAGTTCTTTTGTTCTGAGCAAGCTCACTGTTCTGGCCCTATAGGAAACACAGTAGATTAGAAGAGTGCTCTTTTCTCAAAAGCAGAGTGTGTTTCTTGTAAGGCGAGCTAGTGTTTGTTTCCCAGTCCTAAATGGAGTTGAATCACATGCAGTTTCTGGTCCTACGAACCAGAGTTGTTTTCTGGTAAGAGGAGTCACTATTGCGCTCCCATTGCCATACACAGTGCAAATAGCACTGGCGTCTGTTCCCAGCAAGTACAGTGTATTGGACTGAAGAGAAGCTACTGTTCTTGTCAGTTTCCTTAGGGGAGATGAAGTAGATATGGCCCGTGTGTGTAGGAAGCACAGTTCTTTTGTTCTGAGCAAGCTCACTGTTCTGGCCCTATAGGAAACACAGTAGAGTAGAAGAGTGCTCTTTTCTCAAAAGCAGAGTATGTTTCTTGTAAGGCGAGCTAGTGTTTGTTTCCAAGTCCTAAATGGAGTTGAATCACTTGCAGTTTCTGGTCATAAGAGCAAGAGTTGTTTTTTGGTTAGAAGAGTCACTGCTGCGCTCCCATTTCCACACAGTGCAAATAGCACTGGCGTCTGTTCCCAGCAAGTACAGTGTATTGGACTGAAGAGAAGCTATTGTTCTTGTCAGTTTCCTAAGTGGAGTTGAACTAGATATGGCCCGTGTGTAGGAAGCACAGTTCTTTTGTTCTGAGCAAGCTCACTGTTCTGGCAATATAGGAAACACAGTAGAGTAGAAGAGTGCTCTTTTCTCAAAAGCAGAGTGTGTTTCTTGTAAGGCGAGCTAGTGTTTGTTTCCCAGTCCTAAATGGAGTTGAATCACATGCAGTTTCTGGTCCTACGAGCAAGAGTTGTTTTCTGATAAGAAGAGTCACTATTGTGCTCCCATTGCCATACACAGTGCAAATAGCACTGGCGTCTGTTCCCAGCAAGTACAGTGTATTGGACTGAAGAGAAGCTACTGTTCTTGTCAATTTCCTAAGCAGAGTTGAACTAGATATGGCCCGTGTGTGTAGGAAGCACAGTTCTTTAGTTCTGAGCAAGCTCACTGTTCTGGCCCTACAGGAAACACAGTAGAGTAGAAGAGTGCTCTTTTCTCAAAAGCAGAGTGTGTTTCTTGCAAGGCGAGCTAGTGTTTGTTTCCCAGTCCTAAATGGAGTTGAATCACATGCAGTTTCTGTTCCTACGAGCAAGAGTTGTTTTTTGGTAAGAAGAGTCACTACTGCGCTCCCATTTCCACACAGTGCAAATAGCACTGGCGTCTGTTCCCAGCAAGTACAGTGTATTGGACTGAAGAGAAGCTACTGTTCTTGTCAGTTTCCTAAGCGGCTTTGAACTAGATATGGCCCGTGTGTGTAGGAAGCACAGTTCTTTTGTTCTGAGCAAGCTCACTGTTCTGGCCCTATAGGAAACACAGTAGAGTAGAAGAGTGCTCTTTTCTCAAAAGACGAGAGTGTTTCTTGTAAGGCAAGCTAGAGTTTGTTTCCCAGTCCTAAATGGAGTTGAATCACATGCAGTTTCTGGTACTACGAACCAGACTTGTTTTCTGGTAAAAGCAGACACTATTGTGCTCCCATTGCCATACACAGTGCAAATAGCACTGGCGTCTGTCCCAGCAAGTACAGTGTATTGGACTGAAGAAAAGCTACTGTTCTTGTCAGTTTCCTAAGCGGAGTTGAACTAGATATGGCCCGAGTGTAGGAAGCACATTTCTTTTGTTCTGAGGAAGCTCACTGTTCTGGCCCTATAGGAAACACAGTAGAGTAGAAGAGTGCTCTTTTCTCAAAAGCAGAGTGTGTTTCTCGTAAGGCGAGCTAGTGATTGTTTCCCAGTCCTAAATGGAGTTGAATCACATGCAGTTTCTGGTCCTACGAGCAAGAGTTGTTTTCTGGTAAGAAGAGTCACTGTTGCGCTCCCATATCCACACAGTGCAAATAGCACTGGCGTCTGTTCCCAGCAAGTACAGTGTATTGGACTGAAGAGAAGCTACTGTTCTTGTCAGTTTCCTAAGGGGAGTTGAACTAGATATGGGCCGTTTGTGTAGGAAGCACAGTTCTTTTGTTCTGAGCAAGCTCACTGTTCTGGCCCTATAGGAAACACAGTAGAGTAGAAGAGTGCTCTTTTCTCAAAAGCAGAGTGTGTTTCTTGTAAGGCGAGCTAGTGTTTGTTTCCCAGTCCTAAATGGAGTTGAATCACAAGCAGTTTCTGGTCCTACAAACCAGAGTTGTTTTCTGGTAAGAAGAGTCACTATTGCGCTCCCATTGCCATACACAGTGCAAATAGCACTGGCGTCTGTTCCCAGCAAGTACAGTGTATTGGACTGAAGAGAAGCTACTGTTCTTGTCATTTTCCTAAGCGGAGTTGAACTAGATATGGCCCGTGTGTGTAGGAAGCACAGTTCTTTTGTTCTGAGCAAGCTCACTGTTCTGGCCCTATAGGAAAAACAGTAGATTAGAAGAGTGCTCCTTTCTCAAAAGCAGAGTGTGTTTCTTGTAAGGCGAGCTAGTGTTTGTTTCCCAGTCCTAAATGGAGTTGAATCACATGCAGTTTCTGTTCCTATGAGCAAGAGTTGTTTTTTGGTAAGAACAGTCACTACTGCGCTCCCATTTCCACACAGTGCAAATAGCACTGGCGTCTGTTCCCAGAAAGTACAGTGTATTGGACTGAAGAGAAGCTACTGTTCTTGTCAGTTTCCTAAGCGGAGTTGAACTAGATATGGCCCGTGTGTGTAGGAAGCACAGTTCTTTTGTTCTGAGCAAGCTCACTGTTCTGGCCCTATAGGAAACACAGTAGAGTAGAAGAGTGCTCTTTTCTCAAAAGAAGAGTGTGTTTCTTGTAAGGCGATCTAGAGTTTGTTTCCCAGTCCTAAATGGAGTTGAATCACATACAGTTTCTGGTCCTACGAACCAGAGTTGTTTTCTGGTAAGAGGAGTCAATATTGTGCTCCCATTGCCATATACAGTGCAAATAGCACTCGCGTCTGTTCCCAGCAAGTACAGAGTATTGGACTGAAGAGGAGCTACTGTTCTTGTCAGTTTCCTAAGCGGAGTTGAACTAGATATGGCCCGTGTGTGTAGGAAGCACAGTTCTTTTGTTCTGAGCAAGCTCACTGTTCTGGCCCTATAGGAAACACAGTAGAGTAGAAGAGTGCTCTTTTCTAAAAAGCAGAGTGTGTTTCTTGTAAGGCGAGCTAGTGTTTGTTTCCCAGTCCTAAATGGAGTTGAATCACATGCAGTTTCTGTTCCTACGAGCAAGAGCTGTTTTTTTGTAAGAACAGTCACTACTGCGCTCCCATTTCCACACAGTGCAAATAGCACTGGCATCTGTTCCCAGCAAGTACAGTGTATTGGACTGAAGAGAAGCTACTGTTATTGTCAGTTTCCTAAGCGGTGTTGAACTAGATATGGCCCGTGTGTGTAGGAAGCACAGTTCTTTTGTTCTGAGCAAGCTCACTGTTCTGGCCCTATAGGAAACACAGTAGAGTAGAAGAGTGCTCTTTTCTCAAAAGCAGAGTGTGTTTCTTGGAAGGCATGCTAGAGTTTGTTTCCCAGTCCTAAATGGAGTTGAATCACATGCAGTTTCTGGTCCTACGAACCAGAGTTGTTTTCTGGTAAGAGCAGACACTATTGCGCTCCCATTGCCATACACAGTGCAAATAGCACTGGCGTCTGTCCCAGCAAGTGCAGTGTATTGGACTGAAGAGAAGCTACTGTTCTTGTAAGTTTCCTAAGCGGAGTTGAACTAGATATGGCCCGAGTGTAGGAAGCACAGTTCTTTTGTTCTGAGCAAGCTCACTGTTCTGGCCCTATAGGAAACACAGTAGAGTAGAAGAGTGCTCTTTTCTCAAAAGCAGAGTGTGTTTCTCGTAAGGCGAGCTAGTGATTGTTTCCAGTCCTAAATGGAGTTGAATCACATGCAGTTTCTGGTCCTACGAGCAAGAGTTGTTTTCTGGTAAGAAGAGTCACTATTGTACTCCCATTGCGATACACAGTGCAAATAGCCCTCGCGTCTGTTCCCAGCAAGTACAGTGTATTGGACTGAAGAGAAGCTACTGTTCTTGTCAGTTTCCTAAGCAGAGTTGAACTAGATATGGCCCCTGTGTGTAGGAAGCACAGTTCTTTTGTTCTGAGCAAGCTCACTGTTCTGGCCCTATAGGAAACACAGTAGAGTAGAAGAGTGCTCTTTTCTCAAAAGCAGAGTGTGTTTTTCATAAGGCGAGCTAGTGTTTGTTTCCAAGACCTAAATGGAGTTGAATCACTTGCAGTTTCTGGTCCTAAGAGCAAGAGTTGTTTTTTGGTAAGAAGAGTCACTGTTGCACTCCCATTTCCACACAGTGCAAATAGCACTGGCGTCTGTTCCCAGCAAGTACAGTGTATTGGACTGAAGAGAATCTACTGTTCTTGTCAGTTTCCTAAGGGGAGTTGAACTAGATATGGCCCGTGTGTGTAGGAAGCACAGTTCTTTTGTTCTGAGCAAGCTCACTGTTCTGGCCCTATAGGAAACACAGTAGAGTAGAAGAGTGCTCTTCTCAAAAGCAGAGTGTGTTTCTTGTAAGGCGAGCTAGTGTTTGTTTCCCAGTCCTAAATGGAGTTGAATCACATGCAGTTTCTGGTCCTATGAGCAAGAGTTGTTTTCTGGTAAGAAGAGTCACTATTGCGCTCCCATTGCCATACACAGTGCAAATAGCACTGGCGTCTGTTCCCAGCAAGTACAGTGTATTGGACTGAAGAGAAGCTACTGTTCTTGTCAATTTCCTAAGTGGAGTTGAACTAGATATGGCCCGTGTGTGTAGGAAGCACAGTTCTTTTGTTCTGAGCAAGCTCACTGTTCTGGCCCTATAGGAAACACAGTAGAGTAGAAGAGTGCTCTTTTCTCAAAAGCAGAGTGTGTTTCTTGTAAGGCGAGCTAGTGTTTGTTTCCCAGTCCTAAATGGAGTTGAATCACATGCAGTTTCTGTTCCTACGAGCAAGAGTTGTTTTTTGGTAAGAACAGTCACTACTGCGCTCCCATTTCCACACAGTGCAAATAGCACTGGCGTCTGTTCCCAGCAAGTACAGTGTATTGGACTGAAGAGAAGCTACTGTTCTTGTCATTTTCCTAAACGAAGTTTAACTAGATATGGCCCGTGTGTGTAGGAAGCACAGTTCTTTTGTTCTGAGCAAGCTCACTGTTCTGGCCCTATAGGAAACACAGTAGAGTAGAAGAGTGCTCTTTTCTCAAAAGAAGAGAGTGTTTCTTGTAAGGCCAGCTAGAGTTTGTTTCCCAGTCCTAAATGGAGTTGAATCACATGCAGTTTCTGGTCCTACGAACCAGAGTTGTTTTCTGGTAAGAGGAGTCACTATTGCGCTCCCATTGCCATACACAGTGCAAATAGCACTGGCGTCTGTTCCCAGCAAGTACAGTGTATTGGACTGAAGAGAAGCTACTGTTCTTGTCAGTTTCCTTAGGGGAGATGAAGTAGATATGGCCCGTGTGTGTAGGAAGCACAGTTCTTTTGTTCTGAGCAAGCTCACTGTTCTGGCCCTATAGGAAACACAGTAGAGTAGAAGAGTGCTCTTTTCTCAAAAGCAGAGTATGTTTCTTTTTTTTTTTTTTTTTTTTTTTTTTTTTTTTTTTTTTTTTTTTTTTTTGGTTTTTCGAGACAGGGTTTCTCTGTGTAGCTTTGCGCCTTTCCTGGAACTCGCTTTGGAGACCAGGCTGGCCTCGAACTCACAGAGATCCACCTGGCTCTGCCTCCCAAGTGCTGGGATTAAAGGCGTGCGCCACCACCGCCCGGCTCAGAGTATGTTTCTTGTAAGGCGAGCTAGTGTTTGTTTCCAAGTCCTAAATGGAGTTGAATCACTTGCAGTTTCTGGTCATAAGAGCAAGAGTTGTTTTTTGGTTAGAAGAGTCACTGCTGCGCTCCCATTTCCACACAGTGCAAATAGCACTGGCGTCTGTTCCCAGCAAGTACAGTGTATTGGACTGAAGAGAAGCTATTGTTCTTGTCAGTTTCCTAAGTGGAGTTGAACTAGATATGGCCCGTGTGTAGGAAGCACAGTTCTTTTGTTCTGAGCAAGCTCACTGTTCTGGCAATATAGGAAACACAGTAGAGTAGAAGAGTGCTCTTTTCTCAAAAGCAGAGTGTGTTTCTTGTAAGGCGAGCTAGTGTTTGTTTCCCAGTCCTAAATGGAGTTGAATCACATGCAGTTTCTGGTCCTACGAGCAAGAGTTGTTTTCTGATAAGAAGAGTCACTATTGTGCTCCCATTGCCATACACAGTGCAAATAGCACTGGCGTCTGTTCCCAGCAAGTACAGTGTATTGGACTGAAGAGAAGCTACTGTTCTTGTCAATTTCCTAAGCAGAGTTGAACTAGATATGGCCCGTGTGTGTAGGAAGCACAGTTCTTTAGTTCTGAGCAAGCTCACTGTTCTGGCCCTACAGGAAACACAGTAGAGTAGAAGAGTGCTCTTTTCTCAAAAGCAGAGTGTGTTTCTTGCAAGGCGAGCTAGTGTTTGTTTCCCAGTCCTAAATGGAGTTGAATCACATGCAGTTTCTGTTCCTACGAGCAAGAGTTGTTTTTTGGTAAGAAGAGTCACTACTGCGCTCCCATTTCCACACAGTGCAAATAGCACTGGCGTCTGTTCCCAGCAAGTACAGTGTATTGGACTGAAGAGAAGCTACTGTTCTTGTCAGTTTCCTAAGCGGCTTTGAACTAGATATGGCCCGTGTGTGTAGGAAGCACAGTTCTTTTGTTCTGAGCAAGCTCACTGTTCTGGCCCTATAGGAAACACAGTAGAGTAGAAGAGTGCTCTTTTCTCAAAAGACGAGAGTGTTTCTTGTAAGGCAAGCTAGAGTTTGTTTCCCAGTCCTAAATGGAGTTGAATCACATGCAGTTTCTGGTACTTACGAACCAGACTTGTTTTCTGGTAAAAGCAGACACTATTGTGCTCCCATTGCCATACACAGTGCAAATAGCACTGGCGTCTGTCCCAGCAAGTACAGTGTATTGGACTGAAGAAAAGCTACTGTTCTTGTCAGTTTCCTAAGCGGAGTTGAACTAGATATGGCCCGAGTGTAGGAAGCACATTTCTTTTGTTCTGAGGAAGCTCACTGTTCTGGCCCTATAGGAAACACAGTAGAGTAGAAGAGTGCTCTTTTCTCAAAAGCAGAGTGTGTTTCTCGTAAGGCGAGCTAGTGATTGTTTCCCAGTCCTAAATGGAGTTGAATCACATGCAGTTTCTGGTCCTACGAGCAAGAGTTGTTTTCTGGTAAGAAGAGTCACTGTTGCGCTCCCATATCCACACAGTGCAAATAGCACTGGCGTCTGTTCCCAGCAAGTACAGTGTATTGGACTGAAGAGAAGCTACTGTTCTTGTCAGTTTCCTAAGGGGAGTTGAACTAGATATGGGCCGTTTGTGTAGGAAGCACAGTTCTTTTGTTCTGAGCAAGCTCACTGTTCTGGCCCTATAGGAAACACAGTAGAGTAGAAGAGTGCTCTTTTCTCAAAAGCAGAGTGTGTTTCTTGTAAGGCGAGCTAGTGTTTGTTTCCCAGTCCTAAATGGAGTTGAATCACAAGCAGTTTCTGGTCCTACAAACCAGAGTTGTTTTCTGGTAAGAAGAGTCACTATTGCGCTCCCATTGCCATACACAGTGCAAATAGCACTGGCGTCTGTTCCCAGCAAGTACAGTGTATTGGACTGAAGAGAAGCTACTGTTCTTGTCATTTTCCTAAGCGGAGTTGAACTAGATATGGCCCGTGTGTGTAGGAAGCACAGTTCTTTTGTTCTGAGCAAGCTCACTGTTCTGGCCCTATAGGAAAAACAGTAGATTAGAAGAGTGCTCCTTTCTCAAAAGCAGAGTGTGTTTCTTGTAAGGCGAGCTAGTGTTTGTTTCCCAGTCCTAAATGGAGTTGAATCACATGCAGTTTCTGTTCCTATGAGCAAGAGTTGTTTTTTGGTAAGAACAGTCACTACTGCGCTCCCATTTCCACACAGTGCAAATAGCACTGGCGTCTGTTCCCAGAAAGTACAGTGTATTGGACTGAAGAGAAGCTACTGTTCTTGTCAGTTTCCTAAGCGGAGTTGAA